>NC_072437.2:16270000-18770000 GCF_028878055.3 Symphalangus syndactylus
GATAATCAAATTAATCAAATGAAAATGCTAATAGAATCACATGGTTTTATATTTTGAACATATTTGAAATTGAACACATTTTCTGACCCCAAACCAATAAAATGGGAATAAATACCATAACTTCAACATTTAGACATTCTACGAGTTTATAGTGTTGCCATTTTTGATGTGCCAAACTCTGTAATGCTTCTTATTTTGTGTTACATGTGTACTTTTTGGTCTCCAAGTAGATTGTAATCTTACGGAAGAAATGTACCACATTTAATGGCCTTTAATGAGAGATATACATAAATACCCTAGACTATCTAAGCCATGGAACTTAATATAGTTACAAAGGGACTTTAAACCTTGTGCTGCTAAATGTCAGTTCTTGTATGTCCTGACGTGCTGCAATAAAACAATTATTTTCTTTAAAATAAAGGTCAAATTCATTATGGGGTGTGGTAGTTTTCAAGATAGCATGAGATTAAAATTTATTCTCAAAATCATATGCGTTTTTAACATTTTTTGGTAAGCATAATACAAAACACTTTTAAAAGGCTTTCAAAAGTGACAAAGCATTATCTTAAATTATTTTTATGTTTTAACGACACAAAAAGCAAAGGGATATACTACTTTCATTTTGAGGAAGAAACATACAAATGGATTAACATTTTTGCCTATATGAAGCAGATATTTAATTTGAAAACCAGAAGATCTAGGTCTGGCCCCCATGACACTCTCATTATATAATTTCCAGCAAGGTTGTTAGACCCTCAGTCACGTACTTGCCTCTTGAATGATGTGGTCATTCTAACATGATATGATCTGATGTCTATTACATCTCTGTAGCACAAGGAAAAGCTATGAATTTATTTGATTTCTAACAGAGCAAATCCTATGAGCATTTGAGTTGCTGCCGTTTGAAAATTTCAAATCACTTTTACATAAACAAAAAAATCTGTATCTTTGTCTTTCTCTATGCATATATATACATAATATTATATATACATATATAATATATATACATATATAATATTTATATATATATTATATATATACATATATAATATATATACATATATAATACTATATATATATATACACATAAATAACTGGCTTTACCTATAAGAATAAGAACTAAATCTTAGATGTTTGGTAGGAAGAGAAGGTTTATACGGCGATAATGCAATCAATACAACATTCTATAATTTGTTATAGGGAATTTTCCTAGATTTTCGCTCCTTATATGGGTTGCATCAGGGCCTACATAATTAAACATTTATGGTGTATTTTTCACAGATACTGTGGGTACATATTATGGGAAGGGTCGGCAGTGTATTTTTGTGTCAAAAATGTAAAAGTGAATATATGTGTGACTGACCAAGAAATATCTATCTTCTTTTTGATAATCTGCTGAAACCTATATTCAAAATAAAAGTAGAATCTTCACAACTATCCACTCTTCCCAAATTAAAATTAGAATCTTGCTAAATTAATATCCATGGTATTAACATCCTTGTAATGTACCAAACACACTTAGACTTACTTGTGTTACTTTTGATTCCCCTTTGTCCTTGGTGCTGACACTTAGTCTTTTACAAAATCCACTATTAATATTTTCTCCCTAATTTCCAGTCTCAAGACAAACCTTGTCATGGTGAAACAAATGTATTAAAACAATGGCTCTCCCTTCTACCCATCTCAAATATTTTTTTTTTTTTTTTTTTTTTTTTTTTTTTTTTTTTTTTTGAGACGGAGTCTCGCTCTGTCACCCAGGCTGGAGTGCAGTGGCGCAATCTCGGCTCACTGCAAGCTCCGCCTCCCGGGTTCACGCCATTCTCCTGCCTCAGCCTCTCCGAGTAGCTGGGACTACAGGCGCCCGCCACCACGCCCGGCTAATTTTTTGTATTTTTAGTAGAGACTGGGTTTCACCATGGTCTCGATCTCCTGACCTCGTGATCCGCCCGCTTCGGCCTCCCAAAGTGCTGGGATTACAAGCGTGAGCCACCGCGCCCGGCCCCGTCTCAAATATTTAATCCACTATCATAAAAAGAAAGAATAGGACACAAGGCTAAATACCATTTTCTTTCTGCCTCTCTCTTATTGAAAAAACATAAAAGTGTTCACGTTTTCATATTTTATTCAATCAAAATGCTCAGAATAAAGTTTTACATTCTTTTTGAGTAATGACCAAATAATCTTGGCATTTTGGGGAACAATTTTGTACTCTGTCCTAGGAGGTAATTCTGTGCAATGGTCCTCCAAAGTCATAGCAGATTCATACTAAATATTGATTCTTTTTCAAAATATGCTATGTTGAGTCTGTTTTCAGGATCCAGGTCATTTAGTATTATTTGGATAAATACTTCAATAAATTTCCACACCTTGTTTATGAGTCATCAACTATTGGTGACAAATAATTTTACAATCTCTTTTAAGACATTATATTTGTGTATATGTTATTAAAGATTTAAAAAATATTCATTGGCAATATGCCACTTACAGAACATTTTATTTACTATTTTCTCATTACGCAGAGTTTTTTTTAGTTGGAAACCTACAGTATGGTTCTATAACAATCACTTTTTTGAATTAACAATGTTATTATAAACATTTTCAAATTGTTATCTAATTATAACAGTTATAAATAATAGTTATCATTTTAGAAGTCATAACCAAAACAATTATAATGACAATTTGACTCCAGCCTGGGCGACAGAGCGAGACTCAGTCTCAAAAAAAAAAAAAAAAAAAAGCCATGCACCGCGAGCTTTGTGTAGCATATCAGCTCAGAGAAACAGCACAATATTCCTGTTTTATTGCCTTTATTTTACAGAATAGAAAATGTATGTGAGCTAAGGTCATTGCTTAAAAGAGGAATCAGTTCTCCCAAGCACCAAAGCCCATATACATATTATTTTTCAGCACTTCAAATGGAATCTGGGTAGAGGCTGTTTATGTCGGGTAGCCACACTTTTGAAGAAATCTGCACTGAATTTTAAACAAAGAAGTCGAAATTTTAGGGATAACATGTGAGATAAAATTTTTATCAGAAAAACATAACGAGAAAATCAATTTTTTTTTTTTAAATTTAGGTGAGTAGGTATAAACATCTAGAGGTGTTACATATTAGCAGCAAAAGTATAAAAGGCTACGTATTTGTTCATATGGTGTCTTGGTGTATATGGCTGTTTCCATAAATGCATATGTTTAGTAATTTATAAAATATGTCCTTATTTTAATAGTTTTGAATGAAATGTAAGGTAAAAAGAAAAGCTACCCTTAGATAGCCATGCCTGTACATTCCATTTTTCAGTTTATTTGTTGGGCCATTTGTCCCTTGCTAAGAGCATGTTCAAAATTTTAGGCCAGGCATGGTGACTCACACCTGTAATCCCAGCACTTTGGGAGGCCGAGGCAGGCAGATTACCTGAGGTCAGGAGTTTGAGACCTGCCAGGCCAACATGGTGAAACCCCATCCTACTAAAAATACAAAAATTAGCCAGGCATGGTAGCAAGCAACTGTAGTCCCAGCTACTCGGGAGGCTGAGGCAGGAGAATCGCTCGAACGCGGGAGGCAGAGGTTTCAGTGAGCCGAGATCGTACCATTGCACTCCAGTCTAGGTGACAACAGCCAAAACTCTGTCTAAAAAAGAAAAAAAAAAAAAAAGCAAAAGATCAAGGAGAAACTGCTGCAAACTGTTCTAAAAAAATTACATTTAAAACTGAAGCCTATAAAGTGGCAATAATCATCATCTTGTGATACTCATACCTCACAATATATGAAATTAAGCTATTTTAATGTATTGTTTTGCATGATTCTGATTTTATTTCACATATGCTTGTCTTCTTTATCAACTGGTTTGAACTGAGAACAAATATTTGTTTATTTACAAACATATAATTTATTTGTAAAAATGAAAGTAAATGAAATATGTTAATAACTAATTATTGATTTTTTTCGTTTTTTCTTTTTTTTAGAGACTGGGTCTTTCTCTGTTGCCCAGGCTAGAGGGAAGTGGTGCAATCACATCTCACTACAGCCTCAAATTCCTGGGCTCTAGCAATCCTCCCTCCTTGGCCTCCCAAGTAGCTGGGATTACAGGCTCACACAACTGCACCCAGCTAATTTTTTATTGAATTTTTTATGGAAAAGGAGTCTCATTATGTTGCTCAGGCTGGTCTTGAACTCCTGGCCTCATGTGATCCTCCTGCCTTAGCCTGCTGAAATATTGGGATTACAGACTTGAGCCATCCATCTGGCCTGATTATTGAAAATTTTAATAGAGGAAAATCAGTAATAAAGACATAGTTTCCATATCATACCCATGCCTCCACTCCCCATCTCTTCTTGGAATGTTTTACAAATGCCGTTATAGTTTTAGGACTGATAACCATACGTGGATGGGGGTGCTGGGCAGTTCATTCTTTTGAGTAGACAAATTAGACAGTTTTAGGAATGATATCTACCATCATATACTATATTTTATCTATTCTAGGAAACACATTTTCTCTGAACTTACCAACCTTGAAATCAGGATACATCTAGAAATCAATGGCATCTTTCAGGATCTGCTGGCAGGTATTAGCCACTGGAGGAATGACTGCAATTCCATTTATCGTCTTGAAAGGCAAAAACAAAGGGCTTCATTGTTCCTAAGAATGGAAGGAGATCAAGCTGTGTTATATTTGCCAACTGGGATAGGCACAAAATGGCTGCCTATCAGCTGAAAGCCATGTAGGGAAGAAAAAAAAAAAAAAGAACAAGACAACTCACTTGGAATATATTCAATACATTTCAAAGTTTCCAAAAGCTACTGTGACCAATATATATGCTGTATAGAGTTATTCCTGAGCATGCATCACAGATTATCAACTTTTTTTTCCAGGTGGTACATTTAATGGTATTAAATTTCATAATCCATTGACTATTAGGTTTAAGCAAAAATAATATCTCTTTTATATCAATAGGAAAGTCTGCAATTTAATAATTTGAGTGTTTAAGCCCTTTGTTCAAATGCACTTTCGAGAGATTGATCTATGGGTTTCTCTGTGAGCAGTATATACAAGTTGTGCTTAGAATATTTAGAGAAAGAGGCAAAATGCTAAAAAGGAATTGCAGCCACTAAAAAAAAGAAATCATACAATTTTGATTGCTGCCTGACCTATCAGCAAATTGGAATTGAACACTGATACCACAAACAAGCACATTAATGTTAAAATATTTACTCACCTAAAATTAATTTATTAATTAATAAATCTTTGCCATTGATCAACAGTATTGATGATGCAAAAGATTTAGTGAAACAATAATTTGTAGAGGCATATTTTAAAAAACAGGTTGACACATAGAAAACAGTATTTCATGATGAATTGAGGAGATGAAAACATTATCTTCATCCAGGTGCTTCTGAGATAGTCTTAGTTAATGACCTAATTCATGGTTTTTTTTTTAATCTGCTCTGCCAGCATGTAAATTATTCTACAAGAGTTAAGTAATTGAAGAGGCTTAGTAAATCTTCCAGGAAACTATGATACTGTTTAATAAGTTATTCCAGCCAAAGCAGTAACGTGATTAATATACTGCCCATATTGTTCTGCTTTTTTTCAGAAAATATGAATGAATGCAGAAAAATACTCTGACAGAAACACATAATTGAGTTGGCTTTACCATTAAGGATTTCATTAAGATCAAAGGAACCTGTTTCATCCATCTTAAACCTTCACCTGGCGAGGTGATTTTATAAATCATAGTCTACTTTTAAAGTTATGCTTACTAGAAAACAGGTCACAATGTTACCCGGGATGTGGGGGATACATCAGGAGGGAGTGGAGGAACATACTTACAAAAACATCCGCATTCCCCTTTAGTGGATACATCTCTTGCTCCAGTTTTTAAGAATCGCTGTTTGGAGACTGGTTTACCCATTTCTGTATGCCAAAGACAACAAACAATCCACTCCTCGGAGTCCAAGAGCTCAAGATGCCGCTTGCAACTATTCATGTAAAAGGCAGCTAGACATAAGGGCCTGTGTTTCCTCTCTTGATAACCTAGCCTTTTTATTCCTTTCACTGAGGACAACACACCAGATTAAAGCACATTAAAAGATAAGGCATTCAGTACCATTAACTCTCACTGTGGGCAATGTTTATCTTCAGGTTGTGAGAAATCTGTTCAAAAATATATGCAATTCTGGCATGTTTTTACTTACAAACCTTTGATTTTTCTAACCTAGAAGGTTGGGATTAGCTGATGGCTCCTTTCCTTATTTACATTATTTTTGCAGCTTTTTATTTAATCGGTAAATGGTTAGTATTCCCAGGGCCTTCCTTACCACCCACACATACTTGCTGACATAGTAACACTGACAAGGAAATAAATGCTTAAAGAACTGTGGGCTGGAAATGAACTTTACATGCCCTTAACCACTTAGCTAGACTCAAGTAATGAAGCATGAAAAACAAACCCACCAGTTAGGTTTTGTATATGAAACAGAAAAAATACTTAGTTTAACTTGTTATCTATAGAAGCATAATACACCTAAAATAAAGATGAATGTTTTTTGTTTGTTTGTTTTGTTTTGTTTTGTTCTCTGAAGGACAACATCATAATCCTCAAGCTCTGCTGGAATTCTGGCTTCCGAGGTTTGGCTGAGGAGTGCTGTTGGTGAGGCTCATGCCTTACCGTACACACACACAATGAAGAGATTCACTCCAGTTCCATATAAATACACCATGTTCCAGTAGTCGGCTTATTAACTCATTGCCCTGAACTTGACCTTTTCTTAGAGAAGGAGTGTCGGAAATGTGGTTAGCTTCTGAGGCAAATCCATAAAAGCCAGCCTAATACATATTGAACATAGAGTAGCTTTCCATGGAGTATGGATCCCCTTTCCCTGTGTCAATATTGTTTCCATGGAAAAATCCTTACACCTTCCAAGTGGGGTGCTCTCTCTCCATATGGGGAGGCTTTCACGCGCGTCCGTGTGAAGAGACCACCAAACAGGCTTTGTGTGAGCAATAAAGCTGTTTATTTCACCTGGGTGCAGGCGGGCTGAGTCCGAAAAGAGAGTCAGCGAAGGGAGATAAGGGTGCGGCCATTTTATAGGATTTGGGGAGGTAAAGGAAAATTACAGTCAAAGGGGGTTTGTTCTCTGGCGGGCAGGAGTGGGGGTCGCAAGGTGCTCAGTGGAGGCGCTTTTTGAGCCAGGATGAGCCAGGAAAAGGACTTTCACAAGGTAATGTCATCACTTAAGGCAAGGACCGGCCATTTACACTTCTTTTGTGGTGGAATGTCATCGGTTAAGGTGGGGCAGGGCATATTCACTTCTTTTGTGATTCTTCAGTTACTTCAGGCCATCTGGGCGTATACGTGCAAGTCACAGGGGATGCGATGGCTTGGCTTGGCTTGGGCTCAGAGGCCTGACAGAGGCCAAAGCACATCCCACTCTAGCAAGAGAAGCAGAGGTAGCTCCCTGCCTTATGTCCTGTTTTTTCCGATTCTGACGGGGAGGAACGTCTTTAGCAGAGAGTGGCACTACAGCTATTGTGGATTGAGTCACTGACTCAAGAATTCAGGGCTATGCCAAGGTTGAAGATCAGAAATGGTCTTCCTAGAAGGTTGCTGAAGGGTCACAGACTCATCAGAAAATCCTTACAAACCAGATTTAGCTGGTGTCCCAATCACCACTGTCACTTATACCATGTGCCCCGCTTCTCACGGACTCTTTTTTCCTGTCACCACCTCCTGTGGCTTCTGACCAGCGCCTCCAGCTTTCCCTTCTGCCTCTTCCTTTCAGAAATCCTCCTCGATCTGGAACAAAGGTGCTGCCATATTCCTGGTGATAGCCATGGTGGAATCAGATGGAGAATAAACCATTTTCCTGGAAACAATTCTACTTTGACTAAATGAGAAACAAAACATAATTTTTCATATTATTTCAACAGAATATTGCATGCAAAAACTTCTAGTCATTTTTAATAGGCTTAGTGGGGTTAGCAATTCTCTAAGTAAAACTTACAATAGGACATCTCTCTGAGGCAGAGATTGGAGGCTCTGAAGAAAGGGCACTGGTGGGTAAGGGTTGAAATTGGAATGATTACCGGCCCGTTTATTTCTCCACTGTACCAGGTGATCTGGAGCAAGTTCAAGGGCATTGATATAGAGTGGAAAACAAAGAGGGTCAAACTTTTAGGGGCAGCAAACGGAGGGGCAAGGAACACACAAAGGAGAAAAAGCCAGGGCCATAGCTGCGGAATAGAAGCCAATTTACTTGAGGTGCTACTACAAATGTTCATTTTTAAGGTGAGTGGAGAGACTAGAAACTACCTTGGCATTACACAGCGAGGGCATTTGGGGGAATTTCTGTATAAATTTTACTAAAATGTAAATGGTGCAAAGAATTTCCATCTTAAGCCATTAACAAGTATTTCAAGTTTTGTGTTTACTAAATTAAAAAAAATTAGAGATACAAATTAATTAATAAAAGGATGATTTTCTCATTTTGGGAAATTGAAGAATGCCATTTTCTGCACCTAGCATCAGACCGAGGATATCAGGTGAGTCTGCCTTTGTGAATTGCCTTGCCTGCTTTCATTAATGACTGGGTCGTTTGTTAATATTCTTAAGATGAAATGTATTCAGAAATACCATTTCATTTTCTAAAAGTAAAAACTTAGTCAAAAAACAGAGCCAAATGAGACACAGTGATGGTGAACCATTAATCTCTTCCAAATGGGTTCTTTAAACTCTAATAATAAAAACTGTCACCTGGCTTTGCATATGCGTACATTTTGACTGCTTTTCAGTTATCTTGTCTATCCTTGTTCATGTGCATTTTAAAATCTATGGTGAATATATCTTCTCTCTGAGACTTGTTTATAGAATCCTCAAGAAAAGAGTGGAAGAAGCTGCTTATTGAAGTCTCTTGCCTCACACTTAGCACCAGGCCACGCCAGGTTTAAAACAATGTTTGCCTGAAGGTATGCTTTTCTGATCCAACGTAGTTACTTACATGTTGCCTGCTACGTATACTTCTCAACTGTTTGTTTTTTTTTTTTTTTTTGAGACGGAGTCTCGCTCTGTCGCTCAGGCTGGAGTGCAGTGGCGCAATCTCGGCTCACTGCAAGCTCCGCCTCCCGGGTTCACGCCATCGCCATTCTCCTGCCTCAGCCTCTCCGAGTAGCTGGGACTACAGGCGCCCGCCACTACGCCTGGCTAATTTTTTTGTATTTTTAGTAGAGACGGGGTTTCACCGTGGTCTCGATCTCCTGACCTCGTGATCCGCCCGCCTCGGCCTCCCAAAGTGCTGGGATTACAAGCGTGAGCCACCGCGCCCGGCCACTTCTCAACTGTTTTAACATTAATGTGTTGACAATATTAATAATAATAGAAGAATTAGCAATAACAACTGTCATTTATTACAGCAATACAATTTTTGAAATGAATTTTAAATAGATTATTCTAAACACCAAAACCTATGCATGTGGAAACTGACCCTAATATAGCTTAGCCCTATTAAGGATTTTGCAAGGTAGCATAATCAATTAGTGGAATAACTAGTATGTGTGTCCAATACTCTAGACTCACGACCCCAAGCCCTCTGCAGCACGCCTTCTAATCTTTCTAAAAGTAGCAGCATTTAAATTATTTTAGTCATTCAAGAATGCTTATTAAATAAATTTCAATCACATATTTAATGAATGTAAAAAATACCCAAAGCTTGATTGTCGAAAATGTTCCCTTCATTTGTTAATATCAAAAGATACTAACGTTTCGAATGAGTGTAAACCTTCTAAAACGTCATTATTAATAGTGATGCAAAATAGTCATTAGAAAGGAATGAGTCATTTGTGATTTCAAATTTTATATTTTCCTTGACAGAGAATTTAATTTTGATTTCATTTTTCCCAGGCACATGCACATTTCCAGGTCAAAAGATTTTGGAACTAAAATAGAGTATAGATATTTAGCGAATATTCTCCTAAAAAGCAATTTACCTCTAGAAGCTACTGGGTTTTAGACATAATGAGTAAGTGTGGAAAACTGTGACATGAGAAAATTAATAAAAAAGACTTTATGTGTCTAGATTTAAATAAAAACTATGAATATGGCTTCCAGAATTTGCTAAGTCAAATTAATTTATAAACATCTAAAATAGTTAAGAAATAGAATTAATAATACACCAAACACACATACACATATACACACACCAAGAGATACATACACACACACATTCTTACAAATTATAGAATAATTGTTGTTAATATCTAAATGAAAACACTTAAATGAATTCACATTTTCTTTGTTAGACTATTGGTTTATATGAATCAGTTTAGATGAGAATCTAAACTTTCAAGAATACATTCTAACTTCACATCTAAAGAAAACACTCCCCCCCACCCCCCACATCAAACTCATCTGGTAGTAAGAACAAACTAGTGGTACCAAACATTTCTCTCTAAAGATTTCCAATTTTTAAAAAATAATTTGAAATTTGAAATAAAATCTTAATTCATAGGAGGAAAGCACTGATATAAAGTATATCTGATAAGTGGAAAAGGAAATACATAAAATTTAACATATGATATGACACGGCAATGGCAAGACCAACACAACACCTCCCTCATGACCAGATTTCAGTTTTAGCTTCACTAGGTGGCGCTGTCTCCTCCGCTGAGTAAAAACCTTATACCACCCCCCGCCCCCCCCCCCCCCCCCCCCCCGTAATGCAGGTCCTACTCAAGGCAGCAGCGTTTCCTCACCCAGAGGAGGGTGGAGGAGCTGGCAGGCAATGTGCATGTGACAAAAGTGCCAAAGGCCGACCACGTGTGTGAAAAAGGTGCTTTAGCTCCCGGGATCAGCAATTTCCTCCCCCCTATTCTGGTAAGACAGGAATGTGTCACGACACACTCTCAACTCCAACCTTCAATTCATTGAAATGTGTTTAAATAAATCAAACCTGTCATCCAGAAATAGAGCATTTGTCTACAACTGGAAAGATCTGGATTTCTTTAGTTTTTGTTTGTTTGTTTCCCATAACTTTCAAGCAACCATACTTGCCTCCTTCGAACTTGGCATAATTCACTAATACAAATTCCTAGCCCAGCTTGGAAGGAGATTATTCTTTTGTCGCTGTTCAAGGTTATCCACCCGGGCTGATTTCATGCTTGGCTGCATCTGGAGGCTCACGTGTCTGCTTCTTAAAGTAACGCTCTCCTCTACCAGGATTCTGAAACCAAAGAGTAGCACGCAGGTCTTCAGTGTGACAGACGCCTGCTCCTGCTCGGATGGCAGCGCGGGACCTCTGGAGGACAGGCGTGTGGGCTCCTCACTCAACATCTCATAACCTGCTCATTTTAACAACTTGACCCGGAACTGAGGGACCCCAAAATAAATAAAAGGAGGCAGTGGAAGGAGAGAAATTATTTGTAATGTTCAAAGAAAGACCTCAAAACAGAATAAGGCTACTTTCTTCCCTTGTTTACTCTCTTGTGGATGTTGAAGTTTCTCATCTCTCAGAGTTCGGATTTGTCTATTCTATGTCTCTATCATCACCTATGTCCATATCTATCTATGGCTATAGATAGGGTCTGGATATGAAAAAAAAAAAGATACAAAGCATAAAATTTAACACCCTCTAGATGCCACCTCAATAAACCTTAGTCTAATTATGGTCAAACCAATTTAAAAGATTTAAAAAAAAACCGGGCACTCAAGGCAACAAGTTAGACTAAAAGTAGCCCCAATAAGATGAAAATTAGAAAAAAAAATGCATATATTGATGCTAATGATATAGGTACAGAAAAAAAGAAATTACAAATACTAAAGCTCACCCTTTGAAAAGTAATATATAACAATATATCAAAGAATAAAAGAATAAATAGGAACTATCAAAATACAAATAAATATGGTATAAAGTAAGACTATAAAGTTTATAATAGCAAAGGTTGTATTTTAGAGCTGTCTTTCTGGCTCTTAGAAGAGTGCTTGGGACACATGGGTCACTGTTTTTATTGTAGTTATTTTTTAGCTGAAATAACAGACCATGGAAACATTTCAACATTTTATTAAAAATTATCTTTGCAAATGTTATTTACTGTATAAATAAGCCAAGGGAATACAATTAATGTATATTAAGACTAATAGAAATATATTCAAGATTTTTCAAAAACTAGCAATAATAACTAAGAATCATACAAATACAAAGCTTTCACTCACATCTACCATAAATATGTATATCATCTAAAAATTAACTTGGTACATATGGAGAGGTTTTATAAAACTGTATTGTATAAACAAAATGTTTTAAAACTGAAACATATTCCTAAGTGAAACATAAATGTATATAATACAATATTATTTGGAGGATTATTTTAACTTTTATTTCAACTTTGGGCGTGCATGTGCAGGATGTGCAGGCTTGTTACATAACTAAACGTGTGTCATAGGGGTTTGTTGTACAAATTACTTCTTCACCAAAGCACTAAGCCTAGTATCTATTAGTTTTTTTTCCTGATTAACAAGAGTGCGACAAAATGGTTTTAAAGATATTAATGAAAGAAAATTTGTTAAGAGTTTTAGAAACAATAATAATGAGAGGACTTGCTCTACTAAACATTAATGTACATTTTAAAGAGCTGTAATGATTTCAAAGTTGTACTCCCAAATAGAAAAAAAAGAATCAACTTAATAAAAAAGTGCAAATGTAGATATTAATGTATAGATTTGAGTATATGCCAAAAATGCCATCATGAAAAAATAAAAAAGATACAATATTTTGTAAGTAGCTCTGGAGTAACCTTTCACTAATACAATAAAATTTCTTCTCTTTTACCATATGTCCAAATGTATTATACCTAGTTTATATGAGCTAATGTTAAAAACAAAGCAAATCAAATCAAAAGAATAGTTAAATAAATGAATTGCCTGTTTCCATGATTTGAAGGGAAGATTCATAAACCCTTGTACAAGAGCACAATTATTTTTTAAACTACACTAATTTCATATGTTTGAAACATACTTAAGCAAAAACAGGCAAACAAAGCTTTTAAGCTCCCCCAAAATTTAAAAAGCAAAACAATAGTAATATATGAATGATTATATAAAAGATCTTAACGTCACTAAGAAAAAAATATAAGTAGATAATTATATAAACTAAAAATTCCCATATGTGAATTTATTTATAAAAGTTAGTCTTGCAAGTGTTGACAAATGCAATTTAAAACTATGAGAACTATTTCTCTTATAATTTTGGAAACTTAAGAAAATTTGTGTTAGATACCATAAAATGTACAGTTTAAGAAAATTATCATGAGTCTGCTTTTTTTTTTGAAGAAAAATAAACAACCTAAGATTGCTTTCAATATGTGAATAAAGGAAATAACCTTAATATTCAACAAAATCTGATGGACTAAATTGTGGTTGATGTATAAAATGAAGAATCAGAAAATGAAGAAAAAGCAGAATTTCATTTTCCAAAAGACACTTGCTGACCTGATAAATATTTGAGAGATCTATTTCGTGAAAATATAAAAACAGACCCATGCAAATAAACAGAAAAACTTCACTTTCATATTTCTCCATATCTATTTAACAATGTCTATGTCTGTCATCACTGAATGACAGCAAACAGATCAGGAAAGATCCTATCATCCACGAACGTCAGGATCTGTACGCCTTGTGAGGTAGGATTATTTTTTTCCTTCTATGCATATAGTTTTGAAGTTTTGTAGGACTTTTAAGTTGCTTTACAATTTAAAAACAAAAAAATTGAAATTAAACATCATTAAAAAATAATTTCACTACATCTATAAGTTTGAAGTATTATAAAATTACGTTGTAGTTGCCAAAAATATTCATTAAAACAATTAACTTTTATCAAGTAATGGGCCAATTTGTTTATCTTCGTTTGCGTTGTTACATATGTGTTGCTTTACTTAAAGCCAGTGGTTTAATAGCAACTTCCTCTCAGACATTAAGATAAAATATCCAAATTATAATGCTTTATGAGGCTTTGACTCACTCACAATTAGATCATCTTAGTTTGCTTTATGTAATTTCCTTTCCCAATGTCTGTTTATAGAAGTCCGGAAAAGGAATTCTTCCTAAAATGAATCAGAACTGAAACAGCAAGTGTTCCAGAATGAACACTCTGCCCAATGCATTCAGACAGGGGATACTTTCAGAACAACCACTATTTTTACCTCAATAGGTCAAGCAAAATAAATCACAGCTATAAATGACATACAGCTACGTCTCCCTAAAAATGAGATCATTTCACACAATCAATAGAAATTCTGCACATATGTAAATGGAAAATTTTGACATATCAATATAGGCTATTTATGCCTCTTCAAAATACTATGCATAGTTTCTATCCTACATATGACAATAATTGCATTGTTCCTTGATTCGATTATCTGTCTTACATGGTCCTAATAATTTATTTATTTTTTCTCTTTCTTCTAAGTGATGAAGAAACTGGGCAAGTCTGAAATAGGGCATAATTTTCTCCCTTGCTCATTTTATTTCGAAGTAGCCCTGATTAATAAGATTTATGGATGAGGGCCTACTCGCCTGGGCTTTAGGGCTGTTTTATTTTACTGTAGTCATTGTAGCCTTCGGTTGTCTCTGTTCTTCTTCATGAATTGAACTTTTTACCTCCAAGAATCCATACGCTCATCCGACCTACACAAAATGCCAAATGCTACCTAATTGTCTGTCTACCTCAGAAACTGTAACAATTATTTTTATTTCAAACTTTACTGATTTATTTCAAACTTTACAGACAGAGAAAAAGAACAGGAAAGGAAAGAAACATTCCATGTTGAAGTGAACACATACACGTCATTAATAATTTAAACTAAACATATAAACAAAAAGGTCGAGGTTGTCGAGATCTTTAAATACACTTTTTTTCCATGTTCTGTGTCTTTCTTAATTTGAATGCAAAGAATATTCTCTGGCATTTTGTGAATCTGTGACCTAAGATATTGATCATTTTGCCAAAATACAACTTTCTTGTACATGATGTGCAAAGATATCAGTGAAAATGAACTCAAGGTACTGAATTACTTGCAAAGTTTTTATAGCACAGTGTTTCAAAGCACATCCACCGAGGACAATACCAGGTTCCCGGCTTGTTCTGTTCTCTATTTGCTCACGCTTTATCTTCTGCCAAAGACCTACCTTTAGGAAAATTAAGAACAAAGGTGGCTGCTGTTATATGTAGTATCTTTAGTGGAACTAAAACTAGTATATGTCAGTATTGACTTGCTAGTTTGATAATAAGAATCTGACCTGTCATCTTTGACCCAAATATTTGTAAATATTGTGCTTCTGAGATTATTACCATGGTGGGCACAGAGCAAATCCAGAGTGAAGAGGACTTAAAGCTGGGAGCCTCCGGTGGAAGTCGTTCCATGGCCTTAGCAGCAAAGCATCAATTTTTCCAGCATTCCAGTTTATTTGTCTGTTTCCAATGCATTTTACGTAAAGGATGGTTTTGAATCTGCTGATTTGCAGCCTCTCCTGGCGTATGGTGTCCTTTTTAAATCTATTTTTAAAACCTTTTATGGTAACAGAGGGGGAAAATTTCCCCATCTCTCTAAATATATACTTATAAAAATAAAATTTATTCAGAAAATGTACAGTATGCTTAATCCTAAATTAACGTGGTTGCTGAAATGCTATTCCTTAACCCCGAGGCATACGCGATTTCTAAAGAAACAAATTCAGCGTTTAATTAACTCTGAAATCCTCCTGTAAATGGAGCTTATATGTGTGTGTAAAGTTCAAGGCAGGATGAATTTAGAGAAGAAAACTCCTCAGGGGGGTTGCTGTCCTACAGAAGCCAGCCGGCCCTATCTCAGGCAGGCAGACCCAGCGCATGGCTGTGTGTACTAAATTAAGGAGCGCGGAGGTTCAACCAGAGTGCACAGATTAAAATTTTCAATAGACCCAAAAATGTCTCGAAGGCATGAATGAGCCTGTCACTTTTCCTCTGCCTCTCCAGCAAATGATGGATTCACTTTATACCCACAACACAACACGTGAGATATGCCTGGTCTCCTCCGTTATTCTTCCTTCTCCAGTCATGCTGAAATAGAGGTTGTGGTTAAACAAATCTGCTTTTATGGAGCAAAGCACTGTGAAACAGAGCTGATGAGGGCCTGACACATCAAATTAGACGGGGGCAGCAACGTGCCTGATGACTCTATTGTTTCAGGAGGCGGTGCTGCCTTTGCCATCCTTCCTAACTACACAAGTAACTTTGTTTAATTTTAATTTTGATGAGAAAGCTTTTGCTACAGTGAAATAATTATTACTACACAGAGAGTATTTTATTTCTAAACATATTACTACTAATTTTTCCACCTGTACCTTAAAACCTGCTTTACAAAGCTGATTGTGCCAATCAGGCTCTAGACTAGCAAATCATTTAACAAACGTGAGAATTTACTATTTATGGGATGATGTTTTAAAATGCCATTTTGAGGAAAAATAGCAAAGTAAACGACTGATAAAGTAAATAATAAAATATGCATAAAATGTCCTAATTTTTTAATAAAACCACTTCTATAAATATAACTAAGACTATTCTCTAATATCTAGCACAGCAATTTTACCTAGTTTGCAAACTATAAAAAATCATCAATTGTCTTATAAGGATGGTGGTTATTGTATAAGAATTATTATATTTCTTATGTTATTATATAGCTTTTGGATACATTTCATATATGTATATATATGTGTGTGTGTGTGTGTATACAAAAAATATATATTTACCCACCAAGATAAGTCCAGGACATCTCTCAGTAGTTTATTTACAGTTTCTGAGAAAATAACACCCCAAAAGATGCTAACTTTTAAATATATTAATATTGCTATTTATGTAAATACACTATACTTTCTTCTTCTAACTCCAGAGGCCTTTAAAAGTTCACTTCTTTTGTATCTGGAAATCCTAAATGTAATACCATGGTAGTAGCCTTATTTACCTGAAAAAACAGCTTACCTTAGGGAGGTATAATGTAAGAAAAATCAGTTGGGAAATCAGACATAATGAATTTTTAAGTCACCAATTATTTGCATATAGCATTCTTTCCCCTCTCAACTCAACAGACTGTAGTTTGGATTACAGAAAAGAGTGGGTTTAATATAAGTGACCAACTTTTAGAAATAAATGATAAAGGCAAATCATTCGCTGGGCTGCTCTCACTCAAAATGCTCAAAATGCTGTTAAGATCATGGGTGTGTGTGCGGCCCTGCACACAGAAGCCTGTGGTTGTACCACTGGGCAGATTTTCTGACCCTGAGTTCTATCTCCGTCTCCCTAGAGCAGGTGATAGAAGCGTTTGATCTTAGACATTTTTCAGATTTTAAGTGATGTTATCATGTGAAACTGAACACAGCAAATGGAAACAATTGTTCATAAAATTAATATTTTTCCTTGACTTCTATCATAGCTTTTAAAGTTCAGACTGTTTCCGGGAGGATTTGGGATTGTTCCAGATTTGTAAAATTTGATAAATGATTGAACAAAACTGCATTTCCTGGTTAATAGGTTAATACTAAGAGATTCTTATAATTGATACCCTTGGTATGAACTCACCTGATGGTCACTGTGAAATGTACATGGGATAGAATAATCTCGAAAGCCCTTCAGAATGACCTTTTTATCACATGTATGTCACAGACAACATGTGAGTGTGTGTGCTTTGGAGTTGCTTCTCATACATCACGTCTGACCCTATAAGAAGCTATGGTGTTTTGTTTAACACATCTCGAGGTGATATGAGCACTCAGGACTACCTAGCATCTTTATGTAGTGCTACAGGGTGTGAAGAAACAAGTTGTTATGACTCCATTATTTTGGTTGTCACATTTATAATAGAAAAACTGTGAATTTGAGGAGATCCGCGGGGGATCCCTATAGGGCAGGTCTCGGATAACATGTTTTCAGAGTTGAAGTTCAGAGCAGGATGCCAGGGATCAGTGCTCCTGCTGGGTTTGTGATAACTGCATCAGTAAGTCCTGTCTAATTCCCCCATCCTGAGAGCAAGAGGGTTTTTCTGGAACCTTGCATTTGCGTTCAGAACTTGATTCTTTCTTGATACATGTAAAGATTACTCCACACATTAGCATGCACATGCATGTCTCCCACACATAACTCCTCAACTGCAAATTCAACCAGTGAAAGCAGTAGAAGATTATGAAATACAGCTACAATTGTGAAGTCTGTATTGCTTTCAAGCTGAGATTATATACAACTTTATTTGAAATTAAGGCCTGAAATAACTTACCTAACACCTTTTCACTCAATTTGCTAATAATAATGATTATCTTCTCCTAACATATCCCAATTAAAATATGAGGGAATAAAGTCCTACAAAGAGGAAATCCTCGCGAATTAGTTAACATATAAAATCTTGTCAATAAAACACTTGTATATCGAAAATATGGAAAAGTACTGTCTTTGAACTAGCTGAAGTTAGGCAATAGTAATAATAATCTTACCAAACACAAAATCACCAGATTTAAAATCATTTTCTGCTCATTTTCATTTGAATTTTATAGTATAAAGTGTATATATTATGTACTAAATAATATTTGGGGACATTTAAAAAAATAATTCTTAAGTTCCAGCATTTTACATGGTGATATAATTCCCTTAAAATAGCTACCCTCCTGCCATACCTACCAAATCTCACACTCTCACACAGTTACCCCACACAAAATAGCTCTAACAATAGTTGTAGATGTTTTTGCCTTCACATATTCACATTCTGTTATTGTAGACCAAAAATTTCACATTTAACAGCTCCTCAATTAAAAAATATTCTCTACTGTTAAGAGAAAAATATATTACCATAATGTAGTTAAAGGAAATTAACCATAAATCTGTTGGAATACTTAATATTACATTATTTTAACATATAATACTTGCACAAAATGGCAGATGATAAAATCAATATTATGAAACATAGAAAAATCATTACAATTGATTAAAGTTGCAATAAGACAGTATTTCTTTCAGGAATAGTATAGAGATGATTCAAATGTATTTTTTAATTTCCTCTCAGAATTAAATTTTGTATATATGCGTTTCACTTAGGATATAAATCTTTTTTATTGGCAAGCGTTTGCACTATAGTTTATGATACATCTTTGTGACAATTTTCATTGTCAGAATGACAGAAATTGAAGTTAATGTGGTTTGAAATAGATAACTCAAATGAGGTGGAATAAGTGTTGATAATCTAATTTTTGAAAATATTAGCTTATCAATATAAAAAACATAAATTTACCATCATTTTATGTCATTTTACTGATGCAAAAATATTAAGTTTTTCTCCAAACTCATTCTCACTCATAATGAAATTCTATTTGGATCCAAACCAGGCTTTTATTTTATTTTTAGGAATGAGAATATTTTTTCTTAGAAGACCCTTGAAAAAAATTATACAGAATACTCATAAGACTTACATGTGTGTGTATGAAAAGATTAGTGAAGGTATTAATAGACCTATGAAGCTACTGTAAAATATCAGTGTAAAAATTAGATTGTACATTAATTGAGAAACAGATTGAATTATTTCTAAGAATTGAATATAATAAACTTGTTTTTTCAAATTATTTTTACAGCAGATATGTTATTTGGTAAATGAGTATTTGGTAAGATTATTATTATTATATAAATGTAAATGTCGGTTAATTGATGTAGTCAGTCTCTCTGTTAACAAACACTTTTTGAGGGTATCCTATACTGGAAATTTCTTCTGAGAATTGAGTATACAGTACCAGAAGAGATAGTCAGTCTATATTTATGTTGCTTCATTCTATTTAGAAAGCTATATAACATACAAATAAACACACAAATAATTAAGGTAATCCCACTGCAAGTGCTAAGAATAAGGTCATAGTAGCAATATGGTTCAGAGTACTGAGAGGATATCTGTGGAGGACGTTTAGGGATGACAGCAGGTGAGACATCTCTGAGGAGCTGAGCCTTGACTGGAAACCCTAATGATGACAGAGTAATGCATGATTTTACAGGAAGAGGCCTCCAAGGGAAAAGAAAAGCATGTGCACAATTCTGGAGTAGGAAAGACATTGTGTTTCTGTAAGACCAATAAAAGCCAGGTGGATTTGAACATGGTGAAAAGGGGAAAATGACTTGGGGGATCTTAGATCAGTAACAGGCATCAAGCCATTCAGGATCTCTCAGGTCATAATAAGGAGCTGAGATTTTATTCTAAGAACATTGGAAGGAAGTTAGATCAGGGACTGCTGATTTACATTTCAGAAAAATAACTCTTGGTTGTTCTGTAGAACATGGACAAGAAGAGTTTAACTGGGGAGGAGGTAACAGGGTAACAGGATAGCATGCCATGGCCACTGTCCAGATGGAGAGGATGGAGGCAGAGACCAGGATGTGGCTTTTCTTTTTTTTTTTTTTTTTGAGACCCCATTTCTAAATACATAAAATCCGTGGATCCCTACTGTCTCAACATAAAGCCCTGACCGTGTGATTCCTGCCTGCCTCTCCAGCCTCACCTCCCTGCACTGCAGCCAGCAGGATTTTTCAGTCTAACAAGTCATAAAATGCCCTTTGAGAAAGCACCCTCTGACACAGGGCATCTGAAGGTAGAGGTGCAGGACTAGGAGACGCAGTGAATGTGAGTGTGAGTGAGAGATAGACAGAGTAGCTCTCCTAAGGCTTTCTCTGAAGTCACGGTGTGAATGGTCATGATGTTTATTGTGAGGAAGAATGCTTGAGGGAATTGGGAGGAAATTAACAGAAGGAAAAATCATTATCTCTGTTTTATCTAAACCCAGTGCTTATCTTAGTGAAGATGGCAAGTGGGAGATTGGATATAAGAATCTGCCGGTAATGAAATAAGGCTTTGCTATTGCTGTACATTTGAGAGGCAGTGTGTGGATGCTATTTAAAGTTATGAGGCAAATAAGGGAACCTCAGGAGGGAGTGCACAGACAGAGAACAGGGGTGAGGGAAGAGCCTTGGAGTGCTGCTCTGTTCAGTGAACTGATACAATAGGAAAAAATACCAACACAGAAAATGTGATTACATTACCAGTGACTCTGAGCCACGTGTCAAGAAAGCTTAGAGATAAACATTTTAAGAAAAAGAAGGTGCCAAGTGCTGCTGAAACCTAATGTTATACAAGGACAGAAAATTGACCTTCAGCTTTGGCAAGCTCTATAGGTGCAGTCTCTGTGCACTGGGGACAGAGGAACTCTGACCAGTATAGGTTGAAGAGAAAGTGTGAGATGAGACAATAAGGCTGGTGTGACAGGACATTTTTGGAGATGTTCAGCTTTGAAGGAAGAACATCAGGGTATAAAAGGCAGGAGGGAATAGTACCAAAGACATAGGTACTGAGGTTGGCCTTTGAACAGTGTCTGTCCTTTCATCTGCACAGTTGGGGCAGCTGAGAATATGGGTCCACATTTTTTAAAGTGGTGATTGGAAGAGGAAGTAGTTCTTGACTGAGCTCAGTTATTTTATTCCCGTGCTGAGAGTCCAGTTAGGAGGAGCTGTTGAAGAGTTGAGGAGAAAGTATGAGACAGCCATCCCAGAGAGCAGAAAAGGCAATTTACTAGAGAAATGGAGATAACATTGTTGAATAGTGTTGAGAGACTATTTGAGATCAGTGGTCATAAATTTGAAGCGAGTCCATCCAGAAAGACTATGAACTGTTTCTCTAGCATCGTTCAACTATGGCCCTTTCAGAGGGATGGGGCATCGGAAATATTGGTATTTTGACAGCTCTATTCACAGCTATTTCGACATTAGTTTATGCTTAAGACTACGGGTATCCTAATTCAGATTCCTACCAACAGTATCCAAGGGTTCCCTTTTCTCCACATTGTCTCCAATATTTATAGTTTGCCTTTTTACAACAGCCATGCTACCAAGTATAAGGTGATATCTTATGGTGATTTTCATTAGCAGTTCTCTGATGATTAGTGATACTGAACATTTTTTCATATACCTGTTGGCATTTGCACGTCTTCTATTGAAAAATATCTATGCAGGGCCGGGCACAGTGGCTCACGCCTGTAATCCTAACACTTTGGGAGGCCGAGATGACCTGAGATCAAGAGTTCAAGACCAGCCTGACCAACATGGGGAAACCCCATCTCTACTAAAAATACAAAATTAGCCAGGCGTGGAGGCGCATGCCTGTAATCCCAGCTACTCGGGAGGCTGAGGCAGGAGAATCGCTTGAATCCGGGAGGCAGAGTTTGTGGTGAGCCGAGATGGCACCATTGCACTCCAGCCTGGGCAACATAAGCAAAAACTCCATCTCAAACAAAAAAAAAACAAAAAAAAAAAAAAGAAAGAAAGAAAAGAAAAATATCTATGCAGATCCTTTGCACATTTTTTTTAATTTGGATTCTTGGTTTCCTTGCTATTGAGATGTTTGCACTCTTTATATATTTTTGTTATTAACCCCTTGTCAGATGTATAGATTGCAAATATTTTCTCCCGTTCTGTAGATTGTCTCCTCACTCTGTTTATTGTTTCCTTTGCTCTACAGAAGCTTTTTAGTTTTGTCTAATCCTATTTGTCTCCTTTTCATTTGGTTGCCTGTGCTTTTGGATTCATGACCAAAAAGTTGTTACCCAGACCAATGTCATGATGTCATGGAGTTTTTCCCTTAGTTTTCTTTCAGCAGTTTTAGAGCTTCAGGTATTCTATTAAAGTTATTAATCCATTTTGAGTTGGTTATTGTATATGTTGTAATGAAACTATGTGGCTTTTAACCTGCATACCCAGATTAAGGAATGTTAGTTGCTAATGTGTTTTAATTAGAATACTCTTACGTGATTACTGAGTATAAATGTTACTGTTAGAATATCTAAGCTGTTACAGTATTGTAAATTTGGGGTGATTTTTGTTTGGCTAAAAAG
Organism: Symphalangus syndactylus; assembly: GCF_028878055.3. Taxonomy (NCBI): domain Eukaryota; kingdom Metazoa; phylum Chordata; class Mammalia; order Primates; family Hylobatidae; genus Symphalangus; species Symphalangus syndactylus. The sequence goes on from NC_072437.2 coordinate 16,292,925, forward strand.
TAAATAGGCGAGTACACATATAAGATTGGAAATTGTGATAATTTAATTCCAACAAGAATAAGATTTTAGGTTGGATATATTTCTTTATGCAGCTATCAATAAATGTGAATGATGGACAGCAAATCTATTCATATATGATAATTAATCTCACTACTCGAAGAGTGATATTTATCCACCCACCCATGTACCTAGCCTTGTTTCTATTTGTTTGCTAGAATCATGACAGAGGGAGAAAAAATATAACAAACGTATTTTTTCTTTGATTAATTTCTTGACAGGGGCTCGTTCTGTTGAATGTTAGTGTCAGAGGTGAACACTGTATTTCATTTAAGAGTAAGAAATACAGAAAGAATATTGCAATGACTGAATCCTGAAAAGATATGGGCAAGTCTTTCAGATATTGTTGTTTCAAATGTAATGAAAATAAGCTAGATTAATAATAATAATTTCTTATTGTACTAATCAATTACTCTGTGGAAGAAACTATGTTAAACAATTTACATGAATTAATTAATTTAATGTCTACATCAGCTGAAAAAGATAAAGTCTATCAGTTCCCCTTCCCTTAGGAAAAGACTAGTGATTAATGATGTTAAGTAAGTTGCTTGCAACTAAAATTTAGAACCAAAATGCAAACCTGGGTTCATTTCATTCAAGTGTTAGCACATTTGCAGGGCTATTTAATGTTTCATTTAAAAATCTAAAAAATTTCATAAGCTTTATTATCACGAAAGTTTCGGAAACCATGTTTTAGACAATAAATACTTTGAAAAACCAAGTCATATTAGTGTGTTAATACATCCAAGAGACAAAATTTAAAAGGTGCACATTTAAAGAAAGCAAAACATTTCATATTTATTTGCAATTGTGTATTTCACTTTTAATTTTTAGCAAACTAGTCCAATCATTGAAGAATAGCTGGCTTTGAACTCTAGGGTTTGAGATGTAAAACCTGAGAAGTGGGACTTCTCCATGGTGGACAGGTGTCTTCTTCACACAAAGGATCCACAGCTTATGGTGCATAGGTGTGCACATATGTATGTGGTTTATGCAAGGCTAACAGATTGTAAGGCTATTGTTCATAGAAAAGTAGTAGGTTATACATGATTTTAATATATACTATTTTGGTTAGGTCACTGGAAGAAAGTTTTGAATAGGAGTAAAACAGCTCTTGAACCTAAAACTTAATTATGCCACATTTTATGCCAGGATAAAAGTGTAGCACAGAAATACTTCCTATATTATGCCAGACTAACAATGTCTGAAATAACCTAATGCAATGTTTCTTTTTCCACTGAATCATAGAAATTCAGAAAGCGTAAGAAGATGTCAAGTTTATAAGGCATTGTACTAAATAGTAACTTACCACTGTAGGTGGATGGCCTGTATTTTTGAGTGGAAATGAATAGCTTCAAAATTGAATGTCAAAACAAAAGTTAGAAAACAATCTATAATAGATTTAAAAATACCACAAATAACATGTTTTTATGGAATATAGTATCAATCATAGACAATTTAAAAATATGTCATCTCCCAAATCCTTGATGCATAAATCATATCTGTCATGTAATTTTTATTTGCAGTTTATTTGATATAATACTTTCCCACTTGTTTAATTTAGAGATCAAATTCATCTAATTGTTTATACACCAAATGACACAATGATAATTATGTCTATTCTGTGCTCTATGGTTCCTTAATTGACAGTTGAACAATTGTTTAAACATAAAAAGTAATCAGATAACATTGATTATTATGAATAATATTAATAATAAAATACTTATTGAAATCAACCCTTTCTGCCAAACGGAATCAGAAAAACCATTTATGTAATTAAACACATTAGCAAAATAGGCATTTATTATATAGAAAAGAAGGAGGGAGGAAAACATACAAATAGAATATCTTTACTCAAACAAACATACAAATCTGATGTCTTAAGAAACGTCAGAGGGCGCGGTGGCTCACGCTTGTAATCCCAGCACTTTGGGAGGCCGAGGTGGGAGGATCACGAGGTCAGGAGATCGAGACCACGGTGAAACCCCGTCTCTACTGAAAACACAAAAAATTAGCCGGACGTGGTGGCGGGCGCCTGTAGTCCCAGCTGCTCGGAGAGGCTGAGGAAGGAGAATGGCGTGAACCCGGGAGGCGGAGCTTGCAGTGAGCCGAGATCGCGCCACTGCACTCCAGCCTGGGCGACAGAGCGAGACTCCGTCTCAAAAAAAAAGAAACGTTAGAGTAATATTGTATATACTCCCATCTTTTTAAAAAGAGAGTAAATTTAAACTCAAGGACATTAAGTTATGTATCAAAGGTTATTTTTCAAAGATTCCATTTCTTTTCATTATTCTTTTCATAACAAAATATAATGTTGACAGATTTTGAAAAATACACTGCTTTTTACCTGGATATCAATTTACTTACAACTGGTATTACATCTGTGACAGTAAATGCCTCGTCAGGTCATTCAACTACAAACCAAGGCCTTTCTTTGATTCCTGAAATAGGGCCTCAAACAAAACCCAAGGGGTGATTAAGAAAGTATTCCAATATCTCCAAAGCAATGTGAAAACCTAATCTTGACAAATATATTTATGGCGTTAACATCTCCTATTCTAAAATCAGTTAGCTTGCTTGGAAGAAAAACTTATAAGGGGAAAGGTATTGAACTTTACCAAGTACTTACCATGTTACAATGAGACAGCCCAGTAGAAAAAAATCATTGAAGTTTTTGAATTCCGTGAATTAAAAAAAAATTACTGAAGGAATGCTAACTATAGATCAAGGGAGGAAAAGTTGTGTTTCAGCAATTGAGTATAATAGTTATTAAAGTTCCATGATGGTTGATCCTTATGTTCTTAAAAGAGCCTGCCTATGAACAATGATGTGGGTGAGAAAGATCATTAATAAATAATTGGTTAACTGATGGCTAGACCACAGTGCCAAAGATGAAACTAAAATCCAGAAACTAAAAGCCCCAAATGTGAGTGACAAACTTTTGCAATATGTGAATCAGGCTAAAAGTTCAAGGGGAAAAGGAAGGCAAAGAAGGACATTTATTTGATTGAGCATCTTGGTTTGAAAGAAATTATATGTTTAATTATATTATTCCCTTGTCCTTCCATGAACCCTATGAAGTATTAATAGCCTGTTTTATAGGAAAAGTTCCTTGAAGCTGAGAGCATTTACGTAGGTTATCCAAGGTTTCCTTTCTGGCAAATAGTGAAACCAGAACCCAAAATCCAAACAAACTGACACAATATTTCATGATTTGTCATCTAAATTTTTGTTGCACAGTGTGGTCTGTGGACCAGGAATGTCTTCATTTGGGAGCTTGTTAGAAATGAAAGATCTCATACTCAAACCCAGAACCGTGAAATCATAATCTGCATTGTAATGAGATCTCCAGGTGATTCTTATCCACATTGCAGTTTGAAAGGCACTCAACTAAAACGCTCTAATGGAGGCTAAGTGGGACCCACAACAGGACCCCCAGAAGTCACAAAGAGTTGAAGAGGAGAGAGTTAACGTCGTAAATGCAGAGCATGTGCCGAGGGACTTTTAGGGAAAGTCTGGACTGCTTGTCTCAGGCAGACGCAAAGGATTACATGGCCCAGACATGGCTATGCTGTGCTTAATCTAAGACTTAGACAAATACAGAGATGTGAACTGAAAACATCCTTATCAATTATCTGCCCCCAATCCCTCCTTTTACACTTCAGGTCCTAACTTATGCAAGCATAATATGTAGGAGCAAGAACTGAGTCTCTTATGCCCCAACGTACCAATCTGTTCTTCAGAAAAGCCTGCTAGTCCTAAAAAAAGGTAATGGGATATCCTGGATTGTTCAGGGTAACCCTGATTCCAAATATTGTGTTATTATTAGACTTAGTATTATGTTACAAATAATAGTCTAAAATTTCAGCACAGATATGACTATTCCATGCATATCAATGAAATGAAATACCTGGGTATATAAAGCTTAAGTTTTCAAAGTGGTGATTCACTAGAAATTCTGATCACTCTAAGCAGAATGCTTTAATATGTAGCATTATGACATTATATAAACTCTATATTAGGACAAAGTAAAGATCTATTGATATTCAGTTAATTCCTTAGGGGTGTTAAATTAATCTTCAACTGTGGTGTGCCCCATTTTCTTCCTACTATTTATCAACAGCTGAATTTTAAAACTTTCATTTACTCATTTAACATGTATTGAGTACCTAATAGATGCTGGATATTATCTTAAATATTAGAGTTAAACAAATGCCTCTGAGTTGCTGCAGAAAGCAGAGACATGCAAATAATAAGTAAATATGAGTGTTGTTGCTATATTTTAAAAGCACATAGGATTTAATGGACACAAAAGACAGAGGTTCAATTCAACCTAACATGAAATTGAATTCAAAGGAGATAGGAGGCTTGAGATGAATGACATCAATGATCACTATATGAATAAGTTTCTTGGGCTAAGTGCCAATGCCAGGGGATATGCCCCCGTAAGCAAAGGCACCAAGAACTTTGTTGAAGATACAGGTAGGATGACTGTTGTGTAAGATGTGACAGATTTCGTTGAGAAATAAGCCTGCATCTGTGGACAGGTCTGCTTTACGGGAGGCTGAACTTTGTAGTTTAAATGACAGGAAGCCCTCAAAGGAGTGAGTAAAGTTATCATTGTGTCAATTAAATGACGAGTTAATGGGTGCAGCACGCCAACATGGCACATGTATACATATGTAACAAACCTGCACGTTGTGCCTATGTACCCTAAAACTTAAAGTATAATAATAATAAAATAAAATTAAAAAAAAAAAAGAAAGACCATTGTACTTGATATTCCCCATGGGGCCTGTCGTGGGGTAGGGGGAGGGGGGAGGGATAGCATTAGGAGATATACCTAATGTAAACGACTAGTTAACACGTGCAGCACACCAACATGGCACATGTATACATATGTAACAAACCTGCACGTTGTGCACATGTACCCTAGAACTTAAAGTACAATAACAAATAAATAAATAAATAAATACCACTGTACTGTTGGTGTACTGGGAATAGATTAGAGCAAGAGAACCATTTGAGAGACGAGAAAGGTGATGAAGGTTGAAGTTCAGAAAATGATATGGTGATGTAATGTATTTTGGCATCAAGTCTGTTGCCTGAGTTTAATTTACAATATGTTTAGGTAATAGGTTGGGAAAAACAAACAAACTTAAAAACAAGGATCAGCATTCCTCCTTAGGATAAATAAGGGGGCTGTTTAGAAAACACTTCAATAAAGTTTTTGAATGAAAAGTCAGACCCTGGGGCATGAGTTAAAGGAGAAATGGAAAAAATGCCTCTGCTTTATAAATGGTGAAAGAAATGGGTAGTGAGAAAGTGTGAGGAGGAGAGAGCGGACAAGGAAAACTGAGCAAATGGGGAGAATCCCAGAAGAAAACTAGACAGAAGGCTGGATAAAATCTCACATTTTTGGAACACGGATGTCTAATTAAGGTTGATGCTATTAAGCCTGCTGAACACGTGAAGGCTGATGTTAAAAGTTTTTCTATGTTCAGTATGTATATGGAAAAGGGAAAAAAATGACCTTTAGTCTAATATCTGGGTCTTCCTGTGATAGGAAAATAGGGGAGTTTAGAAATGGGTAACAAAGGTGAAAAACTGTGCTCAGGATATGAATGAGAACACCAGAGAATATTGGAGGTCAAATCACCTGTAAGTTTCAGGATCTGTAGAAATAAGAACATGAGACGTGTCCTGAGACACAGAAATGGTGATATTGAAAACGGTTAAATACCTCTATGCCATGTGCTCCAACATATGAGAAAAGCTCCATAAACAACCAACATGTTCATACAGTGGTTATTATCTGAATACAAGTTTTCATTAAAGTGTTGGTAAGTGTTTACCTAATTGGAATTAGAATGGTGTTTACCTAAATAGGACGAAGAGCGCACTCATAATAAAGGACTGCTAACTGCCAATCTCTTAAGGAGCCATTTGCATTCTTCATAGTCCTTTTGTGGAAAACCAGAATAAAAGTTCCAACAGACCAGTTAAGGGGTGAGTCTTATGTTTGGGTTTGTAAGTGTTTCCAACCTAGAAAGCCAATGTCATTAGTTCCGGAGTCCCAGTTCAGATCTACTTTGTCAGGGCTGCATCTCTAATTTTCTAATTTCTGGATGGGCCATCTGTATTAGTCCGTGTCCTTGCTGCTGACAAAAACATAACCGAGACTGGGAAGAAAAAGAGGTCCACATGGCTGGGGAGGCCTCACAATCATGGTGGAAGGCAAGGAGGAGCAAGACGTGGATGGCAGAAGGCAAAGAAACTGCTTGTGCAGGGAAACTCCCAATTTTAAAACCATCGTATCTCGCGAGACTCATTCACTATCAGGAGAACAGTGTGGGAAAGACCCGCCCCCATAATTCAATCACCTCCCACTGGGTTCCTCTCATGGAACCAAGTCTAATATCTGGAATTACAGGTGTGAGTCACTGCTCCTGGCTCTTTATTGAGTGACTATTATTTTCCTGGTATAATTCAAAGTGCCTTACAAGGAACCACTGTATGAACGTGTTGGTTGTTTATGGAGCTTTTCTCATATGTTGGAGCACATGGCATAGAGGTATTTAACTGTTTTCAATATCACTATTTCTGTGTCTCAGTACTCATCTCATGTTCTTATTTCTACTGATCCTGAAACTTACAGGTGACTTGACCTCCAATATTCGCTGGTGTTCCCATTCATATCCTGGAGCACAGTTTTCATTTTTGTTACTCACTTCTTAACTCCCCTATTTTCCTACCACAGAAAGACCCAGATATTAGACTAAGTATCCCGAGCACAGTTTTCACTTTTGTTACCCATTTCTTAACTCCTGTCTTTTCCTATCACAGAAAGACCCAGATATTAGACTAATAGAAATGTGGGAGTTACAATTCAAGACAAAATTTGGGTGGGGACCCAGCCAAACCATATCACCCTCCAAGCCAGAGCTTTCAAGTTAATACGTGAGCTCTTTGTATGGCCTCATAGTCATTGCAAAAAAACAAAAATCACAGGAGAGCTAAATATATGGTAAGCATCCATCAGACTTCGTACCATTCTGAAAGAGCCACGTTTAATTTTGTGACAACCCTTCACATAACTCTTGCACAAAACTGGAAACCTACCACACATGTGTTTTCACTGTAGACACAAGGTGTTTTTATTCACTTTGTTTTGTTCGGTTTTGCTTTGTCTTTTCATCCCCTCCTCAACTCTTCACACCCACCCCCCCAGGTTCCAACAACTAATGGTAATAACGAGGTTGATTTGCTTTCTAGGAAGTTTTGTAATGAAAATTTCAGAATATTGTTTGAATGTGTTAAATTTTCAGGCCAAAGAAGTTTGTTATTCATCAACAAATGCTATTTGATTCTAATGCCTGATAAAAGTTCAAATGCATTGGAGAGGCAGCATTCTGGCATGGTTATGGAGGCTGGATCGGGGAGAAACTGCTTGCATTTGTATACCGATTATTATTCTTTCTAACTGTAATGTTGGGCATTACTTAACCTCTCTGTGATTCAGTTCGATAGGCTATGAAACAGAGATGAAAAATAAAATCTGTTGGGATTTCTTGGGAATTAAATGCATTAATACTTGTAAGGCGCTTTGAATTATGCCTGGAAAATAATAGTCACTCAATGAAGAGCTGGGAGCAGTGACTCACACCTGTAATTCCAGTACTTTGGGAGGCTGAGGCAGGCAGATCTCTGAGCTCAGGTGTTTGAGACCAGCCTGAGCAACATAGTGAAACCTTGTCTCTACAAAAAATACACAAATTAGCCAGGCATGGTGGTGCACACCTGTAGTCCCAGCTACTCTAGAGACTGAAGCAGAGAATCACTTGAGTCTGGGAAGCAGATGTTGCAGTGAGCAGAGATCACACCACTGCACTCCAACCTGGGTGACAGAGAAAGACCCTGGCTCGAAAAAAAAAAAAAATTACTATATGAAAAAAAAGTCATGTTTGTGTATTGCTGCCATGATCATTGTAATTGCTAGTGTTATTTCTATTTCATTTCTAACTCTAAAACCATGTGTGACCATTTCAAACAGTGGGTCAGGAGTATTTCTTGAGGATCTCCCACTTGACCCTGTCTCTCACTTGTATGTTCCTGTGTTTCCTACTCATCTATTTTATGATGTGCCAATTGCATTCAGGTGGTGGTTGAGGAGGACATGTTAGCTTTGTCCATCGAGAATATGTTGGAATGATTGTGGCGCCATGAGATGGTGTCTTAGGGTCGAAATTTCATTTCATAAAAGAGCATCTGTCTTGATTATTGGAACTTCCACAGTTTCTTTCTTGACCCTTACTCCTCTATCAAGTTCACCCTGAAGGCTAGTATTGAGGAGCACCTGCAGAGCCTTTATGAGGGCTGCAGTCCTATCTCTTCACCACCTTCCCGACAGAGTGTTGAAGACCTGGAGGGAAGAAGGCAGTCCCACTGCAAGCTCTACTGGAAAAATCACTTAGAGTTTACATGAATACAATAAAGAAGGTCAGAGAAGATTTAACAGCAGGACAGCTAGTGAAGCATCGGCAGATAAGCCCACTAAATGCAGTGTTCAAGTTGACTCATCTTGTAATTGATCTATGGGTTTTAATTAGTGTGTGACAGCCATAATTTACTTTATCTCAAATATTATCATTATTTTTTCAAGCACTTTCCCCTTGATGATTATCTGAACACACAGTAAGCATATTTTAATTCAAGGCAACACCCTGTTATCTCCCTTAATTCATCATTCCATATCTTAAAAACATATATCTTATTCGAATTTTATTAATGATCAGTACATGTGTTGTAAAGGATTTCTGTTTTTTTCGTGAAATTTATAAACCCACAACTCTTTAGAATCATATAATCAAAATATTTGATTACTTTTCACATAAAAGTTGCTATTTCTCAGCATGTTTACTATGTCACTTGAGGTTGACAAATTATGATTTAATGCTAGTGTTTCTTTTCACTGATCATCCATCAGAAGGAAAGTTATGAGTGTTTAATTTTTGGATATTTCTAATTTTATTTACCGTATTAATTACTAAAGCCTAAAGGAACCTAAGAAAATAATTTTAAATTAAATGTAGCTTATTGGGGAACTTTACACATTCTCTTTAAAACATGGCAGACTTAGCGATTATGTTCCTTGGGTATTATAAGCTTAGGGAGTCAGTTATTCAATGGGATTTAACTGGATCAACTGCAAAAGCCACAACTTTTGAAGTAAGCTGACTAGCAAATTCACATATTTATAGTAAACCTTTATTATAGGGATTTAGAAATATCAATTACAATCTGTTCTCAATTTTTTTATAAAGCAAGAAAACAATATAAGTTGTATCTAGTAAAAAAATATAGATATCACAACATTATATTCCTTCACTTCATTACTCCTTCAACTGTTAAATCTAAGACAAAAATGTAGGCTGCTTTTGCTCTCCACAAGAGTTTAATTTTTAAACCTCGAAGCTATTTTATTTGAATTCAAATTACTAAGCATTTTAATTATTAAGTAAAATTCCTTTCAAATATAATCACATTCACAGCTCTTAATAATAATACCTGTCTAGAGAAAAGTATTAAAAACTAGCATACTCTTGGAAAAATCACTGTATTACTTAGCCTATTAAAACTATATACGTGCTACTATCACTTGTAGCTAAGTAATTTCTGCAATATCTAACATTCTTGGTACTGCCATTCATAACAATAAGCTTAACATGAAATATAAAATTACAAAGGCATATTTGTTAAAATTGTTTAATGATTAAAATATTTTAATATTTTAAAATAGATAAAACGTTACTAAATTAAGGTGCTCCTATGATGTCAAATACACCGTGTCCAAGGAAAGCAGCGATTACAGTGTGTAGGGAAATATTCCCCAGCCAGAATGAATGCAGTATTTAACATACAGTCAGGAAATAAAGAGCTGCTGGCCCTTGGTAGCTAACCTAGAGACCTCTGGGTGCTGAGCTAGAAAAGATGAAGTCTGATTTTGACTTCATTGTATAAACAGAATGTCATCCGCACATCAAATTCCACCCACATTGAACCCCTGGCATGGTTAATGATTATAATCTTCACATTTAATCACGGGAACTCAGTGACAGGCAAACAAAGGTTAGCTAAACTGACAGTTCAGACTGTTTCAACAGAAGAGAACTCCAGAAGTTTTATTTTTAAATGTGCATGTCCAATTCCATCAACACTCTTCCAAAATGCAGCTGAACTATGTACAAAGCATAGTTACTAGAAAAAGCTCATCTTTTATCTCTCATGTGGTAGGAATTATCTGGAAATTTGCTAGGTTACTTTCAAAGGTCCATTTTTCCATGCCACTTTCCTGGTTGAATGAAGTTGGGGGTTTTTCAATATGGAATAAAGTTCTGGATAAAAAGGAGATTCTTTTAACTAAAATTGTTTTCATGCTCTTATCTTTAATTAAATCATTTGAGTTATTTTTTCTAAATAATCTCATTTTAACATATTTTAGTTTTTCACAGATTATGCAACCAAATCACCTATAGTCCACTAAAATGAATGAAAGAAGTTAGAACATGTCCTATAGTGGCATGTACTGAAAAATCCTTTAAATGACAATAATTTTAAGTTCTTAGAATTTTAAGCAAACACACTGTGAAAATAAAAATTTTAACATTTACCATATTTTAATTGAGTAGTCAGGGTAATTTAATGAATTTATATTAGAGAAGTCAGGAATATTATTTACCTTATAATTAAAAATTCAAAATGCATGAGAATTTAATTATATTGAATTTAATTATATTAAATTCAATGAGAGGTTTTACAAAAGATAGCGTATGCTATTATACACACATGGATATGCCTTGCTGTAAAAATTTTGGTATCTTTTCTAAGGTTATGTTTTGATCCTTACATGATAAGATGTACTTTAAAATGTATTAACAATTTTTTGATGAATTAAATTTTCTTGAAATTTATTACCTAAGCTGGGCGTGGTGGCTCACGCCTGTAATCCCAGCACTTTGGGAGTTGGAGGTGGGCGGATCACCAGGACAGGAGAGTGAGACCATCCTGACTAAGATGGTGAAACCCTGTCTTACTAAAAATACAAAAAATTAACCGGGCATGGTGGCATGTGCCTGTAGTCCCAGCTACTTGGGAGGCTGAGACAGGAGAATCTCTTGAACCCAGGTGGAAGCTGCAGTGAGTCAAGATCACACCAGTGCACTCCAGCCTGGGCGACAGAGCGAGACTCCGTCTCAAAAAAAAAAAAAAAAAAAAAAAGAAATTTATTACTTATTACTGGCATTGCTTCTTTTCATAAAACCTTAATTTGAGATAATGTTTAACTTATCTTTTGTGATATTTAATCAATTATTGTTCTAAATTACTTTATTTCACTTACTTTGTTATCGTTTTTCCAAAAAATGTATTTTATTCTTCTTTGAGCATGCCAATATAACTTTGTATTATTGGATTTTTTGTTTAATGATGTTTAATGATGCCAATGCTTGTTTAATTTTTTTATTTTTTAAAGAGATTCACTGTAATAAGCTGAAATTTTTTAAAGTTACATGAATCTTATAATTTCACAATTCTATTTTTGGAAAAGAAATCATCAAAATAACCTCTTCCCTGCTTCCAAAATAAAAAATAAAAGAGAAACAGAGAAAGAGATAATATCAAAGAATATATACAGGTGCAGATCAGAAATGTGATGTTTGAGGTTTATGCATTTTGGGGTTCTTTTTAAGAAAGTTGATACAAATTCATCAATAAAAATGGGTAAGCATGATCAGAAAGAGAAAACGCACAATAAATAATGATGGAAACTACTTCAAATTACAAAATCTAGAAAAATAGCATGTTTTTATTAATTGACTGCCTGATAAACTATAAATGATTCCTTAGTTTTTAGTTACATATACTTATGATACGTATGAAGTGATCATCACACTTCATATGACAAAATATTATTTGTAATATTTTGTGTAGAGATAAGAAAAAGGTAACTTAGTGCTTTTTTTAGCCCTACTAACTACAACTTGCATTTCATTTTTGATAGCTTAGAAAAGTTTCTTTCAGCATCACAATTAGAGGACTTTTTAACATATTTGGGTATATCTTGGCCAACTTCTTTTGTATCTCAACTATTACAAACATACTTGATTTTTTTTTTTTTTTTTTTTTTGAGACGGAGTCTTGCTCTGTCGCCCAGGCTGGAGTGCAGTGGCGCGATCTCGGCTCGCTGCAAGCTCCTCCTCCCAGGTTCACGCCATTCTCTTGCCTCAGCCTCTCCGAGTAGCTGGGACTACAGGCGCCCGCCACCACGTCCGGCTAATTTTTTTGTATTTTTAGTAGAGACGGGGTTTCACTGTGGTCTCGATCTCCCGCCTCGGCCTCTCAAAGTGCTGGGATTACAGGCGTGAGCCGCCGCGCCTGGCCCCATACTTGATTTTTTTAAATAGTTCTGCTACACGTTGTGCTCTGCAAACACAAGAATTCAGATGAATCCATTTTGTAGGATTCTCATCAAAGAGAAATATAAGATAAATTTAAATCATTTCAGGTAGATGGAAAATTCTCCTGTGAGTGCGTGATTGACAATATGTGGTAGAATCAGCAAACACGTTTGAGGCTTTATTGATATTAGAGGTTCCTTTCCACAATTTACAGTGAAAATAGAAACTCGCTGAACTATATACCCACTAAACCTATAGATTTGTTTTCTTAAAATGTGTCTTTCCTCTCTCGTTCATTCCCCTAAACATGTACACTCACATGAGCTCAGGCGCATGCATACACACACCTCACACTTAAAATCTTAGAGGCAATAATTGGCTGTAGTGGAGATTCTGTGTCTCCAACAAATTTTCTCTTTAGTCATGTCATAGCAAGATGTTATTGGTAAATAAAGATTTTAAAATTAATGTCAACTTAAATTCTCCAGAATTTATTATATCTGAATACAGCACGCAAAGATTAACTAAATCCAATTAATAATTCCCAACAACAACTACGACACTTACAAACAACCCTATGTTGTTTTCTAAAATCAAGAATCAATAAAAAAGCAAAAATTGAGATTAAAAGAATTGGCAAAATGCACATTTTATTTACAAGAACTCCAAGAATTTCAGCAGAGATAAACCAATAGAATTTTTTTAATGTCAAATAAAATTATATACTTATTCTTTACATTTGTGAGGAAGGGCTTATATACTATAGGTATTGTTAATCATATTACATATTTTGAAATAATCAATAATACTAACTGTTATCTTGAAAACCTATCCCATATCTTCGTGTATTACACTCACGTAATAAAAAACCAAAATAACACACTTAGGTTGCATAAACACCTGTACTGCTAGTAAATAAAAATAGTTAATCCATCACTCCATCACTTGTAATAAAAATAGTTAATCCATCACTCCATCACTTGTAATAAAAATAGTTAATCCATCACTCCATCACTTGTAATTTGATAAAAAGCAGAATTCATGAAATATACAAGCTTTTTAAATCCATAAATCAATGCTTTGCTCTACACTTCGTCTCTGATAAAAGTTTATGCACACATTTCTCCAGAGAAATGTTAGTATTATGTAAGTTGTTTACAATTACCTTTACCTTATCTGATGTATATTTGAAATATTTGCAATAACAAAGTTTTCCCATTCTCAACATTTAGATTACCAAATATCTCACTTGTGATCAGGTATCTATTTTTCAATTTGGCAAATTATATTGGCAAATGCCATTGTAAATAATCAGAACATCTTAAATAGAAGTGTACATTCAAAGAACTTCTAAAGTTTATTTTATTGGAAAAAAAAGAACAGTAAAAAACTGTAGGAAGAGTTAGTGATGATTTTGCCTGTAGATAGAAGAGACTGAGGATAGCTTTTTTAAAAAAATCTGTTTCCAAGGTTATATAACACATTGCTTGAGCTGTCAAGATTTTATTAAAGAGGAAAATAAATGAGAAAAAAAAGATGCTGTATTTTAAGCCTAAAATGATAGAGTGATTGCAAAAGGGATTAGAGGTGTTGTTTATTCTCGTATTGATTCTTGTCTGTAGACATTTAAACCAATGCAACAAACAAGCTGAGAATGAACGGGTGAGCCGCGTAACTTTTTCAATTTTATAGCCACAGAAGCAGGACACAGTGACTTATCATCCTGAAGCATTTGCTGTCCATCTAAGATAGGAACCAGCAACACTGAGGAATGGACTGCTCAACTTTCTAGAATAGGTAAGAACTGAAGTCCATGAAGGATGCTGACATCCAGAAGAAACACGCCAATATGAACATGGAACAAGAGCCTCACTGTCAGTGTGTGTTGAAGTGGGCGTGTCTAGCAGGAAAAGCAAACAACATTGAAAACACACAGTACTATGTCTCAGTGAAAAGTTAGACCAAAATTCAGCTAACATGGGATGTGAGTCCTAAGGGAGGGACTTTAGGAAAGTCAGTTAGTCAAAGTATTGTTTTTACCTGTGGTTTTTCTTGTTTTTGTTTTTTGTTTTGTTTTTAATTTTTAAAGTAGAAATAATTCTGCACAAAGCTCACATTCAAGGTAAATAAGAGGCTCTACGTGATGGTCCTTTTTAAGTTATCCAGTGTCGTGTAAACAGTAGATACACCATCCCTGCAGAGAAGCAGGAGATGGTGAGATGAACAATTTGATTTGCTCTCCTCTCAAGCAGTCTTCATTTCTGTGTGCCCCTCACAGAGCAAGTGCCTCAGTCTCTGGATTTGTTCTTGATAATATATATTTCCATTTCCCATGCTGACTTTATAACCTAGTTTCACGTAAGAGATTCAATGTCATGTGGATTTCACCTGATACTAGAAGCGACATGAAGTATAAGAGAAAAAATGTCCCAGAATTTATAGGGAGAGAGTTTTCCCGGTAGACTGCAATTCTCTGTTGAGAAAGTCCAAGTGAATTCGGTGCCCGAAGTATAATGATGAACAACCGTATGAGATACTAGTGGATGCATATCAGCCCCATTCTACTGAATTATATATAAATAGGTGGCTTTGCTTCCAAAAAACGTGGTGCATACAGCTACCTTTTTTTGGTATAGTCTGTACAGTTCTCATCAGAATTTCCATACTGCTGCAGTCACAAGCTCACAGAAGCCAACTATTTGTCTCACTGATTTTCCTTGAGTACACTGAAGGACTGCATCTAGTAGGAAAAGGCCATAAATACCTGCATAAAGCCAAAGTATTGTTTTTCCCAAGCTATTTGCTATCATATAAAGCGTGCCTTTTCCTGTCAAATCTTAATTTGAACTCAAAATTCACTTATATAACATAGTCACAGATATAGCATTACTTGTCATAGTTCATTTTATGTGAATTCTACATCAAAACACCTTAGAGAGTTACATTATAAAATCATAGTGGAAGAGAAGCTAAACAAAAACTGAGACAAAAATAAACCAGAAATAAAAGGTTCAACATGAGCTTAGCTGGTGAAGCAAGTAAGCAAAGGGAGATTTCTCCAAAGGAAAAAAAGAAAAAACTCAGAAACAAATTGTCTTACTTTTTTACTTTATCACGTCAGTATTTATATCTAGAGAACCAAAAAAGATGTCTGTGTATATATTACACACACACACACAAACACACACGTGTATCTTTCTATATATATAAATAAAAACTATATATACAAACACACACATATATATACTATATATGTAGTATATAAATTCATAATTTCATGGTTTCTTAGGAAGATAAAGGTAATGATCCATCCTTTGTTAGAGCTACCATTAAATTATGAAATTGCTGGAAATTGTTAATTACTTTCTCATGCTCCACTGGTCTATGCAGTCTATTTACGGAGACCAACGGAAGCCCAAATATGGTCTTCAGAAAGGACTAAAGTTGCAATTGCAAAATGACAGTTAAGAAATTCCTGTGGTACTTTAAAATATATATTTTAACAAGAAAATATCTGGCTGTGCGTGGTGGCTCACGCCTGTAATCCCAGCACTTTGGGAGGCCGAGGCGAGCGGATCACGAGGTCAGCAGATAGAGACCATCCTGGCTAACACGGTGAAACCCCGTTTCTACTAAAAATACAAAAAAAAATTAGCTGGGCCTGGTGGTGGGTGCCTGTAGTCCCAGCTACTCGAGAGGCTGAGGCAGGAGAATGGTGTGAACCTGGGAGGCAGAGCTTGCAGTGAGCTGAGATCACGCCACTGAACTCCAGCCTGGGCGACAGAGCGAGACTGTGTCTCAAAAAACAAACAAACAAACAAATCCATGAGCCACTGGATTATAGTATGGAAAATATCGAAAGAGCACTTCATTTTGAAAATTACTGATATCTTGAAAATAACTAGAATAGAAAATTTCCCTAGGGTGAAGGTTTGGGATCAATAGAAAATTACCTGAGAAGTATTGAGTCATTATACATCCCAGTCACTCAACAAACACCTGCAAAGTAGTTACTATTACAAGCCCCATTCTAGAGATGACAAAACTTAAAGTAAAGAGAAAATACTTGGCAAATATCTCAACATTGTGATAGCCTAATATGAGGGCCTATGTGTCTTCTCATTTGTAGAGCAACGATGGAAACGAAATAGATCTTTTACCATTCCAGGCTCTTCCTACCAAATCTCCATTTTCTTTGCACATACCCACTTTAAACTTAGAATCTTAAAAACAAAGCATGCTGACTAACATATTCTTCAGTCCTTTAGATATAAATATCGAAGGGCTCTAATGCATATATTCATTTTTTTAAAAGCCCCAAACATTCGTGCAACGTTTCTAAGGTCTCTTATATAAATTGTTATTTTACATAACAGTTATTTATGTAATTGAATATTCATATGCCACACATTACCCTTCGACTAGAATTGACCCAACATTATGCTGTCATACTGTGCATATTGTTGGAGCAATTTCATGAGACTTTGATTCTCTGAAAATAATACACACTTTAGTGTTCTGGAGTAAATTTTACTTTTTTAAAAATAAAAAAAAATTACAGCTAGGCAAAAACAAAACCAAGCCCCCCTCTCCAAATTTTTTTCCTTTTTAATTAAGATATAGTATTGTATGTCTTGCAGTTTTGTAGGAATGGGCTTTCATTAACAATAAAGTTTGTCATTCTTTTCATTCTGTTTCACTAATTCAAATTTCTGTCATTCTATTGTCCCAATAGTTAAAACTGTCTTGATTGATTTGAGGTATATTATCCATTTTTTTGTATTTCATTTGTTTTCACACAGATTTCTTATTCAACGTAGAAGTTCATGCTACCAAATTAAATATTTTAAAACTATTTTTAAAAGACCAAAGCAGGAAAAATTTAAATAACATCAAAATAATTAAAATAATGCCTATTTTACACAGCTTATTTTATTTTAAAAAATATTTTGTTCTATTTTGAAATAACCTCAAACATATTAAAAATCTGCAAATATGGGATAAAGAACTTTCATTTTTGTAGCATCTTCTGGGGACAATTAACTTGTCCTTTTTCAATTCCCCATCACCCTGTAAATATTTAATGTTAATCTGTACCAACAAAAATCTTTTCCTACATAACCACAGTGCCACTAACAAATCCAGTAAATTAACATTGATGAATTATTGCCATCTAAACCTCAGATCTCATTCACATTTCACCAAATGTCCCAATAACGTCTTTTTGGCCAAATAATTCCGTTAAGAATCATGGTATTTAACTTTAATTTCTCTCAAGTTTTTCATTCTTAGAAAATCCCAGAGTTCTTACATATCATTCATAATCTTGACATTTTAAAGATTACAAGCCAGTTATTGGGTAGAGCATTCCTCTGGTTGGGTTTGGGTTTGGTTGGTGTTGCCTCATATTTAGATCCAAGCTAAGCATCTCTGTCAGGAAGTAATGTTGTGTTTTTCCCATTGCATTCTATTAGGTAGAACATGATTTCAAGTTTCCCTTCATTGATAATGTTTACTTTGATCACATAATAGAATGTTTATCAGGCTTCTCTGTGGAAAAATTACACTTTTTCTCTTTGTAAATAGTAAGAATTTTGGGGGAGCTACTTTAACATTCTGTAAATATCCCATCCCTCATGAAATTTTTAATTGTTTGATTTATTTATCTGCATCTCAATGGACCCAGGTTTTATATTTCATTTAATGGATTATAATATGCTTTTAGAATAACTAATTTTGACGCTGAAATTCTACAAAATTTGCCCAATAAGAGATGTCTTCAAGAGAGATTGTTCACCTTATCTGTCATTATCATCATTAAGCATGTCTTGTTTTGTAACAACACAGTATATTCCTGAAACATATAATTCTTTTCCTGTCCCAGCTGTGAAAAACGAGCCCTGGTTTCTTTCACTGGAGGATGTTATTTAGAAGCCAAGTTCCAAGAGCTAGATGTGCTCATTCATGCTGAAGCCCCTTTCAGTGCATGAAGCTAGAGAATACATATGCATGCATACATCTATTTGCATAGATGCATACATTCACACACACACATACAGAGAGAGCAATGTGAGGCATGAGTCCACACTAACACTACTCCGATCCAACACCACAGAGGTCATTCGAGTTTTTACCTTTCCATGTTTGTAAGTCCCCTCTCCAAGAATAAGCAATCTAGCTTTTGTTATCCTTAGCATATAAACTTATTTGGTAAAACCTTCTGTATATAACTGGGTGAATGTGTGTGTGTGTGTGTGTGTGTGTCTTGTGAGACAGATTTAGTAAGAAAATTAGCTAATGTGATTATGGAGGCTGAGAAGTCCCATCATCTGTTGTCTGCAAGATAGGGACCCAGGTAAGCCAGTGGTGTAATTCAATGATACCTAGTTCAAGTCAGAAGGCCTGACAGCCAGAATAGCTGAAAATGTAAAGTAATTAATGCATGTTGGGGAAAAAAGACAAAATTGTGCATAAAGACTTTAATTCACCTCTCTAGACTCATGACAATAACAACATAATAATGTAGTATGTAGCAGAAGAAAAAATAGGACCAATTTGGCAGGGCGTAGTGGCTCACACCTGTAATCCCAGGACTTTGGGAGGCCGAGGTGGGTGGATCATGAGATAAGGAGATTGAGACCATCCTGACCAACATGGTGAAACCCTGTCTCTCCTAAAAATATGAAAATTAGCCAGGAGTGGTGGCGCGTGCCTGTAATCCCAGCTACTCAGGAGGCTGAGGCAGGAGAATCACTTGAACCGGGGAGGCAGAGATTGCAGTGAGTGGACATCACGCCACTGCAATCCAGCCTGGCAACAGAGTGAGACTCCATCTCAGAAAAAAAAAAATAAGAAAAAGAAAAAAATAGGACCAATTCTTAAATATATCAAAAACTTGACAGAAAGCAAAACATTAGTTATTTTTCAAGTATCTTTGCTGTATTCATAAATATTGACCCTATTTTAGATCATGAAGAAAACTAAGTCAAAAAGTAGAACAAATAAAACAATGCTATCTGATTATAATATTAAAATAAACAAAAAATAAGACAATGAGAAAAAACCTCTTTATTCTGGCAAATAAAATAATAAATCACTTAAGCAACACTTTAGAGAAAAAATATACATCAAAATAATTTAATTTATCAAACATATGTATATATGTATGTAGTCACTGAAAACAGAACTATGATACTTCTAAAGGAATGATCATAGATACAATTTTCTGATATTATATAACAATGTGTCAACAATTGGAAGATGAATTAAACTCATTGAACCAATGTTTTCCAAATGACCAATGCGAGATGTTACCAAATTATATATGGTTAAGAAATTCATTCAAATTACACAATGGATTTTTGTATTACAAAGGTGAGAAAAAGTCACAGTTATGGTTTCAGATTCTACATTGCAACCAACTTTTAAGAAAATACTACCCGTCAAGTTTTGGTGTAGTGTGAAAAAGAATATCCACAATTATCTGAAGTTGGTTAAAATAGTCCTCCCATTTCCAACTGTATATTTATATGAGTATGAGGTTGGATTTTGTTTCATATATTATAAGCAAAATTAATATAGCAATAGTTGAATACAAAAGTAGATAGAAGAATCTGCTGTGTTCTATTAAGTGAGATTTTTAAGAGATTTACAAAATGCAAAACATACCACTCTTTTCAACTTTGTTTTTGTTATATTTTTTCATAAAACATTTATCTATTTATAAAAATATGTCATTTATGTTAATATGCATGGCTTTATCATGTTAAAATATATATATATATATTTCAACATTTCTCAGTTTTGATTTCTAATATAGTGAATATCAATATATATGACCTACTTAAACAAAATAACTTTGGAATCCTTGGTAACTGTGCAAGGTTTAATTAAGTCCTGATACCAAAAGGATTGGTTTCAACAATCTCTATCTTTTATTATTATTATTATTATTATTATTATTATTATACTTTAAGTTTTAGGGTACATGTGCAGAATGTGCAGGTTTGTTATATATGTATACATGTGCCATGTTGGGGTGCTGCACCCATTAACTAGTCATTTAGCATTAGGTATATCTCCTAATGCTATCCCTCCCCGTTCCCCCCACCCCACAACAGTCCCCAGAGTGTGATGTTCCCCTTCCTGTGTCCATGTGTTCTCACTGTTCAATTCCCACCTATGAGTGAGAACATGCGGTGTTTGGTTTTTTGTCCTTGCGATAGTTTACTGAGAATGATGATTTCCAGTTTCATCCATGTCCCTACAAAGGACAGGAACTCATCATTTTTTATGGCTGCATGGTATTCCATGGTGTATATGTGCCACATTTTCTTAATCCAGTCTATCGTTGTTGGACATTTGGGTTGGTTCCAAGTCTTTGCTATTGTGAATAGTGCCACAATAAACATACGTGTGCATGTGTCTTTATAGCAGCATGATTTATAGTCCTTTGGGTATATACCCAGTAATAGGATGGCTGGGTCAAATGGTATTTCTAGTTCTAGATCCCTGAGGAATTGCCACACTGACTTCCACAATGGTTGAACTAGTTTACAGTCCCACCAACAGTGTAAAAGTGTTCCTATTTCTCCACATTCTCTCCAGCACCTGTTGATTCCTGACTTTTTAATGATGGCCATTCTAACTGGTGTGAGATGGCATCTCATTGTGGTTTTGATTTGCATTTCTCTGATGGCCAGTGATGATGAGCATTTCTTCATGTGTTTTTTGGCTGCATAAATGTCTTCTTTTGAGAAGTGTCTATTCATGTCCTTTGCCCACTTTTTGATGGGGTTGTTTGTTTTTTTCTTGTAAATTTGTTTGAGTTCATTGTAGATTCTGGATATTAGCCCTTTGTCAGATGAGTAGGTTGTGAAAATTTTCTCCCATTTTGTAGGTTGACTGTTCAATCTGATGGTAGTAATTTATAGATTCAATGCCATCCCCATCAAGCTACCAATGACTTTCTTCACAGAATTGGAAAAAACTACTTTAAAGTTCATATGGAACCCAAAAAGAGCCTGCATTGCCAAGTCAATCCTAAGCCAAAAGAACAAAGCTGGAGGCATCATGCTACCTGACTTCAAACTATACTACAAGGCTACAGTAACCAAAACAGCATGGTACTGGTACCAAAACAGAGATATAGATCAATGGAACAGAACAGAGCCCTCAGAAATAACACCGCATATCTACAGCTATCTGATCTTTGACAAACCTGACAAAAACAAGCAATGGGGAAAGGATTCCCTATTTAATAAATGGTGCTGGGAAAACTGGCTAGCCATATGTAGAAAGCTGAAACTGGATCCCTTCCTTACACGTTATACAAAAATTAATTCAAGATGGATTAAAGACTTACATGCTAGACCTAGAACCATAAAACCCCAGAAGAAAAACTAGGCATTACCATTCAGGACATAGGCATGGGCAAGGACATCATGTCTAAACACCAAAAGCTATGGCAACAAAAGCCAAAATTGACAATTGGGATCTAATTAAACTAAAGAGCTTCTGCACAATATTTTTTATTATTTTAATGATTAAAGTGTCTATAGTAATTTTTTTCTTTCTGACAGATGTATTTCTATTTTTTCTATCTATCTATCTATGTATCTATCTATGTATCTATCTATTTATCTATATATACATATTTTCTTTTTTCTTTTATTTTTGAGACAGGGTCTGGCTCTGTCACCAGGATGGAGTGCAGTTGTGCTATCATGGCTTACTACAGCCTCAACCTGCCAGGTTCAATGGATCCTCCTGCCTCAGCCTCCCAGGTAGCTGGGACTAGAAGTTCCTGCCACCACGCCTGGCTAGTTTTTTGTATTTTTTGTAGAGGTGGGGTTTTGCCATGTTGCCCAGTCTGGTCTCAAACTCCTGGTCTCAAGTGATCCATCTGCCTCGGTTTCACAAAATGCTGGGATTACAAGCGCAAGCCACTGCACCTAGCCTTTTTCTCTTTCCTTAACACCACTTCTTACCTTGTTTCAGTCTTGCTAAGAGCTTGTCAGTATTATTCATCTTTTCAACCAATGTCTGATTTGCTATCCATTGTCTTACTTCTCACAATGAGGCATTAGAATCCACATTTTAGGCCTTTTTTCTAACATATAATTTTTAAGTTTATAAATTCCCTTTTCAGCACTGTTTTATATGCATTTCTGTACATTTGATATTTTATCATGTATTTTCTAATTTCCATTATGATTTCCATTAGTTAGAAGCATATTTGTTTGGTAACATGTTGGGGCTTTTCCCAGCTACAGTTTTCATCACCGATTTCTGCCTCAATTCCACTGTGGTCAGCAAGTCTACTGTAACTGATTTGAATCCTTAGAAATTTGATAGAGTTTGCTGTATGACCCAGGATATGGTCAATTTTGGTATATGCTACCTGTTCATTTAAATAAAATGAAGTTTTATAATGATGCTGGGCATTGTTCTTTATGCCATTTAACTCAACTTTGTTAATTATAATTTCAAGTCTTTTTTGTTTGTTTGTTGTTTTTGTTT
The DNA here is from genome assembly GCF_028878055.3 of Symphalangus syndactylus. NCBI lineage: Eukaryota > Metazoa > Chordata > Mammalia > Primates > Hylobatidae > Symphalangus > Symphalangus syndactylus. The sequence continues at coordinate 16,315,958 of NC_072437.2, forward strand.
TTGATGGAGTCTCGCTCTGTCGCCCATGCTGGAGTGCAGTGGCATGACCTCGGGTCACTGAAACCTCCACTTCCTCGGTTCAAGTTATTCTTCTGCCTCAGCCTCCTGAGTAGTTGGGATTACAGGCATGCACCCTGACGACGCCTGGCTAATTTTATCTTTTTATTATTTTTTATTTTTTTAGTAGAGACGGGATTTTGCCTTGTTGGCAAGGCTGGTCTTGAACTCCTGACCTCAAGAGATCCACCCGCCTCAGCCTCCCAAAGTGCTGGGATTACAGGCATGAGCCACCATGCCTGGACTCAAGTCTTTACCTATATTCATAATGTTTATCTTTTTTAAAAAGTTTCAACTTTTATTTTAGATTCAGGGGTTTCATTTGCAAGTTTATTACATAGATGTATTGCATGATGCTAAGATTTGGCACATAGATGATCCTGTCATCCAGGCAGTGAGCATAGTAGCCAATAAATAGTTTTTCAGATCATGACCCCCTCTCTCCTTCCCTCCCCCCTCTAGTAGTTCACAATGTCTGCTGGTGCTATCTGATGCACATGTATACTAAATGTTTAACTTCCACTCAGTGAAAGCTAGGTGCCCATTAACAGTGAATTGGATAAAGAAAATGTGGCACACATACATCATGGAATACTACACAGCCATAAAAAAATGAAATCATGTCCTTTGCTGAAACGTGGATGCAGTGAGAGGCCATTATTCTAAGCAAATTAATGCAGAAACAGAAAAACAATGACCACATGTATATCTTTTTTGTAATATCGACATGTGTGAAAGTTGTGTAAAGTCTTTCACTAAGATTATGCAACTTTTAACTTCTTTTTTTCACTTTCTTTTGGAGGGGTATATGGAGTGAGGTTGATCTCATACTATCTACCTGTGGTTTGTCCCCAACCCTCCAGGACTTTTCTCTGAGAGAATCTTATATATTCTGCACGCCTCTTACCTCAGGCACTTCCAACCATTGTCTCACCAGAGTGCAGAAAGTTTCCAGTCAGTATTTCGAAAGCTTTCTGCTTTTTTGGTTAGTACCTGCCCATAGAGCAGGGTGTACAATACCAAACTGTCCTTCTGGGGTTTGGTCAGTATCCCAGAGTTAAACTGGCCAGGTGTTGGAAGACCACGGGTCTCTGGCAAAGTTCTGTTTTTCGCTTGTTTGTTTTTTGTTTGTTTTGTTTTGTTTATTGTTGTTGTTTGTTCGTTTGCTTTTCTAAATGGCTGTAAGCTCTGACGCTCCACCGCATCCTCTCTCCCGTGGTAAACCAGTCCCTGGGAAAAGTTCTGCAGGTCACTAACCTGAACGATATTTTTCACCTCTCCAGATTCTTAGCTCCTCTACTTCCCTTGTCTATGAATTTTTCTGCTGCATTTCAAAGACTGTATATCATTGTCTATTCTATCTTTTCCAGTTTTTTTAGGCAGGTGTCCCAATCTCTTATTGGAGTAGAACATTAGGTTCCAATCAGTTACTCTATTCTGCTTGGAATCCAAAGGCAGTTAAGTTCAGATTAATGATTAATATATAATTTCCTTGTTTTTTTTTTGTTTCCTTAACTTTATACAGGTGAGTTTTTCCTGGATTAGATGTATCTACATGTTTCTTCTCCTCACATTTCTGTCTCTCACTCTCTCTCTCTGTCTCTCTTTCTGTCTCTGGAAGTAGAGGTAGGGAAGTGTTTTTAATTGCCTGGAATGTTTTTATGGTTCAAAATTTAGGAGTACATTTGCATTTCTTTGCTTTTTCCTAACCAAGTGAGAGTGACATCTGTGTGAATCGTTTTTATTTTACAATTTCTGTTGTTATTTTAAATGCAAAACATTTCTCCCCCTCCACAGAGATAGAATATATTTGTGAATACGAATTTTTCTCTGTAATTCCTAATTGGATATGCAAGGCCTCTTTCTGAAACTAAACAGGATTTTAACGGCTGTTGCCATCAGTTTATCTAGTCCTTTCTCTCTGTTGTAAATACGTGGTTTGGATTTTGCACTTCAGGTTTGTATTTGACTGGATGTTTTTTGATGACTACTATCTGAGTCTTTCTCTGAAGACATATCTGATACCTTCCACAGGGTTCTCTGGACTCTTACTCATTCTGGAATATTATCCACTTGTTCTTAGATGGAGGCTCTAATTTTCTCCTAGTTTCATTCAATAAAATAAAACCTGGTATTTTGGTTGTAGTTCTCCTTGTTGCTTTTCAATAATTTCTAGGAACAGAAGGGGAAAATGCCAGCTTTATACATCTTCAAAAAGAAAATTAGCAAGTACCACTCTACTAATTTCTATATTTTTCAGGGCAAATTATACGATATGCAGGGGATGGCTCTGTAAAATATTTTTCTAAATTCTCAAACTCTGTTAAAATATTACACCTGTTTACCCATATGCTACATTTTAATTTGAATACTTACTGTAGTATCTTATTTACATAATAGCCAAAGATCGAAATATGTGGGACTAAGCCAGAGATATAGTAAAAGAAATTGATAATTCCCATGAATAGAAATTAAACGTGCACACGCACACATGCACACACACGCACACACACACACACACATACACACAGAAAAGATGCTACAAAAATGTGGCAATCACCAGTATGTTTCTAAAAATCAGTGATCTAAAGTAAAACTTGGGAGGATCCTTAGTTGACATCTCCTATGAAACTGTAATGATTTAGAGAGAAAAGGTGCTTAAGATAATTCATTTGCATTTCTGAATTAAAGGCAAGTTACACTGAAGTGTTTCTGTTGTTGTTGTTGCTGTTTTTTGTTTGTTTGTTTGTTTTGAGATGGAGTCTGGCTTTGCCATCCAGGCTGGAAGGCAGTGGTGCAATCTCGGCTCACTGCAACCTCTGCCTCCTGGGCTCAAGCGATTCTTCTGTCTCAGCTTCCTGAGTAGCTGGGACTACAGGCATACGCCACCACACCCAGCTACTTTTGTATTTTTAGTAGAGACGGGGTTTCACCATGTTGGCCAGGTGGGTCTGGAACTCCTGATCTCAGATGATCTGCCCACCTCGGGCTCCCAAAGTGCTGGGATTACAGGCATGAGCCTCTGCTCCCAGCCAGAAGTTTGAATTATGTTAAGTGTTTGTGTTTGAATACTGTAAAGTGTCAGGTAGAAAAGGGCTGACATAAGTTGATATAAAGCACTTTATCAGCTGATTATACAATCATGAGAAAACAGTTAAGTCCCAGTCTCTAGATCTCTATCCATAAACACGAACAACTAAAAAGATGGGGGAAATTCCAAGATACTTTCTTTTTATTTGTATAAAATCATCTTTCAGGCAGTTCAAGCATTTAAATATTCTAGCACATTACTGTAGGTCAGAAATAAAAATGATACTGGGTTACATTCAGGAACTTTAAAAATCTCATGTAGCAAATAAATAAGTTGAATTTTTAAACATGATATTCTGCATGTGTATCTCACCTTAGAACTAGCCACTTAGTGACCTTGTTTGTGGTATCATTACAACTCCTGGCAAGCTCTTGCTAAAGAAACCTTCAAAAATTAACAATAGTTACAAAGCAGGAGGCGATAATTACCCTCAGTAATGAGTCTGCTTACCAGATTCCACAACAGTAGCATTCCCAACAGGAGACCCAGGCTATTTTTATGTCAGATGTATTTACCCTTGACAATCCTTAATTACTTTCCTAGTTTTTTCTTGACTCACCTTAACTACCATGACTGCTGTGAGCCCCAAATTGACCACCAATTACCAATAATTCAGATGACAACAACCCATTGTTGGACTTGATAGTACTCTGACACTGAAAAGGTTAAGCTTCTTTTGAATAAATCATAATCACTATATTAAATTCCTAATTTTAGGTTTGTTTTTAAGCCCTGTGAATAACAATTTTAAAACTGTAAATGAAAAGGTTGTCATTCATGTACTCAATTTGTTTCAAAAGTAGTATTATGAAGTCCAATATAAGCAATGATATTCACAAGGGAGTACATGAGAGAGAGACTGGAATAATATCAATAGTTATACAATTACTATGTGCCGAAGATTTCTATTGTGAAGTTGTTCAACTTATTTCTTATTACATTTATACAAAATGCTGATGCAGTTAAATCGAGTCAGTTGATCATCACAATTCTTGATGGCTTAAGATACGGTAAGTAACTTGTCTAAATACTAGGTCCTAAATTAAATCCTATAAAATTGACTTTTTTAAAAAGATGCAATGACATTTGGGGCTGGGGGGATCGGGTAAAATAAATTCCCCAACGGTCTCATCTTTTCTTTTGTAAATTTAAAACAGTAATAATAACAACAATCAGCTAACTTGGTGTATATTTTGTAATGTAATGTAATGGTATATATTTTTATAATGTAGAGGAAACTTTCTTTGTTTGTGGAAAATCCCCAGATGTTTGCCAATATAAAGTAATAATACAATGGAGTGGATTCCTGAAAACTATAACAAAACAAAACAAAAACATCCTTAAATATTCTGCAGAAATCATTGTTGATTTACAAAATAGTAAAGCGAGTAAATAAAGACCTTCAAGTGGTCCAAAGTGGTATCAAAGGGTGATATAACTCATAAGTAAGAGGGAAATGTAGATATCTTTGATCCCATACAATTAGTATCATTTTCATGGTTCTTGCTTCATGGAGCTGAACCCAGATTGTTACAGTAGGTAGTTAGGCAGACATAAGCAGGGTAGGGCAGGGCAGGAGAGGTCACCCCTACTCCTGCCACCCAGGAATGACAGGTGACCATCAGGTGATGGTCAGACAGTTGATAAACTCTCTAAAATAATAATTGGTCACAGCTGGCGCCAGGGAACGGCGCTCTCCCAATAGACAGAAAACACTTGAAGCTGGTATCAGCAACTCCCTGATAAGATCTCAGAAGTTGGGCGAGCAGGCTCAAGCATGCACACTAAGAGACAAAATGGCAGAGTTTCACTGCCATATGACCTTCTTCTAGGACCACTCAATTGGTAAGGGAAAAGCCGCTCAAATGCGCATGTGCACAACTTCAGGGAACACACTGCATGTGGTCCCTCACAAGTGCTGGCAGGCCACTGCACATGCGGACAGCCTGCCCCAAGGGAACATCAAAGGCGGAGAGATGCAAACCCAAGAAGCATGCCAACATATAAAACCACAAATCAAAGATCAAGCTGGGCACCTTTGGCTTGTGTTTTTGTATGTTGCCATGCCCACCTGGCCCCCTTTCAATATGTTGACGGATATGGGATGCTGACATTGTCATTGTCCTCTCTAATATCATGGTTCTAACTAACTGAGTTTACCATAATGCATCAGTCTTAAAATTTGTTCACATGAAACCAGACCCTTCAGGAACAAGCTAAAACAGAGGAAATCTTCAAGTTAGCGTCTAAGTTTCTTCTCACTCTAGTTTTGTTTTTACGTTTTAAGTTTTAATTTATGCAGTTGACTATAGTGTTTCTCTGATTTTTCAATTTTACTTTGATAATGCTTCATCCTTTACCTAAAAGTTCCTCAGTACATAGTACAATCTATCACAATGGAAAGAACATGAAATTTTTTCCATGAATTCCATATTCTCACTAAGAATTCACGGAGAACTAGATTTATATTCTGATTTCATCATTATCTATTCTACATCATAATCATGTATATTATGAGTTGCAGTTCACACAGTTGAATTGAATAATATCTGTGTTCCAGAATTATATTTAGAATATTTGAACCTTACACAGTCCTGGTAGCATTAGTATCCCTCAGCAAATAGAGTGCCTATTTCATTTTCCAGTGCATGTGATTAATTTATACTCTTATGCTCATTTCACTCATTTGCAAGGTTGTAGTTTTAATTCTTTCTGATCCCCTAAATACCCCAAATCGTTTTCCCACCACTCTATTATATATCCATGCTCTCCTATAAAATGAAATTCTCATCTTTTTAGGATTACATAAGTGATTTGACCAAACTCTAATTTATCTTCCTGTACTAGCATCTGTCAAATCATAGGTGGTGCCGCTTTTATAAACCGAATTCACATTATGCCCATCCCTGCCATCATCTTCATGACATTAATGTCTATATATGAACAAGACTCTGCATTTATTGACGGCATATCAAATGGCCTTGACCACTTCTTCACTGCTACTTTCATTCATAGACATATTCTGGGACTTGTTAAAAGTCTTAAAAATTATCAACATAACCATCTCAGTATGAGGCATTATTTTCTAGTCTTGCAGCTTGCCTGCTCAATGTTCCCAGTGAAGACTTGCTTTTGACCATCTTAGAAGCGCCCATCCTTGGCCGGTCTAGCATTTCCCTGTTTCTTAACCTTCTCATATTACTTTTCCTTTTAATCCAGATTGTGTAAAGTAACTAGAAATTTTTCCACTTATAAAATTACTAAACATATATTGCAGATAGTTTGAAAGCACAAATAATAAAATAATAATAACAAATAAAATGTCACCCATAATATCACCATCCAGAGGTAACATTTTGACATATGATTCACACACACACAAACACATTTGTAAATCTGAGACAAAAAATGCTATGCAAAGTGGTCAAGAAAATGGGCTGTTAAGACTGGTGCCGGGCACGGTGGCTTACGCCTCTAATCCCAGCACTTTTGGAGGCTGAGGCAGGCAGATCACGAGGTCAAGAGATCGAGACCATCCTGGCCAATATGGTGAAACCCTGTCTCTACTAAAAATGCAAAAATTAGCTGGGCATGGTAGTGCCTGCCTGTAATCCCAGCTACTCGGGAGGCTGAGGCAGTAGAATAGCTTGAACCCGGGAGGCAGAGGTTGTACTGAGCCGAGATAACGCAACTGCACTCCAGCCTGGGGACAAAGCAAGACTCCGTCTCAAAAAACAAAAAACAAAAAAACCCAAAAAACAAAAAACAGAGCAACAGGTTGTGTGGCTTGGGCAGGGTAGATCACTTTTATGTTCTTCAATCTCGTCAGGAAAACAACGAAAAGGATGTTACCTCAAAAGTTGGTTGCAAAGTAAATGAATCAACCCTTGAAATATTTTAGTAAAATAAGTGGCATATCATATGCAAACAATTGATATTAGTTATTTTATCACTGATTTTCTTCTAATTATTGCTAATCATGAATAGATTATGAATATCTATAATTCCCTTATTTTTCGATTTTCTAGATATGTTTTGAAGGCATGATTTTTAATGTTTGATATGTTTTTATTTGCAAATTATATATACATATATATTTTATTGATAGTCTTTTCTTCCGAGTCCCTTGACAAATCAATGTGCTGAACATGGTCAAAATTTCAGAGAAAACCCTTTTTTGTATCTACATATCTAAATCAAACTTCATTGAAATCGAATCTTCATTCTGTAACTATGAATGAGCACTAAGGGTCACCAAATATTAAAGAAAAACTGATAGTGTGAAGTAAGGCAAAGACAGAACTAGCAAATATGCAGAAAAGTTCTGGAAACAAAGTATCGATTTTATATAATTCTTTCATTTGTTATGTTCGGGATAACCTAAAATACAAAGGATTGATGAAATGAGAAAGGAAAGAGGGAAACAAATTTTTTTTTTTTAGGCGGAGTCTCGCTCTGTCGCCCAGACCGGAGTGCAGTGGCACGATCTCAGCTCAGTGCAAGCTCCGCCTCTACTGTTCTACTGGTTTTTTTTACTGTCTCTTCTTTCCTGATATCTATTTTCCCCTCAGTATCCAGCTTGAGTATCATTATAAATTATTATAACCACTCTTTCCCTTACAACCAAAGCTCTCTCCTCCTTTCCCTCCTCACCCTCCTGCTTCCTTTCATTTGGCAAATTCACAACCTTGATTTTGACCTAAACTTCTGCATACTCCACACTACATCTGTGGAGCTGGAAAAAAAACGCATTAGACTAACTAGCGTCACTCTTCATTGGTAGCAATGAACAAGTTTGCCATAAATTATGTCAATCATACTACTTCCCAGGCTCCTCCAACATTCTCTCTCCCATTTTCTAAGGTATTGAATGCTTCAAACTCTGTTCTTTTCTCCAGCCGTAATGACTCTCTTTCCAGGCTCACTTTCAGTAGATCACTTTGTCTCAAGAGCCACACACCACATCTACCCACCTACAAGCACCTGCATTACTGTTAACAGTCACCCTGCATCCAACCCATAGATGGACCATCCAAAAACCCACCTACAAGCACCTGCATTACTGTTAACAGTCACCCTGCATCCAACCCATAGATGGACCATCCAAAAACCCACCTACAAGCACTTGCATTACTGTTAACAGTCACCCTGCATCCAACCCATAGATGGACCATCCAAAAACCCAACGGCAGTGACCCCTGCCATTTCGGTGCCTGCTCCTTTCTTCCCCCTAAACAAGGGCATAATTTTAGGAATCCTTTGCTATTTCAATGTCATCTTTTCTTTGCTCTCTAATGGGCTGTTCCCATCAGCATCCAGAGAAACCATTACTTTGTCCCTCGTTAACATATAAAGCAACCAGAAAATTTCTTTTGAACCATTTGCCCTGGTAGCCCTTGCCTGTGTTTGCCTCTTTCTATCTCTAGTTCTGTCTCCAATTTTCTTCTGCCTATTCTCTCTTAAAACTTCCTTCCGAGCTTTGGCCTTCACCATCCCACCCCAAACTGTTCACCTCAGTGTCACCAGTGACCAGCATAGTGTAAAATCCAATCGTAAATTCTCAGTGTGTCGTCAGTTGATTATCTGTCCTCCATAAAGCACTTCCATGATTTGACTCCAAGGAGATCTTACTCTCCTGATTTCTGATTTATCCCCACTGGGCACTCTTCATTCTTCTTCACTGCCTCTATTGAGAATCCTAGGAGCCCCCCTCTGTCACTCACTTCCCTGGTGATCCCCAACCCATGGTTTTAAATATTAGTTGTATATTGAATACTTCCAAATTTATTTATCTAACCAGGCTTTTCTTCCTAACTTCAGATTAATGTACACACTGGCTCATGTATCTCCATGTGGATTATCTCAAACTCAGCATGCGCAAGGTGGATTTCTGCTTACCCATCTGCTTTGCCCAGAGCTTTCCTTGTTTATGTTCATGGCACCTTCATACTAATAATTCCATGGAGTCAAGTGCTCCAGATATCCTGGACTGATCACCTTCACACCAACACTCAATCTGATGGGAAACTTGGTGAGCTCTATCTTTAAAATCCAGCTAGAATCAGAGCCATCCTCACCATTGCTAACTTCTACCCAGGCCGAGCACCATCCCTGCTGGCCGATATTGTTTGAATTGTCTTCTAACAGTTCTCCCTGCCTCTATCCTTGCCCTCCCTATGGTTTTTGTCTACGCCAGAATGATACTTTAAAAACATAAGTCAGAGAACATCACACTTCTGTTCAGACCTTTCTCATAATACTTCTCTTTCCCCCACCTTTTCTTCTGCTTAGAGTGCTTTTCCTAAATTCCTACTTCGTTACTTCTCTTATGCCCAAACGATCTTTGCCCAAATATCACATTTTCACCCACTATTTAATACTCACCTCTGAACCTCTGCTTCACCCAAACAATCCCAGTTCCTATTCCTGCTGTACATATTCTGTTGTTCAAGTTCCGCAGCATTGATCACTTGTAATAGTCTACACAATTTTCCCATTCATTAATTTATTATTCAGTTTTATTATTGATCGTCTATCTTTTCCAGCTAGAATATACACTTCAATAGAGCAAAGCTCTTTTTACATTTTGTTCAATGATACATAGTTACTGCTTACTACTCTAATAAAATAAATGAATAAAATCTGTTGAGAAGTGTTATTAGGAGTGCTATGCAATAAGTTTGGTGTAAGGAAAAATAAAATATGTAATTTAGGAGCATAGCTGGCACAAACTAAGCCTTCAGTAAATGCTATTATATTATCATTATTTATATATAAATGTACATTTTCTTACAGATTAGACAGTGCAGTCACCAGATAACTTTTTAAACTTTATGGCAGTTAACAGTATTTTGAAGAAAGTATGTATGGAAAATACTATTTGCTTTCCAGTTTTCAACACTACTGACATAGAAATTATAGTTATGTCATATTTAGCACAAAAGTAAGGTAATTTTAAATTCTGCCAGAAATGTAATTTTGAAACTTCACATATATGTTTTTATGCACATATATAAATATATTTTTACATGTAGGTATATATAAATACATATGTAGTCTATTGAAATGTGTGCTTAATATTACAAAACTAAAGGTTTTATTCTAATTTTTAGAGTTTTATTAGTAAATAAAAACAAAATGATAGCTGAGAAATTAATATTGGGTGCTGTATTGAATTTCTCAACATATCATGAAACAAATTTAAAAACAAGAGGAGCACACTAAGTTACTAAACTGTTAAAGAATTGTTTTTTTCGCATGTTCCTCTGTTTTATCTTCCCATATTCAATTCCTTTTACAAAATTGTGTTTGCACTGTTAGTATTCCTTAAAAAAAACGTTTTGAGGCTACGTACTGCTTGTATCTGTTTCCTATATTCTTATAAACAAAGGAAACACAACAGCATACAAACAACCCTTTCCAAATAAGTAAGAACCCTGCCACTGTCTCTCAAATCTGTCTCCTGCTGTCTACCCCTGTCTATCTCAGAGCAGGCATCCTGGCTTAAGACAAATGGCATCTAAATGCTCTCAGTACACATATAAAATGGATCCTTCTCAATATTCAGAATACACTGAAAATCCAAACTTCATTATTCACTTCCTCGCTTAAAACCTGTTTTGTGCAGAACAAAGTTAAAATTCCACCTCCTGGTAAGGAAAGTCCTGCATAAGCTCTCTGGTTTTCATATCTTTCCATTATGTTATGCCATCATCTTTCTTTCACAAGGACTCTAGTCGTCCTGAGCCACATAAAGTCCCCAGTATGCCACAATCTCACCTCTAAGGCCTCCTAAACTATCTCCTGATGTGTAAAATTATACTTTCTCCAGCCAAGAGATTCTGCCACTGACCTTGCTGGCTCTACTTAACCTTCAGAGCTCACACAGACTTTAATTCTGGGAGGAGCTGTGCTGATTGCCCCGATGGGGTTTGTTCCTGCCTCTGTGTTCCCAAGGCATGTTTCATTTTGCCAACTATAGCATTTGCCATGCTGACTATTCCTAGCTTGTTTACTTGTTTATCTCCCACAAGAGGCTGTAAAATCCTTGAAGCAGGAGCTATGTCATGCTATATTCTCAAACTAGATAGCACTTGATAAAGGAGAAGTACTCAATAAAGATTTGCTGATTGCAGAACAACATAAAAATAGTAGCACGTTCTGGCCTCAGGACTTAGAGACAGGTGAGAAGACGGGATGGGCAGTGACCTCAGGTCACATCCAGTTTTTGCAAAAAGCAACCTGGCATCAAAATCCTTCTTAGGATCTCAAGGCCAGATAATTCTAGCCTGGCTTCTATCCTTAATTTCTTTGGTTAAAATTTAAAATATTTCTTTTCTTTTTCCTTTGCTGTTTTCTATTTCACTCTTTCCTTCTTTGATATTGCCTCAAATACGACAGCTATTATTTTTACCAAACATTTTTACTGGTTTGGTTTTTACTTTTCCAGTGAAGACAACCTGATTTCTTCACAGAATTTTCTTCTTTCTCATGGACTTACCTGATACTTGAATCTCTTCTCAGAATGCAGCTTCTATCACAGTCCATGGAGTTAAAGCCACTCATTCTTTTGTATTATTTGTATTTCCAAAAAAAGGTGATGGCAAGATTGCTATCAAAGCTTCTCCACACAGAATTTTAAATATGCCTTTTATCAAAATCTCATCTTTCACACCCATTTTACTTGTTTATTCTTGAAACTTATTTGCCACTGATTCTTCAGAATGCCAAGCCCCTCCCAACATTTTTTAAATCGTCCCTAAACTTTCCTCCACCTGAATCACTGCCAATACCTGAATTATATTTTGTAGACAACAAATATGATATCTGGCCTTATGGATTGCTGGTCTACTCTACTTTCGTGACTGTCTTTTACTTCTCTTCTGAATGTTATTGCCTGGCCTGAGGTTTCATTGCTTCAACTATTCCTAACATCATCATCTTTTTTTTTTTTTTTTTTTTTTTGAGATAGAGTCTCGCTCAGTCACCAGGCTACAGTGCAGTGGCACGATCTCGGCTCACTGCACCCTCCGCCTCTCTGGGCTCAAGCGATTCTCCTGCCTCAGCCTCCTGAGTAGCTAGGACTACAGGCACGCATCACCACACCCAGCTAATTTTTGTATTTTTAGTAGAGACGGGGTTTTACCATGTTGGCCAGATGGTCTCGATCTCTTGACCTCATGATCCACCTGCTTCGGCCTCTCAAAGTGCTGGGATTACAGGCATGAGCCACCGCACCCAGCCCCATCATCTTTTTTTTTAATTTAAATTTAAATTTTTAATTTTGTGTGTGTACCTAGTAGGTGTATATATTTATAGGGTACATGAGATGTGTTTGATACAGGCACACAATGCATAATACTCAGATCAGGATAAAGAGAGTATCCCCCTCTTCCAACATTTATCCTTTGTGTTACAAACAATCCAATTGCACTCTTTATGTGATTTTAAAATGTACAATTAAGTTATTATTGACTATAGTCCCCCGTTGTGCTATCAAATAATAGGTTTTATTGATACTTGCTATTTTTTGTACCCATTAACCATCCTTGCCTCCCTCAGCCCCTCATTTCCCTTCCCAGCCTCTAGTAACCATTTCTCTATTATCTCTATGAGTTCAATTGTTTTGAAATTTAAATCCCCAAAATAAGTGATAACATGTGACATTTGTCTTTATGTGCCTGGCTTATTTCACTTAACATAATGCTCTCCAGTTCCAAACATGTTGCAAATGACTGAATCTCATTCTTTTTTATGGCTGAATAGTACTCCATTGTGTATATGAACCATATTTTCTTTATCCATTATTTGATGATGGACACTTAGGTTGGTTCCAAATCTTAGCTATTGTAAACAGTGCTGCAACAAACATAGGAGGGTAGATATCTCATTGATATACCCTAGAACCCTCATAAAAGCATCCTAAATTTGTGTTATTTCACTGTACCTGCCAAAGTAAATCAAATGCATGAATGTGTGGAAGCATCCATATTCTCTGCTTATCAACTTAGGGGTTGAGCAATGACAAGCAAGCAAACAACCGCACACGCAAATGCATTAAATCCCGCTTGAGTGTGCCAAGTGTTTCAAATTACATGTGCTCCCCCCTAGCTGGATCCTCAGTCAGGAATCAGCTTCATTGCTGACTTGTTCCCTTTCCTTGGCTTTATAGCAGCCATTCAGAGTTTACCTTTCTGCTAAGCTCCCCTTCTCTGCATTGCCCAAAACCCTGCTGCAACCAGCCTCCCAATTTCCAAAGGCAAAATAAAACATGACTAGACAGAACTCCTCAGCTTCTTGCAGTGTTTCATCTACAAAGAAGTGTCACATAGTAGGCTTACAAAAAGAGTGGAAGCATTTGTCCTAAACATATTCTCCTTACCTTACTACACAAAAAGTGAAAAGGTGACTATTGTACATATTCCAATATATTTTAATAAAACTAAACTAATTACATTCACAGCTTAAATTTACTTTGAAGATAGATTCCCTATGAAGCACATTTATAACATGCTTATAATCCTATAAGGGTTGGTCAGTATTTCCTCAGTTTACTGCTTCCTGAGCAATGACATGGTATGTAGACATCGAGAGAAAATACAGATCAAAAGTCTATATGTCTCAGTGTATTCATATTGTTTGGGGCTAGCTTCATAGCAGGGTGACCTGTGCCTGGGCACTAGAAGAGCTCTTTGGTTTAATGGTGTGCTGTTGCTGTCTTTAAATTATGAATTTTTTTTGAGCAAGGGAACCTGCATTTTATTTTGCCCTTGGCCCCACAAACTATGTAACTGGAGCAGCCAGTATTTTAATTTGGATCTCCTCAAAGAGCTGAGCTAGAGACAAGCATCTGCATGCTTTCACAGGAAACAGGAAGTCAAGGCACTAGGAAGAGTAGGCTGATTATTTTTCGTGCAACTGAATATCAAACCGTGAACCCTTTGAGAACCCATGTGGAATATACCTCCAAGTTGTCCATCACAGACACAGAGCAGGAAAGAATGCCTTTAACACTTCCCATCCATCTCTGACCACAGCCATTGTTGACTCTCTTGCATTTCCGGGTGTGCACTTACTGAAATGACTGGGTGGGCTATTGTATGTCTTCCAATATGGAGCAGAAAATCTCTGTTCAAGCTGAGCTGTTTGGGAAACAGACATGGGGAGGGCATTGTGCATGTAAAGGATTTGTCAAGGAATAACATAAATGGGGTAAAAGAAGGGAAATGGAAGTTAGCCAAGAAAGGCTGTAAGCCTGAGGAGTCCCTGGAGTTCTGAGCCAGAGTGCTCATTAGGGCAGAAATGACTGGGTTGTTATATTACCACCTTGCTATTAACGACTCAAAAAAAGTATGACCTGGACAGCACTACCTTGCCCAATAATTGACCAGGGGACACATGGATAAAAATGTGACTGGACAGGGTGCAGTGGCTCATGCCTGTAATCCCAGAACTTTGGGAGGCTGAGGCGGGTGGATCATGAGGTAAAGAGATCGAGACCATCCTGGCCAACATGGTGAAACCCCATCTCTACCAAAAATACAAAAAATTAACTGGACATGGTGGTGCACGCCTGTAATTCCAGCTACTTGGGAGGCTGAGGCAAAATAATTGCTTGAGCCCAGGAAGTGGAGGTTGCAGTGAGACGAGATCGTGCCACTGCACTCCAGCCTGGGTGACAGAACAAGGCTCTGTCTCAAAAATAAATAAATAAATAAAATAAAATAAAATAAAAAAGCGACCGGCTAAAAGGCTGAAGTGGACCTGGAAAGAATTAGCAGATGGAATCTGCCAGCTAACTACACCTCTGGCACATGGGCAGTGATTCTTTTCCTGAGGAGGATTGGAATGACACATAGCCTATCTACCGCAGTCCCTGAGCTGAGGCAAGAGCTGTCAGACAGTGCCTTTGCATCCTGGTTGTCCCAGCCAGCAATGGCCAGAGGAAAAAAAAGGAAGGGGCAAGCCAAGAGAGTACGACAGAATAATATGAGGGTTCTGACTTAATAGGTAGTTTTCATTTTCTGATACTGGACATTTGCAACTTTATTGTCAAGCATTTGTTCCTCATTTGTTTCATGGTAATGCCCTATTTTTTTTTAAAGTAGATAGTTCCTTAGTTCACTCTTTATTTAATAAAGAGTGAATTTCAACCATATTGTTGAAGGTGGCTATAGTTTAAGTAAATCTGTAAGTCCCCGTCTGCCAGCCAAGGGGATTGATGCAGGGATTTGTAACTAATCCCATTTAGGCCAGTGGGATCCACCCCAAAACTTGTATTGATACACTTAGAGAACAATGTCTCTTCCTTTTCTATTGGACTTGGTGAGGATGTCATCCTGGAGATCCAGAGGTCTGCTCCATAAATATCACTACGTTAAGGTGGGGCTCACATAGATGTGAACAGAGCTGAGATGGAGAAATGCCAGTCCCTGCTGACAAGTAAAGTTCCTAGGTCAAGTTTCTTCAGATATTCTCTTGAACATTATTTCACAAGACACAATGAATTCCCCTTTTCTTGTGCAAGTTTGAATTGGGCTTGTTGTCCATTGAAACCAGATCCCTCTTGAGAAATAGTTGTCTTCAGTTTACTGATAGGACAACTCAGATGCTAAGGGGTAACGTGGTCTAAGAGCTGTACTTTGGGCAGAGTCTGAAGCCTGGAAGCAACTTGAATTTGAATTCAGATATTCCACCTGCTTCCACTGAATTATATGCTTTTAACACATATCTAATCAATGTCTGCATTGAATAGCTTCTTGAGTAGCTTTTCTCCTTTCAATTTTGCCAATTCTCTCTCAATGCAATAATTCTGGCATTTTCATAGCAGAATTTTCTTTTCAAAACATATATTTCATCATGTCTCTTTTTCCAATTTAACACAAAGTACTGTTGTTCTCTAGAGTTTCCTAGATAAATGTCTCATTTAGTAGATCGCATGGTAACTCTATGATTGAGTCACATGAGGTATGCTTGCTGTACTATTTCTTCATTTCTATGTAAGACCTTTTCTCTGGATGAGATTTCTGCACTCAATTCTTTTACAGACAAAGAGTCACATCATCTTGCATAGATTCACACCTTTCACAAATACCATGTAATGCTGGAATTTTGGTTTACATGTATCTTCATACCACTGAACCATGTGCTCCTTAATTGAAAGGACTCTGCTTTATCCTTCCCCTCTTCTCTTTCAAGGAGAATGGTGCTTAATACATGATATGCCTCTAATTGTAGATGGAATTAATTATCTAGTTATTTTATAGCTTTCACTCCTGTGGCAAGACTTCAAAAACTGAAACATAAAGTTTTCACCAGATTTCGTAGTGTTAGTAAAGTCAAAGGGGCAAAAATACAAAAAAATAAAAATGGTCACCATGTCATCAATAAGGTATTATCTATTTCCTGATAGAAGTAATTACTGATGAAACAGTCTTCTCCACTCAAAAAAATCAAATCAAATCAAACACTACTCTGATCAACCATCTATTAATTTACAGAAAAACAAGAGGTAGAGAACATAAAAATGACATCAATAAATAAAGTCAGAACAATTTAGACTGTGGCAAACTCGATGGGATAAATGACTCAGTGTCATTCACAAATGCATGACAAAGGAAAGCAATGTCAACAAGGAGGAAACTGCAGGATAAAAGAGACTTGAGTCACACCAATCAATGACACTATATGGCTTTTTTGAATTCTGATTCAAACAAAGAATCTGTTAAATGAAAGTATCCATAGGGAAAACAAGGGAATTTAAACACTGATTAGATAATATATGATTGTAAGTAATTTTTTTACAGAATAATTATATAGCGAATTATTCTTGTTAAAATCTTTATCACCTAGAAGTAGATGTTAAAATAGATATAAATAGGATGAAATGATATTGGGATTTCTTTTAAAGTTATATGGGTTTAGAAGAAGAGAATGAAGGATGTAGCTGACATGAAATTGAACAGGGAATTTAAAGCTTTTGATACAGACAGATGAGTACATCTGGGTTCATTATCTTGTGTTCTTTATTTTTACATACATTTGAGGTTTTTCATATTTAAAAAGTTTTAAAACTCACTCATCATGTAGTATTCAAATATGTTGCACTGCTATATGAGCGTGTAGGATGCAGGAGCCTATTAAACATGAATCAGGTTCTCTGACCACCATGCACAATTGAAGAACATTTGTCCACAGCAGTGCTGTGTTGAATCCTAGCAGGTTATTTCAGCGTGATCATAAAAAGCAAGACACGTTTAGTATGTTTCATGAATTCCCTTTCCCTGCCTCTTAACCCATAAAAACAAAACAAATACACTTGCTGTTATCTCTGTAGAAGCCAGTTTTCTGGCATCTGTTTCTTAGGACTGTAAGGGCTACATTTTGGCATCCAATTATGAATGGGTATACTTCCTATTCAAACAGAGTGGAATTTTGGTGCTTTACGGGCATTTAACTATGGATATCAAATCAACAGTGAAAAGTGATACAAAAGCAACGATTTTGTAAGTAACTTTTGTGTTGAGATTTACTTTATGATATAAATGACAAATATTTCTTAGCTCTAAAAGAAATTATATTTCATTTATCGAATGAAGAAGCTAGCTTGTCTCTGTTTATCAGATTGATATCACATCACAAAGTCATAGCTATTTTTGGTATTTGTTTAGAAGTAATTTAACTCCACTTCCTTTAGAGAAGTACTTACAAAAGTAAGACTGAAAAGAAAAGCATTGTACTTTTTACCATTTATGAATCAATTTCCTAGTTGCTTCTTGCCGTGGATTTAGAAACGGTAGCTAAATTAAACAAAAACAGCATGGCATTAGATCACAGAATCAAAACTCCTTTGGGATCCTACTTTATGCAAATTCCACTTTTGGAGTTGAAAGGAAATTAGAGAAGTTTAGCGTGGATAAAATGTTTCAATTCAGGCATTTAAAAGAAACTGGATAAACTATTGAACATCTGTTCAATGTAATCACATTGGGGAATACAACATCTTGAAATGAAACTCCAAGAAAATAAAACAGCAACTTACCCAAAGCCTAGCATTCAGTTTAGGTGATACTATTTTTGAAGGACTTCCTTTGGTATATTTCTTCAAGAACTTTTGAAAACAAAACAAAATCTTTACCATATTAAAACTATAGATAGCACATGGGTGAAAAAACTCTCCAATACTTAATCCATAGCTGAACCAGTCTTTATGTGTCTGGTACCTTCTTCCTGGATGAAAGTGACTCTATCTGCAAGCATTATATCTTTATCTGTCTCGCTTATCCTTGATGGCGGATAGAATAATGGTGTGGTCACTTGGTGGTCTGAAACATACAGTGCCCCATTTATTCTGCAAAGTCTTAATCTGGCTCACGGTGGAAAAGGAACAGTTTACAGGTGTGCTGTTTTCAATAGCTATTCTCGGTCACCTGATCCAAAGACCACTTGGCGATGGAAAGACTAATGATGAGGAGATAGCATCAGCCAGCTATTGATAGCTGCCAGCCTTTGAAGCTCCTTTCAGCTTAGATGTAAATCATACACAATGAAGGCACAGAACATTAAAGGCAGAAATTCTGTAAAACCAGTTGAGCTGATTAGTACCAAATTACTGATGTTCCATCTGCTTGGATGGTAATAATGTTTTTTAACTGCCTGACTGAAAGCTTCATTTCACAAAGAATCCATGTTCAGTGGTCCCAGGAGATGTACTTTATGTATGCACAAAAGAAGGAGATGGTGAAAGATACCCAATCATTTTATGAGGATTTAATGTCACCATTAAGAAAACTAGCAATTCATGTATGAAGACATTAGGAAAATATGTTTCCAATAGTGCATGAATTTATATTTTGTCGTCACACCGCCAAGTGAAAAATTAAGATTTGAACATCCAAATTTTTACGCATGTATATAAAAATATGAATAAATAGGTGATAATTTATATCACAATCCTAATATTCTATTTAACTGCAAATGTTGTGGCCAATATCCAATCATGAGCTGCCCAGGATAGAAGGAACCATGGAACTTTGAGTATTCCACTCCTGCTGAACTCTTTCAATAGTAAAGATAATTATACCTTAGCCTAATACAAATCAACATTTGATTTATCTAAATTATTGTACAATGATCCTATATTTTACAATTTTTTTAAAATAATGGTTTATCTTCCCTTATGAATTTGCCTGTAAGATCAGTAAGCACACACAATAAGAATGTGAGTTCTTCTTGGCCTCTCAGCGACGATATTTCTTTATAAAAGACACACATTGTTGAGAGACTAATCTTGTCATATTTATCATTATAAATTAATAAGTTATAAATCTAGTTTTATATATCATTTACAGATTCTATGCACAAGAGATGAATCTATAATAAGTATAACGACAAATCAGTTTGCTAGCCAGTAACTATTTTGAAGGTAACAGGAAATGTAAATTAGGCAATTTTTCATAGAGTGATTATAATTAGATAAGAAATTGTTCTGATAAATATATATGTCATACAGCTTAGGCTCGATAATATAACAGGCCCCAATAGCCCTTATATTTCAGCAGCTTCCTAGTGCAAAAGTTGGTTGAATACAGGAATTTTAAGTCCTTTAATGTGGATCATGATTTTGCTCCTTGTTACCATCATGCTAGGACCCAGTTGGAGAAACAACCCCTGTCTGCAGCATCACAGGTTTCACAGTGAAGGAAAAAGAGAGATGTGGTGGGCAAGACGGTGGTCTGAAAGTTTTTTTTTTTCATAACTCACATGTCACTTCTACTCATAATCCACTGATTTGAGCAAGACTCATGGCCAACCTGGTATTGGTGTAGAGGGTCTGAGATCACTTCTGAGAAAATTAAAAACAGCCCTGCTGGCAACCAGAACATGGTATTCCCAAACTGAATACAAACAGCATTCAAATAAGGCCATACGGTAAGCATGTTTGCAACAGGACAAGGACAAATGCAATTAAAAAATGATTGAACCACTTGAATTTTACCTAATGTGGATGATGGTTGCTTTTTTAATCAATGATAATATCAGGCCTGTTTTAATGGCTCTTCTTCTTAGATAAAATATTCAAGATAAACACTTTCTGAATTCCCTCTGCTTACAAGAAGAATTCAATTCAAAACCAGGCATATCTTTCTGTTCTCCCAAGAATTATTCAGCATAAGCCTGAATTCTATAAAATGTTTCTCCCAAATCTCTTTTTTGAGATGTCACCACAGTTGCCTTGGGATGTATTTTCCCTTTCTGCAGCAAGCTAAGTTAGCCTAATTTGTTGGACTATGGGTGGATGTATTTTCCGTTTCTGCAGCAAGCTAAGTTAGCCTAATTTGTTGGACTATGGGTACATCCTTAGTGGTCTAGATCAGTAGTCTTAATATCTCATAGGAAGAGGGCACATTTTCAAAAATAATGACAGCTACCGTAATTATGATGATCTACATGTAAAATATCTACAATTATAGCAGCATGTAAGGAACGATGCCATATGTTCTTAGTACTCTCTGTAATTGCTACGTCATAATGCATGATTAATTGAACTCTTCTTTGAAAAAAACTCTACTCAGATTGACTTTAAATGTGCTTTCATGTTTGGAAGCACTTTTCCAAATTATTACTTCATAATGTTTCTTTCCTTGAAAATTACAAATCGAGTAAATTCATTTTCTCTTTCTCAAAACTGAGCAAAGTATAGAAGATGGAAAAGTACCCATCTCCTAGATTCTCTGCTGGTAAACATAAGTTATTTAAATTACACATATATAAAATAACATAAACTTATGTTTATCATAAGTTATTTATTTATATATATATAAATTAACTTACTAGTTACTAATGTTAAGAAATTAGTTAATGGGAGGTACTATGGTCTAAATATTTATGTTCCCCCCAAAACACATTTGGCAAACTAACCCCCAAGATGATAGTATTATAGTCACCTTTTGGAGGTGATTAGGTCATAAGCGTCTGCCTTCAAAACTGGGATTTTCTCCCTTATAAACAAGGCTTGCTCACCCCTTCCATCATGCAAAGGCGTAGCTAGAAGGCACCATCTTTGAAGCAGGGAATGAGCTCTTATCAGACACCAGCTCTACTGGCACCTTGATCTTGGACTTCCCAGCCTCCAGAGCTGTGAGCAAT
The DNA here is from genome assembly GCF_028878055.3 of Symphalangus syndactylus. NCBI lineage: Eukaryota > Metazoa > Chordata > Mammalia > Primates > Hylobatidae > Symphalangus > Symphalangus syndactylus. The sequence continues at coordinate 16,337,253 of NC_072437.2, forward strand.
AAATTATTATTGTTTACAATAAATTATTGTTGTTTACAAATATCCTGGTCTTACATATTTTGTTATAGCAGCATGAGAAGACTTAACCAGGGTTTGAGGGCATTCTCAATCAATTCTTTAGTGGTAATGATATCTGCAGTAGCCTGAATGAAGAGTTACACACCAAATTTTTCCATAAAGAAATACATAAATGTGGAAATTTCAACTGCTAGGGCATCAAAGATTGATAAATAATATATTTTTTAATCTCTGTGAATGGTATTTGTTCCTATTTTCAACCAATAAAAAGACAAGTCTTTGTATTTCTTTGCTAGAGAGCTTTAATGTTGCAGTGCAATATGAACTATTATCAAGGCAAAAGGGCGGGTGGAAGGAAAAGGGAATTGATATTTTGCAATGAGAGGTAAATGTTCCTGAAAGACTTGAGACAAGATAGAGCATTCTGCATCTAAGAAATTGATGCATATTCAGTAGAGCTTAAGCATGGATAGAGTGCTGGTGAATAGTGATGGGGGAAGCAGTGTAAAGATCAGCAGAAACCAATTCATTCACAATGACCTCAGCAAGCGTCATAAGAAGTTTGAACTTCATCCTAACAGCAAAGGGAGGCACTGGAGAATTCTCTTGAGAGTTAAGCATCATCATGTTATTGGCATAATAGGTAATTCTGAGTGCAATATGGAGTATAGTTTGTCATATATTAAACTGAAGTCAGTAAAGCGAATGAAGATACTGTTGCAATAATCCATGCAAAAAACAGGAATAACCTGAAACAGAAAATTAACTAAAACATACCCAAGTTTGTGAATGATGGTGACTTTCATTACATGAAGGAGGCAGGGAAGGAAGTGGAAGCAGTTTGAGGGATGAAATGAATTTAATTTTGGTGTGATGAAAAATTAAATTTTCATGGATGAAAAAGTGTGTTAAGTATATATGCCTACAGATGTCCAGAGATAAGTTATGCATATGGATCTGACATTTAGAAAAAAATTTGGATTGAAAATATTGATTCTAGATACATCTTCATTTGCATGGTACTGGAAATACAGAAATGGATACAATTTGATAGGGAGAGTGTCTAAAATGAGGTATTAGGTTTGACTAAAGCAGAAACCCAAAGCACGTCAATGTTAATTTTGCAGCCTTAGATAGAGGAGCCCACAAATGAAATCGAGGAAGAGGAACGTGAGACGCAAGAATGAGAGCAGTTTTGGAAGCCAGAGGAGGATTTTTTTAAGAAGATCGTATCATTCATATTGCCATTTTTTTTCCATGAGACTAAAAAGTAAAGGCTGGACTGAAAGACACTGCTAAGACAGATAGTACAGTTTCAATATAATACGACGCCATCAAAACCCAGCATGTTGTAAATGAGAGTGTTGACTGTATTTATGCCAACAGATGTCAGTGAGAGAACTTGATCGAAATATCGTAATCGAACCAAGAGACGTATTAGCAACATTAAATAAACTGTCATTGTGTCTGGGCCTCCGGTATAACTGGAACCAGCATCTTGATGCCGGGGGCACTGTATTTAATTCCTGACTTTTGTGTATATGTGTTATTCTCTCTAGCGGGATTTCTCTAATGTCAGGAAAAAATGGCTGCCAGTGGCCTTGACACCGGGAGAAACTTGTGTGGGCTTGTTCTGGTGAGCTTGCTCTCTCGCATCTCAACCTCCTGCCTGGAGGAGTTCCTTCCGAGTAGTTACTGCCCCTTCAGCCTGAGCCACAGAATGAACATATGAGAAGCAAACCTGAGCCCCACGCGCAGCAGAATCTCAGCACAGCCAGACTTGCAGCTTGAAGCAGATCTTCCCAGTTCCGCTCAACCTAAAGCAGCAACAAGCCCCCAATCTGTGGTCCACAGGGAATAAGCCTTGTTGCAAAAAGCTCTTGTGTTTTAGGGTCATCTGTTACCCCACCTTTTATGAGACAAGAGGTAAATGACACAGCTGGGGTTATGTTTGTCCCTCTCCTCCAAAACTACGCTTTTAATTAAGGAAATGTAATTGCACTGAAATGGGAGGGAGGCTTATCCAGGATAAAGAACTGGTGCTGGAGAAGTAAAAAGGCAGATGCTCAATTGTGTGACAGAGTGAGCAGAGTTGTCAAGATGAGAGAATAGTGTCAACAAGAAGTCTGGGTGTGAAAGTGGAGATATTTTAAGGTAGTAGCTGCAGGGTGTTGTGAAGTCGAGGTTTGGTTTAGTTTTCCTTTTTTTTTATTTTTAAGCTGTTCTGTTTTTCTATTTTATATAAAAGCTGATAGGATAGAATGAATACAGCAGGAGTCTTTGAAAAGACCAGACTTGGAGAATGCGATTCAAAAGTGTAAGGTCTCTGAGAATATTAAAGGTGATATGATACAGGGTGAAGTGGAGAGCTGCCTTATGCCCTAGGGGAAGATGCTTACCCAAACCAGGAAGGAAGAAGAAAAAGCGTGCAGGGAGAAGGTCATTGTGTAATCACAGGCAGTTAGACATCTATTTGATGATTTCAAGATACTTCTATGATGTAAACAGTAAGTGCATCAGCTAGAAGTTAGGGTGTGAACTCAGAGCTAGAGATATAAAGAGAGGGAAGGAAAGTTGAAATACTGCTGTGTAGACTAAAGGGTAATAGGAAAACAGAAATAAGGAACACTCACAGCGCCACATCCCTTAGAATTTATAATAAAGCCATTTATAGAATATGGGAGAAATTTTCACCTATAGTGTAATTCAACAACTGAGAAACAAGGTGGAGGCATCATGTCATTCTTATTTGCTAAAGTTACTGTAATCCCGCCATCAAGACAAGAGGCAGGAAAACATCTTCCCAATGTTTGTCCCCAAACTGCAAATCATAAGCTCTTTCTCCCGACACAAAAAAACAAATAAAACAAAGCAAAAGAATGCAAATAAGCACCTCTCCCTACAGTCGGTGGAGACAGGAAAAATCTTACACCAAAATCCAAAGGAGACAAACATGCAAGATGTGTGAAATAATCAATGCCACCAAACAAAGCAAAAAACCAAACGCATCACTTCTGAGAATGATCATAAGCTGGCTAAATTCCCCTTTGATGCTCAGATTAATTTGAGATATTAAACACAAATAAATACTGCATTGTAAAGACAGATGTAAAACAAAATTTAGGACGAATTTTAAAACAAAAGTTGACAATGATGTGGCTGAAGAACACATAAACAGTGCACAACTGGCAAATGAGTTGCAGACAAAGAAGGATGTAAGAAAAAAGGCTTTGATCAAGACAAATAGGGTTAGTTGAAATTGACAAAATGTCCAATCCACAGTGACTAATCACTCAGGAATGTTTATGTAATAAATAGGATGGCAACAATATGTATAAACCAGAATCCTGTTAGAATAACAATGATAAACTAAAAGAAACACAACTGTTCTGTGACTTTGACAAGCTTCTTCCTGTTCTCATTGGTCGAATAGACCTCAAACTAAATAAACTAGTGATTTGAATGATAAAATTAATAAGGTAGAAGTAAAACATATGTAGAACATTTTACCTACACAAACAGTGAAAGAATCAAATGTTAAATTATAAGAGGAAATCACAAAGGAAAATATTTACAATATTGATAAAAATAGAACATGTTGAAAGATAAAATATTCAATTTTCTTTTTATCTTTTGCGAAAATTTTGGCAAATAAATAGCTGATAATCATAGTGTAAACACCTATGTTTCAAATGCATAAGCAAAATATATACTTCCCAATTAAACTTTTAAAAAATGCAACACAAGCTTTCAATTTTCACCAAAAAATAATAGCAAAATAAAATGTTCAGTAAACTAATAATCAAATAGATGCACATTAGATTAAACACCATTTTTAAAATATAACCATTTAATTGGATAACACTTATTGCTGGAAAGCATGTGGTAAGAAAATATATATCTGAAAATGGCACATATTACTAGTTAAACTGTGGCAATAAACTTTAGGCTCATTGTGGTGTAATGCATAAGTAAGTGGAAGTCACAAGCTCACTAAAGCATTAGAGAACTTTAAATCTGATTTTTAAACAAAATTACGTTGTTAGGACATGCTTAAACTACAAGTGCATTAAAGGACTACAAATTTTACACGCAGAATGAATAGGCTCATGACATACATAGACCAAAATAGAGTTTAATACGGAAGGAAAGCAACAACCTACTAACAGCCGTTGGTGTGATTATTCTTCCATGTCTACTTTTAAATATTATTCACAAATATTACAAAATAGTATTTCTTTTATATAAGAAGTATATATTTTCATAAAAATAAGATGATATGGAGAAGAGAACATTTAATCAAACCAGTTTACATCTCTATTATCAAGTCTTGGTCCTATAGTGGCCTGGGAATTATGCTAAGCCCCTCATGCACTATGCATGTGGTCTTCTCAGATTCCTTTACTACATACAGTTCATATCTCTGCTCTATTTTCTTGAGTATTTTGGCTCTTCAAAATAGTATAAAATATGGTAGTGTCTCTAGGAATTCTGGGCTGCAATTTGTTATTTTGTTTGTTTGTTTCCAATGCAGCTACTGCTACTGGTAGAATGTTGAAACTTTTTATTTAAGTTGAGTGTATATCAACACAATTATAAGACTAAGCTGGAAATGGTAATAATCCTAGTCAGAATTATGTTTCATGAGTACCTAGTTTGGGTCAAACAAATAGTAGAGTTGATAAATGGTGCAGTAAATTAAAATGACACTAATTAATGTGAATTGTTTTGTGGTTCCCATTAAAAGACAAATAATACAGAAAATTATTACAGCAGTGCCTAAAGCTAAATGCCATCAATGCAGCAAGCAACACATTCTACTGAAGTTTTGAAAATATGGGTGACTTGAATACTGAATAATGGGATAAGCAGAAAACAAATAGCATTTCCAGATATTCTGGATGCTCATACCTCTGTAAGTGGTCCTGCTTGTCTGTTTTAATTTTCTCTACCCCTAAATTAGAACAAGTCAAGTAGGAATAATTTGGCATATAAATACATCTATAAAATTATTTGACATGTTTCTAAAAATATCACGGGAATCATTTGATCAGGGCAGTATATATTTTATAATATATTATTCTAAATAAATATTTACAATGAATTTCTAATATTAAATTCAAATATCCTATTTGCTAAGTTACTGGACTATGTAATTACCCGTAGATCACTAAAAATATTTTCTTCAAGTTTAGTCCAATTTACCAATTTTGTTCTTTCCAAATCTTGTTCAATTTGACTTACTCATTTTTTCCCTTTGATAATTGTTGTATATTTTCGGGGCAATTCACTCATATTCTTTCGTGAATAGTTAGATTCTTTCACCAGTACACTTAGTCTTCATATGGAATCTTTTAAATGCAGTATCTTGAAGAATTATATTATCAATCATACTTTACTGGTAACCAATATGTTTTGCAAGCTGCATGACTGATTGCTAGTTTGTGAACTGCATTCTTTAATTTGAATCGTCTTGCAAGTTAATTGTGTGCATTTATTGTTTATATTAAAATATGATCACTTGAAACTTGCTGTTTGAGGAACTCTTCCTTAGACTTCTGTCCAGGTGACATATTTACTTATTCATTCATTTATTTATTCATTATTCATTAGGTAAATCAACAAATATTTTGAAACAACCATTTTGTGCTATGTCGTCTGGGGGATGCTAAAAATGTAAAATGATTTTCAGAAAAACAAGACTTTTTAGGGAACCCATAGAATTGTGCCAAGCCTTTGTTTTGAGTTTAATGTGTGATATTATCTCTCTTGTAGTTCCCTGCTTTCAGACCTTCTTATCTTCCATTTTATGTTGCTGCATTCTTTGTTAGAGGAATGACTCACGCTTCCACGTGCTTCCACATTTCAGTGGCCACATCATATTGACTGGTGGGTCTTTTTGCCTGGGGCATTGGCATCTTATCCCAATTGCCACCTTTCAGCATTTTCAATTATCACTTTACTGATTGACACCTTTGAACATTTGTCAACATGTCTCTTTCTTTGGAATGGCATAGGCACATTCTGAAGAAAATACCCAGGCAACTCAATAACTGTGGATGTTAGGAAGCATCATAGTTGACAGAAAACGAGAAGCCAAGCTGACCAGTGAAGGAAAGCCATGTGCAGGACCTGATATTAGCAAATGCAGAGCTTAGAGCAGGAGGTGGGAAATTCATGATAGTTTCAACAAAGAAGCTGACAAGTGAAAAACCAAATAACAGTGTAAAACAAATGACTGGCCATATGCACAAATCAGCACTGAGTGTGTGTGTGTGTGTGTGTGTGTGTGTGTGCGTAGAGAAATGTAGAGATTCTTGTTGTTGTAAGAGAACAGGATCAATAGCCTCTCAGCACTGGTGATAATACTGAGGGCCAAAAGAGAGTGAAACGCTTTCTTAAGGCCACAAGGATGGTAAAAACAAAAATCAGAACCCAGGGTCATTTTCACTGCCTTACTGGTACTTGTGTAACAAGAAGAATTGTTCATCTGCCGGGCCGGCTCATGCCTGTAATCCCAGCACTTTGGGAGGCCGAGGCAGGTGGACCACAAGGTCAGGACTTCCAGAAGAGCCCGGCGAACATGGTGAGACCCCATCTCTACTAAAAATACAAAAATGAGCTGGAAGTGGTGGCAGATGCCTGTAATCCCAGCTACTCAGGAGGCTGAGGCAGGAGAATTGCTTGAACCCGGGAGGTGGAGGTTACAAATGAGCTGAGATTGCGCCATTGCACTCCAGCCTGGGCGACAAAAGTGAGACTCTGTTTCAAAAAAAAGAATTGTTCATCAACATTCCATTCTATTCAGGGTAGAAATAGCTGGGTTATCAGTCTCATATTACACATACACATGCACTGCTGTCCACAACACAGGCTTGGTATATCGCATCTTTACACATTAATTTCCCAAGTGTTAAGAATGAACTTGATGGCCAATGTCATTCATAAAGAAACTGCCAGTCATAAACAAATTATAAAATCTATATCGTCAAACTACTGACTACAATGATAAACATAAACATTGAAGCAACGTCAACGAATCATGAAATAAAGTTTCAATGAATTCAAGATGAAGTACTGATAGGTGACACATGGATAGGTAGACAGATGATGGATAGGTAGACAGATGATAAATAGGTAGATAGAGAGACAGAGGGACAGAGGGATAGATAGATAGGAGAGAGAGACAGAGAGAGAACTTTGTTTGTTTGTGGTGTTTTTGAGATGGAGTCTCGCTGTTTGTCCAGGCTGGAGTGCAGTGGCAACATCTTGGCTCAGTGCAACCTCCGCCTCCCAGGTTCAGGTGATTCTCCCATCTCAGCCTCCTGAGTAGCTGGGATTACAGGCATGAGCCACCACACCCGGCTAATTTTTGCATTTTAGTAGAGACTGGGTTTCACCATGTTGCCCAGGCTGGTCTGGAACTCCTGAGCTCAAGTGATCCACTCACCTTGGCCTCCCAAATTGCTGGGATTACAGAGGTGAGCCACCGCACCCAGCCACAGAGAGATAATTTTACTTGCCTTTGTAGACACTACAAAGATAGAAAGTTATGTACCCCATAAATATCTATTTATCTATCTCTCTATCTCTCTATCTACACATACACATACACACACACACATAGACACACACTAGGTACCCACAAAATTAAAAATAAAAAGTTTTAAATAACAAAAATAGATGCATAGTTAGATGAGAGAGAGAAAGAGAGAAGACAGAGAGACAGATAATTTTTGCTTGCTTTTGTAAAAATAGAAAAGTAATATAAATGAATTATTTAAAATTAAAAGGTATACTTCTTGGGACAATGGACTTTTTTGTATTTCATTTAAAATTAAATACCTTTAATCTCTGATGATAAATATTCGAGGTAGTATTTATATACAATAATCATCTTTGGACCTGATTTAAACCTTCCTAATAGAGTCAAGTTTCTATGCTTCGCAACAAGAGACAAGTAAGTTATTTCTTAGATGTGAAACTCAAATATATTAAAATACTAGTCAGTATAAATGTAGACATCTGGACCTTAGGATAAAACAATTCCCAGTGCAGAAGGAAGTATGTTTAGATATGTTAAAATGTTTGAGCCATTGAATTTTTGGATTGCCCAAATACAACAATAAAACCCACACAGAAGAAAAAAATTAATTACCATAGTAGAGTCACCAAGGGGGAGCTCCCTTTTGTTATAAGAAGTTGTTTTTAAATTGAATTAGTTTTGAATTAACTCAATTACACATCACTATTCAACTGTGATATTAAATTGAGGAAGTTGAATGATGTGAAAATACTTTTAAAACAATATCTTGTGATAACAGAACATTGAAAATGTTCATATTTGGAAAGTATTAATTACATATATTAAATGATTTAAGGACTGTTCTTACAAATTATCATGTAAAATAGAAAATCATTTTTATTTGCAGAACATACGACTAATAGAGTTCAGCATAGCAGAATTCAGAATATTATGGCACAAAAGGGTTATAGCATACTGAAAATTCCTTGGCAAAAATTCTTTGTGATTTGGAAAAGGAAGATATGTTTTCAGAATGGACTTTAAATGATTTCAATTTTACTATTTTTTCAATTTATTTTGGAAGAAAATGAAAATTTCTTGGAATGCACAACTACATTTTCACCAAAATTGTAACAATAAATAAACAAAATGAATTGATAGGACTTTTGTAATGCTTTTCTATCATGTAAAGAAAAAAAGACAGGAAAAGCCATGTCGAAAACTAAACTTTCCTTAATAAATATAGTAATCTTGCAAAGACACACCAAAAGAGGAAATCTTCTTACAGATACATAGATACAGTACTTGTAACAAATCTACACTTTGTGCAAAAAATCAAATGTCATTTTCATTTTGAAACAATTAAAAACATGAAGGAAAAAGTTCTGCAGCTTAGGTGATTATAAAATGATATTCTTATAATATTTTTATAATGTCGTATTTTCATTCTAATTGAATTGAGTATCATGCATGTCAATGTAATGAAGCAATTGAAGCAAACCATTTTATTATCACATAACTCCCCTAATTAGGTATACAAATATATGTCACATATAGAAAAATCTCTTTAGCTTTAAATCTATTTTCTCATTGAGAGGTACAATGGAAAAACATATCTGCTTAATTAAATTACAATAAAATTTTTATGATTAAAATTTAGCAGTCCTTATGATCACACTCCAATACAGCTTTATCAGGATATAACATTTTATTGTCAGGTAGAAATTAATATTTTGAGAAAATGACAAAGATTATTACTTTGCGTGTTCATTGAACTAAATCTTAGCACACTGGTTATTTAATAAATGCAACGTAATGAAAACTATTTTATAGTGTATTAATTGACAGGGAATTGACTAGAATTAATACAATTGTATTGTTATTCATTGTCACTGTCTGCATTATTGCCTTAACTTCTCTATAAAAATACTAAAAAAGTTAAAATAAAATATATAGTATACTGATACATGTGAAAGGAACTATACCACAAATGGTTCTTTTTCTAGGTCATAAAACTTTCTAAGCATTATTTGTCTGTCACTGGAATAAAATACCTTTTTAGAAGAGTCTTTTCTCTCTTGATTAAAAATATAAAATCTTTTTTTGTAATATTTTATGAAGCCTCTGATGTGAAAACATAAATTGTGTTATAAGATGTAAATCTAATGTGAATCTCCTGACAACATAGCCTTAATTTGTTTAGGTATTTTATACACTCATTGTTAAATCACCTTTAAATCAGCTTTAAATAATGAAATTTACACAAAGTTTAAGCAAAAACAAAAAGAGATTAAGTATAAGAAATCTTTCCACTACACTTGGCCAAGACTCTATATTAAAAGCACAATTATAAAAATGCAAATGAAGTTGTATTAGTCCATTTTCACGCTGCTGATGAAGTTACACCAGAGACTGGGCAATTTACAAACGAAAGAAGTTTAATGGACTTAGGGTTCCATGTGGTGGGGCAGGCTTCACAATCATGGAGCAAGGCAAGGAGGAGCAAGTTATGTCTTAAGTGGATGACAGCAGGCAAAGAGAGAGAGAGCTTGTGGAGGGAAACTCCCATTTTTAAAACCATCAGATCTCAGGAGAGTTACTCACTATCATGAGGACAGTATGGGGAAAACCACTCCCAGGATTCAGTTATCTCCCACTGAGTCCCTCCCACAATCTGTGGGAATTATGGGAGTACAATTCAAATGCAATTTGGGTGGGGACACAGAGACAAACCATATCAGAAGTATTTAACAAAACAAACAGTAATAAACAAAAGCTTAAGGTACTATGTTACTGTCATGTTCTTCAAGCTGTCAGAATTTGTACCTCTGTCCTCCATGACAAAGCTGCCTTTTCTTATTTTAAATGAATATTACTGTAATATGAAATATGTTATGAAGTTTAACATAAACATACTTTATAATTTAAATATTTCCCCTCTCATTTTCCAGAAAATTGTATATAAGATTTCTCTCAGTAGGTTTTCTAATCTAATATGGATAGGCAATGATAAGCATCATTTATTGAATACTTACTATAATGTCATTTGTTGGGTTAAGTAATATACATGCTGCATTAGTCAGGGCTTTATAGAGGGATAGAACTAATAGGAGATATATATATATGTTTCTTTGATAATAGGAGATACACACATATATATATACACACACATATATATATATATATATGTTTCTTTTCTTGGAAACTAAAAGAAAAACAAAAAGGATGGGAGGAAACCACTATATGAACCCAGGTGAAGATATAAAAATTTTTAAGTAACCCTTTTTTTATTGGTAAGTCAATATTTAAAAATTGCAAATTGTATTAATGTTACATGCTTACATGGAGGAATACTAATGGGCTGCAAACAAGGAGGAGATTATATATCTCCTATTATACATATATATCCTATTATACATATATATCTCCTATTACACATATATATATGTTTATTAAGTATTAACACACAGCATCACTAGGTCCCACAATAGGCTGTCTGCAAGCTGAGGAGCAAGGAAACCCAATCCAAGACTAAAAATTGAAGAACTTTGAGTCCAATGTTTGAGGTCAGGAGGCATCCAGCACAGGAGAAAGATGTAGGCTGGGAGGCTAGGTCACTCTAGCCTTTTCACATTTTTCTACCTATTTTATATTCTAGCCATGCTGGCAACTGATTAGATGGTGCCCACCCAGATTACGGGTGAGTCTGCCTTTCCCAGCCCACTGACTCAAATGTTAATCTCCTTTGGCAACACCTTCACAGACACACCCAGGATCAATACTTTGCATCCTTCAATCCAATTAAGTGGACACTCAATGTTACCCATCACACGTGCTTTTTCACTTACTATCCTCAATGACTTTTTGAGTCAGTTTTAATTTTTCCACATTTTACAGGTGGGAAATCCCAGGTTCAGAAGTAAAGCAATCTGCCTATATTCATCCAGGTAATAAATGATGAGGTATTACAATCCAAGTCTGTTCTATGCTGATGCTGTACTCTAAATCCAGGAGGTATTTTCTAGGTTTTTTTTAACTAATGGTGGCGAATAAATAGCACATGAGCTGCCATTATTTGACCTCCAGCAAATGGAAAACATCACTAATCAATAGTGTCACGAATTTTCAGAAGCCTTGTTCCAGGACGTTAGTATTTCCCCATGTAAGCATGTAATATTAATACAATTTGCAAATTTAAATATTGACTTACCAATAAAAAAAGAGTGACTTAAAAATTATCATATCTTCATCTGGGTTCATATAGTGGTTTCCTCCCATCCTTTTTGTTTTTCTTTTTGTTTCCCAGAAAAGACCTTCCTTACAATATGCAACAAATATCAGTTTGCTGATGAAAGAGTCAATCTCTGTAAAATATTTGAAGAGATTTATTCTGAGCTAAATATGAGTGACCCATGGCCTGTGACATAGCCCTCAGGAGATCCTGAGAACATGTGCCCAAGGAGGTCATCCACAGCCTGGCTTTATGCATTTTAGGGAGATACAAGACACCAATCAAATACATGTAAGATATGCATTGGTTGGGTCCAGAAAGGCAGCAATGGTGGTGTGACTTCCAGGTTATAGGTCAATTTGAAAGTTTTCTGATTGGCAATTGATTGAAAGAGTTATTATCGATAAAAAGGAATATCTGGGTTATACTAAGGGGAACAACATTTTATCAGGCAGATGAAGCCTCCAGATAGCAGGCTTCAGAGACAATAGATTATCCATATTTCTTATCAGACTTAAGGTCTGTGTTGATGTTAAACGCTGGTTGACTTTTCCTGAATTCCAAAAGCTAGGGGAGGGTGTATAATGAGGCATTTCAGACTCTTCCTTCTCCTCATGGCCTGAACCAATTTTTCAGGTTACCTTTGGAGTGCCCTGGCAGAGAGGAGAAGTCCATTCAGTTAGTTGGAGGGCTGGCTTTTGATTTTTTTGCTTTACAAGTTCAATAGAAAAAGTATCTATTAGTAGAATTCTCACATATCTAATGTGATGCTATTTGAAATACTAAGTGGAAGGAAAAACTCTAGAATTAGTCTTATCTCAGCCTTTGAAAGATTCGTCTCATATTGAGATTACAACATAATGAATGTATAATATAATCTGTCTCCTGCCAGTGCTCTCAAACTCTTATCACTAGTTCAAAAATATTTATTTAGGGGTTACTAAAAACTCCATTTAGGAATATTTTACTTGTTTTGTTAATCTTGAAGATGGAAGATAACAGGGTCTCATCTTCTATAAAGTTGAAGAAAATTATTAAGTAATTACAGAACTTCTCTGTATGTTGGCTTAATTTTATTCTTTAAATGTATGCATTTTGATTGAAATAAATATATACATAAAAGTGAAAGAGCATGTCTTTAAGTGGTACAGAGAGATTATAAAATTTTTGATTAGATAAAAAAGGCGACTTAAAAATCTATCACTTTTTCTTGATTACTGAGAGGCTCAAGCAAAGAACTAGGGCTGTATATGAACAAAAAAGAGGACCAAAAGAATATTTTGTATTAAAATTGTCTATTCCATTACAAGAAACATGCTTTGGAAGTTGTGGTTTTCTCTTCTTTTTTCTCAGAGTATTGTGTCACATGTAATCAACACTTGTCCTTGTGTTTGTGTCTGAGTAATCAAACAGTTATCCATAAACAATTGAAAGTAAAAGCATGTTTCTATGTAACTCAGGCAGTATTTAGACCTTGAATCAAACCATATTTCTTCTCCTTTTGCCACTTCATCTGGACTAAGTCTGTAAATGTTAGTTTATATTTCCCTGCTAGCTTGCCCCAGTCATCATTTGAGAGTGAGTGAGCAGACCAGATTTATGGAAAGGAACTAATGGGTAGCAATGACAGATTATGGAGCAACAACTAATCCTAAAGAGAGGAGTTTTCAGAAATTTATATGTAGATTTAAATTAAGGTGGATGGAAAATGGACATATTCCAGCAGAGATAAGAGAAACACAGGACGATGGAACAAAATGAAACACAGAAATAAAACCTTCAGAATTTCCTCAAGCTCTTTTGCTTGGACTCTGGTGAAGGCATATTCAACACAGAACTTTCCATTTGATCTACTATATATTGTACTTCTATTTAGATTCTCCTATCCTCTAGCTAGACAATTCTGAACAGTTATATTGTGAATGCAATTGCAGTAAATCATTTTCTATTTGGGTGAGTGATGAGGCCACATATTCATTCTGTCAATTCACTTTCCCAATTTGTGCACATCCTTGCAAAGATAGCAGCCACGTTCCAAGGACACTGTCTTCCATTACTTTCAGCCTACATCAGGCAGAAGTGGAATAGGACATGAAACTCAGCACAAAAACGTGAGAGGTTCTTCTTCACCTAAACATACCCTTTCTTTAAGGAACATAATTGAAGGAGTGGTGTGTTTATAAAGAAAATGAAGACTGACATTTGGAAAACACATCCAAATTAGTTTCTGAGATGATTTAACACATGTTCATCAAAATGAAATTCATTATCAATAGACTAAAGGAGAAAAAATATATGATAACATTGAGATGTGAACCTGGCTGGGCTTCTGGGTCCGGTGGGGACTTGGAGAACTTTTCTGTCTAGCTAAAGGATTGTAAACACACCAAACAGCACTCTATGTCTAGCTAAAGGTTTGTAAAGGCATCAGTCAGCACTCTGTCAGAACGTACCAATCAGCACTCTGTAAAATGGACCAATCAGCTCTCTATAAAATAGACCAATCAGCAGGATGCGGGTGGGGCCAAATAAGGGAATAAAAGCAGGCAACCCTAACCAGTAGCAACCCGCTGAGGTCCCCTTCCACGCTGTGCAACGTTTGTTCTTTCACTCTTCACAATAAATCTTGCTGCTGCTCACTCTGTGGGTCCATGCCACCTTTATGAGCTGTAACATTCACTGTGAAGGTCTGCAGCTTCATTCCTGAAGTCAGCGAGACCACGAAACCACCAGGAGGAACAAACAACCCTGGATGTGCCACCTTTATGAACTGTAACACTCACCAGGAAGTTCTGCAGCTTCACTCCTGGAGCCAGGAGACCACAAACCCACCAGAAGGAAGAAACTCCGGACACGTCTGAACATCAGAAGGAACAAACTCCGGATACACCATCTTTAAGAACTGTAACACTCACCGCCCCCGAGGGTCTGCGGCTTCATTCTTGAAGTCAGCAAGACCAAGAACCCACCAATTTCAGACACAACATCAATTAATGTATAAAGAGCATTTGACAAAATCAAACATCCACATTGATGATGTACAGTCTCAGCAAAATAGTAATAGAGAGAAACTATTCAAAGTTGATTAAAGGCACCTACAAATGTTCAACAGTTAACACCATACTTAATGGTGAAAGACTGAATGCCTTCCCCTGATCAGGAACAAAGCAAGCATATCCATCTGTGGCAATGCAAACATTTAATTTTTAAAAAGGAAGTGAAACGAAAGTACTCTGGCTATTTCTAGCTATCAATGTGACATCATTGAAGGCAAAACTAGAAATAGATGCAGAGTTGTCTCTTGCACCAGCAAAAGTTGACTCTAGCACACCACTGCTCCAGTGACATGGAGTGATTGGTGGTAGACTAGTTCTTCTTCCTTACCAACTAGAAAAAAACGTATTTATAATACAATAATATTATTGTATTATAAAAAAACATTCTATGCTATACTTAGAAGAATAAAAACGTTACAGAAAAATGAATAACAGGTATCAATAGATAATTGATAGAAAAAGAATGCAAAAGACTGTAAATGAAGAGATGCTCTACCTGACTCATAGTAAGAAGAAATGCAAGTGGACACTGTGCTGAAATGCAATTTCTTACCTCCTAGATTTGCAAAAATCCAAAAGATTGGTAATATAATATGTCCGTCAGGCCATGAGGAGACAGACATTGCCATACATTGTTGGTAAGTACGTGGATGGCATATGCAATTACACACTTCTAGAAGAGAATTTGGCAATACTTAGCCTTCAAATGATTTCAGTCCAGTGATTTGCTGATAGATCCAGTTTCCAAAGGTGGGCTGTGGATATAGAGCCTTGATTCATGGCAATTTCAACCTTCATTGAACTACCACTACCCTGGCTGTTTCTAGCTATCAATGTGACATCACCGGAGGCAAAACTAGAAATATATGCACAGAGTTGCCTCTTGCGCCAGCAAAAACTGACTCTAGCACACCACTACTCCAGTCCAACCACCATCTGACTGCATCCTCATAAGAAATTCCAAATAAAAACTACCTGTCAGAGTCCAGTCAATCCACTGAAGTCTGAGAGAAAAACAGTGTATTTTTGTTTGAAGCCACTAAAATTTAGAAGGATTTTTTATGCAGCAATAGATAAAAGTAAAAGATAACAGATATCATCAATCATGATGCATAAAATACATGAGGATCCCTGTTACAAGACAATTTGGAAAATAGATATTAGTATTTATGTATATTAAAGAATCACCAGTAAATTTTAAAGTATGATAATGATCACTTGGGGACTAACCAAGGGAGATTTATTTAACTTTTTTATAGCTTAATTTTCTCATGTATTAAACATGAGTAACAACACAGGGAATTAAATGGAAAGAAAATGTATGTAAAAAACTAGCACAGTAACTGGGTCATATTAGTTTCTTGATAAATTTGAGTTTCTTCATACTGCATTATATTAACCAAACATTTTTATGAAACAATACTTGGTAAAATTAAACATTAGAAAAATGTGTGAAATAAAATTAAGAAGGGCAACATTAGAACTTGGAATACCTTTGACAGAAGAATAGTGAAAGATTCTCCCTGGGGCCTGAAAGCTTAAAGGAATGAATAGCTCCTCCCTTCTCAGGCCCAGTCCCAAGGCGCAAGACCACATGCGTCAGCAGTGTGCATCAGCAAGATAGCAGAAGAAGGACGGGAGCTGGCCAGAAGACACGTACCCCCTGAAGACCAAGAGACAGGCTGTCCAGGTACTGTGTAGCAGTTACATCACTTCCGGTTTACAGGAGAATTTAAAACCCCTAACCTGTCATCATTGGTGCTGACGCCATTTTAGGCCTCAGCCCTTCTGCAACCAGTGTGTTGCAGTCATTAAAAACAGTGTGTTTCTCCACACCACCTTGTGGTGTTTATTGGCACGCTCTCTGGGTTCCAACCGATATAAGAGCCTCGCAAATAAGAAAAAGCCTAGCTATTGCTGCACCTCTACCAAGAGCCAGTGCCTAAGACAAACAATTAATTATTCATATTTAACCTTACATAGTGCTAACAACCAAACTTACTTAACGATAAGAGCCAACTAACCCTAAACGGGGCAGTGTTAGAAAACAGCAGTTTTTCGGAAAGGTCATTTGTAAATAAGTTCCAGATGAAAATTACATGACTAAGGCTAAGAAAGTGACAGTTGTATTTAGGGTGCAAAAAAGAGAAGTATTTACAAATTTTAGCAAAAAACTGTAAGTACACTGAATGGTAAGGGAATAAATAGGTGTTCTCTGGATCAAAGGACATTCCTAAAGGGCTCTGTTTATAAAGAATCACTTCCATTTTATTGTCAGACTGCTTTTGAAAGAAGGTGTGAAAGAATGAATATAAATACACTGCTGTTGAAAAGAATTTCATTTTCTATTTAAGTTGTTACTATAAAGTCCATCTAAATGCAAAGAATAGACATTTTTAATGTCTTCCTTTTAATGATTAAATGTCTTTGTTGCTGTCCAATTCCCAAGAATGATTTGAAGTAGCTTACCAAGCAAAACATATAGAAGAAAATGAATGTTTTGACGTTGAAAGCAGATCTATGGGGAAAAAAGAAAACTAATATAAAAAGCAAATTTTGCATGACTGTTATACATAGTAACCTCCGATAGACGTTAATTGGAGGATATTAGCTATGTGATATGGAGTGATTGGTGGTAGACTAGCTTTCCTTCCTTGCCAACTATAAAAAAGGAATAAAATTTTTAAAAAAAGTCACTAAGAAGGCAATGGGGGTTGTGGAGGTGAAGAGAACTTGAGGCATTAAGACTACTGAGAGTGGAGAAGCTTGTATAAGTGAGCTGAACTGCCAATGTTACTATGAAGCAATTTGTTAATTCTGGTTCATTACAAGAGGCTGACCATTCAGGTTACATGTCAAGTGAGGATAACTGAGAGAAGAACAAAACTGACAAATATTTTTGCAGATACTACAGGGATTGCAGACATCCAGGGTTTGCCTCAGCAGCTCCCATTGCTTTCTTAGAGATGTTTATTTCTGTTTTATTCTTTTTTTCTAGTTGGTAAGGAAGGAGAACTAGTCTACTACCAACCACTCCCGATCACTCAACTAGCATCCTGCAGTTAAGTTTTATAAAATGTTCTTTTTTGCTATTTGGTAAGAAAGGAGAACTAATCCACCACCAACCACTCCCTACCCCTCAGCTAACAACCTGCAGTTAACTTTTATCAAATGTTACTATATATAACAAGAATGTGAAATTTGCTTTTCATTTTGCTTTTTAATTTTTTTCTTAAGGACGTGTGCAGACTACTGGGATTCCAAGACTAACCACCTAAGTTGACAGCCTATGGAAAACACAACAGAGTATTTTTTTCAGTTTTCTGAGACAAAAAAAAAAAAATTTCATTAAGGAAAAGGGCCCTAAAAAATCCACTGTGATCTTATTTTACACCCTAAAAGTTGAGGGAAGAACATAGATAGAATGGACTTGCTAGGACTCAACACAGCTGTGATATAGCAAGTCTCTGATTAGATTGAGCTGAGCAGAAACTGTTTTATTGCCAGAGGGTTTTTGGCTCAGTAATCCATATAGTCTCTTCTTGCAGCTTCTCAAGTCTGTCATTGTATTGTCAAAGCGGCCATAGACAATATGTAAATAAAAGAGTGTTGCTGTTTTCCAATAAATCTTTATTTACAAAAACAAAACGAGTTAGCCAGATTTGGCCCATGAACCATAGTTTACCAATGGTTAGCCTAGAGTGTGATAATATTATGGGGATTCTACAAATTTTTTATACAATGTCAATGTTGAAACATAATCAAAAAATTACTAGCTACACCAAATGATAGGCTGAAAGCCAAGGAGGAGAGAACTAATAGAAAATAAAAACAGAATTACACATCAAAGAGAAATTGAAATTCACTGATGAGGATTTTAGGATGACTATTATAATTTTTAAAAAATGGATGGACAAAATAGCTGAAAATGTAGAGTATGCTCATTGGGAACAGTAAAGGGAAATATAAAAATTCTGGGGCTGAAAAATAGGACATCTGAAATTAGTAGCTCTAGATTATAGTAACAGAAGGTTAGACACAGAAAATAGAGAAAAACAGAAGTTAAAAGAAAGCATGTAAACTAAGGGAAAAAGTTAAAATAATGAAAAAAGGAAGACATAATTTCTTCAAATGGGCAAGCATAAGATTGACAGCCAACTTCTCATTAGAAATCATGAAAGTAAAAGCACAATGGATTGACTTCTTTCTAAGCTGAAATAACCAAGGATCCTGAACCCAGGAAAAATACCATTGAAAAATGAAGGCAAAAATTCACAGGTTCTAAAGATCTGTATTAAGAAAACGAAGACGAAAATTATTTTGAGGCAACCCTGTAATATTCTTGTTGGTCTTCATGTCAGTAACATGAAATTTCATCTAATCATACATGCATCTCATGGGCAGTATTCTGTAAATGTATGTGCTTTAATAAAAGATATATTAAAATTAAAATGCCATAAAATAAATACCAAAATGTAATGGATAGTCTGTAAAAGAATTGGTTAATACAGTGAAGTGGTCAAATTTCTGACCAGCAGATGAATTCACAGATAGAACTCATAATACATAGAAGAGTAAATGTGTACTATGTAATAAAGATAATATCCTCTCCATAGCATTTCTCTCAACCAAATTCATGGCAAGGTATCAATTCAGAATTTTCTGTCTAAAGAGGCTGGTATTGGTATACTGGTATTTTATTTTGTTGAGTGAAGGTATCCCCTTGTTCCAGGCTTCAGACAAGTAGGTTGTAGTGGTGAACAACTTTTATAGAAATCTAGAGGTATAATGGTCTCATGTTTGGAATACTCCAAAAGAAAATTGCTAGCTAAACCCACATAATACGAACTATAAGAAGAAAAACAATGACTTCAAAGTAAATATTAACAGTATTTAATTTCAAACTGCATTCTTAGATTTTTAGCAGTTGCAATACCTTTTTAAAGTATTTATTTAATTATTAACAGGCACATAGATGTAATACCTCACTTCCAGTTTCTGCTGGACATACGTATCGGTGTCCGTTCCTCTTTAACTAAGGGCCACAGACTTTCTTAACAGGGTCCTGGGAGCCTGGGGACTGATGGAGGTAAAGGTGATTGGTGAAATGGGGGAACAGGCTCAGAATATTTGGTTGCATGAGAACTACAAGGATTTTCTAGTTGAGGTAATTTAAAGGGAAATTTTTTTTGATGTAGGAATTTTGTCTTCTGTTAAACTCATTAGCTACTAGATTTAGGTAAACAAAGGAAAATCAGGAAGTGTGGGTCTTTATAGACCCAAGGAAAATCACACACTCAAATTATCTTACATAATATTCATATTTGTATTTTACATCTCTTCCAAAACGATTAAAGCTAAATGAGCACTAGTGTTGTATTTCTGTCTTGTTCTCCTAACCTCTACAAACAAGATCAAGTAAACTACATATTTGTCAAGAAGGAAGGAAAAGAGGAGGAAGGGAAGGTAAGAAGGAAGGTAGGAAGGAAGGAAGATGAAAGAAAGGGAGAAAAGAAAGGGAGCAAGGGAAGAAGGAACGAGTTAAGGAATTTTTCAGTATAAAGATTCCTAAGAAAAGCAACTGCTCTCTTAATTTGTTTCTATTGTGTTTCAATTTTACAGAAATGATGGGTGATATTTAAACACATAATAATTTATTATTTATGCTAAATTGATTTAATAAAAGTTAATATAAAATATAACTAAGAGAAAATGATTATGACCCAATTAAATAGTGTCGATCATGTGAAAAGAACTGTTTTATGTTCTACCTAGAGCAGCTCATTCATTTTGCAGATGCATTATCTGCCCTTACATCACTACAAAACCAAAGCATGCTAAGAGCTCAGGATATGAACGAAATATCTGCCTTTGGAATTATAAACTGATTTTGATAGGTAGATAAAAGAAATACAAAGGAATGGAGATGCTTGCTGCTGGAAAAATGCTTGTCAATTTGAGAAATATAACAAACAAAAAATAATGGTTTTGCAGGGCTGCTTGTCATTACCTATTCACACAGCTCTTACCATTAGTCTAACTCATTGTCAGAACTGCAGAACTTCTTAGTCAGGTGAGTTTTACTACGTCTTGTAAGTAACATCCCTCCCTGTTGTTATATTTTCGGTTACCTGGATTGGAGGAGACAGGAGTCTGTAAAATCTTCACATGGTTATTGTTCCACTGGTGTCCACTGATAATATATGACAGTCCATATTTGAACCAGAAATTCTAATGTTCTAATCAATTTTAGAATAAATAGTTGCTCTTAAATTACAATATTCGGGACAATTTATTTTCTTACATTCTCAATTCTGTACGAATAGTTTTCATTCTGGTCAATCAACTTTCTTCTAAGACTGTACAAATAAAATTCCATTTGTTGTTTTTGACTTAATAAATCTTAAGTCATAAGAATATTGATATTTCTATTATGTTTATCTACTCGCTACCTCTCACTGCTGCTACTAGTAATATATGTTACAAATAGTCAATCATTCCAGTGTACTGATATCTGTGTCTGATATTATCTATCAAAAATATTTTTAGTGTCTATAAGTGTGTTGCTTCATTTTATTAAATTATGAACTCATTTGTCATTATTTACTGAGAACAGAGATAAGATTTCCATAAATTATTTTCAAACATATGTTATTTTCAAAGAAACATACAATGTGGTATGTGTATTCTGGTATAACCTGATCCAGGAAGTCCATTATAATATTGCCTAAGTATTTTTTTCTTTAATTTTTATATAAAAGATTTCCTTTGAAACCAAAAAAATACTGTTTTAACAAAAGACAAAGTGGATACATAATCTAAAAGTTGAGCTTAGTTTTATTATTTTATTATTCTAATTGTTTTACAGTCTAAATATATGTATAAAATGTACATAAGACATCATATTCAAAGGAAAATAATTATAATTTCCTTGTTCTAGATTTTTATTTTATCATGATAAGATGATGTCACACAACTTAAGCAATTTCAATTTAGAATATTATATATTTTCATTGAATATTTTTGGTTATTTTTGTATCAGATTTTTCTCTAGGGCTAGTCAAAACAATGTAGAATTTTCAACAATTCTGCCAGAATAACTATTATTTAAATTGGTTTCCTTTAGTTTATTAACTGCTGGATAGCTCTTTAATTTTTGCTTCAGCTAATTTGAACATTAAAGAAAAAGAAAATAAGTATTTCTTTTTATTTTATTTTATTTTATTTTATTTATTTATTTTTTTGAGACAGTCTCAATCTGTTGCCAGGCTGGAGTGCAATAGCATGATCTCGGCTCACTGCAACCTCCACCTCCCAGGTTCCAGCTATTCTTCTGCCTCAGCCTCCTGGGTATCTGGGACTACAGGCGTGCACCATCATGCCTGGCTAATTTTGTACTTTTAGTAGAGACGGTATGTCACCATGTTGGCCAGGCTGGTCTCTATCTCCTGACCTCGTGATCTGCCCTCCTCGGCCTCCCAAAGTGCTGGGATTACAGGCGTGAGCCACAGCGCCCATCCAAGTTATTTCTTAAAATATTTTCTTTGCTGGTAAGAAGGCCAGTGCTGTTAGGAAGTTGAACAGCATCTACGAAAGAAAATCTTTTTGAATGGTTGAATAAATACCGAGTGCTAGTAATAGTCATTGTTTATTTGAGAGACCAAAACTGATGCCAGTGTGTTTTGCTTAGATGTAAACTAAAAAAGAGATATTCTAATTTTACTTTGATATTACTACCCCTAAGCTTTTGTTTTCTCTGCCAGTTTCCAAGAAACTAAAGTAAACTATGAACCAAAACATTTATGTGTGATTGAAAAAAGAAATTCGCACTGAGGATGACGAGAAGAAACACAGAAGCAATAAGAATCATGTTTTGAATTCCCATGGAAATTCAAAACTGCAGAAGGCCTATTTAGCTCCTTGGGAGTGCATTAAACGTATCGGGAGTCTGTGACTGTTTGCAGACTATTTGAAGTCAATAGAGCAGTTAGAAAATTAGACACAGTTTTCCATTTGGCTTAAATGAGTAATCACCTCATTTCCGCTATTCTGTTTCTTGACATCTAAAGCCATTTCATACTCTGCTTATCGAAAGAAAAGAAAATTCTCACCCCAGAGTAGTAATTGTATGTTTATGTTGATTTGGAGGTGACTTTCAGCAATGAGCATGATTATTTCTTCAACAGAAAAGCAAGCAGAAAAGAAGGTAACGTGTGTTTTATTTTGAAATGATTTTTTTCATTCAGTGGTGGCTGCATTTTGTTTGCAATATACAGAAATATCCTTCTTGTGCAGCCAAAGGTAGTCCAAATCCTCTTTGTCTGCAGAATAGCATAGAGAGAAAATTCTACCACGTTTACTGAAATTGGGTAAATGCCCCAGCTTCCTTGCAGAAATTCTGCTAATTTGCATTTTCTTGCCTAAAACAATAGTGGAATCCGATTTTTGAATTCCCACAAAAACTTCTAAGCACTATTCTTAGGTAACTTGCATAAATAAAAACTCAAATAAACTCTAATATATCCATACAGTGAAGAATAAATAATAAGATTATGAACAGCTTATTTAATATGTCTTACATTTTAAAACATAATTAAATTGTTACTTATTCTCAAACCATTAAATATGTTTGTATAACTCTACAAGTTGATTCGCTTTTCCAAGTTCCTAAAAAATTGGTATCGAGCATCTGAAAATATAATCCATGACATCTGATTCTCTCTTTAGAACCTAATGTCATATCATAATTTTAGAGAACTTGATGGCTCTACCAGGTCAAGTTCTACTATTTAAAGTCTACCACTAGTGAAAATAGAACACAATAGGTGGGTTTTGAAACTTACTAGGTGTGTGCGTGTTTATATAAATATATATAATTATATATATTACCACATATGTATTAGAACTGATAAAATCCAAGGAAATATAAAATTCACTAAAGAAGAAAATACGTTACATTGCAATATGAAATTATTTAAAAATTAATTGAATCTTTGAAATTTGGAAGATTCGATGCTGGCATATTGAATGTAGAGAGAATGTAAGTAACATGATTCACTATTGTTTTATAAATTGTGTTTTCTAATTACTGGATAATACACATGAAAGTGTGATATCTCAGAAAGGCAAATTATTTTGCACAGGATATATACACGTGAAAGATATCTGTGACAAATCTCAAGATTTTATGATGGTTAAGATATAGGTGGACTTATGGTAGATAAGATGTTCCTAGATTTTACATATAAAACCCCAAATCTGTGAGTATACAAGTAGTGGTTACTGAAGGGTAGCTTCAATAAGAGTGGTTATTTGTATGTAGCTAGGGAGCTGCAACACAGGTACAAAGGCAGTATATGCCCTCCCCACCTCATTCCTCTTCTAAATCCATATTTGCACAAAGCAGAAAACAGTAGTGCAGGTCAAGCTGGCCTAGTTATCTTACTGATTGTACTGGAAGGAGAGCCAAAAACTCAGTCAATTAAATGACCAGGAGTGTATGAGAAGCCCAGCAGAGGCAGTGGAACAGAGAGACTATATCCTCTTCAATAAAAAATGAGTTATGGCTGGGCACGATGGCTTACACCTGTAATCCCAACAATTCAGGAAGCAAAGGAAGGTGGAGAGCTTGAGGCCAGGAGTTTGAGATCAGCCTGGGTAACATAGCAAGACCCTGTTTCTAAAAATATAATTTAAAAAAATTAGCTGGGCATGGCAGTGCACACCTGTAGTCCTAGCTACTCAGGAAGCTGAGGCAGGAGGATCCTTTTGAGTTCAGGGGTTCAAAGCTGCAGTGAGCTATGATCATGTCATTACACTCCAGTCTGGGCAACAAAGACCTGCCTCTCTCTCTCTCTAAATACACACACACACACACACAGAGGCACACACACACACTATACCCTGTCTCTAAACTCTCTCTATATATAACATATATTTTTACATAAAAAATAAATATTACATATATGAAATAACTCTAAAATGTTATTTTGTCATCTTGTAGAATTTTTAGTTTTTTCTTGGCGTTACATAATTTTTGTTATGTATTATTTAATGATTATTGATATTTCACTAGAAAGTACATAACAACTTCACCCAGTAATTGTGAGAAAGGGATAAACAGTACAAAGCATGAGTCAACAAGGGAAGGAGGCAAGTCCTAAACTAGAGACCTGGAGGAACTTCATGAGAAAGGTCCAACTCACCCCATGTGATGGCAGCAATTAAGTGCTAGACATTGATTTAACACATATTTCAGGGATTTTCCATGAACTAGATACTGCCCCAGAAATTGCCTAAGATTGGGAATTGTGGCTGCTTTCTCCCCAAAACCATAATCTTGAAGAAAAAGCAGCCAAACAACAAGATAAATAAAAATACACGGTGGTAAAATTAGAGAACACTTTATAATTATGGTAAGAGTATCATGGGAAGTCAAAAGAGGGTTTCATTAACTGAACTCAAATATAGGATAAATTTAATAATTAATTTTTCAAAGATGTAAAATTATATCACTATTTTTATAACCAATTTCTCTTAAAACAGCTGATGAAAATTTTATAGTGTGTTTACAGTAAATTATAATTATTTTATACCATTTTCCAGTATTTAATTTAATTATGAGAATTGACTTGAATATCTTTGTTCCATAAGATAAATTAATGATAATATTATTAGGGAAATTTGTCAAAATTTGCAGCATCTGTCCCTTGGCAATGTTCTTATATTGAATATTTATTCTTATTTAGGATTACAGCTTTTATTATGGTTTTCAAACTATTGAAGTATAGGTTGAATGAATTTATTATGCTTTCATGCAAGATTTAGCCTTCAAATCAAAAAAGTAAATGAAGTCATAATGCCAGATGGTAATGAGGAGAAATATTGTGTGAAACTGATGCCCAGTTCTTTTGCAGGGAGTCTACCTTGTCTCGTGGATGTTACTAGAATTTTTCTATTTCCATGATATTCTGTCACTTACGTATACAATTTCTCTTTTGTGATTTCTTATTATTCATTGTGCTATTTTTCAATTATATATGTAACTAAAGTTGTTTTTTTCTTATACTGTTTTTAGACTATTTGATTGACATTGTTTCTTAAAAAATGAAAACTGCTTGTCATTGCCCTTTTTTTCCATACTCCTGATGAAGTCTCTAGTTTAGTCTTGTTTTCATTCTTTTTGGACTGGTGACTGGTTTTGGTGACTTGTGAGGGGTGTCTATGTGTGGTTAGTTTTATCCATTCTAGAGTCTTTTATGATGATCTACTTTTCAAGTCATTCCTTATCTTTTATAATAATGTGCCCTCATATACACCATGGAATACTATGCAGCCATAAAAAAGGATGAGTTCATGTCCTTTGCAGGGACATGGATGAAGCTGGAAACCATCATTTTCAGCAAACTATCACAAGATCAGAAAACCAAACACCACATGTTTTTAGTCATAAGTGGGAGCTGAATAATGAGAACACATGGACACAAGGAGGGGAACATCACACACCAGGGCCTGTCGTGGGGTGGGGGCCTGGGGGAGGGATAACATTAGGAAAAATACCTAACGTAGGTGATGGGTTGATGGGTGCAGCAAACCACTATAGCACCTGTATACCTATGTAACAAAACTGCACGTTCTGCACGTGTAACCCAGAACTTGAAGTATAATTAAAAAACAATAATAATCATGTGCCTTAGCGTGGGTGGCTTATCTTTCATTCATTCAGTGATACTTGATGGACCATTTGAGACTAAATCGAAATTTCTCTTCAGCTCCAGGAGATATTTTGCTGTTGCCTTTTGGATGATATTCTTCTATTCATTCTTTGTCCCATTGCCTAGTAATGGTAGTACATCAGAGGCCTTATGCCTTATGCCTTATTATCTCATTCTGTTGGCATTTTTTGTGACTTTCCTCTACATTTTATGAATATTCATCTGGTTTTTCTTTCAAACACTGTAGTCATTTTTAAGCTTTAAGAAGACTCTCTAGCTTCCTATTTCATTTTGATAGTACACGTCCTCCCAACCAACCCTCCTCAATCCTCCACAGTGGCAATATCTTCTTGGGAATCGCAAGGAGTTGTTTTTTTCTTATTGATGTTAAGGCTTCATCTACTTTCTGAATTATCTCGGCATATTTCTGTGATGAGTTTTTTGCTTGTTTGCTTATCATTTTTCACTTTTCTTAACTTTTTATTTTGAAATAATTTCAAGCACAGGAAAGTTGCAAAAATAACTTTAAAAATTCTGTACATCCTTTACCCAGACTCGCCATTTGCAATATTTTAATTCATTTGTTTTTAATCCTATAATAATAATTATAACAACAATAATAAATGTATCATCATTATGGTAATCATTTCACAATACAAATATCAAAACATCACATTGTGCATCCTAAATATATACAATTTATTTGTAAAACATACCTGAATAAAGCTGTAAAATACTAACTTACTATTTTTATATTTTTCAGAAGCAGCATCTGTTTGTTGCCCAGGCTGGCCTCAAACTCCCAAGTTCAAGTGATTTTCTTGCCTATAAGCCTAAAGATGCATGCCACCATGTCCAGCTTATAATTTATTACTATTGTTTTAATTTTAAGTAAAATTTGTATTTTAGAATATTTTTAAGTTTATAGAATATTCATGAAAATAATACAGAGGATTCCCATCTACACGACTCCCAATTTTTTCTAGCATAAACGTCTTTCACCATGATGGTGTATCTGTCAACATGAATAAACCAATATTGATGATATATTGTTTTAAAATAAAGTATAATGATCTTTTCAGTTTCAGATCCCCTTCAGGATCGCACATTACATTTAGTTTCCTTTTGCCTGTGACAGTTTCTCAGATTTTTTGTTGTTTTTAAGTCATTTCTTTTTACACTTCAGCTATTTTCGCATGTCTTATAAACCTCAATTATCGATTCATATTCATTCGCAGAAAGCTGCTGGAGTAATCTTGCCCCCACCTTTGCTTCTGTAAATGCATATCCAGGCTCCCCTTCCCTCTGACCACCTCCTCACCACATTGTTCACAAGGGAAGACGGGCTAATGATTGGGAGTGATTCTGTTTGTGAGAAGAGTTGTTTTCTTGGAAACATTAAATCTAAATCAAAGTAGAACAATGACAGATCTGGATGATAAGCTGGGTTTTGAAGTGTCAGAATGGTGGGGGGGGTTTGTTCCTTACAAGGTCACTGCTACCTTAATTCTCCTCAGATGCTTTTCAATAGCTGTACAAGAGGTGCTGATTTTTTGTCTTTTAGCTTGGTGATGAATAAAAGACTATAGAACTTAACCTGCACTAATATCAGAAAGAGGCAAGAAGATGGAAGTGCGATCAAAATTTAGTATTGTGTTGCCATAGATATATTTTAATTAACTATTTCCCTCTCTGTGTACATCTGCCCTCAGCCATAATTACTGGCTTCAGAACAAGACACTTTCAAGGGTTTGTCTTTTGCATATTCAGAAACATCTCACCTCACGGTCACTCTACTTCCTTCTTGGTAAAATTTGCTATAAACTCTTGTCTTCTGTTGGACTCCTCTCAGTCTCTCTAGCGTTTGTCTTTTTTCCTTTAAAAAATGTCTTTCCTGGCTGGGCACAGTGGCTCAGGCCTGTAATCCCAGCACTTTGGGAGGCTGAAGAGGGTGAATCACGAGGTCAGGAGTTCAAGACAAGCCTGGCCAACATGGTGAAACCCCGTCTCTACTACAAATACAAAAATTAGCTGGATGTGGTGGCAGGAGCCTGTAATCCCAGCTACTTGGGAGGCTGAGGCAGGAGAATCGCTCGAATCCAGGAGGCAGAAGTTGCAGTGATCTGAGATTGGGCCACTGCACTATATAGACTGGGCGACAGAGCAAAACTCCATCTCAAAAATAAAAAAAAACCTTTCCTTAAAAGCTTCTTGAGAATTAAGATGACAGTTATTTGATCAGCCTTTCTACTTCAACAAAACTATTATTGTTATTCTTTATGTCATTTCTGACGATGCAGCAATACAAATGATATATGCTGGGCACATTTCTTTGATTATTATTAAAGCATATAGTTCCTTTAAAAAATATTCATCATATTTTTTCTGCAGTTACCTTTCAATATTCACTTCTGTAATCACAGTTCTGTGAAATTTTCTTTTTTACTTCTATTTTTCATCATCATACTTGTGTTATTTAGCAAACAGAACTTTCTGATTTACATATGTTTATGGAAGATACTCATTTGTCAAAATTAAAAAAAAACACATTTTCCGTAGCTAACACTGTAACATTTTGTGCTTTGTTCATATTCATATTACAGTTTCAGGTAATTTTAGAATAAAATAGTTTCCTAAAACTGGGAGTCCCTCATGTATACAATGTAAAAAATAGTACTCACCAAATAAAATTGCATGAGGCAGAATTAATGCACATAGCAAGGAATTAGTACTAAATCAAAACTGCATATATTAATACTATATTTAGTAGTAATTGTCTACTTTCTTGTGCATCTGTTCCCATTACTTTAATTTTAAACATTTTGAGGTTTTTTTTTTTTGAGTTATTTGATTACTTCACCTTTATCTCTGGCAATGTATACTAAAGAATTTTTTTGTAGATGAATTTGAGGATTTTACACTAGAATATTAATCACAGCACCACAATATAAGGAACAAACATTGGTTAAGAATATCCATTAGATGGAATACTATTCAGTTAGGTATAGAAAATTTCAAAATATTTAGGGCCATTGGGAAAAGTTCACAACACATTTTTCAGAAAAATCAGGCTACATATATGTAAAAAATAATTTGTTCCACTGTTAAAATTAGCATGTATTTGTGTTTGAAAAGAATAAAGAGTGAACAAAATGTAACAAATTGCAGCAGTTGTTATCATTTTATTAGCTGATTAAATGTGTTCACTTTCCATTCATGTGTTTTAATGGTACTTCTTTAATGGTATTTAAAGAAATACCATTTATATAGGTATTATCAGATAAATATAAAAATGCTATATATTAAGCAACTGGGAAAGATTTTGAACAGCAAAGAAAATATGAAAATATTAAAGGCATATGTTTCTAATTGCAATGCAACTTGTGACTAGAGAAATACTTGAGATATGACTAGTGAGAGAAAATAGCTGGAGGGACAATTACTACATAGTATCTTAGAAAAATTAACACGGAAGTAAGAAAATTATGTAAAATGGTTAGTATTAAGATATCATCAAGAGGAAGAGAAGGGATTGGAACTGGGGGAGCGATGAACAAAAGTCAAGATATAGTGATAGGGCAAAGGGCAGGAGAAGAAAAAATTATAATTAGGATAACACAGCTATGTTCTAGACTTAGGTATGGAAACAACCCACAATTAGATGGCTTCAAAAATACATTTAAATCAACTATTTATCTTTACATATCATGGGTGAATAGAAAGGTTTTGCATATGGATGCATCTCAAGACATGTTCTGGTTTTCTGTTTGGAGTATTTATAGTCAGAATGTTACAGGGCAAGACATTTGGGCTAAGGTTAATGTGCAATTGTTCGAGGTCTGTGAAGGTAGTAAATTGGGAATTTGCTACGGTGGAAGGATTAGGCTAAATGTCAGTTGTGCACTCTCAGTTACCTCTATAGCAGCTCTTATCTAGCAGGATTTTAATAACTTGATCATTTGCAGGGTCTCCCTCTACCAACAGACTATGAACTTCTTTACTTGTCTTTACATCCCTAGACCCTTGCATAGTGCTCAGAATAAATTTTAAATGAAGAGGTGCATGGATTATTCATAATACTCAAAAGACGATCAAGACTGAAAAGCGATTATCTATGTGGAGAAGAATTTATCAGTAAAATTGAATTCCATCTCATTGTTATTTAACTTTAGCAGAAGAGGGACATTGAAAAAAGAAGAAAGGTCTCTGAATTGCCAGCAAAAAATAATGTTGTCACAGTGGAAGAAAAAAAATACATTTGGAAATAGTGTATTTAAATAATTTTTCAAGTGTATATTTATTTACTGTTAATAAAAATACAATTTCTACCTAAATTAATATATAATAATCATATATGTTGATGTAAAGAGTCATTTATGGCTTTATATGTTTTAATTTGAAAATTTTACCCATCAATCTGAAAGTCAAATTACATCTATTAGTACCTTCCCTGCCTTGAAATGAGTAGATTTAATAACTAAATAACCATACACTGACTGTGCTTAGAATAGTCAGTACGATACCATTTATTTTAAATATATGATTTTTAAGAAATCCATTTACTTCACAGAGTTAATACAGAATTACAGAACTTTTAGTAGCTCTAATTTGTTTGAGAAATAGAAGAGATAAAGAAACTAAAGTATAAAAATGACCAAATATTAAGACAGACCTTAGATATACACTTTCTTTTTCTTTTTTTTTTAACCTAGAACACAATTGAAAAGTGAGCAAGCCTTTCTACAAAATGATAAATTCTTTTTCTTGGAAAATTTGTTAACTCATAAATATATGTACATATAAGTGGAAAAATGTTTAAAGATGTTATTTCATATTTTAATGTGTTTCAGTATAAATAAAAAGGTACTATACCCCTTCACTAAAAAAGTTTGGCATGATAAGCTTTGGATAATATTGATTTGCTTCTCACCATACCTAAAGATATAATTTATGAATAAAGAAAGAAGATCATCAATACCTTACAAAATAAGTGAGCTTTCACTTTGTAAATATTAATCAGAAAATAAAAACACAGAATTTGGCCAGGCGCATTGGCTCACACCTGTAATCCCAGCACTTTAGGAGGCCAATGCCGGCGGATCACGAGGTCAGGAGAGCGGGACCATCCTGGTTCACACGGTGAAACCCCGTCTCTACTAAAAATACAAAAAAAAAATTAGCCGGGCGTGGTGGCGGGCGCCTGTAGTCCCAGCTGCTGGGGAGGCTGAGGCAGGAGAATGGCGTGAATCCGGGAGGCGGAGCTTGCAGTGAGCCGGGATCGTGCCACCGCACTCCAGCCTGGGTGACAGAGGGAGACTCCGTCTCAAAAAAAAAAAAAAAAAAAAGCACAGAATTTTCTTTACATAGTCTTGTAATGAATCTTGGCTTGAAAAATATTAGACTTTCCACATTTTATATATCTTCCATATAGCTTCAATTCAATTTGTAATTTTTCCTAATAATGAAATGATGCCATTTTCCTGCTTGAACGCCTCTCCCATGCCTGTGATAACTCCTCATTGATTCCAGAATTAAACCTAAATACTTCAGAATTAAACCTAAATGCCCCTCACAGTGTGCTGCGTCTTCCAAGCTCATTTCTTGACATTGTGTCCGTTGTCTCTGACTTACTGGTTAGCCATAGCGTCTCTCAATACGCGTTACTTTCAGATCCCTCTTTCTATGTTTATCCATTTGCTGGGAATATAAAGGCAATGTATATAGCATATTTCCTTGAAGTCCTCACTATTCACTTATAAATGAATCGTGATTTTTTCTCTTACCTCGCACTCAGTATATACTTCTCTTTTCTCTATGTTCATCTATATTAGAGTATTTATAATATAAGTGTTTATGAGTTTCATCAGTTTTACACCCATCAAAGCCTAAAAATCCTTCATACATTTTAATATCTACCCAGGAAATGAGTTTAAGAGAATCAATTAAGAGGAAATGAATACTCGACTTATTCAGACCAAAGTTGTTATTTGGGATTTGTTACTAGTATGTGTATTTTTATTATGAGACAACTAATGCAGTGATGTGTTATGAAACAAATCTGAGCCGAAAAGCAGATTTTGAAATCAACTTCATTTATGAAGGCATTATCTTGGCTGCATTATTTAATATCTTTTACATCTACAGATGCTTATCACCTTCAGATGGGATTACTTCCTTATAATTACACGTCATAAATTCAAACTATTGTAAGTTGAAATGCATTTAGTACCTTAGTAAACCTATTTTAATATCAAAAAAATCACAAATTGAACTATCTTAAGTTGGGGACCATCTGTAGTTTCTTGCATGAAAAATAGGAAAATATAGTGATATTCTGAGGTTGATTACATAGATTAATAAAGAATTCGCTTGCATGTAGAACTTAAAAAATAGTCAAAAACTCAGTAAATATTAGCTCACAAGCATTCACTTTTATATTAGAAAACAAGTTGCTATATTTCTCTATGACTCAGTTCACTCATTTTAAAGGAGAATTTTGAAATTATTAATAAATTTATATTTATCACTAACATTTTAATTATAATAGTGATTTCACAGTGTTCATTAAAATTAATTTGTACATGTGAACGCACCCATAGATTTGGATTTGTTTTAGGCATTCAACAAACACACAAATTAATATTTCATTCACTTCAGACCTTTTTAACTATTTTGTAACTTCTCTTATTTCTTACTTTTTTTTAATAAGTAACTTTGGAGCAAAAGTGTCTTCCTACTTAGTCTAAAAAGTTGTATAATCAAATGATAACACATACGTGAACATTCTAAAGCAGAGTAAGGTGTTAAGTAAGTATAAAGTATTTTTATATCTTACATTTATGGTTGCAAATTGCTTCTGTTATCTAAATACTTAGGAAAGTAGTGGTAAGTGCCTATATATTTATAATATATCCGTTTTTAGTTGAGAAACCTGAGACTGACTTCCAATGGCTTGCCAAAGATGTCCTGTCCAATAAGGAGCAGAATTCTGATTCAAACCCAGATTTACTCACTCCTCCTGATCCAGCTCCTTTTTTTCTTTATTAAAATGTTTTTAAAATAGTTCTTTGTATAGATGCTACTAATAAGGATGTATGAAATAAAGCTGTATAACTATATGCAGTCTTCCAAACCATGAAAAAAAATAGCTACAACTGAAATGCTATGAGGACTTTACCAATTCTGATATCTGCAGATTAATTATTCATAACAAAATGGTATATGGATACATTTATATACCACATTTCTCATGTAGAACCTCTTGATCATTGGTACCTAACTTCATTTGTGTGGATGCCTGCTGAGCCAACATAGGTGAAGAGCGGCATGAAATAGTCATTCCTACAACAATTTTCTCCTCCAGAATGTACAGCTATACCTTCCCCAGTCACAGCATGAGTGCATCACATATACTTAACTAGATCGGCACATGCTTTACCGTCAAAACCAGAAGAAATTCTGAAAGCCAGAGAAGGCTCCATGTATAATTATTTCAAAACATAAGGCCACTCCATGCCCAATCAGCCACTCTCTGTGCTTTGTTTTATTATAATCTTTAATAAAAGTAAGTTTTCAAAAGAAAGAAAAAGGTAAATGAAAGATTAAAATATTGAGAGTATAGTATTGAAATTAACTGAGACTTTATTAGAACCCGAATTTTGGTCTTGGACCTACTGATGCTGTTGAACCTTTGACACCCATTATTAGAATAAAGAAATAATACTTGTAAGTGCTTATTCACTCATTAATTCAACTATTTACACTTTCACTTAATAAAAAATAGTATTTTACCATTAAGTGCTTTCTTTAGACCTCACTTAATCATTCAGCATTAACTCCATTTGTTTACATTCCATTGTAACAGAAACACTCATATGAATCAGTACTCACTATTACTTTTTAATTTATTTTATGTTTTTCTAGAGATGAGGCCTCACTCTGTTCCCCAGAATAGAGTGCAGCGGTGTGATCATAGCTCACTGCAGCCTTGAACTGCTGGACTCAAGTGATCCTCCTGCTTCGGCCTCCCAAAGCACTGGGATTACAGCTGCGAGCCACCACACCTGCCCTCACTATCTCTTAACTCCCCTTTTCCCATTATTTATTAAACTCATTCCAGAAAGGCTTTTCTTCCCATTACTTCATTGAAACTGCTCTTGTCAAAGTCAGCATTGAATTCAACATCACCAGATCCAATGGTAAATTCACATTTTTCATCTCATTGGACATATTAGCAACACCTGAGAGAGCTGCCTTTTCTTGAAATGTTATTCTCCTTGTTTTTAGGTCACTGTATTATAATTCAGGCAAAGTTATAACAACATCTAGGCCCTGAATAGACTCATTCCAGGTAACCACTTTATTCTAATAATGGGTTTCAAAAGTTCTTCAACAGCATCGTTAGTTAGGTCTAAGACCTACATTCAATTCTAATGGTGTCTCAGTTAATCTCAATGGTATACTCTCAATATTTTAATCTTTCATTTGCCTTGTTCTTTCTTTAGCAACCTTACTTTTATCAAAGATTAAAATAAAGCAAAACACAGAGAGTGGTTGATTGGACATGGAGTGGCCTCATGTCTTGAAATAATTACACATGGAGCCTTCTCTAGATTTCAGAATTTCTTCTGGTTTGACACTAGAGCATGCACAAATCTAGTGACTTCTATGTCATTTTCTATTTTACCCTAATTTATCTGCTGGATTCCCTTTCTCAATGCCCCAATGTCAACCTTAGAGTGCACCAATACCTTAACTTTCCAATCTCTTATCCTTTAAAATTACTCCACCCAACTTTCTCTCCTAGAGGAACTGAATGCCACTTATACACAAATGAATTCAAAGTTTGCAACCCCAGGATCATCGTGGCTAAAATCTAGACTTACGTATACAAGTGTTTATTAGAATTCTAACTGGATTTCTAATAAGCTCTGTTTTTCCTACTTTTCCCTCTCAAAATAGTAAATGCAACATTCACCCCGTTGGGCAGTTTCAGTACTTTGAAGTCTACCTTCTTGACTGTTCTTTTATATTCTACATTCAATCTGTCAGACAATTTGAGAATTTAAACTTCCGAAGATACTCTGAATCTGATCATCTTAGCTAATAGCTTCCTAGTTCAAATCACATGATTTCTTATTTAGATTACTCAAAACTCCATGCTTCCAACTTTGTACTGCTCTCTCTCTCTATATATATATACACACAAACACACACATATATGTACTGCTATAAATCTATATATATGGCATATATAACATATATAGCATATATATAATATATATATGCTATATATATATATACACTATATATGTCTCATATATATATATATATGCTATATATATATATACTATATATGTCTCATATATATATATATATATGTATTTGTATTTTAAAATATTATCTGTCCCTTACTAAATATCTGCCAGGGGCTTAGAAGCAAAATTATAGTAAAATCTAGGTCCTGAATAGACTTGTTGCTGATGACTTCTGTAACCTCCTTAACTAACATTCTTTTCTTTTCTTACTCTATGCTAGACTTCTCTGTGTGGCAAAATTCATCTGTTTTATTTAATGGGTACCCCCCAATCCTATAACATGGTCTGGCACATAGTAGGTTCTCAATAAATATGTCTGAAAAGAGCAAATAAGTTAATGAATGAATGATAGTGCCACTACCACCTTCATCACATGGTGAACTCTACCTGCTCTCTTTTTGCTTTGCAACAGATTGTTCAGTGTTTGTACTAATGAGGGTCCCCAATGTACATTCTCATTAGGGTTTATAAAAGTTGATGCGTTTCTGATTTCTATCGTAAAGTCATATGTGGATTGAAATTTCAAGAATTATATAAATATTCTTAAGTCCATACTGGTATAAATAAATGACTGACGAAATAAATAAGTGGGAGAAAAGGAATAACTTTTTCTTATGGAGGCATTGCAATCAATACATGTAGTCGGAATGAGGAAAATAGAAAATATCGGTAATATTTGCTACAGGATAGATTTGCTGATAGATGCAAAGGGGAAACAAGATAATTACATGGTTTCAGTATACTCTTCAAAATGTTAATTAATATAAAGAGAACAATAATAATTTTACAGTGGAAAAGTCCTGGTAGGCATTATTCCAGTCCAGTGATCAAGGTTAACATCACAAATAGTAAACCACATTAAAATCATATACCCTCTGATGAGATATACCAAGAGCGTACATCACTTCTGTGTTATTCTTTTTCCAGATGGTTAATCTCAATTGAATCATTACAAAATCAACCAAACCCAAATTAAGTGGCATTTTTACATAATACTCAAAACACCAACTTTTCATAAGTATCAAAGTCATGAAAGACAAGGAACGTATAGGAAGCCTTCATCCACTAGAGGAAGTTAAGGAGAAACCTATAGCAAGTTTCTATGACAGAATATAAGCGAAAAGCTGAGGCAATTCAAATAAAGTAGTTAGCTAAGAGATTTGTACTAACAAAAATGTAGTTTTGATAACTGTACTGCGGTTACATGTAAGATGTTAACATTAAGAGGAACTTTGCCAAAGATGTATGGCAACTCTGTATTTTTTTTTCTTTGCTACTATTTCGTATGTCTAAAATTGTTTCAAAACTAAAAGTTGAAAAAGTCAAAAACAAATACAATAGAAATTATAGTGTTTTCTTCTTGCCTTGGGGAATTATCCTGAAGTGTGCCTGCCCTCCTTTAGAGGAAAACTTTACCTGGTAGTTAAGTACAAATATCACCTTTAATAGATAGCTGGGTTTCTGCAAAGTATTCCCACTTTACAATGAATTCTTCTGTTTTGTAAACTAAGTTGCATTTCCAAAACTCTCTAGTCTGGTTCACAGAAAAATATATAATTATTTAGAAATTCAGTGTGTGTTCTAAGTTAGTTCAAACAATTTTAAGTCATTTTTCATCCCTAATGTAAACTAGCAGCATTCGGAACCCCATATTTTTGTAGGAATATTATGTATGACATTGTTTTATTGTATATTTTAACAATTCATTTGTTCATTATATTGAGAATTTAACAGTTTCCTGAAAATGTAGTTGTTGGAAAACTGGCCAAAAGGTATATTCGGTTATAAGACTTAAAAATGAAATAAGATGTATAAATAGCTAGAAAAATAATCTTGGCGAGGGAATAATGGGCGACTAGAAATATAAATTTTATTAATAAAAAACAATAAGAATAATTGTTGTAATGTATTTCCTTAGAGCTCATCCCTTTCCTTTCTAACAATTGCTGTAATTCTCACTTTACCTGGCTTTATATTTTCTACACCAAATGCATAGTGATTTTCAAGTCAAGCCCCTGAAAAAGACATGTAAACACACAATCACCAATACATGTTTTCATAGAAGCTCCCTATTAATTTTAATTTCCTAAACAGCTATGAAATAACATATTTATATACAACATACCCGATAAAAATATTTACAATTAGGGGATTTCTCATCTTACTAGTATTAGAGGTATCACCTCTTATTACCAAGTCATGTGATTATCCCATCAGCAAAGATACATCAAATTTTCTGTTTTGCTATAAATACAGTCAATTCACAATATGCTTTAGAATAACATATTCACCAACTCAAATTTACAGAACAAACTTAATGTATGTATTCATCTATTTTTTTTTAAATTAACTTACCTTCAAATCTGAAAGTCAGTGATGATGGTGAATCCAACCCAATTCATTAACGTAGCTCTTTCTGCCATTGTCCATCCTAATTTTTAATTAATCAACTTAATAAAACAAATGACAAATAAACAATTTTTTCTAGCTTATTCATCTTGCAGACATCAAATTGGATATTTGAACCCAGATTTCCTGATTCTTGCAAGTTTTTTTTTTTTTTTTTGTACCTTGCTAACTCCTTTTGGAATTCAGTTGGAATAAATAACATTATTACTGCATATGGTTGAATGGAAGCTTTATTTACAATGGCGTCTACTATCTGCCCTCCAAAACAAATTAGAAGATGGGCTTGAACATCATGTTAGATTTTAAGGAAAATATACTTTAAATTTGTTGTTACTGAAATATCTGTTTACAAAAAAAAATTAAATTGTGTTTTGGCAATGCCCAGGTAATTTGATTTTTTTGGTGGAACATTAAGATAGTTTCCTCATTATCTACTATTCACATGTAAATGAGCAGATATTTTAACCCTTTAATTACATTGATGATAACTAAATAATAAACTATTCTTGAACATTTGAAAATATAAGCCTTTAGAAAACGTATTAATAAATTGTTCACATATTTTAAGCATGTAATATTGATAGATCTGTCAGTTAATAGTAATGATTCAAGTTTTGCTTTGATATTTGTTATCAATTTCAGTTAACATTCTTGAATGTACTTCCATTTCATACTTGGGAAACGCCAGAACTACCTTCCTATTAAGCTTTGAAAGTCACAAGTTAACAATCTTTACATTTCAAAGATTTCAAAGGCATTTTCAGAGATAAAACCCTCTCTGACAGAAAAATAATGTTCCATTTTATTCGTTCATTTAATAAATATTAAATGAGTACCTATTATGTGCCACATATAGTTTTCTAAGTGTATCTGCTATTATGCTAAAGACACTCTAGCTATAATACATGATAACTTGACATATGTCAGAAATGTTTACCCAAGTTAGTGTAGAATAGCTTTCGGTATAATTTACACTATTGTTACTTTTCAAGAAATATTATGTTTTTTTCATAAGAAAGATTATAGATTTTATGTGAAATTTTAACCTTACATGTGGCAAAAATTTGAAGACAAATAATAATACATGAACAACTGAAGCTATGCCATCGTTACTGACTTAGGTCTTAAATTATGCAAAGGACTTTGGAAATACCATTGATTTATTGCTTGGCTGTGTTGTATTTTTAAAACAAAAATTGATTTTTTATGTCTTTGGTTTGTTTAGGGACAAAGTGCTAAAATGTGTATTTCAGAAAAGAAAAGATAAATGCCTGTAAAAGAGAATGCTTATAAAAGTCAACCCCTTCTAGGATAATACCCAGAATAATGATTTTGCCAATCAGCAGAAGGATTTCAGAGCTGGAAATTGCATTATTAAGTGTACAGGATCCATCTTTTAATCTGGGAGACACTTCCATTCACATGAGAAACTATGTGTTTACTACTATTTCTGTTATGTTTTGTATGATTTTGTGTGCTTGTATATTTTCAGTAGATGCTGGGGTAGCAAGTGTCAGAATCACTCCAAAAAAACTGAGATATATTTGCCAAGTCAACAGTCTCCAGACTATTTCTTTCAGCAAGACAAGGGGCAAGGCTCTTTCTGGGCCTGAGTAATCAGTAAATATATAAAAAGCATAAGAATAATAGTGAAGTTAGTGCTAGACATATTTCCTTATGTCTGAACATTTTCTTTCATTTGCAACACCTAATCTGGAATCGGGTGCTTCCAGAAAATCCTGTAAAAATCATGTAGTTTCCAAGAATGTAAAACTGGCCTAGATAACATGAACATGATCCCATGTCTTATCTTTACTCATATATCAGGAATTCTCTAAATTTCTGGGAGAATATTTTGTAGAAGGCACAATCAAGGAGCAAATTTATGTATTCTTAAAAAATATTGCAAAACTTACTTTGGATTATCAATTGCTTAATTATTCATATTTTATGCTGCCAAAGAGAAGCTCAAGGAACAAAAATGATTATAATAAGTATTATATGAATGAAGAAAATGTCATCTATAGTGTCAAGTAACATACAAGGGGATTTCAACAGTCATTATAATCTTGACATTAGGGAGATTATTTATTCAACATGCATTCACTCAATCGTGGCTCTTTTGATTCCCATATGAGTTACAATGGTAGAATTCATTCCCATGGACAAGAACTTCAGACTATAGACCCTTAGCTTCGGAGGTCCAAGGAATTCATATCATTACAATATACCCTGAAGGAAGCAATGAGGCATTAAGAGATCCAATTCATATAACATATAAAGTGTATGGAGCAGTATTAACAGAAATCTAAATATGAGTTTATGATAAATTTCTTAAGCTCATTATCATTGAACCCATTATGTGGCTAAGCCTCAAAATCAATTCTATTAGTAAAATCTAGTAGTTATAATATTACAGTTAATAAAATACTAAAAATGCACCATACATTTAAAGGTGAGTTAATTTTTTCAATACTGTGTGTGTGTTTACATATTTCTCATATGCATTATCTCCTAGTTATAGTACAAATTATATTTGCAAATATCTTTAGTTGAAATATGCAATATAATTTCAACATCAAAAAATGCTTTTTGATTCCTTGAAAATGCAAAAAGAAAATGCTCTTTTGAATAGTTTTTTAAAAATTAAATTAGTTTAATGGAATTGTGAATACCTTAGAACAATCATGTTTGTACATAGAATAGTTAATAAAGGATACTAAGTGCACTTAAATATAAAAATTTTAAAATACTTTGCTCGGAAGAAAAAACATTGAAGTAAAATTTATGAGCATTTCTAGATTAATAATAATAAAGAGATGGAGAGAAAGAATTAAAACATTGGAGGTACTTACTGTAAAACTGCAAAAATATAATTGGCCACAGTATATTTTATATATAAATATATATAATATTGTAACATACAATATGACACATATATGAGGTAAAAATAATATATCTATATTTTAGGTGGAGCGTTTTAAGGAAAAGCATTATTCTCTTTTAAGGTATGCAAGTAGTATGGCCAAAGACCTATAAAAAAATTGTGTGGAGTATACTTCATGGTTTTTTTTAATACAGTAAATGTTTTCTTTTTTACTTCTACCAGAAAAGAAAAAGAAGGTCTGCATTACTGAATGACTAGGAGCTAAGGAATAGTTCCAAACAGATATCTGTCTATCAGAGAGAGGCAATAGGGAGGGGCTCCTAGGAAATAACTGGAGAATGTGGCCAAATTAGAGTTGATTAAAAAGTGATTGATGTGTGTGTTCTACAATTTTAATAAAATAGCAAAACATATTTTAATTTTTACTACCATTAAGAAATACTGAAACAAAATAACTCTGAAAATTTATTGAAACAGAAATGTATAAATACCAGTTAATTTTGTTGTAATTGTTGAATTTACAGAAAACAATTTAATCTTAATACACACAAGTATATTAGCACTTCTTACATTCAACAAGAAATTACAGGAGTAGATGACCTGCAAGTTTCCCCAGTGGTCTTGCATTTTATAGTAACTGATTTAAGTAATAAACTAATAGGGTTATACAATGAAGGCATTGTGTTTTAAAGCAAACTGCTTCTCTTGATTCTCAAATTGAAGACATCCTTTGCTCTGAGTTTACTCAACCTTATCACCGAGTTTATGTATTGAAACAAGAAACATGAAAAATAAAAATACATTGAAAGTTGAAACATAAATATTTTTAAATAATTTTTCTAGCTCCAATAAATGCCAACAATGTATTAAACATTAGCAGAAAAGTAAGGTCTGCAACACAGACACTCTTGTAAACGTAAATCAAAGCAAGTTAGATATGACCCACAATATCTTCAGACTGGCAATTCTCCTCAAACAGAAACACTTTATTGTTGGATAAGAAGTTGAGGAGAAGGTGAAGTATTTCAAATACAAGAAGTGAAGAAAGATCTATGTTTAAGGGAAAATTTATACTATTCATTTCTATCATTTCTGGTTCATGGTGACTTTTCTAACAGAAAAAACAAGAGTTGCTTGCTCTTTTATGAATAATTGTTTCATCATATGAAAATAATATTGTCTAAGTTTAAATCCGTTAATAACGTAAATATCATACTAGTAATGAAATTAAAAGGCATTCTTACTCTTCCACTTAGGAGCAAAAGCTCCTTAAATCAAGTGTTAACCTTTGAGCAAATTAAGAGAATCAGTTCAGTTGCCAAAGAATAAGAGTTTTGAATGATTCCTCTGCTGTTGTTGTTTTTCTTCAAAAATAAAAGCAGACATTTGGACAAACAATATATCTAATTTTCTATTTTCTACTATAGTCTTACCAAGAGAAGAGATGTATTATTCTCCAACCTGTATTCAATTCATCTGATAGGACATACGATAAAACAAAAACATAAAACAAAACACAAAAAAGCAGAGGAATAAAAACTTGTAGAAGGCTCTCAGAGAGATGCTCCATTTTATTACTCTTCAATTTTTTTTCTTCCCTGAATCTACAGGCAGGGTAGACACCAACTAGACAATTCCCCAGCCTCCATGTAGAACAGCTATAGAAGAGCAAGAAAGCATTGCTCACTACAACAAATAAATGTAGAACTCCATATTTTTGCATTCATTCTTCCATTAATTCTTTCAAAGTTTCTATGAATTCTTTGAAGAACAGCAAATTTTGATAAATTTTTAATAAAGTTATGTCATAAAATTTGAATAATACATTTTTTAAAGACTTCACCTGAAGTGCCTTTAAAGATTAATAACTGCCAGATTTATGGTATGTGAAATTATCAGCAATCATTACAAACCTGTTGATGCAATAAGGAATCTTCCAAGTCCATAATCCTATGACGATATCATATCGTGCTTTCTTATTGGAGCTGGTAAAGGATGGAGCTGGTAAAGGATACAATGAAATAACTTTAGTACAAAATATTTTGTAAAATATAATTATTTCTTTCTTAGCACTCCTTGATAGAGTCATACAGTTAATATTACCTGCAAAGATGAAATACCAGTACAAGGGGCCAAGTGACCTGAAATGTCCTTTTGCTCAGTGAGTATCAGTTGGAGGATAGTCTTTCTTTGTCTAATAGTTGAGTCCAGTTTCATACAGGATATTACAGGTCAGAAATTACACTGAGAATATGGATATTCCTTGAAAATCAGTAATAATAGCCAATTTATATGTTATTATAGTGTTTCCCTAGACATTGTATTTAACCTAGAGTAGGTAGAGGGCTGCAAAAACTGTATTAATTCTTCAAAACAGTGGAATTTTGTTGACTTTGCACAGTTTGATAGCTTGGAAACATAGAAGACAACTGCTAGTTACAGAGCATTTTTCTAGAGTGTGGAGAATCTAGGTACAGCCTGAGCATTTAGGCATAGAGTATCAGTCTCATTCGGGTGGCTGCAAATGAGGAGCACGTGGAGAGAAAAGACAGAGGAAAGGTTATTCCCAGCACAATATCCAAAAGCAGAAGTGGTATAATTATATTTTAATCTCTATGTGTGTGTGTGTGTGTGTGTGTATATATATATACACATGCATACATATATATGTGTATATATACACATACATATAGGTATATATATTCAGGGTTTGAGTTTTTATATATATATATTCAGGGTTTGAGTTTTATATATATATACATGTATATATATATATATATAAAAAACACGTGTATATATATATATAACACGTATATATATAAAAAACACGTATATATATATATATACGTGTATATATATATAAAACTCAAACCCTGAATATATATATATAAAAACTCAAACCCTGAATATATATACGTATATGTATGTGTATATATACACATATATATGTATGCATGTGTATATATATATACACATATATATGTATGCATGTGTATATATATATATACACACACACACACACACACACACATAGAGATTAAAATATAATTATACCACTTCTGCTTTTGGATATTGTGCTGGGAATAACCTTTCCTCTGTCTTTTCTCTCCACGTGCTCCTCATTTGCAGCCACCCGAATGAGACTGATACTCTATGCCTAAATGCTCAGGCTGTACCTAGATTCTCCACACTCTAGAAAAATGCTCTGTAACTAGCAGTTGTCTTCTATGTTTCCAAGCTATCAAACTGTGCAAAGTCAACAAAATTCCACTGTTTTGAAGAATTAATAGTTTTTGCAGCCCTCTACCTACTCTAGGTTAAATACAATGTATACAATATATACGTATATATATATATACATGTATATATATATAAAACTCAAACCCTGAATATTCATTTTGAACTTTTTTGG
The DNA here is from genome assembly GCF_028878055.3 of Symphalangus syndactylus. Lineage (NCBI taxonomy): Eukaryota > Metazoa > Chordata > Mammalia > Primates > Hylobatidae > Symphalangus > Symphalangus syndactylus. The sequence goes on from NC_072437.2 coordinate 16,381,822, forward strand.
AAATATTAACATTTACTTTAATTTCTCTAGCAAGTTTGTTTTGAATTTTAATTTAACTGATATCTTTAATATTGGTGAAGAAAAGCAGCAGTTCAATTCATGGCCTAACCTTTGAAACAGAGACCCAGCTAAAATCTTCACTCCCAATTTGGCACCAGAAAAAAATAACAAAAAATTTATCATCAAATCTGCACTTGCTGATGTAGTTTCTATCTGCGTGTTGAACAGATACTGCATTTAGTTGCTCTAATGCCCCTGGGTTTGCAGATTTGGTATATTCAAAAGCAAGAAATGTTAAAATGTCAGAAATTTTAGATGCTAACATTTTCCCTGTCCGTGCCTTCTAAATAGAGTAGAAGGAGGCCTTGGGTCAGATGCAATGTCATCATTTCAGGATACTTACTTAAGGACATTACATTTATAAAATCCTTATCACAGAACAGTTCCTTCTTAGCCTTCTGAGAAATCTAAATCATATTGTTTCCTAACTTGCTAATTAGGAAATGGAACAAGCCTGATTAATCTAGGCAGGCTGCTTAGTTGTCAAAGGCTGGTTAGTTTGTGTATTAGTTTTCAAGGGTTGTCATAAGAAAGTACTGCAGAGTTGGTGGCTTAAACCGTGGAAATAAAGTGGCTGCAGGTTTAGTTTCTTCTGAAGCCTCTGTCTTTGGTTTATGGTGTCATCACATGGTCTTTCCTTTGTGTACATGAATCGCTGGTGTCTGTCTGAGTGTTTTAAACACCTCTCTTTATAAGGACATGAGTCACATTGGATTAGGACCACATTCGAATGGTCCTATCTTTAAATTCAGTAACATTTTGAGGTGCTGGGTGTTAGGATTTCAACATATGAATGAAGAATGTACAATTCAGCCCATGACAGTTTCTAAAACGAAATGGCCAAGTCCCCTAAAAATAAATAAATTAGGGAGTATGGGAGAGCTTTTGTGTATCAAAGAAAGAAAAACAAAAACTTCTGTTTGTTGTTGTTTCATGCATAGCTTAAATATCCACCCATCCAGGAAATAACTCCTCTTGAAAAGTAAGATTTGGAAATTGTGAAGCACATGATCTTGAAAAAAATTGTAATGTCCTTATTGACTTAACCAAATGGAAACATATCACAGCCTGGCATAACAATCTTTAAACAAAAATAAAAAGGCAGAAACACATTATGTATTTAAAACTTGGGAAAAAATTGTCATCATCCTACTTTTCCATCATCATATATAGATCCAATGAAAACCCTCAGAAACATCTAAAGATGAGCATAATTATTCTGTAATCCTACTTGTGAAAGGGACTCTCCAGCTTGTAAAATGCAACCACTTTGCTTGAATCTGGCGACATCCCCAATACATTATGCAGTTCCATATGGTCTGAAAATAGCTCCTATTACTTCCTTTATCTTTCCAAAATGAGCTCTATTTGGAAAGTGATAAGTAATGGAAATGATGAGCAATTTAGTTTGTTCTTCTCTCTCTCTCTCTTTCTAAATATGTATATTATATATATACAGACACACACACAAATTGTATTTTTTTCTTTCCTGTTTTTTCATAGAATACCATAAGTCAAGAAGTTATACCTCTATTTCTAAACATTAAACCATAATTATTTATAAAATTAAATGAACCTAATGCCTTGCCAAGGATAAAAAACCTGCAATGTGAGAAAACACTAGTATCCAGAATGGGTTTTGAATAAATAGACCATTATTATAAATATGTATATGAATGTTAACCTCCAAATGCCACTATGCTTTATACAGAAAGCTTTCACAACCTGTTTATCAAGTATATACTTGACAAAGTGACTGGAGTGACTATGAGACTCTCAGATTATCTGAGTCTATGATTGGGAACACAGTTCTTGATCATTTTTATCAGTAAATCCGTTTTCGTTTTTAATTGACTTTATCCTAATCCTAATCAACAATATCTTCACGGCTGATATTCCTGTCAGGCATATGGTAACAGCTTCTACTGAGATACAAATCACATAAACAATCTCCAGTGGCACTTGTACATGCCTCTTTTTTATTACTTCTTTATTTTTTTTTCATTTTGTTAATGAGATGATCTATTTTTTCATCTTTTGCTTTTAAAAACTGAGAAGAGAAGTGATGGATACAATCTGTTTCCCACACAACAAAGGTCAAATCTTTTGCCAAAAGAAAACCATGATTATCTCTGAGAATTCTATTATTATTTAACATAAGAATTTTCTTTCACACTCAAAATGAATGTCTTGAAACAAACTCAACCCAGTAGACGACTTGACTACATGGCTTTAAAACCACAGAACTATGTAAGTCAGAGAACCACAAACCAAATTTCCTCTGGGGTGTGCCATAACATCTGCCTACTAGAATGGTCCAAAAAAGAGTCAGCAAAATGCATCCTCAATCACTCTTTTGAGCAATTAAGTATAACGGGAATAGGTCACTGTCTTGCAATTTTTACTAAAATACAGTATACGCAGAAAAAAGCACAAGTTACAATTGTACATCTTCATGAATGCTCATGAATAAAACACATCTATATAACCATCCCCAGATAAGCAAGACATAGAATATATCTAGTGCTCAGGTGGCCCTTTGTGCCCTCTTCTAGTCAATATCCCTCTGTCTGAGGTTCACCAGCAGAGAGTAGTTTTGCTTGGGTTTGTTAATTATGCAAATACAGTCCCACAGTATATGCTCTTTTGTATCTGGCTTCACCCATATTGGTGTGATAGTTGTAGATTGCTTATTCTCATTGTCATCACACACCCCGTAATGTAAATATGCCATTAGAGGCCTGGTGCGGTGGCTCACGCATGTAATCCCAGCACCTTGGGAGGCCGAGGCAGGCGGATCACGAGGTCAGGAGATCGAGATCATCCTGGCTAACACAGTAAAATCCCGTCTCTACTAAAAATACAAATACATATATATTAGCCAGGTGTGGTGGCGGGCGCCTGTAGTCCCAGCTACTCCGGAGGCTGAGGCAGGAGAATGGCGTGAACCCAGGAGGCGGAGATTGAAGTGAGCCAAGATCGCACCAGCCTGGGCGACAGAGCGAGACTCCGTCTCAAAAAAAAAAAAAAAAAAAAAAAAAAGCCATTATACTGATAGTGGGCATTTGGGCAGTTTCAATTTTTCGCCATCATGATTATCTCCAATGTAAACATTCTAGTGTGTGTCTTTTGTACACATATATATGTATTTCTCTAGTTTTATATCTAAGACTGAAATTAATGGAAACTCAGATGCTTTAGACAGAGCCACAGTGTTTTCCAGAGTAACTCGAAGTTAGTTTTACCAAATAGTATTTCAAGCTGCAGCATCAGACTTTCCGTTTTTCCGTAGCCTTAACATTTTGTACTGTGCTTTTTCAAAAGAAAACATGCACCCAGCCAACAAGGGTAGGAAAAAAAATGCTCACTAATAATTAGAGAAATGCAAATCAAAAGCAATCCCATTATTGGTTTTACACCCAAAGGAATATAAATCATTCTACCATAAGGACATATGCACTTGTATGTTCACCACAGCACTATTCACAATAGCAAATACATGGAATCAGCCTAAATACCCATCAACGGTAGACAGGATAAAGAAAATATGGTGCATATACAGCATAGAATGCTACACAGCCATAAAATTAATGAGACCATATTCTTCTCAGCCATGTTTATACTACAAAGCTACAGTAACCATAACAGCATGGTACTGGTACCAAAACAGATATATAGACCAACGGAACAGAACAGAGACCTCAGAAATAACACCACAAATCTACGACTATCTGATCTTTGACAAATCTGACAAAAACAAGCAATGGGGAAAGGATTCCCTATTTAATAAATGGTGCTGGGAAAACTGGCTAGCCATATGCAGAAAACAGAAACTGAACTCCTTCCTTACACCTTATATGAAAATTAACTCAAGATAGACTAAAGACTTGAATGTATAACCTTTGCAGAAATGCGGATGGAGCTGGAGGCCATTATTCTAAGCGAACTCACACATGAACAGAAAAGTAAATACTGCATGTTCCCACTTGTAAGTGGGATCTAAACATCAAGTACGTATGAACACAAAGAAGGGTACAACAGACACTGAGGCCCACTTGAGGGTGGAGGCTGGGAGGAGGTGAAGTTCCACAAACTGTCTATTGTGTACTGTGCTTATTACCGGAGTGGCAAAATAATCTGTATACCAAACCCCCACAACACGCAATTTACCTACATAACAAACCTGCACATGTACTTCTGAACCTAAAATCAAAGTTAAAAATAATCCTAGTTCCTTTGATATAAAATTGGAGTAATATACCTGCCTCACAGGGTTGTTAAGAGAGCTAAATGAGATAGGCTATGTCTGTTCTTGGCTTTTGGATAACACTAGATCATGGTTGATTAAACACATTTCCTCTTTTCTAGTTTCTCAGAATAAAAATTATTGATAAGAAAATTTTTAAATGTTCTTATTTTTAAAATATTGTTAAATTTGTTGTTATTGTTACCATTTTTATTAGCGATTTGGTGTTATTGTGTAGGAAATTTAATTTATAGATCAGTGATAAGAATCTACTTTCACATGTGTGTTGATTACATGGATATCTTTTCCAAAGTGCCCTTTAAGCCTTTTGATATTTTTCTATTAGATTTGTCTGCCTTTTAAAAAATTATTTGTAGAATTTACCTATGTATTCTGGGCATGTGTATTTGTTGAATAAATGCATTTTCATTCACTGTATGTTGATTCTCCAATCTGTTGTTGCTTTCTAATGAGTATACTTTTTGACATTTAACATCCTTCAATTCATCATGTCTTTCTTTGCAGTTAATGATTTTAAGGCCCAAATGAAGAAATATTTGCTAGCTTCAGGACTGGTAAATCTACCCCATTTTTGTCATGAGTTGAACTTTCACATAAGTAACTGTATGCCATCTTGAAATTATCGTCATGTGAGATTTGTAGCATATCTGCGGGATTCAGCACCATTTACATTAAATACCATACTTTCTCCACTGTGTTGAAGTGCTCTTAAATAAAACTCAGGTGAATCTTATCAATATATCTGAATGGTTGCCGTTCCGGGTTCTATTCTGTGTCTATTTGTTTGTGTCTGTTCTGTGTCTAGATCGGTTTGTGTATTCGTGTTACAATATCACACTACCTTAATTATTATAAATGTAAAAATAACTTTTTATATCTCGAAGCATACTACAGATTTGTTGTTCCATTTAGGAATTTCATGGCTATTTTTGACTCATTGCATTTGCGTTTTGGAATCATTATATTTTATTTATTTTCACATATTGATGTTAATTTAATCAACTCAAATTAATAATTAAATCTTATTATTTTAGTAAATTGATTATGTTGTTACTAAATAGTATTATTTCTATGAGCTACAAAAATTAGGTGTTTTCTTTTTAAATGTTTTTTTATAATGTATATACTTTTACGTTTTCAAATGACCAATTCTAATTGCAGTATATCTGTGTTTTTGAGTGCTTAAGACTAAAACTTCATATGTCAGATTCTTCTACCTTTGTAGAAAAAGGAATAGAAGGGAACTTCATCAGCCTGATAAAGGCCATCTATGGCAAGTCCAAATATTTAGGGATGAAGTACTTAATTGTAAAAATCTTAAGGCTTTATTAAGGCAAGGAACAAGACAGGAAAGCCTGTTTTCAGCACTGCATGCAACATTGTATTAGAGGTTCTGTCCAGGGAAATGAGGCAAGAAAAAGAAACAAAATTATTCAGATTTAAAGAGAGACGCAAAACTGACTATATTTCTCAGGATATGGCCTTGTACAAAGATAAACATAAAAAATCTACTAAAAATCTATTTTACTAATAGGTAAATTGAGGTAGGTTGTGGAATGTAATATTAACATAAAATCAATTATATTACTATGCACTACATATAAACTATTTGAAAACAAAGCTAAGAAATTATTTCATTTCATAAAACATTCAAGAAAGTACTCAGAAATAAATTTAACAAAAGATGTATAATTATTGTACATTGGAAACCACAATATATTCTTGAAAGGTATGCAATAATATCTCTCTATCTGGAAAGAAAATATATTTAATTTTCATGAATAGGAAGATTTAATATTGTCAAGATAGTAATAATCCCCAAAGTGATTTATGATTCAATGCAATTCCTTTCAAAATCACAGCTTGCTCTTTTGTAGAAATTGAAGAGTTAATGCTAAAACACGTGGAATTACAAGGGACCTGTGATAGCGAAATAATTTTAAAATAAAGAACAAATTTACAGGACCCACATTTCCTAATTTTAAATTTAATAATAAAAATACAGTAATCAAGACCATGTGGTATTGCATAAAGTAAGACATATAGATCAATAGAATAGAATGGAAAGTGCTGCTGTAATAAAACATAGCGTTTATGGTCAATTGGAGTTGACAGGGTACTAAGATAATTCAATTGGGAAAGCACAGACTTTTCAAAATTAGTGCCAACCAACTGGACATCCACATGAAAAAGAATGAATTTGGTCCTACACTTTACAAGATACACGAACTTAATTGAATATTGATCATAAACACAAATATGCAAGCTAAACTAAAAAAAACTTTTAGAAGAAAAAATAAAAATAAATCTTTATGAGCCTGAATTAGACTAAGTCTCCTTAGATTTGATTCCAAAACACAAATGCCAAATGATAAAATAGATAAATTGGGCTTCATCAAATTTAAAACTTCTGTATTGCAAATGATAACAAGAAGAAAGTGAAATGACAACATTAAAATAGGAAAATATTTGCAAATCTTTTATCTGATAACGGACTTGTACGCAGAATATGTAAAAAGGTTTAGAACTCAATATCAAAAACAAATAACTCAATTAAAATAAGATTTAAATAAATATTTCACCAAATAAAATACGTAAATGACTAATAAACACAAGAAAATTGGTTTAACGTCATTAGCTAATACAAAAATATAAATCAAAATCACAATGTGATATAACTTTATAGTCAATTGGATGGATAAAATTTTTTTTTGAAAGTGGACAATAAAAAGTATTGACTAATGTGAAGAAATTAGAAACCTTATACAATGCTGTTAGGAATGTTAAGTGCTGAAGCCACTTTGGAAAATATCTGGCAATTTCTCAAAATAATAAATAGAGTTATCATATATATAACCTAGCAATATCACTTGAAGATATCCATCAACAAAAAAATATATCCACACAAAAATATGTATGCATGTTCATAGCATCATTATTTATGATAACCCCAAAAGTGGAAGTAAATCAAATATACATTAACAGTCAAATGAACAAACAAAGCATGAGATATTTACACTATAGAATATTATGACTTGTGGATGCATGCAACAACATGGATAAACTTTGAGAACATTGTGCAAGGTGAAATAAGGCAGTTTCAAAGAACACATGTTGTATGATCCACTTGCATGAAATGTCTAATATTTGCAAATCTATAGAGACAGAAAGAAGACTGGTGCTAATAGGTCTGGGGATCAGGCTTGGGGTTGTGGACTGACTGCTAGTAAGCATAGAGTTCCTTTTTAAAGCTAGGGAAATCTTCTAATATTATATTGTAATAATATTGCACAACTCGGTTAATATATGAAAAATTTTGCATTATACTCTATAATTGTGTAAATTTTATGAAACATGAATTGTATCTCAATAAAGTCAATACAAATATTAAAGCAAAAACTTATAGAACTGCATGGAAAAATAGAAAATCCATGATAATTCCTAAAGATTTTAACATTCCTTCACAATAATTGGTATAACAAACTAATCATAAATCATTAAAAATATAAAAGACTGAAAATACTCTCAACCAATTTGACCTAATTAGTATTTATTTAAAAATGCTACAGCAACTCTCCAGTTCATATTTTTTTTCAAGAAAATACAATGTATTTACCAATATAACCTATATTCAAGGTTATAAAACAAGTTTCAATATATTTAACAGCATTCACATAATATTAAGCATGTATGCAGAATGCAGTAGATTGAAATTAGAAATCAAAGATGTAAAGATAAAAGTTTATGAGTATTTGGAATATAAATTGCACACTTCTATCTAAATACACCATTGGTCTACAAAGAAAGAAGTGAAACTAGAAAGTATTTTGAATGGAATCAAAATAAAAATGCACATGTCAATATTTTCCTGTTTCAGTAAGTATTGCCTAAAAGGAAACATATCACTATTGACTTTGTAAAAATAGAAAAAAATGGTCTCACATAAATGTTCCACTTTCAGAAACTAGAAAAGAAAATACATATTAAGCTCAAATAAAATAGAATAAATGAGATAACACTAAGTGAAGAAAGAACAATTTTACGCAAACAAATTTGACAACTTCAATTAAAGGGGTAGATTGATGTATGACAAAAACTACCAAAGTTCACTCAAGAAATAAATAACCAGAATATCTCCATGTCTGCTAAAATAATTGAATTTTTAATTAAAACTATTCTCACAAAGGAAACTCTTTTCCATATTACTTCACTGGTGAATCTACCAATCATTTAAGGAAGAAATAATATCAATTCCACACAAATTCTTCTGGAAAATGTGAAAGAAGGCATACTCTCCTACCCATCTTGTGTGTCCAGCATTCACCTGGTGCTAAAGTTATTATAAGGAAAAAATCTGAGACTAATATTCATGAATATAGTCATATGTATTCTGAATATATGACTTTTACCAATACATACTTTTAATATGTAAAATTCACAGTTTGTGACCAAAGAGCTTTTATCTAAGGATTTCAAGGTTGCTTTAACAGTTAAAAACAAATCAGCATTAGTATATTAATGAATTGAAAAGAAAAAAATAATATAAGATTTTCCCAGTGGACAGAGAAGAAACATTGATAAAATTCACTAAAACTGATAAAACCTCTCACTAAACTAAAAGTAGGAAAGGGAACTTTCTCTGACAGAGACTTTACTGAATTTATTTGTAAGTTCTAATAGTGTTTTTTGGTGGAATCTTTAGGTTTTTCAAAATATAAGATCATACCATCTACAAACAAGGATCAACTGACTTCTTCCTTTCCAATTTAGACTCCTGTTATTTCTTTCCCTTGCCTAATTGCTCTAGCTAGGACTTCCAGTACTATGCTGAAAAACACGGCGAGCTTGTGCATCCTTGTCTTGTTCCAGATCTTAGAGGAAAGGTTTTCATTTTTCCCCATTCAGTGTGATTCTAGCTATAGGTCTATCAACATGCTTTTTTTTTTTTTTTTTTTGTATTGAGGTATGTTCCTTCTACACCCAGTTTTACTGAATATTTTTATCATGAAGGAATGTTGAATTTCAGCAAATGCTTTTTCAGCATCAATTGAAATGATCATGTGGTTTTTGTCCTTTCTTCTGTTGACAAGGCATATCACATTGATTCATTTGTATATGTTATGCCATCCTTGCATTCCTGAGATAAATCCCACTTGGTCGTGATGAATGATCTTTTTCATGTGCTGTTGAGTTGAGTTTGATAGTATGTTGTTGAGAATTTTTGCATCAATGTTCATCAGATATATTGGCCTATAATTTTCTTTTTGTGTGTGTCTTTGCCTGGTTTGAGTCTCAAGTTAATACTGGCTTTGTAGAATGAGTTTGGAGGTATTCTCACCTTTTTACTCGTCAAAATAATTTGAGTAGAATTGGTTTTAGTTCTTCTGTAAGTGTTTGTTTATATTTAGAGTGAAGTTACGGAGTTTTTTTGTTGTCGTTGTCCAGGATAATTTTCGTTATGACTTCAGTCTCATTACTTGTTACTTGTCTATTATGGGTGTGCATTCCTTCATGGTTCAATCTTGGTAGGTTGTATGTATCCAGTAATTTATTCATTTCTTCTAAGTTTTCCAATTTACTGGCATGTAATTGCTCATAGTCTCTAATGATCCTGCGAATTTCTGCAGTATCAGTGTAATGTCTACTTTTCATCTCTGATTTTATTTGTTGGGTATTCTCTCTTTCTTTCTTAATCTGGCTAAAGATTTGTCAATTTTATCTTTTCAATAAACCATATCTTCATTTTACTGATCCTTTGTATTTTTTGTTTCAATTTCATGTACTTCTGCTCTGATCTTTATTATTTCTTTTCTTCTACTAATTTTGGGTTGATCCTTGCTTTTCTAGTTCCTTAAAATGCATAGTTGAAAATGAATAGTTACATTGTCTATTTGAACTTTTACATGTGGGCTCTTATTATTTTACTTTTGTGGATCTGTCGTAGGTTTCATAATTTGAGATTACCGTGAGACTTGCAAATAGCGTCTTATAACCCATTATTCTAAAATGATTACAAAAACAACAAAGACAAAACTAATAAAAACTCTACACTCTAACTTCATCTCCCCTTCTTTTTAACATTTTGTTGTTTCTATTTAAATCATACTATGTCTTGAAAAGCTGTTATAGTTTTTAATTTTGATAGGTTCATATTTTAGTCTTTCTACTCAAGATATGAGTAGTTTACACACCACAATTACAGTATTATAATATTCTGTATTTGCCCATGTACTTACTGTTACCAGTGAGTTTTATACCTTCAAGTGATTTCTTATTGCTCATTAACATTCTTTTCTTTCAGTTTGAAGAACTTATTTCAGCACTTTTTGTAGGACAAGTGTGGTGTTGATAAAGTTTCTCAACTTTTGTTCTTCCTGAGAAAGTATATATCCTTCATGTTTAGAGGATATTTTTGCTGTCTATACTATTCTAGAATAAAAGGTTTTCTTTCTTTCAGCACTCTAAATATGTCATGCCACTTTGTCCCAGCCTGTAAGGCTTCCACTGAGAAGTCTGCTGCCAGACATACTGGAGCTCCCTTGTATGTTACTTGTTCCTTTTCTCTAGCTTCTTTAAGATTCTTTCTTTATCCATCAATTTGGGAGTTTGATTATTAAAAGTCTTGAGGCAGTGTTATTTGGGTTAAATCTGCTTGGTCTTCTATAATCTTTTTGTATTTGAATATCAAATTTTTTCTCTAGGTTTGCAAAGTCCTCTGTTATTATCCCTTTGAATAAACTTTCTATCCTGATCTCTCTCTCTCTACCTCCTCTTTAAGGCTGATAACTCTTAGATTTGTCCTTTAGCAGCTATTTTCTGGATCTTGTATTGTGCTTCATTCTTGTCTATTTTTTCTTTTATCTCCTATATATATTTTCAAATAGCCTGTCTTCAAGCTCACTTATTCTTTCTTCTGCTTGATCAATTCTGCTGTTGAGAGACTCTGATGAATTCTTTGGTATATAAATTGAATTTTTTATTTCCAGAATATCTGCTTGATTCTTGTTAATTATTTTGATCACTTGGTTTGGTGAAATTAACCTGATAGGATTGTGAATTCCTTCTCTGTGTTATCTGGAATGCCATTGAGTTTCCTCAAAGCAGCTATTTTTAATTCCCTGTCTTGACTCATAGACTCATAGAGATGCTGCCTTGCTGATCTTAGGTAAGATCCAGAAGAGTTCCCTGTACTACCAAGCAGAGACTCCTGTGCTCTTGCCTTACTTTCCCCCAAATGAATGGAATATCTCTCTCTGTACTGAGCCTCCTGGAGATGAGGGAAGGGAGGCACAAGCACCCCTGGGGCCACTACCACATGACTGCACTGGCTCAGACCCAAAGCCAGCACAGCGTTGAGTCTTGCCCCAGGCTTATGGTGATCTCTGCCTGGCTACCACCAATGTTCCTTCCAGGACCACGTGCTCTACAATCAGCAGGTTGTGAATCTAGCCAGGCCTTGTGGCCTTCCCTTCATGACTGTGAGCACACCACCATCCCAAGGCAGGTCGGGAAATGCCACCATGGAGTCAGGCCTACAGTCAGAAAACTTAAGAATCTACTTGGTGCTCTATTCTACTACAACTGAACTCGTACCCAAGCCACAAGACTGAGTCCTTGACACTCTTCCTTCTCCTTTCCTCAAGGAGAAGGAGCCTCCCCTCGTGACTGCCATTGCCCAGGACCATGGAGAGTACTGCCTGGCTACTGCCAATGATCACTCAAGACCGAAGGGCTCTTCACTCAGCTGGCAGTGGCTGTGTGGTACAGAGAAAGAATCTGTGGGTTTGTAGAGGGAGAACAGTGACTGTGAGACTTGGCATTGGAACTCAGCGCTGCCCTGTCACAGTGGAAAGCGACACAGGGCAGAGCTCAGCCAGTGTCCACAGAGGGAACATTTAGATCTCATTGTTCCTGGGGCGTACTGAAAAAACAGACAAATGTGCAGATTTCTGTGATTCTCCATTAATGTGTATTAATATACTAATAAAATAGCAATCTGCTATTCAGGGACACATACTAATTACTCCATTTTACAGCCACGCATATGGTTTGGCTGGCTAATGTTGATACCATGAAGTCAGCGTGAATTGATTATGATTTAGATGGGACTGTCTTTTTGGTTCCTTTAATTTGAAACAAAAATAAAAATTAGTATGGTATAAATACGCTAGAAAATAAATGTTTGATTTATTTTTGCTTAATATTACCAGGCAAATGAATATAATTATTTCAGAGCGTTCTTGAGAATTTGTTATAGTTGATTTTGTATCCCTGTCAGTCGTTAAGGCCAAATCACAACTTTGTCATTGTTGTATTTTTAATGCATCAGAAGCATTATTATATTTTATTTGTCTAGATACAATTACATGCTAAATCATGAAGGAATGATCATCTGAAATAAAATGATCAGTGCAACTTTCACTCGTATAGCTCCACTTTAACAGATATTTAACTGATTTTCTAATTGATTAATAAAATCATGCAAGTTTATGATGCTTATAAGAAGTTATTCTTAAAATGCATGCTAAAAATAAGATTTTTCCTGATTAGTATTATAGGTATTCTGGTTGAAAGTGTAACTCACCTTTAGAATAAAATATTTTGGCATGGAAAACTTTTTTTTTTTTTTTTTTTTTGCTGCTAAACTAAAGTGAGAACTTATTTCTTTTTGGATAAGAGGTTGTGCACTTAGTACCCAAACTATTGCCAGCATATATTTTAATATAATAGAAGACTAAAATCCACATAGAAAACTGAGCAATTAATTTTCTCAGGTCACGGTAATAAAATATTGTATTTAAATGTGCTGGCCATTAAAATCAATAGTTTTTTTTTTTTTACTTCAAGAGACACAGTTTTCAGTGTTTTGATATTTCCAACCATATACATAGTATTTGTCCTCCTTTCTGTAATCTTTTTTCTTTTTTTTTTTTTTTTTTTTTTTTTCTTGAGACGGAGTCTCGCTCTGTTGCCCAGGCTGGAGTGCACTGGCGCAATCTCGGCTCACTGCAAGCTCTGCCTCCCAGGTTCACGCCATTCTCCTGTCTCAGCCTCTCCAAGTAGCTGGGACTACAGGCGCCCGCCACCACGCCCGGCTAATTTTTTGTATTTTTATCTTTCTCCCTAGCTTCAAAAAATTACCAACTTCTCTTTTCACAGGTAAAAATTATTAAAAAGATAAAAGGAACATACTGCAAACAGTTCAGTAATTTGTATCTTTTGATAAAATATTAAAAAATTCTTACCTTGCCCTATCAAAAAAGGCAAACTAAACAAATAAAGACAGAAACAGAAAGATTACTTATGTTTCAAACTGATAAAAATCTTAAGATTGCTAGTTCAAAATAGAAATAGCACAACCCTGTCCAATTTCATTCCACTGGAGCCTTTCTTTTCTTTTAAAGATTTCCTTTGGTATTTACTTGCATTTTTCTTGGTGATTTACTTAGGTAGCAAGTTCTTGATTAAATATAGACAAGAGCTCTTTGCTGCCTGTTATGATGGCTGAGTGTTTAGTCTCCTCCACATGCACCATCCCATGCCTGCAACAACCCATTTTTTTAAAATGAGGATATTTTGGGAGGCTGAGGCAGGCGGATCACAAGATTAGGAATTTGAGACCAGCCGGAACAACATGGTGAAATCCTGTCTCTACAAAACGGTTGTGGTTGTGTGCCCGTACCTCCAGCTACTCAGGAGGCTGAGGCAGGAGAATCACTTGAACCCGAAAAAAAAAAAAAGATTTTTACATAAATAGCAAGCATTTATGTTTGATGACTGAATATTTTCACTAGTAAGTCAAGTGATGTGTAATAAGTATTATAATGTTTCCTTTCATAGATATTTTTTCAAAGTTAATAATTCATTCATACGTGTTTTCATCTGTTTAATATTTTATGTGTCTGGTTTTAGTATTTCCTCAAATTTTAAAATGCACCCACAGATTTGTCAAACCTCCTAGGTAATTTTCCTAAACAGATTAGAGAATCTTTGACCACACTACACATAATTTACAATTTGCTTGTTTTTAATGTAATATTTTATATACCTTTCCAAATCATATATCTTTCAAATCTACTTCCTTCTTTTTTAAAATTGATTCACATTTACATGGCTTTTCTTTCCAAAATGTAGTATTGCAATGGATATCCTCATACACTTCTAATCACTCATGTTATGCTTTTTATAGGATTGGTGATAGAAGTGAGATAATTAGGTCAGAGGAGATGTACGATTTAATTGAATTGGTTAAATTTGAGAATCAACAATGTGCAAGTTAGTCGCTACTCTAGTTAGTACAACAGTATAGTAGTAAACATAACAGAATTTTTTCTTTTAAGGTAATATCTATTTAGGTAGATATTTTTACAGCTCTATTCAAAGTTGATAAAATGAAAATCTCACTAACAATTGATGATATTGTGAAATTATCTACATCATAGCCAGAATTGCTGATGATCTTTTAAAAGCTTATTCAAGGTTTGCAAATCTGAAGGGCAAAAAGGAAAACATTATTGTTATTTTATTACTTTCCATTCAGGATCAATGAGTTTGAATATACTGTCGTGTTAACTATTTATTTACCATTTATATTTCTTTTAAATTTCCTGTTCATATACATTGCAGATTTTTAATTTTGGTCTCTTCCTCATTAATTCATAGTAGTTCAATTATATGTTAAATATTTGTGAAATGTTAATAATGAATATCACCTTTTATATAGTTCTTCAAATACTTTATCTGAGACTCTTCTTTCCATTTTCATTTTGATTTTGATGTTGTTTTCTTCATGAATATTTTGTGACAGTAAGTTTTCCCCTAAAAAATGTCATTTTAAACTATTGTTACTTTTGATTATGTCGATGATTCAACTTGGAAAATCTCTGATCTATGCCATTTTATGTCTATTTTTTAATTTGTTCTAAAACCCGAGTAAAAGTCTGAAATGACATTTTTTTAACCAATGGAAGAGAAACTCTTAATTAACTTACTGTTTTATAGTAGACAATATATGGGTATATTTGATCAATGAAAAATTTCTCAGAAAACTCTACACAAGGCAGTTTATGTTCACTCAATCAGAAAAGCTATTTACAAATTTACAAAAGTGTTCTCAAATCATTCCAAATATTAACTTTGCTTTTAACTTTGCATTCTAAATATTAACTTTTCAAAATTTGATACTACTGAGGGTGGCGTAGCATGCTGGTTCTTATTTTCTAGAACGTAAGTTTCAATGAAAGCTTGATCGATATTGTGACTGTTGGTTTTACAATGCTGAGAGGCTACTATGGGAGTTGAAATGAGAACAGGAATAAAAACTAGAACTTTTAAAAATCAGTGTGACAGATACACTTGCCTTGAGCACAAACAAGGCATAGCTAATTACTGATATAGTTGCCAGAAAGGGATTCTGACAGTCATGATACATGAGCAAATTCTTCCTCCAAGTGACAAATCAGACAGAGGTTATTAAGAGTCTTGGACACTGGCGGCTGGGAAGATGGGCTAGAGGAAGTGTGTGCTTGCTCATTTTCCTTTACAGCGAGAAAAATGTTCTGACATCATCTCAGACAGCTGAGTGACTTAGGTGTGCTCATACTGCTTCATTAAATGTTCGAAAATATTTTTTCTACAAATGTTTCCAAGAGAACTTGAAAAATTCAACTGTTAGTTTACCTATAAAGCCTCTGCTTCAATTCTTGGCATCTGCAAGATTTATCTAGCAATAGGTCCTTTGCCTAAATCACACACATTTGAGTCACACTTTAATCATCCACTTTTCCTATGGAAGGAAGTATTAAATTTAACATATGTACGGCATAATAAGACTCAAAATATTTATTATTGCAAGATCTCCTCTTTATGTATCAAATCGAGAAAATCATAAGCCATCTGCAGAAAATTAGAAATTACTGTGCTCCATGCAAATAATTATATATGCATGTTTGTGTAATTTAATAAGAAATTATTTCTGTACATCAAAGAAAACAATCAATAGACTGAAAAGACAACCTATGCAATGGGAGAAAATATTTACAAACCATACATTTGATAAGGGGTTGATATAAAAATATATAAAAATCCCAAACAACAGAATAGCAAAACCAACCAACCTAACAAAGAAACAAACACGTTTTTTTAAAAAACTAAGCTGATTAAAATATGAGAACCACCCAGTTTGTGGTGCTTTGTTACAGGAGTCATAGGAATCGCACATAGTGTCGGCAGGTGAGAAACAAGATCTTTGCAAAGGGACAGCTAAGGAAACTGGAAATGGACTCAGCAACGCTTGATGACGTGATACGAAGTGAAAATGTCTTCAAAACTAAGTAGAATACTTTTCCACCTAGAATCCTCTACAGAGACTAAATTAAACTAAATTTTAGGTAATCGATGATTTATTAATTTAAACCCTGTGTATCATTTCTTATCAATTTACTTTAGGATGTGCTTCAAGTAATTATGAAATAGAAAAACATGATATCTGGAATATAAGATGCTGTATTCAGAAAGCAAATGATGGGAAGTTTACAGAGGACATTGGTGTGCAGTTCAAACTTAGAAAACAGCCAGTCTGAATTTTAGAGAGATGCCATTAAAATTACACTTTTTTGGGAAAAAAAATATATTTCTTAGTATGCTTGAAATGTTTAAGAAATGTTGAAATTGGATATCGTGATAGTGCAAAGAATAAAGCCAATGGCAAATAGAACCTCCCAGGCAAACAAAATACACGATGAAAAATCAGGTGTAATCCTAATACATTCTTTGGATACATATTAAACAAAATGCAATTATTATTTTGTGAATATTTATATATTAACTATACATATTTATAATGTGTGTTATGGCTTTATTATAACATGAGGAGACAGCACAATATAATTATTTAAGTGGATAATTTCTTTTCTATCAAGTGGAATGTTAAAATGTAGCAGTAAATCAACATTTTTGTGTAATATGTAAAGACTTGACTATCAAAGAGAATGGTGTGTGTGTGCGTGTGTGTGTGTGTCTGTGTTCACACATTTGGCAAAGACTCCCAAAATTAATTTTCACAGAAACAAGATAACGGAAGAATTGAAATAACTGAACCTACATTGATAATATTTCTCCACTTTTGACAGGCAAAAACCACAACTTCGTGTGGTCCAACCTTGTTGTTTTACACATGGTTTGACTTAATAGGATCTAAGTTCAGATACTTAGTCCGAAATAACCAGAATATATTGCCTTCAAGTTTTTATAAAATGTTTAATGTGTGGGAGGATTTCAAAAATACATTCACTTTACTTCATGGTAATCCGTGATCTGAGTGGTTCTGATTTTCCTGCATTGTCAACCAAATGTGTTGGCCTTAACTGACAGATCTTTCATCACATATCAATAATCTTTCTTATATGATTAAGCTGTATCTGGATATTTGATGACTCAACGAATAATAAAAGTATCATAATAAAAATATCATAATAAAAATATAGTCCCAGTAGGATATGAAGGAAGAAACAGAAAACCTACCCATTCTGGTCTGTTAGAATAGCAGTTCCCAAACTTTTTGGCACCAGGGACTGGTTTCACGTAAGACAATTTTTCTTGGACCTGGGGGTAGTGGGGGGATGGTTTCAGGACGATTCGAGCACAATACATTTATTGTGAACTTTATTTCTATTATTAGTACACTGTAATATATAATGAAATAATTATACAACTTGCCATAATGTACAATCAGTGAGAGCTCCAAGCTTGTTTTCCTGCAACTAGATGGTCCTACCTGGGGGTGATGGGAGACAGTGACGCCTAAGTGTGTTGTTGATGTTTGGTGTACTCCATAATCCTGTTTTGGTGGTTGCTGTGACTGCAGAAAACCCTGTT
Source organism: Symphalangus syndactylus (assembly GCF_028878055.3). Taxonomy (NCBI): domain Eukaryota; kingdom Metazoa; phylum Chordata; class Mammalia; order Primates; family Hylobatidae; genus Symphalangus; species Symphalangus syndactylus. Next base: position 16,400,024 of record NC_072437.2, read on the forward strand.
TCACAAAGACAGGATGTTAGTAATGGAAGCAGGCTTTTCAGTGCTTTTGTGTCAATCTCAGAATATTCCACCTTGACTTTAACCTAGAGCATATGGAGATTTGAAGTTGTCTCAAACAAACTCTTAAGGCCACCAGATGTAGCTGTACAATGGAAGTACCTCAGCTCCCTTGCCACTATAAAGCCTGCCACAAGATGCAGCTCAATTGTCACTCTCCACTCACTGATAGAGTTTTGATGACTCTGCAAGTGATTGATTTATTATGGTCTCTGTGCCGTCAAACCACTCTACTAATGTTAATCTGGATTTGCCACCACTCCCCAGCACTAGTGTCACTGCCTCAGCTTCACTTCAAATCATCAGGCATTTGATTCTCATAAAGAGTGCACATCCTAGACCCCTCACATGCACAGTTCACAATAGGGCTCATGCTTCTGCGAGAATCTAATGCCACTGCTGATCTGACGTGGGATGGAGCTCAGGTGGTAATGTGAGTGATGAGGAGCAGCTGTAAATACAGATGATACTTTGCTCACTCGCCCACCACTCCCCTCCTGCTGTGCGGCCCAGTTCCTAACAGGCCATGGACAAGTACCAGTCCTGGGGGTTAGGGAACAGTGTGGAAAGCAAAAAAAGACTTAGAAGAAAGGATTGAAATCTGAGTGGGTGAAATACAGAAACACGCAAATAAGCATGAAATAACCCAAGAAAACATTTCTTGTTTTACCAGCTCTGCAGTTGAAGTCTAATATTCAGCCATGTCCAGTATGATATGTGGTAACAGTATAGCAAAAGAGGGAATTTACTAGGTAAATGATGATGGAATCACCCCACAAATTGTTCTTAGCATTCAGGAAATCAAGATTTTGTGTGCTCTAGTGAGGCACATGCAGATTTTAAAGGATCATTCAATTGGCAGAGACTGGGGATTGGATTGAATTTGGTCAACTTTCAGCAGCAGTGGTTTCTAATCCACAGCAAGAGATGGATGAATGCATTAATCTCAGCTGATGACAGTACAGAGACCAATCAACCTGACATCCATTCTACAGCAAGGACCAGCCAAAAAGGAGAGAGCTGAGACTAGTTACCTTTATGTTGTTGCTAGGAAATATAATCAGGTTTTTCTTGCTTCACCCTGAATATGAGAAAATGTAAAATCTTCTTATCTAGAAGTTGAACATAGAATGAGCTGAAAATTTAACCAGACGAGGCTTTTTAACAAGATAAAACCAAGATAAAAATTAAAGGATAAATCTAAACTTCCCTTCTACTTAAACGAAGTGGGAACTTATAATGAAGATTAAATAACTTTCAGAAAAGAAAGAAAAAATAATGTCAACTTTGTATATAAGATTTGTGTAATTAAATTTTTGACCTTGACTACATTGTGATTTGTATAAATCTAAGTTAAAGGTTTAAACAAATGAGTTTTTCTGTAAGTTTACAATACTTAAAAGATCACAAGGATAAGATATAGAAGAGAAAAAGTCTAAATTTATCTCATCTCCCCTTTTTTTAATTAATCTATAGTTTAAAAGTAGAGCAACAGAAACGACACAAGTTTCGACATAATCATAAAGAAAGTAACAAGTAGTTCCTTGTATGTGGCCAAAAGTTAGTTGGTCAAAAGTAGATGGGTTCAGTATTGGAGTTCACACTAAATTTAGCTTGTTATCTAGGGAATCAATCTTCAGTCTTTGGAGAGTGAAACTCAATTTCCATGTAGTAACGCACATATTTTCATAATGAACATCAATCTAGGTTGATCGTCCAAATCACATCTTAAATCTAATGCTTATTTCACTTTAGTTTAATAATCTTCCTAGACAAATTTAATGTTTTCCCCAAATTAAATAAAACCAGTTCTCATAAAAAAGTACAAAAGGGAAAACTAACTAAAATTGCTCATAAAGTACTAGTGAGTCTTAGAGTCTGCTATGTGATGCAATAAATTACCCTAGAAACAAAGGTTTAATTTACATTAAAAATGCCAGCACAGCATAAGAAATGCAATGATTACCTTATGTATTATGGTTACATAACTAAAATAAACTATTAAATGAAAATAATTCACTTAAATACTAACAGTGAGCCTATGAATAACAATCACTGCCCTTAACTTGTTTATTAGGAAATGAGTCTTTAGAAGCTCAAAAGTAGGTGGGAAGGGGGCCAGAACTTTGATAAGTAATTATCACTGCAGTAATTCTTCCTCCGTTAGGAGCATAACTACAAACTTGACAGACTTATAACTCAGCTGTTTTAATGCTATGTACTGACAACCTGAGAAATTCCCTCCTGAGACGGTTCAGGTGCTAATCTGTCATAAAGTTCATTCTTACATTTTATCATCCATTAGATGATGGAGATAGAGTTTGACCTAAGAATATTTTTTGTCTTGAGATTTGTAAAAACACAGGCGAATGTGCGAATGTCTCCTCTGGCTATTAGCACCATATTGACATGATTATGGAAGATAAACAATGTCATAGAGAAATTCATTAGATGTTTGGTGTTTTTGAACTTGTAATTACTGTAGTAAAGGTTATTACAATGCAGAAAATAGACCTCAAAACCATATCGTCTGGGAAACAATCCATGAGGGCATTCATATAGAAATAAATAAATAAATTCGGTTGAAAATGGCTGAACATGGCATTTGCAAGGGTGCATTAAGAAGAGTCTGTCCTGGCTCACACCTGTAATCCCAGCACTTTGGGAGGCCGAGGCAGGTGGATCACGAGGTCAGGACATCGAGACCTTCCTGGCCAACACGGTGAAACCCCGTCTCTACTAAAAATATATATATATATATATATATATATATATATATATATATATATATATATATAAATTAGCTGGGCATGGTGTCGTGCACCTGTAATCCCAGCTACTTGAGAGGCTGAGGCAGGATAATTGCTTGAACCCGGGAATCAGAGGTTGCAGTGAGCTGAGATTGTGCCACTGGACTCCAGCCTGGGTGACAGAGTGAGACTCTGTCTCAAAAAAAAAAAAAAAAGAAGAAAAAAAGTCTGTCCATTTACTAATAGTCTAAACGAGCCAACTGGCACTATTTGAATCTAAACTATTCTATGGGCTATCCCCAACTCATTAGCACAAGTCACTCCAGCATACCAGTAAGAAGAGAATTTCTGTTGTTCATCATTGACATTTTATTGAAAAATTTGCTGATTAAGAGCACCTTACATTTTACATTTTTCCCAGTCATACAATTCATGCAAACCCACAGGAACTAATGAAGACTATGTTCTCTATTTATATTGATAATTCCCAAATTAATGAAACAAAATGCACTAACAAACAAAAAGATAACCAATAACATGTACAATTATTTTCCTTTACAGATTATCTTTTGTCTCTGCTCTCACCATGAGAAAAAACACATTTTTAAATGCTTATATCAAATTCCATGGTCCTGGACCCTGAAAATTGTATTTAAAAACTAAAATAAGTGTACAACTCTGATATTTAGCTGTATGAGATAGTGTTTCAAAATTAATGAAAAATATATTTTATGCATCCAGAATTAAATTTTATAGTACATACTTATTATTGTCCTCCTTAAATCTATTATCATAGAGAATCTGTCTTTAAAACCAAATACTCATTGTACATTAAGTAATAGGCAGAAGCCAACAACACTTTATAAATAAAAAATTTTAATTATGTTTTGATGTTTATTTCCTTTACTTCTTCAAAATCTGATTTAAAAAGCACACAAAAATAATAAAAAGCAACTAACTCCAGATTAATCTCTTAGCTTATGAAGTGAAAATTACTTACCCATAAATCAATAATATGACTACCTCTTATGGCTTCTTAATAACAAAAAAGGAAGAAAGAACTCTCAATTTTATTCCACTTGAAATTAAGTTGTTATTCTATCCATTTAATCGTTGTTGTTATTCTGAACCACATTTCATCCTATGTAGAATAATAAAGTATTTCATTTTTCTGATTAAAATATCTTTTTCTTCTAGGTAATAATTTTGGTAACCTGGATTTAAATAAATAAATAAATAAATTTAATTAAGTAATCAATGTGTCTACAACAATTGAATTATTTGAATTTATTTTATATATTTGGAAGATTTAATATAAGCATCACATACACAGAGATCAGATTAAGTCTTGCCACTTTTCATGTCTTTATTTTCTTCATGATCAGTCGTGTAGTTCATGGAATAAATTTCAATTCATATCAGCAATAAAAGAGGTCAAACTGTCAGCTATATAAATCCAGTGAGTGAGGTTAACTAGGTCATTAAAAATAAATGCTGAAGTGTTTATTTCTCTGTCTGCTCTACCACCAGATAATTCTTTTTCCTACTTTGCCTGTTTTATTACCAATTTTTTCAGAAACCAAAAGTTATAAATAATTTTTAAAGAAAAAACAAATAAGAAAACTCAAGTGCTAACTGTAGTGTTTGTGGATATAGCAAAATGAGCTGAGGGGTGATAGGACATTTTACATAAGGAAACAAAAATGCCTTTATTGGCATACATACACACTTATTAAAAAACAAAGCCGACAGGCTCCATATATTATCTCATAATTAATTTTGTACTTCAATATCTATATAGAGCTCAAATAGTTCTTGAATGATTGTAAATGTCAACAGTTATTTAAATACAAAATGGTTGTTAAAGATACAAGAGTATTAGATCTCAATTTCATGCCATAAAAATCTTCGAATTATAAAATTGTGCCTTGAACTGTATCTTAGAGATTATAGTGAAATATTAATTCTACAGAAGAGGCATCTACTATACAGAGGAAATAAGTTACTGATCTTTGTGATAAGTGATACTTTGACATCTAAGTAGTCCGTAACTTTAAACAAATATTTAATGGAAAAATTCAATTTCTTAAAGATATAGCATTTGTGTTATATAGAATTTTTTATTGTGTCTACTGCCTCTCTCCCCACATTCTAATTTTTTTTCTCCAATATTTGTATGGCCACTGGTTGCTCATCAAACATCTTTATGTTGCTTCCACTTTTGAGATGGAGGTCATTGAAAGTTGTCAAGATGGAGGTCATTGGAAGATGTCTGCTCCTCTGAGTCACTCCATGGAGCAGGCCCTAGGGAGTCACCCAGCTCTCTTCAGATTTTGCAAGAGCCAAAACTACAAATGCTACATTTCTATGGTGTGATTATTAAATAGATGATAATGCACAACTTATGCCATCCGGACTAATGCATTCTACAAAGTCTTCCCACTAACTTTCTACTCTTTTGAGTTTCTATATTATTATCTACTGGCCTTTCACCCTCAAACATCTTCCTATTGTAGTTCACTTTGTTATTTTAAATGTTACTTTTAAATGGCACTTTTGCTATTTTAAATCTCACCCACCTTCCATTTATCAATTTCTTCTCAAAAGGCTTTTTGTTTTATTGAAATTGCTTCTATTCAAACATGTCTCAAAATTATAAAATCTGTTTCATCCTCTTTATCTTGCAAGACCACTTGAGCACTTTCTTTTTTTTTCTTTTTTTTTTTTGGAGACGCAGTCTCGCTCTGTCTCCCAGGCTGGAGTGCAGTGGCGCGATCTCGGGTCACTGCAAGCTCCACCTCCCGGGTTCACGCCATTCTCCTGCCTCAGCCTCTCCGAGTAGCTGAGACTACAGGCGCCCGCCACCACGCCCAGCTAATTTTTTTGTATTTTTAGTAGAGACGGGGTTTCACCGTGATCTCGATCTCCTGACCTCGTGATCCGCCCGCCTCGGCCTCCCAAAGTGCTGGGATTACAAGCGTGAGCCACCGCGCCCGGCCCACTTGAGCACTTTCAATAATGACAAGCATTAGCTTCATCATATGGCATCTGTTTGAATTGTTGTTTTGGTGTCTATATGTGCTCCATCTTTGTCCTTTTAACATGGAAATGCAGGCCTTTCCTCAAAGACATGATATCAGCTTTCCTTTCTCTGTTTCTTTGTAAATACAATACATTTCAGTTATTATATCTATAGCTTTATTCTCTTGAGTTTTAAATCCACATTGAAAGTAAAATGTGAAAAGCTTCACTAGAATATTTGACCATTGTCTCAAACTCAAATGCTGACACTAGCTTTATCATTTTTTCTATCATTTTTTTTAAACCTGTGTTTTGAAGGAATTGGCATCTATGAAGTCATGTATAGAACCAGAATAAGTTATATCAACTTCTTCTTCTCTTTTGACCTCCAAATGCCATCAATAGCCCACACCCCATTTGTTCTCCTTCCATACTATCTCTTACTATGTCACTTTCAGCTTTCTCCAGTCCCACTCAGCCAAGGTACTGGTAGTAGCTCCATCTAGATCGTGAGAGTTTGAACTAAAGTAGGGAATAATATTAGATATAAGAGCTGGTGCATTTTAAAGTAGTTGTGATCCCATAAATTCAGAACATCTCGAATCTGGATAATGCCCCAATCACCAGAAAACCATGGTCTTCACCAACCTCCTTGGGTTTGTACAAGATTTTTGATAGAATTTATGTTTTACTTTTCTGAATATAAAACTAATTTTTTACAAGATTATTCACTAAGGTCTAAAACTCCTTTCCAGCTCCTTCAATCCTCTCTGCCTGGTGAAGGAAAGCATAGGTTGATTTTGTTCTTTATTTTGCTAGCTGTTGCCATTCTAATTCAAATGGAGGCCTTACTCTGTTAGCCTCACAGAATTAAAAAATCACTGTCCGTTTGCGTGTGTGTGTGTGCGCGCCACTATTTTTCAGAGCTTAATCATCTCTCACAGAGGTTGCAACAATAACTTCTTAGTTTCATATTTTACCAATTTAAATTTAATACTACCAGCTACAATATCTTTAAAGCTTATGATTATATCTTTCCTGTGATCCACACTACCACTTAGATCCTTAATATAATATTTAAGTAATCAATACAATAGTTAAGAGACTTCCCACTTGTCTCAGACCTAAATTCTAAATTACATACATAGATATATGTAAAATTATATATGCATTCTGTTTCAGTTTTATATATAAAAGGATGACTACACCATATAATTTATTATAAAGGTTGAAACTATTGAGAGAGACAACAAGTAAAAGATAGAGACAATAAGCAGAAATTAAATGTTTTCTTTTTTTAGCTTTTATTTTAGGTTTCGGGGCAACACGTGCCGATTTGTTACATGGGTAAATTGTGTGTTACAGTGTTTTGGAGTATAGATTACTTCATCATCCAGGTAATAAGCACAGTACCCAATAGGTAGTTTTGCAATCTTCTCTCAGCTCCCACCTTTCACCCTCAAGTAGGTCCTGGTGTCTGTTGTTGCTTTCTCAGTACCCATGTGTACTCGTGTTTAATTCCCACTTATAAGTGAGAACAAATGGTATTTGCTTTTCTGTCCCTGCATTCATTCACTTAGGATAATGGCCCCCAGCTCCATCCATGTTGCTGCAAAGGACGTGCTCTTGTTCATTTTTATAGCTGCATAGTATTCTGTGATGTATATGTACCATATTTTCTTTATCCAGATTACCATTGATGGGCATTCAGTTTATTATATGCCTTTGTTATTGTAAATAGTGCTAAGATGAACATAAGTGTGCATGTGTCTTTATGGTAGAACACATACATCAAATGTTTTCTAGGCAAAATGGGATATATAGTCAGCCTGACACATAGCTTTTATCTTGTCTTGCAGTGGAATAATTATCATTTGAATACTATTTATTCTTTGAATACTAATGCAAATATTACTTTCCTTCTATTCTTTCATCCTCCAAGCATTAATTCATTAATTAGACTTTTTCAGGTTGAAAATAAGAGTCACTAAACTCAAATCAATTTATTGCCAAATCCTCAGATGAAACTAGACTCAGGTATGCACGATTGAATTGTGGACCCCACCTCACCAAGCTGTAGCTTCTTTCTGTTTTACTGTGTGTGTTTGTGTGTGTGTGTGTGTGTGTGTGTGTTTTTAATGCGGCAAGTGGAGGAGGAATATGGTGTCAGAGCAGAATTAGCTAATGTTATCACAAATAGAAATCCAGAAGAGAAGAAGGATGTTCCTTGTCTCAACATAACTATAAAACGCTGTAGGGAAGGGATTTTACTGACTTGGCTTTGCCCTTCATTATTTCCAGTCTAATTACAGTGGCTTGGAGGCTTGAGTTATATTTCCACCCATATATACGGAAGGACAGGGTCTCACCGTAATTGACATCCATCAGAGCTACACCCCACAAAGGCTTTCACCAGAAAAAGGGAAAGAAATTTTAGACAAACAAAATAAAAGGAGCTCACTGAAGCAAATAGTTACGTGGTCGTAACAAAGACATCTTTGTGTTTAAATGTGTGTCTGAATCTTCAATCTGTAACTTGCCAGCCACCTCTCTCATCTTTAACTTTCTTATCTATAAAGTCCATTGTTTGGGAGATATGAGATCATTTCTGTAAACAACTTACATGGTTGCTCTCAGAGTTTAAGCACTTCATAATTACTGATACCAGTATCACTGCTTCCTCTTTTCTCTTCGTGTCTCATTGATTGCATTGCGCTTTCTCCTTTTTAATAAAAGTGTCTTTTATCTATACACGTCTTCTATCTGTCCTTAGACTCTAAGTTCACTGCAGTCTATGTCCCTATCTTCTTTGTCTTCTTATCCCCGCAATACCTAGCATGACAACCCGAACAAATGAAGCACTTTGTCTGTATCTCTTGATCGTACGGTACTTTGTGTTTTCGTATAGCAGACATTGCAGGTGTTCATCTTTACCCAGAGCTCCTTAAAGCAAAGCTCTTGCCTCATTCTTTTTATGTCTCAAAAGAGTTCAGGCAGTGTTTTCAACACCGTAAATATATAACACAATTTTGAATGAACTCAGTGGAAAATCTGATGTATGTAACATTGCGGGTGATCCAATGATCGTATGGCCTCCTCCTACTGTAGCCTTGTCAGAGCATGCCTCATCTATGTTTACATAGGGTGTATCCCGTCTAACAGCCTCTGGTGTGTGGCTATTGGTTCCATGCCCTCTAGATGACATTAGCATGCCCTTGAGAATGCAAGAAAGCTTTATGTTAAGATATCACAAATCTAAGGTCATTTAAGTAATTTTTTTAAACTACTATATGTTTGAATTTTTAGTTAGGGAAATTTTTAGAAGAATTTTCACATTTCTAAAGCTTCCTGCTTTCTGTTCCCATAACCATAAAGCTGCTAACACTCTTCTAATTTTGATTTGTGTAAAGGGAAAAAAAAGGGGGTGAAGAGTTCATGCCGTCATTTTTATATGCCACAAATAAAATAACTCTGCTTCTCTTTCGGCACATGCAGAAGTATGAAAAGCCTCTCAGATTCCTGACAGACTGTCATTGTTTACCATTAGCACTGTCATATTTGTGTGACTTGTCATTCTCTACAGCGGAGCACGGGCTGGCACAGGGCCTGATGCTGACTTGCACAAGGGAAGCCTCCTGTCTCTGACTTCCCCAGGATAATTCCTGGAGAAAGTGTGCTCCCTAGTGTTGAGTGGTTTAATGGCTGGAGGGTTTCAGCTGGCTGACCAGGAAGAGGAGGGTGAATCACCTCTCAGCACGCTCCACTTACACTTTGTGTGGTGGTCGGGTGGTCCAACCTTCTAACTAGTTGTATTGCAGATTTGACATTCCATTGCAAACAAAAGATAGAAACATAATTTTCACACGCTTTCCAGACATCACCTGGATATCAGATTATTTGATTTTCAAGTAAGTCGACACCTTTGTGGAAATCATTAATTATCCTGTTTATGACCAAAAAACAAAATCTCAATTTCTTCTCTTCATTTCTTACCTGCTTTAAAATTGTATCCAAAGTGTGGAAGTAAAAGATTCCTTTTTCTGTTTATTTTTCATTTGAAATCAATATTTTCCTTTTCATGCATTATAACTTTTTATAAATAATTTATTTTACTTATATCAAAATGAAAGAGGTAACAATTGATAAAGAAATTAACCTCTAAGAGGCAAAAGTTAGGTGTACACCCCACTATTTTTTTCTAGTTAATAGCTATTTAATTCAAAGTATTTTCATCTGAGGATTTGTTTTGCTAGAATACCTACAGAATATAGCTCCCCTAGAAGTAAATTTTTGTTTTATTTTTTATTTCTAAATAAGTCTGCCTAATGTTTTGATTTTTTAAAATTAAAAAAATATGTTGAAGTTTTTTTATGCACCTGCATATGTGCATTTTGCTTACAGAGAAGTTTGATGATAGAGGACCAGTTTAACATGTCTAAAATATACACTTTAACATTACCTTGCTAGTATTGGCACCTCAAAAACAAATACAATCCAAAATAATCTTAATAAATGTGCTAGAAACATATATTTTAATATTATTGTTGGTCAGTTGTTAAGTAGTTTAATGATTTGATAGTCATCGTGTAAAATGTCAGTTGTAACAAACATTACTATGCCTCAAGATTCTTTAGTAATCTGTTTCTTCCCGGATATGCACTATACCTTCCTTCATGAAATATGAAAATAAATGTTACTTTAAGTACTTATGAATGAATATTAGAAATATTATTATTATAAAATCAGGGTAAAAATACTCCATTCTATGTTAAATAAATGTTTTCTAGGGATCTAATGTAACTGCTGCTATCCAAAGAATCTGAGGATATTAAACAGCATCGAGAACAGTCTGATGTTTTGGAGAAACGTGTGTTGAAAATTTTAGAAGTTGGAACAACACTGGAATAATAACATTTTACTGAGCTTTATGATAATGCTACTTTGTGCAAAGACCCTGGAAAAAGGATAAATAAACATGTATGAAATTTTCTACACTTAAAACTGAATATGGCAAAAAGACAACAATGAATAACATTTACTTGGTAAATACTAGAATGGGATACTAGAAGATTGCCTACAATTTCCATCCTTAACTTTCAGAGTTATTTATCTTGTTATTGGTAAAGCTTCTCCAGTCTTAGGGATCTGCAATACCATCTCAATACTTCTTACACAACGTATGTATTTTTCAACAGTGTGAGTCTATATTAGGTGAAAATAACCAATTTTTTGAGATAGAATCATAGTCCTGTTTTAGATATCAAAGTAGGGTAACTTTTGCATTTAGATCTTTTTAGACACATGTCTTTGTACAAGAAGGTATAGAATCAGATGGTTTTTTAGCCATAGCTTTCAGTTGTAGGGATCTATGATGTGTAAGTTAAAGTTTAAAATAAGGGAAATATATAGAAAATACTATAATTAGTAAATAAAATATTTGTTCATTTTCAAAAGATGCAAATTATGTTTCTTGCAACCACTGTCTGGCCCTTGTTCCCACCTTCTTCTAAACATGTTGCTTCAATACATTGATTGGTGAGGACACTTAAAAATTAGACTTTAGAGAAATAGGTTTTTTTTTGTTTAAATATATAGTTCTTTTGGTATCATATATTTAGCCTTTTTCTAAAATTTATTTTTTGATACTGAAGGGAGAAATAGGGAGTTATTAATCAACAGGCATTAATTTTAGTCAAGCAAAATAAATAAGCTGTAGCGATCGGCTCTGTAACATTGTACCTACAGTCAATAATTATATGTTGTCCACTTAAAAATGTGTTAGATCTCATAGTAACTGTAACTGCTCTTACCACAATAAAGTAAAAATTCTGAAAGAATAAGTGAATACATAAATAATAAAAATAAATACAATATTGTAGTTTTGGGCACTTAATAAACGACAGCCTTATTTCTCTTTTTCTTTTTTTTTTCCTTTTCTTTTTTTTTTTTTTTTTTTTTTTTGATATGGAGTCTCACTCTTTCACCCAGGCCAGAGTGCAGTGGTGCTATCTCAGCTCACGGCAAGCTCCACCTCCCGGGTTCACACCATTCTCCTGCCTCAGCCTCCCGAGTAGCTGGGACTACAGGCGCCCGCCACCACACCCGGCTTATTTTTTGCATTTTTAGTAGAGACAGGGTTTCACCGTGTTCGCCAGGATGGTCTCGATCTCCTGACCTCGTGATCTGCCTGCCTTGGTCTCCCAAAGTGCTGGGATTACAGGCGTGAGCCACCGCGCCCGGCCGACAGCCTTATTTCTCAATTAGAGATCATCACAAGTTAGACAGATGACGATAATCACAAAAGTTAGACTTTTTTATTACCCACAAAGTCTGTGTTGGAGAAGGTGAGTTTTCCAATACCCACCCTAAGAATTAGACACTTCCCTTTAAATTTACATAATGGAAAAACAGAGAGGATGAGCATGATCTGTAGCTAGGCAGATATGGAAGAAATGAAGAAGAGAAAGACTTAACTGAGCAGTCCAGGCGCCTCTCCCGAACTCCAAACTCACCAATGAGACACGTCGTTTCTCCTCTATGAGAAGAAATAAGTGAAGCACAGCAGAAAGCTGCCAGGGATGTTGCTCTAATTGAGCTCCTTCCATGTAAAAGCAAAGGAAAGAAGCACTCCCATCCCCACTTGCTCAACAAAAAATAACTTTCCCAACCTATCATTGAAATGACTGGCCAGGCATTGTGGCTCACAGCACTTTGGGAGGCTGAGGTCGGGAGTTTGAGACCAGCCTGACCGAGAGAGAAACCCCATCTCTACTAAAAATACGAAAATTAGCCGGGCATGGAGGCGCACGCCTGTAATCCCAGCTACTCGGAAGGCCGAGGCAAGAGAATTGCTTGAACACGGGAGGCAGAGGTTGCGGTGAGAGGCGATTGTGCCACTGCACTCCAGCCTGAGCAACAGAGCAAGACTCTGTCTCAAAAAAAGAAAAAAAAAAAAAAAGAAAAGAAAGAAAATACTTAGATTTTCTTGAAACCACTGAACCTTATATTTAAGTGTAATCAGAGATGTTATCTCACAATTTATTTTGCTCTAGAAAATCGCACAAATGTTAATGTAAACTATTTCAATTCTGTAAGAAAACCAGGGAGGACTTATACTTGCCAAAGATAGTGTTCTAAAACAAATTAACTACTTGAATATTAGAGAGCTACTTTGATTCTGATGGCCGTATGGAATTGTAAGAAAATTTAAATGGCATAATATGCAAGTAAAATAGAATTGTTTTTTTGTGTTCTGATTTCAACTTCATTTTCTAAATGCAGTATTTGATCTTTACATTAACTTTTTTCTAGAAATGTAGTGAAATTAATGTTTTCATTTGCATAAGTATCTACAATACCATATGAAAATATATGATATCTTTTTTCAACCAATATTTCAAATGACATACATTACGATTTAGCTATAGATATTAAATCACATTAAAATGTGCATAATAATACCAACAGTCAGTCTACATTTTATATTATATCCACATGATACCATAAATATTTTTGTTGAAAGTGAAGCTGAAACTGCTTAAACATTTTCTGTCTGCGAAAGATAGCTCTTAGAATTAGGAGTAGTCTATGCTACAGAAATGGATCAATTGGCTCCACCTGTGAAGGAGAGACAGGGTGCAGATTATGAACAAGGCTGCATGTGTCACTTTTCAAATTTGAGAGGATACAACACTGGAAGGCATAAGCAATGTAATAGTTGATGACAAAATTGAGATTCAGGTTATCTCAAAAGACTGGAATGTTGGATGAATATCAAGAACATGGAATTTGATAAAAATTAATCTCAAGGCATGCTTTAGATTTTTTAAAGAAAGAGAAAAAGAAATGTAAAGTAGTAAATACTGCAGACAGTAGTTCATGGTTATCAGACCTGACTTGGCTGTAACTCAATAATCACCAACAGGGCCAAGAAGCTGCTAAAAAGAAAAGCATATGTTGCCTTAATAAAAGTTGAGTGTACATAAATGTGAAAAGCATAGCCTTTTCTTGGAATGTTAAGTATAAATATCTGAAATACTGGGCTTGATATGTCAACAGGCGATTGATGGATAAAAATAAAATTTTATATAAAAAACAACTGGACATATTAGACTGTTAACTTGGAAGAAAGACCATATTCAAAGAAAAAAACATAGTGACTGATTTCAAACATTTAAAGGCTTCCCTGTGGAAACAAAGGAATATCTTTGTTCTAACACTTCAAAAAACAGGGTTAAAAAATAGACTCACCGCAAAGTAAATGCACAATTGACAATCGTGAATGAATTAAAAACCAAACAAAATATTTTGTCAGCTTTCTAGCTATGAAACGAAGAAACAGGCTTCCCACTAAGGTAATGAATGTAATTCACAGAGAGCATTCACGTATAAGTTTCATTCATGTTTCAAATTTCATTGATTTGATCAACGGGTTATTCTAATACCCTCCCTTATTTCTTCTGAGATTCTATTCACTTTTATAATCATTTCATTTTTCATTGAAAATTAGCTCCATATGAATTCATGTTTATTTCAATTTCTTGAAGAGTCTTAAGAAGTTTGCTTAATATTGAGAAAATAATTAACTCTCCAATAAAAGATTCTTAGGGATTAGTAATTTTACAACAGCTAAGACCAATTAATTAGCAATCTAGTGTCTTTATTATAAAACATGCACAGTCAAGAAAAAGAGACATTCCCTTCTCACCCACCACATTTATGCCTCTGCATAGGGTGATACATTTCATGTGGAAATCTCTTGATTTGGGTGTGTGTTTGGGGGTGGGGATTACAGCCAAAATGGCAAAAATTCTGAAAATCTTTGACCAGCGTGGTTTTCTTCTCATGAGCCACAGTTGACCAACGCTTCATTTGCAATGTTTCTTTACAATTTCTCTTTTCTTCAAGGTCTAGTATTCTGTTATAACAAAGGTTATGAGGGCAAGCTTCCATTTCTCTCTTCGTTAAGAGAATAAATTCTCTCCACCTTTGGTAAAAATGCACACAGGCAGCAGCAAAGGAGGAAGAGTTTAAAGCTGGAAAGATAAAGAGTGTGTTTATACATTTGGCATAAAATCTTTTAAGATTTTTAAACTGTTAATGCTTAAATATTCATAATGGATTACACTATTTCTGCAGTGATGCTAATTGGTTATTAAGATGGCTTAAACCGTTGATTTGAATGTGCTAAGTTTGAGGTTTTTTTTGGACATCCTGAAACTGCCTAAGGTGAAAAGGGCTCAGGTGTACATAATTTATGAATTGATTATCATACTGTCCAGAAAAGCTTATACAGCCTCCAGGCTATTTGGGTTCTACCATATCAAGTGAACCTTATTTAAATGCATCAGCTTTCTATTTCCAGGTTCATGGTTTGCCATCCTGTATGTAATACTTTAAATTAAATAACAATAATGGAATAAGGAAAGTACAATGGATAATAGTAAGGGAACAAACAATAATATGCTTAACTTCCAGGTCAAAATAATTTTGCAAAATCTTTCATATTGAAAGGAAAAAATCTGTAAGTGATTAAAAATATTAATACCCTTGCTAAAATAAAAATAATGGTAAGCATAATAACCAATCATTAAATGTTTTTTCTATGAAAGTGATAAATAATTAGCACAAAAAGATGATATATTGATCCTGAGAAATAAGCTGAAATAGATTAACAAAATTAAGAGTCAAAAATTTTGCCTTTGTGAAGACTCAGTAATTCAGCTTAAACTTAATTCCAGTTGTGGAACAGAAAAGAAACATCTTTTTATTTTCCTTCCAGCTCCTTAATTTGCCACTGCTTATACATTTTTCTTAGAATCTCCTCAATAAAAAAATTAAACTATCATGGAAATACGAAATAACTGCCACATCGTATGCTTCTGCTCACTGAACTACGGGATTAAAATCAGAAAATATTGCTAAAGTACACGAAAGTGGTACTAATAGTTTAAACTCCATTGACACGTCAATGCTGAGAATGTTTCTCTAAGAGTCTGAAACTACCTGGAAGCTGTATAAGGAAGAAAAAGTGAGGCTCTATAAAATCAGAATTCGCAATTTCTCTTATGACATATGAATCAATAAATGCTGCAATGAGGGCTAACAGCATAATTTTGGCTTACTTTGCAACTCCTTGTTCCCCTACTTTTTATTTTTATTTATCATGGGCCTTGTCATTTGATTTATAAAATTAACATACCTTTGATAAACTGTGTCTAGAGCAACGTCCATTAATATCCGTAAAGCAACAACTTAGTTACATTGTTTAAGTGAGGCTTTTTTTAAAAAGAGAGAAGCATATATTTATATATAAGATTGCATCAAAAATTTAATTAGCAGTACTATTCATTAGTTACATTAAGGAAATCTCTTTGCGGCTGACATCTATGGGTGTTACCCACTTTGTTTACATTCTTCTCTTCCTTTCTAAGAGAAGCTCCATTTTGTCAACAATGGCAATGTGTCCAGTCAACATGATTCACCTCCTTCTGGACTTGCTTAAGGCTGGGAATAATTATGTGATGCAATTCTGGCCAGTGCAATGTAAGTGCAAGTTAACATGGTGGAGTGACTAGTAGGTATTTCTTCTTGAGAAAAACAGTCTCAGCTACTGTACACCTTCAGTTTGTTATGAAGGCAGAAACCTGGAGATGGCAGAAAACCTGACAGCTACGTGGTAGCTATGAAGACAAAATGCCCTTTGAGGTGATGTTAGGGCTGGAAGCGAGAAGCAGGCTAAGT
Source organism: Symphalangus syndactylus (assembly GCF_028878055.3). Taxonomy (NCBI): domain Eukaryota; kingdom Metazoa; phylum Chordata; class Mammalia; order Primates; family Hylobatidae; genus Symphalangus; species Symphalangus syndactylus. Next base: position 16,416,595 of record NC_072437.2, read on the forward strand.
CCACAGTCACTTTTATGTGAGTGGCTGTTCATGCTCTGAACATTCTTCGTCTTTCTTGATAACTTAGAGGAGCTGGGGAAATGCTTTCTGGTTAAGTCATGATCCTGAAAGGTTTTGTCTTTTACAAACAAAAGTTTCCGCTATTTTAGCATTTTTTCTCTGACTGTGGATACAGAATCACTAATCTGAAAACCTGAAATCCAAAATTTGAAACTTTTTGAGCACTGATATGATGTCACAGTGGAAAAATTCAAACCTGACCTCCTGTGAATAGTAGCAATCCAAATGCATTCAAAACATTGTTTCATACACAAACATATTTAAAATATTGCAGAAAATTACCGTCAGGCCATCTGTATAAGGTGTAAATGAAACACAAATAAATAAACATTTCTGGCCCTAAGCATTTCAGATAAGGGATACCTAACCTGTAATTAGATAATTTGTGTGTTAAGAATGATACTTTGTTTAAAGCCATTGGGGAGAATTGTCAGGAAGCAATTGAAAGTACATAAAATAATAGTACTATGCCAAAATAATAACAAAATAATTTCTTGTGGACATCACTACTGATACTGCCTAGAAGTGTTAAAAATTTGAAAAATATTGATGAACCAATCAAATGTTACAACAAAAACCAAGCGATGAGAGTTAAAACAAGAAAAAGGAAGACTACATATATTAGAAAACTTTGTTGGATGGTGTAACTTATTTTTTAGTTATATCAATAATTGAAGTATTTTTAGAAATAAATGAAACGTCTAGTATTCCAAATAACATTTAAGTAATACAGTATAAACGTCTAGTATTCCAAATAACATTTAAGTAATACAGTATAAAGATCATGGGTGTATTAGTAACCCACATAAGGACCAGGCGCAGTGGCTCATGATTGCAATCCCAGCACTTTGGGGGGCTGAGGCAGACGGATCATCAGAGGTCAGGGATTTGAAACCAGCCTGGCCAGCATGATGAAACCCCGTCTTTACTGAAAATATAAAAATTAGCTGGGCACTGTGGTGCGTGCCTGTAATCCCAGCTACTTGGGAGGCTAAGGCAGGAGAATCGCTTGAACCCAGGTGGCAGAGGTTGCAGTGAGCTGAGATCACACCACTGCACTCCAGCCTGGGCAACAGAGTGAGACTCTGTCGAAAAAAATAAAAATAAAAATAAAAATAAACGGTCAGCTTTATTTGAAATACATTTATTTTATTAATAAATTTACTCATGAATTTCATTAGCATGATTTTGCATCTTGTGCAAAACAAAAAATTCACATTTCACACCCTTATAATTGGTGCAGTATTTGTCACCGAAGCAGTGAATGTTACCTACTCTACAGCAAGCATTGTCAGACACCAACAATTTAGAAAAATGAACAAAAAATGTTTCTGCCTACAGTAGCTCACATCCTAGAAGAGAAGATGAGCAAGTAACACTGAGCAAGTGACAGAATTCTTTTAGAAGGAGACTGTCTTTCATTGTATAGTACATCTTGCTTGATTGGTCATTGTGGTTGAGTCTCATGAAAATGCTACCTGACAAAGAGACGTACTTTGCCGTGCAGGAAATATAAGAAATTGGAATGATATGGGATGAATGGGCTGAGACTGGCAGAACAAAGAAGGAAGAACTAAGCAGTGTGGTATAGTGCTCAGCCCTGACCATTGAGAAGTGAGCAAGAACAGAAATGTCTCACATTTCAATTTAAAGGCTTCCCTGATGTGTAATTGACAGCCATTCTTCTCCAGTCTCCTCTGGCACTTTTGTTCCTTAACTTAAGTGGCCATGAGAATTGCTTGTAGGACACATAGAAACAGATTTAGGGACTCAACATTGAGAGTGTCTAATACAGAATGTGTGAGGAAGAGACAATGATTTGCATTATTTATTATTTTTTTTTTTAGACAGAGTGTTGCTCTGTCGCCCAGGCTGGAGTGCAGTGGTGCCATCTCGGCTCACTGCAACCTCCACCTCCTTGGTTCAAGCAATTCCCTTGCCTCAGCCTCCTGCATAGCTAGGATTATGGGTGCACACAACCATGCCTGGCTTTTTTTTAATTTTTAATATTTTATTTTTAGTAGAGACAGGGTTTCACTGTGTTAGCCAGGATGGTCTCGATCTCCTGACCTCATGACCATCTGCCTTGGCTTCCCAAAGTGCTGGGATTACAGGTGTGAGCCACCACACCTGGCCTATAATTTGCATTTCTAACATGTTCTCTTGCAATTGATTCTGCTGATCCAGGGAGTATGCTAATCAAGAACAACCTTAGATCAATGCAAGAAAGTTTCGACATATGAAAACCAATAAATGGGATTCACCACATAAACAGAATTAAAAACAAAAACCATATGATCACCTAAATAGGCCCAGAAAAAGTATTTTATAAAATCCAACGTACCTTTCTGATAAAAACCCTCAACACACTAGGCATCAAAGGAAAATATCTCAAAATAAAAGAGCCCTCTATGACGAAACTACAGCCAACATCATACTGAATGTGAAAAAGTTGGAAGCATTTCCACTGTGAACTTGAACAAGACAAGAATGTCCACTGTCACTATGCTCATTCAAAGTAGTATTGGATGTCCTAGTCAGGGCAATCAGGCAAGAGAAAGAACTACAAGGAATCCAAATAGAAAAAGACGAAGTCAAATTATCTCTGTTCACCAATGGTATAATTTTATACTTAGAAAACCCTAAAGTCTCCTTCAAAAGACTCCTAGACCTCATAAATGTCTTAAGTAGACTTTCAGGATACAAAATTAACATACAAAATCAGTAGTATTTCTATAAACCAATAATGTTTAACCTGAGAAGCAAATCAAGAATCCAATTCCATCTGAAGAAGGCACAAATAAAATACCTACAAATACATCTAACCAAGGAGGTGAAAGATCTTTACAAGGACAACTACAAAACACTAATGCAAGAAATTATAGATGTCACAAAGAAATGGAAAAACATTTCATGCTCATAGATTGGAAAAGTCAATGAGTATTCATGCTGTCCAAAGCAATCTACAGATTCCATACAATGCCAATAAAATTACCAATATAATTTTTTACAGAATCAGAAAAAAATTCTAAAATTCATACGGAACCAAAATAGGCCCTAGTAGCCAAGGCAATCCTAAGCAAAAATAACAAACCTGGAGGTATCTGATATGGTTTAGAGATCTGTATCCTCATCTATATCTCACCTGGAATTGTAATCCTCAGTGTTGGAGGTAGGGCTTGATGGGAGGTGATTTGATTATGGGATGAATTTTCCCCTTGGTACCAAGTTGAGATTAAGTTCTAAAAAGATCTGGTTTGATCAATTTAAAATTGTGTAGCCCCCCCCACTCCCCCCGCAACACACATGAACATGAGGGAGATAATTTATGATATCTGGCAGAAGAAATCTCTAAACTGCAAAGCTTCAAGATTTGGCCTATGCTTATATGTGTGGGCAAGGAAATTACCTAAAACTGAAACTTATATTTAAGGAGGAACAAGAGTTCAAAAGTTTGGAAAATTTGCAGTCCAGCCATTTGATAGAAAAGAAACGTGAGGCATGGGGCTGCAGAAAGTTGCATAACTAAAAGAAAGACAAATGCTGATAGCCAAGACAATGAGAAAAATGCCTTAAAGGCATTTCAGAGGCTTTTGAGACAGCCCTTTTCATCACAAGCCTGGATGCCTGGGAGGAAAGAATGGTTTCCAGGGCCAAGCTCAGGGCCCCACCACTCTACAAAACCTAGGGACAGGGCTCACTGCATCTCAGCCACTCCAGCTCCAGCTGTGGCTAAAAGGGCCCTAGATACAGCTCAAGCCACTGCTTCAGAGGATGAAAACCATAAGCCTTGGTGGTTTCCATGTGGTGGTAAGCCTGCAAGTGCACAGAGTGCAAGAGTTGAGGCTTGGGGGCCTTCGCCTGTATTTCAGAGAATGTATGGAAAAGCTTGGATGTTCAAACAAAAGCTTGCTGCAGGGGCGGAGCCCTCATGGAGACCCTTTACTAGGGCAGTGCAGAGAGATGTGGGGTTTAAGCCCCCACAGAGAGTCTCTGCTGGGACATTACATAGTGGATCTGTGAGAAGAGGGCTACTGTCTTCCAGACCCCAGAATGGCAGAACTGACAGCTTGCACCATGCACCTGGAAAATCTGCTGGCACTCAATGCCAGCCAATGAAAGCAACCATGGAGGCTCTACCCAGCAAAACCTCAGGGGAAGGGTTTCCCAAAACCTCGTGTGCCCACCGTTTGCGCTGGCATGCCCTGGATGTGAGACACGGAATCAAAGGAAACTATTGTGGAGCTTTAAGGTTTAATGGCTGTCCTGCTGGCTTTCAGACTTGTGTGGGACTGGTAGCCCCTTTTGGCTGATTTATCCCTTCTGGAAAATGTGTATTTTCCCAATGCTTGTACCCCCATTGTATCTCAGAAGTACCTGGCTTACTTTTTTTTAACAGACTCACAGGCAGAAGAGATTAGCCTGTCTCAGATGAGACTTTGGACTTTGAACTTTTGAGTTAATGTTGGAATAAGTTAAGACTTTGGGAAACTGTTGAGAAGGATAATTGTGTTTTGCAATGTGATAAGAACATGAGATTTGGGAGAGGAAAGGAGTAGAATGATATAGTTTGTATCTTTGACCCTACCAAAATCTTATGTCAAATTGTAATCTTCAATCTTGGAGGTGGGGCCTGGTGGGATGTAATTGGATAATGGAAGAAGTTTCACTCTTGGTATTGTGTTGAGATGGTGAGTGAGTCCTCACAAGAACTGGTTTTTAAAAGTATGTAGCATCTCTGCCCCCTTCCTCCTGCTCCAGCCATGTAAAATATACTTGCTTCTCCTTTGCCTTCAACTATGATTGAAAGTTTCTTGAGGCCTCTCCAGAGGTCATCATACTTCCCATACAGCCTGCAAAATCATGAGCCAATTAAACCCTTTTTTCTTTATAAATTACTCAGTCTCAGGTATCTCTTTATAGCAAAGCAAGAAGGGAGTAATATAACATTCAATTACCTGGCTTCAAACTATACTACAAGGCTATAGTAACCAAAACAACATTATATTGGTACAAAGATAGACACATAGACCAATGGAAAAGAATAAAGAACCCAGAAATAAAGCTACACTCCTACAATCAATTGATATTTGACAAAGTTGACAAAAACAAATAATGAAAAAAAGACACCCTACTCAATAAGCAGTGCTGGGAAAACTGGCTAGTCATATGCAGAAGAATGAAACAGGCCCCTCCCTTTTACCATGTACAAAAATTAACCAAATATGGATTAAAGACTTAAATATAAGATCACAAACTGTAAAAATCCTAGAAGAAAACCTAGAAGAAACTCTTCTGGACATTGACCTAGGTGAATAATTTATGACTAAGACCTCAAAAGCAAATGTAACAAAAACAAAAATTGACAATTGGGATTTAATTAAACAAATGAGGCCAGCAAATCAAAAGAAACTATCAACAGAGTAAAAAGACAACCTACAGAATGAGTAAAAGTATTCGCAAACTATGCATCCAAAAAAGGACTCGCATCCAGAATCTGTAAGGAACTTAAACAATTAAACAAGATAAAAACAACTCAATTGAAAACTAAGACAGAGACATGAACAGACATTTCTCGAAAGAAGGCATATAACTGTCCAGCAAACATATAATAAAAGCTCAACAAAACCCGTCACCAGACAAATGCAAATTAAAGCCATAATGAGGTACCATCCCACACCAGCCAGAATGGCTCTTATTAAATATTAGAAAATTACAGATATCAGTGAGGATGAGGAAAAAAGGGAACACTTATACACCGTTGGTGAGAATGTAAATTAGTTCATTTCCTGTGGAAAGCAGTTTGAACATTTTCCAAATAACTAAAACTAGAACCATTCAACAAAGCAGTCCCACTACTGAGCATCTACCCAAAGGAAAGGAAAGTGTTCTACCAAAAAGACATTTGCGTGTGCATGTTTACTGGAGTGCTAGCACAATAGCAAAGTCATGGAGTCAAACTAGGTGCCCATCAGTAGTGCATTGGATAAAGAAAGTGTACATACACGACATGGAATACTACAAAGCCATAAAAAATAATAAAATCATGTCCTTTGCAGCAACATGGATGCAATTGAAGATTATTATTCTAAGTGAGTTAATGCAGAAACAGAAAACCAAATACTACATGTTCCCATTTATAAATGGATACTAAACAATGGGTACACATGGACATAAAGATGGAAACAATAGACACTGGGGACTCCAAAAGTTGGGAGCGAGGGAGGGGGGTAATGATTGAAAAACTACCTGTTGAGTACTATGTGCACTGTTTGGGTGATGGGTTCAACAGAAGCCCAAATCCCACCATTAGGCAATATATACATGTAACAAACCTGCACATGTACCCACTAAATCTAAAAATTTTTTTTAAAAAGAATAACCCAAGATCTTGCTAAGCTTTGAAGTCTTTTTTGAGTTTTCCCACTAATTTAAAGTACTTCTTCTTTATTTGAATTTGCCTACCACATATGTGTATAGACAGTCCATGCACTGCTTAATACATTTCTTTGGAATTCTTGTTTAGCATAAATATGTATATATCTTTTTATGTGTGACATATTTCACTTTACATAATGTCTTCCATACTCAACCATGTTGTTGCCAATAACAGAATTTCTTTTTTTTGCTTTTTTTTTTTTTGAGACGGCGCCCAGGCTGGAGTGCACTGGCTCAATCTCGGCTCACTGCAAGCCCCACCTCCCGGATTCATGCCATTCTCCTGCCTCAGCCTCCCAAGTAGCTGGGACTACAGGTGCTTGCCACCATGCCCAGCTAATTTTTCTGTATTTTTAGTAGAGATGGGGTTTCACCATGTTAGCCAAGATGGTCTCGATCTCCTGACCTCATGATCTGCCAGCCTCGGCCTCCCAAAGTGCTGGGATTACAGGCATGAGCCACCACATCTGGCCTCATTTTTTTTATGGCTGGAAAATATTCCATTGTGTATATATGCAATATTTTCTTTCTTTATTCATCCATTGAAGGGTTCTTAGGTAGATTTTGTCTTTCTATTATATATTGTAAATATGTATATATTTATGCTAAACATATATATATGGGCTACACACACACACACACACACATATATATGTACACAGAGAGAGAGAGAGATCCTCTTGCACAGTGTTCACCTAACTTAAGGTGACTATCAGAGAATATGAATATATATTCATACAGACACATGCATACATATGATAGGTAGTTAAGAAATACTTTATGTTACTTCTTTGGTTTCTCCTGAAGCCCTTTATTTATAGCCATAAATGCAGTACCTCATTAGCAAAATAATTATTTAGTCTAAAAACAAAATAAATAAATGGATATCATAATGAAATACGCTTTACATATTAAAATTAAATTTTTGTTGTTGGTATGCACTTTATATATTAAAACAGATAAAAAAATTAATTTTCATGCATCATTCTCCTAAACCCTTTGGAATTTTTAATCCTTAAAACCACCCTTTGAGATAAGTGCTATTATAATGAGCCCATTTTATAATATGATGACACTGAGCCATGGAATAAGGTAAACAACTCCAGGGCACTCATTGGGAAACTAGTAGAATGTGGAATTGAAATTAGGCACTCTGATATGAGAAAACCTGTTCTAAACTACTCTACACTCTACTGCACTTTATGAGAAATTACTTCCCCTAAAATCCTGTTTTAAATTAATTCTTTACATTTTAAGACCATAATTTTTAATCCAGGTTAAGTCAGTTTTCTTTTTCCTTTTCTTAAAATTGTTTGACTTTTTCAGTTTATTAATTTTTTCTTTTCTTTTCTTTTTTTCTTTTTTATTTTTTTAATTATACTTTAAGTTCTAAGGTACATGTACACAACGTGCAGGTTTATTGCATATGTATACACGTGCCATGTGGGTGTGCTGCACCCATTAACTCATCATTTACATTAGGTATATCTCCTAATGCTATCCCTCCCCAATGTTTATTAATTTTGTTGATATGTAATAATTGTACCTATGTATGGGGTACATGTGATATTTTGATACATGCATGTAATGTGTAATGATTAAATCAGTGTAATTGAGATCTACATCACCTCAAATATTTATCTTTTTTTGTGTGTTCAGAACACTCTGTATCTTCTCTTCTAGAGAAGATTAATACAAAACATCTTTATACCTACAGTTATTCTATTGTACTATGCAACACTGGGACCTGTTTCTTCCACCTAATTTTATATTTGTACCCATTGACCAACGCTTCTTTAGTCCCCTTCTGCGCTCCCCAAGTACACCCTTTCCAGCTTCTGGTAACTATCTTCTACTCTCTACCTCCATGAAAGGTACAGAGTAGCTCCCACCTATGAGTGAGAACATGCAGTATTTATCTTTTTATGTGTGACATATTTCACTTAACATAATGTCTTCCAAACTCATCCATGTTGTTGCCAATAACAGAATTTCATTCTTTTTTATGGCCGGAAAAATGGCCATTGTGTATATATGTGATATTTCCTTTATTTATTCATCTGTTGATGGGCTTTTAGGTAGATTCTGTCTCTCTATTGTGAATAGTGCCATAATAAAGCCAAGATGATAGCCATTGATAATTTTCTGAGAGCTGAGAGAATGCATGCTCACCAGCATCACGTAGGAGCAATTCATCACAATCTGTCATGGCACAAGTCATCATATCATCTACTAAGTAATCACAATAATGACAGTGGTAAATATCATCCAGAAAATTCTTGCAATTGCATTGTCTAATTTAATCTTTATCACACAATAATGTAGGAAATATTATTTAGCAGATGAACAAATTGAAGGAGAAAACATCATACTCAAGTTCATACAGCTCCTCCAAACACAATATGGTTAGTGTGGCGATTTCTATAAAATTATCAGCTAAAAAATATGTGTTGAATTAAAAATGAATGAAGTACAATAACGTACAAAATTATGATTTAAATGTAAAACCTATGAAAAGAGTGGGTTGTAGAAACTGATAAACCTGTAGCCAATAACCAAAGATGATCTAAATGCTGACTCTATGATGCCAGATGACACGGTGACTTTACCACTTAGAGGTGTTTATTGAATAAAACCCCTAAAGAAATAAGTCCACAATTCATTTCCCTTTTAATATTGGCATCCTTTCTGCCAATTAAACACATTTGTTTAATTATTGCAACCTTAAAAATATTAATACTAGAGATTAGTATTAAAGATTATTCTGCATAGTGTATTTCAAGAAAGAACACTAAAGATTACAATGGCAATAATGATCACACACTTGTATAATCTCCGGATTGAAGGGAATCTGAAAGATCATAGTATTATACATCTTTTCATTTTAAGTGTAAATTTCCTCAGCACTGTTCTTAAACATTTTCAGATTTGAGAAATTACTGTCCTTCTTTTTACAAATTTAATTATTGATGCCACTGAAATGAATAGCAAAGTCATAATATGTACAGATGAAATAAATAGTTTTCTATGTTCCTACTGTAGTAGACATTAATTATTGGTGCTTAGTATCTGTTGCTCCCTTTCCCTTGGCTAAGCGTCCCTGATTTCAAAATATGTACTCTTTAACCTAGCCTTACCCTTTTCCCCAAAAAATGCAGACCATGATTATGGTACTTTAAAGACACTGATTGAAGACACTCATCACGATTCAGACCAATACGAGCAAAGAAAATGTGTCTGTGGACTTCTGGGAAGTTTGAGCTTTCTCTTCTGTTAACACGGCGTGAACAACTCACTCCTGCTAGCTAGTCCCATTTACAAATATGTGGGACTGATACTGCTGTAAACGGCAGACTGCCAGATAGAGAAGTCAGTTGTCTGAAAGAGAAAACCTTAAAGAATCCCAGGAATCCCTACTATTGACTCCAGCACTAAATTTCAGAAAATGAAAATAGAAATGTTTGTTTCCTTAAACGAATTTGATTTAGATGATACACATCTGACCTAGTGTGTTCCTGAAAAAAAAATAAGATAGTATATGCGATGAAAAAAATATTTTCTTAGTCGTGCTAGGTGTATTAAACAACAAGAATTAATTTTTTCGCAATTCTGGAGTCTGGATATCTGAGATCAGGGTGCCAGCTGAGTCAGTTTCTGATGAGTGTTGTTTTCCCAGCGTGCAGAGAGCTGCCTTTTCTTTTTGCTTGCAGGCAGCCGACATCTTGCTGTGTGCTCACACGGCCTCTTCTTTGTTCACATAGAGAAAGAGGGCAAGCGCTCTGGGGTCTCCTAGGTTTTGGCAGAGGTACTTGAGATAGGCTGGTAGGGAAAACAAGAGCGCTGATCCTATCACAAGAACCCCACATTCAAGACCTCATCTGATGCTCATTTACTCCCAAAGGCGCCATCTCAAAATATCACACCATCGAAGGTTAGAATTTAACATATGAATTTGAAGTGGGATGGAGCAGAAACATTCAGACTATAACAAACACATTATATATTAGGAGGCTGATTCTATCTATAGAAAACAAAAAGTGGGATTCCTCATGACCCATGGACTGAAAACATCCTTCTGACATTTTTCATATTCTGTACATTTGTTCTTTTTATTCATAATTAGGCACACGATTTATTGGTTTAAGTTCGTTGAGCATCCAACTGAGATTAAAGATTCCTTGCTTTAGCATTCCTGATAATTTTCAACTTAACTCACTTATATTCTGTTTATGAGACTCACAACTGAATCAGCACATCAATTTTGTCCAATTTTTTAAAGGAGAAAATACATTGGAAGTATTAAAATGAGCAAGCGTATTAAATAGCTAAAAAGAGAATACTACAAAAATTGAACTTCAGGCTGTATTTTTCAGTTGGTATACAGAGTTAAGGATGATATATATAGAGAGATAAGTACTTGTGGACATCAGTAGGAAATTTTATCATACCATAAATACATTGACACTTGAGTGGAGGAAAAAGAACAATACCATAGATTGATGAAAAAGAACAGTAGGGGAAGAAAAAGAGCAGGATTTTATCTACACGATGGCCTTTGCAATTCATGTAGTAAAATATTTATAGTACAAATAATTAAAAGATTTCAATAAATATTTGGATATTGAACCGTGTTGATAGAAATTTTATTTTAAGAACTTATCCAATATTTCTCACAGCAAAACTGTGAAAACCCAAATACAGAAGTCCTACTGAATTTTCATACTTTTCAGTTATTCTATTTTAAAATGAAATATATCTTGGTCTTGATGAGAAATATTATTTTTTAAATCAAGACTTTGTTAATTTTTTTATTAGACAATGCATTTTGAATGCCTTCTAGTTTTAGCATAGGCAATTGGGATACAATGGTAGGTGAAACAAATACCCTCCTTGCTCTCTCGTTTGGCACATACCAGGCACCCAATAGGTAGGTTTTAATGGATACTTAGGAAATGATGCTTGACTCCATAAAGGAGTATCATCATATAGATTAGACCAACATATAAACTTTCCTTTTCCTTTCTGTTTCCAAGTAAACACATTTAGAACATTGGTTTATGCAGTTTTGTGACAATATAGTTGTTGAGAAGGAATTAACAGGAAAAAAATGTTGTAATTATTTTTTTTCTTAGACTAGCTGTGTGCATTAACCAGGGTTCTCTAGAGAGATAGACCTAATAAGATAGAAGTAGATATAAAGGAAAGTTTATTAAGAAGTACTGACTCACATGATCACAAGGTGAGGTCCCACAATAGGCCATGTGCAAGCTGAGGAGCAAGGAAGCCAGCACGAGTCCCAAAGCTGAAGAACATGGAGGTCAGTGTTTGAGGGCAGGAAACATCCAGCAGGGGAGAAAGATATAGGCCAGAAGACTAAACCAGTCTTGTCTTTCCACGTTCTTCTGCCTGCTTTTATTCTGTCCATGCTGGCAGCTGATTAAATTGTACCCACCCAGAATGAGGGTAGAACTGCTTTTCCCACTCCATGACTCAAATGTTAATCTCCTTTGGGAACACCCTCACAGACACACCCAAGAAGAATACTTTGCATCCTTCAATCCAATCAAGTTGACACTCAGTATTAACCATCACACTGGGTATGGAAAATGTAACAATAGGTTTAAACATTGTCTCCATTTTGTTCTGTGGAACAAAATGATCTTAATCTCAGGGACTTAGAAATATTTCATTCAACAGATATTGACGTGATGCCTGACTTATCCCACAGAGATCTAGAATCTTTTGCACTATGAGATGAGTAAAACACCATTATTTACTACTTTGAGGAATGCACACTATACTAAAAAAAGGAGGGCATACAAAAAATGATTGCAATAATTCCCAATGCTTTGCTCTTTTCCACTGTAGGCTCTTTGGAAATTAAACTGGGAGCTTAGCAAGGTTTACCTTACAAAAACTCTCCTTGGAACAACTGTTTTTTCACACAGGCTTAAAACCACATGTAATGAACTAAGTATAACCTCATCCCTGAGATCAATTACCCATTCATCTTCAGTGCGTTAAAATTTTCTGTACTTTGGTTGAAAAATTCTTCCGGAAATGACTGCATCCTTATTTTCTCCTTTATTCTGGGCTTCTATCCTGGTCAGAGAGAACTTCTCTGATCACCAATGACAGTACATCTGTTTCTGTCATACCCTCACCCTACCTCATTATCATTCAATGCTCATGTCATGACCTGAAATTATATCTCATGTTCATTCACTTATTTACCATTAAGGTTGTCAACATTCCCAACAGAATAAATATCACGAAAACAGAATCTTTTTCTCTCTTGGTCAACCCTATGATCTTAGTGGCTAGATTAGTGCCATGTATACAGCAAGCCCTCACGGTATGTGTTAAATTAATGAATTAATCTAAAATCCAAAATTTATAATAATTGTATAAAAATGACAAAAGTTTTACTATGGGTACATAAGGTGGATGCATAGTGCTGCTTTTGGAAAAATAAGCTCACTGAAGTAAGTATTTACTTTTTGTTGCATTTTATTAAACACGTTGGAGTTAAGCAAAATAGAAAGTGGAAATGGTGCTGTAGGCCAAATTACACAGTATATTTGGCCTGAGGGATTATGTCCAGAGAGTGCCCTTGTCTGTTCATTTCAAAACAGTATCACCAAACTTTGTTCTCTACTCTTGGGACCCTTTAAAAAGTCCAGAAATATTTTAAGGTTTCAATATGTTTTGAAGGTGGTTTTGAGGTTTCCTTTTTCTTTATATTCAGCACAGTTTTATATTCGATTTGGAACCAGAACTTAAATTATTTGAATACCACCAGTGTATTTAATGGAAACAAGTTTGGCTAATTTTGATAGATTGCCATGAAATTTCACAGACATAGGAAATTTGGGCACTACACTGTTCATATGGGCTGGCTCATTAACACCCTCCTTCAATGTGTTGACTAGCCTTCCAAACATAAAATCAGTAAATTTTATAAAAAGTCTCATTCCTAGGAATTTTTTTAAATTTCATTATTGATTTTTATAAACAATTGTTTCCATTAATATTGATTGAAACAGTTGACTGCATTTGCTTCCAAAACCCTATAAAAGTTATTCAAATCAGTAATAAAAATTCTTAGATAATATCAGTATATTTAAGCATGAACATTTATTCTACAAGAGAATAAATTTAAGAAGATAATAAATATACGGGAAAGTGTTTAATATGACTGCTGTCCAAAGTTAGGCAATTATACAATAATAGTTAACATTTATTGAAAACTTATTGTTTGTTAGTTAAAGGTCTAAGGACTTGTCTTGAATTAACTAACACAATCATCACAATGATTCCATTTGAAATGGCATCATTGTTATTATAATCTTCATTTTTATCAATGAGGGTCTCATGAGTAGCAGGTTGTGAAGCTCGTATATAAAACAAAGGCATTTTGGTCTCAGAGAACACATCCTTACTCACAACACAACCCTGTCACTCTGAGCTCTATCTGCTTTTGTCTGTCTGAATAATGGCATTGTTTACCATACAACCCAATATATGTACTTTTGGTTTCTTATTTCAGAGAAACATAAATTTATGTTCCCCAAATCTTATACATATCAGCTTTATTTATAATAGTTAAGAATGAGGACAACCCAAATTTTTCTCAATAGGAGAATAGTTACAGAAATTATGGTATTTCACACCATGAAATACAGCAATAAAAGCTGAAGAACTATTGATGTACACAGCTACAACAATTTGGAGGGATCTCTCAAGGACGTAGTTCTGAATCTAGAGGCTAACTTTCAAAAGACATGCACAAATCATACCGTATGATTCCATTTACATAAAATTCTCGGCCGGACACGGTGGCTCACGCCTATAATCCCAGCACTTTGGGAGGCCAAGGTGAGCAGATCACCTGAGGTCGGGAGTTTGAGACCAGCCTGACCTCCATGGAGAAACCCCATCTCTAATAAAAATACATAATTAATCCCGCATGGTGGCACATGCCTGTAATCCCAGGTACTCGGGAGGCTGAGGCAGGAGAATTGCTTGAACCTGGGAGGCGGAGGTTGCGGTGAGCCGAGGTCCTGCCATTGTACTCCAGCTTGGGCAACAAGAGCGAAACTCCGTCTAAAATATATATATATATATATATATATATATATATATATACACATATACACACACACATATATACACACACATATATACACACACACACATATATATACACACATATATACACACACACACACATATATATACACACATATATATATCAAAATGATAAAATTATAGAGATGGAGAAGAGATTAGTGGTGGGCAGAGTTTGGGGATGGTGATGTGGAGCATGAGGGAATCTTAGGGTGAAGAACAGTTTTAAATCTTGATTATGGTTGTGTTACAAGAAATCTACACATGTGACAAAATTGCATGGAAGATCACACACACACACACACACACACACACACACACACGAGTGCATATAAAACTGGCAAAATCTGAGTAAGTCGTGCACACTGTACCAATGCCCATTTCCTGGTTTTATATTTAGTCACTTAACCTCTTCAAGCCTTTGTTACTTTCTTTCAATAAATTGAGGATGATAGCATTTTCCTTCACAGAAACGTTGCTAATTTACAAAAATAAATGGAATATTACACATAAAAGCACTTTATTTCTTTGAAGGGGGGAAGCTATCTGTGACAAATGATAATAGCCTCATAATTACCATTGACATTCTTCTGCTCCACAAAGGCAGGTGATAATCTTGTGAAAATCATAATGCAATACACTTTACAAGGTGATGAATTTAATGAATCTATATAAACTGGATGATAAAGCCCTTTAACAAAAACAATCTAAAAATCCCTTTTGCTCTAGCCCCAAAGGTGATTCTCTTCATAGCTATGGCACCTTTAACTATCAACATCCATAAATAGAGCTTTCATGAGATCAAACAGTATACAATGCTTTAAAGAATAAGGCTTCCTCACTCCTTAAAAACAATCCTAGTTAATTCAACTTGTGCCTCATAATCATGCAGTAGTAAGACTTTTTTTAGTGAGTTTATGGCTATATTTGCTGTATAGCCTGTGACAACGTATTTACCACAAGCAAAAGGAAGACTTTTAAATGATAATTTGCACCCAGGAGGCTTCAATGGAATCTTCTTGAATAATGTGCTTCTTTCCATGGTATAAAAGTTGGCTGAATCCCAATGGTTTTCAATTGAAGAAAACAAATACATTAAATTATAAGCTTAGAGTTTCTCTTCTTACGGGCATTTACCAAGCAGCAGGACAGTAGTCAGGATTTATATTTATAGCTAAAGTGTGGAGATATGTGAATTAAGGCTCTTCTGATTCAAAATATGTTTATGAGTATTTCAATCTGAACATTTTATCACACATTAAGTGTACTATTTCATGTTCGATATGATGTTACTATGTGTGAACGATGAATTGCTCTAAAGAATGTTAAAAGTAGAAGCAGTAACACTTTTCCTCTTTTTTTTTTTTTTTGCTGGGAATGGGCTGTTTCTATTTATTCTGCTTTGGAAGTGAATATTTTTGTAATTACAAATGAGGTGAAATTTGCATTCATACTGAAAGAGTGCAAGTATCTGACAGCTCATGGTAAACTGGGCAATTATAAAATCAAAATCATCACTATAATAACTTTATAAGGATTTATTTTCTACTGTCACTATTTTTCTATATCCTTTCTTATTATTGAAGCTCATCCACTTATTAAACCAAGAACATATCTGAAAATATTATCAGATTATTTACTCATAAATAAATGTGTAAGCTAGGTTAATCATTAAAAAAGGTAAGTCTTATAGTCAATAATAATGTAACTATACATTTTCGAATAACTAAAACAGTATAATTGGATTGTTTGTAACGCAGAGATAAACACTTAAGGGGATGGATACACCATTCTCCACGACGTGATTATTTCACATTTCATGCTTATTTCAAAGCATCTCATGTATTCCATAAATATATACATCTACTGTGTACCCACGAAAGTGAAAAATATGTATTTATATTAAAAAGAAGTCTTCTTAAGAGCTTTTAAGGAGAGAAATGTTTTGTTAACTTTTCCCAGTTGAGATAGTTACTCCTGTAAGCACTTAAGAGGAAGAGAGGGCAGGGTGTTGCAGAGCCAGTTAATACAGAAGTGGTAATACTGCACGTATGTGACAAGCATAAACCCTGCTGATTGGGGCAGTACTCATTGCAATGTTCTTTAGAAGATATCATGGCCTTTATCTTTACTTTGCAAACTACTTATTTAGCCGTGCTTCTTTGTACGCTTAATGTCAAAATTACCCCTGAAGATGTTAAAAGGTAAAGATGCCCAACTCCCATCCATAGAAATGTAGTTTGTATTAACTGGGATTCACACTTGGGCAATGGCATTAATTTAAAAACAAACAAACATCAGCAACAAAACCCACGTGATCTGGGGTGCATCCTGTAGCTTCTCTACACCTAGCTGCAAACAAGAATACTTTCATTGAACTGCACGTACCTTTGCTTTTTCACCTGATGTTCATAGGAGACTTTGAAGCAAACAATCTGGTTCTCTAAAAACCAGAGGAAATTAGCAGGGAACTAAACAGGTCAGGTCTGTGAATGGCAAGGTAAAGGAAGTAGAAAAGCTAAGATGATTTAGAAAGAAGAATAAAGTTTAAGAAATTAGGTTATATGGCCGGCTGCAGTAGTTCATGCCTGTAATCCATGCACTTTGGTAGGCCTAGGAGGGAGGATTGTTTAAGCTCAGCAGTTCAAGCAGAGTCTGCTCAATGTAGCAAGAGCTCGTCTCCACTAAAGATAAATAAAACAAAAACAAAAACAAACAAACAACCAAAAAAACAGTATCCAGGCATGGTGGTGCGTGGCTGTGGCCCCGGCTACTCATGAGGCTGAGATGGGAAGATTGTTTGAGCCTAGGAAGTCGAGGATACAGTGAGCCATGATTGCATCCCTGCACTTCAGCCTAGGTGACAAGTGATCTAGTGATATTTTGTGTCAACAACAAAAAAAGAAAAGTAAAAGAAAATCATGCTGTACAATTTTAAGATTTAGTAGAAGGCTACAGTAGTCAAGACACTATAATATAGTATTGCAAATTTATCAAAAGAGCTGTAGAGAGAGTCCTGATATCCACACATATGTTACAAATTCATTTTAAACTGAGGTGAAAAAGTAATTTAATGAGGAATGAATAGCCTTTCAATAAATGTTGTTGGAAAAATTGGATATTCACATATTTAAAAAAAAGAACCTCATATCATATATGAAAATTAACTAGTAATCTATTATAAATGTAGATGTAAAACACAAAATATAAAGCTTGTAAAAAGAAGAAAATAATTCATCAAATTGGTTATGCAAAGAGTTCATTAATAGGAAACAACAAGCAAATCCCCCCAAAGAAAGACAAATTGGAGAATAGAAAAAATATCTTGTTATAAAGTCAGGACAATGAAGAGGTAAGCTATAGACTTGAAGAGAATATTTGTAAATCACATATCTAGAAAGCATTTTTAATTCAGAATTTATTTTTAAAAAACATCTTAATACTCAACATTTAAAAAATGAGCAACCTAATTACAAATAAGCAAAAGACTTGAACAGATTCTTTAACAAAAAGAATATACAGATGGCAAATAAGACATGAAAATATATTCATCATCATTATTCATTAGGATGATACAAAGTAAAATAATGGTAAGATGGCACTACACCCCTATTAATATTTGCAGACTTATAAAATGTACCTTTTAGTCAAATAAATGAGGTTTTACCTGAAAATCTTATAGACATCCTCCTCTGAATTATGTGCTGTTTGACTGTGTTTATGTGCATTGTGTATACACACACACATACACAAAAGACACACACACATAGATAGATAGATAGATGATAGATAGATAGATGATAGATAGATAGATAGATAGATAGATAGATAGATATAGATAGATAGATGACAGATAGATGATAGATAGATAGATGATAGATAGATAGATATAGATAGATAGATGATAGATTAGATAGATGATAGATGATAGATAGATAGATAGATAGATAGATAGATAGATAGATAGATAGACAGATGATAGATAGATGATAGATAGATAGATAGATGATAGATAGATAGATAGGAGACAGTGTCTCTGTCACCCAGGCTGAAATGCTATGGGACATTTATTTTGTTTTGTTTTGTTTCTGTTGAATTATCTGAATTCCTTGTATACTCTTCATACTAATTCCTCATCAGATGAATAATTTGCAAACACTTTGTCCTGTTTTAGAGATTGCCTTTTTTACTACTGATTGTTTCTTTTGTTAGGCAGAAAGATTTTTGGTTTGATATAATCCCATTTGTCTATCTGTGCTTTTGTTTCTTATGCTTTTGAGGTCTCATTCATAAAATATTTTACCACACCAATGTCCTAAAGCATTTCCCCTTTGTTTTCTTCCAGTAGTTTTATAGTTTTGAGTTTTAGGTGTAAATCTATAATTCATTTTGAGTTTTTTTTTTGTATATGGTGAAATAGAAGGATCTAGTTTTATTCTTCTGCTTAAGGATACCCAGTTTTCCATTTATTGAGGAGACTGTCCTTCCCCTAATGAATGTTCCTGATATGTTTGTCAAAAATCAGTTGGCTGTATATATGTGGATTTATTTCAGGGTTCTCTATTCTGTTCTATTGATCTATGTGTCTGTTTAATTGCATATGATTTTCAAAGAAAAAAGTACAATGTAATGTACAATATAAAAGAAAATTCTGCCTCCCCCAATCTTTAATGACACCACCCAGTAGTAGCCAATACAATTTTTGGTGCAGTTTATTAATACCATTTCTTTTGTTGTTGTTATGGTTTTAATATTTGTGATAAAATAATATTTAGCTTAGAATTCCACTTACAGCTAAGATGGAAGAAAAGGCACTGGATTTACCCGTACATTTGAAATAAGAACAACACCCAAAACAGATGGCATACACCCAGAACACTTTTCAAGACCCTGAGCTTCAAGCAGTGAAGAACAATGATCCCAAAGAGGTGGAATATAAATAAGATGAGTTCTACAATAACTCTAGCTTATATCCTTGGTAGTCTGCAGTCCATGGCTTAGAGGAACTGAGCCAAGAAGCAGTCCAGCCAACTCCCTGAGTGGAGGAGATGGAGCTGAGAGTCAGAAGCCAAGGTGACTAGAGTTCACAGAACGGAGTACTGGGCAGGAGAGAGCTGTGAGGATTGAGCCTAGAGATCTACAGAAATCCCCTTTGTGTATCTAACTGAGAGCTAATAAACACATGCTATGAGGAGTAAAAGAACCACCCGAAATGATGAGAAAGAAAGGTGCCTATCATTCTCACCTGGGCACAGAACAGTCCCTGTTCCCTCCAGGTAGACTGGAAAACCTCATGGTTTATGGGACATTGGGGAAAGTGCATAGAGAAGTTTGCCTCTATAGTGGGCTCCACTTAGTCTTATAATACTGCACTAATCCTACTTAAATAATTTCGAAAGAAAGAACCAAACAGATAAAACTGTTTATTCGTAGCTTAGCTGTGTCTCAAAACAAAGACTAAAAATATTTATAAGAATACAAAATATGCAGCACCCGACAATGTACAATGTATAATATCTGGCACCCAATCATAAATTTCCAGCAGGCAAAGGAAAAGGAACATTAATCCCATAATTGGAAAAAAAAGTATTCTAGATCAACCCTGAACTGCCAAAGATGTTATTGTTAGCAGACAACTACATTAAAACAGCTATTGTAGCTGTATTCCCGATGTTCAAAAAGTTAAGTAGAGACACAGAAGTTATAAAAATCAACACAAATGCAAACTGAAGAAATGGAAAGTTGTGTTGTCTGAGACAAAAATATATTGTAAAGGTTTGACATCAGAGAAGAAAAGGTAAGTGAACTTGATGATATTGCAGTAAAATCAAAATGGAAAAAGGAAAAGAGATAAACAAAATCAAGCATCAACAAGCAGTGGGATCATTTCAAGTGGCCTAATATATTTGTAATATGAGTCTTCAAAAAGAGGAGAGAAAGAATGGAAAAACTATTCAAAAACTTACTAAATCATTTCCACATTTGTTGCAAGCTATAAACCCACAGATCTAAGCAACTTGATGAAAATTCCACACAAGAAACATGAAGAAAAGTACTTCCAGCCACATCACAGACAGATTACTCAAAACCAATGATAAAGAAAAAACATAAAAAGCAACCAGAGCAGGAAGAAGGGAAACATATACAGAAGAACAGAACTTATAATGATAACAGATTTCTCTTCAGAAAAAATTGCAAACAAAAGTGAGTGGAGCACCATATATAAAGCACTGGAAGAAAAAAGCTATCAACCCAGAATTCTATACCCTGCAAAAATACTACATGGCAAATCCCAGACGAAATTAAGAGTTTTAATGTCATATGAAAGCCGAAATATTCCATCACCAGCTGATCCATGCTACCAGAAGTTTTCAAAGACACACCTGGAGACAGAAGGAAAATGATACCAATTAGAAAGATGGATTAAAAATATCAATGTCATGTGAAGCCATATTGAAGCCTGAGGCAGAAGGTAAAATTTTGTCCCCATAATGCATATTTTTAAACGTATTTTACAATAGTAGTTTTCCTGAGCACTGAAGTGGTTGAAAAGTATTAAAAAATGGAAAAGTGAATAAATGTATCAATGCTATATTTCATTTATTTATACTCAATATGGAATTAACTATGACTTTATTTTTGTGGCTTTAATTGAAGCCAAGTCATCCACCATGTTTTCCTTATTACCTTGATTGTGGTGGTGGTTTCATGAGTGTATGCATATGTCCAAACTCATCAAGTTGTGTGTATTAAATATATGTAGGTGTTTTATATATAAATAAGTACTCAATAATAAAAACAACACAAATAATAAAAAACAACACAAATGCAAACTAAAGAAATGGAAAGTTGTGTTGTCTGAGATAAAAATATATTGTAAAGGTTTGACATCAGAGAAAAAAAGGTAAGTAAATAAAACTTCCAAAAAAGTACTGCTCTGATTATTTCATTTACAAATGACAAAATTGCATTGTCAATCTATCTTAACCAAATAAAGACATTAAGTAAATTTTAATTACCTTAAGCTTAATGAAACTTCTATTACAGGATGTCAGTGTCAATAGATTCTTAAAAACAATTAAAGATAGTTCAACATATGAATAAGATTGCGCTAAATAAAGTTTATAAATTAGTTTTAAAGGGCAGACACAATGAAGATTTCTAAAGGGCAAATTTTGGTATTGTAGACTGTTTACAACTAACTAATCATTTCAGTAAAAATTTCTAATTAAGTAGTAAAACTACTTAAAAATCAAGGCAACGACTGACTTTTTGAGAGGTATTCACATAAAATAACAATTCCTTTGTTAAAAATTCCAAATCTTAAAAAACATTTTTTTTTCATTTCTCCATGTATCCATTGTGAACTTAGGGTATATATAATCCTTATAATTTCTATTTCATTTGTGATTTCTCCCTAATATTTAATACTCTTAGATCTGGTAATTTGATACTCTTAAATCTGGTAATTTGAATTTTTCCAATTAATTTTTAATTTTTATTTATTTTCTAATTCGGGTAATATATTTGTCTCTTGCTAACACTTTACATTTGTCAAATGTGCTTTCAAAGTTACTTTCTCATTTATTTCAAGGAAAGTGATGGCGTTTTATTAATCATGCAACTTTATATGTAATCATTTTTTTCTTTGTAGACTTTTATTAACTTTCCCCACATAATTCAAACTATCAATAGAGACATGTTACCTGAAGCTGTGTAGTCTGTTTGCTGTAAATGATATGTTATTTTGTGCACATAGTATTTAAAATTTCACAGAATATTCTGTCATTTCTGTATTTCTAATTGTATTACTTTCTGCAAAGCATTATTAAACAATCAGTTTGAATGTTTCTAAAAACATTTTATAAAAGTATGAAAATGAATTATGAATTTGTACAGACACAAATCTCTTTAAATTTTTTCCAACATTTAAAATGTCCTTTTTTTTGTGAATATTTTATTCTGTTTTATGTAGGCAAGAAAGTGTTTACAGAAAACAAATAAAGACAAGCCTTCTGTGGAATAAATAAGCCTGTTCCCATGAATCAACTCAAGATCAGATCATTTTTCTGAACCATCTTTAAAAATATTCAGATATTATATGAAAATTTTTTATGAAATTGTTATCTTCTTCTTGTATATGCCCATGTTCTATTACAACGTTTAATTTTAAACAAGCAATTGGTGGCCATCTTAGTGTAGTACTAACATTTGAAACTGCATCTTCTTATTTTATTGATCACCTACGTATTTAATGTTTTCTAAAATTTCTAATTTCTACTTTATTGATTTTTTATTGGAACTCAAAATTATTTAGTTAACTCTGAATTTGATTATTTTGTTTTAATAACATCAATCCTAGAGACTCATTTATGTTAAGATCAGTTTCATCAAAATGATGAGATACTGTGATTTTCTGGCCAAGCATTTTCGTTATCTCTATAATTCAGATGCATATTTATACCCATATTCCTTCTTTCTACAAACATTGAACTACTTGGCTTTCTAGATGTTATGTCTGCAAACCTCGGAAAACTTAAAATATATACACTTTAACGATGCATATTTAATTAATGTAAAAATACCATACAATAAATATTTAATTAATTTATATCAATTAACTTATTTCATATAAATTATAATACATAAAAAGTAGGCATATGTAAAATTTACATTAAACTATAAAATCTGTCATTAAAAATGACATGAAAGTATGCACTGTGTTTCCAGGCATATTTGGTTAAAAAAAAGTGAAAAATACGTTTTTAAATATAAAGAAGTGAATAACAGCCAACTATTTATGACGGTCTTAGGTCAATAAGCATGCATATTCCTGATAAGCTTATTTTGCTGTTTAAAAATATTTTTTCAGAAAAAATTTGATATTTTATTAAATCTCATGAATGATAAATTTAAAAAATTAATGCATGAAATTTGAATTAAAGTTCTCTTAATTATATTTTAAATAACATACATACATAATGTATTTATTAAGAATTAAACCTTTTCTTTTACCAGTCCATGCTATGAATTGCCACTGTAAATAGCAGAAACAACTTGCCATCTTCCCAAATGACAGAGCAAGCATTGTCTGCAGAGTTGCAAGTGAGAGCTGTGTTTGTTTGTTGTGCCTCCCCACAGCCTGAGTCTCAGGGCCCTGGCCATGCACGGTCAC
Source organism: Symphalangus syndactylus (assembly GCF_028878055.3). Lineage (NCBI taxonomy): Eukaryota > Metazoa > Chordata > Mammalia > Primates > Hylobatidae > Symphalangus > Symphalangus syndactylus. The sequence continues at coordinate 16,440,398 of NC_072437.2, forward strand.
ATCCCAATTTTATTTTAAGGGTTGACATTGGCTTCATCATGGATATTTTGCATTAATTTTAATATTAAATATGACATTAAATATTATTCATCTTTGCGTTTTCCTGCTATACCCTTAAATATTTTCCTTGAGGCAGATGATTCAGTCATCTCAACCTCATCAGGGACCAAGGGAATAGCTACTTGGGTAAATACCTAAGATTTTTTGAAATTTAAATTTCTTTACAAGGAAGTTTACTATATGAACAAAAGTAATTGCAAGGTAATGTGGCATTTATGAAATAGATAGAAGAAAATGTGTAACTATAATAGTACACATTTCAGGAGAAGAGACATGGATATTCTAGAGACGAACAAACGTGTGCTAAACATGAAGTGGCATATCACCTGAAGGTAAGTTGTGATAGCTTAAAAATGTGCACTATAAACCCTAAAACAGCCAGTAAAATCACAAAACAAAGAGGTATAGCTAAAATCCAATAAAGGACATAAAATTGCATCATAAGAAATAGTTTAAAATAAGGCAGAAGAAAAGAAAGGAAAAAAAAGAAGGCAGACACATAGAGAACAAATGATGTACCTAAGATGAACCATATTGATGATCATATTACATGATAATTATCTAAATACCATTAGCGAAAGCAAGAAATTATTGGATTGGAAGCAAATTATGACCCTACTGTAAGCTTCCTATGAGAAAGTCACTTTTAACATGAATGGAAAAATAGCTGAAAAGTAAGCAAAAGCAAAAAGATATATGATGCTAGCACTGGTCAAAAGAAAACGGGAGTGGCAATGTTAATATCACATAAAACAGTTTTGAGAATGAATGAAAAATATCATCATGGTAAAGCAAGTCATTTTATAATGATAAAGGTCACAATTAATCAAGAGGACATAACAGTTTTAAAACTTTACACATCTAATAACAGAACTTCAAAATATATAAAGTATAAATGGATGGAACTGCCAGGAGGCAGAAACAAATCTGCAATTATAGTTAAATATTTTCATATCCCACTCTAAATAATTTATAGAATGACAGAAAATCAATAGGGATATGGAAGATTTGAATAAGATTATCAACCAATTTCACCAAAGTGATATTTTAGAACAATCTTATCAAACGGCAGTAGAAAATATACAATTTTTATTGTACATGGAACATTTACTAAGGCACACCAAATGTTTAAAAAGTTTCAAGTCATACAAAGCATGTTTCCAACCACAATGGAATTAAATTATGATCAAACAGAAAGATCCCTTGAAAATCTCCGTAAATAACACACTTCTAAATAGCCCATGGAACAATAAAGAAATTATAGGAGAAATTTTAAAGAATTTGGAGCTTAATCAAAATGATAACACAACATATAAAAATTTGTGAGAAGCCACTATAGCAGGTTGCAAATCACATATTTGAAAATGACTTATATCCATGTTATATAAAGCATTTTTAAAATTCAATAATATTAAACAAAATAAGTGAACAAAAGTTTGCATAGTTATTTCAGAGAAAAAATAACGATGGCAGATAAGCACATGGAAAGATTCTTAGCACTATTGGATATTAGGAAAATGCAAATTATAACTGCAGCGTAATACAAATAGACACCTCCTATAATGACTAACCTTTAAAAATTGGCCATTCTAAGTGTTGGTGAGAATTTCAAGGAACAGGAACACTCACATAGAGCTGAAAAAAATGTGAAATGATACAATCACTTTGGAAAAGAGTTTGGCAGTTTTTGAAAATGTAAACATTTGCCTACCATTATATCAACTCCACCCCTGGATAATTCGGGAAGACAAAAATAAGAATATGTCTGCACAAATCCAAATAAACGCATGTTTACAAAACCTTTATTTGTAATAGCCAAAAACTGTAAATCACTCAAATGTCCATCAGGAGGGTGAGTAAGTAAACAAACTTGGTATAGCTATACGATAGAACATTACACAGCAATATAAAAAGAATAAACAATTCATACATACTACAGCATGGATGATTCTCAAATTAAGAATGCCAGTGAAATACGTTAGGCAAGAAAGTGCAATTGATATATGAGTCCATTTATATTAAATCTTAGGAAACACGCATTAGAGTTTAGGGGCAGAATGTAGTTGAGTGGTTGCCTGGAGATGAGATGTGGTAGTGACAGGGTGGGACAAAACAGTTAAAAGGATTATGACAAAGTTTGGGGAGCAATCAGTCCACTCCTAATTTTGGTCATGGTTTTACAAATGATTACTAATATCAAAACATCAAATTTTACACTTTAAATATTTGCAGTTGACTGGATATCAAATATTCTAAATAAAGCCTTTTTTTCTTTAAAAAAAAAAGAACTTTGGGATTTATGTCAGTTCTATTTCAGAGCCTATTACTTCTTTCATAAGTTTATAACTTTTGTCAGGTGACTTTCTCATTACATACTTCAATTTTCTCATCCATAAAGTGAGCAAAATGGTACTTAAGTCTTATTTGCATAGAAGCACCTAATAGAGATAAGTTCTATGCCCATTTTCACAATCTTAGTCATTTCAAACCATGATTCTGTCTATTTCAAACTCCTGACTGGAAGAATTGCAGTGCTTCATTAAATATGATTTTTTTATTATTATTATTTCACCTTAAGTTCTGGAATACGTGGGCAGAAAGTGCAGGTTTGCCACATAGGCATACATGTACCATGGTGGTCCCCTGCACCTTTAGAGTCAGTTTATATTTTAATGTGTTTCCAAACAATACACACACTGCTTCTTTCAAAATATGCCTAAGGCCGTATCTTGTAACTTTAAAAAATTCTTACACACAAGTGGAAAAATATTGTTTTACACCAAAACCTTCTATATCGAACCAGATAGCCAGTAGTAGTCACATGCATGCTGATTTTGTGTCCATATTTGTAAACATATATTGTGTGCTGTCCATATGAAGAACTCATAAATTTGCTACATGTATGCATGAATGACAGCATCAATGTTTTTTCTTTTGTTTTGTGATTTTGTCACTAAATCTCAGAATAACTTTAGTAAACATCATTTGGCAGAATGTTGTTAATCTAAACATCTTTGGAACATTTATTGAAAGTGCATGTTGTGAATCTGAAATGTCTGGAAACTGAATCTCTAGCCTCTTAGAGCAATGACAAGACAGATGGCCAGTTGTTGCATCAGGCAATAGTTGACGAATATGCCTCTCAGCAACCCTCTTAAAGCTAAGAGTCAGCATCTGGTGAGAATGCACAAGCCATTGAGTGGACTACAGAGTCTGGGAGGGAAGCCACTTGGCTGCTCCAAGTTACCGAGGCTTTCTTAGAGGCAGCACCATATGGATCAGTATTGAGAAAAGAGTAGCTCAAATGAAAACTGAATAAAGAGACGAGCTAAAGCAAATTAGAAACAGAAGGTGAGTAGATTTGTGAAGAACTAAAATCAGAGACCTAAACTTGAGCTCATAGCTTTTTTCCTTCTTTATGCAATGTGTATGTCATGACATTTCCCTGCCAATGCAGTGCCATTTAAGGACTGACATCGTGCGATTCATATAGTCCTAAACAAAGAGCTATTTTGTGATTGTTTTGGATGTCGGGGTACACATGTTTATTTGTTCTCTACATAGGTACATCATTCCGATATCAACCATTTCATTTGTAGTCTTGACAGAAAACACGTGTTACCATTTTGTTAAGAACAATGCTTAGAAACTAATATACTGTTTAAACTGGTAAATGTTCAACATATATATATGTATATATGTGTGTATATATCTATATACATGTTGATTTTATTCAAATGCATGATTAGAGGTTACTAGGAAAGAGCATTTTCAGCGTTAAAGTTTTTCTTTTCACTACGTGTTTTCTGAACATCTACTGTATCTGTGGTTCTGTGCTCTGACATGAAGAAAGAATTTTGAACATGAGTGTTTAATCTTTAGGAGGAAGCAGTGTCTTAGCAGACACAGCCATGTGAAGAAGGACATTTCTGACATAGTGGTCAATTCTATAATGGTGATATGTACCTGATGCTGGGAAGCAAGGACAGATACCAAGCCGAGTCTAGAGTCAGTGGTAGCAGAGGTCGGAAAGGTTTTCGTGGAGGGGTTGTGCTACAGTCTGAATGTGTTCCCTAAAATTCATGTGTTAGAAACTTAATCCCCAGCGCAAGTGTTGGGAGGTGGGGACCAATGGCAGGTGAGATCATAAGGGCTCCACCCTCATGAATAAATTAATGCTGCTATAAAAAATTCTTGAAGGAGTGGCTTGTTCTCTTCCACTCTTTCCTGCCATGCAAGGACACAGCGTTCCTCCCATCTTGAAAATGCGACATCAAAGCGCCATCTTGGAAACAGAGGGCAACCCCTACCACACACCGGATTTGCTGGTGCCTTCATCTAGAACTTTCTAGCCTCCACAACTATGAGAAATGAATTCTTTTTCTTTATTAATGACCCAGTCTGTGGTATTCTGTTACAGCAGCAAAAACTGACTAGAACAGGTTGACATCTCTGCTAGATATTAGTTAGTCAAGTCAAATATGGTGGAGAAGGAAGAAATGCATGGAAGGAAAACAGCATTATTTGGAGAGACACAGAAGCTTGAGAGAGCTAAGCATTTTAGAAGAATTGGTATGTCCTGAGGTTAGTGGAGAAGTAACAGGGATGCAGTTTGGTGAAGAAGGTGGAGATGAGCTCATAGCAAAATGGTTATGTTCTGTTCTGCTCATCTTGAGGTGTAAGTATGGATTCTGCTCTTTGCTTTCCCTGTGGCTTCCAGTCCCTGCTGTCAGGATACCTGCTGTTTCCACAGTCCTCTAAGGTCCTGGCTTCAGGAGACACTGAGATATACAACTGCACTGAGGCATACACGCCAGTTCTGTTTAGTGCTAGCCCTTTCCTGGATATTTGCATTTTTTAGGGCTTAAAACACATAAAATCCTTTGGAATTCCATTGATTATCTGTAAATGAGGCAGGTATTTGGAAGACTTTCTTAAATCATACTACTTTTGAGTATATTTCCTATAAGTTCAGGACAGTCTTGTTTTGAGGGGACAAAGGTGAGAAATCTGACCAATCAACAGCTTTCTTGGAGTTTCTGAGGGTGCTTTAAGGTCTCATAACATGGAAACAATATGTGTCTGTTTGAAGACCTTCGATGTCCATATGCACAATTCACCTTTCTTTCACCTCTGGGATGAGCTTTTCTTTGCTTGCTTTTGTTCTTTAATCCTGCATTATTGGTATTCAGACTCACGCTGCAGCAGAGGGCTTGCCAATGGAAATTAATCTTGAGCAGCCACTTGCTACCTGCTTGCTTGAGGCACTTTAAAATTTTCTTACAGCTACCTCATGACAGGGCAAATGAGAACAGCATTGTCAGCTAGGAAGAGTTTATTAGCCAGAGTTCAAACCTCCAGTAAACAGCGCACAGCAGCTCTCCTTCAATCATGACATCCAGAGGCAGATTTCTGAAATAATGCACGCAGGCTTCTGGGGAGAAATGGAAGCATCAGATCCCACTTCCCATGGTTGGCCCTGTGCAACTCAATTTACCTGCTCGCTAGTAGAAAGAGAATGCATCTGCCAGGCTAGAAGGAATCCTGCATCCTTAGCCTGCGATCATTTTAGATGAATAGTTTCAGGCTTAGTATACTTTGCCTCGATTAATGGGATTATTAAGAGCATATTATCACTTTCATTCAATAGTTATATAATCTTTGCAGCTCAACATGTCTCCCTCATTATAGGTACTTAGAGGTTACTTTCGAAGAAGTGTATCACTCAAGAAGGAAAAAAAAGGCTATTGAATAAAAACCATCTACAATATTAATATTTGATTTGGGGAAATGAGGTTTAATTATACCATATTGATAAACTAAAACTGTCTAGGAATAGTCAACCATCTTTGGTATTGGTTGCACATTATGTCCCAAATAAGACAGGCATTGCTACTAAAACATTTATCGTGGAAAAATTATTGAAAAGGAAAATAGGGCAAATGATCTAATGTTTGATAGGTATGCAGAACTTCCCTCTGTCACCTCCGCAGTTATGACACAATTTTATTAAAATGTAGAATTTTAATTGAAAAGTACAAAAATAACTTTATCATTTCAATATATACGTACATGCATAAATCTTGATATATTGTACTAAAGGTCATTTAATGTAGGATATAAATGGAAGCAATAGCTTGTAAAATACATACTTTTCTAAACTAGGTGCTAAAAGTGGGTTGCCATAAATCTTTTGCATGAGGACTTCTATAGGTTTACATACATTGTTCATGAAGGCCATAGGCAGTATTTTTTACTTTTTTTAACCGTAAGAAATCTAATTATCATGTCTCATCCTCAGCAGCAATGCCCGTTTATGATAAAACAATTTCAGAGTAGAAGGGTCCAGAAGTCTTGTATGTGAAAGACTGCATTTCCTCCACCTCCACCCCACCCAAATTTTAACCAGTTCTTAACACTGAGGTATTACCATTATGAAATCAGGCATCTAGGTGATGTACCTGAGAAAGGACAGATTAAAGTATGGAAATGGGCCAGGTGCAGTGTGGTGACTCACGCCTGTAATCCCAGCAGTTTGGGAGGCTGAGGCAGGAGGATTACTTGAGGTTAGGAGTTCGGGACCAGCCTCATCAACATGGTGAAACCCCATCTCCACAAAAATAAATAAATAAATACAAAATAAAAAAATAATTAGCCAGGCGTGGTGGTCCGTGCCTGTAATCTCAGCTACTTGGGAAACTGAGGCAGGAGAATTGCTTGAACCTGGGAATTCAAGGTTGCAATGAGCCGAGATCACTCCACTGCACTCCAGCCTGGGAGGAAGAGTGAGTGAGAATCCATCTCAAAAAAGGAAAAAAGTATGGAATAGGCAAGGCCAATGTTTCAGTATTTCAGAAACTATTGGACATACTGAGAAAATTCAGGAGGTGATCTGCCTAAAAGAATGTACCTGAGGTCCAAATGATGACCACCATTAGAGTTTCTTTGCTTTGTCAATTCATTAGCTCTTGCCTTGGGCAAGTCACTTACCTTTAAAGTGATTACAATACTAGTTTCTGTTGACTGAATGTTTTCCGTGGTCCTATTACTGTGTTCAATACTTCACATGCAGTCTATTTTACAAGTGAAAAAGAATAAAAGTATGTCATTCTTTCACCAACTATTTCACGTTGAGATAATTATCCCCATTCTATGGAAGAAATAAATCAAGTTTATACAGGTTAAATGAGTTATGAAGTCCATAGTGCTCTTAAGTGGCAGTCCCAGAATTCACATATATGCACTTTTAAATTTTCTGTATTTTATATACCTTATTATATTCCGAGTAGTATCATTTCAGCATGGCACCCATCCTGTATTTCAAGTGCTCAATATCCATGTGTGGCTAGTGGCCACTGCATCAGACACTTTATTTTCTTATAACTCTCCAAAAAATACCAATCTCCATGACTAGTTTTTTACTTTCCATCTGCTTGACCATCTGGTATCACCAACTCCAAATTTTTATAACATCTTACAAATTTTGAAAGACTCCAGCCCCAACCATAACTGCAAAAGCTTACCCATATCCTCTGGTATGAACTGATCTTTTTACTGTTTTCTCATTGTAGTTTGTAGTTCTTCACCACACTTAACCTAAACCTTTCTTATTGTGGTTATGTTTGTATTCATAGGTGTTACTTACTGTGCTCTTAGCTATTAGAAGCCACAGACTGGGCCTAGTTGATCTATGGATACCCCATATAGTCCTTAATACGATGCCTTATATATAGTAGCTAATTGGTAACTGTCAAAATATATTAAACCAAATGGCCAGGGAAGGAGAAACAGTAAAGCATATTTGAAAAATGATCCATTTTGTTATGTGATTTGTTTGATGTTAGAATGGCTCAATTTAGATGACATTTTAAGACTGATATCTGTAGTGTGCTAAACATTGTTTGATATATTTACCTTCTAGAACACAATAAAAGAAAGGCTACAAATAAAAATGTCTGAGGATTCTACTGCTAGCATTCAAATTTGTATTGTAAAATCCAGTATTTATGTCCTTCATAAGTGCACGTATATTTATTTCAGTAACCAACTCATGACTCTATCATCTGAAATGACATTTTGTGATGGCCACATTATGCTGGGTAATAGAAATCATATATATGGAAAGTAATTTCAAATGGATCAAGCAATCCACATATTAAGAAATGAATGCAGAGGTAAGAAGCAACAAATCAGTAAATAGCTTATACTTCCACCTCACACAAAGAAATGTCATAATTTTTCTGGCCGTTGACTGTAAAAATTATGAATATTCACCTAGAATCCCCAAGAGGAAAACAAATGAAAAAATAAACAGTTTTTTCAAATCAATAAGAGACTGTGAATCAAACTGAGGCAATGGCATTTTGATGACAACTGTATTTTAAATTATTTCTTTAGCTCAAACTTCCAGCATTCTTTCCTACTGGCTTGTATTAAAGATGTACTCTTGCTTATTCTTGTTCATTAAATCCAGACACACTTTATACTAGGGTAATTTTTTAATATATGAAAGAGAAATAAAAACTGTCTTAAGCTTATCTCTAATTGCATAGTTGATATCAACACAATGGAAAAAAGAGCAGATCAGAACAAATTGCTGTAATAAAAACTGGTTTAATTTTCCCATGATTTACAATATCTTACACAAAAAATTACAGAATTGATCAAATATAAGGCAGTGTTAACTGAAAAAAAATCTATTATGTTTCCAGTTATAAGTGTTCACTCTTATAATCGTGGTTCGCTGTTAAAATTATTTTCAATTTCTTATTTTTGTGTGGTATGTGTATGATTTCTCTCTAGCGATGAAAGCTATAGTATCACAATCATGATCAAAATATTTATTATTCAGCCATTACAGTTAGAATTAAAGAACAACACTACACATTCTCAATTTTTTTTTTGTATTTAGAAATTAAGTTTACATAATTCTCCATACTACCTTTGAGGAGAGGCTGTTAATACAAGTTCAACATATTTCTGTAATGATATTTCTAAATATATGAATTATGTTTTATTTTAATTTTGGTGTTATTGAGAAGAGTTTTATCCCCATCCCTTAATTCATCTGTGCTATCATGTAGAAAACCAATATTTTGTGTATCTTTATACAATTGAATATTTTACCAAATTTTCTTTAAATTTGCTGTTAGCGTCTCTTAATTTTCTTTTAAATTGAATTGTTTTTTAAAGGCATATAGGCATACCCCTTAAAAAGTCAAAGTGTCTACCTGATTATGGAGAGCGTTCTGTCCTTTCTTCTTCCATCCTGTAGCACCACCCAGAAGAAATTGCTTTTAATAATTTTCTTATCTTTCATCAGGTACCAAATTCCATATCTCAACATCAATTGTGTTGTTTGTTCTTGGATTTTCAGGTTTCGGTATGACTTAATGATTTCCAATTAGGAAATTGAGAATTTCAACCTATCACATATTTCCAGCTCTGACATGAATAACACACTGTCTTCTCCCCTTTACTCAAACTAGTTCTCCGAATTTCATTTCAACAATGTAAGTGTTTACATAATTATGGCGAGGCACACATCACCCTGAGGAAAGTTAGGCGGTGCCTAACATTGCTTGTTCCTTGTGTTACTTTGTCTTCCCTGGAGTTCCTCAGGGTCTAATTTTAAACTATTTTACTCTTACTCATTTTTTAAATTAATTCATCTCCTATCACTCCCCCTTTGAATACTTTCAGACACATGAGTATTTTCTTCCCTCTCCTATGTCAAGTACTCTGTCAAATGGATCTTTACTGTCTTCCTGTTTCATTTTTTTTTTATGGAGATTATGTCAAAAATAAAGGTAATGATTTTGAGAAAGTGCCATGTATGAAATTGCCTTTATTTTGGGATCCTACTGAATTGGTTAAATATAGAACTATGGTTGGGAATTTCTTTTCTCTACAGTAATACCTTTTCTTTTGAAGGTATTTCTTCAACCCTCTCTAGTTTCCCTATTGAGTTTAAGACACTGATAGTTACGATAATGAGTTCCTTGGAAGTCTTTAAGATTATCTTCCAGTTCCTGGTAAACCGAAATTTGAAAAAGTGTCCCTTACTGCAGTTCTAATTTTCCTTCATTGTTTGGAAAGTAGGTGACCCTAACAGTTAGAAAACTCAAGTTTTTATTTTTCAGTTTCAAGAAATTTCCTAGACTTACAGTTTTGATTATTTCATCTCAATTTTCTCTCTCTCTTTTTTTTTTTTTTTTTGAGGAACTACAATTTGAGCTCTATTTGGGTCTATTATACTGATTCTTTAGTAATCGAATCATGTCTTTCTTATTTCATTTCATCTTGTTTGTATCTTTATTATACTGTGTGTATTATTTCCTTAATTGTGTATTCCAGGCATGTTCCTTTTAAATTTTATTTTTGTATTTCTATTATTTTGTTTTTCCATGCTCTTGGATTTCTATTACTATTTTCTTTGATTTATTCTCAAAATGTTATCTTGCAACTTAAAAAAAAATCCTATTTTATTTACCTAATGATGTGTTTTCCCTTCATTTTATTGTTTGTTTTAAATTAGGTAAATCAGTTTGCATCTGTCTGCATGCATGCGTTTAGGAAATTGTGACTGTAGTTTTGGAAATTGTACTTAGTAAACAATAGCCACAGTGGAAGAACTACAAAGTTTTTGGAATAATTTAAGTTTGCTCCAAAACCCAGGTAATGTTACTGTGCCGAGCCAGAAGTTGAGAGTGGAAGTGGGGTGCACAATCTCCTTGATTTACGAGGAAGTTACTGTTCCTTCTTTGTATTAATACAGCCTTGCAAGCATTATAGTTAGAAGAAAATGATCTAGAAATCTGATATTGATTTTACTTTATTTACTATTTTGAAGGGTGCTAGTGATTTGCATTGTAGTTTTTGTGCTACTACAGATATTTTTGTAATTGGCAAAGGCGAGGTGACATCTTAAACTAGATCAGGAAGACTTGCTTTGTTTGATTAAAGGTAATATAGAAAGTATTCACAGAAATAAGTTGATTATATGTAACACCACTTCTTTGTGTAAAATTTTAAAATACATACTTACACTAAAAAGTAATGATATTTGATAACAAATTTATTGTTAACTATTTAAGGACCTTGCTCCAGAATCAAAATATGAAGTCAGATATGCATCTTCTCAATGCCAAACAGAGATGGGTAACTCAGAACAGGGAGAAAGGGATCAAGTATTTGCTGCTATTAGAGATTTAGACCTTGTGCAAATAAAACAGAGAGGAAAATGCCTCTCTTGCTTTTGTTCTAAAATTTTGCATTTCTAATTTTTTTAATCAAAGAAAATATCTATGGTAAATCAATGAATAAACATCTTCTCAAACAGGGAGAGTACAGATGTAGTGTGCGCCATTTTGGAGTAATTTCTACTCTGAAAATATTTACTGAAGATTAAAATATAGTAATTTTTTAGTTTATCTACAATATTATCATAATACATTCCATCTTTTGCTTATACTCATTTAGTTTTTAAAAAACATAAGTTTCGGGAATTTACATTTCTCATCTCTATATGTATAACTACACTTTTTAAATTATGATTCTGAAAAATAAAAATGTCCATTTCTATCTTTGTGAAGATATGAAAATCCCTTGTGAGGAGATAATCAGCTAGCAAAGGGCTTCTATTTATTAACAAACATCATTGTTGTAAAGAATGTAAAGATTGTTTCAAATGGAGATTTTTTATTTGGATAGCATTTCTATTTGTATTAATAGGCTTAATGAATTATTTTAATGTTTTCCATTTGATTCTAATTAATATTTGCAAATATCTATTTCTCACTGCAAATAGATAAAGTGTCAAGATTTTTTGTAGGCGACAACCCCTGAAAAAGTCATGAAGATGTGTTTAAAGATGACATCGGCCGCTTGAAAATGGAAAGAAGAGATTTAAATGCTACTAATGATTCCAGAGAAGGAAGTCTCTACCTCTCCTTCCCTCTAGGATAAGATTTTCTGGAGGGACCAGAATGTAGTCAATTTTGTAAAATGATCCAGATCATCTTGAAAACTGCCTATCTCTGAGTAGGATAAAATAATCTGTTTATGTCATTTAGTTCCAGTGTTTAACAGTATCATTCAAATGTCTGATGATCTTAGGATTTTTAACTTGATTAGATAAGCATTTACTGAGTGGGTGTGTTAAAATGCCTCACTATAAATATAGACTTGTCTATTTCTCTTTGCAATCATTTTGTTTTGTGTATTATTTGAGTCTGTATTACTATGTACATGCCATTTATATAGTTATATATTCCTGTCAAGTTGACATATTACCATTATAAAATACCCCTATATTGCTAATAATGGCTTTTGCCCTAAATTATACTTGTTCTAATTTATTATAGATATAACACTTTATTTGTATGTTAAAATTTTTCAATTCTTATGATTCAACACACTCTGTATTCTTATATTGAACATGTGTCTCTTTTAAGTGAAGAGGTTGTTGTTGCTTGTCTTGTTTTCATTTAGTCTGACAATGTACACTGTTCATTAGGGCATTTAGTCCATCTGCAAGAATACAATTACTGATATATTGCAGTTTGAATTTACTATCTAATCATTTACTGCCATTTTACTATTTTGTTTCAATTGTTGTTCTGTGTCTCTTTTTGCCATTCTTGGTTTGAATGAATACTGAATATTGTATCATACACTTCATGTATGCCGTTTCAAATCTTGGTCTCAACTGTCTCTCCATCCACTGCGAAACCAACCACATTATGCTTCATTGAGGTACAACTTAACAGCATGTTGCTTCAATTTCGTGCATTATTCTTCTTGCTTCCTGCTTTAGGACTCATAGATCATGTGTAAGCAACCTGGAAACAGGAGATGTTTTAGCTCCAAAAGTCTAGACTTAACTGTGGCCCTATGAATGTCAATGAATTAATGTTTTTGCAAGCTTCTGTCATAAATAAAAGTCTCAATTTGACCAGTAATTGGAAGATGTGGAATCAGAACTTAGGAAGTTTGGCTCCACAGTTTTTGCTCTTACATTCTGCGCTAGTAAGATCTATTTTCAATTATTTCAAAAGAGCAATCGTCCCATCATGAATTACTAAACAAAATATTATCGCATTGCTTTAAAATGCATCATTTGCATAGAAAATCAACTGTTTCTACAATACAAGCATCTTTTAATCCTAAATTTGTATAGTACTGAATGACTGCCATACTACATCAGTTACTGTAGTTGCATGGTAGTGTCCATATCTGAGAGAAAAATGATCTTCATCATTTCTTTGTTTTTAACTTTTCTCTTTTAGAAATATTTAAATCTTTTATCAGAAATTTGTTTTACATTTACAATTTATTTTAGTTGTTAATTTACTAAATATATGGATAACTTGGAGACAGTATAATCTTTTTATCTGAAATGTAGTTCATATCTTCTTGTAATTAGATATTATATCCTAAAGAATATGTTTCATCAATTTATTTAAATACATCTTGTAAAGTTTATGAGTTGATAACTTAGATACTTCATATCATATTTCTCATTAAATTATTTCATAATGTGCTTATATTAATAACATGGAAATATATTTAAGATAATGTTAAATTCTGAAATTTAATTCAAAAGCTAACTACTAGAAGAGAACAGGCATTTCATGTGAAAAAATATAATGTCTTAGTTTACTACACATTAAAAAACTAAAAATAACAATGTGGCTTTTAAAATAAACCAGCAAATTATAGGTAGACTTAAGAAAGTCTTGTTTTCAAATAAAAGAAGTTAAGGATTTTACTACATTTTCAATTAGTCAGTAAGCCACTGGCCTTTTACATTTGATCCCATGCTTCACATTTTAGGGATTTTAATGACTGTGTCTAGATGTAGCACCTAATTATATATTAATTTGGACTGAAGAAATGTAGGACATCCAAATAAAGAGAGGTAAAGAAAACCAAAAGCACTTCAAATACTTTAATGTAATTTTTTAAAAAGAATATATAAAGTGAAAGAGAGTAAGGTGTATCATAAACATGAAATTCTTTAACAAGGTTGAGCACAAATGACTCCTTCTTAAAACCATCTAAAGTAAATTTGCTTTGACCAGTTTTATATTTATCATATTATTGCACTCTCACAAAATATATGTAGAGTGTTCAAATATTTAATTCTTCGATTTTTAGATTCTGAAGGATAGACTTATTCCCCACTCATATTTCTAGTCCGAGATCCTAGTATTGCAGTATGAAAATATACAAACTAAATAAATGTATGCCAAATGAGGCAATAAATGAAGTAGTATCAATCTATCAAAGGTTTTTGCATCAGATTGATTTTGAACTAAACTCCAAAATTTAATATTACCTTATTACTGAGAAGTTTGTTATGTATTGAACAAAATATAAAGCAAGACAAACTTAAAATAATAAAGTGAGTAAGAAGTGAAAAAAATGAGATAAGAATTGTTCATAAGAGAATAGCTAAAAAGGAAGAAATACAGGGAATAATTTTCTTCCCTGCATTTTAAAAAGTTGCTTGCCTTAGGCATTTTCCCTGTACATTAGCAATTTTATGAACTGGATAAACAGATACTGAAATAAAAAAGAAAAGTAAAAAGCTAAATTTACATGTGTATCTAATTCACAAGTTAATCTGCACAGAAACACATTAGAATTTGTAGATTTCAAAATGAATCATTTCACAGGACCAGTAAATCATTCAATAATATTGACTACATTAGACTTAAGAAAAAATAATACTAAAAGAAACAACATAGAATCATGTGAAAATGAAGCATAAACTAACCAAAAAATATTACAAAATAACGCAGGAATTGTCAAAGATAAAATACGTCTGTATGAGGAATCCATGTCGTCTTTCTTTATCACCAAGACTCTCTCACAAAAGGATGGCATTTCAAGCAGGCTTGATAAAACCTAACAGAATCAAAACTGTGGAAAAGCTTCAGGCATCTGTCTTTGAGCATTGAGAACTTTTCCTTCACACAGTATCTGTCTCTGTCATTTTGGGTGGAAACAATATGAGGAAGAATAGCACAATATTCTTCAAGGTGATTTCATACAGAAACCAAACTCTCACCTGATTTTAAAAAAGGATTAAAAGTGACTAAAATACGGAATTACTTGCTATTTACATTGGTTATTTTCACTTAAAAAATGGGCATTCACATTCAGTGACTATACACTATGTAAATAGACTTTTTTCTTAGTTTGAAAGAAATAAACTAATATTTTAACTAAGTAACCCTTAAGTTAAATATTTCATTTTGATCAGGCTAAAAGAAACATCTATGGTTACTTTTAAAGTATGATGAATGTCAACACAAACCAAAAAAAAAAAAATGTCAACTAAACATCACAAAACAATAATAATCTTCCTTTTGTAACCTTACTTAATTTTGATTGAAGAAGAATTAGTATTATCACTAACTGATATTATGTTAGTCATTTCCCTGTCTATCAAAAGAAGAAAATCCCTATTACAACTGAAACTAACAAATAGGTAAGGCCTCTGACCTTACCATGCACAGACATTTCTGTCTCCCATTTGTCATTTGATCTGAAGTTGTCAGCAAACAGATGTCTCCTTTAGCCTAAGGCATACTCAGAGTTACTAGGGCAGCTGTTGCTATGACATTTGATGAAGGTATGGAAAGTGATGATAATGTGATTTGTAGGTCTATCCACATTAAGTGCTTGAGAGCATAAGATGGGAATGATGCATTCCCGGCTAATTTGTTAATGCCCATTTTAAAAAATGCTTTTAGTTAAATGCAATTTCCTGTGCCAAACATATTTTTTTCCTTTAAAGTGCCTCCTACAATAATTTTCAAGGAGTTGATCTGTGCCTGGAAATGCCCCTATTTAACATCCAAACTTTGAATGTTATTTGCATGAGAGAATATAATAGAATTTCTAATAGTCTTGCTTTTTTAAAGGCAGATGTGTCCTAATCATCAACAACACCTTCTCATAATGGATTTATATACAAACAAGGGATAATTTGTTATAATCATAATAATATAGCAGAGGGTTTCTAATATGCTTCAGTGAACTTAGAATAGTCAATAAAAATTTTTGGTTTGGGGATATGAGATCACACTCTACAAATGGTGTGGGTGTGTGTGTGTGTGTGTGTGTGGAAATGGGAGTATAATTTCTACTTTAAAATCATGGGCCCTAAATTTACCTAGATGGGCATTTTCAAAGTTGCACAATTGTGTTTCAAGAGATGAAGTACTATGCATCTTAATATTTTTGTCTTAGAGGGGTTTTGCTTTTGTTTTTAGTTCTTACAATAACACTGAACATGAAGATAGACTGTAAATAGTGATTTATTTTTAGAAAAATGGCAAAATTTATCTTTGTGTCTGTGATCAATAATTTATTATTTTATATATTCACATGAGTGATTGAAATTATCCTCATTGAACTCAGAAAGCATGGCCATGAGAACTAGTTATAATCTCATACTATGAATATGTTTATCATACTTCTCTAAAATCTATGGGAATAGAGAAAATGTGGAATTTAAAACTAAGCAGACATGATCTCTAGTACTTTGATACAGGTTAATGCTGTACTCTCCTTAAGCTTTACACTCTTCATTTTTAAAATGGAGCTAATAATAACTGTCTTGAAAGATTATTGCCATCACTGAAAATAATATTCATGAATCAACCAATACCATAACTCCTCTATAGGACATGGAAGAGTATTATATATGACAAATGATTGCTATGATTGTTATTACCAGTGTTATTATTTTCCTAATCCTAAGTAACCCAACAAAAGAAAAATACATCTGTGCATGTGCATATGTGCACGTGTGTGTATTCAAATACATACTGAGTAAAGGGAAAGTCTAACTGTATTTAATAAACCTACCTGAATCCTCAGGAAAAACTTCTAAGCCTAGTTTAAAACATGTAAACTCTAAGTTCTCTCATAGTACGTTAGTAGCAGCACATCTTAAAATCTATTGTGAATATTCTCTTAGTTCTACATGAGTCTAACTAAACAGAGGATTATTCTTAGGTGTTTGAAAGAGACATATGTGACACTGCTGTTTTGAGAACAATTTAAGTGTTGTCATGTACAGAAGTTCTCAAATTACTTTATATAAATTGTTGCATAATTGTTTTATAGTAAATAATAGACTATTAATATTTCTAGGATAACTCCAGAACAAAATTTCCTAGTACACATTTTGAAAAGGGCAACTTGAATGGCAGCTAAACTGAGAATTACTAGCATACTTGGATAGTCTTGTCTTTTTTTTTTTTTTTTTTTTTTTTTTGAGACGGAGTCTCGCTCTGTCGCCCAGGCTGGAGTGCAGTGGCGCAATCTCGGCTCACTGCAAGCTCTGCCTCCTGGGTTCACGCCGTTCTCCTGCCTCAGCCTCTCCGAGTAGCTGGGACTACAGGCGCCCGCCACCACGCCCGGCTAATTTTTTTTGTATTTTTAGTAGAGACGGGGTTTCACCGTGGTCTCGATCTCCTGACCTCGTGATCCGCCCGCCTCGGCCTCCCAAAGTGCTGGGATTACAAGCGTGAGCCACCGCGCCCAGCCCTTGTCTTCTATAATATAAACTAATTTGATTAAAAAAGGATTTAGTTTACCTGGTACCAAGTTCTTTTTTAAATTTTTATAATCTAATTATCAAAAACATGTTAATATTTTTGTAAAATAATTATCTCCAAATATAAGTTCTAAACAGTTCTAAATCATAGCTATTGGTTTTAAATGATTTCTCCATAGATTATCCAATATTGTATGGCCCTGTTGACTAGTAAAGTGTTGTTAAAATTCACTGCAAACAATGTAAGACACTTACAAACTATCCCAGTTAAAGTAAAAATATTAATAATATGCCACTGCTAAAGATTATTTTGTGAGTGAGGTAGGAGGTGTAACCACGAAAATTATTTGACACTGAAATTATTAATAAAAATTACTATCAATAAAAACCTTGTGAGTGAAAACAAATAAAATTGGAAAGCACGTATTTATTAAATGAATGCCTTTGATACTCTTTAAAGCTTATTCTTTTAAATTTCTTAGGATGTGTTCATATTGTGGTTGAAATAAAGAAGAGACTATATTTATACTCTTGTCAGTTATTATAAAATTTAATCAGTAAAAATTAGAATGAAAGGGTTCATACAAGTAGTATGAAAGACATATTTAAGTTTTAATGAGATTTTCAGCTCAATTATATCCATAAATGTTCAATTATATCTATAGATTCTATTGAATCTCCAGCCAAAGATATTAAAAATGCACTCTTATAAAGTTGAATACACATTGCATTAATGTTTTTGGAATATTATGAAGAAGAAATGAAAACATTCAAAGATTTATACAAGGCTAATATGGCTAGAACCAGTCGTCTTATCGCAGAGGTAAAATTTCTTGGTAGATTGTACTAGTTTCAATGAAAAAGAACCCAAGGACAGTATGCTTGGCATTGATTTCATGTCTGTTATGATAGTGCACATCTGATTCCCAACAACGTTTGCAGCATTTAGTGAAGCAGACATTACACGACCCTTGACGTAATAAGCATAGAGAAAATGATGATGAACTTAATGAATAAGCATTAGGAAAATGATCATTGAATCAATAAAAAATGTTATAGATAAAGTCTTATTGTTGATAAGTAATGCAAAATCCACCAAAAACGACACAACAAACATTTTAACAGATGGCAAGTCATCTTAATCAAGCAAATTAAGGAATCACACATTTAAAAAATAAAATAGTAGGTTAGTTGACATGCACTATAATTACATTGGATATATTGCTTTCAATAAACGCTAAAGGACAAATTAACATTAGTCGTGCCAACTGCATTTCTAAATCTGCTTTTCAGGCTTATAATTAAAATCCTAAATTATTACTGCCACAAATTAACAGTTTTAATGTAATGCAGACATTGTAATCATCAGCATTTAGTTGTTTCTTAAATGGATTGTCTAATGCAAATTTAAACAATGTTCACCTCAGTAAACAGTAAATACTAATAGCCTTTTCAGTGTTGCAAGAGAAAACTGTATAAGGCAGACTCTTCTGCTGTAAGTATTCTCTCAAACAAAAAGGAGAGCTTCACTCACTAGAGAAATAGTGTAATCCTTAGTGAAATAATCACGTCGGCCTCATCTAAAGTAGTGAGACTCTTAGAATGAAGTTGTTTAGAATCTTCCAACTCACAGAAAGAACAGGAAATACCATTATCTACTGTTGGAGTGAGCAATTCCCTGAGTTACTGTATGTGAATGACCCCTTTAGTTACAAGATGACTCCAGTTGGATACCAGGGCTTTGCATTCCGGCAAGATTCCCATACGCTCATTGAACCAAGGATCTCATTTAATTCTCACAACTTTTAAAAGTATTTTCATTATATCATCTTATAGGGAAATGCATTTTAAGACATGTATTACAGGTTTGGAATTTTGTCAGATTCCATTTGAAGCTCTCCATGTTTAAGCGTGTTGACGCAAAGTGATGTTTTGTGGACATTTGTCTTTATTCCTCTGCCTCATAGTGTATATCTTCTGCTACTTCAGTCATTTTGGATTGAATGATTAAATGAATTCTGAAGCTAAAAAGTGTGATTGGAAAAAGCAAGGTGTGATAATACAATGATTGATAATATAAAGTTTGGTATAATAAAAGTTCATTTTAAATTATTGTAAAATAAATGAAGACTTGATTACAAAGTAAATGAACTAAGATTTATGTATAGAGATAGTGTTTCCTTTTTTAAAAGAAGAAATGAATAGGATATACTTGCAAATCTTGGATTTAAATTTGTATTGGTAAAAGTTTTACAAATCAAAAATGATTATGGAAACTCACACATGTAGTTATCAAGATTGTTATTTATTGTTATTTGCATATATTATTTTACTTACAGAAGAGTCTACAACTACAACATGCTTTTAGTCTCCACTACAATTTTAATTATAATAATCTCTATGTAAATTAGCAGTACCTCATTTCTAGAATTGCTTTTAATTTTATGATTGAAACAGCACAAAAAATCTTTAACAACTTATGGGGCAACACAGAATTCTGAAGACAAAATTGTAATGGTGTTCTAATTTATAATTGCCAAATGAGAATTAGAAAAAAATGTAATGATAGAAAAGAGAAAAATATAAAAATCTCATCAGTTTCTTTCTGAACCTTCTTATCTATACCTTGTATTAATAACAACAGCTTTATTATTAAGCTCAACAGCATCTTTAATGATTTCTTATTGATTACCGCATACTTTTGTAAACGGAGATGATAGTCATGACAATGATAATGATGATGAGGATGATGATAATGATGATGCCATCAATTCATTTATTGTGAAAAATATTGGTGAGAATACATGACAAAATGAAAGTGTCTTTTCAACTATGCAATAATCTACAAATACAGTATTACTAATTGGAATCTGAAGTTATTCTATTTAAATTTCTGGTTAGTTGGGGAATCATTAGGATAAGATATTCATCTTAACTCCAAAATATATTAACTTTAACAAGATAATTTGGAAATTAATTTCCTTTTAATCTTCATAGCATGTATATTTATATATGTTAAAAATATTTTATAATTTTACTGTCCTGGAGTCTGTAAGGAAGATAGCTGCATAACTTATTTTAAAAAAAAAAAACTCATAAACCTGGAAAACTACCTTGTATTAGTCCATTCTCACACTGCATTAAAGGACTGCCTGAAACTGGGTAATTTACAAAGATAGAAGTTTAATTTAATCACAGGTTTGCATGGCTGGGGAGACCTCAGGAAACTTATAATTATGGCAGAAGGGGAAGCAAACATGTCCTTATTTACATGATGGCAGGAAGGAGAAGTGCCAAGTAAAATGAGGAAAAGCCCCTTATAAAACCATCAGATTTTGCGGTAACTCACTCACTATAACAAGAACAGCAGCACGGAGGTAATCACAACCCATGATTCAATTACCTCCCACTGGGTCCGTCCCAGGACGCATGGGGATTATGCAAACTACAACTCAAGATGAGATTTGGGCCAAACCATATATTTCCACACTTGGACCCTCCCAAATCTAAAGTCTTCATATTTCAAAATCAATCATGCCTTCCCACTGGCACCCCAAAATCTTAACTCATTTCAGCTTTAACCTAAAGTCTAAGTCCAAAGTCTCATCTGAGACAAGAAAAGTCCCTTCTGCCTATAAGTCTGTAAAATCAAAAGGAAGTTAGCTACTTCCTAGATACAATGGGGATACCAGCACTGGGTAAATATAGCCATTCCAAATGGCAGAAAGTAGCTAAAATAAAGAGCTACAGGATCCATGCAGGTCCAAAATCCAGCAGGGCAGTCAAATCTTAACACTAGCTCCAAAACGGACTACTTTGACTCCATGTCTTACATCCAGGTCACACTGATGCAAGAGGTGGGTTCCCACAGTCCTGGGCAGCTCCACCCCTGTGGCTTTACCGGGTACAGCCCCACTCCCACTTTCCTCCATGGGCTGCCACTGAGGGTCTGCAGGCTTTTCCAGGAACGTGGTGCAAGCTATCAGTGAATCTACCATTCTGAGGTCTGGAGGACTGTGGTCACCTTCTCACAGATCCACTAGGCAGTGCCCCAGTGGGAACACTGTGTGAGGGCTCCAAACCCATATTTCTATTCTGCACTACCCTAACAGAACTTCCTATGAGGGCTCCACCCCTGCAACACACCTCTGCCTGGACAGTCAGGCATTTCCATACAAAATGTGAAATCTAGGCAGAGGTTCCCAAACCTCAATTCTTGACTGCTGTCCACCCGCAGGCTCAACACCACATGAAAGCTGCCAAGGCATGGGACTTGCACCCTTTGAAGCCATGGCCTCAGCTGTACCTTAGCCCCTTTTAGCCACTGCTGGGACACAGGGCACCAAGTCCTGAGACTGCACAAAGCAGCAAGGCTCAGGGCCTGTCACATAAAACCATTTTTTCCTGTTAGGCCTCCAGCCCGTGATGGAAGAGGCTGTCACATAGGTCTCTGCCATGCCCTGGAGATATTTTCTTCTTTGTCTTAGTGATTAACATTTGGTTCCTCATTACTTATGCAAATTTCTGCAGCTGGCTTGAATTTCTTCCCAGAAAATTGATTTTTCCTTTGTCAGGTGGCATATTTTTTAAACTTTTATGCTTTGCTTTCCTTTTAAACCAAGTTCCAATTCCAAACTATTTTTTTTGTGAATACATAAAACTGAATGCTTTTAACTGCACCCAAGTCACCCAAACATTTTGCTGCTTAGAAATTTCTTCTGCCAGACACCATAAATCATGTCTCTCAAGTTCAAAGTTCCACAGATCTCTGGAGCAGGAGCAAAATGCTGCCAGTCTCTATGCATAGCAAGAGTGACCTTTACTCCAGTTCCCAATAAGTTACTCATCTCCCTCTGAGACCACCTCAACCTGGACTTAATTGTCAATATCAGTATCAGTATTTTGGTCAAAGCCATTTAACAAGTTTCTAGAAAGTTCCAAACTTTCCTACTCTTTCTGTCTTCTGAGCCCTCAAAACTGTTCCAACCTCTGCCTGTCACCCAGTTCCAATGATGCTTTCACATTTTTGTGTACCTTTACAGAAGCACCCACTACCTGGTACCAGTTTACTGTATTAGTCCATTCTCACACTGCTACAAAGTACTGCCTGAGACTGAGAAATTTATTTAAAAAACAAAAGTTTTGTTTGTTTGACTGCCCCGCTGAATTTTGACTGCCCTGCTGAATTTTGGACTTGCATGAACCCTATAGCCCCTTGGTTCTAGCCAATTTCTCCCATTCTGAATGGCTGTATTTACCCAATGCCTGTACCCCCATTGTATCTAGGAAGTAACTAAGTTGCTTTTAATTTTACAGGCTCATAGGTGGAAGGGACTTGCCTTGTCTCAGATGAGACTTTAGACTGTGGACTTTTGAGTTAATGCTGAAATGAGTTAAGACTTGGGGGACTGTTGGAAAGGCATGATTTGTTTTGAAACGTGAAGACACGAGATTTCGGAGGGGCCGGGGTGTGAAATGATATGATTTGGCTCTGTGTCCCCACCCAAAGTTCATCTTGTAGCTCTTATAGTTCCCACATGTTGTGAGAGGGACCTGGTGGGAGATAACTGAATTATGGAGCAGGTCTTTCCCATGCTGTTCTCATGATAGGGAATAAATCTCACAAGATCTGATGGTTTTAAAAATGGGATTTTCCAGATTGCTGGCAAGATGGCTGAATAGGAACAGCTTCAGTCTGCAGCTCCCGGCGAGATCGACACAGAAGGCGGGTGATTTTTGCATTTCAAACTGAGGTACCTTGTTCTTCTCATTGGGACTGGTTGGACAGTGGATGCAGCCCACAGCGGGGCAAGCCAAAGCGGGGTGGGGTGTCGCCTCACCTGGTAAGCACAAGGGGTCGGGGAATTTTCTCCCCTACCCAAGGGAAGCCATGAGGAACTTAGTCTGAGGAACTCTGGCACAGACACTGCGCTTGTCCCACAGTCTTTGCAAGCCGCAAACCAAGAGATTCTCTCCGGTGCCTTATCCCATCAGCGCCCTGGGTTTCAAGTACAAAACTGGGCAGCCATTTGGGCAGACACCGAACTATCTGCAGGAGTTCTTTTTTTTTCCATACCCCAGTGGCGCCAGGAACACCAGTGAGACAGAACCATTCACTCACCTGGAAAGGGGTCCTGAAGCCAGGGAGCCAAGCGGTTTGGCTGGGTGGGTCCCACCCCCAGCGAGTTCAGCAAACTAAGATCCACTGCCTTGAAATTCTTGCTGCCAGCAGAGCAGCAGTCTGAGATCGACCTGGGATGCTCAAGCCTGGTTGGGGGAGGGACGTCCGCCATTGCTGAGGCTTGAGTGGCTGCTTTTACCCTCACAGTGTAAACAAAGCCACTGGGAAGTTCGAACTGGGTGAAGTCCACTGCAGCTCAGCAAGGCTGCTGTGGCCAGACTGCCAGATTTCTCTCCTCTGGGCAGGGCATCTCTGAAAAAAGGCAGCAGCCCCAGTCAGGCACTTACAGATAAAACCCCCATCTCCCTGGGACAGAGCACCTGGGGGAAGGGACGGCTGTGGGCACAGCTTCAGCAAACTTAAATGTCCCTGCCTGACAGCTCCAGAGCAGCGGACATCTCAGCACAGTGTTTGAGCTCTGCTAAGGGTAAGACTGCCTCATCAAGTGGGTCCCTGACTCTCATGTATCCTGACTGGGAGACACGTCTCAGTAGGGGCCGACAGGCACCTCATACAGGAGACCTTTGGCTGGCATCTGGCAGGGACCCCTCTGGGATGAAGCTTCCAGAGGAAAAATCAGGCAGCAGTCTTTGCTGTTCTGCATCCTCCGCTGGTGATACCCAGGCAAAAAGGGTCTGGAGTGGACGTCCAGCAAACTCCAGCAGGCCAACAGCAGAGGGGCCTGACTGTTAGAAGGAAAACTAACAAACAGAAAGGAATAGCACATACACTCAAAGACTGCATCCAAAGGTCACCAACATCAAAACCAAAGGTAGATAAATCCACAAAGTTGGGAAGAAACCAGCACAAAAAGGTTGAAAATTCCAAAAACCAGAATGCCTCTTCTCCTCCAAAGGATCAGAACTCCTCACCACTAAGGGAACAAAACTGGATGGTGAATGACTTTGATGAACTGACAGAAGTAGGCTTCAGAAGGTGGGTAATAACAAACTCCCCCGAGCTAAAGGAGCATGTTCTAACCCAATAAAAGGAAGCTAAGAATCTTGAAAAAAGGTTAGACGAATTGCTAACTAGAATAACCAGTGTAGAGAAGAACATAAATGACCTGATGAAGCTGAAAAACACAGCACAAGAACTTCGTGAAGCATACACAAGTTTCAATAGCCAAGCTGATCAAATGGAAGAAAGGATATCAGTGATTGAAGATCAATGTAATGAAATAAAAGAAGAAGACAAGATTAGAGAAAAAAGAATAAAAAGGAACAAACAAAGCCTCCAAGAACTATAGGCCTATGTGAAAAGATCAAATCTATGTTTGATTGGTGGACCTGAAAGTAACGAGGAAAATGGAACCAAGTTGGAAAACACTCCAGGAGAACTTCCCCAGTCTAGCAAGACAGGCCAACCTTCAAATTCAGGAAATACAGACAACACCACAAAGATACTCCTCGAGAAGAGCAGTCCCAAGACACATAATCATCAGATTCACCAAGGTTGAAATGAAGGAAAAAATGTTAAGGGCAGCTAGAGAGAAAGGCCGGGTTACCCACAAACGGAAGCCCATCAGACTAACAGCGGATCTCTCTGCAGAAACCCTACAAGCCAGAGGAGAGAGGGGGACAATATTCAACATTCTTAAAGAATTTTCAACCTGGAATTTCATATCTAGCCAAAATAAGCTTCGTAAGTGAGAGAGAAATAAAATCCTTTACAGACAAGCAAATGCTGAGAGATTTTTGTCATCACCAGGCCTGCCTTACAAGAGCTCCTGAAGGAAGCACTAAACATGGAAAGGAACAACCGGTACCAGCCACTGTGAAAACATACCAAATTGTAAAGAACTTCAACACTATGAAGAAATTGCATCAACCAATGGGCAAAACAACCCTAGCATCATAATGA
This sequence comes from Symphalangus syndactylus, assembly GCF_028878055.3. Lineage (NCBI taxonomy): Eukaryota > Metazoa > Chordata > Mammalia > Primates > Hylobatidae > Symphalangus > Symphalangus syndactylus. The sequence goes on from NC_072437.2 coordinate 16,466,080, forward strand.
CAGGATCAAATTCACACATAACAATATTAACCTTAAGTGTAAACGGCCTAAATACCCCAATTAAAAGACAAAAACTGGCAAATTGGATAAACAGCCAAGACCCATCAGTGGGCTGTATTCAGGAGAGCCATCTCATGTGCAAAGACACACATAGGCTCACAATAAAGGGATGGAGGAATATTTACCAAGCAAATGAAAAGCAAAACAAAGCAGGAGTTGCAATCCTAATCTCTGATAAAACATACTTTAAACCAACAGTTCAATGAGAGAGAATATTAATAAGGGTATTCAGGACTTGAACTCAGCTCTGGACCAAGTGGATCTAAAAGACATCTACAGAGCTCTCCACCCCAAATCAACAGAATATACATTCTTCCCAGCACCTCATCACACTTATTCTAAAATTGTCCACATAAATGGAAGTAAAACAGTCCTCAGTAAATGCAAAAGAACAGAAATCATAACAAACAGTCTCTCAAACCACAGTGCAATCAAATTAGAACTCAGGATTAAGAAACTCACTCAAAACTGGACAACTACATGGAAACTGAACAACCAATAACCTGCTCCTGAATGACTACTGGGTAAATAATGAAATGAAGGTAGAAATAAAGATGTTATTTGAAACCAATGAGAACAAAGACACAACACACCAGAATCTCTGGGACCCATTTAAAGCAGCGTGTCGAGGGAAATTTACAGCACTAAATGCTCAAAAGAGAAAGCAGGAAAGATCTAAAATTGACACCCTAACATCAAAATTACAAGAACTAGAGAAGCAACAGCAAACAAATAGAAAATCTAGCAGAAGACAAGAAATAACTAAGATCAGAGAAGAACTGAAGGAGATAGATATATGAAAAACCCTTCAAAAAATCAATGAATCCAGGATCTGGTTTTTGAAATGATCAACAAAATAAATAGAACACTATCCAGACTAATGAAGAAGAAAATAGAGAAGAATCAAATAGAAACACAAAAAAATGATATGGAGGATATCACCACTGATCCCACAGAAATGCAAAATACCATCAGAAAATACTAAAAACACTTCTATGCAAATAAACTGAAAAATCTAGTAGAAATGGATAAATTCACAAACACATACACCCTCCCAAGTCTAAACAAGGAAGAAGTTGAATCCAATAACAAGTTCTGAAATTGAGGCAATAATTAATAGCCTACTAACCAAAAAAAAGTCCAGGACCAGATGGATTCACAGCCGAATTCCACCAGAGGTACAAAGAGGAGCTGGTACCATTCCTTCTGAAACTATTCCAAATAATAGGAAAAGAGGGAAGCCTCCCTAACTCATTTTATGAGGCCAACATCATCCTGATACCAAAAGCTGGCAGAGACACAACAAAAAAAGAAAATTCCAGGCCAATATCCCTGATGAACATGGATGCGAAAATCCTCAATAAAATGCTGTCAAACCAAATCCAGCAACACATCAAAAAGCTTATCCACCATGATCAAGGGGATGCATCCCAATGCTTTATCCCTGGGATGCAAGGCTGGTTGAACATACACAAATCAATAAACACAATCCATCACATAAACAAAACCAATAACAAAACCACATGATTACTTCAATAGATGCAGAAAAGGCTTTCGACAAAATTCAACACCCCCTCATGCTAAAAACTCTCAATAAACTAGGTATCGATGGGCCATATCTCAAAATAATAAGAGCTGTTTATGACAAACCACAGCCAATATCATACTGAATGGGCAAAAACTGGAAGCATTCCCTTTGAAAACCGGCACAAGACATGGATGCCCTCTCTCATCATTCCTATTCAACATAGTATTGGAAGTTCTGGCCAGGGCAATTAGGCAAGAGAAAGAAATAAAGGGTATTCAAATAGGAAATAAGGAAGTCAAATTGTCTCTGTTTGCAGATGACATGATTGTATATTTAGAGAACTCCATCATCTTAGCCCAAAATCTCCTTAAGCTGATAAGCAAATTCATCAAAGTCTCAGAATACAAAATCAATGTGCAAAAACCACAAGCATTCCTATACACCAATAGCAGACAAACAGAGAGTCAAATCATGAGTGAACTCCTATTCACAATTGCTACAAAGAGAATAAAATACCTAGGAATACAACTTACAAGGGATGCGAAGGACCTCTTCAAGGAGAACTACAAACCACTGTTCAAGGAAATAAGAGAGGACACAAACAAATGGAAAAACATTCCATAATCATGGATAAGAATAATCAATATCGTGAAAATGGCCACACTGCCCAAAGTAATTTATAGATTCAATGCCATCCCCATCAAGCTATCACTGACTTTCTTCACAGAATTGGAAAAAACTACTTTAAACTTCATAGGGAACCAAAAAGGAGCCCCCATAGTCAAGACAATCCTGGGCAAGAAGAACAAAGCTGGAGGCATCATGCTGCCTGACTTCAAACTATACTACAAGGCTACAGTAACAAAACAGCATGGTATGGTACCAAAGCAGATATACAGAACAATGGAACAGAACAGAGGCCTCAGAAACAACACCACATGTCTATAACCATCTGATCTTTGACAAACCTGACACAAACAAGCAATGGGGAAAAGATTCCCTATTTGATAAATTGTGTTGGGAAAACTGGCTAGCCATATGCAGTAAACTGAAACTGGACCCCTTCCTTACACCTTATACAAAATCAACTCAAGATAGATAAAAGACTTAAACCTAAGACCTAGGACCATATAAATCCTAGGAGAAAACCTGGGCAATATCATTCAGGACATAGGCATGGTCAAAGACTTCAGTTCTAAAACACCAAAAGCAATGACAACAAAAGCCAAAATTGACAAATGAGATCTAATTAAACTAAAAATCTTCTGCACAGCAAAAGAAACTATCATCAGAGTGAACAGACAACCTACAGAATGGGAGAAAATTTTTGCATCTATCAATGTGACAAAGGGCTAATATCCAGAAGCTACAAAGAACTTAAACAAATTTACAAGAAAAAAAAAATGAACAACTCCATCAAAAAGTGGGCAAAGGATATGAACAGACACTTCTCAAAAGAAGACATTTATGCAGCTAACAGACACATGAAAAAATGTTTATCATCACTGTCATTAGAGAAATACAAATCAAAACCACTATGAGATGCCATCTGACACCAGTTAGAATGGCGATCATTAAAAAGCCAGGAAACAGGCCAGGCTCGGTGGCTCATGCCTGTAATCCCAGCACTTTGGGAGGCCAAGGCAGGTGGATCACGAGGCCAGGAGATCGAGACCATCCTGACTAACATGGTGAAACCCCGTCTCTACTAAAAATACAAAAAATTAGCTGGGTGTGGTGACAGGTGCCTGTAGTCCCAGCTTCTCGGGAGGCTGAGGCAGGAGAATGGCGTGAACCCAGGAGGCAGAGCTTGCAGTGAGCCGAGATCACACCACTGCACTCCAGCCTAGGTGACAGAGCAAGACACCATCTCAAAAAAAATAAATAAATAAAGTCACGTAACAACAGATGCTGCAGAGGATGTGGAGAAATAGGGACACTTTTACACTGTTGGTGGGAGTGTAAATTATTTCAACCATTGTGGAAGAAAGTGTGGCGATTCCTCAAAGATCTAGAACTAGAAATACCATTTGACCCAGCAATCCTATTACTGGGTATATAACCAAACGATTATAAATCATTCTAATATAAAGACACATGCACATGTATGTTTATTTCAGCAGTATTCACAATAGCAAAGACTTGGAACCAACCCAAACGTTCATCAATAATAGACTGGATAAAGAAAATGTGGCACATATACACCATGGAATACTATGCAGCCATAAAAAAGGATGAGTTCATGTCCTTTGGAGGGACATGGATGAAGCTGGAAACCATCGTTCTCAGCAAACTATCACAAGAACAGAAAACCAAACACTGCATGTTCTCACTCGTAAGTGGGAGTTGAAAATGAGAACACATGGACATAAGGAGGGGAACATCACACACTGGGGTCTCTCGGGGGGTGGGGGGCTGGGGGAGGGATAACATTAGGAGAAATAGCTAACGTAGGTGACGGGTTGATGGGTGCAGCAAACCACCATGGCACATGTATACCTATGTAACAAAACTGCACTTTCTGCACATGTACCCCAGAACTTAAAGTATAATAAAAAATAAGAATAATAGAATAAAATAAAAATGGAAGTTTCTGTGCACAAGCTCTCCCTTTTTGCCTGCCACCATCCACATAAAATGTGACTTGCTTCTTCTTGCCTTCCACCATGATTGTTAGGCCTCCTCAGCCATGTGGAACTGTAAGTCCATTAAAACTCTTTCTTTTGTAAATTGCCCAGTTTCAGGTATGTGTTTATCAGCAGCGTAAAAAAAAACAGACTAATATGCTGCTCCCGTGATTCAGTTATCTCCCACTGAGTCCCTTCCATGACACGGGGTTGTGGGAACTACAGTTCAAGGTGAGATTTGGGTGGGGTCACAGCCAAACCATGTCGTACCGGTATTATATACCCTCTCCTGCAATCATTCAAACTTTTGTCATGAAAAACCTTTAAATCATTGTACAACACGCTATAACCCTAGATAGAAATATTGTACTTGTTTTTATTTTCTTCTCATTTTTAAGACTCCCAAGGCTATTTAGATTCCATAATAAAATTGTATGTTAGTCATTTTACAACAGAGAAAGTTGGCAAGTACCATGCCATTTTCTCTGACACTCTTTAATATGCCACTTTTCATTTGGTGCACTAATCATTTAAAATAAGCCTTCCCTGCTAAGCATTGTTTCTGTGGATTCTGTAGGTAGTATGTTGACCTTCCAGCACAATTTATATATCTTAAAATTTTCTGATTAGTTTGTCTTTCCATACTTGGGGGGTGTGGAGGGCTTTCTAAGACTCCCTGTGTCATATACAAAAGAAAATGTGGAACATTTACTATGAACCCTTCATGAAAATTCTGTGCTCCTGCATCTTGTGAACGCCCTTTCACATAATATTCCACTGTTTATTATTTCGTTGAACACTGTAACTATTTAACAAATTTGGTTATTACTTAATGACTAACCAAAATAAAGTCTAGTACATTCACACACTGAGGTTTACACAATGTGTTTATTTGTTTGTTTGTTGTTTATTCTTTTAAATTATTTTAGTTTTGGTTTTACCCAAAATAAAACTCACATCTCTTCTCCAGAGTAACTGCTATTCTTATATCTATTGGTCAGCAACCTAGAATATATAATCAATTCAAAGTTTATCATGTAATTCTTGCTCCATTAATCTTCCATCCTTGCTAAGACATTTTAGTTCATTTATACACAAAAGAAGCCATCTCAGATCTTCAGGGGTTGACAGACCAGCCAGACTATCCATAAGGAAGATGTACATCCAGGAACACTAGCATACACAAATTATACAAAAGTACTATTAAATATAGGTTAAATGGGCAAAATCATTTTTAATTGTAGAGATTAAGAACACACAGTCTAGAATTGGAGGGCTTGAACTCGAATCTTGAGTGTGCTTTGATCATATGACAGCAGCTTCTGCACCTCTTTCTTACTCCCATTCACAGTCTACATTCTGAGCCACGATTGCCCACGTTGGGGTTTCTCACTTGACAGCCTCCATCCCACATCCCTTGATATAGCATTCTTGGCTTGGCACAGACTTTATGTCATTCCTCTACTTACAGATTTAGAATGACTTTCTATTGTTCATTTTTGCAGACCAAATCCTTCCACACAAGTCAGAGAATTTTTGTATTGGTAATTAAGGAAAAGCTTTAAGTCACTGTCAAAAGTGTCAGTCAGGGAGGTGGCAGCTGAAATGAAGCTGGGTGCAGTGCTGACATTGCTTATGATTTGTGAGATGTTGCAACAGCTACGAACCACAGATGACAGAAAGATGACAATGGAATTTTGTGGACTAATATACTTTATTGATCAAGGAAACTAGTTACAAAGATGAAGGTAAAAATCACAAACACCATCCAAATGTGCTATTACTTATATAGGGTTGAATATAATAAGGTAATTATTCACTCATTGAAACAAACACCTGCCCCACAATACCTTTATAAATGTATTCTTCAGAAAATAATTCTCAAGAGAAGGTCTTCGTAATGTACTCTTTAGTCCCATCATGAACTTTATTATAGAAACGTATCTAAGAGGGAATGGAGTTATGTTGCTGTACGGGATGTTTTGAAGGCGTGTAGACTCTGATAGCCATAATGTGAAACAAAATGGAAAGTAAATAAGAATAAAAGTAAGAAGCAAATTTAAAGTAGGTTTAACTATCTTATTTACATGTTCAATTTTCACTTTCTTATCTTTATTTTTCTGAAAATTAACATTGCCTAAAGATGTAAATGTGAAAATGTCACGCATAGTAAAGAAAATATATCATTGCAAGGATATCCTGATAATGAATAAAAATTATGGAATCACAAATTTATTTTGGGGTAAAACTGCAAATCTTAAGAGTATTGGATAAGGGAGCTCACGGACGAGCTATATTATTTTGAAAGTTTCATGTTCCTCATTTTTTTGTCATTAGAAATCTTTATGTAGAGCTATAACTGGAAATATAATTTCATGTCTCGTTTAAATCATGCGTTCATTTTGCACATACATTAAACTGACAAAAAATCATATTCTATTTGATACTCATGCTAGACTTCAAATAGAGAATATTCTTAAAATGTAAAGTGATGAAGCATAAAATAACACCATTATGTTCCCTAAAAGAACAGAATCACACTTGAGATATATTATTCCTAAGTTCAGCATTGATGCTGATATCACATTTTCTTCCCCAACTGTGAATAGCAGTTTCAGAAATTTGATATTTTCAAGGGATACTTGAACTCTCTGATGCTTCATTCATTGAAATATTATTGCTTATTTCTATCATGATTGTCGAAGTGAAACATGATACACATTTTTTCTCTGAGAAAATTTAATTGTTCCTGTTTGCGATGATATGAGATATGTGAGTTGAGTTCTTATTGTGACTTATTGATATTACAAAATTTGAGCCTCAGTCTTATCAAATTCTGTTGAATATTTCTGATAATATAACAAAAGAGAAAGCCAGCATATTTTTGTTAGGGGGACCTTCAAAATGATTAAACGCATGATAGTTTTGATAAATTTATCAATATCTAATATCTTAATATATTATGAAAGAAGCATTTATTATCTCAAAGCTTTGATTTTGAGATATTATGGTTCAAGATATTTTTGTGCCACTTGGCCTTGTGACAAAAGAATATAATAAACAATAGCAAAAATAAGAGACAAGGCCAGGTATAGTGGCTCACACTTGTAATCCCAGCACTTTGGGAGACCAAAGTCAGGGGATTGCTTGAGCCCAGGAGAAACCAGCCTGGGCAACATTGGGAGACACCATCTCTGAAAAATATAAAAAAATTAGCCAGGCATGGTGGCATGTGCCTGTAGTCCCAGCTCCTCAGAAAGCTGAGGTGGGAGAATTGGCTTGAGCCTGGCAGGTTGAGGCTGCAGTGAGCTGTGATCATACCACTGCACTCTAGACTGAATGACAGAGCAAGATTCTGCCTCAAAAAGAAAAAAAAAAAGAGAGACAAAGAGTGAAGTTTCATCTTGAAAAGAATTATACATAGACAATGGTGATAAAATTACAATTTATATACACATGTGACAACAATTGAATCCAACATTTTGTAATTTTTAAATGATGTTAAAAGTCATTTGTTATGGCTACATATTATTCTCTAATAATCACCTTATGGTTTTAAATTTGTACTTCAATTTATCTTTTTAATTTCTTTTCATAATAAAAAATCATTTAAATTTTTAGACAAAAATATAAATAAAACAAAAAGTATATAAACGCAGCACTTTACTGAAATATTTCGCCTCCTTTCTAAACCAAATATTCATCTAGTAGTTTTACAATTATGTTTTTTTGTTCTTGTTTTTTTTTTGTTGTTTTTTTTTTTTTTTTTTTTTTTTGTGAGACGGAGTCTTTCTCTGCCGCCCAGGCTGGAGCGCAGTGGTGCGAGCTCGGCTCACTGCAAGCTCTGCCTCTTGGGTTCACGCCATTCTCCTGCCTTAGCCTCTAGAGTAGCTGGGACTACAGGTGCCTGCCACCACGCCCGGCTAATTTTTTGTATTTTTAGTAGAGACAGGGTTTCACCATCTTAGCCAAGATGGTCTCGATCTCCTGACCTCATGATCCTCCCACCTCAGCCTCCCAAAGTGCTGGGATTACAGGTGTGAGCCACCACCCCTGGCCAATTATGGGTATGTATTATATCTGATGAAGAAAATAAATCAGATTTTAAAAAATTAATACATTTATTATAATTAAATAGAAATTGTATATATTTATCATATACAATACAATGTTCTGAGATATTTATACATTGAGGGATGGATAAATCAAATTAATTAATATATATATATATAACTTCACATACTTACCATTTTTGTGGTGAGAACACTTAAATTCCCTGTTACTGATTTTTAAGATAACACCATGTTGTACAATAGATCTCTTGAACTTATTCCTCCTAAGTGAAATTTTGCAATCTTTGACTAACATCTTCCAAACTCCTCCCCTCAGTCCCTGGTAATCACCATTCAATTCTCTATTTTAATTAGCTCAACTTTGTCAGATTCCATATGCATTTGAGATAATGCAGTATTTGTCTATCTGTACCTGGCTTATTTCACTTGACATAATGTCCTCCAGGTTCATTCACAGTGTCACAAATGATAGGATTTCCTTTTTAAAGGCTGACTAGTATTCCATTTTGTATCTATACCATATTTTCTTTATCCATTTTATATGGTTTCAACGTTTGTCCCCTCCAAATCTCATGCTGAAATGTGACCTCCAAAGTTGGAGGTGGGCCTAGTGGAAGGTGTTCGGGTCATGGGGGCAGATCCCTCATGAATGGCTTGGTGTTGTCCTTGCAGTAATGAGTGAGTTCTCAGTCTATTAGATCACATGAAGGTTGGTTGTTTAAAAGAGCCAGGCATCTTTCTTGCTCCCTCTCTCACCATGTGACACACCTGCGCGCCCTTCACTTTCTTCCATAAGTAAGAACTTCCTAAGGCCTCACCAGAAGCCGAGCAGATGCTGGTGCCATTCTTGTAAAGCCTGCAGAACGATGATCCAAATAAACCTCTTTTCTTTATAAATTATTCAGTCTCAGGTCTTCCTTTATTGTACTGCAAAACAGACTAACACACCGTTTATCTGTTGATGGACACTTCCTTTAATTCCATGTCTTGACTGCTACAAATAATGTTGCAATGAACAGAAGCGTAACTATTAATGGTTTAATTAAAAAGGAGTGTATTTTCCTGACATCACTGTGCAATTATTCATTTGTTGGTTCTCATGTCCAAATTCACCCTCTTTGTACCAGCTTCACAATAATAGATAATTTTTCTAAAACATTTCTCTTTTATACTGGGCACCCTCATAAACTTAATCAGCTGAAGACATTGGAGGTACCCTGTGGAAGGAGAAGGTTCTTTCTCCTAGCTCTGGTGGCTGTACCTCCAGCAAATGTGGGCAGGAGGGTCATCAAATGGTACTCTGTCCCAGACAGATGCCCAGAGTGCCTAGAGTGCAACAAACTTGCAGAACAATATGGCGATCATCTTTGCACTTTGATATGGCGTGGCTGTGTCCTCACCCAAATCTCATTTTGAATTGTACTTCCCATAATTCCCACATGTCGTAGGAGGGACCTGGTAGTAGGTAATTAAATCATGGATGCAGGAATTTCCCATGCTGTTCTCGTGATAGTGAGTAAGTCTCATAAGATCTGATGGTTTTATAAAGAAGAGTTCCCCTACACAAGCTCTTGCCTGCCACCATATAAGACATGACTTTGCTCCTCATTAGCCTTCCACCATGATTGTGAGGCCTCCCCAGGCATGTGGAACTGTGAGTCCAGTAAACCTCTTTCCTTTATGAATTACCCAGTCTCAGGTATTTATTAGCAGCATGAGATCAGACTAATACACACTTGATGCAGACGTCATGTGCTCCAGACCTCCTACACTGTGTGTTCCTGGTCTCCTGCTAGACTGGTGCCCCACACGCTCTGACTGCATAGCAATCTCTCCAAGTTTATCCCCTGCAGCCTATCCTAAAGAGAACACTGCCCACTGCATACCTCCTCTCCCCTCTCCACTGGGTCCCTTCCCTTCTGCACAATGGTGCATCTAGACACAGGCTCAGCAGTGCCCCAGAAATATGCTTCTCACTTGCCCAACAGCTGCACACCAGCTCTGCTCTGTGCAAACCATAAAAGTTATCTGCCATTCACTGGCCTGCAAATACAACTCCAAAGAAGTCAGAGCCTCAGCCTTGGTGGAGAGGGTTCATTCTAAAATTGTTCATCTTTGGATATGCTCCCTAAGCTGTAGGGTAGCATATGGTACCATTATTTTTTCTTACACTGTAGTAATTATTTATATTAAACCTCTCCTATTTAAGTAACCATATAAATCATGGCTGGACCCAAACTGGCATAACATCATGAGGCAGAGAGTTAGGTAGAGTTGGTTAATTCAGTGCCTCTAGGACTTCAAGAAACTCTTGCTGACTGAATGCAAAGGTAACATGGAGTGAAGAATGGAAGCCGGAAACTACAAACACTAACTATGTTCTCATGACCAGCTGCAGAAATGAAGACATTAGAGTTGTGCATATACCCTTTCATACATAAGTATAAACATAGCAACTACTATCTAATTTCTCCTCTACACTATCCCAACAATGTAATCACCCAGAAAAGGACTGAAGGAGTATAGGGCATGTGTATCCCCATTTTGCATATCTCCCTTTTGGTGTAGGGAGGAGCCCATCTTAGCTTCTATGAAGCATAGGTTTATCACTCTGGATGACAATGATGTTCTTTTTCGGGTATGAATATTTAGCTGTGAGTAAGAGTGTGTGGAAGATTACAAATAGTTTCACATATTTCTACCATCCCAGATTGCATACCTCTGTTCAATGGGACTTTAACTCTCCTCCAAGTAATATACAGAATCTTGAATCTCAGCTGGCTCAGTGACTGAACAAAATGTAACTGATTGCTGCTCCATAACTTCTGAGACTAGGCCTTGAGAGAACATGTAGTCTCCAGTTTCACTCTTTGGATTGCACGTCTGAAAGGAAGTTAGTCTAAGCCTTCTGTACACACAAGCTCATGTGGAGGACTCAGTGTCCTCTGGCACCTGCAGGTACTAACTGCCAGAAATGTGAGTGAGCCTACCTGTACCTTCCACCTGGATGTAGCTGCATCAGTAAGCCCAGATGAAACCAAGAGAAAACCCATCCAACCAAACCACAGAATCCTGAGAAATAATAAGTCATTGTCAACTCATGGAGTTAGCAAGAACTGAAACAAAGTGTGTGTGTGTGTGTGTGTGTGTGTGTGTGTGTGTGTGTGTTGACAAAGAAGTAGACTGTCTGTGCTGGGTCTTGTTCTCTGTGGTTTATTTGGCATCATTGCTACCCCTTTCCACAGTCTCTGCCTCACTACACTCACTCTGGGAAAGTGCATTTCCCAAGCCCCTGCCCCCTACACTAGACATGAAATTCCAAAAATAAAACCACTTCCTTGAGATTTGGAAACCAGAAGAGATGGGAAAATCCATCTGTTTCATAATTATATATTATTACCTATGATTGTATTATTATTTTATGTAAAATAAATTATTCATTGTGATTATATATTATTAATTTTATTTTATCTCCAATTTCAAAGCATCTCTTTTGATTTTTATTTTTCAAGACAGATGCTTACAATTTGGATTTCTGGATCGCAGCTATGTGTACTTCAAACATGAACAGATACTGTCCGCTTACTTGGAAAAACTAGCATTTTATATTAAAATTGGTATTATATGATAATATTATTTTTTCTTAATCATACCAGTAATATATTTTGTCAACTCTTCCAACAGGGAAGAAATAGTATCTTAATATTACAAGTTGCATTCCCCTGATTAGCCATGAAGTTGGATGTATTTTCACTCATTTATTGACAATCTTTATGTTTTCCTATAGATTGTCTATTCACATCCTTTGTCAAAATACATTTGTTTTTATTTGTCTAGGAGCTACCTGCAAATAATGACTACTGATTGTTTGAAGTGCTACAACTAATTTCTCTCAGGCTGTTTTGACATTTCTTAAAATCACAATTAAAGACACTGAAATTTCTCATGCCTATAATTACAACACTTTGGGAGGCCGAGGTGGGAGGATCACTGGAGGCCCAGAGTATGAGACCAAGCTGGGCAGCAGAGCAAGACCCTGTCTTAACAAATAAATAAATAAAATAAAGGTATGAAATTTTCAGTTGATTCTTCATCATTAATTTCACCTGATTCTTCATGTATCTGTTTCATGACTCCTGGGGTTTTCCCCAACCATTCATCTTACTAAAATTCAATCTTCAAATAAAATTTCGTCATCTCTCTTCGCTTTTATTCATAGTTGCCCTTGATTTTTCATTCCTCTGATTAATCAGTTTTTTTAAAAAAAATCTCTTCAAGCATTTATTGTGTAGCCAGTATGGTTCATTTCAACATCTGTCACCACATAAAATGTTTTCCCAACATTGTTGGGCTGTTTGGCTTAGCTAGGCATCGTTCAGTTGCTAGAACAGAGAGAAATTCAACCTTACTTAGGCAAAAATCAAGACCCATGATACAAAAAAATGGATATGCCACGTTTCGTTGTAAAATGAAATATACAAAGCCTTCAATAAGAGGAAAGGAATCTGGAATTATCTGTCTTTTTCATGGCATAATGCTACTCAATTTTACAGGTCTGCATTTCTGCTTCCCTTCATCTTCTTCAAAATGCCAGAAATTCTCTGTTTGTTTGAAAGTTTGCTTTGTCTAAAAACAGCCACAAAAATGAAATGCCCAGATCCTGAGTTTATATGAACACATACATTTCACTATAGCATCTTGGTAGTGTAAATCTTACCTATATACACTCCTTAGAGGTAGAATTCCTGTATTCAAATCTCATCTTTGCCACTGAAAATTCAGCAGACTATTCAGCCTGTGACTCAGGACTGCTTTAATGAGAATTAAACAAGTTAACTGATGTTAAAAATTTTAAGAAGTATCTGCATACATAAATGTCCATTTTTTAATAGAATGATTAATTCCTAACTAATCATTTCTTACTTCGTTCCAAAATGCTAATGAGGCAAACTCATTCGGAAGTGAATATGTCAGCTTTTCTGTATTAGTCAGCTTTCGCAGCAGTAACAACCAACCAAATTGCTTCAGTGGCTTATGAGAACAACTTCTATTTCCTGCTGATGATACATTATGATTTCTGGTCAGGGCTGACTCTTCTGAGCTCAGCTTGGTTTGACTTCACAAGTCTTTTTCTGTAACTCACGTGGAAGGGATGCTTCTCTTTGGGCCTCACGGTGGTGGTTGGAGTAAGAGGGTATGATATGCTTTCCTGTATCAGGTGTGTATTGTAGTCCTCATTCGCTACAGTCTGGAGTTTTGTAATTAAGTAAATAGGTCTACTCCCTTCACAGCATACACGCCCTCCAAGAAAAATCTTAGAGAACAGCAAGATTTTGGATTTTTCTAGAATACCTTTCATGGCCTTGGTTCTGATGGGCTACATCTGGACTGTTCTTCGCATCACATTCCCCCTGACTTCTTCCATCTCATCTCCTCATCATTGCTTAACTTCTCAAGTCTGACAGGCCTTATATTTTAAGACTCTAACCTTATCATGTTCTTTATAAATACAATTTTTGTTTGAGTATTGTTAATAAGTTGTATCTTTTTTTAATGGTCTACAACTCTAGGAGATTTCAGAATATGGAAAAATCTGTGACAGAGACCATATGTGGTTCCCAAAGCCAAAAATATTTACTATCTACCCTCATCAGGAAAAGTTTTCTGACCCTTGTTCTAGGACACAGTTTGGACATCGAGAGGAAGCTCTAAACAAAGGTAACTAAATGTAGTTAGTCTAACAGAAAGCAGAAGAGAAGTTGTAGAAACACTTTTGATGATATGTCTTCAGATTTACTGCTGGCTGTAAATTTGCCCCCTGCTGTGAGTACTGGCTGTACAAGTTGCCCTCAGTGAACCAAAGCCACTGTGTCCGGAACTGGTTCCTTCCAGTGGGTTCTTGCTCTTGCTGACTTCAAGAATGAAGCCATGGACACTGGTGGTGAGAGTTACAGTTCTTAAAGACGGTGTGTCTGGAGTTTGTTCTTTCAGATGTTCAGATGTGTCTGGAGTTTCTTCCCTCTGGTGGGTTCGTGGTCTTGCTGACTTCAGGAGTGAAGCTGCAGACCTTCGCAGTGAGTGTCATAGCTCTTACAGGTGGCGCAGACCCAAAGAATGAGCAGCAGCAAGATTTACTGTGAAGAGCAAGATAACAGCTTCCACAGTGTGCAAGGGTAAGAAAGGGGACCCCAGCGAGTCACCGCTGCTGGCTGGCGTTGCCAGCTTTTATTCCTTTATTTGACCCCGCCCATGTAGTGTTGATAGGTCCATATTACAGAGTGCTGATTGGTCCATTTTTACAGAGTGCTGATTGCTGCCTTTACAAACCTTTAGCTAGACACAGAGCACTGATTGGTGCATTTTTACTGAGTGCTGATTGGTGCGTTTACAAACCTTTAGCTAGACACAGAGCACTGATTGGTGCGTTTACAATCCTTTAGCTAGACAGAAAAGTTCTCCAAGTCCCCACTCAACCCAGACGCCCAGCTGGCTTCACCTCTCACCACCATGCTGAATCAAGGATTATGCAACAGATTTCCCCAGCACCCCATCCCCACCTCACACTGAGCCCTCAGCCAATGACTGATCAATAGATGGGTACAGTAAGCCACCTGACTCCTTAACCCAATGGGAGGGCACCTCGGGAATGCAATTCATGCTACACATTTTCCTGTGGGATAGGGTTGAATCTAGACTGCACCTTAGACCACATTCTTGCTTAGATATTTTCCTGTGCCTCACTCTTTCATTCTTGCTCCAAAGAACACATTCTCAGTAAATAATAACTCACACAGTAATTCTTGTCTAGGCAGTCATTGTAAGGAATATACCCTAAAAGAGAAGGCAATAAGAATGAAAGCTATGGAGAAGCTTTCTATGTTTCTTATCACAATTTTACTGGGAGAATAAAAGAAAACAATTCTCTGGCCTATGTTTTGAAACATGATGTCAAGACTTTATTTTGATTTGGTTAGATAATTCTCTGGCCACAGACAGGTAAACATAAGCCAATATACTTGAGATTGTATCAGAATTAAACTTTCCATCCCTAAGAAAGCACATACTACTGTAAATTCAAGCCTAAAAGAAAAAAAAGTCAATGTATTATAGATAGATATGTAAGGGTTGCAACAAGGAAAACAAAGACATGACATAGCAGAAACTCTGGGACACATTCAAAGCAGTGTGTAGAGGGAAATTTATAGCACTAAATGCCCACAAGAGAGAGCAGGAAAGATCCAAAATTGACACCCTAACATTACAATTAAAAGAACTAGAAAAGCAAGAGCAAAAACATGCAAAAGCTAGCAGAAGGCAAGAAATAACGAAAATCAGAGCAGAATTGAAGGAAATAGAGACACAAAGAACCTGTGAAAAACTTAATGAATCCAGGAGCTGGTTTTTATGAAAAGATCAACAAAATTGATAGACTGCTAGCAAGACTAATAAAGAAGAAAAGAGAGAAGAATCAAATAGATGCAATAAAAAAATGATAAGGGGGATATCACCACCGATCCCACAGAAATGCAAAATACCATCAGAGAATACTACAAACACCTCGACTAAAACAGGAAGAAGTTGAATCTCTCAATAGAACAATAACAGGCTCTGAAATTGTGGCAATAATCAATAGCTTACCAACCAAAAAGACCCCAGGACCAGATGGATTCACAGCCGAATTCTACCAGAGGTACAAGGAGGAACCATTCCTTCTGAAACTATTCCAATCAATAGAAAAAGAGGGAATCCTCCCTAACTCATTTTTTGAGGCCAGCATCATCCTGATACCAAAGCCTGGCAGAGACACAACCAAAAAAGAGAATTTTAGACCAATATCCTTGATGAACATTGATGCAAATATCCTCAATAAAATACTGGCAAACCAAATCCAGCAGCACATCAAAAAGCTTATCCACCATGATCAAGTGGGCTTCCCCCCTGGGATGTAAGGCTGGTTCAACATACGCAAATCAATAAATGTAATCCAGCATATAAACAGAACCAAAGACAAAAACCACATGATTATCTCAATAGATGCAGAAAAGGCCCTTGACAAAATTCAACAACGCTTCATGCTAAAAACTCTCAATAAATTAGGTATTGATGGGACGTATCTCAAAATAATAAGAGCTATCTATGACAAACCCACAGCCAATATCATACTGAATGGGCAAAAACTGGAAGCATTCCCTTTGAAAACTGGCACAAGACAGGGATGCCCTCTCTCACCACTCCTAATCAACATAGTGTTGGAAGTTCTGGCCAGGGCAGTCAGGCAGGAGAAGGAAATAAAGGGTATTCAATTAGGAAAAGAGGAAGTCAAATTGTCCCTGTTTGCAGATGACATGATTGTATATCTAGAAAACCCCATTGTCTCAGCCCAAAATCTCCTTAAGCTGATAAGCAACTTCGGCAAAGTCTTAGGATACAAAATCAATGTACAAAAATCACAAGCATTCTTTTTTTTTTTTTTTTTTTGAGACAGAGTCTCGCTCTGTCGCCCAGGCTGGAGTGCAGTGGCGCAATCTCGGCTCACTGCAAGCTCCACCTCTGGGGTTCACGCCATTCTCCTGCCTCAGCCTCTCCGAGTAGCTGGGACTACAGGCGCCCGCCACCACGCCCGGCTAATTTTTTGTATTTTTAGTAGAGACGGGGTTTCACCGTGGTCTCGATCTCCTGACCTCATGATCCGCTCGCCTCGGCCTCCCAAAGTGCTGGGATTACAAGCGTGAGCCACCGCGCCCGGCCCACAAGCATTCTTATACACCAATAACAGACAAACAGAGAGCCAAATCATGAGTGAACTCCCATTCACAATTGCTTCAAAGAGAATAAAATACCTAGGAATCCAACTTACAAGGGACGTGAAGGACCTCTTCAAGGAGAACTACAAACCACTGCTCAGTGAAATAAAAGAGGATACAAACAAATGGAAGAACATTCCATGCTCATGGGTTGGAAGAATCAATATCGTGAAAATGGCCATACTGCCCAAGGTAATTTATAGATTCAATGCCATCCCCATCAAGTTACCAATGACTTTCTTCACAGAATTGGAAAAAACACTACTTTAAAGTTCATATGGAACCAAAAAACAGCCCGCATCGCCAAGTCAATCCTAAGCCAAAAGAACAAAGCTGGAGGCATCACGCTACCTGACTTCAAATTATACTACAAGGCTACAGTAACCAAAACAGCATGGTACTGGTACCAAAACAGAGATATAGACCAATGGAACAGAACAGAGCCCTCAGAAATAATGCCGCATATCTACAACTATCTGATCTTTGACAAACCTGACAAAAACAAGCAATGGGCAAAGGATTCCCTATTTAATAAATGGTGCTGGGAAAACTGGCTAGCCATATGTAGAAAGCTGAAACTGGATCCCTTCCTTACACCTTATACAAAAATTAATTCAAGATGGATTAAAGACTTACATATTAGACCTAAAACCATAAAAACCCTAGAAGAAAACCTAGGCATTACCATTCAGGACATAGGCATGGGCAAGGACTTCATGTCTAAAACACCAAAAGCAATGGCAACAAAAGCCAAAATTGACAAATGGGATCTAATTAAACTAAAGAGCTTCTGCACAGCAAAACAAACTACCATCAGAGTGAACAGGCAACCTACAAAATGGGAGAAAATTTTTGCAACCTACTCATCTGACAAAGGGCTAATATCCGGAATCTACAATGAACTCAAACAAATTTACAAGAAAAAAAAAAAAAAACATCAAAAAGTTGGCGAAGGATATAAACAGACACTTCTCAAAAGAAGACATTTATGCAGCCAAAAAACACATGAAAAAATGCTCATCATCACTGGCCATCAGAGAAATGCAAATCAAAACCATAATGAGATACCATCTCACACCAGTTAGAATGGCCATCATTAAAATGTCAGAAAACAACAGGTGCTGGAGAGGATGTGGAGAAATAGGAACACTTTTACACTGTTGGTGGGACTGTAAACTAGCTCAACCATTGTGGAAGTCGGTGTGGTGATTCCTCAGGGACCTAGAACTAGAAATACCATTTGACCCAGCCATCCCATTACTTGGTATATACCCAAAGGACTATAAATCATGCTGCTATAAAGACACATGCACACGTATGTTTATTGCGGCACTACTCACAGTAGCAAAGACTTGGAAGCAACCCAAATGTCCAACAACGATAGACTGGATTAAGAAAATGTGGCACATATACACCATGGAATACTATGCAGCCATAAAAAATGATGAGTTCATGTCCTTTGTAGGGACATGGATGAAACCGGAAAACATCATTCTCAGTAAACTATCGCAAGGACAGAAAACCAACCACCGCATGTTCTCACTCATAGTTGGGAATTGAACAATGAGAACACATGGACACAGGAAGGGGAACATCACACTCCGGGGACTGTTGTGGGGTGGGGGTAGGGGGGAGGGATAGCATTAGGAGATATACCTAATGCTAAATGACGAGTTAATGGGTGCAGCAAACCAACATGGCACATGGATACATATGTAACAAACCTGCACATTGTGCACATGTACCCTAAAACTTAAAGTATAATAATAATAAAATAAAATAAAATAAAATAAAAAGTACAAAAACATATAGATGTATATATGCGTACTTGTGTGATTACAAAGCTAATATTTATGTAAAATCTATTTTCTTGAGACTGCCATGTATTTTACAGAATAACACAGTTGCTGTAAAATTATTTAATAAATTTAGTTTAATTTCATTGTTATAAATTTTCAAATGGAATACAGGTCTGAGTAATTTGCCAATACAAAGATAGGAAGGGATGTTTAGGGCCCAATTCAGAGAATTTATAAGAATATAAGATATGTTTATTTTCTTACCATTAAACTCTTTTTTCTTCAATAAATACAATGTACCTATAAAATCATTAACTCTTTAAAAACAGATGATTATACTGTCAAAAAATAATAAAGAAACAGCTGATTCAATTACTATTTTTTTGTTTTTTTTCCAGAATGGATTTTTAAAAACTGAATTGACTAAACTGAACAGCTAATTCTGGAAACAAATGGACACAAACATAGTGTTGAATGGAATGGAGGATATTGGAAAGGGTTTGGAAGAGCACCAAGAATAACTTAACTAAGCTCCCGAAGGACCAGAAAGGAAGAATGTGTCTCAGTACTTATTGTAAGAACACATTTTGATACAAAGTTGCTTGTATTTCTTAATGGCTGTGCCCAGGAGAAAACCTCTCATATTATAATAGCACATGTTCTTTCTTTTTCAAATAAAATGTAAGTAGGTAAAGAGAATGAAAGACTTGTTCAACAAAAGAAATATATATGCTGCCAGGTGTGTCTTGTTGAGGTGTGTCTTGTTGAGTCTCTCTCTGTATCTTATACATGTATTTTACTAATCTATCCTTAACTGTTTTTTAAAGCATTTTTGTCTACATTTTAATTCAACTCTCAGAAAAGTTGATTATGTGAACCTCTTATCTAAAAAGCTCTGTTATCTGAATTAGGCCATGTTTCTGTACATGCATCATTTACGTTAAGAACTTCCCATCCTTATCTGAAGCCCTCATTATCCAAATTAAGTCTCTGATCTTCTTTCCATTTTGCTAATTGAGGTTTAACGATATCAGAATTCATATTCTCTGATTTATGAGAATAAGGAGAAAATAAGCTTCCTGTGTAACTGGACCAAAAATTATCATTACTCAACTTTGTAAAATGGCTTATTTTGTGGCTGTGTTTCAAGTTTTTGGTTCATATATTCAAAAAAATATATAGAAAATAAGTTTTTACAGGAAACAAATTGTAATGTAAAATATGAGTCATGAGGGGCCGTTACTAATTTCTTCGGAAAAAGGTGAGGGACAGAGAGGTAGCCAGAGAAAGCTTTAATTACTTTAGATCTTGACACATCTCCACGTTGGCATCCAGGCTTTCCTGGGAAGGGAGGCAAGGAACCTCTTGATGTACCAAGAAAGGTCAATCGACGATCAGTGGAAATGGTGAAGACTTCCAGAGTTAACCCACCTCAGAGCGTGCAGGTGACACAAACCACGAATGCTGTACTGTGACTCCAGTTGCCCAGTCTGCCCATTTTCCTCCACGTTTCTTTCTTTCTTTCTCTCTCTTCTTTTTTTCTTTTTTGTAGAGACAGGTTTCACACTGTTGCCCAGGCTGGAGTGTAGTGGCAAGATCACAGCCCACTGCAGCCTCCAATTCCCGGGCTCAAGAGATGCCCTTGCCTCAGCCTCCCATAGCTGGGACCACCGCTGTGCACCACCACGTCTGGTTAATTTTTTAATGTTATTGTAGAGATGAGGTCTCTCTGTGTTGCCAAGCTGATGTCTTCCTTGTTTTTTATATCCATTTTCAGCTTTTGAAATAATGATCAATAACAGGAACTAAAAAAAGTTATAAATATCCGTAATTCGTAATGTTTAAGGTCGGCAAGAATAGATGGACAGATATAGAGACACGTAATTAAAGTATAATTATGTTCAAACATAGGTTTCTATTTACTTTATATTTTATTAATCTATTTCAGAACCTAGGAATACACGGACCGCAGTAAAGGAAGGAAATCTGAACGCCTGTTAGATGCTTTTTTAAAAACACATGATAATATATTATCTGGATCAGAAACATTATTTTTAGCTTGTATTAAACAATATGGTGTCCATTATCCCTGTTGTGGTTATATATATCCCTATGTGGTTATATACTCCTAAAAGAGCCTTTGGTTATCTTGTATAATCATGTGAACCAATTTTGTACAATCTTGAGTGTACTCATTTTGAGAAACATATCTGCAAGACAAAGGGTTAATCATATAGTAAGAATAAAATACAGTCCAAATATTATGATATTAGAGGTTACATACTCAGAATGACTTTCTTCTCACTGGTTTCCTCAAATAACAGTTTAGGTGGAAACCGACATTTTATTTCTCAGTTAGTTAGATTAAAATGAAAATACCATTATTAGTAATCTACATCACGTTTCTTTATAGGATGATTTTATAATGGCAGATTGAGGCAATAAAATAGCATGAAAGGCTTGATCCAGATTTACTCAGTAAATTGAGTTAAACTTGTTATTATCTCTTCAAAGAGCAAACCTTCTATAATAGCAGCTCAGCTTAGACATTATGCAACCAGTAAAACAGAAAGAATGAGTACACCCTGGAATACTTTAAAAGCAAGGAAGGGCTATGTCCTGTAACTATCCACAGAGCTCATAGAAATAAAGCGTCAACTGTTCCCACCTTCCAACTTCTGCCCCAAGAATCTGGACAAAGTAGTGAAATGGATCAAGTGCATTTCCTCCGTGCACTTAGTAGGCCCTGCTCCTCACACCCAGGGTTCCACCTAATCTTTCCAATAGGCCTAGACATTAGAAGTACAGCCACTTCCATTTAACACGAGGACTCTTAGCTAGGGCAGTCAACCACCCTACCCACCACCCCCTAGACAGCCTGCAAGACTGAGGTGCTGACGCCAGGGTCCCTGGCCTTAATCACGGAATAGCACTGTCCCTGAAGCGAATTTGGGAAATGTGGGAATGCCAAGAAACACAAGATTTGAGAACGAACCTGAATAAAATATCTTACTTTCTCCATATCCTCGTCCTATGGATAGGACTCTCCGTACCTGATGGAGAGAGAGTCCTATCACTCTCTATTGAGGAGAAAACTGCAAAAATTTGAGAAACAGGACAACTTTTTCTGGAAAAGCCTGTGTTGACAACAACAGTAACAAAAATGCCATGAGAGGTAGGAGGCTTGCATTAATCAGGATTCTTCTGATTGCATTTAACACACATTAAATCGGGGCTGCTTTTGGCAAAAGGCTGAATTTATTGAATCATAAAATAGGGGCACAAGGCCTCTAGAACAAATGGATGTGGGATTCAGAAATTCCTTCCTGTCTCTCCACTTGGTCTCTGCATCTGTCTCTGTTCTGGTAAAACACATGGTCCCCAGCTGACCTGAGGTTTTGCAGCAGCCTCTGGGCATTTTCCTGTGAGAGTCTCACCTTGACACGGCAAGCAGGAGTGATTACAGAGCAGTTTCCAAATTCTCTTAGAGACAGCGGTAAAAATGAGTTTCCCGTGGCCTTCTCTGAGGTTCGCTCCTTCCAGCAGTCTTGTAAACACGTAATTTTCAGAATTAAGCGTAGTTCCACCTGAAATAACCAGAGTTGTTTCTGTTTTCCTGAGCAAACCCTGAGTGATGCAGAACCTTAATAAAAGAATTTTAAGTTTTGAGTAAATGGCTGTTGGGACTCTGTTACAAATTGCCTTCCACTCTCAAAGTCAGCCTTCCAAAGTCTTGCCCATCCCTGGGAGGATGTGTTTCCTCTTTGATACATTTCCAAATCTCCCAATCCAAATTAGCCTTTGTTCTAATACAGATATTAGAATTATAAAGAATATTTTTATAACACGGATTGGAAAATCTTTTCTATAAATAAATGGAAAAACTTTTACAAAGGATGCTGTTCTTTTTACTTGAGATTAATGTATACATTAATTTTGTATACATTGTTACTCAGCTTCAGAGAGTTCACAAAGAAAAATATCCAATTCTGTTGCATCTTTATATGGTATGGAATTCCACGGTGTGCTCACGGTTGTTTTTTTTATATCATAGTTTAATGTATTCATCCTTATATTCCCTCACCTTCCACTGATGGGCATTTAAAACACCCAAATGAAACTTCCATTACAGTTATGTAAATATAATAGCAACTTCTAGTAAGTTTTAAGTTCTTGGCAGGCAGTTCCTGTGGTTTATTTATTCTCATCAATATTGTGACCCACTGTTTTTTCTACAGTAAGAACCTTTAGAATATTTTTGAAAATTAATAAAAATCAATTATAATGATAACGTTTTCATAATTATATAACAGCAAAACAAAATATTATTTTATTAATTCATTGATGTATTATTAAAGGCACCAAATATTATTTTTAAAAAAAATTATGAAGCAACCCAGTCTAGCCTCTTCTTTAAAAATATTGTTAATTGCAAGTAAATCTCTCTTTTATTTAGGTATTTATAGATTCTTATTTGGGAATATAGATGAGAAACCTGGACTGTTGTTTTTTTTATATATTGTGTGTTCATAACCTTTTGGGTTTCTCTGATAGTATTTTTTCCTTTTGATTTATAAGAACGCTTCACAAAAGAGAGATAAAAGCCCTGCTCTCTCATATGGGATACCAAGAGTTTGCAAGGTTTATCTTGATTTTAAGCTTTTTTTTTATGTTTTTACCACTTTCATGGGCTGGTGTTGAGTGTCTGCAGTTTTTCCAGGCACGCAGTGCAAGCTGTAGGTTGATCTACCATTCTGGGGTCTGGAGATCTGTGGCCCTCTTCTCACAGCTCCACTAGGCAGTGCCCCAGTAGAGAATCTATGTGGGAACTGACACTGCACATTTCCCTTCTGCACTGCCCTAGCAGAGGTTCTTCATGAGTGCTACACCCCTGCAGCACACCTCTGCCTGGATATCCAGCCATTTCCATACATCCTCTGAAATCTAGGTGGAGGTGTCCAAACCTCAATTCTTGTCTTCTGTGCACCAACAGGCCCAGCACCACATGTAATCTGCCAAAGGTTGGGGCTTGCACCCTCTGAATCAACAGCCTGAGCTCCACCTTGGCCCCTTTTAGCCATACCTGGAATGGCTGAGATGCAGGGCACCAACTTCCACGGCTGCATAAAGCAGCAAGGCCCTGAGCCTGACCCACGAAACCATTTTTTCCTCCTAGGCCTCCCAGGGTGTGATGGGAGGGGCTGCTGTGAAGATTTCTGATATTCCCTGGGGACATTGTCCCCATTTTCTTGGCCATTAACATTTGACTCCAGGTTACTTATGCAAATTTCTGCAGCTGGCTGGAATTTCTCCCCAGAAAATGGAGTTTTCTTTTCTACTGCATTGGCTGCCTGTCAATTTTCCAAACTTTTATGCTCTGCTTCCCCAAAATGCTTTGCTGCTTAGAAATTTCTTCCACCACCTGGCCAACATGATGAAATCTCATCTCTACTAAAAATGCAAAAATTAGCCAGGTGTGCTGGCATGTGCCTGTAACCCCAGGTACTCGGGAGGCTGAGGCAGGAGAATCGCTTGAACCCAGGAGGCAGAGGTTGCAGTGAGCTGAGATCACACCATGACACTCCAGCCAGGGTGATGAAAATGAAACTCCATCTCCGGAAAAAAAAAAAAAAAAAGGAAATTTCTTCCACCAGATACCCTGAATCATCTCTCTCAAGTTCAAAGTTCCACAGACCTCTAGGGTGGGGGAAAATGTCACCAGTCTCTTTGCATAGCAAGAGTGACCTTTATTTCAGTCCCCAAGTTCCTCATCTCCATATGAGACCACCTCAGCCTGGACTTCATGGCGATTGTCCATGTAACTACCAGCATTTTGGTCAAAGCCATTCAACAAGTCTCTAGGGAGTTCCAAACCTTCCCACATCTTCCTGTTTTCTGAGCCCTTCAAGTCTCCAGGAAGTTCCAGACATTCCCACAGTTTACTATCTTCTGAGTCCTCCCAACTGACCCAACCTCTGTCTGTTACCCAGTTCCAAATTTGTTTCCACATTTTTGGGTATCTATATAACAGCATCCCACTCTGCAGTACCAATTTACTGTATTAGTCCATTCTGACACTGCCAGAAAGAACTGCCCGAGTCTGGGTAATTTATAAAGAAAACAGGTTTAATTGACTCACAGTTTTGCGTGGCTGAGGAGGCCTCAGGAAACTTACAATCATGGCAAAGGCACCTCTTTACAGGGTGGAAAGAAACAGAATGAGTGCCCAGTGAAGGGGGAAGCCCGCGATGAAACCATCAGATCTCGGGAGAACTCACTCCTTATCATGAGAACTGCAGCATGCGGGTAACAGCCCCCATGATTTAATTACCTCCCATCAGGTTCTACCCAAGACAGGTGGGGATTATAAGAACTACAATTTAAGATGTGATTTGGATGGAGACATAGCCAAACCATATCATTAACTAAATTATTATTTGAAAAAAAAAAACAGTACTTTCCCAGTATGATTATTCAAACAT
This sequence comes from Symphalangus syndactylus, assembly GCF_028878055.3. Classification (NCBI taxonomy): domain Eukaryota; kingdom Metazoa; phylum Chordata; class Mammalia; order Primates; family Hylobatidae; genus Symphalangus; species Symphalangus syndactylus. Next base: position 16,491,453 of record NC_072437.2, read on the forward strand.
GTCTGATTCTTTATAGTCAAAGTACTTCATTAAATATTAAATACTTCAGCATTATCTATGTTTCAATCTGAAATTGAGCTAATATTCTAGAGGGTCATTGCATCATAATTAACATGAGCTTTTTATTTAGACCAATCTCCATTCCAGATCCATTTCTGACAGTTATTATCTCTTTGAATTGGGCAATGAATTTAATTAAAATTAAAACATTTTAAGGATCAGTTTTTTCAATTTTAAAATTAGTGTGAGACTATCCATGTCTTAAGGTCTTTGCACAAACTAAATGAAATAAACTATCTAAAATGCATACTTCTGAAGTGAGTAGTAAATAAAACCTATTATTAAACATTATTATTGTTTTTCCTCTTCAGATGAAATTATAGACATTGATGGTTCCTATTCTTTTATTTTGACACGTAAAATTGGATGCCAATACTTTTCTGAGTAGATATAAATTTAATTAATTATTATAAAACACTTGGTGAAACAATCAGCCTCAGATCAAGATATCATAACTGCTGCTGAACTATATGATTTTTATAACAATTTTATCCTGTTTTTTGCACTCAGGTTTTTAGGGAGAAAATAATTCCACCACTGAGACTTAAGGTATAAAAAAATCTTAGAAAGAATATTGCAGAGGTAGCTCTGTGCGCACACATGTGATCGGCACCCAAACGTCTTACCATTACATTCCGGTGAGACGAAGTTCTCTACTACCTGCTTATGATAAAAAGGGGTAGAGAGGAGACACATTTTATAATCATAGCAATGAAAAATAACCCCTGCTACTGCAAACATTTCAGTAATTTAAAATACACCAGAATTATGAGGAATGGTTATTGATTATACGAAAATACATTAAAATAAAAGTGACAAGTATAGACCTTGAAATTGTTTGGGGTCTGCTGTTAGGTCATCTTAGGTTTGTGAATTAAAGGGGCATATACTTTTCACTATGTAAATAATGAAGCATTTGTTCTCACTCTAAAATTCTTACAATACCTTTTCTCTACTATCAGGTGCCCTTTAAATGGATGACAGTTTTGTATCAGATAAAAAGTCAGTAGCCACTTTCTGAGACAGAAGCTTTTTAGATCCTTAGATTAATATGCCTTGCTCTGTACTTTTAGCTGTACTTTGTTGCAGACTAGCAAGTATTTTCACAAGTAGAGATAAAGCTGAAGTCTACACCTACCACATGTTAGTGGCACCTCATGGAAATGTGGAGGAAGGGGATTATTTAGAGTTCAAACTCAGGCCAGCCCACCCCACCCACTTCCTCGATTAAAAGTAAGGGTAAAGAGAAGGTCTTTTATATTTTTGAGGGCAGGGGAATCAGTACTTGTGAAATAGAAACTAAAAATATTGTGTGTGTAACAATTATTTGAAATATTGAGTGTAACATTTCAGGGAATATGAAGGCTATAATAAATTCAGTCAAATTGGTTCAAATATAATCATGTCAATTATACTTCCTGAAATTCTTTGATACAGCTCCATGTTCATGGCTTTATTGTTTGTAATATGCCGATCCATGCCTTGTTTCTATTATACAAATGGAAATTCTCTTCAGAATCTCATAAAGCTTAAAGCAAATTAATAATCAAGTTACATTCCTGAACTCAAATCCAATGGACATAAATCACCTCAAAACATGGCCGATTAATACTTGATATGCTTTGATTTTGCATTATATTTGGTGGTCTTAGAAAATAATAGGAATGATTCAGTATGAAATTACATTTTTGATTTGTTCTCAGGAATTGATCCAATAGGCATAGATGTAATTTACTCAGAAGTAACTGTTTCGCAAAACTGATTCCGTTACTGTTAATTTTATCTTTTATCTTAAGTAAAAATAATTGATAATTATGGCCCATAGAACATGTCTATTGCTACTATTTATATTTCACGTTGATGCTATGCCTTTATTTTTTGTGATCTCTAAGCAACGTATCTGTCTAAATCTATATTTCAAGTAAAGATTACTAAAGGGATAATGTGCTTAAGTTACCAGGTAAGGAGATAAAGATGTATTTTAATATCTCTAGAAGCATCTTTTGCCAAACTGGAAATGTTTTTTCCCCATTGTTGTTCTCTTACATTAAGTGGATTTTATATGGAAAGACGTATTTAAGGATAGAAGACAATTAGCCTTACAAATATTTCAGAAACTGGATTTAAAACTTGGTAAAGCTCAATAAACTTAATTTATACACATGTACCTCATGACCAGTGTTGTATTGAGTAAATAGAAAATAAAAAAGATTCTTATGTCCATGATTTTCAAGAGTGTAACTTTGAGCACTGTATTAAAACAGTTGAAATTTACTAAATACGATTATTTTTCTGAGTCAAATGAAATAGCACATTTTCATTTAGTAATCAAAATGGCCATACACAGTATGTAGTCTACAAAGATTAGTTTCTTTTCACCTTCTATGCTGAAAAGTGATAGTTTTATCTGTGATTTTCTAAATATCTGAGAAAATGGAAGCTTCATACCAATGGAAATGTTGATATTTCACATGGCCCTATAATTCTTCATTAATAATGGCCAAGCTCTCATTGAGCGAAGAAAGATTAGTTTTGCATGATAAGATTTTGCATTATAAGCCATTTTCAGGTTATGAGGTGATGATATTCTATCTCATTTCTTGTATTAGGCTACAGTTAGGTCTTCCAAAAGAGAAGGATATTTTCTAATGTGCTGCATTTGATAAGAAAGTTGGGGAATGGTCAGGAGAACACTCAGTCTATCTCAGTGCATAACTTCAATTGGTTCCAGATCATCTGAGTATTCTAACCCGCACCCTGCGCATCAGAGGCAGTGGTAAATGTGCTGAAGAGAACTGTTTTGACGAACTTTGAGAGCTGCTTGAGTAAATCTCAATGATCTTCTTTTATCTGTTATCCTTTATTTTTTGTCAGACTAAAGAAAAAAATATATAGCATGCTTTTAAGCTTGCCTCCCCCCACTGCCCCATCCCACCATAGTCTATTTCTTTAAGATCTTGTTCACGCCTTTCATTTTCAGTTGGGATTGGAAACAGAAGAAGGGGAGCACATTTAGCTGATGTAAAATGCCTATACCAATAGTGTCAATCTGCAGTGCCTTTATACTTTTATAAACAAATGTACAATTATTAGGGAACATGGCAGCAAAGAAATTGGTGTTCCCCATTAGCATGCAACCTTATATGCCATTGCCCAGGAGCATTTCTCAATATCAATTATTTTTAGGTGTGTCTTTCTCCCAAGTAAGTCATCTACAAAAATGTGGGTAAAAATAAAACAGCTTCCAAACCAGACAGTGATTTAAAACTCTACACACAGAACCATAACATTCCATAATTTACACATCCTAGACTTTGGGAACTGAAGGCTCAGAGCAGCATGCTGAAAGCATGGAGAGGGCTTCACCCTGTGCACCTTGACCTTCTGAACCAAAGCTGACAGCCAGTCAACTGCGAGCCTCAGTGGTGCCCCAGTCTAACACATGACACGTGAGTATTAGCTGCAGTGACAGGCTGCTCTAACTTAGCTGTCATCTGGCCCATTCTGTACGCGAACCATCAACATAATTCACTCTAAAGGGCTTTTGCGGAGGACTTAATGCTTTCTCTTTCTTCCCTTGTACAGTGCAGAATTTAGGACAGCTTATTTTAATTTGATGACCTGAACTATGATCTAATAAGGGACAGCTGTGGCAGCTAAATCCCCAGGCTACTTATTGTCAATTAGAATGAATCCTAAATAAACTCCCTTCATTCCAAAGTTGACCCATTCTTAAACGGTAGGCAGAAATGACACTTAGAAAAGGAAATGCAGGGAACTGGAAGAAAGAGCCAATGGAATGCAAACACTATGAAAGAGAGGACTCTTCAAACAAAATTAGAAGGATGAGCAGTGATAATGACATTTTGATGTTGAGTAATTGCTATTGAATTTTTTTTGAATTGTGAAAAATATCCATGGGGAGAACACAAAGGAATATCAAGCTGTCAAACAAAATGTACCATGTTATTAGAGTTCAGCTAAAAATAAATGTGTTTATGTGAATAAAAGTTATTTATTTAAATATGGAAGATAAAATGCCCTAGAGCAGTGGATTACAAACTTTTTCTTCTTGTTGTTCGTAACAAATACACATTTTGCAACAAGACCTAGGACATCAGTACAGAAATCTGTATACGTCTGTTAAACAAAAGTTTCTTGAAATAATATTGATTTTCCCATGTGGTAGGCACTCCAGTTGGTTTTTTGTTCTGGTTTCTCACCTTGATGGAAAGCTAATCACTACTTATCATATTCATATCACCACCCCCAAAGGACAGGACCCACAGATTGAAAAATGGTATTTCAGAACCTGGGAACAAAATACAAATAGAAAATGTCCAAACCAGACTTAAAGAACTTTAAGATACTCATAAGAAGAGAGGATTTAGCAGCCCAATGCAGAGTCAAATACATTATTGACCCATGCAAAAGCAATTTATTATAACATTGTTTGCTGCTTCCTTGAGTGTGAAGGGCATAAAAAATAAGTGAACATTGTGTAGTGTGACTATTGCTCTCAAACCCTAGCCATGTATTTTTTCTAAGCACTTCTTACTTAAGTTTATAAAATATGAAGAGATATTCTCTTAGTAACATTGGCAGCCCTCACCCGTGTAAACCCTGGGAGTGATAACGGATGCAATCTAAAATCAAGATGCAAGGGAACTTAGAATATGAGTAGGTAAAACAGTTGTTTCTCCTTGTTTTAAGGAGATATAAGGCTTTTTATGGGGCTCCCTTGCCAGAGCTATATTGAGCTTGCAGAATAGTTTTCAAAGTGGTTGTAGGGGCAGAACTGACAAGTAGAATTGTTTAAAGAGACCAGCATTTCCTCTTGGAGGACCAAATGCTGAGGACTATTTTCAGTTTGTAGGCAGAATCACTTGCTATGAAAACATTTATTTGTCTCTCAGTTAGAACTAGCAATCAGCTGCGTTTGGGCTGGTTGTCTCAAGAGGACACCTCTCTACAGGCAAAAGGTACCACTGGAGTTCGTCACCTTGGACTTAAACTGCAGAAAAAAAAAAAAAAACCATTCTTTTCAGTCTGGTGGGGCCCTGGGCCTAGAATATGTATCTATAGTTCCCTCAGGCCCCACAATTCGATGGCCTTCATTAGTGGGCTTGATCTTAAACTGTGAGCACTCCATCTTTCTTTATGTGCATGAAAACTATTACATCAATTCTTTTGCATTGTTTATAAATTAAAAAAATAAAAACTATCAAGAAAAAGGATGACCAAGTAATATAGTCTAGATAAGACTTCAAACATTCTAATCCGAATCATAATCAGAAAGATTTCTCCACGTTATAGATCCCACCACAAAGGATATCTTTAGTGTCTCAGTCATAAGCAAGAACAAATATCTTTAGAGAAGACAAGATATTTTATAATGTTTCTCTCTATGCTAAAAATGGAACATACATTTTATAAGCAAAGCTATAGGCCAGATATTTTTATTTGTACTGGTAATATGCCCTTTACATGCCATTAAAAGTTACCATGAAAAAAAAAAGGATAAAATGCCTAATGTTCATTTTGTTCTGGAAAGAAGCCCAGTTCTCAACCAACACACTGACTACAGAGGTGCCTGAAATGACAAAAGGATCTTCAGACAGAAATGACATTGTCAGTAGTTGAGATTCACCATAGTGCAGCAGTGAGATAGGTTAGTTAATGCAGCCCCATGTAACCAGAATAGAATTTCCTTTTTTCCCTTTTTTTTTTTTTTTTTTTTTTTTTTTGAGACGGAGTCTCGCTCTGTCCCCCAGGCTGGAGTGCAGTGGCGCGATCTCGGCTCACTGCAAGCTCCGCCTCCCGGGTTCACGCCATTCTCCAAGCAGAATAGAATTTCACAACCAGTCTGAGACTCTCTGACTTCTCTTACTTATCCTTACAGAGAAAGGAAAAACTGGTAGCCATCATTTAGTAAGACTTAATGTAACCTTGCTTCTTCTCTTTGGCTATTTTCTCTCCTCTCCTTATGTGGGGGACTTTAGTCTAAGCAATAAAGACTTTGAGACTTCATAGTTCCTCAAATTTGAACTAATGTAAATTATGGGGATTAATATGTATCACATGTTACTATTATCTATTTTTCTACCTTGGCCTCAATGATGAAAATAAAAGCATACATTTAATGCTTCCATTTTATGAAACAGGGCAATCAACCAGGCTAGTGTTTTTATGATTAGTAGTAACTAAGCAGAGAAAAACCAAAAACATTGCTGCTGATGCTTATTATTTAGGAATTATGAAAAATAAAGACTAACTCCACCCTGCAACACACACACACACACACACACACACACACGTGGTAAAATATTTAGCCAAAACTTAATTTGGAAATAAAAATTACCCTCTGTATTTCTTTTCTGTTCTTTTTTGTTTTGTTTCTCCCTTTAAAAAATGTAAGGTAAAAATAATCATAATTTTACCTGTCAAAAAAAGCCTTTAATATCTGGATATTATTGAATAACCTGGATTCACCCTCTTTCAACAATAGATGAATGGTTGAGAATTACCTCATATTGTCTTAATGGAATCTTACATACCCATTATATAGTGCTTAAGAACCATAAATAACATTATAATACCTACAATATATAAGTGAAAAATAAAAATAGCATGGTCTCAACATAGCAATGCATATAAGGATAAAAATACATTAACCTATCTAAATAATATTTAGTGTGGTAATATAATGGGCACTTTGACTTGCTTAGCACTATGAAATGTATTTTATTTCCAAGTATATTGCAATGTATACATATGGTTATCCACATGTACGATGACTTCCTAATCAAGGTAATACACATTGGAGTTTTAAAGCTCTCAGTACCTTTGTATGCAACACACACACACAATTGTATTTTTCCACAAAGTATGGGGCTAAGAAATACAGATGTAAAATATGATGCCAATCTCACTTATGATCGGAAAAGTGTGAATTAAAACAGCATTGAGAAACCAGCTAATAGGTAGAATATTAAGTGTGATAATTTCAAGAATGGATGGAGTTGCAGAGATATGGAAACTCATATGTTGCTAGTGCAAGTATAATTTGCTAAAGCCATTTTGGAGAGAAATTTGGCAAATTCGGAAAAGTTGCAGATTCAACAATTCCACTTTTAGAATTACATGCCATAAAAGTAATCCTACATATGCAGAAAGAGAAGTGTATCTAAGTGTTATTCTTAGGGTATAATTTGCATTAATGCCAACGTGGAAATTAGGAGAATGAATAAATGATTTGCCATAAATTGTAACAAAGAAAAGCAGCTAAAATGAGTGAACTTGATCTTTATGTACCCAAACAAATAAATTTTGAAAACAGGATTTATTACAGAAGCAAGCTGCAAGAAGATACTTATATTACAAGAGTGTTTATATTTAAAAAGGTAAAAATACTACACATTTTTCTAGATATCAACAACCAATAAAGATAAAGATAAAAATCAACTAAGAATAGAAGCTACCTCTAAAAAAGAAGGGAAGGAAGTAGAAAAAAATGAACTTACAAAGATTTAATTGCATTTAAAAAGCTGAGGTAATTGCCACACAGTTTTACCTTTATTTTTATCTGAGTTAAAACTGTATAGGCATCTGTTACAATATTCTTTCTGCTTTTCCATGTGTTTGAAATAATTTGTACAATAAAACTGTAAAAGTATACAGCTAAAATTAATTCAGGATGAATTTTTAAAATTTGGTTTACCTTCCTCAAATGATTTCTGTGATCGTTTTATCTTACATCTTCATGTATGAGGAGAATTAGTTTACGATAAGTGCAGTACAATAAGAAGCCGTTTCCTCTTCTGCTGTAAATTCAACTTCCTTGTGTTTTCTCTTGTTTCCTATATGAGAACTGTAATTGGCACAGGTACACACAGTTACAGGACTGGCAGTCCTGCCAGACTAACATCTCTGTCACTGTGAGGCTTACCTCCAGCACTCTGAAGTGTGCCTTTTATAAAAGAGTCTCTTCCACCTCCACTCTCCTCACATGATCTGTGACCTGTGAACAACTGGATGGATTTAATGATGATAAATCAGTCTTCTTCACAAAGAGCAACTCAACCTAATCTGACGATGATAAAAGAAAAATAAATGATTTGACAATGGCATAATAGTTTCCTAAATTACTTTAGATTCTAAAACAAAACAACACTGCAGACAGGCCAGGAAATGCATTATTCTGAGTGCTGAAATAATTAAGCCCTCATTTCGACTTAAGAATTTCATTTTAAATGCTGAAGTACATTATGAAAGCTAACTTCGACTTTGGCCTTTTTCTATCTGAAAAATAGTCGTTTTCCAACTTCTGTATAGAACTGCTTTCTTAAAAGTAACAATCTCACCTTCATTACTGTTGCAAAAACATTATCAGTATGCTTAGTATTTACACTGACTATTTTACTTGTTCCAGGCTGACACTATGTTCAAAATGACTTATAAAATAGTGATACATTTTATAGGAAAGATATTTGAGGCTTAGAAGATGTAAATATTGCCCAAGGACCCAATGGTTGGAAAGTGGCAAAGTGTGGCTCTGAGGTAGGTGTGGTTGAGCAGGATGTGTCCTGCACAATGTTGAATTCCCTGCGAATGGCGCTCCCCGAATAATGCTCTAACCCACGCACTTGTTCCAGTTGCTCTGAGAGTCCCTCCGTTGCACTGGCCACTGCTGCCCGCTCCTTGATCTGAGCATTGCTTGGAAGGTGAATGGGTTGGATTTCTCACATTGTTCCGTGGCTAGTTTGAAAGTTGGTGAGCCCAGTAACCTTCCTTGGATAGGTCTAATACCAGGCAAATCATTGTAGGACCTGACCTACACTGAATCACTTACATCAGATAAACCTCATCACCGTCAGGCACAGAATCAGCAGATTAAAACACATGCAACGCAATGATGGGCTTCTTGTTTTTGTAGTGAATGATCTTGATGAAAACTTCCGAAATAGGCAACGGTGAAAATGGACTGTGAGGATTTTTTTTCATTCATTCATTCATTCATTCATCCATTATGAATATTTGATGAAGACTTAACGATAGTCCAGTCACTATTTAGGGCACTGTGGCTACATCAGAGGACAAAACAAAGAGAACAGCTTATGTTCAGGTGAGATGAAAGGCAAATGAGAAATAATAAGCCTAATCAATCAATTATATATTCATTGATAAGATGATGAGTGCTATGGAAAGTTAGAGGAGGTCAAGATGGTGGCCTCAGGAGTGCCATGAGAGGGCATGAGCTGCAGTATTAAATAAGGTCACCAGGTGGTCTATGGAGATAGGGACAATGAGCAAAGTCATGGAGCTGAGGAGTGGAGCCACACAGGAATCTCGGGGAGTAGGCTCTAGGCAGAGACGGGGCCTACAAAGGTGTTAACTGGGGTGTGTCTGGCCTGTTCGCTGCATGGCATGGGGGCTGCAATGAATAGTACTCACAGGCGAGGTCAGAGTGCTGGGGGCAGAACACCTGGTATACAGAGAGCCATGTTTGGGTATTTCACAGTGAACGGTCATATACAGTACTTTTTCACAGTAAAATTTTTATCAGTGAAGGGTAAATTATATTTGTGTATGCCTCTCTCTGTGTGCGTGCGAATGTATTAGGATATGCTCTTATCTAAGTATAAGGCAGGTGCACACTGTTTTTGAAGAATATAGTAAGAGGTAGTTATAAAAAAATATTAAGTGTTCTGTTTAGTAATAGAGAGTGGTATACATTTAACTTGTTTTTGTTTTTGTTTTGTTTGTTTGATGCAGGGTCTGGCTTTGTTGCCCAGGCTGGAGTGCAGGGGCTCTGACATGGCTCACTGCAGTGTCAATCTCCCGGGCTCAAGCAGTACTCCCAGCTCAGCCTCTCAAGTAGCATACAGGCTACCACACCCAGCCTTTTTTTTTATTTTTGTATTCTTTGCAGAGACGGGTCTCACTATGTTGCCCAGGCTGGTCTCAAATTCCTGGGCTCAGAGGATCCTCCTTGAGTCCTCAGCTTTCCAGTTGCTGAGATTGCAGATGTGAGCCACCACACCCAGCCTTGGTTTTGTTTTTGAAGAAAGGTAAATGATTTCAAAAAGAGAAATTTATCCTAGATTCATACGTTTTTCACTGAGGCTTTTGGATGGAATAGACAGATATTAAAGGTATTTTCTTTTTTCAGTGCTCAAATATATCTCAGTCAAGCTTTGGAGTAGATAACGAAAAGAGCTATGTCCCTGCTTGGAGTCAAATGGTAGAGCGGGAAGTTTTGGGGGACCATGTTGAATGCACAATGGTAAAAAAAGTCTTCATTTAATAGCCTTAGGTAATGCTCTGTTTAGCAATATCAGTAGTGAGCAGGAATTGTCCAGACTGCCTGGGCTGAAGGGATGGCTTTCTACTTTAGTGGAGAAAAGAGCTCTGTGGTGGATTAACAAATTGTCTGATATTAATAGTGTGCTTTAACCCTTTGAATCTGTAATTCTAGATGACTTTGGACATGCCTAAAAAGGACATCCATTAAGAGGCCCAGGAAATAATGTACCATCTTGGCATAAAAAACTGAAAATAGTATCAAATTGAATAATCAGGAAACAGAACTTTACTCCGTAACTCTAAGCTGGTGATGCGGGCATTCCAGCTATGACATACCCTCAAACCAGCAGATGAATATCTTAGTCTAAACATCTTTTTTTAATAAAATGGATGAATATTGGTGTATTGTTCAAGACTTATATTCTGTTAAGAAGAGCTGGGTCATCAGGCCAGGACTTGGCACTGCTATGTATGTCTGCCTTATCTGAGCTTGTGATCATACAGAGTCCAAAAGCAATGATAGCCTCTGTAGATCACAGTTGGATGGAACATCTGTCTCTAATCTCTATGTGAGCTCTAGAAACAAATGAAGGGAAAAAAGAGCACTGAACAGGGACCTGACCATCTTGCCAGTCCTGGCAAACCTGTGAGGCTCTATTCATTCTCTTAGTGCTAATAAATAATGCAATTTACAACAAACATATTGAAACATTTCTATGGAACCACTATTACAGATTTATAGATATATAGATAGATAGCTACATAGATAGATAGATACATAGATACATAGACAGATACATAGATACATAGATGGATAGGAGATTCTGTTTATATTATATATATATAATGTATATGATAGATATATTACACTTATGCATTTACTTGGCTGAACAGACTCTTAATGCATAGTTGTTCTAAAACCTAAAGACTTTTAATCAGTTTGGGTTTAGGTAACAGCTACATTTTATAACTAATCACATTTAAGAATATAAATTATTACTCTTTATTCTTATTTCTGTGCTAATCTGCACTACAACTTTTGCTTTCCAAGTCCAAATCCACCATTACTTTTTTCATTTATTATTTCAATGTCAAACTTTTTTTCTAATTTATATGGACCAACTACATAAATAACCTCTGCTATTGGGAAAGAGGTCACACAGAAAGACAGTTGTGAAAAAAGTATTGCTTTCAAAAGATCCAAAAAATAACTTTGAAACCAAGGATTTTAACATACGTTGGTATATTTTTACCATAATATCTTCTGAAAAAATATGCATATAATTGCATATATTTATGGTGTACAACATATTTTTGATGTGTGTATACATTGTGAAGTGATTATTATAATCAAACTGATTAACATATCCATCATCTCACATAGCTACCATGTTCTTGTGTGTGGTAAGAACACAGATCTGCTCTCTTAACAAATTTCAAGTATACAATACATTATTTTAACTATAGTCACCATGCTGTATATTTGTTCTCCAGAATTTATTTATCTCATAGTTAAATTTTTCTCCCTTTGGCTTATGTTTTGAATTAATGGATAGCATTCCAAAATAGTTTTCAAAAAGTTATTAATTTTGTCTAGCTTTTAAAATCATATTCAGAGTGGCAAATACTGCAATTTCCCTTACACAGTATCTGTTCTCAAATGCATTATTTCTTACCTTTCCCTACTTAAAATCTAGAAAGCTAAATACACAGTACTTCTAGCCACTCTGTACGCAGGGAGGGCCATTTGATTAAATTTTGTCCAAAAATTTATTAATGGAAGTTTTCTGGGAGGAGTGTCCCTTTCCAAATAGAAAGTTCAGTGGAGGGCAGGACTTCCAAGCCATCCAAACCCTCTCTGTCAGGAACTCAGAGATGACCCTGAATTTTGTCAGGAAGCACAAACAACAGGAAGAGAGCAGCACTCTGGCTTCTGGATGCCATCCCTCATCAGCTGAACCCTCCTTGCACTGCTTCATTCAGGCCTAGGCATGAAAATAATCACAGGTAGTTTAACCTACTACAAGTTAGAGTTTCTCTCACTGGTGGTGGATGTGATCCTAACTGACACACAAAAATGACCTTTAGTCCATTTGTTATCGAGTGTTAGTATTAACTATGCATGAGCTAAAATTATTTAGGCCACATCTCTTCCTATCTTTACTAAATGCATCTGAGGCATGTGTTTTTTCAGGAGATGAAATATTCGTGTGAGCAAATGAACATCCCTGCTTCTAACAGATGGAGCAGGGCAGGAGTGAGGCATGGGGAGAACGGAATCTTGCAGCAATCCAAGTCTTTTGTCCATGTCATTCACATCAATATCTTGTTGACAACAACAAGATGTGTGGTGCAGTTTTCAAAGTGGCTTTTCAAGGATCTTGATTCTATGCCCGCTCATTCATGGTAGCCAAACCCAATCGTTGTTAAGTTAGCCCACAATTATCTTTTCTCCCATTCTATGCACCACAATGCCATGATTTCAATGTGGTTAAAGATAACTTATGCTGTACTAAGAAAAATAGTTAAAGTGGCTCTCCATCGTATAGACATGCATTCCATCTCATTTCCTTTCTGCCATCGCTTTCCATGTGCTATAAATATCTCCTACTCTGTAGAGTAAATGGTTTTACACTCTCAAAGCATATTGATAAGGTTTCATGTAACAATCAACTTAGCTGTGTTGAAACTGACAAACCACGTTCTATAATATAAGAGTGATGTTGCTGTAATTCAAACCCAATGATTACCTCTGGCCCATACGCTACTCTTAATGTGTTTTTGTTGTTCGTAATGTCAGCAGATGCCCTGAATTAAATCGCAGCACTCGATCATGACGCTGCCTGTCCCGGTTCACCTTGCAAGAGACTTGGAGGCAGACTGCCCTCAGCAAACACAGCACTGTTTCTCATTGACATAGTAAAAAATGTTTTTTGTCTTGCTGTTTTGAGTGAAAGGTCATGTATAAGTAAAATAATAAAATAATTACCAACTGCTCCTCAACCTTCACATTTCTGGGGAGGGGAGCAGGAACTGCAGAATAGCACTAGGAGGTAAACACTAAAACCTATTGACATGGTTTGGCTGTGTCCCCACCCGAAGCTCAACTTGAATTGTAGCTCCTAGAATTCCCACATGTTGTGGGAGGGACCCAGGGGCGGGTAATTGTATCAAGGGGGCTGGTCTTTCCTATCCTACTCTCATGATAGTGAAAAAGTCTCACGAGATCTCATGGGTTTACCAGGGGTTTCCACTTTTGTGATCTGTGAAATTTATCTTTAGATCTTCTCATTTCTTTCATGTTTTCATTTTTTTCTTGCTGCTGCCATTTAAGAAGTGCCTTTCACCTCCTGCCGTGATTCTGAGGCCTCCCCAAGCCAGGTCAAACTGTAAGTCCAATTAAAACTCTTTTTCTTCCCAGTCTTGGATATGCCCTTATCGGCAGTGTGAAAATGGACAAATACAGTAAATTGGTATCAGTAGAGTGTGGCGTTGCTGAAAAGAAACCTGAAAATGTGGAAGCAACTTTGGAACTGGGTAACATGCAGGGATTGGAACAGTTTGAAGGGCTCAGAAGAAGACAGCAAGATGTGGGAAAGTTTGGAACTTCCTAAAGACTTGTTGAATGGCTTTGCCCAAAATGCTGATAGTGATATGGACAATAAGGTCCATGCTAAGGTGGTCTCAGATGGAGATGTGGAACTTGTTGGAAACTGGAGCAAAGGTGACTATTGTCGTTTTAGCAAAGAGACTGGTGGCGTTTTGTGATTGTGATAGAGATTGTGGAACTTTGAACTTGAGACAGCTTATTTAGGTTATCTGGTCGAAGAAATTTCTAAGCTACAAAGCATTCAAGAGGTGATTTGGGTACTGTTAAAGACATTCAGTTTTATAAGAGAAGTAGAGCATGAAAGTTTGGAAAATTTGTAACCTATGTGATAGAAAAGAAAAATCCATTTTCTGGAGAGAAATTCAAGCCAGCTTTAGAAATCTGCATAAATAGCAAGGAACCTAATGTTATTCCCCAAACCATGGGGAAAATGTCTCCAGGCCATGTCAGAGACCTTCATGGCAGTCCCTCCAATCACAGGCCTGGAGGCCCAGGAGAAAAAAGTGGTTTAGTGGGCTAGGCCCAGGGTCTCTATGCTATGTGCAGCCTAGGGACTTGGTGCCCTGTGTCCTAGGCTGCTCCAGCTATGGCTGAAAGGGGCCAACATACAGCTCAGGCTGTGACTTCAGAGGTTAGAAGACTCAAGCCTTTGTAGCTTCCACATGGTGTTGAGCCTGCAGGTGCACAGAAGTCAAGAATTGAGGTTTGGGAACCTCTGCCTAGATTTCAGAAGATGTATGCAAACACCTGCAGGCCTTTGGCAAAAGTTTTCTGCAGGGGAGGGCCCTCATGGAGAATCTCTGCGACGACAGTGCAGAGAAGGGAAATGTAGGGTCGGAGACCCCATACAGAGTGCCTACTGGGGTACTGCCTAGTGGAACTGTGAGAAGAGGGCCACCATCCTCCACCCCAGAATGGTAGATCCACTGACAGCTTGCACTGTGCACCTGGAAAAGCCACAGACACTCAACGCCAGCCATGAAAGCAGCCGGGAGGGAGGCTGTACCCTGCAAAGCCCCAGGGGCAGAGCTGCCCACAACCATGGGAACCCACCTCTTGCATCAACATGACCTTGGGAACCCATCTCTTACATCAGCATGACCTAGATATGAGACCTGGAATAAAAGGAGATCATTTTGGAGCTTTGAAATTTGACTGCCCCGCTGGATTTGGACCTGCATGGGCCCTGTAGCCCCTTTGTTTTGTCCAATTTCTCTTATTTGGAACAGCTGTATTTATGGAATACCTGTACCCCCATTGTATCTAGGAAGTAACTAACTTGCTTTTGATTTTACAGGCTCATAGGTAGAAGGGACTTGCCTTGTCTCTGATGAGACTTTGGACTATTAACTTTTTGGTTAATGCTGAAATTAGTTAAGACTTTGGGGGGACTGTTGGGAAGGCATAATTGATTTTGAAATGTGAGTACATGAGACTTGAAGGGGTCAGGGGCAGAAAGATAGGTTTGGCTGTGTCGCCACCCAAGTCTCAACTTGAATTGTGTCCCTAAGAATTCCTGTTTATTGTGGGAGGGACCCATGGGGAGATAATTGAATCATGGGGCTGGTCTTTCCTGTCCTATTCTCATGGTAGTGAATAATTCTCACGAGATCTGATGGGCTTATCAGGGGTTTCTGCTTTTACTTCTTTCTCATTTTCTCTTGCTGCCACCAGGTAAGAAGTGCCTTTCGCTTCCTGTCATGATTCTGAGGCCTCCTCAGCCATGTGGAACTGTAAGTCCAATTAAACCTTTTTTTTTTTTCCCAGTCTTGGTTATGTCTTTATCAGTAGTATGAAAACAGACTAGTATACCTATACCTTCTTTTTTAACTAGAAATAATCATTATTCTATAACCACAACCACTAACAAGCAGCTACACGGTGACATACATTCTTGGTATCTCTGTGGCTCAAAAAATGTCCAGATTGAATCGTTTACATTAAAAATGTGTGCATTTGAAAAGTAAGATATTTTATTTTCCTCCATAAAAATACAAGATTTATTCATTTTTTGAAACTTTTGTCATCTTAATGAACATCCTTACAACTTTCTGTCAGTGTTAACTTAGATAACCTGCACTGAAACTTTGATCTTGAGCTATGTAAAATTTAATGATACACATTAAATATTAATCTATTTATCTAAAATCAATATTTTAAAGCATTTGGCCTTATTACAAAAATGTAGAAGGCTTTACATATAATATTGAAATGCTCACGTAGACTTACCTTTATCGTAGTAAAAGGAGATATTTCTGCAAATATACAAAATAGTAAATTCAGTAACTAAAAATTTGTGAGATATTTTATATAAAATATAGCCTATTTATGTTTTCATAATATTATAACTTATTTATATTTTCATAATATTACATGTATGTTTTCTTGGAATTTATACTATAAGAGTCACAGATGGCAAAAAGAAAACTTTTTCCTGAACAATTGCATAATTTTGTATAGGAATTTTATATTATCACTGTTATATTCTATATAAATTCATCTAAAATGTGTGAAATTATTTTATTTATCCCTCTCATCTTCTATGAAGTTGAATTATTGAATTTCTCCGTTCCGAATGCTGAGAATTCTAATCAAAAATCTACACATCATCTATAAACATGCAATCTGGACCACAGCCACTCCATGTTGGGTAACCCTGTGGGCCACCTGCACTCCCCTGAGATTCTGTACAAAATGTTTATCCTGGGGACTCTCTCTAGACTCTTGTTGATTCCATAAACTGATTTAGACTTGTATAAGGTGGACTTCTGAAGGAGTATTATTGTAAATTTCCCAGGGTGGGAAATGTGGGCTACATATTATTTAGAACCCTACTATTTTTTCTTATTGATTGAAACATTGCGTTAACTTAAAATCTCCCGAGTTCATGCTAAATATAACTTTATTAAAGTCTAATCAAAACCCGGTCCTAGGCTGAGAAATAGCATAGAGTACACTCAAGTGAAAAGTCGTCAGATTATTAAAAATGAGAGAAATAAAACACGTTGTTTTCTGATGGACTGAACAAGGGGGAGGAAGATAATAGAGAAATAGGTATCTTCAAGAGGAAATAGGATGAGCTTGATATGTCATGCTACTTCTTGCCAGATAAAATATTTAGTGTGATCAACAGTATTTCTCAAATTAGCTAAGAATAAAGAGATGGACGGGTCACACAGCAGGGAAACTAACAATTATCTGGTGTCAGTCTTCTTAACTGACCTCCAGCCTCTGACATCGATAGCTGCTGGGTGACTTTGGGTAGATTACTTAGTCCCTCCAGGTCTATATTTATCGACACACAAAATTATGTTGATGAATGTGTTTTGATTCCTCTCTGAGATATTGTGAATTAACCATAATTCATAGAGGAACCACAAAATGCCTATACAATTGCCATCTACAAAAATATTGGAGCTTTACATTATAAAAAATCCAGAATAAAGATTAAAAGGACTAATGCTAAGGTGTTTCATTAATAAAAATAATTTTACAATACTGAAGAAATTAAAATCGAAACTAAAATCTACACCTCAGGCATCACCATGCTCATCACTGTATGATACTTTTTGGGACTAGAACCCGTGATGCTCTGCTAAGTAGAGTCTTATTTTTGTAGAGGGCTGGCTGCCTTCTGCAACAAACGGAATCATGGCTGTCTGCTTCATGAAGTCTTCTCCTCTTACCCTTGCCTGGTGTTTGGTGGGTGACCCAAGGACAGGCACTGCAGGGCTTCACCCTTCTCACCATCTCCCTCCTTTTCTCTTGTCCTTTTCCTTCATTTCACAAGAAAATTGATTTTATTCTGCCCCTTCTAACCACCTGAACAACCCTCAATCTTCTCAATCTTTTCAATTAACCCTATATGGATGTTACCAAAAACTTTCACTCTCAGTTGTTTTTTTTTTTAATTTGGAAAAAGTTAATATGTAACAGAGAAAGGAATAAAGTGACAGAGAGAGAAAAGTGAGAGAAATAGAAAATACTTCCTTATACTGCAAATATTAAGACAAACATTTTAGAAGGTGCTTCAATAGAGAAATAAAATTTTTTAAATGTCTGCAAAAATAAATGTAAACAATTATAACTGCTTTTGAACATATTTGAGTTTAAATAAAAATGGTATTATTTTAATATTCACTGTATTTAAAATTAAAATTTAAAAATTATGTGGAAAATGGTCACTTAAAAGTCTCAAAATGTCCACTGAAATAATAATGGCAATTCTATTTTTACTTAGCAAATTTTATCTTTATATATCTTTTCTATTTTTTAAAACTAAAGTGCTAAAGAAACCTAGTGATACTAAAGTAGATAGATACAGAGATATATAGATAGATAAGATACAGATTATTATAAGTTGTATATAATTCTATATAATCAAATTATGTAACATTCATGTTAATTATTGATCAGAATATCATTTAAATGTTAACTATGGATCACTGTATACATCACTATATTAGGCAGAAAAGGCTAAGCTATGCTGAGGTGAGAAACACTAATATCTCAGTGGCTTATCACAGCAAGCTCACATCCTTGATCATGAAAAATCAGCTGTGTATTTAGATATTCTCCAAGACATCAGCCTTTAGGTGTAGAGACTCAAAGACCCAGGCAATTTAGATCATGTA
Source organism: Symphalangus syndactylus (assembly GCF_028878055.3). Lineage (NCBI taxonomy): Eukaryota > Metazoa > Chordata > Mammalia > Primates > Hylobatidae > Symphalangus > Symphalangus syndactylus. The sequence continues at coordinate 16,510,062 of NC_072437.2, forward strand.
TCTCTGCTATCTCATCAGGGGGCCTCCTCCACAGTTTTCAACAATCAGCCTGAGGTTGCTACACTGCAAATGGGAAGAGTGACTTCTCTGTGTGTTTGACAGAACAGCATGAAATAAGACACAAGTTATGTAAGCCACAATAAATCCTCTATTTTGGAATAGCCAAAATATTTGCCAGATGAAGTAAATAGTTTTATTCACAATTTCTATGAAGAAGCCCCAGAGGCCACCTGGTGGGGCTGTGGAGCAGTGGGTCATGAAGCAGCATGCCAGTTTGACACTGAAGCTTTGCAAAGCTGTCAGTGCTGAGTCTGAGGCACCTTGCTCAGGGGACACAGAAGGACTGATCCACAAACACAGGCCAGTTCTCAGGAGAAGAAAAGCCAGAATGAGATAAAGCCACAAAAAGGGTGAGGAGGGTGATTCAAATATTAAAAAGGGCTTTGGGATGAGTTCATTAGGAAGTAAAACACTACCTTTGAACTTGGAGATGAGGGGATGATATGGTTTGGCTTTGTCCACACCCAAATTTCATCTTGAATTGCAGTTCCCATAATCCCCACATGTCTTGGAAGAGGCCTGGTAGGAAGAAATTGGATCATGGGTGTGGGTCCCCCATGCTATTCTCGTGATTTGAGTTCTCATGAAATTTAATGGTTTTATAAGAGGCTTCTCCCTTCTCTTGGCTCTAATTCTTCCCTCTCCTGCTGCCCTGTGAAGTGCTGCCTTCCGCCATGATTGTAAGTTTCCTGAGGCCTCCCCAGCCATGTGGAACTATGAGTCAGTTAAACCTCTTTTCTTTATAACTTACCCAGTCTTGGGTATTTCTTCGTAGCATCATGAGAACTGACTAATACAGAAAATTGGTACTGGTAGTGTGGAGTGCTATTATAAGGATATCTGAAAATGTGGAAGCAACTTTGGAACTTAGTAACAGACAGAGGATGCAACAGTTTGGAGGGCTCAGAAGACAAAAAGATGTGGGAAAGTTTGGAATGTACTAGAAACTTGTTGAATGTCTTTGACCAAAGTGCCGATAGTGATATGGACAATGAAGTCCAAGCTGAGGTGGTCTCAGATGGAGATGAGGAACTTGTTGGGAACTGGAGCAAAGATGACCCTTGTTATGCTTTAGCAAAGAGAACAGTGGCATTTTGCCCCTGCCCTGGATATCTGTGGAACTTTGAACTTGAGGGAGATGATTTAGGGTATCTTGGGAAAGAAATTTCTAAACAGCAAAGCATTCAGGAGGAAGCAGAGCATAGAAGAAATTTCTAACAGCAAAGCATTCAGGAGGAAGCAGAGCATAAAAGTTTGGAAAATTTGCATCCTGATGATGCAATAGAAAAGAAAAACCCATTTTCTTGGGAGAAGTTAAAGCATGCTACAGAAACTTGCATAAGTAACAAGGAGGCAAATGTTAATCACCATGACAATGGGGAAAATGTCTCCAGGGCATATCCGAGGTCTTCATAGCAGACCCTCTCATCACAAGCTGGGAGGCTTAGGAGGAAAAAATAGTTTCATGTGTCAGGCTCAGGGCCTTGCTGCTTTGTGCAGCCTTGGAAGTTGGTGCCTTGCATCTCAGCCATTCCAGGCATGGCTAAACAGGGCCAATGTAGAGCTCAGGCTGTTGCTTCAGAGGGTGCAAGCCCCAACCCTTGGGGGAGTACATGTGGTGTTGGGCCTATTGGTGCACAGAAGACAAGAATTGAAAATGTCTCCAGGGCATGTCAGAGACCTTCACAGAAGCTCCTCCCACCACAGGCCTAGAGGCCTAAGAGTAAAAAATGGTTTCCAGGGCTCCCTTGTTGTGTGCAGCCTAGGGACTTGGTGCCCTGCATCCCAGCCCTTCTAGCTATGGCTAAAATGGGCCATGGTACAGTTCGAAGCATGGCTTCATGCCATGGCCGTGACAGCTTCCACATGGTGTTGAGCCTGCAGGTGCACAGAAGTCAAGAATTGAGGTTTGGGAACCCTTGCCTAGATTTCAGAGGATGTATGGAAATGGCTGGATGTCCAGGCAGAAATTTGCTGCAGAAGTATAACCCTCATGGAGAACCTCTGTTAGGGCAGTGCAAAAGGGAAATGTGAGCTCGGAGCACCCACACAGGGTCCACACTGGGGCACTGCCTGGTGGAGCTGTGAAAAGAGGATCACCATCCTCCAGACCCCAGAATGGCAGATCCACCAACAGCTTGCACCTATGTGCCTGGAAAAGTCAGAGGCTGTACCCTGCAAAGCCACAGGGACAGAGCTTCCCAAGGCCATGGGAGCTCACTGTTTGGATCAGCATGACCTCAATGTGAGACATGGAGTCAAAGGAGATTATTTCAGAGCTTTAAGATTTAATTACTTTCCATTGGATTTAGTACTTGAGTGGAGCCTGTAGCCCCTTTGTTTTGGCCAATTTCTTCCACTTGGAACGAGTGTATTTACACAATGTCTGCACCTTCATTGTATCTAGGAAGTAACTAACTTGCTTTTGATTTTACAGGCTCACAGGCAGAAAGAACTTACCTTGTCTCAGATGAGACTTTGGACTTGAACTTTTGGGCTAAGGCTGAAATGAGCTAAGACTTTGTGGGACTGTTGGGAAGGCATAATTGTGTTTTGAAATGTATGTAAGGATATGATATTGGGGGGTGAGGGGCAGAATGATATGGCTTGGCTGTTTCCCCACCCAAATTTCATTTTGAATTATAGTTCCTATAAACCTCATGTGTCGTAAGAGGGACAATTACCTTCCTGGTGGGAGGTAATTGAATCATGGGGACAGTTTTCCCCATGCTATTCTTGTGATAGTGAATAAGTTCTCATGAGATCTGATGGTTTTATATGGGGCTTCCCCCTTCACTCAGTTCTCATTCTTCTCTCTTCTGCCACCCTGTGAAAAGATGCTTTCCACCATGATTGTAAGTATCTGAGGCTTTCCCAGCCATGTGGATCTATGAGTTAATTAAACCTATTTTCTTTATAAATTATCCAGTCTTGGGTGTTTCTTCACAGCAGTGTGAGAATGGACTAATACAGAGGGTGACCATGGGGACATTAAGGCAGAACATGGTGAGTAGAGAGTGCAGCCAACCAAATCCTGGGAGCCAGGAGTGAGTCCCATGTGCTGATTTAAGAGGCCTGCAGTCAGCATGGTGGGAGGAGCAGGAGGCAGTGGTGGAAGATGAAGTCTCTTGAGTTATGAGGCAAGGGAGAGCAGAGAGGGAAGATCATGACAGGATGGTCTGTGTAGGTCTTCAGCTGTTTCTCCAAAAGAACTAGAAAGATGTTGGAAGACTTTGAGCAGAGTGAAGTGATGAGATCTAATTCCAAAGGGTCACCCAAGAAAGGGCCAAAACCCAAAGACCACTTAGGAAGCCGTGGTCTTAACCCAGATGAGAGCTGATGATGATTAGCACCAGATGTCTTCTCTGACCGTTGTGGTAAGTGGCAAGTTCTGGATAAATATTCACACAGAGACATCACACTGTTGTTTTTTGTGTGTGGGTTTTTGGGTTATTGTTTGTTTGTCTCCAAGTGGCTTTGTATATGATCTATGTAAGGAGCAAAAAAGCCAAGGATTAATCTTTCCTGTATCTGAGGTGTGTGACCTGTGCCTTCATAAGGCGCCCTGTGTGCAGAAGGGTCCAGTGTGTGGCTCAATGTTCTGTTGTCACCATCTTGGAATTGTTAATAATTTGTGAACAAGGGTCATTTCTGCATTTCCACTGTACACTGAGCACCACAAATTTTCTAGCCAGTCCTGAGAGTTAATCAAAGGTTTAACATCTCAATAATTGGAATAAAATCCTTTCACTGGATGTCAATGTTGCTGGTGGATATGATATTAGGGGAAGGATGTTGAATTCATTCTGGACATTTGAGCTTTAGGTCCTTACTTAGACATCCAAAATATATTTTCATATAATTGCTATGTGAGTGCATAGTTTAATAGTGAGTCTAAGCTGAAGTTATAAATATGGGAGTCATCAGCATATCAGTGATGTGTAAAGCTAAGAGAGTAGGTAAAACCACCAAAGGAGTGAGTGTACCATAGGGAATGGAACCACAGTGGGTGGAGGAAAGATCTGTATTCTGCCTTTGGTAACTTTCCCTGGCAAAATGTATGAAGCAGAACTACAGGGATTTCTTCAAATAAATAAAACTCTGAGGTAAATAGTAAGCCTGAACTGTTTTCTAGTCTCCGTCTGTGTTGATTTATTCCCACTCTGTTAATGCAGTACTGTGATCTTGCAGAACTGTCATAGAGCATGATTTTTCATTACCAAAGAATATTTGTTTTAGGCATCATTCTCAGAAGAAATCATCATAGCTATTTGAAAAATGCCATTCCCTACAGTATTATTGATGATGATAATGTAATAGGTTGATTTTGGATGGTACAAATATACATACATTCAAATAAATAATGACCTATAATATCTTATTTAACCATGTATCTAATGTTTTACATTTATGTTTATGACCACTGCCTTATATAAATAGTGCTGCAATGAATATCTTTGAGAATAAGTTATTGACCAATAGATTACAAAGTATAAAATTATGGAAGTATTATATCTTTTGAAAAATATATATTTATATGTATATATATATATATGCATTTATCTGGATTTTTTTCTCAAGAGATAGGGTTTTTTTTTTATCTCTTACACATATATTTTTAAATCGATGTAACCATTGTTCTAAGATCCATTTCCAAAAATGTATTTTCATATTTGTTAATGGTTTTATTTTCTAATTTTTAGATTGTTTTCACATCATATTTCCACTTGTAAAGAAACAAAATTTTGTGTTCTTTTGATAAAAACTCTTTTGTATCATATTTGATGCAGATTAAAATTTAAACTTCTTTTTTTTCTTAATTATGAGATATATATGGATATTTACAATAAATATAAAAAGATCTTGATCTGGTTTGGCTGTGTCCTCAGCCAAATCTCAACTTGAATTGTATCTCCCACAATTCCCACATGTTGTGGAAGGAACTCAGTGGGAGGTAATTGAAGCATGGGGGCAGGTCTTTCTCATGGTATTCTCATGAGAGTGAATAAGTCTCATGACAGCTGATGATTAAAAAAAAAAAAAGGAGTTTTCCTGTACAAGCTCTCTCTTTTGCCTGCTGCCATCCATGTAAGATATGACTTGCTCCTCCTTGCCTTTCACCATGATTGTGAGGCTTCCTCAACCACATGGAACTATAAGTCCAATTAAAACTCTTTCTTTTGTAAATTGCCCAATCTCAGATATGTCTTTATCAGCAGCATGAAAATGGATTACTACAAATCTATAAACATTATTATATAAATTATGTCTGAGTAATATATTCTTATTTGTAAAAATGTCACAACCAACATTTTTAAAGACAGCTTTTTTTTTTTTAAATGTATAAGCATCTATCTAGCTCAGCAAGAACCCATCTCAGTATTTTGGTGTTGCAACAAATTATGTTTTAGCTCATGGGTAATAATAAAATAATAACTTACTGTTACTTTTAGATTCAAATAATGTTTAAAGTTAGGAGTTTAAGTTATATAAATATATTCAATTATTTAATTATTTATTCAACAATTACTTACTGAATACTCTAGGATGCTACAATTATTCATAATATTAGTGTATAAATTTGCACCTGAACCCATAATATAGAACATAGTTTATATATTTAAATAATACTAAATATATTGTTAGTTTCTAGTAAACATAAAGAAATTAGAATATGACTGGTTTAATTTAAACCTTCCTTGAATCATGTCTTTGAAGTATGAAAGTAGCTTGAAGCTCTACATGTTTGATTTCTAGCTAGGGATAATAACTTATTATTTGTTATTATTTTCTTTAAAGAAGGAAAATAGTAATGCATTCTACAGCCAAATAAAGATATGAAACTATCTTAAAGGATTTCCAAAATATTTGAATCATTTTGCAACATGTTGGGGCTGTTTTTGCAAAACTAGAAATTAAAAGGAGCCAGGGGAGCACATGATTATTTATATTTTGTTGGAGAAATAAAACAATCTGTACCGATAGGGAGATCAAATCCAGAAAAAAGATTTTGTTACACATCTTACAAAAAGAAAAAGGTAGATAGAAAAAAATAGAACCCTGAAGGAGACTAGCACAGTTATCAACAATTTTGCTTCTTTTCTGAAGTACATCTTATAATTAGAATGATCGTATGTTCTGGTTAGCTTGGGAAAGTCCTGGTTTAGAATTACAGGTTCCACTAATTTACTATTATCAACTATTTTCACTTTCACAAATGTCCCTGTTTGAAGTTAAATTATGTGTTCATTCTTCTTATAACCAATACAACAGGGTTATGGTTAAAATATAAAGTGCTTTTTGGCTGAAGCTAAAACGGAAAACTAATAAATGGCATAACTACTGGAAGAGACGTGTGCAAATCACTGAATTTGCACTTAATAAAATTACCCAAAAACATGGAATCCTAGGCAACAATCATGTCTTTCTTTGTCACTTAGCCTTTTGCCTGCAGTGTGTTTAGTGATGATTATAGTATAATTACTCACCTGCATCAAATTTGGGGCTCCCGCCTAACGTTTACCACAAGAATTCCCAAAGGATAGTCAACTCATGATTGATGAGACGGTAATTATCGGACTCCCTAATCTTGTTCAAAATAAATAAATACCAAAGTAAACAAACATCAAATAATAGGGCCAGTTCCTGCTAATTGCAGGCAAATGGTAAAGTCTTGGAACAACAATAACAACAACAAAAAAATGCACTTTGATTAACAAAAGATAATACTAAAGCATTGCTTTAAACATCCTTAAAATGAATAATAACTTCTATTTTTATTCTGCAATTCCAATGTTCATTAAATGATTAAAGTAAACTGAAAAAGAAAGTAAAAGGAAATTCAGCTAACAAAATAATACATGACTCTAAACAAATCGGTATGGTATTATCTATAAAACTTCATTAAAACACATATTTAGTGTATACCTTATAGCTCAAAGAAGTACTTTTTCACAGACCAAACATAAATTATGATGGTAAAACTTTAATAACACTCATCAACTAAATGTCTCCCTTAGTCCATTTATTGTCTTTATTGATTCTCCAATAATGCAATTTCACATTTTTGCTTTATGTATACTCAGTCATCTTACATATATGCATTTTTATTTGCCTATAAAATTAACTTTAGCTTACCATGAAAGACAAAATGTTACCTATAGTATCAAATATGTGATATACACATAATTACTGCAAATTTTATTTTATACAGATATCTATGATTTACTATATAAAACTAAATAATACTACATAGTTTTGGTGCAAGTGTTTGAGTTTAATAAAGAAAACACATATAAATAATGCTGCTTTGAAAACTCAGATGAAGATTTCGTATCTCTGATTACTGCTTAGCCAACCTCTATTCTCATATCAGTGTCTCATAAATCTTACTGAAGAAGATTTAGTTACATCAATATCTTGTTGATTTTATATGGTCTTTTGGGCTTAGGATAAAGAATAACAAAATAATATTGATTTAATTCAAACTAGGTAAATCTTCCATGACCTTGTTGCTTCACAAATATAACATTTATGCCTTCTATATTAAACTATTGCAGAACACACTCACAGCTGTTCTTGAAATTTGAAGTGTAAATGGAGGATAAAATAACTATTTCTGGAGCATAGATTATATGGCCTGTTTGCATCTTCTGCCTATAAACTATCTTCTTATTTATTCATCTGCACTACCATCCTCATAGGCAATTTTATTCAGTATAAACAGTTATTTCAAAATTTTTCAAAGAATAAGTTGATACAGACCTGAAATAGGCCATCAGTAGTAGAAACAGATTAGAACCGAGGCAATAAATAGTAGACAAAGAGATGAAGAAGCAAATATAAAAAGTACAGAAGACACAATTTCGTCACTGGTGACCATATGGTGATCACATGAGGACATATTTGAAGGCATAAAAATTTAGAAGAGGGAATAGGTGAGAATAACAAGATGATACTATAGAGAATAATATCTTGGGTGAGTATGTTGGTGATAGTTAAATTAACTGAGAAGCAGACCACAGGAGTTTAAATAGATATGAAGGAAAAAAAATAAATTTGGTTTTAGATTGGAAATAAGGTGCACAGCATGGGGAAGAATTGCACACTTTTGAAATGACTGTACCGGTGATGACTTTTGTGCTAAACTCTTAACTCAGTTTCCACATTTAGGGTGACTTTTTAAATCAAGTTACAACACTCACTCATTTATACCAAAGAGTAATACTAACAGGAGAACATATATGTATAAAATTCAAGAAAATACACATGACAATACTAGCACCCAATCAATGAATGCTTTGGCATTGACATAATCTCAGTAAAAGTTTAATAATTGATATAAAATAACGATAATACAACTTACATGATTTTAGAACTATAACGAACACTTTATTTAGTATTAGTCAAATTGAGTTTAATAAATACCATACAGAGATACTACCAGTGTTTAGGAAAAGACTCTTATGTGCTATAGAAAGAAGAATTTGTAAAATGTATGCCACAACACATATAGGCATATATCGTTTTATCCTGTTTTGCTTTTTCGTGCTTGGCAAATATTATACTTTTTAAAAATGGAGATTTATGGTAACGCTGCATTCAGCAAGTCTACTGGCACCATTTTTCCAATAGCATGTGCTCATTTCATGTCTCTCTGTTACATTTTACTAATTCTCACAATATTTCAAACTTTTTCCTTATTATTATACCTGTTTTGGTGGTCTGTGATCGGTGATCCTTGATGCTATGGTGGTCTGTGATCAGTGATCCTATTGTAATTGTTTTGGTGCCATGAACCATGCTCATATAAGACAGTAAACTCAATCAATAAATGATACGTGTATTCTACTCCATGGCTACTCTTTGAACCAGCCATTGCCCTCAGTCTTTCTCCCTCTCCCCAGACCTCCCTATTCCCTGAGATACAACAATATTGAAATTAGACCAATTAATAACCTACAGTGGCTTCTAAGTGTTTAAGTAAAAGAAAGAGTCTAATATCACTCCCTTTAAAACAAAAGTTCGATATGATTAAGCTTAAGTGATGAGCAAAACAGGCTTATTGCTGATACAAATTTTTGTGATTTGGATAGAATATCAAACCAGCCACAACATTCCCTTAAGCCAAAGTGCAATCTAGATCAAGATCCTAACTCTCTTGCATCCTATGAAAGCAGAGAGAGGTGAGGAGGTTCCAAAAAGAAAGTTTGAAGCTACCAGAGGTTGGCTCATAAATATTTTAAGTCCACTGTTAAGACCTACCGCTCAGAAAAAAAAAAAGATTCCTTTCAAAATATCTGCTCAATGACAATGCACTTAGTCAACCAAGAAATCTGATGGAGCTGTAAAGGAAAATTAGTGTTATCTCTATGCCTGCTAACCTAACACTCACTCTGCAGCTCATGGATCAAAAAGTAATTTTGACTTTCAAGTCTTATTTAAGAAAAACATTTCATAAGGCTATAGCTGCCATAGATAATGATTCCTCTGATTGGTCTGAGCAAAGAAAATAAAAAACCCTCTGGAAATAACTCACCATTCTAGAAACCAATAAGAACATTTGTAATTCAAGGAGGAAGGTCAAAATATCATCAGCAGGAGTTTGGAAGAAGTTGATTCCAACTCTCATGTATGACTTTGACGAGACTTCACTATGGGAATTAACTGCAGATGGGATGAATATAAGAACTAGAATTAGAAGTGAATCCTGAAAATGTTACTGAATTGCTGCAATTTCATGACAAAGCTTTAATGAATGAGAAATTGCTTTGTATGAATGTAAAAATATAAAGTGGTTTCTTGAGATGGAATCTACTTATCTGGTGAAGAGGCCGTGGACATTATTGAAATGATAGCAAGGGATTTAGAATATTCCATAAACTTAGTTGATAAAGCAGTGGTGAGGTTTGAGAGGATTGAATCCAATTTTGAAGAAGTCCTACTGTAAGCAAAATGCTATCAAACAGCATCACATGCTACAGAGAAATCTTTCATGAAACAGTTAATTGATGGAGAAAACTTCATCTTTTTCTTATTTTAAGAATGTCCACAGTCATCCCAACTTTCAGTAACCACCACGCTGATCATTTAGCACCCATGAACATCCAGGTAAGACCCTCCCCAGCAAAAAGATTATGACTCATTGAAGGATCAGATGATCGTTAGCATTTTTTAGCCATAATTTATTTTTAAATTAAAATATGCATATTTTTAGATATGCTATTTCATACTTAATAGACTACAGTATGGCGTTAACATAACTGTTATATACACTAGGAAACAAAAAAAGTGTGACTCACTTTATTGCAATATTGACTTTATTGTGTGGATCTGAAACTGAATCTACAATAATTTGTGTACAGTATAAAAGGAGAGAATATGCCTTTCAGTAGCTACCTCTCTTACTGAAGGCAGTGTTTATATCTCTAAATAGATTATCTTCTCTTTCTAGAGTGATATGACTTTAACCCTAGACTTGAGTTTTCTAATTAGAATGTAATTTAATATAGAATTAGACACAATTTTTAAAATGCTATGTATGTAGATATAACTTTATATACATACATAATTTAGAATTAGATGTGATTTTTAGAAAGTTTTATATTTATATGAAGTTATATACATATATAAAACTATCTAAAAATCAGAGTTGTGAATTAATGTAATTAGGTGTCTTATAATGAATGGGTGGGCTGCTATTTATCAGAGGTATTTATGGTGAGACTCTATGACTATAGGTCAAAGATGTTATTGTAGGCAATGAATTGATCTTGGAGAAAGTGCTGTATAATTACCTTCAATTCAAAAAATTTGTATTTCTCAAATTATATTGTTTAATATTTCCCAGCTGTTCATGGGATTTCTCAAGTGTTTTTGTAAAGAAACTGCCAAAGAGTCTGGAAATAAACCCATACAGCTACAGTCAGTTGATTTTTGACAAGGGTGCCAAGACCATTCAATGGGGGAAAGAATAGTCTCTTCTACAGCTGGTGCTGGAATAATGGGAATGAAGTTGGACCCCTAATGGACAGTATGTACATGAATTAACTTAAAATGGATCAAAGATCTAAATGAAAGAGCTAAAAATATATAACAACTTCAAAGAAATCAAAGGTGTATAACCTTGGATTTGGTAGTGAACTCTTGGATAAAGCAAAACAAAATCACAAAACCGTAAGAAAAACACTTTAAAAATAGATAAATTGGACTCATTACAATTAAATAAAAACTTTTTTACAACCAGGGAAACTATCAAGACAGTGAAAACACAACCTACAGAATGAGACGAAATGTTTTCAAATCATATTATCTGATAAAATTTAGTATCTAGAATATATATAAATAAGTCTTTCACCTCAAAAACAAAAATTAAACAACCTAAGTTAAAAATGGGCAAAGGCCTTGAATAGACCTTTCTCTGAATAGGATATACAGATTGCCAACAAATATAAGAAAAGATACTCAACATTATTAGTCATTAGGGAAATGCAAATCGAAGCCATAATAACAATTGAACCAACTAAGGTGATTTATTAAACAAGAACAGAAAAAGCATAAAAGAGCAAGTATTGGTGTTGATGTGGAGAAATAAGAACGCCCATATGGTTGGTGAAATGTAAAATGGTGCAGCCTTTACAGAAAGCAGTTTTGTAATTTCATTAAGAAACAAAACATAGAAATATCACATGATGCAGCAATTCCACTCATAGGAATATACCCAAAATAATTAAAATCAGGTATTCCAACAACATTTGTACACAAATAAATGCAGCCAAACTATTCACACTAGCCAAAAGGTAAAAACAAACCAAATGTCCTTCAATGGATGAATGGATAAAGAGTGGTATATCCATACAACGGAATATAGTCTAGCCAAAAAAGTGAAGTTGTGATACGTGCTACTATCTGGAGGAACCTAGAAGGCATTATGCTAAGTGAAAGAAGCCAGACACAAGGGATACACACTGAATGATTCTGTTCTGGAAACAGAAACAGAAAGCTGACTAGCGGTTGTCGGGGGCTGGGAAAGGGAAATGGGGAGTGATTGCTTAATGGGTACAAGGTTTTATTTCAGGGTGACGAAAGTGCCTTGGAGCTAGATAGAGATAATTGCTACATAATATACTTAGCATATTTGATGCTACTGAGTTTACATTTTAAAATGGTTAATTTTATGTTTTACAAATTTTACCTCAATAAAAAAATAATAAGTTCCCAATTTATGCAAAGTACAGTTTCTATGTTAATCTTCTATCCTGGTTCTACACTTTTCTAGATGCTATACTTAAAAAACACATAAATAAAAGATAATTTTTCCCAAATAAAATAGATATTCTTTCTTAAAAATGTGTCTTTTGGAAAGTACTAATGTATGCCTTTATTCAAATAGAAAAAGCATAAATTAAAGTGAGATATTTGCTATAATATAGTCAATTTTAATGTAAAATACAAACTCGAAAACAAATTTGAAGAAATTAATCAACAATTTTGGTAATGTTTATGTGATATTTTATTCTATTTTATATTTTAGTGTTTCAATGGTTATCAGCATTTCAATTCATAGTGGTTATTCGTAAAACCTAGTTAAGATAGGATTAAGAACTTTTCTCTGAATTTAAATATTTAAGTTTAGCTATGGTGAAAAATGACAGTGTTTATGAAATATCATATGAATTAATATTATATTGGCATTGACACTAACCCTAGGAAGTGCTTATTGTCCAATTTAAACTATTGCTAGCTAGGCTAAAATTCTCTATAATAAATTTAAATAATGTATTAGCATTGCTTCAATAATTAATTAATATTGTAAATCTGGTTTCAATATACTACAAGTGTGTATTAAAGCATTTGATGTGGACACAGTCAGGGAATACCCAACTGCTTTCTCCTGCATTCCTCTCCTCCACTTAGGTCCTAAATGACCTCAAACATGGCCTCAGGTCTAGCTAAATGTTGACCTTAGTGTGGTTCACAAATCAAAGTCATTCTAGAGACTGGCTCCAGGATCTGCTTGAATTCTTCCAATCTGTCATTTAGACATTTCCTAAGAATCCATTAGTTGCTTTCTATTTGTAAACTTCGTGTGACTTAAGGCAATGATGAATAAAGCATGGCAAATGCTCTCGAAGATGTGTGGTTTGATGGAAGAAAAAGACAGGTTAAATAACCCTAATGAAATGGAATACATTTTTAAATACCTGAGGGAGAAGAGAAAACAGACGGTCCAACTCAGCAGGTGAGACACATGGTATGCACATATTTAGGGGAAAAGTCGCAGAGAAAACAGCATAATAAAATGATTCTCCAGGGATATATACGGGTCACATATACAGCATCTCAGGCTTCAGCCTGGCTTACCTAATGAGAAATCTACAAGAACTCTCTCCTTTCTTTCAGCGCAACTCTTTTGAACTCTGTGGCTGTACCTGGACATCTGGTCCAACTGCAGACTCCTGAGTCCTCACTGACCTCCTCTCAGGGACCACACTTAACCAGACTGTCAGGATCTATCAGCTGTTCAGCAAATCCCCTAGTCAGACCTCTTCAGCTTGCTTGTCTCACAGACAAGTGGGAACTTACCTATGAGAGAAAGTCCCATCCCTTTGAATGAGCGAAGCTGCAATACCCAACACCTTATGGCTTTGTTCCTTACTATGTTCCGTATCTTTACAAAGCAAATAGAAAGTCCTGAATTGTAGAACAAAGCATTCTCATATCCTCAACAGCTACCTTCTCAAAACTAATTTCTTTTCAAATTGATACTACTTTTTCTTTATCAACTTTTTCTACCCCTTTTTGTATCTTTGCAGAAACCTCCATCAGTTAGTTCTAAATCCAATGTTACCTTCTCTAGGTGACTTCAAGGAAACACCCGCACCCCACTTACAATTAGTTACCGGTTCCTACAATCTCTTACAACAATTTGTACTTGATCATGGCATTTGTCCTTGTCCAACTTATTGCTCAAATACCTGCCTTTCCCATAGAGAACAGGAGAAATTTGAGAGCAGCAGTTACTCTTTATTCTTGTGTGCATTCTGTAACGCCCATAACCATTCCTTGAGTCCACAAGTTCGTGTATTCATTGAACAAACACGAATTGTGCTACATATATGTGCCAGGTACTCTTCCTGGTAGTGAATTGAACTGAAGTAAGTTGTAACTTCTAGTAGAGAGGGAAATAAACTTATTGTTATTATTAAAGTTCTAGTTAATGAGGAGAATATCAAAACACAGGACATTTCCCTTTAAATCCCAAAATGATACACAACTAGAATCCTGGGCTCAAAAGAGAGAATCAAGGGTTTTATAATAAATCTTGTCATTCAACATAATCATGCAAAATCCTGTGTTTTTTTTAATATTTCAATGTTTCTTGTTCACATGTCATTTTAATTCTTAAATCAATTCCACATGTTAATAATACGTTGGAATGAAGAGGTCACACTGCATACTCCTTGAGGAGTTATGGTCATGTCCCTCTTGCTTGAAATTCCAGATTGAAAACTGAAACGTCCCAGAATGCTTTAAGCAAAACGATGTGATGCAGCTGTGCCTTTGATACTTAAAAAAATCATGGCATCAGTAGTTTATGTTTAAGACATTTTAGAAAGCTTGTACACCCTTGTGCTTCAAGGCCCAAAACAAAGCCCAAAGGCCCAAATAGCAGCTACCTGGAGGTGGAAGTGCTTATGGCTCTTGCCTGTTTCAGTTGGGGCTAGAGACATTTAACATCAAGCACTTTCTTCATAATTGACTGTGTTAGGGAAGGGGTTAGTCTTTTTACAGCATGAGTTTGTCTTTCCAGAGCAAAGAATCGGGCAGGGGTTGGGTGGGGGTGGGGTGGGCGGAACACGTCAACGTCGATGTTAACACCACTAGAAAATGTAAATTGTAAAATAATTGTAAACTTTCTAATATCAGAGGTAAAGGCATAGAGCTACAGAACAACAAAAAGTAAAAATCAATTGAGCCAGTAAGGAAAGTGTTCTGTCAGGGAACACAGAAAAGACACGTGGTCCATTAAAAGCAGAAATGCTACTCTGCTCCAGCACTGGGAGAACAGTGTGTGAATGGCCTTTCCCACGGCGCTAATGAACCAGCTGTGAAAAATTGTCACCTTCTCATCCCGTGCCTGTGATCACTACTAGCTCATAATTTTTTAGGAATCTGACTGAATTTTAGATTCCAAAATGGAATTTGTACTTGGAGACCCTCTTATCTATCCTCTTGTGGGAAGTGCTTAGTTCATCGTCTCCATGAAGAGTTTTCTATCTCTGGTGGGAAAGTTCTTAAAAGTTTATCTCACTCTAGAGAGGACTTAATGCTTAGAATTCCAACAGTTTTCTATGGTGAATTTTCATGCTGTTTCTTCCTTTTGAATACTCAAAAATATGTGAGTGCAAAACGTATTATCCCTCTCCTTCCAGGCCGCAAGAATAAGAGACAGACAATAATACCTAAAAAATAAAAAAAAACAGACAATAATATCCAAGGAACAAAAATAATAATAGCAATAAGAAAAATTCAGTCTTTGTCTTTTGAAAAACTGATTAGGTGAACAAATATCCCGACACTATTCATTGATTCATCAAACACTGTGGCTGGGTCACAGGTGTGCCCTGACTTCCGCTTTCTCCTACCATCTTCAGTTCCACCACCACCCGGTGGACTTAACCTGCTATTATTTCCACCATCGAACTCGAGATGGACATCAACAACGGTTCGAGAAACTACTGATGCTGCCTATATTGATGTTACTTATTCCGGTCCTACTTGTTTCATTGTTTTCTCAAAATATGACCACTGTATTTGTTAGAGGAGGTAAATACATCTTCTATTTATTTTCTAGCATCTTCTACATAATCATTACAAACATAGGTAATACATGCTATAAGATTATCAAGCAGATAAAAGATACATTTCATCTCCCTGTTTCTATTTGTTGTTTCGCTTTGTTTATACAGCAACATTTCCGAGATCATGCCCTTTTTATTTTGCCTATTTTTCAGCTTTTCTCTAAACCCTCATCGCGGGTAGAGCATGATGCTCTAGGACCTGCCGTAAACACAGCTGTATTTGCATGACTTGTAAACCAAAACATCCGCAAGACTTAATAATGGTATGTTTTGGAGACCGAAAGCTGTTCCCCAAACTCATTCTTGCCTTCCTTATAAACAGCTGGATGCCCAGGTAGAAATTGCATTTTTCAGCCTCCTTTGCTTTTAGATTTGGGTGCCACTCTATGTTCTCTATGTTCTCACCACTGGAATGTGAATAGTGATGACTGGAGTAGTCTCAGAAGCTACATGTAGAAGAATATGGAGCTGTCTATTAGCCCAGTTTCCTGGAATACATCCGTGAATAGACCCCCACCCAGCCTAGATTGTTACTCTAGGAAGAAATGACCTTAGATTTTGTTTGAAGCACTGCGTTTGGAATCGTGTTTGTTATAGCAGCTCAGCCTTATCTTCATTCACACACACTCTCATTTGTACTGAGTGACCCAGGACATGTGTGAAATCAGCACGTAGAGAATCTCATTGGGTAAGTGATATTGCTTCCACGATCAAACATGATAGGAAGTATGGAAAACATACTATTATATTTGTTATTTAGAAATATTTATGTACAGGCAGCATTGTATGTAGACACTTTGTATTTAAAAATGAAAGCTAGGACACAGAATACCTTTTCTGCAAACTATACAGGTTCTTGATAACATTTTAACATAATTAAGAATCGTGTGTGTGTGTGCGTGTGTGTGTGTATGTGTGTGTGTGCATGTGTATCTACCTAGACAGAGACAGCAATAGAAAGACAAAGAGAGAGGGAGAGAGAGTTATATGTGCAAATTGAGAACATTTTTTGGATAGCGAAGTGTAAAAAGAAAATGAAAGTAAGAGAGTTAATCAAATTCTAACATTCAACATTTTAAAACCTTGATTTCAGGTTTTAAATATTTAAATATTTCATTGAATATATTATTTGAAAATTAATATTAAGGTATTTAATTATAAATTGATACATGCTACTATTAACATTTCTTAAAATACAGAATGATAAATAATAAAATGGAAAGGCTTTGTCTTACACAATATTCCCATCAGAAGAAGCAATAGTGCAAGAAGCAGTTTTAGATTGCCAGGTAGCTGCTTTGCCATTAAATGCAATTGACTCTCTCTTAAGGAGATAGCTTTTAAAGCTTGTATTTGTTAGAGAAGATAAATACATCTTCTGTTTATTTTCTATCATCTTCTACATAATCCGGACTGTCTACATAATCTACATAAACTGGACTGTCCATCCAGTAAGATATAGCTTTGTTCACCCCATCCCTTCCTTTGAGAATTACCATTTTTGGTATCACATTCCCATTCAGTCTTTGATAACTTTGGTCTTCTATCCTCAAATTTTACTAGGTTTAATTATAAAAGAAAGTTAAAGATCTCACATATTGACTGTCCTTTGCAACAGCCTGTTAATAATAATAAAAAAAATACCTATTATATGTAACCTGAATGTTCCTGGTCTGTGGCCCTAGGATATTTCACAAGGGACTTTTGCCTATGTCAATTGGGAAAGGACCTCAGAATTGTCCAGTATCTTACCTGTAGCCAAGAGAGTAGAAAAGTCTGTGTTTGCTTTTGGAAGGCAGTTATCTTTATACTACACCTAAGTTATTCAGGGACTTGGGCAAAGAGTCTGAACTTTTTTTAAAGTTTTCAGGGGTCACGTTTCTCTCCCTAGAGCACACTGAATCTTTGCAGCTGTCTCTAACTCCATTTTTGGTAATGATGTTAGGAGATTTTATTGTGCAATTAGTAATAAGAGCATACATCTGAACTTTGTCATACGAAGAAACAAATTCCAAGTAATGTAAGGTAAATGTTCTCAGTTTAAGGTTTAGGGTCATCAATCCTAATACCAATGTTACTATTACTACTGATGATGATGACAGTGATAAGAAGAAGAACAGGTTGTACTTTCTGTATAGTACTTACCATGTGCCACATAATGTTATATGCAGTATCTTATTAATCATTTAATCTTTATCCAAAGCAACACTATGATATGAATACTACTTTTATCCCATTTAACAGGTGAGGAAAATGAAGCAAAAAGGAAATAAGTGACTTTGGCCAAGATAGAAACTGCCCCAACCATTTGGAGGCTCTGAAAGAATCTGATTTGGGAAATGGATATCAGCTATCACAAATCCACTGGAAGGAAATGCTAAAGCAGAGAACAGAAACTTGTTGAGTGAGAAGAAGAGGCTGAGTCTAGCGAGAGATGTATTGTTGAGCATCGCAGAAAGTTATACTTCTGCGGCAAGGTCTCCAATACACATTTGCCATTTTCCATGGCAGGACTTAGCAGCTTAGAAACAGAAAAGGAAAACGGATCTATTTAGGTTGAATTAATCCAGGAAGCTGCTGAATACATAGTCCCAAACTCAGGTTTCTACATAATACAAGTTAAGGATTGCCAAACAGAACATGAGCTAGTGCCAAAATTCGTCAGGACCACACACCAGGGGTGCCTTCTTTAAAAAGTGAATTTGTAATTAAAATTATTTGACTGGGTGGAACTAAGCACATTTACCTTTTTTTTTTAATTTCTGACTCTTTGTAATCTCAGAGTGGAAGCTGATTATACCACAAAGTTAGGCAAAGCATAAGCACTGTGATCTACCATGTATAGACTTCAGTATAATACACTTGTGAAGTGATATGGTTTGGCTCTGTCCCCATCCAAATCTCTTCTTGAACTGTAGTTCCCATAATCCCCATGTGTCATGAGAGGGACCCAATGAAAGATAATTGAATCATGGGGGTGGTTACTTCCATGCTATTCTCGTGATAGTGAGTGAGTTCTCACAAGATCTGATGGTTTTATAAGGGGCTGTTCCCGCTCTTTGTTCTGCACTTCTCCTTGCTGCTGCCACGTGAAGATGGACATGTTTGCTTTCCCTTTTGCCATGATTGTAAGTTTCCTGATGCCTCCCCAGCCATACTGAACTGTGAGTCAATTAAACCTTTATAAATAACCCAGTCTCCAGGGCATCCTTATCAGCAGTGTGAGAACAAACTAATATAGTAAATTGGTACCAGTAGAGTGGGGTGCTGCCGTAAGGATACCCCTAGATGTGGAAGTGAGTTCGGAACTGGGTAACAGGCACAGGTTAGAACGTTTGGAGGGCTCAGAAAAAGACAGGAAAATGTGGGAAAGTTCGGAACTTCCCAGAGACTTGGTGGGCTCAGAAGACAGGAAGATGTGGGAAAGTTTGGAACTTCCTAGAGACTCGCTGAATGGCTTTGACCAAGATGCTGATGGTGACATGGACAATTAAGTACAGGATGAGGTGGTGTCAGATAGAGATGAGAAACTTGTTGGGAACTGGAGTAAAGTTCCAAAGAGTAAAGATCACTCTTGCTATGCAAAGAGACTGGAAGAATTTTGCCTCTGCCCTAGAGATCTATGGAACTTTGAACTTGAAAGAGATGATTTAGGGTATCTGGTGGAAGACATTTCTAAGTGGCAATGTATTCAAAAGGAAGTAAGGCATAAAAGTTCAAAACATTTGCAGCCTGCCTACACAATAAAAAAGAAAACCCAGTTTCCTGGGGAGAAATTCAAGCAGGATGCAGACATTTGTATAAATAATGAGGAGGCAAAAGTTAATCACCAAGAAAAAAGGGAACATGTCTCCAGGACATGTCAGAGACCTTCATGGCAGCCCCTCCAATCACAATCCCAGAGGCCTAGGAGGAAAAAATGGTTTCCTGAGCTGGGTCCAGGGCTACCCTGCTCTGTGAGTCTCAGGAGTTGGTGCCCTGAGTCCCAGCTGATACAACCATAACTAAAAGTGGCCACAGTATGGCTCAGGCCATGGCTTCAGAGGGTGCAAGCCCCAAGCTTTGGCAGCTTTCACATGCTGTTGGGCCTCAGGTCCACAGAATACAAGAATTGTGGTCTGGGAATCTCTGCCTAGATTTTGGATTTATGGAAATGCCTGTATATCCAGGCAGAAGTTTGGTGCAGTAGTGGAGTTCTCATGGAGAACCTCTGCCGGCGTAGTTCAGAAGGGAAATGTGGGGTCACAGACCCCACACAGAGTACCCAACGGGGTACTGCCTAGTTGAGCTGTGAGAAGAGGGCCACGGTCCTCCTGACCCCAGAATGGTAGATCCACGGACAGCTTGCACTGTGTGCCTGGAAAAGCTGCAGACACTCAACACCAGCCTATAAAAGCAGTTGGGAGGGGGGTTGTACCCTGCAAAGGCACAGGAGTGGAGCTGTCCAAAGTCACTGGAGCCCACCTCTTGCATCAGTGTCACCTGAATGTGAGATACGGAGTCAAAGGAGATCATTTTGGAACATTAAGTTTCAGTGAATGCCCTGCTGGATTTTGGACTTGAATGGGGCCATTAGCCAATTGGTTTTGGCCAATTTCTCCCATTTGGAACAGGTATATTTACCCAATGCCTATACCTGCATTGTATCTAGAAGTAACTAACTTGCTTTTGATTTTACCAGCTCATAGACAGAAAAAAATTGCCTTGTCTCAGATGAGACTTTAACTTTGACATTTTGGTTAATGCTGGAATGAGTTAAAACTTTGGGGAACTGTTTGGAAGGCATGATTGTGTTTTGAAATGTGAGGACATGAGATTTGGGAGGGGTCAGGGGTGGAATGATATGGTTTAGCTCTGTCCCCACCCAAATCTCATCTTGAACTGTAGTTCCCATAATCCCCAGATGCTGTGGGAGGGACCCAGAGAGAGGTAATTGAATCATGGGGGCAGTTACCTCCATGCTGTTCTCGGGATAGTGAGTTCTCACAAGATCTGATCGTTTTATAAGGGGCTTTCCCCTGTCTTCGTTCTGCACTTCTTGCTGCTGTTGTGTGAAGAAGGACTTGTTTTCTTCCCCTTCTGCCACGATTGTTAAGTTTCCTGAGGCCTCCCCAGCCATGCTAAACTGTGAGTCAATTAAACCTCCTTCCTTTATAAATTACCCAATCTTGGGTATGTCTTTATTAGCAGTATGAGGACAGACTAATACACGAAGTATATACTCAATATGTCAAAAATCCCTATTCGTGTGGACTCCATTCTTTAGAGATTACACCAGACAAAGGTGTGTTAATCGTGTAATTAGAGCACATATTTTTACTGTGTTAATGTATAAAATTGAATCAGTTTTCCACTTTGTGATAGTTAATACTGAATATCAACTTGATTGGATTGAAGGATACAATGGATTAATCCTGTGTGTATCTGTGTGGGTGTTGCCAAAAGAGATTAACATTTGAGTCAGTGGGCTGGGTAAGGCAGATCCACCCTTAATCTGGTGGGCACAACCTATCAGCTTCCAGCGAATATAAAGCAGGCAGAAAAACGTGAAAAGGAGACATTGGCCTAGCCTCTCAGCCTACCTCTTTCTCCCATGCTGGATGTTTCCTGCCCTCAAACATGGAACTCCAAGTTCTTCAGTTTTGGGACTCAGACTGGCTTCTTTGCTCCTGAGCTTGCAGACAGCCTATTGTGGGACCTTGTGATTGTGTAAGTTCATACATAATAAACTACCTTATATATATCTATATCTATATCTGTCAACACAATCAACATATATATCAACATAGTATGTATATACACATATATATATATATCTCCTTATATATATATAGGATACAGACAGAACTAATAGTACATATATGTGTCCTAATAGTATATATATTTATACTATTTATAATGTATAATTATACTATTTGTATTTACATTATACATATATCCTAATAGTATATATTTTATATATACTATATATAATAGTATAATTTATAATTATATATAATATAACGGTATAATTTATGATTTTATATATATATATATATATCCTATTAGTTCTGTCCAAGAGAACCCTGCCTAATACACACTGTATCTGATCTGCATATATAGACATTGTCCAACTGGGTAACTAATTAGATAGACATCAATTAAAGCATTTGCAGCTGGGCGCAGTGGCTCATGCCTGTAATCTCAGCACTTTGGGAAGCTGAGCCTGGTGGGTCACTTGAGGTTAGGAGTTCAAGACCAGCCTGGCCAACGTGATGAAAGCCCATCTCTATTAAAAATGCCTGTAATCCCAACTACTCAGGAGGCTGAGGCAGGAGAATTGCTTGAACTCAGGAGGCAGAGGTTGCAATGAGCTGAGATCGCACCCCTACACTCTTGTCTGGGTGACAAGAGCAAGACCCAATCTCAAAAAAAAAAAAAAAAACAAACCTATTTGCTATTGTGGTATATCCGTTCTTTGCCTGAATGATATTGAATGAACAATGTGGTTCACTGAGTGAATTCAAAATATAAAAATGAATTATGCAAATTGCAGAAACTAATAGCTAATTGTTACTAAAATAAATTACTTTTTTTTACCATAGATTAGTTATTATAACAAAGCTTTTATGTAATTTATAAATGCTGCTACTATATTTCTTGAACAGCCATAGGCTGAGTCCAGTAAGCTGTATAAAAGCATGAAATTATGTAAAAAATATGATACTCTAGGCAAAACAAACACATTTTATGTAAGCACTGTGCCAGAGACATGATTAGGAGAAAGATTATGATTTCAATGTTGGCTTTTTGATATGTCTAAGAGTCAGAGAAGTATGGCTATCAAATGAATATTTAAACATGTATGCAGGAAGATCTTTCGAGAGATTTGTGTTAAAGATACACTTTGAGAGCAATTGAAACCATGAGGATGAATGCAATCATTCAAGAAAACAATATTAATTGAGAAGTAAAAGAAAGCTTATAGCGGAGTATTGAAAAACTCATTATTCAGTGGTGAAAACCTGCAGAATATTCAACAAAAAATACAAAGAGTAGCCAGAAAGGATGATAGAAAAGGGGCAGGACTTGTGAGTACAGGATAAATTCAGCTCACATTGTAGGGCGGCTTGTTTGCAGAGTGATCAAAGGAGGCTTGGCCCCAATATGATTTTCCTCTAACAACTTTAAATTTGTCTAAGTTTGAGGCCTAAAATAGACATAAACACACACAAGTACACATGCACAGATGTACGTACACAAGTATTCACAAACACACATGCGCATGTGTGCCTGCAACAGAGCCTAAACCTCCACTAAGAAACTGAAAAGTGATTTACACAAGGAAATGAAAGGAGCCAATTAAATTCTTTTGAAAAGACATGTAAGATAATGACCAAACAGAGCCAATGCCTTTTATTTAGGACATAGATAATTATGAGCATTAAAATGAGAAATGAGATTTGTTTGATTTGAGGCAAGACAATTCATCTATAATGTCAAAACCAAAAGGCAAAATCATAATTGGAGTCAAGATTTACTATATTATATAGGAGGAATAATATTAACAGGCAGTTTTATAGTAGATGTTCAATTAACGACTGTATGAAGCAGGGACTAATATCATTTTTTATATAAAGAAAATTGATGTATATGTGACTTTAGTAACTTTTTAAAGGTAGTTTAGCTAATGAGTGAAAGAGGAATGTTGGATATTCAGGTGTGTTGAGCTTCAAAGCTCATGGGTTTCAAACAAATGATCACCATTGCCTGTGATTCCATAGGAATAAAATGAGAATATGATGAAGCTTCCCCTGTGTAGCAATGGCACTGCACAATAACCTTGACAATGTGCCCCTGACCTTTAGTCAGGCCAGGTAAGTGTCTCTTCAACTCTCATAGGAGGGTGGGTATGTATGATATAAAGGCTCCACCTAAAGCAATTCTCCCATCTGAATCACTGAGTTCTCAGTAGAGCACAAGAATTTCCAATGAAAAAATGAAAATTAAGATTCAGCAGTTTGTTTGTTTTTTGGTTGATTTTAATTTTCTTACAAATATGTTTATATTAATCAGGTCTAAATTATTTGAGTGTGTGTGTGTGTGTGTGTGTGTGTCTGTGTGTGTGGCTGGGGGGTGGGGTGCGTGGGTGTCTTTCCTAATGTATATCCCATAACATTAGCTTAAATTTCCTCCATATCATCTTTGTTGTTATTGTAAGTGTCTTTCCTTCTTATGACATCATCTCTTTAAGCCAAAAACATGTCTAACCAAGATTGGTTAGGCCAAAGAATATTTCTGGTGCAGACAATAATAATAATAATATATGGAATACTCAAATGCAATTTTAATTTATTAAATTCACTGGGAATAAAAAGGACTCTTGCATTAAGTGCTATTAGGGGCAGGAGAAGAGAAAGAGAGCATTTAGGATGCTCTGGAGAGAACATTTTGTTCCACTTTAATATATCAAGATTAGAAAATAAGCAACATCTGAAATACTATTTTCACAAATGAAAAATCTTGCTTGCTAGAACAAGTGCATGAAGTTATATAACTTAATGGTAAACTGGCATTAAAAGGAATTTTTAATGTAAAAAAGAGGCATTTACTTGTGTTTTGTGGCTACACTCTCTTGGTGATATTAACGCAAATGCAATTTCCTAATACAGGTAGGAGGAATTAATTTCCCTTCCATTTGTATATTAGCAATAAGATCGTTCACAAATTAAACACAACAAAATCATAGATAACATTAGTTTTAGAGTCCTACAGCAAGTAAATATGTTTTTTAAAACTCTGCAAATCACCAAACTTCTAAAAAAATCATTTAAAAAATCAGGTCTCATGATGAATATTACTAAGCTAGTCATTTCAAAATTCTGAATGAAATCTCCTAAATAACATTTAATTGCATTAGCTAAAATAATTATATTTATTTGGCAGCTTGAGTCTTCCTTATTTCTGTATCACA
Source organism: Symphalangus syndactylus (assembly GCF_028878055.3). Taxonomy (NCBI): domain Eukaryota; kingdom Metazoa; phylum Chordata; class Mammalia; order Primates; family Hylobatidae; genus Symphalangus; species Symphalangus syndactylus. The sequence goes on from NC_072437.2 coordinate 16,534,938, forward strand.
AATAGGAGCAATATTTGACACATGGCAGGTTTGTAAACATATTTTCTTAAAAATCTAACTCTGTACCTTTTAGTTTAAATTAAATAAAGAGAGAAAGAAGTAGTCAAGGGAGGGAATAGGAAAGAAGATGAGAGGAAAAGAATAATTTTATCAACAGTTATGTTTATTTCCTGCATGGCTGGATACACGTTTCATATAAGGATACAGTTTTTATGTTACTTTCAGTCATAATTTTAAAATCTGTCATTCACAATTTTTAGATCTTTGATTAATATCAATATATAGTCATCAGATAGGATAAAATTGAATTAATGTCAAAATGTTTTAATCAAAATTTTATTAATTTTGGAAAATAATGGAGACATTGTATAAATTGTAGAAGACAGGTTTCAGAAAAAGAACAAAGAGTAAGAATCTGTATGCTAGTTCAATGAAATCCTACTTCTAGTGAGCTATAGCCTTTATATAAACAAAAATATATCTCTAGACTAGATAAATCTGTCTTTATAAAGTGGCTGTACATGCTTTGCTCCAATTATGAATTCTCCAAATACATTTTGATCTGTAGTTTTATCCTAAGTAACTTTGCTCCTTTAAAATGGCTGCACCATGTAAATGAGCATTATTGGGTATGTTAAAAGATCTCCATTGGTTAGTAAATACTTTAGCATTTATTTTATCAATTAGTATACTTATATGTAATTTAATTGATTACTTCAGTATAATCCTTCTTTTAATTAGCTGGCTAAATACCATTCCTAGAACTCTAATGCTTAGGACTGGACTATGAAACCATGGTCAATGGCCCTGATGTTCAATTAACAACTGTATGAAGCAGGGTTGTTGTAATATAGTAAACAGTTCTAGGTGTACTGCCGCCCTGCTGGCCATATCACCCACCAGGAAGAAAGCTGACATCAACTCAGAGAAATGACTCCTCATGCACTCCTTTCTAAAGCAATTTTCGAAAGGTACATTATTGTAAAAATGTGAGAAATACTTCACTGAACATAGATTGTGTGATTTAGACAAAAGAAATATATCTTCTTATTTTTGAAATGTAATGGTTTATTTATTTGACATAATTGAACAGCAGCTTAACTCTTTTCTTAACATATGGAAGACTTGAAATTTTATTTTATTTTTTTAATTTTATTTTTTAATTGTGAGATAAAATTGTACATATTTATTGTGTAAATGATGTTTTGAAGTATATATACATTGTGAAATGGTTAAGTCTAGCTAATTCACATATGCATTACCTCACAGTTATTGTTTTTGTGGCGAGAATGCTTAACGCCCACTTTCTTAAAATTTTTCAAGAATACAGTATAGTTAATGTAAATATATTTTCTATATGAAATGCATTCTAGCATCTTTTCTATAGTAAATGTGGCCATTTCCACATTGCTGTCACTTCTAGTACTTAGAGAATACTATTACAGCATAATGACTCTTATGGTCAAAGAAATTATTTTTAAACCCAATATGCTTTTTTAACTTATTTTTATCATTTCAGACTCTAGAATGCTTTTTGCATTTATTATAGAGGAATTATATGAAATGGAAAATAAAATTTAAAGAAAAGTAGTTTAAACGTTCCCTTAGACCATACACTAAGAGTAAAAACAACTGTTTCAGCTAACTGAATCAGCAGTTGCCAATAGGAGTATCAATGCAGTCCACAGTTTAATATTTATTGAGGCTCTACAATATAGTATTAATTTCATTAGGTAAACCAATATGTTTAAAATATACTGATTATACCTGTAATTCAATAACATTAACTTGGTATTCTGAATGTCTTCTTTGACAATTGCCAATTGGCTAAGTACCACCTTAGAGGATAACTTACTATGTCATTACCGTGATAGTTAAATGTTCCTCTTAATATATAGAAAAGAGACATGGTAATTTGAATAGGTATTTCTGTTTTATTCAAATATTTTAAAATTCAATATAATGCAGTACAGTAATTAAAAAACTTGTAATAAACAGCATTGTGATCTTCCAATGCAAATACTATTATGTAAGATTAATGATAAGGTTCAACATTTATGTTGAAATAAAATTAATATCTCATGATGTACTTATTTTAACACTTATTCCATTCATTCTAATAGCATATCTTCTACAATATCTGCTCTATCATGAGAACTATGAAGTCAAAACAATCAGTAATATCTGACTTTCCCTGAAGGATCACACAATCTACTTAGAAATACCATACACAGAGATTCAAGCTGCTAGAGAACAGATCAATGCCATATCTAACAGAGTGCGGTGGTTAATCAATCATGGCTCAATGTGAAGTTTTCATTTATTTCCCTGTTCTATGACTCTTCTAATGGGTGAAACTCTGTATTAGTCTGTTTTTATGTTGCTGATAGTGACATGCTCAAAACTGGGTAATTTATAAAAATAGGTTTAATGGACTCACAGTTTCATCTGTCTGGGAGGCCTCACAATCATTGCAGAAGGCAAAAGGCATATCTTTCATGATGGCAGGCAAGAGAAAGAATGACAGCCAAGTGAAAGGGGAAATCCCTTATAAAATCACCAGATCTCCTGAGACTTATTCACTACCACGAGAAAAGTATGAGAGAAACTGCCCCCATGATTGAATTATCTCCCACAGGGTCCCTCCTACAACAGGTGAGAATTATGGGAGCTAAAATTCAAGATGAGATTTGGGTGGGGACACAGCCAAACCACATCACTATCTAATTTTACTGTTTCATGAACACCTGTGCTTTCCCAATACTGTGAAGCCAATTACTTGGGTATATGGAAAAAACACAAGATGTCTTAAAACTTTTACTCTAAGGATTAAGATTTAGTGTAAAGCACCAGAAATTTTCCTCTATAAAGTGTCAGGTAGTACTTTAGTCTTTGCAGGCTACAAGGTCTCTGTTGCAACCACTCAACTCTGAAGCTATAGCATGAAAGTGGCCATAGACAATATCATGAGAACACCAAGGGGGAAATCTGTCTCCATGATCCCATCACCTCCCACCAGGCCCCTCCTCCAACACTGAGGATTACAATTTGACATGAGATTTGGGCGGGGACACAAATCCAAACCATATCACCAGGTTATCTGTTTTGTACAAAGTTTTCCAGAGGCTTCCTTGCATCTTTTATACTTTTCCTCTATGGCTAGGCACCTGGTCTACTCAACTTAATACAGCAACTTGGAGCCGGGGCTCACTTCATCACCAAATCTTATTTCCAGACTTACCACAAGTTGACCATGAACTTGAGGGAATCATGTTTTCAGTATATGACTCTCTGTGCATTTCCTAACTATCAGACTAGTTAGACTCTGATTTTATCTTTAATTGTATCATGCCTCCACTTTCCCATAGGATTTTAGCTTTTCCACCAGTTTTCACTTCCTTTCCAAAATGCATACATGCTTGTCATTTCCTACTGAAATTCACTTGGGCTCAACCACCAATGATAACAACTCCAAAACAATACACTTTTATTTTGAAGGCCTGTATTTTTCCACAGTTTGTACTAAATGCTCTAAACATATAGACATTCAGAACACAGGTGGCAAGGTTGTATATTAAAGGATGTAGCTGTGTGAGTTATAATTTTTTTCTCCCCATCTGCATTCTCACCAGTATCCCAAGTTCCCTTTTATCCTTTTCCAGACCTCAAATAAGCCAAAACCAAGATTTAAGAAAGCCACAGGTTTAAGAATGAAACATAAATATACAGAATGTATTTGGTAAGCTTTCTTTCCCTAGAGACTTGTAATAGAAGAGGAATGTCAGCAGAGAGAAAAGCCCTATGAGATCGCCTCTCATGGACAGGAGACCCTCCAAGTAAGAACCAAGGGCCAAGGACCGGATTGGAGAGGACACAGCAATGGGCTCTCCTGAAGTGTGCATCTTGTCCCCACACAAATTATCATAACAGCTGGACGCTCCACTGGTGAGAAAATTATGCGCAGAGAGGTAAAATAATGTGTCCAAGTCACACAAATAGAAATTGGCAGAAGCAGAACGAGTCCCGAAAGCAGTTTCACTTCAAATTATATTTTTCTAATATCTGGGGCAATTTAGCCATAGCAATTACTTTCCCCAAGTTTACCAGATCTCCTCATATTTCACCGTACTGTGACATCAAATGAGGTCCATGCATGACAAGATTTGTTCTCATGAAACTTTGAAGACTGTGTGTAGAAAGGGGGAATATTTACATTCTACTAATCAGATGGGATGATGTTAAGTATTTTCTATAACTGAACTCAACTGCTCTTGAATCAACTCTTAAGGCAAACAATGTACTTGCTTCAATAATAGGATTGTTTTATGGTTACTTTCTCCTTCTCCTTTTCTTGCCCTTCTCCCAGGATGTGATCTACATTTCCAGGAGGCTTAACATATTGCCTTGGATTGCAGAGTAATGGAATTTGGGGCCTCCGCTGCCTGTGGTTAAGAGAGATTAACATTTGCAAAATCAAACACTCGTTCTTTACCTCTCTTTCATTTTCTCACTATTTTCTTTCACTCTCCCACCTTTTTCCCACTCTCCTCTCATCCCTGGACAGTAGTGACAGGAAGGAATTTTCATTTTTCATAATACAGCATGTACTTGCCTTACTACTGCTCTGAAATGACTCTGTGATACTTTATGAAAACCCTGGACTATCAGAGAGAGCTTTTGAAATGTAAAACTGAGTTCTGGGAATCTAGAATTCAAAAAGCCTGGTTTTACAAACCAAAGCATTTGCTGTACAACTTCCAGTTTGCCATGAACGGCTATCATTTTGCTGAAGACAAGTCAAATGTTTTGAAACATGACCTGATTCATAACCAGAGAGAAAAATCAGAAACCATAAAAATTTCCATCCACAAGAGAATTAACTTAATGTTTAGAGAAAAAATTATAAAGAACATAAATGCCTCAAAAAAGATTATTTTAAAATTAGAAAAATAACAGCTAAAATAGTTGATCTACTTGATCTAATAATAAAAAATGGAAAGGATAAAAAGGCAAGATACAACTACATCTTTACACTATTCACGGTCCTATAATTTGTACATATCTGGAAGCAAATTTGACAATAGTTTCAAAATACTTTAAAAAGCACCTACACTTTAATTCAGTATTTCTGCTGTAACACAACCAATTGGTCTGGTGCAAAAATATTAATTTCAGCAATATCTGTAAAAGAGAAAAAATGGAAACAAACATAAATAACAAGAATAAGGAAATTTTTAGATATATTTATTGACACACAGTCAACACTCGATAAATCCAGTTTGAATGAATAAATAAATGAATGGCTACTTTTCTTTCAACAAATACAGTTGACCCTTGAGCAACGATAGGATTAGGAAGCTTGAACCTCTGCCCCCTGCCAAGTCAAAATTAAGCATATAACTTTTCACTTCTTCAAATTTTAACTACTAATTACCAACTGTTGATCAGAAGCCTTGTCAACAAAATGAAGTTCATTAACAACCATTTTGTAAGTTTTATGCATTGCAAATTGTATTTGTATAATAAAGTAAGCTAGCGAAAAGAAAATCATAAGGAAGAAAAATATATTTATTATTCATTAGGTGGAAGGGGTTCATCATAAATGTCATCATCCTCATCTTGAGTAGGCTGAAGAGAAGGAGACAGAGGAGGGCTGATCTTGGTGTCTCAGGGGTCCAGAGGTGGAGGAGGAGGCAGGAGGGCAGGCAGACTTGGTATAACTTTATAGAAACACTTTATAATTTCTCTGTTTTTATTTCCATTTTTCTAAATGCTTCTATATGGTACCAATTCTTCTTTCACCAATTGCTTCAGTTTCAGTGTCCATATGACAGAAGGGCCCATGTTATAAAAGAAGTCAAAAGCAGTCTTGAAATTTAAACCTTTCAGTTAGGTTGTCTGAAGTCACTTGGTTTTTGGCCTCTTCTAAGTCTTTTTCCTCATTGTCTGGTGCTGGTTTGGAAGCAATCATCTCCGTCAAGTCATCTTCAGTTAACTCCTCTGGTGTGGTGCCTATTAGTTCTTGAATTTCTCCAAGATCTATGTCTTGAAACCCTTCACTCCCCCTTTTTTTTTTGCCATGTCCTCAATCTCTTTCATGATTGCCTTGATCAACTCTGTCATAAATCCCATGAAGTCATGCACACCATATAGATGCCTTTTTCATCCTGCAGGAATTTACTGCTTCAGGCTTGATAGATTTCATGGCATTTTCTATAAAAATGATGACATCTTCAATGGCATAATCCTTCCAGATTTTTATGTTGTTCTCTCTATTGGGGTTCTCTTCCTTAGCATTGGGAATCCTTTCCATAGAGTACCATGTAGAATGAACCTTAAAGGTTCTTATGACCCCCAATACAGAGGCTGAAGTGAGGATATTGTGTTTGGGGATAAGCAGACAACCTTGACGCCTTCCCTTGTTGAATCATGGGGTTCTGGGTGCCCAGAAACGTTGTCAATATCAAACTTTAAAAGGCAAGGTACTTCCCAACTTTAAGGACGAAGCATTGACAGAATCAATTCAGTAAAAGGGTTCTCATTGTCCAGGCCTTCTTGTTGTACAACTAAAGACTGGCAGCTGGTATTTATCTTTCCCTTAGAAGACTCAGAGGTTAGCAGCTTTATAGATAAGGGCAGTCTGACAGCATTTGCACAAAACAGTAGAGTTGGCCTGTTCCTTCCTGCCTTAAATCCTGGTGCTTGCTTCTCTTCCTTAGCAACAGATGTCCTTTGTGGCACTTTTGTCTGCATTAAAAACCTGTTCAGGAAGATATCCTTTGTCCTCAATGATTTTCTTAATGACATCTGGGGAATTGTTTGCTTCCTCTTGGTCAGCAGAAGCTGCTTCTCTTGTTGTCTTTACATGTTTGAAGCCAAACCTCTTTTTAAAAATATCAAGCCATCCTTTGCTGGCATTAAATTATCCAGATTCAGATCCTCCACCTTCCTTTAGCATTAAGTTGTCATACAATGATTTCACTTTTTCTGGAATCACATTAGAATCTGTAAATATGTCTTTTCATAGCAATTCTGCACCTATGTAGAAGCTCCGTTTTCAGTACAAGATAGAAAGGCATTTCGCAAGAAGTGTAAGGTTTTCGATCCTGCTGGTATAGCTTCAGTGATGGCTTCACAAATTTCCTTTTCTATTTCAACATTTGTCTTTGTGCTGAATTCATTTATCTTGAAATGATGGGTAGCTACAGCTACAGATCTTAATCTATGGTACATATCATAACAACTTTTTGTTATAATGTCATGACTTTTCTCTCTTCTTGGGAGCACCTCCAGCATCACTAGTGGCAGTTTGTATGGGTTCCATGGTGTTATTCAAGGTTTATAGTATTGCATTAAACACAATTGAAAACACACAAGGATGGTGAGTGGTCACTTTTTACTGGGATATCCAATTTACTGGAGAGATGAATTTCTCACACAGAGATAACTAGTGTCATAAGTCATTTTAAGAACATACTTGCAACACTTGAGCTCACTGCAATAGCAACAGGAGGTGGCTAAGAAATAATTACAGTTGTATAGTATGTACTACATTTAATTGTATGTAGTTATGATTTCATATTATATCTTCACATTGGTTTACCTTTCTCTACACTGCAAATAGTGCCATGTATGGTTTGTGTTTATGTGAAGTGCCAAACATACAGTAAGGATTTATTAATTATTATTAGTAGTAGTATTTTAAATTTCATTGCATAAACCCAAGACCAGTACCACTCCACAACCTTAAATGTTCTGCTTATAATACTTTAATTTTCATTTTCCCCAATATTGCATATTGCTTATTACAAGGTGGAAGCTGAGTAACAGGGAAAAAGATTGTCACCAGGTCAGTCATTATTGAGGCAGAAGCTGTTGGAAACCAGCCCTTTATGCTTCATAGTATCCCATTAAGCTACAACAAAACATATTTAGTTTGGAAAATTAAGCTTTTAGATATAAGTTTTCGAAAATACAATTGTCATATATGTATATCTGGAAACAGAAACATATTGAAGTTTGCCTTTTAAATATTTTTGTCAAAGTGCAGATTATTAAAACTAGATATAGTACAATCTAGAATGGAGAGCATGTGCTGGCATCAGTGGAGAAAATTTGGTACTTTAACATGCATTATGTTTTTCATGAACTTCTAATCTTCAGTGTAACTTTATACAAATAAGATTTATAACTTTATGCATACTTCTACATTCATACCTGGTTGCATGAATAGGCTCATTAACATATTGTCTTGACTCAAAAGAATGATGGCAATGCCAATCATAAATTTCATAATGCAACAATTTTATTATTCCTTTATAAATGTTTTCTATTTTCTTTTTTGTTCTTCCTATATCTCACTCTCTTTGCTACTCTTTTCTCTTTTTTTACTTGGTAAGATACTTAAAATTTATTTTTTCTAAGTTAATGCCATGCTATCTTATGTGAATTGTAAAACTGTATAAAATAATTTTATGTAGAAAATAGCATCAGTTACACATGGCATTATGTCGTAATAACTCATAAAGCCAGGGCATATTCTCACATTACATCTCTGCCAAATTGGTTTCCATGCTGGTAAATGGAAGGATGATTGATCTGCTGCTGCCTAAAAATCTACAGCCTTTTTTCTGTCCTAAGGGTGACAAGATGTCTCAATAAGCAAATTTTCATTGCTAGTAAAATAATGCAGAAACTAGAATAAAAAGAACTCTGATGAGGATGATTTCACTAGACAAGAAATCAAATAAATTGCTGTGGAAGAGTGAATCAAAATAACAGATGAATCTTAAAATGCAAATGCATTATCCATGCAGAATATGTCTGGGGAGGGCCAAGTCGCAGCTGGACCTGCACAGTGGCAGAAAAGACACTTAAATCCGGAGAATGCAATAAAAGACTATTTTTACTGTATTTATCAAGTAATGACAGACTTAAATTCTCATACTGTAAGTGTTAAGATAATATCAAAATCCTAAGTGAATTAACACAAGAACAGACCATCAAATATCACATGTTCTCACTTATAAGTTGTTCCCTCCCCCCACCCCTCACCCACAACAGGTGAATAAATGGTGATGCAGAGATGACGGTAATATCCCATTTGAAAGTACCATATCCTGAGAACTAAGATCTTGCCAGAATTGCAAGGGGTAAATTCATAAAATTCATAGGCCTGTCTTCCCTAAGGTAAACATGGAATTTTTGAAATAGATCTTTTCCTAGAAATATGTCAGCTTTTAAAGAAGCATTTAAAAAGGCAATTGAGAAAAACACCAGTAGAAGAAAATAAGTATTTATTTTGTGTCTTTTCTAAAATATATCTTTAAATTTATCTACTTTAACAAAATTAGAAAATATGTAGGGAAATCTGTATCATCAAATCATATCTATACAGTATCTACCAGTATTATCCTTGCCAAACAAGGATGAAGAGAGTTGCTATAAAAAGTAGAATACTGAGAATGAGATGCAGGAAATACTAGGCAATGTAGCAATAAAATTCTATTTATGGACTCTCTTTGTATCTCTTTCTCCACCTAGCGTTTCAACAGATGTTTCAATCTAATTTTGTTTTTTTGAAAAACCTGAACTTTGAGTATCCCAGTTAATCTCAACTATGATCACACAAATACACAAAACAAATAAGTAAGCATGCATCTATTAATATTATACATTCATTCCTATGCAATCTAAATATATTTGGACATTATAAAAGATATACCAAAATATAAATTTTAAAAGAGTAAATAAATGTTCAAATGGTTTTCCCACAACAACTTGTATTTTCTTGAATACTGACTGAGTTACTTGCATCCCAATTTGGAGGTCGTTATCTACCATTCGTGGGATTTAAGAAGGAGACAATCAAGATGAGACAGAAGAGGCTGTAAGGAATGTGGGCATTTGCTGAACTAGGGTCTATAAAAATAATTAACTCTGTGTAACGAGTGAAGAGTTCACCACACATATGCCGGGCTTGGTTTTCCCAGACATCCCAATTTTGCCTTTCCATGGGTCAAAAGATCACCTTACGTCCTGTTACCGAAGTGTGATCAAGGAGGGGGCTTAATAATCTCCTGGGATATTTAATGGAAGTGAAGTATGTGCATGAGCAAAATTTCTGTGACATACGACTGAAATATTACTGCCCAAATAAATACCTACTGTTGAATTACCTAGGAAGAAATTCAAAGAAGACCTTCCTATCACATCAGAGGACCAGGGCTCATGTTCTTCCCCTGCACTGGTGATCTTGCATGTTCTCCAATGGCAAAAATATTTTCCAACTATTAGCTCTGCTTCCAAGTTGGCTGTACTCTAAGTCTCTCCGTAGCAGAGAGCAGCAAATGGGCTCAGCATTGTGAAGATACTAACCGTCATCTACTGTTCCCAAGTCATTTTTTCTGTTTATGAACATTCAGACACACATGGCCCCGAAAATTAAGTCCTATGTATATTTGTTATAATTCTAACCCAAGTAATCTAATCTAGACTTCTCACTTTAAACACATAAAAATGTACTTGCTTTATTCCCTTTCCAATTCTGTTGTTAAATTAGAAACTCAGATTACCTAAATCTAAAACTAAAAGTTCCCCTTTTGTTATTATTTAATTTTCCAATCTAACAACTTAATTTTTGGCATCGTTGCCTTTAAATCAGTTCGTTTATACAGATCATGAAGTTTTTAAAGTTGAGCTCTTCTATCACAGATCTAAAAGAAGTTCAACACCAGAAATTATTTAAACAATGATATATCCAAATGGCTTACAGAGATCACCTACACATTGTTAAAGAGATTAGTTTACATAAGAATTTTTCCTCAGGGCATGCATAAGTAGTTTATTGAACTCAACATAAAGCAAGTGGATGGCATTTTAAAGAGCACAGTTACATAGGTATATAAAAATCTGATGACTTAATAGACAGTCTTTGAAAATAAAATACTGATAATGGGAACATAAATTTTTGTCTCTTTCAAACAAATAGATTCTAGAGGACAGATATTAAAAATAAATTAGACTTCCTTAGAGGAATAAAACATAGCTTTAAACAAGAATTTCAAAATATGATCTGCAAAAAGGGAGCAGGATTCAAAGATTTTATTATAAATTAATTCCAGATAGTGTTTTGTAGATCTGTCTTTTCTTGAAGCTTTATGAAGCATGCCTATTTAAAGCTCTGATGTTTGTTTTTACATTACAACCTAAATCTTAAAATACTTTATTTTTACTTCAATGGTGTATTTCTTAATGTCCTAGATAGTAAACATACGCGTGTCTTGGTTTAAGTTCCATCAAGCAAACGCAGATACATGAGGTAAAGTGCAAGACAACGATCAATGGTGACTCTGTAAAAGGGTTCTTTCCAATTGATTACTCATTTCAATTGTGATTTAGTTGCTTTTAACAAGAAAGGCATCTACTTATTCTCCATTGAAGTGGTACCACATTTGTGGCCTTAAAAATATATAAGGACATTGATTGTGTCCTCGCCAACATTCCACTTACAAATATTATCATTTCTGATACTTATATTATTAAATAAAGGATATTTTTTCTGTCAAGCCCTCCATTTGTTAGATTTTGATATGTATTATTTTAAGTTATGTGTTTGTTTTATTGAAGAAAGTTGGAAGTCACAGGGCATTGCAACTAGTGACAATTATTTTACTAATTTTATTCTCTCTGCCTAAATGCCTTCTCCCACACACATTAGTAATTCCAATGGCTTTCTTTCTCCCCTCTTTCAGGGCTTCTGTTCAAATGTCATTTTATCATTGGTGTTTTTCCTGACCTCTCACTTGTAACAGCAAACTTACACATAGGATGTTGTGTTCTGACAAGATGTCCCTTTTCTGTGGTTTTCTTGATCAAAAATCATGATTACCAAGTAGATTATAAACTCCATTGAGCCAAATGTCTTGCATCAAATGCTTTTGTCTTAAGGGTCTGTTCTAAATTAGTTGTAGCTGTGTTCATCACTTCTCCAAACCTTGCCCCATTTCAGAGACAAGCCATGGGTGGGTGAGACATGAGAGCTGCTAATCTTCAGGAGCCCCCTCACTTTCTCTTTACCATGGATGATTGTAGCCCCAAGTACACAGGCTTTATGTGTTTATTGGGATTAATCAAATTGAGATTCTAGTCTCTCTTCTACTTGATAGAAACAGACATCTGCTGGGCCAACATGCGGTTATGTGAACACCTCTTATCTATTTCCGCCCTTCCAATGCTTACAGTGTAAAAAGAAGAAGTAAACTAAGTTTACACATATTTATATGTGTCTATGAATGGCTATAGACAACTATATTACCAGGACAGATACCCAGTATAAAGTCTCCACATAGGGAATACTTCTATGGTATTTTTTCCTTTATCTATATTGATTCTCTCCCTGCTTTTATGTCTTTCTTTTATGAAGATATTATGTAAATTTGAAAAGAAAATACATTTATCAGCAGTAACATTTGAAAAAGGAGAGACAGTTCTCTCTGCCAGAAGTGTCAGGGAAGTATGCTGCATAAGATGAATTTCTAACATCATTTTGAAAGAAGTCAGTATTAGAAGGAGAATTCTAATGCTAATCTTCTAACTCTTCCATATTTCATCTGGATCTTGCCAAGTAGACAATTACATGCATTGACCAATGTGTCTGGAATGCGACTCAGACAGACATAAACTCGCCTTTGAGGATCAGTGATGAAGACTATCAAATCTAATATGTCAGCTCTTTTATTTTGTGGTTGGTCATATTTACTGAAGATTTTATCTTCCGTAGACAAACGAGAATGTTTTCTAAAAGAAACAACTTGATATCTCTGGTAGTGTTTTATATACAAAAGAAACTCAATCAATAATTTTCAGCTTTGCGCTACAGTACCTGTGCAATCACCTGTAAACCTCTAAAAAGTTAAAAATTCTAGATACCTATATCTGTACATGTTTGTATTTTTGCATATCTGTCAAATGTTACACATATCTCACAATATAATTTGGGTTGCTAATCATCTTGTTTGAATTATGTCTGCAAGCATGAGGGCCATCAAATTATAAACTGAGCTTTTTGAGGCTTACCTATGTCAAAGTATACTAATAAGTTATCTCTGTGTTTACTCAAAAAAATGCACCTTATAACAGTATGCAAGCAAAAAGAATAAGTTTAACAGCACAGCAATTAGTTTAGAAAAGAATGCAACTCTGACCCAGCCAGAATGTCTTTACATGATAAGAGGTTTGGACTTGTGAGAGTGAATGGGGCCTCTCCAGCTTTTAAGATCTGATTTTCACTATCCTGGAGGGCCTCACTCCACACACACCAACTTGCCCATTAGGCCTCTGGGAATAGCAAAGAGACATCAGGGAGGCCTGTCTCCTTAACATATATTTTTAAATATTGGATTTATACTTTGGACTCCAATTTGTTTGCTTGGTAGAAAAGGAGATTAAAATAGTCTGGAAACAGGTCCATTGCCTATTTGCTTCCATTTTCAAACCTGGACTACCTAAGCTCACTCTCAAAGCTAGTGCTAAAATGATAGCGATGACCTTCTCATCATGTGAAAGAATGAGTTAAATTAGATATTATATGTTAAGACCTTTATTCAGCCTTTAAATATCACTAATAAATATTTTTCTTGTTGTTACTATTGCTAAAACTAATTTAACAAAATATTATAGTGAAATTGTTTTTTCTATATTTCGAATATTGGTAGGGAAGGGTATACAAATGTATTTTGTTAATATTTGTTAGTGATAGATTTGTGGTAAGTTTTCCAATATCCTGCACAATATTATTAATAGAAGCATAGAATTTTTCTAAAATATTAATGTCTTTTAGGATTTAAGTAGCCTATATGAAAATGAATATGTCCCATTACCCCACATAAACATTAATATAATCTGAGTGAGAAATTTGAACCAATTCAAATTATCGAGACTTATCTTTTATAAGACACTTATAGGCATGGTGACAAATTCAAAAATGGGAAAGAGTACTGCCATTGAAAGGGCTCTTGTTTTAGCAATAAAAATGTCCAATAAAAAGCAAAAAGAACATGTTCTGTTACGTTAAGGTGAGGCTAACAGCTTGCTTCTCAATAGCTTTTACAGGTATTTACTAAAATCATGGGGCTGGAACTTGCTCTAAAATGGTATCAATTCAATGTTAGGTAGGGTGATATTCTCACCTCTTTTCCTCGCTACAGAGTTCGCTATCATTCATTCTAATCTTGCTTTCTCTCCCTCTCTCCTGATCTCTGCCAAGGTTTACATTTAAAATTACACTCTGTGGTTATGCTTCAGTAGATTTAAAATTACTAAGTTCATATGTTATGATTTCACATGGTCAGTTCTCGACGGGAGATTAGTTTATCCTCCACTACCTTCAAAGCGAACTTTGACTAAAGTATTTCTAATATAAAATCCAATGTAAAGCTACAGTTTTTTCCATTATTTTAAAAAGCTGAACGCTGTTATCTTTCTTTTTTAGCCACTGTTAGTTTAAATGACTTCAATACTACAGTCATAAAGACACTGCCAACAAAAGGAAAATAATTTTACTTATATATTTTTTCTTACTAAAATCAGATTCATTTGAACCACTTTGAAATGGGTTTAATGGTATTACCTTCAATTTCCACTTGATTTTTGAGATTATTGTACAAAGTAAATTTATCTGATTCAAATTGCTTAAAACTTTTTGAATTGGAGCTAGCTTAACCTCAAAAGTTAATATACCCTAAAATGTTCTAAAACTTTTTTCTACTTTAATACCACAACTACAAACCATGTTCTTACAGAAGTGAATTTGTAATCTGTCTTTACAATTTACAGACTGAGAAAAATTTGCAATAATCTCTATTGAAAATCATTGATTTTGTTTATGTAATATCTATCTGAATGCAAAATTTGCTCTGAGGTGAACAAAGAAATTTGTAAGTAACAAACTATTTAGACTACAATTAAAAAAGAAATGACACTATTGTATCTGCAAATTGCAAATAACAATATATCAGATTCCACTTATGTAAGCTTTTGTAGTTAATTTTTATCTCTTTTGCATAAGTCAAGTTATCTTATCAGGAGCATATATTATGTAGTACAGAAAGTTTAAATAGCTCCTCCAAGGGCATGGTTTGTGTACAGTTGGAACCAGAGACTAGGTTTTAGTCTTGCTGCATAATTCCATTAGGTTCTTAATCAACATATGCTGATTTCCAGCCTGAACATTTCCAGGCTGGTGCTCTTTCCACTAGACCAAAGTACCTCTCGATTATAGTAATCAATGTATGATATAAAAAATCCATAAGCATTCTGATGGATTACATCAGTAGCCAAACCCATTCATTATCTTCTAAATTATATTCCTAAGTGGTGTCTTTAGTATCAACTTATTGATATACTTATGCCAACTTAGGAATAGCAGGATACTTGTTTTACCTTGCAAGATTTACTTAGAGTTGTATGTCTTACAATGGCAATTATATAACAAAAAGGTAGACTCGATGGGATAATATCCAGGAAGAGTTTGCACTTCAGTCATTGCTATGGTTTGAAAGTGTCTCCCAAATTTAATCCTCTACGTGACAGTGTTGGGAGGTGAGGCCTACAGAGATGATTAGGTCACCAGGCAGAGCCCCCCTGATGGATTAATGTCCTTACCGTGAATGGGTTAGTTATCAGCAGTGGGCTTGTTATAAAAGCTAGCGGGATTCCCTCTTCCCATTGCAAACAGGATCTCCTGCCCTTCCGCCTTCCACTGTGGAATGATGAAACAAGGAGTCCTTCACGTGATGTGGGAACCCCCACCTTGGACTTCCCAGCCTCCAGAACTATAGGAAAAAAAAAGAAATAAATGTGTATTCTTTAAAAATTACCCTGTCTGTGGTGTTCTGTTATAGGAACACACGGCAGCCAAATCAGATAATTTTTAATATGAATGTCACATATTTTATTTTACTGAAACTATTTTCAGAATGTCTCCCCTAGATAAAAGTTAAAATAATCTAATGACAAGGCTCTTCAATGATAGTCTGGTAACAGTGAATTTGCAAGTTGATATTCAAATCAAAGTGAAAAGTACTGATGACTGTCACTGCTGCTGATGTTACTGTATGTGTTGAAACTTGAGGGATGCAAGGTTAATATTTGTAGAAACAGGCAAATGTGACTCAATTTTTTTATCTCATTCTGCCCTCCTGTATACAGGACATTTTAGGCATCAACTGTTTCTGCCATTGTTGTAGTTGCATGAAAAAAATGCAATTTTTTTCATACTCTGTGTATAATTGTAAGAAATGACACATAGCAGTAGGTATTTGGTAATACCTCATATAAACTTCCTGCCTTCAATTTATTGTAGATCCTTCAGCAAATTAGGTTAACAATCTAGATATGAGAAGGATGCAGAGATAAGCAAAGGTGGTACACAGATGCATAATACCAGGACTTCTTTTTAATTTGTCTGTGTTGGTTAAATTAAGCTTGAAAATGCTACAAGCCTTGGAAATTGAGCTGCTCACTGGTTTGAAATCATTGCATATAAAATACTATAGAGGGTAATTTTAAAGAAGCATTTGCTTTGAAAAGAGAAGGAAAACCCTGGCTATGTAAAGTCAGAATAGCGGGACAAGTATTTTATAATAATTAGAGAAAATTGATGGAGGTAAAATGAATTGTTGCAAACTCAAGGTATAACCATCAGGGTGGGAGACTCTACACAAAGAAAAGGAGTAGCCAATAAATAAATCCTCATTTCAGTGTGTTAGGCCAGAGAGATGTTGGCTAAGTTAGAAACACTAGTGTTTATAGAAAAACCAGTTGTATGCAAGAATTGGAGAATTACATTGGAGTTCAGGAAGCTAAGATTATGGATTTTTTCGAGAAATCTGTAATCACACAGAAGAATAAGGAGAATTGTTATTTTAAAAGACTAAATCTAAAAATATAAAATGTAGGAATAAAATGGCCAGAGAACAAAAACATAAAGCTCATAGGCAGTAACATTTGATGCTTTCAATTGTGAATATGTGCTTGAGTAAAAAGAAATTATGCATCTGTCACTCATCTAAATTGAATAATTCTTTCACTCAGACACTTTATTTTTAAAAAATCCTGTTAAGAAAAACAATTATGTTCAAAATAATAGTTTGTTGTACATTGTTATGCAAACAGACAAGATAGAGAAAGGCATAGAGTAGCATGAAAAGGTTGCTAGAAAGCAGATTCACGACCTAAAATAAAAGGAAAGTTTCTGGAAATAAATATTGAAGAAACTATTACTTAAATATAAATCTGTATTTTTTAATGAAAGGGGTTGGACAACACATGACATTTTCAATGTAATTTCTTTTTACATAGTATTGTAGATATTTTTATATTTCAATGATTAAGTCATAATTTTGATGGCTCTGTAGTGTGTCATTGTATCCCATAATGAATTTAATCTCACTACTTTTTTTTTAAACAGAGTGTTACTCTGTTGCCCAAGCTGGAGTGCAGTGGCAAAATCTCAGCTCACTGCAACCTCCACCTCCCAGGTTCAAATGATTCTCCTGCCTCAGCCTCCGGAGTAGCTGGGACTACAGGTGCCTGCCACCAGGCCTGGCTAATTTTTGTATTTTTAGTAGAAACAGGGTTTCACTATATTGGCCAGGCTGGTCTTGAACTCCTGACATAAACTGACCCCTTAATAATTACCTAGTGACTATTTTTGACTCTCATAAGAATTTTGGACTGAAAGATTATTTGGTTGGATATTAGGATAGCCATTCAGGCCCTCATTTGATGCCTATTTGCACAGAATATCTTCTTCTTTCATTTTCCACCTATTTTTGTCTTTGGATCTAAAGTGAATTTCTCTTTCACAGCATATAGATGGATCATGAATTTTAAATTCATTCTGCCAATCTCTGCCTTTTGATTGCAGTTTAATCCATTTACATTTAAAGTAATTACAATTAAGATAGGACCTAATTCTACTATTCTTCTCTTTGTTTTCTGTGTATCTCATACCTTTTCTCATTCCTCATATCCTCCATTACTGTTATGTATTATATTAAATTGGCTTTTGTAATTTACCATTGTAATTCATCTTTCAATTGTTTTTGTGTATGTTTTTAACATTTTCAATGATTACCATGATGATTAAAATTAACATCTTAAATTTATAATTATCTAATTTGAATTGATACCAACTTAATTTCAATAGCACACAAAATTTATTCTCCAATTTTTGTTCAATACTGTCCCCCACCCCCCACATTCTTATGGTCACAATTACATCTTCAAACATTTTGTGATTTTTAATATAGATTTATAATCATTTTAAGCATTATTAAAAATAATGTAGCAAATTAAAGTGGAGTATAAACTAAATATACATTAATGCTGGGTTTTATATTTGCCTATGTATTTTTCCATACCAGAATTCTTTTTTTCTTTATAATGCTTTGGGAAACTCTCTAGTAGCCCTTCATTTCATCCTGAAAAACTGCCTTTAACATTTCTTTCAAGGAATATCTACTGGCAATAATCTCCCTCAGCTTTGTTTATCTAAAAATGTCTTCACTTATCTTTCCTATTTGAAGAATAAGTTAGCTGGATATAAAATTTTCTGTTAACATTATTTTTCCTTTTAGCACTTAAAAATGTCATTCCACTGTTTTCTAGCCTCCTGCTTTCGGATGACAAGCTGGCTATTAATCTAATGCAGGATTGCTTTTACATTAGTTGTCTCTTCTCTATTGGTGCTTTAAAGAATCTTTCCATTTTTGTCTTTCAATAATTTAATTACAATATTTCTCAGAGTAAATTTTTTTGTGTTTTTCCTTTTCAGAGTTTGTTGATATTTTTGGATTAGATTACAGATTCATGCTTGTTTTCACATTGTTGAAATTTTCAACTATTTATATTCTAATATTTTTCTGCCCTTTGCTTTTTTCACTCTTCTAGGACTCCTATTATATGTATTTACTACACTTAATAATGTTCACAGGTCTCTTAAACTTTTTTTTTTCTTGAATCTTCCTTTTTGCTCCTCAGTCTGAGTAATTCCAACTGAACTTTCTTCTAGTTCACTTATTCTTTCCTCTGCATGTTCAAAACTGGTATTGAAATCCTGGGGTACATTTTTCATTTCCATTATTGTACTTTTTAGTTCCAAAATATCTGGTTCATTTTTCTATATCTTTATTCATGTTCACGATTTGTTCATACCTCATTCTCCTAGTTCATTTAGCTATGTGTCCATAATTCCTTTTTGAACTTTATAAGAATATTTCAGAGTTGATTTAGTAAGTCCAATATCTGTGCTTCTTCAGGGCAGGGTTTGTCATTTCTTCTGTGAGTAGGACACTGTGCAATGTTTCCTACCTTGCTCCATAATATTTTGTTGAAAATTGAACATTTTGAATTTTATATGGTGGTCATGTTTTTCAGTGTTCATTTTTGTTGTTTGCTGTGGGTTGTCACTATTTATTTAGTGACTTTTACAATGTATTTCTGTGAAGTCTATCTTTTTGGTATTATGTGGTCTCTGTAGTCTCTACTTCTTGAGATTTTGTTCAGTTGATAGAAAGAGCTTTCTTTTTTTTTTAAAAAAAGTGGGGAGCTAAAGAAGGAAACAAGGGAAAGGAGAAAAAAAGAGAGAGAAACAAGAAATAAAAGAAAATGAAAAGAAACTTCTATTCGTTGCCTCTTGGCTTTTTTTCTGAGTCATTCCTTCAACACTTATCCAGGCCACTTAAAACTCTAACTCAGCCTTCGTTTTCTATCTATGCTAAGCCTAGAGATCAGGTACAGGTGAAAACCTTAGGTTCTCTCAGCTCTTTTTGAGCCTACATTGTTCCCTGGGCATGTGTGTGGCTTTCTAAATTTCCCAGTGTATTTGGGCTGCTTTTGAATATCCTCATTTCTCATATCTTCTACTTGCTTTTCCTCTCAGGCCTTTAGTGCTGTATCATTGCCTCACCTAAAATGTTTGACCTCAGGTAGCAGTGGGTTGTTCCTTTACCTTAAAATATGTTTAAAGAATACCTCTGCTTTTATGCCCTGAGTTCCAAATGAGGCAAAACAAAGACAAGCTGCTCGTGCCAGTCTTTCAGGCAACACTCAGAATGATCAGACAGTGGAAGCACAATCTTTTCAGAGGAAGATCTGCTTTGCTCCCTGCTGACTCAGGGATTAAGGTCCCACACTGCAAATGTGGGATCCTGTCTTCAAAATTAATATGGAACTGGATGTGATGTGGTGAGGCAAGGGCATGGAAAATTTCATGATTTTCAGTCGATTTTTGAGTTGTCTTTATTTGGATTCAGTGGTTTCCATGGTTGTTGAAACCTTTAGACTTTTCCCAGAGTTCTGACCCTGAATTCTGACAGTTTTTGCTTCATTTTTAAAGTTCTTAAAGAGGGATGGGTTTTTGGAGCTACCTACTACACCATTTTCACTGCCATCACTCTTGTTATCCATTATTGGTTACAAAAATAATGTGTAAGTATAGACACACATACATATATATATATAAAATATGTGCTGGTATATTATATATGGCAGTAATAGATATAATCTATATTATATAGTACTAATACATATACTATAAAATATGCACACATCTATATATTGAGCATATTTAATATATATAATATACATATATAAAATATATTAGTATATTATATATAGTAATACTATATAATATATACATACATCTATATATTAAATATATTTAATGTATATATGTTATTTCACATAGTCAACATTATATATTTGACATAATTTTATACAGTATGTAATAAAATAATTTGAGATTTTGGAGACACACTTTTAATTGTGGATCTACAATTGCCATGACGTTTATGGTAGAGTGACTTCCTATTGAAAATAGCATTTTAGTCCATTCATTCTTTAAAATGACAGGTATTTACTTTACCTCTACATTCTGCACGGCAAACATGGTATATGTCAGTGCACTTGTGTCATCAAATTCCAGTTTGTCACTGCAGGTTTATACCAGTCATTTTCAGCACCACTTACCCTGTGTTCCCAGCAAACAGTGTGCTTTTGCATGGCACCATTTTAAAAGTCCATTAATTATATTACCAAATATGGAAAACAGTTTCTTCCACAGATTGGCAAAACAGAGAAGTGTTACAGTTGCCTTTGAATTACATGAGTCATGAAAATATGAAAACTAAGTAATGCATTCTGAATAAGCTAGTCTTAGTAGTAATGACTATTCATTTATAGAAAGTGGTGTGAAAAGCCTATGCAATTCATTTAAATCCTAAGTAAACTGAAAATAAAAGTCTAGTTTATGTCCAACATTTTGAAATAAACTACAAAGTAATTTTCTATTTGAATCATCTCAGTGGTTTACTTTTCCATCTTATTGTTTTAAATTTTTACTGTATATATAAGCAGAGCAGTAACTAGCATGAAGAAATTACACAAGGAATACATATCTTGTAAAGTCATCTTTAAATCATGTCCTATTCAGAATTATGTTCCAAGAAACTAACACTGCAAAAATAAATATTAAATTAAGTTCCTTTAATATTACAACAAATTATGATAGTCTATTTAAATTCCATTATTAAAGCATTTTCAAAATGTGTCATAAATGATTGACCATTGGAAGAAGCAGCCAGTTGAAATTTTGCTCTATCAACAAAAGCATGTAGTATTTATATTAGCAGTATGATCGCCACACATTTAATTATGAATAGGGCATATATGTAAGCCTTGGCCCATTGTATGTATCAATGAATCAATGAATTAAAAATAGGTAAACAGAAAAAGAAAACACATAATCCTTATCAAATTACTTCATACTCATAAATAAAATGTTTCCTTTATCTTTTCTTTTTTCAAAATGTTGATTTTATAACACTATAAATTTTAAATTATTTAACATTGAATGATGTATTAGATATTGCAAATCTCAAGTAGAATTAGACACATTTTATCTCAATTATATATACAGATGAAATTCACTTGAGAAGTTAAACCCCCCAAAATAAAATATTGAGTATATAAGAACATAGATTTTCTGTTACATGACTATTCTATTGTATTCAGATAGAAGAAACAAAATATTGATGGGATAGCTATTCCATGCTACTGTTATAACTGTGTTCAATGACTTCCTTTAATTTAAAATGCAGAAATTCTAAGGCATCATTGCCCTCATGTTGTTATTTTATATGCCAAAATTTAGTAAGAGAATTTTCTGTGTCATCTAGTTAGTGATGAATATCTAAATATCTTCTATTTTATTAAGATGGACATCACACTCTTAAAGGGGAAAAACCCTGTTCTTTCCACTTTAACAAGATAGATGCCATTTATGAGCAAGTGGCATATTAATAAAATTTTAATGTCAGGAATTAAAGAAGCAAATGAGAATATAATAGATCAAAGTCCAATTTAACTAAGGGACAGTGAGTTGATAAATGGCTAGTTTACACTAGGTTCTCTAGATTTAATATATGTCACAAAATGTAATGTCATCAAAACTTATTAGTACTAAAGTTAAGGAAAACAAATAATGAGATTCTATTGAAATATGTAAAAGTACTACTTTTTAGCTAATATACATTGAAGTATATAAAACAGAAGAGAGATGAAAAATGTCTCCCATAGTCTTATATATCAAGAGGAAGAATTCACCACTCAAAACAGAATAAAATTTTACATTTCATTGTCTAAAATTTTGTCTATAAAACTCTTTTGTGTACTGCTTTTGCTTTTGATTATATTATGCTTTTGTACTTACTAGGAGTTCATTCATTCACTCATTGCATAATATGCACATTTAGTACTTGCTTTGGAAAGAACCACAGATGACTAGATGGTGTCTAATTTAGCCAATGACAAAAATAAAAATAAAAAATACATAAATATTCATCGTAAAGACCAAAAATGAGATAGAATCTTTGAGCTCAAAGTTTTAAGAACCTTCAATACTTGCATCTCACATACTTTTCCCAGAACTTAAAGTATAATAATAAAAATTTCTCTTTTTCTCTCACCAACCTGTCAAAATTAGCCAAGCCCCATTCACACCGTAACTTCAAATGCAGTCCTTCAGATCATTTGGTTTATGATCCTCTTAGCACCTACCATTATCTCAGATAATCTTGTGTATTTCTTCATCTACTTCTGCATTTTCCCTCTGGTCGCATTTGGAATATAAACTCTGTATAGTAGATAATCTTATTTTTCTTGCTTCTGTGTGTTTAACTCCAATAAAACTTCCCAAAGCAGCCAGGCACGTTGGCTCATGCCTATAATCCCAGCACTTTAGGAGGCTGAGGTAGGAGGATTGCTTGAGCCCAAGAATTTGAGACCGGCCTGGAGGGCACAGTGAAAACCTCATTTCATGACATAGATAGATGATAGATAGATAGATAGATAGATAGATAGATAGATAGAGAGATAGATAGATAGATGATAGATGGAATATATATATCTACATATATATATGATTATAGATATTTATTAAATAAATAAATATGTATTTAATATTGAAAATTAGGAAGTTGTTTTATATATGCATGATATCACATATATATGACAGCAGATCTGTTGTATCTGCGGGCATCTGCTGTCTTATATATATATGATATATATATGCATTTAATGTTGATATATATGATATATATGTGATATCATATATATGCATTCAATGTTGAAAATTAGGAAGTTGTTATATATATGATATGTATGATATCATATATACATAACAACTTCATATATGACATATATATGACATATATATGAATATATGTCGTATATATGAAGTTGTTATATATATGAAGTTGCTATATATATGAATATATGTCATATATATGAAGTTGTTATATATATGAAGTTGCTATATATATGAATATATATGTCATATATATGAAGTTATATATATATATCATATATATCATATATAACAACTTCCTAATTTTCAACATTAAATGCATATGATACCATATATATATCATATATATATCAACATTAAATGCATATATATATCATATATATATAAGACAGCAGATGCCCACAGATACAACAGATCTGCTGTCATATATATGTGATATCATGCATATATATGATATCATATATATATAACAACTTCCTAATTTTCAACATTAAATGCATATTTACTTATTTAATAAATCTAATGAAAAATATAAGATGTGCTTACATACTACCACAATACAAGAGCTTATGTATTAGATGCTACAAAGAAACTAGAAAGTGACAGCATCTTGCAATTTCAGAGCAAGGTTTGAAACATTTTAGCTTTACTAATACTATTCATGAATCCAGGGAGAGTTTAAACGCAGATGGCTTTGACCTACAGCAGAGCAGAAGACAGTCTGCAGAAGCAAAGAAATGAAATAGGTTTGAGTGTACTGCTTTAAAAAGTGGGGAAGTATTTCAGGGTAGCTTTTGTGAAGAAATGTGGGATCCTGTCTTCAAAATTAATATGAAACTGGATGTGAAGAAAGCAATAGTAAGATAATAAAGACATGCCTACTAGGAGAGCTGAACAAAAGTGAGGGTTTAGCTGAGGCTATATAGCGAGAGTTGCTGGTAAGCACGCTTTTGCTCATTTATTCAAAATGCATTGAACATCTCCTTTATTATGAACTGTCCTGTCCAATTGCTTCTTTCTTTTCCAGAGTTTTAAATCTATATTCAAATGGTCCTCATTATTTGGCAGACAGACACTCAAAAACTAAGAATATTAGACTTTATATTTGAACATAAATATGTAACAGGTGCTATATCATATCTTTGGAAAGGGTTCTGAAGCAATGAATGATTACTAAATAACTTTATATAGTGTATTTTTATAAGCATATCAAATTATAGTGAGTTTATTCTTTAAAATGCTTTAGAGACCCTGAAGTTGAAACTCTTGTTAGAATAATTTAGCTTTACAGTTGTTTCTTTGAACATAAATGTATCTATTTGACGGTTCCCATAAAATGAATTCATCAGTATTCTATCTTGTGATGTATATTTACCATTTTATGCACCGAGATAAAGGAAAGCTTGCTCGGTCTGTCTTCGTTTCTTTTTCTCTGTGTGTCTTGGCGAGACTCACATGCTGTAATACATGGGTGGGGGGAAGTTGTACGTATCACTGGACTTGTATGCTACAAATAAGAGAAATGGGAAGACTTTTTTTTTGCAGGAGAAATAGACAAAAGCATAAACATAATTTGGAAAGAAGAAATGACAAGACAGGAAGGCACAGGAGTACACTCTTTCGAAATGACTGAAAAAGGAAAAGGTGGAAGGTGGCAATGTTTTTTCTGATGGGCTTAGATAATACTCAGGTATGAATATAGGTCGAGTTTGATTTCCTCTCTGAACCCAGATATACTGATACCATGTCTTCTTTTCCTGGCACATGATTTACCAGCAAGTGAATGTTTTACAGTATTTTCCACTACTAATTACACTGAGCTTGTTTTTGCAGACCCGGAGATTCTCTGAAAGTAATGCAGCAGCTGTGTTACACAACGTGGCTCTTACTACCTCTGAGCACTTCCCCTTACTCCTTCCCTTGTTCATATACCTTTCCAGAACTCTGGCCTCCTTCTGTAGCTAGCATATAAGAGGCGGCTTTCTACGGCCTTCTCCTCCCGCTGTCTTGAATACTCCCCTGCCAGATAGCCACAAGACTTACTTTCCTATCTGGGGCTTCCTGAAAAAGAAATAAATGAGGGAGTGGAAGGTTAAACAGAGGAAAATCCTAAACAATGGCATATTGCCTCGGTTGCCGCTAGGCCCTGCCTAGAAGTGTTCAGAAGGGCTCCAAGAACTGTCCGCCTAAGTCATCCACTGGAGGCTTCTGTCTCTGAGTGGATGAAGGCTTCTGCTATGATGGAGAAGGCCCTGGCAGAGAAAGTCTGACTCACAACTAGTGCTGGAGGTAAGATGCCATTAGCCAAGGTGCAATACCATCCTTGCAGACAAGTATCTGCTACAAAAATCAGAAATGGGCTGAGGGATGCCAGAGGACCCTCTCCTCCTCCTGCACCCCTTCAGTTATGTGCTCACATCTGACTGCCCTGGATAAAATCCCCATAATCTCTGTATTCCCAGCTTCTTGCCCTGTGCCACCTCCCCTTGCTCTGTTTATCTTCCATAATACTTATCACCATTTGCTACCTGTCAGCAGCATACCACATTAGGGAGGCGGGGTGAGCCTTCCTGGGTACAGGCAATGAAGGATGCAACTGTAGAAAAATTAAAGACACAATAAACTCGCTAAAATCTTCCACTTTTCATTTTCACCATGCACTCCCAATTCTAAACAAAGTCAATGACAAAACCTACATTTTCTCTGGGAGATTGACCACCTCCCCACCGCCTAGCCTCCTTGAGACTCTTATTTATTCAGTTAAATACTGTCTCACTCACTAAAATGTACTTTCTATGAACAGATCATTTTTGCCTATTTTTCCAGCGACGTAACTTTAGGGCTTGAAAGGCACCTGATGTATACACATTTGTTGGCTGAGTGCATGAAGGCCCTGCCTCTCCACCCCAGTCCCTGCCATCATCAGAGTTAGGCCTTGTGCTTCAGGACTGGGGCTCTCCCTTCTCTTCCACTGGAGAGAAGCAAGTGGATGGGAGATTGGAAGTGTTTTTATTACATTTCCAATTTTAAAAAGAAAGAAAAAGAAAGAGAAAGTCTAGAGTTGCTAGGAAGAATTCCTAAAAAGAGAAAAACTCCTTCTTTGTCGGAAAGTCTAGGCCCAACTAATAATCTAGCCACATTTGTTAACAACGAAGAAGGGATAAAATAAGCTGCAGTGCACCGGATGGATAGGGGAGCAAAGGGATCCAGGTTCTTTGGAGAAGCAAAGAACTGAGCCCTCCTCAAAGTCACCCTTTGGACTGAGGTGTCCTGAGGACTCTCTCCTAATGCCCTCATCCTGGAGATGTTTTATGAAGTTCTTCTATGGCCTGCATGACTCAGCAAGGAAGAGTCCAGTGGAGCCCAGCTTCGAATGCACTTGTGAGTCTTCACCAGACCCAGTGCCTGCTGCTACTATCAGAAACCAGAAACCAGAAAACAGCTTCCTCCTTCTGTCTAGAACCTGTTAAGCCTAATACTCTACTAGGATAAAATGAAGTTCAAGACCCACACAGGAAACTGATATTGAACCTCAAGCCAGCTTCAAGGTCAAACAGAATTAAAAATTCAATTTTATGTTTAAAATAAAGTGACAATTCTTGCTTGCCAAAAGTACTAGTACAGTTAGTAAAATTTACATTCTCATCCCTTCTTTTTGTCCTCCTACATTCTCTCCTGTCCCCCTCTTTTCTTCCTTCCTTCTATCCTTTCTCTCTCTTTTGCTTTCTCAAGAAATATTTTCAGAATACCTTCAATTTACTCTTTTCTCATTATTTTATTTATCCATTCATCTCACAGGCTGTGGAGAAAGAAAAAAGAAAACATAAATCACCTGACCAAGTCCACGCAATGATTAAATGTTAGAAGTTGAACTCAAACCCAGGTTGCCTGGGTTCAGTTTCTCCAGTCTTTCTCCTGCAGTACTTTACTTCTGTTCTGTTCTTCCATCCCTTAAATCCTATGAGTACACAGAATATTCTTATGCTACTTACAAAAGGTCTTTCTCCAGAGTAAAGCCGTTTCAAAAAATGCTGTGGCCTGAGGAAGGACTCTGGATCCCAGCCCCCATCTGTGCCATCCACCTGGAATTCTGCCGAGAGTGACTGCCCACCTGAGCTCTATCTCCGCTCTCTGCTAGTGCCTCTCCCTTTCCTTCTTCTTCAAAGGTCCATTGTGCTTATTCAAGGTGCAAAGTTCTCTAAGCAATGAAGACATTTATACGGGTATTGTTTTTAGCTAAATTGCCAAAGCAAACTCTAGGATTTCAAAAATCCTGCTGATAAAGACAAGCCAATGCATCATCATTGCACTGGGATGTAGATAATCCCAAAAGGAATTATGGAATGTGTGTAAGTGATTGGGCAGAATCCAGTGATGCTTGGGTTTACCCAGGGAAATGGTGTGATCATGCTGAGCTTGTCTTTACCGTCTTTCTCCTCCCAACTCTAGAGAAAAGTGATGTATTTGAATATTATGTGTCTATAGAAAGTCACTGTGGTGAAAGAGAAGAAATAATAGGAGAGAGACAGTGCCAAGAGATAATCAGAGGCACTAGGAGCTGCCCATGGCTGCCATTTTATAATTCACCTCTGCTGTAGAGGAGCTATTCCAAATAATAATGTATTACAGGAAAAAAAATCATTAAATTGCATTATTCAAAGAAATATATACTTACAGTACAGTTACAACCTTTTCCAAAATTATACTAGATTCAATTAAAACTTGATTGATCAGGTCTTAACATTTCTATTAAATAACTGAAGATTGTAAGAGGAACTAAAAAATGGTCTGGCCTAAATTTAGCTTATTAACCATCCCCCTAACCCATCCTCCCCCCACCCACAAGCCCTGCACTACCCTTCCCAGCCTCTGGAAACCTTCGTTCTACTTTCTATGTCCTTGAGTTCAGTTGTTTTGATTTCTATATTCCACAAATAAGTGAGGACATGCAACGTTTGTCTCTCTGTGCCTGGCTTATTTCACTTAACATAATGAGCTCCAGTTCCATCCATGTTGTTGCAGACGACTGGATCCCATATTTTTTGATGGCTGAATATTCCTCCATTGTGTATACGTGCACATTTTCTTTATAATAAATTGAAGAGTGTAATTGGATTGTTTGTAACTCAAAGGAAAAATGCTTGAGGGGACGGATATCCCATTCTCTATTATGTACTTATTTCATATTGCATGCCTATATCAAAATATCTCTTGTACCCATAAATACATACACCTACTATATACCCACAAAAATTAAATAATAGTAAATAAAAGTAACATAAATACATAAATTTAGTCTACCTCTTCCTTACATTGGTGGCCCAATCAAACTAACTGATTTTAAAACACAGTAAATAAACCACATATCCCTGGTGAGATAGTTTCAAAAATAATGAATGCAAAGAAATTGTAAGCTCTTTCATTATTAATATTTTATCTTGAAATTATGAGATTATATATACATAAGTAATAGATGAATATAAATAAATTGATATATGTATGATGGAGCAAATTAAAATTGTATTGTTAAGATTTTCAGTAGAGGCCGGGTGCAGTGGCTCACGCCTATAATCCCAGCACTCTGAGAGGCCGAGGCGGGTGGATCATGAGGTCAGGAGATGGAGACCATCCTGGCTAACACAGTGAAACCCCATATCCACTAAAAATACAAAAACAAAATTAGCCGGGCATGGTGGCAGGTGGCTGTACTCCCAGCTACTCGAGATGCTGAGGCAGGAGAGCGGCATGAACCCGGGAGGTGGAGCTTGCAGTGAGCTGAGATCATGCCACTGCACTCCAGCCTGGGCAACAGAGCGAGACCCCAGTCTCAAAAAAAAAAAAAAAAGATTTTCAGTAGAAGAAAAAGATAAAATATAAACTCACAAAAGTCAAGTAAACATTCAACATTTTAAGTGTGAATTAGAAATATCTAAGTTTGAATTGAAAATATTACGTATATTAAAAATAAAATTACTAGCTCTGCCCACTGGAAAAGGCCAGTAGCAATAGCAATCCTAGTCAGCTATCAAAAAACCACATTGGCACTTTGGGAAGCCAAGGCAGGCGGACCACTTGAGGTCTGGAGTTTGAGACCAGCCTGGCCAACTTGGGGAAACCCTATCTGTACTAACAATATACACACAAAAATTAGCTGGGCATGGTGGCTCACGCCTGTGATCCCAGCTACTCGGGAGCCTGAGGCATGTGAATCATTTGAACCTGGGAGGCGGAGGTTGCAGTGAGCCAAGATTGCACCACTGAACTCCAGCCTGGGTGACAGAGTGAAATGGTAATCTCAAACAAACAAAATAAAACAAAACAAAAAACCCACATTGATAAGCATATGTGATCAACCTACTACATCTGGCTTCAGCCAACTAAGCTAATTTTCAATCTCAAAGTTAACTTTTAATTTTAAAATCTAAAAATGATGAATTCACTTTACAAATGTTATGTTCAGAACTTAATGTATTCTGTATATCCTATTATGATTTTCAACCATCTTCAAAATCTTTCATGTTTTTTACAAATATTAACAGTTAATTTCATTGAGGTTAATATGTAAGTTTCTTGGGTTGAAAAAGTGCCGATGACATTTGTTGCTGCTTTGGATTTCACCTATTAACTCACATTTGCCCCTATTTCATCAATTAAATACAGTGGCACTGTCTAGTAGTAGACATTATCTCCACAATCAATATTTCTACATGTATAGGACTATTCTTTGGCTTTTTAAAAGAATATACACAAGCTAATGAGTGAAAAAAGCACTTTGTCTGTGATCTAGATAATGAATCTAATATTGGGACAAGCCTAATGCCAATTTGTTTTTTAAATAAGCATTGTCATGCTAGGAAGTTAATTAGAGGTATTGTTCTGCTTTACAATAAGAAGAGAAACAAAACAAAACAAAACTTCTGTAAAGCAGAAAGAGATAAAGTATTGATTATTTTGTCTGTTAATAGTGTTTCCTAGTTCTTAATTTGTCTAATAACCTATTAAGACGCATTGTATTTCCAGCCTTCCATGTTTCTCTAAGTGAAACTGCAGATAGCTTGAAAAAAGTTTGCTGTGGGTATCGAGGTGAAAGATTATATACAAAAACAATGGTAGCTCAGAAAATATGCAACACTGAAATCATGCAGCGATCAGATTTTCAGTATTATTTTATAACAAGAATTGGCCACTGAACTTGAGACAGGCTGCCTGGATACCCAACCCCCAGCTTTTACTAGCTGTGTGACCCTGGACAAGTAAGTTAACCTCTCTGAGTTTTTGCTTCTTCATTTCTGAAGTGGAACCTACCTGATGGGAATGTTGAAGATGAAATGGATTGACAATGGTTGATGGAACACATTTAGAAGGGTGTCTTCCATATGGAAAATATTAGATAGGTCAGTATCTCCATGTTGTTTGTGCCTTTTTTTAGTTACCATGCCTTCTTTTGCTTTGCCTTTGTTTATATTTTCAGTGTTATTGAAATGCCAGACTTATTTTTTAATTAGAATCCCCTTCTAACAAAGGGTGCAAATCACATGTCTAAAAGCTTATGTTTGACTTTTAAGTCTTATTCCAGAAGAGTGCCTATATTTAACAATTCAGTTTGTTAGATTCACCTGATTTGGGAGACTAGCAAATATTCCTAGAATCAATCACTCAAACATTCTCTTCTACTGCCGCCTTACACATACATCAAGCATTGCTGCAAATGTTGATGGCACCTTCAGCGACCACATTCCTGACCTGTTCACAGCCACTCTTGCACAGCTCTTACCAATCATCAGAGATGGCCTGCAGGGCAGCTGGGGTGCGGAGCCACCTTTCTCAGGGCCAGTGTGGCATCTTGCCACTCGTTCTTGCTGACCTATTTCTGAATATATCTTTGACCTTTAAAAATATTGCAGACAACTGCTTATTCTTTCACAGGCATAATAGCATCTGAAAGCTATGCTCTTGAGTTCAACTTTAAAGTCTCCTTTTCACTTTTAAGGACAGTTGATATTTTAACAGATTGCTTTTACTGTATCACTTTGTTTTAAACCTGCTCATCCACCTCAACCCATTCTTGTTTCCACTTCAATTTTTCTTAATTTTTTTCCAGTTTTAATTATGAATTAAAAGATTTTTTATGGTTAAATAAATCTAGGATAGGTTTGAGAATTAACATTCATTTACTATCAACTTCATATATTTGAAACTATAAATTTTATGTGCATTATATTGTACCTAATGGGCAAGAGTACTTATTTTTTTTATTTTATGTACTTGATTCTATACATATTCACCTCTCTGTACTTAATGTATTACTGCCAATACATACCTAAGCTTTTAAACTGTATGAATCAATATATGCTCTTTGATTGTGACTTCATATTTGAATGTTATTTTGATAACTGCTTTAACTCAAATCCTGTAAAATAACAATATTTTCTTTAGAATAGCTTGAACAATAAATCAGTGGAGAGAAATTGCAGTTGGCACGAAAAACTTGGCAATTAGACAGTTCTTTAAAAGTGTGTTACCATTCTTCCGGGAAATAACTAACGATGTTCAGAAAAAAAGAATTCAAGTAGCAAACAGCATGAGACACACTGAGACTTGGAAATTGTTAATTGTGAGTATCATGTCTCTCTGTCTTGTGTAGGGAAAGATGACTCTATTGTTGCAGACTATGAGACAAGCCAATTTTGCACCTGGTATTTTCCTCTCTGGGTCTGAGGAAGTTTGTTTGACTTTTGATGCTGGACCATTAGGTGATTGGACTTCATCTTCTTTTCAGGCACAGAATCTGAACCACTGGGCTGCAGCCTGCACCCAACGGCTGAATGCCTGAGTTTTTTTGTCTGTTGCCCAGGCTTTACCGAAGTTCCACTTGAAACTTACCATTCCAATTTTTTTTCAGATTTCCTTGAAGTGTAGGTTTCCTAGTTCTATCATAGCAAAATACAACAAACTGAGTAGCTTAAAACAACAAAAATATATTCCCTTATGATCTTAGAGACCCAGAAATCCAAAATAAAGGTGTTGGCAGCGCCATGCTCCCTCAGAGGCTTCTCAGGAGAATCTTCTTGCCTGGTAGAGTTACTGGTAGCCCTCGGTGTTCCTTGGCTGGTGGCAGCATAATTCTGATCTCTGCCTCTGACTTTTCATGGCTCTCTTCCTTCTGTTCCTCTCCCTTCTCTCTATGCAAAACCAGATATATTGGATTACAGCCCACCTTAATAACCTCATCTTATCTTAACAATATCTGCAAAGATTCTATTTCCAAATAAGGTCACCTCCCATGTATTGAAGGTTCAGAGTTCAGCATATTATTTTAGCAGAAACAATTCAACTTAAAATACAAGACTACTTCTGATTATTTTATATCTAGCAGGATTTGAGCCTTTAACAAATTAAGAATAAGATGACTGTATTTGATTACCACTAACTTAATTTAGACTATAATGTCTTATAGTTTGTTATATTTATGATGATGGGTGCATTCATTGAGTAAGAAAATATTTATTGACCACTTACAGGCAAGCTGAGCTGAGCCGTGAACCCTATACATGTGACTTAGACACAGAGCTTCTTTTAAAGGAAATTGCATTTTAGACACAGAAATAAAACACACATAAAATACCACCAACTTAAAATAAAACATACCTGGGTGCAGTGGCTCATTCCTGCAATCCCAGCACTTTGGGAGGTTAAGGCAGGCAGTTCACTTGAGCTCAGGAGTTTGAGACCAGCCTGGGCAACATGGAGAAACCCCGTCTCTACACAAAATACAAAAATTAGCCAGGTGTGGTGGCATGTGCCTGTGGTCCCAGCTACTTGAGGGGCTGAAGTGGGAGAATCGTTTGAGCCTGGGAGGCAGAGGTTGCAGTGAGCTGAGATCGCGTCAATGCACTCTAGCCTGGGCAACAGAGGGAGACCCGGTCTCTAAATAAATAAATAATAAATACCCTAAGAGATTCAGGGTAAGATTCTAAAAGGAAGGAGAGCATTGCCAACTAATAGCCATGGTCAAGAGAGGGTGTTTTCTCTTCCCCATCTAATTCTGAGCTTTGTGAAAAGCTTCTTCACACTCCTTAAATACATCAGCCTGTAAGTCATCAATCTGACCATGCCTTAAAGCAGTGCTACCCAACGTGCGGCCCAAGGCTATTCTGTGAACTGTTTAGGTCTACGGGAAGATAAATACAGAAACTGAGAGTCCGTATTTTGAAACTTGTAAAGACATTTCAACAAATTTGAGTATGTTGAATGTCATAACAATAAAGAAATGTTGGTTTGGGTTTTTTTATGTACTTTTTCCACTTTCTTTTTCTAGTCGTTATTTTTATTGTGTGTTATAGAGGTATACCACGATATATTGAAAATGTTTAATTAATTATTTGCCTCATTTGAAAGGCTCTGAAGCAAGGACTTTCTTCTGGAGAAGGCCCACATTTAAAAACACAACACTTAAGGGCCTCAGGCCAAATTCTTTTTTCACCCTCCCATCCCACAAGGCTGTAGCTGACAACAGCTTTGGTGACTAGCAAGAAATTTAATTATTTTTCTTCATATCCAGACTTGTTCAGAGTGTCTAGGAAGGCATCCCAGGTATAAAAATAATTAGTTTTTAAACAGAGAAAATGTTTGACCTCATTATTTGCAGGTCTTGAAGTCATATTCCTATATTCAAATCAGAATGGCAGAGTTAAAAAAAAAACACACTAAACTAATTGTTGAAGGACTGGTTCCACTTTCAACTCTCTCATGTCCTCGTTGAATGACCTTGAACACTTCTGCACTCAATCTTTAAAATTTGCTACCCATCTACCACACAGAGGTTTGTATAAAGACAAGTCTTTATAAAGAGATTTTTGCATATACCAAATCTTTGAGGTTTGATGACAGTTTTCTGTGGTATCCAAAATTTCTTTAGACATGCAAATAATTAATATTTTATGGCAAGCATATTGCTGATTCTTCAGGAATATGCCAATGAGAAAAATGTTCCTTAAGTTAAACCTTAAGCAAAAACAAACACATGAACTTTTCTTGGGCCTTTCTATAATGACTTTTGGGCTAAGACATAATGAGGAATCTTATTAAGGTAACAATTTTCACTATGTAAATAGCCTGAATTTAAGATAGACCTAGATATATTTTTCTACCACTCTTCAAAGATGGGCTGTTAAAAGCATCCTAATGACCTGATATTTCTGGACCTCTTTATTTTGTTAAAACTGAAAATATATTGAATGTAGTTCAAAATTTTCCTGGAAAGGTTTTCAGAGTAAACACAGTACAGCTTGTTGGAGTCACACTATTATTTAACCAACGTGCTCCAGAAACTACTGGGAAAGCCAAGCTCCAATGGGATACCAGAGTCCAATCATGATTCCTCTCACACTAGGAGCTCTATAGTAAATATTGACTATGGTAGAATCTTGCATCTATGAATTTGTGTTTTGGTGAAAATTTGTGTTTTGGAAATGGTAGATAAGCTGAGAAAAAAATCCTTAGTTTTTGATATAGCTCTCTAAAAACTTCTGGCATGGTATAATAGGTCAGTTTAAGACCAAGAACTTAAACCAGCGTAATTCCTGTCGTGTGTTAAACAATACTAGGACCAAGCATACTTATACCAAGATCAAGTAAAAATGGCTTATATTGTTGTTCCAGGCATTACTTGTTCCTGGAAGATAAGAATATGGACCAACTGAAGCACTTGTCTATTAAACCAAGTTTGCTCATTAAGGCTTACTTCAAGATTCTCACTTCTTTGCTGTGCCTGCAAAACCAAAGGTATTTTATTATATAAAATTTTCTCAATTCCAAGTAGTTCCACTTTGAAATATCTACCTTTAAATCACATATCCCAGGCTCTAAAGCATCTGTATACTTCCATAGTATCACTACTTACAGACTCCAATGAGACTCTGTCAAGGTTTTTTTTTCTTATTGCTACAGTCTAACAAACTTAATTTGCTTAATCAATAGGTTTTTATGCTGGTCATTTGGGGAAAAGATAGAAAGAACACAGTGTATCAAAATAGTTTAGTTAATGTAAAATTTTAGGTCAACCTATGAGATAGCATTTTTCCACAAACAATTCCCATTGTCTTATTATTCCCTATGAACCAATATTGTTAGAGATATTGTTTCAACTGTTTCCTTTTTACTTATTAGCTCTCTCCCACGTTGTATGAAAATTGAAAGCCTCCTCCTTAGATAGCCTCCAATATAAATGTATTCAGTCTAGTCATTATCACCCCCTAAGTGTTGTGGTACCCTCCTTCTCTTATAAAACATAAAGGATAAAAGGAATACACATGATATCAATACCATATGTGGACGCTACCTAGACATAGAGAAGTTGAGTTCAGGCATGAGTCTCCCATAGAAAATGAAGTCTGTTAAAACTATTGTTGGAGGCAGCCAGGCGCGGTGGCTCACGCTTGTAATCCCAGAACTTTGGGAGGCCGAGGCGAGCGGATCACGAGGTCAGGAGATCGAGACCACGGTGAAACCCCGTCTCTACTAAAAATACAAAAAATTAGCCAGGCGTGGTGGTGGGTGCCTGTAGTCCCAGCTACTCAGAGAGGCTGAGGCAGGAGAATGGCGTGAACCTGGGAGGCGGAGCTTGCAGTGAGCCGAGATTGCGCCACTGCACTCCAGCCTGGGTGACAGAGCAAGACTCCGTCTCGAAAAAAAAAAAAAAAAAAAAAAAAAAAAAAAAAAAAAACCACACACAAAAAAACTATTGTTGGAGGCACCAACTAGGAGCAGCTGTAGCTTGAGATAACCAAGTAGGAAGACCGTAGCCTGGAGGCCTATAACAGGGATATGAGAAGCACGGTTTCTACAAGCAATGAGACTGAGGAAGTAAGGAGCCAATGAACGGCTCTTCTGGACAATATTTGGTACATTTGTGGCCTTAGAATAATTATTAGGATTCAGAGGTCAGAAGCCAGTAGTCCCAAAGAGCGATGGTTTTGCAAATGCGTCAAATTCAAGCATGATTTCCTAAAGAGATTTTGCCATGAATCCAGTCTCCAAGGAAAGTTTTATTATTCACAGAAGAAAATTTAAGGCCAAACTAATTTCCCAACATAGCAACAAAAGTTTATAGTCAAAGAGGTAGCTCTGTGTTAAATCTAAGAAACAACTACAACTTTAGTCTTACAGCACACATTCACACAATTTAAAGGATCCATATTAGCTAACTTGTCATTGTTTCTCATTGTTTTAGGGGTAACATTATAGGTTGTTTGAGCATAGACATTACCTTTTAAGTTATTAATTATTAACATTACAGATCTAAGTCTTATAGCACAGGAAAAACTGGATGGGTGAGACAACATTGAACAAAAGTCAAAGACTAAGAATCCTCTTAATTTTACAATTATTCTTTTGCCAGACACTGCAAAAGAAAAGGCACCCTCTTTATCTGCATGCCATTTCACTTTGTGGAACTTATGTCTCTGACAAAAAAAGAAAAGAAAAATATTTACACAAAATTAATTCTGAAAGTTATTAAAAGACAAATCAGCAGATATTAAAACCACTAATATTCTTATAAATTCAGATTTTTAATATTTGAATTAGACACAATTTTAATGGAGGTATATAAATGTTCATAGTTTCAGTTCTCTTAGAGGGATTTTCCAAGTATGTCCGGACACTTTGTTACTTGAGTTATGGTTGAATAACTTCATTATTTTAGAGATCAAAGACTAACTGAAAGAAGCCAGACAAATTATAGATTTTTTAAAAATCTGATTAATTAATTGAAAACATCGTCTAGGCCAGGCGTGGTGGCTCACACCTGTAATCCCAGCACTTTGGGAGGCTGAGGCGGGCAGATCATGAGGTCAGGAGATTGACACCATCCTGGCTAACACGGTGAAACCCCGTTCTCTTGAACTAGATAGGCTTTTTTCCAGTATTTGGGCTCAAACCGAAACACTGTATCTTCTTGGGTCTCAAGCCCACTGGCCTTTGAAATGTAACAGCATCAACAGCTTTCCTGGGTCTCCAGCTTGCTGGCTTACACTGAGTACCTTGGGATTTACCAGCCTCCATAATCACTTTAGCTATTTCTTTATATTAAATCTCCCTAGATAGACAGGTAGATAAATGGATACATAGATAGATAGACAGACATCTTATTGGTTCTGTTTATCTCGTGAACCCTCACTAATACGGGTTCACGGGGGTTTACACAGAACATTATGAGACGTGTAGAAAAGATCATATAATTAATCATGGGGTAATCATAAATGACTTCTCAATGGAGTGAAAATGTAATAAAAATCTTAATTTAAGTATTTTGAAGAGATATCAGAATTGTAGCCTTCATCAAAGAAAAAATACAGTTCACTTTATTTAGTATCTTTTTTTTTTTTGAGACGGAGTCTCTCTGTGTCGCCCAGGCTGGAGTGCAGTGGTGCGATCTTAGCTCACTGCAAGCTCCGCCTCCGGGGTTCATGCCATTCTCCTGCCTCAGCCTCCTGATAATTTTTTTTTTCTTTTCTTTCTTTTAGTAGAGATGGGGTTTCACCGTGTTAGCCAGGATGGTCTCAATCTCCTGACCTTGTGATCCGCCCACCTCAGCCTCCCAAAGTGCTGGGATTACAGGTGTGAGCCATCGTGCCCGGCCTATTTAGTATCTTTCAATGTATTTTAGCAGCAGAATGTTCTTTGAAATACCATTTTATATATCTTTTAAAAACTTCAATGAATAAAATAGATATATCTTTAGCTGATCGAATTGATGTAGAAATGCCCATTAGATACTGTATTAGGCAGTTCTTTTGTGGCTATAAAGGAACACCTGAGACTTGGTAATTTATAAAGAAAAGAGGTTTAATTGGCTCATGTTTCTACAGGCTGTACAGGAAGCATGGTGCTGGCATCTTCTCAGCTTCTGGGGTGACCCCAGGAACCCCTTTCACTCATGGCAGAAGTTGAAGTGGGAGCCGGCAATTACATGGTAGAGTGAGAACAAAGAGGAGGGGAAGTCCCACACACTTTTAAGTGACCAGATCTCCAGAAAACACACTCACTGTGGTAAGGACAGTACCAAGTCATGAGGGATGTGTCCCCATGACTCAAACACCTCTCACCAGGCCCCACCTGCAACACTGGGTATTTGGAGATTTGGGTGGGGACAAACAAACATCCAAACTAAATTAGGCACCTACTCATCTACCAATTCCACTGAATTTTCTTTATAGACCTCTTAAGTCTCATACGGCAGTTCACAGGATTAAAATTACAGCTAAATTTAATCAGAGAATGCCGGGGATCACACAATTATATTTGATTAAACATCATTATACAATTTCAACTACCTTACTTTACAACAAATTCCAACTCCTATGATTTACGAGATTACATTTTTCACAAGGAACAAATATTTTCAAGTATGACTATTAGACTTGTGTTTATTGCTATGTCTACTCCATCTGTGACAGAACAATTAGATAAAGCAATTAATCATATCTTTTCTCTAGATTGATGAGAAAATAATAAAATGTATTTGCCAATAACACAAGAGATAAGAAGGGATTTATGTCTAGAGGCCTGGGATACTTTTTGTCTTGTAAGAGATTCAAGAGATGCTGTTTTTAAAAAACTAGGACTATGGAAGCAAGAGGCACAGTTGTTTATTAGGTAGAGGGTTTGAAGAGTTGAAAGAGAGGAATGTGCAGAATGTAAAAAAGATGACATAAAATCAATGGAAAACATGTATTATTCAACAAATTGGAAAACTGGATAGTCATCTGAAGGAAAAATAATAATTTGATATTTTATTTTATATCTTTTGTTAAAATAAATTTGGATGGATAAATAACTGAACCTTGAAACAACTGGAAAATTGTAAGAAAGCATGAGAGGTGGATTTAGTTTTGTAGGTTTATAGTGGACATGGCATTTCTAAGTAACAAACAAAATACAGAAGACAAAATAAAGCACTGAGAAATTTTAATATACATATATTTTAAGATTCTCTCTTTTTTTATTTATTTATTTTTTTGAGACAGAGTCTCACTCTGTCGGCCAGGCTGGAGTGCAGTGGCATGATCTCAGCTCGCTGCAACTTCCGCTTCCTGGGCTCATGCAATTCTCCTGCCTCAGCCTCCCTAGTAGCTGGGATTACAGGTGTGTGCCATCATGCCTGGTTAATATTCTTTATATAAAATTTTTACACAAAGACTCATTAAATTGGCAAAATGTTTGCAATTCACACTACAGACAATAGAAAATTTTTCTTAATCCATAAATACTCTTGTAAATTAAAAGGAAAAAAATTCGGCCCTCTCTTTCTGCTGCTCCCCAGCTCTCGGATACAGCCGACACCATGGGTTTTGGAGACCTGAAAAGCCCCGCCGGCCTCCAGGTGCTCAATGATTACCTGGCGGACAAGAGCTACATCGAGGGGCATGTGCCATCACAAGCAGATGTGGTGGTATTTGAAGCTGTGTCTGGCCCACTGCCTGCCGACTTGTGTCATGCCCTACGTTGGTATAATCACATCAAGTCTTACAAAAAGGAAAAGGCCAGCCTGCCAGGAGTGAAGAAAGCTTTGGGCAAGTATGGTCCTGCCGATGTGGAAGACACTAAAGGAAGTGGAGCTACAGATAGTAAAGATGATGATGACATTGATCTCTTTGGATCTGATGATGAGGAGGAAAGTGAAGAAGCAAAGAGGCTAAAGGAAGAACGTCTTGCACAATATGAATCAAAGAAAGCCAAAACACCTGCACTTGTTGCCCAGTCTTCCATCTTACTAGATGTGAAACCTTGGGATGATGAGACAGATATGGTGAAATTAGAGGAGTGTGTCAGAAGCACTCAAGCAGACGGCTTGGTCTGGGGCTCATCTAAACTACTTCCAGTGGGATATGGAATTAAGAAACTTCAAATACAGTGTGTAGTTGAAGATGACAAAGTTGGAACAGATATGCTAGATGAGCAGATCACTGCTTTTGAGGACTATGTGCAGTCCATGGATGTGGCTGCTTTCAACAAGATCTAAAATCCATCCTGGATCATGGCATTTAAATAAAAGCTTGAAAGATTAAAAAAGAAAAAAAAAAGGAAAAAAATTCACCACCAAAAAAAAGCAAAGTGCATTTTATAAAGAAGAAAATACAAAAGTTTTTAAAAGTATACATTGCTGGTGAGAATATGCCATTTTAAAACTGCTATGAAAAGCAATTTGTCAAAAACTACCAATATATAAGTGGACATACTTTGTGAGTCAGCAAGTCACTTTCTCAGGAATTCATCCTACATATTTGTAAAATATTGTATACCTAAGGACATTCATTACAGCCATCATGTGCTATGGTAAAACTGCATATGTGCTTAAAATATTAAGCAAGTTAAATAAATTATGCTATGTCCATACGATGAAATTCTTTACAATTTAATATAGAATATAACATTTCCAGATGTAATGTCAAATTGAAAATTAAATGATCTATTATGTCTCTTTGTATGGAAAAAAAATACATACATGGTGCTTGGAGTGCATAGGAAACATCTGGAAAGACACCCAAGAATGGATGCATCTAGAGATGCTAGTTGGGCAGCAGGAAGGGAGACAAATATGTATAGTATTTCTTTTTGTACTTGTAAAACATTCATGTAGTCCTTGTGTAACCTCTTAGATAATAAATAAATTAAACATTCAAAGTCACCAAATATTTTGAAGCAATTAACACCAAAATATTAATATTGTATGGGTCAAAGAATAATAGAATAACAAAAACTACAAAATTCTTCGAATCAAATACTAATAAAACAATATCTTTTTATTTATTTATTTATTTATTTATTTAATGTTTATGGGTTACAAGTGTAGTTTTGTTACATGGATATATTGTGTAGTGGAGAAACCTGAGCTTTTCCTATTCCCATCACCCAAATAGCGAACACTGTATCCAATAGGTATTAATAATTTCTCATCCTTCACCCCCTCTCCCACCCTATCACTGTTTGGAGCCTCCAATGTCTATGAATCCACTCTGAGTGTCCGTGGGTACACATTGTTTAGCAGCCATTTATAAGTGAGAACATGAAGTATTTGACTTTCTGAATTATTTCACTTAAGATAATGACCTCCAGTCCCATCCATGTTAGCAGAGCAACTTTATATAAAATGTGGTTACATTCAGCTAAAACTGGAAATAAATGAAAATTATGGCCTTAAATTGTTTTATAAAACAAGAGACATAAAGGTAATTAAGCTATATTTAGCTAAAAGAGGAAGAGAAAAATATAGTAAACGCAAATGAGTGAGAACATGAAATTAAAAAATAAATATAAGTAAAACAAATAATCAAAAAAAACCTCAAATCATCAGCAAAACAAAAAGTGGTTACAAATTCAAAATCCTAGTAATACAGACAATGAAGGGAAAATATGGCAAGAACACACACAAAAAGGATTTTATCTTCTGAGAAAAAAAGTGGGTAAAATTACATGATCTTTTATCCCTTGCTTTCTAATTTTTAAAAAGAAAAAATAACAATCTTAAGCCAACACTTCTTGAAAATGAAAACCGTAGGAATATTACCTAACTTATTTCACAAGTCTTGCAACATTAAAGAGAGCAAAAGTTCTGCCTAAAAATATTAGCTGCATTTAATTCAGAAGTGTATTTTTAAACAACATACCCTGGCCGGGAGCGGTGGCTCATGCCTGTAATCCCAGCACTTTGGAAGCCCGAGGCGTGTGGATCACCTGAGGTCAGGAGTTTGAGACTAGTTTGGCCAACATGTGCAACCCCATCTCTACTAAAACTACAAAAAGTTACCCAGGCGTGGTGGCGGATGCCTGTAATCCATGCCTGTAATCCCAGCTACTCAAGAGGCTGAGGCAGAAGAATCACTTGAACCTGGGAGGTGGAGGCTGCAGTGAGCCAAGATTGCACCACTGCACTCCAGCCTGGGTGACAGAGTGAGACATCATCTCAAAAAAAAAAAAAAAAAAAAAAAAAAAAAAAAATACCCTAACTGGGTAGTGATAAGCTAGATGTACTAGATGGACAAGGTTATTTCATTCTAGAAAATTGAATAATATGATATATGCTTTCAATACCTTTAAAAGGTGACCATCTTAATATATGCAAATATGTTTTATAAAATTTAAATATTCACTATAAAGCAGTTGACTAGAACTGGACATGATAGTCATTAACCTGACAATGGTGTGGGCCAAAATAAAAAGAAAATTAAAAAGTAATTTCTGTTGCATTCTTTGACAGTCAGGAAAAAAAAAATAATACCACCATTCAACATTATACCAGACAGCTTAGCCAACTGAATAATACATTAAAAAGAATACAAAAAGTTTGAGATAAAATGAGAAAAATCACCATTAAATGATATGATTGTCTGCATTAAAAACTCAAGACAATCAGTTAATTAAAACTGGTTAGGTTTAACAGACCAACTATATTTTAAAATGGTGGAAACTTTCAGCAACAATAATCAAATTAAAAATATGGTAGAAAAATAATTCCATTCAAAAAGAAAAAAGAAAACAGAAACAATAAAAGTACTGGGAAAGTAAACCTCTTCAAATGTATAATAAAATACCATCGGTAAAAATTCACAAACTTTTACTAAAGGGCATTGATAAGAAAAATGCAAATATAGATACACTCTGAAATATGTGACAATTTCTTGAGAAAATATACAAATCCTCAAATACATA
This sequence comes from Symphalangus syndactylus, assembly GCF_028878055.3. Taxonomy (NCBI): domain Eukaryota; kingdom Metazoa; phylum Chordata; class Mammalia; order Primates; family Hylobatidae; genus Symphalangus; species Symphalangus syndactylus. Next base: position 16,578,298 of record NC_072437.2, read on the forward strand.
TATAAAATGCAAATTTTTCACAAATAATGGTGGCAGAGAAGTTCATTTGATATTTCTGGTGGTCTGATTATAGCTACAATCTAAATGTTTATAATTTGGTTTTATGTTAAACGTCCAAAGTCGATGAAATTTTTCTCTCTTCTTCCATCAAAATAAGGCATTATCATAGTGTGTCCCAGGAAGAACAACAAAACCAACACCAAGCAAGTTTGCACCGAAGGCCACTACCACTTATTCTCACCCTTACTGGCCCCCAAAAGTCACGAGCCCTGTAGAAGAGCTTCCATTTCCTAAATGTAGTTCTGCTTCTTGATACCAGAGCTTCCTCAAGAACAAGAAAGAGCATATTACTGATGCAGATAAAGCCAACTTAAAAATATTGTAGTGTAGGAAAAGTCAAAGTGGGGCTCGCTCTGTGTGTAAGTTCTTGGATGTACTGTTGGTGAAAAGGGGACCCATGCCACTGGGCACTGATGAGCATCTGCAAACTATAAGAACAGCTTTTGTTGCCCTTGTCACCTCAAACCTTTTTGGGGGAAACTAGGGCTATAAGTAAATAGTTGATTTAGTACAATAAATAACTCAAATTCTGCCTCTCAAATGTATTTTATTCCTCGGAATGCAGAGCATAGCTCATAACATGGGAGCATATTCAGGAGTTTTGTTGGGGGCTGCCATGACAAAATTCCACAGACTGGGTGGTTTAAACAATGGACATTTATTTCTTGCAGTTTGTGGGGGCTGGAAATCAGGGTGCCAGGTTTTGGTTAGGTCTCTCCTCCTTCCCCCGGAGGTAACTTTTTTTTCAGTGCATGTGCACTGAGAAGACGGTGAGCTCTCTGCTGGCTCTTACTATCAACACAAATCCCATCTTGAGGTGCTCATCTTCATGACCTCATCTAGCCCCAATTACCTTCCAAAGGCCCATCTCCAACTGCAATCACACTGGGGGTTTACAGCTTCAGCATATGAATTTGGGGGTAACACAAACATTCGGTTGATAGCATGGAGCATGTTGCTTTAAACATCAAATTGGCAGATCCCTGTGCACAAAAGCTAATCAATATATTGGACCCTTCAATTAAAATTTCTGTTCTAGGGATTTCTCAAAAGCACACAACTATACTACAATAAACCTGCCTCAAAGCTTAGACTCATTTAGATCTTTCAAACATTGTTTACTAAAGACAAAAACCACTAACTTGGTTCTTCATGATCAATAGCAGGCAATTCCCCGTCATCACTGCTCATATTATTGTATGTTCTTCTTTAGCTAAAGCATGACACAATAATAAGTTTTATACTTTATTCCAGAATTATCCTGGTGTTTTTATTTCTATGGCCTTAATGTTTAGAAAACACAAATGTTTAAAGAAAATTCACAAATAAATAAAACTGCATACCAAGTAAAGGATTTTTCAGGTCAATATATTACCCTTCTGAGACATATCTAGGTAAACTTCTAATCTAGATCCATTCCATAACATCATGACCAGAAGTTGTCCAAAAGCTGCCATTTGTTCATGCCATCTCCTATCTCAATTTAAAGACAAAAATTAAATGAGTATGATACATTTCAATAGGTAAGAAATCTCTTCCACCTTTACAAAGGTATTCTTCCTTTTTTATAACCAGCCAAAAGGTTGAGAACTCCCTATTCATTCAGTCTTCTTTACCCAGCCTGACACGGTTTGGCTCTGTGTCCCAAACCAAATCTCATCTTGAATAGTAATAATCCCCACATGTCAAAGGTAGGACCAAGTGGAGATAATTGAATCATGGGGGCAGTTTCCCCATACTGTTCTGGTGATAGTGAGTCAGTTCTCACAAGATCTGAGCCCTGTGCTCAGCACTCATTCTCTCTCCTGTTGCCATGTGAAGAGGTGCCTTCTACCATAATTGTAAGTTAACTGAGGCCTTCCCAGCCATGCAGAATCTTGAGTCAATTAAACTTCTTTTCTTTCAGGGTATTTATTCATAACAGCATGAGAGGAGACTAATATATGGCCTTTCTGAGCTGTGCTGGATGTTTGTGTTGACAGCTTCAACAGAGAGGCTTGTTTTACAGTTATTCTCCAACAGTCATATTTTCTCCAGGCTGAGTCATCTCCACTCTTTATTTATTCCCTGGCTGCGTCTGAAATTTGAATTTTGTCATTCTGCTTTCCAAAGGCAACAGATTGGGAGAACTCCAGAGTGTTAGATAATGGAACACAGGCTGCTAATCTTTGATAAAAGACTATAATCCTAGAGAACATGGTGCCAGACTTTTTTTATTCTTTCATTTTAAATCTAAGGAAGAATAGCCGAACACACTTAACTGATCAAAGCACATAAACATACTTTTGGAATCATATTGCTTGAGTGATAAATAACATAATTTAACCTTTATTTTGGAACATGTGATAATGAAGTCCATTTCCTTCTTTCCTATAATTTTGTTCACTCCGATAGTCACACGATCTCCACCCTGCCATCTATCCTTTTCTGTTGACAGGAAGAATAGTGATTATTCAGGTGGGTGTGTGATTAAGGTGGCATGACACTGAAAACTGAACGTTCACACTAGCAGTTAGCCCTCCACCTTCCTTCAAAATTCAGTGTTTGCATCCAAGTATTATGAACATATAGTCCAATTTTAAAAGAGAAAAGAAATGGAAACACCCCAAAGTCATGATTCCACATAAAACCGAGACTCTAAAATCACTAATCTGAATACCACAGAGAAGTTCTTTAGCACAAAGACTATCTGTTGAATCCTGGTTTATAGACCTGAATTATATCTAATCTTCAAGACCTTTCTTCCAGTGGATGCAGAAATAAAAGCAGACTAGGGAAAATCTTAGGCTAAGGCCATTTTTGCACTATTTCTGGTCTTACCCCATTTCCACTCTGCTCTTTGCAAAGCACCTCGAAATCTGAAATAAATTCCCGTTCCATATTATATACCAACTACACGAACTTGAAGAAAATAGCACACAAAGAAAGCAATTCGGCATCTATTATGTTCCATGTATATAACTTATCTCCTCTAGAAAAGGACCAAATTCCTTCTTCTGTTGCCTGTCTGTGGATTAGAGAACTCTATTTTGTCCTTTGACCTCTGTCAGAGCATTTCTTCCCTTGAGGCCAAGAACACAATGGCTACGGTGTGGCATTTTAGCAACATATAAAGCAGGGATTCTCAAGGGTGGCTTCTGGCCCTGCAGAAAGTAGCAGCTTCAATCTTTGGATTTAATTTATTTACTCTCCCACTGTAAAGTGAGGGTGGAGGATAGTTGAGCTGTGAGACTTCTGCTGTGCTTGTGTTGATCACATTACACAGGCACAGAGGCTGCTATCCTGTGGTTAGGGTGTGATGTGTGATAAACACATCTTTTCATCCAACAGCTTTTAAAGCTTAAACCCAATTAACTTCTCCATATAGGAGAAACGTCATTCCAGAAGAGTTCTGCCTGCTCCTTAGGGAAGCTCTCTCCTAATAACCTGTGTCACTCCAATGGATCAATAGTCTAAATAGTAAGTGAGTCAGGTCCCATGGGCTTTTCTAGACTCTGATCAGAGCTATGCATAATTCTGATAGCTGTCTGTAGAATGGGATGTTGTGTAATAAAACAGAAGCAAAGAGACTAGGCTGAGTACGATGCAGTAAACCAGGTGAGGTTCTTTGGTTGGATGGTGATGCTTTGGAGTAAGGTAATAACAGTGGAAATGGCAAGAAGTGAATGAATTTCTGCTACATTGTGAAGGTGACATTGATCGCATTGGCTAGCCAATGACACATCATTAATATGTCATTCCCGTTCCTCACCAAATCAGTCCTTGTTGTCACAGAGAAATTGGAAGCACTACGAAAAGTCAAAGTTCACCCAAAAGTACCATAGCATTACCCTCACACCCCCACAACGTCGAAACAATAATGTTAAGAAAAGGAAGCCTGATGGATGCTACATGTCATGTGAGTTTGGCTTGAGCAACGCAGTGAATTGTGACATCATTTGCTGAAACACAGACGACTGGGGAAGGAAAAGTTTGTACAACTGTTGGGAAAAATCAGTTGTTCTTTGTACAAGTGAACTCAGAGGCTCCTACGTGACGTCCAAGTGAAGTCATTGACTAGGCAGTCAGACACATGGACTCAGGGCAGAGACACATGGTGGAGATGTAACACTAGGCATCACTAGAAAAGAGACTGAACTGAGGGTCCTGGGACAGAGCTAAGCTCATGTAAGGAAATTGTGCCCATAAGCAATATGCAACACTATAAACTCCCTCTCGTCACCAGGTCAGTCCTTATTCTTACAGAGAAATTGGAAGCACTAAAATCAATCAATCAATGAATCATAGGCCACTTTCATGCCCCCTCAAACCACTTGGAGCAATTTGAATACTCACATACATACAAAAATCAAACACACCAGGTGCCTTCTTACTTCAGCTGATGTTTAGTGTGGGGAGGAGCAGTCAAGTGAATGAATGGCATTCCAGGTATTTCTTCAACATCTGAGGCCCGGACCATTTTCCCACTGAAATTATTTCAGCACCTCCAAAAATAGCTTTCACTAGCCCCATTTTTGTATAGCTTTTGGTAACACTCAAAATACCCAAGAGTACCATAACATCACCCTCACATCCCCGCAATGTGGAAACAACCAAAATATCCATTAAATGTGACAAACAGCAGTTTATAATCTAAATTCCACTTACTCTATTATAAAATTTTGTTACAAAACAAGACATGTGTGCCTAAAATTAAAGATACATTGTAAATTCTAGAACTGAATTTTCATGACCAGCTGCAGAGAATTATTGTTACTTAGCGGGAGGTAGGGGGAAGAAGATATGAGGAGAGTAAAAGGAATAGATTTCCAGATTTCTGAGTCCTGAGGGAATTATTTCATCTGTGCCAACAAGTTTTTCATTGACAACTTGTAGAGATAAAACCAATTGCTTGAGATGTTGCTACAAGAATGAACTAAAAATGTAATGATTAGTAAAGTGAATTTCAGAGCAAGGAATAGCTATGCTCAGATCTCAGTTTTGTCAAATAGTTGAAGTTTATGCTCAGACAGGTAACCCAGCTTCTCTCTTTTTCAAAGTGCTCACCTTGGAAATAGTTAAGATAATACTGCCTAACTCATATTCCTACACAGGACCCGCCCATGGACTAAAGCTCTTCAAGCCCCACCCATAAGTGCGTATTCACTCTCGTCTGTCCCCAAAATGCTGTAGTCCCATCATTTTTCTCTAAGACATAACTAGAATTTATTTTTTCTTTCCCCTTCAAATTTACATTTTTCGCACTTGGTGTGGAATAAAATGTGCAATTCCAAAACTCGGTAAAGATTCAAATGTCTAACCAGCACAAATAAAGGGAAATACTGCACTTAATTTGTATTTTACACAAATATTGTTCTCTATGTAATTGTTTTTGTCTATAAACTATAGCTTACTTATCATTTATTATGTGTCAGGCTCTTCTCTTCTAACTGCTTTGTGAACTTCCTTTCATTTAGTTTTCACAGCAACCCCATGAAGTTGGTAGTATTTTCATCCCCATTTTATCAACAAGAAAACTGAGGGAGAAGTGAAAGTGTGTGTGAATGTGTGGGGAGAAAGAGAGAAAGTGATTGCTCAAGATAGCACAGCTAGAGAGTGGTAGAGCTGGGATTTGAGCTTAGACACTCTGGCTGCAGGATTTGTGTCTTCTTAATCACCCTGCTGTGTTGCCTCTAGTTGAAGACAGAAGACATTGGACAGTTACTTAAAATGCTTGGTGAAAAAACAAAATGGCCTCTCTGACCTAAAGCCTTCTCCTGTTCACTTTCGTGAAATAATACAACATCCCTCACAACACAATTTATCCTATTAGTGATTTCACGGTGTCATGATGTGAAGAAGCTTGCCTAATTTTCAAAGCTAGCATTTTAGAAAATAGCTACAGTTTAATTTTTAGTATGAATAGTTATTAAGCTCACATACCTACTAGTGTTCTCAGAAACTGAGTTTAGGAAATGCTGATCCAAGTTCCCAACTCTCTTCTTTTGCAGAAATATTCTTAAAGGGAACAACTAAATCTTATTATCATCAAGAAATATATTTATGAAAAAATAGGAAGGGTGACTTTTAGGGGGTCCATTTCATTTGTAAAAGGGAACTTACATATTCCTGAACAGTGGAGGTTATAAAACCAGTCCTACATATTAATCTGAATTTGGTTAACTAGGTATTGGCAGGTTTCTGATCATATTTATTGGGTTGGGAATTTGCAAGGTATGATGTCTGATATGGTTTGGCTCTATGTTCCCTCCCAAATTTCATGTTGAATTGTAATCCTCAATGTTAGAGAAGGGGCCTTGAGGGAAACTTTTGGGAAGGCATGATTGTGTTCTGAAATGTGACAAGCATATGAGATTTGGGAGGACGGCAGCAATGGAATGATAGAGGTTGGCTCTGTGTCCTCACCCAAATCTCATGTCTAATTGTAAACCTTAATGTTGAAGGAGGGACCTGGTGCGAGGTGATTGGACCATGGGGACAGATTTCGCCCTTGCTGTTGTTGTGATAGTGAGTGAGTTCTCATGAGGTCTGGTTATTTGAAAGTGTGCAGCATTTCCCACTCCTCTTCCTCTCTCTCTGTTGCTCTGGCCATGTGAAGACTGTGCCTGCTTCCCCTTTGCCTTCCGCCATGATTGTAAGTTTCCTGAGGCCTCACCAGAAGCAGAAGCCTGTGTAGTCTGTAGAACCATGAGCCAATTAAACTTGGGTACATCTTTATAACAGTGTGAGAATGGACTAATACAGTGTCTGATGAGACAAGATGACTATCTTTAAACACCTTGTGTCATCTATGTTTATTTTACACATTTTGTCTGTTCTCCTGTTCCTTTTCAGGATGAATCTTGCAGTAAATCAATCTCTCTCTCTCTCTCCCTCCCTCCCTCTCTCTCTCTCCCTCCCTCTCTCTCTCTCTCTCACACACGCACACACACACACACACACACACACAAATTAATCTTTACCTCTGACTCTCCTCCCCAAACCACTACCTTGGTATCACAAGGTGTTCATGTGAGTCCAAACTCTACCACAGGACCAACCCTACAAACTGTCCACTAGCCCGGCCCCTCCCAGTTTGAGTCCTGGCTTTCTCTGCATCGCTCTCTCAGTGTGGCTGAGTTCTTGCCTGCCTCAAGTTTAAATCCTCTTTAGACACAATAGAGTTATGATAAAAAGATAATTTCTGTCTTTTTTTTTTTAATTATGGGGCGGAGTTTCTCTCTCGTCACCCAGGCTGGAGTGCAATGGCATGATCTCGGCTCACTGCAACCTCCACCTCCTGGGTTGAAGGGATTTTCCTGCCTCAGCCTCCTGAGTACCTGAGATTATACGTGCACGCCACCATGCCTGGCTAATTTTTGCATTTTTTAGTAGAGACAGGGTTTCACCGTCATGGCCAGGCTAGTCTTGAACTCCTGACCTCAGGTGATCCCGCACCTCGTCCTCTCAAAGTGCTGAGTTTACAGGCATGAGCCACCGTGCCTGGCCAACAGTTTATCTTTTAAAATGAGATGCTATTCTGCTATATAAGAAGTTAATATTCTGTTCAAATGAAAGAGAACATTTTAACACCAGTGCTTACCAAACCGGAAGATTTAAAATATTTAAAATAAAAATATTACTAATATTAAACACTTATTGTTTATTCTGTGAGGCATCAGATTGGGCATTTTATAGATAGCATCTCATTTAATTCTCACAACTTTCTGAAATAGACATATATATTTTTATCACTGCTTAAGAAATGAGGAAAGTAAGGATTAACGAAGTTAAGTAGAAGGAACAGTAAGTAGTAAAAAGAAGGTTTGAAGCCAGGCAGTTTAAATCCAAAGACCATGTTCTTAAACACCAATCCCTGAACAGTTATGTATTTATTGTACAAGTTTGCCTTTCTACCAATTACCTTTATGCCTACAAAGCCCTTTAAACAAACACAAGTGTATTAGTTCATTTTCACACTGTTATAAGAAAATACCCAAGACTGGGTAATTTATAAAGGAAAGAGGTGTAATTGACTCACAGTTCCACATGGCTGGGGAGACCTCGGGAAACTTACAATCATGATGGAAGGCGAAGGGGAAGCAAGCATCTTCTTCACAAGGCAGCAGGAGAGAGAAAAATGAAGGAGAAACTTCCCAGCACTTACAAAACCACTAGATCTCTGAGAACTCACTCACTATCATGAGAAGAGCATGAGGGAAACTGACCCCCATGATCCAATCACCTCCCTCCTTTGACAGGTGGGGATTACAGGCCCCTCCCTCCATTGGTGAAGATTACAATTCAAGATGAGATTTACATGGAGGCACAGAGCCAAACCATATCAACAGAATTATATATATGATATTCACTCGTTAATAAATTCAAAATACATCTATTCATCTTAAATTAATTTTAATCAGAGTAAAGAAAGCACTTTTAAAAAACACTAAACAGGAAAACCATTATTCTAGCTAGCAGAATATAATTTCCGTCAAGCATTTATCAGTTTTATTTGTGTCTGTATTTAGTATATGCCCATAATTATGCTTTGGTTTGAGGTCACTTCAAAGGCTATAAGGATAAAGGATTAAAGAAGTGAATTGGTTTTCACCTCAGCTTATTTAAATTTGTTTTATATTTCTTTATGGGTAGGGACGTTGCATTTCACACACTCACATACTTGTTGGCTCTTGTGAAAAGAACACATTTCTGGGTCTGAGGGCCTTTACGTATTGTGAGTGTATATATCTGGTTTTTATAGTGATTGTATCATAAGCATTTGCTGATGCATATAGAGTGTAAGCATGGGATGTGCACTCTCACACATGAATTCATCCAGTCATGGAGTGCCTCTGCTATACTAGCCAAATTGTTTTGTTTAGTAATTGCAATAACTCCATGAGCTAAGAATGATTATCTTCATGTTATATATGAGAAGAAAAAGGCCCAGAAAGCAACTTCCAAAGAACCAAAATTATAAATAACAGAGCCAGTCAATGCTTGTTTTTCCACATAATGTGCCTTCCGCTAGAGCCCAGTAACAGAGATCTCTCCGTGTAGCATTTGTTCTTCTTAACCCCAGGATTCTGTACCATTCAGACAGAATTGAGGTTCCATGTCCTAGGCCTGTCTGCCACAGAAATTCCATAGGTTCCTTTACGTTTGCTAAAAGATTATTGGCTAAAGGAGAACACAACAAACTCCATGATACAATTCTAATTTCATCTTTCATTGAAATAATGGTTTTTGTGGAACACCATCAACTCTGTCTAGCTAGACAGGGTTTGGGGATAAATTGCTGTGTAAATTGAAACTGAGGTGAGAACCTGGAGCACAGAGCTGATAGATCCTATTGTTAGTGGTACATTCTAACTACTAGGGCAAATCTCTCAACTAGAGGTCTGTGAGAGAGCGTCTCAGATTTATAGACTCTAAAATAAAATATAAAGGTGCTGCTTAAATGCAGAAAGGCATTTTGGGGGGATCAAATCCAAAGCTATATTCCATGTTTAAGGAGTTCCATGACCAAAAAGATATCCACCCACTGATGGAAGAGAAGCACATTACCCACCCTTCTGCCTCAACACAGCATTGGGGCTAGTCCTGAGCACTGGGAGTGGCATGTGTGTATCAAATTCAAGGGCACACAGTATCAAACCAAAGGGCCAAGGGAAAGAAAATTTCTTATGAGATTGAGAACCTTTCTTATGGTCTTATGAGATTTCTTGTTATCTCTTTTTTAGTTTTCTTCCTGTGTAGCTGGCGTGGAGAGACAGCCTGGTATAGGCTACCATTTGAGGGAAGCTTCTGCTATAGAAAATCCTAGGGAAGGCATCCTAGAAATGTTCCACCTTACACAATATGGAAATATTCCTGTACCTTCGTGAGGAGTTGTTCCTGGATTCATCGTTCTCTATCTTGGATTTGGACACGAGACAATAATTGTTATTATCAGAATGTAAAACAAAGAAAAAGGGAGCAAGTTAAGGGCAAATAAATTCCTGGTTTTCTGTATTGTTACAGCCCCATGTGCTAAGGTCAGATGCCCAATAGAGAGATTTGGAAACAAGCTCCCCATGTTTAATGGGTATGTGAATTTAATTGAAAGCACTCCTCCTGTGTACCTCCCTTTGAACCTGTGGCAGCATTAACACCTGGAAATGAATTCAGCCTCTCAGGGTTCTAGTGGCCCTTCCACCTTTCCATCACAGAGACAAGAAGAACCAGGATGGCTATTAAATTGCTTCTGTGTAGAGAAGGTTAAGTAGCTGGGCGTGTTGTGTAACAGGGGTTGAGTCTCTGCTCAGCATCTGGGAAAAAGGTTTGGTGTGCATTAAAGACAGGGAGGGTCATTCAGGAAGTAAGGAACTCATGTGAGGAAAACTGTTGTAAGACACAGCCACTATCTGCCATCTATCTAGAGGTTAATTAAGTGAAGCCTCAGAAGCCTCTGGGAACAACCAACGGGGAATTAATTTTATGTCCTTTGGACACAGTTGACACAATTGACTTTCGGGAGGCCATAGCATGGATGGCTAATTGTTAGAACTGCTGTGATTGGCATTCACTTCCAATCTGGTGGCATTGGATGGTGGACCTTGTTGCAACAAAGTGGCAAAGTTAAACAAGGATTAGTAGCACTAATGGGAGATGAATCAAGGCCAGAGGCTTCAATGTCAGTTCGGTAGAAAAACAAAATCTGCAACAAGATTAATTAAAATAGTACAATCTGCTACCCATCTTGAAAGATACAACTGCAGGTGAATGGTCTTCTGGGCTAGATATAGGAACTCCACTGTGAGCTCTCAGGACCAACTTGTTGAAGCATACTCCTAGGGCAATTGTGACTTTCCTGTCGTCACAAGACAAAATCCAGCCCAGATTTGCATCAAGGACACCGTAAGGGGGACAAAAGGATTGGCTGAGCTGAAGATAGAAGCCTAAAAATGTGGTAATTATGATGAATAAGTACAGCGCGGTTACTATAATTGATAATAACAACATATTGTATTGAAACTTGCTAAGAAGGTAGATCTTAAGTATTCTCACCATAAAATTTAAAAAGTAACTGTGTGAGATGATTGATATGTTAGTTTGCTTGATTGTAGCAATTATTTCATAATGTATACATATATCAAAATATATTGTGCAACTTGAATATATATAATATTTATTTGCTAATTATACCTCAATAAAGCTAGAAAGAAAACCTCAGAGCCACTGATTTTCTCAGTGGCTTGAATCACTCGGGAAAAAATGGCTTAGACACGCAAATACAAAATGATTACTCGTTTACATAACAGAAGAAGGCCAGGCAGGTGGATTCCATGCATGAAAACTATTTAAAAAAATAACATGTTTGATATTTTTAAATATTGCAGAAATAACACATGTGGGTCATTTTTCATTCAATGGAAATAATTTGAGATAAGAAATAGAAGAAATTGGCTTGGCACAGTGGCTCATGCCTGTAATCCCAGCACTTTAGGAGGTCAGGGTGGGAGGATCACGAGATCAGGAGTTCGAGACTAGCCTGGCCAACATAGCGAAAACCCATCTCTACTAAAAATATAAAAATTAGCCAGGCGTGGTGGCGGCTCCCTGTAATCTCAGCTACTCAGGAGGCTGGGGCAGGAGAAACACTTGAACCTGGGAGGCGGAGGTTGCAGTGAGCCAAGATCGCACCATTGCACTCTGGCCCAGGCGACAGTGAGAGACTCCGTCTCAAAAAAAAAAAAAAAAAGAAATAGAAGAATTTGATTTTATACCCTTAAGGTAAGTGAATATATATATTTATTTATTATATATAAAAATTATACTTTAAGTTCTAGGGTACATGTGCAAAACGTGCAGGTTTGTTACATATGTATACATGTGCCATGTTGGTGTGCTGCACCCATTAACTTGTCATTTACATTACGTATATCTCCTAATGCTATCCCTCCCCCCTCCCCCCACCCCACAACAGGCCCCCGTGTGTGATGTTCCCCTTCCTGTGTCCATGTGTTCTCATTGTTCAATTCCCGCCTATGAGTGAGAACATGCGGTGTTTGGTTTTTCATCCTTGCGATAGTTTGCTGAGAATGATGGTTTCCAGCTTCATCCATGTCCCTACAAAGGACATGAACTCATCATTTTTTATGGCTGCATAGTATTCCATGGTGTATATGTGCCACATTTTCTTAATCCAGTCTATCATTGTTGGACATTTGGGTTGGTTCCAAGTCTTTGCTATTGTGAATAGTGCCGCAGGAACTCAAACAAATTTACAGGAAAAGTTAAGTGAATATTTGATGCACAGTTGCTCAGGTTCATATTTTACATGCAGTTGGAAGTTGCAGAAGGGTTTTTTCGAGCCTGTGGTTTGGAGTTTGAGGACAGCAGAGGGCATGTGTCTGTAAGCACTCAAAATAACAGAGCTGAAGAGCCATCATCAACTGTCTGAAAAGAAATGGCAGCAGTAACGCAAAGCAGAGATGTTAGAAGTCCTAAGGTCAGTTCCAGGTGTGCCTCTTTAATATGTTTGGCTTGGACCAAGTTGTTGAAGTTTTCAAGCCTAAGCTTTTCTAACTCTAAGTGAGGATCATAATAATTGTTTCTATTTCATAGAGTTGTTGTGAAGAGTACTTGAGATAATATATACAAAATGCTCAACACAGCGCCTGGCACAAAATTAGTGCTCATTATAAATCAGCTGCTGTGGTATAGGTTGCTAGTTGCCTAATACACATGCTACTCTTCCTTTGTTCTAACAAAATCACAGTTTTGTTGGGAGTTGCATTATGCCTACTAAAATCTGTTTTCCAGGACGTTTCACAGGTAGAGGTGACCATGTAAAATAGATATGATCAGTGAGATGCCAGGTAACTTGTGGCATCAAGGAATGCTCAAAAAGAGCAGAGGCAGTTTTTACTGGCAGCATTCATTTTGCTTTTACCTTTCTCCCTGGCTGGAATCATAGCTATGTTGCATGAATGTTAGAAGCCATTTTGTGACCATGAGTTAACCTAGAAGATAAAAGGCATGTATTAAAAATGATGGAACAAAAATATTGAAAGGGCCAGGTATGGTGGTTCACACCTGTCAGCTCAACAATTTGGAAGAATGAAGTGGAAGATCACTTGAGCTCAGGAGTTTGAGACCAGCCTGGGAAACATAGCGAGACCCCATCTCAAAAAAAAAAAAAAAAATACTGAAAGATCTTAGGTCCCTGCTGATGGTGCACAGCTGCCATGACAACCCTCAATTGACTACCCGTGATGACTAATTTTATGTGTGAACTTGGCTAGGCCATGGTACCCAGATATTTGGTCAAACAAGTTTCTGTGAAGAAATTCTTATAGATGAGGTTAACATTGAAACCCGTAGGCTTTGAATAAAACAGATTACCCTCCATAACGTGGAGGGCCTCATCCAATCAGTTGAAGGCTTTGAAAACTAAGACTGACTCCCTGAAGATGAGGAAATTCTGTCAGCAGACTGTCGACAGCCTCTGGACTTTAGATTTCAACTCAAACTGCAGCTCTTCCCTGGACCTCCAGCCCGCCAGCCTCCCTGCAGATTTGTATCTTGCCGAGTCACCATCACCACATTGGCCAATTCCAGTTAAATCTCCCTCTAGATATTTATATAAATATAGATATAAAAGCAGATACATATATAGATGTGTGTAACTATGTATATGTACCATATATAATCTTTTTGGTTCAGTTTCTCTAGCGAATTCTGACTGGTAAACCACCATAGAATGTTTCATTTCTTATTTAGTAAAATAAAACCCAATCTATTTACACCTCATTTCCATGTTTTTAGGCTTCTGCTACTCACCGTGGAGCACACTCCTCACCTGTACATTAACCATTAAGAATTGGTCCAATGTTATGATCATCATCATGTGTCAAAAAGGCACAATTTGTCCCATCCTTAAATCCTATTGGTGATAAATTGTCTCCAGACTTCAAACACATCACAGAAGAAAGCAGTGGAAACAATAAAAAAATAAAAATAAAAAGATGGAGCCTCACTGAACTTTCTTTTGATTCTGCTGCTATTCTCAAGTCAGGGTTTTAAGACACCAGGGTAACACTTGTGTGTCAAAAAGTGTCAGGCAATGAGGAAGACAGATGGGTTCTCACTTTAAGAAACCCAGTACCCCCTCTACACGTGCAGGCGGCATGAACAACCCTGAAATGAAACTAAGATGTTCATGAAGTTCTTTGAACTTGTTGTTTACCTGATATGGCTTAAGAGTAATGCTGCACACTGAATATTCTGGTAATCTAATGAGTGTAATACCAAAGAGTATTATTCAAATATTTTTAAGCTTCAGGTTCAGTTTTTAAGTGTAATTTTGCACATTTGGTCTGTAGAGATGATGTTAAAATGATAGCCCCGCTCCTGAGCATCTCTGACTCTGCCATCTCCTTCTCGAGTCCTAAAGAATTCTTGTGGGACCCCTACGGCTCTGTATAGTCAAGATTGAAAAAGAAAAAAGCCTGACCTACAGTTTCCATGGAGGATATGTGTCCTTGTTCAGTATCTGAGCTTAGCAAAGACTAGAGTCAGGCCTATTTATCTTGATGCCAATTCAGTTTCATCTGTCTCATTCTATGTATTTATGACTGTCTCTATATTCCATACACAAGTTGTACTGCAGGTGTATGTTTCCCTTTTTTGCCACTTTTGGCAAATATTCATTCATTCATGGTTTTACTAATAGCAAAAATGCTTTGCACGTGAAATGATTCTCATCATACGAATAATTTCAAACAATATTGTTTACAAAGAATGCTCATTGCTATGTAGAAACAATTTAGCATATCAGAAATCTGGGAATCTATTGTGAGCTACATTCGTGCAAGGACAAGTTGACCAGACATTTGAAAATCATAGGTAGCAGTGACCTGTTTTGATCGTTACAGATAATTCTACCCTTGACTTTGAAAAATAACGTGAAAGGTGACTCATTGGAAACCTTGTAATTTATTTACGTATTTAATCATGTGTTGAAGAATGCTTTAAGGGTTTGGGTTTATGTTTGAATATTTTAATGACCATATCAAAATACTTAGTCTGTTACCATTCAGCACTGCAAAGGTGCTCTCCTTGAGGGGAACAGGATCATTCATGTCATAATGTTACTTTGAGATAACATATGGAATAAACATATGAGAATATTAAAATGTTACTCATGTAGTTTCATCCATCCAGACAGATTTATTATAAAAAATACTCCATGCAATTAATTTTAAGGCATATTGCTAAATATTGGTAGAATTTTCTAAAACACAGGGATATGTTACTTGGTAAATTTAATTAAGAAGTTATGAGGCGATTCTTTCAGTTTGAACATGGAAGCAAAAATTTAGTTTTCTATTATCTCATCTCAGAGGTCAAAAAAAAAAAAAAAAACACTCATAGAAAAGAAAAAATCCCTTTTCAGTGAAATAAGGAGACAGCTGGGACGCCAGACACCAAAACAGATGGAATAGCTACCAGGGAAAACACAGATGAAGCTAGCATACAGGAAAAAGTGAAGCTAACTGACCAGTAGAGAAGAATCAGATATAATGGATCCCCAGCAAAGACAAAGGAAGCACAACTCTCTAAAGGTGAGAAGTACATGCTTACTTAAAAAAACACTAAGTTACTGTTTAGATGGCCGGTCCTAAGAAACAAGGGAGGCAGAAGCAAGTGAGGACTGATAGAAAGAAAGAGAAAGAAAGAAAGAAAGAAAGAAAGAAAGAAAGAAAGAAAGAAAGAAAGAAAGAAAGAAAGAGAGAGAGAAAGAGAGAGAGAGAGAGAAAGAAAGAAAGAAAGAAAGAAAGAAAGAAAGAAAGAAAGAAAGAAAGAAAGAGAGAGAAAGAAAGAAAGAAAGAAAGAAAGAAAGAAAGAAAGAAAGAAAGAAAGGGAAGGGAAGGAAGGAAGGGAAGGAAGGAAGAAAGAAAGAAAGAAAGCAAGAAAGCAAGCAAGCCAGCCATTTATACAGAATGTATACTTTCTCTAAAACAGTAAAAGAGAATCTTTGTATTCTGGGTTTCGTGGTTTCGTAATGAGCTGTTTATCTTGTTTAAGTAGGAAGAAGGAATGCATGATCAAACTCAGACAAAAAGAAGTGGATCTATGAAAACAAACAAACAATAACAATCAAAACTCCAATTAGCTTGGAACATGTCCAGACAACTCCCAAAAAAAATTGCTTGCAAACAGTTGCTGCAGGAAAGAGCATTTATCTCCTTGATGTGTAATGAAAGAGGGATAGCACAGACCTTGCAAATACACTACATGAGAAGAAGGGAATGGAACGAAAAATAACAGATTAAGTGTTCTCAACCCAAAGTCTTGCCATAGAGAAGATGAGAATGGTCATCAAAAATATGGTCAGAAATAATGTTTTCAGTTGGAAAAACAGCAAAAAGAAGAAACATGGAGAGATAGCAAGATAACTAGAGGAACTGAAACTGATGCCAACAAAACACATTTTTTTAAAGAAAGAAAAATATTAATCACATAAATAAAGTGAAAACTTGAGGGGAAAGGAAAGGACACCACTTCTGTAAAGGCTATCAGGAACATAGGAGACAAAAGTGAGAAATCCTCAAGGATCTAGAACTAGAAATACCATTTGACCCAGCAATCCCATTACTGGGTATATACCCAAAGGACTATAAATTATTCTGCTATAAAGACACATGCACCCGTATGTTTATCGCGGCACTGTTCACAATGGCAAAGACTTGGAACCAACCCAAATGCCCATCAATGATAGACTGGATAAAGAAAATGTGGCACATATACACCATGGAATACTACGCATAAAGAAGGATGATTTTATGTCCTATGCAGGGACATGGTTGAAGCTGGAAACCATCATTCTCCACAAACTATCACAAGAACAGAAAACCAAACACCGCATGTTCTCACTCATAAATGGGAGTTGAACAATGAGAACACATGGATGCAGGGAGGGAAACATCACATACTAGGGCCTGTCGGGGTGTGGGGAGCTAGGGGAGGGATAGCATTAGGAGAAATACCTAATGTAGATGACGGGTTGACGGGTCCAGCAAACCACCATGGAATGTGTATACCTATATAACAAACCTGCATGTTCTGCACATGTACCCCAGAACTTAAAGTATAATAATAAAAAAAAAGAAAGCAAAGCAAAGCAGAAGTAAAGAAAAAGATAAATTTTTTAAAGAAAAAATGTACTACATCTCATACTACTCACTGGAATAAATCCCTAATGGATGGATGGTTATATATAAAAAGGAAAACATAAAATATTCAATCAAACTATGGATAAGCTTATAAGAAGGACATGAAATTATGTTCATCAAAACTAACCTCCTGTGTGGTAAAACCCATTGTAAGTAACACAAACACTTGCATATAATATTTGCCACTTATAGATAGCCAAAGGGCTAGCTGAAAGATGACGAGTACGATCCCACTACGCACAGCAAAGGAAATATCGAATGTTTGAAAATACGTTAGACTAAAACCACAATATGTTAAATATAAATTAAAAGTATATCGATATAACATTTTTCCTACCAATGGTCAAAAGATCTAAATTTGTGGCAGTACATATTTGGTAAATGATATAAAACACAGTTTTGTACATTGCCAGTGGAAGGTCACTTCTAGGAATTTATCCTGTAGATACAATTGTACGCCTTCAAAATAATGAACATGTGAAGTTAATATTTCAGAATTGTTCATAATAGAAAAAGAGTATAAACAATTTAATTGTCTAACAATAGGGGACTTTTAAACATCTGTACAAAAATTAGACTATACAACAATTTTAAAAATGACGTTTTTAGATAATAATATGGAAGTATCACCAAGGGATATTAAGTAGGAAGCCATAAACGCACAGCAGTGTGTATGGTTTGGAAACAAGTGTGTGTGTGGTGTGAAGACTGGTGAAAAGAAAAGAGAAAAAGAGTTGATAAATGAATGGATGGCTGGATGCAAGGGCAGATAGGTGGATAAACAGAAAGACGATAGAATCACATGCTTGTATATGCATCAAATATCTGGAAATACATACAAAGAACTTGTAATGCTAATTATTTACTGCAGGTGAATCAGGTGGCTGGCACGCGGTTTAGAGGGATACTAATCATACCTTGATATGTGCAATACTTACATGTCTGAACTGTGAACAATGTGAATATAATACCAAATCAAAACCTAAATAATTTTTTTTTAATATTGTAAGCAGTTAGTAGGTAAGTGTGGTATAGGAAATTCCTGGATGATTTCAAGACAAAGAACCTTTACCTTGCTTGCAAATTTTAGCAGCTCCTTCTTTTGTCCAAGTTGATATGTGAACTCTTGAGATGCGTGGAGTTTGGTGTTAAACTTTCAAGAATTTATTCGGACTTAGCCCCCCATGCCTAGGCAAGGCCAGCTCTCTCTGTCCTGATGTTCTCTCTCAAGTGCTGATGCTCCACACCGATTTCCTATGCGTCTGGTTGCTTCTTCAGTTGTTCTATTCCAAGGAGTCTCAGGCCACATAGAATCTCCACTTAATTTATTTTCTTACATTTTTCCTGTATCTCTTTTCTTGTTTTTTGCTCCAGAGTCACTTCCAAAGGACCGAATCATAAGACCAGTCATGTGTTCTTTTGCATTTAAGAAAGTTAAACCTAAAAAGATTAAACACTTTGTCCCAGGTCCACACAGTATAAAAACAGAAGTGCAAAGTGCATGTTTTTTTGTTTTTTTTTGTGACAGAGTTTTGCTCTTGTTGCCCAGGCTAGAGTGCAATGGAGCGATCTTGGCGGAACCTCCACCTTCCGGGTTCAAGGGATTCTCCTGACTCAGCCTCCCAAGTAGCTGGGAATACAGGGGCCCACCACCATGCCTGGCTAATTTTTGTATTTTTAGTAGAGGTGGGGTTTCACCACGTTGGCCAGGCTGGTCTCGAACTCCTGACCTCAGGTGATCCACCTGCTTCGGCCTCCCAAAGTGCTGGGAATACAGGCATGAGCCACCACGCACAGCTGCAAACTGCTTGTCTTGAATCTCACCTTCAATATCCTTTATTTTACCTCCTATGTTCTTTTAAATATATGTTAGTTTTCATCTTGGAGGAATTGTCATTATAAACAAATCTTTCATTTCATTGACATAAATAGCAATAAAATCAACTTCAAAATATAAACAAAACATGCTTCTTATCATTTAGGAGACATACCTTCTATGTTATGAGTTAAACATTATTTTAAAGTTTTAACAGTTTCAAATATTATATTTGGGTGGGGGAAAATAAAAAAACACATATCTTTTGCTCATATTTTACTCAGATTTTTTATACCTCAGTCAGCAGTTTGATAAAAACCACATGCTTACTTTGGTTTTAATGCCTTAAAAAAAAAATCTAGTTATTCCCCAAGGATGTCACGGTTTGCTCACTCCCAAATCTGACAGCATAATCCTTTAC
The DNA here is from genome assembly GCF_028878055.3 of Symphalangus syndactylus. Classification (NCBI taxonomy): domain Eukaryota; kingdom Metazoa; phylum Chordata; class Mammalia; order Primates; family Hylobatidae; genus Symphalangus; species Symphalangus syndactylus. Next base: position 16,597,799 of record NC_072437.2, read on the forward strand.
TCCTACAATTTGAATTAATAAGTATATAACTTACAGACCCATCTTGAATGTATTTATTATTTATAATCTACCACATATCCTGACTGTGTAATTATGGTCTCCTCCCTGATTTTTGCAGGGGATAAGCTATCTTTCCTTTATTCTATCCACAAGTAATTTCACCTCTGCATATATTTTCAATCAGTCAGGATTTCACCTTCTATCTATAGCCTACCTAGAGGCTGATAAAGGACTAAGCAAGAAATCGTCTCCATCTGTCTTAAGTCAGTTTGCTGCTATAACAAAATACCATGAAATGGATGAATTATAAACAACGAACATTTATTTCTCACAGTTCTAGAGACTGAGAAGTCAAAGACCACTGGCAGATTCAGTGTCTGGTGAGAGCCCACTTCCTGGTTTATAGATGAGTCTCTCTTGCTAAGTCCACACATCTACACATGGTGGAAGCAGAGAACCAACTCTCTGAGGTCTCTTTTATAAGGGTACTAATTCCCTTATAAAATTCATTCATGAGGGCTCTGTCCACTTCTCAAAAGGCCTCACTTCCTAATATCATCACCTTAGGGGGAAGGATTTTAACATAGGAATTTTGAGGGGACATGAAAACTCAGATTCTAGAACCATCTGATGCTTTAATGTTTCTGGTGTTATCGCTTTCTTTTCCTTTTGCTTTCAATCAGAAATTCATCGAATGAGTCATGCAATTACAATTTCTTTTTTTTTTTTTTTTTTTTCTTTTGAGACGGAGTCTTGCTCTGTCGCCAGGCTGGAGTGCAATGGGGCGATCTTGGCTCACTGCAACCTCTGCTTCCTGGGTTCAAGTGATTCTCCTGCCTCAGCCGCGCCACCCCCCAGCCGCCCAAGCTAACCCCCCAAGTAGAGATGGGGTTTCACCATGTTGGCCAGGATAGTTTTAATCTCTTGACCTCGTGATCCACCCGCCTTGGCTTCCCGACGTGCTGGGATTAGAGGCGCGGGCCACCGCGCCCGGCCGCAATAACAATTTCTTAAATCTCCCTTTCCCCTTCTTTTCTCAGATCTAATATTGACCAACGTCATGCATCAGAAAAAGAATCCCTTGGAATATGTGAACATAAATTTTTATTCTTTACTCAATCTAGTTCCTCCTCCTTCATGCTCAATTCCATGTCTTCCAAAAACAAGTTTGGAATAGAAATTTATCTATTTTCTGTGTACAGATGTTCTATAGCTGTAATAATGTTTACATTGTATGTCTTCTGTAATCTTTTTAAATAGAAGCAATGTTACTCATTTGTGACAAATTTCATCTTTTTAAAGCCAGTATAAAAAAAATCATTTCCAGTCCACTAGAAAAGATACATGCTACATATTGTGGGTGATTGAAAACATTAATATGTCATATCTCTAGTTGTAAAAGCTCACAATCTAGTTGTAGAATATCCAGATATAAAAATAGCTCCATGACAAAGCAATCTGTCTTCAGAGATGTACTATAATTACAAACAACGCCCAAGGGATGACACAGCTCATTGCATTCAGGGGAATATAAGACGGTTAGACACAGTGTGGAATTTCAATTGTCTCATAATTTTTGCAGAATTTTACCTGAAGGCAAAAGAGGGTTGAAGAACAGAAAGTATAGGATAAGCCCATTTCAACCTTGAATGCTAACTTCAAGGTTGGAGAAATCATGACAAACCAGCATGACAAGAAAATAAAGCAGGGTAAATAAATTGCAGTGAGATATTAGTCTGAAGCATAAAGACTTGGAATTTGGAGCTTAACAAAAAATGTAAGATATTTTAGTTCATGCAATGGATGAAGAGTACAAGATTGTAAAAGTGCATTGTTGGCATAAGGTCACAAACATGAACAGGGTCAAATTCAATATTTGAATTTATATTATCCACATCCCAGACAAGGGGTCTTTCTACATGATCACCTGCAGGCCAAAGGCACATGCCCATGAATATCAAGAGGAGTCATTTTGCCCTTGCTCTGTAATATTCTTTGAAGTCAGTGGAGATGTAAAAGAAGCTGTGGAAACCATATGAAATTTCCTTCACAGAGTTTTAAAGATTCCACTTTTTATGTGACACATTTTGATAAAATCAAGAAAAGAGACTTGATGTGAAGTGTGGCAGAAGCTGAGAATGTCATTCCAAGCTTGTAGAATGGCCAAGCATGCCATTGCATGAGGAAGTCTCAGCAGCAGAGAAGCAGGTCAGAGCAGGCCAGAGACAGAGTCCAAAGGAAGAGTGAAAGGCTCCAATTCCTCATGGAAGCATCATCCACTGTGAATCATTACATCTAATGAGAGACTTAAGCAACTTCCAAGCCATGATGACCTTCTAGAGTCAGACATTTGTTATTATTATTAGTGTTGTTGTTGTTATTTATCTATAGTTACCATCACTACAGAGGGACCTTGACTATATCCACTTATTATTTCGGAATGCCTTTAAGCCCCCAAATTGCATGTTTTCAACAAGGGTTCAGAATTCACGTGTTGTTGTATGTTTATTTTGAGGTATGATAGCAAATAAAGATTTTACGTGGATTTTTAGCTACGTACATAGTCATTGAAGTTTTAAAATAACTTCACAAGAAAGCATGTCTTCAGCTGTGTTTCTGTCCTACTTCAAGGCATTATGAAATAGCGTTTAAGATCAATCGATTTTAGAGCCTTGTTGCCTGGGCTGAAATCCTAGCTCTGCCATATCTTGTGTGACTTCTGAGCCTTAATTTTCTCACTTGTAAAATGGGATAATTATATTAGCCTCAATCATACAGTTGTTGTAAGGATTGCCTATTAATATATAAAGCACCTATAATGCTGCCTATTATATACTAATTTTTCTAGTGTTTCCTATTATTATTGCCAATGTTAAGATAATCTGCAGTCTTTTTATAGCAGTTGAATAAATTAGAGCTATAGTGTATAATTCCTATGATTCTTTACCATTGTAAATAATTCAAACAGAAAAGTATAAAGATAATTATTTCAGCTGGGCATGGTGGCTCCTGCCTAAAATCCCAACATTTTAGGAGGCCGAGGTGGGAGGATCACTTGAGCCCAGGAGTTTGCGACCAGCCTGGGCAACATAGGGAGACCTTCATCTTTACAAAAAATGTAAAAAAAAAAAATTATTTATTTTGAGATGGAGTCTCGCTCTGTCACCCAGGCTAGAGTGCAGTGGTGTGATTTTGGCTCACTGCAACTTTCACCTCCCGGGTTCAAGTGATTCTCCTGCCTCAGCCTCCTGAGTAGGTGGGACTACAGGTGCATGCCACCATGCCCGGCTAATTTTTGTATTTTTAGTAGAGATAGGGTTTTGCCATGTTGGCCAGGCTGGTCTTGAACTCCTGACCTCAGGTGATCTGCCTGCCTTGGCCTCCCAAAGTGCTGAGATTAAAGGCGTGAGCCACCGTGCCTGGCCAAAAAATTTTTTTCAAAGTAGCCAGGCAAGGTGATGTGCATCTGTAGTCCCAGCTACTCAGGAGGCTGAGGCAGGAGGATTGCTCGAACCTGGGAGGTCGAGGCTGCAGTGAACTATGACGGCACTACTGACTCCAGCATGGGTCATAGAGTGAGACCCCATCTCAAAAATAAAAAGATAATTAATTCATAAAATTTTCAACGCAAGCATTGAATTGAAATTCTGTACATTTTACGACTTCGTTTTGTTTGGACACGTGTGTAACACAAAAGCATTCATACATGATTTCTTTTGTCAAGTCAATTTGCAAAAAAATAAAATATCGAACTTGGTAAGAAATTTTACTTGAATGTGGAAAAAAGTTAAAGCTAAACTTCTCAATATCACAGTGAATAGCGTAGTTCCCTCCATCATTCTAGAAGAGAGAATGAACATGAATACATTAATTAAACTCTAGAGTAAGCAATTGCATATTTACTTTCATTGACCAATATGTAGTAGTTTTTTATTTGGTTCACTCCGAGACTAACTACCATTTATATTGCAAATTTCTGCACATAAAGAATTAGATATTTACACACATAAAGAGATAGAAATTTACATCTCTTTTCAGCTTGAAGTATCCCAAATTAAGTAAGCCCCTAGCTATCCTCTTTTTCTTGACATGCATATTTTTAACCCTCTCTCCAGTTCTACCACTCATCAGCTGCTCTGCCTGCATTGCGGCCAACTACTCAAGCAGGCCCATCATTCAGCCATGGAACTGGCTGTACCCTGTGGCTTAGGCACCTCTCCACAGGTAACTGCAAAAACTTGCAAAGGAAGAGAAAACCATTTTAGTGAAATTTTTCAGAGCTACTATAATTTCAAAGGGCTTTTTTTCTTTTTTGTCACATGCTTCACTCCCAATAAACACATTTCTTTGAAGAAATACCAATATTTTGGCCCCCAGTCTGTATCTGCTAGACTTCTTCTTCCTACCTGGAAATAACATAGAAACTCTATCACTTAGATAAAGATGTGCTTGGTGTATCCACAATTAAACTCTGCTTTCGCTGTGTCTCCTGATAAAAGGGTTTGTATGGGAGCCTCTACCCTCTCCTCCCATGGTAAGACCACAGGTTACTTTTTTAAAAATTCTATTCATTTAATAGTATATCATTTTAAAACAATTAATCTTATGTTTAAGGTAAAAAATACTTTGTAATTTCTGCTTCATTGTTATAAACAAAATTAAATTAAAGATGTTAATTGTTAATGTTACAGAAAACAATTGACATTATTAATTTTATTAACCTTATAAAATTATTATAATAAACTATCTTCTGCTTCATATCAGATAATTGTCAATTTGCCTTCTTAAAAAACATTGAATTAAAAATTTGTCTATTACTTAATTCAAAGAATATACACTCATTTTATGACCCTCGTGTTCATCTCAATCAACAAGTAAAAGCATAGGAGATGTGATAGGTAAATAGCAAGAAAAGGGACTGAGAGAAAAATGGATGAGATGCAAAGCTAGGGTCTGTGACATGTTAATCTCTAGCAGGAATGAATAGAGAGGCTGAGTCCGGCCCCATGCCAAAAGCAGTTGGATGCAGTGGCTAAGGGATGAATGTTTTCCTCACCCTCGAATTTCTTCCTGTCCCTGTGCCATGGACCACCTCTCCCAATCCCCAGCCCAGGGGACCACTGATCTATTTTCCATCACTATGGCTGTGTCTGTTCCAGAATTTCATTTACATGAACCATATAGCATTATATAATTTATGGTGTCTGGCTTCTGTCTTTTTCCATAATGTTTTTGAGATTGTAGTTGCATGCATCAATGACTTTTTTCTCTCTTTATCTATTTATCTACATGTCAAGGTTTTTCTTTGTTTATTGCCGAATATTCTATTTATAGATATGCCACAATTGCTTTTGATAGCAGTGGAGGTTGTTTCCAGTTTGAAGACATCACGAGGGAAGCTGTCTTGAGCATCTGATTACAAGCCCATAGGCATATTTCTGTCTCCCTTGATTACATAACAAGAAGTGGCCACGCTGAGTTTGGTGACAAGTGCCTGACGAGCTGTTTTCCAATGAGGCTCTGCCATTTTGAATTTCCACCAACTGTAGGAGCTTTCCAGTTGCTCACATTCCCAACTACATTTGAAAATAAATAAATAAAGCAGCTATTTTGGGGTTGTAGGGACATCCGAGTTTTAATTTTCATTTCACTGAAGATGTTGAGAATCTTCACAAGTGCTTAGCTGACATTATGCATCTTTTGACAAAGTGTATTTTTAAATAATCTGACCATTTAATTATTTAATAGTTTATTTATTGATGAGTTAAGGAGTTTCTCAAAAGATATATGTCTTTGTGAATATTTTCTTAATAGTTAAGAAGCTAGCATATCTGTTTATAGTAGATATGCAATAAATATTGGAAGAATCTGATTCCAAAGATATCTGAATCTGAAAGATTGTAATTTGATTACAAAAGAATACTAAAACACTTTATAATACATATAGATACTTCAAAGTTGTTTGATGTGTCTAGATAAAAAGTAATTCCACTGTTGCTCAATCAAATCTAGAATTAAGATATCTCTACTTTCACCAAATTTTAATAAGAAGCTGTATAGGAAAACTGTTAGCATTCCTCATTATCATTGAGGATGCAACAGTACCAAATGTGACACTCTAAAACTTGCTTTGTGTCCCTTACTTAAACCTTCGTGTGCCTTATTTAAATTATTATTATATGAAAACGTAACCAAAATAATGTAGCATTTAATAGCCCACACCTGGGAGTCAGATGGTCATGTGTTTCTGACTTTGGCAATTGACTTAACCTCTCAAAGCCTCAGCTTCTTCATCTTCAAAATGAAGAAAAACTTCTTACCTCATAGGGTTGTTGTGAAGATAAAAGAGAAAACATCTGTAAAACACTCAGGATGATGCTTGACGCATAGCCAGTGCCTAAAACACCTTAGTTTATTATTTTGATAATTATTATCAGCTTCAATGAAAATGTGAAATTTAAATACTAGCATAAATTAGTTGGAAATCTATAGAGGGAAGTAATGAGATACAAATGTAGGCCTTCATTTATATGGTAATTTTAATATTACAAATGTTATCTGAGATTTTACTGTTTCATGACACTAACTTATTTTCATCTTCTTCCCTGTCATATCCCAAATAAGCTGTGTTGCCACATCTTAGGGTATTAGGTCAACGGCCTTAATTTCTCCACCCCTCACCCCCTTTTTTTTTTTTGGGACAGTATGCATTCACACCATTTGTTTTCTATTCCAAAAAGGAAAAGAAAAAAAAAAAGGCTAGAGCTAATGACATTTTCTAATGCCTTTCCAATTCCTCTATACTTTGTCTAATTTATGTAGAGTAAGGGGAATCACTCCTTGGAGGTTATTCCTGGCGCATGCACAGAGCTTAGAGCAAAGGAGTCGGGTAGGCTCCCGTGATCAGTGCGGACTGCAGATGTCATGCAGAAACTCAAAGAACTGTGTCTGCAGACAGTTGGAGACAAAACTTCAGTGCTAGGGTCAAAAGCAGTAACTGTGGGCAACACTTTCTAATGAGCAAGGTTCACATGGGTTATGGGCTTTTGGCCTGCAGACTGTGATTACAGATATGGTTCAGGAGACATTCTGTACAAAAATCTGGACAAGTTATTTAATGTGGATTTGTTTAAACGAAAGAAAATGATTCATGGAGAAGAGCAAAACCTTTAATTAAAAATACATTTAAATGTACATATGTAGAAATACATCACATATAAACTACTAAGATATGCATATAAACTACTAAGATATGCATATAACACACATGAATTTTTAAAATGAATATTATACATATATTGCTACTTTGTTTCTTATATTAAATATCAATCTCATCATTCTAGCTTATTGGTACAATCAGTAGCTAAATGAGATGAAGGAATTAGGAACAGGCCATTTATCTTCTATTTTCATCTTCTGGTTCCTGGTCACTCCAGTCTGCTTATGTTAATATATCCCTCTTTGATTTAATTTCCTACCTTTCTGTCCAAACTTCTTCTCAGCCCATAGCTAATACATTTTTGCAAGTGTTCTGAAGCTTGATAGCTAAAACACTGTAAGTTAAATTTTGAAAGCACATGCCCTTCATTATTAATATTTGCAACATGTAGTGATATTAGTTTTCTCTCCTTTTGCAAGAGTATCTTTAAATGTGGCCACTCCAAGGGATGTTTTCTAAATGCACTCAGGAAAAATGTCTGGTTCAAAATTTCCGTGAATTTCTGTCTGCAGCTGAAATGGCGGAATTGTTAGAGCGGCACAGCATTAGCCAAGCAAAGAAAAACTTTCCAACTAGTTTTCTTTTGAACACTCTATTCGAATAAACATTAGCATTTTTTTTGATCGTGCCCTGTTAGTCCTTCCTCTTCCACTCATCCAAAGTACTCTCACCACTTATGGGTGTCTGCGCCATTGCCCAGGGTCCATCCAAAACACTGGTGCTGCTCCCTACATTCAGAATTGTCAGTGAACTTGGCCTCTTTTCTTTTCCCAGTTTTTGTGGCTGTGTGCTTTTTGGTTTTTTTTGTTTTTGTTTTTGTTTTCGAATGTATAGAAGGAGAAGAAATATCTGTAGGTTTTTGTCCTAACGATCTGCTAACAAATAACCTTACTGAACAATTTCTTTGGCCCATACTTTTTCAGGCCTGCTGGGCACCTCCTTGAGTCTAATGCCCACCTACTCCTCCCTAAATTATTTAGAAACACTGAATTAATGCTTGGGGTAAAGTGCTAAAATGGAAAATGTTAAATATCAATGAACAAATATGCATTTGACCCAGTGGACATAATAACCTGAGCTAAATCAAAAACCAACGATAATTCAAATTTAAATAAAGCTTTTTTTTTTTTCTGATAGGCAAGGAAACAAACATGAGAAATAACTGGGGTTCAGCTAAAATGTCATTGAATTTCCATTAGTAAAACCAGAGCATTTTAGGCATACATTTAAAAATCTCTAGTAAATTTTGAAAACAAATAGTTGAAAATCCTGATTAAGCACAACCTCCACCAAGACAACTGCCCACGATTGGTGTTTACTGTGTTGGTTCAGCCCCCACCATGGGGTCTACCAAGAAAAACAGTACTATTGATTTAATCCCTTTCTGGCAGACCTTTAACTGAAACTTAATTATGTTGCTTTTTGTCTGCAACCTTCCCCCAAGGTTTCTGTGATATTAGAATACCTCCTTTAAGTGTTATGAAAAGAGCATTAGAGAATTTTTCCTCTGATTATTTCATAACATAACATAGCAGTTCTCCTGCCAGCAAGCCCACACAACTGTTTTCAATAAAACAGCTTTTATTTTTTTTCCATTTTATAAAATATAGATTAAACATCAATTAGTCATAGCTAAGTTTTCACGTTTTCCTTTTACAATAATCTTTTTATGGCTAGCTCTCAAACAACACAAATAAGGTCCTCTAATATGTGGACAATGGCACAGTCTTCTGTTTAATAAAGGGTGAGGATACTTGGTTTTGTCAATCTTGAACTGTTTTGCAATAATATCATGCTGAGCAATTATTTCTGTATTTCTTAAAAGGTGGAAATTTTGAAAGCATGGGGTAGTATATATTTTTATAGCTAGAAAAATCTTATTAAATGGGTATGGCATTCTGGATTTCTTTCCTTCCTCCTCTTTAAACTCGTAAAATGGAAAGCGGTCAAACCAAATGTGTACTAACCATAGCAGCTTCCACGTCTTATGGTCACCAGTGTCGATTCTTGTCATTTTTGTTTACTATTATTGGCTTGTCATAGTCTCCGTATATCCAAAAATAATTGAAAATGAAAACAAACTTTTGTATGTGTCCTTTTTCTCCCCAGCAATGTGTCAGCCTGGGAAAATGCTCTCTTTGAAAAGAAAGCAGAGCTGACATATAATTGTTGCCTTTACCCCAGCTGTTACTGACATTACATGCTGAACCTTCCTTGGAGACACAAAACCAATTTTGATGTGACACTCTGAAAAGTCACCGCTGGTACTTTACAAATAGTTCAAGGTCACAGAAATCTTGTCCTGGACACTTTGGTGTAAACCTCTGGAGGACTTTTCTTTCTTAGGAAAAGCTGCGTTTTTATTGATTTTGCAAATTGTAGACTTAAGGTCTAACAAAGGAAAAGCTATCAAGAGAAAAAAAAAAAGCTAAGTACAAAATCAATGCTTTTGCATCGAGATTTTACAAAAGCAATCACATACAAATATTATAGTGAAAGAAAAGTTGAAAATATGTTTAACTTTCAAAACTTGTGTACAGGAATAGACAAACTCAGTGTGCATTGGATTTATGGGACATTTGGTAAAATATTTAACTTTTATTACTTACATCTAATTCAAGTTCTTTATTAAATATTATTGTCAGAGTATTCTATTCATTATATTGATATTTTGTTAGTAGTATTTTTTCTTTACTGTAACTTTTCTTATTCAATCATCAATTTGTTACTCAACAATATTCTCATCAAATCTATTTTTTGTAGTGTCATCTGATGAGTAACTAGTGCTGTGTGAGTTTCCTTTCTTGTCAGTAATTTCTAAGATAAAAGAATATGCCTTTATTTCATTCTTTCCTTTGATTCCTCTTATCAAGGCTGAAATACCTTGTAGCTTCTAAAGAATTAAGTTGGTCAATCCTCTAAGAAAAAGAGAATTGGCCAACATCATTAACACAGCAAAGGATCAAGACCTCAGCGGTCTTACTCTATTTCTGAGGTTGCTGACCATCTAAACTACACTGGCCAATAACCAAAATAGTTCATCTGACTCAAAAGTAAACTGGCCTAATGCTCATGCTGTAAATTATATCGCTGTAATTACTAGCTCTTTTTTCTCTAATTTCAATGCATGACGAAATTTACACTTACCTACATGGATTGAGTTGCTAAAGATCAATTTCCTAACAAAATGTCACTATGAAAAAACATCCTTTTGAGAAATAATGAACTCTAATCTATGCTCTTTTCTTGTCATCATCTTTTAATGATATTCTCATTATATGAGATCCTTAGGGTGAGAAGAAATACATTTAATTTATAAAGTTTATGATTTACCTTCACATTACTGCTATTACAAAGACAGCCATTTTTATACTTCAAGAAAATTTGCTTTGTCCTAAACCAATATAGATAGATTGATGGGTAGCTGGATAGATAGCTAATAGATCGATAGATCAATACACAGATGACTGATAGATTCTTTTGCTTTTTTTTTTTTCCCCCTTGAGATGGAGTCTTGCTCTGTCGCCCAGGCTGGAGTGCAGTGGCGTGACCTTGGCTCACGGCAAGCTTGGCCTCCTGGGTTCACGCCATTCTCCTGCCTCAGCCTCCTGAGTAGCTGGGACTACAGGCGCCCACCACCACGCCCAGCTAATTTTTTGCATTATTTAGTAGAGACGGGGTTTCACGATGGTCTCGATCTACTGACCTCGAGATCCGCCCACCTCGGCCTCCCAAAGTGCTGGGATTACAAGCGTGAGCCACCGCACCTGGCCAACTGATAGACTCTTTCACATTCACTACAAGAAACAAGTTCCCTAACAAATTTTGATATACTTAGATCCATAAAGACACAATGACAAATCCCATCACATTTGACAAATGCTTATTTGATGCAGGATAGAGCAAAACATTATATTTGCACTGTAATAAATAAGGAAATGATTATGATCTGCTATCTAACTTACACACTTTTAGTAATAATTCAAATTACAGTAATTGGTTGAGTTTTTTCTAAGTGCTATGCATTGTCCCAGGTTGCCCAAGGACATGTGGGTTGTAAGTGAAATAACCATAATTTGAACCCTTGTCTGTTGGACCTAAAAAAAATCCATACTTTTAGGTCTGTTGCACCTAAAAAAATCCATATTTGGTATATTTGACCATACCAATCCAGGAAGGAGATTGACAATTATAGAAATCGCTTGATAATTGAGCAAAATGTGATCATTGCCGTTTGACATACAAATATTTTTACTGAAATTCACAAAGATTAGTGGTCACCTGTGGCTGGGAAGGCTAGAGGGAAGGAGGGGATAGAGAGAAGTTGGTTAACAGGTATACAATTATAGTTAGACAGGAAGAATAAGTTCTAGCGTTCTATAAAAAAGAAGGGTGACTACAGTTAACAATAATTTACAGTGTATTTTCTAATAGATAGATGAGAGCATTTTGAATGTTCCTAACACAAAGAAATAATAAATGCTTGAGGTGATAGGTATGCCAATTGCCCTGATTTGATCATTACACAACATATACATGCATCAAAATCACACATGTACCTTATAAATATGTATAATTATGATGAGTCAATTAAATAATTAAAAAAGAAACTGATCTTACTAAGGTTGCCAGTGGTCTCCACATTTCTGAATCGAAATTTTAGCTCTGACTCATCATGTTACTCTCAGAATTATCCAGCGTCGTGCTACTTAACATTGTGAGCTGGATTTTTATTGATAATTTTAAAAATTGAGGTGAACAGAAGCATTTGCACAACGTAGGTGGGGTTTATTAGATCACTACTTTGTGTCTAGCTCTGCCATCATTTCATGTAGTAGTGTGTGAGATGAACATGTCATGAACTAGTTCTCAATTTTAGATGCAGTTTAAATCAGAAAGAAGCACACCAAACATGCTTGACCCATTCTCTTTTCTCAACCCTGTCCAGCTATAACATAACTAACATCTTAATTAGTATCATTATTATTTTAGCTAACACCTTTTCAAGGACAGAATGCAGGGTGCTAAGATAGATACTTCGTTTGGTCTCGGGCGATTTTGAGAAATTTATGTAATGCTGCTGCTCCTTGCTGGTCACTATTAGTACCAACCAGTTCATTGACCTGGGAGATGCATGAAGTCATTGGGCCTCTGTAAATGGTGTCAGTGAGGAAAACAATGGGAAATTACAGGTTAGGTATCATGAACTAAAGAGTCTGGATGGACAGTGGTCTGAAAGCTCTGTACCAACAGTATAAATCCACAACTTTCAAAGTATATTTCATTGTGGGTAACACTTTGTAAATTATTTCAATAAACCTTTTAAGCAAAAATGAACACAAATCAAAAAAATAGCATGTTTCAGGAAATTTTATTTGAGTTGCATTACTTGAGAAAGTTAATGATGAATTAAGCACCTCCCCACCATGTCAGGTGATTTTGACTTAATCATAAAGGCCCCATCTCCAAATACAGTTACATGCTGAGGACCTGGGAGTGAAGGCTTCAAGATATTAATATATTTGGGGGGAATAATTCCACTCATAAATTTTCTTGTACCCACATATAAGTGACATGATTTCTACTTAACAGTTGGCTACATTAACAGAAGAATTATTTTAAAAGTTCAGTGGTGCCTGTTTAAAATCTGGTAAGCATTTGCTTCAAATTGATTTCCACTAACTTATCAAAAATGATTTATTTTGCCAGGCACAGTGGCACACACCTATAGTATCAGCTACATAGGCATCTGAGGCAGAAGAATTGCTTCAGCCTGGGTGTTTCATGCCAGCCTGGGCAACATAGCAAGATCCTGTCTCTAAAAAATTGTTTATTTTTATCCAATGTATATAAAAAAAAAATACCATATTGGAAAAAAAAAGCCTCAGGAAAATTCCAGTGGCCTGTGGCTAAGAAACTGATTAAAGTACATAAAAATGTGTTAAGAATATTTATTCTGTTTATTTTTTTATATTTGAATTATAAACAAAATAATTTTTCAAATGTACATGGCCATATGTTATTTTTATTTTTGAAAATAATTTCATTTTGAAAATCATTTTGAATGGATTGTTTCAACATTTCACCCAATATAATGAAATTAATTTGAATACTAATTAATAGAAATTTTCATAAAACAATATAATTTTAATATGTTTAGCACTCCCACTCTCAAAAGTGTCCTGCTTTGGGACACTTATGTGGTCATTCAATAGCATTTGACATAGATAACTTCCTTCCTCTAAATATACTCTCTTTACTTGATTTTCAAGTTAATGCACCCTCATTGGCTGTTTCCTAGTCTCCTTTGCTTGTATCTCTCCTTCCTATCAAACTCCTAAAGTAGGTTGTCCTTAGGGTCCCTCTTGTCATCTTCCCATCTGTCTCACTCCCTCTTAGCTAATCCAGCCTTACCACATTAAGCACTATCTGGAACCTTATGGTGCCAACATTTATGTTTACAAACAAGACCTTTCTCCAAAGCCCAGACTCATATGTCCAACTGCCCACTGAGCATACTCACCAGGATGTCTAGCTCTTATCTCAAGGTTACAATGACCAAATCTGAATTTTTTATATTCCTTCCTTTCAAGCCTTACACACCCACAGTATTGCCTCAACACTGTCATTTCTATTCTTTGGGAAAACACTTTAGCAAAATCCTTGACTTCTCTCTTTCACACTTCACATCGTACCCATCAGGAAATGCTCTTGGTTCTACCTTCAAACTATATCCAGAATGGCCACAGCTCATGAACTCCACTGCTACCACCATGATCTGAGCCCCCATCATCTCTAACCTGGGTTGTTGCAATGATTGATCGACTGGTTTTTCTTCCCACTGATGCTGCTCTTAGTGGAGTAGCCAGAGAAGCCTCTCAGAAATATCAGTTAATGATGCTCATCTACTGAAAATTCCTGGAATGCTCCTTATTTCACTCAGATTAAAAACCACAAATCTTATAGGGACATACGGGAGTTACATGATCTGCCTCTATCACTCCCTGTCCTCATGTATTAGTCTGTTCTCACACTGCTAAAAGACATATCCAAGACCGGGTAATTTGTAAAGGAAGGAGATTTAATTGACTCATAGTTCCACATGGCTGGGGAGGCCTCACAATCATGGTGGAAGGCGAATGCGGAGAAAGACACATCTTACATGGTGGCAGGCAAGAGAGTTTGTGCAAAGGAACTCCCATTTATAAAACCATCAGATCTAGTGAGACTTTCTCACTATCACAAGAACAGTATAGGGAAAATCACCTCCATGATTCAGTCATCCCCATCTGGCTCCACTCTTGACAGCCTTGACACGTGGAGATTATTACAATTGAAGATGAGATTTGGGGGGGGACACAGCCTAACCATATCACCACTTATCCCATTTTTCCGTGCCTTCTCCCCACTGCCTACTGCAGCCACAAGTTTGAACTTGGAAGCTTTGCCCTTGCTGCTCACACTAATGAAATATTTTTTCTCAGCTATCTCCAGGGCTCCTTCCCTTCCCTTCTTCTGGTCTTTCCTTAAATGTTGCCTTTTCAGAGGTCATGCTATTAAAATTGCAACGTACCCCTCAAACAACAGTTACTTTGGATCACTCTTGCCTGGTTCTACTTTCTTTTCATTTTCATAGCATTAGAATCACTGAATATTTCAGTTTAAAGACAATGGATTGTAACTCTTGTCCTAACATAATTATAAGTAGGACAACCTTTCACTCTCCAAATGTGTCCCCTAGCAAAAAATAAGTAGTATGTTCACCCCATTTAAAGAATACTTATTTACTATATCTATTGTTTTCACACTCTAACATGAAATCTAGGGGCTCAGGGAGTTTTATGTGTTCCATTCACAGTTATGTCTAAAGTGTGAAGAATATTCTTGGCACAGAATAGTCATAATAAATATTTGTAATAATTAAATTGACTTTAGGAAACCAAAATATAGATGAAAAAAGCTTAAGATAATGAGGTATTTTTAAAAGCACCATGGCCTCTCAGACTAAAGTGACCACGTCTATTTGAGGGAGTGAAGAAAGAGTGTCAGAAAAGTTGACACTTGACATATGTTTTAAAGACTGATGGATTGTTTGTCACACAAGGAAATGATAAATACTTGAGGATGGATATCCCATTTCCCTTTGATGTGATTATTACATATTGTATGCTTGTATCAAAATGTCTCATGCATGCCATAAATATACATTTATATACCAAATATGTATCCATAAACATTAAAAATGTAAATAAAGAATGATTCTGAGGCAAATAAAAGAAGAGGAAGAAAAGGAAATATCAGACATTAAAAAAATCAGCACCACATGTAAAACATCATGATGACATAAAATGCTATGTTGTGTTCAGAAATCAATGGGAATTTTGACATGGATGAACACAGGGTGTAGGAGGCATTATGGAGAAGATACTGGAAGCACAGGTTGAAAACAGAAGATAAGCTTTTGGACAAGAAGAATTTTGTATATAATACTGGGATTCAGCAAGGAAGAAGCAGGAGCTGGGGTGGTTTCCCGTACTGCTCCCCACAGACTTCTGCTTCTTCGTCGGGACAGAGGGTAATATTGCAAGACCATACTCTTTTGAAGTTAGATGTGACCAAGTGACTTGCTGTGGCCCAACAATGACAGCAGAAATGGTAGGTGCCAGTTTCAGGCAGAAGCTTTAAGAGTCAAGGTACAACCTCGTGATCACTTTCTCCTTTCCTGGCAATTGTGGATTCATGAAGGAAGAGGGAGCCTCTTGCAGCTTGGGTCCCTGAGTGTGGCTGGCGTAGAGAAGAGTGCCCCACCCAAGCCTGCCACAGTTGTCTGCTGGGAGAGAGAAATGAAGCATTCCCGTTTTAGGCCTGAGCTATCCTTTTATTTTTCTATTTTTTTTTTTAACCACAGCATAGCTTATTGCATTCTAATCTAAATATCTTTAAACAATGAAGTAAAATAATTACCCAAGCAATCATTTAATTACTCTGTAAATTGTGATGTAGAATTTCTGCATTAAAATATATATGATATAATTACTTGACAATTTAAAAATTATTTTTGTAGCAAAACTAACTTAAAAAAAGGAAAATACATGACTATTGGCAATTTGAAGTTCTTAATCCTAAGTAACACATCAAATATGCTAAATTTGCTCTAACTGAGGTAGTAAACTGTGGTGTTGCATGCTCATACATATTTGAATAAACAAATAATGTATTAGAAAGTGCTTTAATTTATACTTCACAAAAGGTGAAAAATATTATCTATGTCTTTGTTCATTTCTTGAAATCCTTATGTTTCATTTATATTACATAACAAAAATATAAAGTGTTATTTTTGCAAGTATCTATGATTTTATGATAAAAAAGGCATATTCTTGTTGTAATCAACATCTTTGGTACAAAAAACTTTTTAATTCCCTGTTTGCTGTGCCAAGGAAATCATCAAAGTAGACAAGGGGTTGTCTGGGAGTGTAATAGCTCAATGAAAGTTGGTTCAGAATGGCAGACATATAAAGGGTTGGCTGTTTTATTTTATTCCCATATAGTATGATAAGCAATAGTGCATCAAGCATTTTATGCACTGGAAATCTAACTCCCTAGAGCTTATGCTTTTAAAGGTTCAGCAACTGAGCAGAAAGAGTCTAGATCAACAAATTAAGTTATGTTCACACTGATTGGCAGGGGCAGATGCAATTCCTTTCTTTCTTTCTACCAATGATACCGGAGGTCACATCTCAGAGGAAAATGAAAATCTCTGCATCTCAACCTGACACATTCCATTTGGTTCTTGAACATGATTCACCTAAGAAGTTATGAGTATGACACAGTTAATTTAGCAAGCACAATGGTTTGTTGAATAACATTAACCTTCTATAAAAACATCCCCATCTGTTTCCTAAAGTAAATATTATAAGATGTAGGTATAATTAAAATTTTAGGCAGTATTCTACCCTATGGAATGTCAAAAAATCCAATAAAATGAAATTACATAAATATTTTTCATAAGATATAATGAATAAAAAGTTTAAATAAAGGTGCCTGCACTTTTCAGGATATGCTTTTTTATATTAAGCAGAAATAGTCTTTGGTGGTCAAAGGCCATTGATACATTATTCTCAGCTAGAGGAAGATTTATGTCTTAATAAAATATTAGAACAAAACGGAAACTCTCTAACATGGCCTACAAGACTTTACATGATCTTATCCCTTTCCAATTTAATTTTATATCATTTTCCCTTCATTTATTTTTGTTAAACCACATTGGCTTTCTTTCTATTTTCTTTAGAAATCAACTCTCCTTCCCGCCTGAGGGCCTCTGTTCTTTCTATTGCTTGAAATCTTCTCATGATGGACTCAGCCTTTCACTCTCCGCTCCAGTATTGCCTTAGAGTGGTTGCCTCTGACCCGCCAATTGAAGGTAACTCCCTTTTTGCTCCTTTTATTCACATATAAGACTGTTGCATTTTTCTCTTATCAGTTACCAGTATCTAATACCATCATTTTTATTTTAATAGGTTATTATGTGCCTTTCCTATGAAAATAATAAATATTATGAAAGCAGGAATCTTCTCTGTCTCATTAAAATTTTCCTCATATTGCACTTAAATTTGTTGCATGAGAAATGAAAGCTTCTTTTTCCCTTTAATTTCCATGAATTCATTTTATGAGCAGTTCTTAGATACATTATACTTCCATACCTTTTACATTGAAACTACTGAAATAAAATTTACATAATTTATTTTCTATAAAGGTGCTTATGTATATTTTCACAAAGTTCATATGGCACATAATACAGGCAGGTAGGTAACGTTGAGATCATCAAGATAATTTGCTACATAGATCTTTGAGCTTCTGTAGTGACCAGTTTTATATCTGTTTATTATCTTTATGCTGAATATTTCTATTTTAACATACTGGAAAAGAGATAGTCAGAAGGTAGGTATACCATCTAAATGTGTGATCTTAATAAATCATAAATAATGATCAATGCTCAACCAATATCAATATATTATTTTTATTATCATGCCAACTGCTTAGATTATTCTGAAAGATGCTTAGCACCATTAAATTCTATTGTTTGTTCATTATGCTTAAATGACAAAAGCGGCCATCTACTCAGAACAAATGTAATAATATTCTTTAATCACTTATGATCTGTGAAGCATAAGAAGTAGCAACCTTATATTAATTATTTTATTATTTTATGAGGTACTAAAGCAGTAAGATTAGAAAGCAGGTAAATAAAATCCTTGGAAAGTGAGGGATTTTTCTTAGTCCCCTAGTCAAATATTTGGTAAAGTTACCTCTTGCTTTTTTTTTTTTTTTTTTTTTTGAGATGGAGTTTTGCTCTTTTTGCCCAGGCTGGAGTGCAATGGCACGATCTCATCTTACCGCAAACTCCACCTCCTGGTTCAAGTGATTCTCCTGCCTCAGCCTCCAGAGTAGCTGGGATTACAGGTATGTGCCACTACTCCCAGCTAATTTTGCATTTTTGGTAGAGACGGGTTTCCTCCATATTGGTCAGGCTGATCTCGAACTCCCGACCTCAAGTGATCCGCCCGCCTCGGCCTCCCAAAGTGCTGGGATTATAGGCATGAGCCACCACACGCCTGGCCAAAGTGCCTTTTAAGATAAGATTTGATCTGGAAAATACAGGATGAGATTTTGATAGATGCGAGGATGGGAATTCAACCCCTGTGGAGGAAATGTCATAAGTAAAATTATGGTAGAAAGATGAGAAATCTAGTTTATCTAAAAGACAGGTGGTATATGAAGATAAAAGTACAGTGAAGGTAGTTTGAAACAAAGTCCTGGATAAAACAAAACATTAAGCAAATGGGTTTTGAATTTCACTTTTCAGGAAAATGAGGTACTATTGAAGGCCTTTGAGAGAGAGAATATTGGATCAGTTTAGTGTTTTAAAATTAATAAATATGTGTGAATCAATATGTATTGAGTAGATAAACTAATAAATGAAATAATAGTTCATACAAATGAATACTTCTCAATAGGTTAGGAAGATTAGGGAAACCAATGTAAGAATGATACACAGGGAGAATTAGAAGAGTAATTCTAAGTAATAAATATTTTTAACCAACTATTACTGTTGGAAAGAGGGTAAAGTGATATCAAGACTTGAATTAGGACAGCGGTATTATTTATGTTTGGACTGTGGCACCACCACAGTTGAGACGATGGGAAAGGAAAGTATCTGAAAGCTACATTGGATTAGATATCACCAAGGTAAGGTAGAAGCAAAGGGAAACGAACCAGCTGTCAAGCCTGGTCTCAGAGAAAAGTAGCATGAATATTATCTAAAAATACAGCAATCTCAAGCGTGACTTTGGGATTCCATGGTTCCTGAATGATGCAATCACGGTGAACACAGGACCGCACTGGGAAATCCATGCTGCGCATGAAAATCCGAAGCCTATTGAGTGACAGTCCATTCAGGGACATTTATCCAACTACAGCAGAACTTTGGCCAGAGGATACGGATAGGTAAAATGTAGATTACAAACCCGAGGAAACGCAACACAGAAATGCCCCAAACGCAAGCTGGTTTAGTGTGGAATCCCAAACCTAGCAAGAAAGCCCTATTCTTGACAGGCAAACTAGGGAGATATAGTTCAATTAGAAATCAAATTTAGAGAGTTGATCCAGGTCCAGGAAGCAAAATACTGAATTTTGTAGCTTTGATGGGTGCTAGGGATGTGTCTGCTTGCTAGGAAAAAAATATATATACACACATATGTTTATATTATATATATTTTTATATTTTTATAATAAATATATATAAATATATATTATATATAAAACTGTTATATATGTAACATATATAACTACATATGTTATATATAGTTAGTAACTAACATATATAGTTAGTAACATATATAACTATATAGTTATATATATGGTGTATGTGTGTGTGTGTGTGTGTGTGTGTGTTTGTGTGTGTGTACATGTGTGTTAGTGCAAAATGGAGCCCAGGAATCCAGGCTGGCTTCCAGATCCAGCATCCATCGTAAATGATGGACTTCATGACTTGATTGCGATTATGTAGCTATTGAAATATATCCTAACTCACTAGAGACTGTTTTGAGAACTAGAATTGAGTGATGAGTAAATATTTGTGAGTGATCAACGTGGAGGAAGAAAAATGTGGAAGCTGAAAATAGAGGCAGAGGATAAATGGCAGAGGAACTGTGAACACGTGAACAGCTGAAATAGTCAAGCGAAGGAAAGTTTTCAGTGAGGAGCGCCAAGAAGACAAGATCAGTTCCATAAGGTCTTAAGTTTAGGTGACGGAAAGAGTAGACAGCAATATATGGTCAAAAGGAGGAACTGGTTTGGTGGCAAAATGTAATGAGTTAAATAATAGATAAGATGAATGGCTTTGATTCAAATATAGCACTGTAACTATAACGACAGATCACAGCAAAAGATAAAGCTGTGTGGAATGCATGAAATTAGCAGAAGAGGGAACATATCGGAAAAATATGTTTTGGGGAAAAACTTGTAACATCATTTAGAGTGTGAAAAAAGTAAGAAGTGCAAACATGGTGATAGAGAAACTATGTTCAAAAAGGTAGAAATGTAAAGTAGTTCATACAATGTAAAAGGGGGATTTTACTCATGATTGAGTGGTCAAAACTGACAGAGTAAATGAGAACAGAACAGAAAAATTATTTTCATGTCATATTTAGAAGACGATTACTAACATGCAAAACGTGGTTTTTCTAGACTAATAGACATAATGTCATATTTTAAAAGGTTATCAAATGAGTTTAAGATTTACAAAAGTACAGGCAGTGAGTGCATGATTCTCTCATTGCAAGTTTGGGTATAACAGTAACAAAGGAAGACACATAAACCATAGGAAGAATATTAATCTAACAACACTGGAACATATTAGTGCACAGGAAGGGAGACAAAGTAGGTGAAAATGGAAGACTAAAGGGAAGTGATATGTTTAGAAGAAGGTAGGGTGGCTGAGATGGAGCTAAGAATACTTAAATAAGAGTTTGCCTTAAAGAGGACAGACACATGTCTACCAGAGCAGAGAAGAAAGAAGATGATGAATGTAGATGAGCTGAATAAGCATTTTGAGGTGAGAAGAAGAAAACTTATATAGGTTTTTCTGGATGGCATCTACTGTCTTATTTAAGTAAGAGACAAAAAATATTTCTCCTAAGAGTTGAGAATCAAAGTTTGGGAGACTGAGGTTAAATATTTGTTTGTTTTTAATTTATTATACTTTAAGTTTTAGAGTACATGTGCACAACATGTGGTGTTTTTTGGAGAAGTTACTTTGGGAAATTTGATAGGAAATTAATAAATGATATGTGGAACTACAGAATAGCATGGATACATTTATTATATTTGCCATTCTTATGCAGTTATATTCAGTATATCACCTTTTACATAAAATTTTTGTTTTAAATTGTTTTATAATTCAACTGAAATAATATATGCACACATGGTTTTTAAAAAATTCTAATAGCAAGAGAATTTTAATAAAAACTATGAGGCCCAGTTAACACCAACTCCCAGTTCCAATCTTAAAAGGCAAATATTATTAAATAATTATGAAATGCTCAACCTATTTTAACATTCTGTTAACATATGTAGATTTATAACACTATATTTTCTCCTACCCCTTTTCTCCTTATTATATCAAAATTCATAGTTCACTTGCTGCTCAACTCAGGAAATTCATAAATCATACTTCAGCTTCTCTGTTTTATTCCTTAAGAGGTAAAAATGGTTCCAAATACCCACTTTAGAAGAAGATTGATGCTCCCTCTGCTTTACCTCTCTTCCTTCACTTTTCCCTTCAGTCTCTGTAAAGTGTATGTGTAAATTTGTCTGTGATGTGTCCATTGTTGATTCTACCAGGAAAAACAGTCAACATTTTTTTAGGAAGTTAAAATACATAAATGTTGTTAGATGTAAATCCAAGCATGACACTTAAATTAAGAACACCTCGATGTAAACTCTTCGATGCAATAATCATAATTCTTTCAATGTCACTTCTCCTATGCCATGCAAAAAATTTTGTTTTATGTATAGGTCAAGTGAAATTGTGTGTGATAATGACATTCAATGAGTTGCTTAAAATTAAGTCACATTTCGATTTGCTTTTTATTTTTTATCATATCATTTTGAGAGCCGTTGTTTATTCTGCAGTTCACAGTTGCCTATTTGTTTATTTAATGATACTTATGTTTAATTTATTAATTTACTTTTTTATTTTCATGGGATTTCACTTATTTGAATTTTGAATTTATACTATTCTGTTTATGTCTTATCACCCCAGTTTGTCCCAGAATCTACTGTCCTGCTCCAAGCCGGACTGTGAGATGTTTGGGGACCTACCTTCAATGCTCTGAGTCAACTGATTTTTCTTATTTTGTTCCAGCATAATTTCAAGTAGCTTTCTAGGAAAAGATAAATTGGAAACAAATTTTCTACGTCTTTGAATATCTGAAAATATCCACACTCTCCTTTTCATTAATAAATTGAATCACATAGACTTTTTGATGGGTCTTTTTTTTCCATGATTTGGAAAGCATTACCATTACATACACTTTTTGTTCCATTTAATGAAATTCTATTAATATTTTTAGCAAAAATGATGGAGATTCAAAAACATACCTGCAATAAGAGATAGCCATATGTGGTTCCTAATAGAATATAAGTACCTCAAATGAAGAGCCTGATTTATTTATATTGTTTAGCTGCAATATGCCAGTTGGTTGCTTCTGCTTTGGTCTTTCCTGAATATAGTTCCACTTCCTCTTGATGATTGGGTAGTGCCATGTTTTTTTTGGTTTG
This sequence comes from Symphalangus syndactylus, assembly GCF_028878055.3. Lineage (NCBI taxonomy): Eukaryota > Metazoa > Chordata > Mammalia > Primates > Hylobatidae > Symphalangus > Symphalangus syndactylus. Next base: position 16,620,858 of record NC_072437.2, read on the forward strand.
CATTTTGTTTTTGATCTTGTTTTTGGCAACTGGCATAGTCTTCACAGCCCTAAGACACTAGCTACGCATCCATTAAGAAGCACAAGTCCACTTCCTCACATAATGTGAATTTTAGTTATTATAGTACATGAATACAAAAAAATAACTATATCAAAAAATTCTATTCTGTGTCAAACTAATATACAATATACTTCTAGTTTGTCTGATTTCACTTGGGGCACATTTTAAAACTGTAGTATAAAACTATGAATTATCAGACATTAATTAGACTCCAATTAATGAGTTTTTAAAAGGATTTACCCAAATATACCCCGATATAACTTGTATGTATATGGACTTTATTTAGTATACACCCTATATTGTGCAATTTGTATATTTGCACCATATATTAGAAAAGAAAGAAGAAATAAACAATGCTACTTCTTTGTAATAGTTTATTTGGTTCCCTTTTAATTTTTTCCATGACACATTTCCAGGCCGAAACAAATATGCATAACAGCAGCCATTACTAGCTGCTGACCTAAGTATGGCTAATGGTATTGCTGTTATGAGTTAGGAAAATTTTTGAATGGAATGCAAAAGGAAGAATTTTTCCTACCAGTCACAACATAAATTATGGTTGTAGCAATCTCCATATGAAGTGGGCCATGAGACTGGAGACATTTGACAAGACACTAAAGGGAAGGCACGGAGAGCAAAGGTTCAGGGATTTGTTTAAAAGTAATTTATTTTTGGCTTCATGCCATCTTTGAAAATCTATCTCCAGGCAATAAACATTAGAAATTTTATTATCAATGACCTAGTCTCTGGCTTCTCTGGGAATCAGATAACTTGTCTCATTGTAGCCTAGGGCTACCTTGATGGTTTCCTTCAGGAAAAGTGGCCCTGGTTTGCAATGAAAGTCACAAGGTTAATCTGGTACTTGGAGTTGCTTTTCCCTGTGGATAGTAATTCTTACACTAAATTACATTTTTGTCATTATCTCCCTCATTAATATTATTTGCATTAAAACCTTTCAAATCATTGCATATTCAGCCCCATGTACTCTGAGAGATTCTGGCATTTATGTTGTGGTCATTCTCTGCTATAAATTCTTTGGTAATTCAATCAACATAAGCTTCATTTTTTATTTCATTAGAATCTCTTGGTGAAGAGATGCATAAGAGGTTAGTCAAATAGCCAGAGCTGTCTTATATGTACCCAATACTATTTTATGATGAGGAAGTTCCATTTTATTTTATTGACAGTTTTATGACAAGTGCTATCATTGCAGTGACATCTCTACTCTAAAAATACCCATCTCACTCAAGCATTACAAAAACCAAAAAACATCCACAATAACAAAAAATGTACGAATACATTATTTTACTCAAAGAAAAGAGTCTTTCTGATATACAAGTCTGTAATTATAAAAAGCTGATAAAACTACACAACATAAATAATACAATATTATACCCCAAATTATTTTTGTTTGTTTCATTTTCTACATTGGTTTATTATATTTTAGGAAAACAATAAGAAAGAGAATGCATAGCAATTCAGATGAGAAATGAGAATTTTTTTCCCAGAAAGAAAAGAAAGTAGGAGGAGAGTAAAAATGAAATCTAACACTCATATAATGTTGACCCTTGTCTAATGGAATCTTTACATGTGTTATGTCTTTTGAACATCTGTCAGTCAGGGTAAGATCAGAAAATTCAGAGTGACTCTAGTTGGATCTGGTAGAGACAAATTTAATATAGGTAATCAAAGACTACATAACAATTGGAGGAGCTGGGCACCTGAAGGCCAGGAGACTGCTTTCGGGAAATCAGGATTTTCACTAATTAACAGGAGCTGCCTCTGATGACCACAAGGGTCTGCAGCGCCAAAATGCATAAGAAGAAATGGAGAAGTCGAAAGCCGTTATCACCAATGATCTAAGCTACCTGACCGGAGCTCTCCTCATTCACTGCCTTTCATTCTTATTGTTTAAGTGTAAAGAGGTTTCAGAAGACTGTAATTTCAGGGTTCTTCCTGCTATGCAAAACTAAAAGCTAAAGTGAGTGGCAATGATGCTGAGTTGATACGAGACAATTCTGCATACAGCCATCAAGAAGAGCAGAGATGGAGGCTCAGCAATCATATGCAAACTTATTTTAAACACGTGAGACTGTGATTCATAAAGCTTCAGTGACTTTGAGAGGTAAATGATACCGATTCTAATATAGGTATATTATATGCAAAAATATGTACATATAAATATGTATAGTAAATATGTGTGTGCATGTATTATCAAGAGATAGAGTGTGTGCACTTGTGAGAGGTTTTCTGCAATATAATACATACATTTTATATCAGTTAGCCATTACACAATCTTCCTATTACAGATGAAATAACTGACATCCAGAATAGGGAATCTATGCCTGAGTACACTGCCAAATCTGTAAGTGCAAAATTGAGATTTGAACTCAGTTCTATCTGACTTCAGAGTGTATGCTTTTGACCAGTGCTATCTGCAGATAGATCAATTTCAAGGGGTGTGCAAGATGACCCATTGGATTGAAGGAAGCAAATATTATTATTGCAATCCCAATCATTTTTGTCTTAAAATATTTGGAAAATGCATTATTTATATTTAATATTCAGGTTGCTATGGGGGCTCAAGTTCTTCCACATAATACTTTCATGTTACGCAAAACACCTGATGGAAGAGAGAAAGTTCTAAACTCCATAAAGTTGATAGGTAGTCCCACTCTCTTCTGTTTTGTGGTTTTTTTTTTTTTTCCTTTTTTTGTATGTGTGTGAATATATCTGGTGAAAGTTATCATGTATAATATGATGTCAGTAAAAATAAGATTTTTATTTTATTTTGAGACACGGTCTCACTCTGTCACCAACGCTGGAACACAGGGCACTATCTCAGCTCACTGTGGCCTCAACCTCTGGGCTGAAGCAATCTTCCCATCTTGGCCTCCCAAGTAGCTGGGACCACAGCCATGCACCATCACAGCCAGCTAATTTTTGTATTTTTTGTAGAGACAGGGTTTTGCCATATTGCCCAGGCTGGTCTCAAACTCCTGAGCTCAAGTGATCTGCCTGCCAGAGCCTCCCAAATTGCTGGGGTTATAGTCATAAGCTACCGTACACAGCCAAAAAATAAGAGTTTTAAATGCTTGAACCTTTATAATACTTTGAAATCAAAAGTGCTATCCTTAAAAACATGTAGTGCAATTGTTGAAGTCCACTTGATAATTCAGAGTGAAAAAATTTGGAGTATTTGAATTTAAGAATGAGTCTCATGAACATCCAGCACTGGGTAAGATGGAGTAAGCTCCTTACACTTAAAAATGCTGGGTGGGATAGAAAAAGCAATTGCCAGAACACTTTGAAAAGGAATCAGAATCAAGTCAATTGGAGAGTGGAGTCAAAACTTGAATAAGCAACCTCATAGAGTGAGATCCCAGAATTTTGTAATTGATTTTTTTTTTCTTTTCTGCTTTGTGTCCTGACAGTGTTTTGAAGATGAGTCCCACCTGTGTCCATACCACCCTGAATGCACCCAGTCTCGTCAGAAGATGAGTCCTCAGCAAGATTGCATGGACAGCAAAACTCCAAGAGGAGCCTTGTCTTTCTGGCCAAAGGCCCAGGAATAGGGAACACCTTGGGCAAAAGAATATAAGAGGGGTCTCCTTCCCTTCCTCTCTCTCATTTTTGCTTTCTTGATTGTGGCCTGAAGGCAGTTTCAGTAATGAAGTTGTAGCAACCAGGGCAAATAAAACTCAATCTATCTGGCTAGATGAGCAGAAAATGGAGATGCTGCAGTAGAAGAGTACATAAGAAATTCTGAAAGAGGGGAGTGGAAAAGGCAATCTCCTCTGTCAGTGCATTGATTAGCAAAAGTGCCAGATTTACCCTTGGGCCGTGCATGATAGTTCCCCCCAAAACATAGTAAAAATCATAAAAACCTTCATAATTATTAATGCTGTATACTTAGAATTTCTTCTTGTTCAAAAATCTTCTATTGGAAATGATAGTAAGAGGAGTTAGAAAAGAAAAAAATGTAAAATAAAAGTCTTCTAAACAAAGATTTAAATAAGTTTTTATTTATAGATTTTTCATTCATGTATGCATGAATGTACTCATTTAGAAAATAAATGTGGAGTGCCTACAATTTTTCAAGCACTGGAATCGAGAAGAAAATGAAAAGGAAGAGGGGCAAGAGGAAGCAGGAGGAGTTAATGATGAAGAAATAAAGAAAAAAGAAACAAAATAGATCAAAATATTTACTATAATGAATATTATATCCCAGTGAAGAAAAGAGATAATCAAAATATCAATAAATAAATTATATATAATATAAAGTATTGACAAATACTAAAGAGAAAAATATGGACCATAAAAAAATATATAAACATCTAGGCTGGGACTGAAATTTTAGTGCAGCCAGGAAAGACTTCACTGATTAAGTGATTTTCATGAAATACCTTAAAGATGTGTGGGAATTAGTATGTCAGTAATTTGTAGAATATCCCAGGCAGAGGGAAAACAAATAGAAAGTCCCAGAATTGTTTGAAATATGCCTGGTGTGTTGGAGAAACAACAGAAGAGCGTGGGCATGAAGCAGCAGGAATGAAGGAGATGAAGTCAGAGAGAGCGCAGGACGCCAGGTCATGTAAGAAGAGCATTTAGAGCCATCAGTCCTGGAAAGTACTGAGAACTAACATGTCATAAAGCTGAGGTTTCAACAGGAGCACTCTGGCAGTTGTGTGGAGAATGGACCAGTTGGGTACAAGAGCAGAAGTGGGGAGATCAGGTGAGAGGCTACTTGGACTATCCCAGGTGAGAGTGATGGGGATGGTAGTGCGGCTGACAGGAAGGAGTCAGATTCTGAAAGTACTTTGAATCGAACCAAAGTCTTCCCCAACGGCTGATTTGGAGTGTGAGATAAAGAGAAGTATCAAAGATGACACTGAGTTTCTTGGCTGGAATACCTAGAAGGCTGCAGATAAGGAATAGGAATTTTGGTGTGGGAGGATATTAGGAGCACAGTTTTGGGGAAGATATTCCTGAGAAAAGTATCAGATACATAAATGGATGTGTCAGGTACACAGGGGAGTGTAAAATTCAAGGAGAGATCTAGACTACACTTACATGCAAACACAAACTCACACGTTGAAGAGTTGCTCACCAATTTCTGGTGTGTAAAAACTCTCACATGGCCCATTGCCCGTTGCCAGTGTGACTTCACTGAACACAAGTGAGAAGAGAGAACATGGTGGAGCAGGTACAAGGTGGCTGCATCACATCACTGGCAGCTGTTGGCATATACAGGTGAGAAGCCGTTAATCATAAAAAGAAGTTCAAGGACTAGCTTCAGAGAACTAAAACATTAAGAGGTCAGAGCTAGGATGAAAACCAGCAGAAGAGATTGAGAAGCGGTCAGGATGGGAGGATGGAAATATAAGGACAGTGAGCTGTCCTGGAAACCAAGTGAAGAAAGCATTTCAGGGGCAATTTTGTGATTAACCTTGTACATTGCCGATGATTGGTCAGATTGGATGAGAACTAGAAAAGACCATGGACTTAGCAACATTAGGTTATTTGTTGGCTGATAAGAAGATTAGTGGAATGACTAATACGCAAGCCTGAGTGAAATGGTTTCAAGAGAAATCAGAGGCTGGGCGCAGTGGCTCGCACCTGTAATCCCAGCACTTTGGGAGGCACAGGTGAGCAGCACACTTGAGGCCAGGAGCTCAAGACCAGTCTGGGCAACATGGCAAGACCCCATCTCTACTAAAAACACAAAAAAATAGCCCAGTGTGGTGGTGAGCGCCTGTGGTCCCAGCTGTTTGGGAGGGTGAGGTAGGAGGATCACATGAGCCCAAGGGCAGAGGTTGCAGTGAGCTGAGATGGCACCACTGCACTCCAGCCTGGGTGACAGAGCGAGACGCTGTCTCGAAAAAATAAATAAATAAATAAATAAATAACAGAAATCAGAAAGAGAATTTGGAGATAGCAAGTCTAGACAACAGGTAGATGGCTGAAGAGAGAATGGGAATTGACAGGATATTGAATATATTTGCTAAAAACAAAACAAAATGAATGAGAAAGAAAAAGAAAGAAACAATGAAGAGAAAAGAAAAAGCAAGAAAGAGACTTTCCAATTAGGTTCATGGAACAGATCACAGATATCAAATACAAGAAACTGTTACTAGTCGAATCTAGGAAAAGGACTTGTTGGTAATTAAGTTTGAAAAACGAGCCCAATAATTTAGCAAATGAAGCCTTCGGAGAACTTTAAAAAGTATTTATATAGTCACTTCTTTGAAAACTGTGATAAACATTGAAACAAAATGTATTAATAAACTAAAATTAGGTATAAACTTTCCCAATTCTGTATCACAAAGCATTGAAACAAAAATTCAATTTACTTAATTATATTGTTCCCACCAAAATATTATTACTAATAGGATGTAGTATTTACCAAAAAGCAAAAAAGTTTTATCTTATTTAAAGTAAATAAACTATTTTATTTTTAAAGTGATGATTATTTTATATTTACTCATTCAAAATACTATGGCTTCTGCATAGTATATTAGTGAATGTGCAAAATAAATTGATAAAAATGAATGACAGAGAGATCAATGATAGACGGATAAATAGATTGATAGATTAATTTCCTGAGTGATTGATTTTTAGATAGTGTTCAGACTTTTTTTGCTTATAAAAGTAAAATTTTGTAGGAACACTGCTCTTAACTAGTACAATATACTGCCTCTATATACACACTATTTCTCCTATTAGAAAGATGATAAAACTGAATATGAGAAAAGGAAAAGAGTCAATGGAGTATCAGTTAAGTACATGAAAACAAAACAGAACAAAATACGATTGAAATCATTCTATTGTATAGTCTTCAACAGAGAAGACACGTTTCTAAACAATATGGTTTTACCTCTATTCAGATCTCCCTTCAACTGTTACATACTTGGTTATACTTTTCAGCTGCTGCAAAAGATGGATTTTGACTTTTATGTGTCCTAAAATGATAGAGATAAAAGTGTTTGTGAAACCACAGCTTCCTCATTTCATTGTCCGTATATAATCTTCCCTTCTGTGCTGTTTTCTCTGCCTATGTGGGATTATTACAGTTACAGGCTGAAGGAACATGTCTATTTCTGAAGATGTCACTCATCAATTTTCTATTTTCTATTTCTACATTTTTGTAACATCAAAAATAGTTATAGAATTATTCATTTCTTTTTATCTCATATGAAAATAGGAGAGCGATGGCAGATTTGTTTTGTTTTTCTGTAAGAGTGATATATAGATGAGGAAGAAATGTACAGCAACAACCCATACACAAAATTAATGAAGAAAAACAGGGACAAATGAGTGGATGTAAGTAAATAGGTAATGTTTTCTTCAAGGGGAAACTAGAAGAAGGGAGAAAAAGGAGAGGGTAAGGCAAAATATATTGCTCCAAAGAGAATGAAAACATTAAAAACACTTCCTTATTACCATATAACATATTATCATAGGATGTATTACCATAAAATTTATTCACATTTATTTATTACCATAAGGAATAAAAATTAAATAATAAATTTGCTCATTCAATAATTCAACCAGTATTTACTGAGCATCACTGTAGGCCAGATCATTTGTCTGGCACTGAGTATCCAATGGTGGACAGAAGAGTCACGATCTCTACCCACATGGAACTTTTAATTTGATGCTGGGAATAGATACTAAACACATAAATGTAAATTTTGATATGTGTTATAGAGGAAAATAGGCTAGAGCAAGAAATAACAAAGAGTGAAAGAATTTAGATTATAGGGTATGATGTTTAAGATGCTATTTAAACAGACTTCGTGGCAGGAAAATAGGGATGAAACTGGCTCATGAGCATAACTGAATAGATAAGTAAAGAACTAAACAAAAGGTAAGGTGGCTGGAACTCAATGAATAGGAGAGTTAGAGGGGACAATACTGAAAAAAAGGCAGAGATTGGATTATGCAACACTTGAAAGGTGAAGTCAATGACGTTTGGTGCTTTTCACAGTTGAGACACCACTCTAATTGCTTCTGTAATTAACTTGTTTTATCTTCTCAAGTACTCTCTGAGAAGTAAAGTTTCACTGTGAACATTCCCATTTTAAAGATGAGCAGACTAAAGGATGTGCTGAAGTTCACACAGATGATACCTGGAAACAGCCAGAAATCCATGCTGTCAATCTTTGTTTTCTCATAATTAAATACTGTATTTTGCTGACTCTTAAAGAGTTTCAGCTTGTATTCTAGAAGTAATAAAAGGTGATTACAGGGTTCTAGGTGGTGAAGTAATGGGTGCTTTAGCTTTTCAAAATCTGTTTATTATGTAGCAAGTGGATTGAAGTTGGGCAAGAATGAATTGGGAAACCAATAAACCAGATAAGAGATGGTGGAAGCTCAAGAGAGAGGGTGAGCATTACAAATAGAAACAGATGATTTGGGAAATATTTTGCAGGTAGAACTAACCTAAGTTGCTAGTGAATTAGATGAGAAATGTGTCAAGGACAATTCCCAGAAGTCTTGCTGGCACACTTAGTTGGATAATGTGCCCTTTCCTAGACGGAAACACTAGACTAATTGCAAGCTAAAGAGTTCAGTTTATAACGTGTCACATGATCAATAACCGTGGCATTTCCGTGTACTATTCAAATAAGCCACTGTGTAACTCTGTGTTAGATATGAGTTCTAAATTTCTCTTCAGAGAATTAATATGTCAGTATGTTCAATTCTTTGCCTTCTACTTTTAAACTTAATTTCCTCGTAGAGCAACCTTTTTTGATTACCTGCTCCACCCTAACTCATTCCGATCACCTGCTACCTGCTCTGCCCTGACTCCCGCCAAAGCATTCACCCCGTCGTTCCGTCATTCTCTTTAAATTAGCCAATCGGAATTAGTTTAGCCTGTGTGGTCTAACCCTAGCCAATAGGGGAACGACACAGCAGCAGAGCATAAGAACCCCTTCCCCCCCCTTGTCCAAGTGTGAGCTCACCATTGCTCCATCTGTAAGGGCGCACCCTTCTTTAGAAGTAACTTGCCTTGCTGAGAATTAAAAAGAAAATTTTATATTCGAGTGCTATTCCTTTTGTGGCACCGAAACTTCATACATAACATATGCACCTTAGAAAACATACCTGAAGATGTAACTTTAGGTGTCAGAAAATATCTATGGCATTAAAAGCAATGAGAGTGAATTTGATGACCTGGAGGGAAGGTGTAGAAAGAGAATAAAAGAGAAAATGGGAAGTCAAGGCTTTACTAACACCTCCATTTAGAAAATGATAAAGGAGATATTTTTGACTACAGAATGTTCTAGTTTTTCTTTTCTCTCTGAACATCTTTCCTACTCATTCTTTGATTTTTAATCTAGTAATGTGATACTCTCAGGTTCTTCCTGTGCTTATAAATCAGTTATAAAGAACAATGGTCATGGTTGATCAATGTAGAAGTTAAATGAAACATTTAAGCAACTAGTGAATAGTACCCTGCGAGAATGCCCTAAGAGTCCGTTCCTCCTTGACCTTGGTTTAGCACTACAGGACAGGCTGTTGTCGCAAGAAAAATGTCACACCAAAAGATTGTTAAATCAAGGGAAGATCTCTTGTTGGCTGTTTGTATACACTTTGTTGTGGAAATGCTGAGTCCTTTAGTCTTTAATCTTAGTCTGCCAGCCTGACAGCTTTGAAATTGCTGCAGAAAAGCTCCCTGAAAGAGATAAATCAGTATATCATCTGCATAAAAAAGACAATGTATCATCATGGTAAAAAAGATAACCAAATGAAGTGTAGATACTGGGGAAAAGCTCTCATAGGAGGCTCCATAAGAAGACAAGGGAATTTAAGAAGTTTAAGAAAACCAAAGACACATAAACCATACAGTAATATAAAATTTCCTCATGGAAGTTATACATACACATGCACACACACACAAATCTAATTACGAGCTTCAAACATTTCCTGAAAGTCTCAGGACATCCTGAGCCTGTAATTATAGTTAAGGAATAAACAAAAATAAAGATCCCAGGCATACAGTGAAAAGGTCAACATAATAAAAATAATAAGCTTCTCCTTCAGATAAGAACTCTCTGTAGGACCAAATTCAATTTGGCATTTAAGTAATAATTTGATAACATCTGATCCCAATGTCTAAATGGATCTGATGTGAGGAATACAATATGACACATAAACTGGAACTACCACACCAGAATATGCAGTAACGTCTTTGTGTAAAAACAAGGTGGCTTTGAAAAATAGCAGAAACTTAATTAATTCTCTGAAGTCAAGGAAGCTCCTGCTTTATTGAAAGCCTAACTAACCATTACAATCCCGCTCAACTGAAAAAGTGATTGGTAATGGGAATGTTTTTCAAGGCTACAGTGTTTCTTATGAATTAACCCATAAGCCCTACTGGAAGCAGAGCCTGATAGTGGTATTGTACAGCTGCTCTCATGCCCTTGTGGTGATGAAAAGCAAAAGAAATTTCAATATATGCTATAGGACCTGAAATAGACAGGTCAGAATAAATGGATCATTCAGTGTCAGAACAAAACATGATGATGGTCAGAGGTGCCAATTAACTGCAAATGTTCTCAGTTTTCTTAAACAACAAATTCCAATGGTTGAACTTCGGCTCAGTGCACTGTTAATCATCTGAGAGATGAATTAACACTGAAACAACTATTTTCATCTTTTTTCACTTCAGTTTTCAAGAAACATGATAAGCATTTTTTTTTTTTTTTTTTTTTTTTTTGAGATGGAATCTCACCCTGTTGCCCAGGCTGGAGTGCAATGGCACAATCTCAGTTTACTGCAACCTCCGCCTCCCGAGTTCAAATGATTCTCCTGCCTCAGCCTCCTGAGTATCTGGGATTACAGGTTCCCACCTCCACGCCCAGCTAATTTTTGTATTTTTAGTTGAGACGGGGTTTCATCATGTTGGCCAGGCTGGACTTGAACTCTTGACCTCGTGATCCACCCGCTTGGGCACCCAAAGTGCTGGGATTACAGGTGTGAGCCACCACACCAGCCATGATAAGCCTTTTATAAAAACCAAAGATTCATTTGGGGAATATCACAATATAGCAATAGTTGGTGAATAAAACTGCAAAACAAGAACAAGAATGCTATATTGAAAAAGGTGGGAACAACAAAGTAAAATAAGCTTCATTTTATTTTATGTATGTAGGTAGGTATGCATTTATTTAGACACAGGGTCTTGCTGTGTCTCCCAGGCTGGAGTATGGTGGCACGATCGATTGTAGCCTCGACCTCCTGGGCTCACGTTATTCTTCCCCATCAGCCTCCCACATAGGTGGGACTACAGGTGTGTGCCACCATGCCCAGCTAGCTTTCATTGTTTATAGGGACGAGGTCTCGCTATGTTGCTTAGGCTGGTTTGAACTCCTGGATTCAAGTGATCCTCTGACCTTGGCCTCCCAAAATGCTGGGGTCAGGGGCGTGAGCCACTGCACCAGGCCAAACAAGCTTTAAAACGATGTTTTCAATTGTGTAATGCGCTTGAATTAATCTTATGCTACTATTGACCATGCTACTATTGACCAATGCTACTATTGACAATGCTAATATTTACACAACTGATTAACATTGTCAGGGAGAAAAACTGAATTTGAGGAAAATAGCCGAAGTATCTTTTAGGAAGCTGATTGGATATGATATTGGTGTTGGCATAAATTTTCTACATAACTTGAGATTTCAGAAAACAGCAGTTAGAAGTTTCCAACTAATTGTGAAATAGACGATATTAATTTATTTTATCTCCCTTTCCATACCCATTTTGTTTTCCTTTGTGGACCTACATTATCATACAGGTAATTTGAGTTTCTCAACACTGCATCATCACAGAGCATCCACACATCATACCCTACTGTCTCATTTTAACCCTCCCACCCACTGACATAAAGCTCTGTCTTTCTGTATCTCATTCCTTCCACAGCTACCCTTTTTCTGGTATTAATGCATAGTTGCAAGTTAGTATGTTGAAGACACATTTTGAAATCAAAAGTTTGGACTCAATTTCCAGTTCTGTTTTGCAGAAGAAAGAAACTCTGAGAACATTATAAAACCTCTCTATATGTATTTTCTGTTCTGTTAAGTAAAACTAACAACAACATCAGAGAGTTTAAGTAAAGATAAAATGAGAATGTGGATGTAGAAAATGATTTTCCATATATGAATGTCATTATTAGCCATGTGCTGCCACATTCAGGTATACATGCCCATTAGAAATGAATCTAATTTTAAATTTTCAGGCATAGAGTCTAGTTAACACGTAGAATTCTGGTTACATTCCAGAACCTATGTGCAGAATTTATTTTGGTTTTGGTTTTTGGGGTCGATAAAGATCCACTAAACCTCCGGTATGAATGTTGGAAAGAATATGAGATTGTGAACATCATTTATTTTCTCTGCCAAGAACATTTTGAACATCTTAGCTATGTTTGATTAATTTTCAGACTTATGAGTTGACCCCCTCAAGGAAAAACCCAGAAAACATCTCAAAAACTTCAATTCAAAAGTGAAAAACTTTAGGAAGTAGGCTCATCAAAAATTTATTTTGTTCTCTAGGGCAGTAGTGGTGAGGGCATCCAATTATGAGGCCAGCGGTGATTACAATTCCCTGGGACAGACCTAGCTTCAAGTGAGAAGTGGCGGTCATGGTGCCTACTGACATTGCTCCATGGGGTGGTGGCAGCGTCAGTAATGCTTCATCAGGTGAACTCTGAAGGAAAGGTGTTGGCATCATTCCTGGAAACATAGCCTGAAGCTTGGTTTTTCCATGCCAAAAAATTTGTGAGTTACCCAATATTCTTTTAATAGACACCATTTCTGCTTAATCAGCCAGATTCAGTTTTGGCTCATGGCAACAAAGAACCCTGACTAATGCATCCATTCATTACCAGTTTGCAACCATTGAAGTGATATTCAGAGTAGGTGCACAAGCTGCAGAGAATAAATCCACCACCAGACTCTGAGTAAAGGTGAAACTTAAGGAGAAGCACTCACTAACTCATTTCAATTGGACAAAATGTCCCACAGAAAAAAAGACAAAGTGTGTGGCTCTCTCCAAGGCCTGATCAGCTTAGCTGCCCACAATTAAATAGAAACACACACACACACACACACACACACACACACGAGAGAGAGAGAGAGAGACAGAGAGAGAGGCATAGGGGTAGGAAAGTCCATAGGTACAATTGAAATATGGATCTGCCCATTGTCATATGGGGCTGTCTTGAAATCAACAAGCTGACTTAGTTTTGAAAGTGCTTTACTATCTAAACTACAACTTGCTGGGACTAAAAGAGACTATTTGAGATATAAAATGACCCCGACCCCTCAGTAGGTGACAAGCAGGAGGCAGGATGAGAAAGTTGCTCAGCCCCCAAGAAGGCCATCTCCTCCAAGTTCAGATGTGGCCAAGCCAAAGGGTGGAAGAGGAAGAGCATTAACAAACAGTAGATGCAGAAGCACCTTCAAAGAGCAACCAGAGCTTAATCAGCGAACATTGCCCACACTTGGTGTAGAGCAACCAGGCAGCTCCGGCTCACTGAGATTCCAGATTGCTCTGGCTAATGTCTGCTGTTTGCCCAGTATCTCTCCTTTCAGGATAAGATCATCCTGTATCTATTCCACTATTGTATATCTGGGGTCTGAAGGAGAGGAGAGGACAGGACAGCAGATTTCTTTTCTTTTTAGTTCACAAGTCTCAGGTCCCAGAGGATGCTCCTGTGAACTGGGCATAATCGAAAGCTCTTGGACACTGAACTGGATTCAGTGGGTGTTTAAGACTTTTAGGCTTTCTCCGTTGGAAAAGAGATTAGTGTGTTCTGCACGTAAAAAAGCTAGTGAACGGAATCTTTTGTGACCTGAAGGGTGGATAGTGATAGTCTATGTTGTGTTGGTGTCAATCACAGATATTTCTAACTGTCCAACAGGCATGATATAATTGTGCTCTCTGTGCCTTAGGAGTAATGAGTGGTAAGTTTACCTCTTTGCTCAGTGTAAAGCAAGTGTCACTTATGATAGGAAAGCTAAAGAGACAGTGTGCAATTTATTACTCTCTCCTTCCCCCCCCGCCACAGAGACAATATTCCTGGTAGTGGCTGTTCCACCCGCACAAGACCCAGGGTGGCAATGCGGAAGAAGAGAAATCCCAGTGACTCTTGCTAGACACACAGCAAGAGGAAGAATACAACCTCTGTTGCTTTAAGCTGCTGAAAGGGGAGGTCATTGTTTTTACCATAGCATGTCTGAGCCCACCCTGCTTGGCAGAGATATCATGAAGCTCAATCTCTAATCCTGTTGCTGCAGGCCATAGGTATGCTGGAGAGGGGGATAAGGTAAAAGAAAGACCGACTGATATCTTACAAATAAATGATCTTTGCTGTCTTAAATCTAAGATTTCTTAATACTAAGAGCGAGCGCTAAAAAGCAACAGGATATAACCTTGCAAATACAAGGTTTCCATGTGTTTGGAAGTAAAATCACTTTCATTAGAATTAACATTTTGATTCCAATTGCCACGCACAAATAATGAAACAAGGAAAACCTATGCAGCAAACAGTTAACCTACTGTCTACGTACATGTACATAAAACCTACACTCACATGAGGAAAAGCAATGAATACTGGTTAACTGGGAGAAGACCCCTCTGGATTAGGAATATGTTGGCAAATAATATTAAAATTTTACCAGATTATAATCTGATTTCTAAGGTTTGTTTTATCAATCTATCAAAATAAAGTTGATAAACTGAAACCGTTCCCAGAAGAAATGAGAAGCTTCATCCCAGATTCACAGATAGGATTGACTTGTAAGTCTCTTACCTACCCATTCACCTAAACCACAGATCCTTTGCTATCACTAAATCACTCTCCTTTTATTTGCTTTTATTTAAGAGTAAATATTCACAATCTGTTCTGATTAACATTATTACTTCTTAGCAATTTTCATCTTTTTGATGGTAATACAAAAGCAAGTTTATATCTAGTATTTTCAGGATTAATATCGGCCGGGCGCGGTTACTCACACCTGTAATCCCAGCGCTTTGGGAGGCCGAGGCAAGTGGATTACTTGAGGTCAGGAGTTCAAGACCAGCCTGGCCTACATGGCGAAACCCCGTCTCCACAAAAAATACAAAAATTAGCTGGGTGTAGTGGTATGCACCTGTAACCCCAGCTGCTTGGGAAGCCGGAGAATCACTTGACACTGGAAGGCAGAGGTTGCAGTGAGCCGAGATCCTGCCACTGCACTCCAGCCTGGGCAACAGAGAGAGACTCTGTCTCAAAAATAAACAAAGAATTAATATAGATTTTTATTTCTCCTGGAAGGTTAATAACTTAAAGAAATAATTTTATTTTTCTAAAGAGATAGTTTGCTTAACTAACGTATCAAAGAAGTAAATAAGCATACCAAACAAGGGAAATCGAATAACATTCACATGAATTAAAAACAAAAGCAAAAAGACAAAAATGATTATAGAATTAAGGAATAAAGGAGCTATTTTACTTTGATTGAGGAAATACCTTGAACAAATCAACAGAGAATAAAACTAAATGCTCATATTTCTAGATGAGAAAAACTCCTAGCAAAGTCTCATTTATCCTTCTTCTACTTGTGACATCGCCATTGTCTTGCTTTAAGAAGAAATTACTGAGAAAGTTGCAAGTTTGTGAATCACACTGTTCTCCTTTAAACGCTTGTTTTTCTCATCTTCCTAACTTCCTCATTTAAATTTGATTTTAGAAACTTAAATTGCAAAAAGACATCCACTCACAAACATTAGGTTTATTTTCTAGGTTAGCTATGGTATAAAATTATTAAGGCCCAAGTTCATGAGGAAGGTACTTATCTATGTTCTTATTCTTAAAGAGATCAACTTTAGTTTAAATGGTACAGATTTGCTCCACTGTCCTAGAGAAAATATAGTTCAACGGCGAGAGAGGTGTTATTAAGCAAAATAATAATAATAAAATAAAATAAAATGAAAAGGGAGGTATGTGTTGAAATAAAGTGGCTCTTGCAGAACCAGCATAAGAAGAGTCCATACATTCATCTGATAACCATGTTGTAGCAGTCCAGAAGTCTGAGTTTTGTAGTCCAAGTAGGATATGGGACTTTCATAGCTAGAGTTGCTACATCCACCTTGGAAAAGTTACAAATCAGTTCTTGGATAAGTTTCACAACATTAAGGGGCACTCCCAGTCTTTCCTGGGAGGTCCTTTTTGAAGGCACAAGGCTTTGCTCTCACATGGTTGCTTTTTGAGACCTTAAAGTCCCTGCATGTTCCAACTACCATTTGAATATCTGACAAGTAAAATATGAATTCATTAAATGACAAGTTAGCATAGGTAATGCCAGAAAAATATTGGTATTGGAAAGGTGCAAATGAAAGGAAAATGACAGATAGCATGTCACATTTGGAGAAATATAATCTTAAGGGTATTCACTGGGAAAAAGGCTAAGAACCAATGTCAGCTTTAAAGAGACTAGACCTTACTGCAGACCAGGGGTTCTCATAAGAGTGATTTTGACACTCCTCCACCTCTATCCCTTCAGATACTTTGGCAACGTCTGAAGCTATTTTTGGTTGTCACAACTGGATAGAGGTCAGAGATGCTGTTAAACATCTTGCAATGCACAGAAGAGCCCCATAAAACCAAGCATGACGCCATGATCCAGCACTAAGTGTCAAAAGCTCAAGGCTGAACAACTCTTCTGTGGACAGTTCCAGAATTCTAGAACTCACATATTCATCACGCTCCCAAATCCCAAAAGAAAACAAACAAACCAAAAACTAGATTTTTTATATCTTCGGAAAAGTTTCTTTAAATAAAAAAGAGAGCTAATTTTTTCCTATGAACATTTATATTACATCACGTCACAACACCTTGAAAGAGTATAAGTGCTTTGATTTTAGTCAGATCTCACTTAAAAAAAATTCATTTTGCTGATTATCAGCTTTCTACTTTGGATGCACTAAACTCTTAGTATTAGTTTTCTCATCCGAGGAAATGGACACTTCAAAGCTTCATTTTGGCAATGCTATAATGAGTAAATGACAATATTCAGAAGGACCACTCAGTGCAAATAATACCAAATGGTATTATTATTGTTATCATTATCTCCGTTTTGTATGGGATAATATAGGCTACTAAAATCCTATGCAATTAAAATGGAAAAAGTCTAAAGAATACTAATATTGTTCTAGTGGAAGATCTCAGTAAGAAAGAATAGACACAAAATACATTTTTCTCAAGCCTCAAAATTCCCAGCTGACATGGTTCCTTTTGGAAAATGGGACACTAAGTGATAGGGTTTGGCGCTGTGTCCCCACCCAAATCTCATCTTGAATTGTACTCTCATAATTCCCACATGTTGTGGGAGAGACCCAGTGAAAGATAATTGGATCATGAGGGCAGTTTCCCCCATTCTGTTCTTATGGTAGTGAATAAGTCTCATGAGATCTGATGGTTTTATAAGGGGTTTCTGCTTTTGCTTCTTCCTCATTCTCTCTTGCCGCCACCATGTAAGAAGTGCCTTTTGCCTTCCACCATGATGGTGAGGGCTCTCCAGCCACATGGAACTGTGAATCCATTAAACCTATTTTTCTTCCCAGTCTCAGGTATGCCTTTATCAGCAGCATGAAAACAGACTAATACACTGAGCTAAGACTAACTTGTCTTCCGTATGAAACAGAACATGCTGATAAAATAGGTACTTGCTATATTTTAAACTAATGGAATTCACTAATGTAATGGGAGAGGGGTATGTCACGTGCACACTCTAAGGTAAATCCCAGTGAGTTGCACTTTGTATAATCCAGTCTACTTGAGTGGGAGCAGAAACTGACTTACTTGTCTCTAACCAATAGAATATGGCAAAGGACATACAAAACTGTGATTATGTCAAATTACATAAGACTCTCTTAGCACTCTGAAGAGATTATCTTGTTGACCTTAAAGAAGCAAACAGCCCCAGAGCAGGGAACTACAGGCAGCCTCTAGGTTTTGAGGGTGGCTTTTAGTCTGTAAGCCTGTGTGACTAGGACTTTCATTTATAGAGCCACAGACAAATATATTCGGCCAATGCTGAATAATCGTGGAAGTATGTTCTTCCAGTTAAGCCTCCAGTTAAAAATACATCCCAGATAACATCCTGATCTTCATTTGGGGAAACCCTGAGCAGAGAACTAAGATAATCCATGCTCAGACCACTGACCCATGGAAACTGTGAAACAACAAAAGTGCATTGTTTTGAATCCACTAAGGTTGTAGTAATTTGGTGTGCAGCAATAGAAAACTAATGTGAGAGGATTGGCTGGTTATATAGCATCCCTAAAGTACGAGTAAAATCTTGGATATTTATGATATAAAGGATCATTCAATGAAACTAGGACATAAACAAGTTCTATGAGTCATGGATCCAAACCAGTTAGGCATGATAGACCTATCTTACAATTGTATTGTCTGATTACACACACAGACACACACAAACAGACACACAGTGATACATAGGAAAATAAGACTATTCACAGTTGTGAAAATATTTCATACTTATTTTACTAAAAATTTACAACTGGATCTTCAAAATCTATGTTTTCATGCATGAATTTCATATCCTCTGGAGATAAATGCGAACCAATTAAACCAATTTACTATGCAGGAACTCTTAATTGACAGTACTCCTACAACATATTATCATGCCAGTAATATATGGAATATATGAATATTTCAAAATTATAAATGTTATGGTAAATATTATAGGTACATGAAAGTCAACATGAAAAATTAGAATGCAGTTATCCATTGACAAAATATAAGATCATACTAAATGGGCTTAGGAAAAACCCTCTTGCAATTGAACAATGTTGAAGTCAAGGTCAAATTTTAAAGGAATGCATGATTGTATTATACCTTACATATTTTTTTATCAGCAGCATGGAGAGGACACTTTAATTGACTTAGAAAATATATTACTATAGAATTATATATAAGTGTAAAAGAAAGTCACTTAACCTGGTAATCAGTAGGGAAAAAAAAAACATGAAGCAGCATTACATTTATACACGTAATAAATATAGGCAAAATGTGGAAGAGAAAACTGTGAGCAAAATGAAAGATGGCCTTGTCTAAAGAGGACAGCAAGCCTCACAGAGGGACATATCTTCCCTCTGAGCCTGTGCATGTCCTCCACATACTTCCCTTCCTCACATTTCAGTTAAAACATGATTTTCAGATAAGGGTTGTGATTTTCCTGGTCCGAAAACCATACATGGCTTTTAGAATCCTTGTTAGAGTTAGATGATAATACAATCTGGGCAACATTTACACTAATTAGCTTATTTTATACAAATGCACCAGGCTGATATTATTGATGTCACCATGAACACTTTGTTCCTTTTGTATTTAAAACAAACATGCAAATGGATAATTAGGTAGAAAAACCTCCCAAATAACTTTGAACAGGGTGAAGTCACAGCAGCAATAAGTATCCGGTTCAAAAACAGGACTGAAAACAATAGAAGAATAGGTTAATCTGGTGAGTGTTAGTTTTCTATGTCTATAGAATACAATAATAACACATACGCTTATTGTGCTAGTCAAATCATATTATGTTTATTAAAAAATAATGTCTTACAAATGGAACCAAATTTCATTTCTTCAAATGTTGTTCTTGCTGGTTTTAAGTTATCCAATCACTAAATAAAACCATAGCCACTATTTCCTTTGATGCAAATGGTAGTTTTCCCACTGGATTCCATTATAAAAGGTTCTCAATAAACATTAGTTTTAAAGAAATATTCCCTTTTTATTTAAGATGCCAAGATTGTAGATGAGCACAGAAGGTTATATGTCTTCTTTCAACTCAGTGTTACTGACGGCATGAAAGTTCTGTTGGCAACAAATCCTTGCAGTGTAGCATCGAGAGGAAGAAAACTCAAGGTTAGACTACTTTGAAGGTCCCTGGATTAGGACATTCATGATAAAGCAAGAGACTGCAAAGCCAACCCCAGTATAAATGATAATCAGAAACCACTGAATTGTTTCTGTACTATTCTGGGCAAACCTTCCTGTGTAATTGCCACAACAGGGAAGGGCCAGTCTTCCTTCTTTGCATAATGCGAGGAAAATATTGGGTCAGATGGCAGGATACTTTCTTTCATTATTGTTCCATAATTGCTGAAGTGAAGAAGTATAACAGCAACCCATTTTAGGGACAGGTGGGTTTCCTAGTAGCAAATTCAAATGGTGTTGGTTTTAGTAGTATTGGTAATTCCGACAGCAAATATCTTTGCACAACTCAAATGAGGTAGATAAACAAATTCAGATAATGCTACAAGGCGAGTGCCTCCTGCAGTTCTCTGAGCCTCCTGAAGCTGCGGTAGTGACACAGCATAATTCACTGACTCTCTAGAGTGTCACAGTCTAATGGCATTTCACAGCCATGGCACATCATATTACATTATGCTCACAGTGTCACCACGTAAGCCACAGCACCATAAAGTGATAACATCACATAATGAGACATGCAAACTCAATGTAATGTGACATACAAGAAAATCAATGCAGCATATCACTAAAAGTACCCCAGTTTGGAAGGGGTGGGGGTACCTATGGGCATTTCAAATGAATTTACAGATCATTCATTTCCAACATAATTTTACTGTATTTAATTTCTGTGCATCTACAGACTTCCACAGAGAAATCTCATGTTGAATTTGCAAGCTGTGCAACTACACAACCATATTTCTTTTCCAGAGGAAGCCATGTAGTAAAATGTAAATACGTAGCATAAAATATTCGAAAAGAATTTAACCAACGGCGAGAATTTCATTTTAATGGGATGTTCTCTTTGCAAATATTGTGTAAAGGGCTACACATTTCTTAAATTAACTGGCACAATTCTGACCTCTCAACATGAGAAAAGACCCTTTCAAAAGAAAGAAATAGCAATTATAAAAGGATTAAAAGATAGGACTTATCAGGAAAGACTACACAGTACAGGGAGTGCTGGGTAGAATTAGAAACTAGAGCAACAAGCATTTCTTCAACAATACAGTCTTTTGTTGTAGGAGGAAACACTCTCAGCTAATATTACCTCAAAGCCAGGCAACCAGTTACTATAGGAACTCTCTAGGACTAAACGTCTGATACCAAACTACTGGCAACATTGCCTTTGCAGTTTACAGCAAGAAGCACAACAGTGCGCTCTCAAATATAATAATGAGCAAAACTCCACAGCAGTTATAGCAGATAAAAGGAAAGATGGAGTTAATGTCATTAAGAAATAGTTTAGGGCCGGGCACAGTGGCTCACATGTGTAATCCAGCACTTTGGGAACCAGAGGTGGGCGAATCACAAGGTCAGGAGTCTGAGACCAGCCTGGTCACCATGGTGAAATCCCATCTCTACTGAAAATACAAAAAGTAGCTGGGCGTGGTGGCAGGCGCCTATAGTCCCAGGTACTCGGGAGGCTGAGGCAGGAGAATCGCTTGAACCTGGGAGGCAGAGATTGCAGTGAGCCGAGATGGCACCACTGCACTCCAGCCTGGGTAACACAGCGAGACTCCATCTCAAAAAATAAATAAATAAATAAATAAATAAATAAATAGATAAATAAACAAACAAACAAACAAATAGTTTAGACAATTGATGGTGTTTCTAAACAGCAGAAGTCACTGAATTTCAAGGTGGTAAAACATGCCTAGCAACACTGAATTAGACTAGAAGATATTTGTTTTTGAGACAGAGTCTCACTCTGTCACCCAGGCTGGAGTGCAGTGGCGGCTCACTGCAACCTCCGCCTCCTGGATTCCAGCAATTCTCCTACCTCAGCCTCCTGAGTAGCTGGGACTACAGGCTCCCACCACCACACCCAGCTAATTTTTGTACTTTCAGTAGAGACAGGGTTTCACCATTTTGGCCAGGCTGGTCTCAAACTCCTGACCTTAGGTGATCTGCCCGCCTGAGCCTCCCAAAGTGCTGGGATTACAGATGTGAACCACTGCACCCAGCTGAAGATATTCTTAAGATAATTTTACGCTTTTGAGGGTATTGTTTTCTAATTTTCATGGCATAGTTTTTCAGACCGAGTCAAAGAAATTTGGCAACTAGATTTAAAATAACAGAAAAATGTAATGAAAGAAGAGTTTTAAAGCACTATTATATACATTTATACAAGTTCAAAACTCTCCCTTGTATATTTTTGATGGAAATATGTTTTGCCATGTGCCTCCTTTGATTCTGTCCAACGTAAACATTAGGAAAGCAATCACTTTAGCACTGTTTCCAATCTGGGAATGCATGTGGATCACTCAGAGCAGTTGTCTATCCTCTTCCTCTGCAGTTTTAAAACCATCTACTTTTCTATTTTGCCATGTTTGACCAGATACTTTGGGGTTGAAATAGGCACAGCCTGAAAGTGATCAAAGTTTATTTAGAGGCTAAAGTAGACAGTAAATTATAGAAATAACAATTATGTTGTCAAATAAAAAAAAATTCTGTATTTTCCTCATTTTCTTTGTGTGTGTGTTGTAAAAGTCACACAACATGAAATTTACCTTTTAATAAATTTCGATTAATAGTAACAGTGCAGAATTGTAAACCTGAAACATAATGTTATACAGCAATTTTCTAGAACTTTTTCATTATGTACAACTGAGTCTTTCTACCCATCGAACAGCAGCTTCCCACTTCTCCCTTTCTCGTTGCAAGTGGCAAGCAATTCTCCTTCCAGCTTCAAAGAGTTTGACTACTTTAGATTCTCATACAGATGAACAGCACACATTTATCTTTCTGTGACTGGCTTATTTCAATAGCATAATGTCCTCAAGGCTCATGTGCACTGTACCATCTGACAGAAGTTCCTTCTTTTTTATGACTGAATAATATTCTATTTTATATATTAAAATAGATAATCTGGGTAATTCATGGGATAAAGCCATTGATGTGGAACGTTTAGCTATCCTTTTAGATCATTTGTTTGCAGGTTTCCTGGTCCATTTTATTGTCATTAAAACCAAGGAGGAAACTGGTAAATATAATATAAGTGTATGATATGTAAAAACTGTTCACCTTGGATTAGATGTAGCTTACTCTGCAAGTTCTCCAATGCTGGGCTCTGTTATGCACCTGCTTTGACTCAATTCTGTTCTTGTGTGTTGTGATATATTATTTGAGTGTTTATGGCATGTCCCCCCCGCTACAATTATGGCAAGCACCTTTAAAATTAAATTAACATTGAGTTGCAAACTAAATCATACAAAATAATATAAAACTTAAAGAAACGTATAAATTAATTTTTGGCAAATGCAGGCAATGCTCAGAAGGATAAAATCAAGGACTGTTAATCACAAGTATTGATCCATTAAAAGTAAAGCTCTTGGGCCGGGCGCGGTGGCTCACGCTTGTAATCCCAGCCCTTTGGGAGGCCGAGGCAGGCAGATCACGAGGTCAGGAGATCGAGACCATGGTGAAACCCCGTCTCTACTAAAGTACAAAAAATTAGCCGGGCGTGGTGGCGGGCGCCTGTAGTCCCAGCTACTCGGAGAGGCTGAGGCAGGAGAATGGCGTGAACCCGGGAGGCGGAGCTTGCAGTGAGCTGAGATTGTGCCACTGCACTCCAGCCTGGGCGACAGAGCGAGACTCCGTCTCAAAAAAAAAAAAAAAAAGGAAAGCTCTTGTAGACTCAAGTTCCCAAGAGGACAATATCATGAACCTCTGATATCCCTAAAAACTATAGTACATGACAGTCCTCGGGTGTATGACAAGATGTTCATAAAACACATGTCAGTGTATAAATAAATAATCACCCATCTCTGGGAAAGGCACAGTTTTCTACTTCAACCAGGGACACATTCGGTACCAACATTGCATCCGTGTTCCCTCCCCCACTCCTTTCTTGCCTATTCTGGCCACCTCAATAACAGGAACACTGTCCTTAGACCTCCCTCTGAGCATTCAGAGCCCTCAAGTCAGGGACACACTTCACGAAGAGAGACTTAGTCAACAGTGCAACGCTGCTGCCATTTTCCTCAAAATTAACTCTTTAATTTGATGTGATTTTTTTTCTCCACTCCCATAACGTGGCACACCTTAATCCAAGGCCATTAGGGAGGACTTACATCCCCCTTCTCCATAATGTGGCAATTAGAGAGGACCCAATTCCCCCTTCTCCATAATGTGGCACACCTTAATCCAGGGCGATTAGAGAAAATCTACTTTCCCCACATTAACCAAGCCCCAGCCTTCCCCCATTACACATTCAAAAAATGTGTCAGAACTGTTCTGGCTATTACTTGAAAGGATTATGAAGAGGCTGTTTTGGTGTTTGTTTTGTTGTTTACTTACACATGTTGCTATCCACTCATTAGAACTGGGTTTTATTCATTATCATGTTTTGATAATTTCAGAAAAATGAGATTTTCTTAGTACAATTAGTATTAATTTATTCTATCTTATTAAAAACTACATTTCTAATAGTATATTATTTCTTATTTTGCCTTACTTGATCTTATTTAATTTTTATCTTTTTCTGATGCAAAGCTGCTCATCAATTGTATTTCTAAAGAGTAATTTTAAAGATTCATTTTCAATGGATGCCACCTACAAATTTCAAGGTGTGAAATATAACTAGGAGTGTTTCTTTTGTGCTTAAAACATCACTTCAGTATTTAAACGATGTTTACAATGTGAAATGAAAACTCAAATTATCTAGGTAATCCCTACTGGATAAGGAGAAAAGGCTTTGCTTGAAATACCGGCCAATCAGAATGAAATAAAACAATTTTTTTTGGCTACAGATATTTTAATAGCCTCACTTTTGCCCTTATAAATACACAAAGACACTTTCTGAGAATAAAACTGCACTTAAAAGTATTTTTTAATTAACAATTAAGTTATCAGCTTTCCACAAGTTTGTCGATCCCTATTACTTATGATAAGTTACCTTTTAACAAGCTCTTTATGGACATAAGCACTCATCTATCACACCATTCAATTTATTGACCTCATTTCACTTAAAAGTAAAGCATCTTACACATGTTGGTATTTTTTTTATTTTAAATTATAGACCAAAGAAGTGAAATGAAAATAAAGTTTTATAATTTTTGAATATTAAAGTGTTGATACGTTGACTTTCAGGAGACAAATAAATGTCAGAGATTTAATTGTCAAAAATATACTTTCACTTTTAATCATTTGTGGCTCAAACAACTGAATAGAACCTTTAGATTCTCCATGGAGCCTACAGTAGGACAGAGGAGAGAGAGTATCTGGAAGGACTTTCCTCTGCTTGTTAGAATGAAGTGTCACTATTTATTCCCTAAATGGCAAAGGGAGGTAAAGGAAGATCTGATAGCGGGACAGAAAGAGATCCTGAGCTCACATATTTGCAGCAGATGTGTGCGACATTTTATTACCAAAAAGAAAACATTTATGTAGACGTTGATCTCAAAAGTAAAATCAAATGCTAAACTTGGTACCATATTGGACTGTAATAAGCCTTCCTCCCTTAACGTTTGAAACTATGTTTTTATATGGTGACAGTGACATTTTATATATTTAGCCCATAGTTTTAACAGCTCCTAAATATTCATAATGCTAATTTTAAGTCACAGCATGATTTGTTAATTCTTATAACTCTGCCAAACCTTGATAAATTGGGCTAAATTTGAACCAGATTTTCTAAGCCTTGCAGTGACATATTAATTCAATATTATTACTGTCAAGCATAAAATATGTTCAGAAGCTTCCAGCATCACATCACACCACTTCACAGCTGAACCGGCACTTCATTCCCTTAAACTGACTAACTTATCTGCCATTGAAATAACCAATAAGGTTGTCTATTGTTCTTGCATTTAATAGGGTTCATTCTTTTGACCAAAATTGTAGAGTAGGGAAAGGAAATAGAAAAATTCTTTTGAGAAAAGTAATAGCTTAGGTAGTTAATAAATATGAATGACTATGTTTCACAAAATTTAAAACTGTCAAGAATGAAAAAGAAGCTAAATGTTGTTGATCTACCAAAAGCTAAATATGGTAAATGGCTCTTAATGAGCACAATGTAGAAATGTCTGTTCTTTCCTTAGGGGCATTTCAAAGGAAATAAAGATAGTTTATTGGAATTCTGTCATTTACAGTGCATTATAAATATGCCAATATCTGTTTATACTCTTGAAGAAAATTTTATTTCTTGGATATAAAACTATCATTGTGACATTGTTTCATTTTCACAGCAAGTCGGAACCTGATTTAGATTTTGACTCTAGAGAAGGAGAAGTTCCCTTGTTTTTTATCTGACTCCCAGGGCAAGTTCTTAGCTTCCATGATTTGGAAAATGTAACAGCAAAATGGTCTGGAGTACCAATAACTTGAAAGATAAATGATATAGATACGTCCTCAATAAGTTCTTCTCTTGAAGTATCACTGCTATGACTTCCCATATAAGAGACTATCCCTATCTCTCTATCTGAAGTTCTTTCTCCAAACTTACGCCTCCTCTCTCATGCCCTTAAACCTTATCCCTTTTCACTTACTCAAGCCTTTTTTTTTTGAAACTGTGTTCCTCTTACACATGTTCAATTTTTCCCTCTCTGCTATGTTCTGCTTTAATTGATGCCATCCTGTGTGTAGAGGGTATTTCCCTGGACCCCACTTCTTCCTCTGGCCACCATTTCATTTCTCTTGGTTTCTTTCTCAAAGTCCTCAATATTATATACCTTTTTTCCTTTAAAATGCTGTATTTAAAATGTACTTGCTTCTTTAAAAAAGGTCGTTATTTTTTTAAGTAGCTTGAGTTTTACTGCAAAATTGGGCAGAAAATAGAGTTCTTATATGCTGCCTTCCTCCACGTACTCACAGTCTTTCCACTGTAAGCTTCCTACTCCAGAGTGGTTCATTTGTTACAATCAATAAACCTACACTGGCACATCACTATCACCTAAAATCCATAGTTACATGAGTGTTCCCTCTTGGTGTTTTAAATTCTGTGGGTTTTGACTAATGTATAATAACATGTATCTACCATTACAGTATCATACAGAATAATTTTACTGCCTTAAAAATCCTCTGTGCTCTGCTGAACTATTACTATTACTTCCCCTCCCTTAACTCCTGACAACCACTCATCTTTTTACTGTCTTAATAGTTTTGCCTTTGACATCCAGTTTTTAAGCCATTTAAATGTTTCCAAGCCTACTACTCCAAAATTGTTTCTGATAGGACCACTAATAATTTTGTTAATTAATATACAATGGTCAATTCTTAGTGCTTATCTTAGTTCAATATTTCAGCACCGTTGACAGTTGATCATTCCTGCACTCATGAAAAACACATGTATCTTGTCTTCCATGATGCCTCATTATTCTGGTTTTAGCCACTTCTTTTCTAGACATTTGTGTTCAGTCTCATTCATTGATTATTCCTTTTCTGAAAACACTTAAATGTTAGGACAACCTTAGACTTAGATCTGCTCCTCTACTCCATTCTAACTGTATGACTCTAATTTATAGCATTTAAATGGAATAATTCAAATAACTTACATTTGTTAAAGTTACTGTAACTATATATGATCCTAGTCTCCAGACATAATAGGGTAGATACATTTCTCCCTAACTAAAACTCTGCATGTTACGTACAAAACAAAGTTAAGAAGACTCTGAAAGATAGAGAGGAAAAGGCAGGCCTTATAGCAGCCTGGGTAGTTAGCCTGTATTTATTTTCCTGAGTCTACATTTTGCCTAATACGTTCCATGCTGGCTGCTGATGAAGCCAGTAATCTACAGACATCAACGAGTACAGACAAAAAAAGAAAAAATGCCAAAGGAAGCTGCTCTTTCTAGGCAAAGGACCAAGAAAGGCGCATCCATCTAAGACAGTAAACCTTCAGAGAATAGACACTCTACCCAAACACCGTGAACCAAGCGTGCCCTGTTATTATGACTGTCATCAAAGACCAAATTGAAAGCCTAGACTTCCAGCTTTACCCTGCTGTCCTAAGGTTCCTCTTTTTCCTCACTGGCATAATTCTTAAAAAGGCTTAGAGGGAATAAGGATTTCCATCCCTGTCTGGCAGTAACAAGGACCTACCCCACACACCCAGAGTGTCAGTGGAGACCACATGGGATGCAGTAATAAGGCCGCTCTTCCAATCCTAGCTGAAGTGGTGTCTGCAAAGGTATTCTGGGAAGCCTGAACTATCATCACACCCAGCAGCCATGAGGTTAGTTCCATTGCCAGCATGGTGGTGAAGGAGGACTGCTAAAATGGTATACATGAATAAGATCCAGAATATTATGACCTAATGTTCAAAATGTCCGACATACATAGAAAATCATCTATCATGCCAAAAAGCAAAAAAAACTCAAATTAAATTAGAGAAGACAATCAACAGACACCAATGCTGTGATGACACAGATGAAGGAATTATCTGACTAGTATTCTAAAGCAGCAATTATAAACATAATCCAATGAACAATCACAATTATGTTTGAAGACCCACCAAAGAACAGAAGTTGTCACCAAATAAAAACATAAAGAGGAAACAAATGAATATTTTAGAACTGAAAAATATACAATTGAAATTAAAATTCTAAGAACGAATCGAAGAGGAGAATAAAAATGACATAGGCAATAAAAAATTAACTTGAGGACAAAAGATAGAAATTACCCAGTCTGAGGAGGGGGGCAGGGCTTAAGATAGCTATCTAGACACATTTCATGTCCACCTCCTCCACTTAGAAAAACCAAAATAATATGTAGATTGTCACACTTAGAATACATTCTCTGAAAGACCATGCTGGATTTCAACAGAGAAGTGACAGGAAACACCAAAAGCAGGGAAGGAGAAGGAAGAGAGGAGGCCTGCCTCGCCCAGATTGACTGGGAACCAACAGTTACTTCCAAACACAGGGAAGGAATGAGTGAGGGACTTCCAAGTCGCTCACATCCTCACCATGGAATCATGCAGTCCTGGCAACAGGACAACCCCTTGATCCTTTCAACCCTGAAACTAACATAAGGAGCTTCCAGAAGACTGTAGGACAAAACTACTCCAAACAGGGAGCTCATGCCGTATCTGACATCCTTTCTAGGCCTAAGCAGCTACAGCAAGGTGCCACTGTCCAACTGGGCTTTTGGCCAACTGCCCACTGTCCTGGGATCCAGCAGTACTGGGACCAAGGCATTACAAAAACTCAGGCTGCCACTACTGAGACTGGGGAGTGAGCTAAGAGTGCTCCTGTAGCCAAGGCTAAGAAGCAAGTGAGGCATGGGCTGCAGCTGACAGTACTGGGAAGTGACCACTACTGGGACTGACAGTGGGATGCGACTGGAATGTGAGGTGCTGTTGGGACTTGCTCAACAGCGAGGTGGGGGATCCTGCAGCCAGGTGAGTGGTGCTAGCTAGGCATGGGTTACCACCACCAGGGCAAGCTCTGCTGAGACTGGGACATAAGAGGGATATGTGTTTCTCACCCACCAACGCAGGCTGTGGAAATCAAGGATGGCCTCACCCTCTCCAGTAACAGGGCTTCAGTGTGGTTGCTACTGACGCCAACTTGAGCACTTTGCCTGGAGTCTGAGGATTGCCTGATTGTCATCCACCAAGGCTGGGGTCTGCTCTCGCCTTTGGGGAGCTTGAAAATGAGCCCACTCAGCCAAGCTTTGCCACTCCCATCCTCGAGACAGTGCACAAAGCCTGGTGTTTGGGGGATTGTCTGACCCAAACCAATCCTTAGGCACCTGAGCACTCCTCTCAGGGTCCTAGGGTTGGGCGTAAACTTCCGGCTGCAACAACTTTAGCTAGCACCTGTCTGCAAATGCCACTTTCAGGTCTGGAAACTGGCCTGCTCATTCCTTGGAAGCCAATGCCAACATCAATGAACACTGTTTGCACTTGAGAAAGCCACATGAAGGCCCAAGAATTGACCTGCCCATAGGCACCAACACAGGTGCCAGTGCAAACCATTCTGGGGTAAAAACATAGGCACACTTAGCCCACTGCTACCACTGCTAGGGCCTGAAGACTGGCCTACCTAGAATCCTAGTTCCCAGCACAACTTCTCCACAACCTCCACTAATAACCTCATCCTAACCCATCCAGAAAATCACAGATGCCACTAATGTTGTTTACAGCTGAAGAAATCATACAGAGAGTACACTACTGCACACATGCAGATCTAGAAAAGCAAGGACAAACTAAACTCCAAATTAGCAAAAGAAAAGACATTAATAAAGATTAGAGCAGAACTAAAAGAAATAGACTTAAAAATACAAAGGATCCACAAAATAAAAAGTAGGTTTCTTGAAAATTTTAAAAAAATTGATAAACTGCTCCCTAGACTAACAAAGAAAATAAGAGAGAAGACCCAAAATAAACAAAATCAGAAATGAGAAAGGACACATTACAACTGATACCACAGAAAGACAAAAGACCATTACAGACTTTTTCTTTTTTTATTCAATTTTTATTTTTTAAGTTCCAGGGTACATGTGCAGGATGTGCAGGTTTGTTATATAGGTATACGTGTGCCATGGTGGTTTGCTGCACAGATCAACCCATCACCTAGGTATTAAGCCTAGAATCCTTTAGCTATTCTTCCTGATGCTCTCCCTCCCCTGACACCCTCCAACAGGCCCCAGTATGTGATGTTCCCCTATATGTGTTCATGTGTTCTCATTGTTCAGCTCCCACTTATAAATGAGAACATGCAGTGTTTGGTTTTCTGTTCCTGTGTTAGTTTGCTGAGGATAATGGCTTCCAGCTCCATCCATTTTCCTGCAAAGAATATGATCTCATTCCTTTCTGTGGTTGCAGAGTATTTCATGGAATCACAGATGAACAACTATACACTGACAAACTAGAAAACTTAGAGGAAATGAATAAATTCCTGGAAACATACAATCTGCCAATATTGAATCAGTAAGGAATAGAAATCTGAACCGACCAACAATAAGTAGTGACATTAAATTAGTAATAAAAATGTCTCCCTACAATGAAAAGCCCAAGACCAGTTGGATTCACAGCCAAATTCTACCAAACATACAAAGAAAAACTAATACCAACTGTTTTCAAAGTATTCCAAAAGATTGAAGAGAAAGGTGTTCTTCATAATTCATTCTATGAAGCCGGCATCATCCTGATACCAAAACCAGACAAGGACACAACCAAAAATAACAACAACAACAACAACAAAGATCTACAGACCAATATGCCCGTGAATATATGCAAAAATCCTCAACAAAATACTAGCAAACTGAATCCAACAGCACATTAAAAAAGATAAGACACAACGATCAAGTGAGACTTATCTCAGGGATGTAAGAATGATTCCACATACACAAATCGATAAGCATGATTCATCACATCCACAGAACGAAACACAAAAACCATATGATCACCTAAGTAAACACAGAAAAAAAGCATTTGATAAATCATCCCTGCAATATGCCTGCATGATAAAAACTCTCAACAAACCAGGGATAGAAGGAATATGCCTAA
The DNA here is from genome assembly GCF_028878055.3 of Symphalangus syndactylus. Taxonomy (NCBI): domain Eukaryota; kingdom Metazoa; phylum Chordata; class Mammalia; order Primates; family Hylobatidae; genus Symphalangus; species Symphalangus syndactylus. The sequence continues at coordinate 16,652,418 of NC_072437.2, forward strand.
AAACAATAAAGACTATATACAACAAACCACAGCTAACATACTGAATGGTGAAAATTAAGTCATTCCTCTAAGAACTGGAATAAGACCAGGATGTCCGCTTTCACCACTCCTGTTCAACATGCTACTGAAAGTCCTAGCAAGAGCAATCAGGCCGAGAAAAGCAAAAAAGGCATTCAAACTGGAAAAGAAGAAGTCAAATTATCCCTCTTTGCTGATGATATAATCTTATGCCTGAAAATACCTAAAGACTCCACCAAAAAACTCTTAGATTTTATATATAAATTCAATAAAGTTGCAAGATACGACATCAGTGTCCAAAAATCAGTAGCATTTTTATACACCAATAATCATCTAGCTATAGAAGAAATGAAGAAGGCAATCCCACTTACAATAGCTCCAACAAATAAAAATAAACTACATAGGAATATACTTAGCCAATAAGGTGAAAGATCTCTGCAGGAAAACTACAAAACACTGATGAAAGAAATTCAAGATGACACTAACAATTCAAAAAACATGCCATCCTCATTGATTGGAATAATTAACATTGCCATAAGTGACCATATTTCTCAAAGCAATCAAAAGATTCAACACATTCCCTATCAAAATGTTAACCTTATTTTTCACATAACTTGAAAAAAAGCAAACCTAAAATTCATATGAAACCAAAAAAAGGCCTGAATGGCCAAAGCAATCCTGAGAAAAAAGAACAAGACTGGAGGCATTACATTACCTGACTTCAAAATATATTACAAGCCTACAGTAACAAAACAAAACAAAACAAGAAAATGACCTGATACTGGTATAAAATTGATACCTAGACTAACAGAACAAAATAGAGAACCCAGAAATAAAGCCACATATTTACAGCCAACTAATCTTTGACAAAGCCAACAAGAACTTACATTGGGGAAAAGACACTCTTTTAAACAAATGGTGATGGGAAAATTGGATAGTCACATGTAGAATAACGAAACTGGACTCCCCATCTCTCACCACATACAAAAATCAACTCAAAAAATGGGTTAAGGACTTAGATGTATGACCCCCAAATACAAAAATACTACAAGCAAACCTAGGGAGAGCTCTTATAGACACTGAGCTAAGAAAAGAATTTATGACAAAACCTTCGAATGCACAGGGAGTAAAAACAAAAATAAACAAATGAGACTCAACTACAAAACTTCTGCTCAGCAAAATTCAAAATAACTGGGGTGAAGACACAACCTGAAAAATGGGCAAAAATATTTGTAAACTATTCATCCAACATGGAAGTAATATCCAGAACACAGGAGGAAACCAAACAACTGAATAAAAACTATCTCATTAAAAAGTGGGCAAGGACATGAATAGACAACATTTCTCAAAATAAGAAATACAAATGGCCAACAGTATATTTAAAATGTGCTCAACATCGCTAATAATCAGCAACATGAAAATCACAACCACAAGGAGACATCATCTTACCCCATTCAGAATGGCTATCATGAAAAAGAGGAAAAAAATAACATATAGGTAAGGATCCAAAGAAAGTGAACTCTTACACACCGTTGGTGAAAATGTAAACTAGTAGAGTCACAAGGGAAAACAGTATGAAGATTTCTCAAAGAACTAAAACTGGAACTACTATTCAATCCAGCAATCCCACTACTGGATATTTATCCAAAGGAAAAGAAATCAGTAAATCAAAGTGATACCTGCACTCACATGTTTACTACAGCACCATTCACAATAGCAAAGATGTGGAATTAACCTATTTGTTCATCAATGGATGAATGAATAAAGAAAATGTGGTATATATACATGATGGAATACTATTCAGCCATACAAAAGAACAAAATTATGTCATTTGTAGCAACATGGATGGAATTGGAGGTCATTAAGTGAAATTAGCCAGGCACAAAAAGACAAATAACACATGTTCTCACATATATTTTGAGCTAAAATGTTTGATGACATGGAGGTAGAGAGTGGAAAGAGAAATAATAGAGACTGTAAATGGTGAGTGGAGGGAGGTTGGGAAGGATAATGGTAATTGGTTTAAAAGATACAAACATATGTAAGCTCTAAGAAATAAATTCAGTTTTTGATTGTAGAGTAGGGCAATTATACTTGACAAAAATGTACTATATTCAGGTAATGGATACCCTAAATACCCTGACTTGAACAATATGCATTATATACATGAAAAAAATTTATTATGTACCCTATACATTGGTACAAAAAAAATAAAAATGCTGTTTTAAAAATTGAAAAAAGTAATTGCCCTATGTGAACAACTGTGAGAAATTATGCTAAAATAAGGTGAAAAGAACCTCACGAACCTGTAGGACTGAAAAACCATCTAACATTCGTGTCACTTCCATTTCAGGAGTGAAGAAAGAGAGTAGCACTAAAAATGCATGCAAAGAACGAATGTCTGAAAACTTCTCAAATTTGGCAAAAGGGAAAAATGTACAATTCAAGACCTGAGTGAACCCCAAATAAGACAAACTCAAAAAATCAATTCCAAGACACATCACAATCTGACTTCCAGAAACTGAAGGCAAGGAAAAAATCTTGAAAGCAGTAAGAAATGACATCTTATCTTTAAGCACAAAACAGTTCAAAAGACAACAGACTTCTTACAGGAAACCATAGAAACCAGTAGGAAATGGCACAATATTTGTCCAGGGTTGAAAGAAAAGCACTATCCTTCTAACCAAATAAACAAATGAAAAAATAACTTAGGAAATTATTATTTTTAAGTCTTGTGTACTTGATTGTATTATTTTGTGAGTCTCAAGGAGCCAATTATTCTTCCAATCTCATGTAGCCAAACACGTTAATGAGAGCTCAGAGTTTTAGTCTAATATCTAGATTATTTCCAATGTGTATAATCTTCATATTGCAATAAAAGGAAGCTCAGAGTAGATGACAGAGTATTAATAGCTGTACTGAAATCCTTGTTCAACCACTTACTATGTGAATTTGGACGGCAACTTTTGTCTCTGAGCCTTACTTTTTTCATCTATTAAACGGGACAATAATATCTGTTGCATTAACAGTTAACAGACATAACAATGAGGATAAAAAAGGACAGTATATGACAGTTTCAGATTGAATTTAATTATGGGATTATATAGAGATGTGGATCATTTAATTCATTAAAATATATTAAGCATAATTTTTCCAGTCATAGGAGGAACAAAGAGGTCCATCTCTTTTTCTTAGGGTAGACAGTTAATTTGAGAGATAGATAGACTTGTACACATTCAATAAGGGGCAAGCAGGGAAGGCAGAATATGTTTATAGATGCAGAAATAGATTTATGTGGCAGCAACAAGTGCCTTAATATTAAACATGTGAATGTAAGTCCTGGCTCTGCCACTTATTAGCCATGAATTATTGGACCGATTATTAATATCTCCAAAATTGTATTTTCTTATTGACAAAATAAAATATAAATAATGTCTTAGCAGAAGGATTGTAAAGCTCAAATAAAGACAATTCATGTGAAGCACTTAGCCAAGTGTATGATCGCTAGCATTTTAGAAAGCGATCGAGGATGGTTGCTATTATCACTCGTAAGGCTATTTATCAAGGGTACCTGCCAGGAGGTAGGCTTTAGGGACAGCAAGCTTTCTAGAGGCAAGTGCATCATGGACCGCAAATGCATTCCAAGCTACTAACGTAGGATACCCAAACCCAAAGCTCTGGAAAGCTTCAGGATAAATTCATCCTTCTGATAGGGCTGAAATACAAATAGAAACGGCAAGACAGGTACATTTCCATTTCATTTTAGATCATAATTATTGACAAGAAAGAGCTATTAAGAGTCCTAGAGAAGAGACAGGCATGATAATCACTGTATTTCTTAAAGATAATTCTGATAGCAGAGAGAACAGAGTATATGAAAGTGGGGAGGCTAGAATCAAGAAAATCAATTCTAATGTTGTTGAAATAATCCAAGTAGCAGGTGATAATGGCATGGAAACGGGTAAAAAATAATGATATCAGCAGCAAGGAAAAAGAGATCTTGGAATAATACAAGTGAACGGACTCGTTGAAAAGAATCACACAAGGCAGCAATGGAAAACAAAACAGAAAAAGATCTTCTGAACTTGACATTTTACCACCACAAAACTTTTACCTCAAAGAGTTTGAGAATTGTGTCAAAGACTCAGATCATCTATCTTAGACAGTCTTTTATTTCACCTTTGTGCCAAGCCATCTGCTCCCTCTCAGGGGCAAATACGGTGCTTTACTGACTGACTGGGAAAGCAAATATCCTGAATGCCTAGTTATTGACATTTAAGACTTATATCTTCTCTAATGACTCAGTGGCTGTGATACTCAGTAATGGAAGTTTTTAATTTGTGATTCTGATACACCAAGATCTTTCTCTGCAGCTGGAATGTTGTCTGGTGATGTCATGGTCTGCAGGGATCCCATCCACATATGCTGCATGCAATTTCCTATTATGTACTCCACATAATTGAATGATGCTCTCACCATTTGTTTTCCAATAAATATCACTCATGATGACCTTGAAAATACCTTTTCTACTTCAGATATTCTTTTTGAAGCCCTCATCATTAATCAAAAGAACTAACATAGTAATGTTTATGTTACTCAGAAAAGTAGCAAAAATAGTGTAAGCAAGATATTCAGGTCAAGTTGTTTTTTCCAGCACTGTATTAAATGATACTTTGTTAGAATAAATATATCTCCTTCTATTAACATGTGTGTATCTACATGAATACACATGTTTATACTCAATAATAGTATCTAATAACTATTGACAGTCGCTATGGGCCAGACCCTGTATTAAGCGCTTTACATTTGTGATATTATTTTTATCCATAGAGGTAGTTAATATTATTAGACCCATTTGACAGATGAGTAAAATGAAGCTTCGAGGGTTTGATGGCACTGCTCAAAGTCAGGAAAGAAAGGTGGTGGATTTAGCAAATCTGATACAAAGACGCTTCTTCTGAATGCTATGATATGACAGCGTACATTCTAGCCTGTGCATATCTGTATAAGTACACATGTGTACATATGTGGATATGTACTTGACTATATACAGTGTTAACATGTATCCAGTATACCTAACACAGGTGTCAGGAAGTGTGTGCCAAAGCCCTGTTACGGAGTAATCCTTTGAAGCAAAAAAGAACAACTATAGTTTTAGTTTATTATTTATTTTCCTCTTAGTCTATTTATTCAGAAATACGATTTAAACTGCATAAAAATTTCTATGATTCCACTTTCATCAAAAATTACTAGTAATGCCAATCCAATTAAATGTCCAGAAACCTCGTAAGAATTTCTAAAAATAGCAAGATTTAGAATTTCAGTTTTCTATAGCAACAACCTTACAAAATACCTATAATCAGGGCATTTAAAATTAACTTAGGGAAGTATGAAAGTGTGATTTGCAGGTCACTCAGTTAGTTAGAAAAAAGTCTGAGTTACTGTGCACAGCAGCCTGAGGTATGACTACACATTAATGAGAGTGATTTAATAAGCAATTTTTCAAAATCAGTCTTATTATTATAGAGCAGAGGTCAAAAACTGGCAGGCTACAGGCCGGATTTTGCCCTGAGATATGTTTTGTTTGGCTCACATAACTTTGGCCTGCCCAAGGTTGTAAATCTTTTGAAATAGTTGCCAACATTTGAAAATCAGGAGATACATAAAAACCTGGGTTTCTGGCTTCTTTTAAAAGGCCCGGAGGTCTGGCAAGCTGAGCATTCATTCTCTCAAGACAACTCTAATTTGTATCTGGGCAATCTCATAGCACTCTGTTCTCTATAACTCTGTCTTCTCTCTATTGCTCTACCTTTGTTATAATTTCCTAACACTCAGTCCTCCTTATTCATTTACATTATCTGTGCAAGTTCTGTAATTATTTGAGTCTAGCTGTGCTGTTTGAAAATTATAGCTACTGTATGGGAACGTCTGCTCACCCATCCAAATTTTCTATTTTTCAGATAGTAGTGTGGGGTAGAATTCTAAGATTCTACCATCCCCAACTCCAAGACACCCAACTCTGGTGAACAAATCCCTTCTTCTAGTTATTCAATCAAGCACTAATTGGGGTGCTGCTGTGAAGGGATTTTGCAGATGTAATTAAAGCCTCAAATCAGTTGACCTTAAAATTGGTAGATTATCAGGGTAGGCCTGATCTAATCACATGGGCTCTTTAAAAGTGGAGAATTTCCTCCAGCTGGTCACAAAAGAGGATATCAGTGATTGCATTCTAGCTGGAATGGGAGAGGGCAAAGATCCTGTTATGAACATCCCCCAGTGGCCACTTAGCAAGGAATAGAAGCTCGAAGAGGTCTTTGAAAGACAGAAGGAAAATGGCAACCTTGATCATACAGCCATAGGTTTTGCCAAAAACAGTGAGCTTGGAAAAGGACCCTGAACCCATATGAGACAAACAGTCATGGTGGCCACCTCGATTTCAGCCCAGTGAGACCCTGAGCAGAGAACTCCGTCATGCAGTGCCTAGACTTCTGACCTGCAGAACTGTGAGATAATACATTTTTGTTGTTTTAAGCCTCTAGCTTTATGGTGATTTTTAAAACCACAAAAGAAATCTAATACAACATCCAATCATTCTTCCATATCCTGACATGAAGCTTAATATTAATGTTAGCATCCCTATTTGCAATTAGTTGCCAAGATGGGTTGATTTTACTTACTTTGCTATTCCACTGACCTAGTTTAAGCTTTTATCCTCCTGTGTCTGAAATTAAGTTATCATACTCTCTGGTTTCTATATATCTAGTTTTTGCCCCACAAAAAATACATGATTTGCAATATTTCTATTTTAAACTTTCAGAAGCACTTTTCAAAGTCTTTAGTGAATCCCTATTGATTCATTAAAAGGGTAAGACTTCTCAGCCTGGCCTTCCCAGTGCTTCATAACCTGAGTCCTGCCGACATATGCAGGCTCAGTAGTACCACATCCTTTCCAAGCTGCCTACAACCCAGCACAATGAAGTTAGGCAATCTTCACATTGTATGTATGTATTTTATTAGACGGTAAATTCATTGGGGGCATGGTGTCCATCTGAAAATTATCATGGTCTTGAGGCACATGGACACACATTCATGGATCTCAGGTTTCTCCAGAATACTCAAATTTTATGCTTCACACTTTCACTATGTCTCAGACTGCATTAAAAAATAACAAATGTATATGACTAACAATTTGAAATACAGATTTATGACCAAGTCGTGCCATTCAATGTCTGTCCTTATTTACACTTGTTTGTATTTATGGTCTGTGCATTAAGTTATGCTACACAGAATTTCTTACACAGTGAACTTGGGAATAAAGGAGGTTTTAGTAAGAAAATTATGCTTCGGACCAAAAGTGAAGGCCTAATAGTAAAATGCCAATGAAAATTTCAGTGTGGCTTAAATGGAAAACAAAAGATGAAAGAATTGAGTGACAAAGGACCCATAATAGTATAAATTCCTCCTATTTATTTTGTGATTAGCAATTTAGTTTTGGCAAATTATGCAATTACATTAATTTTGTTGATGGAAATTTAGCTGCTTTGCCATTAGGTTTATATTTAATACATAATTTTTCTTTAGATTTATAGTTATTTGTGAAATGGGAGTTTATGTACAGATTTATGTTCTTACATGTTTCTGAAATAATATGCTAAATTAAGCCAATATAGAGATAGGAGTAGATCTGTGAATACTAGTTTTCTTTGTAATGAGTTTATATTTTAATTAAATATGCAAATAAGCTTAGAGTGAGGAACAACAGATTTCCAATGAAAAAGTATAGTTTCAAGTGCTGCCTTTGCTACTTATAATCTTAGAGTGGCTAAATTTATGACTTGAGGTCATGATTTTCTCATCAGAATAAGAAGGTGTTCAATTATACACATTTTAAGTTAGCTTTTCATTCCTAAACTTTTAAATTCATTTTTGTATTCTCAATGGCAGTAAGTCTAAAACCTGGTCAGTTGTTACAATTACCTGTGGAGATTTTATTTTATAAACTTTATATTTTAGAAAAACTTTAGATTTACTGAAAAGTTGCAAGTTAGTATGGAGAGTTTCTGTATACCCGTGCCCACTTTTCCCTGTTATTAATATCTTACACCAGCATGGTGCATTTGCCACACTAATCAACCAATATTGATACACAATGTTTAACTAATGTCTACACTTTACCCTTATTTTCTTAGCTTTTACTTAATGTTCTTTTACTGTTTCAGAATCCTGTCCAGGATATTATCTTGTGTTTAGTCATAGCATTAGTCAGCATTCTCCAGAGAATCAGAATCAATAGAACATACTAAAGAGATTATATTAGTTTGTTCTCACACTGCTATAAAGAAATACCTGAACTGGGTAATTTATAAAGAAAAGAGGTTTAATTGGCCCATAGTTCTGCAGGCTGTATAGGAAGCATGGCAGCATCTGCCTCTGGGGAGGCCTCAGGGAGCTTTTCCTCATGGTGGAAGGCAACACAGGAGCAGGTGTCGGCAGAAGCAGGACAAGCAGAGAGGGTGGATGTGCCACACACTTTGAAACAACCAGATCTCATGAGAACTCACTCACTGTCACCAGAACAGTACCAGGAGATGTTGCTAAACCATTCATGAAGGACAAAACCATGCACTCTCATGATCCAAACACCTCCCACCAGGCCCCACCTCCAACATTGGGGATTACAATTCAATATGAGATTTGGGTGGGGACACAGATCAAAATCATATCAGACTTAATATAAAGAATTGGGTAATGCAATTATGGAGGCTGAGAAACCTAAGAGCTGCAGTCAGCAAGCTGTTGACCCAGGAGAGCTGATGATAAAATTCCATCCCAGGCCAAAGGCTTGAGAACCAGGAGAGCAGATAGTGTAAGTTTTGGTCCAAAAGCCTGCAGGTGCAACACCCAAAAAGAGCTGTTTCCGTCCTAGTGCAAAGACTGGAAAACAATGTCACAGCTCAGTCAGGCAAGAGGAACTCCTTCTTACTCAGCCATTTTGTTCTTTCAGGTCTTCAGTTGCTTGGTTGAGGTCCACATACATTAGTGAGGGCCATGTGTGGTATTCAGTCTACTAAGACAAATGTTAAACTCATCCAAAAGCACTCTTGCAGACATGCCCAGAATAACGTTTGACCAAATGTCTGGGTACCCTGTGGCTCAGTCAAGTCAACACATCCTACAATTAATCATCACAGCCACCTTGTTTCCTTAGCCTCTTCTTGGCTGTGACAACTCAGGGTTTTCTTGTTTTTGGTAACTTTAGTATGTTGAGAAGGATTGGTCAGGTATTTTGAAGAATGTGACTAATGCAAGATTTGGTTAGGGTTTTTCTCATGATTAAGTTGTGTTTATGCTTGGGAAGGAAGGTCACAGAGGTAAAGTATCATTCTCCTCATATTATTTCAAAGGTTCCCATTATCAACATGACTCAGCTTTTCTTCTTTTTTTTTTTTTTTTTTTGAGATGAAGTCTTGCTCAGTCACCCAGGCTGGCATGCAGTGGTGTGATCTCAGCTCAATACCAAATAGCTGGGATTACAGGCATGCACCACCACGCCCGGCTAATTTTTGTATTTTTTAGTAGAGACACGATTTCACCATGTTGCCTAGGCTGGTCTCAAACTCCTGACCTCAAGTGATCTGCCCAACTCGGCCTCCCAAAGTGCTGGGATTATAGGTGTGAGCCATCGTGCCCAGCCACAACAGCATTAATCACTTGACCGACATAGTGAATTAATTATGATTACCTCCTTGAGAGAAAATTATTTACATAAATTATTGGAGATTTTTCTTCATGATATGGAGATTTTTAATATAAAGAATCCCATTTTTCAGAACAAGTGAGTTTGACTATTTAAGGGAAAAGCAAGGTTCTCTCAGGAATCTATTTATTATTTAAATCTTTCTAGCAGTTAAACTACCAGATTTTATAATTTTGTACCCAGTATAGTAGTTTGTAAAGGGTAGATGGTTAATGTAACTATGTTTATTCCATTAATGTTATAGTCCCCTCAAATTTTGTTTATTATAAATTGATCACAATCATTTTTCTGATCAAAAGGAGCCAAATTTTCAAAAATATATACATTATGGCTGCATGCATCACTAATATATAGTGATAGGATGCAGAGCAAGAGTTAATTGATATTGAGGTGTGAGATTAGCTGGGGAATTTTAGGATGATAGGTATGTTTTATTATTTGATTGTAGAAGAAATTGCATGGGTATTTACATTCATCAAAACTCATCAAACTGTACCTTAAAATGCGCTCATTTACTGTGTAAATTATAACTCAATAATATTGATTTTTGAAAGTAAAATATGGACCAATTTTTCAAGATTTTTAAACTGAGACAACAGAGAAATGCCCAAAACCGTGAGGAGAAATAATTCTAGAAAATGTTCAAATGAACCTAAATTTAATAGTTAAACAAGAGTATGTCAGAGAGACAATCATTATGGCCTTATTATCTGCCACCATAATGGAGTAGTAGTATGTAACAAGCAGTGTGGCCGTGTAACTTGAGTACAGATTTCTGGTTCCTTTTGTTCATAGTTATCCAGCCACATAAATGTCTTCACCAAATGATTCTGCACAGAAGTGATGTATAGAGCTTCTACCTTGTTGCTTTACAGAAAATAGCTTGTCTGACCTTCCCTGAGTTCCCCTTCCTAACAGTTACAGCATGGATGTGCGTGTACCCCAGCTTTGATTGTGCAGATTAAGATAAGAACCTAGGTACTGATGAAGCTAGATTATTAAAGAAACCTCAGTCACTGAATGTCCCTATGGAGCAGAGTCTCCCAGAAGCCCTACCCAGGAGATGTATGTATAAGTGAAGCAACATTCTTCCTTCTTCAAGCCACAGCTTGTTTATTCTGCTATGAAAGTTAACCTTTCCTTTAACTGAAACCAGAAGGACCCAGGGCATTTCACGTTGAGGTAGCAGGATGAATAAAGGCAAATACGTATAAGCAGTGAATACACACGACTCCCTGTATTAGAAAAGGGATTGGGAAAAATGGCTGGGAATGCAGGTTAATTGGGAGAACTGATTATTGAAGAATTTATAAAATACAGTTCAATTAACGCATGATATTATTACAGAAGAAATGAACATGAACATTGCAGGGACACAAAATCATTTCTTCAGGAATATCAATCATATATATGCAACTCATTGGTTAAAGAAAGAGATGCTGGCAAAATAAAAGTATAGTAATTTTTTAGAAATCAAGTGATACGTACTTAATCAGGGCCTGACCGTAAGAATAGGAGAAATGAAAAAAAACAAAAGTATTTCTTGAAGAAAGAAATGACCAAGCAGGGTGGTGGGCTCAAAAAGTAGGTAAAAAATAAATAAACCTAAGTTATAAAAACTCAGACAACGCTGGTAATTGTTTGCAGATAGAAAAAGCCTCTCTTTAGGATTCTGTTGTGTAATGAACTACTTCACTGCTATTTTCATGGGTGCTACCTTGTGCTGGACTTTCCAATTAGTTTTAGCTGAATACAGTGTTTTTTTAACTGAATTGCCTTTATGAATTAAAGTGTGATTCTGTGTTTGAGTAATATTGGCTTTCTTTGGAAATTAAATTCAAATTATATTTGTTTGCTCTATGTTTTCCTTTTCTAGGAGGCACGAAAGTCTATCTAATAGTATAGAATGAAAAGAGAATGCCTTCCCAGAGATGACAACTCTGGTGGGTTAAGTGATAAATAAAAGTTTACAATGTGTATGGAAGAAATAAGCTTGCCTTATAGTCTAAAAAGCATGTAAACAAGAGAGGGCATATGTAAAAACAGGGTAAAAATAAGAAATTGCTAATTTTTAAAACGGCCAATACCTGAAAGTCAGTACGTTAGAAAAATGAAACAAACCAAAAGCCAACTTTTCTTCCAACTTGAGTGCTAAACCTCTAGGGCTTCGATAGAATCCTTCTCCAATCACTCCTGCACATTTCCAATCATGCTATGTTCTATAATGCATATTGGAGCGAGGTTTCCTTTGTTCACAACTCTCTGCAAGCTCCCCATTGCCTGAAGAGTATAGTTCAGCCTCCTGCATGGCTGTCAAGGTTCTTTAAGATCTCACTTCAAATTATCTTTCATCACCTGCTAAATCATCCCCAAAGTTCTGCTCTCTTTCTTGCATACAGCCTGCTGTGTCCTTTCTTTATTCTTGCTCAGTGCACTCATCCTTTTTCTTTTGAAAAATCTACTTATCTCTAAAGGTTCAGATTAAATAGCACTTCTTACGGGATCTTCTACTACATTTAGATTTGTTGCATGGCTTACCACTTTTATTATATTTAGTTGTGCATGGCATTTTTCTGTGGAGAACTGAGTTATCGTGCTCAAATATGAAACTTTATAAAAGGCTTCTTTTTGTGATTCCATATGCTTCCTCCCACCTTCTCCAGTGAAGCACACAAGTCTTTGTACTGAGAGAATAAAACTACATACACGCTCATACAAATGTGTTCTCATAATTGTTTCACCTCCCTATGTGGTTCACTGGAGATAAAAATAAAAAAAAAAAGCTTACACATGTTTACCAAATGCATCCCCTTTTGCCTTAATTATTCAATAGACATGGCGATTTTCTTACAACTTCAAATATCAATTTGTAGGTGGTGATAACAAAAATTATTCTGATATTGTCTAGTTTGGAATACTCATAATGTACAGAATGCAAATTGTTATTCCATAAATAGAATAAAAAGTTGAAGTAATTGTAGTAACAATTAGAATAAAGAATGCTTTTAAGATATTTTCGGGGAGAAAGTAACAGAAACCTAATTCAAACTTATTTAAGTGAAAAAATAAATAAAGGAATTTATAAAAAAATGTTTTGACTCAAAAATTGAAAAGTAAAAAGAGAGTGGTCTAGCCTCAGACATCGCTTGATTCAGGCCTCAAATAACATTAGTTATCATCTCTTGCTCTTTATTCTTCAGTTAGCTTTAATCTCAGACTTCATGTATTAACTTAAAATATCTTTTGTGTCCATGATATCTCAGGTACTATTCAAGATACAGGCATAGAACAGAGAACAAAACACATGAAATATCTGTTCTGGAGCTTACATTCTATCTGGGATTAGAGAGAAAGTGTGTGTGTGTGTGTGTGTGTGTGTGTGTGTGTGTGTGTGTGTCTACCTGGTGATGAGAAGAAAAATAATTCAGGATGAGGGGCAGAAGTCTCTAAGAAGGGCCTTCCAAGCAGAATGAAACCAAGGAAAACATTATTATTGTTATTATTATTAGTAGTAGTAGTATGTTGAGACAGGGTCATACTCTGTCACCCAGGCTGGAGTGCAATGGTGTAATCTCAGCTCACTGCTGCCTCAACCTACTGGGCTCAAGTGATCCTCCTGCCTCACCCTCTCAACTAGCTGGGACCAAGGACCACACTTCCAATCCTGGCTAACTTTTTAAATTTTTTGTAGAAATGGGGATTGGCCATGTTGCTCAAGCTGGTCTTGAACTCCTGGGCTCCCAGGGAAAACATTCTGAAGCCAGCACTTGTCTGATGTGATTGAGAAAGACTGAAGAAGCCAGTGTGTCTGGACCAGTGATCAAGATGCATAGTGGTGGGGAAGAGAAAGAAAAAGAGTTCAGGCGATGAAATAATCTAGAGCTATTTATGTTATAAAAAGAATATTTGCTCACATTCCAATGAGACAGAAAACGGTTAGAAGGTTTAGAACAGAGATGTGGCATGATTATTACATTTTAAAATAATTACTACTTTTGAAGTTCAGGATCATATATCACAACCCTGAGGCCAGAAGTGAAGAATGCTATTTTCCCAGAGACAGAAAAGGAAATTCAAAGAAATGAGGACTGCTATCATGAAACCACCTGTCCTTTTCTAAACTCATCACTGGGACAAGAAAGGGGATGGAAGGCAGCTGAGCTGACAAGCTTAGCCTCACTCATGGGTTTCCTCTTTGTATCTAGTAGTGGAGACATCACCACCTGAAATACACAGAAAAAAACTATAATATAAATTTTACTAAATTGATTAACAAAAGAATAGAGATGACAGAGAAGACAGTGAACTTGAAGTTAGATCAATATGAATTATCTCAGCCAAAGAAGAGAAAAAAGATTGAATTAAAAATAGTCAGGGCCTCAGGGACTCTACTAGTAACCTCAATAGATCTAAACTGTGGGTAATTGCAGTTCCAAAGGACCAGAGAGAGAAAATAGGTCAGCAAAAAGTCCTTGGAAACAGAATGGCTAAAAACTTCAAATATTAGGTAAATCTAATTTTATGATTATTGAAAAGTTCTCCTTTAAATGCTGAAAGTAAACAAACTGTCACCAGAATTCTATCCAGCAAAAATACCCTTCAAGAATGACGGTAAAATATAGACAACCACAAGTAAAGAAGAACAAAGATAATTTGCCACCATCAGACCTGCATTGTAATATTAAAGGCAGTTGTTAAGGCTGAAGGGAAATGATACCAGAGGGAAATGTGCTATCTTCAGAAATAAATAAAAAGCATCAGAAATGTAAACATATAGACAAATATAAAAGACTGTGTTTTCTATTTGTTTAAAATACTTACATCCTTTAAAGAAAAAAATATTTTCTTGTGGGGTTTTCAATGATTATTGATATACTAAATAAGATAAAAGATGATGCAGTGGTCAATACACCCACATGGTTGCAATTTTTCTAAATATCATGTGAGATGGTAGAGTAGCAAAAGACTGTCGAAAATAATAAGGAAGTATACAGTAATCTCTGGCAGAATTACTAAAAAATATAAAACCAATAGGTAAAAAGTCAAGAGGTGAGTTAAAATATAATTCTAAATATTATTCAAAGACTTCAAAACAGAGAAAACATAGAAAATAGAGTAAAAATAGAAAATAAGTAACAAATTAGTAGACCTAAATGCAATGACAAAAATAATCATACCAGATATTAATGATGTAAATTTTCCATTAAAACAGAAATTATTAGTCAATTAACATGCAAAACACAATTATATGCTGTCATAAGATGCATTTTAAATACAAACATAATACACCGATCAGTTAAAAGTAAATAGATAAAATAACTGTCAAGTAGATAACAAATATGAAAAGTCTGGAGTGGTCACAATATTAGATAAATTAGTCATCCAGACAAAGATGAAGACTGCCAGTTCATAATCACAAAAGGATCAATTTTCAAGACGACAAAGCAATCAAAAATGTAGATTTGCTTACTAAAAATTCTCAATATGTAAAACAAAAATGGACAACATTAAAGATTGTGTCCTCAATCGTAGTAGCCAGTTGGTACAATATATGTCAGTTATATATCTTTAAGCAGTTGGTACAATATATGTCAAAAATATTAGGGAAATATTGATAGCTTAATTATCTATAGAGCATTGCTCTCAACAACTACAGAAACAATATTTTTTTCAAGTGCACACTGTTATATTTACTGATATAGACTAATATATTGATCCACATTAAATAAGTTCCCCCAAATTAAAAAAAATTGAAGTCACACACAGTATATTTTCAATTTTTTTAAATTTGGGGGAACTTATTTAATGTGGATCAATATATTAGTCTATATTAAAAATCAATAACTATAAGATTTTAGAAAAATATTTTGAGTGTCTGGACGTGTTTTAAAATTTAAAAATACACTTTTAAATAATACTTGGGTTAAAGACTAGAGAAATCAGAGAATGTTTTAATTGTTGGATTTAAAATACAACATATCAAAATATATAACACGGAACTCAAGTAGTACATAGAAGAAAATGTCCTATCATTGAAAATTTATAAATGTAATAAATTAAGTAAAACTTTTTTATCCTTCCCAAACTAAGAATGGAAGGATGCTCCCTCATGCTGATAAAGGGAATAATTAGAGGTTAAATATTGGATGCTTTTCCCTCAATTCCCCAACACAACAAAATTTCTCACTCATAATTTACACCCAGCATTGTACTGGAGATCCTGACTGTGGCAATAATCCAAGGAGGGGAAAAGACATTCAGATTGGAAAAGAAGTAAAACTGTCTCCATTTTCAGATGCCATAATTGTTCATACAAGAAACCTTAAGAAATTTACAAAAGTACCCGAACTAATAAATTAGTGTAGAATTGTCGAAGGATACAAGGTTAATAAACTAATGGCAATTGCACTTCTATATACTAGCAGCAAACAATAGGAAAATGAAAAAAATGCATTTATAATAGTGCCAAAACCAAAGTATTTAGGAATAAATTCAACTTAAGATATGAAAGATCCCTACACCGAAATTAGAGACAATCACTAACATAACAACAAAATAAAAACTAAAACAGGTAGAGATGAAAATACACACTATCCATAGACTGAAAGCCTAATATCATAAGGTCAGTTCTCTAAAGTACATCTATAGGCTTACTTCAAACCCAATCAGAATTCTTGCAGGACATTTTGTAGGTGTTGGAAGTTGGCGTGACAATGCATATGGAAATTAGGAAGATGAAGAATAACTGCAGCAAATTTAAAAAAAGAACAGCAAACTGTGAGGGTTGACACTATTTGGTTTCGAAATGACTATAAGGCTACAGTCATTAAAGCAGTGTGGTAATGAAATTAAGGTAGACAGATATATTAAAGGAACAAAACAGTGTACAGAAATAAATACACAAATACATAGTGAATTGATTTTGCCAAAGGTGCCAAGGCAGTTCAATGGTTAAATAAAAGTTATTTTAACAAATAGTGCTGGAAAAAGTGGATATGTACAGAAAAAAAAATCCAATGATTTACTTTACTCATACCATGCACACAAGTAAAATCAAAATAGATTCTGACCTTAATGGAAAAAGCTAACACTATTAAACTTTTAGAAAAAAAAACAGAATATTTCTGCAGCCTTGGAGTATGCAATTGTTTCTAAGTTAGGAAACGATAAGCATAAATAAGAAAAGAAAATATTGATAAACTTGACTTCATTAAAATGCTCTTTGAAAGGGGCTATAAAAAAATAAACCGGCAAGCTACAGCATGTGAGAAAATATTCCTAATACTTTAATATGAAACAAGTCATTTTCAGAATATATAAAAACTCTTATGACTCATTAACAAGAAGAGATACAACCAAATAAAAAAAATAAGCAAAAGATTTAATGGACACAATAGAAACAATATGAATACACTCATGAAAAAGATTAGTTATTAGAAAAATGCAAATTAAACAATTTTCATCGATTAAAATGTCTAAAATTACAAACTATTACAATACTAAGCATTGATCACAAAGTGGAGCAACTGGAGATTTCATAACATTTCTGGTAACATATAAAATTATACCACCATTTTAGAAAGGTCTCTGGAAGTTCCTTACACAGCTAACCACATATTAACCCCATAGCCTAACAATTTCAGTCACAGGTGTTTATCCAAGAGTAATGAAAACATAAGTCCACAAAAAGACTTTTTCAAAAGTATTTCTGACAGCTTTAGTGTAATAGACAAAAGCTGGATCACCACAAGTGTTGATAAACAGAAGAATGAATAAATAAATTATGGTATGTCATTTCAAAGCATTATATTTGGCATAAAAAACAAGAGTGGGCATGGCCTATGCCTCAAAAACATTATGCTAAACAAAAGAACCCAGACTAAAGTATTTAGGCTTTATAATTCAATTTATATAAAATACATCCTTTATGGTTTCATCTATATGAAGAATAAGCAAAATCAGAAATTAGAGCAATAGTTACCAATGGCTTATGGAGATTCAATGAAAGGAGGTAAAGGGGTCTATATATATATATATATATAATGTAAACATAAATGTAACCCATCTTTGTGCTTCCATCTAGTTGAAAAATTAAAATTAAAATATCAAACCTATATCTCTTACAAGAAGAAAACCAGTTGTCTAAAACTAGCCTGAGGAGGGTATAATGAAGAACAGAGAAAGGAGAATGGCTTTGGGTATATTTTATAGCCTCAGTTTGCAGAGCCATTAGCAAACAGAGTCAAAAAGTCAAGTGCTTGAGTAAATGGCTCAGCAAGAAATTACTTACTGAATGCTATATATATATATATATACATATATATATATCTGAATGCTATATATCTTTACATATATATACATATCATATAAAGACATGTTATATACCTTCATTGGGGTTGATTCTTAGTCAGTTGTATAAATTTGTCAAAAAGCTCAGAAATTGAATTCTATTTTTATTTTAAAAAATGACCAGTGTACTATTTTAATGATGCAGCATTGCAGGTGTACGCTATTGCATTTGAAAGAGCAGAGTTTCTATGAAGCTAGAGTGTTTAATTGTTCATCCTACTGCAATCACTCAAGAGGAAGATAGAATGTAAAAAGGAGAGGGAGACTAAACTAGTTATATGGGGAGAATTTACTCATCTCTCTTTAGATTATGAGCATGACCAGAGACCTGAGAAAATCTGCCTACCTCAGTATTTGACCTAAAGTAGTAACAGCCAAAATAGTAACAGCCAAGACTTATATAGTATTACTGTGAGCCATATTGTGCTTGTTAAGAACCTTAAATATATTAACTCATGAATAGAAAGTAGTCAGTTATGCCTGACAGATTTTTAAAATCTTTCATTTACACTATAGAAGCCAGGTATGAAATTTGCAACAGGTTGATCTTGTCGTGAGACCTGCATACCAACGTATTTAAGCACTTGTATGAAATAGTGGATAAAGCAGTGTATTGCTCTTTTATGTATTCAAAACTGAGAATATAACTGAATACAACTGAATTCACAAGAATGACTGAACACATCCAGAGGAAACTAATGGTCATTTCTTTAGTCAGTAACCTTACATGTTTTTATTTGTTCATAACTAAAGCTCCTGCAGTGCCTGTCATCTGAGAAAAGCAATCTCTAAGACATTCTATAAGAGTTTGTAGTTTTCTTTCAGGGAATTCCAGCTATGTCACAGAACATTGAAAATGTATCTGTTGCATGTTCTCTTGTGAATTTGTTATCAATTAAAGAGTTTGGTGTAAATGTTAAGGGTTAAACTTGCCGTTAAAGGCTTGTTCTCATGAGACATTCAACCAGAAGATAGCCTGAGCACACATCAGATCTGGTTTCCTGGAGATGCATCTCCTAGTACATTGTAAAGGACCTTTTAAAAATAATCGCCTTGTTGAACATTATCTTTAAAAATTTTAGAATGTCATAAGTAAGTTAAATGTTAAATTTAGTGTCATTTTATTTTTTTGAGTTTATAATACTTACCCCCAACTAATTCTGGCAAATCAGATCAATGAAAAGAAATTAAGAGAAAACACATATGCCACAAATGAGCAAGTCTGGAATTCTGTACGCTTTTAAAAGGAATACTTTAAAATAATTATTTTACTGAAGTAATAAATTTACTCCAGTGTACCCTAGAGAAAGAAAATCTCCAATGCTTAGTTACTGTCTTTACTTCTATATGGATATTCTCGGCATTTTCAATGTTTCAAAGACCATAACACTGTATATGTATCTATGTGCCTTTATTATACCTATAGTACAATTTTTCTCATGAACATGAACTAAAAATCTTACCTATGAAGATTAAGTTGTAATAACTTGCCCTTTATTTATTGTCAATAATTTGATAAGATCAAGATGATCTTTATAAACTGTAGAACCTTTAAACAATATGAAGTATAGTAGTTTTAAAAATGTAACCCATCTTTGTGCTTCCATCTAGTTGAAAAATTAAAATTAAAATATCAAACCTATATCTCTTACAAGAAGAAAACCAACTGTCCAAAACTAGCCTGAGGAGGGTATAATGAAGAACAGAGAAAGGAGAATGACTTTGGGTATATTTTATGGCCTCAGTTTGCAGAACCATTAACAAACAGAGTCAAAAAGTCAAGTGCTTGAGTAAACGGCTCAGCAAGAAATTACTTACTGAATGCTATCAGAGGCTGTGGTCAAATACACCTGCCACAGAGCTCGCTGGTAGATAGGATGATTTAGCACTGCATACAAATCAGTGGCATTCCACATGTGGCTGCCCAGTGAGAGGCTGGCAGTGAGGAGGAGAATGCCAATCGCAGAGAGTGGCTTCTTCATTTACATCACATTGGAATTCAGACAGTGGCTGAGAACCCAAAAAGTGAATTTATCGTTGCAAGAAAGTCAATATTTTAAAATAACTGTAGGCAGTGATTTAAAAGGCCATTTTGTGCACACCATTTACTTCTTTATACACACGTACATTGCTATTCATTGCCACAAATACCTAGGAGCAGAGTAATTCCATGAGGCCACTGCATTGAAAACACTGGGTCTTTACAAAGCAGAGGCCTGTGTCTCATCAGGAAAACTGAGCTATTAAAAAGAAGGTTCTCTCAATTTCAAGGCAGGCTATTTACTTCACCTGTCTCATTTGTTTTTTCGATCTTGCCTTTATTCTTAAAGAATATTTTATTTTTAATGAAATCTGCCACAAAGTCACCCTGTCAAGTCTATCCTCCCTACTGATGACATGTCAACATGATGCTATGAAAACAGACACAGATAACGGAATGTAAACTTGACTTTTAGAAGTGATATATTTTGATTGAGGGAAAACTATATTCATGTTGTCTCAAATAAAGCTAGTGTCCTTTTCTAAACTTGTGTATTCTTGCTTATTTATAAATTGAAGTACATACATATAACTGATACCAACATGCATTTTAATTGAACTTATGTTAAATATGAGAGATTAAATGTTTTAAATATAGTTGCTGCTTATGGCGTGCATATATAAAAAAGTAAACAGATACGTTTTTTATCAGTTTTCAGAAAAGACAATTCAATTAAGACAAAGAGAAAAATGAATATACTTAATGCAGCTATTTCCACCGTAAAATCCTTTGCCTAATTTTTCCCTTTTCTTAATGGACTAGGGGAAAGATCAGAATGCATGTCCACTGACACGTGGCTCATTTTTATGCTTGAGTCAAAGAGTAGCTTCTCCCTCTATCTATTTTTTAATTATCAATAAGGATGATCTTGCTGAAACATACTGTCAGCTCTGGGCCTAAAATTCTAAAAAAAATATTATCAAGGAATGAAAAGGAGTCCCTATATACTCTTCTCCAATTTCTTCAATCACTGAAAAACACATGAAACAGCCACATGGCCTGCAGACATATGCACTGCACCGTATGTCTACCTGAATACTGGAGTTTGAGAAAAAATTGACCACTGGAGCTTATGCACACATTCCTGATCTGCTCACTACTGAACATCTTCTTGCTGTCTCTTATTGCCTTCTGATATTATTTCTCCAAACTTCCAGCTATTCCAATTCTTCTTGCAGTTTTGAGTCAACTTCTCTAGATTCCTCACTTCCTACATTGTTCTCGAGTTTATAACCAGTTTTCTCTTTACCATTGCAACCCTTGTTTTCAAAGTCCTCTGAAATTTGTGTGACTTGGTTTCAAGACCCTTTTTAGAACATTTGGAATATGTGTTCTCAATGGTGGAACATCTCCTGGTCTAGCCCTTTCTCTGTTCTGATCCATGACAGCTTAAACTCATCATTTTGCCAATTCTGCTTGAAAACAGAAATGCTTTTCTCTCTTCAAATACTTTTTCAGTAACTTCTGAAATATTTAAATTTACTACTAAAACAATTAGCCTGGAGTATTTTGTGTTTGTGTCATCATCTCTGAAGGAGAAAAAGGAGACAGCTAGGAACCATTTCTTAAAACCTGACTTCAAGTTTCAAGATAAATATTCCCATATCTCTTGAATCTATAAACCTTTTTTTAATTAAAAAAAAGGCTTTTAGTGATACTAGAGTGCCAAAGGTCAATTTCCATAATTATATTTACTTTTCAAAAATAATGCCAGTTCATTTACATTCAAATAGTGTACTTATTTGCATCATTACATTTGCCACTCATGACATAATGGCCTATTTAAAAATAAGATTTGCTTGAATTGGTTACATGTGAGAAAGGGTTTTAAGGTAGAGAAAGAAATATATATAAAATTCTATCATTAGACGGTAATCTAACAATTAAAAGCCCTATTCGTCAAGTCTGTGCATTGAAAGCTTGCTGCAGTTAAGTGGACAATAGGTGAGGCCAGCACCAGGTTCAGAATTTTGATAAAATCACCTCAGCCTGAATCCAGTTCACCACAAATGGCAAAAGTTGCATTGGAAATTAATTTTCAGCATTACTTTAAGTCAGGTTACAGGAACTACATAGGCTCCTTTCATATAAATTTGCCAGAGTTGCTAGAAATACGAATGTCAGGAATGATATTTGTTAAACAAAATGAATAATGCCAGGAAGCCTTGGAAACGGAAATGGACGAGGTGATGCTCTGAGCGCAAATAGCACCTGGAGCTTTTAAGACAATCAAAGGATATAAAGTACTGGGACAGACTGGATAGATCCATACACATTTTCATCCCTCACTGCTTTGAGAGATGAAACACATGTAAAGAAGAGGAAAAATTGGTAATCATAGAAGCAAACTCTCCAGCCGCTCCATTGTACTCATCTCAAACACTGGGCTTGTGGGCCTATCAATCAGCATGTTGCTTATATCAAATATGCTAAATGACATACATCTATAAGGCCAGCAGTAGAAAGACAAATTAATCCCTTGGAAAAAATCTAAAGGTGAGAATTCTAATTTGCAAGCTGCAGTTTGTATACTGGAATGAAAATAAGAAAAATATGAATTACACCAAGAATAAGCAACGGATGCATGCAACAGCCTGAGTGAGACTCAGACATAAGACTGAGTGAAAAAATACAAAAGGGTACATACTGTTTGATTTCATGTCATGATTACAAATGTTCTAGAATATGCCAAACTAATTAATAGCAATAGAAATGAAATTAACGTTTGTACTGCATGATAACTTGATAGAATGGTAGATTACATAGATATATTCACTTGTCAAAGAATCTTTGAAATATGTGCTTAAGGTTTGTGCATTTTACACTATATAAAGTATACCTTTATTAAAATATGCATGGGTAAAACTTACAACATAGTTGAAAAATACTAAAGCCCAGGGACACAAACATCTTAACAACATGTGAAAAATAATAATTTATTCAACAGATATGTACCAGGTACTTTTTAAATGACAGAAGCTATTTGGGGCATTTAGGATACATCAGTGAACCAACCAGAAAATGATCTCTGCCTATATTTCGGCCATGAGAGAAAAAAAAAAGAGGTAATACATAACACATAGTATAGTAAACGGTAATAAATGCTACGAAGATATAAAACTGGGCAACAAAGTGTAGTGAACTGGGAGTGCTGCTCAGGGAAGCAAACGGCTGAGGTGAAATCCTTAATTAAAGTTTGTCAAGTCAGATCTCATTGAGAAAATGACATATGAACCAAAACATGGAAAAGATGAGGGTTTTTTTTTCCCATGTGAATAACTTTGGTTTTAGTTTAAAGGAAATTGGGAGCTATTGAAGTTTTAAAAAAATTGCTCTAGTAGTTTGGTGATGATCATTGTTGGAGAGACAGGAAAGGAACAGACACCTGCTGGTAGCAGGAGATGGTGAAAAGCAGTCATGCTCTGGGTATCTTGAAGGAAGATCTCAGTGGATTTGCTGAGCACTTGGAGATGTAAAGTCAGAGAAACGGGTCAAGCGGATTTGAAGTCTTCTGGTCTGTTGAAGGCTAGCGATAGAGTAGATTCAGAATGAACAGTAAGACAAAGAAAAACACAGAAAGCCAGATTGAAGGTATTTATTAGTGAAGTTACCTTGGAAGTCAACCATAGCTTCTGCCCCCAGTAAAAACAAACAAACAAACAACAACAACAACAAAAAAAAAGCACAATGAAAATCACAACCTCGTCTGAAGTATCCAATACTGTTGGTCCATCCAGAAACAGGAAGATGGATGCCATCAAGAAAGTCCATTCCAGGACTGCATTACTTGAATTGCAATAAATTCTTAGGTAGATCAGCAAAATTCTGTATTCATGTAATTTCTACTTCTGCATTTAGTTTTGTTTTTAACATCTACACTGAGAAAGCATAGCATTCTTTATATGACCATTATATCAATATTTCAGAACAGTCAGCATGTTCACTGGCCTTTGAGAGAGTGCCACCCTTGCTGTCCTCAGATGAGCCTCGTTTTCTATTGTTTCTAAATCCTTTGTTGTTCTTGACTTCGTTTTCTGCTCACAGGGTTTTCAGTTCTTGCTCAAATGAGCCAAGGCCTGAGCATAGTCTCAACAGTGGAGAACAGATAGCTGTTTACCTTTGATTCATGTGCTCTACTCCTATTACTACAAGTTTAAAAACACTATGGTCATTTTGGCACTCCTGACATAGTGTTGGTATATAATGAAACTAGAGCAAAAAATTCATTAAGTCGTTTACATTTGTTATTTAAAATTTTCCTTCTATTTAGCCATGCAGTCATACTGTATGGAAATTTGCAGTTGACAATTTTACTTTAAATGCAGACTTTTATATTTCACATTACTCCATTTTTAATATCTTGGCTTATTGTTATAGTCAATTTTAGAATGTACATGCCATATGCCAAATCGAAACATTGGCTATTGTAGTCTGATTCATGATACCACTGTATTAAGATGATAATCATTTTAAAGTGAAAAACTGAATAATATATAGAATATAAAATGATTAATTCAGAAAAAATTTTAATTAAGAGAAAAAATTAAATAAGCATTTTACAATATTAGTATGATCATTTTATATGAAGTTCTTAGTATATCAATATGTTGTACAGTATTCTTGACCTACTTTTTATTTTTTGTTAACTGAATAGTTTAATGACAAAGTTACTGAATATATGAGTAATGGTTACATAAAAGATAACTTCATCAAATATGATTTATTAAGTAGAGAAGTAATATATATTATGAATTTGTGCCATGCTCCACTGATTGAAGCTGGCTTTTCCCCCTTTGCCTTATAACATGCTATTTCTTCAATCCTTTCCACTGACTAATGTTTCTATTCAATTCCATTCACAGTCATTATGTATTTGTATATTTATTTACATCCTCAGGCTAAGGAGAGAAAATTTTGTGACTTTATTTATTAAATTAAAAAATGGGAAAAGATAAAAATTAAGTTAATGGATGACTATTTTAAATAAAATTAAGACAAAATAAATAGCTGGCTTGGAAACAATTGAAGCTGCTGTATTAAATAGAAGAGAAAATTAATACAAAGAAAAATAGCATATGTCTTGCCTTGGCAGACTAAAATAAACTAAAAAAATGTACACATGCTGCATTTCTATGTAGAAAAAGACTTATTTAGTGCTTCTTAGCATAGGCAATAGTATTCTTCATGACAAACTACTGTACCTCTGCTATTAAAATGCATAAAAACACATTAAAATTACAGAAGTATCATTACGATTCATCATACTTTTAGAAATAATACATAATGTTAACTGAAATATGAGATTGAATTGAAATTCAATTGAATAAAATTGAACAAAAGAGATAATCCATAAGAGAAAAAGAACCATAATGAATGAGTCCATCTCAAATCCCAGCCTGATAAAATAAAATGCATATTTATGTTTAGTGAAAGTGCTCAAGTTAAAGTGCCTTTTATTTCTGTTTTGATTGTGTATGGTGTTACTGTGTAAGGTGCAAATAGAGTTACAGCTTATCAAGCCCTCCTATTACCAAGAGCAGCTTACAGTTTACTAGGAGGTACAGAAAGATTTGCTTCATCAGTGACAGATGATACTTAACGGGGGCAAATATCTTCCGTTCCTTTGCCTTCTCCTGTAGCTTTCCGTTAGATCCATATAAATAATGGCGTAAACAAGCTAGGTTCTTTATTCATTGCTCAATGAAGTATCTTTTAATAACCTTTTTAAGAGTGAAAAAAACAGCAATCTGGGTATCCTATGTTCACTAGAAAATTTGTCTTATGTGAAAGCATTTTCTGATAAAAATATTCTTGTTGTTTTCAAATAAAGCCAAGAATGTATTCATTTTTAGAAAGTGGATACAATAAACTAGGGTTTTGGTAACCATAGTTATATTTCTTTAATGAAAAATTTGCAAAAAATCAAAATTATAAGATGCAATGAATTGTATTAAAGAGAAAAATCCTTTCTTTCTAAAGACAATTCCGAAGCAATGACTATTGAAACCATCTAGCTACCAATGTGATAACCCTTCATCCTATCTACAGCAGTGTGTACTGAACTTATATCTGTTTTCTTAATTGCCAAAAAGCCCTCACAAGCTACCTCTTCTCAATATTTCCTTTTGTTATTCTCAGAAAGCTAAAAGCAGAGACAGGTTAGGACAATGAGACTTCCTTGAATGTTCTAAGTAGAATAAAGGAGTTTCCATTCTCCATTTTCAAGTGAAAAAAAGGAGAAGAGGAGCTACACTAAGAATTATATGATGTTAACTTCTTACCTGTGTTGGGAAAAGGTACTTTGCTGTGGATTAGGAAACCATCAGGCACACACACCTTGTATGAACACATATGGGCATCTGAGACATGGATCCCTCAAGTTGATGCCACATTAATATGTTGTTGTTGTTGTTAGTTGTTGTTGTTTTCCAAGATTAGGACTCAGCACTTGGAAGACTGCCAAAGTAGAAATCCTAAGAACACTTTGCCTCAGGGACAGCTTTGTCCATAGAAACCATGGGGAATATCATGACTGTGAGTTCTGGGAATTAGAGGTTAAATACAGAAACTCAATAACGAGTAAGAAATGCTGACTGGCCTCAAGCGGAAAAGCGATGCTTTCTTTGGTGCACTTTACTATGTAGTTTCTAAGTGTGATTTTACTAGTAAGGAAATCAGGGGAGGGGATAAGAAAAATAAAATGTGACTTATTAACTACTTTTTTAAAATAGGAAACCCATTAGATGATCTGTGATATGTCATGCAGTAAATTAAAAAATGTAGTGGAAACATGGGCCATCTGCTTTGATTACCTATCCTGTCATGAGCCACAATTAAATCAGTGAACTGCATTTAGAATCAGTGGGTAGGAAGGGACCCTGGATGACTGTCCTAATAAAATGCTAGGCAGTCACCATGGTTGTTGTCATCCTTTGGGGAAATGAAGATGAGGCTAGCCCTTAGGGAAGGTGTAGTCCAGCTGCAGTATATGACTTGTAGAATCCAACAATTCTCATTCAGTAGATGTGGAGGAGGGTCTAAGCATCTGAGATTTTAGTTAAGTGCACAGGTTGTTTTGAGAAAGGTACATAATAATTCAATTCCCCTCTAGCTCGTATGCTTCCATGAGAAGACCACAGAGTGAGAAAAAGTAGATGACAGTGTAAGAGGATTATACACACTGAGCACTTGGAGGTCAAATGATTGCTGAGATTGGAAAGGGAGTCACTGAAGAGTATGGAAGCAAGGCAAGAATTCTGGGGAGTCACATGAGGATCAAGTGAATTTCACATGAAAGAGGGATATGAGTGGAAGAACAAGGGCAGAGATATGGATGCATACTCTAAGCATGTAAATAAGCCAGCTTGGTTCAAGAATGCATAGCAGCTTGTATGGAAGACCAGTGGAAGATGGGTCTGGAAGGTCATGGTGAAAACCAAACTTCAGGCTAAATTCTTTTTTTTTTTTTCTTTTTGAGACAGATTCTTACTCTGTCGCCCAGGCTGGAGTGCAGTGGTGTGATCTTGACTTACTGCAACATCTGCCTCCTGGGTTCAAGCAATTCTCCTCCCTCGGCCTCCCAAGTAGCTGGGACTACAGGCCCAGCTAATTTTTGTATTTTTAGTAGAGATGGGGTTTCACCATGTTGGCCATGATGGTCTCAATCTCTTGATCTTGAGATCTGCCCACCTCGGCCTCCCAAAGTACTGAGATTACAGTTGTAAGCCACCATGCCTGGCTGAGGCTAAATTCTTGATTTATTCTTTATTCTACTGGGAATAGAAGGGTTTTGGAGATTTTAAAGAGAGTCACACAAACTTCGTTGAGTCTTAAAATGATTCATCTTGGTTAAGGACAGAACATAACTACAAACCACTGCTCAATGAAATAAAAGAGGATACAAACAAATGGAAGAACATTCCATGCTCATGGGTTGGAAGAATCAATATCGTGAAAATGGCCATACTGCCCAAGGTAATTTATAGATTCAATGCCATCCCCATCAAGCTACCAATGACTTTCTTCACAGAATTGGAAAAAACTACTTTAAAGTTCATATGGAACCAAAAAAAGAGCCCGCATCGCCAAGTCAATCCTAAGACAAAAGAACAAAGCTGGAGGCATCACGCTACCTGACTTCAAACTATACTACAAGTCTACAGTAACCAAAACAGCATGGTACGGGTACCACAACAGAGACATAGATCAATGGATCAGAACAGAGCCCACAGAAATAATGCCGCATATCTACAACTATCTGATCTTTGACAAACCTGACAAAAACAAGCAATGTGAAAAGGATTCCCTATTTAATAAATGGTGCTCGGAAAACTGGCTAGCCATATGTAGAAAGCTGAAACTGGATCCCTTCCTTACACCTTATACAAAAATTAATTCAAGATGGATTAAAGACTTACATGTTAGACCTAAAACCATAAAAACCCTAGAAGAAAACCTAGGCAATACCATTCAGGACATAGGCATGGGCAAAGACTTCATGTCTAAAACACCAAAAGCAATGGCAACAAAAGCCAAAATTGACAAATGGGATCTAATTAAACTAAAGAGCTTCTGCACAGGAAAAGAAACTACCATCAGAGTGAACAGGCAACCTACAAAATGGGAGAAAATTTTCACAACCTACTCATCTGACAAAGGGCTAATATCCAGAATCTACAATGAACTCAAACAAATTTACAAGAAAAAAACAAACAACCCCATCAGAAAGTGGGCAAAGGACATGAACAGACACTTCTCAAAAGAAGACATTTATGCAGCCAAAAGACACATGAAAAAATGCTCATCATCACTGGCCATCAGAGAAATGCAAATCAAAACCACAATGAGATACCATCTCATACCAGTTAGAATGGCGATCACTAAAAAGTCAGGAAACAACAGGTGCTGGAGAGGATGTGGAGAAATAGGAACACTTTTACACTGTTGGTGGGACTGTAAACTAGTTCAACCATTGTGGAAGTCAGTGTGGCGATTCCTCAGGGATCTAGAACTAGAAATACCATTTGACCCAGCCATCCCATTACTGGGTATATACCCAAAGGATTATAAATCATGCTGCTATAAAGTCACATGCACACGTATGTTTATTGCGGCACTATTCACAATAGCAAAGACTTGGAACCAACCCAAATGTCCAATGACGATAGACTGGATTAAGAAAATGTGGCACATATACACCATGGAATACTATGCAGCCATAAAAAAATGATGAGTTCATGTCCTTTGTAGGGACATGGATGAAACTGGAAACCATCATTCTCAGTAAACTATCGCAAGGACAAAAAACCAAACACCGCATGTTCTCACCCATAGGTGGGAATTGAACAATGAGAACACATGGACACAGGAAGGGGAACATCACACTCTGGGGACTGTTGTGGGGTGGGGTGAGGGGGGAGGGACACCATTAGGAGATATACCTAATGCTAAATGACGAGTTAATGGGTGCAGCACACCAACATGGCACATGGATACATATGTAACAAACCTGCACATTGTGCACATGTACCCTAAAATTTAAAGTATAATAATAATAAAAAAAAAACAAAAAACAAAAAAAACCTAGTAATATTTTGCAATCTTTCAGGAGAAATGCAAGGGAGATTAAGCTCAGAGGGGAAGCAAGAGGATAAGCAAAAGTAGGAAAGGTGTCAAGCACAGGACTTTATGTATGATTAAATGCAGGGCATGGAGGATAACAAGGACTTGGAGGTGACTGAGAATTTAAACTTACAAGATAAGTATTATAATATTATTTAATAACAGAAATAGGGAAATGGGGGTTAAGATACATGTCTGGAAAGAATGAGGAGACTGATTCTATAGTAACTCTCAGTTACAGTCTAAAGGATGCAGGAGGAACTTTCTTCAATGGCATAGTGGTTAAGTAAGTGCTTAGGCACTGAAGGCTGCCTGCCTGCCTGCCTGCGTTCAAATCAGGGAC
The DNA here is from genome assembly GCF_028878055.3 of Symphalangus syndactylus. Classification (NCBI taxonomy): domain Eukaryota; kingdom Metazoa; phylum Chordata; class Mammalia; order Primates; family Hylobatidae; genus Symphalangus; species Symphalangus syndactylus. The sequence goes on from NC_072437.2 coordinate 16,682,547, forward strand.
CTAGGATTGGCCAGCAAAAATAACCCTGGGCAAATAATTCAGCCTCTCTAAGCCTCACCTTCCTCTTCCTTAAGATTGAGAAAAACCATAGTAATACTTCGTGAATGTTTAATTTTGCTTTTTGAGTCTTAAATGGGTTAATGCATTGCTAAGTGCTTTGGTTATACTGACATCATAGTAAGCCCTTAATAGATACCTGTTGTTATTATAGTCATTATTTTATTGACTGGATTATAACCATTTCTTCTTTAACATATTCTATCTTAGATCTAACTACTTCTTGCCTGCACTCATACTATGTATCCTCCATGAAAATAGAAAGCAGTTGTTCATATTGTTCTCTAATACAGCCCTTCATATATCAATTTATTTTCTGTCCATCCTAACTGTTATACTTTCCTGTTACGTTTCCACTTTTTAATAACTTTCTTCGGCTTAAACAAAACTAATCTAATATAATGCATTTCTCTCAAAACTATCCTTATAACTACTAAATGCTTATTGCATAAAAATATTGTCTCAAAGCTATCATAATACACTGCATTATTTAATCTGAATAAGGAATGCCTTTTATGCAAAAGTGAATACTGTAAAAATCATGCTTAGTAAAAAGTCTAATCAAGTGGAAGCTTTATTTCTACAAAATGAGGATTAAAAGCAGCACAGCTCACTTACGTGTATACATTAATTGTGTTGGAAAACAAGAAAAATTCCTCATGTTCTATATTTCTCTAAAATTGTGTGTTTTTCTCACGTGTGCAATGGCCACATTGGTTTTTATGCACACATAGATCCTTCTTCATAATCAATGAGATGTCATGCCTCAAAATCACAAAACTAATCCAGCTCTTCTATTGTATTTTTTCAATAAAATCTGGGCCCCTCATCACTCTTGATCTCCACACAGAAGTTCTATTGATGTTGCTAAGAGATGTGCACATGAATCAAGTCTACTAAATGACACATAATAACTAAGAGACTGAATTGCTCCAGGGATTAGTAATGGGCCTGTGACCTACAGGTCAACAATTTGAAACCAGACTGGGTTAATAGTAGCTAAAAATTGCTACAATCTGATGTGCGATTGAAAGTCAGTGAAAGGAGATCTACGGTCTCTACGCAATTCCAAGTTAACAGGTGCCCATCGCACAGAATCACAAAAACAATGGCCAAGTTAAAAGGTCAAAGATGAAATTGGTGTGGAAATCCAGCTACCTTCTGATCAGTTGCAGGTAGTCCCTGGAGTACTTACTGGCATGCTGAATATGTCCTTTCTTTTTCACACACACATAGGACCACTACCTTTCGTGACAATGTCAATGGAACACCACAACATACAAACTTAGAGGATAAACTTGTTTATTAGCTGAAAATGTTTGTTTGCCTCTGGGTTTCCATAAATTTTATTTTAAATATAACTCCTAAATTAAGAAGAATCCATTGTTAGAATTTATATTGATGCACAAAAATAAAAAGCATTTTGTTATACACACACACACACACACACACACACCATAATAAGATAACAAAATGATCCCTCACAGATTAAAATTACGTGAATGCTAGCTCTGTTATTTAATGAGTACATTCACTGTTCCTGTATTTTCCTATTGATGTTATATTAAGGCCTCCTCTATTGGCCTGTCTGTCTGAATATCTTTAAAAAATGTCAGTAGTGCTATTTTTGTAGTATTGCATTCATAAATAATAACAATTATTGAGCATTTATTATATTATATATAAAATGAATACTTCTAAGTATTCATTGAAGCTCTGCATATCCAAGTGTTGATAGAGTACTGTCAGATCAAAATTTTAGTAATAACAAAGAAAGATAACCTTATATCATCATCTCTGAAAATAAGGACATTTATAGGGTGTTTATAAATTCCTAGTGCAACTTTAACTTTCAATAAATGTGGATACATTCACAATAGGAAGAAAACTGCAAAAATATGTTATTATTCTTCCAGATGATATGATTTGGAGGTAATTCAAGCCAAGATTGCATACTTGTCAGAGAATTATTCAACTAAAATTGGAGAGCATTTTCAAACTCTTAGAATAGAAAATCACATTATGTATCATAAGAAACCTAGAAATATTGACCTTTTTTGTTCTGTACATACTTAAGATTATTTCATAACAGAGATTTTTAAAACTTGACACTATTTTCTAATCATGCTTGGAATTATTAATATATAAGCAAGGTGTTTCTATGTGGCTTCCATCTATTTCTCATAGCATGTTTTTGTTTTTTCAAGACAGTCTCACCCTGTCACGAGGCTGGAGTGCAGTGGCATGATCTCAGCTAACTGCAATCTCCACCTCCCGGGTTCAAGTAATTCTTCTGCCTCAGCCTCCTCAAGTAGTTGGGACTACAGGCACACACCACCACACCTGGCTAATTTTTGTATTTTTTAGTAGAGATGAGATTTCACCATGTTGACCAGGATGGTCTTGATCTCCTGACCTCATGATCCAATCCACCCACCTTGGCCTCCAAAGTGCTGGGATTACAGGGGTGAACCACCACACCCCTATGTTTCTTTTTTCTTTCTTTCTTCTTTCTCTCTCTCTTTTTTTTTTGGTGTTGTTTGTTTTTTGAGACAAAGTCTTACTTGGTCACTTAGGCTGGAGTGCAGTGGTGCAATCTCGGCTCACTGCAACCTCTGCCTCCTGGGTTGAAGCGGTTCTCCTGCCTCAGCCTCCTGAGTAGCTTGGGACTACAGGCACTCGCAACCACACCTGGCTGCATTTTATATTTTTAGTAGAGATGGGGTTTCACCATGTTGGCCAGGCGGGTCTTGAACTCCCGACCTCAGGTGATTCACCCCTCTTGGCCTCCCAAAGTGCTGGGATTACTGGCTTGAGCCATCACATCCGGCCCGTGTTTTTTAAAAAAGGAAAAATTCCAAAATTGTAATCATTGTATTTTAAAATCATCCTTATTTATATTTACTATCAAACCAAAAATTCATCATCTATCTGAAATTATTCAAGTAATCTGAAAAAACTTCAGCATCCTAAGTGACTGGTGGTCTGATGAAACATATTCTGCATCATAGTGATGACAGAAATAAAAAATAATATTTTAAAATTAAGATGTTTGAGAATTTAAATTCAGTAATATTTCTGACTGTACCCCATTTTGTTTACTTCTATAATCACCTTTAAAAAGCCCTACTTTACTTTTTTACAGTGTTCTAAATCATCTTTTCTTTACTGACATAAAAACCCTTTTCTTTTCATACCTCTTAATAAGATGATTTATTTATAGAAGCAAAAGGAAGATAAGCCCACAGATGCTATGGCCCCCCACGCTTTATAAGTGGTTTGCAAAAGGGCAGATGCCATTGACCTTTTAGATGACTAGGGTAGTTGATCTCACAAAGAGGCCACTTTTCTATCCTTGATTGAATTTGAGATTGCCTTTCTCAACTAAGACAATATGAATGGATGGTTGTTAATATGTTCAATAACCCGATTTTTTAACATCCAAAAATATTAAAAAGCTTTAACCCTAATATTAACATGTCTCTTGGTGCTAGGTAGCATTTTCCACTGAAGATACTCATTTGCAAATGCAAATAATTTTTTTCATTTCTCTTTTAAAAGCACAAAAATTCAATAAAAGCATCTGACATTTAGTTACTATTACATGTTATGCTCGTTCTGTGTTGGCTTATTCATTTAATCCATATCCTGCCTCATTTCAAAAAGGCTTTAAGCTAAATAAAAGAAAGATATAGAATAGAATAAGATGAACAGCACAAATCCAAAACATGGATTTTACAAAATGATAGCCAAGTAGTAAAATAAAGCAATCAGAGATGGCAAAAATACATATATGCCAATTTAAAAAGGCTCAGTGTACATATAATGACATATACATGGGTGTGTGTACAAACAGAAACACAGACAAATACACATATACAAGTATACATTACAATGTATACTCATGCATATACATATTCACTATTTATTAATTTTAAAATTTATAATTGACATAATAATTGTACATATTCACAGGGTCAAGGGTTATGTTTCAATGCATGTATACATAATTTAGTAATCAAATTGGGGTATTTACCACATCCATCACATTAAACATGTATCATTTCTTTGCATGACAACATTCAAAACCTAACTATCTTGAAATAGATACTACATTGTTATCTGCTATAGTCATCCTACTGTGTAACAGGAACACCAAAACATATTCTTCCTAAATAAAACTTTGTTCCCATTGTCCAACCTTTCCAGGTCCCCTCTTCCTACTTCCCCTCCCAGTCTCTGGTATCCACTATTCTACTTTCTACTTGTATGAAATTAATTTGTTTAGATCCCACATATGAGTGAAATCATGCTGTGTGTGTCTTTCTGTGCCTGGTTTATTTCAATTAACATAACGTCCTCCAAGTTCATCCATGTTGCCACAAATACTGGATTTCTTCTGTTTTATGGCTGAATAGTATTCCATTGTCTATAAACAGCACATTTTCTTTACCCATTCATCCTGTAGATGGGCATTGAGATTGATTCCGTATCTTGGCTACCATGAATAATATTGCAATAAATATGAGTGTGCAAATAACTCTTTGATATACTGTTTTCTTTTCCTGTGAATACATATCTGGTAATCGGATTACTGGATCATATGGTAATTCTATTTTTAGTTTTTGTGAGGAACTTCCATACTATTTTTTATAATGGCTGTACTGATTTACATTTCCATCAATGGTATATGAGTTGCCTTTTCACCACATGCTCACAAGCACCTGTTTGGATTTTTTTTTTTTTTTTTGGTCTTTTTGATAATAGCCATTTTGATTGGGGTGAGGTCATATCTCATTGGGATTTTGTTTTTTAACACTGATGATTAGTGATTTTGAACATTTTTCATATACCTGTTTGCGATTTGCACATCTTCTTTTGAGAAATGTCTATTAAGGCTTGATGCTATAGTCTGGGAGACGAGGACTTTATATATTAGTGAAAGATAGATATTTTAAAATCTCAAGGAATATGATGATCTCATTTTATTTCTGCTGCTCGGCCATATCTAGACTACTCGGCTAACATTTTCTTACCATATTTATGGGGGATATTGGTAATTTATTCATCATACTTCTCAAATTTTGTCTGTCCATCATAGCATGACTATGGCTCTGTGCACAGTTCCAGAGTTTAGAGCATGTACATGGGGCAAACAAGAGGCAGAGAGTATAGAATATACCACTTGCGGTGCGTATGAAAATTTGTAGCCTTCTAGTCAGAACTGTTGGCTCTGGAGCCAGAATCACTAATCATGGTTCTGCCACTTTCTAGTTATGTGGGCGACTTATACAGCCTCTCTGTGCCTCAGTTTTCCTGCCATTAAAGTGGAGGTGATATTAATGCCCACTTCATAAGATTTTAAATGCGGAAACATCATTTTCTGTATGTATAACCCTTCAAATATTTCTCAGCATATGGTTAACACTCAGTTAAATTTATCTATTACCTGTTAAAAGCTTGGCAATAATCTTTACCAGGCTAATCATATTAATCAATGTGACAAGGTAAAATTATATTTACAGTTAATTTTAGGAATCATTCTGAAAAATCTAGTACAAATTTGACTTCTCATTTTAGGATAAGATTTAAAGAATATTTTAAACCAAATATATATTCTTTGGCTGTTGCTCAGCTTGGGATCCTTTAATAGGTGTCCCTGCACTCTTCCTTCATTCTGCATTTGCTACTTATCTGACACCCTGCACTATTCTAGGAGCCATGTCAACAATGAATAAGGCAAAGTTCTTGCCATTAATTAAATTTAGGCTACCGTTTTAAAGATTAAATTGACAAATGCAAACTTTTTTAGCAATGCAAATTTTGCTACAATAGGTGGAAGCACAGGGAATTACAGAAGCACAAGAGTTTGTGGAAGGAATTCTTCAGTCATGATATAGAGGCCGGGCCTGGGGGCCTCAGACACAGCTCCTTAAAGAAATGATCCTAGTATAAAAACTGGAGGGTGATTACAGTGAGCCTGTTGAAATATGGAATCAAACAAAGGCACAGACTGAGGAAGATTATGGCACTTTTGAGTGAGGCAAGATCAGACTGAAAAATGGGGAATATGGGAAGACGGTAAGGAATACTTAGGAGCTCAGATGCTCAGACCATGAAGTGTCCTGCAAGTCCTTCAATAAGTCTATATTTTAAAGAAGTGAGTATGGAATTTCAGCCTGAGAGAATTCTGTAATCTGTAAAATATGAAGAGCTGATCATAACACCAAAAGTCACTAGAAAATCATGATGATCTCTATGCAGGAGAATCGAGAAGAGATATGAATGACTTTGGGTCCGGATGTTTGCCTCCAAGTTACGTGATTTAGTTAACTAATTAAAATGTGTTGAGTACCTACTATAAGTGTGGCACTGTGCTAGGCTCTGAAGAAAAAAATGTTAAGAAAAAGAGGATGAGGAAGAGGAACAAAAGGAGGAGGAAGGAGAGAGGAAGACTTTTTAAAAAAGAAAATCAAAAAAGCTCTGCTCTTATGGGGTTCCTAGTTAAATAGTAAACACTATCATTAATTTATCAAAGTATTACACTATGGAATACATAATTAAAACTGACATGTATTAAGAAGTAAACAAATAGCAAAGGGATTAAAACAATCTTCTAAAAAGAAAAGACAATTGAGTAGAAATCTGAAGGATGAATTTAGTTAAAATATGTTAAAATATGTATGAATTTAGTTAAAATATATATTATACACTGACTAATTCAAGCCAAATAAAGATGCCATCTGGCTGAATCTTTAAACTTTATTTTTATTATAAAAGTAATAGCTGTTCATTCTTTTTTGACTTCTCCAACAATATACAAAAGCACAAAGTCGAAATTATAAATCACTCAACATTACGATACTCTGCAGAGGCTGTATTTTAATAACTGTACTTTAAAAAAAGGTATTTCTTGGTTGAATTGTCATTAACTGTGAAGGGTCTGGGATTGCTACACTCTTTTCAAGCTCACACATTAACCTGTTACTGTCCCCATTGATGCTGGCAGAAAACACGAAGCTCCTGGGTCAGAGAAAAAGAGATTTCATTACTGATGGTACAAGCAGCATGAGTGTGATGTGGTTGGTTTCAGGTTTCTATGCCATGAAGTGTCATGGAGATAATACGTTTGGGCCTTAATCAATGCTTATATATGCAGTAGGTTGCACTGAGGAAGAACACAGAGCTTGGGGGATTCACTGCCTTCATAGCAAATAAACCAAGTCTACTCTTTACTCAGAAAAAAAAAAAATTGAGAGGACATTGTCTCTCAAGTTAAATCACTGCAAACCCAACGCTAAGAAATAGCCTGGTAAAGAAAAGCCAAGGCTTCACATCCTTGGTATCCCCATCAAAAATGTGTTGAGATGGGGAGGGTCCGTCACAGACAGCCGGTATCAAATCCAAGGGGAAACAAAAATGGGTAACAGAGATCATATATACATTTATTTACATAGCTTCTTGAATAAAAGGATAATAATGAAAAGGGACAAGGTGTTAGTTATTAAATTGTTAATATCTGAACGTGTTTGATTAGTAACAATGGAAAGACATTTCTAATGGTTTTTATTCTGAAATTTCAACATGTACTGTATTTTGAGGCCAGGAAGACTGCAATCAGTTTTAGAGAAGTGGGTTATGCATCCCTACCCAATATAATATGGAAAAATCCTATATTATAATGATGAAACATACCTAACACACTGCTGTGGGTTGAATTGTGTTCCCCTAAAAGATGTGTTGAAGTCCTAATTCCCAGTACCCGTGAATGTAAACTCATCTGGAAATATTTGTTTGCATATGTAATTGGTCACGAAAAGGCCATACTGTATTAGATTGGACTTTTAGATTCAAATAATTGGTATCTATTTAAGAAGGCCACATAGAAAACAAAGACACAAACACACAGAGGAAATGCCTCGTGATGACAGAAGCATGATGGAGGCAGACATTGGAGTGCTGTGCCTACAAGCCAAGAGGCACAGAGGACTGCTGGCCACCATCAAATGCTGGAAGAACCAAGAAAACCTTCTCCTCTAGAACCTTCAGAGAGTCCTGGCCCTGTCGCCAACTTGATTTTGGACTTCTTATAGCCTCTAGAACTGTAAAAGAATACATTTCTGTTCTTTTAAACCATTAAGCTTGTGGTAATTGTGTACAGCAGGCCTATAAAACAAACAAATGAACACACACACACACACAGACATACAAATACAATCTCCCTTTCTTCCATTCCAGTTATCAGCTATATATAGAGAGACATATATTAATATACAGACACAGATATTTTTATAATTCCTGTGTGTCTTCATTTGGGTTTCCCCAAAGCTAACACTGACACAAGAAATTTGCTGGAAATAAGTTATTGGAGAGAGAATTCCAGGAAGCATAGTGGGGGAATGGGGAAATGAGAGAGAGACTTCAGGAAAGTACAAAAGGCCGAGGTCAATGAGCAGGTGCGGAGGGGCCAGTCCCACTGCCAATCCTTTAAGAAACCATATGAAACACAAGTCTGCAATGCACTACCAAGAGGCAAAGATTTAAGATACATATCCACAAATTCTTGTTCTTTGTTGGTTGGTGGTTCCTACTGGAGACACTACTCCTTGGGCACTTCAGATCTAACTGAGCTTGGTTCTGTGAACAGGATGCCCTCGGTCTGAGAGGCACAGCACTTGAGAAAGGAAGCTACAACCACACATGCAAATTGCCCAGTGAAGCTGAAAGTGGCTTCTAGACTGACTTGAGAGAATATGGACCAGGTACCAAGAACATATACAATGTTAATTTTTTAAAAATGTCCCTGGCCATGGGAATGTGGCATTTTCCTTTCTCCTGCTCTTTTCCGGGCTGCCACTGTGGACTCAGTACTTTGTTCTTCTCCCAAGAAAGTGTTTTTTTCTCTCCCTTTCCCTGTGTCAAAGACAGTTCACCAGTGCCCAAGGGTAAGCAGTTTTGCTCTTCCCCTCACACACAAATTCAGGCTTTTGTTCATAATGGGTGAACAAAATGGGGAAAACAGAAAGGATCCCAGAAGGTCGAGTTTCTTATCCCTCCCATATAGCTATACTTTCCCTGCCTCAAGCCTGAAGCATAATAGACACTTATTATAGGTCTTTTTGATATTTTTTCCATCACAACTTGGTAGAGTTTGTAGAGAAAAGCCTGCAAAATGATAAGGAGTCCCCAGATTTCTTTGTCCTCAGCAACTTTGCACCACCCCCACAGTGCGCACTCAGCATCTGTCTATCAGCTACTGTATGTAAACTCTTGTCACTGGTGTCCTGTTGCATCTACAATAGGTGAATCAATTTCAAAGCTGGGTGCAATGGCTCATGCCCGTAATCCCGGTGCTTTGGGAGGTCAAAGCGGGAGGATCACTTGAGATCAAGAGTTTGAGACCAGCCTCGCAAAATAGTGAGACTCTATCTCCACAAAGATAATAAAAATAAATTAGCCAGGCATAGCAGCACTCACCTGTAGTCCAAACTACTCAGAAGGCTGAGGTGGGAAAATCACTTGAGCCCAGGAGTTTGAGGCTACAGTGAGCTATGATTGTACCAATGTGCCCCAGCCTGGACAACAGAGCAGAGTGAGACCTTGTCTCTAAAAAAAAGTTCAAGTTTTCTCTCTCCTGATGGGCACTGTGTCTCTCAGAGTTTCTTCAAGTGATCTTCTCAGCAGTCACAGCCCTCTGCTGTGTTTGAGAAATCATAAATTTCATTTACTCTGTGTCATTTTGTTGTAAGCATAGGGGCTATGCTCCTTGCAGCTTTCCATATCCCAAAGTGGAAGCCAGAAATCCCAGATTCCATTTCAGTTGTCTTTTAATTTCTATCAAGTTGGCAGCTACAAAATCTCCCAATGTCCTCCCTTACATACAAATATGCGTTTTTAAAGTGAAACAAACATGTAACATATGGATCACATTAATGAATAACTGTTACATTGTATCAACTAATTAATTTGCAAATTATATTTCAGAACTATTTGGCTATAAACCAAATAGTTTCTTCTAAGTTAAACATTTCATGTTTTATCTGGAAGTGGTGGCACAAACCCATAGTCCCAGCTCTTGGGTAGCCGAGGCAAGAAAAATGCTTTAGCCCAGAAAGTTTGAGGCTAGTCTGGGCAACATAGTAAGACCCTGTCTTAAAAAAAAATAAATTAGAAGGGAGGAGCCAAGATGGCCGAATAGGAACAGCTCTGGTCTACAGCTGCCAGTGTGAGCATCACAGAAGACGGGTGATTTCTGCATTTCCAACTGAGGTACCGGGTTCATCTCACTGGGGTGTGCCAGACAGTGGGTGCAGGACAGGGAGTGCAGCGCACCGTGCACAAGCCCAAGCAGGGCAAGGCATTGCCTCACCCAGGAAGCACAAGGGGTCAGGGAATTCTCTTTCCTAGTCGAAGAAAGGGGTGACAGACAGCACCTGGAAATTGGGTCACTCCCACCCTAATACTGCACTTTCCCAATGGGCTTAAAAAAATGGCACACCAAGAGATTATATCCTGCACCTGGCTCAGAGGGTCCTACACCCATGGAGCCTCACTCATTGCAAGCACAGCAGCCTGAGATCAAACTGCAAGGCTGCAGCGAGGCTGGGGGAGGGGCGCCCGCCATTGCGGAGACTTGATTAGGTAAACAAAGAGGTCTGGAAGCTCCAACTGGGTGGAGCTCACCACAGCTCAAGGAGGCCTGCCTGCCTCTGTAGGCTCCACCTCTGGGGGCAGGGCACAGACGAACAAAAAGACAGCAGTAACCTCTGCAGACTTAAATGTCCCTGTCTGACAGCTTTGAAGAGTGTAGTGGTTCTCCCAGCATGCAGCTTGAGATCTGAGAACAGGCAGACCGCCTCCTCAAGTGGGTCCCTGACCCCCGAGTAGCCTAAATGGGAGGCACCCCCCAGCAGGGGCAGACTGACACCTCACATGGCTGGGTACTCCTCTGAGACAAAACTTCCAGAGGAACGATCAGGCAGCAACATTTGCAGTTCACCAATATCCGCTGGTTCTGCAGCCACCGCTGCTGATACCCAGGCAAACAGGGTCCGGAGTGGACCTCCAGAAAACTCCAAAAGACCTGCAGCTGAGGGTCCTGTCTGTTAGAAGGTAAACTAACAAACAGGAAGGACATCCACACCAAAAACCCATCTGTACTTCACCATCATCAAAGACCAAAGGTAGATAAAACTACAAAGATGGGGAAAAAACAGAGCAGAAAAAATGGAAACTCTAAAAATCAGAGCACCTCTCCTCCTCCAAAGGAACGCAGCCCCTCACCCACAACGGAACAAAGCTGGACAGAGAATGACTTTGACGAGTTGAGAGAAGACGGCTTCAGATGATCAAACTACTCTGAACTACAGGAGGAAGTTAGAACCAATGGCAAAGAAGTTAAAAGCTTTGAAAAAAAAATTAGACGAATGGCTAACTAGAATAACCAATGCAGAGAAGTCCTTAAAGGACCTGATGGAGCTGAAAACCAAGACACGAGAACTACGTGACAAATGCAGAAGCCTCAGTAGCCAATGCGAAGAACTGGAAGAAAGGGTATCAGTGATGGAAGACGAAATGAATGACATGAAGTGAGAAGAGAAGTTTAGAGAAAAAAGAATAAAAAGAAATGAATAAAGCCTCCAAGAAATATGGGACTATGTGAAAAGAACAAATCTATGTCTGACTGGTGTAACTGAAAGTCACAGGGAGAATGAAACCAAGTTGGAAAACACTCTGCAAGATATTATCCAGGAGAACTTCCCCAATCTAACAAGGCAGGCCAACATTCAAATTCAGGAAATACAGAGAACACCACAAAGATACTCCTCAAGGAGAGCAACTCCAAGACACTTAATTGTCAAATTCACCAAAGTTCAAATGAAGGAAAAAATGTTAAGGGCAGCCAGAGAGAAAGGTCCGGTTACCCACGAAGGGAAGCCCATCAGACGAACAGCTGATCTCTCGGCAGAAACTCTACAAGCCAGAAGAGAGTGGGGGCCAATATTCAACATTCTTAAAGAACAAAATTTTCAACCCAGAATTTCATACCCAGCCAAACTAAGCTTCATAAGCGAAGGAGAAATAAAATACTTTACAGACAAGCAAATGCCGAGAGATTTTGTCACCACCAGGCCTGCCCTAAAAGAGCTCCTGAAGGAAGCACTGAACATGGAAAGGAACAACCAGTACCAGCCACTGCAAAAACATGCCAAGTTGTAAAGACCATCAAGGCTAGGAAGAAGCTGCATCAACTAATGAGCAAAATAACCAGCTAACATCATAATGACAGGATCAAATTCACATATAACGATATTAACTTTGAATGTAAATGGGGTTAAATGCTCCAATTAAAAGACACAGACTGGCAAATTGGATAAAGAGTCAAGACCCATCAGTGTGCTGTATCCAGGAAACCCATCTCATGTGCAGAGACACACATAGGCTCAAAATAAAGGGATGGAGGAAGATCTACCAAGCAAACGGAAAACAGAAAAACGCAGGGGCTGCAATCTTAGTCTCTGATAAAACAGACTTTAAACCAACAAAGATCAAAAGAGACAAAGAAGGCCATTACATAATGGTAAAGGGATCAATTCAACAAGAAGAGCTAACTATCCTAAATATATATGCACCCAATACAGGAGCACTCAGATTCATAAAGCAAGTCCTCAGTGACCTACAAAGAGACTTAGACTCCCATACAATAATAATGGGAGATTTTAACACCCCACTGTCAACATTAGACAGATCTCTGAGACAGAAAGTTAACAAGGATACCCAGGAATTGAACTCAGCTCTACACCAAGGAGACCTAATAGACATCTACAGAATTCTCCACTCCAAATCAACAGAATATACATTCTTTTCAGCACCACACCATACCTATTCCAAAATTGAACACATAGTTGGAAGTAAAGCTCTCCTCAGCAAATGTAAAAGAACAGAAATTATAACAAACTGTCTCTCAGACCACAGTGCAATCAAACTGGAAATCAGGATTAAGAAACTCCCTCAAAACCGCTCAACTACATGGAAACTGAACAACCTGCTCTTGAATGACTACTGGGGACATAACGAAATGAAGGCAGAAATAAAGATGTTCTTTGAAACCAACGAGAACAAAGACCCAACATACCAGAATCTCTGGGACACATTCAAAGCAGTGTGTAGAGAGAAATTTATAGCACTAAATGCCCACAAGAGAAAGCAGGAAAGATCTAAAATTGACACCCTAACATCACAATTAAAAGAACTAGAAAAGCAAGAGCAAACACATTCAAAAGCTAGCAGAAGGCAAGAAATAACTAAGATCAGAGCAGAACTGAAGGAAATAGAGACACAAAAAACCCTTCAAAAAAAGTAATGAATCCAGGACCTGGGTTTTTGAAAAGATCAACAAAATTGATAGGCTGCTAGCAAGACTAATAAAGAAGAGAGAAGAATCAAATAGACGCAATAAAAAATGATAAAGGGGATATCACCACTAATCCCACAGAAATACAAACTACTATCAGAGAATACTATAAACACCTCTACACAAATAAACTAGAAAATCTAGAAGAAATGGATAAATTCCTTGACACATACATCCTCCCAACACTAAACCAAGAAGAAGTTGAATCTCTGAATAGACCAATAACAGCCTCTGAAATTGAGACAATAATTAATAGCTTACCAACCAAAAAGTCCAGGATCAGTTGGAGTCACAGCCGAATTCTACCAGAGGTACAAGGAGGAACTGGTACCATTCCTTCTGAAACTATTCCAATCGATAGAAAAAGAGGGAATCCTCCCTAACTCATTTTATGAGGCCAGCATCATCCTGATACCAAAGCCTGGCAGAGACACAACCAAAAAAGAGAATTTTAGACCAATATCCTTGATGAACATTGATGCAAAAATCCTCAATAAAATACTGGCAAACCGAATCCAGCAGCATATCAAAAAGTTTATCCACCATGATCAAGTGGGATTCATCCCTGGGATGCAAGGCTGGTTCAACATACACAAATCAATAAATGTAATCCAGCATATAAACAGAACCAAAGACAAAAACCACATGATTATCTCAATAGATGCAGAAAAGGCCTTTGACAAAATTCAACAACGCTTCATGCTAAAAACTCTCAATAAATTAGGTATTGATGGGACATATCCCAAAATAATAAGAGCTATCTGTGACAAACCCACAGCCAATATCATACTGAATGCACAAAAACTGGAAGCATTCCCTTTGAAAACTGGCACAAGAGAGGGATGCCCTCTCTCACCACTCCTATTCAACATAGGGTTGGAAGTTCTGGCCAGGGCAATCAGGTAGGAGAAGGAAATAAATGGTATTGAGTTAGGAAAAGAGGAAGTCAAACTGTCCCCGTTTGCAGATGAAATGATTGTATATCTAGAAAACTCCATCATCTCAGCCCAAAATCTCCTTAAGCTGATAGGCAACTTTGGCAAAGTCTCAGGATACAAAATCAATGTAAAAAAATCACAAGAATTCTTATACACCAATAGCAGAAAAACAGAGAGCCAAATCATGAGTGAACTCCCATTCAAAATTGCTTCAAAGAGAATAAAATACCTAGGAATCCAACTTACAAAGGATGTGAAGGACCTCTTGAAGGAGAACTACAAACCACTGCTCAATGAAATAAAAGAGGATACAAACTAATGGAAGAACATTCCATGCTCATGTGTAGGAAGAATCAATATCGTGAAAATGGCCATACTGCCCAAGGTAATTTATAGATTCAATGCCATCCCCATCCCAATGACTTTCTTCACAGAATTGGAAAAAACTACTTTAAAGTTCATATGGAACCAAAAAAGAGCCTGCATTGCCAAGTCAATCCTAAGCCAAAAGAACAAAGATGGAGGCATCGCGCTACCTGACTTCAAACTATACCACAAACCTACAGTAACCAAAACAGCATGGTACCAGTACCAAAACAGAGATATAGACCAATGGAACAGAACAGAGCCCTCAGAAATAATGCCGCATATCTACAACTATCTGATCTTTGACAAACCTGACAAAAAAAAAAGAAATGGGGAAAGGATTCCCTATTTAATAAATGGTGGTGGGAAAACTGGCTAGCCATATGTAGAAAGCTGAAACTGAATCCCTTCCTTATACCTTATACAAAAATTAATTCAAGATGAATTAAAGACTTACATGTTAGACCTAAAACCATAAAAACCCTAGAAGAAAACCTAGGCAATACCATTCAGGACATAGGCATGGGCAAAGACTTCATGTCTAAAACACCAAAAGCAATGGCAACAAAAGCCAAAACTGACAAATGGGATCTAATTAAAGAAAAGAGCTTCTGAACAGCAAAAGAAACTACCATCAGAGTGAACAGGCAACCTACAGAATGGGAGAACATTTTTCCAACCTACTCATCTGACAAATGGCTAATATCCAGAATCTACAATGAACTCAAAGAAATTTACAAGAAAAAAACAACCCCATCAAAAAGTTGTCGAAGGATATGAACGGACACTTCTCAAAAGAAGACATTTATGCAGCCAAAAAAACACATGAAAAAATGCTCATCATCACTGGCCATCAGAGAAATGCAAATCAAAACCACAATGAGATACCATCTCATACCAGTTAGAATGGCAATCATTAAAAAGTCAGGAAAAAACAGGTGCTGGAGAGGATGTGGAGAAATAGGAACACTTTTACACTGTTGGTGGGACTATAAAGTAGGTCAACCATTGTGGAAGTCAGTGTGGCGATTCCTCAACGATCTAGAACTAGAAATACCATTTGACCCAGCCATCCCATTACTGGGTATATACCCAAAGGATTATAAATCATGCTGCTATAAAGACACATGCACACATATGTTTATTGTGGCACTATTCACAATGGCAAAGACTTGGAACCAACCCAAATGTCCAACAATGATAGACTGGATTAAGAAAATGTGGCACATATACACCATGGAATACTATGCAGCCATAAAAAATGATGAGTTCATGTCCTTTGTAGGGACATGGATGAAACCGGAAACCATCATTCTCAGCAAACTATCACAAGGACAAACAACCAAACACTGCATGTTCTCACTCATAGGTGGGAATTGAACAAGGAGAACACATGGACACAGGAAGGGGAACATCACACACTGGGGACTGTTGTGGGGTGGGGGGAGGGGGGAGGGATAGCATTAGGAGATATACCTAATGCTAAATGACGAGTTAATGGGTGCAGCACACCAACATGGCACATGTATACATATGTAACAAACCTGCACGTTGTGCACATGTACCCTAAAACTTAAAGTATAATAATAATAAAATTAAAAATAAATTAGTTTTCAAAAAATGTACCATGATTAATGCCTTCTTCTAGTTAAATCCATTACACCCCCCTAGACTTTTTCTAGACGTTAGTATAATAAGCATCATCCATCTTCAAATATTGATATGTCAATTTCCCTTACAAATAGATCCCCACATACCTGGAAATATAAAGATAAAAATACTTAGTTTCCGATTCATGTACATTTTATAAGAGCATTATAATGATATATTGATACTAACAACATGAAATATACTTTTAATTTCTGCACTAACAGATTTTACTCACATATTCTGACCTATGTACACACCAGCACTCCACTGTTCATGTAATAAATATGCAAATACAATAAATACATTTTCCTCCAATAAAGATTCTAGGGCCCCTTAAAATAGGTTTGGCCTTTCTATATAGATGAACAGCATGGGAGAATTTCTATGATATAGCTAAAGCTTGATGGCAGTGGGAGATCTGCAAGGTTTCAGCATGAGAGGAGCAAGATGTCTCAAATAGATTTTTTGACACAAGAATCAAAAAGCTGAGATAAGCTCCATGGCGTTAGTTGGCAAAGACCCCCTCATGATCTTCAAAACTACCACATTTATTCCAAGTACTATTAGCAACAAGATTTTATTTAAAAATACAAGTTAAAAAGCCAATAACAGTCAGTATTATTCTTTATTCTCAGTGTCAAGGATATACATTGCTCTTGCTTAGAATCTAAATGTTCCCAAAACAGTCACCATTTTGAAGTTTAATAATATATCACTAAATTACTGTCATGTGCTTATTCCATGAAAATCTTGCCAATTTCCATTTTTAAACATTATTAATTTGATTCTGATTTTAAGAATTTGCTATAATCAAGAAACATCAAAATCAATATTTGATAAAACTATAGAATTTTTCAAAAATTCCTAAAGCAAGTCTTTTTTAATGTGAAAAAGTTTTAAAATATATAACTAGTTTCATATTTTAAAAATAATTATACTGATAGATAACAGGTCATAGAATAGATATATTTTTTTGAACACGGCAGCATAAAATGACAGGGTGTGATTACAAAACACATTTAATTTTTAAAATACTTTGTTGTATAGTATCTATGTAAACTAGCAAGCTTGCATATTAGTGATATGATGAAGCACATTTTGATGAGTTTTTGATGTTATGTTTCCAAATATGAAAAATTTAATTATTATCTAGCATAAGCTGCTTCCAACGTTAGTCAGTTGGCTTTTATAACATGAGATTTGCTTATTTTTGAAAATATGAAGTCTTTTTTTGTTATTTTATCTAAATTTAAGTGTGCCAAAATAGTAATTTTGTTGCTTGTTAAGTTAAAATTTTTAAAAAAACTGTTTGACAGATAACATTGTGCATTTAAAAAATATTATTTGTCTCAGAAAAATAAAAGTAGAGTCACATCAACACAATGATTACAATTTCTCTACAGCTTAGAAATAAAATATCTCCTAGGAAATTCAGCTTTGCCCCAAATCAAGAACCAGAATTAAATGTAGCCTCTACTATCTCTGTTTGATTCCACAGTGATCATTTTAGCTTTATTTGAAAAACTGATCAAGGAATAAATATCAGTTATACAAACATCTGTTTTGTTTGTAATTGTTTGTGATTTTATGTAAGGAAACAATGAAAAACCATCTGTCCCAGCATCCTAGACTCTAAAGTTTAGCCACTATATTAGGGAAAACAGTCCATACCATTTCCAATTAGCTCTCTTGGGAGAGAACTACTCCCTGACATTCCTACAAGTGATTTTGATGCTTAACTTTCAATACTCAAAAATAAAGTATGAAAAATTTTATTATTTTTAATTTTAAAAATATTTCCTTATAGACATTTATTTCCAAAGTGGTTGGTATAATGTCCTTCAGATGTCTAGACAATACCCATATACTAATGCCATTATTATAAAAGTCTGAAACATTATCAGATGAGAAATAATTTGCACAATTTCATGAACTTTAAAAATTACCCATTTAACCAATGTAGTTTTTCTTTTTTTTTTTTTTTTAATTTTACTTTAAGTTCTGGGATACATGTGCAGAACCCGTGCAGCCTTGTACATAGGTATACATGTGCCATGATGGTTTGCTGTACCTATCAACCCATCATTTACGTTTTGATCCCCCCATGCATTAGGTATTTGTCCTAATGCTCTCCCTTCCCTTGACCCCCACCCTCTGACAGGCCCCAGTGTGTGATCTTCCCTCCCTGTGTCCATGTTACCAATGAAGTTTTAAACTATACTAATTAATTAGCTACTTTAATGGTATTAATACATTCTCTAGTACATATTATCTTTATATTATATGTGCTGGGTAAAATATGAAAATAGAAGGAAATACATGCTGCCTCTTTCATAAGCTTAAAGGGAAAAGCAAGGCAAGTACTTACGGTAGAAATATATGTCACAGTACACTACATGTGGTAAAAGAGGTATAAATCACAGTGATTATTTACAAAAGCAAACAATAACCTTCATCTTCAGGAACCAGAAAATTTCTTATGATGAAGATGGCACTTGAATTTTGTTTTAATGTATTCATAGAATTTTGACTAGTAGATTTAGTGGGAACTATGCTACAGAAAGAAGAAAAAACATGAGCCAGTTTAGTAGGCAAAACAATGTGGCTTTAGAGATTCCTTGAGTTATGTTGAGTTATGTGGGAACAAACAATAATATAAAATGGATTAGTGGGGATTGACAATAATGTCAGTACCACTACCGAATCACGTCATTAGCATGTTTATTTTGCAGTATTGTAAAATGATCCAATTTATCTTTTTCCAGTGTTATTTCTTTACAATCCTTCCTTCACGTTTTCAACAACGGGATAATTCTAAGTCACAAACCTGACTATGTCTTTGGTTATTTGCTAGCTGATCTGCACTCTTTACAATTAAATCTATTGCTATAATACAGTTTGCAAGACTCTGCATAACATCATAACCTAAAATCTACATAAGTTTCAAACTTATTGCTTCCTAACTGAAATCTATCCTGAAATCCTATTCTCCAAGTGATATATTTTTTTCTCTACCTCAAAGGTACTTAATAGTTTCTATAAAATGGCAATTGGTACACTCATAATAATGTGTTATTTAGCTGTCTACTATCCTGGACCATATGGTCCACAACAATTGGGATCATCTCCTTTGATCATTCTTCATTATTTTATCTCTAACATCTTGCATTGTGACAGACATACCTTAGGCATATATATGTGATAAATATAAAATAATTAATAAAGTATTTTTATTATTTTATTCCATACAAAGTCTGAACCCTTCTCAGTAGCCACGTGTGGTACGTGCCTATTATGCTGCACAATCCTGCTTCAGAATAAGGAAAAGTGAGTGCAAAGATTTTGCCTTCTATCTGTAGCACCACAGGAGACTTATCAGGTGATGGAAATTTCCTTATCCACTTGAAGCAGTCAAATGACCTAAAATCTTTAGTTACTATGTTTCATTTTTGAAAAATATATTTTAAGTGTTACATTGTGTAGCTGAATGTGTGTAGGCAATATTGCTGAGCCCTAAAGAAGACGGCCTATTTCTGAAAAATACCACTAGTTTAATAATCTTGGCTCAGGAGAGATGGTTGATGACATGCAGACAGAGAACACTTTAAATTCTTACCAGTAATTCCTGAAACTTTCTTGGGTGCTTATTGAATAATTTTTTAAAGGGCATCAATTTCAAAAGATCTTCTTTTTACATCAGGAATTCCTTCCTCAGCCTGCGTTTCACTTTATATAGCTAGTTCGAAGGTCCCTTGTAAGAAAGCATTAAAAAGGAATTTAGAGAGGTGGAGGGATTACAACATCATTTCTCCCTTCCCTGAAGTCTAAAAATAGGAAACCTTTTGATTGAAAGTGATCCTTGGAAGATGCAGCTTCAGCTATGTGCTTATATGGAAATGAGCTATGCTCAAATTCATTAGTGTTCAAAACTGCCTCCTTCACTAGCTCACTGCTGGATCTAAACATCGATTAAGGCCACTTATTCTCCATGAACACTTTGAAGGTGAGATTTTCAACAGGATTGCAGTTTCAAACAACTCAGGAAAATATTTTGATACTTTCTTAGAGTATTGGTAGGTATTGCTATGTTTGATTCGTCCATCTACAAAGAGTGCTGCCATGTACTGAGGCAAAGACAGGAAAAATACATGCTATGAATGTTCTTGCAGTTAGGTGCCTAAATGTGGATCCATTTGTAATTCAATCAGCAAACTTTATCTCTAAGGAGCCATGAGGCATTGCAGGCCAAGAAGAAAGTCAAGAATATTATACAGAGACTTATGGAATAAGAGAGGAAAAAATTTTCACAATGTTTTTATTAAGGAAAATTTAAAATACAATAAGCAAAATTGAGTATTTTTTTGGTAAAACCATTGTTCTAATGAGAAGAATAGACTTTTTTTTTTGAGGGGAGGGATAATGTTTCACTTAGTTATGGTTCAAAGTTAGTGTTCTCTATAATCCAATCAATCACAAATGTTCATTTCTAAGAAACACTCAGCTCATGGTAGCCAAAAACAGGTGTTTACCCAGATTTGGCTTTCATAGGTTGCCAATCCCTAAAGCACAGGAAAGCAACAGCCGCCTTGATTCTCTATGTGTGCCTGCGTGTGTGTGTGTTTGCATGCATGTAAAGTCAGTGGTTGACATCACATCAATAAATAAGCGTGGGAAATAATTCTGGTATAATTCACTCTTTTTAAAAACTGGCTACCTAGACCTTCCCATTGTATTGAGAGAATACTTTCAGAGAGCTATGTCAGTTTTCTGTTATTGCTGTAACAAATTACCACAAACTCAGTGGCTTAAAATAACACAGATTTAATATCATAAAGTAGATAGGGTGGAAGTCCAAATTAGTTTCAGTTTGCTAATGTCAAGATGTCAGCCAGGCTGGTTCCTTCTAGAGGCTTCTAGGGGAGAACCTTGTTCAGTTTTTTTTTTTTTTTTGCTGAGAAGGAGTTTTGCTCTCGTTGCCCAGGCTGGAGTGCAATGGATGGCATGATCTCAGCTCACCGCAGCACCTGCCTCCAGGGTTCAAGAGATTCTCCTGCCTCAGCCTCCTATGTAGCTGGGATTACAGGCATGAGCCACCACATCCAGCCAATTTTGTAATTTTAGTAGAGATGGGGTTTCTCCTTGTTGGTGAGGCTGGTCTCAAACTCCCAACCTCAGGTGATCTGCCCACCTCGGTCTCCCAAAGTGCTGGGATTGCAGGTGTGAGCCACCGTGCTCAGCCTGAATCTTGCTCAGCTTCTAAACATGGCTTGCATTTCTTAACTCTTGACTCCTTCCCCATCTCACTTTAATTTCTGGCGTCTATTATCATGTCTCCTATTACTAACTCTAATCACCCTGCCTACCTTGAATAAGGACTTTTGTGATTTTATCAGACCCACCTGGATAATCGGGATAATATTCCCATTTCAGGATGCCTCCTTTACAGATTTTCACCTATGCTATGCCCTTTTTCCCATGCAAGCTCACATATTCACAGGTTCTAGGGATTATAAACTGGATATCTTTGGGGGGCCATTTTCCAGACTACCACAATAACTTCCTATATTTTATACAAGATGCTTGTTGATTTATACTGAGTTTCCACCAGCTTTCCTAGGCCAGTTAAAAGAGTTCTCAAGAACACTAAGGATTTAAATACCTCTCCCTTCTAATGTACATAAGTAGTTTATAAAATGGCGGTGTCAAAGCTCAACATAGTATTTTTGAGCACACGAGTTTGACGTGTATTTTCTAATGTAACTATTTCAGAACAACCTAGTGAGGTATGTATTATATCCTCATTTTACTTTTATTTGGTTTTTCAACCTCAGCTGACTACAACTATTAAATCTGTCGGAGTAGCACTGTATGACTGCAGTCCTCCTGATACATCTTCAAAAACACCGACCTCTGCTGGAATAGTCCCAGCTGGAACAATCAACATGTTTGAAAATTCAGTGAAGAATGAATTTCATTGTTTCTTACCAAATCAAATGCAAGAAATCAAGCATATGAAAATCATAGTCTTCTCTCATCTTCTGAATGTAGATTAAAATATGTTTACAGAAATAATTATGTGTAGAATGAACAAAGAGTTTTACATTAATTAAATATAATCAGGTGGGCTCTCTGCTACCATAGGTAGACAGGAAGGAAATAATTTGAGTAGATTAATGCATGATATTTGGAAAACTCTAAGGAGAATTTATCAGGATTGATTAACACTTACCTTTAAAAAATAAAAATATCTTCAAATTTGAATTGTTAATTCAGTCCATGTTTTATATAGCTACATAAGAAAAGTATTCTATGAAACAAAAATCATTAGGCATCTATTCAATAAAGACAGGAGTTCAAGAACTATGAACTTTAAAATGTTAGTTTATTACATAATTGAGATTGTTTCATATGTGTGAAATCTAATCTGAATCAAATGTATTAACCTTTGAAAACTAAACTACTCCATAAGTACTGTATTATATTAAAAAGTAGAGATTTTTCAAAAATATGTAAATAAAAAGTTTTGGTTCAATGTGTATTCAGTAGCTTGACGCATGAACAGGCGATTGTACATACTCCATTAAATTTTCAGATGAATTATTTAGTTGATCAAATCTCTCTTATATTTTGCACCCAAAACTGGGATTTGTGAAAACTTTGACAGAAGCATATTTTTATTCCAGAGAGAAGAAATACTTAGAACATTGGGAATACCTGTCCAAAAAAGACAAATATGTATGGGAATAATCTGTTTCTCAGAGTATTAAAAATGTCATTTTTCCTAAAAGAGACACAGGTTAGAATTTCCTCCTCTTTACCACGGTGTCTAACAATGTGGAAACCAAGGAAGTTCTCAAAGCAAACTCCCCAATTACAGAGTGGTTATATAGTGCAACCACTTTGCTTGAGGTGCAAAATATGTCTGTGAAAACTATAGTACCAGCCCTAAGGAAAATCACACTACGAAAACTTTGAGAATGGATTGTGCAAAGAATGATGTATCCATGAAAGCAAATGACAATGACATTTTACATCATAATCTAAATAGAAAAATGTAGTTTTGGAGATTAAAAATTGGGAGGTTTCTCAAAAGACTTTAGACAAAGATTAGGGAATGATAATTCTAAATATTCTAAAAAAATCTTGCCATTAAAAATTCAAGTGAATTTGAAAAAAATATATGCAAGAAAATGTTAAAATAACTTTTAAAATAGATAACCTGACTCTCTTGATAAAAAATGATTGTAATAAAGCACTAAAAAGAAAAAGATGAATTGAACATAAAGAATTCACAATATTTCTCTCAGTTAATGGCCTCAAGGGAAAATGCAATCTATATTGCAAAAGCGAGAGCAAATTATTCAATAAACCTGGCAAAACAGTCATATATATTACGGGAAGAGATAAAAGGAAGCTTACTTTTTTTTTTTTTTTTTTGAGACAGAGTCTCGCTCTGTCGCCCAGGCTGGAGTGCAGTGGCGCAATCTCGGCTCGCTGCAAGCTCCGCCTCCCGGGTTCATGCCATTCTCCTGCCTCAGCCTCCTGAGTAGCAGGGACTACAGGTGCCCGCCACCACGCCCAGCTATTTTTTTGTATTTTTAGTAGAGACGGGGTTTCACCGTGTTAGCCAGGATGGTCTCCATCTCCTGATCTCGTGATCAGTACTGGCTTATATTCTAAAGTACACCTGTATTTCAAGCCATCGCCACAGGGTCAGGGGGCTCTTTATAGGGGCAAGGGCCTGAGAGTCACACCCCAATCCTTAAAATGTGTGAGTTAATGTTTGCATGTATTTATTTGTTCCCATATAACATGAACTGAGTGCACAGCATGTACCTGCCATGCGGCTGGGCAGTTTCACATGTACTGACTCATTTTATTCTAAGAAAAATTCTAGGAGGTATCATTAAATAGACAAGGAAGGTGAGTTCACCAGAATTGCATTGCTTTGTTTGAAACTATGAATTTGAAAAATAAGAAATCCAAGATGAGATATACAATTATCTCATTCTAAACTCAATGCTCTGTACAGTATTCAACACTGCCCGCCAGTAGGGAAGAAGAAGAAAAACATAGCATCTTCTCGTATTCTAGTGTGGATTGTACGGTTTGAGGTAAAACAGAAGATAATGCACCTATTTTGTATAGTGGGCACTCTTTGATCCAAAAGTAGCTAGCAAATGTGTCCACTGTCCACCACAAATATATGCAAGCTCATGTGGCCAAGTAGATCACCAAAATTGTCTTCATATGAAGTGTTTTATTCTTGTATAAGTTTGAATGCATTTATGATGTTCGTTTCTCCTTCTCCCCCAACTAAATAAAATCTGGAGTTTTTTTAACTGAATTTATCTTACCATATATTCTATTTGCATGTGGTTATGGTGGATATGGGACAGGACATCGTTCTCATTAACTGAATAAGTATTTACTGAAGATCTACTACGTATAGGTTACTGTGTTAAACACTATTGGGAAAGAAAATATGTTTATAACACTTGCTTTACCTTTAAGGGCTTAATAGTCCAGAGAAAATATCAGCATAAAAATACATTATATGTAAGTGTGTGTGTGTGTGCGCATGTGGGTGCACGTGTAGTTTTTTTTTAATAGTAAATGACTATAGTCAATAACTATTTAATTGTACATTTTAAAATAACTAAAAAAGTATAATTGGATTGTTTGTAATATGAAAGATAAATGCTTGAGGGGATGAATATCCCATATTCTATGATGTGATCATTGTGCATTGCCTGCCTGTATCAAAACATCTCATGTACCCCACAAATATATACACCTACTGTGTACCCCAAAAAAATTAAAAATAAAAGATTTTTTAAAAATAAGTTATATCAATACCACATAAAGGAGGAATTTGTTAACTTGATTCTTATACACTAGTATAGCTTCATAGGAATAGAAGGGATCCTCTCATATATTAATATTCTTTACCAAGAACATCATGTTGCAAAAGAGAAAACAGAAATAAGATGCAGAAAGTTTAAATAACTTACTCACAGATTTAGTTTATGAAATAAAAATCTGCACTAGAACCCACATCTCCAATTTTTCAGGCTGTAATATTTTTACAGCACCCATTTAGAGGCATTAATGTCTGCATTAAGAAGCTTTTGAGGACAATGATGACATCTTAGAATCTTGGGTACAGATAGAAAATACTTTTAGATAAATTCTGGTTTAATATTTTAGGAATTTTCTACTGTATGTTATATGACTGACTGATATTCATAAGACTCTACTTGAAATTGAATATTCCCAAAACAAAGAAATGATAAATGTTTTTGATGACAGATATGCTAAACTCTGATCTGATCACTACACATTGTGTGTATTGAACATCACCATGTACCCCATGAATATGTACAATTATTATTTGTCAATTAAAGGGAAAAATAAGGAAATATTCCTGTGCTAATAAGCTCATGAATCCATTCATTGTGAGAGCTATGCTATTTGCTAGATGCTTCCTCTTTATACTTAAATCTGAATTAACATAATTTCTATCCATTGGTTCTGAATATTTCCTTTCAGTTACAGGGAATATACCCAAGCAATCTTATCTTTTATCAGTTCAACATCTAAGAGTAAATAAACATTTTCTCTTTCCTGTATGTTTTCTGTATACTTTCTCTTTACTGTAGTCAACTTCCCTACTAGATCTCTACTTCCCAGACCTCTTCAAAATCATAGCCACTTTTATCTGGATATGTCCTCATTAGCCAGAATCCTGTGGAAATAGTGTTTTTGTAGAAAAGAACTCAAAACTCTGACAAGAGTTTGCCAAATCAGACAAAAGTGATAAAAAAAAAAAAACAGACACAAACCCTATGGTTATTGACTAGAATAACTAACTTTCTTGGCAACCACCTCACATGTTGAGCTTCTTATCAATTCAAAGATGGCCATTTTTCAAAGACCACATTTCCAAGAACCCAGACGGGTATTCTACTGAGAAGCAGCCTCTTCCAGATGGCACAAAGCTCTCTCCTGTAACTGTGTTAGCAGTAGAGTTCCAGCTGGAAACTTCAGATCATCTTATCCTCTCAATCTGAAGTTTTCTTTTATTACTGTTATTTGAGGTTCTCCCGTTATATGCAGTCAAATCTACTCCTGGTACAAACACTCTACAAAACTGCTACCTTGAACCAGTGTCCAAATGTTCTTCCTCTCTTCTTAATAACCAAATTATTGGATGTTTCTTACAACTCTGCCCACTGGCACAGTAACTACATTTTCATCCCAGCCTCATAAGACACTGCTGTCATCTGGTAATCCTTGTGCTCATCTTTTGGTTCAGTTACATCTCCATTTATCCTCAGTGACTATTACTCCCAGGTATTTGTAATTACCCTCATCTACATGGTATCTCACTTCTTCCTTTACAAAGAAAACTGAAGAACCCAGGCATGAACTCTATTTCCCACCAACAACGATCAGAAACAACCGTCCCTCCTCTTTATCCCATTTTCAAATGACATAACCACTTTCTTCCAGTCAGTATCAATCCTTCCGTGTTTACTTTCTATTTTTCTTCTGGGGAATTTGTTTCTTTCCTTTCTATATTTTAAAATTCAAAAAGTTATTTGAAAAAAATTAATTGAAATACACAGTTTGGTTATTTCAAAATAGTCTATTTATGTCTTCCCTATGATAAAAAAAAGAAAAACCAAAAAATCTGTTTGGATTATGCTTTTTGCTACCAATACCACTCTCATTTTTTTTTCCTTTTTCAGCCACAATTCTTGACAGAGTAGACTACACTCTCTCCATGAATCTCCTTAGTTCTGAACCACTGTTCCACTCGGTGCCTCGTGGCTCCTACTTTTACCAAGGCACTAAAACCATCCGCAGCAAAGTCATCCACATCCTCAGCATCTATAAATTTTTGTCTTACTAATTTCATGCTTTTTCTTTTTTTTTTTTTTTTTACTATTCTTTACATAATAAAAGTCTCTAAACCTTTGATTTTCACTATATTCCTGTCTTCTGAAATTTTCTACCTTAGTGATTTTCTTTCTTCTCCACACAATGCCTGTTGGAATTATCAAGTTCCCTTTCCTTTTTCCTCTGCTATTCCTATCCATACATGTTTTACTGTTGACAATTATATACATTCTCTTATTTTTATTGCATCAAATATTTCAGCCATGACTTTTGTGATGTATCCACAAAGATCCAGACACATGTATATAACTGCTCATCAAACATCTTTACTCGGATATTGTGATGGTTAATACTGAGTGTCAACTTGATTGGACTGAAGGATACAATGTATTAATACTGTGTGTGTCTGTGCGGGTGTTGCCAAAAGAGGTTAACATTTGAGTCAGTGGGCTGGGGAGGACAGATTGACCTTTAATCTGGTGGGCACAATCTAATCAGCTGCCAGAGAATATAAAGCAGGCAGAAAAACATGAAAAGGAGACACTGGCCTAGCCTCCCAGCCCACATCTTTCTCCTGTGCTGGGTGCTTCCTGCCCTCAAACATCAGACTCCAAGTTCTTCAGTTTTGGGACTTGGACTGGCTCACCTTGCTCCTCAAGCTTGCAGACAGCCTATTGTGGGACGTTGTCATCATGTAAGTTAATACTTAATAAACTCCCATATGTATATGTGTGTGTATATATATACATACACACACATATGTATCATATATATATATACATACCTATATATGTATACATCATATATACATACCTATATATGTATACATCATATATACATACCTATATATGTATACATCATATATACATATATACCCATATATCACATATACATATATATATACGTAGACACATATGTATCCTATTAGTTCTATCCCTCTAGAGAACCCTGACTAATACAGATATCCAGTGGATATTTAAAACTTAATATGTCAAAAACTGAATTTTTCAGTTCTAAAGGTCTGTTGGACAACAAGTACTTACAGTATGCATTACTGTGTTACACATTTAACATTTTGTTAAGGGAGTATATCTCATGTTAAATATTCTTACCACAAGAACAACTAACTAAAAATGGAACAGACAGAAACTTTGGGAAGTATTAGACATATCTACATCCTCAATTGTGGTTGTAGTTTCATGGGTATATGCATATGTCCAAACTCATCAAACTGCATACATTAAATATGTGCAGTTTGTTTTATATCATATACGCCTCAAGAAAGGTGAAGTATTTAAAACCTGAATTCATCATATTTCCCTCACATACCCTCTTCTATACTATTCCTACATTCGTTTATAATGAATTCACCAGTTACTCAACCCAGAAAACTGAATTATCCCATAAGGTCATTCATTTATAGGTGTTTATTCACCAGTTTCCATGGTTTTACCTGTGAATTGTCAAAGCTGTCCCATTCTCACTGTTATCCTTCTACTGCTTTAATTTAGGCCTTTAGCATTGCTGACTTGCACAACTGCTTGTAGTCTTCAAGTTGGCTTCCCTGATACCAAGGAATCTCTAATGCTCAATTCTTTTCTATAACATGTATATAAATCAGGCTTTTTTTCCTTCTCTTTTTTTTTTATTATACTTTAGGTTTTAGGGTACATGTGCACAATGTGCAGGTTTGTTACATATGTATCCATGTGCCATGTTGTTTTGCTGCACCCATTAACTTGTCATTTAGCATTAGGTATATCTCCTAATGCTGTCCCTCCCCCCTCCCCCCAACCCACAACAGTCCCCAGAGTGTGGTGTTCCCCTTCCTGTGTCCATGAGTTTTCATTATTCAGTTCCCACCTGTGAGTGAGAACATGCAGTGTTTGGTTTTTTGTCCTTGCAATAGTTTACTGAGAATGATGTCAATTTTGGCTTTTGTTGACATTGCTTTTGGTGTTTTAGACATGAAGTCCTTGCCCATGCCCATGTCCTGAATGGTATTGCCTAGGTTTTCTTCTAGGGCTTTTCTGGTTTTAGGTCTAACATTTAAGTCTTTAATCCATCTTGAATTAATTTTTGTATAAGGTGTAAGGAAGGGATCCAGTTTCAGCTTTCTACATATGGCTAGCCAGTTTTCCCAGCACCATTTATTAAATAGGGAATCCTTTCCCCATTTCTTGTTTTTGTCAGGTTTGTCAAAGATCAGATAGTTGTAGATATGCGGCATTATTTCTGAGGCCTCTCTTCTGTTCTACCAGAGGTACAAGGAGGAACTGGTACCATTCCTTCTGAAACTATTCCAATCGATAGAAAAAGAGGGAATCCTCCCTAACACATTTTATGAGGCCAGCATCGTCCTGATACCAAAGCCTGGCAGAGACATAACCAAAAAAGAGAATTTCAGACCAATATCCTTGAAGAACATTGATGCAAAAATCCTCAATAAAATACTGGCAAACCAAATCCAGCAGCAGATCAAAAAGCTTATCCACCATGATCAAGTGGGCTTCATCCCTGGGATGCAAGGCTGGTTCAACATACGCAAATCAATAAATGTAATCCAGCATATAAACAGAACCAAAGACAAAAACCATATGATTATCTCAATAGATGCAGAAAAGGTCTTTGACAAAATTCAACAACCCTTCATGCTAAAAACTCTCAATAAATTAGGTATTGATGGGACGTATCGCAAAATAATAAGAGCTATCTATGACAAGCCCACAGCCAAAATCATACTGAATGGGCAAAAACTGGAAGCATTCCCTTTGAAAACTGGCACAAGACAGGGATGCCCTCTCTCACCACTCCTATTCAACATAGTGCTGGAAGTTCTGGCCAGGGCAATCAGGCAGGAGAAGGAAATAAAGGGTATTCAATTAGGAAAAGAGGAAGTCAAATTATCCCTGTTTGCAGATGACATGATTGTATATCTAGAAAACCCCATTGTCTCAGCCCAAAATCTCCTTAAGCTGATTAGCAACTTCAGCAAAGTCCCAGGA
This sequence comes from Symphalangus syndactylus, assembly GCF_028878055.3. NCBI lineage: Eukaryota > Metazoa > Chordata > Mammalia > Primates > Hylobatidae > Symphalangus > Symphalangus syndactylus. Next base: position 16,712,882 of record NC_072437.2, read on the forward strand.
TACAAAATCAATGTACAAAAATCACAAGCATTCTTGTATACCAATCACAAACAGAGAGCCAAATCATGAGTGAACTCCCATTCACAATTGCTTCAAAGAGAATAAAATACCTAGGAATTCAACTTACAAGGGATGTGAAGGACCTCTTCAAGGAGAACTACAAACCACTGCTCAATGAAATAAAAGAGGATACAAACAAATGGAAGAACATTCCATGCTCATGGGTAGGAAGAATCAATATCGTGAAAATAGCCATACTGCCCAAGGTAATTTATAGATTCAATGCCATCCCCATCAAGCTACCAATGACTTTCTTCACAGAATTGGAAAAAAATACTTTAAAGTTCATATGGAACCAAAAAAGAGCCCGCATCGCCAAGTCAATCCTAAGCCAAAAGAACGAAGCTGGAGGCATCATGCTACCTGACTTCAAACTATACTACAAGGCTACAGTAACCAAAACAGCATGGTACTGGTACCACAACAGAGACATAGATCAATGGAACAGAACAGAGTCCTTCTCTCTTAAGAAGACTTGAGTCACCTCTTATCATCTGCAACATAGAAAATAGACAACATGCAAACACTACTGTCCTCTTCTCCACTCTCATCTCAGGCTGCTAAACACAAAAAAACTTTTGCCCAAGGATTGACAGACTCCTTATTTTCCTTGCATCCATACAATTCCATTAGCCTGAAAAACTACCCTCTATATCATTTCCTACATGCTTCCCAGAATTTAGCATCTTCTTCTACAAAGCTGGTCACTTATATTCACTCACTTCCAGTTGGTGGCCTTGTCCTCACCCTATAGCATCACCATACTTAGTGCACTCTATATAAGTCCTATGTTGATTGGCAGATACTAGAAAGGAGATCCTTCTCCTAATTTATCTTTGTGTCCCTGATGCTAAATATTTGGGATAATATGTTTAATAAATGCGTATTGAACTTTGAGCTTTTTCATGTGAATAGCTGGTACACTGATCCCATTCAATACTCACTCATCTGATTTCTAATTGCATTTATTTTCTGTTGCAGATGTAACAAACATAGTGTCTTAAAGCAACACAAATTTATTTCTTTACAGTTCTGGAGGTCAGAAATCTAAAACGGTTCCACAGTGCTGCATCCTCTCCTGGTGGCTCTAGGGGAGGATCTATTTCCTTGCCTTTTTCAGCCTCTAGAGGCTACCTACATTCCCTGACTCTAAGTTCATTCCTCCAACTTAGACGCCAACAGCATGGCATCTCTGTCCTCTATGACCTCTGCTTTCATCCTCAAATCTCTCTATAACTCTGTTCCTTCTACTTCTCTCTGCTAAGGAACTTGTGACTATATTGGACTTAACCAGATGATCCAGAATAACTTCCTTATTTCCAAATTATTTAATCTATCACATCTGCGAAGACCCGTTTTCCATATAAAGCAGTATATCTACAGCTTCCAGCAATTATGACTCAGTTATCTGTTGTGATATGAATGTTTGTGTCTCTCCCACAAAAACAGGTGGAAATCCTAACCCCCACGGTGATGGTATTAGTATGCAGGGCATTTGGGAGTGATAAGGCCTAGAGGGTAGAGCCTTATGAATGGGATTACTGCTCTGATAAAAGATAATTGAGAGAAACTCCTTGTTCATTCCACTCTGTGAGCACACAGTGAAAAGCTGCCATATATGAACCAGGAAGTGGGTTCTCACCAGACGCTAAAACTGACAGCACATTGATCTTGGACTTCCCAGGCTCCACAACTGTGAGAAACAGATTTCTGTTGTTTCTAAGCCATCGAGTCTAGGATGTTTTGTTATAGCAGTGCAAATAGATCTAAACCTCATATATCATGGAGCTGTTATACAGCCTCTCACAGCAATCTAATTGCAAAAATTATACAAAGTGCCCAAAAATCATATCCTGTTAATGTAGGCTTATTTCTTTGTCAAATATTTACTACAAAATAAAAAATAAAACTCTCATAATTGTATCACTTCCTAATTTAATAACTGTGCTTTATTTCCCTTTATCTAAATGCTCCATTAAACACATTGGCTAAAACAATTACTACAGAGATTTGTGGCTTATCTACATCACATTTATGTAGCTGGCTTCTATTTATTTAATTTCAACCAGTAGTGACTTTGTCTGACTTCACTTCTACCAGGTCCACATTATTCCCACGTCAGAAGAAGTTATGAAATCTGTGTGCATCCCTTGTTAAAGATAGTACATAATAAATCTACTCTCAAAATATACTCTAAAGATTTTAGTTTGTCTTGATATATACTACTGGCTTTTGTTATATAAATAAAACATTTAGTAAATTAGAGTCTGTAAAGAATCTGTGTCTGAACATTTTAAAATAAAATACTCAATGCCCTTGGTCTCTGATATGGTTTGGCTGTGTCCTCACCCAAATCTCACCTTGAATTGTAATAATCTTCACATGTCAAGGGTGGGGCCAGATGAAGATAATTGAACCATGGGAGCAGTTTCCCCCACACAGTCTCACACGATCCAATGGTTTTATAAATGAGAGTTCCACCACACAAGCTCTCTTGCCTGCTGCCATGTAAGACGTGTCATGCTTCCCCTTCACCTTCCAGCATGATTGTGAGGCCTCCTCGCAGCCATGTGAAACTGGGAGTCAATTAAAACTCTTTCCTTTATAAATTACCCAATCTCTGGTATGTCTTTATTAATAGTGTGGGAACAGACTAATATTGTCTCTATTTTTAAAAAATATCCTTTTGTCTCTTTTTGGAAATTAGGATACTTCTTTATATCCAGACTCTTTGCACTTTTCTAATTCCTCATTATTCCTTAAACATTGATAACAGTGGGTCTGTGATCAAATATAAAAGTGCATAATTTAAAATCTTTTGAATCTTGTAGACTTATTAAATTTACTGTTTGTATGCTCCAAAATAAGAAAAATCAATAATAAGATATATATATATTATGTGCACATATACTATATAAAGTAAATATATTTAATATATAATTTATGTAATAAATTAAATTACATTCATAAATATGTATTGAATGCATTAAAGGTATTACATACATACATTGTTATATTTAATATATAACATATATAGTGAAATCAAATTACATTTAGAAGTACATATTACATATATAAAACATTTCATAAATATAATTATAGATATATATTTTATATTATATATTTGTATTATATAAATTATATATTCTTAATTTTTGTTCATTTTGTAATGCAGGTGTCTCAGAAATTAGAAAATGTTATGGATTTGAACTTTTTGTTTATGCACTACTTTGTAAATATCATCAGAGACAAACTGGGGTGCAAGGCAATTTTGAAATGTACATCTGCTTGTCTATATGTAGAACTAGTTTCAAAAGGTAATAAGAAAATAGATACATGAAAAAAGTAATTAAGACGTTGTTATCGTCCTTGGAGCACAAGTTAATAAATATGTCCTTTATGTTTCACTTAGGACTTCAGGTAAATTTAAATTTATGTATCCAGAGAAATACATATGTATCAAGAACAATAGGTTCTCATCAAATTTGACCACTTCTGTTCTATAGAATATATTCTTACCTCTCTAGACTAAAATCCTAAAAAGTAAGTGGGTAAAATAGAATGAAACATTACTAATTGTAGTGTGAAATTTTTTACTCCAATATTAAGAAATAATATTACACTTATGTATTTGGTCACCATATAGTTCTATTTTAATTTCATAACAAAAAATGATTACTTTACATAATTTTTTCTTTGTTAACAAATAATTTTATATACCATTTTGAAAAGCATATGTATATGTATTTCATAGTTTTTCAAAGTTTAATTCACTTAGTTATTGATTCAACTATGGGCCAAATGAGGAAGAGGTTAATAAATATGGTTAAGAAGTGATACCAAAAATGACAGAAAGCCTGTATAGTTCTAACACTCACCATTATAACAATAGGTGTTACTATGTACCAGAATATGATACTCTAATTTCTTCTTCAAGTGGTTGTAATTCATGTTGTATTTCACACTTCATTTCAGGATGGTCATTATAAACTATATAGTTGATATCCCACTCATAAAATCCTATCTAATTCTAGAAATATAGAAAATGTTATCATTGGTAAACAAGAAAAGTCACAATTGTACAAACATATTTAAGAAAACCCAATTGGATATTTTAAGTATTGATTGGGTTGGTGATTTTGCTTGTTTACATTTTAATTTATTTTATGTGACATGGGAAACCCCAGAAACCCGCAGCTCACAAGTACAAGGTTTGGATCAATGATGGAGTGTAAGAAAGCCGACAGAACTTTCGCAACTTTGCCAGGACCTCAGTTGTAGATGTGACATTCATTACCTGTCTTCACTTAGGCAGGGATTGAGAAGTGAGACCTGAACCTACAAGGCATATTGGTAAATATGCCTAACAGAAAAAAAAAAAAAAAATGGGTGTATTCTCCCGACTACTTTGTGCTGTCACAACAAACACAGAGGAAACATCAAATCACGGTGTTGGTCATGGAATCAGCTGCAGTAAAGCCACTTGGATTAGCACCACTGATAAGGCCCAGGCAGAGCTGGGGGCTGCGTTCTTCTCCACCTGACAACCTTCTCAACAGCTCATTCTAGGTCCCATTGTCCAGCTGGGTTGCTCATTTTTCAAAGTAAAATTTAAAAATAGAACAATTTCCCTTTTCTCCTGTGTTTGGCTTAAAATATTTGAATGGGACTTATTCATTCAACATATGAATTCAATAACTCTTATGCAACAAATAATGTATAAAACTTAAACTGTATTGAATAAAATGAAACATGGTGTGACTTCATAATTACCACAAAATGATTATTTAGCTTCAAATTGTTGTAAATGCTATGAAGGAAAGTTATGAACTATAATGAAAAAGAGGGTAAAGAGTAACCCAACATCATTTAATGTTGACTTAGGGAGAGTATTTGGGAAAGCCATTTGAGAGAGAAATACTTTAACTGAGACTTGGAGACTCGAAGGGTAAATAGGTTAGCTATCTTAAATCTCAGTATATACATTGTTCTCTTTAAGCATGAACAAACAAAAAAAATCACTGGGCATATTTCAAAGCAGGAAGCATTTGGAGGACTCAGAGGTAATATCCCTTAATTAATAAATGCTATCAAACATATTATAACAAAATATAAACTTAGACTGTTTATCTTCATTTGACTCAAAAATTTTATGAGAATAATACTAAAATTTTAAAATTTTGTGAGGATAATACTGTCCATTTTAAATATGAGGAAAGTAAGACTCAACTGGGTTAAGTAACTTTTCAAAGGTCACAAATGTTATGGTGCATGAGTATTAAGAGTAAATCATTGAATTCATTTCTGGGTAACTTTAGCATCCATATTCTTATGATGGACAAAACAGTGATCTTTTATTGCTCAACCAGAAGATACAACATACATATAACAAGGATTCTCATTTAAAAGATCAAAAATTTAGAAAAGAAATGATAATAAAATAGAAAAAGGGCTTTTTCCTGAGCTAAAGAAGGCCTGTGCTTTTACAATGGCAAGATTCTAAGAGCACCAGATAAAATGAAAGAAAAAGAGATACATGTGGATGTATCCCAATATTTTTGTTGTAATTTCAAGAATATAGAAAATCTGTCTTCTCTATTGAGGAAAAAAAGGACAAGTTGCCCACTGCATTGAAATTAATGATAAGGTGGAAAATAGCTTCATCCTCTGGTTTACAAGATACTAGAAAACAATACATTGATGTCTCCACAACTCCTGTGAATTCAACACTACTGTGACCTAATGTTATTACAAAACTAGGCACTTTAAAGTAAATATTCTGCAGAAACTCAGGGTTTCCCTCCTCTCCTTCTTCTCCATTTCATTCCCCATGTTGGCTTACAGGTAATTCTGAATGCTTCACAGGAATGATGAGAAATGTCACCTTAACTCCATCCATGCCCTTGCCCACAATCTTACAACTCTAACTAACATCTGACATCAAGATGCTCTGGTGCTGGGCCTGGTGACTGTGACAAGGTTTTCTATACCTCCAAATACACTTTAAGGAGTAAGGCACAAACCTCAGAGCCTGAGATTGCCCCAGATAGACCCGGATGTTTCCATTATTACTCCATTCACTGAGGTTTGAATGTAACAAGGTGCACTGTGGCGAAAACACACTCAGACCCTTGTTAGTATCTAAACCTAATTGCATTTCCTGTGATTGTCCTCTCTTCTACTCTGGGATTCTTATAATGATTCTGTTTCCGGGTGGAGCCAAGGATGAAAACAGGGCTCTTGCCTCATCAAAAATTTTTCTGTACTTTACATTCTGTGTTCTGAGCTTTCTTTGAGCATCACCCAGCACTCGTTTTTGCTGGATGTTTAAGGAAAAAAAATCTAATCTATTTTTTTCCTCTCCCATGTACCTGACATTTGGAATTGAAAGCCAGTGATTTCAAAACTATTCTGTCTGTAAGAAATTTAAAGCTCTATTTCTGAATTTGCTGCTGAGCAGTGACTTCTACAATCTGGACTGGAGTTGCTATTTCCCTGAAAAACCTATGTTATTAAGCAAATGAGTTAAGTAAGTGAGTTAAGAGATGCAAGAAAACAAAGTACAATACCTATGTACTTAACATAGCATAGTACATAAATTACTATGTTTATCTGAGCAAATATTTAATATACTTAGTATATAATGCATATTCAAAAATTACAATTTATATTTCCAATAGAAAAAACTATAAATAGGCTATGTGAAAGAGGAAATGTCAATGACTAACAGACATAGTGAAATATTTGTAGCATCACTAATAAAATAAAATAATTAAGATTACAATACACCAAGGGACCAATTTCCAACTAGTAGACCAGCAGAGCACAGTTATTCAAAAAGTATATGCACACACTCAATCACAAATTCATATTTATAAATATTTGGTATTTATCAGTTGAAATGCCTGAGACATCATATTAATCTCTCTGTGTCATAATTGGCTGTTCATTGTAACCAGGACATGACCCTAACAAATATTGGAGATTCATTTTTGCCGTTGTTTTACTATATACTTTATTCCTTAATAATCATAGTTCATGACATCAAATCATGTTGCAATGACAGTAGTTAGTCGAGCCAAAGGTAGATTTAAGCAAGCTTGTTTTGTTTTCCTGGAAAGTGGAAAAGCTATTTATTTAAGCTTGAATAACCACTGAATAAGTTCAGGTGTCAAATGAATGGCAGCATCCCAATTCTGCAGAAACAAAAATATTGACTAAACAAAGAATTTCAGGGTCATCAAAAATTGCTAGACACCATATCACTGTCAGGCACCTATCTAGACATGTGTTTCCTTCTTGACTGTGTCCTTGAGGACAGATATCAATTCATCAGTGACACAGGCCAGGAAAAGAAGAAGAGGCATATGAGACTGACAATCCAGATGGAGCGAATTCATGCCTGCAGCTAGAAAACATTTCTGCACCCTGTGGACTGCTAATAGTAAGTTGTAATTGTTTAGTTGAGGAAATTATAATTATTAATTTTGTTTGGGACAAGCACATCAACAATGAGAGCCAACACGCATGGTCTAGACTACAGTGCTCATCAATAAAAATGTGATACAAGTCATATATGTAATTTGAATTTTTTAATAAGCACATTTATTAAAAAACAGACAACAGCAAATTTAATAATACATTTTATTTAGCACAATGATTCAAAAACATAATTTTAACATGTAAACAATATAAAAATATTAATTAAATATTATACGTAATTGTAAAGTAAATGCTTGAAACCCTGAACATATTTTACACTAAGATCTCATCTCAATTCACACATCGAGAAAAACTGGTCTATATTTAGAATTCATATAACACAAACTTGAAAAATTAGATTCACATGCTACAGTTGTTTCAAACGTGTGTGAAGATATTTTCATTAACTAAATTGAGTATGAAAGGTATGCATATTTATATACGTATCTTAACCCACTTAATTAAGCAATAAATTTTCACAAGTCTTATATCTGGAGACATCCTAGATTACAATGCTATGAAATTAACTAAGTAGTAACCATTAGCACATAGTCTTTAAATATGGCAATGCAGGTGTACCGGCAAGCAAAGGTCTATGTCATATGGTTGTAATAATGCAGCTTATAAATATTTATTTTACTGTAGTTGTATATATAGATATACACAGAAAAATAAATGGTTGATACCAATGTAAATGCAGAAGTGAAAACAGAGACATAGATATTGACATAGATATATTGAAAAATTGTATTTTGTGGTATACTGGTAAATGTTTAACAACAGGTCCTCCAAAAAAAAATTGATTTTCAGTGTTTGATTGTTTCCAGTTTTCATGTTACAAACACCTCTACCATAGCCAATGTGGTGGAAGCTACCAATGTGACACCAGTAAATCTGAGGAGATGAGAGGAAATGTGCAGAAGCACAACGTTACATAGTATTTCCAACATACAAGCCAGGTATAGTTGCATGCACCTTAGTCCCAGCTACTGGGGAGGCTGAGGGGGGATGATTGCACAGGAATGATAGACGTAAGCAACCTCAAAAGCATGGATAATAGTACAGTGTGGTAAAGTAGTTAGAAAGTGATTAATTCTGATTGCATCCCACCTTGCCTTTAACAAAATTTGTTACTTATATCATTTAATTTAAATAACAGCTATATTTAGTAACTGGCTCACAAAATTCCTGAGAATTTAACAATGGGGTGTTGTGAGCTGAAATGAGCCGGCTCCAGGATATCCCTGGCTGCAAAGAAGGATGTACATTACAGAATGTGGTGAGGACAGCCAACTGCTTACCAAAAATTGGGATTCCCCTCCACTTTATTGACTGTGATTGTCACAAGAAAGTGGATGCACAGTCAGAGATTATATTCCCTTACCAGTTGACATTAGGGTAACCGCAACCCCTTTTGCCTATGGGATCTGAATGGAAATGAGTATGTCACTTTCACCCAGTGGATTTGCCTTCAGTGTATTCTTCCCTCTACTGCCAGCTGGTTGCAGAAGATGACAGAGCCACAAGATACAAGGAACCTGGATCCCTGAGTCATCATGTGGAAAAAAAGCCATTTGTTGGCATGGAACCTATGCATTATATTCCTTTTTTTTTTTTTTTGAGACGGAGTCTTGCTCTGTCACCCAGGCTGGAATGCAGTGGCCAGATCTCGGCTCACTGCAAGCTCCACCTCCCGGGTTCACGCCATTCTCCTGCCTCAGCCTCCCGAGTAGCTGGGACTACAGTCACCCGCCGCCATGCCCAGCTATTTTTTTATATTTTTAGTAGAGACAGGGTTTCCCCGTGTTAGCCAGGATGGTCTCAATCTCCTGACCTCGTGATCCACCCGCCTCGGCCTCCCAAAGTGCTGGGATTAAAGGCGTGAGCCACCGTGCCTGGTCTCCATGCGTTGTATTCTTACAGAAACTATAAATGATGTCCTATGTGTTAAACTTTAGGGTTTATTGTAACAGCTATGGTTGTCCTAAATAATACCTATATGAATTTTAATTTTTTATCTTGTATTTTTCTACAAAGAATGTGAACCTTATTTACAAAAATAAATATTTAAGGTAAGTTTTATCACAAACACATTAAAATGGAAATCTTAGACATCAGGCAAAAAATAAGGTAATGGGCATGTTCCAGTGATTTTGTGAGCCATTGTTAAAAGAGTACTTAAATATCCAGAACAAATCGACTCTAACTTTGGGGATTATTCATAGTCTTTAATTTCATTTGTAAATTATACCCCAAATTTCTCCTTAGAGACGATATAAACTGTTTTTAACCTAAGTATTGAGAATCATTATTTTAAAATTCCATTTATTGAAATAACATTTTAGACAACTTATAGTTTCAAAAATATAATCTTTACTGTAAAAATATTTGGGTTTTCTATCTCCCTTCTGAGGGCTGGCGTCAATGTTATATGTAAAGTGCATGTTTAACAGATCTGGATGCTGATGAAGTGTGAGTGATGCCACCATCTGCAGCTGTGGAAACACTCGCTCTGTGGGGCCTGAACTTGGCCTCTACACCTGAAAGGCTTTGAGGTCATCTTTAAAATATTATTTTCTTTCCATTTTCAAGGTTAAATGGAACATGATGGAGGTTTTGAATTCCAAACAGTTTTTGAAAGACTTTAAAATAATTTTCAGTCGTGTGTAGGGAAAATGTATTCCAATCTTCGTCTCCTAACCAATCTCATAACATTGTGTATGAGAGTAGCTAATGTGAAATTCCATGCAGAAATTTTATACACAGTGATTTAAAGAAAAAATGTTCACAGGGGTTTGTCATAGGCAATTCTTAATGCCTGTTGCCATATATTTTATAAAAACAAACAGTAACAACAATAATAAATAATATCTTTTACTTATTAAATACTTTATGTTCAAAAACTTAAAAGATATTTACCTGGGTTGGCCAAAATACAGTCAGCAATAAATTGAGCTAATAAAAAGAAATAATATCCTTTTTTTAAAATTTTTGAAACATCTTAAGTAAGGTGAAATGAACTTAGCCTATATATCCCTATATTAGTCCATTCTCATCCTGCTAATAAAGACTGGGTAATTTATAAAGGAAAGAGGTTATTTGACTCACAGTGCAGCATGGCTGAGGAGGCCTCAGGAAACTTAAAATCATGGCAGAAGGGGAAGCAAACATGTCCTTCTTCACATGGCAGCAGCAAGGAGAAGAATGAGTGCCCAGCGAAGGGAAAAGTTCTCACTATCAGGTTTTGTGAGAACTAACTCACTATCATAACAACAGAATGTGGGAAACCATCCCCATGATTCAATTGTTTCCACCTGGTCTCTACCATGGCACATGGAGATTATGGGAACCACAATTCAAAATGAGATTTAGGTGGGAACACAGTTAAAACATATCAATCCCTGAGTACTGTTTTATTTTCATGATATGTTCTACTCTTCTTGGCTACTTGTTTATGCTTACTAATATTTATCAATATTAAATTTTTACTTTAAAGGTAAAAACAGGTCTTGGGATGAAATGGTTGTGAATATTCCCCAACTGTATACACACCAAGGGTGATGGTGTTCATGCAAAATCATAAATAGTGGGGAATAAGAAATTTATGGAATAACCTCCAGCTATCAATTAACATCACATTAAGCAGGAACATAAGGGAACTTGGTTGACCAAAATAAAATTGAGTTAACTTAGATATGTCACTCCATAACATTAAAAACATGTCTTTGTATAACTAGAATGCAGACTATAGTGCCCTAGTGACATAAAGATAACTAGACACTGTTTTTCCCTTTTATGACCAAATCTACACTATGTTTAATGTAAAATTTGAGCCATCTGAAATCAATTTAGAGAGTACACCACTTAAGGTCATCAGTATAAAACCTCATTTTATAGCAGGAAAAATTTTCATAAACAGAATGATTGTAGTAGAGTATACCATGTGAGAATGTTCTTTTGTTACATCTTGTTTTTCAAAATCAAAATACCATAAGTGAAATTTCTGATTCACTTTGAATACACAGACTGAATTTGGACTCCATTTACAAATATACTACTAATGCCATTTCAACTAGAGCAACTAAGGAAGATGTGTCAAAATGTAATTAATATATGCTGTCTTGTGATTAATGTGTAAATATATACCTGAATTATAATCTATAAATTTATAGGTTTATTCTGGGAAAAAGAAAATTACATGCTGAAAGCTTGAATTAAACAATAATAAGATTTTAATACCCTTCTTATGCTCATAACTAAACAAAGTTGCAAAACATCAAGGGCATTGAAGTACTTGAAAAAAATCACTGCTTACAAATTGCACGGGATGAAAGAAAGATTAAGTAGCAGTGTATTTTTGTATTTTTGTCTTTTTTTAAAAGGTGGGTATTTAGTGAGGCATATATTGAAGATTATTTAAAAAGATCATTGAGAATTCAAAAGAAAACAGTGTCATGTTAGAATTTGTGGCAAATGCTTTAAAGGTCACATGAATATGTCCCAAGTTATGTAATATTTTCTGTAATCACAGTTGCTAATCTGTTCTAAAAATGTGGTCTTCAGAGTAAAGTGTTGAAAGCCTCTAGACTAGCCTAAGAGTCTTACCACATATTTCAGTATATCCTCTCTAAGTGCTCATCTAAGCTCCTTCTTGTAAAATAGACCATAAATCTGACTGTAAGAGACTGCCTCAGAACTCATCAAGTTATTAGGATACAATATTGACTTACTAGATGTATCTCCAGTTTCAAACATGTCAAAGGTGATAAATATAGAAGTGAAATGATAGAAATAAAATGACGTAATTGCCTTGCAATTAATCATAAATAATTGTGAATGTTTGTGTGTATGCATGTCAAGGGTTGATTTTAGTGGATATAACTTTGGTCTTATCACAAATTCCTCTAGTTAATAAGTTTATTACACAGAGCAATACATTCTTAGAAGGCAATAATGTTAAGTTTTTGCCTTGTTAAAATTGAGGTGAAAATTCTAGCCTAATTCATCGGTTAAAAGAAACTAATAATCCCTGTCTACCTCATACTATGATTGCCAAATTGCATTGATTTAAGGGTTGTGAAAGTGTTTCATAAGCAGTAAGCCATTGTAAGAAGATAATGTTGGTATTATTTAATGTTGTCTTGTGAAACCACTGCAGATGTTCTTTAAACAAGAATCTCAGTTATCTTCCATGGCTTACTTTAATAAGCACATCAATCAAATATGTATTGAAAACTTTCTATGTGTGAAAGTCAGTATAAAATATTTTGGGGACATAAATATAAACAATGGATGTCTCCTGCACTTGAGGCATATTTAATGTACTTGAAGAGTGCAATGAACAATTCATAAGTCATTCTTACATCTCAAGTTTTTCTTCCAAAATAATCCATACACATTCTTGAGCGATATAGCAAACAAGATCTGCTTATTGGAGCAGAAGTCACTAGAGCCTTAAAATTGTAGGAACACTTAAATGATACTTCTGATGAATTTTTAGAGGCTGAGCTTGGACCATCACAAGAATAAGATACTCTTGTGGACCTCAGAATTGGGGGAGCCACTATACTTCCAAGGGCTTTCTGTGAAGAATATTATAAGATTGTCATGATAAATATTCAGGAAGGATCTCCTTCTGACTCTGTCAAGGGAAGGGAAGAGTAAACAGTCAAACCCAACCAGAGACTTCTCCACAAATGTTTCTACTCTTTGGGATAAAAGACTTCACCACAGTACAATTCTGAAGTATTATCCAAGCTAGGGGAAGGAAATGGCTTCCCACTCCAGCCCTCACCAGCTTTTCTGTATCAAATAAGGAGGAAATATTTTCAAAACTAAAAACTAGTTAAGAGGAGACAGGGTTTCACAGAAATATATTGAGAATGCCACAGCTAGGAAAAGCATAAGTGAGGAAAGCCATATGTTCTCTCTGGAAGGGAAACAAATGTTTGTAAAGGCAAGTCCTAAGACACAAGTCCACTAAAAGATTGAAGATTAATCAGAAAATTACAGCATGTTCTCCTTTCCCCAAATGATGCAGGATTTTTCTTGGTCACTTTGCAAGCCAGGGACCTCCAGCGGGCGATGCCCCCACCCAGGCATCAATCGGCCACACTACCTGCTACAGGATATGGCACACCCACTTGGCCCACCCAGTATGCTCCTGCCTTGCCAACCAGCTCAGCTCACCAGCTCAGCCTGTGGCTGGGCTGAGCATGCCCCAGCTGCCTGTGTTATAGCTTGTACTCACATTTGATGGTTACCAAGTTCTTGTCCCATGCCCAAGAAGAATGAGGATGCATTGACAATTGAAAGGTGAGGAGGGCACAGAAGAGTTTAATTGAGTGACAAAGTAGCTCTCAGCAGAAAGGGGACATGAGGGTGGTCAACTACGTAGAGTCAGGTGGTTTCTCTCCCAGTGTAGGGGAGTCCAGGGCTTTGATGGACTCAGAATAGGGGAGTGTATGCTGATTGGTTTGTAAGTATGCAAAAAGGCAGAAACAAAGTAACCACTCAAAGGTGGTCATGACAGTGTAAAAAATCAATTAGGGAAGGGTAGGTATATGTAAAATAGGTGAAGGGTAGAGATCAATCAGAGGAAAGTGTGCCAAACAGGAAGACAGGTTCTCAATTCATCCGTGGATTTGACTTGTAGCTTGGCTTTCAAGCTTTAAACTTTCTTTGGCTTGGAAGTGGGGTTTCACCAGGGACCCGCCCCTATCTGCATAGGCATTTGTCTGCTTGCTGCTGCTATCAATATCTTACCATCCCACCCAACAAGGCTCTGGATTAAAAACAGTGGATTATAGCTGAAAGAAGTTCAAGACACAGGCTCTCTCTGTGGAGCAATACATAGGGAATCCTCAAAACTTAGAAAGCACACAAAAACAAAGATACTAAAGACGTTTGAATTCTCTGGTAGCTATAGCCATAACAAATGTTGAATACAACCAAACTTCTAGCCACATTACTACACATATGCACACAAAATACACATTTACTTCAATATCTGTTATCCACAACAACATGTCTGGCTTTCAATGAAAAAGAAATTCAAAGTATGCCAAAAGACAAAAACAAAACAAACAAACAAAATAGTCTGTAGAAAGCAATAATCAAAATGAGATTCAGGTATGACTCAGACATTGACATTATCAAAAAGAGAATTTAAAATAACTATGAGTAATATGCTAAGAGCTCTTAAGGAAAAATTAGACACATGCAAAAACAGATGGGTAATGTATGAAGAGAAACAGAAACTCAAACAATTAAATTTATAAAGCAAATGTAATTGGAATACCAAAGGAGAAGAAAGAGAGAATGGAGTGGAAGAAATACATAAAGTAATAACGACTGAAACATTCCAAAATTGATGAAAGACACCAAACCTCACATCCAGGAAGTTCAAAGAACACCAAGCAGGATAAATGCCAATGAACTACACCTAGGGTATCATATTCAAACTGTACAATATTCAAACCAGAAACAAAGAGAAACTTAGGAAAGGGAAGAGAGGTGAAGGGAGGAGAGGGGAATAAACACCTTATAGAGGAACAACAGTAAAAATTACAGTGGATTTCTTATCAGAAACCAAGTATGAAGTGAGTGGAGTGAAATATTTAAAGTATTGAAACTAAAAGAAGGCCAGTCCAGAATTCTACATCCAGTGAAATTACCAGCCTTCTAAAGTGAAGGAGAAAGACTTTCTTGAACAAATAAAAATTGAGGACATCCATTGCTAGCAGTGTTCTTTGGGTAGAAGAAAATGTTATAGGTCAGAAACTTGGATCTTCATAATGAAAGAAATAGTGTAGGAGAAAGTATATATGAAGGTAAAATAAAATCCTTTTATTTTTCTTATTTTTAAATGATCTAAAAGACAACTCTTTGTATAAAGCAATCATAATAAAGATGTCTCCGATGTTGTAATTTATGTGTGAATGAAATGAATAATAACAATGTCAGGGGAAGGAATAGGGGTATACTATTGCAAGGTACATACACTGTGGGTGAAGCAATATAAAGTTATTTCAAAGAGGATTTAGGTTATTTAGAAATGTATGTTGTAAAATCTAAAAAAACCACTGAATGTGTTTTTTAAATGTATAAAGATAATATAAGATTGAATTAAATAATAGAAAATAGTAAATTAAAACCAGAGAAAACAGAGAAGGATATGGGGAAGTCAAATGCAGTGAGTTAAAAAACAGACAGATAGATACAATTTTTTAAGTTAAAGGCATGTTTGACAACCAATAATAAAATTAAATGATTCATTTTGGAATGATCAATTTTGCTATAGAAGATAAGAAAATAGATGGGATGACTGAAATTCATAAGACGTGTTAAGCCTAAAAAAAGAGTAACAAAGAATTTTTGAGATATGAGCAAGATTCATAGGAATGTTAAGTATGTGTAATAATAATGAGTTAATGTGTTTCTTGTGAGAGATAGACATAATACTCAAGAAGTGATAAATATTGAGTATAAGAAAATAACTGGTACGACATGCTAAAGAAATGTACAATTAATAGAAGTAAGATCAAATAAAAACAAATATCATTTAAGGACAGAAAACAAGGAAAAGATGAAGTCATTGCCATGCCACCTCTAGGCTGACAGCTCTTTCACTTCTAGGTCGTACACTCTTTAGAGACATAACATGATGGTTTATCATGACCATACATATACTTCCCCAAGATATGCACATAAAACATATAGTTTTTCAGTAGCTGATTAGCAGGGTACAGTTTTGACCCAACTTGTCCCCGCCTCTTTCCTATACAGTAAGTATGCACCACTAGCCTAAGAGTCTTAACTTGCCTATGTTTCTTCACTTTTGACTCCATTCGGAATCCATTTTAATAAGCCATGTGAGTTGTGCATATTCAGTTGGTGTTTGAGATTTTTTTCCAGTATCTAGGATAATTCAGTTGGTAGTATTGTTGGACCATACCACTGCATCAAAGTAATTTTCTACACAATAGCTATAAAAACTGTATGTTTCTTGTCATTAGCAATTTACTCAAATGAATAAAGTCTAGAAAAGAGGATGATGATTGTTCAAAATATCTAGCAAACAAGACAACTACCATATAATTTAGGTCCCTCTTTTACTCTACGCCACAATATTCTATTTACCAAAATGGGAAGTTAAAATTAATGAAAGACTGTTAGAGAATGATTGTGTTAGAGTATAGCATGAAACATAACTTTCAAAATATGATAATTACATTTTTATACTTAGTTAATACTTATCTTTTTTCCTTGTAAAATTAAGAAGTAGTAGAATTTTAAAATATTCAACAAAGGAAAGAAACATTATAAATATGAAACATTATTCAGGCCAGTAACAGTGGCTCACATCTGTAATCCCAGCACTTTGGGAGGCTAAGATAGCAGGATTTTCTTTTTAATTTTTTTATTTTATTTATTTTTTTTTTGAGACGGAGTCTCGCTCTGTCGCCCAGGCTGGAGTGCAGTGGTGCAATCTCGGCTCACTGCAAGCTCTGCCTCCCGGGTTCACGCCATTCTCCTGCCTCAGCCTCTCCGAGTAGCTGGGACTACAGGCGCCCACCACCACGCCCGGCTAATTTTTTGTATTTTTTAGTAGAGACGGGGTTTCACCATGGTCTCAATCTCCTGACCTTGTGATCCGCCCGCCTCGGCCTCCCAAAGTGCTGGGATTACAAGCGTTAGCCACCGCGCCCAGCCGATGGGAGGATTTTCTTAGCCCAGGAGTTCGAGACTAGTCTGGGTAGCATAGGAAGACCCTCATCTCTATAAAAAAATTAAAAACTTAGTCAGGCATGGCGGTGTGTGCCTATAGTCCCAGCTAATCAGGAGGCTGAGACGGGAAGATTGCTTGAACCCAGGAGTTTGAGGATACAGTGGGCCATGATCACACCACTGCAATCCAGCCTGGTCAATTGGGCAACAGAGCAAGAACCTGTCTCTAAGAAAAAAAATAAAAATTAAAAAAAAAAATATATATATATATATATATACTCACACGTATATATATTACTCTAATAAAATAATAAATTATATATTTAAAATTATATGTATTTCTAGAAACTGTATATTATATATTTAAAAATATGTATACTAAACATATATATATACACTAAATATATACTACATATACAGACACTAAATGTATACACACACATATATATACATATATACACATATATATATATATTACTCTAATTCCACAGGTGCATCTGTTTGCCGTATTTCTGATGTATGTTTACTTTTCCAAAAATGAATCCATAATGAATTTGCATCATAGTAGATATTGACATAGATAAAATGATATGTTTCTTAATTACTGCAGTAACAACTACACTATTCATTACAAATATCGTGAATCAAGTTGAATTTTGAAGATATAATAAAAATATTTTTAATTATTATGTTTCATCGTAACGGTGTAATTTGAAGCAGTGAACACGTGTTCAGGAGAGTGACATATATTACAGTGAAAATTTATTTAGGTGGAAACAATACAGAAACATCCGTATTTGATGAGATACGCCATTCTTGTATTTTCTTAGTTAAGGAAATCATCCAGAGCTGAAAATATTTCATAATGTACTTGAAACATTCAGAAGAGAAAAATAATGAAGAAAGTTTCTTCAAAATATAAATGACAAAACTGTTCATATTAATGTTAATAGTTTACATATGAAAATCACTTCTCTTACAGTAGATCATAAAAAATAGCATAATGAAACTCTTAGTATTAAATATCCCAGAATTAAATTATTTATTAAAAGCAAAGACAGGAAATTTAATCTACCATTCTCTAAAGATATGAAAGTGTTGGCCTCATATTGCTTTAGAAAGAAAAATATCATATTTATTCAGTGTATTTTTACAATTTGAAACAAAAGGTGGGCAAATTTTACATTCTCAGTTATTTTAATTATGAAAAGAAACAACAAAATTAGTCACTTAAGGAAGAAATATAATTGTCCTGAGAGACTGGCGCTAAGCGGTCAAAGCAGATTGTAAACAATAAAGGACTTAATTTTGAGGCTTGGGATCTTGGTTGGCTTACACAAGGTATGTTAAATATCTGAAAAAAAATGTATATTTGTTTTGTTAAATAATTTATTTGTAGATAAAGATATATGACTCCCCAAGGAGAGCTATTCTCCTAAAACATTTAATACAATAGAAATTTTAAAGATCTGGAGAAGGAAGAGTAAATTTTACATTTTAAATGAATGTTGGCTTTTAGGAAATGCTGACTCTAAAATAAATTCCTAGGCAAGGCATACAATTTGAATTTCTGCCTTGATTTCTAGAAAAAGTATTCAGCAAAGATTAGCAAAGTTAACTGTGCTTTCTTTTCTCTACAAGACAATTTAAAAATTCAGTTCTATGTAATGCATCTATTCCATTTTTACCACATGAAAACATCTTTTAGAGATACATGTCGGGGAATAACTTTGGGCCCCCAGGCTATTGTGTGGCGCTTGCTATTATGCTATTTTTGTATCCACTCTAGAAACACTGCCTCTGATACCAGTGATAGAATGGGGGATTTCAGAGTGCCCTAGTTTCAGTTCAGATGTTCGGTTTTGTACTTGTACTTTTTAAAATATGACTTCTCAGCAGTATGCTACAATCAACAGAAGGGACTCTATGTGTCCCCTCACTAAGAAATAACAAGTACCACTTCTCCATCACCCGAAATGTAGTAATATCTCTGCTCTGTTACAATTATTTTTGATAGAATATGAAGAAAAATAGATGGATTATAGAAACCAGAGTCCTCACAAAACAGAGAAGTTGAGGAACTACAGGATAAAGCAACAGAAAACAATGTGTCATGATGTTTTTGAAATTTTAGTTTCACAATAAAGCAATATAGTAGCTTTATTTTAAATTTAAAAAATTGCTACATTGTAAAATATTTGCATGATCTAAGATTAGCTGCATTGCATCTTAGCACTTGTTTAAGAAACTCAGTCTAAATATCATCTACACAGAAATTCTCTCTGTATACCATTTTTTGAAAACATTTCTAAATAAGTTTTTAATGCATGAACCTTTTGTGGGGCACAGCGTCTCCGTTTAGTAGACTGCTGATTCTTTTTACTTAAGGTTATGTTGTATAAAAATGGTGTGCGTAATGAAGATTTAAGGGCCATATGAAATGTGCGTGGCAATTGAAGGACATTACTGAGGACTCCTGCTTGGTGCATTTATCCCTAATTCCACATACGGCACCCAATTTCCTCAGGAGAAATATGGACCTAATGGAAATCCTTTGACTGGACTGGAAAACATGCTTGTCACCAGCATCCATCTTAATAGAAAAGTAACTGCACTTGCTCATTCCCGATCCAGATTTGCAAAGCGCCTCTTTATAATCATCGTAAAGCCTCAAGACTGCCCAGAGAGCACCTTAGTGACCTAGGAGATAGCTCAGTCAACGATTTTAATAGAAGAGTTTGTTTTTCCATGTAGTTGGGAAAATTTGGACTGCTCTGTTACCAAGCTCTTATAGTCTATCAGAGACTGAAGCTCAGATGTCCTTGCTTCCTTAATATTTATACTCATAAGTTTCCCGTTTGGAATAATACAACAGAAATCATAGAACTCCTGATAAATGCCATTTTCCTTTAGCTATCATTTCCAGATAAAATTAGTAAATTCCTTCCCTGCCTGGGTGTATTTGGCTATTGGGTGTATTTGGTGTATTCGTATTTGTGTATACAAAATATCAATATGTGTAAAGGCATTGCCTTTTTCCTCACACTACATACTTATAAAGGTGTATAAACATGAAAAATAATCGTGATGGGACATTTGAGTAAAAATTGCATTGGATATTTCATATATGATATCAAAGTTCTCTATAAATATAAGAAAATAAATCTGGAGAAAAACCATAAAATATATACTTTTTCAAAGACCACATGAGGAAAAGTTAAGTAATAAACGAATTGTACACTGGCATTATAAATATGGAAATGTGAACAACACGTGGTTCTGGGTGTCTGTGTCAGTTGCAGGCTGTGTGAAGAAACCTTAGTTACTTGTATTATGCTATTTTTGTGCCCAGCCTAGAAATACTGCCTCTGATACCAATGATAGAATGAAGGATTTTTGAGAGTCCCAGTATTAGTTCATATGTTTGGTTTTATATTTTACTTGTAAAATAAGACTTCTCAGCAGTGTGCTACAACCATCAGTAGGAACTAACTAACTAAAATGTATCTGGAAGAGCTTGGTCAAGTCTGGAATGAAGTGCTTTGTAAGAGTATGGAAGACGCTTTCATTTCACAGAAATACAAAGGACTAAAGATTGAAGAGAGAAGGCAGTGAAGAATTCTATACAAAAAATTTCAAACTTAAATCAGAGTTCTAGAGCAGAAAGGGAGTTTATGTGGTTAAGACAGAAAAGAGAATATTCTGAGGGGAATGTTTATTATTTTGGGTAAAAATTAACTCTGTCATACACCTTGTTTACAGATAGCTAAATTAATAACCAAGAAAAAATATTCTAACAATGAATGCATCAAATATATATGTAGACTTTGTCTTCTGGTACCAAATATTGTGTCTCTGTGTAGTCAAATACAGTCTAACTTGTAAAAGACAACAGTACATACTGGAAAGATTTTTCTTTTCAAGTGGTAGTTCCTATTTGAACACAGTATTTTGAAATTGGCACTCTAATAAATATAAAGAAATTACTCTTGTGATCAAAAGAGGTGTGATTTTCTGTCTACCTCAAAGTCATTCTTTCATTTTCAGTTAATAAAAACATTGAAAAGATGAATACACATTGCAGATTGAAAAGATTTAAACTGACTTCCAAATTGCATTTTGCTCATTTCTTTTTTCTCCAGACAAAATTATGTGTAAACCATGTAAGTGAATATCATTGTTTTTTCATTTTTAAAATATCAAGTATAAGTCTGCTTTTCTGTAGACATACTATAGTCTGTTGTATATTTATAGCCAGCATTGGTTTTCTATGTGTTTTGGCCATATAAAATAAGAATTTCTCTATTTCACCAGCACTTGAGTACAAAAAAAAAACATAGTTTCACGTTAAAAGATTAGATTCATGAGGAGTAATTTTAACTCTTTCCTGCCTTTTAGAGTCCCTTTCAACTATTGGAAATGTAAGTGAATAAAACAAAAAAAAATGAGTTTTACAAATGTTTTATGAACAAGTTTTTAATATTATAATTCTGAGAATATATAATCCAAGAAAATTATGCAGATTTAGCCTGTATTTAGAATCTGAAATGTAAGCTAATTCATTCTCTAAATACACATATTCTTTAAAAATTGACATATGAATTTGGTATGTTAATCTCATCTGTAACATGCAATTTATGATACCCACTGAAATGGTTTGGATTTGTGTCCCCACCCAAATCTCATCATGAATCATAACCCCATAATCCCCATGTATTGTGAAAGGGACCCTGTGGGAGGTAATTGAATCATGGGGGCAGTTCCCCCCATGCTGTTCTTGTGATACTGAGTAAGTTCTAACAAGATATGATGGTTTTATAAGGGGCTTCCCCTTTCACTTGGCGCAGATTCTCTCTCCTGCCACCCTGTGAAGAGATGACCTCCGCCATGATTGTAAGGTTGGTGAGGCCTCTGCAGCCATGTGGAATTGTGAGCCAATTAAACCAATTTTCTCCTTATGAATTACCCAGTCTTTCTCTAGTGTGAGAAAAAACTAATACAGTAAATTGGTACTGGGAGTGGGGCACTGCTATAAGGATGCCCAAAAATGTGGAAGTGACTTTGGAACTGAGTAACAGGCAGAGGTTGGAAGAGTTTGGAGGGCTTAGAAGAAGACAGGAAAATGTGGGAATGTTTGGAACTTTCTAGACACTTGGAGGCCTCAAAAGGAGATAGGAGGATATGGGAAAGTTTGGAACTTCCAAGAGACTGTTGAATGACATTGACCAAAAGACTGATAGTGACATGAACAATGAAGCCCAGGCTGATGTGGTCTCTGATGGAGATAAGAAACTTCTTGGAAACTGGAGCAAAGGTGACTCTTGCTATGCTTTATCAAAAAGGCTGGTGGCATTATGTTTGTGCCCCAGAGATCTGTGGAACTTTGAACTTGAGAGACATGATTTAAGTGTCTGTTGGAAAAAAAATTTCTAAGTGGCAAAATGTTCAAGAGGAAGCAGAGCACAAAAGTTTGGAAACTTTGTAGCCTGACGATGAAATAGAAAAGGAAAACCTACTTTCTGGGTAGAAATTCAAACCCACTGCAGAAATTTGCATAAGTAACAAGGAGCTGAATGTTAATCATCAAGACAAAGGGAAAACTGTCTCCAGAGCATGTCAGAGACCTTCATGGCAGCCTCTCACATCACAGGCCCACAGGACTAGGAGGGAATCATAGTTTCATGGACCTGGCCCAGGCCCCCCAACCCACTTTGGGCATCTGAAGCTCTGTGCTGGGGCCCCCCCTCTGTACAGACATGGTAACCTGTATCCCAGCTGCTTCAACTTTAACCATGGATAAAAGGGTCCAAGGTATAGCTTGGGCCACTGCTTCAGAGGATGCAAGTCCCGAGCTTTGGCAGCTTCCATGTGATTTTGGCCCTGCAGGTAAACATATGTTGAGGTTTGGAAACTTCCACCTAGATTTCAGAGGATGTATGGAAACACTTGGATGTCCAGGCAGAAGTTTGCTACAGGAGCAGAGCCCTCATTAACATCTATTAGGACAGTGCTGAAGGGAAATATGGGATTGGAGCCCACACATAGAGTCCGCACTGGGGTACTGCCTAGTGGAGCTGTGAGAAGAGGGCTGCCACCCTCAGGACCCAAGAATGGTAGATGCACAAACAGCTTGCACTGTGCACCTGGAAAAGCCACAGACAATTAACAGTAGCTCTTGAAAGCATCTGGGAGGGGGACTGTACCCTGAAAAGCCACAGAGGCAGAGCTGTCCAAGGCCATGGGAGCCCACCTCTTGCATCAGTGTGATGTGGATGTGATACATGGAGTCAAAGGAGATCATTTTGAAACTTTAAGGTTGAATGACTGCCCTGTTGGATTTTGGACTTTCGTGAGACCTGTAGCTCCTTTGTTTTGGATAATTTCTCCTTTTCAGAATGGGTGCATTTACCCAATTCCTGTACCTCCACTGTATCTAGAAGTAGCTAACTTGCTTTGATTTTACAGGCTCAAAAGTGGAAGGAACTTGCCTTATTTCAGATGAGACTTTGGACTTGGACATTTGGATTAATGCTGGGATGAGCTAAGAGCTTGGGGGACTGTTGGAAAGGCATGATTGTGTTTTGAAATGTGAGGACATGAGATTTAGGAGGGGCTAGGGGTGAAATGATATGGTTTGGCTTTGTGTCCTCACCCAAATTTCATCTTGAATAGTAATCACATAATCCCCACATATTGTGGGAGGGATGCAGTGGGAGGTCATTGAATCATGGGGTCAGTTTCTTCCCATGCTGTTCTCGTGATAGTGACTTCTCACAAGGTCTGATGGTTTTATAAGGGGCTTCCCCCATCACTTGGCACTCATTCTCTCTCCTGCTACCCTATGCAGAGGTGCCATCTGCCATGATTTTAAGTTTCCTGAAGCCTCCCTAGCTATGTGGAACTGTGAGTCAATTAAATCACTTTTCTTTATAAATTACCTAGTCTTGGGTATTTCTACATAGCAGTGTGAGAACAGCTTAATATACCTGGTGCTATCATGCTAAATTATTGAATTTTTACTTTTAAAGCACTTCTTGTTCAAATTTATCCCAATAATATTAAATAGCAGTTTCCTATTTTGTCCACCACCCTATTAAATTGTCAGTAAGAATAAAGACTATTTTTTCAATAAAAATTGTCCGGAAAGTTTTAAAATGTCAAAACATTTTACATGTTTTCTTCTAAATTATATTATAATTATGTAAGTGCTACATGGCAAACATACAAACATGCCAACCTCCAGGCCAGCCTTGTGGCAAACTGGTAGATAAAAGATGCAGAAGCAAAAGAAACTATCATGCTACCTGACTTCAAACTATACTGCAAGGCTACAGTAACCAAAACAGCATGGTACTGGTACCAAAACAGATATATAAACCAATGGAACAGAACAGAGGCCTCAGAAGTAAAACCACACATCTACAACCATCTGATCTTTGACAAACCTGTCAAAAACAAGCAGTGGGGAAAGATTCCCTATTTAATAAATGGTTCTGGGAAAACTGGCTAGCCATATGCAGAAAACTGAAACTGGACCTCTTCCTTACACATTATATAAAAATTAACTCAAGATGGATTAAAGACTTAAATGTAAGACCTAAAACCATAAAAGCCCTAGAAGAAAACCTAGGCAATACCAGTCAGTGATAAAATCTTAAATTTGAGGGGGAAAGGCAACAAAAACTAGCTTCAGGTCACTGGAAATCCACAGCAACTCAGGGAAGAATATAAGAACAACAGAAGAACAACAACCATAGGAGCAGGAATACGTACTAGGTCTAGTGTTGCACCTGGAGGATGGGAAGGATCATTAGTGAAAGCTGAGCCACTGCCACCCAGGTTCACAATGCCTGCCTGACTGAGGCTAAGTATAAAGGTCAGGGTATCTACTGGTTCTTCATCCCTGCTATGCTGGCAAGCATCAAGTAAGAAACTTTCAAATATAGCTACAAGACACAGGTTCTCTCTACAGAGCGGTACAAAGGAGAAATCTAAGAAGAGAACACAAAGAGGAGCAGACTTCAGTAACCCCCACTTACCAAATAAGATATACCGACAAAAGATAAGGTGACCAAGAAGAATTTGAAGCCTCTGTTGTACTGTGAGTGACCATAGCAACAGTAAACTCAAACCCAGTCCAATCCCTGTTTAGATGAACACAAATCCCCATGTGAAAACTACTTACCTTATTCTCTACTATCCTATACACAATTGTCAGATTTCAACAGTAAAAGGAGAGGCATACAAAAAGACCTCAGGCACACTGTTAGAAAACTGATTATGTAAATTATATTTCTCATTTTATATGTTAGGCATTATAAAACCTTTGGAAGTCTCGTGGCTATGTGAAATTACTTTATGTGTAGGAAGAGGTCAATAGGCTGTAGATATTTGATCACAGCACTGTTATGTTCTATAATTGAGCTATGTATATTTGTTTAATTCAAGATGAAAAGGTGAAAGATACCTGATTGTACCTCAAGTGCGTAAACTTTGAAAGATAATTTCGTTAATATGAACTGATCTCAAGGGTGACTACAAAGAAAATATGTGAGTAATAAGGACCAAATAAGATCACAGAATATTAGACAAAAATCAGTTCAACTGAACAGCAAAACCTACCAGGCTATTCTACAATGGAATGAGAAACCCACTATCGGGGAAAACCAAAGATGCCTTAGGTCTGAACTTCAGAAAGGCTTTGATTCAGTGCCATATTAATCGTTAGCAAGGCAATAGAGTTTGGATCAGAATCTGAAATAGATAACATCACCAATTGAAAATCATATGTAAAATATCTGGATTGTGGAACACTTATAAAAATGTCATTTTATTACTTTGAATTACACATAGAAATTGTTAGCATATTATTGAAAATTTTGATAAGAAAAGTGACTTAAAACAAAGCAAACAAAAAAT
This sequence comes from Symphalangus syndactylus, assembly GCF_028878055.3. Lineage (NCBI taxonomy): Eukaryota > Metazoa > Chordata > Mammalia > Primates > Hylobatidae > Symphalangus > Symphalangus syndactylus. The sequence goes on from NC_072437.2 coordinate 16,739,072, forward strand.
TATCTCAAAGTTTCTGTAGGGTAGAAGTCTGGCCTGATGTCTTCTAGTTCTCCTCTCAGGGTATGGCAAGGTTGAAATCCAATCATCCAGAGTGAGATTTCATCTGGAAGCTCTGTGGAAAAATCCAATTCCATGCACTTGCTTGCTGATAATAGAATTCAGTTTCTTGTGGTTGGAGGAGTGGAGTCTCACTTTCCTTGCTGGCTTTCAGGCAGGCAGAATCGTCCTTCCATTCTTTTGAGGACACTGCATTCCCACCATGTGATCCTCTTTATCTTTGAAGCCAGTGTGTCAAATCCTTCTCACACCTTGAATTTTTCTGAGCACAGAATGTCTCTCCTTGTGAAATGGTTTATTGGATTAGGTCAGATCCACCTGAATAATCTTCTCATTATAAAGTGTATTAGTTAATTTTCATGCTGCTATCAAAGACATACTGGAGACTGGGTAATTTATAAAGGAAAGAGGTTTAATTAACTCACAGTTTAGCATGGCTGGGGAGGCCTCGGGAAACTTACAATCATGGTGGAAGAGGAAGCAAACACATCCTTCTTCACATAGCAGCAGGAGAGAGAAGTAGAAGTGAAGTAGGGCAGGGGGAAGCCTGTTATAAAACCATCAGCTCTCATGAGAATTCACTCAGTGTCACAAGAACAGCAGCAGGGGGGTAACAATTTCCATGATTCAATTACCTCCAACAGGGTCTCTCCCATGACACATGGGTATTATGGGACTACAGTTCAAGATGAGCTTTGGGTGGTGACATACCCAAACCATATCATAAGGTCAGCCTTGCCACAGGATATATCCTATCACAGGAGTAAAATCCAACCTATTCTCAATTCCAGGAATTCTGCAGGGCACGTATACTAGGTGAATGGGAAATTCTGGAAGCTATTTTTTAATTCTGCCTAATTCACAGAGACAGAGACACACTAGACAGGTTGGAGTTTCAACAAGGCTGCCATTTCCTTCCTCAATCCTCCCCATGGGGGAAGATTTCTCGGAATTCTGCCTCATCTTCTCTGTGAGCTCCTGGTGAGTTTAGTGAAGGAAACATCTGAATGATGGTTTGAAGTCCCCTTTCCTGTGGTCCTCAGTGGCTGCACACTCTCACACTAAATCACATTTATCCTTTAGACATCTTGTCTATATTTCTAAGTGACTTTACTTTCCAGCTTATGTGGAATTTAGCAGTGTCTATCCCAGGCAAACAAATGCTCCAGCCATTCTTCCCAATAGGCAGTCCTCTTTCTCCAGATTTTGGAAAGGTTGTTTGCCCTAATATCTAAGTTCTCTAAAGGATTAAGAGAAATTGTGTTTGTAGTTTTGCTTTCGTCTCTTATCATAAAGATAGCCATAATTCCTCTTCAAATCTTGGTTTTATTCTTGCTGTAAATCTTTTTCTCTTTAAAACACTTCAAAGAGTGAAGTGGAAAATTCCAACACATGATTTGATGTCCAAATTGAAACACCAAGGAAAGTTCCCCAAATCAAATGTGCTTCATAACTCTATGCATTCAATTCATCATTCTCTCATTGATTGATTGATTGATTGATTTTCCTCATCTTTAATCCAAAAGAGCCTCAGAGCTTTGGTCAAATGCTGTATGGATAGGAAGATTTTCATGGCATGAGTGAGTTGCATCATTTCTAGGCAATGTTCCATTCTGCATGCCTCAGGCTAGCAGGACAGTTGAAGATAGATGAGGATGTCAGGTCACAGTAAGTTGTACATTAATCCATGCTCCCACTATGGTGACAGTTAACTTTGTGTGATGGGCACTGGGAAAGAGCACTGATGTAAGTGTGTATGCTTGCCAGCGTTTGCCATTTTTCACATCGCTTGCTAACTGCTCCTGAAACGATGAGAGAAAGCTTACAAAAAATCTATTTCAGACAAAAACATGTTCTATTCCACAGGCAGTTACTGTTATTTCATTCAACGACATTTCTTTAGGCTTCAGATATATTTTAACTCTACTAAATATTCAGATAGATTCCTATTTCGACTTCTTAGACTGGGATATTTTTGTCTTTGGATTCAATGTGTTTCAGCCTGTAAGTCATGCAAGAGCCTTGAAGGTAAATGGGCTTATTTTGTTTTATTGCTTATTATGTAATCGATTGCTCTGCTCTTTAATTTTATTTATATTAATTCTAATACAACATCGGCTGAATGCCAAGGTGTCAGTTGAATTATGTACTGCTGATTATTTTATAGTAGTGATATTGATTTAGTTTAATACTTCCTTTTGTTCAATCAAACTCTATTTTTCTAAGATTGTTTCTGTATTTAAATAGCTAAATGCATTTCTTTCATAGTTAAATACCAAAGACTAACTATTGCCCGAAGCAGAGAACAATTTGAAAATTTTACAATCATGATAACATTCACATTTCTACATAAAGGCCAGCAATGAATATTTACTATGTCAATCACAAAAATAAGTCAATAATTCAGCATGGCTCTGTTATAAAACTTGAAAAAAAAAATCTCAAAAACATTTAACATAAATACTGGCAAAGCAAAGCTGTTCATTCACGTAAGCAATGAGCTTTGGAACCAGGGCTTTAGGCTGAGAATATTTGATCTTTTTAACTGCTCATTATCCTTTGCAGGCATTAGCTCTTTTTGCTCTTTATGACATGGAAATGCAACCCTAAACATAGGCTGGTGGAAGTCAAGTGAACACATCGTTGTGGCTGGAAGAGTAGAATCATATAATCAGCCAGTTCTGGGTTGTTTATCCAGGCTAGCTTGAGGAGGTCTCATCAGTTGCACATGAGTAAATAGATCAGATCTGGTTATTATAAAATGGAGTAGCGGTTGTTACCTGTAGTGGCCTGAATGGTGGCCCCTAAAAAGATATGTCCGTATCAACAGAATCTGTAAATGTTACTTTAGTTTTAAAACAGATCTTACAGATTTAATTAAGGATTGGGAAACGAGATCATCCTGGATTACCCGGATAGACTCTAAATTTAATGGCAAGCATCCTTAGAAGAGAAGAGAAGACATAGACAAACAGAGAAGGTCATGCAAACACGGAGGAATAAATTAGGGTTATGCAGCAACAAGCCAGGAAATGTCTGGAGCCACCAAAAGTTGAAAAAGGCAAATAAGGATTCTCCCCTGGAGCCTTCAGAGAGACCATGGCCCTCCTCAACCTTGGTTGCAGAGATCTGGCCTCCAGAACTGTGAGACGCTATGTTTCTGTTGCTGTAAGTCAGTAAGTTTCTGGTGATTTGTAATGGCCATGTGTAACCAATATAACATCAGAACAAGCAAAGACTGAGCAGATAGGATCTTTAAACTCATATTTTAAATATTTAAATATTTTTAATATTTAAAATTAAATATCTAAATATTTTTAATACTTTAAATATCTAAATATTTTTAGTATTTAAAATTAAATATCTAAATATTTTTAATATTTAAATATTTACATTCATAGCTCTTCTTGAAATCCTCATGAGATTCTGAATAAAACTGCATTTAATATAAACTTAGAAAGAACTGACAGCTTCCAAGTGCTGATTCAGAAATGTGGGACTTCTCTCCATTCATGCAGCACTGTTTATATATCCTTAAGGTTTTATAACTTTCATGAGGTATATTCAATCTTGATCATTAAATGTTATCAAATATTTTGTCCATTTTCATTCATAACCACTCTTGGAAGTTATAAATGGATAATTTGGAGATACTTGTTCTTGCCCGTAGACTTCACATCAGGGTTTATTTATTTTTATTTATTATTATTATTATTTTTGACAGTCTCGCTCTGTCGCCCAGGCTGGAGTGCAGTGGCTCAACAGCAACCCCCACCTCCCAGGTTTAAGGAATTCTCTGGCCTCAGCCTCTGGAATAGCTGGGACTACAGGTGTGCACCACCACACCCAGCTAGTCTTTGTATTTTCACTAGAGACAGGGTTTTACAGGCTGGTCTTGAACTCCTGAGTTCAGGTGATCCACCTGCCTGGCATCCCAAAGTGCTGGGATTACAGGCGCGAGCCACAGTGCCCGACTGACTCTACATTGGTTTTAATATTCAGTTGAGTCTCTGTTTACATGTCATCTTGGAAATACTAAAATACAGAGGAACAAAAGAAGAAAATAAAAAACATTACGTTTTCAGCAGAAGTCATTATTACTAAACTAGTTTATTTACTATCAAAATCTATTAGACAGCTGCTTCTCTCTTCCTCCTGAACATGGAAAAGCAAGCATCCTCTGTTTCCTACAATATCTGTGTCCAAGGTTTGTTTGAATTCCATTTTCTACCTCCTTGTCTAGATCCCTCTATATTAGCTTGGGTTAAAAAATATATTCAGACTTTTCAAACTTGTAAGATATGGATATATGGTCCTCTACCTTGATGCTTTGCTCATGACAGGTAGAAATGTCCTAAAACTCCTTCCTTACCCTATTCCCTTATTGTTTTTGAAATTTCACTCCCGGTTCATATATATACATACATACAAACATACATACATATATATATATATATATATATATATAATTGTTGCAGTTATATTTAATGCAATTGCTATTATTTATAATCATCTTTATCAACAGGAGCATTATATCCATTCAGGATAATAGGACACTATGTTCGAAAGTATTTCCTGCATCGCAGGTACTAAGTACTAGTAGCACCCTTCTATTATTTTGACAACTAACAAAGACCTAACACACTTCCAAATGCCCTCTAGGGAAATAGTACTATTCCAGGTGAGAATTCCTGACATTAATTAAAATGTATTTAGATATACCAATTTGGTTTACTAATATATTTGATTACAGTTCCTTTGACATTTTACACTTGTCTCTAGGATTTTCTTCCTCTTTGCAAATGATGATAATAGTTTTTCAAGTGAGAGTGTAAAACGGTAAATTTCCTAAGTCTTTGTTTTTCCTAAATGGCTTAATTTCACCCTCAGTTTTTTATGAGTTTCAGAGTTGATCTTGAAGGTTTGGTTTCCTTCACGTTTTTTAATGCTTTGCCCCTCTGTCTACAAATCCAATATTGCCAATGAGAAATCTAATGCAATTACTCTTGCTTCTTGGTAATTAACCCGTCTCTTCCTTCTGCTTAAAAACCTTCTTTAAATTATATTTTGTCTTGCAACAGGAGTTTATGTGTAAATTTATTTTTATTTTTGTTTATTCTGTAAAGCAGTTAGTGAACGTTTTAAATACAAAAAAAATTTTTTTGAATACCTCTTGGGAACTATTTCTTCCATTATTTCTTTCTGGAATGCCTATAAGATAAATGCAGGGCTTTCTGATTTGGGCCTTTTGGGATCAATTTTGCTTTTATAGATTCTCTCCACATATTTTGTATTGTGTTCTAGAAAATTATTTGTTCACTCTATTACTCAATAGTTTGCTACCTTATTGTGCTCAGTCTGCTAGACAACCATCTTAAAATTTATTTCAAAAATTGTGTTTTTTCTTACTAAAATGTCTGTATAACTTCTTTCTTCCATTTTTGAAATATTTGCATTTATTTGAATCATATCTTTATTATGGTTGACCCTTGAACAATACAGAAGTTAGGAACGCTAACTGTGCAGTATACACGAATATCTGTGTGTAACTTTGCTCTCCCTAAAAACTTAACTAGTATAATAATAGCCCACTGTTGACTGGATGCCTCCCCAATAACATGAACTGTCAATTAAGACATATTCTGTATGTTATATGAATTACATGTTGTAATCTTACAAAAAAGTTAGAGGAACAAATGATATCAAGAAAATTATAAGGAAGAGAAAATATATTTACTATTCATCAAGCAAATTTGCATCATAAAGGTCTTCATTCTCTGCTTCATGTTGAGTAGGCTGGGGAGGAGGAGAAAGAAGAGGAGGCGCTGGTCTTGCTTTCTCAGAGGCAGAAGAGATGGAGGAGGTAGAAGGGGAGACAGGAGAGAGTGACAGTCTTAGTGTAAATTTGTGTAAATAGAGTGTAATTTCTGTCTTTTTTTTGCCTTTTTTCCTTTCTCTAGACATGTTTCTATATGGTACCAATCCTTCTTCCACCATTTGCTTTACGTTTCAGTGCCTGTATCATAGAGTGGTCCATACCCTAAAAAAAAAAAAAAAAAAAAAAAAAAAAAAAAAAAAAGCCAACAGCAGTCTGATAATTGGAAACCATCTGGCAGATTGTCTAACGTCAATGTGTTTTCTGGCACTGTCTCTTCTACATCTTCTTACTCATCGTCTGGCCCTGGTTTGGATGCACTCATCTCCATCAATTCGTCTTCAGTTAATTCTTCTGGTGTGGTGCCTATTAGCTTTTGAATTTCCTCAAGATCCATACATTGAAACCACTTGCCGCCCATTTTGCCATATCTACAATTTCTTTTTTCTTTTTTTTTTTTTTGAGACAGAGTCTCACTCTGTCACCCAGGCTGGAGTGCAGTAGTGCGATCTCGGCTCACCGCAACCTCTGCCTCCAGGTTTAAGAAATTCTCTGCCTCAGCCTCCCGAATAGCTGTGATTACAGGCACGTGCCACCACACCCAGCTAATTTTTTTGTATTTTTAGTAGATACGAGGTTTCAGCATCTTGGCCAGGCTGGTCTTAAACTCCTGACCTCATGATCCACCCGCCTCAGCCTCCCAAAGTGCTGGGATTACAGGCGTGAGCCACCATGCCCGGCCTATATCCACAGTTACTTTCACAATTTCCTTGATTGGTTCCATCATAAATCTGGTGAAGTCATGCACCTCTGGACACAGTTTTCTCCAGCAGAGATTTCTTGTTTTGGTCTTCATGTCTTTCCCAGCTTTTTCTATAATAACAGTGGCATCTTATGGCATCTTATGGTATAATCCTTCCAGACTTTTGTAATGTTCCATCAGGGTTCTCTTCCACAGTGTTGATAATTCTTTCATAGATTGCTGTGTGTAATGAGCCTCAGAAGTCCTTATGATACCCTGATATAGACACTGAATTAGAGACGGTGTGTTTGGGGCCAAGCAGACCACTTTAACACCTTTGGTGGTAAACTCATGGGATTCTGGATGGCCAGGGGCATTGTCCATATCAAAAGAACTTTCAAAGGCAGTCCCTTACAGGTAAAGTACTTCCTAGCTTCAGGCATAAGGCATCAATGGAATCAATCCAGGAAAGGTGTTCTCATTGTCCAGGCCTTTTTGTTGTACAACCAACCGAAAGACTGGTAGCTAGTGTTTGTCTTTACCTTTCAAGACATAGGGGTTATAAGCTCTATAGATAAGGGCAGTTCTGAAGATAAATCCACTGGAATTTGCACCAAACAGTAGAGTTAGCCTATCCCTTTCTGCCTTAAATCCTGGTGCTCACTTCTCTTCCTTACTAATAAACTTCCTTTTTGGCTTTTTATTTTTTCCCGGAATAGCGCACTTTTGTTTGCATTAAAAAACCCGTTCACGCAAATATCCTTTCTCCTCAATGGCATCTGCAAACTCACCTACTGCCTCTTGGTCAGCAGAAGTTCCTTATCCTGTAATCTTCACATTTTGTTTTGAGCCAAACCTCTTTCTAAAATTATCAAGCCATCTTTGCGAGCATTAACATTCTCTGAAACTCTCCAACTTTTTTAGATCCTTTACCGTCCTTTCTTCAAGTTGTCATATAATGATTTCATTTTTTTTCTGAAAACATGTTAGAGTCTATAGGTGTGCCTTTCTTGCAGCAATCTTATGCAAAAAAAAGCTGCATTTTCAGTATGAGATAAAATGATATTTCACCAAAAGTGCAAGGTTTCCCATATGCTGGCATAAGTACAATGACAGCTTCACAATTTTTCTTTTTTTACAATAGTCCTTATGTTGCAATCATTTATTGGTAAATGGCAGATAAAAGGACCATCAATCATCTTTTGGGGCTAGGTCCCAGACTTATGTTCACATTGTTCAAGAAGGTGATGATAGGGTAGATACATCCTACAATGCCAACTTGACTTTCAAACTCAGTACCAACCCAGTGTATTTTTAGGAATTATCTCCCATTTGTAGTAAAATAAGACAATTAAAAATAATTAAGTTTGAATTAATATAATTAACTTAGATACCTATCAGAGTAATAGGCAATATTTATAGTATTGGCTTCATGTTTTATAATATTTTAATAAGCTTAGCTATGGCATTTACAAATCAAAAGAAATTGTTTCCTTACATTTTTTCTATCTGCCCCAATTTGTTGTTATTAAAGCCAACATTTAGTGTTTGTTTTTCTTTTTTCAAATGATGTAAAGGTTTGATGTATGAAGAAGGCTGTTTTGAAAATATTGGAGATGATATTTCCTAACACTTCATTCCAATATTCATAAATAGAACATTCTCAGTGACTTTGATAAGTGCACAAACATGAGATGTGAGATTTACAACAGAAGCAGTCTGTCTTATTCAAAGACAGACATACATCTTCACAGTTCTATAATTTCTAGAAGAAATGACTTACTTAGCATTTGTATAACTTCTACTCATGTAAAGAATTATCTGTGTTTACCCCTATGCCTGGAGTTGCACAGATAAACATGGATTAGGAAATAGATTACACGCTATCTACTGATGCAGTTTTAAAAGTTGGCGATGGAGGATCTACCCCTTTGGAAATAAAGTATGCATATCTCTAAACACCTACCTCAACAGAAAATACCCTATTATATGAATAAAATGATATTATTTTTTATAAATCAGCCATGATTCTAATAATATTATTCCTGAAGGGCTCTTATACTCAGCTTGAATGTGAAACTGTTTTTATAATTGCACATCTATAAGTTTTATTTAATTGGATGTTGCTAATTGAAGACTTTGTATGTGGTCAATAATCTTCCTAATGTTACTAGAAAGAATTTGTACATTATTGTAAAGATTTGACTTTATATTTAATTCCTCCAGATAGAATATATGATGAAACAAAAAGAGTCACAAGAATATTTAGGGGTAATCTATTTTATTATTTTTATCTATCGGAAGATAAAGTCCTGAATAGGTTATCTTGACCAAAACATATATACTATTTGAACTTCATTTTAAAACCTGATTATTTCTAATGTTATAGAATTTAGGTCAGGTAGTCCAAGTTATAAGTAAAAGTTATAAGGAAAGACGTAAACCTTCTTGGAAGGCCAGGAGGTTTTGCAAAGTTTCAGGAATTTAGCTGAAGGCAGCTAAATTCTCGTAAGGGCAAAGGGTAGATAACAAGGGAATGTAAACGAACTTATCTAGATAAATTGATATACTTATGTCTCTGGAAACCAACCTTTGATCATTCACAAGCAGGACTGCTCTCTGCTTGGGGGGTCGACAATGTTTATTACCCATAAATTGTGTTTGCTCCAAGCCTTTGTCATTAAATCTGTGCTAAATAAATGCTAGCATCGCTGGCTTAGGGGGGCGGCTGCACTCTCACCAGTGGTGCTAAGTGATGTGGTCCCTTTGCTGTGCTATTAGGCAAAATATCTGTGTCAGTGTACTTCTTTCATCTATCGCTCAGCCAGAGTCTGCAGGATGGACCCGGCATAATATCACTTCAGGTCATTCAGCAATTTTATATACCAAAATTTCAGAATTGTGAAGAATTAGAAATTATTGCTGTCGTGCATTGACTATTATCCCCCCAAAATTCATATCCACCTGGAACATCAGAATGTGACCTTATTTGGAAATAGAACTTTGCTAATATAAGTAATTAAGGATCTAGAGATGAAATCCTTCTGGATTTAGCATAAGCTCTAAACCAATGAGTTGTGTTCTTCTAAGAAAGAGAGAGACAGAGAAAAGACGTGAAGATGAAGACAGAGATTGGAGGACGCATCTACAAGTCAACAGAAGCCAGGAATTTACTATAACCACCATTAGCTAAGAGAGAGGTATGGGATGATTTCTCCCTCAGAACTTTCAGAAACAACCAACCCTACTGACAATTAGAGTTCAGATTTCTTGCCTCCTGAACTGTTAGAGAATAGCAATTTATGTTGTTTAAACCAATGAATTTGCAATAATTTGTCATGGCAGTCATAAGAAACTAACACAATTCCATATGCTTTGAAATTTATGACTACTTAAAATTGCTCATTTAACAATTTTATTTCTTTCATTAGCCAAATCCAAGGTTGTTTTATTGCAATTTTTAAGAATCTAAGTAACATTTAGAATGTTAATTGGCCTTATTGACAATATGATCTTCGTTTGTAAATTTAGCCCAATGTTATTGCTGTTTCACTGCTATTCGAAATTGAGATAGGAGTTCAGCAGGACTGGTTTTACAAAGTACAGGTCACAAAGAGCCTGCTAATAATAAAATAGGATGCTGTAAAGAAGCTGGCGAAACCCTGTCAAATTCAAGGTAGCAACAAAAGTGACCTCTGGTTGTCATCACTGCTCACTCTATACTAATTATAATATATTATATAACATGCTAAAAGACACTCTTGCCAGCACCATAACTGTTTGCAAATGCCATGGCAATACCTGGAAGTTACCCTATATGGGGTCTGATAGAGGGAGAAACCCTCAGTTCTGGAATTCCCTGCCCTTTTCTGCAGAAAACTTATGAATAATCCACCCCTTATTTAGCATATGATATGGTTTGACTGTGTCCCCACCCAAATCTCATCTCAAATTGTAACTCCCACAATTCCCACATATTATGGGCAGAACCCAGTGGAAGATTATTGAATTATGGCGGGGGGGGGGGTTCTTTCCTGCACTGTTCTTGTGATAGTGAATGAGCCTCACAAGATCTGATGGTTTTAAAAAGAGGAATTTCTCTGCACAATTCACCCTGTGACAAAATCAAAAACTATTATCAATTAAACAATAATTGAAAGTCAATGCTGTACATAACTACCATACCTTGACTAACAAACATTTTGTTTTTCAACTTTACAGAGGCAAGAAGACAGATGGTATCATTTATTAATATAACCATTAATGACGGAAGGCAGTTCTTCTCCATTCCAATAGTTGAGTTTAACTATATACACTATAAGGCACTCATTTATCCATTCAACAAATATCTATTAGTGTCTTTTATGTGCCATTGCGTAAATGTTAAAGATACAAAGATGGCAATGCATGAAAAAGCTCACAATAGTGATAAAGAATGACAGCACAGTGCATTAGGTAAAAGGGATTAAAAAGTTGCCCTAGAAACATTCAAAGGGATACCTGTGTCAGTCTTGGGAGGTCAAGAAACTCTTCACAGAGAAAATGATTTATAGTTTGAGACCTAATGGATTAGCAGAAGTCAGGCCAGCAGAGAAGAGGGAGTGGCTGATGGAAAAATGTCCCTGGCCTTGGAAAGGCATAATGATGCTCAGAGGCAAGAGGGAGCATGGTGCGTTAGCAGATTTGATGCTGAAAACAACAACAGCACACAGTGCAAATCTTGTGATCCATTCAAATATGAAATGGAAAAGATCATAGGGATCATAAAGAATTTAAATCCTAAAGGCAAGGAGAAGCCATGGAAACATTTTGAGCAGTAATCTGACATGTCTGGGCTTGCTGTTTAGAAAGTTCCCTAGCAGTGTTGTGGACAGGAAAGAGGAAGCTGGAGGAGAGGAAAGTAAATGCAGGCTCTGTTGCTTTAAATCTGGCCAATATCATAGTGACCTATGTTACAGAAATGGCACTAAAGGCAAAAATAAGCAGTTACAGAAGAAAACTCAGTTGGATTGGTGATTCACTGGATGGAAAAGGGAGTAAAAAATGGAGAAAAACGACTCAAGGTGAGGTCTGGGTTCTGCCATGAACAAATGGATAAGATTAGGGATGTGGGAATGGACCAGGCTTGGAAGCAAATATGATACATTCTTTTGGTAGATGCTGACTTTGAAATGCCTATCCCTGAATATTAAGGGACAAATATCTAATAGAAAATTACATATAATCATCTAAATTCCAGAAGAAAATGTTATAATAAAAATTTGGTAGTCAATAAACCAATATAATTTTATCATTCTTCTATGCAATAAATTATCTCAATTTTCTATTGTTGCTGCAACAAATTGCCACAAGTTTAGTGGCTGACAACCATACAAATTTACTATCTCACAGTATTATGGTCTAGAAGTTCAACACATGCCTTGCAGAGCTAAAATCAAGGGGTCCACAGGGCTGTGTTCCCTTATGAAAGCTACAGGGGAGAACAGTATCCTCGGCCTTTCCAGCTTCTAGAGTCTGCCCTCATCCCTTGGCTCATGGTCTCATTCTGACATCTTCAACCCTAGCAACATTGCATTTCCTTAAGCCTGCCTTTCTTCGGTAGTCAATTATCTCTCTCCCTCTCCTCTTCCTTTTCTTCATGCTCCCCTTTCACTTATAAGGACCCTTGTAATAAATTTGTACCCACCTGGATAATCCAAGATAACCTCCCCTTATCAAGATCAGTGGATAAGCAACCTTAATTTCATCTACAGACTTAACTCCCCTTTGCCATGTAACACAACATAATCACAAGTCCTGGGGATTAGGACATGGGCATCTTTTGGGACCACTATTCTACTTATCATGCAACAACAACAACAAAAAAATTGGAATCCAGCCAGGAAAAGAGAAATCACAGTGGATATTTTAGCAGAGGGGAGTTCTTTGGAGAACTAATTACACAGGGTTGGCAAGCTCGGAGAACAGAAAGGTAACACTGAAGAACCTAGAGGTATTAACTATAGGAAGCAGCTACCAGTCTTAGTGCTTGGGGAACAAAAGGAAAGAATTTGGCATTGTCAGAAAGTGGCATCTTAGAAGAGGAGTCTCAAAGTAGTGAGGTTCAGACGTCTGAGGAAAGGGGAACTATCCGGGTGGTGGTGGTGCTTCTAAAGGGATGTAGTGAAGCTTTGTCCCGGAAATGCCAAAAAAAAAATCTGGAGGCTGAAACCAACTGCCTGGGTAAAATGCCACTGCTGGGACAATACTGAGCAGAACAGCCAGAAAAAAAATTAAGAAAATTTATTTCCTTTTTCCTCCTCCTGTCTTCACATCAACTGTTGCTTTCTCTTATTAAGGCAGTCTGAAATGCAACTTTTAGACTCCCAGAAGCAAAGTCACAGAACAGGTATAAAAGAGTAGATTTGTATCTTGAGAGGCAATAGGTAATTTTGATCACAGAATTCTGCCACCAGAACTCTAAGAATGTAGATTCAGTGAAGAAGAGGATCAGATCTTATAGCAAAGAAGAGATAGTGAAAAACCTAATCTTTGTGTCCCAGGGGATGAGGGAAAATGAAGATAGAGAAGAAACGCTGGGTCAGAACGTGCACATCCTCACAGCAGAAACACCATGGGTAGGGTACAAGGGGTAGGAGGACCTGCATGGCTTGACTGTGGGGAATGGGACATCAGCACATAGGAATTATAAACTAGGAGGAAGCTAAGGCCTCTAGAGCCCTACACATTGCCAGTCTCATAGCAAAGATTGGAATCCTGGGAATGTGCAAGTTTCTACAAGCCCCTGTGATGGCTCACAGAGGTATTAAGAAGACTAGAGGAGGCCAGGAGCAGTGGCTCATGCCTGTAATCCCAGCACTTTAGGAGGCTGAGGCAGGTGAATCGCTTGAGCTCAGGAGTTCAAGACCAGCCTAGGCAATCTGGTGAAACCCTGTCTCTACAAAAAATACAAAAATTAGCCTGGCATAGTGGCTCATGCCTGTAGTCCCAGCTACTTGGGGGGCTGAAGTTGGAGGACTGCTTGAGCCTAGGAGGCAGAGGTTGCAGTGAGTCTAAGATCATACCATGCCACTGCACTCCAATCTGGGTGACAGAGTGAGACCCTGTCTCCAAAAAAAAAAAAAAATGAGAGAAGACTAAAGCAGCATTGAAGTCCTGTGATTTTGCAAAGAAGCTTATGTCTAACTGAGATCTGGTGAAAAGTATTTCAGACCATGAAATACAGGTATGGTACCAGCATATTGCCTGAAACGCCATACGTATTAAGTAATACCTCAGTTATCATGAGTTCAAAGGGCACACCACAAGTACCACACTACAGGAGAGAACAGCAAAGTTCTATAGAACACTGGATGTACCTACAGCCTCCCATCCTCCTCACCATGAGGTCCATAAGACTACATAGGAGACACCATGCAGAGTGAAAATCTGAAGAAAAAAACAACAAACCAGTATTTGCTAAAATAAAAGGAGACCTCCAAGAAAGAAAATTTAAAGCAAAAATTATGGATACACCTATACATTATTACTGAAACATAAGAGATTTGCTGTAGGGTCTACTGCTCACCACACAGAAAGCCAATCACTGAGATGAGGAGCATTGCCAGAAAAGAGGCCTTAATTGGGTGCTGCAGCCAAAAAGATGGGAGATCTTTCTCAAAGCCATCTCCCTGACTGACTAAAATTAGGGGGGTTATATAGCATGGAAGAATTGTAATCATGTGTGAAAAAGCAGGAATTAGGGAGGGGTAAAGAAGAGGAGTTGATCAACAGGCAGCAGGTTGCCATCAGGCAATCATGGTGGGTGAAAGGTCTGGCATCTCATTGTCCAGGTGCAGTGATCTGGTGAGTTTCAGATCCTTCATACTATCTGGGAGAGCTAATGATTTGTTTCCTAAGAAAGGAACTCAGATAAGACAAATGTAATTTTCTCAAGTTTTAAGATTGGAGGGGTGAATCACTTTCTAGGTTTATTCAAAAGAAACTATAAACATCAGTTCTATGAGACAAATAGGCTGGTTCAAAATCATTGTCATGTTTAAATTTTATCACTCCCTGCCCCCACCCCCACTAAAATGTACATTTTGAACAATGGATTAGGTCCTATGGGAGGATTAATAAGGTAAGGAATTATAATGAGGCTATGTTTACATTGCATCTCTCAAAGTGGTGTGAGGTTTTCTGAAGTGTGCCCATTCCACATGCATTAGGGTTGGAAACTGAGTCACATTACTTTATTACATGCATCCTGAAGACTTGACTCAATGTAGAAACAGCACTGAAACCAGGAATCAGGAATTTTAGGAATAAGAATATCCCAGTTTAAGATCCCCAAACTATTATTCTGGTTGTATACAGGTCATACATTATTACCTGATGGTATTTGAAATAGCTGTAATTGTATAAGGAGGGTTTGTAAATTTATAAGACAAAAAGACCCAAGACAAAATCCTAAATAAGACTAGATTCGTCAGACTCTCAGAAAGAGATAAATAGCAAAGAAGACCACAGATTCTGGGTCTGATAAGAGTATGGCCTCATATAGGCCATGGAAAGAAAATAGGCAAAAAAAAAAAAAAAAGAGGTGCCCCATTGCATCAAATGTTACCAATAAAACAATAATAATGAGAACTACAGAGCATCCATTTAATTTAGTTACAAAGTTACAAAAGGGCCATTTTAAATCTCTAATATCTGTGTCCACAAAGTGATAAGGAAGAAACCCACCTGAAGTGGATCCTAGACTAGTGAAACTGGCAGCAAAAGAATTAAGATATTCTAGAAAAAAAAAATCCTTCCCTCTCTCACTAAATAAAGTGTTCACTTGATAATGAACTAATTATGCAAAACAATAAAATAATCACCATGAAGTTTACATGCACTATGGAAAACCGAGTTGAAAGCTTGTAGTCTGTCCAGGAGAGGGAGAGTCTTTGGAGAATCTCTTGACATTAATTGAGTAATGCAAAAGGCACATCACTAGGATGACAATTAAAAACAAACAAACATACAAAAAACCCTGAAACTAAGAACTGCAAAGGAAGTTGTTTAGAGGCTGAATAAAGCAGTAGGAAGATGCAAAGGCAAGCTGAGAGTAAAACCATAAAACAGTCTTTAGATTTGTAGCCCCAAGTCATAATAATTGGAAATTTTAAAATACATTGTATATATGTGTGTGATATTATTATAATTATATATAATTATGAGTAATTTATGATATATTTATTCGTGTGTTATTTATGATTTGTTTACATATGAGTTATTTACAAAACACTTATTTTCAGGTGTTATCTATGATTAAAATTTTGGTTACCTGGAAATATCTTTTTCACTCTTCTTGAAATATATTGTTTTAGTTATAAATTCTAGGTTGGTCATCATTTTTTTTCAGCATACTAACTATCATTTCACTCTTCTTTGTTTTCTATGTCAGTTGAATTGCAGTGTCTTTGAAAATAATCTTTTTCCTTCTCTCTGTATAATGTATTCTTTGACTATGGTCTTCTAGAGTTTCACTAAA
This sequence comes from Symphalangus syndactylus, assembly GCF_028878055.3. Lineage (NCBI taxonomy): Eukaryota > Metazoa > Chordata > Mammalia > Primates > Hylobatidae > Symphalangus > Symphalangus syndactylus. The sequence goes on from NC_072437.2 coordinate 16,755,266, forward strand.
AGTATTTCTAGGGTTGTGTTTATTTTTCTTTATAATTTTGAGGCTTCATTGCATTTCCTAAATCAGCAAGTTGCTGTTTTTAATCAGTAAAGGAAACTCAGCCTTTTTCTCTTCAAACATTACCTCTCAGATCTCCTCCTGTCTACTTCCAAGTCTCAATGTCAATGTATATGACATTCTATTTCTGTTGCTCTAGCTTTCTAATCTCGCTTTCATACTCTCCATAGTTGTATTTCTCCTGTGATATATTATGGACAATGTCTCTTGACCAGGCTTCTAGTTTACTAATTTTCTCTTTAGCTATATCTAATCTGATTGTAAAACCAATGTTTGAAATTTTAAAAATTAAATCATTATATTTTTAATTACCACATAATTCACTTCGTTATTTTTTCAATCTGTTAAGTATTTTTTACTTTTGAATAATTTTTCCCTGAAAGGTTTTACAACTTGGCCTTTCTTATCATTTTTCAGCATAACATTAATATTTATTTTAGAATCTTTTTGCCATATTTTCAGTACCTGAAGTGTTTGCAGATCTGTTTTTCCTGCTGGTACACACTCACAGGAGTATTATTTCTTTGGTTTCTGAGATACACACACATGCACACACAGACACACACATTTATTCAGTTAATTATTTGTATAAATCTGTATATTTCTACCATATTTGCTTTTAGTTTCTTCTTGGATTCAGAACTCATTTTTCTTTCTTTTTTTGTGCTATAAATACTCCTCTATTTTATCAGATATTTGCTTAGGTTTTATTTATTATATTAAACTGTGAGCTCCAAGTGGACAGAGATCATGCCTTTTAAAGACTCTTTTGTCTCTTATTTATTTCAGGACAATTATCGCTGAAACATAAGAGAAACTTCTTGGATTTATTGGGATCATTTTTCTTCTTTCTGAAATAAGTTTCTTAGAAATCTTACTTCATATAAACTTTAGATTTATAGAAATCTTACTACATATAAACTTTATAAAATCTTATTATATATAAACTTTATATATATAAAACATATATAGAGAGAGATAGATATATGTTTTAATCCTTGGATAATTATTTGTGTAAACATTTGAAACATATGTTGGGATAAATTCCTCAAGGGAATATCTGCATTTCCTTTGCTGAGTACCTGGTCCCTTCTAGTACAGAATAAATTCAGGCCGGGCGCGGTGGCTCAGGCTTGTAATCCCAGCACTTTGGGAGGCCAAGGCGGGCGGATCTTGAGGTCAGGAGATGGAGACCACAGTGAAACCCCGTCTCTACTAAAAATACAAAAAAAAATTAGCCGGGCGTGGTGGCGGGCACCTGTAGTCCCAGCTACTCGGAGAGGCTGAGGCAGGAGAATGGCGTGAACCTGGGAGGCGGAGCTTGCAGAGAGCCGAGATCGCGCCACTGCACTCCAGCCTGGGTGAGAGAGCAAGACTCCGTCTCAAAAAAAAAAAAAAAGAATAAATTCATGGCTTATTTTAAAATTTCCAATTATTATGACTTGGGGCTCCAAATCTAAAGACTGTTTTATGGTTTTACTCTCAGCTTGCCTTTGCATCTTCCTACTGCTTTATTCAGCCTCTAAACAACTTCCTTTGCAGTTCCTACTTTCAGGGTTTTTTGTTTGTTTGTTTGTTTTTAATTCTCATCCTAGTGATGTGCCTTTTGCATTACTCAATTAATGTCAAGAGATTCTCCAAAGACTCTCCCTCTCCTGGACAGACTACAAGCTTTCAACTCTGTTTTCCATAGTGCACGAAACTTTCAAAACTGAGAATCAATTTCATCAAGGCCTGGAAAATTCCTCAGGACAAAAGCAGCTACAGTGGTCTCCCTCTAGATTCCTGTGTCATTTAATCTTGCAAGATAGTTTTTGTCAATATTATCTCTTTGCCAACACTTTAAAAAGATGTATTTAATGTTTTACCCTGCAATTTTAATTGTGTTTTACAAGATAGTTGCCTTAAATAACCCAGACTAGCATATTTGCAAAAATGGACTGGATTTCTAGATTTTGTTTTCAACAAGACCCCGTTTTTCTTTCTTTTTTTTTGTGCTATAAATACTCCTCTATTTTGTCAGATATTTGCTTAGGTTTTATTTATTATATTAAACTGTGAGCTCCAAGTGGACAGAGATCATGCCTTTTAAAGAATCTTTTGTCTCTTTTTTATTTCAGGATAATTATCACTGAAACATAAAAGAAACTCAAACATTTGTTGAATAGAAATGTGTGCATTTGAATTTGTGTTAGAACCTTCAGAAACTTATTACACCAATATTACCATCATAATTCAAAATAACTTATGTGGATTTTCACTTTTAAAATTATTCTGAAAGCCTGAGGCATATTCATTTTTGTGAAATTCGAAAGTGCTGTATATTCATTATCTGGAAGAAAATTTTTTATTTGTTGGAAACACTTAAATACAGGTTAGAACCTGTTTAGTGATAAGAAGAGTTACCAAATTGCTAAATAAAGAAGTTTTAATTAGGAAAATAGATGTGATTGTAGAGTAATAAGATGAGCTTTAAAGCATGATTCCTAAATTGACTTAGACTAAAATCTGAAATTCCATAATCTCATGATAATACTCATTTAGGGAAATAAATTTGGGTAAATTTATTTAAATGTCTCTTTACCACTTGCATTTTTGCAGATTGATGCATTTGAGTAAACGTTTCTATATTTTCATTTCATTATACTTGATGTCTAAATAAATGAGTGTTCAGAAACATCTGCCTGAAAGTCATGGAAACTTCAGATAGTAGCACATGTTAGTGAATCAGCTCTGAATGCATATGTTGATGCATTAGTATCTTAACACTTTCTGCCTTCCACACTGCACACATGGTAAATATGAGTCTGTCATTTTGAGATTTATTTTCTTGTATTCAATTTGAGGTGACCGCATAATAAATACATCAACAATGCCAGCTACTGGTTCTGCCTGACAGCTGATATTTTCCATTTCTATATTTAAATTTTAATGTTAACAATATTTAAACTTACAAAGATTATTCAAGCATTATTTAATTTGAATATGTAGAATTAAGTTTGAATTTGAAAGTATGTGGTAGGGTGGATATGATGTGTTCATATGTATAGGGGTAAAAATGTAAATTATTTGGGGAATAGGCTGCTAGCTAACTGTATTGTTAATTTTATTCCCCATTTTGCTGAAGTAGGTACCTCCCTGAGGATACTGTATCATAGACATTGTGGACAAAACTGTGGCATGCAGAAATAACATTAACTTGCTAGACAGTTAAATTTATGCAGGAGATTACGATAATAGCTACAGTATCTAGTTCATCTATCTAGAGAGACGAACAATTTGAGTTTTAATTGAATGGGTATATTTGTAAATAAAGATTTATTTCTGTTTACATATTCTATAATTTATTATTAAACAAAATAACTTAAATATTAAAAAATTATAAATATTAAATAAAATATTATTTATTTATCCTGCTTTATATGTCAAAGCAGAAGTGTAAAAGACAAAATTTAAGAAGGAAAAATGCCTAATTACTGCAGATACAGAGGAGAAATCAATATTGTATGTGCAAGACATGCCAGATAATGCTTAAAAATTGCTTTGAATTCTACAATGTCATACAAAAAAGTAGAATCTGCTGTTAAATAGTTTGATAATCTTCACTTCCTTTATTATGCTGTGAGTTGGGGAGACTGTACACATTTGTCATTAAACTGGGTTTTTTCTGGTCTCATGACTCTTTCCACCACCGCCCCGCCCCGCTTTCTGTCTAACCTAACTACATTTCTTAGCAAAGCATGCGTTAGTGTTTATTTGTCTCTGCAAACAATACAAATGGTAGAAGCAGCAGAGAAGCCGGAAAGTGCTCAGTGAGTTGCTGCTGCCTTCCATTACGTCTGGCCACTCTGATCGCTAATTGCCTGTCACAGCCACTGAGCCGTGGAGCCAGCAGGGCTGCCACCTCCTGTTTGGTCAAGTTGTCATCTCCTATTAATCTGAACCCTGTTGTTTTTTCCATCGCCTTTACTTTCTCACACTAGACAGAATGAAAATCTATTATCTGCATGAGATATGAGTGTATCAAAATTTTAATTTGGAAGAAAAACTAAATAAAAAGACTTTCTCATAAAAAGTGAGTCTCTCACCAGGGCTGTATGGTATTTTCTGTACCATGCTACCTTTAAAGGCTCATGTCCTTTTTTTTTTTTTTTTCAAACTGAAGTGTTTTTATAGCACCAGAGATCACCTGGTGAAATTTTGCAAACTGTAAACAAGAACAAAATAAAAACACAAAAATTCAGGGAAATTTCTGAGGCCAGTTTGCTAATGGTCAGAAAGTCTTTGTTGAGTATTGGTCTCCACAAAATATTAGGGAAAACATAAAATTTAGACAGAGCCTTTTGTTTTCGACATTATAATTTGTTGGCTCAAGAGGCAGTTATAACATTGACTGTATTCTATGCTGATATACTTTCAGCTACTCAACAACTTCCAAATAACCTCCTCATTCCAATTTCACCAGAGGAGCTCATCCATGAGTCAAGGCTTCTAGAATGAAGACCCCTGTACTTCCACTTGTTTGGGGCTGTGAGTTGAGACTGTGGTCTGAGAAGAAACCAACGACAACAATCAGTAGAATTAAATAGATAGATATAGACGTAAATACAGATATATAATCTTTGCTTTCCTCCTGAATTTTTAAATAAAAGGAATAATCAGCTTTCCTTCACTGTGAAATTATCTGTGGATATTCTAAGGCTGTTTTTGGGTATCTGCAATGAGAAAACATATGGCTGATTAGTCCGAGGATTAACCTAAGCTTTAAAGGAAAGCACAGGAAAAAGTGCCTCAGATGTTTGCATTGTGCACAGAAAAGAGAAGCCAAGCCAAAGCCAAAAGTGAAGGGTTTGGATGCGTTGGTGTCTATTCTGTGTAATACCCATTTGGAAGACTAGCTGCAGTGACAACTGAAAGATCCAAGATTATAAATATATTACTAAGTGAAAGAAAGAGAAAATATTTAACCTTCTGTGTAAATTCAAATGCAATGCCTACTAATTTTGAAACTTGTTACATGCAAAAATTTGCACTAGGAGTTCAGGTAATCCTCTCAAGAAAGTTATAATACAATACAGAAAATACATCAACCTAAGTAACGCTTTAGAGTATTAGGATCATATAATATTATATAACTTTACACATTGTGAATGCCAATTATTTGAATAATAATGACAACAGAAGGTTAGACTCATTTTAGTCAAGGATTTAGGAATACTGGTATTCCCATTCCATAATGAGGTCCAATCCCACAATACAACTATTTCAAGGGGTTTTCAAGAACCTGGTCTGGAAGAGGTCCTCCATTATACCAAAGATATAAAGTTATACCAAAGATATTAAAGAGAATAATTATGGTGAAAACAGCTTTAATCTCTCCCTCTCTAAACACACACACCTACTCCACACCCCAATGAACTAACAACATGGTGACCATCAGATAAAAAAGCACTCTCTCTGCAGCAAGCTTATCCAAAATCAGATTAAGAAGAAGCGTATCTGAGGTTCTTCTCCCAGACTTGCCAGTCAGATACATAAATTGATTGCTCTTCTTCTTCTGTGATCAAGTGGAGAGCGGAGGAGAAAGCCAAAAATGTGTGTAGTCTTCTTAAGCTTTCCATTCACTACCTGCTAAAATCAACTATAAAGACTGTGCTAAATCAGCCATATACTACTGTCATCCTTAGGGCAGAAGACTGATGACCCGAAAGGGAAGTCTCCCTTCCACCAGCAAAAGACCTACAAAAGAATAGCCCAGGTTTACATTCCATGATCTCATCTCAAGACTGTTGAAGCATAATCTGAGCCAAAGCCAACTCTAAGAGAAATACTTGAACACTCCTGGATCACAGCAAATTCATCAAAACCACCTAGTAGCCAAAAAGAAAATAAATAAATAAAAATAAAATAAAAATAAAAAAGAATTTAGCCAGAAAAATATTTTAAGATTCTTGCAGATAGAAAAATCCCTGAAACAGGGCTGCTGAATACTCAGGAAGGAGCAGGCTACTGAAATTTATTTTACCTTTGACTACCTGCTTTCAATCTGGAGCACTACAGAATCTCAATCTCTCTCTTCTCTCTTCTCTCTTCTCTCTCTCTCTGTCTATCTTAACCAAGCTCAGCCTGCCCATTCAGAACACTCCAATTCAATAAATAGGATGTTCTATGGTGAAGCTGGCTGCAAGCATCATGCTAATTTTACTGGTCTCATAGTCCCAAGGCAAGCTTCTACTGCAGCTACCCCCACAGCCTGAGCCAGGGTAAGACATCCTTGCAGATGACAAGCACAGAGTATGGTTGTGGAGAAGGTGGTTACTTCACCCTAACCTGATCAGTTAAAGAGCTCTGCAAGAACCTTCCAAGTACCTGAGTATGTGTGAATGTATTTTGTGGCAAAGCCTGATAAAGCTGTTGGAATGAATTTGAGTCTTTCTTTTAAATGTTAAAATAGATATTTTTCTAAAGGAAAAAAGACGTCCTCTTTCAATTTAACATCCTGCCATGGGTATGCTCATGGGACTGGCAGTGGCCTGCTACCATTTGCTCTTGAAGCCACGAAACTGGTCAGAGCAGGACATTAATTTATTCCAGGATCATATTTTACCCCAAGGTTGAAGATTTACCCTCTAGTCTAATTTCTGCCTCAAAGTATGCCCAATCTGTTCATCCAATATATTTTACCAGGTTAGGCTGAATAATAATACAAAGATCAACTTATATAGCATAGGATGTCGCAAATTAAAAATAAAGCTTAACCTAGCAAATTATGAAGGAGAAATTTCAGCTCGCTAGATTAATTCCTATTGCCTTTATAAGTCAAATTCCAAAGAAAGTTTAAAATTCTAACTTTAAGGTCTAAAGAAGTTAAAAGTCAAATATCAGTTCCAACTTTCTTATCTTGCTCAATCTCCCTCAGAAATGTGTAGCGAAAGCCTGCATTTCCTTTGCTTCTTCAGTTATTTGCTTTGTTAACTATGGCCATTGCCCCATAGCCCTGAGATACCTGTTAAACTCATGTCCACAATACTGAAGAATCACCCTTCTTTAAGAACTGGAGCTGCTCTCCAGTCTCCTGAAAGCTGGAACACGAAGGGCCTATTGAGGGCTCATAAACAAGTCTGACTCTGCCAAAGAACTGTGTCTGTACACAGCATTTCCTGTGGCACTGGGGCCTATTTCCATCTGCTTCTAAATTTTTCTACTGCTTTTAGAAGAGATGGGCTGGGTGCAGTGGTTTCCACCTGTAATCCCAGCATTTTGGAAGGCCAAGGCATGTGGATCGCTTCAGCCCAAGAGTTCCAGACCAGCCAGGGCAACATGGGGAAACCCTATCTCTACAAAAAACACAAAAATTGACTGGGCATGGTGGCATGTGCCTGTGGTCCCAGCTACTTGGGAGGCTGAGTTGGGAGGACAGCTTGAGCCCAGGAGGTCAAGGCTGCAGTGCACTACGATTGTGCCATTGCACTTCAGCCTGGGAGACAGAGTGAGACCCTGTCTCAAAAAGAAAAAAAAAGAGATTAGCCATGTTCCTGCTTTTTTCATTTGTGCTTTCCCTTTTGTACCTCTAATAGTGCTGGCACCATTTATTGTATTTGGGTATCCAACTGTGTTATCTTTTCTTTGTTTTCTGGCCCAGACGTTTCTTTTGCTGATGTATTTTTAAACATCTCCTACAGTAAAATGTATGGAATTATGAATTCCATGATTCATACTCATCTTTTTCCATCTTTCCCTTCTGCATGGGAGAACTGCAGCCTGGAGTTATTATTTCATCAGATCACCTCCCACCCGGGACTCAACTTCTGCTCTCCTTAAAGCTTTATTTTTTTTAATGCAATAAATGGACAAAAAAAAAGTATTTCTCCAAATTAACCAGTGAATTTTCTCACATTTAATATTGCTAAATGTGAATGCTACAAAGTGTTAAAAGAATAGCACATTAAAAACTCATTACTTTTCTTCTGGGTTGAGCAATTTCTAGCATTTTTCTACACTGCTGTTTTTTCTTTCTATATGTATATTTTTGTTGTTTTAATGATATATTTGAGAATTATTGGCAGGCACAGTGACACTTTACATCTAAATATTTCAACAAGTATACCTTAGAAATAAGGAATGTCTAAATATCCACATTAGAATGGTCACATTTGGGACATCTAACATTAATTTTATAATGTTATCTAACATACAGATCATATTCAATGTTCTCCAAATGTTCCAACATTGTCCTTTAGGGCTGTTATTTCTTTGTTTTGTCAATCCAGATTCAATCAAGAATTATACCTTCCATTGAATTGTCATATCTCTTCAGGCTCTTTTAATCTAGTAGATTTTTCAGCCTTTTTTTGTTTTTTATAGAATGATTTTTTCCCTATTAGTTTCCTCATGGTTAGCTACAGATTAAACAAACACTGTTGGCAGAAAAATGTTTAATGTAGGTGGCAGCTTCCTTTTTAAATGTGTCTTTTCTTCCTTGTACCTTCCCTTAGAAGCCCTAATCCCATAAATCTCTTAGGCATGTTCTCTAGGGGAACAGGCAACACTTGCTTACATGAACTAGGTCATCTTAAAACTCATCCAATAATTCTATGAGTATTGTACTTCATCTTTCTGGCATTCCCTGTGAAATTCCCTTACATTTTTACCAGTTTCTTAGTATGACTGTCCAAGTCTTCAAGAAACATCTCTAATTGCTACATGTGGCTTCAAAAAGGTGCTTCTCCGTAGATTCTAGGCTGCTTTTGGGGGACTCATTCCTAACTGCTTTCTGAGATACAGAGATGACTTAAGGCCCCAGACATTCTTGCTGATATAGTAGCAGTTGTAATATCTCACCGTGTTTAAATACTTTGTTTGATGCTGTTAAACTGCAGTGTGTATTTTGAGGTCTAATTGTGTTATCATTTCATATAGAGCTAGAATTACTTCTAAAATCTCAAGTCTCTTGATAGATATCCAGCTTCTCCTTCATTACAAATTTGCCTAGCTAGTTCTGTAGTTTTTGTTGCTAACTGAAACTGTTTTCAGATCAGAAATGTAAGAAGTTGGAAATAAATGTATCCTCAATGTTCCACAAGACCAAAGACATGGTTGATGCCTCCTCGCTTCTCTTCTCCTCTCCCTCTCTCTGTATCTTTATCTTTCTAGCCAGCTACCCCGGCTGGGAGGTAAATATGTCTCAGGATCTTTACAAAGCAGATCCTGAGACAGGGATTTGAGGGCTCAAGATTTATTGAAGATGTAAGGGATAGGCCTGATCCACAGGGAGCTCTAAGGATGTGTCCCACGGCAGTGTTGTTCCCATCTAGAAGAAAAGGAGTTGGACATTGGAACCCCAGATCAGTCCATTCATCCTTGTCTGTAAGTTACTCCAGAAGCAAGGGTAAATGGGGGTGGAGTAGGCAGTAGAGTTGGCCATAATCTCCCAGGCAGCCAACCTCAATGATTTGAGGGCAATTCTCTGGAGAAGGGGACATCTGCGAGCCAACAGTAGCTAACTCACAACTGAGGGCTGGGGTTGCTGACTTTGTCAGTTGATTGCAGGTAATTGACAGCATCCACTATATGGGAGTTGGCTTAATCTCTATGTAAAGTGCAGAGAAGGGATCTGCTTAGAATGTGGGGGTATTATTTTCCGTTGCACCTCAGCTCTTGACTCCACTCGTTAATTCTGGAGAAACTATAGATATACCACTCTATTTCAGTGTGCATGCAAAACTCCATTTAATGTTCCTAAATAAACCTTTCATGTAGCTATTATTTAGTGCCTTCTGGTATTGTTTGCTTTGGTTTCCAGCTTCTATTTTCTCTGCCTAACCTCAGCCTTGGAGAGAGGCTAAATTCAAGAGTCCTATCTAGTCTACAGAGGAAGGATGGCTCTTAGAGTTTCCACTCCTCTGATCCTTCCTGTCCCTGCCTCAGCATGCCCAAAGCATGAGTTTTGACCTAAGCACAGATTCAGAGTTCACTAATCTTAGAGACAGTGCCCAGGTGAGATGTTTGTGACTAAGACTCTTTTGGAGACACCTAGGTCATGCTTGCTACAAGGCTGCACATCAGCCTTCTGTTCCTTCCTGAGGGATTCTTGGCATCCATCTAATAAATTCTCATTTTCTGGAAGTTAACTGGATTCCATTTCTCTTGCACAGAATAGAAATTTTCTATTACATACATGGGTTTAAATGTTTACATAATCTAGTGTTCCAAGTGATATAACTAGTAAGCTTTTTAGCTGTACCTAGAACTCAGGTGTACAGAATATTGAAGGCTGATCTTCTAGTCACCATTATTTTTCTATATTTATTGTCAATTATAATGCACAAACTATACAGTTACTCAAATTATTCAAGGACAAATATTTTACCAGGAAGAAAAAAAGGTCTACATTGCTGTATGGCTATATGTGGGTAAGAACTTTAAAAAACATCATAAAATTTAATTTTAAATAATTTTTCTTTAACAGCATCCAAATGGGCCAGTGAAAGATGTCCATGACATGGCTTCTTTGCAAAACAGATAATTCTGAGTGCGCCTTTCTCTGGTTGAGTTTCCCTGCATCCTGTACCCCTTTAGAAACAGCCTCCTGGAAAATGTGAGAATGACATTTCAGAGGGTGAGGCACTAACAAGTTCTCTTTTCTGAAGGATGCCTAATAAAGGGGAATAAGGCAGAGATTTCCCTGGGGACCACACTCCAGCATGGGCTCTGGTAAGACCAGTCTGTTTCCTTTTGCCCTGACCAAGGGGTAGGCTGGGCTTTCAGGGGTCTCCAATCCTTACAGCTACAGGTGTGATCCAAGGACTGTATTCCTATTTCCAGGAATTTATATCTTCACAGGCAAAGTAAAAGAAATACACAATGAAATTAATTATGAGATTTTACAGATCAATGTAATTTGACTGAAAAGCCTGGCTGTAGATTGAGCCTGTTACACACATCTCTTTCCAGGAGCTGCTTCTTTATAAACTGCATGGAGTATAGAGTATATTACACCCTTCTTAACATGTAGCTCAATTTCAAAGGTCATTCTTTGCCTAACAATCGGTCAATGCGTATCTCACACTTCTACTTCAACACTATTCTCTTCTTTCTTCAGAGGTAACTAAGTCACTGTTTTTACTTTAGGTCTATTCACTGCAGCAATTGTTTTCTTTTACTAAAATTCACATTCAATCTATCTGGCTGGGATGTAGGAAGCTTAGGGGCTGGAAGACATTCTGTGCTAGATTGGATATATACCATATTTTAGCCAATAATTTATTTTATATACATATGATAAAGAAGTTTAGAGTTTCAAGTGGAGGAATCTGGTAAAAACATTCAATGGCTTCCTTCCTTTAAGGGGAGACAGGTTTGAAAGGCATTTTTTTCTAGAGTTTGGAATCATCTTTATCTTTCCAAGAATTCTGATGGCAAACACACACACACACACACACAAAATCAGTGAGAACAACCAACAATTCAAATACTATTTCTCACTAGGAAGTACTCAGTAGAAAGGGCGCTCTTTTCCGTATTCTCAGATCTTTCCCTTTGCATCCCAATTCTTGGGATGGACAAGTGATTGTAAAAGCATGCAATAGACAGGCTAGAAGATGAAAAGGCTTGAAGGTTTTCAAGAGCAATGGATATTCATGGACTTCCAAAATATTGTAAAGACTAGAGTTGATTGAGGAAGTTTAGAAAGGTAAATATGGAACGGATTGTGAAATAGACCATATGACATGTGGTGGAATTTAGACTTATTGTGCAGTAAGCCACTAAAATATCTTTAGCATTGCAATGACAACATAGCTATATTTAGATTTCAGATAGATAGCTCTCTTACCAGAGGATGAATTAGAAATAGTGAGATAAGGCAGAAGTCATTTGAAGCAACACAAAGAAAGATGATGAGAGTCTTTACTAAGAAAGTAGCTATAGAAATGGAGATGAAGGGGTATAATTAAGAAAGTTTTAAAGATAAAAACAAACAAATTTGGTGACAAGTTTGATATGTAGAAAAGAAGGAAAATGTGCTGTGTCTGTTTTATTCTTCTTAAAAATATATTAGAATAAAAACCCTTTTTGCCCTTTGGTGTTTATTGGGTCTTATCACAAAACTTCCAGTCACTTTGATAGTTATTTGCTCTCTAAAAATGGAGACAGTCCCAGCTTGGGGCATTTCCTGCTGACCCAGAGGTCCTACTGCCTTATATTTTACAGAAAGGGACAAAGAACAGTGTGATTAAAGACTAGAGTACAGGATCCTTTACTTCTAGGACTTTATGTAATAAAGATTGACATGATACATTATAGCTTAAGGCACAGATAATAAGGAGTGTTTCCAGGTAAATGGAGAATGTATAATTTCCTTGACTTTAACCCTCTGTCTTCCTGTAATTTTTACTTCCAAATCCACATAATATCTATCTATGAACTAAGCCTCTTAAAACCTGGTATCAACCTTATTTTTAAGAAGCTTACCTCAGTAGTCTGATGATTTAACATCAAATAGATTTCACCACGGGTCCCTAAATGAACACATGTGCTGGTCCAGTCACTGGGTACTTCCCTTGCTTTCTCAATCTAATTCTGAAGCATCCTTAGATTCTGGATGCCTGAAATTATTACGCTGGTCCCTTTGGGTCAATCTGCAAATACCCAAATTTCTTCAGTACTGGAATGTGTCTTACCTTTTTATTTATATTGGGAATAAGAGTGGTTCCCTAAAGTCAGATTTACAAATGGTTGTGTTCCTAGCATTTGCTTCTAGTCCATAGCGATGTTGTCTTAATTGCAGATTTTAAGTTATGGATCCAAGATATGGATCTACCTTTAACCACTTCTGGATCCAGGATTCTACACCCCAGCCTTCTGAAAACCACCTCCTCCATTTCACCAGGCCCCACTAGACTTCCTGACTTCTTACTGTGATCTCCGCCAATAGTCTACCCCCAGCAGCCATATGTTCCCTTGTAAGCACCTATGGGGCTCCTCTCTTAAGCTTGTATAGCCTCAGCATTATGAAAGAAGTTTCTGCCTTTTCCATTCAACTTAGATCAGCATTTAGAATCATTTAGCAATCTCTCAAGTCTACATGGTTTTGCAAATAAATTACATAGACACAACTAATATGAAAAGTGTTTAGGGTCAAAAACGCAATCTTTTTGCCAGACAGAAATGAATATATTTTCCTTAGGTCCCAATTCCTCTATTTTCTCTTGTCTGATTTTACTGGAAAAGAGTCCAGAGAAGAATGTATGTCATATTTTGTTGCATTCTATTATTTCTACCTTCTACCAAGATAGATAACATAATGATACTCTGTCAGGTTAAAAACTCTGCTAAAAATAGAATAAAGGTTTTTTTAAGTCATATATTTACAAAGACAAGGGGAATAGGAGAGAAAACAACTGCTGCAAAGTTTGGATGAGCAACTTAGTGAGCTAGAGAAAGTTAAACCTAAGCTGTACCTAGGGGTTGGCCAGAAATTTCTGACGGAAATCCAGAAAAAGAGCCTGTTTACACCATGGAATCTGAGGATGGCTCAAGAATTGGAAGCTCTAGGTTGCTCTGGAGTTTCCCACAGGGCTAGAAAGGGGAGACTCAATTGAGTCTTCTCAATTATAGTTGAGAGTTAAGCAACTGTACTTCTTCCCCAAGTTACTGAGCCACACAACCAACCCCCAACTCTGAGGCAGAAATTTGGAACTTTAAAAATCAAAAGAGAGAGACAACTAAGAAGCAAACAAGAAAGAAAAAAGAGAAATTCTTGACTATGACATCGGACACAGCTGATGTCAGACACATGGTACTTAAGTAAGCAAAATTAAACGAAAATCTACATGCCGAATTGTGAGATCTCCAACTGCCAGCATTTGGCTCCTGTGGGCATCACTGCTAATTTTTAATCAATATCTATTCTCCTTTTCTTCCTTTTAGTAATAGAAATGCTCATTGCTCTAAGCTTTATCTGAGCACATGGTCATCCAGCTAAACATGACTCTTCAAAGTTTCCATTGCAGTTGGTAAAGCCATGAGCCTCCATTTTCAATAATGGGATACAAGTGGAAATGATGTGCACGATTTGCATATCACATTTTTATGAGACAGCTGCTTACTCTGCACTCTTTCCTTCTTTCTTCTCATCGAGAAATAAAGTTTTGTGGAACAGGGGTTTGTACCTGCCCTGTACTACCTGCTTACATTGAGTCTGTTTCATGAGAGAGGACCAAAACTTTTATCGTTAGAGATAATGCATTCTTATGTATCTTTAATGTAGAAACTTAACCAGTAGTCTAAGAAATGCTTAATTGCTGGCAACATATTTAAATTCTACTCTGGAGAAGCTGATATGCCTAACGACGTATGACATGACATACGGATACCAACAATTGGAGGCAGTAAAAACCTTAATATGATCCCTGAAGTGAAGAAGAAATCAAATCTCTGTCCAAGATTGTGATAAAATATTTAGTGCTTAACCTTAAATACTAACACACAGATAATAACTAGTAGACATTTAAGAAAAGCCTGTGTCCAGAAAGATAAAGACACATGTAAACCAAAACAGAAACACAAGAACTGAGAGGAAACCAAAGATAATGAAGGGAGCCAAGAAAACATTAAACATCTATAATTGTTATCTTTAAAAGGTAAGAAAATATATTGCATCCTTAAACTAAGAACAGAGGTAACAGTCGGGAGAAAAAAAATCCTGATAGTTAAATAATTGAATAACAAAGCTTTACAAATAAATAGCATATGTAAGTAAGAAAAATGAGATAATTTCCATAACAGGAGGACAAAAAACAAAGAAGAAAAAAAGTTAAAAAAAATATCAAGAGCATCCCAGGAAGCCCAACATTTACTTAATAAGGTTTATAAACCACAGAAGTAAAAAGAATGAATAAAAAATGAAGAATAAAGAGAAGGAAGCAAAAGAAAAAAGAAAAAGGAAAGTTAAATATCTCACTAAAGACATGACTTCACAGGTGTAAATGCCATGGTCCTCAACAAAGTGAAAATTGACCAAAACAACATTTTATCCTCATAAAATTTCAGAATCTTAAGGATAAAGAATATTTTTAAATTATCACATACATCAGTTACATGCAAAGGATTAAAATTCAGGATATTTTTGGATTCATCAGTAACTTTGAAACATGTAGAGAAATGTTTTTAAAATATAAATTAAAAAAGACTTCCAGAGAAGCTTTTTATACTTGTCAAAGGATAAAATTACAACAAATTAAAGATCTGATTGATTTTTTTATTTGCAAATCACGAATCAGTGCAGCCTCGATTCTACAAAAGGTCACGAGGGCTCCCGCTGGACAGTGCCAGAACAGTGGGTTTGTAGGGTGGGAACAAGAAAGCAGAGCATTGGTAGAAAAGCTGATTGGTTAACATCAGGTTACTTTTTTTTTTAACATTAAAATGGAGAGGAATTTCTTATTATGCTGGCTCAAGTAGACTGGAATTTCTTGTTTTCAGGAAAAACTGGTGTGTTTGGGATCTATCTACTTCCTTAAAGTTTTAGTTTGGTTATGTGGCATTTAGCATGAGTAACTCCATTTTTATTTGGTCTGGCCTAGTAGGTTCTAGTAGGGTCTAGTGTAATCCACTAGATTACACTAGTGGATTAGGCATTCCATAATTTTATCGTATTTGATGAAATTATCAACAAAATGAAACTTTTGAATAATAAAGATATGTTCAGACATTAAAAGTCTCAAATTTACCCTCTGTGCACACTTTCCCAAGAAACTGCTGTAAGATTTAGTCTACCAAAATGAAGGAACAAATGAGAGAAAGGGAAGGGATAACATAGAATTCAGAAACAGAAGATTCCACTGGGAGAAAATTAAAAGAAATTATCAGAAGAATGTGAAGGGATACACTAAGACATTAGCCTGGTAGCAGGCCTGGAGAGTGAGCAGACTGTTAAATCCAGAAGAGTAATTCCAATGGGGACAAAAGATGATGATTTGAAAATATTGCAAATTGAGATACATATTGGAAAGAGATTTGGGGAATGGATGATTGATATATACTAGATAATTATAATTAAGCAAAATGAAAACAACAGGCCTATTGCTAATCCTAGAGAAAGTACATTTGAAAAGAAGAATAGATATTCATAGACCACTAGTGTGATTTAATGACATATTATTCAATAGCCATAATAATATAAACACTTAGTGTTGATTTAACTTAAAATTATAATATGGCTATTTCAATACCATCAAAGGGAGAGGGAAGTCTATGTGCGTGTTTGATCTCAGTGTAAGAGAGGAGAGTAAAATCTTGGAGTTTGAATTTAGTAGTTAATATGCAAAGCATAATTTTTAAAAGACAAACATGGTTTACTTACAAGTATAAAGGTGTATGCCAGGATAAATATTTTAAATGGTAGAAATGTTTCCTAGAAAGTGAGAATCCAGGACTATTTTTTTAATGCTGTTGTCTTACTGTTATTAAGAAAATCATGTAACTGTTTCACCATATCACCTCATTTTATGTATTATTGATTTAAAAAATTAAACATTACATTTAAACATAAATAGTTACTCCCAGTATATTTATCTTCTAGGACTACAGTAACAGAAGACCAGAGATTAGGTGGCTTAAACAAACAAAAGAACTTTATTTTTTCACAGGTTGAGAGGCTGGAAATCCAAGATCAAGCTGCCAGCAGTGTTGGTTTCTGGTGAGGTCTCTCTTTTTAGCTTGTAGACAGCTGCCTGGTTACAGCGTCTTCACACAGTCTTCCTTCATATACTGATCCCCCTGCTGTCCTCTTCTTACAAGGACACCAATCCAATTGGATTAGGCCCCTCTCCTACAAACTCACTTAACCTTAGTTACCTCCTTAAAGTCTCTATCGCCAAATATAGTCACATTGGGAGTTAGAGCTTTAATATATGAATTGCGTGTCTGTGTGTGTGTGGTGGGAGAGACACAATTCATTCCATAATACCCACATATCTCTAATTGTTTAAGAATTTGTCCAATTCACACATTCACACGTGTTGTGTAAGCCAAAATCCACTCTGATTAACCAGTGCCAGAACTGTTATTGGTTGTTAAACATTTCTATTATAATTTATTCTATAAACACACATTAATTTCTTTGAGATATTTCCAACTTAATAATGAATTGAGTCTTTTCCAGTGGCTTTCTCAAATGTTTTTAACAGAGAAATATTTCTATTCATGGGCATAGAATATTTCTATTACTAGCTCTTCAGTTGCTAAAGGTCTATAACATAAACCAAAGCATTATGCTTTTCAGTTTAAGTCAAAGAGACATAAGAATGAAAAGACCACCATATATATGCTCTTAATTTTCAAAACTGAAATTGCTAATGCTAATTTTTATTTGCGCACCTGCTGCTAAAAACCAAATGTGCTACTCACTTCCTTCCTACAGTTGCAAATACATGCCCTTTGATTAGTGGAGCTGCAGCTGCTCTCCAAAGAACATGAAATTGATTGCAAATCTGCCTCTTAGATTAGAGGTCAGCTGCAAATGTTGTTCCAAAAAGCAAGTCTTTTTGTTTCAGTTGCTTGCCATATTTGACATGAAGTAAAAAGCATGAGCTTTGGAGTTGAGATTTAATTCCTAAGTCTGAAACTACTCTAAATCGATCCTTGTTCTTTCTCTGCAACTTGGTAAAATTAATGGAGCCTACCATATGTAATCGTTTAAAGGTTAAATGAGATAGTCATGGAGAGGGCTTAGATCAGTGCTGACTCTCTAGCAAGTGCTCAGTAAACATTAGTATGTTACAACCCTGTGTTTGTCTCAGTCGCTTCACTCATGCCTTACTGCTTAGGATTCTATAGCAATAAACATTTTCTAATGGCTTTATGAACCTCTGCAAATTGTTTCCACAAACAGCAGTGCCAATACCTCACTGCTTCCTTAGGCTGTTACAGTGGCCCAAAAATGTATGTGACATTTCCCAAATAAACTAGGCCATTCAACTCAACAACTTCTATTTTAAAAATTACATTTGGTTCCTCCAAAAGATGTCCATAATGTTGATAAATAATTTTAAATGAAAAATAAAACAGACTTGCTTTGTCCTTGTTTTTAAAAAATCATCATTTTGTAGTAGAAAAGTCTTTGGTTAAATTAACTGCTGAATAAATGTGAATTAATTCATAAGCAATGTTTTACATATATTAGGTGGTCAATAATTATTTATTATATAAAAATACAATCCTGTATATAGTGGGGATTTTATTCTATGAACTGAGCTGATTATTTTTAATCATTTATGATTTCTTATGCACCAGGAGTACCATTATGTATATTTTTATTTAATTTTTAAAAACAAATAGTGGTATGTATGCACTTCTGTTAATGAGACTACACAGATCGAGTATACACAATACTAAATTTATTTTTATAGAAGATGTAAATTACTTGTATGACTAAATAGATCTTTCCTTTAAAAAAATTCCATACTGTCTTACATTTGTTGGTAATGTTCCATTTTACAAGGTGGTTGCCATATTGTGTGATGTGTTGCATTTTGTTTACTTTTTCCAAAAGAGACTTACAAAATAGCTATCGGTTATATAAAAAAGAACAAGAAAGTATAAGAAGGAGAAGGAGAGATGTAAAAGTTTTGCTCGTGCTTCAATCTTAATTAAGAACTTTTCTGGAAAAGCCTGTAGGCAGTACAATGTCTCCCTTCAAGCAAGGAGCTCTGGAGGAAATCTATGAGTCAATAAACCGCTGTTCTTTTCCTTAAGTATTAAGTGCTCCTCTAAAACTCCCAGGTTTGCTTGTTTTTTATTATTGTTGTTTTCTGATTGTTTGCTTGATTTCTTTCTTCTCTGGAGGTTGTGTAGAGGTAGCCTAGCCCTGTGTTAAATAAGCTCTTAGCCATAAACATAGGTTGTTTTAGCTGGGGAGGTTTGTCTTTTTCAATGATACCTAATGAAAACATTTAGAAAAATCTCCCATAGAATGACTTTGACCTGTGGCATCACCCATAGCAGAAAACAACAACAACAAAAAAACCCTTCTCCTTTAAATGGGCATCTCTGCAAATCTGGAGTGACCCTTCCACGGCATTCGTTAATCGTGGATGACAGCTAGTGAAATGGGACTGGACGCAGAGCAAATTGCTTCATTAGTAGCATAGACTAAAGGACCTGTGAAGCCGTAACCTGCCTTTCCTAATACACAGGTTGTGTAATTTCATCATTTAACCCCCACCATTTAAACTGATATTGTATACTTAAGCTGAATTCTAAAACAAACAAATTTTAAACAAGTTTTAATAATTTCCCTATTAAAGTACAAAATTGTTTTATTTTTCTTATTTTTCTGTGTTCAAAAAGAGTCATTCTTCAGAGAAATTGTTGAGTTCGCTTCCAGACCACCATAATAAAATGAATATCATAATAAAGGGAGTCACACACATTGCTTGGTTTCCCAATGCATATAAAACTTATGTTTACACTATAGTCTATTAAATGTGCAATATCAATGTACATACCTTAATTTTAAAATACTATATTGCTAAAAATGCTTATGATCATCTGAGACTTCAGCAAGTCATAATCTTCTTTTCTGGTGGAGGATCTTGCTTCCATGTTGGTGGCTGCTGATGGTCAGGGTGGTGGTTCCTGAAAGTTTGGGTGGGCTGTGGCCATTTCTTATGAAAACAACAAAGTTTGCTGCATTGATTGACTCTTCTTTTCATGAAAGCTTTCTCTGTAACATGCAATGCTGTTTGATAATATTTTGCCCTCAATGAAACTTCTTTCAAAATTAGAGTCAATCCTCTCAAACCCTGACACTGCTTTAATCATTAAGTTTATAAAATATTCTAAATATTTTGTTATTTCAATATTCATTCACAGCATCTTCACCAGGAGCAGTTTCCATCTCAAGAAACTATTTTCTTTGCTCATCCATAAGAAACTTCTCATCCATTCAAGTTGTATCATGAGAGGGCAGCAATTCAGTCACATCTTTAAGCTCTCTAATTCTAGTTATCTTACTATGTACGCCATCTGCAGTGACTTCCTCCACTGAAACCTTGAACCCCTTAAAGTCATTCATGAGGGTTGAAACCCAGTTCTTCCAAACTCCTATTAATGTTGGTATTTTGACCTTCTTCCATGATCACAAATGTTCCTTATGGCATCTAGAATGGTGGATCCTTTCCAGAGGGTTTTTTTTTTTTATATTGTTTATGTTACTTTAAGTTCTGGGATACACGTGCGGAACATGCAGGTTTGTTACATAGGTATAGAGGTGCCATGGTGATTTGCTGCACCCATCAACCTGTTATCTAGGTTTTAAGTCCCGCATGCATTAGGTATTTGTCTTAATGCTCTCCCTCACCTTTCCCCCCACCCGCTGACAGGCCCCAGTGTGTGATGTTCCCCTCCCTGTGTCCATGTGTTCTCATTGTTCAACTCCCACTTATGAGTGAGAACATGCGGTGTTTGGTTTTCTGTTCCTGTGTTAGTTTGCTGCAGATAATGGTTTCCAGCTTCACCCATGTCCCTGCAAAGGACATGAACTCATTCTTCTTTTATGGCTGCATAGCATTCCATGGTGTGTATGTGCCACATTTTCTTTATCCAGTCTATCATTGATGGGCATTTCGGTTGGTTCCAAGTCTTTGCTATTGTAAATAGCAATAAATATATGTGTGCATGTGTCCTCATAGTAGAATGGTTTATAATCCTTCAGGTATATACTCAGCAATGAGATTGCTGGATCAAATGGTATTTCTGGTTCTAGATCCTTAAGGAATCGCCACACTGTCTTCCACAATGGTTGAACTAATTTACATTCCCATCTAAAGTGGAAAAGCGTTCCTGTTTCTCCACAGCCTTGCCAGCATCTGTTGTTTCCTGATTTTTTAATGATTGCCATTCTAACTGGCATGAGATGGTATCTCACTGAGGGTTTTAAATGTACTTTGCCCAGATCCGTTAGGAAGGAATTACTGTTTATAGCAGCTATAAGCCTTAGAAAATGTATTTCTTAACCAGTGACTCAAAAGTCAAAATAACTCCTTGATCCATGGGCTGCAGAATGGATGTGGTGCTAGCAGGCATGAAAACAATATTAATATTCTTATACGTCTCCATCAGAGTTCTCAGGGGACCAGGTGCATTGTCAATGGGTAATATTTTGAAAGGAATCTTTTTTTTTGAGCAGTAATTCTCAACAGTGGGCTTATAATATTTAGTAAATCATGCTGTTAACAGATATGTTGTCATCCAGGCTTTGTGGTTCCATTTATAGAGAAAATGCAACACAATTCTTAAGGGCCCTAAAATTTTTAGAATGGTAAATGAGCATCGGCTTCAACTTAAAATCACCAGCTGCACTAGCCCCTAACAAAAGAGTCAGCCTGTCCCTTGAAGCTCTGAAGCCAAGTATTGACTTTTCCTTTCCAGCTGTCAAAGTCCTAGATGGCATCTTGTTCCAATATTAGGCTATTTCACCTACGTTGAGAATCTGTTGTTTAATAAAGCCACCTTCATCCATGATCTTAGCTAAATCTTCTGGATAACTTGATGCTAGCAGTCTAGCTTTTAGCCTGTCTTAGCTTTCGACATGTCTTCCTCACTAAGATTTTGATTTAAAATGCGAAACATGTGACTCTTCCTTTTACTTGTACTTAGAAGCCATTGTAGGTTATTATTTGGACTAATTTCACTATTATTGTATATCAGTGAATAGAAAGGCTCAACGGAAGTGAGAGAGATGGAGAAATGGCCAGTGAGTGGAGCAGTCGGAACACACATAACATGTCGTCTTTGCCGTCTTCTATGGGCATGGTTCATGGTGCCTCAAAACAATTACAATAGTAATGTCAAAGATCACGGATTACAGATTACCATTAGAGATATACTAATAATGAAAAAAGTTTGAAATATTATGAGGTTTACCAAAATGAGACATAGAGACATGAAGTGAGCACATGCTATTGGAAGGATGGAACCAATTACCTTGCTGAAAGCAGGATTGCCACAGTCATTCAATTTCTTAAAAAAAAAAACAAAGGCAGTATCTGAGAGGCATAAGAAAATGAAGTACAATAAAACAAGGTATGCTTGTATAGTATATAACCATGGAATAAACAATAGGATTGTGACAAAAATAAACAATTAAAAATAATTGCCTCTAGGGTTTAATCTTATAGCACATGCATGCCCTAAGGGAGCAGGTATAGGCAACGAATTGGCACACTTTCATTATTTCATTTACTAATCCTATCAGGACAGAATGGAATTAATCACTTTAAATCATCATTTATTTGGTTTTAGCAATATTTTGCAACTGCAAAAATAAGTGTTTCAAAATTATACTGTAACCATAAAGTGTTTTTTAATATATATGCTCTTAATCTTCAATAGCTAACAGCATGCAGTGCACATTCATCCTGCTGCTAACTACTGGAAGAGATACTTGACCACTGGAAGCAAGTTGAAAACAATGTATGATAGTATATGACTGAGAAGAATTTCATAGTACACTCTTCAATGAAGAGGAAGTGTGACATTTTTGAAAATTATTATTTTTTTTCCCAAGAAGAATTCTATTACACATGGTATAAAAGTATAGTGCCTTGGTAATAAAAAATTATAAGTTAAATCATACAAACAGATGACAAAACAATGAAATTCATTTCAAATATACTTCTAGGCATAGAAGAGAGTAAAAGAAGGAAAAGGTTAAAAAATGGTCTTTTGTCAAACATGATAATGATGTTATCTTCTCATGAATTTTAAGCATAGAGCTGGGGTGGGCTGACTCTGTGAAGTGTCTGGTGAGTTGTACAGTCTCTGTTGCTACTGCTCAACTCAGCTGTTTTAGCACAAAACAGCCACTGAGATTGTGTCAGTACAACTTCATCTGCAGAAACAGGCAGATAGACACATTTGGCTCAAGGGCCATTATTCGCTGAACATTTATTCTGGAGGCACTTTCAGAGACTGTTATTTTTCAAAGAAACTCTGCTATCCAAATAATCTCTTCAACCAAATAAAATTAATTTAGGATTGATCAGAAAGATAACTGGGCATATTTCAAGATATTATATTCTATCAAATCTCTAAATATTAATCTGAGGTCATTTAGAGTTGCAGTCCTGTGTCCAAAGCAGTTAATTTAGGAAGTGTAGAAGCACTGGCATTGATAAATTAATAACACATTAATTAATATTGCTGTTCCAATATCTCATGTTTGAAAATTACCAATTCAACTCAGTGAATGTACAGAGCAGGGAGGGTGAGCAACACTTGAATTTACCCAAGTTCAAGTTCATTTTTAAAAGGATAGATTTTTTTCCCTTCCATTAATGTATTCCAATAGACACATGCATGCAGAATGAGCTACTTTTTATGTCTGTTTTCCTAACCACCAATAAGTATATGCTATTTATAAGTAATTAAATATAGTGAAATTCTGTCATTACAAATTTTCATCAGTTTGGTTGTCAAGTCTTTTTTTTTGAGATGAAGTCTCACTCTGTCTGTCACCCAGGCTGGAGTGCAGTGGCACCATCTCAGCTCACTGCAAACTCTGCCCCCTGGGTTCAAGTGATTCTCCTGCTTCAGCCTTCTAAGTAGCTGGGATTAAAGGTGTGCATCACCACATCCAGGTAATTTTTGTATTTTTAGTAGAGACGGGGTTTCACCATGTTGGCTGGGCTCATCTTGAACGCCTGACCTCGTCTTGAATGCCTGAACTCAAGTCATCTGCCCGCCTTGACCTCCCAAAGTGCTAGGATTACAGGCGTAAGCCACCGTGCCCAGCCATCAAGTCATTTTTCAGCTACAAAAGCAATACAATGGCAATACTAGCTACAGTTTGTTAAGCATAGTATCTCATTTATCAATTCTCACAACAATAAGTGTAACACTCTTATTTTAAAAACAAAAAAAAATTTGGAATTTAGGTAATTGCCGTAGAAGACAGGGCCAATCAGGAATGGCATCAGAATTTAAAACTAGGTCTCATTTGTGATTCTTAAACTTTTTGTGCTGCAAAATAGTTAACAGGGTCCTACTATGAATCAGGTGCTTTATGTACAGAATTTTAATCTGTAACAAACCAGCAAAGTAAGTGTCCATGTTTCTCTTGTATAATTGAGAAATTATATATGAATTACTTGTACCTGGTCACAGAGCCAGCAGAGCCTGGACTGGAACTTGATCTCCTTGTATCGGGACTAATACTCTCCCTACTATGCCCAGCTGCTGATGTGTGAATCTGAATGTGGAGGCATATTTCAAGCAAACTAATTTAATGCTTAGATTTGCAAAAGCAAAGCCTAGTTGAGATTGATAAAGAAAAAGACAAAATGGGATTCTGAGCATGAGAGAAAGTAAGAAGACATGTTTAAAACAGAGAAAAAATGGTGGAAAACCAAAAGGTTTAAATCCTCTTTCCAATATTAAATGTTGCATCAACTTAGATGAAGGGCTTAACTTTTTGAAGAACTTCTGTTTATTCATCTTCAAAAGGGAAGTAATGATATAGATTCAGAAGGGGTTGATGGGAACATGAGAAAGTAACTCTCACATGAAAATTGTCTTCTAATGATAATAAATATGTATACCTCTAAACGTGCACATATAAAGTTAAATAAGGATGCATTCTATATTTTTACTTCAATATTTTTATGTGCTTATTTGAACAGTTTTTGTTCAGGTGTATCTTATTTCTAATGTCTAAATACACAGGATTTTAAACTAGGCCTTCTGGAACCAATTTCTAGTTAATGAATGAACGATTTATATGAAAATTATTCTTTGATCTTTACTAAAATTTGGTCAATTTTCATGAGGTTCTATGTGTACTTCGAAACAAATATTTGCTAACACTAGAGTGCACTAATTGTGTTATTTAAATCTGTGCTATACCCAGTTTATTTAACTGAAACAAAAATTACAGTGGTAAAAATCTCCTACAATGATGCCAAGTTTGCTCACTTCTCATACCATCACCAGCCTTAGCTCTAGTTTAATTCTGTGGATTAGTGCTTTCTCATTTTATTTTGAGAAATTTGAAGACTCCCTGTATATTCTTGCAGTTTTATATTTTATCTAGTATTATCTTGGTGTTTTGTACTAGATGGAATTTCTGGATTTTAAATTCACCAGACAAAACGAAAAGTTAATATTCTGAATTTATTTTCTCTTCTGGTAATACATATGATAGTTAAAAAACATGGTGAGTATACTAGGCCGTACTAATTCAGCAAGCAGTATAAACCTAATCTTTTCCCCATTCCATTGTTTGGTTCTCTGTTCCCTAGTCTGTCCTTTAGTGTCGCTTAACTAATCTCCATCTTCAAGCTGAACTCTGCTTGTGTCTACTTACTGATGCTAAGGAAGTCTGAAAGTGCTGCTTCCATTTAGTTAATTTGTCCTTTCAGAAAAGGCTGTGTAGCCATACTTAGAAAGAATTCTCAGTGGCCTCCAGACACCCTGAACTGAAACCTTCCATTCTAACAAGAAGCATTCACATTTAGTTCCAATTTGGTGTAATCATTACCTTGTTTGGCTCAGAGGTTTCCCATGGGAAATCAAATGTAAACAGTGCTTTCTATAAATGACCTTTGTTTCTCACAACTGAGCCTCACACTGATGTTGAAATCCAGATTTCCTCCTTATTTATTTTTTTAATCTCCAAATGGGCTTAAGCAACAGAAGTAATGATGATGTCTACACATAAAGTGAAAGCCATTTACAACTTTGTTTTCTTAAACATCATCAATTTTGTAATACAAATATAAAAGAAATTACCTAGAGTTGAATATAAACTCCCAACACATTTTGTGTTCTTGTCATTTTCGTATGTCCATGCTGACACGGTGCAGCTAGAGAAGAACTCGTATTGAAAGTGAAAGGCAGTATCTGCTCTGCAGCTGTAATAGCTGCTTATGGAATCTACGGTTTTGTTTGCTTGTTTCCCAGCTCATCACTTCACACATGGTACTTAAGTTGCTGACTGCAGGGTGAAATATACCAGCCATGACCCAGATTACTACCAGACGTTTTGAACATAAGAACAAAAACATAGGTCTTGTTTAAGCCCCTCTTAATTTGTTGTGTGCTGTTGCCATCACTGATACTCACAGGCAAACCTAGGCCCAACTAGTATTTATTTATTGTTTATTTTATTTATTTATTTATTTTGAGATAGTCTTGCTCTGTTGCCCAGGCTGGAGTGCAGTGACTCAATCTCAGCTCACTGCAACCTCCACCTCCTGGGTTCAAGTGATTCTCCTGCCTCAGCCTCCCGAGTAGCTAGGACTATAGGCATGCACCACCACGCCCAGCTAATTTTTGTATTTTTAGTAGAGACGGAGTTTCACGATGTTGGCCAGACGGATCTTGAACTCCTGACTTCAGGTGATCTGCCCACCTCGGCCTCCCAAAGTGCTGGAATTACAGGCGTAAGCCACCGTGCCGGGCCCCAACTAGTACAGATGTAGGTACCAGGAAGTAGGGGGCTTACAGGTAGCAGGACTTAAACTAATAGCATTTGTTTGGTGGAATTAGTAGGGAGGGGTATTTCACAGTGTAGGCTAGTGTAACCTGAAAGCTTCTCATACCTTAACAAAATCTTGACAAAAGAAGCCCCTGCTGTTTCTTAGAAGGCAGATCACATTTCAACTTGTGCAGCAACATTAGGAAGAATACTAAGAAAACTCAGATTACTGATTTTTGCTGGCTGCTTCTTGCCCCTTTTAAAAAGCCCTGAGGAGAGATAAGCATTGTCTATGTTCTCTGGTCTGCATTCAGGGATGGGAGTGCACAGTAAGGCACTTTCAGTGTCAACAGAGTGAGAGTCTTATAAACTGCAGCCTTGCAGATCTGAAGGGAAACACTTCTCTTTCTGAAACCAGAGCAGTTGTCTTTCATGGCTCTTAAATAGCAGCCTCAGTGGGAGACTGAGGTCCAGTGCTTTTTCGAGTGTCTTCCAGTGAGAGGTCTATGCTGGACAATGGGAGGCAGCCCAACAGTAAACTCAGATTAAAGGTGCTGCCTTCGTCCTCAAGCCTCTATTTTGAGAAGTCCCTAAAAGAGCTTCAACCAAGGAAGCAGAACCAGTATAAGACTTTACATATGGAAATAGAGAGATATGTGTAGACATAGAGCTATGGATATAGAAATGTACAGATATGTAGATATAGATTATTTATTTACCTATTACAATAAATTATACAATTGTAAGGACTGGCTCAGCAAGCTGAAAGTCCACAGGGCCAGTGTCCAGGAAGGAAAGACCACAGGCAGGCTGGAACCTGGAGAGCTTGAATTAAAGCCTGAAAGTCCATAGGATGGGAAGGAGAGGTGATCAGCAAATCAGCAACAATTAGGAAGGTCAGTAGATCACAACATCAAGATGATCGTGAAGGTCCCAGAATACAGAAACTCTGCAGTTGTTCTTCCAATCCACAGGTGGTGGGAGTGGGGGGAGAAAGACTGATAATGGACAAAATATAGAAACCACTAGGTGAAACAGTCTAGTGGTCTTAATTTAATTTTCCATTTTGACTATTATTAAATAATGCATCGCGAGATCACAGAGTACAGTATACCCACTACATCAGTAAACACAATCTCTAAGCTAGTAGAACAACTGCAGGAAACAATATTGAAAATTGTACATCTGATATATCAAACTTTAAAATAGTTTTATGCCAGCAGTTCCCAAATTCTGTCCTAGTGATAAGAGTTCAGCCAGATATAAAGAGATTACATATGAAAAAAGAAATTATGTAATTGAATAAGTTTAAACAAGCAAGAGTTAAATGGAATATAATGGATTTTAAATTTATAAGAGTACTTTTTATGGTCTTCAATATACTAAAATGAAAGTACATCTCTGGGCAGTAGTGGCACATGCTATGATACATGTTACACTTGTATTTTACACAACATTTCTCAAATCCATTTGACTTAGAATCCTATTCCCCTCCGTAGCCCACATTTTATGGCACACTATTTTAAATACACTGTGTTGCATTATCAATAAAAGTGAACTTAGGGAACTCTTAAGCAAATTTGGGTGCTTGGGATCTTATAATTCATAGTGGAGTTTTGATCTTGGCCTGGATAATAGCAACTTATTAGTTTTCTCCATTCATCCAAGTCATGGAGCCAGGTTGACTAAATGGATCTAGTGTATTTATATTTATTGAGAAATGCATAAAATTATAAAATGTCTGGAAACTAGTATTAAACTCCAAATCTGACCATCTAAAAAATGCTAAGGATGATAAGAGATTCCAGAGCCTTCTGGGGGTTGATGACTATGTTCGGCAAACTCCACCTAGGATGTGTAATAAATCATGGGCCGTTTTGCAAAGGTGCCAAACGAGGCATGCAATTCCCAATCAACCCGAAGGCAGAGTTTAAAAGCCTAATGCACCAGGGACAGGTGACAGAGAAAGATATTCAGTGATGGAACATATCTCATATAGGGTATTATATGCAAAAGACTGATGAAATCTTTTACAGTAAAGGATTGGCAAGGGAGGTAGGTAGCATCTAAATGGAGTTTTTGTAGTTGTTTATTCTCATGTAAGGCATTTTCCAAGGGTATTATTTGACATTTTAATAATAATCAAATTCATCATGAAGTGTGAATAACAGAACGAACCCCCTTGAATGAAAAATGATTTTGCCCTCATAACAAATTGGACTCAGAAACACCTAATTACCTTACCACCACCATCCAAACATTTAAAACTCAGTAATGATCTCAGTAGCACTTTCTCATTACTGGACAACCACAGAAACCAAAACTCACACTTCTGTGTGGGGGGCAGGGGGGGGCACGGGCAGGAGATAGGCAGGGAGAGAGGCTGGAGATTTCCACCTCAAAAAATGAAATGTAAGATTTTTCAATATTTTTTATTTGTAATATATAACCTACAGAATTTTGATGATTTAAAGGTCAGCAAACCACAATCTCTTTCCAAACTGTTCATTTCCACTCAGCATAAAAAAAGACTAATTTCTATACTACTTTTCAACAATAAGAAATCATCTAGAAAAACATGTACATCTGCAATTAAGACTGTGTCTGATTGGCATTGGCAAAAAAAAAAAAAAAAAAAAAAAAAAAAAAAGACAGTAGCTCTCCATTGGCAAATTAGCTCTCCATTGGCAAATCACTTCCTGGGCTGCTTAGAACAGAAGAGAATAAGAAGCTCTGAAACGTAAGGCACATAAAGCACCTATAGTAAAGCAGGGAGCCTCCTCCCTGGTTAAATACTTAAGTCTAATACAGTTAACTTTAATGAGAAATGCTTAAAAACATAAAAGCTCTCTAGAAACAATCAAGGCTATCTCCCTATTCTTCCTTGTCCTGGTCCTCCTGGTTCCTTGTCCTGGTCCTCCTGGCTATTGACTTGTATTTCAATTCTAACTTTTCTCCTCCCCTCAGTTCCACAGTCACAAATGAAAGGCAAAACAAAAATAAAAACAAGAGGTAGACTCTGGAATTGATTTCATTCACATAAAATACAGAAGAGCTCTCCTTAATTTCTTATACCTCCCAGTGCTGATTCTGGCTCAGTTAAAATTACTAATACAATAAAAACAACCTTCACAAAACTAGGCCCGCTGCAGTGGCTCATGCCTGTAATCCCGTTGAGTTTGAGACCAGCCTGAGAAATAGGGCAGGACCCTATCTCTACCACAAATTTAAGAATTAGCCAGGCCTGGTGATGTGTACCTGTAGTCCCAGCTACTCAGGAGGCTCACCCAAGGAGGATCACTTGAGCTCAGGCGGTGGAGGCTGCAGTGAGCTATGATTGGGCCACTGCACTCCAACCTGGGTAACAAAGTGAGATCCTCTTTCTCTCTCTCAAAAAAAGGAATCTTTGCAAAACTTTAGATAAATAAGTTTCATATTTAGCAGGTATCCATAACCAACATCAATCCTAATAAGTCTCATTTTTAGGTCATCGTTTCTGAACATTTTGTCACTAGGCCACGGAACTACCTGGCTAGAAGACTGTGGTCACCAAACCTTGCCCCAATTCTTGGTCCAAGCTCCAGATCTGCTGAGTTAGAATCTCTGGGTATCCAGCCAGAACACTGGTCTATTTACTTCTTATTATTATTATTATTATTTTCTCTGATAAAGGGATACTCAAATTGTGATGTGGTTTGGAGTTACCTGGGGTGCTTGTTCAAACCTCTGAGGTCCTGCCCCACCATGGAAGTGGCAACAGTGGACTGGACTCTGGGCACCAGTCACTTGAGCAAGTTTTCAGGGTGATTCAGCACTACCCAGAGTCTCAGATCATAGCTTTAGATCTTTGTCATACAATCAGAATAACTTTCATTAGGCAGGAAAACTTTTATGGATTAGTTGAAGTCATGGTCAGTATTTCTCCAAGTGAATATTAAGGATTTGAGATACAGCTCATGTCGGTCTGTTGCAACGAGAAGTAAACTTTTTAAAAGACGCACTTTAATTAATATATTCCATAAGATATATGTAGCAGCAAACATAAATTTTACAATAAGATTAAGGAATATCTTATTTTAACAGCCAGGTGTTTTGTGGACTACTCAATTTATTAATTTATTTACTTATCTTTATTTTCCTGACTTAATAGACTTTCCTAGAAACCTGGAATACATAAACACACAGTATGTGGGGTTTTTTGTTTTTGTTTTTGTTTTGTTTTGCTTTGAGATAGTCTCACTCTGTCATCCAGGGTGGCATGCAGTGGCACAATCATAGCTCACTGCATCCTCAACCTCTTGGGCTCAAATGATTCTCCCACCTTAACCTCCCAATGCACTGGGATTCAGGCGTGAGCCACCACCTGTGGCCCCACAACATGGTTCTTAGGCGGTGTATAAAATCTCTAGACTTCTCTGTAAACACAGAAAGCCCTAACTAGTATTAGTAACAGGTCTCTAAAAGTTCAAAGGCAGGGGCTGTCTCTCCTCTTTGCTCTCCTTCCATCCTTCCTCCAATCCTCCTCTATTCTCATTCTTTGTCTCACACTCTCTCTCCCACTGCCCCTCTTATTTTCAGACAAAAATGCTAGGACCCTATAAAATGCTCCACCTAAGTTGTGCAAGTGCTAGAATCTTTGTGGTCTTGTTAAGCCACCCCTCCTCTTTCTGCTTAGATTCAGAAAATCCTTCCTCCCTGTTCTTCAATACTTCGCAGCAGGGCCAGGCATAAGAACTAGGGTTGGCTTCTCCAGTAGGTCTGTCACACACTGTCTATTTATTTGTTCTCCTTCCGAACAGGCATGTGGGACTTTCCTCCTTCTGGGTGGGGTCTTCTTAATAATGTCACTCTTCATTCCTAGCCTGATTCCTATTTCCAAATATGAAGAAATTGAGCAGAATAAGAAACCATTTTTCTTTCTAGAAAACTTCTTAATAGAAAATATAATACTTCCCTTTCAATTTCAATTCTAGCCAGATATTATATATTAGGCCCAATGTTTCCTTATGAACTAAAAATTCTTTGAAAACAAAAGCCCCCAAATATGGCAGCTCATATACAGTAAAATTCAAATTATTGATGTTTCTTCATACTAACACTGAAACTCCTTGCACCATATTTCCCATAATGTTCTTATACAATCACTCAAGACCTGTTAATTATTTTGAGTCTATTCTTATATTTTTCTTTTCTTTTATTAATTCATCTCATTGAGTTGCTATGATATTCAAGATCCATAAGATTTGTTTGGGTCGAAACACTTTTAATTGTAGTTCCCACCTCCGGAGGCTGCAGAACTGCCTAGTAACCACGTACTTGGACACAGGAGCTCCTCCCTAAATTTACCCTACCTGGAAAAGGAAGTTTAGACAACTTATGTCTCTGGCAAATATGTATAGAAAAGAATTTCCCTTAAAATGTCAATTTACACAATTTTGGAGCTTAATTTTAAATCATACATGAAAACAAATCTTCTTAAAGATGAAAAAAATCTATGTAAAAATAAATGTTCATTTTTCATTAATATGACAAATGCCCCTTGTCATCGTATCTTCAGTCCTTTTCCCAGGCCTTCTTATCCCACTTTGTTTGCTTTTTCCAGAAATGTTACAGAATTTCACTTACAGACTGGTCTTTCCCCAACTCCCCAATTTTAACTAATGACTGATTTTCCACGGCATGAATTCTATACACATTAAATAAATGTGCATGTCTTTGTTTTAGCACTACTCTAATAATATCTTTCAGTATTGGTTTCTGTCTTTTTGATTTGTCCTTATGATTATGTGACTCTGGTTTATTTTAGGTCCCAGGCATCCAAAAGGAAAAGCTTGAAATTATTCATCCAGTTTTATGAGATTCTCATCACCTTAGCATGGTTATAAAGGACTTTACAGATTTAAGTACTTAATAATGCTAATATAAACAGGAACAATAAGCCAGTACGTATTAATGATATAAAATTATGCTGAGTCTGTGCCATGTTTGAGCTCTCTACATTATACAAGTAAAAAAATCAAATCCCTATGCATATTAATGTAAATATGGCAATATTTTTGTCCATTTTGTATTCTTTGTTAAAGGACTGAAAACATACCATTCTCTCATTTACATTATTACTTTTGCTGACACGTTGTTCCAATTTCTCTCCCTTTCCTTTCTTTTGCCAACCCAAACTAAGTGGACTGCCAAGCAGTTTCTTACAGCACTCGTGGTACTCTGGTTCCACAAGCCTGCATAATTCATTCATGGAGGAGCAGAGTGGCTGTCGTAATTCACTGCTAACTGTGAGCTACCCCACGTAACACCTAAAATTCAATATGCTGAAAGAGGCCAAAGTAATTGAAAAAGGAAAATACCTAAAGAACTTAAACCTTAGCACCACCTGAAAGGATTTCTAATGGCTGAGATCTCATTAAAAGATAAAGTTTGCATGTAAAGCCAGACAAAGGGAAAAGAGGCCAAAACGGGCTACATGATTGACAGTGCACCTGCACCCTTCATCCACCAGAAACCTCCACGCACGTGGGTCAGCAGCCAGGGCACACTGCGCTTTGGTTTAATTTATAAGAACAAAATGCTCTGCTACTCTTTTCTTTCTCTTGGCTCCTTGTGCCACATTTTTTTTCCACACAGGTCACTTAATTTTGTTGTTTAAAGAACTATAAAAACTCCAGTTGTATATTCAAAAAGAAGAACAGAGCTTGACTAATCAGTGCTTGTTTTTCACTGATAGTTTTTAAAGCAATTAAGGCCTTTGTAGATAAATACTGTTAAGCTGAAGATTTGGTAGCAACAAATTCGATAAATATAAACAACCACACACATTCTCTCTCTCTCTCACACACACACACACACACACACACAATCTGTATTATTAGGTTGCATTTCTATGGCTTACTCATAATTTTTTCCACTGCTTTTCCATGAATGCAATATGAATATATGCCAACTTGGTTTTTCAAACTGTGACTTTGCATTGTCACGGTCATTGTCAAATTCACATCCCCAATCTCCTACCATGGTACTTTCAACGTGGGCACATGTCGTTTCTCAGATGACTGTGGTCCTAGTCCTGGGTTTTCTATGGACCAGGTCAACAACAATGGGGAAGGCACTTAACTTCCTTAGGACACAGTGAAATAAAGGAGTTGCACTAAACGTTTTTACTACATTATTCTTTAAACATGTATTGAGCTTCTTCTTTATGAGAAACTCTGTGAAATGTGTAAAAAATACAATGACAAGTGTGATTCAGTCCCTGCACACAAGAAGTTTAACTTAACATAAAGTCACAGATGAATGCTGACCAACACAGTTTATCATCAGCAGTCCCAGCGAACTTCTCCTCTCACTTGACTTCTCCTCCCCTCTCCTGCAAACTTCTCCTCTCACTTGCCCCACCTCACCTCGCCTCTTATTCTATTTTATTCAATTATGTCATCCACACTCAGGTTACCACAACAGAGACCTTGTCATCCACACAACTCCACCATTTATGTAATAAAACTCTGAACCAAACAGCCTAATTTTGAATTTATTTACTTCATTACATCTAGCATAATAATCACTGGGCTATCAAAACCATATTGGTTCATTGGCCCTTTTAAACTTTGCCCATATATCTGAAGTATGGTATTACTAGGTGTATAAACTACTTAATAAAAATAAGATTAGAAATCAATGAAATAGAAAAATATTCAATCAAAAAATACTAAAAGGCAAAAGTATGGTTTTTAAATAATAAAATTTATACAACCATAGCAAGATTATTTGAGAAAAAAGAAAAAACAAATTACAATACTATAAATTAAAAATAAATAAAATAAAAAAGAAAAAATTACAGATCCCTAAAATATTAAAAATATAATACAAATATAATGAACAATTTTACATCAATACATTTGCAAGTTTAAACAAAATAGGAAAATATCTTCACAAATGAAATTTACTAAAATCAAAATAATAAGAAACAGAAACCTAAAACATCTTGTAGCTGTTCAAAGTTTGAATCTTTAACTAAAAGCATCATGTGGGGTGGAGCCAAGATGGCCGAATAGGAACAGCTCCAGTCTATAGCTCCCAGCATGAGCAAAACAGAAGACAACTGATTTCTGCATTTCCAACTGAGGTACCGGGTTCATCTCACTGGGGATTGTCAGACAGTGGGTGCAGGACAGTGGGTGCAGCGCACTGAGCGTAAGCCAAAGCAGGGTGAGGCATCGCCTCATCTGGGAAGCTCAAGGGGTCAGGGAATTCCCTTTCCTAGTCAAGGAAAGGGGTGACAGATGGCACCTGGAAAATCAGGTCACTCCCACCCTAATACTGTGCTTTTCCAACAGTCTTAGCAAATGGCACACCAGGAGATTGTATCCTGTGCCTGGCTCAGAGGGTCCTACACCCACAGAGTCTTGCTCATAGCTAGCATAGCAGTCTGAGATCAAACTGCAAGGTGGCAGCAAGGCTGGGGGAGGGGCACCCGCCATTGCCCAGGCTTTAGTAGGTAAACAAAGTGGCCAGGAAGCTCTAACTGGGTGGAGCCCACCGCAGCTCAAGGAGGCCTGCCTGCCTCTGTAGACTCCACCTCTGGGGCAGGGCATAGCCAAACAAAAGTCAGCAGAAACCTCTGCAGATTTAAATGTCCCTGTCTGACAGCATCGAAGAGAGTAGTGGTTCTCCCAGCACACAGCTGGAGATCTGAGAACAGACAGACTGCCTCCTCAAGTGGGTCCCTGACCCCCAAGCAGCCTAACTGGGAGGCACCCCCCAGCAGGGGCAGACTGACACCTCACATGGCTGGGTACTCCTCTGAGACAAAACTTTCAGAGGAACGATCAGGCAGCAACATTTGCTGTTCACCAATATCCACTGTTCTGCAGCCACCACTGCTGATACCCAGGCAAACAGGGTCTGGAGTGGACCTCCAGCAAACTCCAACAGACCTGCAGCTGAGGGACCTGTCTGTTAGAAGGAATACTAACAAACAGAAAGGTCATCCACACCAAAACCCCATCTATACATCACCATCATCAAAAACCAAAGGTAGATAAAAACCACAAAGATGGGGAAAAAACAGAGCAGAAAAACTGGAAAGTCTAAAAATCAGAGAGCTTCTCCTCCTCCAAAGGAATGCAGCTCCTCACCAGCAACGGAACAAAGCTGGATGGAGAATGACTTTGACGAGTTGAGAGAAGGCTTCAGACAATCAAACTATTCTGAGCTAAAGGAGGAAGTTTGAACCCATGGCGAGGAAGTTTGAACCCATGGCAAAGAAGTTAAAAACCTTGAGAAAAAATAGACGAATGGCTAACTAGAATAACCAATGCAGAGAAGTCCTTAAAGGACCTGATGGAGCTGAAAACCACAGCACAAGAACTACGTGACAATTGCACAAGTCTCAGTAGCCGATTCAATCAACTGGAAGAAAGAGTATCAGTGATGGAAGACGAAATGAATGAAATGAAGTGAGAAGAGAAGTTTAGAGAAAAAAGAATAAAAAGAAATGAACAAAGCCTCCATGAAATATGGGACTATGTGAAAAGACCAAATCTACATCTGATTGGTGTACCTGAAAGTGATGGGGAGAATGGAACCAAGTTGGAAAACACTCTGCAGGATATTATCCAGGAGAACTTCCCCAATCTAGAAAGGCAGGCCAACATTCAGATTCAGGAAATACGAACAATGCCACAAAGATGCTCCTTGAGAAGAGCAACTCCAAGACACATAATTGTCAGATTCACCAAAGTTGAAATGAAGGAAAAAATGTTAAGGGCAGCCAGAGACAAAGGTCGGGTTACCCACAAAGGGAAGCCCATCAGACTAACAGCTGATCTCTCGGCAGAAACTCTACCAGCCAGAAGAGAGTGGGGGCCAATATTCAATATTCTTAAAGAAAACAATTTTCAACCCAGAATTTCATATCCAGCCAAACTAAACTTCGTAAGTGAAGGAGAAATAAAATCCTTTACAGATAAGCAAATGCTAAGAGATTTTGTCACCACCAGGCCTGCCCTAAAAGAGCTCCTGAAGGAAGCACTAAACATGGAAAGGAACAACCAGTACCAGCCACTGCAAAAACATGCCAAATTGTAAAGACCACCAAGGCTAGGAAGAAACTGCATCAACTAACGAGCAAAATAGCCAGCTAACATCATAATGACAGGATCAAATTCACACATAACAATACTAACATTAAATGTAAATGGGCTAAATGCTCCAATTAAAAGACACAGACTGGCAAATTGGATAAAGAGTCAAGACCCATCAGTGTGCTGTATTCAGGAAAACCATCTCACGTGCAGAGACACACATAGGCTCAAAATAAAGGGATGGAGGAAGATCTACCAAGCAAATGGAAAACAAAAAAAGGCAGGGGTTTCAATCCTAGTCTCTGATATAACAGACCTTAAACCAACAAAGATCAAAAGAGACAAATAAGGTCATTACATAATAGTAAAGGGTTCAATTCAACAAGAAGAGCTAACTATCCTAAATATATATGCACCGAATATAGGAGCACCCAGATTCATAAACCAAGTCCTTAGAGACTTACAAAGAGACTTAGACTCCCACACAATAATAATGGGAGACTTTAACACCCCACTGTCAACATGAGACAGACCAACGAGACAGAAAGTTAACAAGGATATCCAGGAACTAAACTCAGCTCTGCACCAAGAGGACCTAATAGACATCTACAGAACTCTCCACCCCAAATCAACAGAATATACATTTGTTTCAGCACCACACCACACCTATTCCAAAATTGACCACATAGTTGGAAGTAAAGCACTCCTCAGCAAATGTAAAAGAACAGAAATTATAACAAACTGTCTCTCAGACCGCAATGCAATCAAACTAGAACTCAGGAATAAGAAACTCACTCAAAACCGCTCAACTACATGGAAACTGAACAACCTGCTCCTGAATGACTACTGGATACCTAACGAAATAAAGGCAGAAATAAAGATGTTCTTTGAAACCAATGAGAACAAAGACACAACATACCAGAATCTCCGGGATACATTCAAAGCAGTGTGTAGAGGGAAATTTATACCACTAAATGCCCACAAGAGAAAGCAGGAAAGATCTAAAATTGACACCCTAACATCACAATTAAAAGAACTAGAGAAGCAAGAGCAAACACACTCAAAAGCTAGCAGAAGGCAAGAAATAACTAAGATCAGAGCAGAACTGAAGGAAATAGACACAAAAAACCCTTCAAAAAATTAATGAATCCAGGAGCTGGGTTTTTGAAATGATCAACAAAATTGATAGAATACTACCAAGACTAATAAAGAAGAAAAGAGAGAAGAATCAAATAGACTCAATAAAAAATGATAAAGGGGATATCACCACCAATCCCACAGAAATACAAACAACCATCAGAGAATACTATAAACACCTGTATGCAAAAAAACTAGAAAATCTAGAAGAAATGGATAAATTCCTCGACACATACACACTCCCAAGACTAATCCAGGAAGAAGTTGAATCTCTGAATACATCAATAACAGGCTCTGAAATTGAGGCAATAATTAATAGCTTACCAACCAAAAAAAGTCCAGGACCTGATGGATTCAGAGCCAAATTCTACCAGAGGTACAAGGAGGAGCTGGTACCATTCCTTCTGAAACTATTCCAATCAATAGAAAAAGAGGGAATCCTCCCTAACTCATTTTATGAGGCCAGCATCATCCTGATACCAAAGCCTGGCAGAGACACAACAAAAACAAAAAGGAGAATTTTAGACCAATATTCCTGATGAACATCGATGTAAAAATCCTCAATAAAATACTGGCAAACCAATTCAGCAGCACATCAAAAAGCTTATCCACCATGATCAAGTGGGATTCATCCTGGGATGCAAGGCTGGTTCAACATATCAAAATCAATAAACGTAATCCAGCATATAAACAGAACCAAAGACAAAAACCCCATGATTATCTCAATAGATGCAGAAAAGGCCTTTGACAAAATTCAACAACCCTTCATGCTAAAAACTCTCAATAAATTAGGTATTGATGGGACGTATCTAAAAATAATAAGAGCTATCTATGAGAAGCCCACAGTCAATATCATACTGAATGGGCAAAAACTGGAAGCATTCCCTTTGAAAACTGGCACAAGACAGAGAGGCCCTCTCTCATCACTCCTATTCAACATACTGTTGGAAGTTCTGGCCAGGGCAATCAGGCAGGAGAAGGAAATAAAGGGTATTCAATTAGGAAAAGAGGAAGTCAAACTGTTCCTGTTTGCAGATGACATGACTGTATATCTAGAAAACCCCATTGTCTCAGCCCAAAATCTCCTTAAGCTGATAGGCAACTTCAGCAAAGTCTCAGGATACAAAATCAATGTGCAAAAATCACAAGCATTTTTATAAACCAATAACAGACAAACAGATAGCCAAATCATGAGCGAACTCCCATTCACAACTGCTTCAAAGAGAATAAAATACCTAGGAATCCAACTTGCAAGAGATGTGAAGGACCTCTTCAAGGAGAACTACAAACCACTGCTCAATGAAATAATAGAGGATACAAACAAATGGAAGAACATTCCATGGTCATGGATAGGAAGAATCAATATCGTGAAAATGGCCATACTGCCCAAGGTAATTTATAGATTCAATGCCATCCCCATCAAGCTACCAATGACTTTCTTCACAGGCTTGGAAAAAACTACTTTAAAGTTCATATGGAACCAAAAAAGAGCCCACATTGCCAAGTCAATCCTAAGCCAAAAGAACAAAGCTGGAGGCATCACGCTACCTGACTTCAAACTATACCACAAGGCTACAGTAACAAAACAGCATGGTACTGGTACCAAAACAGAGATATAGACCAATGGAACAGAACAGAGCCCTCAGAAATAATGCCACATATCTACAACTATCTGATCTTTGACAAACCTGACAAAAAAAAAAAAAAGAAATGGGGAAAGGATTCTCTATTTAATAAATGGTGCTGGGAAACCTGGCTAGCCATATGTAGAAAGCTGAAACTGGATCCCTTCCTTACACCTTATACAAAATTTAATTCAAGATGGATTAAAGACTTACATGTTAGACCTAAAACCATAAAAACCCTAGAAGAAAACCTAGGCAGTACCATTCAGGGCATAGGCATGGGCGAGGACTTCAGGTCGAAAACACCAAAAGCAATGGCAACAAAAGCCAAAATTGACAAATGGTATCTAATTAAAGAGCTTCTGCACAGCAAAAGAAACTACCATCAGAGTGAACAGGCAACCTACAGAATGGGAGAAAATTTTTGCAACCTACTCATCTGACTAAGGGCTAATATCCAGAATCTACAATGAACTCAAACAAATTTACAAGAAAAAAATAAACAACCCCATCAACAAGTGGGCAAAGGATATGAACAGACATTTCTCAAAAGAAGACATTTATACAGCCAAAAGACACATGAAAAAATGCTCATCATCACTGGCCATCAGAGAAATGCAAATCAAAACCACAATGAGATACCATCTCACACCAGTTAGAATGGTCATCATTAAAAAGTCAGGAAACAACAAGTGCTAGAGAGGATGTGGAGAAATAGGAACACTTTTACACTGTTGGTGGGACTGTAAACTAGTTCAACCATTGTGGAGTCAGTGTGGTGATTCCTCAGGGATCTAGAACTAGAAATACCATTTGACCCAGCCATCCCATTACTGGGTATATACCCAAAGGATTATAAATTATGCTGCTATAAAGACACATGCACACGTATGTTTATTGTGGCACTATTCACAATAGGAAAGACTTGGAACCAACCCAAATGTCCAACAATGATAGACTGGATTAAGAAAATGTGGCACATATACACCATGGAATAGTATGCAGCCATAAAAAAGGATGAGTTCATGTCCTTTGTAGGGACATGGATGAAGCTGGAAACCATCATTCTCAGCAAACTATCGCAAGGATAGAAAACCAAACACCACATGTTCTCAATCATAGGTGGGAATTGAACAATGAGAACACATGGACACAGGAAGGGGAACATCACACATCGGGCCCCGTCCTGGGGTGGGGGAGGGGGGAGGGATAGCATTAGGAGATATACCTAATGTTAAATGATGAGTTAATGGGTGCAGCACACCAACATGGCACATGGATACATATGTAACAAACCTGCACATTGTGCACATGTACCCTAAAACCTAAAGTATAATTTAAAACAAAAAGCATCATGTGAAAATATTTCAGGACAATATAACTTTCCTGAATAATTTATCTTAGCATTTAAGGAATAAATAATTCTGATTTTACATAAACTTTTCTAGAGAACAATATAAAAGATGGAAGTCTTACCGATTCATTCAAGGTGGCCAACATAAGCTCAAAAACTAAAACTTGCCAAAAACATTACTGGAAAAGAAAATTGAAAGCCAATCTTTTTAATTAGACTCAAAAATCCTAAATATAATATTAAGAGTAAAGTCCATTATGAGTAAGTGAATTTTATTTCAGAAATGCAAAGTTGGGATATATCAATTTAGGTTAACAGAATTAAAAAATCATAATCACTTCAAATTTAGTAAAAATATTTGACAAAAAATAAATGCATATTTAAGGCTAAAAATTTTCCAGCAGACTCAGAACACAAGAAAATTAAATTCCCTTCTATAATCTTATCTTTCTTTCTGTGCACAAATTTCATCTCTTCTTCATTGTTGAGCACAAATATTACCTTCTATGTGAAAATTCATTTGATCATTTAATCCACGGTTATCTGCTTTTTTTCAGCTCTCATTTTTTACAATAAACAGCTTATTTTTCTTGCTACATTTCTGGTATTTGCGTATATGATACATGTATTGCAATTTAAGTCTTACTGTATGTGCACGGTCTCACAGCTAAATTATCACTTCTTTGAGGTGTGAAACTGAATAATATATATATTTAGAAGATGAAAACCAACGCATGAGTTCCTTTAGTAAATAAAGTTTCAGCTATGTTTCAGGCACTGAAAGGTTAGGTGCTAGATATACTACAATAATAAGACATGAGGCTTGCCCTCAATAATTCAGTCAAGTCAGACAGATAGACATACCAATTGAAATAAATAATCCTACTGGGCAAAGTTCAAGACTACATAGAACAATAAAATAACAGAAAAATGATATTCAAGTGGACAGTAATATAAACCTATATAATGTTATATTTTAATAGCATTTTCTAAACTTTTCTGATACAATAAATTTACACTCATTAATTGCACGCATTTAGTTCATATTATTAAATACTTATTGTGTTCTTGCATATACAAAGGTGAATGAGATTTTATCCCTGCCTTTACCAAAATCAAACTGTGAGGAAGAATAGATTATAATGAAATGTGGCAGGTACATTATAAGATAAGGACAAAGTCATCTGGGGACACCAAGGACACAGACACCAGCTCTGTTTGAAGTATCAGGGAAGGACTTACTGCAGTGGACATCAATTATTTGTTCAATCAATATATATCAAGTTCCTTTGATGAGCCTGGCACTGTGTGGTGAGTCAAAAGACAGAGCAGCAAAACAAACAAAAATAGACATGGATTGTGGAGGCATTTAATCTGGAATTTACAAAATAGTTAATTTTGAATAAATACAGTTGGGATGAAAATTGCAGGGATGCAAAAAAGCTTGAGAGACAATATAATTGCTGAGAGATTAGTCAGTGCGGCACGAAGGCCTGTGGTGTATTCCTCTCTTAGGCACTTACTCTTTGGGTAAACTTGGGCAGGTTGCTTAGCCTTCTGATGTCATTTTCCTTATCTTTACAATGGGAATGATAATATTAATAGTATATACCTCTTAGATTTGTTGTA
Organism: Symphalangus syndactylus; assembly: GCF_028878055.3. Classification (NCBI taxonomy): domain Eukaryota; kingdom Metazoa; phylum Chordata; class Mammalia; order Primates; family Hylobatidae; genus Symphalangus; species Symphalangus syndactylus. The sequence goes on from NC_072437.2 coordinate 16,797,638, forward strand.
ACTTTTAAACAAATTTATACATGCTGCAAAGCACTTATCACCACATTGAAAACAAGGTAATTACTCAAGACAAACTCACACGAAAAAGGTGATTTTAAAAGCAAAACCAGCTAACTTTAAACAGCAAAGTAAAGTTTATATATGTATGAACAGACCATGGTGAGATTAAAGGAGGTTAAAAAAAAGATTTCTTACTATCTCCTGGAGTGTTTTGCTACCTTGTAGGAAAGATTACAAATTTTATTTATTTGATGACAAACCAAATGGAAGAAACACTTATGTAGACTATTAAATTTTTACTACTTAATATATGTTGATCATAAAAGTTAATTCTTGTGGAAAGAACCTTTTAAAAATCTCAAATCACAAGAAAACTGTTCATTGGGAATTTCATTCACGTTTTATGTTAATAAGGTTGTATTTATAAAGGTAAATATATTAAAACAGCAGAATAAATATCTTTCAACTGTGACTTCAAGAGTCCAAACTCATCATCACGCTCAGCTCATCCCCATTTCTCCCCACTCTCCTATGTCCCCAACATCGGTAAAGGGCAGCATTATCCACCCAGAAGCCCAGGCAAGGAACCCAGGACTCACTCTAGCTTGTCTGCTCCTCTCTGCAGCAACTCCCTGAGGACCTGTGCAGTCTCCAAGCCCTCTTCAATATCTCCATATCCCCATTTCTCTCCATTTCTTTTGCTACTCCACTAAATTTAATCTGCCATCCTTTCTTTCCTTGGCTATTACCACAGCATACCTAGTTCACTTCTACCCATATTTTCCTCTAAGAATGATCAGCTCTTAAAATTCACTGCTATCAGAATAAAGCAAAAATCCTCCGAAATGGTTTGCGAAGTGCTTCATGATCTTGCTCCCTACTTAACTCACTAATCATTTGCCTTCTTTATCTACTCAATGGGTCACCAGCAATCTTTGCAATACCCTTGGGGTACGGTCTTGTCTCACCTGTGTGTCTTTGTACACACACATTGTATGTCTTTCTCACTTTGGAATAACTTTTCTGAACGCTGACCAGTCTACATTCACCTGGCTGATTACTGTATTCAGAAATCAACTTAGATGTCATCTCTTCATACAAGCCTTAAATAACCCCATGAGAAAGGACTAAGTACCCGTACTGAGTAGTCCACACAATCCTGTGCCTGTTTATACCATAACATAAACAATAATACTGTGTTGTAATCACATAGTTGCTTGTTCATCTCCTCAATAGGACATTATATACACAATCTGTTAAAGTGTTTGGCTTATGCCAGGCAATAACAGATATATTTTGAGGAAAATAAATGAATACCTAAGTTACTCTAATATTTTTAAATAGAAGACAAAAATTCAGTAGAAAGTAAAAGCATAAAAATATAGCCTATTTGAAAAGTAATATTCTCTACCATAAGAAAAACAGCTATAACAGTATATGTGTTTAGAACAGTGTAATTATGCAATTTATCATGATAACTTTACTATATTTTGTCACATTTGACATGTTTTTAGAGTGGGGAAAATAGGAAACAGTTCAATCTCAGTCGTCAAGCAGCAGTAAAAAAACAAACAAACAAACAAACAAACACCAGATATGCAACCATACAAAAACCCAAAGAATTTGATATGAATTAGGAAAAGGAGTAAATCATCCACTGACATGTAATTGTCAAATGAAACAGCGGTATTGCTGTGTGATTCTCTTCATTTAGGTGTCATTAGATGTGAAAGGCACCAAGGAAAGGGGAAAGGGAAAGAGGGAAGGAGAAGGAAAAAAAAGGAGGAAGAGACAGACAAATAGAAGGAGAGGTGAGGAAGAGGAAGGTGAGGAAGAGGAAGGGAAGGAAGGTGGAAGGGAAGGAAAGAGGTATCAAGAAAGAAATGAAGGATTATTTTCTTGGGTTTGTTTTTTTTTTTTTTCTGATAGGAGAACTGTCTGTAGGAGAAAAGCGATATATGTCTGCCTCGTATGTAAGTTGTAGTTTTCATTCCTTTAAACAATGCAGAAATAGAAGGCCAAAAAAACAAGAACTTGTACCAGCAACTTTACTTCTAACAATAATCAGGTGCTAGGCTTCCAGATTCCTTTCCACCCTGACAAAGCATCCTGCAATTTGTATTAAAATTCAGCTTTAAACTCCCCTAAAAATTCAGCTTTAAACCCCTCTTCTAATCTGCATTGTTCTGTATCTTTTATTTTGACTTTTTATCAGGACTTCTCCATTTTTTTTTTACATCTCATAGAATTTTGTATAATTTATATTAACTTTATAATCGTATACTCTGATGATATGTAGAAGCATAGTCAGATATTTTTCAACTTATTCTCAGATCTTCAGGAATCAATCCTGCCAATCAAATGCAGGACATCTTATTGTTTAAGGCCTCGTAACCATCACTTGTGAGTTTCACAGATTGCAGAAATATATCATACATAATCTGTTTCAAATTCTTGCACCAAAGTCACCATAGGTCACTTGTCAAAACTACAGATACTTAACCTCACTGCAGATCCACCGAATTAGAATCTCTGCATTTTTAACAAGCTCTTCAAAGTGATTTTATCAAGTTTTAAAATCTGCTGTCAGGGAGAAGTTGTGCAAATTTAAGCCCCATTTCAATGATGTAAAACACTAATAGGAAAAAGTAGAAGTCAAACTGGATTTTGTAATACTATTAATATGATGGGCTTATTCTGTTTTATTCTAGAAATGGGCCAGTGCTTCTGAATATGTAGCTGGGGGTTAAACACCTGAAGAAAATTGGAATTCTGTGGAAATGTGAGAGAAAAGGGCACTGGATGCAAATGAGACAAACAGCAGAGCTGCCATCCAGGTACTCGGTGTCTCCACGAGCCCTGGGAAGCTTTGAAGAAGAGAACATGGCATCAGTAAGGTATTTTAGGAAAGGCTTTGGTGCTTGTTTCATTCAGAGGGTTGTTTCTTTCTTATTTCCTCAGTTTTACAGCTGCTATTTGTATGACTAGTGTGACAGACTGAATAATGGCCCCCAAAGATGTCTACGTCCTAATCCTCAGAACCTGTGCATATGTTATGCTACACAGCAAAAGGGGCTTTGCCTGTGTGATTAAAGGGTTTGGGGATGGGGAGAGTATCCTGGATTACTCAGGTGAGCCTGATGCAATCACAGGGGTCCTCTATAAGAGGGAGGCGGAAGGGAAGATAAGATAGAGGTGACATGATGATGGAAGCAGTGGGAGAGATTGGAAGACAATAAGCTTCTGGCTGTCAGGGTGGAGAAGGAGCCACTGGCCAAAGAGTGTAACAACTTCTTAGAAACTGGAAAAAGCAGGGAATGGATTCTCCCTAGAGCCTGCGGCAGAAACCAGTCCTATTCACACCTTGGCATTAGCCCACTGCCACTGAACTTTATCTTCTGATCTTCAGAACTCTAAAATAATAAATTTTTGTTATGTTAAGCCATTAACATGGTGGTGATAAGTTATAGTAGCAATACAAAACTAACACAACAGGCACTGAAAAAATGAACCACTTATTGGAATAAAAATTAAAGGTTCATATGTTATATTTGTTAATGAATAAAATATGTGGCATTAAAATATTTGAAAATAAAATATTTGAAATTGATCCATATCTACCAAGTGTTACTAGCATATTTTATGCCATAATTCCTTTCACAGTCTGGTGAGATCTCTGAATCTATGAATCTTATCTCATAATATTTTTAACACATAAAATAACATCCATGGGAACAGAAGCCCATTAAATTGTGATACTGTTTGTACCCTAATTTATGTTAATACAAAGTAGAAATTATTTAAATGAAGAACAACCTAATCCTTTGAGTGAAAGATTTTATTTTATTAAAAAGAATATGAAGGGTACAAAGAAAGTATTTTGCTTATCTGCCTAATTTAATCTGTCTGTGGATTATATATTAAAATAATGAATAATGACAGTGTCTGAAACACCTTGCTTGCATGTATTAAATCTGCTGGTCTGGAGGCCTGTCTTCCTCCAGTTGAGTCTCACCCTGCTAAAAAATACTTATCTTTTGATGCCCCCAGGCACCTGATTATAGTTCCAGAGATTACACTGGTCCAAGGCATAACAAAACCACTAATCCTAGAGATTGTGGAAAAAAAAAAAAAAAGTAGCATACTATTTTCAGTTATAAACAACAAAACAAAATACACAAATAGTGGCTTATATCTTATATGATGTTTTAGTGTAATACATATATAGAACAGCGAATCAACATGGATTGAGATTAACTCTGTATGCTTTTCTACACGCACTGGTCATTCCATTCATTTGCCAATTTCAGATTTATTTTTTGATATTGACATTATATGCAATTAGAAAAACTTATAAAAGAGCATGCCTCATTACTTGGATTAGACATACATACTGTACATGTAATATGATCATGTTAAAATGTAGAGTAACAGTTGATTAACTACATAGAAAAAGTAAAATTAGGTCCTCACCCTACACTGTATATATAAAAAAAATCTAACGGAATAAAGCAGCAAGATACAAGTTCAACTAAAAACCAGAGCAGCCTATACATATCTACTTATCTGATGGAAAATATCAAATGGCATTCTAAGTGAAAACCTTACAATAGAAAGTTGATAGAGCTAACAGTATAAAAATATGTAAATAATATCAATATTTATTTGTATAAACATATAAAATATAGAAATATTTGTTTAAAATATAAAAATCAAATTGGGCACATCATTTTAATACATATTACATAAGATATTATGTTTAAAATTAAAAAACATACGCCAGGCATGGTGGCTCTCCCCTATGATCCCAACACTTTGGGAGGCTGAGGCAGATGGATCACCAGAGGTCAGAAGGTCGAGACCAGCCTGGCCCACATGGTGAAACCCTGTCTCTACTAAAAATACAAAAATTAACTGGACCTGGTGGCAGGCGCCTGTAATCCCAGCTACTCAGGAGGCTGAGGCAGGAGAATCACTTGAACCCGGGGGTGGGGTGTGGAGGTTACGGTGAGTTGAGATCACGCCATTGCACTCTAGCTTGGGTGACAAGAGTGAAAAAAAAATTAAATATTTCACAAACTATCACGAAAAAGGCACAACTAATAGAGAAACAAGTGAAGAAACACATACGCAGTTCAAAAAGAACTATACATGAGCATACTTATGATAAATTCCATCTCAGCAATATCTAAGAAACACTAAGTAAGACAAAAGTTAATTTTTTCTCAGAACAAAAAATTAAGCCCGAATTTTTTACCACTAGCATAGGAGAAAAGAGAGTTTCTTTGTTGGTGGTGCTAATTTGACTACATGTACCAACTTCATAAAAAATGTTAACTCAATTTTCACAATTTAACCTAAGGGAATAATCAGAGATGTGCTAAAAGAGTAGTGAACAAAAGTTTTCATCTCCAGAAGACAGAATAATAGGAAAAACTTTTTGAAAAGGACAAAACATGCTCATCTTTTACGAGTAAAGAGCAATCTGAAAAAGACAAATGTGCAAATATAAATATCTAGAAAAAATACTGAGGAGACGTGCACCAGAATATCATGTGAGATTTCTGCTTCCAGGCAAGATGGCGTAACAGAACAGATTTATCCTCCCACTTGAAATGACTAAATATGAAAACAAAATGTATGAAACAACAGCCCTCAGGACTTAGATAACAAGGAAAGGAAAGACAGTAATTTCTGACAAATGGGAAATGAATAAGATGAGCCCTAAAACTTCTCTTGACTATTGCTTGAGGAAAGTTTCAGACCACAATGCCGGGAAAGGAAATTCAGTCAAATCCAGGAATTGAGGTGACAAAACTTGGATTCCAGTAAAGTCAAGGTGAATAGAGTTCTGACGGCAGTGTCTAGAGACAAAGCAGCATAGGGAAAGAACACCACAGATCTGCAGAGAACCTGCCTCAAGAGCTTAGTTGACTACTACTCATCTGTGCCTTCACATGAGGAAACAATCTGAGACCACGGAAGGAAACACCTCGAAAGATTAAAGGAAACAGTTCCTGGAGATCAAACAGCACTAGGAATCGAGGCTTTACCCAACAGCCAGAGTAAAAACCATTATTCAGAAGGCACTGATATGAGATTAATATGAAAGGTCTTACCTCAGTGGAAGGAACAATTATCTCTGTAGAAAATGAAGATCTAGTCCCATCTAAAAAGATTTGAAGGAACATGTGAAAAACAAACTGTTTCCAAGTAACATAACCATGTTTAGAATGAAGCTCTAGAATGATGGAAATATAAAAATATAGACAGCACCATAATACATTCACATTGTTCAGCAACCAATTAAAATTTACAAGGTATATACACATATCACCTGTAATTAGTATAAAATAAGTTAATTGAAACAGATTCAGAAATGATAGAGATTATATAATAGGCCAGTATATTACAATAATGTTCATCACTGTGTCTTATATCTTGAAGAAAATAGAGGAAAAATGTTTATTTAAGTAGAGATATGATGATACTAAAATACACAAATTGAACTTCTAAGCTATGATGTCTGAACTAAAAACCACACCAGATGGGACTGAAGACAGATAACTTAGACATGGAAGGGGAAGAGACTAGTAAACTAACTTAGTGACTAGCTTTGCTTAGCTTTTCATTGCTGTTGTGAAAAATTACTAAAAACTGAATAGTATAAAAACACACATATGCATTTATTATTTATGCTTCTCCAGGTTAGAAATTCAACTGAGGTCTTATTCATTGTATTAAAATAAAGGTATTAGAAGATTGCAGTCGTTCTGGAGCTTTTTGAAAATAATCTGTTCCTTGGATCTCTCCAGCTTCTAAAAGTTGCCCTCATTGCTTGGTTCATGGTCTCCTTCTTCGACCTCCAAAGCCAGAAACACTGGGTCAAGTTCATCTCACATTGCACATCTTTGATCTGTTTTTCTGCTTTGTTTTCACTGTGACGGCCGGGCATGGTGGCTCACGCCTATAATCCCAGCACTTTGAGAGGCCAAGGCAGGCAGATCACTTGAGGTCAGGAGTTCGAGACCAGCCTGGCCAACATGGTGAAACCCTGTCTCTACCAAAACTACAAAAATTAGCCAGGCATGGTGGTGGGTGGCTGTAATCCCAGCTACTCAGGAGGCTGAGGCAGGAGAATTGCTTGAACCCGGGAGGCAGAGGTTGCAGTGAGTCCACACTGCGCCACTGCACTCCAGCCTGGGCAACAAGAGCAAGACTCCATCTCAAAAAAAAAAAAAAAAATAGCTCATGTGATTAGATTGGTCTCATCAAGATAAACCAGGATAATCTCCCTATTTCAATATCACCTGAGCAGCAATATTAATTCTGTTGTCACCTTTAATTCCTCTGCCATGTAACATAATATATTCAAAAATTCTGTGTTTAGGATGCAAACAACTAGGTGCCATTATTTTACCTACTACAATGACATAGCAATATAATCCATGCAAAATAGAACACACACACAAAAAAAGATTGAAATAAATGAACTGACCATTAGTGAGCTGTGTTATAACTTCAAGTGATCAAATATATGTATAATTGGAGTCCCCAAGGAAGAGTAGGGCAAGATAGTATTCAAATAAATGTGGCTGAAATCTTTCCATCTTTGATAAAAATTGTAATCTTATGGATCAGGGAATCACAAAAAACTCAAAGCACAAGAAACATGAAGAGAGTTACACCAAGGCACATCATAACTAAATTACTTCCATCCAGTCACAAAGAGAAATGCTTAAAATAAGCCAGAAACAAAAGATACATAACACATAGAGGAATAAAGATAATGACAGCAAATTTCTAATTGGAAACATTTAAGTTAAAAGACAGTGGGAAAACATTTTTAAAGTACTGAAAGAAAAAAATAACGGATTTTTTTAACAATGCAAAAATATCTTAATGAAATAAGAGCAAAAAAAATCTTTGTTCAGAAATACAAAAGCTGAAAGAGTTCATCACCAGCAGGTCTACAATATAAGAAATATTAAAGGAAGTCCTTTAAACAGAAGGAAATTGATACGGTATTATCACCTGGGTCTATGAAAGAAAGACATAAGCCCAGGAATGTAACTACATTGGCAAATAAGAGGTTTTTTTCTTATTTAAATATCTTTAACAGGTTTAACGTGAAGGTAATAGCTTGATAGGTGCAGCAAACTACCATGGCACACATTTACCTACGTAGCAAACCTGCACATCCTGCACATGTACTCCAGAACTTAAAATATCATTAAATTAAATTAAAAAATAAATATCTTTAACAGACATATAATAGCAAAGCACTATGGGGTTTATAATATACCTAAAAGTAAAATGTGTAACAAAAATATCATAAAGTTACGTGAAGTGGCATAATATCCCTTGAAGCTAGACTGTGTACTATAAACTCCAAAGCAAACACTGTAATTACAAAACAAAAAAGGAATGGAAGTGGAAATTTAAAAATATTTTGAACCAAAGATGAAATGACAACATATTAAAATGTGAGCAGTACAGCTTAAGCAGTCATTACAGAAAAAATTATAGCACTAAACAACAATATTAGGAAGAAGAAATGTTGAATAATCGCAGCTTCCTCCTTAAGAAACAAAAAAGAAAGGTAAACTAAATCCAAAGTAAGCAGAAGAAAAAAACTAAAATAAGTCATAGTAACAATTAATAAAATGAAAATACACAAATATATACTCTGTATATAGTACATATATATACATAATATATATTTACTAGGTATTTTAATAAAAATACAGCTTTATTTTCAAAATTTAAGAAATACATTTTAAAAAATCTCCAGCCTAATAAATTTAAAACAAAGATTACTTTTAATAAAGGACATATAATCCACAATATTAAAATGTAATTATACTGAAAATCCTAAATAAATCAAAACCATTTCTGAAGGGGGAATATAATATTCTTCATCAAAGCCATGTTTCAGAAGCATGCACAACATTGCACCTTTCAGGCATGTGTTTATTAATTCCACAAACAATTATTAAGTATCTGCTTACTATGAACTAATCCGTGTATTGGGATCCACTGAAACTGCAGTCAGCCAAACAGCCAATGCACAAAGCAGTCCTGTGCTTTTGTACTGCAGTATGTAAAGACAGATGGATCTCAGCTTCCTCTGGACCACTCACTGTGCGTGCTGTGCATCTCCACCTAAGAAGCTCGCTTTGCCTCTTTTGATGGCATTTTCAAAGATGTTTTCCACGGGACAAGGGGTTGCTCTCTGATGACACAATTCTTCCCTATGGCTACACTCTACTCCTTCCAAGGACACAGAGACACTCTGAGTAACCTAGGTGTGTGTGTGTGTGCATGTGTAAGTGCATGTGTGTGTGTGTGTGTGTGTGTGTTGGTCTGCACGAGGGTGGACGGTGGGGAGAGGAGTGGAGATCCTTGCTAGAAACATCACTTCTTCCCACTGTGCAGATCTGCCTTTTGCTCTGGCCCAAAAGACCAGACTTAATCACACAAGGTGGCCTCCTTTGTACTTCGTAAATCCTATGTTCTCACTCCAGTTGGCTCCCCTTTAAATTCCAGGAAAAAAAGCTCAGTAAGTTTGACTATTTCCACATCTCTATTTTGATCTGAGTTTAATCTTTTATCCCAGGGCTCCTGGGCTTTTAATCAAGTGGTAGGGCAGATAATTTTCTTCATGGACCTAACTCAAGTATTATAAAGTTCCTGAATATCCTTCATGGCAATTAAGAGGCTGAAATGGCAAATACAGAGAACATCTAGAGAATGGTGTGGCCTAGAGTTATCAGTTAGCATAATTAATATAATGCCATCATTCTCAAATCACTATTATGTATAACTTTTGTTTTCAAATTTTTCCCACTAAATTGTGCCTTTTTAGGGCTTATGACTCATTGAATTTTATATCTTTAATATTTTGCAAAATGTGTGGCAGGTAAAAAGAGGTAGTCAATAAATATTTACTAACCAAATAAAAATAACCATTAATTTCATCTAAAGGCTTTGGATTTTAATCTGATTTTTCAAGCATACCCCAAAATAAAACTATCTCACTCTTTAGCTTTAAAAATTGTTGAGAAACTACTAAAAATCACCTAAGCTCAGTAAGGAAATTATAAATACCTTTTTCATAGGTCAGACTAGGAAAACATGGTACCCTTCCATTTCCTCTCTGAGTACTTTACATAATTAGGATTCACCTAATGTGAGTTCCATCTGCAAACCTCAGAATTCTTCTGATAATTTTACATGTAAAATTAGACCATTTTGGAAACGACCCTTGGACACTGCCACCTATGTTTAAACTTGAATCCTTTTAAACATGAGTTTGCTTTTCAACACATGAAGATAAAAACTAAAATAGGACAGTATCTTAGTGATAACTGAGACCCTCAATCTTCTGTATCAAGAAATGATTTGTTTTCTTCTTTAATGTCTTAAACAGTGTTATTTATTTAAGGAATCATGTTCACAAACACTTGTTTATGTCATGTATTCAGTTCTTTCACCTGCTTCTTTGAAATATCAGTGGAAGGAACGCATTAATAATTCCCTGAGCTGTTATATTTTTTACTGTTTTGTGGAAATTTGTAAACATTCAAACCTAATTTGCCCTCAGAATTGTCCAATTTGAGTAACCTCACAAATACGTGCACTTAGAACACCTGTGTCCTTCAAAAGTGTCTTCAGCAAGATTTTCTCAAGAACTCCAAATAATGGAACTATCACTGATTGTGAGTTGTCATTAAGAAGAATTATTTTTACCAAGTAGCTTGTAGAATCCACTTGGTGTCATGCCATGCTCTGTGAAGAAACTTGTGTTTGGAAATATATATAGGTATTGTCTAAACATGCATCTGGGGCTAATTAAGGTAAGCCTCCACAGCACCAGATAAAAGATGAAAATTAATCTTGCAGGTTTGGGATGATGCTTAGCTTGTTCCCATCCACAAGTTCTCAGTAATACCACTGTTTCAATTATTTACCTTTTGCTACCTGACACGTAGCAGTGGGGCCAGCTGGAAATGAGATAAAAGTGTCAACTGGATCCTGCTGGCAGAGTGAAGCCAAATGTGATGAATCCTCCATACAGTTAGAGTGTTTCAGACTCGGTACATAAGACACACCATCCCCTTTTGTCACCTATTCGTGATTTTCCATGTTCAAAGAACAGATGAAAATTACAATTTTTAGCTTGCTAATTTACATCATTATGCCCAATCTTTAATTGTATCTCCCCAGAATTGTGACATTAAATTTCACTACTAATGTTTTCAATGCTTTCATTAGTGAAACTGATATTGGTAAATAGATGTGCTGTTTCTGTTAGAATTTTTCTTGACAATTAAAAAAAGAATAAAATTACCTACAATTATATTAAAAAAAAACAGATAGCAATGCTATATTAAAAATAAGTAAGATAAATTCAACTTTACCTCAAAAGATCAGCTAGAAATTTGAGTCATATATAATCACAGGCATAAATACATGAAATAACATGTCATAGATTTATTCAAGAACCAAGAATCAGAGAGTCATTTGGTTAAAGTTACCATTTATTAACTTTATTTTCAGTCTCTTTCATCCGATCACATAAAAAATTTTAAGATTTGGTAAGATGTTTGACTTATCCAAAAAAGTCAATACAAGCAGAAAATAATAAATGTGTTAAAACTTGGTAAAACAATACATTTTGAGAAAAAAAAATGTAGATGTTTTAAAATGAAAGACATTTGTCTAAGACTTCTAAGCTTTTTTTAAAAAAACTTTTAATTTCATTTGTTAATACCATATGCAAACATGGGCCCTATTATTCGCTGTTTGTTAAGAAAATAAACTATGGAAATGCAAATGCTCCAAGGTAGTTTCAAAGTCAAAAACTTCTCCATAACACTAACGTAGAGATCTAAATATTTTCACAGACTGTCCTACAAATGCACTACTAGAAATCATAACTATGTTAAAACAATGATCCTAAAATATTCTGTAAATTCAAAGGTCCACACAGGAGGAGAAAGACCAAAAGCATATGACATCATTAATTAGTGAGAGTTTTTCTTTTCTTAGAGGATTTAAACACATCTAGGTACTTTTATTTCGCACACAAACTGCAAGGCTATAAACTGTAAAGCACAAACCAGCAGAAAGCCTAACTATATGATTAAGAAACTAAACCAGTTTGAAACTGAGGTGGAATTTGAATTCTGTATATTTTATAGAATTATAAAGACTGTGAAAGTGTGTGGCATAAGTGCATATCCACACACACACAAACATTTACTTAATGATGTCTTAAATCCCAGAAGATATACAGAAGGAAATAGTGGTGGTCAGAGCTATGCCGGCCCAGAGGAGCAGGGGTAGGAACTTGGAATGATATGACTGTTTCCAAGACCTCCAACTTTGAAAAGAGGAATTAATAGCTCTAGAGGATGTGTGACAGCAGAATTTCTCAAACTTTTGGCACGCTATTTGTCCCAAACCACAAAATGATGTGTAAGCACTTCAAGAAAATCTCAGGAGTAAAAGAAAATGGTTCCTACTTGCAAAAAAAAAAGGATCTGACAATTTGTCACCCTGGAAAGGTTCCATTTCATTTTTTGTGAACTTTGTATTTTAAGTGTGAAGCAGAGAAATCTTCATACGCCACAGTGCATACACCTCACCTCATATCCACAGACTAATTCACAGGAGGAGATATGCATACATCAAATGACCAATGTGCAAGGTTGAAGGGCTTGAAACACTGTCTACTTATAGTTTTATTTTATATGAGTTTAGAAACAGAGAATTCTTCTTAATATATAATAAAAATATGAAAACCCCACTGATACTGTTGATGTGTTTTCATGTAACCATGCAAGAACAGCTTCTTAATCAGCCGGCCACTGTTGTAGCCTGAGCTTAACAATTGTATAGAACCATAGCATGCATCTTCTTGCATGTTAGCTTTTGTTGGGCCAAATCAAGCCATTGTATACTACTTACTTTAATCTGACTTCTAAAAATCAGTTTTTTATCTTCTCCCTCATTGTCTCGAGTCTATTACTGTAAAACAACAAAAATCATATGGTAAAGTACATGGATTATTGAAAAATAATGGAACAAATTACAAATAGATATACCCATTACTTTCTAAAAAGTCGATAAGATTTAATAATATCTGGAATATTGATCTCTCCTATTTTTCAACTCTTAGTGTCCTAGTCATTTATTTCTCATATTTTACCACTTTGTTTTATATATTCTCATTCTCTTGTTTCTTGTGTGTTTTAATATAAATAAGTTATCTGATAGCTGGTTGTAAGATTCTTGCTGAAAGAAATTCAATTTCTCACTTCATTTTATTTTGTTCAGTGTGCAGCACGCTAGCAAACACAAGTACTCAATGACACTTGCGGCTGATCTGACCACAGTGGATATATTCAATGGAGCTCCTCATAAGTGTCTTTCCCTTTCAAAGACCAACTCATATAATACTCTTCTTCCATTTATGCATTTCTCTGCTTTCTTTCCAGTTAACATATATCACAAGAAGAGGAATGTTATTGTTGAATTCTACACTTCTTCATTGATCCATCCCAGCACATTAACTATACACGCACACACACACACACACACACATTTGCACACTAGAAGCATTTAAATACTTCATTTATAGTTTATCATTTTGTTTAGGTTTTAAATGCTTCACTCTATAATAAATTTGTATTGGAGAGTAAGAAAGACAGCTATTTTGAATTAATAGATTAATTTTAAAATGATGTCTGCTACAATCCTACCTTAATTTACCAAAAAAAAAAAAAAAAAAAAAAAAAAAGCATTTAAGATAAGAGCGATTTGGTTACTGAGAAAAACCCTTCCTAACTGGGGTCTTAAAAGATCACCAATTTGAAGGTGAAGCAAAATTAAATATACCTATTTTCCTTGTTTTCTCTTATTGAGTTTGATCTTGTACTGGTATTTCACTGAATCTCGGTTATCATCTTCATAGCTCTTCTGAAACAATCTATTGTTAGGGATTTATATAGGTATAATATGTGCCAGGACGTGCTTATGTTCAGGCTTTTAAAAAATGATTTTAGAAGATAACATTCTAAACATTTTTTCAAAGAATCTGTTGCACTAGACTTTGCACAATATATGATTGAAACAAATAATATTTTTATACTATATACCATATAAAATGTGTGCAATGTTATTTCCCTACGGTGGTGGTCATCACAGCCAGCAGTTGTGAAAGCATGTTATCATCTAGTGATCTCACCAACTGATAATAAAGGGTTTCAGTAAAACAGATACTAGCAAAGCCCTCATCTCTCTGGTTGCACATGGAGTTGTTTGTTTATATCAAATATTAAAACTTGGCATGTGATTTTCATGTTATGAAGTCAAAATAAAATAAATGATCAATCATTATTATTATTATTATCATTATTATTTTCAGACAGAGTCTCATCCTATTGCCCGGACTGGAGTGTAGTGGCACCATAATGGCTCACTATAGCCTTGACTTCCTGGATTCAGATAATCCTCTCACCTCAGCTTTCCAAGTAGCTAGGACTATAGGTGTACAAGACCATACCCAGCTAATTTATTGTATTTTTTATAGAGACAAGGTCTCACTATGTTACCTAGGCTGGTCTCAAACTTCTGGGCTCAGGTGATCCACCCACCTCTGCCTCCCAAAGTGCTAAGATTACAGGCATGAGCCACCATGCCCAGCCTGATGAATTAGTTTTAGTAAAGAGCAAAAATAAAATGTCCATGGGACATCCCTAGTAAAATGTAAGTGGGAAAGAACGAAAGACATAAAATTTGAATCAAGTTATTAAAAACCCATATATAAACACATGTTCCTGGATACACTAAGAGTTGATTGTGGGAGTATAACCTGCCCTCATATTAGTCACTATTTCTTACTCTCTAATAAACTCTAAATCTACTTCTGGTAGAAAGAAGGACACTTGATTTTAGGATCAAAACAAACTTGAATTTTCAAGAAAAGTGGAATAAAAAGAGGAAAGAAGAAGTGACTATTATTTCAGTTCATTATCTAGTATGTAAAACAAACCTTTGATATTTTAAACTCAAAAGAAAAAAATTAAAAAAAAATTGTCTCTGATAAGAATTATAAACTCTGAATACAATCATCACAGTCAAACCATGACAAAAATCATCAGATATCCCAAATCAAAGCTATGCTCCTAAGAAGCAGCTGCAGTATGCCTGGTCACATAACCTGAATTCATCAATGAAACAAACAGCACAGCAAGCCTGGGAGCACCCCTTCTCCACCACACACTTTCATCTCCACTCAGTTCCCAGATTATGTCAGTCATAAGAGGAAAGAAAAATGCCTTTGTTCTCTTCTATGTGTAAAAGTGTGTTGATAGCACCTCTAACTTCATAGAAGCTGGCTTTCCCCATGAATAAATTTAATATCTAGAAAAATTTATCCTAAATCCATTCCATGCAGTCAATGATATATAAAGCCTGGCATTTGTACAACCAGATAACACACCAGACATCAAGAATAGCTCCTAAGCACCCAAATTTATGAAGCAAACATTGATAAAACTAACAAGAGAACTAGAACACAAAAATAGGAATTTCAATACCCCAATTTCAGTAATGGATATGACACCCAGACAAAAAACCAATAAAGAAACAAGACTCGAATAACATTAGAGATCAAATAAACCTAGCAGGCATATATACATGACATTCCACCCAACAAAACAGCAGAATAATCATTTTTTCAAGTACACATGAAACGTATTCCAGGCAGATCACATATTAAGTCACAAAAATAATAGTAAATTGTAAGAAGACTGAAATCATATCAAGTGTATTTACTGACTGCAATGCATTAAAACTAAAAAGCAATTGGAAGTCAAGAAAAACTGGAAATTCACAAGTATGTGGAAATTAACGCACTATTGAATAAACAATTGGTTTAAGAAAAAATCAAAAAGAAGATTAGAAAATATCTTCAGATACATGAAAACAAAATACAACATACCAAAACTTACAGGATATAGCAAAAGTAGTATTAGGAAGGAAGCATATAGTGATGAACACCTACATTAAAAAATAAGAAAGACATCAAATAAATAATGTAACTTTAAACACGCAAGAACTAAATCATATAGTAACTAAAAAAAGATAACAAATTAAGCCCAAAGATAGCAGAAAAAGGAAATAAAGATTAGAGCAGAAATTTAACAGAGAAAAGAAAAACAGTAGACAAAATATATGAAAATAAGTGTTGTTTTTAAAAACTATCAAGTTGACAAACATTTAACTAGACTAAGAAAAGATGCAAATAAAATCAGAAATGAAAGAGAAGGCACTAAAAGTGATCAGTGTCATAATAGTCAAGAAGACATGACTAGATAGAAAGACATCACATGTTGACAGAATAGAAAATTTAATAGTGTTAAAATGTTCATACTACACAACATAATCTATAGATTCAATAAAATTCCTATCAAAATTGCATTGAGATTCTTTATAGAAATAAGAAAACCATCCTAAAATTTATATGGAATCACAAAGAAGCCTCAATAGTTGTAACAATGTTGAGAAAGAACAAAAATGGAGACTTCACACATCCTAATTTTGAAACATACTACAAAGCTACAGTAATCAAATAACATGGGACTGGCATAAAGATAGTCATACAGACCGACAGAATGCAATGGACAGCCTAGAAATAAGTCATAGAATATCAATATTCAGCCGGGTGCAGTGGCTCACATCTGTAATCCCAGCACTTGGGAGGCCAAGGTGGGTAGATCACGAGGTCAGGAGATTGAGACCATCCTGGCTAACACAGTGAAACGCCGTCTCTACTAAAAATACAAAAAATTAGCCAGGTGTGGTGGCAAGTGCCTGTAATCCCAGCTACTCAGGAGACTGAGGCAGGATAATCACTGAACATGGGAGGCAGAGATTGCAGTGAGCCGAGATCACACCACTGCACTCCAGCCTGGGTGACAGAGTGAGACTCCATCTTAAAAATAAATAAATAAATAAAATATTAATATTAAAAATGATTATTTTCATAAATTCATTGACATGATAAATCAATACAAATAACTTGACATAACTGAAAATCCTTTGTTTTAGAATATGTAAAAAATAAGAATCTAAACACTTTTTAAATGTTATCAATCAGGATATTTAAAAATATTTAAAAATGCACACACACAAACACACACACACATATATATGTGAAAGAGAGAGAGAAACAGAGAGGAAGAATTGAATGTTTAGACATTTAAGAAGAAAAAAACTGTGTGCAATCCTATTCAGAGGACCAAAATTCAGCATGAATGGACTCCATGCCAGTCTATCATGGTATACTGGATGGGAAACGGAATTGTTACAGCTATAAATGTGAGTGGGTAGAGACAATGAGTAACTTTGAACATCACACTGATAACGTTTGATTTTGCTAATAGGTAAGTAGATAATTTTTGATTTTGTTAATAGGTAAGTAGTTATTTTAAACACTATTTAAGGTAGTCAGCACTTATAACATCTAATTCTGCTACTGAGACTTTAGGAAGTTTGAAAAATACACACCATCCAACCATGGCAATCAAAGGCACACAAATTTATGTAAGAGAATCTCGAGTTTGAGTCTCAGTCACCAAATTGCCTCTCTCTACCATATTATACAATGATTATTCATGTTTCCTCTATTCCTAATTAGCACAAGTTTCATGAGGTTGAAAAAAAGAGTAATAGAAGAAAGAAAATGAAAATATTTAATCTTTGGGAGTAATCTTCTACACTTACTTCAGGAAAATGTGACTAATTCTTCATGAGGTTAATAAATTTTCCCTTAAGATAATTTCAAAGGAGGAATACAATAGTGGCAGGCATACAACCAGCAACCAGAAAACCATTCCTAAACCCTTGTCATATTTCACCTTCTTACTAAAGGGGCTTACACACAAAAGCCTGCCTACCTAGGTTCCCTTTCTTTTTAGTATAAATGTGACTGATTCTAACACCTGAAATGTAAATAGATGTAAAAGGAAGACTTCAAAGGATATTCCTGTGAAACCCAGTAAAGAGACAGAGAGAGAGAGAGAGTTGTAAACATGAGTATATGAAACATACATATCTTGCTCAAGATGTGATGCCTGGAGCTTCAGCAGCCATTTTGTTCCCATAAGAAAAATACCAACAAAATTACTGGGTCATTGGACCTAAGAGTGTTTAACCGCTCCACCAATACCACCAAAAGCCTTGTTATGTGAAAACTCCTTGTTATGTGAGAAAAATAAACCCCTATTATCAAGTCACTGTAACTTAAGTTGTTTGTGTTACTTGGACTTGAGAATTTATTCCTGATCAATGTAAAGTTTCTTCTTAAAAGTTGGCATTGTTAAATAAAAACAGTCTAGTGTGGATGACTGAAGAATAACACTGTTAAAAGTTCAAAAATGATATGAAGAGCCATTCAGTTTTCAGAATTATGATCCAATACATTGAGACAAGTTTGAGATCATCATGCATTTGACACAAGGCCAAGTCTCCAGGCTGTTTATGTTGTAAAACAAAAAAAAATAAATGTTTTAAAAAATAAAACATTCAAATAAATAAGTATTATTTCATATATTTTAAAAGTTAGAACGACTAATTGAAGGCAGCTTCAAAATATGTAAATGAGTGCTGCTTTAAAGGTATCAAAATACCTATACTTCATAATATAGAGAGATTTTTCAATGATAAGACAACAGTGGTAAATATATATCCAGATCTTCTCAAAATTGCCCATTAATTACTGTTCAAAAAATGAGAAAGGGGCTCAAATCATTAAACACATCAAACACTAGAAGCTTTTAGCTTATACGCTTTTATTTTCTCATGTTATATAAAAATTTAACAATTAATTGTCATACACTAGAAGATGCATATCATTCTATTGCATTTTAAATGAATTAAAATAATATGTATCGGGTACAGTTTTTCTGCTTTTGGACGGTTACCCACCCAGACCCTGACTGTTGGAGATTAAGTGATAAATATTGAATGTCTCTTAATGTCGATCTCCAGGCATTCAGTCGAAGGAAAAAACCTTTTTTATTAAGTAATACTTTTTCAATAACATTAGCTCAGCTTCCTGAAAATTCTGGAGAAGTTTAGCTCAATGTAAATGCAACTTTTCAGGTGTAATAGAGGAAGAAATCACTTGTGGCCTTCACCCAAAACTATGACAGTTACGGAAGAATAAAAAGTTTAAAAGTTAAATAGTAGTTTGTTCTGGAAGATTACACTTCTCTTTGGTGTTTTAAAGAAAATAGACCATCATTCAGTAGTGCCACCACTGGTTAAACAAACTTCATGAAGCTAGGTACATTAAAAGGAAGCTGTCGTTGCTATGTACTTTTATAAGTAATTCAACTACTTTAAACTGTTTTCTAAAGTGAAGAATGCAAAGAGTAGAATTTTGTGCTGTGCTTTGAGTCTATTCTGTTAACCTTTCTCTGAAAAGACATGCCAGACATTATTTTCAGACAATTGTTCTGTTCAGAGAAACACTAAGAACAAATAAGCATTTACACTTGAAGTGTGAAGAACATTTTAATGGTGTTAGAAATAATTTTGTTTTGTGAGCTGCAGGTCTAACAAAAATAACTAAAGAAAAATAGTCCAAAATGTGATGAAAAGATATTTAGATTTATCTCTGAACTTCGTCTGCTGTTACTCAGACCTTTCCTTTCACCAACTGATAATAAATGTCATGTATCATTCATAGTCGTGTCCCAAAAGAAAAAGTAGCTCTGCATTGAGGTGTAAGGTTCTTCATCTTTTCAAAAATGACAGACATTCTAAATAAAAGATTGAAGGTCTAAGATGTTAATCCTTCAATGTTGAAAAAGAAAGTTTCAGAAACTTGGATATTCTCTCGCAATGACAAATTATCTTAATGTAACCGAGATAGATAGCATCTTAGCTTCTCGAGTAATAAGTGAAATTACAAATCATATATATCAGGTAATATTAATTCATCCTACCAAGGATATGCTGAAAATCTGTAATGTAGGTTTCACTAGGTGCTTTAAAACAATAATAGACTATATTATTTAGAGCAGATTTAGGTTCACAGCAAAATTGAGCATACGCTGTAGAGATTTCCTATGCACCCCCACCCCTATCCCCATTGCCACCTCTCCAACTATCAACATCCCCCACCAGAGTGGTACATTTATGACAATTGATGAAACTATATTGACACATCATTATCACCCACATTCCATAGCTTATGTAAGTGTTCACTCTTGGTGTCGTACATTCTATGAGTTTTGACAAATACATAATGACATGTATCTACCATTACAGTATCACAGTCTGCACATTTACTGCCCTAAAAATCTTCTGTTCTCTACCTATTCATTCTTTCCTCCCACCAACCCCTAGAAACCATGGATCTTTTTATTACTTCCATAGTTTAACCTCTTCTAAAATACATCTTTCATATATATGGAATGATACTAGTCTTTTCAGATTAGCTTCTTTCACTTAGTATTATCATTTTAAGTTTCCTCCCTGTCTTTCTAAGGCTTAATAGCTTATTTGTTTTTAGCCTTAAATAATATACCATTGCCTGGATATAGTGCAACTTATTCACTCGCCCATGGAAGGACATCTTGGTTGCTTTCAAATTTTAGCAATTACATATAAAGCTGCTATAAATCTTCATGTGCAGGTTTTTGTGTAGACACAAATTTCAACTCCTTTGGGTAAATGACAGAGAGTACAATTGCTAGATCATATGGTTAGAATATATCTGTTTTTTTTTTAATTTTAATTTTTATTTTTGAGATGGAGTCTCAGTCAGTCGCCCAGGCTGGAGTGCAGTGGCATGATCTCGGCTCACTGCAAGCTCCACCTCCCAGGCTCATACCATTCTCCTGCCTCAGCCTCCTGAGTAGCTGGGACTACAGGCACCCACCACCACGACCAGCTAATTTTTTGTATTCTTAGTAGAGACAGGGTTTCACCGTGTTAGCCAGGATGGTCTCGATCTCCTGTCCCGTGATCCGAATATATTTGGTTTTTAAAGAAACTTCTAACTGTATTCCAAAGTGGTGGTACCATTTTGCATCCCAACCAACAGTGAACAGACTTCTTGCTGCTCTATGTCCTTGTCAGCATTTGGTGTTGGCAGTGTTCTAGAGTTTAGCCACTCATATAGGAGTATAGTATTTCATAATTATTTTAATTTGTATTACTATTGTTTTGCTGTTTAAGTATATATACAATTAATGAACTTAAATTTTGTAATTGAAAAGACAAGCATACAGACATAAAATAATGATCTAATGTCCAAAAATAATATGATTAAATGTCTTTCTTGGGGACATATTCCACCGAGGGAGGGTGATATAATGCAATAATAAAGAATATATATTTCTCATGGTGGCAGGCGCCTGTAGTCCCAGCTACTCAGGAGGCTAAGGCAGGAGAACGGCGTGAGCCCAGGAGGCGGAGCTTGCAGTGAGCCGAGATCGCGCCACTGCACTCCAGCCTGGCGACAAAAAAAAAAAAAAAAGGAATATGTATTTCTAAAAATGGAGCTACCCTTTTTCCCAACAATCCCACTACTGGGCACCTACCCAAAGGAAAAGACATTGTTTTATCAAAGAGATGCCTGCACTTGTATGTTTATTGCAGCACTATTCACAATAGCAAGTTCATGGAATAAACCTAAGTGTCCATCAACAGCAGATTGGATAAGGCAAATGTGATACATATACACCACGGAATATTATGCAGCCATTAAAAGAATGAAATCATGCCCTTTTCTGCAACATGGATGCAGCCAGAAGTCATTAACCTAAATGACTATACACAGAGACAGAACATAAAATATTACATATTCTCACAAGTGGGAGCAAAACAAAACGTATTCATGGACATTCAGATGGAAACAACAGATGCTGGAGATTCCAAAAGGGAAGGAGAGGGAGGAGTTAAGGGTTGAAAAACTACCTATTGGGTACTGTATTCACTGGATGATGGGATGGATAGAAGCCCAAACCCCAGCATTATGCAAAATACCCATGTAGCAAACCTGTACATGTACCTCCTGCACCCCTTGAATCTATAATCTTTAAAAAATAATATGTGTCCTATGTTAAGATATTCTGGATTCAAATATATCCTCTCTTGCCTGATTCTGTTTGGAAACGGACCTTACCTCAATGAGCTTTAGTTCTCTAATCTTTAAAATAGCTTTTTAAACCAGTTTTTCACACCTATTTTCTGTAAGATGGTTTACAGTCTATGTCCCTGCTGAAGAAACTTTCTTTTCCCTCCCTTCCTCTCTGCTTCCACCCATCATATCTTCCTCCTTCCTTTCTTCCACCTCTTTTAGAAAAAAACAAATATCTGATGCAGTATTCTGCAATCTTTTCTATTCAGGCTAAATATCTTAGAAATAACCCCTTCAGTTCAGTTTTGTAGCTGTATTCGTATGCTTTGTGCTTTCTGTTCTCTTGTTTTCTATCTGTATTTGCATATGCACACACACACACACACACACACACACACACACACACACACACACCAGCCACTAGTGTTCCAAAATCAAATAGACTTCCCAAATAGGAGTACCTTAGAGTCCCATCGGGTCTTTATTCTTAACTAAGAATCTTCTAGACATCCTGACAGACTATCATGAAGTTCACCCATGAAATAGGCTTTCTCGGGAGTGCATCTGTCCACCCAAAAAGAACACACTAAAAACCAAGGGTTATTTGGGAGATGGTGATAGCATTCCATTCACTTTGTGGTAATTCACTGTGCTGTGCACTTATAACAAAATGCATCAAATTTAAAACATTTATAATCTGGCTCTGTCTCTTGATCTACCAAGCATCTTCCCAATTGTCCAAGTCAGAAGTTTGAAAACCACTTTGCCTTCTGCATGTACCTTTTCTCAGTTCTATTTTCCCTTGTGCCTCTGGAATGTCTTTTGACTCAGACACACTGCCCAATGCCAGCTTGCTCTGATGGGTCAAACTTACATAATCCCAGCAGCATCTCATTTCAATGCCCTCCCAACCAATTTTGTCCTTTGTCTCTCCTTCCTCTAATTTGTCCTGTGCATTACCATTAGAATCATCTTCTCCCATCCCACAGCCAAATATGATTATCATGCCTCAGCTTTTCCATTGCCAAAATTCCAAAATGAGTTTGAGGCACTTCATAACCAGACCTCAACCAACTCTGCAGTCTCTTCTCCATTCCAGTGGAAAGTTCCTCCATTCCAATTTCCCCAAACATCCGCAATGCCTATCCTGTGTAATTTAAACTCTAGCCAAGTGAAATGACATCTTAGTTCTGTCCATGCAAAACTCAGTATTATTGCAATTAATTGAAATGCCCTGTGAGGAGGATGGGCTCCCACTGTTGCTCAAAGATCCTAGCAAAATTACTTGTCACATCATGTGCAGTACCACACAACATACATATATGTGTTTCATCATTTTTATATGTCAGTCTCTCCATTAAATTATAATAAGCTCTTTAAGACCAAGTCTCTGTCTTATCCATCATTCATATCTAGCAAATAACAAAGAGTTGGGTTTCACTGGACACCTATGCTTATCAGTGTTCCAGGAAAGGGATTGCCATCTCTCTTAAAACTACATTTTACATGTTAGTCTCTTTGTCTTCCCTGATATACTTTGTCTCTCTGCCCTTAACTTTTCTTTTCTATTTTGAAATCTGCTGGCTCTTCCTTATTCCCCAAGACCCTTTCCGATCATTCTGAGCCAGAGTAGCCTCAGAAAACTTTGTCCAAGCTGTAGTCTTCCTGGTTTACCTCTTGTGGTCACCTGACTTTCCTTTTGTTTATTAGCATAATTTTCTCTTTGTATTATGCTCATTTTTACTTCATTATAAAAGAGTTAAGGCACAGCAAGATTCCAAACATGACACAATAAGTACTTAACCCAGACTATGAAGTAAGTGCTCAACCCCAGCCTCTCAATAGCATTCCCAGTTTAAATGAAATCCTTTACCTGATCTAGACCTATTCTCCCTTCTATCTACAACTAATCACCATCCTAACTTTAGTGATCATTACTATAAAATTATATAACCTATGTTTGAACATGTTATTTGTTCAATTATGTGTAAATCTTATCATATAGCATGTCTTGTATAAACTCTGTCTTGCTGAATATTGTGTTCATTCATATTCACATGTGTAGCTCAAGTTTATTCTTATTGTCATGTAAGATATAACTTATATTACATATCATATTTTATTCTTATTTTGATTAACATATTTTTAGTTTTCTTTGTTTGCAAATATTCTTTTAAGAATATTCTTATGGCTGGGCATGGTGGCTCATGTGTGTAATCCCAGCACTTTGAGAGGCCGAGGCAGGAGAACTGCTTGAGCCCAGGAGTTTGAGACCAGCCTACACAACAAAGTGAAAACCCATCTCTACTAAATATAGAAAAATCAGCGGGGTGTTGTGGTGCACGTCCGCAGTCCCAGCTACTCAGAGACTGAGGTGGGAGGATTACTGGAGCCCAGGAGGTGGGGGCTGCAGTAAGCTGTGATCACTCCGCTGCACTACAGCCTGGGTATCAGAACAAGACTCTGTCTCAAAAAAATAAAAAAAATCTTGCCTGTTTTCCTTGGATACATATGTAAAAGTTTCTCTGACCTATAATATGTACACAGAATTGGTATTCTGAAGAAGTAGATATTCTTACAATTTTTCCCTATCATGCAATAAACACTAAATATTTTATTGGAATTATATTGATTACATATTAAATTCAAGAGAATTGACTTTTTTACAATATTAAGATTCAGTATTTCTTAATATAGTCTAATATAAAATGCTAGTTTTCTTTCAAATATTGTGCACAAGTTGGTTAAATCAAGCATGTCCTAAGTGACATAATTTTTGTTACTCTTTAACATCTTTATATAAAATTACATTATATAAAGTTTCATATTTAAGATATGGAGATCAATTGATGTTTTTATATTGATCATATATCTAGCAAACTTAATCACCTTATTAAGTATATTAATTACATTAACTTAATTGATCACATTGAATATTTTATTAGATTTCCCTCCTAGGACAAAATTATATTGTCTGTGAAGATGGGCTATTTTCCCTTTGTTGTCAATTCATATATAGTTTGTTTTATTTGTTTATTTTTCCTCTTGCTAGGATCTGCACAACAGCATTCAAGAGAAGCAATGTTGCCAAGCATCCTGGTCTTGATCCAAATTTTAACCAGAATACTTCCAATGCTTCAATTTTAAGTAACACATTAGCTGGAAGATCTGCATAGGAACTGGTTATCACATTAAGAAATATTTTTGCAATTCCGAGTTGGTTAAAACTTGATTTTTATGAAATCACAAATGTGTGACTGATTTCACAGAATCTAGTGACCTCATCAAATGTTTTTATTTTTATGGCAAAATATATTAATGTCTATCTAATATTAACACATTATTGAACCTATAGAGCAAAATTAAATTTATTCATGAAGGATTATTTGTTTCATACACTGTCAGATTTTGATTGCTAATATTTGTCCTGGTATTCACATTTATGACAATGAACGAGAATGCTTTATTATTCCTTTCTTAAAAAAATACTTCATCTGATTTGGGTATCAGGTATCTAGCACCTTCATGAAATAAATTTGAGATAGTTTCCCATAAAAAGTCACAAAAAGTGGGAAACCGTATTTATTAGAAATATCTATTTTAATGTATGTAATAACTTACTGTAAAAATACCTAAGTCCTTTTTTTTACTTTGAATATTAGGTGTTTAGTTGTGATAAAATTCATTAAACATTTTTAATCTCAGTGGTATCAGGTACATTCACGCTGTGCAAACATCACCAGCATCCATGTCCAGAAATTTTCATCTTCCCCAACTGAAACTCTGTCCCCATTAAACACTAACTGAGGGTTACATTTTTAACTAATGATTTTCTATTGATTTTAGAATGTTGGTTTTAAGCCAGAAATGAAAATATCAAGAGGAAAAATAATGGAGGACCTTTTATTTGAAATCATTTTATTTAAAACAGAGGTCAATTTATTTGTACGATGTTAAGAAGATAACCAGAATCCAGAAAGTGTCTTCCACAAGTAAGTGTTTTGCTTATCTAAGATACAGAAACTACTGTAAAATCCTGGAGAAGAGAGAGTCCCTCAAGAGGAGCACCCCCTAGAATGTCTATTATAAAATATTCTGCTGGAGCAGTCAGTGAGCAATTCACAGGCCCTACGAACTGGAAATGAACTTGAGTTAGGAAAAAGAAATAATATTTCTTGTTAACCCAATTTAGAGCGCTGAGGTTCAAAACCACTGCATAAGAATTTTAAACAATAGATTTCTCATGATAAGATATTCTCTTGAAGGCTGAGGCAAAATTGTTTCACAATATGAAAACTTCTACTCAAAATCATAACAGGAATGGTGGGTCAGGAAAGAAGGTACTAATCTTGTATCAGCTACACTGGAAATATTTTCTTAAAACCAGTTCACAAGCTGATTACTTTGACACCCAAAGGTAGCCACTACATGTTAAGAACATTAATACCAACCGTAAGTCTCCAAAATTATTATCCCTCTCTAAATATTGGTGTCTTCTCAAACAAGATTCACCTTTTTGGGATGCAATCTTGCCTTTATATACCTACTCTGCTTGAAATTCTAGATGGTCTATAGGCTGGCCATGGAGGACTCAAAACAGAAACTTGCTGTGTTGATGCTGATAATGAAGCTGAAACTCAATCATCTATTCCCAGCTTCAGGGGAAGAGACGTAGCTCAGAAATGTGTGGTAGAAGTTGGGTTACACTGCAGAACTGTACTTTTTTTTTAATCTCTCCCTAACATATTTTTACCATGGGACTTTAATAATTCGTTTGAAGTGAATTTACAGAGAATTGGTCATACCTCTATCTGAATAGCAGTAGAGGTTACATTCTAAAGACAAAACAATGTTAGCATTACTCATTGGTACTATGATTAATATGGGTGCTTCTGTCTTTTTAGTTTCTGATATTTTCCCAGTTCACTTTTCTTCCAGGTCCAACGTGATTGATAAATAGACTCCTATAGTGCGTAGTTCATGAAAGAGCACACACTTTTGTGCAGTGTCAGCAAATTTTTCCTGTAAAGTTTCAGATGGTGAATACTGAGGGCTGTATGTTTCTGTTGCAATTACTCAAGTCTACTGTTGTAGCTCAAAAGGAGCCCTATGAAATATTTAAAAGATGAACAGGGCTGGGTTCCAACAAAAATTTATTTATAAAGTGGGCAAAGGGTTGAATTTTGCCCAAGAAACAGTTTGTCCTCCTCTGCTTTCGTGTGAGGTATACTCTTATGCTCTCACCTTCCTCTATGGGAAAGGAACGAGGAAAATTCACATATCTGTTAACTTCCATATTTTCCAACAAGCTTCTTGGGTTGACAACTTAAGTTTGACTTACTCATTATTGAAGAAAATGATGCTTGAGAGCTGTCTCATCCAAGTGACTTCTTTAAAGGTGTAATTTTGGCTGGGTGTGGTGGCCCACACCTATAATCCCAACAATTTGGGAGGCTGAGGTGGGCAGATCACTTGAGGTCAGAAGTTTCAGACCAGCCTGGTCAAATGGGAAACCCCATCTCTACTAAAAATACAAAAAATTGGCCAGGTTTGGTACTCCTAGCTACTCGAGAAGCTGAGGCAGGAGAATCTGTTGAACCTGGGAGGCAGAGGTTGCAGTGAGCCGAGATCATGCCACTGCACTCCAGCCTGGGTGACAGAGTGATATTCCATCTCAAAATAAATAAGTAAATAAATAAATAAATGGTTAATTTTTAAGTCTAAGTGGTTAGACCTTGGAGGACTGATTCTATTTTGATCTTTATTATTAGATTATTTTAGTTTTGCCTTATGGTTGGAAAATCCAGGAGAAATACATTGTTGCAGAAGTCGCTGGTCATCCTGAAATGTTTATTACACCTGAGTGTTATTTGTAACATGAAGATAAGACACGACACATTAGAGGACTAGGTATCATTGCATTGAGTAATGTTTAGCGTATATGGTACTGTTTCCTCCATAGCCAGGATGCACGGGTCCAGGAATCAAGGGGTGGAAGTGGAAGTGGGACCACTCACCATTACCCCTAGTGACCTGCTAGCAAAATGTTTGCTTCCTGTTCCCAAGACACAACATTCTGCTGGCCTAGACGTTTTAGTTCCAGATGGAGGAATGCTGCCACCAGGAGACACAACAATGATTCCATTACACTGGAATGTAAGATTGCCACCTGGCCACTTTGTGCTCCTCCTGCCTCTAAGGCAACAGGCTCGGAAGGGAGTTACAGTGTTGGCTGGTGTGATTGTCCTGAAATATCAACATCAAATCAGTCTACTACACCACAATGGAGGTAAGGAAGAGTATGCATGGAATGCAGGAGATCCCTTAGGGTGTCTCTTAGTATTACCATGCCCTGTGATTAATGTCAATGGGAAACTACAACAGCCCAATCCAGGGAGAACTACAAATGGCCCAGACCTTCAGGAATGAAGGTTTGCATCACTCCACCAGGTGAAAACTACGACTTGCTGAGGTGCTTGCTGAAGGCAAAGGGAATACTGAAGGGTTAGTAGAAAAAGGTAGTCATTACTACCAGCTATAATCATGTGACCAGTTGCAGAAATGAGGCCTGTAATTGTCAGGAGTATCTCCTTCTTATTTTGTTAAGAATATGGTTGTGCATGTATACACCTGTACTAAGAAAATATCTTTTTATTTCCTTTCTTTGTCCTTTATCATGTGACATAAGATTTGACTTCATATCTGCATTTAAGTGTTGTTAACTCTATGTAATAACATTTAGGTTAAGGATTAGTACACTTCTGGATGTACTAAAGATAGCTATATTATGTTAGGTATAATCATACATAACATAATATAAAGATAGCTATATTATGTTATTGTCTTTATTTAAAGATTATGTATGATTTCTGGAGATGTATGTGGGTTCAAGTTGACAAGGAGTAGCCTTTTGATGGTTAATATTGAGTGTCAACTTCATTGGATTGAAGGATGCAAAGTATTAATCCTAGGTGTGTCTGTGAGGGTGTTGCCAAAGGAGATTAACATTTGAGTCAGTGGATTGGGAGAGGCAGACCCACCCTCAATCTGGGTGGGCACCATCTAATCAGCTGCCAGTGCAATTAGAATAAAGCAGGCAGGAGAAGGTGGAAGAGCAGACTTGCTGAGTTTTCAAGCCTTCATCTTTTTCCCATGCTGGATGCTTCCTGCCCTCGAAAGTCAGACTCCCAGTTCTTCAGCTTTTGGACTCTTGGACATACACCAGTGGTTTCCCAGGGGCTCTCGGACCTTTGGCCACAGACTGAATGCTGCACTGTCAGCTTCCCTGCTTTTGAGGTTTTGGGACTCGGACTGATCCACCACTGGCTTCCTTGCTCCTCAACTTACAGACGGCCTATTGTGAATTTTACCTTGTGATCATGTGAATCAATTCTCCTTTATAAACTCGCTTTCATATATACATATATCCTATTAGTTCTGTCCCTCGAGAGAACCCTAATACACCTACGCCTTATCTAACTGGTCCACAAGTGATAAGCTCATATGGGTAGTGTTTTTCGAAAGCATATTCACAACCTAAATATTAAACTCAGATGACCTGACCTGCAGTCATTTAAGTTCATAGTTTCCAAACTGTATGCCAAGGGGCCTGGCAGGCTGAAGTAAACTCACAGGGTGCATGGGGTAGTTTTAAATTTTCAAAGAAAAAATAGTGATTCTCAATACTTGTCTATCTCTATCTAACACTCTGTATTCCTGACTTGTCCTTTTGAAATCTTTTACACCAAAATGTCAGTCTTTTCATTTTTAGCTCGGTAAGATTTTCTCTATTTATTTAATTATAGATATTTCTGTTAGCTATTCCTTTTTCTAGTCATGGAATTTTCATTATTTAGGTATTAGGTATTCTAAAGTTACCCATAATATTCTATTTTGTTTTCTTTTATCATTTCCATGTCTTTGTCCTTTGGCTTTTTCTGAAATAAGTCAATGGGTTACTCTTTTATATAATTTAAATGCTGCTGCTTTCCTTCCTAATACTGCCTACTTATTATTTGATTTATTTCACCCGTATCTTTTTCTTTGGGAATTTGAGAATAGCTTTTCTCAGAGCCAGACCTTCAGTTTTTCCTAGAGCCAAGACTTCCATACAAGAGCAGAATTCCATGCCAATGTGGCAAGTAATCTTTTGGATGTAGCTGTCTGAAATTATGTGATCTCATCCATCTATCCTACATAGAACTGCCGAAATAGTCTTCATAAAACACCATTTTAATTACACCATTACCTTGTTCAACAAGTAGGTAGTAACTCATTGTAAATACATTTGGGTTGATGGTTATCCATGTTCCTGACTGTGATTCTTTGAGCACCACTTAGTTAAACTTCATTTCATCTTTCAATTTCATTTCTAATATATTTAGAAAAAAAAACAATATTCTCTCAACAAAAAGGCTCTATAAACAAAAGTTATTAATGAAAGTAAAATTAAATGTATATATGTCTCCATAGGAATCTATTTTGTGGAAAAAAACATAATTTGAAAACTTGTTTTTCAACCTGTAAATTATAATACTAAAAATCTCTCTAGATATAATACTATCAGTGCAACAAAAAAGAGAAAGGCATATTCGAACTTTGTCCTTAATTGTAGAAAATGTTTTCCATTCTAGAAGCAACAATTCCTGCTACTACTCTGGGATCCATCTAATTTATAAATCCTTTTACAGTCATAGCTTGTAAACTTTAGCAATGTTTTCTATAATGGTCCCTGTTCAAGAAAGCATCACTTCTAAACAGGACTGAAAAAAAAAAAAAAAAAAAAAAACCGGGATGATATAAATTCCCCAGATAGCAAATTAACTAGCTCTGATCCTGGCTAGTTTTGCTTCAGGATGAAAGCATGTGGGGGGGAAAGAATTTTGTTAAATGTTTCAGCTTCATGTCAAACTAAATGCTGTCTTGAATGCCTTCACTGTGTAACATGGTATAGATCTGCTTCAGTATTCAAGAAGCATAAATTCTCCATCTGGATTATATTGTAGGTGTGAAAGTTTATAGTTGAAAGACATGTACTTGGCAAAAACTTAAAATTACAGGAAGCTTTTTGAGCAAGTGAAAGGTGAGAAATTACTACAGTCAGAAGATCTGAATATCTGATTTCTTCATTTTGAGTTTTGCAGTTTTCTTTACAGCACTTGGAAACTTAAATGAAACTAAAATCCCTATGATTTTATATTTATTTTCAAAAACTCTTCTTAGGAAACATTTTCCTCAGAAATAAAAGACTATTTCTTTATAAGAATGCTATTAAATACACAGAAAAAATTGTACCTTACAATTTGGAAAATATTGAGAGTCAAGACCAAAAAGGAGGGAAAAATGAGAGCATATGAAAAATCAGGCATTCACAGGAGTGTATGTTTCCCAAACTACATTTCTGTAAGTTTCAAAACTTTAAAGCAGAATGGCTATGGTAATATCCTAATGCCAGTATTGGAAGGTCCACCTGAAGACAAATTTCCCTCAAATCCTTGCACTAATTCAGAGCTAAGGGGAGCAGATTCCTGCACACAACAAAGTCAATCTCTCAGGCTTTATGCCGCTGACCTGTGATCATATCCACTTTTGTACAAATGATTCCACATCTACGACAACAATCCACTATGCTCCTCCAACTGGTATTTCCAGCCCCTACTCATACATGTCCAACTGGATGTTTCAGAAACACTGCAAACACAAGTATAGAAATTAACTAGTTATGTATTACATTCCAATTTAATCTCTGTACCAATTCCTGTCCAGGTAAATTTATAGTTAACTTGGAAGTCATCTTGAATTCTTTTTCCCTGATCACCTAAAATAATTCACTCACCCAAAAAGTTCCCATATTATCTCTCACATTTATCTTATGCTATTTAAAACCTAGATCACTCCATTAACTTGCAGTCTTATAATTTCTTACCCAAGTAAATAGCCTGTAAATTAGTCTTCCTGCTGTCATGTTCCCTTTTACATTCTCACAGTGGCTTCAACGTTGTCCAACTTTAAAAATTGTCTGATTATGGCACTTATGGTTAAAACCCCTGCAGTGGGCCCCCAATTACCACAATATTGAAGGTAAAGTCAATGACAAATACCTAGAAGACTTTATATGTATGTCATTTATAAACATATAAATAATATAGACAATAATTATATATAACAATGTTGCCTAACTTGTGCATATAACACAAAAAATAGTATAAACCCAAACTACTTGGCAATAGTATATAACGTGAGGAAAATCATTGAAATTGAAACAAAGAGTTTTTATGTTTTAAAACAATGAAATTATTAATTATGTATTATACTATCTAGGGGATCCACTACATGTGCAGATCATGAGTAAAAATTTTTTCTTTCCCTGGTCACCTAAAATAATTTTTCTGCTGAAATAAACTTTTCAAGGACATTTTAGTTTCTATATCTGTCTCACTTTTATGAGGAAAATTTCCAAACAAGTAGAGGAAAGAAAGATAAAGATAGTTATACTTGATTTAACAAACAATATCCTCTGAAGTATCAAGGAATAGAGAATAGCGAGGTCTAAGAATAAAGGATGGAAAAAATCTATTCCAGGTAAATGCTAAACAAGAGTCAGTTGATACAGCTGTAATAATAGCATACAAAATAGACTTTAGTAGAGGTGATGTGGTATAACTATATAATGATAAAAAAATCCATTAATCAGAAAAAGAAAAAATATTTAACTTATATATTTGAAATATTATTGCCACAAAATATATTTAGTAGAAATTGAAAGAGGTATAAACATGGTACAAATCTATCATTAGAGTGGAAAATTGTAATTTCCCTTTCTAAGTAGTGGAAGCAAACCATAAAAAAAGATGCAGTAGAACAGCAATATTGTATTACAGTCCAATCAAGAGACAGAAATCACAGGCAATGTGAACAGGGATATCCTAATATTACTAATTATTAACTATAACTGGAGGATTATGATGGATACAGTTAACTTTAAAGATGATAGGAATAGCAGATACAGGAGCACCCCCTACTTCTATGACTGAGCTAGAGTAACTAAAGAAGGAAAAATTCAGAGGGCTAAGATTGAGACCTTGTCTGAGAGGGCATAAACAGAGTCACAGAATAGCAAAGGTCACTGGGTGCTGGCAGAACCCACTGGGAAGTCTCCATCTGGGTGGCCAAGAAAAGCCAACTTTCAGGAGGTCTCATGGTACTGATCTTGTTGCAAAGCCGCATAAGGAGGTGGTGAGCTGGGTGAGCTGTCTCATGAGCAGGTGCCCCACACACAGCCCCACATACTGCAGGAGCCTGCTGAGAGGTGCTCACCAGGACCAGAAGGAAGAGCCCTTCCTCCTTCCATGTCCCTCAGGCCTCTGCTAAGATAGCTTACTACCAAGCAAATGTAGCTCCCAGTGTAGCTTAACACCATCTGATAATAAAAAGAACGTTCTAAGGGGGCTATGGAGCATGGATTTGGAGTAAAGAGGCAATATTTTTGTAACTAGCACAACAAGCCTGATCTAATGAAGACATAAAGAAAACTGCAATTCATTTGCACTCTTCCATGGAATATTTCTGCAAATATAATTATAAAAGTTTAATGATTTGGAAATTTTTAAAAAATTTAAAATGCTTAGGAGTCAGAGCAGGAATTATAATGGACAATTTAAAATATTTAGAATGGACAGATAATGGAAATAATATACATCAAGACTTCAGAATACAGCTAAAACAGTTCTTATAAAGAGATTAATAGCTTAGTTTAAAAAGAAAAAGGCTCATAATTAACAAGCTATGCATCTAAAATATAAAGCTAGAAAGAGACTATATAAAACCTGAACTAAGTGGAAAAGAAAGAAAATAAAAATAAAAGTAGAAATTATTGAAAATTCTAGAATAAAATATATTTTGAATAAACATCAGTTCTTTGAAATGCAGTCCTATGGTTTGGGAGGCCAAGGTGGGTGGATCTCCTGAGGTCAGGAGTTTGAGACCAGCCTGGACAACATGGTGAAACCTCATCTCTACTAAAAATACAAAAATTAGCCAGGTGTGATAGCACATACCTGTAATCTCAGCTACTAGGAGAATCACTTGAACCCAGGAGGCAGAGGTTGCAGTGAACTGAGACCACCCCACCGCACTCTGGCCTGGACAACAGAGCGAAACCCCAACTCAAAAAAAAAAAAAAATGCAACCCTATGGAAGGCTAATAAAATACCTATTTTAAAAGAGCCAAAGAGATGAACAAGTAATGTTATGAATGACACTCTAAGAAAAGGAAGGAGAAGAACTGGGAGAAAGGAGGAGGAGGAGGAAAATGAGGAAGAAAGAAGAAAAAGTTAAAAGAAGTTAGAGGAAGAGGAAAGAAGAAATATGATAAAAAGAGATGATGGCATGATAATGTTTTTTTCTTCCTTTTTTAAACGAAGAGAAAAACAATAATATATTGTTAGAATTTGCCCTTTCAAATATCAAGACATCATAAAATTAAAACAATTTAGGTAAAGTGGAATCGGCACTGAAAATGGACACGTAAATTACTGAAATGGAATAAAAGAGGGTCTAGAGACTGATCAAATATATGTAGAAACTTGATGTAGGATGATACAGTGACAGTTGCAAATCCATGGGAGAATAAAAGACTATTTAATAAATGTTGATGTGGCCGTTGTTTTATGTATGGAAAAAGATAAAATTCAATTCATCTATGACATAAAAATTTCAAATCTAGAGAGATTAAATATATAAATATGAAAGCATAATTAAGATTTTGAGAAGGGGAATGATCTTTTAAGGCTATTTGCAAAGCACATTAAAACTAAGTTGTATTTTTTATTTTAATAAAAGAGAGACCATAAGAAGATATGAATGACAAACCACTGATTAGAAAATATTTGCAACCGAAGCAACAAAATAACCTCAACAAATTAGTAATAATAACTTACAAAGAAATACATGTGGAAGACAATGTCTGGAATGATGGAATGAGGATCTCCACGGGCCTTCTTCTCCCCAGTGAAACAACCATAATTGGTTACAACTACTTAAAAAGTAAAATAAAGTTTCTGAAAATTAACCTATACAACAAGTTTTTAAAAACATAATCAGGAAAATCTACTAAATCTTGATAAAAACAATGAGGAAGTCTCTGGCATCTGAGCCACCATCCACTCCTTCCCCACCCCCTCGACACAGCATGATGAAAGCTCCATTCTGGTCATGTTTGGCCAAAAATACGTTACTTACTCTCACTCCAGCTGCCAACTAAATGCTTCAGTGTCTCCCCAGGAGCAGACCACCAGCATTTCTTATGCCCCCAACTCTGTGTTTCAGAGATGATATTCCAGATGACAGTCGCTAGGAGTTCAGCAAGCTCCTTCCTTCCTCCTAGCCCCTGCCCCGGAGCAGCAGGCCGGGAACACTGACGCCTGGACCCCCATCATGCCAGCTCACATCAAAAGACACAGCAAGGGCCGGGCGCGGTGGCTCACGCCTGTAATCCCAGCACTTTGGGAGGCCGAGGCAGGCGGATCACGAGGTCAGGAGATCGAGACCATCCTGGCTAACACGGTGAAACCCCATCTCTACTAAAAATACCAAAAATTAACCGGGCGCGATGGCGGGTGCCTGTAGTCCCAGCTACTACGGAGGCTGAGGTGGGAGAATGGCGTGAACCCGGGAGGCGGAGCTTGCAATGAGCCGAGATCGCGCCACTGCACTCCAGCCTGGGCGACAGAGCGAGACTCCTCCGTCTCAAAAAAAAAAAAAAAAAAAAAAGACACAGCAAGGAATGCCAGAGGCTGCTAGCCCCACACGTAAGAAAGAATGAAATAAAATAATCCTGTACCATATAGAAAAATATTTTGTACGATATAGAAAAATTAAATGGATCATAAACCTAAACATAAATGCTATAACTTTCAACAACAAACAGAAGAAAATCATTTTGAACCTGAAGAAGGCAAAGAGTTCTCATATAGAACAGCAAGAGCAGAAAACATAAAAAGACTCGGCAACCTGGACTTTATCAAATTGAAAACTTCTGCGCTCCAAGACACTGCTGACAGAATGAAAACAATAGCTACTCTGGAGAAAATATTTGCAATTCATATAGCTAGCAAAGGACTGATATCCATAACGTATTGAAATAAAACACTGTATCTCAATAACAAGAAGGCAAATAACACAATTAAATTTAACCAGAAGATTTGAATGGCAATTTTAATAAAGAAGATATAAATGACCACAAGCTCATGAAAATGCCATTAGTCATCATATAAATGCAAATTAAATTCACAGTGAGATACTTTCCATATTCATTGATTGCCTAAAATTGTAAATACTGATAACACCAAATTTTGGTGAGTATGTCTAGCAACTGGCACCCTCTTAAAAGTGTAAAATTGTACAAGTGTTTTAGAAAACTGTTTCTTATTAAGTTAAACATCCACTTACCATACAACCTAGTAATTCTCATTCTAGCTATTTTCCCAAAAGAATGAACATGTATATTCACCCAGACTGATATTCCAATATCCACAGCTTCATCTATCTATTAATACTTTCTATAAAAAGTAGCCAAACACTGGATACAAATTAAATCTCCACTAATGTGTTCAGGGATAAAGACTTATGGTATGTACCTACATTGGAATACTATTCATCAATAAAAAAGCAGTAAGCTACTGATACTTTTTTCAACATATACCTCAACAAAAATATGCTGAGGGAAAGAAGTACATGTTGTATGGTTATGTTCACGTGAATTCTAGAAAAGACAAACTAAGCTTTAGTGACAGAAAGCAGAATAGAAGTTTCCAGTGATGAAGGTAAGATTAATTGCAAAGTGACATGAGGAAATGATTTGGGGTGATGGAAATATTCTATAACATGATTAGTGCTGGTTATCTGAGTATATTCATTTGTCAAAATTACTCAAGCTATTCTTCTAAAACAGATGCATTCGGTTGTGTGTAAATTGTACCCCCATAAAATATTTTTTAAAAAAGAAATAAGCTTACAGACTGCATAGATAGCAAAGTTTGTTTCTTAGCATTCCCTCTATCACAAACATAAACCTTTGAAATTATTAAATTAAAAATCTTTAAATCGTGTGAAAAACGTCCCTCAAGCTAAATAACATACTGCACAAAGAAATAAAAAAGCTTACAATATCTTTAAAAACTTTGTATTGGGAACATTCAATACCCTCCTTCTAGCTATTTGAAATTATATGATATATTATTGTTAACTACAGTTGCCCTATGGTGCTATAGAATACTGGAATGTATTCCTCCTATCTAACTGTTCTGAATGTTCTCAACACAAAGAAATGATAAATGTTTGAGATGATGGATATACTAACTACCATGATCCGATCACTATACCTTATATGTATTGAAACATTACTAAGTCCCCACAAACATGTACAATTATTATGTGCTTAATTTTTTTACTTTAAAAATAAAATAAAGGGTACATCTAACTAAGCTTCTTCAGAAAAAAAAAAAAAATATTTTAAAACTGCTGAAAAACGGCGGGCGCGGCGGCTCACGCCTGTAATCCCCAGCACTTTGGGAGACCGAGGTGGGTGGATCCCGAGGTCAGCAGATCGAGACCATCCTGGCTAACACGGTGAAACCCCGTCTCTACTAAAAATACGAAAACTTAGCCGGGTGTGGTGGCGGGCACCTGTAGTCCCAGCTTCTCTGGAGGCTGAGGCAGGAGAATGGCGTGAACCCGGGAGGCGGAGCTTGCAGTGAGCCGAGATCGTGCCACTGCACCCCAGCATGGGCGACAGAGCAAGACTCCGTCTCAAAAAAAAAAAAAAAACTGCTGAAAAACAAAACAAATATTTTTCTGCACTAGAAATCGTGATAACTCAGGAGTAGGAGGTGCTTATTGTTGTTACTGATGTAAATGTTGCATAGAAATATTCAAAGGTTGTAACACGAAAAGTTGAGTCTGAAAAACACATTTAAAAAAAAACTGGTAGTTATTTGTTAGTTGTATTGTTCAGTTAATGACAATAATCAATGTGAAAAAATTTTAATAAATGTCATAAACTAATTGTATACAAATCACATGGCATATCAAAATTAACCTCCCAAATCATGAGAAAAAAAACCAGAAGCTAAACAGTTTGAGTATATATTAACAATACTTATGACAATGGTTACGTCACAGTGAATTAAAAAACAAAACCATGTATATATCATATATAGTGTTTATACAAAAAAAAACAAAAACAGGAAAAACAGAATGCAAGCTAATAAATATGTAAGGAAAATTAAAGTTGGAATATCATTCTATTACAAACTCAAATTTAATAATTGGTTCAGATAGGGATTATCCATTGGTGCTAAAGTCATTGGGGGGAAAACAGTTGCAGAATATTCACATGGTCTGAAATTAACATCGCATAAATAACTCATGAATTAAAATGCATAAAGAAGGAAATTCAATCTTACGATAAATAGATCCATGATCGCCACCTTAACCTAGTGATCAAATTTTACATCACTAATAAGTGCAATCACTAAAATGATACAATAATATTTACATTTTTATTTTGCAACTAATCTTTAACATGTTTCTATCACAAAGAAATACTCAGATAAATTCAGAATGCAGAGACTTAAATTTTATAGGGATATATTGCAGACAACTTGACTGGTCTTTCAAAAATTCAGTGTAAGAAGAATGAAAAACGTAAGACAATTCATAGTCCAAAGTGAATAAAGAGACTAACAATCAAATATGTATGTAAACCTGGATTAAATCTGGATAAAGAAAAAATTGCATATATATTTTGAGATAATTGGAGGATTTGGATATGAACTACAAATTATATATTTTTAAATTAATGTTAATAGTCTTAGGATAATGCTATTCTGGCTATGTAGGAGAATGTGATTACTCTTAGGAGACACAAATAACTGAAAGCTCTAGGGGTGTGTGTGTGTGTGTGTGTGCATGTATGTATTTCTATGTGTATAAGAGAAACAAAAATAACAAAGTTTAACAAATTTTGACTGAAGCATTTTATGTTCACTTTTCTACATTCCTTAAGTTTGAATTTTTTCAAAAGTAAAAGATTTTTTCAACTTTTAGTTTAGGTTCCGGGGATACATGTGCAGGTTTTTTACATGGGTAAATTGTATGTCATTGAGGTTTGGTGTACAAATGATCCCATTACCTAGATAGTGAGAATAGTACCTAATAGGTAGTTTTCCAACCCTCCCCCCTCTAGCAGCCCCCATTGTCTTTTGTTGCCATCTTTATATTCATATGTATTCAATGTGTGTGGCTCCTGCTTATAAGTGAGGATATTTGGTTTCTGTCGCCACTTTAATTTGCTTAGGATAATGGTCTCCAGCTGCATCCACATTGCTGCAAAGGACATGATTTCATTCTTTTTTATGGCTGTGTAGTATTCCATAGTGTACATTCCATGGTGCTGCAAATATTCCAAGTTGCTGCAAATACCGTGGTGTACCACATTTTCTTTATCCAGTCCACCACTGATGAGCATCTAGGTTGATTCCACGTATTTGCTATTGTGAATAGTGCTGTGATGAACATATTAGTGCATGTGTCTTTTTAAAGCCAATTTCCTTTTATGTAATGCATGTATTTATTTATTTATTTATTTATTTTATTTCCATAGTTTTTTGGAGAACAAGTGGTATTGGTTACATGACTAAGTTCTTTGGTGGTGATTTGTGAGATTTGGTGTACCCATCACCTGAGTAGTATACACTGAACCCAATTTGTAGTCTTTTATCCCCCTCCTGAATTCCACCATTTCCCCTGAGTCCCCAGATTCCATTGTATCATTTTTATGCCTTTGCATCCTCATAGCTTAGCTCCCACTTATGAGTGAGAACAAACAATGTTTGCTTTTCTCTTCCCGAGTTACTTTACTTAGAATAATAATCTCCAGTTCCATCCAGGTTGCTGCAAATGCCATTAATTCATTCCTTTTTATGGCTGATCGGAAAAACCCTTCCAGACATTGGCTTAAGCAAAGACTTCATGGCCAAGAACCCAAAAGCTAATGCAGTAAAAACAAAGATAAATAGGTAGGACTTAATTAAACTAAAGAGCTTCTGCACAGGAAAAGAAACAGCAGAGTAAACAGACAACCTACAGATAGGGAGAAAATCTTCACAATCTATTAATCTGACAAAGGACAAACATGCAGAATCTACAAGGAAATCAAACAAATTAGCAAGAAAAAAACAGTCCCATCAAAAAGCAGGCTAAGGACATGAATAGAAAATCCTCAAAAGAAGATATACAAACGGCCAACAAACATATGAAAAAATGCTCAATATCTCTAATGATTAGGGAAATGCAAATCAAAATCATAATGTAATACCACCTTACTCCTGAAAGAATGGCCATAATCAAAAAATCAAAAAATAATAATGTTGGCATGGCTACAGTGAAAAGGGAACACTTCTACACTGCTGGTGGGAATGTAAAGTAGTACAACCACTATGGAAAACAGGGTGGAGATTCCTTAAGGAACTAAAAGTAGAACCACCATGTGATGCAGCAATCCCACTACTCCTATCTACCCGGAGGAAAAGAAGTCATTATACAAAAAAGATACTTGCACACACGTTTATAGCAGCACAATTCTCAATTGCAAAAATATGGAAACAGCCCAAATGCCCATCAATCTATGAGTGGATAAATTGTGATATATATCATACATATATATACACATATGTATGATATATATACACATATATATGCTATATATACATATATATGATATATGTATATATGTATATATGTCATATATGTATACATATATCATATATACACATATATCATATATACACATATTATATATCATATATACACATATGATATATACATATATGATCTATATACACATATGATATATACATACATATATGATATATATATATATGATGGAACACTACAAAAGTTGTTTTTTTTTTTTTTCTTTTGAGACAGTCTCGCTAAGTCACCCAGGCTGGAGTGCAGTGGCTCGATCTCAGCTCACTGGAAGCTCCGCCTCCTGGGCTCACGCCATTCTCCTGCCTCAGCCTCCCAAGTAGCTGGGACTACAGGCACCTGCCACCAGGCCCAGCTAATTTTTTTGTATTTTTTTTTTCAGTAGAGACGGGGTTTCACCGTGTTAGCCAGGATGGTCTCGATCTCCTGACCTTGTGATCTGCCCTCCTCAGCTTCCCAAAGTGCTGGGATTACAGGTGTGAGCCACTGTGCCCGGCCAAAGTTTTTTAAATAAATAAACTATGTAGATAACACAAAGAAGATACAATGTTATCAGAATACTATTATAGCACTATATTTTAAAGTATAAATCAAGACATAAAATATTTGAAGTAACTTAAAAATAATATTAATATAATTCCATTATTGCCATGTTAAGTTATGGTTACACTGGTGGCAAAACATATCTACACAAACTCAAAAACAAATTCTCAGAAAGCAAACAGTGCAATAAAATGTATTGCATATGAAAATCTAACTTTTTTACGTAAAAATTTTAAAACTCAAAGAGTTTGGGTATACTTTAAAGTTTTTTTTTTTCTAATTAAACTAAAGGAGCAGGAAAATATCTGAATATATGAAACTTTATTAGCACTTGAAAATAATTTTAATAAAAAATATTACTATAAAAGTATGAATTTTCTAAATTTTGCTGTTTAATGAGAAAGTCTGAAGTTTCAGTCAACATTTTAAAAAAATCTGGATGTTTTATTTAGCAATATCTTTAATCACTATATGTAACTCTCTCTTAGAAGGCAATAACAAATAAAAAATCTAAACCTCTGCCAGTATTTTCTTGATGAATTTAATATTTGTTTTTACACATTAAAAGTCGGCTGGGCGAGGTGGCTCAAGGCTGTAATCCAGTATTTCGGGAGGCCAAGGCAGGCCGATCACCTGAGGTCAGGAGTTTGAGACCAGCCTGGCCAACATGGCGAAACCCGGTCTCTACTAAAAATACAAAAATTAGCCAGGCGTGGTGGCACGTGCCTGTAATCCCAGCAACTCGGGAGGCTGAGGCATGAGAATCCCTTGAACCTGGGAGGCGGTGGTTGCAGTGAACCGAGATCACATCACCGCATTTCAGCCTAGGGGATAGAGCGAGACTCTGTCAAAAAAAAAAAAAAAAAAAAGAAAGAAAAGTCAATCAGATAATTAAATAAAATCGCTGATGAGCTGGTAATTGAAGTGATACAGTTTGAAAGAGTATTTGCTAGATGAGCAGCCTGTAGTGTCAGAGTTTGGATATATATATTTTTTTCAAAAATTGTAAAATAATAAACATTTGGAAAAAGTTATAGTTCTGTCTCTATAAATGATCAGTAATAGAGGTTTTAATACTTTATTTGGCTTTATAAGAAAGACAGGTTTCAGTTCTTAAAGCCGAGAGATAATTCAACTGCTGTTAAGAGTGCTTGAACATATAAAATTAAAGGAAACTTTGAAAAAGAAGTAGTGACAGTACTAGAAAACAAAGAATTGAACTCATAATTTAATTAAACAACTGGCATCTGTATGGCCCTTTTATCGTTTAGTGACAGTATAATGTTAGACCCCAATTTTATAAATTTGAATGTAAATTAATTCAGCCCAAAGTAGTGGACTTCATTTCAAACAAAGGAAAATAATGCACATGATTTCACTTTAAACTTAACCTAAAGCAGCTCAAATTTATACATAAAAGACATCAAACTGGTATGCAAAAAAGGTCTTTGAAATTAATTTAATATATCAAGTTCTGAGAAGCTCAGGTATTGAACATGGAAAAAAAATCTCATTAAATATTTCTCACAGTGGATCAGAATTTGTTTCTTTTTGATTCTACCTTCAGGTCCTGAAAGAGTGAGCAAGCTAATATATGAATGACGGGATAATAATAACATTTTTTATATCTCCCATCTCCAAGGAACTCAAATTCTTTATAGGAATGATCTCATTAATCCTAACAGCATCCCTGCAAGGGAGGCAGGTGAAAAGAGCTATAATAACCACTTTATAAATGAAAATAGTGGGAAATTTTACACTTTCATATAAATGAAAAAAGAGTGGTACCTTTTGACTTGGAGTAATGCAGTTTAGCTTCCGGACTGCTGCTTTATTAACTTTGAGCATAGTTTTCTTTTGAAATAGTTAAACTCATTAATGCCTCACTTAAAAAAATCTATATTTCCCTAAGTTTGTAAGGTTTCAGTAGTTATATTTAACTAGAATATTTAAATTGTAATTGTAAGATTGTTTACTAAAACTGAGAAAAATTAACAAGACCTAAAAGGGTGAAATAGTACATCACGTACACAATAGACCGTCAAAAATGAATGTAAGAAAAGAATATTCCTGACGGAGTGCAGAGGCTCACGCCTGTAATCCCAGCATTTTGGGGGGCCAAGGAGGGCAGATCACTGGGGGTCAGGAGTTCAAGACCAGCCTGGCCAACATGGTGAAACCCTATATCTACAAAAATACAAAACTTAGCTGGGCATGATGATGGGTGCCTGTAATCCCAGCTACTTGGGAGGCTGAGGCAGGAGAATGGCTTGAATCTGGAAGGTGGAGGTTGCAGTGAGCCAAGATCACAAGATGGCACTCTAGCCTGGGCAACAGGGGGAGACTCTGTCTCAAAAAAAAAAAAAAAAGAAAGAAAAAGAAAGAAAGAAAAGAAAAGAATATCCCTATACACAGCATGTTTTATCTCAAAATAACCCCAAATAGATCAAATAATTACTACATACTTTTTCATCTCAAAATAAATGAGATAAATGTTCATATAGTTGCCAAAGTAATAAACTATATCAGATCACTTTTAGCTGTGCATTTTCTTGTCGATTATTGAAATAGTAAAGTTCATGGTGAACATTTTGAAAAACACTAAAAAACTACAAAAAGAATTTTATAATTACAAAAAGTATAAAAATGATTTTCCATTATTAAACAATTCAAAATAAATGATTGTAAATATTGGCATGTTAAATTCCAAGTCGACATCCACACACATATTTCAGTCCATATTTTATGAAGGGTATATTTTGCAATCATGATGAACATGCAGTTTGGAATACACACAGTAACCTAACATTGCAGGTATTTTTCAATTCTTTAAATATTATTGAAACGTTAATTCTAATGTCTGTATACTGATAACATAAATGCATAATATAA
Source organism: Symphalangus syndactylus (assembly GCF_028878055.3). Lineage (NCBI taxonomy): Eukaryota > Metazoa > Chordata > Mammalia > Primates > Hylobatidae > Symphalangus > Symphalangus syndactylus. The sequence continues at coordinate 16,842,006 of NC_072437.2, forward strand.
TTTATTTAAAATGTTTCTTTGGGGAATAACAGATTGCATCTACTTTTTGTATTATGTGTAATGCAAGGAGGAGTCTCTACAAGCCTCAATTCTTTTCTATATTTCACTTTATTTCTGTGGAGTTTCCTAAAGTGAAGTGCAGAGATAAAAGTCATAAACTGACCCCACATTTCAGAATTTTAAATTCCACACTGTTGTCAGAAATATAATGGGTTTACACTCCCAGTACCCATCTGACCTTGTCTTTATAGGCATTTATTACTTTAGTTCTTCTTTTAAAGATTGTTGAAATGGTAAAATAGTTATCTCCCCCTACTTTTTTAAAAGAATTTTTGATGTCTTTATTTTGTTATCAGTGAGGTTAAACCTCCCCCACACCACCCTCTTATTTTCGTTAAGTATTTGTGATGCTAATTTTTCCATTATCTGTTTAGTTTCTTTTATCTACTGTGGTGTGTTTTTAATACATTTTGGAAAAGAATGCGTTGATTTATGAAAATAATATACACTCTTTAAAAAAGTCAGGATATAAAAAGGGAGACAAAAAAGAAAGCAATGAAACCCTACCACCTAGAAACAGCTTGAATGATGATCTGACATCTATGATCCCATAAATAAGCACATGTGTGGATAGACACACACATTGATAACGAATGAGGAGGCGGTGAGCAAGAGCAAGAAATAATTTTAAAATAAAAAGATTACATTAAACATACTTAAAATATGTTAGATTCAATTTTAATTGAATTTAAGAAAAGAAATGCAAACTCAATTGATACTGAAGGGATTCTATACTTTGATATAAATGTTTCTTTACCACAGGAGATATTATTTCCTTAAAAATCTGTTTAAGATTGAGAAAAGAGATCCTAGTATCTGTATTAAGTTTGAAGTCATTATGGTTTTAACTCATAGATTTTAACTACTATAATATTGATTTGATAGTATGAAAATGAGATTTTTAGTAGTTGTATATTTCCTCCTACCTCCCTGTCTCCACTTGCCTATTTTATTGCTTGGATTACTTTCTCTTTGTCATGTTTTGTTGCATTTATATTCTGTTCAGATATATGATTTTGTTTATCTGGATGAGTTGAATTCTCAACACCGGTCACTTTACCACATCTAATTTCATGACTTTTTAAAATGTCTTACTCCTTTATTGATTGACTAAATTTTTATTATAGGGTTGCTTATTTAGTTTACATATAAACAGTATTATTCCTGTTTGAAAATGCCTTCATACTTGATATTCAAATGACAGCTTTCTGTGGTATAAGATTTCGGGGTCACATGTTTTTCCCTCCAAATAATATAAGCTTTTCTGTATTGTCTTGTCTCCTCGTTGTGGAGACATTTGGCCAGCCTGATGCCTTCTGTTCCAAATGCTGTTTTATCTTCTAGTCCTAGGAATTCTTTCTGTATTGCTGCAGTTCATTACTTTGAGCTGGATACATTTCCATGTTGATTTCTGTGCATTTGTGTGTTCATGGTATCTACTGTGACTTTCCAATGATCATATCTACTTCTTCACTATATCTTTTTTCTTTGTGTCATTTCTTTTGAACTTCGCATTGTTCTTTGTCACTGATTCACACTTCCACTGTTGCTATTATATTTCTGTTGATCCAAATTCACATATTAGATCTGTAACGGCATGCTTTAGAATTTGTATTTATTGCTCATATCCATGTGCCTTTTCTTGTTATGGCTTTTCATCTCAATGTTTCCACAGCTGGGCATGGTGGCTCATGACTATAATCCTAGCAACTCAGGAGGCCGAGGTGGGAGGATGGATTGAGGATAGGAGTTCAAGACCAGTCTGGACAACACAGCAAGACTTTATCTCTACAATTTTTTTTTTTTTTTAATTAGCCTGGCGTGGTGGCCCAGGCCTTAGTTTTAGCTACTCGGGAGCCTAAGGTGGGAGGATCGTTTAAGCCCAGGAGTTCAAGGCTACAGTGAGCCATGATCGGGCCACTGCCCTCCAGCCTGAGTAGCTGAGACCCCATCTCTACAAAAGCAAAAGTCAAATAACATTTTAAGAACATTAAATGCCCCAAACATGCCCTAAAAGTATTGAGAAGTTAAATATATGAAGGAAATGTATTTCCATTATAGACTTCCAAAAACTTTTAAAGAGAGCCCATTTTCCTTCAATCTTTATTTCCTGTAGCATCTACTAAAATTTACCTCAGTTTTAAAGAGAGTTCACTTCTCTCCAATATTTATTTCCTGTAGTATCTGCTGAAATTTATCTGAATTTTCCCGTAGCATCTACTAAAATTTACCTGAATTATTGTAAGTACCAAAAATAATGAATAACTGATATACAAAGATCCTGACTACATGAAGATAATGTGTGACATCTTGCTGTTTAAATACAATAATGAAAATAAAATAGATTAGTGCAGATAAACTAATTCTTATGGAAGAACTCTACTAGTGAAAATGATTTCCTTTTTTGATTTATGATTTTGTATTTATCACCAGAGGAGTTATAACCAGAATGGCAGAAAAAAAACAAGCTCTTTGCATTTTTAGATCCCTTAGCTACAATTTTAGAGCCTCCTTAAAGATAAAGACATAAGGACTATCACATATTTTATAATAAAAATATAATTGTTACGAAGGAACACCTTTGATAGATTCTGTTCATTTTAAATTTCTTTTATTTTACCATATTTATCTTAGCTATTTCCCTGAAATCTACATGACTTAATTTATTTTTTCTGTCTCACTGAATTTGTTTTAGAAAGCCTGAACATAAATGCCTGGGTTTATATCCAACAGTATTTTTGCAAGTTTTTGGAAAGTAACAATTGTGTCAGTTCTCTTTTAATTCAGCATTATTTGTGGTATCAAAGAGCTAAGTTTCAGAAGAAAACGATGATGTGTTCTACTCTGGGGATTTAGGGACTCCAAAATATAGTGAAGAATATGCTTTTGTATTAGTTATGGCTTTGACATTGCTCCAGATGTACATAATACCTGATGCGTAAGCCAGATGCCCTATGTGTTCCTGCCTGCACCTGTCCACCGCTGCTAAGGAAATCAGAACCCCACTGCTGCAGGTGGGCCATGGCTGACTTCCAACATCTGTCTCATGATACTTTTGCTGCCCTCTGGGGAGACGTATAGGATCACTCTACAGAAACATTTATGATTTCATTATAGAATGAATCACCAAGAGTCAATAGGGGCCTGCTAATTGGCATTTAGAGATATAAATTTATTTTAACTGCAAATGAAGGTATTTCTGTCTCCTTCTCATATAACCACTTGCAGAAGCTATATATCCTCTCAAAAGTTTCTCACTAGGTTTGCCACTGTTAAAGCTTCCTAATGATTTTTCAACTAAAAAAGGAAATTATTTTTGCTCAGGAATTTCTGAAAAGCATTTAAAGAAAAGTACATATCCCTTCAATTTTTTAATTCCGCATAGCTTCTACTGAAATTTCAACCAATGGTTCAGTAAGTTTTATTGTTATGCTGCCCTCCAAGAATTCCAGAATTCAGACATTTTGCAGTCTTCTCTCTAATACATTGGTTACGGCAGCACATTTACCTTTAAACTAAATATATTTTTCTGGTATTTATATAAGGTAAAAAAAAATCTCTCTGACCTAAAGTTTTTTCTGTGGTAATTATTTCTGCAGCTGTTTCCCAAATACCTATAACCACTTAATAAATAAATATTTATGCATAGGACGTTTAAAATTATCATAAATATGGTTTTAGTTTGAACGGAAAGAATGGTTATCTGCCAACCTCTATAAATAAATTATCTGTGTAACGAAAATTCAGTAAAATGTATTGCTTCAAGCTATCTTCCCTTGTTGCTTTATAAAATTCTACAGCTTAAAACATATAACTCTTTTTTTGGCTAAGATTCAATAATTCTGGTGATTTTTTATTCTAATAGAAAATATGATAAATAAGCCTATAAATTCTGAAAGAAAACATCTTTAAGAACAAACATGTTGATAAAGACCATTATTTTATGAAAAGCAAATACTAGAAAAAATAGACATTTTCCATTTTTTTGTTAACTGAATCTATTTTTTTGAAACTAATAAAATCTAAAAATGTCTTGAAACCTTTATGATATAGTGTGATTTTGAACTGTATTTAATTGTATTAAGCAAACATTAAAAGAGCCAAAATTTTACACTACCAATGCCTCTAATTATTCTGTGCATTATGAATATATAATACATCTTTACATCCTATAAAATGGATAGATCACCTTCCGTATTTTTAGCTTGTGAAGAGCTTTTGTTTACTGTTATTAAAATTGTAACGTTTATTCACACACAACCATAAATGTATATACTTAAAAAGTAAACAAAAGAAAAGTTTTAAACAAAAATAAATGTGGGTACAATTTCCCAAAAACAAAATGATTTTCGGCAGGGTGCGGTGGCTCACGCCTGTAATCCAAGCACTTTGGGAGGCTGAGGCAGGTGGATCACGAGGTCAGGAGTTCGAGACCAGCCTGACCAACATGGTGAAACCCCGTCTCTAGTAAAAATACAAAAATTAGCCGGGCATGGTGGCACACGCCTGTAATTCTAGCTACTCAGGAGGCTGAGGCAGGAGAATTGCTTGAATCCAGGAGGCAGAGGTTGCAGTGAGCCAAGATTGCACCACTGCACTCCAGCCTAGGCGACAGAGTGAGACTCCATCTCAAAAAAAAAAAATGATTTTCATAACAGATATACCTAAGGAAATAAATGTCTAGTTTACCACCATGGCTAAAATATAAACACCAGCACAGTTATGGAGTTTTACAGTGAACTTTAGCTAGTTTCTATGTTTCTTATTGATAACTTAGTTTTATAAAATTTGAATTTAATATGGGGATTCTCAGCTGTTAGTATTTCAATTCATTTTTCTTAATATCTTTCTGAAAGGTCTGGCTCCATTTATTAGAAGCAATGAAATTTTTACATCATTTCTTTCATTGTTCTGTAATAAACCCTAAATCACAGGATGTTAAAGTCCAATGTCTAGAATTCATCATTTTTATTTAATCTGATGAATTGAATATATTGATTATCCAAATATTAATACATAAGCCATGTCCAGTATAAGAAAAATCGCAAAAGTAACAAACTATAGAATTAAAATAAAATTAACACTAAAAAATCACATAATTCAAAAGTCATTTTAATATTCTAAAGTATTGCAAAGTCATCACTATGCAAACCAATTATATTAATAGCTCTATAGATATATATGTTATGATATGTTGGGTTAAATTTATACTGGCTGGCTGTATATCTTATTTTGAATAATTTTGAATATGGTTTTATGCCTCTACTTTATTTATTTTGAAAAAACTTCAGGGAGAAAAAAATTTGTTGTATTTCAATACTGTGCATGAGCTCACCAGAAAATATATATTTTACTTGAATCTCCATAAATTGGCTTCACCTTTTTGAGAAAAGATCGTTTCTGGGTTAGAGTTTATATAACAGGAGTGCCTTTGCTCAGAACACCCCAATTGCTATGCACTATATCTACTTAATAAAGAGACAATAAATAAAATATAGCATTCTTTATCACATTATATAATAAATGATACTGATATTTCTTAATTCAATCTTTATCTTCGTGTATAGAAAATCTAATCTTATTTACCGTATTAGTCCATTTTTATACTGCTGTGAAGAAATACCTGATATTGGGTAATTTATAAAGAAAAAGAGGTTTAATGGACTCACAGTTCCTCATTGCTGGGGAGGCCTCACAATTATGGTGGAAGGTGAAGGAGGAGCAAAGGCACATCTTACATGGGGGCAGGCAAGACAGCGTGTGCAGGGGAACTGCCCTTTATAAAACCATCAGATCTCACGAGACTTATTCACTATCACAAAAATAACACGGGAAAAAACCACCCCTTTGATTCAATTACCTCCCACTGGGTCTCTCCAATGACAAATGGGAATTCTGGGAGCTACAATTCAAGATGAGATTTGGGTGGGGGCACAGCGAAACCAGATCATATACCAAAGTTTTATTTATATATTTCATAGACATGAATATCACAAATCACCTAAGAGTATTCCTATATATCTAAATATTGTCCTTTGGAAATTTGTGATCCAGATGAGATAATAGCACTAATGAAACAAACTTCATTTGAACTTCACTTCCATAAACTATTTCAAAGGATTGAGCTTTATTAAAACGGTTGGGAGGGTGAATTTGTATAGATTTGAAAGTAGTATATGTGAGTTCTATTGCTATTTTTATTTTTATGCTTCTGTTCCTTTTATAAAGTTACTGTTTAACACTAAGCCTAAAGTCATATTATCTATTTGAACTCATAATCATTAGATTCTCAGTGTTTCTGATTTTACAAATACTTCATTTCCGAAGGAATTGTTTTACTTTATCTTTCAAAGTGTTTCAGTTTCTTTCAGCACTCATGTCAGCAACAGACAATTGAAATAAGAAATATTTTCATTGTCAATGATACTGATTTCAGCAGGAATTAATGCACAAAATTATATTTTAGAAGAGGAAGTCTGTGTTCATTTTATTGTTTCTTTGTAAGTATAGATGATTTATAAACCTTGCACTTCATTTATTTCTCTGCACACATGATGTTCCTTGACCATCTGTTTTGGTGCTCCCCACTGTGCAATATTCTGGTATAAATAAAGATGTCAATAAGGGCTTGACCTTGAGGGTCTCACACAATCTGTTAAGGAGTTCAAAAATAAATATATAGATGAAATCCAATGGACAAACTGTGACGTTAGTGTTATACATGCTATCGGCTCACAAGAAAGAGAGTATCTGACTCTTCACAGTAGAGCAGTAGAAGACTTCACAAAGAGCACATCTTCTGAGTTGGATTTTCAAGAGAGAGTTGGAGGTTGACAGGTAAAGAAGATGGCAAATGGGGTCCAAGTGGAGAGAACTCAATTGTAAACATGCAGAAACATAAAGACCTTGGCCCCTTATAAGAACAGTAACAGACATGGATTGCTTGGCTTGAAAAGTGTAATTGTTAAAACACTATGGTAGGAGGGGCCGTGTAGGTTTATGCCAGATGTCAAGCTAAAGAGTTAGCACTAGATTATATAGGAAATGTGGTAAAACTTTAATGATTTTATATCAAGAAGAGAAATGCTGAGATTTTTGTTTTAGAAAAATCAGTCTGAGCATGAGAAAAAGATGGCAAAGAAAAGATAACTAAAAGTAATTTACACAGATAATTACAAAAATCTAGATGAAAGAGAACATGACTTAAAATAGTGGATGATATTGAGAACAGGAGACTCCCAAGAGATTTGGGATATACTTTGGAAGTAACAGCTATTAATTAGCGGGTTTATTTTTCTTGCATTGTCAAACAGACTGAGGAAGGTAAATTTAATTATCGATCCCGGTAACACAGTGACATGTGTTTGGCAAATGTCGTATAGGTATTTAAAATATCTTACCAAGTTTATTCTCATAAAAATCCATAGTATATTGAGGGGATTAATAAAGAGAAAGATAGAGGCATATGGGGATCCCATCTAGTAAGTCAATTTTCTGCTGCAACTTTAACATTTTTTTATGCTTATTAGCTCTTGAGTTTTAAAGATATTCAGTATCTATCCATTCTAGGCATCTTTCCCCTTTCAAACTGTAAACATTTAAATTTATATTTGATCTAAAACATTTTTTACAAGAGTTGCTGAATTAGAAGGCACATTGATCTGACAGATGTATCAAATCAATTAGCCTGGAGGATTAGAAACAATATTTAACCATTCAAAGTCACCTGTTGTAAGTCACTGTGATTCAGTCACCTATCATAAGTGCCATCAAATGAAAAAGGGTAAATTTTGTCCTAATTATTCTACCTTGTAATAGCACTACTGTGGTAAAAGTGAAGCACCAAAATGTTTTGTTTTGTTTTGTTTTCTCTTCAAATACGGGCTGGCTAGAGGTGGTGGGAAATTATTTATATCTGAAGTTTTTCTCTTGAGTAGCCAATAGATAATAAGGCCATTAACTCAGATTGAGATTAAACAGAGGGTTATTGCTCTGTTTACCTGCCTCCTTAGACTTGGGGGCAAATATGTCCAATTTAGAGATTATTTTGAGATGGTTGAGATGTATGAAAGACATGTACTTCAGTTGCTTAGCAGGTAATTGTGCAGTTGAATAGCAGTCCGATATGACACCAAAAGCACAGGCAACAAAACAAAATATAGACAAACTGGAGTTAATGAAAATTGGTTTTTAATTGTGCATCAAAATATAGTATGAATACAATAAAAAAGCAGCCCAGAAAATGGAAGAACATTTTTGCAAATCATATATCTGATAAAGGATTAATATCCAGAATATATAGAGAACACCTCAAACTTCAAAAAAAAAGAAAAGATTTAAAAAATGGACAAAGGTATACACCCAGTACTGGGATTGCTGGATCGAATGGTAAATTCTGCTTTTAGTTCTCTGAGAATTCACCATGCTATTTTCCACAGTGGCTGAACTAATTTACACTCTCACCAACAGCATGTAAGTGTTCGCTTTTGTCTGCAACCTCACCAGCATCTGTTCTTTTTTTACATTTTAATAATAGCCATTCTGACTGGTGTGAGATGGTATCTCACTGTGGTTTTGATTTGCATTTCTCTAATAATCAGTGGTAATGAGCTTTTTTCCATATGATTGTTAGCCACATGTATGTCTTCTTTTGAGAAGTCTCTATTCATTTCCTTTGCCCCCTTCATAATGGGGTTGTTTTTCTCTTACAAATTTGTTTAAGTTCCTTATAGATGCTGGATATTAGACCTTTGTCAGAGGCACAGTTTGCAAATATTTCCCCCATTCTATAGGTTGTCTGTTTACTCTGTTGATAGTTTATTTTGCTGTGCAGAAACTCTTACATTTAATTAGATCTTATTTGTCAATTTTTGCTTTTGCTGCGATTGCTTTGGTGCCTTTGTCATGAAATCTTTGCCCGTTCCTATGTCCAGGATAGTAGTGCCTAGGTTGTCTTTCACGGTTTTTATAGTTTGGGGTTTTAGATTTAAATCTTTAATCCATCTTAAGTTGATTTCTGTATATGGTGTAAGGAAGAGGTCCAGCTTCACTCTTCTGCATATGGCTAGCCAGTAATCCCAGCACGATTTATTGAATAGGGAGTCATTTCCTTATTGCTAGTTTTTGTCAGTTTTGTTGAAGATCAGATGGTCGTAGATGTGCAGCCTTATTTCTTGGCTCTCTATTCTGTTCCCTTAGTCTATGTGTCTGTGTTTATACCAGTACAATGCTATTTTGGTTACTGTAGCCTTGTAGTGTAGTTTGAAGTTGGGTAACGTGATGCCTCCAGCTTTGTTCTTTTTGCTTAGGATTACCTTGGCTATTCAGTCACTTTTTGGATTCCATATGAATTTTAAATAGTTCTTTCTAGTTCGGTGCACAATGACATTGGTAGTTTCATGGGCACAGTGTTGAATTTGTAAATTGCCTTGGGCAATATAGCCATTTTAATTATATTGATTGTTCCTAACCATGAGCATGGGATGTTTTCTATTTGTTTGTGTCTTCTCTGATTGCTTTGAGCAGTGTTTTGTAATTCTTATTGTAGACATCTTTCACCTCCCTGGTTAGCTGTATTCCTAGGTATTTTATTCTTTTTGTGGCATTTGTGAATGAGATTGCCTTTCTGATTTGGCTCTTGGTTTGACTGTTGTTGATGTATAGGAATGCTAGTGATTTTTGCACATTGATTTTGTATCATGAAGCTTTGCTGAAGTTGTTTATCAGTGGGAGGAGCTTTTGGGCCAAGACTGTGAGGTCTTCTAGATATACATTCATGTCATCTGCAAACAGAGATAGTTTGACTTCCTCTCCTCCTATTTGGATGCCTTTATTTCTTTATCTTGGCTGACTGCTCTGGCTAGGGCTTCCAATACTACGTTGAATAGAAGTGGTGAGAGAGGGCATCCTTGTCTTGTGCCAGTTTTCATTCTACCATAAAGACATATGCATGTAAATGCTCATTGCATCAGTAGTCACAATAGCAAAGACACGGAATCAACCTAAATGCTCATCAATGACAGGTGAGGTATCAGATGCCCACAAGCTAGAGAACCAGAAGCTGAAGCTGACCAAAGAAGCAGCTCGGGCTGAGATTGAACAGTTCTGCCTACAGAGGGAGGAAGAGTTCAAGGCCAAGGAAGCCATGGCACTAGTATCCCATGGCAGCTGCAGCAATGAAGTGGAGAGGGTGACCCAGGAGAAGAGATTTTACTCCAGATCTACTTCCCACTGGGAAGGTATGAAATCTTGATTAACCTCTTGGCCTTTGTCTGCAACATCTGGCCAGAAATCTATAAAACTACTGCATAAATGGATACTAGAAGGAAGAATTGCCTGTTTCATGGATTGGCATTTTACATGCGCTCACAAAATATGAAGCTTTAGCAAAGCTTGAATTATATTCTTATGAAAAGTCATTAAATTATTTCTGTATGTTATGCAGTAGGTCCCTTCACACTTTGGAAAGTAACAAATCTAGCTTCTTTGTACCGACTTAGAAGTTATCTAAAGATTTCATCTTTTAACCTCATATGTCTTAGAAATTTAATGGGTTATTGTCTGTTTCCTATGCCTTTTGGTTCAAGCAACATATATGTCAATGTTGCCTGAGCCAAAAGGCATATCTAGTAAAAAATTTATTTGAAGGAAGAAAGACGTTAAATATTTTTCCCCCTAATGCTCTCTTGAAGGTCAAGGGCTTTATCACTGAAAAAGTAGTAGTTATTTGTAACGTGTGTGAAATGGCAGCCAGCTTTCAAGTAGTTCATTCCTGCAGATGGTTAGAAAAATGAATACTAGTATAATTGTTTGGGTTTCTTTTAGTTTCTCTTAATTAAAAATACCAGATGACAGAATTCAAGAATTTGTTACATGTTATTAGTTGGTGTACCAGTAATCACATAAAAGTAAAGACTCTTTGTCATGCAAAAAATGGACAAAGACTTTAATAGACATATCTTTAAAAACTACAAATGGCTAATAAGAACATAAAATGATGTTCACCATCTCTAGTCACTAGGGAAATGCAAATAAAAACAACATACCACCTCACAACATTAGGGTGGCTACTATCAAAATAGCAGAAAATAGCAGGTAATGGCAAGAATATGAAGTATTTGGAAGCCTTCTGCACCGTTGGCGGGAAAGTAAAGTGTTATAGCTGCTCTGGAAAACAGTGTGTTGGCTCCTTAAAAGTTAAATACAGAATTACCATGTAATCCAGCAGTTCTACTTCCAGATATATATACCCAAAAGAAGTGAAAGCACAGTCTGGAACAGATATGAGTACACCTATGTTCATAGCAGCATTATTTACAGTAGCTAAAACATGGAAACAACGCAAGTGTCCATTGACAGATGAATAAATAACAAATATAGTATACACATACAATGGAATATTATTCAGCCTTAAAAAGGAAGAAAACTCTGATATATGCTAGAACATGGAGGAAACTTGAGAGCATTATGCCAAGTGAAATAAGCCATATTCACACACAAAAATGACTGTATGAATCCGCTTATATGAGGCCCCTAGAGTGGTCAGAATCAAAGAGACAGAAAATAGAATAGTGGTTACCAGGGGCTGGGGGAAGAAGAAATAGGAATTGTTTAATGGGTATACAGTTTCACTTTCACATGATGAAACGAGTGCTGCAGATGAATGCTGGTGATAGTTGCAGACATTACAAATGTATTTAATACTGCTGAATTGCACACTTAAAAATCACTAAGATGGCAGATTTTATGTGTATTTTGTCACAATTTAAAAATTGGAGAAAAAGCAGTCAGATATAAAGTCCATCAAAGGAACTAAGAAGAAAGTAATCAGAGAAGTAGAAGTGGAAGAAAAAGAAATCAGCCTTAAAACCAGAGAAATAATTTGAATAAATGCCTATTGATCTGAGACCTATTAAAAATCAGAGATTCAACATTACTCTTCTGAGGCGCATCGTGTTACCTCTCTGAATGAAAAGGAGACAGCTATATTTTCTGAAGTCATAATTAACACATGTATTTGTTTAATGAGATTTATATGCAAAATTCTTGAATGATGGTAAATTGAAGCCTATATAAAAGTACGATAACCTTAATGACATAACATTTATCTTTTTATTTTTAAAAGGATACCAGTGCAGAACATGTAGGTTTGTTACATAGGTATACATGTGCCATGGTGGTTTGCTGCACCTATTAATCCATCATCTAGGTTTTAAGCCCCTCATGCATTAGCTATTTGTCCTAATGCTCTCCATGCATTTTACTTAACCAATAGCTAACAACCCAGTTAGAATGAAAAGTTGTGAGAGAGAAAATGAGTTTGTTAAGTTCACCAGCAAACAAATCTCAAAGATTGTAATGGTAACAATAATTTTTTATAAATAAAAAATAAGTGATATAAGCAGGATAGCTGGAACTGAGATGGGAATTTCTGTAGCATTTGGTTAACTTCCAGCAAATGACTGATTCTCTAGTAATCAAAATGAAAAAGGAAATCAGGTAGGTTTATAATATATACCACCACACGTTCTATGATGCACAGTACTCACCAATTCAACTTTCTTGTGGATTAATTAGCAATGTGAATACTCAGCATATATTAATGGTTTACAAGTAAGAAATTACAAACGTTCTGCAGGTTCAAAGGATCTCAAAACAGCTCAAGGGACTAGTATAAAACATGGTGAGCTTTTAGAAGAGCACACCTGTTAAAATTAGATGCTGTCAAAAGCAGCGATTAGAACAGAGAGCATTAAAAATCTGTTGTGTTTGGGTTTTGAGGACATTACCATTAGAGAAAGTTAGGAAAAGAGCTCTTGAACTCTTCTGACTTCTTTTTTCCAGACAGAATGAAAAACATAAAAACAAATGCTTAGAACACACAGAATACTCACTGAACAAAACATTTCCCAGCCCAACTTCAAGTAAAAGCCCATTCAGATGAGTGCATAGCTACAACATTGAATAGAGTTATGAAGTATGCTAGGACAAGAACAGCACCAAGTGTCCTCATGGAGTGAGATGGCAACTGAATTGCAGGTCTTGTGAGTCCAGTTCTCAGAGAAAAGTGGACTCATAATTCTAAATTGTTCCAGAAAAGAAAACTAATGAGAAGTTTGTTTTCCATGTAGGTCCTCATTGTCATATGTGTCAGAAGGAGAACTAGAGAAACATAGTATATTTCTCCTCTTCTGAAAATGCAGACATGCCTGTGTATGGGACCATTCTGTGGTCGGCCAGCCTTGTGTACCCTCCTAAATCTTCCTAAGGTTCTCATAACCTAAAATTCATAATTTGTGACCTAATCAGAGCCCATTTACAATATTCACTACTGGGGACTTGAACTGTTTTAATGAGAAAAGTGCCTCCTTCACATTAAAAGACCAAGTTACACTAATTTTCAACATCTTCTGCAAGCATACCTTGACGATGGCCATGTAATTTAGTTACCTCATTAAAAGTAACAGCAAGAAGCACAATTACTTTTGCACCCACCTAATACATGACTTTTTCTCTCTGAATCTCACTTGCTGGATTGTGGGGATACCACTGTAGATTCAGTTCAGTCTTTGGGACATGCATATTAGGGTTCCTATTGAGGTTTCCTTATGTTGGCACATGAATAAGCAGAATGTGCCCTCTGACCCAAACTCCCATGGAGGAGTAGGCACCAACACAGGTGGCTCTCAGGGCAGTGTTTTTAGGGTAATAGAAGCTACCTACCTGAAGAGACTGAAGTGTTGCCCTTGACACCCTGAAGTTGGCCAGTCAGCTCTTTTCTGTCTAAATAGAACCTTCTATAAGAAGAGGCTATTTCCATTTGACCCAGCCATCCCATTACTGGGTATATGCCCAAAGGATTATAAATCACGCTGCTATAAAGACAAATGCACACGTATGTTTATTGCGGCACTATTCACAATAGCAAAGACTTGGAACCAACCCAAATGTCCATCAATGATAGATTGGATTAACAAAATGTGGCACATATACACCATGGAATACTATGCCACCATAAAGGATGAGTTTATGTCCTTTGTAGGGACATGGATGAAGCTGGAAACCATCACTCTCAGCAAACTATCGCAAGGACAGAAAACCAAACACTGTTATGTTCTCACTCATGGTGGGAATTGAACAATGAGAACACATGGACACAGGAAGGGGAATATCACACACTGGGTCCTGTCATGGGGTGGGGGGAGGGGGGAGGGATAGCATTAGGAGGTATACCTAATGTAAATGACGAGTTAATGGGTGCAGCACACCAACATGGCACATGTATACATATGTAACAAACCTGCACATTGTGCAAATGTACCCTAGAACTTAAAGTATAATAAAAAAAAAAAAAAGAGGCTAGTTCCTTGTGATGTCTCCAAAAGTTAGAATGCAACCACAACATTATTTGGTGCACAAAACACTGCCTAGATATATATTTTTATTTGTATTTTTCATGTTTAGAAAATGAAATTAATGACATTTATCTCTAATATGTATGTCGTTGTGTATGTGTATGTGTGTGTTGTGTGTGTATTTTTGTGTACGTATGCACTTTCCAGCCAAACCCTCACCAGCTGCTGTTTTATTATCCCATATTTTGCCATTTATTTACAACAAATGGTTTATCCATCTGGCCATAAGGAGAACTTTCATAAACATGAGCATCTGACTATAACATTACTTACACTGCATTTGTGTTCAAAAACTGTCCCCCAAACCCTTCTTTAATATTTCATGTTGTATTTTTAAAAAAGAGATTATATAATTATCTTCTACATGTCGAAAAGACCTATTACCACAGTTGCCAGGTGATTATTGATTTTGGAAGCAACTTTCAAATTTTACATGAAGAATGTCATTTAACTTCAGAATAGAAGGTAGGCTTAACATTCACTATAAAACAGCCATGATCCACTCTTTGAAAATAGCATAGAATGCTGGGTCAGCCTTCATCACTTCTGTAATTTGATTCAGTGAACTGTGGCCATAAACTTCAAAGGCACAGGGACAACTTGGAGGCAGTTCAACAGATAGCAATGGAATCAGAGTTTCAGAACTAGAAGGGATACTCAGATCAATGCATTCTCCTAACTGCACAGAGGAGAAATAGATAGATTGGAAAGATAGCTAAAGAAAATATTCTCAGAAAAAGGGTTATTTTTTGTGTTGAAAGAGAAGGCAAGAGTATCTTCCAATTACAAATATGTAGATGAAAATAGCGTATAAGGATCTTTGCCACTACCCACCACACCACATACACACACATACACACACACACACACAAAATCACAATCATAATCACATGTAGCAGCAATATATACCCAAATCAAGACAAAAAGTGGAAAGGAATTATGCTGTAAGTTGAGCCAAATGCAAAATAAATTAGTAAATACCCAAGGATGTGAGCTGTTGTTCTGACTATCTAAAGAACTTAAGCATTGAAATCTTTACTTTTTAGTGGTGAAAATATTAGCAATTAGCAAATATTTTAGATTTTGAAATACTTTTTTTTCTTTTTTCTTTTTTTGAGACAGAGTCTCGCTCTGTTGCCCACGCTGGAGTGCAGTGGCATGATCTCGGCTCACTGCAACCTCCACCTCCCAGGTTCACGCCATTCTCCTGCCTCAGCCTCCCAAGTAGCTGGGACTACAGGCGCCCACCAGCACGCCCAGCTAATTTTTTGTATTTTTAGTGAAGAAGGAGTTTCACCATGTTAGCCAGGATGGTCTTGATCTCCTGACCTCGTGATCCACCTGCCTCGGCCTATCAAAGTGCTGGGATTACAGGCGTCAGCCACCACACCCGGCCGATTTTGAAACACTTTTTTACATATTTCATTAAGTCGACACAATAATCATGACACAGGTATTAATATTCACATTTGTCATACATGAAAACTGAAGGTCAGAGAATATGTAATTTAACAAAAACTGCACAGTTTATAAATGACAGTATCAGAAATCAATTTAGGTGTTCTGATTTAAGATATTAGTCATTTCTTTGTGTCTAGTGAGCACTTCTTTGGAGGTAAAGAATAGTGATTTAAAATAATACTTTGGAAAACACGGGGCCCTTTCATGCCTTTCTTAAAAACAGCAAATGTGGAAACAGGACAAACTAACTGGAAAAGGGGGCTTATCTAGCACTGCCTTTTCCTAGAACAGCCAGCAGAAGTGCTTTGGTATCTCTTGATGATAGCACTGCCCTGTGTGTGTGACAACAAAAGAGATAACAACATATCAACATATCAAGAGATAACATGCATAACAACAACCCATCCTAAGCCAAGGCTGGGTTTTAGAAATGTTGCCGAATCATTAAAAAAAAAAAAAAGTTTAGGTTTTCCAATGAAAAATTCAGTTGTTTGGGAAAAAAGACTCAAGCCTACACGGTTAATCCCAGGTAAATTAGTGTTGTCTAGTGGAGGGAACATAGGTTTGAGAGCAGTCAGATTCATAATCAAATCCAGGCTTAACTCCTCACTCTTGGGTGCATTGCTCTATTTATTATTTGCTTTCATTGAACCTCAGTTACACCACCTATAAATGGTGGGAAGTGCCTGTTTCAAAGGGATAGTCTGAGGCTCAAATGAGATTGCCTGTGTAAACTGCTTTCTACCAGCCCCTCCAGGAGTGCCATTCTGTTATTTTGTGTAGTTATGCACAAGACCTCAACCCCATGCAGACATACTTAGGGTTAGAGTGTTAGCATTAGAAACAGAGTTAGGGTCAGCATTAAGGATTTAGAGATCTTTATTTTCTTCTCTTAATAATTAGAATGCACAATTACTTTATTTCTTTTGTGAGTGTCATATGACTTACATGCCTAGCAACAGTGACCAACACAACTAAGTTGTTTAAAAAGTATTGTTTTTAATGTTACTGAATTTCCTGCTGTCCAGATATTGTCTAGTGCCAAAAATTGCATGTCATAGCTTTTCTCTAGAACTCACTCAGTAAAAGATCAGCTACAAAATATTATTTCTACATCTGGAGAACTCATGTGTGGCATGAGAGTTTCTTTTAAGTCCTGCATATATGAGCGAATAATGATCTGCCCACATCTGAACAAGCTGTGCAAAATGCTCCAACTCTATACCTCCTGTACTGCTATTTTTCTACAGATAGTGACGTGCTATAAAATAACAATTATTAAGAATTTGATTATGATTGGTATGGATCTTGAAAACAGCCTGAATTTAGATTATTTAAACTTTATTATTTAAAACCTATGCATTTTCAAGTACCCTTTGGCTAAGCTACCAATGAGGGTAGGATTTAATATTTATTGAGCATCTACTGTGAATTAAATATTCTTTATGTATTAGCATTGAATTCTCACTAGATCACATATCAGTATTCTAAGTTATAGATAGACCCAGTGATTGAATGGCTCAAACATAATGCAGGCTCATTTCTTGCTTACGTAAGCTACTGGGTGTGTTTTCATGATTATAGCTCTTGTCCAGGCCATCATTTAGGGTGAGTTCTTTTCATCTGATGGCTCTGCCATCCCCTACTGCCTCATTATCATTTGAATCCAGTTAGAAGAAGGGAGAATGTCATGTTAAAGGTTTTATGGCCAGGTTTAGAAGTGGCACACAGCCCTTCCACTCCCATTCTGTAGGACAGAATTAGTCACATGTCCATACTCAGTACAAGGGATGCTGAGAAATGTTTTCTACCTACATCCAAAGAAAGAGTACCTTAGGCTCACAGTGTTAAATAAATAATTTGTGGTAATGACTAGGTTTTGGACTCAGGCTTATCTAACTCCAAAGTTCATGTTGTTTCTGCGATCATAAGCTGCCTATCAGATTTTAAGACTTATGTTTCTACCACACTACGGCTCAAAATTTGTTGTACATTTTCTCCTGTTCATCCTGTTACTGAAGAAGTCATAATAAGTGACTCCTAAATTCAATATTCTTAGATGTAAAAATTTCTATTGCAAGTGGCTACTTCTCTTTTGATCTTTTAAGTGTGCATTCTAGAAGGGGAACAAATCCACCAATGTTTGTATTAAATATTAAATGAGGGTTACCTAAGACCCAAAGGCTTGGACCCTCATCTTTCACTCAGGAAAATGTGAGTGTGCCCTAAGAGTAGAAATGCAAACATTCTACATGAAAATAAACAAAACCAGCAGTTAACTACAAGTATAATTTTGTGGAAGCCACAGAAATGCAGTTCTCAGCTCTGATTCAACAGATTCATTCCTGCAGGGAGCACAGCATGCATGGCTAACAGGCAGCCCCAGCCAACCCCCGTCGGGATCTCCACTGCAGGCACACGGAGACCACACTTCCCTCAGGATTCTCCCAGGCAGACACAGAAGGGACACGAAGGAAGTCCAATCCTGCAGATCCACAGAACCCTCTGATGGGAATCTTTGGCTCACGAACTCCACATCACTGTGACCAAATGTTCTGAGAACAGCACTAGGGTCTGAGAGCCTTCTTTTTTTTTTATTTTATTATTATACTTTAGGTTTTAGGGTACATGTGCACAATGAGATACCATCTCACACCAGTTAGAATGGCCATCATTAAAAAGTCAGGAAACAACAGGTGCTGGAAAGGATGTGGAGAAATAGGAACACTTTTACACTGCTGGTGGGACTGTAAACTAGTTCAACACTGTTGGTGGGACTGTAAACTAGTTCAACCATTGTGGAAGTCAGTGTGGCGATTCCTCAGGGATCTAGAACTAGAAATATCATTTGACCCAGCCATCCCATTACTGGGTATACACCCAAAGGACTATAAATCATGCTGCTATAAAGACACATGCACACGTATGTTTATTGCAGCACTATTCACAATAGCAAAGACTTGGAACCAACCCAAATGTCCAACAACGATAGGCCGGATTAAGAAAATGTGGCACATATACACCATGGAATACTATGCAGCCATAAAAAACGATGAGTTCATGTCCTTTGTAGGGACATGGATGAAACTGGAAAACATCATTCTCAGTAAACTATCGCAAGGACAAAAAACCAAACACCGCATGTTCTCACTCATAGGTGGGAATTGAACAATGAGCCTTCTTGTCAGGTCTCCCTTCCTCCCAACTCTCACTTAACATTGTCGGTCTCAGGCCTGCAATGCGGTACGCAGGCCTACCAACACCTGCTCTTTTATTCTTATGTATTTGTCTCAATAAATCTCTTGCTTGTCTAATCCTTTTTGAACATTTATTTCTGGAGGACTTAAATTGACGCAAATATTAAGTTGAACTCAATATTTGTAGATGCTAAAAGCGCATCAATTTATAAATATACACACTCATATACACACATTTACAGTGAGAGAAAGGGATGTCTAAGCCCCAAAGTAAGCAAAATGCTGGAAACAAACAAACAAAAAAAATAGGAATAATCTCACTAAAGTCAGGAACAAAACGAGTGTAACTACTATAAAAGCCAACATGTAATGTTGTAAATGAAGAACTAAGCAAAAATGAAATAAAATGAAAAGAATTACAGTAATAAAAATTCAAAGTAAAAAGACTGTTAATTTTACCTGATCTGATTATGCCTGAAAGTCACAAATGGTAATAAAAAATACTGCAAACAGTAAGTTCATAAAAATTGTAGAAAACAAGAATAATACTAATACTAAAAAATCAGTTGTTTTTACACGTGCAAACAATAGCCAGTTAGAAAGTATAATAGAAGGAAATGTCCTGTAGTATAAAAGTAAATTATAAAGCCCCTAGGAATAAATTTAATAAGGCCTGTGTAAATCTATATGAAAACAATTTTAAAACACAACTGAAAAACGAAACTTAAGAATTGAACAAAAGACACGATATGTGTTCATGGAGAGGAAGATTCAACATCGTACAAGAATTATTTCTCTGTTAAGTTTATTTGCTTCTTTGAAACGTACCCAACAAAATACCACAATTATATTATTTAGAATTAGGACAGTGATTACAACATTAATACAGATAAATAAACAATGTAGTGAAGAAATATTTGAAACAGCAGAGCAATGAAGAATCACTGGTTTTACTAGATATCAAAATATTATAAGGCATTAATAACAAAAAATAAGATGGTATTGATGCATAAATAGGCCATCAAATGTAACTCAGAATCTAGAAAACCTAGCAAAATCCCAATTCAAAAAAAAATTCCTTTTAAAAAAACGGAGTTTAGTATGAAGTAAAAGTTGTTTCCACCTTTTAAAATCAGTAGGGAAAAGGGGACTACTAAAATTGGCAAGAATAACTAAGTAGACATTTGGAAAAAGCATAAAGTTAAATTCATATGCCACACTCTACACCATGATAAATTTCCAATGATCAAAAATCTATATGTGAATTAATTAAGCTGAGAAACTACTAGAAGAAAACATGGCTAAATTCTTTGTAATATTAAAATAAGAAAAGTCTTCTTTATTAATACTCAAAACTCAAAAGCCATAAATCTGATAAATTTAACCACATGAGAATCAAAATTTCCTTCAGGTAGAAAGTTTATATAAAACAAAATCAAGCTAAGGTGCAGCTAACTGTCAGGGAACAGGGAAAGGGACTGAGGAGTGCTCAAATTTCCCACTAGGGTCAAGCCTGGCTAATTAAATTAATGAGAAACCAACCCAAATCCCAATAGGAAGGAAATGAACAGACAGTTCACAAAAAAGAAAATGGAAATGATGCCTAAACACACGAAACAATGTTCATATTTACATATAATGAGTGAAATGCTAACTAAAATTGAATTCAAATACATTTTTCTCCAGATATTTTTTAAAAATCTATGTTTTGATAACTGACTCTGGGCTATGGTTTGAATGATATTGATTGCTCCAAAATTCATGAAACTTGACCCCCAATGCCACAGTATTAGGAGGTTTGGCTTTTGGGAGTTTACTGAGTCACAAGGGTACTGGCCTCACAGTGGGATTAGCTGTTCTCATCAAAGGACTTGATAGAGAAAGTTAACCCCTTTTTGCCCTTCCACTCTTCTGCCTCATGAGGATGTCGTAAGAGAAGGTGCTATCTACAGAGCAGGTCCTCACCACACATCAAACCTGCTGGCACCTTGATCTCAGCCTTTTCAGCCTCCAGAACTGTGACAAATAAGTTTCTGTTCTGTATAAAGTACCTGGTCTCAGGTATTTTGTTATAACAGCAGACTCAGACACCCTCTTATGAGGTTATAGGGAAACAGGTGCTTTCATATATTGCTGGGCTAAATTAGTACCATCTTTTCTGAGGGCAAGCTGGCAATGTCATCATTATGAAAATCAACCCAGAAATTACATCCTGGGAATTTAACTGCACAAATATGAAATGATGTAAGGCTCTTTACTGAAGTATCTTTTATGGCCACCAATAGGAAACAACTCAGATGGTTAATAAATGATGACAACTTCTCACAATGCAATGTGATACTGCTTAAAGGAGTGAAAAAACTGTATCCAAACATGGAAATATTTCCTTCCAAAATACTTCAAATAGAGACCAAAATATACAGTAATGTGTGCGATATGATACACACACCTTCTGGATATAAAAAAGGAAATAAGAATGCACATGTGTGTATATGTGTACCGGCAAAATGAAACCCTGGAAGAAAACATAAGAAACTAATGATCATGGTTACCTACAGGGGGAGCAGGAAGAGGTGTGCAGATGAGGGATGAAAATGAAGGCAAGACCTTTTATTCTACACATTTTTATAACTTGATTCTGCATTCAAATTTTTTGATCATCTATTCAGTTTCTATAATCATAAGAAGAGTACCAGAGCAAGCAAAGGTTAAAATATATATATTCATATATTTCAAAAATGTTTATTCAACAACCACAGTGTAGCAAGAGCTGAACCAGGCAACGAAGAATAAAAGATGGCAATTCCAGTATTTAAGGAGCATACAGTATAGTGAAAGAAACTGACAAACACTCATGACCTAGATTTAAAACTTGAATGATTGAGCAAAGGAAACTGCACCAGTAGAAACAGAAAAGTCAAAAGGGAAAGCCACTTTAAGAAATAATATAGCTGATAGGAGATATTCTACAATTTGATGAAGGATTTATGCAAATTGAAAATTCCATCAGTTAGTGGATAAAAGACTGGCTGGATTTTGAGTGTTATTTTGAGGCTGAAAATATAGGAGAGAAAGTAAAAAGAGAAGGGAATTCATAGGAAATCCTAGCCAATGTCCACATGTACTGGCCTTAGGACATTTTTCCTTTCATTGAAGTTTCCATTCAAGATTCTGCCCTGAAAAAGTAGCCTCAATAAACATAGGATTGAAGTATTTTTCATATACAACTAAACAAAAGGCTTAAGACTCATAACAGTCTCTGTCAAAACATCTATCTCTTTAAAATGATAATCATAATTTTAAAAACCCACAGTAAGATAGTCTATGATATGATATTCCTGAAGCTGTACATCTGACATCTGGTGAGATGTCTAGTACCATTTTATGATTTATGATACAGGAAATCTGAAGATCCTTTGGATATGGTATGATTCATGTAAAAAAGACACTTTGATTCAAATCCATTTACTTTTATTTTTGATCATTCAGAGAAATTATTTCATGTCGAATATTAATTCTTCCAAGAACCATCTGGTAGGGCACGATGCTAATGAGGCCAAAGTTGCTGGTTCAATCGGTACACTGCAGACAGGCGCCACAGAGGGAGAAGCTTCTTTTGTATGCACCTCTAATCAAGTCCAGCTGTCTTCCAATTTTGACACTGGGCACAAAGGGGCCCAGGTGAGAGAAGGCGAATTCCTGATGAGGAATCATCATCCACAAAAAGTAGCCGAAATTTCTTAGTTAATCTTACATCTCACAACATGACAGGCTGTGGGCTCAGTCATCTACATTCGTCCTTGAGGGTTTTTTTTTTTAATGTAAGAGAATATTATTCAAGTAAGTATATCACAAATGATTCATTCAACCAGGATAAAGGGAAAATGCAAGGTAACGCGTGCTCAGTGCAATTGAATTCCTCCAATTTCTCCTAGGCACCATTATTGTCAACCAGATAATGCTGTGTTGCTCCTGTTCTAAATCTGAACATAACTTTACCATGCAGGAAAATAAACTCACAAACAAAAATACATTTTCAGACTCCATCAAGAGTTCTGCCAAGCATAGAGTTTACAAGTGTAACAATGGCAGCTGTTCCCACTAGTAAGAACAGCTGGGAAAAATAGAACTAGAGTCATTAGCTCTCAGATTACGATCTGCTGGAACAATGCCCAAAATATCAACACTGACACTGAGTGACAGCATTTAGCCTCTGATAACCTCATTTAAATTTCCATTTCATTTCACTAAAATGCATTAACAGTGTCACATATTCAAGAATAAACAAAACATTTCAGAATTATTCCAACAATATATGTGGAAATCTGTTTTCTTTTAGAGACTTTGAACTGCCTGTATTCAAGATTAGCAAATATCGAGTCACTTCATTCCTGAGACCACCATCTAAAGGAAGCGCACTTTTTTGGAAGAGAAGTAATAGAATGGATATATATTGTTCAAGCTATCCATGTAATACAATCCAAGTTTGATTATTACAGTTAGAAAATCGGCACCACAATGTCCAGAAGATCAGGGATAGAGAAACATCCTGTCAATCTTATGCTCTATGGGCATGAGTGAAGATTATGAATTCAGAAAGTAAGTTACATTTACAAACCACTCGTGTATACAGAATACATCTATGTATGACTCTGCAAAAAGCAAGTAGAATATAAAATAATACAGAAATAATAACCTCTCTATGAAGGAGAAGCTATAGGAATGACAAAGATAGAAGGCAAATGAACAAGAGGATGTCCTAGAAGTCAAGTACAAAGAAAGCCTGCTGAGGAGTCAGCAGTGGTCCGTGGCATGTGATGGATGACTCTTCATTTGTACTGCATATGGCCTTAACATCTTTTCGGAAAGTATGAGCAAACAAATGTAAATACTATAATTGTGAATGCACCATTATAGAAGATAAAACTCCCAAGAATGACTTAAAGGAATCAGAAAAGAGAACAACGCATTCTGTAAAAGAAATGATATTTATTGTTTCTTGTTATTGAGAATATCATAGAGCAAAGAACACTCCAGCCAGTGTCAGGTAGCTGCAGAGATTATTTTACTACCTGCAGAACAGTTATAAAAGACTAGATTCTGTAAGTATTTGATATTAAAATCTATCTGGAAAATTGAGACAGGAAAAAAACAGGTGGCATCTGTAAGCATCATGCATCCCCTTCTGTTCCTGTAATTCCATGTTTAATAGAAAATTTTAATTCAAACACACTAGGTGACTGACGAGGTTACAGTGACATAGATATCCCAAAGCGTGAGTTTCACAATCAGGAAGAACCCAGGTTTATCCCATAAGTCATAGTTGTCAATGTTTTTCAGGTGGTTCCTACATGCTCAGGAAGTTTTTGGTGGGCTGCACATGGATTGTTTTCTCACAAAATTCTCCTAGCCACCCTAAGATTTCATATTATTGTTACCCTCATTATATAGATGAGGAAAATCTGCCACAGCCATGTTAAGTAACTTGGGTAAGGTCACGGAGTTGGTAAGTGGCAGAGGTAAACTATAAAGTATCTCACTTCCTCCAAAATGTCACTATCTGGATGACTACAAAAGTCACTACACTTCTTGGCATCGCATTATGCTTTTCTGTACAACATCAATGAATCTCATGTCCTACTCACAAGGGTGTTATGGGATAACATCAAAACCATTGCCTTCTATAAAACAGGGACTCAATGCCCCTGACATCTTTATGACCATCATTAAAGATTATCAAGCACTTGAAACAAAAACCTTCTTAAATGTCTAAAATGAGGAAACCCTCTTGATTGCAGCTGACTGATAGCTGGAGACTCTTGTAAAGCCATCTTCTGTTTACATTGTATGGAAAAGCAGCTACTTGTCCTGAGTTCCACACCTTCCTGCTGTAACCTCCCACTGTGACTTTTCCTTTCCTCCACATTGATCAAATAAACCAAGAAATTTCTACATATTAGAGGTGCTAAAGGGAGAAGGCAGTAAGTCCAGACATGGGGAAGGGGCTGGATAGCTGCATATATAATTATTAATTGACTATATTTATTTCTTCAGGGACAAAGACAGCCTTAACGTTTCCCTCAGTTAAATCCAACTTTAGTCAGGTTTCTTCCTGACTCTATGCCCCTGACCTCCTTTTTCATAGAAAAACTTTAGAACACTTGCAATTGGAAACTCTCTCTGTGTCTCGTTAAGATATAAATCTTCTCCCAACCTCTTGCAAGTTTTACAACTAAGGAATGTCTTTTTCAAGGACCTGGGAGCCATCACTGAAATGGCATCATCCAGAAGGAGTCCCTATCTCCCAGTCTCTGTGAAAGGGCAGGAGCCAAACTTCCATCAGCACCAGTTGGGAAACACAGGTGGCCTGGTCCCACTGACCAACCTCCCGTCATGTCATTCAGTACTTTTCCACTAGTTCACTCCAGTGTTTAAAACCTCGCCCACCTTTCATTTTAAGGGTGTGGAGTTTAGTCTCTCTCCCAGTTGCAATAGTCTTGAATAAAGTCTTCCTTGCCTGTTTAACTCTGTCTGGTGCAAGTTTCTTTGACAGTGGTGGATTTTACATTCACTTGAGAGAGCAGAAACTAGGCAGGAAGAGGAAAGAAAATTATGTAGTGGATTTTCTAATGAGATAAAAAAATGGAGGCTGCCTTAGTATGAGCTTTGTATGTAAAAGTGCCAGCACCTCCATGACATCTTGATTGGGTCATGAAAGGAGTCATCCCCGAGCATGCAGACATCATGGGAAGAACTGAAAGTGGGATGGGGGGTGGACTAGGCATGAAAAATAAATGACAGCTTTAAATAAGAACAATTATAAAATTTATACTCTACAAGAATAGACTTTTATGTAGATTAAAATGCATTTAAATGCAAATTCAAGGCATATTTTTATGTAAATTGATATGTGGTCTTCTTGTCTATTTCATATATTTGGCTGTGACCTTGTAAAGACCTTAGCGACAATTCCTCTCTACTGCTTTAGAACTGTTAGGCAAGGAGAGATCTATTGTGAGCTCCTCTTCAAGTAACTGGGTGAGTTTTGGGGAGGAAGAAGGGAAACTTTCTAATGATCTGAAATTCTGAAAGACTTAGGAGTATTTAGACCAGAGTAATATATTTAGGCCTAAATACTCAAGAGTTCCCCAGGATAGTTTCCATCCTGATGGGCTAGTATGGAATTCAGAGCTCTCAGTAAACACTAAAACCCAGTGCCTACCCAGGATCATTGATGGAGACTGGGGAACAGAGCTGACCTTTCTTGGGGCAGATGAATGCTTTGAAAGTGTCTGACACTCCTTGAAAGAACAACACGTGCCTATACCATCTCCCTTCCACCATGAGAGCTTTGGGTTAGAACTCAGATGAATTTATATTTAAAATCCTGGCTATGAGAGCTTGGGCAAACAAGAAAACTTATCAAAGCTTCAGGTTTCCAATATATAGATTGATTGATAGATGATGGAGATAGACAGATAGATAGATAGAGTTCCTTCATTTGAGAGAAATAAAAATCTCTACTAAGGAGAGGTGTTGTGATACTTACTGCCATACCTGGCACAGAGAAGACACTCAATGTAGGCAGCTTCTATTGTCATTATTATTGTTACCATTATTGTGATTTTTCCAATTTTTAAAATTCCCATTTACCAATAATAAAAGGCCCACATCACTTGACTTTGGGTTCCTGGATATGTGTGTGTTCCTTAGATATCCAAAGTGTGATTTTACTTGTCAGAGAAGTGAATTTCAAGGAGCTTTGGGCCTAGATAAATTAATTTCTACTATGCAACGTTTATGATAATGACACGTACAAATGATTTGCTCAGTAAATGCATTTGAATGACTTCCCAAGTTTGATGCTGTGTTAGTTTGTCAGGGCTGCAATAACAAAGTACCATACACTGAGTGGCTTAAACAAAAGAAATTTATTTCACAGTTCTGGAGACTAGAGCTCCAAAAGCTGGGTGCTGGCAGGTTTGGTTTCTTACAGAAAGGCCCCTCTCCTTGAGGGTTGGTTTCTTACGGACAGGCCTCTCTCCTGGTCTTGTAGATGGTCATCCTCTCCCCATGTCTTTATATAATCTTCCCTCTGTATCCAAATTCCCTCTTCTTATCAGGATGCCCATCTTGTTGGATTAGAGCTGACCCTAGTGACCTCATTTTAATTTATTTATTTCTATAAAGACTCTGTATCCAAATACAGACACATTCTGAGGAACCGACCCCAACATGAATTTTGTGGCGGACACAGTTTAGTCCATAACACATGACTTAATTTTATATATGTCTATTTTATCTAATTTTCTACTTAGTGGCTTCTTTTCTTTTCCACCTCATCCATTATTGTTTCCCAATATTTATAATGTTTAATCATTATTAACTATTGAAACACCTTTAAATTTAATCTGATACAGAAATGCCCTAGTCCAGGTACCAGGTAGAGCAGGCTGGGATCTCACATAAGAATATATGGTAGAAAGAATTAGAATTTTATTTCATAGAGAGTAAGCCCTAAGTATTTTATTTCTTTATAACCTCCACAGTGTCATGCAGTACAGTAAATGCACAGCACATGCCTGTGGGAAAGATGAGTGAATCAATGAATGAATTAGCAGGATTCAAAGAGCAACAGCTGACATTTATAATCCCTCTTCTTCTAAGCACACAGAGTAATCGTGTTGCCTTGTCGAAGTCTCTTTAGAGTTGCCTGGCTGGGGAATGTTTAGTTTGAGAGAGCCTAGGGACTCACACCCATTATGGAGAAGCCTGAACTGCATCTTGAGATTTGCCAGTGTTTCCAGAGCAATTCGAGCATTGCTCCAGCAGTGTGAATTTGTGTCAGGGAAATAAAAAGCCAAGGTCTCCAGTAGACCCTGGGGAGAATGGAGACAAGAACATCGCACTATTTAAATGATTAAAGCAAGAAATTTAACAGTGAAAAGTGATAAGGCATTGCATTTTCCCTTTAAAAGGTCGAATTCTGTTTACTTTGACCAAGACCAGGCTTAATTTTAAAACAGGGAGGTGATCCAGTTTATACCAAAATACCAATATATTCAAATAATAAACTAAATTAGCCCTTCTGATTAAAAAAAGATCTTATCAAAATGCTAACCACTGTGGCATATCTGCAAAGAGAACCTTGCATAAGTTCAAAATTGTCCAATTCCATAGAGAAAGCTGTTATCTAGTTTTTTTAAACACCTGTAGCTTCCCTAACTCCACAGTTTATCCCATCTATAATTTTCAAATCCCCACCTATTCATTTTCCACTATCTCATTTCCACTTGAAAACTGAATAATTAGGAAAGAAGACAGATACATACATACATGATATCTAGACAGATAGATATCCATAGATAAAATAATAAAAACCCAATCTCCAGCTAGATAAAGAGCATTGTTCCCAGTTCACATTTCAGTTATCTTAAATGTTTTTTTGTGGGTTTATTCTTTGGGTAGGAATGTATTGGTTTTGGTTTTTATGTTTAACAAAGACAAAAGAGGAAGAGGAGAGAAAAGGCAATTGCACATTTCTAAGTGTTTTATCAGAGCCTCAGTGTAGAGGTTGTGTTATGATCCCGGGCGGAAATTTGTTTTCATCACAAACCACCTCACAGTATGATACAATTTATCATGATTGGCATCCTAGGCTCAAGGGAGAGCAGAAATAGAATTCTAGCAGCTCTGTGCATAAGGACCTATGTACTCAAGCGCATGGTTAATCCTCAGTGAAATCATTGCCATCATTGGGTGCCAGCCACTGGCTACTGACAGTAGTTGGCCCCAACTGCCCAACTTTTAAGCAGTTGGTTTGAATTCACATCGATTGATAAATATTTAGGGCAAAAATCACTCAAGCGCATAAACATACCACCCCAAACTCAACAACACAATCCTGTATGCATTTCCAATTCTTTATATAGACAGGGCATTTTACAGTTAGTTCTCCCTTTTTCTTCTTTTTAAACTGCATTTCAATGCCCCAGGTTTGTTTAAACTTCTGTCAGAATGTTGACTTGGACTGAGATTTTATTTTTAATTCAGGAAAGAAGAGGATAGAATGTCTTTAAAAGAAGAAGGAAATTCGGTGAGTTTTCTGCAATTAGCACCATAGAAGTCAGTTAAGATGCCTTCTGGAAATTTCCAATAGATACGGGGTAAGTTAGAATGACAGTAGGCAGCAAATGAAAACAGCACTTGGCAATTTGGGAATCCTTTTTTTGTGACAAACTATCTGGTAGGCAACAATTTTGGCTTTCTCTAAACTTGTATAACTTGCTGTTATTTTGGCTGATTTTGATCATTAGCACAATTGCACATAGAGAACTGTCAGTAAAATTAACTTAAGGCTGAATTCACGCCTACTTTCCCACCTCATTCTACTTAAGTACTTTCAGAAATCCATTCTTTACTTCTAGAAACCTTCCCATCATTATAGATCAAGCACTTAAAGTGAAGTTCAGACCTCAAGTCTCTCTCTCTCCAATTCATGCTTTCCTATAGACTGGATTTTTTACTTCAAGTTTATCTGGCTAAAATATAAGTACATATTCACATCACTAAATAGAATGGTCCACAAACATGCTCCACTTTCTATGTTTACTACCTTAAAAAATTGTATCATTATCCAGTTGCTCAATTCATAGCCTAGGTCCTTTTCTTCCTTCTCTTTTTCTACCGTAACACTTAACTAATCACCTTTTTTTTTTTTTTTTTCAAATTTTCCTTCTTCCATATCTCTTGTATCTGCCCATTTTTTTCATGTGCCAACACCATCCAATTCAGACCTCAGTCATTCCTCACCTGCTTATTTCAATAGCTGTGAAGAAACTTGCTTCCTTGGGCCACCCTTTCACATTAATTCTATGATGCAGCTAGTCATCTTGCCAACATGAAAATCTCTTCACGTCACTTTTACAAAGACTCCGTATAAAATCCAAATGACATGGGATAGTGAACAAACCCTTCATGGTTTGTCTCAGCAAACCTCTCCAGCCTCATTTGTCACTTCCGTAGCTAACCTTGAGCCCCAGTATTCGGCTACTCACAGGTCCCTGGACCAGCCATGATTTCTTTACCCTCTTGTCATTTTCCCTATGCCTGGAGCTTCGACTCCTTCCCCTGCTTCAGTTCTTTCTCAGTTTCTTGTAGAAGTCAGTTCTTGCAGAAAACTTGTGACAGTAGAAAACTTGTGACTGTATCTCCAGCAAGGCACTGTGAATCTTGTGTGCTCCTTAAAGAATTTATTGCAAAGGGGGCTTACTTTTATATACCATCTCCCTCTATCTTAAAAACTCCTTTTAAGAGCGGGAATTCTGTCTGTTGAATCATCATTTATTACTGAATCCTGAGTATATAATGTAACACCAGGGCCATAGAAATTTCATGCTTTGTAAATATTGCTCAAAGAATGAATGAAGAGATGGCAGAGGAAGATGTCTTAGAAATCAATATTACAGTTGTGTTGCTGTTGCTGTTGCTCCAGTGAGGTCTTGGGGAAATTATTCGCCCCGATTGGATAGCTTTAGCTCTTTCATCTTTGGAGTGAATATTTAGTGAGGACAACCCACTCCTTAATGAACGATATTGAGGTGGTAACAAGAATTCCATCCACATTTTTACTTTCCAGTGTTTGGGGCAAATTCAGTCATTTTGTAATCATAAGTAGAAATTCAATAACTTGTTTACTAATCAAAACTAGAAATCCATATAAATGCAAACAGTGAATCCTTTACCAAAATTACACACAAGTCAGCCTTGAAAATAAGAAGTGGTTTTTTAGACCTTAGGCTCTTAGAAAAACATGGCTCTTATTTTTTAAATGGATTATGTTCTGCAATAAAGCATGTTTCACATCTTCCTAGGCTACAAACATGTCATAATGTACACTGTGTATTTGTACTATAAGTCGTTTGCTTTAAAAAAATAAAAAGGATTTTTAAGCTATCTGGATCTCTATTTGGTTCTTGGGCTTTTTGCTTTACTTCTGTGAAGAGATAGTTCATGCCACTTTGGTACCTTCTAATTTTCTTCCTGTGCTTCTGAAAGACAACTATCTGTCTCCTTTAGTAAAGATATTCATCATGAAATTATAACATGGTATAGGTTGAGACATGCCAGGATATTTCACCGACTATGGGGACAGTCAGTAACAGACCTCTTTATTATCCCAGCAGTCAAAGCCCGGTTTTAAAATGTCAAGTGTCTCTGCAGTGCCTACTTCCAATTTACTGGGGAAGAGGAAAGAAAGATTAGAAAGAGATTAAATGTATGGGTATTTAGTACCATAAAAAAGGAATTAGAAAAATTGAATTTATTAGAATTAAAATTATTATAAAAAAGGACCAAACCATGGTAGTCCTTGGAATGCCGCCGTCTCATTTTGAACTTCTTGAGATGGAACATGAATTAGTCTATCTAAGAAATTAGAAATTAGACATCCTGGGCCTTAGAAACTTTTGGTTTTTATATCTATAAAAAACAGGACACATCCCAACTTGTACTTACATTCTTACTTAATCAAACATGATTTTTAAGATATGCAAACACAATTAGAAGGTGAGTAGGTAACTTGGATGCCTAGTAATCAACATTTAGTTATAATTTATGATGTCTTAATTAGTTTCCTTATAATTTAATTGATGAAAATTATTTACATGTACAAATAGCCACTGACTGTGAAAGCTAGTGGAGCCAAGATCCAACTTATATTATTTTCCCAACCAATAAACAAACAAACTTAGCAACCAAATTATTTTTGTAGTCTATTGTTTAGGACATCCGTTCTGTTTACTATTACAGTGAAGAATGCTGTATAGGGAATTGAAAAACTGTTATTTTGAAGAACGGAGTTTCTCCCCCTCAGTGCTACTGACATGTGGGACGAGAAGATTCTTTGTCCCGGGGAGCTGTCCTGTGCATTGTAAGAGGCTGAGCAGCATCTTGGCCCTGCTTCCGCCTACTGGATGCCAGGAGCACGCCCCTCCCAGTTACAACAACCAAAAACGTTTCCAGGCACTGCCCCCAGTTGGGCCACTGCTCTAGTCTCCTAGTGTTCTAAGTCGGGAATGTGCCATTTGTCATTATTTAAAGCACTCAGTGATAGTACAGCACTTAGTAAAAGAAAAAAAAAAATGGGAAAGATATGCCTATAACGCTGTGCTAGATGGTCCAAGAGAAATAGGAACCCAAAGTGCAGAAAGAAGCAGGCCTGGGATGACCTAACAAATCTCAGTCTCTACAGGCTCTTAGGCCAGGCCCTTCACTTTTTTTTTTTTTTTTTTTTTTTTTGAGATGGAGTCTCTGTTGCCCAGGCAGGAGTGCATGGCACTATCTCGGCTCACTGCAACCTCCGCCTTCCAGGTTCAAGTGATTCTCCTGTCTCAGCCTCCCGAGTAGCTGGGACTACCGGTGTACCACCATGCCCTGCTACTTTTTGTATATTTAGGAGAGACTGGGATTCACCATATTGGCCGAGCTGGTCTCGAACTCCTGACCTTGCGATCCTCCTGCCTCGGCCTCCCAAAGTGCTGGGATTACAGGCATGAGCCACTGCGTCCAGCTGCCCTTCACATTTTTATTCCTCAATTTTCTACCATAAAAATGAATAATACTAATAATTCTTTCATAAGGTTGGGGTCCCAATGAAGGGAGCTAAAACACGAGAAGGACCAATGAACTACACAGATGGATGAGCCTGGAGGGCGTCATGCTAAGTAAATAGGCCAGGAACAGACTCACTCATATGTGCAACCTAAAAAGTCAAACTCACAGAAGCAGAGAACAGACTGGTGGTTACCAGGGCTGGTGGACTTAGGGTCAGGGGAAGATATTGATCAAAGGGCAAAAAAATTCAGTTAGACAGGAAGAATATGTTCGAGAGATCTATTGTACATTATGGTGACTGTAGTTAATAACAATGTATAATTTAAAATTGCAAAGATAATAGATTCTAAGTGTTTTCACCATACACACAAAATGAGTATGCAATTTAATGCAAATGTTGATTCGCTTGAGTTAACTATTCCACAGTGTATTCATGCAGCAAAACATGTTGTACACTATACACATATATTTTTATATGCCAGTTAAAAACTAAAATAATCATCTTAACCAAAAAAAAAAAGGCCAGCAAAGATACTAGCACATAATGGGTATTCAATAATAGGTTTATTTTGTTATTAACAAAACATGATTCAAAAAGTCGTTCAAAAATATTTTTTGCAATGATGTTTGCAGGGAAAATTTCTCTTTTTATCATGGATCAAATGATTTTAGATAAACAGAGTCAAATTCTCCCACACAGCCCTTATAATTTTAGGAATTTATAATTAGTATAATAATTCTTCTTAACCTTAGTTATTAAGAGGTAGTGTAAGCTAACGGTTAAGAACATGAATTTCAGAATCAGACAGATCTAGGCAAATAACCCTTCCTCTAGTGTGATTTTCTATGCCTCACTTAGGCATAAAACTAAACAAATTATAAAGCTGTAGTTTTGTTTTTGAATTTACTTTCTACTGATACGGGCTTGGAGGTAGCTCTAAGACAAAAACACTACTGATACTTAAGAAACATTGAATTAATGGTGTTGCTTGAAAGTTAAGAGACAATAGAAAATGAAAATAAAATAAAAACGTGTTAGGAAAGAAAAGAGAAGGGAAGGAAATGTACATTTAGTGCCCACTACACACCAGGCACTACAGAAGCTTCTTCTGCAAGGATGATCTACTTAATCCTCACCATAATACACTGATAGCTTCATTTTACAGAAGCGCATCAGAGGGGTGTTGTAACTTACTTGACAGCACACAGTAAGTAAATAACGGAATGAGAACCAGCACAGAAGTCACTCTGACTCCAGAACAGCTGTTTTTATCTACCACCATGGGCTGCCTGGATACTCCCCAGCCCTGACAGCTACAGAACTCTTCTTTATGTCCAGCTTTTGCTGACACTACACAGAGAGAATACTGAATTTTAGCAGGTAAGAAAAAGCAATAGTTATCCTCACAAATGTTATCATCTTAAGGGAAGTAGCTGTATCGTTATGATTATTTCATCAATTGGCTTGAGATACTAGCCTGTTTATGGAGATTAAATACTATTTTAAAAAGGTTTCAGTGGGAGGCTGAGGCAGGCAGATCATGAGGTCAGGAGATCGAGGCCATCTTGGCTAACACGGTGAAACCCCGTCTCTACTAAAAACAGAAAAAATTAGCCGGGCATGGTGGCGGGTGCCTGTAGTCCCAGCTACTCCGGAGGCTGAGGCAGAAGAATGGTGTGAACCCGGGAAGTGGAGGTTGCAGTGAGCCGAGTCATGCCACTGCACTCCAGCCTGGGCAACAGAGCGAGACTCCATCTCAAAAAAAAAGGCGGTGGGGGGGTTTCAGAAGTATTATTGTCAAGAATTACAAAAATAAAAAAGGAGAATGCAAGTTTCTAAAATCCAAAACATTTCTATAAATGAAAGACTTAAGGGGTCAAGGGGTCAAAGTACCAAAGTGATGAATTTTTTGTGCGGTTGGGGTAGACTCCTTAATGTTAATACAGTTTTGTTGTATTGTAGAAAAATTTATGACACCATTATCTTACACAAAAGATCTGCCCATTTTATAGATACAGCAGTTCCCCTTATCCTCAGCTTCGCTTTCGAAAGTTTCATTTACTCGAGATTAACTAACTGCAGTCTGAAAATATTAAATGGAAATTTCAGAAATAAGCAATTCATAAGTTTTAAACTGCATGCTGTTCTATGTAGTGTGATGAAATCTCACAGTGTTCAGTCCCGTTATGCCTGGAGCATGAATCCTCCCCTCTTCCAGAGTGTCCCCACTGTGGATGTTCCCTGCCCACGAGTCACTTAGCTGTCTCAGTTACCAGACTGACTGTCCAACATCCCCATGCTTGTGGTCACGTCATCCTTATCTTACTTAATAATGGCCCCAAAGTGAAAGAGTAGTATTAATTTTTAAAGTTTCCTGAATTCACAATCCAGGAAAAAGATATTAATGTACTCAGAGAATTCGTTGAAAATGCCATTTGCAATCCCTATTCCTATTCTCTGAGCATGGTTTCGCAGAGATGCTCAGGGTACTTTTGAAATGAGCCATGCCACCAAAAGAAAAGTGACATTTGCTTTGTTGTATTAAAACAACTTGAGAAGCATGCAGCAGCTCCTGAGGTGAATTTCTTGGGATAGAACGGAGCAAGTTTTAATATTAGCTCACACAGATATTTGCACTTTATGATATTTATTACACAGACTCAACTAATAAAAAACTAAAAAAAAATTAGAACTGAGGCTTTGTAACTTGGCTAAAATGTAACATGTCATTATAAGTGGTTTGTAGAATGAACTGCTTTTAGACTGATACCCTTTAATGTTCATATTTGTTTCATAAATTTGTCACCCAGATCCCTTGGTGAAATCTCCCTAATGTACACCGAACAAATAAAAATGATTCAAGATGTAAGTAACTAATAAAATCTTGTCCTCATTATTTTAAGAGGATGTCACTAACTGACCAAGAATATGTCACTTCATCAGCTCTGAAATCTTTAACAGATCAGTAAAATAAATCATAGCAAGTGCATGAACTGAGAGTGTGGTTTCTTAAAAAAATGCATCAAGTGAATTTTATTTTCATCTACTCAGATGGGCGATGAGCACTCAACAGGAGTAAAGATTGTTTTGGAAGGTGCAGATAAATTTCAGTAACAATATCTATGTGCCTGCAGTGTTGCTGGCAGTAGCTTATCCTAAGTATCTGCTCTTATTTTTTACAAACTAAAGATCATGGTTGGGATGAAAAGTTTTACAAAACACACCCAAGATTTATTTTATGTGAATGAATGAATAAATTTATAAATAGGGATTTTTGTTTCATGCAGTATTTTAGAAACTTAGCCTTAGTTTGTTTGAATTTCTTCCCATCTGGAAGTGAATCTATGCTGCCACCCTTTGAACCTGGAGTCTGAGACTGTTTGGACGTGGAGTACAGCAGAAGTGAGGCTTGGGTTTTGTACCCAGATCTTAAGACACTGGCAGCTCTTGAACAGAACAACCAGCACATTGGTGGCTTTTCAAGGTGTGTTTCAGGTTACCTCAATAATATACAATGTCTATATACAGGTTTTATATATATATATATATATATATATATAAAAATTATAAGATCAAGTATTTGTTTCAGGTTCAGAATCAAGGTTTTCAGGTTCTACCATGGGACCGTGGATATTTACAGGGGCAGAAGAGATGACAAAGGTAATAAATTCCCTCATTCTTGGCCACAACACTGTAAGCACTGCCTTTCTCTTGAAAATAAGGAAGTCTTGGGTAGAGGCCCACATGTGGAGGACCCAAAAACCAGCACCAACTTGTAGCCATGTGAAGGAGTCATCTTGGCTGTGGATCCTTCATCCACGCGAGCCGCCTGCCCTTGCCAATGTCCTGTAGAATGCATGTGAGTTGTCCCCACCAAGAGCTGACAAAGATGCAGATTCGGGAGCAACATAAATTAATGTTGTTATTTTAACATGAGTCTTGCGATAGTTTTTTGTGCAATGGTAGATTAAGAAGAATATTTGTAAAACCAACAGATACACTAAGCAGTTATTTTCAAGAGAAACGCAATGCTTACACAGTTTTTGGTCAAGAACAAGGAAAATTATTACCTTCATCATGTATTCTACCCAGGTAAATATCCATGGTCCCATGGTGGAATCTGAAAACCCTGATTCTGAAGCCAAAGCACAATACATGATTTGATTTTATTATATATATATATGTATATATATGTATATATATATATACACACACACACACACCACACACACATATATATGCACACTACCATATATCTACTACTATATGTATACTATATATGTAATTAATGTGTATGCATATATATTAGAATTGAGTGAAAGAGATTCCAAAATATTGTTTTCTGCTTAAAAAGTAAATGTAGACTGTATATGGCATAAACTAGGTAACCTAGGCAAGTGAGGTAACCTGAAACACACTTTGAAAAGCCACCAACCTACCTAGGTGTCTACAGTAGGTCTATGCGAATCCTCCCTGTCCCTGGTTCTAACAAATTGACTGTCTGAGGTTTTGAGCAGAGACCAGAAAAATATATGGACTTCCCAAAAATAAGAGTTCTCAATACTAACACGTAGGAAGAAAAAAAAAATTCTCTAGCTCCGCCTCAGAACAATTAAATTAACACCTCTGGCTGGGTAGATTAATATCACTACTAAAACAAAGCTAAACAGAACCAGAAGGGCCTAATAATTATCATACAGGACCAAATATAATAATCATTAATCTAGGATTTCTAAAATATTAAGTTCTTCCTTCTATTTTCCAAAAAAGTGAAAGCAAGGGAGGAGTAGAAAGTGTTAATTTTCCTTCCTTCTCTCCCACTTTTCTCTAAGCCTAAATGATTCCCTGTCTTAGGGTAAACAGCTGAGCAAATGGAAAAAACGTAAAATGAAGAAAAGTAGTAAATGCTAAAGGAAAAAACAGTGGCATCTACTAATAGGTATGTATGTTTTTAAACCTGTAAATTCCTCTAATGTCAAAGAATTTAAAATAAAGTACTCTGACATAACCAGAAGTCGTTTTTTACTCCCCACCAGATTGAGAACATTTAAAAGAATGGGTAGTATCTAGTCTTGGGGAGGGAATGCGGAAATAGAAACT
Source organism: Symphalangus syndactylus (assembly GCF_028878055.3). Classification (NCBI taxonomy): domain Eukaryota; kingdom Metazoa; phylum Chordata; class Mammalia; order Primates; family Hylobatidae; genus Symphalangus; species Symphalangus syndactylus. Next base: position 16,879,853 of record NC_072437.2, read on the forward strand.
CAAACATAAGAGATTGAAACATAAAGTGGTGAAACATTCATGGAGGCGATTTAGCAGCAAGTATCAAATGTAAAATCCACATTCTGTGGACCCAGTAGTTCTGCTTCTCAAAGCTCCGGCCTATGGAAGCACTGGCATATGCACACAAAATATTCACTTCTGTATTATATCTAAACTCTAAAAACTGGAAGAACTCAAATATCAGCCAATACTACAAGAACCAATCAACTGTGGTGTATTTCTTCTGTGGAATATTATATAGCCATTGTTAAGAATGAGACATAAGTGTATACACCTTTTATGTACCCACAAAAATTAAAAATTAAGAAGCCTTAAAATAGAATGAGATAGACTCATAGGTAATGACAAATACATATCTCTAAAACATAGAATTAGGAAAAATAATACGTCTAAACCAATACATACTATGTATTATACTTACTATATATAAAACATATGCATGTGCATTTGTGTGGAGTACATACCTTTATGTGCACATACATATATGTAGATGTAAATGTATATAAAATTGATTAGGAGAGCCACTCTAAATAATACAGAGTGGTTACCTCTGCATAAGGCAGAGAGATTCCAGAGAGGGATGAGAGACAAAGTGGAGAGAGGATTAAGGAGGATTCTTTATGTACTGCTGGAGTGATTCATTGTAAGATTTCTTTTCAGTGAAAAGTAAAAGCCTTCAAAACCGGGCTGTTAACAAAGGGTCTGTTCCTGCTCATCCTCACTGGGTCTAAGGAATTGTGCTATCGATCTTCTCAGTTTTCACAGTTAACAGTTACCTTGCCCATTCACCTCACTTGGGATTCAATCAATCAACAGAGTTTGTGCATAGTTCCCATGTCCCGGCTGCCTCGTGGGTTTCTAGGATTATATAAATTTGACACAATTGTGACCCCTTTCTCTACTGCTTTTCTAAAAATAATCAGGTTTTGTTTCATCAATTTCCTAATTTTCACTACTTTCTTATTAATATAATTTAGTTATCAATGCCTGCATTGAGAAAGTTGTCGAATAATTTGATGCACACTGTTTATAATTTCAAGCTATTTGCACAATTGTTTCTATCTACCAACAGTGCGTATTGTCACAGTGACATTTCCATTCTTATAATTGCTAGTCAGTAAGAAATGGAAACATTCTGTCCTCCAAGATGACTTTGCCATGTGTATAAGTCTACTCCATTTGTATTCAATGTTCTGAAAATTGTGTAGAAAACATGACTTATAGAGAACTCTGCACTGAAATTAGCTTTGGAAGCATTATATTTGTAAACGTGCATCATCTGGGAAGCATTTATTGAGCATCTTTTGCAAGAATAAATATGTTATAATTATTCTGATAAAGGTTATGAGCAAAAAAGTGAAATCCATGACATCAAACAAGTTTGAATTCACTGAAAGACATTGATTACTCGTATCTAAGAGGCAACTCTTTATAGACATTTAATTATTGTTTGCTTTGAAAATATTCACTGGACTCTTATTATGGGTTGGGTATGATTCTGAGTCCTGAAATAAATCAGAGAATAAAACAGGAAAGAAATAAATAACTCCCTTCCTTCATTGAAGCTCATATTGTCCTGGGGAAGGCAGGCAATGAGAAACAACTAGATGATAATAATATGTAAATGATACATGAGAAGAAAATCAGTACTATAAAAATAGGGGGAAAGAGGTGACGATCAGGAGTACAGGCAAGAGAGGGAGAAGCAGTGGGCATGGGTTACACTTTCAGAGTGGTGAGGGTCACCCTTGGCAAGAAGGCGGAGTTCAGGAAGTACCTGAAGGAGCTGAGGGGGTCAGCCGTGCAAATGTCACAAAAGAGATTCCAGGCGAAGGGGACAGATGAGGCAATGTCCAAGGGAAGCTGTGTTCCTGGAGTGTTTGATGAACCTTATGAAGGCCAGTGTTTTGAACTGCAGGGGTAAATTGGGATTGCAGATGATGAAGTAGGTAGAAAGCAGAGGTGAGGCCAGATCATGTAGGTCTTTGCAAGCCACTGAAAAAAATGAATGTTTTTATTCTGAGGGGGAAGAAAATCGTTTGAGCAGCGAAGGTACACTACTGAACAAGATACTTAAGGGGATCACTGTGGATATTGTGTTAACAACAGAACATCAAGGAACACGAGTAAAATTATGAATTCCAGTTACTCGGTTGCTGAAATATTCCAGAAAAATAAGTGATTCTGTTTGGTCCAGGGTGGTAGCAGTGGAAGTGGTGAGAAGTGGTCCAGATTCTGGACATATTTTGCAGGTAGATTTGACAAGATTCCCTGGGGATTGAACAAGGGGTGTGAGAGAAAGGAATCAAGGATATTGACCAGAAAAATTGGAAAGATGAAGTTGCTATTAACACAGATAAGAAGAAATAGGGGTGGAATTGGTACAATAGGGAAGATCAAGAGTTCAATTTTCCCTTGCTGAGTTGGTGCTGCCCACTTGGTACTCAAGTGGAGAATGTATAAGAAGAGCATGATATACAAGGCTGGAATTCAGAACTGACTCTGGGTTTTTGACATATGTTTGGGAATCCTTATCATGCAGATGGTATCACAGGAAATAATAACGAATAAACCCCAAAGAAGTAAAGATAGCTGTATTAGTTCATTCTTGCACTGCTATAAAGAAATACCTGAGACTGGGTAATGTATAACAAAAGAGGTTTAATTGGCTTGTGGTCCTGCAAGCTATATAGGAAGCATAGTGGCTTCTGTCTCTGGGGAGGCCTTGGGAAACTTACGATCATGGTAGAAGGTGAAGGGGAAGCAGGCACATCTTACGTGGCTGGAGCAGGAGGGAGAGAGAGAGCAAAGGGAGGTGACACACTTTTAAACAACCAGATCTCACGACCACTCACTCACTCTCACCAGAACAGCACTGAAGGACTATTGCTAATCCACTCATAAGAACTCCATCCATATGATTCAATCACCTCCCACCAGGCCCCAATCCAAATTGTGAATACAATTTGACATGAGATTTGGGTGAGGACACAGATCCAAACCATATCAATAGCTATAGAAGAGAAAGATGATTTAGCATAAGCCCTGGGTACTCTAATATTGAAAAGCCAAGAAGAAGAAGAACAAACAAGAGACTGAGAAGCAGCAACAAGGATAAAAATCAAAAGAAAAGGGAATCCGGAAAGCAAGCAAAGTAAGTATTTCAGAGAGGAGGAAGCGATGAACAGCTATATATTCTGTCACTTGGCTGAGTAACATAAATACTGAAGAGTTCCTATTGCATGTAGCCACAATGAGGCCAATTGGTGCCTTTGACAAGAGCAGTTTTGGTGTTATGGTGAAGGCATATGCCTGGCTGGAGTGAATGTCGGAGACGATGGGAAGAATGTAAAGTACTTTCTCAGGAAGATTTGCTAACCTGAGAGGCAGAGGTCTGAGAAGCTAACGGCAAAGGGGACTAGGATCAAGGGACTGGTGATTTTAAGACATATTTCTATGCTAGTGAGAATGATCCAGTAAAGGGGAAAAGAATGATGCCAATTGGAGAAGGTAGATGCCCTGGAGCAGCCTCTTCAAAGGCCAGGGGAGGTGGGCGCTCATGCACAGTGGACGAATTGATTCTGGATAGGAGTAGGGGTAGCTCAGCTATTAACAGAAAGCATACAAGAGGTACCATAACCGGCAGGGAGGCTCAAGACATGATAGGGTCTGTGGACATTCTCTTGATTACTTCATTTGTCTCAGTATGGTAGAAATCAAGGTCATCAGTTCAGAGTAATGGTGAGAGAGAAGGTAGGAGAGGTTTAAAAAAGGAAAGGAGGCAAGAAAGAATAGTCTAGGTTGGAAGAAGGATACATCCATGAAATAGGGAAATAGAAGAAGGTTGTCAGGCAGTATTGAAAGCTCACTTGGGGTTCCTGGTTATGCATTTAAAGTGAGACTATCAAGAGGATCTGTATTTTACTTTGGCCACATTGAAATGCATAAGAGAAAGCACAGGTTAAAAACAGAGTCAGGTTGAGCTAAGGTGGTGGCTAATCCAAGAGAGCACACAGAACAGGAGATGCAAGAAAGTTGAGGACAGGAGCCACAAATTAACAGGTGAAACAGATACGTAAGGATAAATAACCTCATACACACATGTGACTCAGAAAAATTTGTGCAACAAGTTGTTCAAACTCAAACTAAACTCCCATAGTAATAATCCACCTTCAAAGTGATTATTTTCACTACCAGTATACTCAGTCTTTCAAGGTTCTGTGCCTCAAAACCATATGAACTCTCCCCTTTGCCATTCTCCTCACAGCCTATGGCACAATCTTTCCTTCTTAGGCAAAGGTGACAAATCTTCATCTTTTGAACATTGATTTTCGTGTTGGAAATACTGGAAGTCTTTTTAAACCAAACCTAGTGAATTAAGCGAGTGATCAAGCCACGTAACTCTATTTGGGGTCCCAAACGAGGTGTGATTCCAAAGTAATGAGACGTATTTCCTTGAATGACTCACAGACTGGCTCTGAAGAAAATTCCAAAACAAGAGTTACACAATTTGGAATTAGGGACAACTTAACTGAGAAAGTGCTTCTAGAAAGAATGAGTTTTAAGTTGGGCTTATGAAGGGATGGAAAGGTAACAGATTGGAAGATATTAGGAATGACCTGAACAGGTAGTGCTTACATTCCTACAGGCATTTTAACTGTAAACTTTTGATTTTATTTGCATGTATCACCATTTATCCTTAAAACAAATGAGTAAAGTAGGTAGTAAAGATTCACTGCATTATAAAGAACATGGAACAGTCTATTCTGTCAATACTTCTAACTTGTAAATGAGGAATCCAAAGTCTTCAGAGTTTTAGAAACTCGTTCAAATTCACAGAAGTAGCGAGAAAAAAAAAAAAGCCACTAAAAGATATGTCTCCTGGTCCTAACTAAAAGTAACTCAGAATACTCTCTAACTGGCATGGTCCTCAAAATTTGGCAGAGGAAACGAGCAAAGGAATTTCTATTTCTTGATTTCCCACTGCCACTTGTTATAAAGTATGCACAGAGCGAGGAAAGTGAAATATTTTCTTCCATGTAAGCTCTAGAACAATGGTTCTCAGCTGGGAATAATTTTGCCCCCAAAGAGACACATGGAAACACAACTCTGGGAGTAGTGGAAAGGGTTGCTCCTGGCATCTGGTTTGCAGAGGCCAGTGATTTGCTATACATTCCACAACGCATAAGGACAGCACCTTAATAAGGAATGATTTGTCCCCAAATGTCAGTCGTGCTGAAGCTGAGATGGATATATTTGAGAACATGAAGATATCTCATAAACATATAGTTCTTATATTTAACATATTAGAAACTAGGAAATGTTCACGGAAACTAGCCCTAGGGTTCTGGGTTTTCAACCAGTATTTGAGCAGGAATATATTTGTAAATTTATCACTGAGCATGCAAACTACCATCCATAAGTAGCCCATTATGTATAGTTATTTTCCAAGCAATAAATTTCAACTTTGGAAATTAGGTTTCCTGGGTATAACAGTATTCTTCTTTAGAACCTAAGGCAGCTGGCCCAAGGTGTGAAAAATGCTGATGAAATATGGTGTTGGTGGAATCATCTACAGCAGACTGTGGTGAGAAAGGATAAGGGTAGGCAGGTTAATTGGCAGAAAAAAGTAGATCTTCACTCAAAGTCTAAAGAGGTTTACCAAGAAGAAAGGCACACTTGACAAAGTCAGGAGGCCCAATAAGGCATGACTGAATCAAGCATCTATTGGAGAGATCAAATAACATATACAATGAAATCTCAAACTTAGGGAATATAAGATTACATACATTACTGGGCAGGCTCCTAAATTGAAATTAGGCATCTTTTTCATCAAATTGTTCTTCTATGGATGCTAAAAAATATTTTAGAGAGGAACTTAATACAATGTGGATATAAATGACTTCCAAAAGGATAATTATGGATACTGACATTTAATATTTTCAGATTTTATTTTCTATTAATTAGGAAATAAGGTTTCGTCCCTTTCTAGGTGTACTGTAGTTGATTTCCAGTTTACGAATCCTTATTACTATTGCTGTCTTTGGCTCTAAATTTCATAAATAGAATGTATTTATGTATGCAACCAGCAGCAAGAGAATTTGCTTCCCAAAGCCATATTTCAGAACTCACCAGATTGTGTGGCTGTTGAAAATGGATTTTCCCTCACCTCCTGGTATGAACATGCAGTTTTTATTTTCCAAGGGGAAACACCTGCAATCAATTGATGAACTGCTGTTTGTGGATCCAGCTGTCACTGGGGCCATGCAGTGGCAAAAGCCTCATTAACATGATAGGAACGTGCCCACAAATGCATCACTGAGATGCAGGCTGTGAACACATATATTATTGTCTTTGCAGATTCTACTTTTTTCAAAAAACCCTAACTTTTAGAACTAGATGTTCTGACTCTTTTGAAATAAACACCTTGATTTGGTAGTATGTTAATGGCTAAGACACACTGTTATTTTCCTTCTTTGTCAGCTAACAGTAATTTTCCAATTTCTTCTTCCCAAAGTAAGAACAGAAAAATTTCACTGAATCTTACAAAAGGTATTGAGTCTGAGAGTCTGCTCAATTTAGGTACTGCTTTTGATAGTATTCTGCATTGTCACTAAGACAGTTTCTTTACAAAAAATGAGAGAAAAGTTTTCATCTTATAACATTATGACTAATTGTATAAGTGTACACAATTGCTGTTTTCACAAAGCTGCATGGAGCAGCTTTATAGTAAAATATTCCCACTTCTTGGAGCATCTGCATACCATTCTTACACATGAAAGCATAGAATTTTGGTGCTATAAGTGAACTAAGAAATAATTCTCTGTTTCACTAATTTTTGGAAGAAGACATGGACCCAGAGATTACAGAAACTACCACAGTTCCCTTAATTAGTGACAGTGTAACTTGAATCTGGGTCCTTTTTAATGTCACATAGGGACTCAAATAAATCCCAGAATAGTTTGTCTTATTCAACGGCAAAGCTGAAGCTTCAGTTGATTAGACACCAAAAATCCCCTAACCTAGTCAGTTTGGGAAATTATGTAACTTCATATACATCTACTTCATACATATTAAGTGCCCAATAACCTTTGAATGAACTGAAGTATTTTTATGATCTTTAAGGAATTTTTCAATGAATGTTTATGAAGCACTTCCATTTCCCTGATATTTTGCTTAACCCTCAGTATACTATGGTGAAAGCAGCAGCACTTCTACCCTTGAGAAATTTGAAGACTACTACAGAAAACACAAAATTGTGTAAATGCAAAATAGTAAGATAGATATTAAAGAAGAAGGATGTGATAGGCACAGTAGCCACAGACAGGACGGATGTTCAGTTTCATCTAGAGGGGATGGAGATGCCTTCACAGGTGAAATAATGATGTTAATGTATTTGAATGACTTTTCTAAGAAATGTAGAGACTTTTTTGTAATATACCACATTGTGTCAAGGTATATTATTATGTAGGTTCCCTTAGAGTTAGGTTCCAAATACGAGATAAGAATAATGCTTTAACAGGGCAATGTGAATTTTTTCTCTTTGTTTATCATACAAATAAAAATGTAAAAGAAATGAAAATGTTTCCCTCTTTCCCATTCTCCACATTCCTGGTAGTATTTACAGAAAAAGTCTTTCCTGCTGTCTAAGAAAAACTCACTCATTATAATTGTAGAAAAATTGGACCATCAAGCGCTATTATGAAAGAACATATGGGGAAGACGCAGGAAAAAGGAAGGCAGTACCTCTAGGGGAGAGGAAGGATGATGAACTGTGGGGATCTGAGGGAACATGGAGCAGGAGTTGGGGATAAATCTGAGAAATGTGCTTTAAAAGGAAGAGTAGTCCCCATGAGACCAGTCCAGGACCACCAGTCAGAACACACGCAGCCCACAGGAGCTGAGTCTTAGCATTCATCCTATGAGCTTTCCCACCACTGCTCCCAGGGACCAGGGAACTCTCACTATTCCTTGTTTTCTCAGCAAGTGAAGACTTGCCTTTGCCTTTGTGGGATTCCAGCATCTCATCCACAACTCCCCACCAGAAGTGACGCCAGTCCAGGCCCCAAGACTTTTCCCTAAGACAGTATGACTTTCTGGTGTGGATGGTTCTGTTCTCCAACTTGGGCATCATGTACCACAAGTATCTAAGACACTGTAAACCCAAGTGCTCATGGTGCCTTCTGTGGAGACACTATTTTTCTACGCTTATGCTTTCACCAAATAGAGGAGGATTGGAGGCTGGATTGAAACAGCTTGAGATGCCCTGGAGCAAGCTGGTGGTCTAAGAGTTACGGAATAAAGAACTGTATTCTCTGTAGGCTGGGAAAATGAAAAGGGCTTTGATGCCTCACTGAGCCCCTCCTTTCCTTCTCCTTCTAGTAAGCGGGCTTCTCAAACCTCAGACCTGAGAGTGCATACATTTCGCATGTAAAACCCTGAAATTGTCATTAGGTTGAAACTCCTCTTCGTTTCCATTCTTGCCCATGAAAGTACTTTTTCAACATGTCAGATTCACGGCTACTGAGCAATTCATGGCATAATACAATGCATACCCTCTTGACATTTAAAAATGTGATTTCTGAATCTTTGAAACTGAATTGTCTAAGACCCAAATGCTCTAAAAAGGAATCACTAACTTAGAAACATTTGCCACCTGGGCAGTCACTCCTTAGCCTGGCTGACTAGTCCCTTCATTGAGAAATTAGCTCCCGGGAAAGGGGTTAGAACTGTGCTGTGTTTCTACAGTGACCCAGAATCTCAGAAAAAAGTCTGGGACCCAGAATCTAAGAAAGGATCTGGGACCCAGAATCTAGGAATCTGGGTGCAAAAGGGAGAAAGCAAGTAGCTCCGGTAACCCACGAAAACTTGCAGGAACAACTACAGTGCTTCTTTTCTATAAACTCAATTAAAACATTTATGGGAAGGTGCTAGGAACTGGGCTTCGTGTCTTCATTTTAAGGAAATGCTTTCTGAAATGCTGGCTTCAGAGCCAAAACTGTATGGATTCAGAGTAACTTTGGCAAGTTTTCAGAATTTCTACATTTTAATCTAATTGTTTGTAAGAGGGAAATATTAATGCCTCAGGATAGCTGTGAATAAAATTTTTTTAAAACATCCTTGCAACAATATGGAAGAACCTGGAGAATGTTATGCTAGGAGAAATAAACCAGACACAGAAAAATAAACACTATATGATCTCACTTATATGTGAAATTGAAACTAGTCAAACTCATAGAAGCAGAGAGTAGAATGGAGGCCGCCAGCGATGAAGCAGAGGGGGAAATGAGGAGGTGATGGTTAAGGGTACAAAGTTTCAATTATGCAAGATACAGAAGTTTTAGATATCTGCTATCCAGCATAGCGTCTATAACTAAAAATACTGTAGTGTATACTTAAAATTGCTGAGACTGGATGTTAAGTGTTCTTGCCATAAAAAAGAAAAATACATTTTTATATATGTACTAATGTGTGTATTTATATTTTTCATGTCTATGTATATGTGTGCATGTGTGTTTGTGTAGATATGTGCATATGTGCCTATGCATATATGTACATATGTACCTATGCATATATGTATATATGTATGTTGTTAGCTATAGGTGTTATGCTAAATACCTGATCTCCAGAATTCATTTATCTTGCATAACTGAAACTTTGCATCCTTAACCATCACTTTGCCATAGCCCGCTCTCCTTCATCTCTGGCAACCCCCATCCTCCTCTCTGCTTCTATGAGTTTAACTATTTTAGATTTCTTATATGAGTATTATGTGTCCTTATATCTGTAAGTATATCTATACATATATGTGTGTATATACATGGGTGGGTATTATGTGTGCATATATTTATATATAATATAGTTATAACAAGCTCAATATGCAGTAAATCCCACTTTCCTCTCCTCTATTATTGCATTTTCTGGTGTCCCCAGAAATCATAAAGCCCTTTGGAAGTATCATCTCCTACTGCTAACAAATGCAAGACCTGAAACCAAAAACCAGTTTCTCTCCATCACTGGTTCTATTCCATGCCAGCAGGCATCCCACTGGACTGTGATTACCTGCTTATCTGCCACCCCACTAGAATGGTACTTTTCATAGGTGAGGGTGGCGGTTATACTATTTCTCCCGCATTTCTCACCATCACCAGCACTTGGTAGGTGCTAGATAAGGCTAGCTGGCTAAAGTTAATAATCAAATAACTGAGTGAGGGAATCAATCAATCAATCAAGAGTAAATTACTTAGAGGGGTTCATAATCATGTTGAAGAGGTATTAAAGAATGATTCAACACAAAATGATAAAGGACTCCTGAGAGTCTATTCTCTAAGAAGTCTTTAGTCAGAGACGTCAGGTCAGCCCTTGGAAGGAGTTGAGTATCTTGCAAGTTCAAACCTCCAATGCCTGCAGGGCCTAAGAAAGTAACAAAAATAACAAAAGAGAAAGCTCTGGATACACAGGCAAAGGACAGCACATGCATGCATTCCAAATATTTTTTAATTGTTTGTTAATGTTGCAAGTGCTTTTTGTTCTTCATTTGCTGGGCAGGCAAGTCCAGTACATCCGTAGAGGCTGACTCTCAGGAGGTGACTTGCTAAAGGCCTTTTGCAATGTTAAAATAGAATTCATCTTGTTTGCAAGACAGCTAACAAAGCAAGCACCTCCATGGCTAATGTCACTCTCTACCCCTGCTCCCTAGTTTATGGCTTTGTTCTTTCATTACCATAAAATCATAAATGGCCATATTCAAAGCTCAGGCTGACACCATAAGATGTCAGGAGGCCGCGTCCGTGTCCTCACGGACTACTCAACTGTACACTGTGGCCTCTCAACAGTTGACTTTGTCTGCACCCCCTATCGTCTTCCTACATGACAGCTTTGTGAAAAATACTAATTGATCTTGAGATAGCTGCAATACAGACACAAAACAGCTTGGGTTGCTCTGTCACCAGGGATTCCTAGAGGAAGGGAAGAGGTAAGGTGATTAATGACACCAGCAAGGAAGGTTTTATCTCAAATGAGATGCTTATGTAAGACAATCTGGCTTTTGCAACTTTCCTTTTCTGCTTGTGTTTTATTGGAGGTCAGAAGAAAGATGCATTTGTAGGTGAAGATGTTCCCCTTGTGCTTTAATTTGTTTTATGGCTCTGTTCTCTAGCCAAGTGCCCAAGCACAGAGGAGAGGAAAGAGCACTAGACTTGGAGTCAAAAGGTCTGTATTCAGGCCTCAGCTTTGCGAAATTGGGCAGATCAGTTGACACTTCAGAGCTTCAGTGTGTTCATCTTAAAAATGAGCTAGCAATCTATGCCTTGCCTTTTCCTGGGCACTACACCAGTTCTGCCTGCACTTCTCATTTTGTTACTTTAGCATTAACCTCCTCATAAGTAAAAAGTTGAACACATACTCAAATATAGATATATAATTTTGTTAGTCTTATACATGTTTTGCCACTTAAATATGTCGTGTTTGCTAAACATAAACAAAAATAGAAACTTTTGGACGTTAACATGAAAATAAAAGAAGCTGTGATATCTCCTTCCCATGCCCACCTTACATGTCCCATGGGACACATGCCCATCACTTTGAAAACAATGATCTGCATATGATAGATTGTTTATATTTCTTTACATGTGACTTTTTTGGAGTCTTGACACTCAAAGTATGGTTCATGGACCAGCAGCATCCGCATCACCTAAGACCTATTAGAAATGCAAAATTGCAAATCCCACCCCAGATCTGCTGAATTAGAATGATCTGCATTTTAATATAATCTCCCTAGGTGATTAGGTATGCACTGACATGGAGCCTCTTTCTTGAAATAACTTCCTTTAATTATTAAGAATGTTTGCTTACCTTTCAAGACTCCAGGTATACAGTGTTAGTCTGCAAATCCTTCCTCCTGTCCCCCCACTACTCCCTTACACCCCACAAAGTTAGATTCAGCCACGGTTTTGATTCAGCATACCTTTATGTGTCCATAGTATACCAGCAACTTAGATGCCTACTTGATGTCAGACATTCTCTTAATTATATTTGTCAGCCTTCTTGGTGTTCAGTAGTACTCATTAAAATAATATTCAAGGGAGCCTGTTGTGAGAATCAAATGAGACAATGTGTGTGGAAACGCAATCATGTATTTATTCTTTCATTTAAAAAACTTGCCTTAAGCAGCCACCAGGTGCAAGGAATATTCCCAGGCATGCGGTAAAAAAGAAGGCTGAGGCACAGTCCTACATTTGGGACCTCAAGGTCTAATGTGTAAAAAGTCCTGATTTGTATCCTCTTTCCCTGGTCATTCCTGTGACTATTGCAGCCCCAGGCATTTCAGAGAGTAACAAGCACGCCATGGGAGTTCAGGTGTTCACCCTTGGGATGGCCTTTGGTCTGGAATGTCCAAGTACCTTTTTTAGGGAAATCAGTCTCTGAGATTCCCTAGGACCCCAGCATAGCTCACCATGCCCCGGACTCTTTCTTCATTCTCCTTCCCTCGGGGTGCAGCTCTTTCTTCTTGGCTGAACTATTTTCAGTTGTAAAACAAAGGCAAACTTACTTATATCTTTAGTGGGGAAACCCAATAAATAAACCCAAATGGATGTTTAAGAATTTAAAAGAACGTAGTAGAGGAAAGGCAATCTCTGCAAAATGTTATTTTTCTTTTCGGTTGATAGATCCTAATTATAATGGCCTTTATATGTGGTTCAATGAAATTGCCTCCAATTACAAAAGAAAGATGCTTAAAATTAATTTGTTACCACTAAGGAGTAAAATTTTAGAGCACTTGATATCATGGCCTAAATAAACACCTGAAGCCCAGAAAGTATGCTCTAAAAAACAGACAATGCCATATTCGATGCACCATCTGTCATGATGGAAGAATTAGTCTCTAAATAAACACATTTAGTTAATTCCAATGGCTCAGGGCAATTGATGCACCTTGCCTGCTGCCTAAGCCTCAGCTATAAAGAAAATCTTTACTTCCTGGTTACTAATATAGGAATTAAAGTGTAGAAGAAAAAAATAATCCTCCTGTGAACTCTCACTCCTATATTATGCAATATAAACTTTCAGTCCATTAGTCATCAGCTTTTATATCACCTTTAGTAGCTGCTGTCTCTGCCTGAACTGCCATACCCAGTGTTCAACACAATACATGAGTTTTCTTTAAGACTTCACCTGTCATCTATAATTTTAATGCACTTTATTTATTTATTTATTTATTTTTGAGATGGCATCTCACTCCATCGCCATGCTGGAGTGCAGTGGGGTGTTCTTGGTTCACTGCAACCTCCTCCTCCTGGATTCAAGCAATTCTCCTGCCTCAGCCTCCCGAGTAGCTGGGACTACAGGCGCATGCCATCATATCCAGCTGATTTTTGTATTTTTAGCAGAGACGACATTTCATCAGGTTGGCCAAGATGATCTCGATATGTTGACCTCATGATCTGCCCACCTCAGCCTCCTGAAGTGCTGGGATTACAGGCGTGAGCCACCACACCCAGACTATTTCTAAAGTATTTATTCATCAACTGAATTTTAGCCTATCGCAACTGTAGTCTATTTCCTGAGTTACTTGTAAGTTGCTTAAACTAATTAATAAAATGAAAATGATGATGTATAGTTCCATGCAGATCACATTCTCTGGAATTGTTCAGTGCACAACGTGCATTACATGACGTGGCTGCCCTGTTTTTACTGTTTCTCAATTTTACCCTCAAGCTTACAATATCAGTGTTATTGGTTTGTATCTTTTCTTTCAAATTTAAATTTGCAGATTGGTTTTATAGGTGAAATATTACTCTTGGAAAAAAGACTGGTTTTTCTCATGAAAATGCTTAACCACAGTAACATGAATGGTGTCACTGTAATTACCATTTAAAGAGGGAAGTGGAGAATGAGGCAGAGTGGTGGGCTCATTAATTTCACTGCCACTAACCACCAATATTCTGATCCAGCTCAGAGAGCGAGGCCAAAAGCCATATCAATCTATGCTATGAACGTTTAGCACAGTGAAATGGAATGTCACAAAGCAAAGAAAGGAACAGGCTGCTCTGCCACCATGTTGACCTTGAAGAAACAAAATTGAAAAGTTAATTGCCATTTGGATTATCATTCTATAATGATGTCTTTATTATGGTAATGATTAAATTTTAAATAGAGTTATACACATTAAATCAGATTCTTAGCAAATTCCACTGCTTCAATTTGTAAAGATGCTCACTCAAACTTGTCCTTTGAGAGTAAAATGTATGTAGTCATTTATTTTGGATTTGCTTATGAATAAATATTGTGCATAAAGAAGTCTATAATATTTGAAAGTTATAATTTTAGTGCTTTTGTAAAAAAAAAACATTTTTAAAATCCCATGCCACATACTATATTTTAATAAAATAATATATTTAATAGATATATTTTACAACCTCTACATGAAAATTAAAGGAAATATATATGGAATGTATGGGGAATTATTTTAAATAGGGAAACATACAATCTGTTTATTATTTTCACCAAGTGGCACAGTTCTTATGAAATAGAAACTATGATAAATTAGTGAATTAAACATTTCTATGATTTTCAACAAAGACCTAAACAAGGTGACAATAAAGCACATGTCAATATGTTAAGCAAAATTTGATGACAAAATTAGGATCCAATGAATATTGTCCCTGAAATTTTACTATTATGATTTCATAAACAAATGAAATAAACATCAGAAGCATATTCTTTGGTTAGTAGACAGATGTGATTACATATTGTGCATTTTTGTCTTATACAGGTATCAAAATTTATACACATTCATGCACCCACAAACACATGAAATATGGGTTAAATTCTAGGGTTTTTATGGTTTTAGGTCTAACACTTAAGTCTTTAATCCATCTTGAATTAATTTTTGTATAAGGTGTAAGGAAGGGATCCAGTTTCAGCTTTCTACATATGGCTAGTCAGTTTTCCCAGCACCATTTAGTAAATAGGGAATCCTTTCCCCATTTCTTGTTTTTGTCAGGTTTGTCAAAGATCACATAGTTGTAGATGTGTGGTATTATTTCTGAGGGCTCTGTTCTGTTCCATTGGTCTATATCTCTGTTTTGGTACCAGTACCATACTGTTTTGGTTACTGTAGCGTTGTAGTATAGTTTGAAGTCAGGTAGCGTGATGCCTCCAGCTTTGTTCTTTTGGCTTAAGATTGTCTTGGCAATGCAGGCTCTTTTTTGGTTCCATATGAACTTTAAAGTAGTTTTTTCCAATTCTGTGAAGAAAGTCATTGGTAGCTTGACGGGGATGGCATTGAAACTATAAATTACCTTGGCCATTTTCACGATATTGATTCTTCCTAACCATGAGCATGGAATATTCTTCCATTTGTTTGTGTCCTCTTTTATTTCATTGAGCAGTGGTTTGTAGTTCTCCTTGAAGAGGTCTTTCACATCCCTTGTAAGTTGAATTCCTAGGTATTTTATTCTCTTTGAAGCAATTGTGAATGGGAGTTCACTCATGATTTGGCTCTCTGTTTGTCTGTTATTGGTGTATAAGAATGCTTGTGATTTTTGCACATTGATTTTATATCCTGAGACTTTGCTGAAGTTGCTTATCAGCTTAAGGAGACTTTGGGCTGAGACAATGGGGTTTTCTAGATATACAATCATGCAAATCAAAACCACAATGAGATATCATCTCACACCAGTTAGAATGGCAATCATTAAAAAGTCAGGAAACAACAGGTGCTGGAGATGATGTGGAGAAATAAGAACACTTTTACACTGTTGGTGGGACTGTAAACTAGTTCAACCATTGTGGAAGTCAGTGTGGCGATTCCTCAGGGATCTAGGACTATAAATACCATTTGATCCAGCCATCCCATTACTGGGTATATACCCAAAGGATTATAAATCATGCTGCTATAAAGACACATGAACATGTATGTTTATTGCGGCACTATTCACAATAGCAAAGACTTGGAACCAACCCAAATGTCCAACAATGATAGACTGGATTAAGAAAATGTGGCACATATACACCAAGGAATACTATGCAGCCATAAAAAATGATGAGTTCATGTCCTTTGTAGGGACATGGATGAAGCTGGAAACCATCATTCTCAACAAACTATCACAAGGACCAAAAACCCAACACTGCATGTTCTCACTCATAGGTGGGAATTGAACAATGAGAACACATGGACACAGGAATGGGAACATCACACACTGGAGCCTGTCATGGGGTGGGGGGAGGGGGGAGAGATAGCATTAGGAGATATACCTAATGTAAATGATGAGTTACTGGGTGCAGCACACCAACATGGCACATGTATATATATGTAACAAACCTAACACATTGTGCATATGTACCCTAGAACTTAAAGTGTAATAAAAATATATATATAAAATAAAAAATAAAAAAATACTTGATTTCATAAACAAAAAACAACAAGCAAACCAACAAAAAAATAAAGTTCTTTCTTACTAAAAATAAAAAAAAATGGGTTAAATTATGAATTTTATAATAAAAAAAGTGATGATTTGAATGTTCTGAAAATTTGTAACTGAATGGCCTTGGGCAGATTTTTAATCTCAGTTTCCTTAATTGTAAACTATGACTAATGAAATCTACACACTGAGAGAGGGTTGAGAAGTAAATGTGTGCCTGTAGGTAAAGCTGGCAGTGCAGAGGTGTAAAATAAACCTCCCTGCTCTCTGTCTGTGGCCTTGCTTGCAGGATTGAGGTCTAGGCAACGTGACAAAGAATCCCTCTTTTCATATCAATGGCCCACAGATTTTCAATCTGTCTTTCCCTGTCACCCTCTTCTTTGCATTACTTCCTATAATGCTGAAGCACATGTGAGGTTCAATCTTCCCTCAGAATCACAAACTTGGGTTTTGCTTTATAGAGTAAAATATAGCAGGCCTCACAGCATGCTTTAGTCCAAACATACATATTAGCCTTGTTCAATTGACAAAAAGGAAAAATACTCGTGAAGCATTTTCCATGTGGATATTTGGACCATGTCCCCAGAACTATATTCATCTGCAAATTCAAAACTCTATATTCATTAAACAATACTGGCATTCTCTTAATTCTGCCTGAATATACAATGGTATGAAACAGATCTTATTTGATTTAAGTTAGCTAATAAAGAAGTAAGACACTCAAAGCAAATATGCTATATGAGCTTTGAACTTGAGAAAGAGGATTTAGGGTATCTGGTGGAAGAAAATTCTAAGCAGTAAAGCATTCAAAAGAAAGCAGAGCGTAAAGGTTTGGAAAATTTGCAGCCTGATGATGCAATAAAAAAGAAAAACCTATTTTTGGAGGAGAAATTCAAGATGGATGCAGAAATTTGCATAAGTAACAAGGAGCCAAATGTTAATCACCAACACAATTTGGAAAATGTCTCCAGGGCATGTCAGAGACTTCACAGCATCCCTTCCCATCACAGGCCTGGAGGCCTAGAAGGGAAAAATGGTTTTGTGGACTGGGCCCAAGGCCCTGCTGCTTTATGCACCCTCAGGACGTGAGGCCCTGTGTCCCAGCCATGGCTAAAAGGGGCCAACATAGAGCTCAGGTAGTTGCTTTAGATGGTGCAAACCCCAAGCTTTGGTGGCTTCCACATGATGCTGAGCCTACGGATGCACAGAAGTCAAGAATTGGGGTTTGGGAACCTCTGCCTAGATTTCAGAGTATGTGTGGAAAATACCTGGATGTCTAGGCAGAAGTTTTCTGCAGGGATAGAGCCCTCATGGAGAACCTCTGCTAGGACAGTGCAGAAGGCAATTGTGGGGTTGGTACCCCACCAGAGTCCCCAATGGGGTGCTGCCTAGTGGAGCTGTGAGATGAGTGCCACTCTCCTCTGGACCCCAGAATGGTAGATTCACCTATGGCTTTCACCATGTGCCTGGAAAAGCCACAGTCAATGCCAGACTGTGAAAGCAGCTGGGATGGGGGGGTGTACCCTAAATAGCCACAGGGGGTGGAGCTGCCCAAGGCTGTGGGACCCCACCCCTTGCATCAGTGTGACCTGGATGTGAGACAGGGAGTCAAAGGAGATCATTTCAGAGCTTTAAGATTTGACTACCCCACTGGATTTCAGATTTGCATAGGGCCCACAGCCCCTTCATTTTGGCCAATATCTCTCATTTGGAATGGGTGTGTTTACCCAATGCCTGTACTCACACTGTATCTAGGAAGTAACTAACTTGCTTTTGATTTTACAGGATCATAAGCAGAGAGACTTGCCTTGTCTCTCTTTGAACTTGGACTTTTGAGATAATGCTAGAATAAGTTAAGACTTTGGAGGACTGTTAGAAGAACATGATTGTGTTTTGAAATGTGAGGACATGAGAGTTCGGAGGGGTCAGGGTGAAGTAATATGGTTTGGCTGTGTCCCTACAACTAAATATCATCTTTAATTGTAGTTCCCATAATCCCCATGTGTTGTGGGAAGGACCCAGTGGGAGGTAATTGAATAATTGGGGCAGTTACCCTCATGCTGTTCTCGTGATAGGGAGTTTTCACAAGATCTTTTGGTTTTATAAGGGGCTTTTCCCCCTTTGCTCAGCATTTCTCCTTGCTGCTACCATGTGTAGAGGGATGTGTTTGCTTCCCCTTCCACCATGATTGTAAGTTTCCTGAGGCCTCCCCAGCCATGCTGATTTGTGAGTCAATTAAACCTCTTTTCTTTATAAACTTCCCAGTCTTAGGTATGTCTTTATTAGCGACATGAGAATGGACTAATACATCAGCCTTCAGAAGTGATAAAAATAATTTCTATTGTTTACAAGTCACCTAGTCTATGGTATTTTGTTACAGCAGCCTGAACAGACTAAGGCAGAACATTGGTACCTGGAGTAGGCTGCTGTTTTCACATATACTTTAAAATACAGAAGAGCTTTGGAACTGGGTAATGGGTAGAGTCTGGAAGAATTTTGATGTTCACACTAGAAAAATCCTACACTGCCATGAACAGACTCCAATTTGTGAGAACAGCAGCACAGGCTGCTCCCAGCAAAGCCATGAGAGCAGGGGCACCCGGATACTTGGGGACCTAATTCCTGCACAGCAAAGCTGCAAAGGTGAAGCCTTCACCTTAGTGTATGCAGTAGACAGGACCCCTGTGCCAGTGGAGGGCAGAGTGTTGAGCCAAAGGAGGTTATTCTTAAGCCTTAAGGTTTTGGGCATGCTTGGGACCAGTCACTCCATTCTTTCCTATGTGTTTCTTTTGAAATGGAAATGCCCATCCTATGCCTGTTTCACAATTGTGTTTTGGAAGCACGTAACATGCCTGAGATCACAGGTTCACCGGTGGAGAGGAATTTGCCTCAGGATACCTCGAGTCTCACTCATATACGATTAACATGACATTTAGATGAGACTTTGGACTTCAGACTTTCAAGTTGACCATGGAACAAGTTAGGACTTTGGGGGCTATTGGGGTGGTATTTGGCATGCAAGTGGGACATGAATTTCAAAAGATCAGAGGTGGAATGATAAGGGCTGAATATTTATGTCCCCTCAAAATTCAAAAGTTAAAATCCTAATCTCAAGATAGTATGGTATTAGGAAGCGTGGACTTTCGGAGCTGACTAGATCATAAAGACAGGGTCTTTGTGAATGAGATTAGCGCTTTTCTAAAAGAGACTTCCAAAGACATCCCCCTCACCCCTCCATCACGTGAGGATACAAAAAGAAGCCAGCCATCTATGCGAAAGCAGTCCCTCATCACACATCAAATCTGTTCATGTCTTCACTTGGACTTCAGGCTTCCAGAACTTTGAAAAACAACTTTGTTGTTTATAAGCCACTCAATCCATGATACTCTTACAGCAGCTACAATGGGCTAAGATGTTGATCTTTCCATGACCTCCTTTCTGTAGCTAAAAATCCTGAACAGGAGACAGAGGAGAGAGAGAGAAAGACAGGGAGCTCGAGAGAGAAGAGAGAAAAACAGCATCTTTATTATGGTATTCACCCTCTCGTCAGTTCTTGGAATATTTACTTCTAGTGTCTGCCCCTCACACTGAACTTAGCCTCCCAAAAGCAAAGACTGTTTTATGCAACTTCATATGTTCGATGAGCAGCACAAAGCATGATATAGAGTAACGTTCAACACATGCACATCTAACACATACAATAATTGTAAAGCTGTACACAAATTTGTAATTAGAATTTCTACATAGTTTTCACTTGGCATTAAAAATTATGTCCCTAAAATGAGGCAATAGCCTACTATTTTTATAAAGACCTGAAAAAATTATTTATATTTGTCCACTTTTATTTTATAATACACTAATCTGAGATAAATTGGTATTCTGAAAATCTCTATAGCATGTTACTTCTGAACTGGTAAGCAAGAGTTTCTCAAAGCAAGACTCTATTCTTAGTTTGGGGTCACAGAAGATTGATTCTTTGCCCTGATGACTGCTGCAGACAATAGCTGATGCCAACTGCTCTGCCACCATTCCTCAAATGCTGCAGTCAAAATTTCATTGTGGTCACATTTTTACTTCCAAGTGCCCACCTCTCCCCCCTCCTTTTTATTGTGTAACTAAGATGTATTCTAACATGCAAACATAAGTATACATTTATAGCTTAGTATGCTAGTTTCAGAATCCCAGCCAAACCTTTTTTTTCTTGATGAATTGTGACTGGGTCAGAAAAATGCAGACAGACAGTGACCCATTTGTCCACTTAATATATTTGGCAACAAATGTAATTGTAAATATAGCAGGTTAGTGTTTGAGGGAGGAAAACACAGTATTGTTACAAGAAAGATCACGTCCACTTAAAGCTATACCAATTACCCAAGTCTGCGCACATCCAGGCTGCATCACTGAATTGCTGAATATATGTATAAGCAACTCAGAAAGGACTTAAAATTTTTTAAATGTTTCTTCTCTTTCAATGAAATTCACTCACACATGATTCTTAAATGGTCTTCATATCCAGTTTGAAACGGAGCGCATGTTTGGGGTCAAGTTCAGTTTGGTATTTCATGGTACCAAAAAAGAAAATGAACTTTCAAAAGAAGAATAGGATTCTAGTTTCTGTTAATGGTATGCAAAGTGCCAGCATGCAAGCATGTTACATAAAATCTAAAAGATAAATTTAACTGATGCATTTTCCAGTCAAACATTAGCTTTAACATGGATACGGAGACTCTAATGTTTCACAAGGGTAAGTTTGTAATTGAGACACACAGTATTTAAAACAGGTGGAGACCATGCCTAGCTCCCCTTGGAAGTTTAATGCCACAGCAAATAATTAAATAGAATTTATTGGGCAAATAAGGAAAAGCCACTCCAAATTAAGTCTCGCAATTATTACTGTATAAGGCATTTATGCAGCACTTCTTGTTTTTATAATAATTGCTATCACTGTCATATTGTTTCACAAATATCTATTCCTCTACTATTAGAGGTCTCATTTCATTGAAATATATCCAAGATCAGACAGTAAATCTGGATATCAAGCACACAGGGAGACAGTGCCAAAACCCTGTGCTCATCAGTTTACACAGAGGATGCTTTGAAACTGGGTTTCAATCCAAACAAGTTTCATGCATAGAGTAGAAACTGCTTCCTTAAAAGACCTGTATCCATGGCCCTGAATACAGATGCGTCTGATGTTTGCTTTCTTCTACACAGAAGCCATGGTACTGTGGAATACATGTTGGAATCTTAATGTTAGGGCATCAGCAAGTTGTAGTCAGGGCAATTAAAACAATGCATGAAGCACTGACCCAGACCCTGATGACACCCAAAGTTTCCACAATGCAGCAATTTCAAATATTTAATTCAATTTTCACAGCAGTTGTCTAAAACGGATGATGTCAGAGGACAGTCTGAATTCAAGGAACTCTCAGTTTCAGAGATCAGAAAGTCAAAATAAACATGTATTTGAGACGAATGTGTTCTGTGACCCTTCCCCAGAATGTGTCGGGTCGTGTGTAACACTGTGTTAAGGTGGATAAAGTTTATAGAAACCCTACAGTAGAGTAAAAAATTCAGGGTAAGCTCTCTGGAGGCGAGGCAGGTCAAATGAATGATATGAATGATGGGTTGTAACTTAGTAGAGAAAAGGAATGTGCAGGAGAACCGTCTCTAAAACTCTTTTCAACATCTGCTTCCAAATCCAGTGTTTTACATCACAGAGAATGGTTCATCAGTGATGTAGGCTCTGTAATGTTGCTACCTGAAACAGTCTAGGAAGTCTCCATTTATCAGGACCTTGCTGAGGAAATACTTTGAGTGACTATAAAAAATGGGAATTTCATTCTTTTAAAAAGTCAACATTGGCCGGGCGCGGTGGCTCACGCCTGTAATTCCAGCACTTTGGGAGGCCGAGACGGGTGGAAAATGAGGTTAGGAGTTCAAGAACAGCCTGGCCAAGATGGTGAAACCTCATCTCTACTAAAAATACAAAAATTATCCAGGCACGGTGGCGAGTGCTTGTAATCCCAGCTATTTGGGAGACTGAGGCAAGAGAATCACTTGAACCCGGGGGCAGAGATTGCACTGAGCTGAGATCACGCCACTGCACTCCAGCCTGGGCGACAGAGTGAGGCTCTCTCTCAGAAAAACAAAACAAAAAAGTCAACATTACTGGTGAGAAAATCTTAGGTGGGCTTTGTTCATGAACAAAACACCAAGTACTCCCTTCCCAACTCTACAAGGCTGTCAAGATCATGAGCCTCATGGACACAGGTGGACTGGTGGATGAAAAGTGAGAAAAACACAGCATCAATCAGTAAGCCTCTCTCCCAGCCAACACCCCTCCAACACAGGGCTGGACCCCATCACTGTGGCAGCACCTACGGCAGCTGTCAGCATCACTGGACCCATGGAAAAGGCCACAGACCCCTAGGACAGAAACCCCTCCCAGGCCAGAGAGCAAGTGTTAGTCTGGATACCAGGGCCTTCCGAGAGAGATCTCATGTAGCCTATCCCTTACTGTCGTCCCTGGGTTTCCTAAACAAATCTACATTCTCCCCTCTCTCCCTAACCTGACTCAATGCCCTCTGGACCTTCTTCTTAGTCATCAGCCATTTGGCTACATCTTCAACATCTTCAACCCTTTTGCACAACAGTCCTTCCATTTCCCTTGTCTTACAGAAAACCTATGGATCTCTGAAGATAACATTTCTCCTCAGCACTTTTGTTCTTTTTTTCTAAGGTCAGAAAGTAGGAACATAATTCTCACTTTGTGAATTCTCTGTGCTTTTTATCCCATTGCTCTCTCTGTAAAGTGTTTGGTTTCTTTGAGCGTAGGACCACCCTGCACTGCCCCCTCTCAACCTCCCCATTGCTGTCATCTCCAGCCCTCCGAGACATTCCTCAGTTGATGAAGATGCCTCCGCATGGCTGGAGCCTTCCTCTGCATCTCTGGCTATAATTCCAGGCTGCCTCAGCATCCATATGAAGTTGCCCTGACAATCTTACTTTCAGATTTAATGACTTCCTAGACTAAAATTATATTCTCTTTATTCTATCACAACCACCCTCCCCTACCATCCCACCCTGGACTGCTTCTGGTCTAAATCATAAATCAAAATATTCCACTTTTCAGCCACAACTTACATACAACGACCTCCACAGAACTCAGCTTCAGTCTCATAGAGAGAACTTCATTCGTAACCCTTCGGCTTTCTTTCTTTGCAAGAAAATATTGTCATTCCTTCTTTATCACCCAGCTAGTCCGTCATTTAAATCATGTATTTGTCAATATTCCAAACTCTTTGGTTTCTTGTGTTTTCTTTGTACCCACTTATCAGGCTCCCAGTTCTCCTTATGGGAAATTATACAACTGAGAAGATTGGTGTCACAGTCAATTTAGGTTCATCATTCACAGCTGCAGTTCACTCTCGGTGGTCAGTTCTCCCTCCCCTCTCCACAAAGACTGAAATCAATACCACTGCAGTCTCAGCAACCCTCCAACCTTCTCACCCAGCCCTTCTTCAGGAAGTGATCTTGTATGAGAACTGCAAGCCAGAAGCTGAGGATGCTCTTACCTGTCCATTGCCACACCTACAAACTAGCAGGGTTTACATGAAGCTTTTTCCTCCAGGGGAGAAAGTGTTCTTCCTGTTAAAGCCCACTCTCTCCACAGGGCTCCTTTCGGAAACCCTATGGTATCAGCTATGGAGGTTCTCTCATGCATTTTCAACTTCCCCCTACAAATAGGATTAAATTATTCTCATCAGCATGAAAATATGTACCTGTTTTCTCTGTAAAACCACAATAAAAAAATGTCTGTTTGGACATAACTTCTGTTTCCTTCTTTCATAACCAAGTTTCTGAAAAGTCTGTTTTATAAATGCTACCTATGCTTGACTTTTCATTCATGTAGCCACTTACTGGAATAAGTTCTCTAGTGCTACCATTCAACAAAATCTAAAGTCAACAGTGATATCTCTGTTGCTATATCTAATGAACAACTTTTCTTCCTCATTTTACTTGTCATCAGCATTATAAAGAGCTCCCCACTTCCTATTTGGAGAAACATTCTCTTCTTTTGTCTCCCATGATGTATGATCTTGGCATTCCTCCCATCTCTCTCCTAGGGGTTTTTTTGCCAGCTCTTTTTCCCCCTCTGGATCTTAGAAAGTTGCAGTTTCTTAGGATTGTTCCTGAACTCCAGTCTCTTTTCTTGGTAGACTACCTTTTGGAAAATCTCCTGTATTCCTTGAAACACCGTTTTGTGCATTCAGACCAGACCACACTGCAGAGCTCCATGTCGGTTTACTCTGCTGCCTATTTGACATTTCTACTGGGTCTCGAATCATACCAAATTTATCCTTCACAAAACAGAAATTCTAATATTCTTCTGAATGCTGATTCCCCTTCAATATCCCCCATCAGCCCAGTTGTACATGCCAGAAACTTTGAGGAAATTTTGCTTGTCCCTTCTCCTTCAGTTTGTTACCAACTTTTGTCAAGTTTATAGCCTACATATCTCTCTAACCTGCAACTTCTCTCCATCTCTATCATACAACCTAGTTCAGCCTACATTCTCCAGTCACCAAAAAAGAAGAGCTTATAAAAAGACGATTTTAATAATGCCATTCCCCGCCTTAAACTTTCCATTGATTCCACTGCACTTCAGATCACATTCAAAATTCAAATCTTGCTCCTCCCTACCTTTCCAACAAAATTAGCCACGCTGCCTTTCTTTCTGATCCTTGAGCCACCCAATTCTATTTCAAGGACTTCTCATATAATCCTTCAACTTGGAAATATCTCTCTTTCCTCCTTGCAACCCCACCTCTCCTATATGTGACTAATCCTATTTTCTTTGGTCTTAATTCAAATGTCACATGGTCCCTGCATATGTGCTTCCAGGTCCGAGCAGCATCAGCATCAGCCTTAGAGGCCAGCAACCTTGGTTCTGGCCAGGGTTCTCGTAATGCAGAGGGCTCCACTTTTATCCACCCGTTCTTTCTTCCCTGCCCATGGTGTATGGAATCCAGACAATCTCCTGCCCAAATGACAAGAGACCCAGAGTCCACCCTCAGGACTTCCCCCAGGTCACCCTCCATTCCAGAAGGTGCAATCATGCCTCTGGTGTGCATTCCTCCAGGACAAAGGGCAGCCTAGTAACTGCTATTTGCAGTGCAGGAGAGAAGGTAAAGAAATGAGACTGAACTACTACTGTTACTCCTGTTCAGTGGGTATGATGTCTACACAGGTGTGCAAGAAGCCATTCACGGTGTGATGTCTACACAGGTGGATAGGAAGCCATTCCTGGGTGGGTGTGCTGCCTACATACATGTTCAGGAAGCCCTTCATGTGCAATAGGAGGAAGCAGGAATCACAGGAATCATGCAAGGGGCTGGTGAAGAACAAGGTGTCACCTTGTCGCCAGGATGCGTATGGAAGAGTGAGGATTAGGCTAGATTGAGTGGCATGTAACATGTTATCATCTGTAGTGTGAAGTTAAAGAAATGTCCTAGAAAAATACTTTTCATTGGCTTGTTCATAACTTTTCACGGAAGGAAAAGTAGTTATAAACCCCAAGTAAGAGACGACAGTCCAGATTTGTAATACCTGGAAATGGTACGGAACAGTAGTAACAGAAAGGAGATAAAGTGGACGGATTTGGAGGACAATAAGAATAAAATGACTGGTCCTAGCAACTGCTTAAATGTAGTAAACACGATGCACAGCCGTGTGCTACTTTCCTGAATCATAAAGTACAATTCCTATTTTACTGGATGCTTTCTCATTACAGACCATATTCTTTAAATTAATCTAGTGCCCAGACTCTATATTAACTCTCAATTCTACAGATGGCTTGGAGGCCTATAAACAATTATAGAAGTTGAGTCCTCTAGCAAAGAAATACATAGATTAATGTTTCAGCAAACTAATTAAGGTAGGAGAGTTTTGAGCCAAAATGTTACCCTAGAGGTTTTTTAAGAAAAAGTCAGAAAAACTCATCACAACTGTTGCTTATAAGTTGCTTATAAACTTATAATCAGAAGCAATTCCAGGGTAGAAAATAGAGATTAAATGAAAAAAGTTAACATCCCTAAAGTAAACTTATCACTGCTGATAACTATCATCATTACTCACAAGACAGAGACTTTGAATGCCCCAGCCACTCCAGGGAGGTCCATTTGCTATTCTAGGAAGACAAGACACTAAAGCTTTGAATCACTAAATGGCAGACTAGTTAACTAAAAGAGCGATGCAACATCTAAAGTTACAACCACATGTATGACAATTAAAGGAGGAAAAAAGATCTTGGCAAAAATATAAAACCTGGCATGACTCCAGCTTTCTCACTATTGGAAACCTCAATACATTCAGGCTTATGCTGCCTAAAAAATCCTAAACTCTAAACTGATTTCAAGGAGATCCAAAGGTTTTGAAAAAGAAAACCCCAGATTGTAGAGGAAATCACAGTGCCAAGGGCTAATAACAGGGAAGCTAAAATAAGAATTAGAACCATGGCTATTTGAGAAACGTTACAGAAGGTTATTCCATAAAAGCAAATGTAAAAATATTATGTAGGATAATAAAATGGCTTATAATAATTATGTTCATGCCATTGCTGTTGCGTTTATATTAATATTCCTTGAAGAAAATAGCTGTGTTGCTATCAAATATGTTCAATCTTTAAAATGTCCTCTTTTTCTAACTAGTATGACAGGTTTTACTGTAATATTAATTGAACTTGGGAACAGCACCTCATTCCCTCTTCTGGAGGCTCTTGGTAATTCACCTATACCCATTCTAAATGTAACTGTCTTTTAACCTAGCCTGTCTCCACACAATTGTGACTATAATGACCAACGGCAATGTGTCTGTATCTCTGATAACTTTGATAACTATCACACAGTGCAACAGATGGATTTAATCAAACTTATAAGTAAAATACATCTAAAGTAGATTCTAGTGGCATGTGTAGGCAAACATTATGAATGAGTTTACACAGAGCAAGTGTGCAATGTTTCATCTTATTGAATGAACTCAGCCAGCCCAACTAAATGGTGTCCCATAAGAACCTTGTAAACCCAGTTCCTCCGTGGGTGGTGGCCTCCTGTTCTCTTACTAGACTCCAGTGCGGCATGATTCTTGACACCATCTACCCCATGTCCCTCAGCTAAATTGCAGCATATGTGGCCCTAATCTCTTCCATGTGAAGGGAAATATCATTTATAAGTGTACTGGGGACTTCTGCATCTTATGCAACAGCAGCTGGAAACTTTAATTTTCTCCACACAAAATGCATGCAATATGGGTGTGAAATTACAGAAGGTTGTCTAAGTCCCTAGTTCTGGCACCTCATTAAACACTTTGCAGTGCATTCTCCATTTCAAATACAATTTTAAAAAGTAGCCTACACACATAAGCTTGAATGTATGTGTGGATGATCCTAAAATATTTTGATGAGTATTCATTCACATGCAATTCCTCTTAATTTTAGTCAACTCAATCACAGGCTATACTAAATAAGAGAAAGATGAGTTGGGGGATTAGGATAAAAAGTTTTGGAGTATAAAAAATGTCCATAATATCAAATGTTTTTGCAAGAATGATGCTACTTTTTTACAGTCTTGAATTCCAAAAGTTCACTTCTTGTCCTGAAATAAAAAAAAAAAAGGTTATAATGTCTCTTTAAAAATGCATGCTCTCAACCAGCAGAGGCCAGCTCAACACATTTTTAACAAACTAAAACAGTGCCAAAAATATTGTCAAATCAATGCCGGTCTCACCTTAATGGAGCTTAGACTGTGAACATGGCACAATGGAATCAAAGCAAATATGGGTGTGACATTTGATGATTCTGCTCTATGTGCTTGATTAGAGGGAGAGAATGAATAGAAATGATTCTGGTGACTCTTCCCTCCATTCTGCTCAGTGCTTGTGTTGAATGAGAGTGAAACAGGGGATTGAATCTGCTGCTGTCCCAGTTGATCCTTGCTATTTGCCTCTTAAATTATGCTCAGCTTGCTACCCAATTGTCCCTAAACACAAGTGAATCAATTACGCAGCTGAAGAATGAGGATTTGATATAATTTTGGAGAAAAAAGTGGTAAAAACTTTTTCTAGACAGCACTTTCCTAAGGGATTTTTGAGGGTAATTTTATAAATATGTATGTTTTCCTTAAAGTGTTGATTTTAAAACCCGGTCCTCATGGAAAATAAACCCAACTATGTAAAGATGCAATACCTGTAGTACAACTTGTTTATTATGATCTAGGCTAAAATTGAATTCCTTGCACAACATGAAGAAAGCCTGAACACATAGCTCCTTAAAGCTTTTGTATTTTCTGAATGATATAAATTGGATGATACATGAAAGAAAAAAATAATTTTTAAATATTTTTGTTAGTTTTTTAAATCACAAAAGTAGTAACTGCTCATCTTTGAAAACTTAGAAATCAAACAATGGCTTACACAAACACGGAATAAAAACCATTAGTATCTTGGTACATCTATTTCCAATAAGATAATATACTACACATATAACTTTTATATCTTGTAATTTTTCAGACAACCATATAACTGGAAAACTTTCCATTTGGTATATTTAGGGATATTCAGACTCAGTGTGATTTTAACAACTCTTTATTAGTATATCTTAAAAACATTATAATTTAACCAATATCCTACTGTATTTTTAGAGTGTTAGTATTTCTATAATTCTATTTACAATGATGAAATTTTATTTATCTTTTAAAAACCTCTTTTATTTATCTATCATTTTAAAAATCTCTGGATATTTCTTAGGACAAATTCCTAGAAGTGAAATTGCTGCTTCACAGGGAATGAACATTACTTAGTCCGTTGATTTTTGGATACCAATGCCTTCCAGAAAGTTAAGTAAAATTTAAACTTACAACATTGATTGACTAAAGTGTCTCTTTTCCATCATCCTCACCAACTAGGGTATCTTAATTATTTTAAACCATTGTCAATAGGACAGGCTGCCATACCCAGGAGGATGCTGACCACATTTAACAGAAAGGCAGTCACATGCATAGTTGTAGTCATCAAATAGGTTAACTGCTGTAACAAAAATACCTAAATCTCAGTGACTTCAGCAATAACATTTTACCACACCAGTTCAGTGCACACGTTGGGTAGACAGCCATGTAGTCCTTTAGGGACAACTCCAGCCTCTGTCCATCTTTCTTGTAATACCATCACCCAGGACTCTGGCCAGCTCTCATGGGAAGAGAATCACATGGGAAGAATTTCTATGGTCAAGGCCAGGAAATCAGCTGGCCACACTTGCTTACACACTCCATTAGGTATGACTCAGTCCCAGGGACACACTCAGCTTCAAAGAGACTCTGGACACAGTCTAGCTGTGAGCCAGAGAAGAAAAGGCAATCGATTTGTTGAACTTCAAGCCATTTTTGCCACACATGTTAGCATTTGTTTACATTTGAATGTAATTAGAAAGTTTCTATATTTTAAAAAGATAATTTGGTCCATTCACATTTAGATTAATCACGGAATCACTGATATGCATAAAATTCTATGCCTGCCATTCTGCATTTTTCTTTCCTTTTCTTGTTGCATGCTTTTCCCCCCTTTACTTCTGCTAGTTGGATACGAATATTGTCCACTTCATTTTCCCTCATTCATTTGTAACTCTACTATACTTTTTTATTCCAGCAATGGTTACTATTAGCATATATTGAATTAATTTGAACAAGATAACCTCTAATTATTCACAATGGCTTTCTACATTTTCTACTTCACCACTGCCCCTACCCATACAATAAGACCTGCAGAATCCTCTTACTTTCTCTTTCTCCGACCCCTCACCTGCCCCACTCTTCATCTCAGAAATGTCTGTATCCCCACTTTCTCATTCACTGCCTCCTCCTACTCCTAGATTTTGATTAAAAATTTCAGACATTATCAATATTTCTATGAAAGAATGAACATTCACTTTCAAGAGCTTTTATGTTTATATTATGTCTATCCTTAGCTTTTATGTTTTAACTCTATATTATAGATGGATTAAGAGATCTTGATCTCTGTTCTGGTCAATTTGTCATGTATTAATGTCATTTTCTTAGTGCTTTCCTCAAATTAGGTACTAGGATGACACACTTTTGGCTGGAAATAGAGTTCTTCCCTTGCAGTCCTTTGCTGTCAAATTATAGATGCTATACCACTTGTTATAGTTATAGTTATCTCATTTCCTTTGTAAGAACCTGTTCTTTGTGCATCAACATTACTGGCCTATTGGGTTGGATAATTCTTTGTCATGGGGGCTGTTCTGTGCATTGTATCAAGTAGTATCCCTGCCCTCCACCCACTAGATGCCAAGAGCACCACACTCAATTGTGTCCATCAAAAATGTCTCCAGACATTGCCCAACGTTACCTAGTGTCAAAATGCTCCCAGCTGAGAACCACCAACCAAGAAGCTTATAAAACTTGTTTCTATCTGAGAGTTTAAGAAGTTTTAGCACAACAAATATAATTGTTTGGGTTTTCATAAATTTGTCTATACATCTTTCAATGTTCATCCTTCAATAAAAGGTAAGTCTGTTTAAAATTATCTCTGCCCCTATGGATTGGGGCTTCAGGTCAACTCTGAGCCTCAGGTGAAGCCCTTAAATAAAAATACTCTGTTGCCTTTCACATTATCTCAAACAAAACACATGGAACTGCAGCCTTCTAGTTCAATCAAGTTTTGCTTTTGCGGGATCAGTAAAACCCTGGAAATTCACATGCACTGGAATCTAAAATAGTTGAACTCATAGACATAGAGTAAATGGTTGCAACCAAAGGCTGGGGGTGAAGGGATTGAGGGGATGTTGGTCAAAGAACACAACATTTCAATTAGACAGGGAGAATAAGTTTAAGAGATCTATTGTACACCATGGTGACTATAGTTACTAAAAATACTTGAAAATTACTAAGAGACTAAAAGGTCCTCAGCCTCCAAATTGATAAGAATGTGAGGTAACGCAAATGTTTAAATACCTGAATCAATTGTATACATATATCAAAACATCGTGGTATGTACCATAACTCTACACAATTTTAACTTCTCAATTTTTAACAATTGTTAACAAAAAAAAAAAGACAATTCACTTGAGGTCAAAGCTGACCTTCTCCCCTGATTGCCAAGGAGGAAGAGACTCTTTTCTCCATCTCCTAAAAGTCCACCAAAACCAATAGCTCCCTTCCACAGCAGCCACTTGTCTCAAGAAAAACAAAACAAATTGCTTCCGAATGAGTAGTAGAGTGCAAGCACGTTATGTTCGAGTTGCCATGTTCCCAGAGTCACCTTCAGAATGTATTTTAAAAGACTCACTCTTGAATTCAAGAATTTGGGAAAACTCGGGAAAGGCTTAGGAAAGAGAATATTCCACGTATGAAACTTGCTCCAATGTTATTATAACAATAACATAATAACATGATATAACAATAACATTAAACACAATGAAAAATGAAATATAATTCACTTGCAACTGAACTCCAAAGAAATCAGTAATGACTTTAAGCCAGTATGAACATGGTGAGGATTTTTAACATTAGAAATAAGATATCTCTCTAGCATTCAAAATTCCTCCAGAGGAGTAGATATCTATATAAACATAAAAAGATTCCACTGACACATCCTACCATCTCCACTACAGATAAAAACAATGTGCCATTACAAAATGGAGTAAGACCTTAAATAGAACCCAAAGAAATCACCAATGTAAAAAGTCCCATTCCTAAGGAATGATTTTCTTGGGTGATAAGTTAAATATATTCAAATAGGTGCTAAATGAAAGTGGAATGGTTTTATAATATAAAGTACAAGTCTAGGTACAAAGGACAGAATTTCTCATTTATCAGTGACAGAGGCAAATAGAAAATCTGACCTCAGTCTTATCACATATGTCCTTATCAGAATAAGCAAGGAACTGCTACAAATACCAAAAGCAGAAACAACAAGGACAAAACTTTGTGCACTTGTTTGACTGATAACCTGATCAACCTCACAAGATTTTTTTTTAAGTCAAGTAAATGAGCCAAAGGAACAGCATAAGCCTCACTGCTTAGCATGTCCTTATCCTTTTAGCAATAACTGTTACAAGTTTTCAAATGAGTGACAAAATATCTGCAACAAAACCCAGAGCAGACTTGAAATGGCTTGGCTCTGTGTTCCCACCCAAATCTCACCTTGAATTGTAATAATCCCCACATGTCAAGGGCAGGGCCAGGTAGAGATAATTGAATCATGGGGGCAGTTTCCCCCATGCTGTTCTCATGATAGTGAGTGAGTTCTCATGAAATCTGATGGTTTTATAAGGGGCTTTTCCCCCTTTTTCTTGGCACTTCTCTTTGTTGCCACTATGGGAAAAAGGATGTGTTTGCTTCACCTTCCATCTTCATTGTAAGTTTCCTGAAGCCCCCAGCCATGCTGAACTGTGAGTCAATTAAATCTCTTTTCTTTATAAATTACCAGTCTTGGGTATGTCTTTATTAGCAGTGTGAAAACAGACTAATACAGCAAATTGGTACCAGTAGAGTTGGGTGTTACTGTAAAGATACCCAAAAATGTACAAGCAACTTTGGAACTGGGTAGAGGATGGAAGAGTTTGCAAGGCTTAGAAAAATACAGGAAGATGTGGGAAAGTTTGGAACTTCCTAGAGACTTGTTGAATGGCTTTGTCCAAAATGCTGATAGTGACATGGACAATAAAGTCCAGGCTAAGGTAGTCTCAGATAGAGATGAGGAACTTGTTGGGAAATGGAATAAAGCTGATCTTGCTATGTTTTAGCAAAGAGAATGCTGGCATTTTGCCTCTGCCCTAGAGATCTATGGAACTTTGAAGTTGAGAGAGATGGTTTACAGTATCTGATGGAACAAATTTTTAAGCAGCGAAGCACTCAAGAGGTGACTTGAGTGCTGTTAAAAGCACTAAGTTTTATGTATTCACAAAGATATGGTTTGGAACTGGAACTTATGTTTAAAAGGGAAGCAGGGCATGAAAGTTCAGAAGATTTTTCAGTATGACAATGTGATAGAAAAGAAAAACCCATTTTCTTAGGAGAAATTCAAGCCAGCTGCAGAAATTTGCATAAGTAACGAGGAGCCAAATGTTAATCACCAAGATAATAGGGAAATGTCTCCAGGGCATGTCAGAGGTCTACACAGCAGCCCCTCCCATCACAAGCCCTGAGGCCTAGGAGGAAAAATGGTTTTGTGGGTTGGGCCCAGGGCCTTGCTGCTTTATGCAGTATTAGGACTTGGTGACCTGTGTCCCAGCCATGGCTAAAAGGGGCTAATGTAGAGCTCAGGCTGTTGCTTCAAAGTGTATAAGCCCCAAGCCTTAGCAGCTTCCATGTGGTGTTGAGCCTGTGGGTGCACAAAAGTCAAGAACTGAGGTTAGGTAACATCTGTCTAGTGTTCAGAGGATATATGGAAACACTTGGATGTCCAGGCAGAAGTCTGCTGCAGGGGCAGAGGCCTCATGGAGAACCTCTGTTAGGGCCATGCAGAAGGGAAATGTGAAGTTGGAGCCCTCACACAGAGTGCCCTCTGGGGCACCGCCTAGTGGAGCTGTGAGATAAAAGCCACTGTCCTCTAGACTCGAGAATGTTAGATCCACTGACAGCTTCCATCATGCCCCTGGAAAAGCCAGAGTGACTCAATGCCAGCCTGTGAAAGCAGCTGGGAGGGGGCCGTACTCTGCAAAGCCACAGGTGCAGAGCTACCCAAGGCCATAGGAGCCCACATCTTGCATCAGCATGACCTGGATGTGAAACACTGAGTCAAAGGAGATTATTTCAGAGTTTTAAAATTTAAGTACTGCCTTGTTAGATTTCAGACTTGCTTGGGGCTTATAACCCCTTTGTTTTGACCAATTTCTCCCATTTGGAATGGGTGTATTTTCCCAATGCCTGCATCCCCATTGTATCTATGAAGTAACCAACTTGCTTTTAATTTTACAGGCTCATAGACTAAAAGGAATTGCCTTGGTTCATGTGAGACTTTGGACTGTGGACTTTTGGGTTAATGCTGAAATGAGTTAAGACTTTGGGGGATTGTTGGAAGGGCATGATTGTGTTTTTAAAAGTGAGGACATGAGATTAAGGAGGGGCCAGGTGAGGAATGATATGGTTTGGCTCTGTGTCCCCACCCAAATCTCACCTTGAATTGTAATAATTCCCACATGTTAAGGGTGGACCAGGTGGAGATAATTAAATCTTGGGGGTGGTTTCCCCATACTGTTCTGATGATAGTGAGTTTTCATGAGATTTGATGGTTTTAAAAGGAGCTTTTCCCCATTTTGCTTGGCACTTTGCTGCTGCTATGTAAAGAAGGACGTTTTTGCTTACCCTTCCACCATCACTGTAAGTTTCCTGAAGCCCCCAGCCATGCTAAAGTGTGAATCAATTAAACCTCTTTTCTTTATAGATTACCCAGTCTTGGGTATGTCTTTATCAGCAGTGTGAGAATGACCTAATGCAAGACTGTTTTCAACAACTCCTGCAGTCATTGCTATCTTCAGATAAGCCAGAAATTGGCCATAGAAGAGTAGAGCTTGCACAATGACAGGAAGGAACAACAGAACTTGCAACTGTCATGGGCATAGTGTTAAAGCTTGCACCTCAGGTGATCACGTGCACCTCAGGTGATCCACCTGCCTCAGCCTCCCAAAGAGCTGGAATTACAGATGTGAGCCACTGCACCCAGCCTATTATTGTCACTATTATTAACAACTCCACTGCATGAATAATGAAACTAGGACACTCAATGACTCTCCTTCACCCATTGCCAGTAAACGATGGAGCATTAAGTCAGGCTACACTTTCTCAACTTCCAGGCTTGTGCTGTGTCTACAGATAGCTAGACTATCATACAGGCTGTCATTGTTGAAATATTAAAAATAACTATGAACCTCAGTTTAATCACTATACAGAGCCTAGCATTACTCCAATGACATTCAGGTGGTGTATAATGTACGTAGCAAGGAGAATTAACGTCAAAATTATTTGACCACTTGAGGGGTTTCTCAGGGAAGTGCGGATGTGGGAAAACTGAAAACAACCTTGTGGTTTGACATAAAGAACAAGTCTCAGCCCAAGCTTCCTTGATGAGCATCAATCAACACCAGTTATTTTGCAGTTCCTTGTTGACTTTCTTGCCTAAATTTGGCCTAATTTATTTTAGAGTTTTCTATTGTGTAGGATTATCCTCTGTGTAGCATCTCAAATTTCTTGGTATACAAAAATATTATACAATTAGGAAAATGCAAGATTTGGTCAGAAAGAGGGAAAAGAAGGGTTATACACTGTGTTTCCAATTGACTCCATCCTCATAAAAATGCTCTGCCATGGGAGTGCTCTAGGTTGCCCAGTCCCCATTACTCAATGAAATAAGCTCACCAGCTGGGCTGACCTTCTTGCAAAAGTGTACAGTAAATCGTTACTGATGGCAAGCAAAGAGAAAAACAGGCATTTTCCTGAAAAGCAGACCACTCTCTCCTGATAATCTTCCAAGAAGAGGGCGTCTGGGCATTTCCTGCTATTTTTATCTCCTGAGGCTAAACTTAGTACAAATGAATTAGAACTATCAATTAAAAAGGAGTGGGGCAGGGGAGAAAAACAGGGAAAATCTATTAAATATTCATAGACACAAAATTGCAGAAATTATGAAGATGAGCGACCCTAAAGTATTTTATGCAACCCGCATGCATTCTTCAAATTATGCAAATGAATTTAATAAAATCAGAATTCATTTAAAATGTACATAACCTCAGCACCCCATCTCTCCAAGCTCATAGCTCTCCAGGCACATATTTACTCATTTCTCTGTTAATCAGTGAAGGTAACTTTTTAACCTCCCAGGGTTTGGAAAATAGAGATCCTTAAACCAGAGCAAAAGCTGTCTTCCACTGAAGTATGACAAGAAACCAGACTGAATTGCCTTCCATTTGAAAGTTCATAGAGAAAGAAATAAGTTAAAATGCTTTTCCTCAAATAGAGAAGATTTGTACATAAAAACATAAGCCCAATGTGCCCCATTATCTAGATTCACAGCTTTGCAAAAGGAAACCACCTAATATATTAAAATATATTTTGTTTGTAATTCCTTGTGTAAGAAAAGGGGAGAAAAGAACCATAAAGGAATAAAGAAAATAAGGAAGAGAAAAAAATTCAAAAAAATTAGTAATATGTGCAATTATTTACTAATTTGCATGGAATCATAGCAAGGCGGTTTTGCCTAAGTTTTTTTGTAACAGGTAAATAATAAGGAAATATGTTTTAATTACTTTCATGTATTATAAATATCATGACTTTAGAATTCACACTCAAGCTGAAATTTTCCATGTTTTAAAATATACATGTGGTTTATCATGAGTTTACAAAATTATAACTCATTACAACATTATAATCCACTTCTGTAAAATCATTCTATAAAATCTATAAAAACATTGTAGTCCACTTCTACAAAACTGCACAGAGAGGTGAAACATGCCCCTGTGCCTTGTTTATGCTATCCATTTCTTGGCTATAAATGTCCTCATTCCATGCAGAGTGCAGAGGTAAATACTATTCTGCTTTGGCTAATTATCACAAAACCCTAATTGGGAGAGTTCAAACCAAAATGCCCAGTGTTTTATGATATATTCACGATATTGTTAATACAGATCCTAAGTAATGTATATTCCAGGTATGATTTACAATCATGATCAAAACTTTCATTACAGTGGCCTATAAAATATTAGCTTATAGTCACTGGAATGCAGTTTTCATCATTTTCTTCCTATGACTGTAGATCAGTTATGTGAACACAGCATCACACTAAAAAAAAAAAAAAAATGCAGTTAAGTAAAAATGACATGGTTAATGCCCTTTGGGAGCTCATATTTAAAATGGAAATATAAGCTTACCCCTGAGAAAGGACAAGAGGAAATGGGCTTAAATTTATAGAAAGAAGGGACAAAGCATTTTTCCTCCTGCTCTTTCCTCCCCCACCAACCCACAAGGTTGCTAACTGCCAGGTGACCCAGAGAATAGAATGAAAAAAACAAAGAAATTTTCTAACTGACCATGATCTTTTCCTGATGTAGAAAGGAAAAGGGTTGCACATCCGCCTGATCCTTCCTTTTTCTTTAGACTATTTTTTTTATGATTGGGCCTGCATCAAGAGAGGCTTAAAGGGAAATATCCATTCTCTTTAAAACAAAATTGGAAAATTAATTGTTAACAACAGTTAGAAGGCTCTGCTGGAGATCATAGCAATAGATCCCTAGATATTGTAGAAATTAAGAAAGTTGTTTGCTTAGAATAACACTCCAGCAGTTTCACAATCACTTCATTGGCTTCCAGACCCCACTTTCATCTTTCATCTCTCTAAATGCAATCATCAAACCAAACCAAACCAAATTACTTCCAACATAATTTGCTTGAAATACTCTCAATGTGTCATTAAGCCAGACAAAATAATTATTACATAAAAAATAAACTGTTTTAAACCAACATGGTGATGGAGAACTATCACAGAGTAGATTGAATCTCATCCCCACCCATTTTAACACCAGCTGTGAGAACTTCCTTGAGTTTCTTAATTAATGTGTAAAAGTTTCTCCTCATCTATAAAAGAAGTATTGTATTTGAGGATTGGGGATAATGGATGTAAACCACTTAAGAGTTGTAATATAGCAAAGAAAAATAATGAAAAAGGAAAAGAAAATAACTCATAACAAAGCTTTGGGAGATAGAAACGGAACAAAGAGAAGAGAAAACAGCCAAGATAAATGATTCAAAGGGAGGAAAAGGTGTCAGAAAAGTAAAGAGTCAGAAGGCAAAAGAAAAACCAAAATTAAATAAAGCAGAGAATTTAAGGATGAAAACCAAGAAACCTCCTTTATAATGGATTACTAAATTCCCACATAACTTAGAGCAAATCTTTCTCTATGTATTTAGTTTACATTTCATATGAAAAAGCCTTGTCTATCCATCAAGGAATTGACAAATATATTTTCATGTTTATTTCCATCCATGCCCAAAACAGCTTAGTCACCTAAAAGGTTTATAATAATTATTCAGTCAGGATACTAGTGGAAAAGGACCATGAATACACATGAAGTAATGCAGTCTTCAGTGGGGTATTTTTAAAGAAAAGCAAAGGAGACCATGAAGAGAGAGATATTGAGGTTTCCTTAGACAAGGGAAATAGATATGTACATCAGGTACTGGAGGGGCAGTTTTGAAATTCAGAATGTTCAGGAATGTGTTGTAGGAAAGGGATAAAATAGGGATATGAAGTCGTAAGGCCCAGTACAAACTAAATGAGCCTGGAACTGAGACAGATGTAGTCTCCGAATCAGCTTCACAGTCAGGTTTTGAATAATGCTGTACTAAGCGTAGGTTTCCGTAACTTTACATTGGCCTAATAATTTTCATCTTGATGGGAGATGTAAGGTTAAAAGAGCTTTCTGAATATGAATGATTTGTCACAGTGGCTAGGACGTAGTATGCGCTCCATAGATGATAGCCTCTCTTGCCATAATTATTTTTAGCATCAGCACAATAATTAATCCCCAGTCCGAAAGACAGGTAAGAAGTATAAAATGGATGTATGAATGGAAAGGGCGCCACAGATAAAAGCTGTCTATCTTCAGATTCTAAGATGATCACTGCAGTGAGGAGGGTGGGACTTAAGGAGCTGTGGAAAGGTGTGGAAGAGATGAACCCAGGAGAATGGTAAAAGTGCTCCTTGAGCTTTGCACCTCACAGGCTCTGTGCACCAAACCCAGGCTCCTGGGGGCTCTGTGATGAGGCGAGGCCTGAGAAGTTGCCATGCAGCCAGTGAGAGCCCTTGACCAAGAAAAGTCAGAAAAACTGAGTCATAAGTCACTCGGTAAGGCTGGTTCAACAGTACAGAGCTCAACAGGGAAAGTGAGAAAGCGGAACAGCTGAGTTCAACAAAAATTCAGAGAAACAAAGATGGTAGACACAGACTCAAAGGAGGTAGGAAATGTGGTTTTCACTCTGACATCACCCTGCCTCCTTTTAAAAATCTGTGAAAAATTGAGGGTTTGCTTTTTTCCTGGACCATAGAACATTAGAGCAGAGAGGGATAAAGTTAATTCAGTGTTCTACACATTAGAAACATGAATTGTAAAAGTAAAATACTAATATAGTTCAAGGGAAAATGAAGACATCTAAATTATTTTGTTCAAAGGAGAAAAGATAATGCATAAATCTGATTTTACAAAGAAGACAGAATTAGATAATATCCTCATATTTTTGATTTCTGAAAACTTTTCACATTTTGATTCACAAATCTGCAAACATATAAAATGCACCTTAGTTTAAATATAACTTTATTAAATTATCTTTTTCTATTTGCATTAAAAATTTTATTCACAAATAGAGTAATAACTTAAATGAAGTTAAATTTTAAAAAACCAAATTCTTTTTTCTTTTCTTTTTTTATTAACGTTTTAGGGTACATGTGCACAATATGCAGGTTAGTTACACATGTATACGTGTGTCTTGTTGGTGTGCTGCACCCAGTAACTTGTCATTTAACATTAGGTATATCTCCTAATGCTACCCCTCCCCCCTCCCCCCACCCCACAACAGGCTCCAGTGTGTGATGTTCCCCTTCCTGTGTCCATGTGTTCTCATTGTTCAATTCCCACCTATGAGTGAGAACATGCAGTGTTTGGTTTTTTGTCCTTGCGATAGTTTGCTGAGAATGATGGTTTCTGGTTTCATCCATGTCCCTACAAAGGACATGAACTCATCCTTTTTTATGGCTTCATAGTATTCCATGGTGTATATGTGCCACATTTTCTTAATCCAGTCTATCGTTGTTGGACATTTGGGTTGGATCCAAGTCTTTGCTATTGTGAATAGTGCCACAATACACATACGTGTGCATGTGTCTTTATAGCAGCATGATTTATATTCCTTTGGGTATATACCCAGTAATGGGATGGCTGGGTCAAATGGCATTTCTAGTTCTAGATCCCTGAGGAGTCACCACACTGACTTCTAGAATGGTTGAACTAGTTTACAGTCCCACTAACAGTGTAAAAGTGTTCCTATTTCTCCACATCCTCTCCAGCACCTGTTGTTTCCTGACTTTTTAATGATGGCCATTCTAACTGGTGTGAGATGGTATCTCATTGTGGTTTTGACTTGCATTTCTCTGATGGCCAGTGATGATGAGCATTTTTGCATGTGTCTTTTGGCTGCATAAATGTCTTCTTTTGAGAAGTGTCTGTTCATGTCCTTTGCCCACTTTTTGACAGGGTTGTTTGTTTTTTTCTTGTAAATTTCTTTGAGTCCATTGTAGATTCTGGATATTTATTGTCAGATTAGTAGGTTGTGAAAATGTTCTCCCATTCTGTAGGTTGCCTGTTCACTCTGATGGTAGTTTCTTTTGCTGTGCAGAAGCTCTTTAGTTTAATTAGATTCCATTTGTCAAATTTGGCTTTTGTTGCCATTGCTTTTGGTGTTTTAAACATGAAGTCCTCGCCCATGCCTATGTTCTGAATGGTATTGCCTAGGTTTTCTTCTAGGGCTTTTCTGGTTTTAGGTCTAACATTTAAGTCCTTAATCCATCTTGAATTAATTTTTGTATAAGGTGTAAGGAAGGGATCCAGTTTCAACTTTCTACATATGGCTAGCCAGTTTTCCCAGCACCATTTATTAAATAGGGAATCCTTTCCCCATTGCTTGTTTTTGTCAGGTTTGTCAAAGATCAGATGGTTGTAGATATGCAGCATTATTTCTGAGGGCTCTGTTCTGTTCCGTTGGTCTATATCTCTGTTTTGGTACCAGTACCATGCTGTTTTGGTTACTGTAGACTTGTAGTATAGTTTGAAGTCAGGTAGCGTGATGCTTCCAGCTTTGTTCTTTTGGCTTAGGATTGACTTGGCAATGCGGGCTCTTATTTGGTCCCATATGAACTTTAAAGTAGCTTTTCCAATTCTGTGAAGAAAGTCATTGGTAGCTTGATGGGGATGGCATTGAATCTATAAATTACCTTGGGCAGTATGGCCATTTTCATGATATTGATTCTTCCTACCCATGAGCATGGAGTGTTCTTCCATTTGTTTGTATCCTCTTTTATTTCATTGAGCAGTGGTTTGTAGTTCTCCTTGAAGAGGTCCTTCACATCCCTTGTAATTTGGATTCCTAAGTATTTTATTCTCTTTGAAGCAATTGTGAATGGGAGTTCACTCATGATTTGGCTCTCTGTTTGTCTGTTATTGGTGTATAAGAATGCTTGTGACTTTTGCACATTGATTTTGTATCCTGAGACTTTGCTGAAATTACCTATCAGCTTAAGGAGATTTTGAGCTGAGACGATGGGGTTTTCTAGATATACAATCATGTCATCTGCAAACAGGGACAATTTGACTTCCTCTTTTCCTAATTGAATACCCTTTATTTCCTTCTCTTGCCTGATTGCCCTGGCCAGAACTTCCAGCACTATGTTGAATAGGAGAGGTGAGAGGGGGCATCCCTGTCTTGTGCCAGTTTTCAAAGGGAATGCTTCCAGTTTTTGCCCATTCAGTATGATATTGGCTATGGGTTTGTCATAGATAGCTCTTATTATTTTGAGATACATCCCATCAATACCAAGAGTTTTTAGCATGAAGGTTGTTCAATTTTGTCAGGGGCCTTTTCTGCATCTATTGAGATAATCATGTGGTTTTTGTCTTTGGTTCTGTTTATCTGCTGGATTACGTTTATTGATTTGTGTATGTTGAACCAGCCTTGCATCCCAGGGATGAAGCCCACTTGATCATGGTGGATAAGCTTTTTGATGTGCTGCTGGATTCGGTTTGCCAGTATTTTATTGAGGATTTTTGCATCAATTTTCATCAGGGATATTGGTCTAAAATTCTGTTTTTTTGTTGTGTCTCTGCCAGGCTTTGGTATCAGGATGATGCTGGCCTCATAAAATGAGTTAGGGAGGATTCCCTCTTTTTCTATTGATTGGAATAGTTTCAGAAGGAATGGTACCAGCTTCTCCTTGTACCTCTGATAGAATTTAGCTGTGAATCCATCTGGTCCTGGACTTTTTTTGGTTGGTAAGCTATTAATTATTGTCTCAATTTCAGAGCCTGTTATTGGTCTATTCAGAGATTCAACTTCTTCCTGGTTTAGCCTGGGGAGGGTGTATATCTCAAGGAATTTATCCATTTCTTCTAGATTTTCTAGTTTATTTGCATAGAGTTGTTTATAGTATTCTCTGATGGTAGTTTGTATTTCTGTGGGATCGGTGGTGATATCCCCTTTATCATTTTTTATTGTGTCTATTTGATTCTTTTCTCTTTTCTTCTTTATTAGTCTTGCTAGCGGTCTATCAATTTTGTTGATCTTTTCAAAAAACCAGCTCCTGGATTCATGGATTTTTTGAAGGGATTTTTGGGTCTCTATCTCCTTCAGTTCTGCCCTGATCTTAGTTATTTCTTGCCTTCTGCTAGCTTTT
Organism: Symphalangus syndactylus; assembly: GCF_028878055.3. Taxonomy (NCBI): domain Eukaryota; kingdom Metazoa; phylum Chordata; class Mammalia; order Primates; family Hylobatidae; genus Symphalangus; species Symphalangus syndactylus. Next base: position 16,922,800 of record NC_072437.2, read on the forward strand.
GAATGTGTTTGCTCTTGCTTCTCTAGTTCTTTCAATTGTGATGTTAGGGTGTCAATTTTAGATCTTTCCTGCTTTCTCTTGTGGGCATTTAGTGCTATAAATTTCCCTCTACACACTGCTTTGAATGTGTCCCAGAGATTCTGGTATGTTGTGTCTTTGTTCTCATTGGTTTCAAAGAACATCTTTATTTCTGCCTTCATTTCATTATGTACCCAGTAGTCATTCAGGAGCTGGTTGTTCAGTTTCCATGTAGTTGAGCGGTTTTGAGTGAGTTTCTTAATCCTGAGTTCTAGTTTGATTGTACTGTGGTCTGAGAGACAGTTTGTTATAATTTCTGTTCTTTTACATTTGCCGAGGAGTGCTTTACTTCCAACTATATAGTCAATTTTGGAATAAGTGCGGTGTGGTGCTGAGAAGAATGTATATTCTGTTGATTTTGGGGTGGAGAGTTCTGTAGATGTCTATTAGGTCCGCTTGGTGCAGAGCTGAGTTCAATTCCTGGGTATCCTTGTTAATTTTCTGTCTCGGGGATCTGTCTAATGTTGACAGTGGGGTGTTAAAGTCTCCCATTATTATTGTATGGAAGTCTAAGTCTCTTTGTAGGTCACTAAGGACTTGCTTTATGAATCTGGGTGAACCTGTATTGGGTGCATATATATTTAGGATAGTTAGCTCTTCTTGTTGAATTGATCCCTTCACCATTATGTAATGGCCTTCTTTGTCTCTTTTGATATTTGTTGGTTTACAGTTGTTTTATCAGAGACTAGGATTGCAACCCCTGCCTTTTGTTGTTTTCCATTTGCTTGGTAGATCTTCCCCCATCCTTTTATTTTGAGCCTATGTGTGTCTCTGCACATGAGATGGGTTTCCTGAATATAGCACACTGATAGGTCTTGACTCTTTATCCAATTTGCCAGTCTGTGTCTTTTAATTGGAGCATTTAGCCCATTTACATTTAATGTTAGTATTGTTATGTGTGAATTTGATCCTGTCATTATGATGTTAGCTTGTTATTTTGCTCATTAGTTGATGCAGTTTCTTCCTAGCCTTGATGGTCTTTACAATTTGGCATGTTTTTGCAGTGGCTGGTAGTGGTTGTTCCTTTCCATGTTTAATGCTTCCTTCAGGAGCTCTTTTAGGGCAGGCCTGGTGGTGACAAAATCTCTCAGCATTTGCTTGTCTGTAAAGTATTTTATTTCTCCTTCACTTATGAAGCTTAGTTTGGCTCGATATGAAATTCTGGGTTGAAAATTCTTTTCTTTAAGAATGTTGAATATAGGCCCCCATTCTCTTCTGGTTTGTAGAGTTTCTGCCGAGAGATCAGCTGTTAGTCTGATGGGCTTCCCTTTGTGGGTAACCCGACCTTTGTCTCTGGCTGCTCTTAACATTTTTTCCTTCATTTCAACTTGGTGAATCTGACAATTATGTGTCTTGGAGTTGATCTTCTCGAGGAGTATCTTTGTGGTGTTCTCTGTATTTCCTGAATTTGAATGTTGACCTGCCTTGCTAGGTTGGGGAAGTTCTCCTGGATAATACCTTGCAGAGTGTTTTCCAACTTGGTTCCATTCTCCCCATCACTTTCAGGTACACCAATCAGATGTAGATTTGGTCTTTTCACATAGTCCCATATTTCTTGGAGGCTTTGTTCATTTCTTTGTATTCTTTTTTCTCTAAACTTCTCACTTCATGTCATTCATTTCGTCTTCCATCACTGATACCCTTTTTTCCAGTTGATTGCATCAGCTACTGAGGCTTGTGCATTCGTCACATAGTTCTCGTGCTGTGGTTTTCAGCTCCATCAGGTCCTTTAAGGACTTCACTGCATTGGTTACTCTAGTTAGCCATTTGTCTAATTTTTTTCAAGGTTTTTAACTTCTTTGCCATGGGTTCGAACTTCCTCCTTTAGCTCAGAGTAGTTTGATGGTATGAAGCCTTTTTCTTTCAACTCGTCAAAGTCATTCTCCCTCCAGTTGCTGGTGAGGAGCTGCATTCCCTTGTAGAAGGAGAAGCACTCTGATTTTTAGAATTTCCAGTTTTTCTGCTCTGTTTTTTCCCCATCTTTGTGGTTTTATCTACCTTTGGTCTTTGATGATGGTGACGTACAGATGGGGTTTTGGTGTGGATGTCCTTTCTGTTTGTTAGTTTTCCTTCTAATAGTCAGGACCCTCAGCTGCAGGTCTGTTGGAGTTTGCTGGAGGTCCACTCCAGACCCTGTTTGCCTGGGTATCAGCAGTGGAGGCTGCAGAACAGTGGATACCAATGAACAACAAATGTTGCTGCCTGATCGTTCCTCTGGAAGTTTTGTCTCAGATGAGTACCCAGCCATGTGAGGTGTCAGTCTGCCCCTGCTGGGGTGTGCCTCCCAGTTAGGCTACTCTGGGGTCAGGGACCCACTTGAGGAGGCAGTCTGTCTGTTCTCAGATCTCCAGCTGCGTGCTGGGAGAACCACTACTCTCTTCAAAGCTGTCAGACAGGGACAATTAAGTCTGCAGAAGATTCTGCTGCCTTTTGTTTGGCAATGCCCCACCCCCAGAGGTGGAGTCTACAGAGACAGGCAGGCAGGCCTCTTTGAGCTGGGATGGGCTCCACCCAGTACGAGCTTCCTGGCCACTTTGTTTACCTACTCAAGCCTTGGCAATGGTGGGCGCCCCTCCCCCAGCCTCACTGCCTCCTTGTAGTTTGATCTCAGACTGCTGTGCTAGCAATGAGCAAGGTTCTGTGGGCATAGGATCCTCCGAGCCAGGAGCAGGATATAATCTCCTGGTGTGCTGTTTGCTAAGACCGTTGGAAAAGTGCAGTATTAGGGTGGGAGCGACCCGATTTTTCCAGGTGCCGTCAAATTCTTATTTGTTGCTATAAAACTCAAGGTGTGGAGATTTCTGGGAAGTAGTTGGAAAATAGCAAGATCTTATGTCATTGTTTATTTGTTGTTTTTTAGTGTCACAAATGGGATTATTTCAAAGCACACAAATTATTTGTTTTGTTGAGCGTTGAGCTGATCTATCAACACATCCTCTTCTGCTGCGTCTTTCAGTGCAAACAAAAGAACAAGCATGTTCACCAACCTGAGCCTCATTTGCATGATGTTCAACATTCATACACATCTTGTTAACTAGGGAAAATCTGTTTGAACTCAGCTGCTTATGCACCCATATTACAATTACTATTTTATACTTGTAATCTCTGGTATGCTGATACTATATTGGAACAAAAAGCAAACACTTTACATATGTCAAAGAGTTTATGACCAACATTTGAAGCACAATATAACTTAGAGACATTGTAATAAAACATGAAAAGTTTCATGGAAAGAGGAAACTTAAAAAAAAAAAAAAAAAAACAGGTTCGGGAGCCAAGATGGCCAAATAGGAACAGCTCCGGTCTCCAGCTCCCAGCCCGAGCGACACAGAAGACGGGTGATTTCTGCATTTCTGCTTGAGGTACCGGTTTCATCTCACTAGGGAGTGCCAAACAGTGGGTGCAGGACAGTCGGTGAAGCGCACTGTGCGCGAGCCAAAGCACGGCGAGGCATTGCCTCACTCGGGAAGCACAAGGGGTCAGGGAGTTCCCTTTCCTAGTCAAAGAAAGGGGTAACAGACGGCACCTGGAATATCAGGTCAGTCCCATCCTAATACTGCGCTTTTCCAACGGGCCTGGAAAACGGCACACTAGGAGATTGTGTCCCGCACCTGGCTCGGAGGGTCCTATGCCCATGGAGTCTCGCTGATTGCTAGCACAGCAGTCTGAGATCAAGCTGCAAGGCGGCAGCAAGGCTGGGGGAGGGGCGCCCGCCATTGCCCAGGCTAGCTTAGGTAAACAAAGCAGCCAGGAAGCTCGAACTGGGTGGAGCCCACCACAGCACAAGGACGCCTGCCTGCCTCTGTAGGCTCCACCTCTGGGGGCAGGGCACAGACAAACAAAAAGTCAGCAGGAACCTCCACAGACTTAAATGTCCCTGTCTGACTGACAGCTTTGAAGAGAGTAGTGGTTCTCCCAGCACACAGCTGGAGATCTGAGAACGGACAGACTGCCTCCTAAAGTGGGTCCCTCACCCCTGAGCAGCCTAACTGGGAGGCACCCCCCCAGTAGGGACAGACTGACACCTTATTCGGCCGGGTACTCCTCTGAGACAAAACTTCCAGAGGAACTATCAGACAGCTGAATTTGTGGTCTCACGAAAATCCGCTGTTCTGCAGCCACCGCTGCTGACACCCAGCCAAACAGGATCTGGAGTGGACCTCTAGTAAACTCCAACAGACCTGCAGCTGAGGGTCCTGTCTGGTAGAAGGAAAACTAACAAACAGAAAGGACATCCACACCAAAAACCCATTTGTACATCACCATCATCAGAGACAAAAAGTAGATAAAACCACAAAGATGGGGAAAAAACAGAGCAGAAAAACTGGAAACTCTAAAAAGCAGAGCACCTCTCCTCCTCCAAAGGAACGCAGTTCCTCACCAGCAACGGAACAAAGCTGGATGGAGGATGACTTTGACGAGTTGAGAGAAGAAGGCTTCAGACGATCAAACTACTCTGAGCTATGAGAGGAAATTCAAAACAATAGCAAAGAAGTGAAAAACTTTGGAAAAAAATTAGAAGAATGGATAACTAGAATAACCAATGGAGAGAAGGGCTTAAAGGAGCTGATGGAGCTGAAAGCCAAGTTTCGAGAACTACGCAAAGATTGCAGAAGCCTCAGTAGCAGATGCGATCAACTGGAAGAAAGGGTATCGCTGATGGAAGATGAAATGAATGAAATGAAGAGAGAAGGGAAGTTTAGAGACAAAAGAATACAAAGAAATGAACAAAGCCTCCAAGAAATTTGGGACTATGTGAAAAGACCAAACCTACGTCTGATTGGTGTACCTGAAAATGACGAGGAGAATGGAACCAAGTCGGAAAACACTCTGCAAGATATTATCCAGGAGAACTTCCCCAATCTAGCAAGGCAGGCCAACATTCAGATTCAGGAAATACAGAGAACGCCACAAAGATACTCCTCGAGAAGAGCAACTCCAAGACACATAATTGTCAGATTCACCAAAGTTGAAATGAAGGAAAAAATGTTAAGGGCAGCGAGAGAGAAAGGTCGGGTTACCCACAAAGGGAAGCCCATCAGACTAACAGCTGATCTCTCGGCAGAAACTCTACAAGCCAGAAGAGAGTGGGGGCCGATATTCAACATTCTTAAAGAAAAGAATTTTCAACCCAGAATTTCCTATCCCGCCAAACTAAGCTTCATAAGTGAAGGAGAAATAAAATACTTTACAGACAAGCAAACGCTGAGTGATTTTGTCACCACCAGGCCTGCCCTAAAAGAGCTCCTGAAGGAAGCACTAAACATGGAAAGGAACAACCGGTACCAGCCACTGCAAAAACATGCCAAATTGTAAAGACCATCGAGGCTAGGAAGAAACTGCAGCAACTAACGAGCAAAATAACCAACTAACATCATAATGACAGGATCAGATTCACACATAACAATATTAACGTTAAATGTAAATGGGCTAAATGCTCCAATTAAAAGACACAGACTGGCAAACTGGATAAGGAGTCAGGACCCATCAGTGTGCTGTATTCAGGAAACCCATCTCATGTGCAGAGACACACATCGACTCAAAATAAAGGGATGGAGGAAGATCTATCAAGCAACTGGAAAACAAAAAAAGGCAGGGGTTGCAATCCTAGTCTCTGATAAAATAGACTTTAAACCAACAAAGATCAAAAGAGACAAAGAAGGCCATTACATAATGGTGAAGGGATCAATTCAACAAGAAGAGCTAACTATCCTAAATATATATGCACCCAACACAGGAGCACCCAGATTCATAAAGCAAGTCCTGAGTGACCTACAAAGGGACTTAAACTCCCACACAATAATAATGGGAGATTTCAACACCCCACTGTCAACATTAGACAGATCAACAAGACAGAAAGTTAACAAGGATATCCAGGAATTGAACTCAGCTCTACACAAAGTGGACCTAATAGACATCTACAGAACTCTCCACCCCAAATCAACAGAATATACATTTTTTTCAGCACCACACCACACCTATTCCAAAATTGACCACATAGTTGGAAGTAAAGCTCTCCTCAGCAAATGTAAAAGAACAGAGATTATAACAAACTGTCTCTCAGACCACAGTGCAATCAAACTAGAACTCAGGATTAAGAAACTCACTCAAAACCACTCAACTACATGGAAACTGAACAACCTGCTCCTGAATGACTATTGGGTACATAACGAAATGAAGGCAGAAATAAAGATGTTCTTTGAAACCAACGAGAACAAAGACATAACATACCAGAATCTCTGGGACACGTTCAAAGCAGTGTGTAGAGGGAAATTAATAGCACTAAATGCCCACAAGAGAAAGCAGGAAAGATCCAAAATTGACACCCTAACATCACAATTAAAAGAACTAGAAAAGCAAGAGCAAACACATTCAAAAGCTAGCAGAAGGCTAGAAATAACTAAAATCAGAGCAGAACTGAAGGAAATAGAGACACAAAAAACCCTTCAAAAAATTAATGAATCCAGGAGCTGGTTTTTTGAAAAGATCAACAAAAGTGATAGACCGCTAGCAAGACTAATAAAGAAGAAAAGAGAGAAGAATCAAATAGATGCAATAAAAAATGAAAAAGGGGATATCACCACCGATCCCACAGAAATACAATCTACCATCAGAGAATACTACAAACACCTCTATGCAAATAAACTAGAAAATCTAGAAAAAATGGATAAATTCCTCGACAAATACACCCTCCCAAGACTAAATCAGGAAGAAGTTGAATCTCTGAATAGACCAATAACAGGTTCTGAAATTGTGGCAATAATCAATAGCTTACCAACCAAAAAGAGTCCAGGACCTGATGGATTCATAGCTGAATTCTACCAGAGGTACAAGGAGGAACTGGTACCATTCCTTCTGAAACTATTCCAACCGACAGAAAAGGACGGAATCCTCCCTAACACATTTTATGAAGCCAGCATCGTCCTGATACCAAAGCCTGGCAGAGACATAACCAAAAAAGAGAATTTCAGACCAATATCCTTGATGAACATTGATGCAAAAATCCTCAATAAAATACTGGCAAACCGAATCCAGCAGCACATCAAAAAGTTTATCCACCATGATCAAGTGGGCTTCATCCCTGGGATGCAAGGCTGGTTCAACATACGCAAATCAATAAATGTAATCCAGCATATAAACAGAACCAAAGACAAATACCACATGATTATCTCAATAGATGCAGAAAAGGCCTTTGACAAAATTCAACAACCCTTCATGCTAAAAACTCTCAATAAATTAGGTATTGATGGGACGTATCTCAAAATAATAAGAGCTATCTATGACAAACCCACAGCCAATATCATACTGAATGGGCAAAAACTGGAAGCATTCCCTCTGAAAACTGGCACAAGACAGGGATGCCCCCTCTCACCGCTCCTATTCAACATAGTGCTGGAAGTTCTGGCCAGAGCAATCAGGCAGGAGAAGGAAATAAAGAGTATTCAATTAGGAAAAGAGGAAGTCAAATTGTCCCTGTTTGCAGATGACATGATTGTATACCTAGAAAACCCCACTGTCTCAGCCCAAAATCTCCTTAAGCTGATTAGCAACTTCAGCAAAGTCTCAGGATACAAAATCAATGTACAAAAATCACAAGCATTCTTGTACACCAATAACAGACAAACAGAGAGCCAAATCATGAGTGAACTCCCATTCACAATTGCTTCAAAGAGAATAAAATACCTAGGAATCCAACTTACAAGGGATGTAAAGGACCTCTTCAAGGAGAACTACAAACCACTGCTCAATGAAATAAAAGAGGATACAAACAAATGGAAGAACATTCCATGCTCATGGGTTGGAAGAATCAATATCGTGAAAATGGCCATACTGCCCAAGGTAATTTATAGATTCAATGCCATCCCCATCAAGCTACCAATGACTTTCTTCACAGAATTGGAAAAAACTACTTTAAAGTTCATATGGAACCAAAAAAGAGCCCGCATCGCCAAGTCAATCCTAAGCCAAAAGAACAAAGCTGGAGGCATCACGCTACCTGACTTTAAACTATACTACAAGGCTACAGTAACCAAAACAGCATGGTACTGGTACCACAACAGAGACATAGATCAATGGAACAGAACAGAGCCCTCAGAAATGATGCAGCATATCTAAAACTATCTGATCTTTGACAAACCTGACAAAAACAAGAAATGGGGAAATGACTCCCTATTTAATAAATGGTGCTGGGAAAACTGGCTAGCCATATGTAGAAAGCTGAAACTGGATCCCTTCCTTACACCTTATACAAAAATTAATTCAAGATGGATTAAAGACTTAAGTGTTAGACCTAAAACCATTAAAATCCTACAAGAAAACCTAGGCAATACCATTCAGGACATAGGCGTGGGCAAGGACTTCATGTCTAAAACACCAAAAGCAATGGCAACAAAAGCCAAATTGACAAATGGGATCTAATTAAACTAAAGAGCTTCTGCACAGCAAAAGAAACTACCATCAGAGTGAACAGGCAACCTACAGAATGGGAGAAAATTTTTGCAACCTACTCATCTGACAAAGGGCTAATATCCAGAATCTACAATGAACTCAAACAAATTTACAAGAAAAAAACAACCCCATCAAAAAGTGGGCAAAGGACATGAACAGACACTTCTCAAAAGAAGACATTTATGCAGCCAAAAAACACATGAAGAAATGCTCATCATCACTGGCCATCAGAGAAATGCAAATCAAAACCACAGTGAGATACCATCTCACACCAGTTAAAATGGCCATCATTAAAAAATCAGGAAACAACAGGTGCTGGAGAGGATGTGGAGAAATAGGTACACTTTTACACTGTTGGTGGGACTGTAAACTAGTTCAACCATTGTGGAAGTCAGTGTGGCAATTCCTCAGGGATCTAGAACTAGAAATACCATTTGACCCAGCCATCCCATTATTGGGTATATACCCAAAGGACTATAAATCATGCTGCTATAAAGACACATGCACACGTATGTTTATTGCGGCACTATTCACAATAGCAAAGAGTTGGAACCAACCCAAATGTCCAACAACGATAGACTGGATTAAGAAAATGTGGCACATATACACCATGGAATACTATGCAGCCATAAAAAATGATGAGTTCGTGTCCTTTGTAGGGACATGGATGAAACTGGAAAACATCATTGTCAGTAAACTATCGCAAGGACAAAAAACCAAACACCGCATGTTCTCACTCCTAGGTGGGAATTGAACAATGAGAACTCATGGACACAGGAAGGGGAACATCACATTCTGGGGACTGTTGTGGGGTGGGGGGAGGGGGGAGGGACAGCATTAGGAGATATACCTAATGCTAAATGACGAGTTAACGGGTGCAGGAAATCAACATGGCACATGGATACATATGTAACAAACCTGCACATTGTGCACGTGTACCCTAAAACCTAAAGTATAATAATAAAAAAAAAAAACAGGTAGATTGTCTTTAGCAAGAAATGTCTTGGAAATCTCAAAGTGTAACCTAGCTCAGAGAGCAGAGTCATGCTGTAGCCAAAAATCTGGGGAGAGTGGGAGGGTATTTATTTGCCTTTCCCACAAGACTTATTTCCACCATGGAAACTTCCATGCCAGGGGGATTTGTACCAGATAAACTTTAGTTGTGGGGGAAAAGTCTTGTAAAAGAAGCATCTTCTTTTTTATTGTTACTTTCCTTAACAGTATCCTCTGAGCAGAGACCAATGAGACAAAGTGTGCAAGAATAGTTGATCTCCACCAGCTGGTTGTGAGTTATTGATGTAGACTGTGGACTCCCCGAGAATAGCAGCTGCCTTAGTTCCCTGCTCTACTCTCAGTGTACAGCCCAGGGAATGGCATTCACTCTCAGTGTACAGCCCAGGGAATGGCATTCAATAAGTCCTCAACACGTGCTTTGTCATTAAAAAGATGGCAATAAAAAGGGTTAGACAGCATAACACATGCGTCTGGGAACTTTTACTGTGAAGGACCACAGAATAAATATTCTAGGGTATTCTGACCATCTGGTCTCTGTTGCAACAACTCCATTCTGCCCTTTTAGTGTGAAAGAAGCTTTGAACAATATGTAAATAAATAAGTGTGGCTGCTTGAAAAAAAATCCCTTTTTGGCACAAGCAGGTTGACAGCTAAATTTGGCCTACAGGCTCTGGTCTGATGACATCTCATTCAACATACACAAATGGTGTTCAGTTAGGTCAAGTCAGTCTAAATGTAGAGTCTGTATGTGGCTTAGGGTTGTGTTTATAGAATTGCAAGGTCAGGACAGGACTGAAAACAAAGAGTTAATGCAGCAGACTTCTGTGGAATCTGAAGAGTAACTCCTTGCAGAAGTTCCTCCGATATTTTCTCGAGTAGCTCCAGATTCATGAATGCTGCAGTCTCTGCCAAGTGTTGACAGAGGCCTTGGTACAATACCCTGGGATGGGTTCAGTGAGTGAGTCTTTTTAAACACCTTCCTTGGTGACTTGGATGGCTGACTTTCCAGTATATTTAGTTAATTTTTAGATTATAAGAACTGGAGAGTGGGACAAATTCAAGATAGAAGCCACACTCTTTTTTATATCTCATATATTATATTCTAAACAATTTTGCACACACACACAAAAAAAACAGAAAAGGAGTAGGAATGAGGGTGATGGAAAGGGAATTATATTTTGTAAGCAATTATCATGTGCTAGGATCTCAGTCATGTGGTATGTTTTTCATGTTGCTTTTACTTGATTCTCACTACAGCTATGAGATAATCATTTCCCTGCCTTAGGTGAGAAGACTGAGATTTAAAAATGTTTCATAACCAGCTACATTGGTAAGAGGCAGAGTTAAACTTTAGAGTCAGATTTTACATGTTCAGGTATCCACACCTTTTTATTGCTCTCCAGACTTCCCAGCTGGTGGGAATGTTCCTTTCTCTAACCTCCCAAGGTAGCATGACTGAGTGAGCAGATGAAGGCCAGAATGATGCTTTAGATATGGCTATGGGGAAGCTGTATCCCAGGAGGTGATATTTGGGCTGAGACTAGAATGATGAGAAGAAAGCAGTTCTGAAAAACTCTGAGAAATGAGACAGAAAATTAGAGGCCCTAGGATAGCAAAGTGCTTTGCCTACTTGGGGAGTACACAGAAGATCAGAAATGACAGAAGGAAGGTCCATCTGGCTGGACCACAGTGAGCAGCCGGATTTTCAATGATGGTAGATCTTATATAGGGTTTTAGACACCATGGTAAGGAGTTTCGGTTTTATTATAGGGCCACTGAGAAGTTGTTAAGAGGGTTTCAGGTCGGGAAATGATTTAAACTGAGTTAATTTTTTAAAATATAATTGATATGGCTGTGTGAAAACTAGACTGTAAGGCAATGAGCACAAAGGAGTAGGGGAGCATCTGTGATGGTTAATTTTATGTGTCAACTTGACTTGGTTGCCAGATGCTCAGATATTTGGTTCACCATTATTTCTGCGTGTGTCTATGTGGATGTTTCTTGATGAGATTAACATCTGAATCAGCAGGCTGAGTAAAGCAGATGTCCCTCCCCAATGTGTATGGGCCTCATCCAATCTACTGAAGGCCAGAATAGAACAAAAAGCGGAGGAAGGGTGAATACACTCTCTCTGCCTGACTGTGTTCAAGACAGGACACTGATCTTCTCCTGCCTTTTGATTTAGACTCAATCAATTCCTGATTATATATATGATCACACAGACAGAGAGAGAGAGAGAGAGAGAGAGAGAGAAATATATATAGTTCTGTTGGTTCCGTTTCTCTGAAGAACTCTGACCAAGGTTACAGCATCTAGGTGACAGTTAATGGGGACTTGGAGGAGATACCTATTTAAATTAAGGATGTACTGTTAAGAATTAGCTGATGTTTTAATGTTTGAGGTAAGAGTAGAAGAAAATAAAAGATTATTGCTCAATTTTGACTTACTCAGATGACACCACTTGGGAAAAAACAGTTCAGGGAATGAGGACATTCAAAGGTGAGATATTTATTGATGAGCCAAGTGCAGAATCCAAGTAGGTAGCTGTATATAAATTTTAGAGCTCAAGATGATGTCAGATGATGGATGGCTAGATAGACAGATGGAAAGATAGATAGATTATAGATAGATAATAGATAGACGGGTAATAGATAGATGAGCCCTGGGCCACTCAAAAATGGAAAGCATGTAAGATGGAAAGAACCATGCTTCTTTTGTAAGGATCTACCTTTGCAAATATTATCCTGATTTAATCTGTTTGCCATCATATACATAGCAGAAGATGTGATATTTGTAGAGGACCACAAGTTAAACAGTAGTGGAAAGGCATAAATAACATTTAAACATACAAAGAAGAAACAGTTCTGACTTAAAATGTTTACTATGGCATCAAAGATGGAAATGGATTTGAGAACAGAATTACCTAAAGCACAATAATAATTTATGAGGCTGCTACAGTGATTCAGGCAAGACACAGCAGTACCTCCAATGACAGCCTGCTCTCCTAAGTCTATTCATCTCTCTGGCCTTCATCAGTCTCTCTTGGAGCTGTTCTTCTTCCATTTGTCCACCTAAAGTGTCACTATCTCTTGAAAGGCCATCTTTGGCTTTCTTCTAACTCCTGATGCTCTCACTGTAGGCATCTCATACAAGTCCAAAGCCACGAAAACCACAGGTATGCAATGATGACCAATTCTCAATCCAAAGCATAATTTCTTTCCTTAAGCTCCAGGCTCATATTTCAGATTGTCTCCTCTATCACAGTTATTGCATTTCAGATGGAATGTATCCAAAGCCAATCTCATTCTTTTCCTCCCACAGCCTACTCCATCTTTAACATTCTCTCCATTTGCCAGCGGCATCCCCTACTACCCAGGCAACCATGAGAGAAATAGGAGAATCATCTTTAAATTTTCAATTTCCCTTACCTCCCACATCCAATTTGAGACAAAGTCCTGTTGATTATCTACCTATCTCATTCTCCAATCTGTTTTTTCCTCTTTGTTCCCATGGCTACTACAATTTTTTTTATCATCTTTTGCCTAGACTGTGTTCAGTTTTCTATCGGTTCACAGTGAATTTTCCAGAAGAAAATCCATACTTATTTCTTCCTTACTTTCAGCCCTTCATTGCACCCTTTATTTTTTCTGGAAGTATTTTTCAAAGATATTTTTATGGCCATGGCCTCAGGGCTTCTGGACTTCTTTAAGCATTGGCAAAGTATGCATTGCTTAATGATAATCCAAAACATAAATATAAGCCTACTCTGTATGATAAAGATGGCACAGCACCACCACAGGATTTCAGTACCTGAAAGTCTCATTAGCAACCAATGACACTAGTTTATTGTTGTGGCTAAGATAAAAATATAAATAACATAGGGAAAGTTAATGTCTTTGACCCATATGTCATCCCAGCATGGTATATAAACAAGTAAAGATTTCACTATAGTTAAAATAGAGAGACGTGGGGACTGAATTAAGCTATATAACACAGTGCACATTACTATTAGCATGAGCAAACAAAAGTCAAAAAAACTGCACCAAAGCATGTTCATTTCAGAGCAGCAACTTAATCAAAAAGAAAAACAGCATTCTTTCAACTTTGAATTCTCATTGTTGCATGATTCTATTTGTTTTTACTTTATAAGTTTGTTTTGGTTATGTAAGAGCTTTCTATGTAAGGAGTTTGTACTTTGTTTTATATATGTTTTATACATATGTAAGAAAGAATATGATAAAAATAATTGAAGTGAACAATGGAAGTCATAAGAGTTATTTTCCTTAGAAGGCATCCATATGTTAACCACATCTGAGAAATGCTGGCATGCTAGCTCAAGTCGAAATGCCTCAGTATGTTGTTGACAAGTTCCTCCGTGATCCAGCTACCCTCATCTCCCACTGCTAAAATATACCCTGTAGTTCAGCTATTTCAAAAAGCCTTTATCTAAATTACCCCTGCCTTCTCATGCCTATGTTTTTCATATTAGATCTCCATGTCCCTATAGTCCCTCATTCCTACAGTCACAAGTTTACTTTGAAAACCATTTAAGATATCAACTATATTCTGATTTTTTTTCTCATTGCTTCCATCTTCCACCCCAATCAACTAGGTAAATTTATGTGTTTTTTCCATAATCTTCCCCAAAGATAGCACATTTATTGATAGCACTACAAATTAATCAATTGAGGTAAAGTTATGTAACTTTTTCAGAGTCATATAGCGAATAAGGTACAGAGGTATGATTTATACCTCTTATTATTATATTTTAATACTCACCATCTAGTATTAACTGCTATGCTTTAGGTACTAGCATGCTTGTCTTTTTTTCATGAGGTCCTAAGCATCTTAAATTTAAGGATTTTATTTCATTCGTTTTTGTATTTCCAGAACCTGGTTTATTTCCCAACATACAGGAGCCTCTCAATAGACAATTGTCATACAGACAGATGAATGGAAAGATGAATATATGTCTGGATGGATGGATGAATGGATGTATGCATGACAAAACCAATATGGGGATGGATATTATCACTTTCGAGTACAATATATTTTAGATTGAAGACAAGTGAGAAATCAGCGCCTCTCCTAATAACACTTATACATGTTTTTCAGACTTCAAATCATGCTGTAACAGTGTTCTTATTACCACAATAGCTCCATATGTGGGATATAGTCTATAATACACCAAGAAGACATTTTGACATATAGATTGACATGACTGGAAGGTTGTGATATTTTAACCTGGACAGGTCTCTGTTGCTTGATACATAGAAAACTTTTCATATCAATTTAAATCCTAAAGAGTTTGCCCTTAAAAGATTTATATTGTCCTCTAGTCAAAATACTAGTAACCCTTTTATTGTATTTGCTATTGATCGATCTTCTGATGAACTTACAAGGGGAAGAGTTAGCTATGTATTTGATGTCCTACTCTGAACAGAATTCATCAAAACTGATGCATTAAAATAATCATTCAAAAGAGCAATGTGGTTCAATTTGAATAAGGAACGCTATGGTTAACTGGATTTTCGTTCTCAGGCTCATAAACACACACAGATGAGCTCTTCATTATGAATGGAGGACACATGAATATTATTTATTCTCTGTTTAACCTGTGCTCTAAAACTACCGAGTTTTGCAATTTTTGTATAGTTTTAGCTCCTTATTGTGTTTGTCATTTGAGAAATCTTAGCCTACAGACAATAGTTTCAGACAAGGAAATTTATATTTTCAGCCATAAGTTTCTAATACTCTTCCTTCTTTTGCACTTTAGCACTAATACCAAATATATATTACTTATGATGCATAAAATAATGTCACTAAAAATATGTATATTATTTAGCTATTTTCCCTTTATTTAATATATACTTCTTTCTTGATGTATTATTCAGAAAACTTTAAGCATAGAAACCAAATGAATGTAGAAAACAACAAAGAATAACCCATCAGTATCCAGTAAAATTTCTGCAAGCATAATGAATGATGTAATGAGGAATACAAGTTATACCAAGGTGTATTCTTAGCAATATAAGATTGTTAGTAAAGGCAAAAATTATTTATATGTAAATAAAGTTTATTCTTTGTTCTCTTCACCCACTGGCTTTGTTTCCTGAAGAAATAAACTCAATGACTATGAGTTTTGGAAGCAATGGAGTATATTCAGGAGCAATCCTGGTTAATTTGGGTGTTCTGATAAATTGTGAAAATGATATAGTAGAATTTACCTCTGTATTTATTCTGAACAGTAACTGAATTAGTTTGCTGGCTGCAATTTTTCCAGGTAAGAAGTTTACTTAAACATTGGCTCAAGTAAATTGAAGAAGAATGCAATCTAGTGTCATAGAGAGGGAAATCATGCAGTTATTCTTAGTTTGCCAAAGAAAAATGGAATGGAAATATCACAAATATATCTATTGCGGCAATTTACGAAAGTTACCCAATTAGTAACCTACTGAATTTGAATTTCAACTGAGATCTGTCTGACTACCATATTCAGGCAATTTCCACCATGCTACCCTACGATTTACATTCTCATGAACAAACAATCCACACATGTAACCCTTGGTTTGAAGATGCCCCTATCGGAAGAAATGCCAATTTTATTTGCGTGAAAACAGACAAGAAATGATGTCAGAATCCTGTTTATCTTTGTCTAGACTCCAGCTAAGAATCGCAGCAAATTTATTTTTCTGGGCATCACAGAACTATTCAATTAGAAAGATTTCTGGAAAAAAATTTAAATATTAGAAAATGAATTAGAAAATTTTGATCTTCAAAATGAATTTGTAGAGCCTCATAACATTGTTGAGTGTTCCATAAATATTATTTTAAATTATTTGAAAAAAGACAAAAAGCAGAGAATCCTCCAATTTAAGCCCATGTGGCCTCTGAAGCTGCCTGGGACAACCTCTCCACTATCAAATGTCATCTGACTTGAGCTATTTGTACACCGGTTACCTCAGGTGTCCGCATTTGTCATTTACCCTACATCTTTTTCCTGGGGGAGCCTGTGTTACTGAGTCTATTCATTTCCTAATCAATGTTCTATACAGCAAAAACTTGTTTTCTCTTACCATAAAATTAGAGAAAATATAAATCTTCATCCTTGTCCTCTCTAAATTTGCCAGTTGAGATTTCTCCACGCCCCAACCCCTCACCCACAGTTCAGGCATATCATTGCCCCACCCTGTACTAACAAGCCATTCCAGAGAACTTTTAAACATTAATGTCCTGTTTGGGAGATAGAAGTAGGGAGAGACTTATCCTATCTCTCTCTCTTTCCAAGTGTCAGCTTTTTCTATCTTCTGGAATTCTCTCTCTTAAAAGATGGCCAATTACATGATAATCTCACTCCAATGTAAACTGAAAACAAATGTGGCTCATTTTTCAAATCAAGGCAAGACCACAGAGAACTGAGAGTTCTAACAATCATCACGGATTAGTTGTGCATAGGATATTTCTTTAAGATGAATGTTCTTGTTATTTATACCTAGGGCTACTTAAATCTGATTTACTTTATAGGATGTAATATGAGTTTTTGAATAATAAATCTAGCAGTAGTAGGTTTTACTATCTAAACACCTTTTTGAAGACAAATTTGCTGTCTTAACCACCTTTATATCCCAATCAATTTTATGAAGTTAAATAAAATATCGGTCGTAGTTATTTACATAGTGAATCTGAATCAGACAGAACTTTGGCTATACACGGTTACTAGGTCCTTTAAGTGGGTGATATTAGAACAATAAAGGAGGAAAATATTTTTACAGGTTCTAAGTTACATTCTAGAAATTGGTGTTGATACTTTTATAGGCAGATATAGTCCTCTCTCTGATGACATTCTAACTTCCACTTACTTTTTTTAAAGTCATTTTAACTGAAATCTTATACCATTCACATAAAGTGTAATGTGTAACTTCTATAAAATTTCCAAAAAGAGAACATAATCTGAAAGAGGCAAGCAAGGCTAATCTGACACTACCCTCTCACCACTCCCTACCTAACAAGCATTGTGCTGGTTTTCTTTCCTTCCCTTGTTGAAACTTGCCATTAGAGATCTATTTTGTTAAGCAGAAGTTCTTTCAGAAGGCCAAATAAATATTGATATATTGAAAAGGAGGCTGTCTTCCTACTTCCTATCCATTAATACATTAGAGGGCACTCATTCATCAAGTCAACTCTGAGAAGGTAAAATATGAAAGAGTTTAGTTTCAACAAGGTTATTTAGGAAGATAAAGGGCGTGGTTGAGTAGACACTGAGCATCAGGGGAAACCTAATTACTTTTGTCTAAGGCTGAGGTGACCCATCCCAAGTGATAGATGAGGCCAGTAGATTGTAAGGATGAAGCAACCAGCAGAGGTCGGTGACAATGACCAAGGGAGAGCCAACCTTCCCAATGGGGGTTTTTTAGAGCTGTCATATTGCTGAGACTTGTATTCAGAAAACAAAACCTAAGTTACCATGTATATTTCAAATGATGGCTTTAGAAGGAGAATAAAATCAGTTATGAGAAAGGCTCAATAATGAGGAATAATCTCTTCGACTCCATAGCACTATATGACATCAAACCCTGGGAAAGGTGTGTTAGATGGTTAAAACCAAAAGGACTATTACAAAGAGTTTTTCAGCACAACAAACAACAAACCTACTTCTTCCTTAGAATAGAACCTTTTTCTTCAGCCCAGAGCAAATGTTTCAGCTGAATTACTTTCTGGACTTTATAAGGTGTTGACACAACTTCTACTTGCACATCGTAAATGTGCCACCCTAATAATCCGTGTTTAATTACTGTTTATTGTAAATGAATTTTCTCAGCAATCCAATGTGGTGCTTTTCATTTTTCTGTCAGTGAAGTTTCCTCTCAGAACCTTTGCCCCCAGCTACCAACAATATGACGATCCAAAGTACGCACCCATCCGGAGACTGAGGGGGAACTGCACCTGGAATGCTGAAGGCAACATCTTTGTTGAAATTCAAGTACATAAAAACTAAATAAGTCTTTTAAAATAATAGAAAAGCCACTGTGCCTTCAAAGCAAATGTTTTCTAAAGATGGGATTATATACTCATGAGTTAGCACCACTCCTATTCAGACCAAAACACCCTTTCCTTGGAAGACTGACAGCTAATTAGAATTAACAGAAACAATAATTTTCCCCATCCAGTTGTTCACATCTAATGCACTGTAAATTGACAACATGGAAACACAAAGAAAGGATATGAAACAATTTGTTGGTACCTTCTGTGTGGCAAAATATTCTAGAGGTCAGTCCAAAACGGAGCCAGTTTTTATAAACAATCATTCTATAAAATAACAGCTGGATTTAATGGAATGCCAAGGGATGAATGTTAGAGTAACACAGTATGCAGGAATTAGAAAAAAAAAAAGTCAATACTGTTTTCTCTGCAAAGATCTGATATACCAAATACTGTGAAAGAAATGCTTGTGATAAGTAAAGGTAAGACAGTGGTACACTATTCATTATCACCAGAGAAGGACATTACCAACAATATAAGAAGCTGAGATTTTCAAACTTTGGGTAATTATTTTCAATCAGAGCTGGATTCAAGGTCAGTTGTGTAATACCAGCCATTATTTTCCCTTTGCTACCTTTGGCAGGCATTTCACATGGCTCATCCATAAATAATTAAAACCAAAGTATCTGCTGCATCAGCTTAACTACTGCAGAGAAACGCAGAGGTCCAAGATTTTATTTCATTTGGAACTTCTAATAAAAAAGGAAACAACCTTCTCTGTGTATTAAGAAATTAGACTTACTTCCTGCATAAACAATACAAACATTTCTTTTTAAGTGTTCAATATGTTCATTTCCATCTGGACCTCTCTAAACTGCTTAAGTTGAGAAAAATTACGAAAGCAAAAGCCTCATACATGCACTGCCAGCATGAAAATAATTTAAATCTGAGGTAACCTCCAACTGACAATAGTGAGTCATGGGATAAGGTAATATTTTGTGAGACACATGATGAAATAACAATTTGAAATTTAGCAACATGAATCATGTTTCCAAAGCATGAGGTGTTCAAAAGGACCCTTGGGACCCCCAGTTAGGACTGATCTGGGAGGGCCACAATCTCCAGAGTGTTCGTAAAATGAGAAGTAGAATACATGAGGGTAAAGTTGGTTTATGGATAGGTCAAAAAGTTCAGTTAGTAATATTTTAATTTCTTAAGGGGAAATGATTTTTACTTTTCTTCATTCTTACGAATGTATCACTTAATTTACAGCAGATGCATCTCAGAAATATATACATTAAAGCGAAGAGATTCAGTTACAACCAAAAACACTATATCTCAATTTAATAAGTGTTCATGTATGCATAGACAGAAGTCTAGACTAGTACCATTGTACAGAAATAAAGAACAACAAATTAGATATCAGGCATTTTAAGTAACTTTCTAACCGAGACTTAAACAAAAGTAAAATATGTAGCTTACTCAATCCAAAATTGAGAAGTACACTATGGTAAAGTGGAAATAATTCTGTATTTGAATCACAATGAGTTACAACTGTGTGAACTTGGCCAAATGCACTGAGTGGTTGAGATCACAGGGAATTACATATACTAAAGGTATTTGAAAATCACTGTACAAATTTAGAGAAATAAAAGGGCAGAAGAAAAAGGGACAAAGTCATGAAGACAAAATGAGGAACTAGAGAGCTATACTTAAATGACTTTTGATATGGTTTTGCTCTGTGTCCCCACCCAAATCTCACCTCCAATTGTAATACCCCCATGTCAAGGGAAGGAAGTGATTGGATTATGGCAGTGTTTTCCTATCATGCTTTTGTGATAGTGAGTGAATTCTCATGAGATCTGATGGGTTCATAGAAGGTAGTTTCTCCTGCGCTCACACATGCTCTCTGTCTCACCTGCCACCATGTAAGATGTGCCTGCTTCCCCTTCCACCATGATTCTAAGTTTTCTGAGGCCTCCTCTGCCATGTGGAACTGAGTCACTTAAACGTCATTTTTTTGTAAACTACCCAGTCTCAGGAAGCTCTTTATAGCAGTATGAAAATGAACTAATACAACTTTCTATGTGATTAAGGAATAACCATGGTATGGGAACAGTCACCACTTTGATCTCAGAATATACGACTCCCTCTTTTGTATCAGTGGTTTAATGCTACACACTGATAATGACAATGTCTGTCAGGGTTCCCAGATAAACCTACTCACATGGCTTGACTAGTTTTTCTTTTAGGTATTCTCTGTACAGTCCTCAAACCCAAACCAATTATTTGAGAGTCCACAGCAAAATTAAAATACCTTTATAGTCATCATCATCAAAATCATCATCATTATCAGTATCATCATCACTATGATCATCTACTAGCTTTGCTACTCAAATAATGCTTTAATATTATATTAAGGGCATTAGTCATAAGGAGAAAGGGAAATATAATCATTATTAAGCAAGATAATATTAAAATGAAGTTATTATTTCCCTTCCCTTCTCACAGACTTAGCCATGTATAGTGATGAAGAAATCAGCCCCTTTATATTACATGTTGATATTTAAAAGGAAGAAAGTAAAAGCCTTCAGAAAATGATAGGTCTTTAATTGTTGTCCAGATGGATACCCAGGACTTTAATTGTTGTCCAAATCGATACTCTGACACCCTTCAATTATATGTCATTAGCCCCAATAATATTTGCTAACTACAGATCACAAAGGCCTGCCCTCCTCCACCATCAAAACTTTAAGGTCTCATCTCTCTACCTGAGTATCTTAAGGTCCTGGTGACTAAAGGCAATTCTCAGAAGAGCCTATGTTTGAATTTAGGTATAAAGTAATTCTGTAATTTTAAGACTATCCTTATAAAAGGAATCTCATAATGTCAGTGTGTTCAGTAAGATGGTGTAGTTGTTCCTTAGCCACTTTTCTCCCTTCTTGTAATAAAGTTCTTGATGAATAACAAATTCTTTTTGCAGCAGTTTTATTAAATATAATTGATACATAAAAACTACATATTTAATTTATATGATTTGATGGGTTTGAACATATGCATATATACTTAAAACCATCACTATAATCAAGGTAAAAATATTCTAATGTCCACTCTTGCTACTTGTCTTCTATTTGATGTGGTACTAGATATTGTAGCCACAACAATTATACAAGAGAAGGATACAAATGTCATCCAAATTGGAAAGGAAGAAGTTAACGAATCACCCCTGTTTGGAGACAACATCATCTTACATATAGAAAACCCTAAAAATATCACCAAAAAACTATTAAGACTAATAAACAAATTCAGTGAAGTGGCAAGATACAAAATCAACATATAAAAATCAATAGTTTGTATATACTAGCAATAAGCTATTTGAAAAAGAAATCAAGAAAACTACATTTAAGAATTACAAAAAAAATAAATTCAACCAAGAAGGTGAAAAATCTGTACACTAAAAACTATAAAACATAGATGAAAGAAATTGAAGAAGACAAAAATAAATGGAAATATATCCCGTGTTCATGAATTACGAGAATATTGTGAAAATTTTCATACCAGCCAAAGCAATGTACAGATTCAATGCAATCTCTATCAAAATTCAAGTGACATTTTTCACAGCAATAAAGAAAACAATTCTAAAACTTGTATGGAACCACAAAACATCCTGAATATTCAAAGCAATCTTGAGCAAAAAGATGAAAGCTAGACCTATCACACTACTTAACTTCAAAATGTACTAAAAAGCTATAGTAACCCAAACAGCATAGTACTGGCATAAAAACATAACATAGGCCAATGCAATAGAATAAATAGTCCAGAAATAAATCCACAAATTTATGATCAATTGATTTTTGACAAAGGTGCCAAGACTACTCCGTAGGAAAAGGACATTCTTCAATAAATGGTGTTGAAACAACTGAAACCTGCAGAAGGATGAAATTAGACCTTTATCTCATATCATATACGAAAATCAACTCAAAATATATTAAAGCCTAAATCTAAGAGCTGAAAGTATAAAATGACTAAAATAAAATCTACAGGAAAATTCTACATGACATTGGTCTGGGCAATGATTTTTGAATATGACTCCAAAAGCACAGGCAAAACATATGAAATAAACAGAATTACATCAAACTGAAAAGCTTCTGCATAGCAATAAACAAAACAAAATTTAAAAAGCAATCGAAGATGAAGAGCTGAAGAGACAACTTATGGAATGGGAGAAAATATTTACAAACCATACATCTGATGAGAGGTTAATATTCAAAATATAAAAGAAACTCAAACAACTCAATAGCAAGAAAAAAAGAAACCCAGTGTAAAAATAGGAAGTTCCTGAATAGATATTTATCAGAAGAAAACATACAAATGGCCAACAGGTATAGGAAAAAATGCTTAATATCACTAATCATTAGGGAAATGCAAATCAAAACCACAAATGAGGTATCATTTCATTCCAGTTAGAATGGCTATTATCAAAAAGAAAAAATAATAGATGCTGGTAAGGATGCAGAGAAAAGGAAACTCTTATACACTGTTGGTGGGAATGTAAGTTTGCATAGCCACTAAGGAAAACAGTATGGAGGTTTCTGAAAAAAATTAAAAATAGAACTACCATATAATCCAGGAGTCCCACTGCTGGATCTGTATCAAAAAGAATTGAAATCAAGATCTCAAAAAGACATCTGCACTTCTGTGTTCATTGTAACATTATTCACAATAGCCAAGATATGGAAACCTCTTGAATGTCTATTGGCAGATAATTTTTTTAATGTGTTGCATATATACAATTGAATGCTATTCATCCTTAAATAAAAAGGATATTCTGCCATATGCAACAACATATATCAACCTGGGGACATTGCGTTAAGTGAAATAAGCCAGGCACAGCAAGACAAATACCACATGACCTCACTTATATGTGGAATCTAAAATAGTTGAATTCATAGAAGCAGAGTGTAGAAATGGTAGTCACCAGGGCCTAGAGGTAGGAGAGGTTGGGAATATGTTGGCCAAAGGAAAAATCATACCTATCACTTCCAACAGTTCCCTCTTGCCCCTTTGTAAGTGTGTGTTTGTGTGTGGGTGTTAAGAACACTTAACGTAAGATCTACCCTCAACGATTTGAAATGCACAATAAGGCATTATTAACTATAGACACTATGTTGTACAGCAGATCTCAAACCTATTCATTTTTCATAACTAGGACTTTATGCCCATTGAACTACAACTCTCATTTCCTTCCTTACCAGCCCTGGCAACCACCATTCTACTCTCTGCTTCTATGAGTTCAACTATTTTAGATTCTACATATAAGTGAGATCTGGTGGTATTATTTTTCTTTCTGTTCCTGGCTTATTTCACTTAACACAATGTCTCCAAGTTCATCTATCTTGTTGCATATGACAGGATATCCTTTTTAAAGGATGAATAGTATTCCATTGTATAAATACACCACTTTTTCTTTATCCATTCATCTGTTAAATGCCATTTACGTAGGTTCCATATCTTGGCTATTGTGAATAATGCTGCAATGAATATAGGAGTGCAGATATTTCTTTGAGATCCTGATTTCAATTCTTTTGGATACAGATCCAGTAGTGGGATTGCTGGATCATTGAGTAGTTCTATTTTTAATTTCTTGAGGGAACTCCATCCTGTTTTCT
Organism: Symphalangus syndactylus; assembly: GCF_028878055.3. Classification (NCBI taxonomy): domain Eukaryota; kingdom Metazoa; phylum Chordata; class Mammalia; order Primates; family Hylobatidae; genus Symphalangus; species Symphalangus syndactylus. The sequence continues at coordinate 16,946,988 of NC_072437.2, forward strand.
ATAATAAGTGGACTAATTTACATCCCTAACAACATGGAAGGGTTCCCTTTTCTCCACATTCAGGCCAACACGTTATTTTTGTATTGATAATAATCATTCTAACAAATGTGAGCTGATATTGCATTGTGGTTTTGATTTGCATTTTCCTGATTATTAGTGATGTTGAGCATTTATTCATATACCTGTTGGCTATTTGTATGTTTTCTTTGGAAAAATGTCTATTTAAGTCCATTGTTCATTTTTAAATTAGGTTTTTTGGTTTTTTGCTATTTAGTTGAGTTCCTTATGTATTTTGGATACTAACCCCTTAGCAGATATATGGTTTTCAAATATTATCTCCCGTTGAGGTTTCCTTTTCATTCTGTTGATTTGATTTTTTGCTATGCAGAAGCGTTTTAGTTTGATGTAGCCCCACTTATTCATTTTGCTTTTGTTCCCTGTGGTTCTGCTGTTATACAACAAATCATCACCAGGAACAATGTCCTAAAGCTTCCTTTCCTCCTATGTTTTCTTCTAGGAGTTTCACACTTTCGGGTGTTACATTTGCCTTTAATCCATTTTGAGTTGATTTTTGCATATGGCGTGAAATAAAGAGAAAATAAATTCTTATTTTACGTTCTGGATCTGGGTTTTAATATTCTAGAAAAATAGCAGAAAATGATCCTCAAATTATCCTGAAAAGGAGAAACGTGTAGAATCCTAAAATGAATTTATACACACGCATAAAAATTTACTTGTATCTTTACGTTAATGCTTGTGATCTACTCTGAGCATTTAGAATTGTTAGGCATAAAGGAATTTTAAGATGTCTGTAGCTTAAGAAGGACAACTCAACTCACAAGTCAATCAAATGTAATATTTTTGTGCTTATCTTTAAAAATTAAAAGTATTGGTTCCACACAGACATATTTAAAATCTCATGTAACAACTACAAAGAGACAAAACAAATGAAAGGACTGAAATTATAATAATAAAAGGGGGCCTTTAGTTTTGTATTTCTCAAAGGCAGAAATTTTTCTTTAAAAGCTTTTGAGGACATAACATTGCTTATTTTAAATTGAGCTATATGATTTAAGTTTGCTTTAACTTACTCTTTAAGCAGGAATCAGAAAAAAAATAGCAAGAGAGTTGGTAAGGAAAACAGAACGTAGAAACAGAAAGCAAAGAAAACTTGCCCTCCTGAGGCTTGATGCCTGAGCAGCTGCCATCTACACCAGAATGGGGAACACAGTTTCTTAGTGGAGCAAATCTATTGCACACCCTACAGGAGGTGCAATACTCCTGGCTCACTACCTGGTTTTCAAAAGGGGACTCCTAGAGGTAGCAGATTTATAATAAAAATAATTCTGCATTTTCACATATTCCAGTTTTAAAATCTGGTAAAACATTATTTTTCACAAAGAATTTGTTATTACACCTTGTTGTATCAAACCACTTTTTATCTTTAAAATTCTAGCTTTTTCCTTCTTTCATTTGTATTGGTTCTTATCTGTGGACTTTGGCTGTTAACAACCTGTTAAGATGTTGGTGATAAGAACTTCTCTTTTATCTTGGGTCCTCCCAGATATTTCAGAGCCTGTGAATTTGAAGGTAACAGTAAATACATTGAGTACTTGCCAACACTGGACCCATGGTTCTTGGCAGCTGGAAAAGGGGGCCTGGATATGTATATACAGTTCCACCTGATGGGCGCTACCCTCTTCCATTAGGCCTCGTTCTACCACTTACTAGGTCTATGTACCCTTAACTTATTTCTTAACACTTCCATGCCCAAGATGCCTGGTCTCAAAAATGGCCATAAGATTTTATCTAAATCTACTGGGTTGTATTAAGATAGTCAGCTCTCCCCAGAATGAAGTTTGCAGTACATATGAACAAATCAGTTGCCAGTCTATTAGAGCACAGGTTGTCTGATATTCTACCCATTCTCCAGATTTAGGACCAATTTGGGAGCAACCTGAGTCCAAGGTGCTTAGGTTCCAGTACCAGCTCGGTCCTAAGCCACGTCTGGTTCTAGATTAGCTACAGAAGGTAAAGTCCATACCCAGTTGTTGCGGGAAACAAACTAAATAAGAAGAGTGAATGCACGTTTATGAAAGGCTAAACGAACAATTCTGTTATGAACATAAGCATGACCAGGGTGCCGAGCCTTCTCATTAAGAAACTGAATTCATGACTCCCAATCTGGGGGAACAGAAAACATGACTGAGCTGGAGCACATTGACCCATCCAGTTCTGAAATGCATGTCCAACAGGCAGGTGGAGCCCTGAGCAATACTTGCTACTGTGTTGAAGTCACAGAGCCAGAGTGCTTCCATGTAGCCAGAGAAAATCTTCCAGAGTAAGTCATTGCTGTGGTGAGCCATTGTTGGGAGAGGTTGTGGGTATGTGAGGCATATAAACATTTGTGAATCCACCAAAAAGAGGTTAGTTTTTATTCCTAAAGTGGATAGACAGGTTATGTTAGAATTCCTTCTTTACCACTGAAGGGGACACCAGATACTAAGCTTGCAACATAGTAAGACCCTGTCTCTAAAAAATTATGTAAAAATTGGTTGGACATGGCAGTGCACCTGTAATTTCAGATACTAGGGAGACTGAGGCAGGATAATTGCTTGAGCCCAGGAGTTTGAGGCTGCAGTGAGCCACGATCACACCACTGCACTCCAGCCCGGGTGATAGAGCAAGATCCTATCTCTAAAAACAATAATCAGGGGTAACTTAGTTTTGATATTTACGTACATACTACTTGAAGAAGCTCTTTAAGAATTTACAAAGTATTCCAAAAGAATAACCACAAAAACCTATAAAATGAGAACTATAGTTTGCTGAATTAGTTAATCCTAATCACACAAATATGCATCACAAATTACAAATAATATACAGCTTGGTTTATATGTTCATTTCCAATTTTTTATTACTGGGAACTGGTAAATGTTATAGTGTGGTGGAGGGAGAACCCATATTCAGAACCATGTGGATATTCTTTATTCCTTATCAGAGTTCCACATAATTAGTGACCAGTGTTTACGAGCTCATCTTGAAGCCCTGTGACCTCTGTTCTGGAATTGCAATATCCTCGCATCTGAACTTTTCATCCAAATTAGAGAATCATTAGATTCTCCACCAATAATTCTTCAGAGTTTAGAAATCCTGTGCAACCTGTTTTATTACTTACAAAATGTCTTCCTATGTATGATCTCTGGAAGTGCTGGCTCCCTTCACATGGGAAATCCCCTCTGTGGGGACACGGTATGGAAGCTCTTTATCTCTCCATCATTACCATAATGGGAGGGTATTCGCTGCCATTGGTTTTTCTTATTTTTGTTGTTTTTTTGTTTTTGAGATGGAGTCTCGCTCTGTCACCCAGTCTAGAGTGCAATGGCATGATCTTGGCACACTGCAACATCCGCCTCCAAGGTTCAAGCGATTCTCCTGCCTCAGCCTCCAGAGTAGCTGGATTACAGGCATGTGCCACCATGCCCAGTTAATTTTTTGTATTTTTGTAGAGACAAGGTTTCACCATGTTGGTCAGACTGGTCTTGAACTCCTGACCTCAAGTGATTCAACCACCTCAGCCTCCCAAACTGCTTGGATTCCAGGAGTGAGCCACCGTGCCCAGCCCATTGGTTTTTAAAGGCAAGAAAACGGATCCTGGGGAAATTTGTGGGCTGAATACTCCCTATACCCACAAATCCTCCATCTTATCTGACCCACAGTTAGAACCAACTTAATCTTACTATTTAAAGATGCTTCAAATATACACACCTCTCTTTGACTTCCTTAAGTATAGAAATGGGTGACAACAGTAAATGCAACAAATACTTTCTACATATACCCAAACCAGGGACTTACTGTGAACATGTAGAACCAATATCAGAGGTTAAGTAGTGGAGCAGAAACATACGGATATAAAGGAGGAAGTCCTGGAAAGCTTTGGGACATAATGAGGAGAGAAAGTTCAAAGGCCTCAAGATGAGACTAAGCTTTGGAATGAAAAGGAGGCTAGGGTGGCATCACAGCATGAGTGCAGGGGTGGGATGAGGCAAGGACAGCAGACAGCTGTGTTAGCTTCCTAGGGCTGCCATTACGAATTAATACAAACTGCAAGGCCTAAAAAAACAGACATGTTTTAGCTCGCAGTTTAGGAGGTGTTAGTAGAGTTGGTTCCTTCCAGAGGCTCTGAGGGAGAGTCTGGTCTCTATACCTCTCTTGAGGCTGCTGGTGGTTTGCAACATCCTTTGGCGCTTCTTACCTTGTAGCAGAATCACTCTGACCTCTGCCTCCATCTTCACATGCATTTCTTCCCTGTGTATCTTCTCAGTATCTTTGTGTCTTTTCTCTTCTTAAGGACACCCATCACAATGGATTTAGGGCTCATGCTAATCCAGTATGACCCTCATCATAACGAATGACATCTCAAAGGACCCTATTTCCAAATACGGTCATGTTCTGAGGTTCCAGGTAGACATAATTTTTTATTTTGTAATTTTTTTTTGAGACAGAGTCTCGCTGTGTGGCCCTGGCTGGAGTGCAGTGGCACAATCTTGGCTCACTGCAAGCCCCACCTCCCAGGTTCACGCCATTCTCCTGCCTCAGCCTCCAGAGTAGCTGGGACTACAGATGCCTGCCACCACGCCCAGCTAATCTTTTGTATTTTTAGTAGAGACGGGGTTTCACCATGTTAGCCAGGATGGTCTCGATCTCCTGACCTCATGATCCGCCCACCTCAGCCTCGCAAAGTGCTGGGATTACAGGCGTGAGCCACCACCTCTGGCCGGTAGACATAAATTTTGAGGGGGACACTCTTGAACCCAATGGCCAGATCATTTAGGGCCTTGCAGTCTATGACCTGGACCTTGGATCTTTTTTTCTAAAGGCAATGTTAATTCTTTAGAAGGTTTTTAGCAAAGGAAAAGGCTTAACCTCATTTGTGCTTTTGTAAGATCTTTCTGACTACTATGTGAAACATGAGTTATAGGGAGAAAAGAAAAGGAGTATAGAAGTCAGTTAACTACTGCGGTAATCAAGGTGAGAAATGAGAGAGGCTTGTGTTAGTGTGTTGGCATTTACAATCAGAGGATATGGACATTTTGAGGAATTATCTGAAAGATATAAATAACATGTGTTGTTGATGGATTTGAGGTAGGAGTAAGGAAAAGGGAGGGAGCCTAGATTTCTCCTTTGAGTCACTGGGTGGTGGCTGGTACCATTTACTACAACAGGGAAGACTGTCAGCTGGGGTAGAGATGGATAAGAATCAGAAGTTCAATTTTGGACATATTACATTTGAGCTGCATATTAGAATTTCAAGTGGAGATAACATAAGACAGTTGGACCCCAGAGAGGTCAGGATTTGAAAGATAAATTAGACAGTCATCAGCATGTTGATGGTAATTAAAGCCATACTGGATGAGGTCATCAAGAGTTGGAGTGTAGAGAAGGAGTGCCTGACATGCATTATAGGACTCTCTTGTGTTTAGAGATCAGTTAGAGAAAGAGGAAGAGGCAGTAAGAGAAACTTAGATAGAGGAGCCGCCAAAGCATGAGAAAGTCCAGGAAAGCATGGTATCACAAACCCTACTGCATGCATTGTAATGCAGAAATCACATGTGGTAGATTATTTGTTTAAAGTATTCACTATATTTTCTAACATTTCCCACCCCAGGGACTATCCCTATGGGATGAATATAAGTCATATAACACTGACTAAGGTTTGGCCATGTGACCAGCTGCGGCCAATGGAATGTGAACAGAAGTGATGTGTTTTACTGTAAGAAGCTTTAAGAGCCACTGTATTGTCCTGTCTTTGCTCTATTCCTCCAGCATCAACCCAAAATAAATATGACATGAAGAGTATATCTATATCAACAATTAATACGAGTGAGAATAAACTTTTGTTGCCATAAAGCACTGAGGTTTGGCAACTGTCCCTTAGCCACAGCATAACCTAGAAAAAAATGGATGAAACCATCACATCTTACGTAGCATGGTCATAAAATGAGACGTTCTTCATAGGTCTAGAGCTGGTGGTAGTCCTGTAGTAACAGGAGCTTTTGTATCACACTTATCTAAGATCAGACACCAAATTTGTCACTTACTACCTATATGCTCTTCACCAAATTGGCCTCTCTGAGCCTCAATCTTCCCATCTGGACTAAAGGATACCTATCGTACAGGGCTGTGGTAAGGATTAAATGTGACATATTTGCAGAGCACTCAATATCGTTCTGGCCCCCTCCACAAAATCCTTTTCTATTTATGTTAATTTCTTTCTTTTATTGCCGTAGATTACTCTAGTCATCACCGTGTTGTTAGAAAAAGGAGGGAGAATAAGCAAAGTATCTATAGAGTCCAGGCCTAGAGAAATGTTCCCTGCTGCAGGGACACTGAGGGACAGCTGGGTGCCTGCGACACAAAGGGCACATCGCTGTCAGAATGAAGCTTCATTCACACAACAACAGCCCTTATGGAATTCAATTCACAAAATACCTTAGACCATCATTAATAAGGGAGGTCGCCTAAGGGAATCCCATGCAGACGGGACAATTTTCTTAGCAGAGCAACTGGTAGAGCATCTCGTCTCTGGACTATAGTTGGGCAAGAGACAGCTAAAACTCTGGGTGGTTAAACTGGTGGAAACTAAGGCTAAAGAATAGAAAATTTATATTTATTAAATAGAGAATTAACATCTCACCTAAGCTACACTGTCTTTATAAAGTAGCTATACTCAAATACTCATTTTACAGATGAGGACACGGAGGCTGAGAGATAAAATATCAGAAATTGTACCCAAGTATATATGTCCTCCAAAGTCCATATTCTTTCCACTAAGGGACAATGAATCTCTAAAATAATTAAGAAGGTAGAGAACTAGCCTCTTGACCTAAGCCCACAAAAGAAATGAAAAGGGAAAAGAACATGGAAAACATACAATCGTATCAAACTTGTACCAAAAAAAAACAAAATAAAAGTTTGTAGCAGCTTTACTTTTTTTTTTTTTTTTTTTTTTTGAGATGGAGTTTTCACTCTTGTTGCCCAGGCTGGAGTCCAGTGGCGTGATCTCAGCTCACTGCAACCTCCGCCTCCCAGGTTCAAGGAAATCTCTTGCCTCCGCCTCTTGAGTAGCTGGGATTGCAGGCGCCCACCACCATGTCCAGCCAATTTTTTTGTATTTTTTTTTTTTTTTTTTTGAGACGGAGTCTCGCTCTGTCGCCCAGGCTGGAGTGCAGTGGCGCAATCTCGGCTCACTGCAAGCTCCGCCTCCCGGGTTCACGCCATTCTCCTGCCTCAGCCTCTCTGAGTAGCTGGGACTACAGGCGCCCGCCACCACGCCCGGCTAATTTTTTTGTATTTTTAGTAGAGACAGGGTTTCACCGTGGTCTCGATCTCCTGACCTCGTGATCCGCCCGCCTCGGCCTCCCAAAGTGCTGGGATTACAAGCATGAGCCACCGCGCCCGGCCAATTTTTTTGTATTTTTAGTAGATACAGGGTTTTGCCATGTTGGCCAGGCTAGTCTCAAACTCCTGACCTCAGGTGATCCACCCTCCTAGGCCTCCCAAAGTGCTGGGATTACAAGTGCGAGCCACTGTGCCTGATCAGCAGCATTACTCTTAATAGCCAAAAAGTAGAAATAGCTAATTTCTATCAACAGATGAATGAATGGACAAAATGTGATATATAAATGACAATGGAATATGATTCAGCCATAAACAGAAAGACATTCTGACACATGCTATAACATGGATGAACCTTGAAAACATTATGTTATACAAAAGAAAGAAAATGCAGAGGCCACACATCGTATGACTCCATTTATATGGAATGCCCAAAATAGGCAAATCCACAAAGACAGAAGACAGAAGGCAGATTAGTGGTTACCAGGGGAATGTGATGAAGGGGAACAGGGAGTGATATTTAATGGCTATGGGACTTCTTTGCCAGGTGATAAAAACTTTCTGGATTGGTGACTGTAGTGCAACCTTGTAAATGTACTAAAAACTATTAAATTGCATACTTTAAAATAATCATTTGTATGATGTGCAAATTAAGCCTCAATACAAATAAAAGAGAGAGGGAGATATAGCATTCGTGTTTATGTTATTGGTAGTATACGGTGCTCTGACTTGTAAACCACTGACTCCACTCCCAGTTTGATAACATATTTCAAGTTCAAACCCCACAGCCGTAGACGAAGTAGAAAGAAAGGCTATTCATATAAGCCAACCCTTCGTCCAGACTGGCTTAGGGACTGAGGCAGGTAGCCCAGAGCTGGCCTGCTAACAGAGCAGCAACAAAGACAGCTTCCAGGAGCCTGGGATCAAGGGCAAAAGAAACAGAAGTGCACTCTCAACAGACAGCCACAGGTCAGTTTCATAGGAATCTCCGTGTGTCCTGCTGGGTGCTCTTGGGATACCCTTCTACTTCAACCCCAGAGAGTATGTCACCCTCTTCTTTCATTCTGAGTATCCCCTGAGGAAAGAAGGAAAATATTAAGTGCAGAAGAACAATGACAAGAGCAGCCACATCTAAGGGAGGCAGGAAAATCTCACTGCAAAACGTGCTCATTAAATCCACAGCTTCCCGAGTCTGTAGCAGAAAGTGCTGCATCTCTGTAATAACAAACTGTCCGCGGGGTTAGGAGGCTCTTTGTGACACAATTCTGTAGAACTACTAAAGGAAAGTACAAACCACCCTGGTGCCTGGATCCCTTCCCGACCCCGGTGATCATACCCATAAATTCTGGAAGCATGCAGTCATTCTCGAGACTACTGGCATGGAAATTATTCTGAGTCTGAGGAAAGTAATGAATGATAAAGCCCAGTGGTGTGGGTGGCAGTTAATTTGCCAGGAAGAGCTAATGGGGAGGAGCCCGGGGACCTGCCCTCCAGCCTGGGTTCCCCTATTGCCTCATTGATCCTGGTAGTTCTGTTAACCTCTCCGTGCAGTGACTTCCTCATGTGAAAAATGAAAATGCAGAAGCCTGTGTTGCCTGTCCATTCTGAGACGGGCTCCCAACGTGCTGGCTCCCGACAAGGGAGGACGCACACTGATCTCTTCCTCCCAGATAATCTGCCTGTATAATCCCTTGAGAAAGGTGCTCCAAGGAAGGCAGACAGAGACTCGCAGCAATTTGTAACGCAACATTGAATAAGGATGGGTGGGTACAGGGAACACGGGGCAGGCAGAAGGAAGCTTATGGCATTTAATCTTGGCTACCACCACTTACCTAAAAAAAAAAAAAAAAATGGGAACACCGCATTCCCTGCCCAAGTCACAAAAATCTATTCCCTGTTACCGTCATGCAGAGCTTCATAAAAACATTGGAGTGGATGTTTTCCATCATTTGGATGACTAATTAAACAATATTCACCCTAATTTTCCCTAAATGGGCATTATAACTTTGGATATCCAAACTTCTTAAAGCTTAGGGATTTTTTTCACCCCTGTGAAAAAATTGCTACTGCAATTTCCAACTTATGGAAGTTCCACTGGCCATTAATAGTGCCTGAATCTTCACAAAAATTCAATGCTAAGAGATGAGGAAAGAAATTTTCTTTAAATGTGATCTGCTCTCTTTTCTTAAAAAATAAATAAATAAATAAATAAATAAATAAATAAATAAATAAGCTTCTGAGATTGCACAATGGCCCTGTCTGGATGCATGTATTCTTCTTGTCAGTGACTCAATATCTTTTAGATTATGGTGTATTAAAATAAACCCAGAGAGCCTAGAGGGAAAAAATAAACATGGCATTTGTCTTGAACTCATAAAGGGATTCATACAAAAAAGAATTTAATAAAAATCATTACCACCTAAAAGCAATGCCAAAATTTAATTATACATTTTTCAACCCCCAAAGTAAATGCTCTAACATCTAAACCCACTGAAAAGCTGCCAGCTTTATTACTGCCATGCCTACAGTATTTTCTGAAGCAGTCTCATTTAATTCTTGAATGCATGACCACCTAGCACTGCAGGTAGAGAAAATTTTTCTGTTGCGCTAAAACAGCTTCTATTCTCAAAGGCCCGTAGCAATCCATCAATCTTATCCTCTTGGGTAATTAGGCCCCTTCCCCGTTTCCAGGCAGACATTGTGGCGGATGCTGCTAAGCTCACAGGCAAGTCTGGCTGAATTACAGCAATGTCCAGGGCTGGATTGTCAGCCACTGTGTTGTCCTCAGTCCCTATCAGCCATGGCATTTTTTCAGAGGAGAAATTAGTCCCTCTGCCAACTCCTATATTTTGTATGAGCCCAGATGTCACACTTTGCTAATGTCATACTAGACTGTAATATTTTTATAACGTAGTGTAGAAAACCAAAGCTGAGCCAAATAGACACATTGCTGCCAGATGGGTGACCTTTATTTACTGATAAAAGTTTTTTAAATCATAAAACTGGAACTTATTAGAAAATGAGCTGAGTTTTCAAATTTACATGTGAACCTAATCCTCTCTCCCACTGAGAATAGGCGAGAAGATGAGCTCCTAGAAATACAAAGTGTGTAGAAATCCCGTGTTCATGGCGCAGGGACAGGGGAGGTGAATCTCTCCCTGGTGCATGGATTTGCTGAGCACAGGAATGACTAGAACCGTCTCATGAAAGGAACCGTGGTGCAACCTCTGCAAGCCTGTGAGTTGAAACACACAGCCACCTGCCTTCAAAGCAGGATGAGAATGTTTATTGTGGAGAACTGGCTTGTCTTCCTCTCATGTGTCTAGCCTGGAGAGGAGGATGAAGTAGACTGTGAGGTTTCCCAGCCATTCCCCGGGCTTACTTCCCAAAGCCATTCCTGAACAGTAATGAAATTTCTAATTGATCTAATCATGTTATTTTTGCCTCTAAGCAAGGGCAATTATCCCTTCTTCATATTTCCCTGTAGATGTATTTTCTTTGAAAATGTTTTTTTATCCTGACCCAAGTGTTATTTTCTTCGTTGGAATTGGCTCTGAATATGGCTAGGATCGTAATGGGATCTTTACCCATTCTAATTCTTTCCTCCCCAGATTATTCTCTCTACATATTTACTGATACTGAACTCTGAATACTCCACATATTCATGACCTTGAAAGCAGAAATTGACCTCTTCTGTCATCAATAGTCCACTTATTACTTTAATAATGATAAATGGCTTTGCCAATATGCTTACACCATTATACTCTCCAGAACATTACTTTTAAATCTGTTACTTTTATGTTTGTTAATAATTTGCACCCTAACTCATTTGAACTATATCACCTTTTGATTATACTATTTTTAGTTAAACAACAATCACATTTTCCCACACCTCATAGAGTCTTCAGGCAGTCTAATTTTTTATCAAACAAATTATATTCAGAAACCAAATATTCTGCCCTAACGACTCCCTGATTCAGATATATTGAGACATCTATCCACCTTTTTTCTTTTCTCTCCTTGTTTCTCTTCTAATATTGAAGGTCACATGAACTCAATTTTAATCGTGGGTGGTATCACAAAATTATGGTTCTCCACCACAAAATTATCCCCCCAACCAGCTAGTCAGAATTCTTCCCACTTATGACTAATATCTAAATGGTTAGGCATTGTGCGCCACAATTTTTAAGATGAACACATCACTGGGAGGGTTAATGTATTTGGGCTTGCAGTCAAGGGACTTGGGTTCAACTCCAAGCTCTACCTCTTGCTATTCATGTGATTGATATTGGACATCTCATTTAAATGTTCTATACCACTACAAAGGGAAGATGGCCATAACTGCCTGGAATTACCCTATTCTTGCAAACATTAAAGTACATATATATAAAAATATTTTGTAACTAAATATCATAAGATGTACTACTAGCATCAATATTTGTCATCCTTTGCTTACCACAATCTGTTACCACAAATTTCTCCTCCTGGGAATTTTGGTTCTGCTAGGCTCACTCTACCAATTTGTCAATTCACACTTGTGTCCACTGCCTTCACGAAAGGACTAGCACAGGTTTTACAGCCTGTCCGTAGAGTGAGGGCCTTAAATTCCTCAGTTCATTTTCCTCTCATTACTTACAATGATGAGGTCAGGCTCACTGAAATGTGCCTAAAATCATGCCTTGAATAAAGTGAGAGCTCAGTCATTGTTGTTGAATACGTAGATGAAAGAAAAAAATCTGAATTTTAGAGTAATAGAGAGGCAATGGTAGTATATCAATGCACATGTGACTACACTTGTAAGGCCAAAAGAAAAAAAAAGAGAGAAGAAAAAATATTTTCTCAATCAGGGTGTGCAGCATATATCTCACAAATCTTATGTTTCTCTCCTTTCATTAATACTGAAAATAGAATTATGAAACTCTTAACAGCCTATTATTAAGAGTAACATTTTCTGAGCAATTACTATTTGCCAGACAGGACCTGAGTATGCAAAGATGACTAAACCTCCCTAGAGTGATTTATATGCATCGTTATCCTATCTGGATCTAACCTGTGCTTCTTTGGAAATTAGTTTTTTTGTGTCTAACTGAAGGCATTTGTTAAAAGCACCTAACTTAAAATTAAAAACAAAATCCAAGCAGTAATTTATCTAGCAAACTGCTTTCACCAAAAGCTTACCTGTTTTTTCCCCATCAAGTATCCTAAATTAAGGCTGTAAAATCAATTGACCATAGACAGTATCCTCTTAAGAATTACAACAAAAACCTTTGCTAGTAACTTCTTTTAACTAACAGTTTTGTAGATAAATAATGCTAGGGATGCAAGTACCAGCAGCAACTGGGGCATCAGGTTCTGCATCAGCCATTCCTCAGGTTATCTTCGGCCTCACTTCCCATTATCTTGGTGCTCTGAAAGCAGACTTTTCTCATTTGTCCTTTAATCTGTTATTCAGGTAATTTCTCTGTCCCTTGTGTACCGCTAAAGACTTTTCCCCAGCTGCAAGGACTGACTTCGTTTCTAAATAGTCTTGCTTTGTTTTCATCCCTTACTGTTTTCCCAAATATTTTTCCCACCATTGACATTGTGTTCTTTGCACCTTCAATCACCCACCTCACCCTGGGATTGTTTATCTTTCTTTAAATTTCCTCCTTCCAAAGCAAACTGCCACCTTTAAGAAGTTCTTTAATTCTTATGCCACTATCACAACAATTTGTTTTCTTCTTGGTGAGGAATAATTTTTCCCCAATTTAGTTTGTTGTCTATCTTCTCCTCTAAGTGAATTCTCACGGCATATGGTGGGGATATTATCTGTGCACTTCCACAGAAAGACTCTAGATACTTTATCTCTTATTTCATCATGACAATCCCTGCTGGGGCCATCTTTTCCTGTCATGCAGCAAAGTTCTCCTCAGAACATTAATCTGGTAGTGCCCAGAAATGGAGATAACTCTTAGACATATTTTCTCATGGGTATGTGTGGCACAGCAGGGACTTCACAAGTTTCATACTCCATCTTCCCATGACTTTTCATAATAATATTTGAAGGGGACTCTTAAGGCATCCACCAGCCTGGTGGTGAAAGGAAAGATTGCAGGTTCTAATCCTGGCTGTGCTCAGAGATGCCCGTGGTCGCTTTGTTATGGTAGAATAGCAAAGGAGTGTGAAAAAATCTACATCAGTGTAACTTTCTTTTCCTAGTAGCCAGAGAAATGAAACCAACTCAAAGCCTTACCTCCCTTGGTAATTCCTGTTGATACCAAATCTGCCTTGAAATGCATTTAAAATCATGCCTTGAATAAAGTGAGAGCTCAGTCGTTGTTGTTGAATACATAGATGAAAGGAAAAACATCTGATTTTTAGATAAATGTAAAGGCAATGGCAGCAATACTGTATGACTGGTAAACCTCTGCCATTCTCTAGAGTAGTGAATAGATAATCACACTTCAGAGAGAACTGTGAAATTTGGCAGAAAAATGATGGGAAACACCTAAAGCAAGGAAGGAGAGGAAAGTGAGGCAGGCTGCTTGGCCAGAATCAGCTGGGAGCTTGGAGAGAGATTCCTCAACATGGGGAAAGCACATGTGGGAGACCCCCAGCATTCCACATTCTCACTGTAAACTCTTGCAATCCTAGCCAAAGGCAAGCCCTTCAAGCCTCACAGGCTCTCAAATTAGCATAGAGAGCTGTCTGAAAACTGTGCAATGGCACTGATTGAAGGAGGGAGCTCATGCTAGGTCCCACACACTCCCCAAGACCTAAATAGCTACTGCCATAAACCATACCATGCTAAATGTCTAGGGACTGGAGAAGTTGCTCCCTGCCAGGCCCACTGCTGCCACTACCAGCATCAGAGCAAGCCACCTAGAGGCCTACAATTGGCCTGCCTGGACCTGCTAATGCTGGTGCTGATATGGTTTGGCTCTGGGTCCCCATCCAAATCTTATCTTGAATTGTACTCCCATAATTCCAACTTGTTTTAGGAGGGACCCGGTGGGAGATAATGGAATTATTTCTCTCATACTGTTCTCACGGTAGTGAATAAGTCTCAGGAAACCTGATGGTTTAATAAGGGGAAACCCATTTTGCTTGATATTTCATTCTGTCTCTTGCCTGCTGCAATGTAAAACATGCATTTCACCTTCCGCCTTGATTTTGAGGCCTCCGCAGCCACGTGGAACTGTGAGTCGAATTCAACCTTTTTTTTTTTTTTTTTTTTTTTTTGTAAATTACCCATTCTCAGGTATGTCTTTATCAGCAGCAGGAAAATGAACTAATACAGGTGCCAATGTATGCCAACTCCAGGGTCCAAGGACAAGTATAGTCAGCCCACTGCTGCTACCACCGATGCCCAAAAACTGGCCCCTTGGCAACCCAAGCCACAGCAAAACTTCACCACACTTTCCACTAACGACCACATCATTACCACTGAGGAAATTACAGACATCACTGAGCTGTTACAGCTGAAGAAATCATACAGAGACTGCACTACTGCACACACTCAGAATCAAGGCCAAAGTTCTCTATTCAGCCAACACCATAAATACATCTTCAGGGAAGTTTCTTCCCCTACAAAAGCAAGTTCAGATAATTTAAATATGCTACTATTCCTTCAGATGTGTATGTATTGAAGTAAAAACATAGAAAATATGACAAAGCAAGGAAATATGACACCTCCAAAGGGACACTGCACAGTAATTCTCCAGCAACAGATCTCAATTAAAAAATTATGACATCCCAGAAAATACATTCAAAGTATCAATTTAAAAGAAGCTCAGTGAGATATAAAAAGTCCTGAAAAACAATACAAAGAAAACAGAAACAATTTGGAATATGAATGAAAAATCTACCAAAGAGATAGGTGTCATAAAAAAAGAACCAAACAGTAATTCTGTAGCTGAAGAATTCATTAAATGAAACAGAAAATACATTTAAAGGCTTCAATAATACACTAAACAGAAGAAAGAATCTCATAACTTGAAGGCAATTCTTTTTAAATAGCCCCATCAGGCAAAAATAATGAAAAGATAAATTTAAAACAGTGAGCAAAGACTACGTGACATATGAGAGAACATAAGGCAACAAAATATTTGAATTTTTAGAGTCCCAGAAGGAAAAGAGAAAACAAAAGGCTTAGAAAACCTATTTAATGAAATAATAAATGAAGGTTCCCAACTCTAGCAAGATATTTAGACATTTAAATAAAAAAGCCTCAGAGATCCCCAGACACATTGCAAAAATATCTCCACAGCACATTATAATCAAACTGTCAAAAGTCAATGACAAAAAGAAAATAAAAACAGTAAGAGAAAAGGGTCTAATATATAAGGATTCCCCAATCAGACTACAGTAGCAGACTTCTCAGTAGAAACTTTATCAGCCAGAAAGAATGAGATGTTAGTTTCAAAGTACTAAAAGAAAAATGCCATCCAAGGAATATTTGGCCTGGAAAATTATCCTTCATAAATGAAGATAAAAATAAAGTTTTTCCCTGTCAAACAAAGGCTGAGGAATTCATCATCATTCATCATCATTAGATCAGCTCTACAAGAAATGCTTAAGGGAGTCCTATACCTGGAAGCAAAAAAAGAGGTATCTCCCATTATGAAAACACATGAAAATATAAAATCCACTACTAGAGAAAAGATACAAACAGAAGTTTCAAATATTACCACTGCAGAACACCACTAAACCACAATGATAAACAGTAAGAGAGAAAGAAAGAAAAGTTATATAAAACAACTAGAAATCATTTGATAAAATGACAAGCACCTCACATATCAATAATAGACTTGAATTAAACAGATTAAACTTTTCACTTAAAATATATAGACTGGCTGGATACAAAAAATATATAAAATAAAGTAAACATTACCTCACTGTATGCTGCCTACCAGAAACACATCTCACCTCTGAAGATACATATAGGCTGAAAGTAAAGGGAAGGGAAAGTATATTTTATGCAAATGGAAACCAAAAATAAACAGTAGTTATATCAGATAAAACAGACTTTAACTCAAAAAAAAGCAAAAGGAGGGAAAAAGCTCATTATATAATAATACAGGCCTCAAGTCAGCAAAAGGTTATAACAATTATTAATATACATGCACCCACCACTGGGGCATCCAGATATATAAAGCAAATATTAATAGATTTAAAGAAAGAGACAAACTCCAATTCAGTAATAGTTGTAGACTTAGACACCACACTCTCAGTATTAAACAGATTACTGAGACCGGAAATTAAGAAGAAACACTGGATTTAAACTGCACGTTAGGCTACATTGATTTAACAGATGTTTACAGAACATTTATCCAGTGTCTACATAATACACATCATTCTCATCAGCGCATGTAACATTCTCAAGGATGGACCACATATTAGGTCACAAAACAAGTCTTGACAAATTTTTTCAAAATTGACATTATGTCAAGTATTTTTTCAAACCACAATGAAATAAAATTAGAAACCAATACCAAGAAGAACTTTGAAAACTGTACAAATCCATGGAAATTTAAAAACCTGCTCCTAAATGACCATTGGGTCAAAGGAGAAATTAAGAAAATAAGTTTTTAAAAATTGAAACAAATGAAAATGAATATAGAACATACGAAAACCTATAGGATATAATACAAGTAGTGCTAATAGGGAGCTTTATAGCAATAAGTGCCTACATCAAAAACGTAAAAAGATTTCAAGATTTGTACAGTTTTCAAAGTTCCTCTTGCCATTGATTTAATTGTATTTCACTGTGGTTTGAGAAGATACCTGATACAATGCTAATTTTGAAAAAATTTGTCGAGACTTATTTTGTGACCCAATGTGTGGTCCATCCTGGAGTATGTTACATGTGCTAATGGGAATGATGTGCATTCTGTAGACATTAGATAAATGTTCTGTAAATATCTGTTAAATCTATTTATTCTAATGTACAGTTTAAATCCAATGTTTCTTTTTTAATTTTCTGTCTCAGTAACCTGTTTAATGCTGAGAATGGGGTGTCAAAGTCTACAACTATTACTGAACAACCTGCTTGTAAGTGAACACTGGGTCAAAGAAAAAATTATGAAAAAATTATGAAAAAATTTCTTTAAAAAATTGAAACAAATGAGAATGAAAATACAACATACAAAACCCATGGTATATAATAAAAGTAGTGCTAAGAGGGAAGTTTATAGCAATAAATGCCTACATTAAAAGAGTAGAAATATTTCAAATAATGATGCACCTCAAGGAACTAAAAAAGCAAGAGCAAACTAAACACAAAATTAGTGCAAGGGAAAAATAACAAAAATCAGAGAACTAAATAAAATAGAGACTAACAAAATACAAAATATTAAAGGAAAATTTGTTTTCTGAAAATATTCATAAAATAAACCACTTGCTAGATTAACCATGTAAAGAAGAGAGAAAAACCAAATAAACAAAATCAGAAAAGAGAAAACATTTCAATCAACACCACAGAAATACAAAAGATTATCCAAGACTATTATGAACCAGTATACACTAAAAAATTAGAAAATCTAAAGAAAATTGATAAATTCCTGGAAACATACAACCTATCAAGATAAATCAGGAAGAAATAGAAAACCTGAACAGACCAATTATAAGTAACAAGATCAAAACATTAAAAAAAGTCTTCCAACAATAAAAAGTCCAGAACTAGATGGCCTCACTGCCAAATTTTATCAATCTTTAAAAGAATGACTAACACCAATTCTTATCAAACTATTCCAAAAAACTAAAGAGGAGGGAATTCTCCCTAATGCATTCTACGAGGCCAGCATTACCCTGATACCACCAGCTAAGGACACACAAAGAAAACTACAGAGCAATATTGCTAATGAACATAAACACAAAAATCCTCAACAAAATACTAGCAAACCAATCCAACAGCACATCAATAAAAATAATAATACATCATGATCAAGCGAAAATTTTCCCAGGGATGTACAAATAATCCAACATATACAAATCAATAAACATGACACATCACAATGAAGGACAAAAACTATATTATTTCCTTAATTGACACAGAAAGCATTTTATAAAATTCAACATTTCTTCATGATAAAAATGCACAGAAAGAACATAGGCATAGAAAGAACATATCTCAAAATAATAAAAGCCATAAGTGACAAACCCACAGCTAACATCAAACTTAATATTATGGAATGAAAACTGGAATAAGACAAGATGTCCACTCACACCACTTATATATAACATACTACTGGAAGCCCTAGCCACAACAATCAGGCAAGAAAAAGAAATAAAAGCTTTCCACATTGGAAAAAAGGAAATTAAATTGTCCCTCTTGCTTATGATATGATCTCATATGTAGAGAATCCCAAAGACTTCACCAAAAATCTCTTAGATCTGATAAATAAATTCATTAAAGTTGTAGGATACAAAATCAACATATAAAAATCAGTAGCATTTCTGTATACCAATAATAAACTAGCCAAGAAAAAAATCAAGAAGGCAATCCCATTTACAAAAGCTATTAAACAATACCTAGTGATATGGTTTGGCTGCATCCCCACCCAAATCTCAACTTGAGTTGTATATCTCAGAATTCCCACGTGTTGTGGGAAGGACACAGGGGGAGGTAATTGAATCATGGGGGCCAGTCTTTCCCATGCTATTCTCATAATAGTGAATAAGTCTCATGAGATTTGATGGGTTTACCACAGGTTTCCACTTTTGCTTCTTCCTCATTTTCTCTTGTTGCCACCATACAAGAAGTGCCTTTCACCTCCGAATATGATTCTGAGGCCTCACCAGCCATGTGGAACTGTAAGATCAAAGAAACCTCTTTTTCTTCCTAGTCTCAGGTATGTCTTTACCAGCAGCCTGAAAACAGACTAATACATCTAAAAATAAATTTAACCAAGAAGGTGAAAGAACTCTACAAGGAAGCTATAATGCGCTGATGAAAGTAATTGAAGATGACACAAACAAATGGAAAGGCATACCATGCTCATGGATCAAAAGAGTTAATATTGTTAAATAATCATACTTCTCACAGCAATCTACAGATTTAATGTAATCCCTACCAAAATACCAACATCGCTTTTTCATACAATTAGAAAACACAAGCCTAAAATTTGTATGGAACCAACAAAGAACCCAAATACTTAAAGCAATCCTGAGCAAGGAAAAAAAAAAAGCAAAAAATCTGGAGGAATCACACCATATAACTTCAAACTATACTACAAGGATATCATAACCAAAATAACACGGTATTAGTATAAAAAAACAAAACATAGACCCATGAAACAGAAGAAAATCTAGATATAAATCAGTGTATTTATACCCAACTAATTTTTGTCAAATGTGCCAAGAACATACACTGGGGATATGACACCCACTTCAATAAATGGTGCTGGGAAAATTGGATATCCATATGCAGAATAACAAAATTGGACCCCTATCTCTTGCTATATACAAGAATGAACACAAGATAGATGAAATACTTAAATGAAAGACCTGAAACTGCAAAATTACTAGAAGAAAACATAGGGAAAATACTTCAGGACATTGGTCTAGGCAAAAGCACAGACAACTAAAACAAAAATGGACAAATGGTACTATATGCAACTAAACAGCTTCTGCACAGCAAAGAAAACAATCCACAAACTGAAAAGAAAACTTGATGAACGGGAGAAAATATTTGCAAACTATTGTTCCAAAAAAGTTTAATATTCAGTAATATATAAGGAACTCAATAACTCATCAGTTAGAAATACAAATAATCCCATTGAAAAGTGGGCAAATGATATGAATAGACATTTCTCAAGAGAAGACATACAAATAGCCAACAGATGTATGAAAAAATGCTCAACACCACTAATCATCAGGGAAATACAAATCAAAACCACAGTTAGGTATCAGCGTACATCTGTTAGAATGGCTATTGCTAAAATAAGGATGCAGAGAAAAGGAATATCTTATACAGTTTTGGTGGGAATGTAAATTACTACAACTACTATGGAGAACAGTATGGCTATTTCTCAAAGGACTATAGAACTACCATACAATCCAGGCGTACCACTTCTGGGTATTTACCCCAAGGATAAGAAATCAGTATATCAGAGAGATACTAGCAATAGTGCTGTGTTTTATTGTAGCACTATCAAAATAGCAAAGATATGGAATCAACCTAAGTGTCCATCTATGGAAGAATAAAGTAAATGTGATACACACACACATACACACACACACACGTGAAATAATGGTGTTCTGTCCCCAGTGTATGTTCTTAGCATCTTTGTCAAAAATTAGTTGGGTACAAATACACGGATTTCTGGATTTTCTTCTGTTTCGTTGGTCTATGTTTCTGTTGTATACCAATACCATGCTATTCTGGTTATGATAGGCACCTTGTAGCACAGTTTGAAGTCAGGTGGTATAATGCCTCCAGCTCTTTTGCTTTTTATATTTAATGTGGAACATATATATGCCACATCATATATATAAGAAACTATTGTGTTGAATATAGTCCCATTTGTCTATTTTTGTCTGTGCTTTTGCCTAGACCAATGTTCTGAAGTATTTCCCTATATATATAATAGAAAACTATTTGACCTCAGGAAAAACAAATGAAACATGTTACTTGCAGCAACGTGAATAGAACTGGGGGTCATTAGACTAAGTGAAATAAGCCAGGCACAGGAAGACAAATATCTCACGTTCTCACTCATATGTGGGAGCCAAGAAACTGGATCTCATGAAGATAAAGAATAGAATGGTGATTACCAGAGTCTGGGAAGGGTGGCATGGTGGAGGGATGAAGGGGGGAAAAAGAATACAAATGTATTTATTACAACTGAACCTTACACTTAAAACTGGTAAGAAATAGTAAAAAAATAGTATGTCAACACTAAAAGAAATCATAATAAAATCAATAGAAAAGTGAAAAAACATGTTGATTATGGTTTCTTTTTCCATATCTCACTGCTACTGTTTTCCTCTCAAGCCTCAGACCCTCCATGTGACACTCTCCTTTCTCCTCTTCTCTGAGGGGAAAATTTACATGATCCTAAGAAGTCTCCCTTGATATCCCCACTTTGTAGTATCATGCATTAAGCACATGGTGACCATGTCTTCCCTCTAATAATCATTTTAGTCAGGAGAGAACTGCTTTGGAAACTACTTTACAGATAAGAAAATGTACTTTACAGATACAGAAGAGTAAATTAATTTTTCAAAGGTTAAAAATTGCTCTGGTTTGAACATTTGTGTCCCCCCAAAATTCATATGTTGAAATCCTCACCCTTAAAGGGATGGTATTAAGAGATGGGGCCTTTAGGAAGTGATGAGGTAGTCCTCATAATGGGATTAGCGCACTTATAAAATAGACCCCAGGCAGCTGCCTTGCTCTTCCACCATGTGAGCACACAGTGAGATGGCGTGATTGATGAGCCAGGAAATTAGTCCTCACCAGACACCAAATCTGCCTGCACCTTGGTCACAGACTTTCCAGTCTCTAGAACTGTCATAAATAAATCTGTAATGTTATAAGCTATCCAGTCTATGGCATTTTGTTATAGCAGCCCCAATGAACTAAGACAAAAAATTAAATCAAATATGAAATGTAACTCTTTGAACTTGAGCTATTTATGGCAGACTGGTTCTATGCTACCTTGACCTTGGATGGAAAGGGGAGGAAATTAGAGTAAACTGTCATTCTGTTTCTCTGTAGTGTCATTTTGTACCTTCATTTAAATAGATATCTGCAATCATATAATTTTTCAAGAAGAGTCTAACATTTTCTTTCAGGGTATAACTATTAGTTTATATTTTAAGTAACATGAGAAACACTAAAGGTAAACCAAATAACATCAGGTTTTCTCTCAGCCACACTCAATTCTGGGCCCGTTTGTCCTATGAACTTGTTTGATGTCTATAGAAAGTCATTTAACTCTGATAGGTCTCAATTTCCTTATTCATAAAAAAAATGGACTATATTTTCCTCAGGGTTTATTCCAGATCTAACTGTTTTTAATTTATGCTATAAGACAAAAACAGTCGTTGCCAACTTTCTCAATATTCTAGACATGTCCCCTGAGATCTCACATGCTGGAAGAATTTTATCTGCAAATTCCTAGGCATAAAAGTATGTAAGTAAAACATGAAAGGCTTATTAAACAAGCCATACCACTTAAACTGGGGTATGACAAGTGTACCCTCCACTGATAAAGTGATACAGCTTCCTAATCCACTGAGAATACAAACCAAGACTGGCAACACAGATGTCAGATATGTTCTGTACTGCATCAATACATCGATATGTCACTTTTCAGTTGAAATTACAATTTTTGACAGCCTACATCCTTCTTCCCACAGAGAAAATAATTCTATAGCTTTTTAATATTTTTATAGTTTCTGCAGCATTGCAAGCTCAAATCAGAATAACTTAAGTAGTTTAATGTCGCTTCCTTAAGACCATTTTTTCTGCAGAAGTAAATTTCTGTACACAAATCTGAACTTAATCCATATGAGCACGGTGTGCAACTAGGTCAATTCAGGTGTTGTCGATGCGAAGAATGAAAGCTGGTTTCAAGATTTAGTGTCTCTAGAAATCTTTTTAGAAAATATTCACTAAACAAATGAAATTTTAAAAAACAATTCTTCTCACTTATTATATGCATGTTAGTCACCTGGGGATATTTAAAATGCAGGTTCTGATTTAGTAGTTCAGAGACAGGAACTGTGATTGGGGGCTAAACCATCTGGGATTGTCGGAAACTGAAGAGTTTCCTGGGACAAAGGACTTTTCTTGCTAAAACTGGGTATATTCTTAGCAAACCACCACCACGAATCTGTCACTCTACCTGAGATTCTGCACTACCAAGAAGCACTCAGATACTGCTGCTGATGTTGGTCCTTGGATCAAATTCTGAGGAACAAAAGTGGGTAGCTGGTTTCAAAATTTTCTTTCTCCCTTAGTACTCGTGTGATCTTATGCAAGTTTCTTTACTTATCAAGTCTCAAATCACCAACTGAAAATTAGGATAGTAATAAATACCCGCTTCGCAGAGCTGTGAGCTTTAGAAAAGATAAAGAGCATAAAGTTCCTGGTCTACTAGGAATTCTCGACAATTGTTAGCTTCTGGTATCATCATTGTCTTAATATTTTCTCTGATAAAATATCAGTTAAATGAATATCACTATAGTATACAACTGTTGAAATAAAACTTGATTAGATATGATCCTGACACCTGGCTGAATTGAAAGAAGATTTTATTTCACTTGTATCAAGTCTTTGGGCAAATATGTCTTTAGAAAGTCAAGTACATATGGCAAAATAACTAATATATGTACAAGTTCATGCTTTACAAATAAATGTGCAAATGGTGATAACCCTGCATCTGCATCAAGTTTAATGTATCAGAATAATTGGCTTACCATTCAATATTGAGTCAATTCAAGGAAGAGAAATTCCAATTTAACTGCATCAATTCATAAGTAAAATAATCAAAGAAGAATGAAATCAAAATCCTATTTAGTCAATGATTGAGTCAAACCATATAGAGAACTTTCTTGGAATTCATTTTTAAAGTGCAGTTTTCAGGAGGTGATTCATCCTTTTAGATGTTAAAATCATGTCACCAAATACTATAATGGTAAGTAAAATAACGTAACATGTTATTTGGACCTGAGGTGAGAAAGGCTTGAAGTAGGAGACAAGTAAAGAAAGGGGACAGAAGTGCAGAGTCCTGAGAAGAAAAAAATGATGGGATATGGAACGTGGCCTGAAACACAAAGCACAGGACACTAAGGTCAAAGACAACTCTATGGTTCTAAGCTTTATATACTAAGTGTTAAAACATACCAAAAAAACCTACAAAACCTCATAAGGATAATGATTTAAACCTAAATCAATTATTATTCAATTCTACTAACATTATTAGTCATATTTTAAATTTCCTTTAGAAAATAATTTCCATATTGAAATAAATTAAAAGCTGATGATTATTAATGTGGATTTATTTTGCTTCCTCTGACTTCCAATGTTTCTACCATATAGCCTAGCATCTGAAATGTATTGAAAAAAAAATTGTGAGCATGCCAGACAGGTTCATGATTATTAAGCCCTCAGGGCCACTGTTACCTTGCTCACTCCCTGGGCCTGCAGGAGCTGTGGCTTTGATTCATGATGTGGAAAGGATCATTATCTAATCAATCAGCAAGCCAATTGACATAGAATAATTTATTTCACATTAACATCATTTACTAGCCTGGGCATATATAACTTTTTAATAATGCTTAAGACATTGGTTTTACAATAAAAAATCTTAAATCATGTATTTCATATTTCCTATGACAGACGAGAAAAAACGAGGAAACCAAAGCTTTTGGAGAAGGGCTGGAACTAGCACTTAGTTCTTCTAACTCCTCGTGTTAGCCTGTTTTCCTTATGCCAATATTGACAGAGAATAACGAAGAAAAATTGCAACAGTGCTTGAGCATTGATCATCTACTTTGTCATTTGTCAATGCTTTTCAAAGGAAAAAATGCTTTATCCTTGCCATGCCCTTTTATAGACACTCGTTTCTTCTTCCTCCTCTGTTGATTCTGTTCACAACTTTCTAAACTTCTTTATCTTCCTATGAACTTTAATGATAACATATTCAAGAGCATTCATTAATGCAGCACAGAGTCATCATAAAGGAAACACGAAACTTGGGGCACAAATGAAGGCTTAATACACCCACAATGTCTTAGATGAAGCACTTCCCCAAGGCAAGTATGGTCTGTAAGCATCTTACATCATACCCAAGTGTCTTCAGTGTGGACATCAGTCTGTTACTGATTTGAATATTTAATTTTCTAAGCTCCTATGTGTTCAAGTTTTTGCAATCTATCATTAATTTATTCTTTAAGCAACACACACTTCTATGAATAAAGTAGGTTTATGTAAGTATACCATCCTTCAGTGTCCTAGAATCTTCAATATGTCCTGGGCCATCTAGTGTTAAAAAACTTCCTGTCTTACAGAACTACTTTAAAAAACCCCTGATGTTTCCAGGACAATTTTATCTGACCTTTATGTGAAAACCACCACCCTCCCTCCAACCCTCACACTTGACAACTGATTTTAAACCATCTCTCAGGTGCCTAAGTAAGCAAAATCACACATGTACACATACAAAATTTGTGTTCTTTATCAAAACCTAGCTTGGGAGGGGAAATTCTATGGCTGTTACCTGCAGATGTTTTATTTGAACAGATATTATAAATGGATTTTAACTGTGCTTTCAGATGTAAAACAGCCACTAAGGAATAGCCCTAATAGACCTGTAGGAACTCAGTAAAATGAATCAATAGCATATGTCCTGGAAGAGTATCGCACTTTCTAACATTTTGATCAATACTGACATTTGACCTATAAAATGTGTCATCTATTAATTTTTTTGTGAAAATTTGCTGATACAAGTGCAACTACATACAAGAAAATGTATTAAGGAGAAATTAAGGAGAAATCCCCAGCTCTTGCCAACGTTTTTCTGACACGTCACCATGCTATACCTCTCTCTCTTATTCATGCAGCTCTTGTCGCAGGAAATAATAATAATAATCTTTCTTTGTGTCAGATCCTCATTCTCCTCTCAATCTCAAATGTCCACATTGGACCATCACCTACCAGGTCATTATATTAGCTCACTGCGTGCAATTACATGTACCAGAGGCACAGCAAGTCACAGGATTAAATCTGAGTTCTTTTTAAAACACAGTACAAGGTGATGTAGCCAAACAGTTCTAAGTTCAGATTCACAGCAGCTTCTAGACTGCTGTGAGTAGCAGGGAGGAATATGATCAGGTTCCTTGTAGGCCCTTGGTCGAAGCAGAATCAATCTGACTACTGGCACATTTGTCCTTCCTTATGTTGCTTTATTTGTCCAGCTTTAGCTGAAGTACACAGACTCTGAAACTTATAGTTGCCTGTTACTAATGACATAGACAAAGCTAAAATTTTATTTTTGAGAAACAGCAAAAATGCCAAAAAAAAGACCAAGCTAAGAGGCCAGATGACAGGGTAACCTAAAAATCTAAGATTTGGGGGAGATTTTGCAAAGACAGAACTGGATAAAATTACCATACTGTGGTCTGGCAGTGTAAATATTTAAACACAATAAATTCAAGATAAAAAGTGTAACATATTTTTTAAATATATGGAGAATGCAGAGAAGCAATGATTGGAATTTTAGGTTTAAGTGGGTATTATGCAGACAGAGGAAAATATAATATTTATTGAAGCCTTACAAGGTGCCAGGTCTTTACAACCTGTGAGAGAAGCATTCCCAGTTCCATTCCCCAGTGAGGAAATCATGGTTCAGAAAGGCAAATTAATGTCTCTGGGTCACCCAACTACTAAGTTGAAAAGCTGAGATTCAAACCTAGGCCTGTCTAAATTACAGAGCCTTCATGATTTTTCACCAAGCCATTCTGCTGATCACTTTTATTATCTTAGCAGCCAAAACTCTGAAATATTAAAGTTTATGATCTCTTGCTCCTTCCATGTGTTTTGTAAACTTTTGCACTGTTGTATGTTCTGTGTCTATGCAGAATGCTGAGCAGGCTCTCACAGTTTCCCTTTTCTAAATCACACTGCCTATTTTTAAAGACTAAGATTTAGCATCATCTTAGGTTATGATATGGTTTGGCTGTATCCCAATCAAATCTCATCTTGAATTCCCATGTGTTGTGGGAAGGACCCAGTAGAAGGTAATTTAATCCTGGGGGCAGGTCTTTCCCATGCTGTTCTCATGATAGTAAAAAAGTCTCACCAGATCGGATGGTTTTAAAAAGGAGAGTTTCCCTGCACATGCTCTCTTCTCTTGTCTGCTGCCATGTGAGACATGCCTTTCACCTTCCACCATGATTGTGAGGCCTCCCCAGCCACGTGGAACTGTAAGTCCAATAGATCTCTTTCTTTTGTAAATTGTCCAGTCTCAGGTATATCTTTATCAGCGGTGTGAAAACGGGCTGATACAGGTCACCTGTTCTCTGAGACTGGGAGATGGACAAGTATTGAGGGAAAGGAAAAAAGCTACACAAGACTCCTGCAAAACCAAACAGAGCTAAGTTAGAGTTTGTGGGGAATGATAAGTAGTGAAACTTTTTAAGCAAGAGAAGAATAAAGAAAACATTCAGTGTTGTAGTTACCTCAAGGGAAAGGCAGAAAGATGTGACTGGGGATGGAAACTTACATAGACCCAATGTCATTTTGTATTGATTGAGCGCTTACACTGGTGGAGAGACTACAGGCATAGACTCTACTATTAAGCCTTGTAAATAATACATATGTTTATCTACTACTTTGTTGTCTCATATATTTTATTTAAAATAAGAAAGTAATTGGTCCAAGCCCAGAGCAGCAGGACAGGCTGGGTACTCTGCACATGCCTGAGGCTCTAACAGAAGGCCCTACTCAGCCCCTCCTCCATCTCAACCAAGCAGGGCACAAAGCAGCCCATCACTGGTCCAAAGCCTGCTTTACTGAGAGCTGAATCTGTGCCTCTTACGAAGGATTAATACACCATGAGGCAAGTCCTTCTTTTTTATAAATAATTGCAGCTCAGGGACTCCCATCGTGATAAATCCTGAAATGCCTCTCCCTGCTCTCTGTCCTCCTATGCCCTGCTCTATTCTTGCTGGCATGAAAATTTTAATCTTTAAAATTAATTAAGTAAGAATACCAACATATTTGATTGGATATTTGTCAATATGAGGCTGAAAAGAAAAAAATAATGTTTTATAATACCAGCTGGTAACATTTAAAAAACAAAATAAAACAAAGAACACTCATTTCTGTGAAGCCAGAATGTGTTATGTTATTTCCTGTCTAAGCAGTTGAGAAGCAGCAGTGTTCTTCTTTCAGTATTTACAGCAATTACAATTTTGCATTCATTTGTCTGAATATTTGGCTTAATGTCTGCTCCCACGTGAGATTATAAGTTTTATGAGGGCAGGCTCTGTCTGTTCATCATGGTCCTCCCAATGCCAAGCCACAGCTCTGAGGACAATTTAGTTGTCATAAGTGAGTGGCCAAGTGAGTACATAAATGAACAAAGCTTTTAGTATTAAAAAATCTTATACATCCACTGTGATAACTTCATAAGACAAGAAATATTTGCTTTAATAAGCGCAACTTTCAATGTACAGAAAGTTGAGTCACTAAATCAAGCCATCAGATACATAACAAATCCTCTAGCCCATTCTCCTGGTAATATCCTAGATATTAGGTATTGCTGCCATCAGGATTCATATTCATGTTATTAGCTGATTGGTATAATATAGTTAGAAATAATGCTTCTAGGCAGTAATGAATAGAAAAATTATTAGTATGTACTTACAGTTTATATACCCACTCTCCTCAAAAAAAAATGAGAAATAAGAGTGATTATAGGAAAGTAAATCTCAAATATATATATGTGTAATATGTATATTTTTTAAAAATTTAGTTGTAATTTCTTAATGTAATTGTTTACACCTAACATGTATCCTTCACATACTTTTCATAGTTATTAAACCGTTGGTTATATGATAATTCACTCTCCTATTTTGTTTTTAAATATGTACATCTAATAGGAAGATACTGCTACATGGTTATGAAAAACAATTTTTTTCTAAATATCAGTTAAGAAAACTATTGTTTCATTTGTGTACAAAGCAATTAATTACAGATACATCCTAGATTCTACCAAAAATTTTTGACAATCATTTGAGAATAGTATATGTGTAAATATTGAGTGCAAAGTAAAGCAATGTGGAGAAAATAAAATAATTGGGTGACAAATTTTATATTTAAAACAAATTGTAATTTAAGTAAAGTGGAGATGAGAGCATATTAGAGACGGCTGACAAGGGAGCAGGATTGGGAGCTGACTCAGGAACGCAGGAGTGAGTGCGCAGGGTGGGTGGTGCTTCTGGTAGGATGTGGTTGGCCCCTTAAACCATCTCCAGGCCGCAGGGAAGAGAGTGACTGGACTGTGAGAAAAACTGAGCAAACGTTCCACATCTGTTTCAGAAAAATGAGCCCTAATTCAGAATTCACAAAACAAGAACCAAACTCATGATTCTGTTAAAACATTTTAAAAAAGTAAACAAAGTGATTCACTTTTGGTGAGAGGAGCTAGTAAAAAAATAAATGCCCAATGGATTTTTGAAAATGATCATTTTTTTAACCTGCTGTCACTCATTCTACTAGAATCATTTCTATTTTGTGGGTCTTAACAAAGTTAAAAGTTTAAAACTAACCTTGACAAGTCAGAAGGGGCCACACATTGCATCATTCTAGTTATATGAAATGTCCAGATTTATGTACAAATTCAAAGAGGCATAAAGCAGGTTCGTGGGGCCCAGGCTGGTGCAGAGGAAGAGTTGAGAGGAAACGTGGAGTGACTGCTAATGGGCACAGGGTTTCGTTCTGGGGGGATGAAAATGTCCTGAAATCGATGACATTGATGGTTGTAAAACTCTTTGAAAATGATAAGAGCCATTTACTTACTCACTTTAAGTGAATTATTTGTAGGATATGTGAATTATACAATAAAAACTGCTTTTAAAAAAACAAGCTAAACCTAGGGGCTTAAAACCATATTACAAGGCACATGCAGGACTGTTCATATTATGTAGAAATAATCTGATAGAGGATTATTTTAAAAATTGTTTATAGAATCATATCAATTTAATAGGCATTATATAAGCAGTCTAATTAGTATCCTTTTCTACTACAGAAACGTGTAAAGACAGTAGATTTAAAAATTAAACTTGGCAGGGTGTGGTGGCTCATGCCTGTAATCCCAGCACTTTGGAAGGCTGAGGCGGGAGGATCACCTGAGGCAAGGAGTTCAGGACCAGCCTGGCCAACGTGGTGAAACCTCCTCTCTACCAAAAATACAAAATGAGCCGGGTGTGTTGGTGCACTCCTGTAATTCCAGCTACTCGGGAGGCTGTGGCAGAAGGATCGCTTGAACCTGGGAGGCAGAGGTTGTAGTGAGCCAAGATCGAGCCACAGCACTCCAGCCTGGACAACAGAGTGAGACACTGCCTTCAAACAAACAAACAAACTTTAGGACAAATATTTAAAAGGGAATTTTCATTCAATTTGAAATTCAAGAAAGTCTATGGCACATTTTCTCCACAAAGATTTTAAAGACCGAACAGATATCTCTAGGGTGGTTTAAACATAGCCCTATATAAAGTCCAGGGTGGTTTAAACACAGCCCTATATAAAGTCCAGTGTGATGGTTAATTTTTTGTGTCAACTTAGCTAGGTTATGGTGTATTTGGTCAAACCCCAGTCCAGATTTCTCAGTGAAGGCATTTTTTTAGATGTGATTAACATTTAAATCAGTGGACTTTGAGTAAAGCAAATGATTCTTCCTAGTAGTTCAATCAGTTTAAGGACTTTAAGAGAAAAGACTGAGGTTCTTGGATATACAAGGACTCTTTCACAAGACTGCAATACAGAAGCCTTGCCTGCGTTTCCTGTCTGCTACTCTGTAGAATTCCAACTCAAGATGGCAGCATAAACTCTTCCCTGAATTTTCAGCCTGCCAGCCTGCCCTATAGATTTAAGGCTCACCAGCCCCCACAATCATATCTGCTAATTCCTCAATGTCTTTCTCTCTTTCTCATGCTGACTAATACAGCCAGCATCAGGAGTCACCCCTTATTCCTTCCTGATGAAAAAACATAATAATCATACCAAGAATATGGAAATTCCTTTCGAGCAGGTATTTTCCTCAAGTAGACATTTAGGCTTTGAATTTTCGATGCTGAAGCTTAACTGATATCAGCACTGGCCGGGCTAATTTTTGCAAAAGAAAAGTGGACACCAGATACCACAAAGCCTAGGCATGCATGTCTTATGACCAACGCCTCTCTTCCTCATAAGATGGAACAAGTGACTGCCAACCAAAATCAGCTGGTGGTGACATCTATGCCAGGAGGAGACAGAAAAAATAATAGAATATGTGATGCATCTGAGATATTTGTGAATATTTTATGGTTTAAATGCACAGAGAGTTATGTGAGGATGAAAACAAAAAGGTGATATCCTGGATCCCTCCTGTATTATTATACATAATATTTAGGAATCTGTAAATAATTTATGTGTAAAAGACAATATCCAACATAATGATTTTGCAGGGTTAATCTTAACAAAGTTTACATTATCATTTTCATTGATGAAAAGAGCCTTGGGGTAGGATAAGAACCCTACTCACCAACTCCCTATACTATTTCACTGAAGTCTGTGGAGCAGGCTTTGTAGTAATTAAGAATCTATAGCATCTTTGGGAATAAAGAAAAGTTTATTTTTATTAGAAAACCCTACGCACATTTTATTTTTCAAAGCTGTGGACATGCCAACAGTAATGAAGCAAAACTGGAAGGAAAACAAAACAAAAACCTTTTAGCTGAAGAACCAAGACCTCACTTGGTATTAAGAAAAAGCAAGGAGAGGATTGGAATGGACATATGATTAAGAAGAGTTAAGAGACAGCTCAGTGGGGAGTTTCCATTTTTACTTCTATGATTTTGTTTTTCTGCAAAAGGAAAAGGGATGGTACTAAGAATTGGGAAATTATAAAGAGAATTACTGATCTATATCCCTAGAGTGAAGAGGCATTGATTTTCGTCTACAGTTAATTGCAGTGCTATTTTTTAGTACTGAGAGGATGGTGTCTCTTCTCTTGTAATTACAAGTAATGCTCAAGGACACAGCTCATTACATGCAGTGGTCTCAGAAGTTGAAGATGTTCCCATAGTTTCAGATGGGGTCACTAACGACTGATCCACTCCACCAAAGCAAGTGCCACTCCACTGCCATCCACAAAACTGAAAGGTAAAATGACCTCCTCCCATACAAATTTCCAAATAGTCAACCATAAGTTGTTATTATATTTGTTTTGCCTAAAATCTTACAGTTTTCTGACTATTGTCTTTTGAGACAGAGTTATTTACTTGCATTTAAAAGTGCAACCAGAATTATTCTCAAATGCAACTCATGATTTGTAAATAAAAATAACAAAATCAAAGCACGAAAGAGATAAGTGCTCCTAACTTAGCTCCTAAGTGAATTCAGGGTCTGAATAGGAATTTTAACCACATCTTCTCTGAGATGATGTCAAAAAATACACTTTTGTGATATGTAGGCAATTCTTGATACATGAATGTACACTGATGAGTCATTGTAGATTCAAATGGTCAACGGAATAACTGGAATGCATAAGTCCTGATTTTTTGAGTTGATACCAATTTTTGTCCCTCAGTTTTATATATCTGAAAGGAATTTTTAAAAAATCTCTCTTCTGTTCAAATTTAGAGGCATCTGTAACAGAAAGAAAAAAAAAATATTACAAGGAAAGAAAGGGGAACAGAAAGGAACAGAACGGGAGAAAAGGGGAGCTATGCTGCTAGGAGAGAAGGCACATTCAGAAGTCAAAAGCTTGTTCATTGAGGGCAAAACATTTAAGAACCTTTCTGAAAGAGATATCAAGGGTTTCGCTGGGCATAGTCTAGAAGAGAGAGGTTTAAACAAAACCAATTAAATGTCTTTGCATAATAAAGTGCCCCAGTTATCTACTGCTGTATAACAAATCACTTAAAACAATAACTAAACAATTTAAAAAATCATTTATTTTCCTTACAAATGTGAGGTTAACTAGACTTATCAAGAAAGTTCTTTTGAAACCAAATGACTTTTGCTATGTGGTCACAGAAGTTTCAAAAAGATCCACTAATTTTACTTTTCAGTTGAACTTCTCCCTTGGATTGTCACTTAGTAACTCTAAGTGAAACAAAGAATTTTATTATGTGGAATTTATTTTAAATTCTGACTAGCTATAGCAGTGCACTAGGTCACTAGGTATTATATGTATTTTTAATAATTTTTTCTATATACAAAAACAGTAAACAAAGACCTACAGTGAAGAAAGACTTCACCACCAGGCTGTGCACTGTGCTTGCTAGCTCACTCGCTCACTCTCACTCTCTCTCTCTTTCTCTCTTTTTGTGTATTTGAAGAATTAAAAGAGAGTCTTATTTCTTCAGGTTTGTGAAACTAGACAGGCTCAGATATCATGATTTAGAGTTTATGATTTAGAATTTTCTGATGAGAATATTTCAATGTCATCATCTAATAAACTATTCTTTTTTATGTAGAAAGTAAGTTTTAAGTTAGAACTTGATTACAAACCTGCCAAGTCAGTGTTTCAATACAGCTGTGCCTCAGTGGCAGAGAAAAGGTTCATTTGAAAAGAGATGATATTATGCTATCAAAATTGCTGAACAACAACGAAAAAGATATTTTTCTTCCACGCCTAGACACCACTTTCAAAGATAGAACGAATATAAAAATAAATTGATGAGGGTGTTGAAAAAACAAGTAATATTTTACCAGCAGACCACAAATGTAAATCATTTTTGAAAGACATAAAGCAAATGGAAACCAAGATAATGTTTTAAAAAAAGAGCCTTTTCTGACAAAACCTTGGAATACTCCCCAAAACTGGGATAACAAAGCTATGAGAAGGAGTGTGTCATATGCAATGAAGTGGTAGTTAATTAAAGGGTATGACAGGTGAGCCAGTACCAACATTCTCCTGACAGATAACTCTAACGTTTGTATAAATGGAATGCTGCTTCCAGGTCCTTACGGCTATCTGCAACCACCCTCTCCAGAAAACAAACTACGAAGAAACTCCACTTGATCACAACCATCACAAATCCACTGGCCATTCACAGGAGAGAAACCGCTGCAATCCCAGCTGCTTTTACTGCCAGGCAAGAGTAATTATCCTTTCGTCTGATAAAATACATTTCCAGTTGTTAATTTAAACCAGACTCTCATTTAAAGTATGATCAGAAACAAGGAAAAAAAATGAAAGACCCAATATGTAACACATCTAAAAATTAAAATATAAGGACAGAAGAACACTTTAATGTAATTATAATTAGTATCCTCAGAGACATTTCACAGGGCATAAAGGCCATTGAAAGCAGGTTGCTATGGAAAGAAAAAAAAACAGAATTCTTGGTAATATAAAATATGAAAGATAAAATACAAACTTCTTACACAAACAGAATAGCAACTCAAATGGAGGAGAAGATCAGACACCAGAGTAGAATCGGGATCACGGGATAGGATAAAGAGATGCAAAGTCTGAGAAAAAAAAAAATAAACAACAGAAAAGTTTTTAAAGATGTCTAACATGTGTCTCTAAAGAGATTCCCAGACAAGACAGCAAAAACAGTGGGCAAGAATACCCCAACTTATGAAGAAGAGAAAAATGCATGAGAACTGAGGTAATATTCAAGCTTTGAAATGTCTAGGTACCCACGGAGTGAAAGAAGATTGATTTTAAAACACACACACACACACACACACACACACACATTAAATACGTGCTGCTAAATTGTCAAAGCTGTAAGGAAAACCAAACATGCCTTTAAAAGTTCCCAACTAGCAAAGGCAATTAAATAAGAAATGAGTCATACAAATTGAAAATAAGTAAATAAAATTATATTTGCAGATTACTTGACCTTGTATTTAGAAAATCTTAATGAATCCACAAAATAATATTGAGGTAAGAAACAGATTCAACAGTGTTACAGAATACAAAATCAATATAAAAAAATCAGTAGTATGTATACCCAATTGAGTAATCTGAAAGTAAAAGTAAGAAAACTATTCCCTTACAATTGCATTAAAAACATGTAGGAGTAAATTAACAAAAGCAGCATATGACTTATATACTTAAAATTAAATAAATAGAAAGACGTCCCATGTCCATAGATTGGAAAACTTAATAATAGTCCTCAAAATTACTTGCAGATTTAATGTAATCCCTATATAAATAATGGCTGGGTGTTGTTGGGGATTTTTTGGTTTCAGTTGACTAGCTGGTTCTAATATTTATATTAAAAGTCTATGGACTCCAAACTGCCAGAAACAATCTTAAAAAAGAAGTATAATGAGTATAATGTGGGGGACACACACTTCTTGATTTTGAAACTTAACACAAAATTACAGCAATAAAGACTATGTACTGTCTTTATTGTCTCAAAATTACAGCAATAAAGACTATGTACTAGGTACTGTCACACGAATGAATGCAATAGACTTTAGAGTCCAAAAATAAATCCTGACGTTTATTGTCAATTAATTTTTATAAGGATGCCAAGACAACTGGAAAAGAATCATCCTTTCAATAAATCATGCTCAAACAACCAGACAGCCAAAAGTAAAAGAGAGAAATCGGACCTTTACCTCACATAATATACAAAAATTAATTTAAAATACATCAAAGATCTACATGCAAGAGCTAAAACTATAAAACTCTTAGAAGAAAACGTGGAGGTAAACCTTTATGACCTCACACTTGGCAATGATTTATTAGATATGATGTCAAAAGCACAAAAAAAAGGAGAGAAAAAAGATAAACTACACTTAATCAAAATTAAAAAAAAAAAACTTTTGTTCATCAAGTGACATTACCACAGAATGGGAGAAAATATTTGCAAATCATATGACTTTTAAAGATCTCATATCCAGAATATATAAAGAACTCCTACATGTCAACAACAAAAACACAAATAATTTTAAAAGGGGAAAGGATTTGAATAATTATTCAAATATACCAATGACCAATAAGCATCCAAAATGATGCTCAGTATTATTAGTCATCATGAAAATGCAAATAGAATTCACAATGTGATGCCACTTCACACACAAAAGATGGCTACAATTAAAAATGGATAACAAAAAGTGTGGGCAAGAATGTGAGGAGTTAGAATATGCATGGATTGCTGAAAAAATGGTACAGAAACTTTGGAAAACAGTTTGGTAGTACTTCAAAAAGTTAAACATGTTATCAAAATGACCTAGCAATGCTACTCCTGTATATAAGCTCAAGAACATTGAAAACACACCTCTACACAAAACTTATTTGTAAACATTTATGCCAGCTTTATTCATACTAGCCAAAAAGTGAAAACAATGCAAATGTCCATAAATGGACAAATAGATGAGCAAAAGTGGTATATTCACACAATGGAATATTACTCATCGGTGAAAAGAATGAAGAACTGACATGCTACACATAGAGGAACCCTGAAAACATTGTGCCAAGTGAAAGAAGCCAGGCACACAAGGCAACACTTGTACAATCCCACTTATATGGCAAACCCAGAATAGGCAAGTATAGAGAAACAAACTACATTAGTGTTTTCCAGGGTCTAGAGGGAGAGAACAGGAGTGATTGCTAATGGTACAGGGTTTCTTTTTTTTTTCCCTTTTGTTTTGATCTACTACTTTTATTTTTTAATTGACAAATTATAACTGTACATATTCATGGACTATATAGTGATATTTCAATAAATATAATGTATAGTGATCAGATCAGGGTAATTAGGATAACCATCATCTCACTTATTAATTCTTTATATTGGGAATATTCAATATCCTCCTCCCAGCTATTTGAAGCTCTCTATTATTGTCAAGTATAGTTATCCTACAGTGATATAGAACGCTAAAAGTTATATAATCCCAGCACTTTGGGAGGCCGAGGCGGGTGGATTGCTTGAGGTCAGGAGTTCAAAACCAGCCTGACCAACATGGTGAAACCCCAACTCTACTAAAAAAAAAATACAAAAATTAGCTGGGCGTGGTAGCAGGCACCCATAATCCTAGCTACTCCAGAGGCTGAGGCAGGAGAACCTGGGAGACGGAGGTTGCAGTGAGCCAAGATCACGCCACTACACTCCAGCCTGGGCGACAGAGTGAGACTCCATCTCAAAAAAAACAAACAAACAAACAAACAAACAATTTTGCATCCTTTAACAAATCTTTCCCTGTCCCTCCCTTCCCTCCCCAACTTCCCAGCCTACAGTATTCTCTGTTCTACTTTTTCCTTCAATGAGATCAACTTTTTTTTAGTTTCTACCTATGAGTGAGAATGTAACGTCCTCTATTTCCATCCACGTTTCCAGAAATAAAATGATTTTTTTCTTTTTATGGCTTATGGCATTTCATTGTGTATATTTACCACATTTTCTGTATCCATTCTTCTATTATTGGACAGCTTGATATAGTTGATTCTATATCTTGGCTATTATGAATAGTGCTGCAAGAAACATGGGGGCACAGATGTCTCCTAGATACACTGATTTTCTTTCCTTTGAATAAATGTCCAGTAGTGGGATTGTTGAGTCATATGCTAGCTCTATTTGTAGTTTTCTTTAGAAACGTCTATACTATTCTAAATATTCTACAAATATTATAAAGATATTTTGTATATACATAATTTAAGTTATATTACTAAAACATACTAAACGCATTGAATTGCATACTTTAAAAAGAATTTTGTAGTATGTAAATTATATGTTGCGAATTTTAAGAAATTTAAGCTTCCCAAATTGGAAAACAAATAGTACCTACAAGGGAACAAGAGTCAAATTAGAATTAAACTTCTCATCAATAACATCAGATACTTGAGGAAAATGTAACAAAAATTTTCAAACTTATGGAGTAAAAGCATTTTGAATAAAAATTCTATACCCATCTAAACTAAGATTCAACTGTGACAATATTAAAATTTTTGTATGTACAAGAACTCGGAGATTTTCAACCCATAACCATTTCTGGAAAAAACACTAGCAAAACAGAAAGAAAATCAAAGAAAGAAAATGATAGGTAAAAAAAGGAAAAAGTTATGGCAATATAAGGAGAAATATACATGTTTACGTGTAAATATGTCATAAAGCTTCAGGAAATTCTAAAATAAAAAGTCTCAGGAAAGAAAAGATATAATGGAGAGAAGATCATATTTTGAAACTAAATATTACATTCATACATGGAAATTAGCAAAAAATGTGTAAATATCTTAAATCAGGAAGGGATTATATGGATTAATTCTAGATGCTGATATATCCATATATATAAAAAGTAAGTACAAGCTATTTCTCCAAGGTGTCATCCAATACTTCACAGCAGACTATTCTTGCCTCTGAAAACTAGAAAAGCTGCATAAAGTTTTTTAAAGTCTCTTTGGCAGCATTAGACTTTTAAGGATAGCCAGGATTTGAGGGGCCAAGATCCAGCAGAAAACTGCTGTCAGGCTAAAGATCTAAGAAAGAACAGTTTCCAAATGCTGAGGAAGTAGAAATTGGAATTTAAGACCAGCCAAGGTGGAAGAGACCTGGTAAACACCACAGGGTTTCAACTAAATCTCCTAAAGTATTATACTTTAGGAATTAAGACTAACAGGAAATAGAATAGACGTTACAAAGACTGAAAGCCAGACTTAAAATCAGCTCAATCCATCATTTAATTAAAGAAATTTTCTCCTACATTGCCTGCCTGCCAGAAGCTAAGGGAAACCATTTCTAGAATAGGATAACATCATTCAGAACTCTGACAGTTTAAAATTAACAACTTCCAGCAATAATAAAACCCTATTAATCAAGACAGAACCAAGAGAAAACATAAGCATTAGAAATGCATCCACAGGTTTTCCAGATATTGGAATTATCAGACATGAGCTTAAACTGTGATTAATACACTCAAGAGGATAAAAGGGAAATGGAGTTCACCAGGAACTAAAATATTTAAAAAAGAATCAACTTAAAATTGTAATACTGATAATACCAGAACTAAAACTAAAATCTCAAAATACAGACTTCATTAGACACAGCTGAAAGGTGAACTGATAATCTGAATTGTAGATCAAAAGCTGATGATCAAAGACATAAAAGAATATAAAATTCAGGAAAGAACCTTAGAAACAAATGGGGCATGCTAAAATGTCTACATAATTAGAGGCTTAGAAGCAGAAAAGACACAGATATGAGGCAGAATCAATATTTGAAGAGGTA
This sequence comes from Symphalangus syndactylus, assembly GCF_028878055.3. Taxonomy (NCBI): domain Eukaryota; kingdom Metazoa; phylum Chordata; class Mammalia; order Primates; family Hylobatidae; genus Symphalangus; species Symphalangus syndactylus. The sequence continues at coordinate 16,986,273 of NC_072437.2, forward strand.
ATAAATGAACATTTTCTAAAACTAATGAAGACATCAACCCATGAATTCAAGAAATGCAGCAAGCCTCAAGAAGAATAAATATGAAGAAATCACCTTTAAAAGTCAAAGACAAAGAGAAATATTAGGAGCACCAAGAACAACAAAAACAGTCATTATCTTAAAAGGAGAAAAAATAATGCTGAAACTTGAGTTCTTCAGAAGAAAAAAGGAGGAGGGATGGAATAGTGAGGATTCTCCAGAGAAATAGAAACAATGGGAGATACAGAGAAAACAGAGAAAGATATTTATCATGTGAGATTGGCTCAAGCAATTTTGGAGGCTGAGACGTCCCATAATCTGCCACCTACAAGCTGGAGACCCAGGAAGTCTGAGGCATAGTTTCAGTCCAAATGAAAAGAACTGAGAACCAGGGAAGCCAATGGCATAAGTCCCAGTTTGAGTCTGAAGGCCCAAGAACCACGAGTGCTGATGTCTGAGGACGGAAGGAGATGGATGTTTCAGCTTAAGCAGAAAGAGCACATGTGTCTTTCTCTGCCTTTTTGTTCTGTCTGGGCCCTCAGCGGATTGGATGACGTCTGCCCACATTGGTGAGGGTGATCTTGTTCACTCAGACCATTGATTCCAGTGCTAACCTGTGTCAAAGACACCCTCACTGACACACCCATAACCTATTGTTTTACCAGCTATCTGGGCATCCTTTAGCCCAGTCAAGGTGACACACAAAATCATCCACCATGCAGATAATCCAGAAGAAAAGAGAGTAATATATTTACGCTTTAAGAAAAAAAGTGAATGCCTACCTTGACTCATACCTTTGGAAATATCTATCAAAAAATGAAGACTAAGTAAAGACATTTGCACACTAAATTGAGAGAATCCATTTCCAGCAGATCCACAATAAAAGACACACAAAAGACAGTTTTCCATGCAAAAACAATGTAATATCAGAGTAAAGTATAAAAATGAAGGAAAAATAAAGATCAATGGAAAATCAAAAGGTAAATACGCAGAAAATTAATATAAATATTGACCATCTAAAATAGTAATATATGATTTAGGGAATTCAATGCTTAGAAATAAAACACATGATAGGAAAACAAAAATAGATAGGTTAAATGACTTGAAACTGTACTAAGTTTCACTTGGGAAGTGGCAAATGTACTAATTTATATTAAGCATTAGTGATCAAGATTATGATCAAGATTAACGTCAACTCTAGGATAACCACTAAAAAACAGTAAAATAATGTAACTAGCTATCTAATAGAAAAAAATAAAATGAAAAAGAAGAAATCCTGATTCATCTTTATTAAAAGACAAGAATGGGATTAAAAATATAGAACATATGAGAAAAAATAGAATATAAATAGTAAAATGACAGATTTAAGACCAAATGTATTATGATCCACATTAAATTTTTTAATTAAAAATAGTCCAAAGGTTATCAGACTGGGATATAAAACAAACTTTAAATATGTTCTGCATACAAAAAAGTGCCTTAAATTTAAGGATACAGGTAATGTAAAAGTAAAAGGATGAGAACATATAATCCATGCAAACATTAATCAAAAGAAAACTGATATAGTTATGCTAACATCAAAGTAGACTTTAAGGCAACAAACATTACTAGAAATAAAGAAAAAAAAATAAAGTGTCAATCAGTCAGGAAGATATAAAACTTGTAAATGCCTATGCAACTAATAACTTTAAAATGTTTTAAAATAGTGGAAAGTGTTAAAAGGGAAAAATAGAGAAATTCATTGTCATTAAGTGAGATATTATAACATACTTCTCTGACTGCTAGCAAAGCAAACAGAACACAATTTCATAAGGATATAAAATATTTAACAACATGGTTAATCTAGTCAACTTATACAAAACACTGCATACAGCAAGTGCAATCTGTACATAATTTCCAGGTGCACATGAAACATACAAAAATTAAACACATGCAGGGCACAAGGTTAGTCTCTACAGAACTTAAAATATTAAATCATATACAGAATATATTTGGACCAGTGTGGAATTAAGAAAAAAAATAAGTAGGAAAAAAAGCAAATACATTAGAAATTAAACAATGTATTTCCAAATAACCTATGGGTTAAATAAAAAATATCAATAAAAAATTTGAAAAATATTCTAACTGAAAGGGAATGAAAAGACCACAGGTCATAAATGAATGACAGAGAAAAGTCAAACATTTATAGGTTGAAATGAATGTATTAGAAAACAAATAGCTTTTCATTCTCAAGATCTATTGATGTGCACAAGGTGACTAATCTTATTAAAAGGAGAAATCTTTACCTTCAAATATATCTGGACATTTTACTCTTCTTCTGGTAGTGGGGTAAAGGATTAGGGAGGAAGACGAGAGTATTATTACTTGGGAAACATGCTTTGCTTCGTTTTCAATCTGGAAAGGATTTTTGCTACTTTATGCTTTCTCTTTCAATGATTATTCTCATTTTTACCATTTTGGCAATTAGGAAAACATAACCAGAAGTAGTCTTTTTTGTTAGATTTTTGCTTGTCCTTTGGGAGTTAGTGTTCTTCACTAACACAAGAGCATCTAGCATTTACTTTTCTTCTAGTTCTTTGAGACAGTGGATCCAACAACAGCACTTCAGTTAGAGTGGCTGGCTTGAAAGACCCGCTCCACATTCCCCATAAATGAGTACCCAATGAAGGAGCCGCACTGCGCCATTTTCATTTTCCTCACAGTTTTTCAGGAGACGAAAAATCTTAAGCTTATTGCTCTTGGACTGTTTCTTTTGGGGAGTAGTGTAGGACCTCATTCTGGTCTTGGAATCACAACACTGAGCTTTAACATAGGATGAAATAGGAGCTCCTTCTAAAGGCCAAAGCCAGAGAGAATGCAACCATCTCTCAGGAACTTGCCAGTAAAACCTGATCTGCTGATCAGTATAATCTTTTTTTAATCCTGAACTTGGCCTCCACATTGTCCATTATATCCAAAGGTTCATACTCAAGAATGATATTTTTCCCCTTTAGCTTTTGTGTGAATATTTCCGTCCTGGGGATTCCACTTGCAGAAAGGGGAAAAGGTGAGTTTCACTCAATGGAACAGTAGGGCATATGGCAGAAAGGTTTCTAGCCAACATGCAGCAAAAGAGAGTATGTGCCAATACTGTACTTATTAAAAACTTAAAGTTTTTAATCATAAACTTTGAAAATCTGAGAAATGTTATTTTCCTTATCTCTGGAACAAATTTACACATGCAAATACAAACGTTGCATTCAAGGCATTCGTAGAATGTGTGGTGTCCATGTATGGGCATGGATTTCAAGATCCCTAGATCAAACACTCTAAAAAAAAAAACAGAATACAATTTTGAAAATTAAAACTCTCATAGGAAAGTAAATAGAAATACATATTTTACAAATACGCCAACCTACTCAAAAGTTCAGACTCAGCACTCAACACATTAATGCCATGCATTGTTCTTCCTCCACTTAAGGAACTGTCATCAACAATGCCTTTCACTTTTCCAGGTAGCATATTCACTGAAGCAAGACAGTGCAAAGAGAAACCAAAAAAAAAGAAAAAAAAAGAAATCTCAGCACATTTAAGATCATGCATTTGATAAAACTGTTTTCTTAGCTAGACACAGTGTGAAATTCTTTTCACGGTTTTTAGTCTAAGTAATTTGATCAGATCACTATTCCGCTTCACCATGTCACCCAGTGCAGCTCACTTAACTCTGAGTGCCTCCTTGAACATGTTTCCTCTCATTCAAGTTCCTCTCCACTGATGGAACAAGATTAACAGGATTAGGTATCTCTTATTTTTTCTTTTTCAGACTGGGAAAAACTTTGTGTTTGATTTTTTTAAATGTTTTATTTTATTGGTCTACTTTTGATAGGTTCAGGTTTTTCCCTACCCACTCGTATCCCTTTGTAAAAGTCTACATAATTTACAAAGATTATCTTCTAAACTTTCTTTGCTGTTACACTTGCTCAAGAAAATACCATCTGACCCTATTTATTAGCATGTATTTTCATTCTCTAAAATGGGAAATAAGGGACTCTAGCATGATGTCCTCTGAACAATGTATCTTTAATTAAGAAAATATACCTTCCTCTGATTCAGATTTTCTACTTGATTCTTTCTGCACTGTTGTTAAGTTATTGATTTGGAGATAAGACAAGGAAATACGGAGAGAAGGTATAAAAACAAAACAATGAAATAATGTAAGTATCCGCTAAGTTTCAAGAGATAAATGAGAAAATGTCATTTTTCTCTCATTTTATCCTCATGTGAATTCTGATATAGGGACTTGTACTCCAAATGGTCTCTATCTTTCCTAGCCTGTGGGTAGACTAGTCATCGATGACATCGTTGCTAAGATCTGGCTGTTTCATAGTCCCCACTCCATAACCACAGCACTCAATGCCCTTCTTCCCCTCCGCTCCACCCACTCCGGCCTCCCAGTTTGCAGCTGCAGGGCATCTTGGGAAATTCGGCTCCCCCTTGTTTAGTTGACCACCTTCTCCAAGCCACCTGAGGATGAACCCACAGATGCTTGTTCCTCTGTGAAAACTGGGTTTCTTGCTCAGCATTCTGGATCTCGACTCCCAAAGTTGTAAAATCTTCCAGCTGTGAAACACCATCACATTACCCTTTAGCTCACTGTGCCACACCTACCTAGACCCTCCCTCACCTCCTATCTTCCAAATAGGAATTTATTTTTTTTTTTTGAGAATGAAACAGGGCATTATTAATGATTGCATGAGGACAATGGGAATAAATTGAGACTGCCGCACACAAACCAAGACCAATGGTTATCTTGGGGCAACACTGCTTGTCCCACTAGAACCAAAAAAGGCTTTATGAAAACAGTTTCGCTTCCTTCTTTCCTTTTCCTTTGGATTTACTGTGTTGTGTTCCTTTCCCAGAAGGAAAACAACAACAACAACAACAACAAATGTTTGTTTCCAGTTGGCTTAATCAACCACTGAGTTTTTTCACTCAATAGTCACATTTTTTTATTTATAGAAGTTCAATTTGGTTCTTTTGCAAATTTACTCATGATTTTTATTAGTCTGTTCCTGAACCATATTTTCTACTCCATATTTTGCTTCTTTTAAACAGTTATCTATGTATGTACTTTACAATATCTTATCTTGCTGAGCTTATGCTGTTGTTTGCAGTTTCTGCTGGACTCATTTATGGTGGCTCCTTTTAATAATGTGTTGTATAATTTAGGATCATAAAGTTATAGAGCTCACTAGTTTTAACTGGTGACTGGTTTTAATTGGTGGTCATCTTTGGGCCCCTAGGTTGAGGGCATATTCTTCCAAAGAGTCCCACTTGCTCATGTTGAGTGTCCTAGGGCACTGACATCCTCGAGGACATTTAAATTAATGCTTGGTTTAGGATTTCCTAACCCAAGCAATTATGTAGATTCAAACCCCATACATGAAAAAAGAAGAAATTTTCATTCATACATTAACTTTTCACTTGGTGCCAAGACTTGGGCAGCCAAGTTTGCCTATTTGGTCTCTTTCCCAGAGATCAGTTATTTTATTCCTAACCCACCTTTTCCTAAGTATATAGTTCATGAGAAAACCCGAGTTCATTTCTTCATCTTCTACAGGGTCAGTGTTTTATTTTCTATCTCTGTGTAGCCAACCCAAGACAGCTGAAGCATCACTGCTTGCATACCACCCGGTTTTCAGCTCTGTCTTAGCTTTTGGTCCCAGGTTATATGTCTTATCTTGTTTATATATTTACAGACTTGTTTACACACAAATTTGTGAACTCAGCTATGTGCTTTAAAGTGTTTCTCTATTTTATTCAATATTTCTAGGTATTCTATAAGGAGAGAATATTTGGAACATTTTAGTTTTACCACATTGTCAGAAGCAGAACTCTGAAATAATATTTGTTGTATGGTAAGCTTTCTAAGTTTTAGAAATTTCTTTTACTCTTACAGATCTTTTACTTGGTAAGTCATCAAGATCCAGGAGGAAGACATGTAGAGTTAAAAATAAAGCCCCTTCTCAGTTGTCATGAGAAGCCACGGTCTCTAATCTTTAGTAAAACCCTTGGTGAATAAGATGACAGACATTGCATGAGTTAATAACTTACTATGTTTGTGAAGAAAATCATATACCATCCTGAGGAAACTAGAGTCTCCAAATTATGAATGAGTCAAAATGCAGGATACAGGCAAACGTTTATCAACTATTAATGTAATTGCTTCTCTTCATCTCCTTTTTTTTTTTTTACGCTTGTTCTCTTTTGTTTTGATTATAACTCCAGTCAGGGAACTTTTTCTGCACTTAAATGAACCTGTTCCTTTACCAATATTTTATGCAACTCAGTGGCATGTCTGGGTTCCGGAAATGAGAGTCCCTTTAGACGTGTTGAAAAAAATGGTCTATATGCTTCCTTCTCTTTCCAGCTTTCTTCCACTGACATAGTGTACAATTCCTTAATCTTATAGTGTGGACTGATCAGCACTGGGCCACTTATGTTAAGGATTAAAACCATAAGAAAACTGTAATTTTTCCTAAATCCTTAATTCTAAGAATGGCAAGACACATTGAGTTATACCTACAATATTACCTACAGTGCTGGCTCCAAGAATAGAGATGTAGCAAAAATTATTTCCAGATTTATTACACCCAACACAATGTAATACTACCATGAATGTATATAAATGGGTTTATTGATAGCTTTTTTAATGTGTCTATTTCTAATATTATATTCTGAAAAGAAAGCATTCCATTCATTCTTCAACAGCTCTTACTAGAGTTTGATCAGATTGCTACCAATTTTATAGTGCAGTTCTCTGCAAAAGTTAGCTCTGCAGTTTGGAACACAGACCATATAATTGTTAAAGGTCATAGAACTGAGACTATGTGCTGAAATGTACCATTCACCTTAGCAAGGAGTATAAGCATTAAGATGAACTACATCTTGTTTGCCAGGGAATGGAATAAAGTCTTTCAAGAAGAGATTGCTCCCACTTGCGTCAGACAACTCAGGAGAGATTCCCAAAGGCCAAGAAAGATAAGGGTGAGTAATCCATTTCTACTCCTACCAAAGTAAGAAAGCAAGAGAAAGAATTAATACATTTGAATATAGACAAATGTTTGTACTAAAATCCAGATTTCTCAAAAACAAAAAGATTTAAAACATTTCACAGGATCATTCGACATTATAATCCTTAACTTCAAAGCCCCTGAAGCCAGAAAAGCAGACTTCTGAATATATCGTAACCTACCAGCTCTGAAAATAGATATCTATTAACTTGGCTGTGAAGTATGCCACCAGCACATCCAGCATCTATCAGGTGGTTTCTTCTAGGCCAAAGCAGACCATTCCCAAAATAGTCCATGCCAGCAAGTGTGTCTATGGGCTCTCAGATCCAGGTGATCTAAGATGTGTTGGAGCTAAATTGTAAGACAGTCAAGGAAGAATTTTTAAGAACAAGGACAGAGAAGAGGAAAGACAAATGAGGAGTTTTTGAACCTCTCTGGGGAACCCATTTGGGCTGGGCACTTTTTGAACTGCTTCAGTGTCTCAAGTGTGAATTATCCCTCCCCGTTTTTCCAATAGCAGATTGAGACTAGCTTATAATCAGCTTCAAACTGCAAACACAGACAGAAATTTCCTAACACCTAGTCTGACTTGATTACACAGCCAACAAATTCTGAAAAGATTAATAAGGTGCTATGTAAAACAAAATTTGGAAGTATCCACCCAAGACCTTTTGAAATCTAAGTGTATTAAAAGTTTTACTAACCCTGAAGGAGAACCTTAGCCAGGCTGGTAGATTCTATAATGGGTAAATTTAGGGGAAAATTGTCATCTGAAAACTCAATTTGTTGAATTTGGCGGTGGCAGTCTGAAAACTAGATCTTCAGAAGAAAGATCAACTTCAATTTTTTTAATATAGCAACTATTGTATGAGTGGTTAATGTTTACTATAATACAATGTTGATTTAAATATTTCAAGCAGAAAAAATAGTTTGAAAATATGATTTGTTTCTTCAGGAAACATTATTAATTCCACAAGCATATAGACACAGGGTTTACTGTATCTTTGGAAAGGTCAATTATCTTTCACCCCAAGATTATTGACCTGTTATTTCATTTGATAAATCAACTGAATTTGACATCTAGGAGTTACATGATATTTGTCTTTCAATGAAATGGCTCCACTCTCAAAATCAATGATTTAATCATCTCACTAGCTTCTATCCTTAAAATTTCTTGTATAAGCACGCCTATGAAAATACCTCATAAACATCATGAAGACCTGCAATCTGCTGGCCTCTCCACTGTCCCCTCCTTTCTTCTTTATTATACTTCATTCTTTAAGCTAGAATTCGTGATCCACCATTATGGTCAATTCCTTGTAAACATATTCACTCTCTCTCTCTCTTTGTTCCTCCACCACACTCACTTGGAAAATTAAAAGTGGTCATTCAGTTAGTGAACATCTGACTTCCCCATGTTGGCCATTTGTACAGCTGGAAATTGCTGGATAAAATCACATAGCAGATGATTCAACACCAGCCAAGATTCCAAATGCATTTCCAAATAGCATCAATAATCTCTTTCTCTTTCTCTCTCTCTCTCTCTGTTCCCTTCCCCCTCCCCCTTTCTTTCCCCAGCCCTCTCATCTCTTTGATACATCTTTGGTATTTAGAAAAGGATGCACGTTTTGTTCCAATGGTTACATTTATAAACCTGCTTCAACAATTATTTATCCATGATGAAACTTCATTAACTCCTTAGAAAGCCTGTCTCATATCATGGTCTCCCTCCTCAAACCCTACTTTCTCCTTTCATCTGCACACATTAACCAGTATTTCACTGAGGCAATCCTCAGACAGGATCTGATCTTCCCATTTCTTACAATTTTACCCATATTCATTTTCTTTTGTAAAAATAGAGGAAAGTTTTTGTTTTTGTTTCCTAGCTAATGAAGAATCTATCCATCCATCTCAGTCTTTCAAGGACTTTCTTGGAGTGACCACTCTCTCTCTTTTGCATTCTCAATCTCTCTCTTATTACTGGGTCTTTGTCTTCACACAAAAAAGCTCTAGAATCTACCATCATATACAATAAAAAGAGAGAGAAAGAAACCCTCCCTTGGTTTCTTATCCTTCTCCAGGTACTCTCACATTACTCTGCTTCTCTTAAAGGGCACATTTTAAAATATTGCCTACTGATTATCTCTGCTCTTGAATTTCTATGCACTGGTTGACTTATTTCAATCCCGATTTTTCGCTCACTATTGCAATGAAAATGTGCCAAGGTCACTAGTCATCTAAATGTTGCCAAATCCAACAGACAGTGCTAATTTTACTATGCTATGTGCAAGGAGCAAATGGAGCAGTTGACTACTCTTTGCTTCCTGAAATGCTTTTCTGTTAAGGCTTTCCCTATGCCACCTACCATGGACTGAATATTTATGAATTGCCCCCAAAATCATATGTTGAAGCCTTAACAAGCAAATGGATGTACTTGGAGATGGGGCCTCTAAGGAAGTAACTAAGGCTAAGTAAGGTCATATGGGTGGGACTTGATCAAATTTTCATGTCCGTATACGAAGAGATAGCACAAAAGCACTCTCGTGCTCTCCTTTGTACCATACTCTCTCTCCACACCTTCCTTCAGAGAAAAGGCCATGTAAGGACAAATCAGCCATCTGCAAGCAAGAAAGAGAGGCTTCACCAGAAACCAACCATGCTGGCACCTTGATCTTTGACTTTCAGCCTCCAGACTCTGAGAACATAAATTTCTGTTGTTTACCCAGTATGTGGTATTTTGTTATGGCAGCCTTAACAGACTAAGACACCATCTTCTCCAGATTGTCTTCCAACTCTTTCACTGCTCCTTTGCAGTTCGAGCTGGTCTATCCTGCTGTAAATATGGGAGCCTCTTACAGCTGAATCTTTCTCTTCTGTCTTTATTTCCTCTGCCAAAGCAGTCTCCAACTTTTACATAGTTCTAACTACCATCTGAATGCTGCTGACTCCCATGATTATATTTCCAGTTTAAATTTCTTCTGGAATTTCCAGAATTTTGTATTAACTGGTTATTGATGGAAAAAAAATGTTAAAACATTTTGCTGCTCCTAAAGCTTCTGCCCAGAAGTGACACACTTTCATTCCTATTTCCATAGCCATGCCATTCATCAAAGCAGGTCACCTGGCCATGTGTGATTTTGATGTACTTGTGATATGCAAACATAACATGTACCTGGAAGAACAGATGGGATCATAATTTGTGATCACTCCCAATACTGTCACAACCCCAAGATGTATTTATTTTCCATATGGCCAGGGTGTCTTCTACATCTTATCCATCGACAGCACCATTCACTCCGTTGTTACAAGTATATTAGCACACTTGATTCCTTCTTTTCCTCATCTCCCACACACAATCCTTTGTTAATTCTATATATTTGGCCTTCAACAAATACCTAGAATACATATCTTGCCATACGCATGCCAACTATGGAGTCCAGATCACGGCTATGAATTACCTGAACGAATATGACATCATTATAACAGAAGTCCCCACTGCCTTTCTTTCTCTTGCCCTGCATTTTCTACTTTGCCATATTTCAGGTAGAATGGTATAATGGAAGTAAAAAAAAGAAAGTCCACCTTTTCCCAACATGATTTGAACCACTTTTCTTATTCACTGTGCTCCAGCCAGGCTGGCTTTGCACCTGCTTTGTCTTCTTCCCGTTCACCCCCAGCTGTTCACATGGCCGTATCCTCAGCCTTAACTATCAGCTTAAATACTATTCTCAGGCAGGATTTTCCCAATAACCTTATTTTAGCAGTGATTCACATACACACCACCCCCACTTTATTTCCATTGCAGAACACTGTTCCTAACACTCGAGTAAATTTGCAATTGGGTATGCATTTACATTTACTTATCTGTTATTTGTCTCCTCCAGCTGGCATGACCTTTATCTTTCTTATTTTTTAGTCTATCCCTGGCACGAGCATAGTGCCTTAGAAGATGACAAACACTAAGCCTGCCAAACTCAGGCCATTGTTTACTGCAGCAAAAGACAGGCTTCAAATTCACTTTTCTGATTCTCTTACTATTTTGTTCACAGTGTATGCTCAGTGAGCACAATGGGACCTTGTCTATAATATGCATGAAACAAATATTTGTTCAATGAATGACTGAATATGGCAAACTATATCAGAAACAAATATTAGATTATTTGCAGTTTTTATTGGCTTCATTTTTATTGGCCTTTGACCTTGTGAATAGGAAGGAATCATTTGTGGTTCATGCTATGTTATTTTTGCCTAGACCCTGGTAACTAACATGTGAAGGGCATGTACTCCTCAACTTCCTGCTGAGGGCCCAAACTGGAAAGAAGGAAGACCTTTTGACACAGCAATTAAAATGTCCAATTGGAGAGTTCAGGATCATCCTCCTACTACTTTTGAATATGCACAAACTTCTCATGCTATAAAGAAAACAAAGTTGTTATACCATATTTTAGCACATCTATTGTTATTATTTATAACCAGAATGTTTGGAACATATGAATTATCCTGCTACCAAATTAATTACAAATTAAAATAGCTAAGCATCAAATATTCTAGGAATAAAATTATTGGTAAACATTCCCTACTTCAGACAGCTTATAAATAAGGATCCCATTTAACGAGGGAACATTTTGTTACTTTAGTATTAATTTTTCAACCATTTTCAAAGTAGCATTGAAGATATTTAGTGGGGCCATGAGGAGTATCAGTTTGCATGTGCCTTGAAGTGTTTTCAAGCTAAAACTATTTTATCCATGCCATGTAGAGTAAAATCTTTGGACTTCTGCCACTAATTTATCTGTTCAATAGAGCAAGTTTCAAATAAACATTTAACCAGAATCCTGGGCTAGTTAGAAGACTATGAGATAACCTTGAACAATCATAGGTAACTTTCTAACTAGACTTGTGTCCTTAGTGAGCTCCTCAGTTTTATGAAAATATAGCAACTATGTTCATTCCTCAGTTCCTGCCAGGGTAACATGAAAATGTACAGAGTTAATCTATGAACCTTAATAATTCAGTCAGCAAAAATTTTATCCAAGATAGATTTCTCAGAAGACATCTGGTCTACCCATTCTTCCAGGTAGTTCACAACAAAAATGGCAGTGACTGAACAATGGATCAGCAAAGACTTCAGAACCTCCCTAACACCACAATGGCCCTCTGCAGAATTGCTTTTGAGTGAGTTGCTCTTGCTATGACCTCATCAGCCTAGATGGAGAGCCACTCGAAGAGCCCCCCAGTGATACACAATTGTTATGTCTTGTGGGAACTTCTTGTCAAGAATGGTGTTAATTGCATCACAATGTTTTATTCTTTTTTAAATGAAAAATCTCAGGAGATATTTCTATTATTTTGAAGATCTTGAGTAATTAACTAAATTTATTTTGATTTCCATCTTCTTTGCCTCATTTTTGTGTTTGTGTTCCTTTGTCATGTATATACCATAGTAAATATTTTTTGGAATAAGGAGATATATATATATATATATATATATATATATACACACACAGACACAAATATGCACACATACATACATGCACACATATATCCAAATATATACCCAGATATGCATATGAATATATAATATACTTTATTTATATATTATATATATATATATAAAAAATATATGACTCCTTCCTCTAACAACCCCCTCTAACCAAGTTATTAACCTTCCTTTTTTTTTGGACAATCTCTTAAGCTAAAAAAATAAATCTATAATAATGCAATTCCCCCCAGTGGAAACGACAGGGGAGAGATTAGTGAGTAGGCTGAAAGATATCCAAGTGACACTTAAATTACAGGTTAGCAGTTACCTATAGCATCTAACCACTGGACCATTCCTATGTACATACAACTTATAAAATCAATTTCAGTCCAGATTTCAAACAGAAAATCAGAGCTGAGCCTCCTGACTTTCATTCTCTTTTTGATTGATCTTTGGTCATCATTAAGCTATTTAATAGCGTTCCTTTTCCATAATGCTTCCTCCTGTATTTCTCCTTACAGACAAGAAAAAACAGCCAGAAAGTCTCCTAAATATCAGAAAATAATTTATTTCATATCATCGCTTGAGCCTGAGAGGCGGAGGTCACAGTGAGCCAAGATTATGCCACTGCACTCCAGCCTGGGCAGCAGAGCTAGACTCGGTCTCATCAATCAATCAATCAATTTCCCCAAGATCACACAGCCAGACCAATCATTCTGGCCCTGAGCCCACCTGACAAAGACTAACATTTCAGCTCTGCTGTGCACTACCTGTGTCTCTCTAGGTGAGTTATATAATTTCTCTAGGGTTGAGTTTCCTGAGCTATAAAATGGAATAATATGAAACTACCTGATATTAAAAAAACACTTACATAGTTGCTTAATATTTATTGGTAAGTGCTAAACCCTACTTATTTTTACTGTTATTCCCATTTTAGTTATAGTTTTGTTGCTGTTATAAGTAATGTCAGTTTTTTTACTTAGAAATGTAAGTTAAGGCTGAAATAGGGGTTTAGCATAAACATTACAATACCAATGCCTGGTATCATTCATGCAAAAGTGGATACTAGTGTCTATAAAATACCTGAGGACAACAGCCAGCTTTATACTTCTTTGTGGTGGGTAATTGAACACAGTAAATGCTTACTAGATGCTGAGTGAACTAAGGGGTTCACTCATACTCTCCACCCCTATCAACGCATACTGGAATGTTCATGGATTGTTATGGGACCTAGTGCCATAACGTAGTAATAGTGCCTATGCCTCAGCACTCAATGCAGTATGAGACTAGAGAGCAGTACTATGGTTATAAAAGGCAACACGGAGGAATGGGGAATTCAGCCTCCTCCCTCAGCTACCCAAGGCATCCACTATGGGGAAACTCTCAAAATCCTTAATACTTACAGGGAAGTTCAGACAAATATCACTGCAAAGTGGTTTTGCTCTTTCTTCCTGTAGGGCTTTCATCTGTAAGAACCCTTTGCTGATAGGATTAAGCCCTACAGGAAGAGTCATTCTGAAGACAAAATTGCCAGCTTCATTCCCTGAGGATCTGAGATTTCACTGCAGCGTGCTCACTCTGTTTCCTGTATTTCTAGCTATGTGTTGCAAACTGGTCTCTCACTTTTGTAAACCCTATTCTTGGTTGAGATTTTTTAAATAAAAACTTTAAGAGAATAAAATGCAAACACTTTTAAAATTCGTATGTAATGTATCTCTAGATTTAAAAAAAAAAAGGAATAGTAAAGGCAAATCCTAGAAAAACAATTTGAATCACAAAATGATAATGTTTCCTTGACAAATACAGTAAAAGGAAATCTGAGTCCAGTGACTTTGTCATAGACTAAATTATTTTAAAGAAATCCAGTTTTGGTCTCTAAATATGTAGTCCTCTAGAATAATTTCCAGGAGCACTGAAATAGTCAAAAGAAAGAAGGCAGTTAGTTAAATGTCATGAGACACAGTACAGAAAAGCAATGTTATTGCAACTATAATCATTTGCTAACATCTTGAACTTGTAACAGCTACCTTAAACATATGCTTCCTCACCATCATGGCATGTTCAATATCTTTGCACACTTGGAAGCATAAAACACTAATTTCTATGAGCCTGTTATTACAGGAGCCGAGGAATAGAGAAGATTGGTGAGGTGGTAACTTAAAAGCCATTCAGAAAGATGATGGCTAAAGGTGGTATGATGTCAGGCTAAGAAGTTATACTAAGCATAGGACATTAACACTTTAAGGAATTGTGTGTGTCCATTAGAAAACAAACAAAAAAAACTCTTGCTGAATTTTAGCCCTTTTTTCTTAAAAATGCACTACTATTACTTATAATAGTTTGAGATAGATTTTTTAAATGCATATGCTACTTCTAGGAATGAGATTGATTCCTTTAGGCCACTCTATTACCCGACATAGGAAACTTTTTATAAAAGAGTGTTTTACATGATTCCCAATTATTTTTTATTTTTATTTTTTATTTTTTTGGTTTGTAGAAAAATCCCCCTCAATTTTTTGGCACAATGCATTTCATTCATTTAGTTAGTCAATCAGTCATTATTTCAAGAAATGTTTCTATGTGTTTGTGTGTGTGTGTGTGTTATGTGTTGGGTTAATAATGGTTAGCAATATGGGACACAGCTCTCCACTCATTGATTTTTCATTGTAATGAGCAAAATGAGTATTTATAACATAATTAAATGCATATTTGTAATATAAAAATATAATTTTATATAACATAAAAATTATAATATCATATACCAACTGTGATAATTGCTACAAATAAAAAGGATGTGTCTTTGTTAATGTCTAAAAGGTAGAGACAGTAGGGATTTTTATTTAGACATGGATAGAGACTATTATAATAGTCAATGACAGCCTCATTGCAGACTAGATCACAAGAATAATGGGAAATTGCCACCTCATTTAGAATCTGAAATCTAAAGCTGGATGAAACATTTCCTTGTAATAAACAAACAAGTAAAAAAAAAAAAAAAAAAAAACAGTTCCGTTTGTTTTGTAAAATCTCTTAGAAAATGCAGACTTGTGCTCTCTACATATTTATCCTCTGAACAATACTGAGAAATCAGAACCTGATTATTATAAGCTGAAACTGCAATTTATCAAAATAATGGGAAATCTAAAACATATCTTAAAAATATCTAATAAAATTTTTCCATTAAATCCAGACTCATTTTTAAGCGAAGACTAGAGGCACGTTCCAAATTTCATGTTTTGCTTATCCCAACTTAGTCCTCCCTACTGAAAATCATAAAACAGCAGAGAAATAAAGTAAAAAAATATAAAACATCATTCTAATAACTTCACTTATTTCAGACAACATCTCTGCTTATCAGTGGGGTGATTGGGTGATTAGGTGATAAAAGAAACCCTTTTCGTTTTTCTTAATGGATATCACCAATGAAGATATACATTCCTAAATGACCATTGTAAATGCCTGTTCTACAATTACAAGCCAGACAGAATATGCAGAAAACAACCCCTTACTCCTGAAATCACTTTCATGATATGACACATTTCAGTACCTGGATTTATGGAGCTGTTCAAATTCCCATAGTAATCATGGGATAATGAATCCCTTTGGTCGGATAGCCACAGGCTCTAAAATGGATTATTTGTTTTAGAAGAAAAAAAAATGAGTAGACACAAACACTATATTAATGGCTAGCTTAATGCACTTTTTGTTTTTCTTTCCCTTTATGAAAATGTTCTGATTGTATCTATGTAAAAACTCATAGTTTTTATTCCAGAAGATAAAACTCACAATATAATGGCACACTTGCATCTCTGCCAAGGAATTTTCAGTTGTTGAAAAAAAATATATGAGCTTTGTATTAAAAGTCTTTATTATGTATTTCCTAAAACTAAAATGCATTTATTTTACCCTGAAATGCACATGGTAAGCATAATTCATTTTCTTCCACCACTTATACATAGCAGGATTCATAAGGAACAAGGTGGCAAATGAGGCCCCTTCATAACTTCCTGGAAGCTCGCACTCTCGACTGCAAACTCATCACTGACTACTTTATTTATTTACTTATTTATACGATTTTAGTCTTATCTGGATCACTTATCCAAAAATATCAGCTCATTCTGGCACACTATGGAATTTTCTGTTATTTGGAAATAGCACAGACCAAAATTCTGCCATACAGAACACTGCTAAGCTGTAAAGCTGGATGGAACAGTTAAATTTGCTAACTGCTTTTACTGTATATATAGTAAGAGTAACAAACACTTATGTCGTGTTTATGATGTGCCAGGCATGTAATAATTCATTTAAACCTTACTGCAACAATAAGATGGTAGTTTTCCCATCCCCATTTTACAGATGAAAGAACTGAAGCCTAGAGATGCTAATAAATCACCAGAGTCCCAGAGCTGGTGGTGACAAGGCTAGAAGGAACACCAGAAGCAGAGGGCCTCTGTGAGAACTCATTTCAGGCTGTCATAGAGCGACCACAAACAAACAGCTTCTGCCAGCAATTTTTGTCTTGCTTTATTCATTTAATTTTCAGTTTTATTTGGGATAACTCTGATTAGAAAATTTCAGAGGAGAAATAAAGTGTTTTCTTTCTCTCTTTCTCTGTCCAGGGCCTATTTTTATCATACACATAGTACTATAGAATTACACTTTTGAAAAGTGGCTGAGGACCCCAAATGCCCCTAAGAAACTACAGTGGTTTGAATCTTGCTTTATTGCAAACTGTCTTAATTTTTAAAACTCCTTTACACCCTACAAACAGAATGTGAGCACCATTTCAAAACAGTGATTTAAACAGATGCAACTATATGAAGATTTTAACATAGCCATGGTCAGGATATATTTTATCCTGAAGCCTACACACAGCCAACCCAGTCGTGACTATACTTTTCTTTCTATTTGTTCGATTCATAGCAACCTATTTATTACCCCATCTCTGCTTGCTGTACCTAAGGTTGATCTGTTTGCTTCTTTTGTTTTGTAACAGCCAAGAGCTCTGCTGCATTGCAGGCAATTCGTTTCTGGGATACCCTTAGAGAATTTCTTTGCTGCCCTGTTTGCAGTCACCCTGTACATCCCATAATAGAGCTCTACCATCTAGACTGTGCACATTTCCAGCTCGGCAAAAATGGAATTACATGAGATATAGCTTCAAAGTTGTATTCATTCAATGTTACAAATGGTTCTTGGCTGACATTGATGAAACTCCTCAAGTGCCTGATGGGATGTAGGTGACAAAGATAAATCTTAGGCATGTGCACGGGCAGGTGTTTGTGTGAGTCCAGAAAAAATGAGTCAGTTTAAAACTTTAGCATTATAGGTCACCTCTAGATGAACATTTATTACATTTATTTCAATTGTTATCAGCCTTTAATTCTTGTCCCTTTAAATAATAACAGTTATCTATATGGCATATTTTATTAACAAAATGCCAATTGCTGTAAGAATGTAGGAACATGTTTACTTATTAAACAAGAGCTCATGTAGAACCTTTTAAAGCATCTGTTCTGTAAGGGCTACTTCTCTGTGATCTTACAGAATCTTGGCATAAATGTTTTGTAATTTTAAATGTGTTGTAATAACTAAACCACTTATCAGTTTCCCTCACTAGATCATAAGCTCGAAATGACAAAACAAATGAACAGATAAATAAGTAAATGAATAAATAAACACATGTATTCTCCACTTCATCCCATTTATTCTGGAGCTTAAGAAAAAGCAAATTATTCTCAGCTATCATTGTTAATACGATCATTAGTTATTATTCCTTTCCCCTACCCAGCCTCTACTCAATGGCAGGACTTGTTGTTACCACTCAGTTTTTGTTTTGTTTTTTTTTTTTTTTTTTTTAATAAAACATGTCATGACCTCTTCATTACACTACTGAAATCCAAGCCTTCTTCACTTGGACCCTAACTCCACTTTTTCACCCTCCTTCGAAGCTTGGCTTTTCTAAAAACACCAGCAATCCTTTTTTTCCAAAATACAAATCTAATCATGTCACACTTCTCCATGGAGTTCATCAGTTGCTCGCAGATGGCACACAGGGACCTTCCCCGGCTGACACACGCTTCAGTCTAGCCTCATCTGCTACTTTCGCACTCGTGATTTCAAAAGCAGAGTCCTCCCCCTCCCATGGGCCGTGGCTCTTGGTCCTGTGCCTTTCCCATCACGCTTTCTTCCTCTAGGTCTTAACGTGCTCCCCAGCTTTCAGATGCCGCTCACGATTCCTCCTCCAGAGGTCCCTCCACGCATCTTGGAATCATCCTTCAGAGGAGGCTAATGGTGCCCTCATCCTATCACACCTAGGACCTTAGCACTCCTTCTGCCTGTTTCCATTTGCTGTATACATTTCCATTGCTAGTTCCATTTCTCTGATAAAACCGTTAGCCTCTTGAGAAAAACATAAAATATTCATTGTTTTTATTCCCTTCACTCGACCAGGTGCCTGACTCACGGGAAACACAGATGAATGGAGTTTGACCTCAGCGGAATTTTCAGGAAGGAGTTGTTCTATCCCTGTTCAACCAGATTAAAAATCAGTTTCTCCAGGACAATGCTTCTCAGCATTCAATCTTGTAAAAAAGTGTTAACAATTTTGTTAATTTTTTTAAAATTATAATCAAAATAATCCCTCATTTTGAATTTGCCCAGTTGCACTAAACAACAAACTGAATGGAGGGCATTTAAGCCACCTTCCATCATGAGGGGGTCACTGAATTTTCCTGGAAGTTGTACAGGTAATAATTTCCTAACAAATCTGACTATATAATTGGGCTGTCTTTGCCTCAGAAGGAAAAAAATCAATTAAATCACATTTCCAATTTTTTTTTTGCAGTGGATATTTGTTTCCACACATGTTTAAAATTAAACATATTTATTACCTTATAGCTCAACTTATTAATAGTACAAAACGCAAAATCTCCAAAAACAGAAAATTGGTAGCCAGTCCAGAGTTCTCTTTCCATTTTTGGTCGGCAAAATCTACACCCGTACCAAGGAGGAAAGTTCATATGAATGTTCCTACTAATGAGGACAGACCTGCTCCTTCTCAAATCTTGCCTTAGTCACAAAAGATTGGATCGAAATAAAAATTACACTGCACTTTGATCAGAGTTGCAATGGTAAAACATCAGCCAGAACGTATCCAAAAGCAGGCTTTCCTCACAGATACGAGAGAAAATTGGATTAGAATCCAGCCGCCTTTTGCATGTTAGAGGCAATAAGTGTATATTGTATAAAAATCATCAGCATAACAAATAGATTATAATCACGCACCAAATGAACATTTAAATCTATCTTAAGATAGTGGATTGAAATGAGTCACTGATTATCAAAAAAGATGGTGGGTCTGAAACATAAAACAAGAAAACAACATGAAGAGCCATTTATTCAATCTGACCTAGATATAAAAGGGGACACCATAATAACCACTGAATAACGACCGAGATCGTGCTTTTGTGATAAGTCACTGAGATCTGAAATGAAAAACTGAATTATTACTAAATAAAAGGATTTGGTTTCATTGTTGAATTTATTCACATATTTCAGAAAATTTATTTTGTGGTTATATTTGAAGGTCAAAGAATAAAACTGAAGTATCTTGCCTATTTCAAAGATCCCCCTAGGAGCTGGGGAGGTAGGTATCTTCTAGGTTTTGAAGTTTAGCTCTCTTCTTCAGGCTTATAAGAGAGTAGCCATTCCCAGGAAGTAGAGAGAGCCAGAGGGCACACCTGGAACAGGAAAGGCAGAGTAGTGTCCCAAGTACTGCCACGCCCCCCACAGCCAGCCTACTGCAGACTTCCCTAATCCACCCAGCGCTCGCCCTGGGGATTTGCCCTGTGAACTCTGCCTTCTTTTCCCTCGACTACCTAGGGTGCCCCACCAGCCAGCTTTCTCTGCCTCCTGACACTATCATGACTGCTTCATTTCTCTCTCTCCCTTCCAGTTCTATAGTTTTATGTTCACTAACTCTGAAAATGAACTATTATTATTTCCTATCTAATATCTAGAACAGAGCCCTGATGTTTTGCACTTCGTTTCTGTTGTGGGAACAGCTTAAAGATGAATCAGATCCTATGAATTGTCTCATTTCGATTGACAACCCACGATGCACTGTTCTCTTATATATCACATAATGTAGCACGATATGCAATATATAGTACATATAATCCTACCTCATCAACCACCAGCTGGCTTTATTGTTTGCTTATTAATTCTTGTTTTCCGCATTTTATTTTAGGGTCATTGACATTTTTCTGATTATATCAACTGCAATGCACATTATTATAAATTCAACTACTAAGACACATTACATGGAAACAGATTTTTTTAAAACAAAACACCGGAAACACATCACAGTCTGCATTATCACTATCATTATCTGTGCTTAAAATTGGAATGTCATGAATGAATATGCAGTTATGTGTAACTCTGAACAACTGGCATTGCACATAAGAATGGTTCTAGATCTCAAGCTGCCCTTTTCTAAGAATTTCCTTTTTCTCATTGTCTAAGAAACTTATTAGAGGCTTGAAAATGTCTTATTTCATCAGCTTATATTTTTTCCATATTATCGTAGTGCAAATATAACTATAAATGCCTATTCACAGGCAGTTCTCTTCTCCTAAATAAAAGATTAATAAAGAAGAAAAGATTGAAAATACAATGTTCAGATGTATGCTTGCTTGTCAATGACATCAAATAGTTCTGGCTAAAGTCATTTTCCTTTCCACCTATTCACTTAATTAGAAAGAAAATCTTTTCCAAATAAACAATTTTGAAAGTTACTTGATATGTCTTCGCCATTGTCCACGTAATATAAGGAATGTCTTCATCATAGCTTGGCCTCTTCTACAGATGGTTAGTTGAAATCATTGATTTAAATCTAAAACCAGAAGAAAGCTCTGTATCCACTGACATTTTCAATGGAGCCCCTATGATAGAAATACTTTATAGTTACACTGCAATTATTAAATATCTACTTAAGTCTTGTTCATAGAGTGACAATCCAAGAATAAAGGGGGAAAATTAAGAAGCCTTAAGGAATGTAAAATTTTAAAATTCACCTAAGCTTCTAAGTTCTATTCTGTTCTCAGCACTCAATGAGATTTCTACTTGATTATATTGCTAAAGGTACATGGAATCACAGTTTGGACTACCATTCAAAGTTTCCTTTTTTTTTTTTTTTTTTTTAACTATCTTGACTCAGAGGTATGTACTATCTCATTAACGTGACATTAGCAAACCTCTTTTTGAATACTCACCTTTTGAACAACACATACAAAAAAGTCAGCAGTTATTAGTTTGCTCTCCTTTTTTTGCAATCCCACAGCACATTCTGTAACCTGGATTACAGCATTTAGCCTTCTGTACTACAGTCACGTAAGTATGTGTGTCACTAAAATAGGGGCTCCTTAATGTCAGGGAATCTTTCTGTTTACAGCATTAACTAAGAGTCTCACACACTGCAGGTGTCTGATAAATATTTATTGAATAAGTAAATGTACTTCAAAAATGAAAATACATTTTCCTTACAAGAATTCTGCAATTTCTCCCTGACCAGTTGATTTACATAAGCCCTCTCTGAAGTAGTTCTCTGAATGGCCTTGGGCCAACTCAGTTCTTTGCCTATTTCTCTCTCATAGTTCTCCAGAATAACTGTAGCATGTGCTGGGAACACAGCACCCTGAGATAGCAGGAGCTGGCCGGAAAAGCCTGGGTTCTGCCCTGATACCCCCTAGAATAGGATGTTCTTTAACACTTTAGCTCAGTGAGTCCTGTGATCCCCAGGTATGTAACCCGGAGCAGGCTGCCCTTCAGAGTCCCTTGTCTGTGGTACAAGTGGGGCACACAAAGTTGAGGCTTCAAGACTCCTGGGCAGATTTCTGAGCTTTTGGGGACCTGTTGCCAGTGGAATCTAGGCTTCTACTGTCCCTTGCTACCTACCTGTAAGTAATAAAACCCGCTTCATGTAATGTGTTATGTTAAAGCACTTTTGCTCTCAGTGGACTCAAACAAGTTGGTAAGTAGTACACAGTGAACCTGCTTCACATCCTGCATTCAAGATCTGTAAATATCATTGAAACATCAATATTATGTTTCAGATTTATGAGCATGCAATATTCTAACTGTAAAGAATATAATCCATACATCTAGTGAAACAAATAAGAACTTAATTAAAGAAGTGCTTACTTTGGGTAAAAAACAAAACGTCTGTCAAAATGCCTTTTAAATTTTTTGTTTAAAGTCCACGCTTAAACAAAGTTTCTAATCTCTATTAAGAAGGGACATCGGCCTGGCGCAGTGGCTCAAGCCTGTAATCCCAGCACATTGGGAGGCCGAGGCGGGCGGATCACGAGGTCAGGAGATCGAGACCATCCTGGCTAACATGGTGAAACCCCATCTCTACTAAAAATACAAAAAATTAGCCGGGCGTGTTGGCAGGCACCTGTAGTCCCAGCTACTCGGGAGGCTGAGGCAGGAGAATGGCGTGAACCCGGGAGGCGGAGCTTGCAGTGAGCCGAGATTGCACCACTGCACTCCAGCCTGGAGGACAGAGAAAGACTCCATCTCAAAAAAAAAAAAAAAAAAAAAAAAAAAGAAGGGACATCATTATGCATTGATTGATTAACACAATTATGGACATGTTCTGTTTTATCAAATATATTTTATTAAACAATCAACTTCAATTTTTTCTTCCATAGCTAAGTTATAGATGACGCCATTCTGAAACATCTTTAAAAGCCATCTTTTCTAACTCCAAAATAGTCATTACTATTCACTCTTGGTCATCGTCCTTGAAATAGTACTCTGTGGATCAGTACTGAACAGCCAGGTAACAGCTACAAGCTCCAAACCACCTGTAAACATCAGTTTATCTTATACCTATAACAAGTCACTTAATATCCCAAAGGCCCACACAGATAAGTGAAGCCTCAATCATATAAGTGTTGTAAGAGGAGGGAATTTAGATTTTTCATTATTTCACTATTTTATGTTTTATTTATAATAAGTTAATATTCCTTAGATTTTTTGCTTAAGTTTTGAGACTATATTACTGTCTTTTCTCAATTCTTTCCAAATCTTAAGTTTCTTATTTTTAAAAAATATTACTGGCCAGATGCAGTGGCTCACACCTGTATCCCAGCACTTTGGGAGGCCAAGACAGGCGGATCACTTGAGGTCAGGAGTTCAAGACCAGCCTGGGTAAAATGGCAAAACTCCGTCTCTACAAAAAACACAAAAATTAGCCAGGTGTAGTGGCACACACCTGTAGTCCCAGCTACTGGGGAGGCTGAGGCATGAGAATCACTTGAACCCAAGAGAGTGAGGTTTCAGTGAACTAAGATCACGTCACTGTACTCCAGCCTGAGCGACAGAGTGAGACTCTGTCTCAAAGAAAAAATAAAATTACCAGTAAATAATCATCTTCCATAAGAAAGAGTTTTGCACTGAAGGGGGAATAAATTCTGTATCAAAATTAAGTCTGCTAAGCTCAGAGAAAGTGCTCAACAAATGCGAAGTGAAAGTAGTAAATGCCTACTATTTCATCTGCTCTAAACAGCACTCATTTCTTCTCGGCCATATAATTTTCCCCATCTTTAACCATGAGTTTGGATTGGGAGTTGTCTTCTTTCTCAAATTTTCTCATTCCCGGCCACGGGGACTAGTCTAGGGATGGGCTACTGGCCAGTCTGGTCTTATAATAGAACCCATTCCCGGGTAAGAATTGATTGGTTCAGGAATATGCACTCAATTCAGTCCCAGCCAATCAACCCTTCTCTGTGACTTTTGAATTTAGAAACAAAAATTAGGAGTTCCATTCTATCTGGTGATAACATTGGGAAATGTCAGGCATTTCTGCTTCTATTCACCACAGAAGAGGCTAAATCTGAGAAAAGCCATCATGCAGAAAGAAGCCAAATGAGAGCCAGAGATTGAATCCTCAGGGTGCTCATGACCCTGTTGTCACCGGAGGCTGAGGCTCTGCTACGCGTTTTTAATTCTTCTAGCCAACACTTCCCCAAAAAATATTTGCCTAAGTTAATTCAAGTTTGATTTCCAGCCAATCCACTGACTAATTCACTCACTGATGACAGTAATAATGCATACAGGTATCTAACCACACTTTTTCCTCTGGTTTATTAGACACGTTCTACCCTCATTTTATTAATCATGTATAACTTCTCATTTTTCTGACACATATGTTTAACTTACTCTCAAAAAACCTTACATTTTCATCCATCACTAAAACACAACAACTAAAACACTACTCCCTGTTTAAGATTTTCTAAATCCAACTAAAAAACAACAAGAAAAGGCTAACTTTCTTCATTATAGAGCTCTAGGCACAATTTCTCCAGATTCTTTTCTTTGTAAGAGTTCCACAGTAATACACACTTGAGTAATTTATGTTACAGCAAATATGTATAAATCTTTTCTAGTCCTTTATTTTCTACTGGAAGAGTGAATTTACGAGCAATGATCTCACAGTCTTCTAGAAACTGTAACTCTGACAGCAATGGCTCTGACAGTAGTCCACTATTTGTGCAATGTTTATTGTACTTTTCCTCTAAAATGTCATCCTCTCACAAGCAAACATTTTTTCATGAGCCAAAAGATATGGAAAAGAGACACTGTATTTTGTTACTAGGAAACTGAAAGATTATTGATCATAGGCAAAATCAAAGCTTTTCTCTACCTAGGTATATTTCCCCACATAGCCTTCATTTAAAGTCCTATAGTCAAGCTTCCAGTGATTCAAAATAAATTCTTTCAGCATCTGTGGAACTTGGAGAACCTTACTTGATATTTAGCTGCCATGTTGCCTATTAATCCAGTACTAGAGTAAATAGTGAGAAGACACTAGTCAATTTGGCCTCCTTCCTGAGCAAGCTTCTCTGCTAGGCAACATGTCTGGATCTTTTGATTTCTATTCATGCTCAAGAATTTAAAGAAGGTAAGGAAAGATCCTGTTTCCAGAGGAATCTAAAGCTATTTGTACTTAAGTTACCCATCCTTAGTGCATTTCCAAATAGGAAAAACATGCAATTCAAAGGGTCTTACAGCTGCAAAAAATCATGCAATTAAAGTATGAAAATAAAAGTCTAAACTGCAGGCTATTGAAGTCTTCAACGTAATGGCACCTGAGCCTACAAGCAGTGATTGTTGAAATATATGTGGTACACTCTTGGTAATTACACACCTTAGAACACGTTTTCATTTTCTTTCCATTGGTGTTTTTAAAGAATATGCCAGTAAACCACTGCTGCCTAAAAAGTTTTCAGCTCAAAAACCCATGTATCCCATTACTGCTTCAAATTTCCCATCTCAGTGTACCTGTGTACATCAGACCAAAGTATACGCGACAGTTCAGCTAAATTCCAAATAGAACTGAAAATAGATTTTATTCGCCAACTGTCGTGTGTGTGTGTGTGTGTGTGTGTAGGTATCTCAGCTTGGAAAAAAAAAGTCTATTATTTGTGAAAATCATTTCTTTTGGTCTCCAAACAGCACAGTTAAAATTAAACAGCCATCACAAGAAAGTGTCATCACAGGTAACTTCATACTACTGTTTGGGCTTCCAGACTCTTCAAGTGTGCACTGAACAGATGGAGAATGTTAGAGACCTTTCAGACTAGCATTGAAGGCAAACTCTCCAGCAATTTATCATGATTTGGGGATTCTCAATGACCTTTTAAGGCTTTGCAGAGGAACCTGCTAAATTATGTTTACCAACCTATGGATTCTTTCAAAAAAATACACGTTTTTAATCCAAAACATGCTTCAGCAGTTAAAAGGATAATATCAGTCGCATGAAGATTATGCTGTTTTGTTATTGTTGTTCTTTTATTCTAATTTGTTTTACCTTGTTTTAACAATGACCTCCCTTCATGTGAGAGGGACCGAATGATAGAACTGCCCGTGACACTTCTGGAGAACAATTGTATATTTCCTTCCAATTAATGCTTTGACCTGTTAAATTCCACCATAAAACCATGTGCAAAATTTCAAATCCTCTCCCCTGCTGCTTAGTGGATGAGAATGTTCCCTGCACTAGCTGAAATCTTCATTACTTCTAAATTATGCAGGCTGGGGCCAGGGTGGGCTGCCAGGCTGGGGAGGAATTGTTGGCTCCTAATTATCAGTGGCTGCAATTTGCCCCTGCTACATTTTCAGAGTTACACTCGAGGTCCCCATCTTTGCTTCAGGTAGAAAATGTATTCAGTTCTCTTTTTCATAGGAAAAATCAAGAAAACAATTACATAGTCTGTATTTAAACTTTGAAATGGCTCAGTTCTCTTCTCGTGTAGAATAAAAAGTGATAGAGTATTGAAGTTTGACTTGGAGAACGGTGTCTAAATCAAATAATCTATTGTTTTAGTTTTGTGCAATATCACTTTAAATATGACATAAGATTTCCGGGGGCTGTTTTCACTCATGTGGATCCAAGAATGTTTTGTGACTCTTCATCTATAAACTGCAGTCTATCTGACCTGCAAAAGTCCTTATTCCTGGTTGCAAAACAGGGAGACACCACGACATAGGCTTAATTTTGCTGTCATGAAAAGGGACCGTAGCTGGATGGCTTGATCATACAGGATCAAGGGTAGATATAGTTCTCCTGGATAAACATATGCAATCTATGCACATTTTCACAAAATGTTTCCAAAGATCATAGCAGTCATTAATGAGAGTGTATTTTTTTCTTAGAAAGTCACCTTTGAACATCGTTTCCTTGAAAATATTCCATTATACATTAAAGAAAAAATTGTTTTATTGCCTTTGTTGAAGGCTTAGGAGGCAAAGATTTATGTTGAGCTGATAATTTTTGTATTTTCATCTGTGTTCTTAGAAAAGGGAAAAGCTAAGTGCAAGCCCAAAAATAAAGTATTTAATTCTACTCACTTCCGGTGTCCTGGGTAATGAATGCATCTGATGGCTCAGGTTTCAGGCCAAGCCCAGAGAAAAAGTGTGTTGTTGCAGGGTGTAGGGGTAGGGGAGTATTCACTTATTCCTGTACATAGTTGATTAGAAAAACATACATCAACTTCGATTATTTACTTCAAGTTAATCTAATATCCAGGGTGATTTTAATTAGGATGATAGGTACATTTTGAAACTACAAAATAAAGCAACTCCACTTAACATATCAAACAGGTGGTAAAGATTACATTTTCTCATCTCTTCCTTCTATGCTCATGGGAGCTGTGGGTGTTTGAGTGACAGAATATCACCCAGCAGACTCCTTCTTCCTCACCCAGTGTAAATCCTTTTTGTTAACCCTGTAGTGGAAAACAGAGGGAAACAGCTTGTGTGGTCTGGACAGTCTTTCAACTCCTAGCACTCCCACAAGGACAAGTGATTGACTCTTTGGTCTTTGAAATTCTCCATGTATATTAGAGTAAGCAATGCAGCTCAGTCCCCGGAATCTCACTGTGGTTACGTGTGGAAGTTACAGAAATGAAAGTGGCATTCTAGTTAAAGAGACCATAAAAATAAGCAGGGAGCCTTGAAAGCTAGCACTGCCTTTCCCCATAACTAGTAGTTACCAAAAAATTTGAAATTTATGACAAATGAACAATCATCTCTTTAAAAGACCCAGCTGCACTTGAGAAGTAAAGATAATCTGATCTCAAAATGAGAAAAAATCTTAGAAAACTGGAAGCAGTTTGGTGAGCATATTTGGATCCTGGCCAGCAGAGGTGACCTGAAAGGGACAAGTGGGGAAAAAGAAGAGTTCCTGCTTCCTCCTTCAACCAGATAACTAATGGCACAGAGGAACAGAGGAAAACAGTGTAGACAAGAAGGTGCAGAGAACATTCCTGAAGCCAGGAGCAGGAGCTGCTCCTTGAGCATCTCTTGATAGGAAATATCAAGTCAGTGGTCTCAGTCAGAAAATGGCACAAAGGAACACCTAGAATGCTGAGTTCATGGGCATACCTGTCATTCTAGTGCCATTCAAGTGCATGGCCACACAAGGGCTGCCGAACCTTCATGCTCTAACCATTAGGTACTTCTCTAGCCTCATTTCTTTCCCCTCAGTGACTTCACTTTCCCTTGCAATTTCTAGAAAGGCCAAGCTCATGCCCATTTCATACCATAAGGTCCTGCCATTTCTTCCACTGGAGTGCTCATTCTTAAGCTATGCATGTGAGTTAGCGCCACAATTCATGTTTGTGCTCGTACATGAACTCTTCAGATGGATTTCCCCCAATTATTCTGTTGAAAAGCATCTGGGACTCCACCACTCTGACCTCCCTACCTGTCACAGGTTGCATAGTGGACCCTCAAAAGATGCGTCCATATCCAGGCATCCTTAATTAAGTATATTCGCAAAGATCCTTTTTCCAAATAAGGTAGACTCTTTCTTCCTCACCCGGGGTTCTTTTTGTTAACCCTGCAGTGTAAAACAGAGGGAAACAGCTTGTGTGGACTTATTTGGAAATAGGGTCCTCAAAAAATAATTATGTTGAAATGAGATCATCCCGGATCAACTAAGTGGGCCCTAAATTCAATGATAAATGTCCTTATAAGAGACAGGAGAAGAAATCTGTGCAAAGACTAGGCAAAGATTAGAGTTATGTAGTCACAAGCCAAGGACTGCCTGGAGCCACTAGATAGGGGAGGCTGCAAAAAAGAAGTCTCCCCTCCAGACTTCAGCTGGACCATGGCTCTCTTGACATCTTGATTTTTATATTTTTTCTAATTTTTAATTGACATATAATTGTACATATTTATAGAGTATGTTTTAATACATATGTATGTTGCATAATGATCTAATCAGGGTGGTGTTTCCATAATGTCATGCATTTATCATTTCTTTGAGGTGAGATTGTTTAAAAGCTTCCCTTCTAGCTAATTTGTAATAGATAATATTTGACTGTTAACCATAGTTACCCACTGTGATTATGGTTATAACAGAAAACCAAAATTATTCTTCCTACTAGGTAATTGTAACTTTATACCCATTAACCATCCCCTTCCCATTATCTCCTCCTCCCTCCCAGTCACAGTCTCTAGTAACCACTGTGCTACTCTCCACTTCCATGATATCAACCTTTTAAAAATTATTCCACGAATGAGATCATGTGCTATTTATCATTATGTGTCTGACTTATTTCACTTAACACGTCCTCCAGGTTCCCAGGTACATTCATGTTGTACAAACAATGGGATTTTGTTCTTTCTTATGGCTGAATAATATTCCATTGTGTGTCTATACCACATTGTCTGTATCCATTCATCTGCTGTTGGACACTTAGCTTGATTCCATATCTTGGCTATTGTGAACAGTGCTGCAATAAACACAGGAATGCCAATATCTCTTTGAGATTCTGATTTTTTCTTTTGGACATATACCCAGTAGTGGGATTGCTGGATCATACGGTAGTTCTATTGTGAATTTTTGACAAACCTCCATCTGCTTTCCAGAATGGCTACAGTCATTACCAGGAGTGTGTAAGTCTTCTCTTTTCTCCACATCCTTGCCAACACTTGTTTTCTTTTTGATAACAGCCACTCTGAGTGAGGTGGTATTTCATTGTGGTTTTGATTTGCATTTCCCTGATGAGTGACATTAAACATTTTTTCATATAGCTTTTGGCCATTTGTATTTCTTAAGAAATGTTTATTAAGCTCTTTTGCCTACTTATTTATTTGTATTTTTGCTGTTAAGTTCCTTCTATATTTTGGATATTATCCCCTTGTCAGATACACAGTTTGTAAATATTTTCTCTCATTCTGTAGGTTGTCTCTTGACTCTTAATAGTTTTCTCTCCTGTGCTAAAGCTTTTTTGTTTGATATAATCTTATTTGCCTGTTTTTGCTTTCATTGCCTGTGCTTTTGAGATGTTATTTTCAAAAAATTCTTGCCCAGTCCAATGTCATGAAGTGTTTCCCTTACATTTCCTTCTAGTAGTTTCATGTTTTACATTTAAATCTTAAATCTATTTTGAGTTGATTTTTGTAAACAGTGAGTTAGGGATCTAGTCTTACTCTTCTGCATTGTGGATATTCAATTTTCCAGCACCACTTATTGAGGAGACTGTCTTTTCCCCAGTGTGTATTCTTAAAATCTTTGTGGAAAATCAGTGGGTTGTAGGTGCATTAATTTTTGTTGACATCTTGATTTGGGACTCTGGGCCCCCAGAACTGTGAGAAAATAAATTTCTGTTTTAAGCCACCAAGTTTGTGGCAATCTGTTATAGCAGCCCTAGAAAACTAATGTACTCTCCCTTCCTTTCCTTTTCTTTCTAGCAATTACCACCATATATCATATATTGTTTATTTGCTCATTTGTCTCCTCCTCTAGAATGTGCTAGCAGAGAGTTTATCTATTTTGTTCACTGATGTTTCCCAGTGCCTAGAAGAATGTCTAGCATACAGTTAATAAGAATATGTTGAACTATGAATGAATGTGAGCTGCTCAGGTAACCTTCTGGATGTTTTGTTTAGGAGTGATCTTGTGGGTGGACTCTAGATTTTTTCACTTCACTGCATGCTCAGGGTGGTCTGAGAATATGCTGCTGCTAACACATTTATTAAGGCCTCCCTATTGCCATGTTATTACAGGAAATAATACGGGTCCTTCAGGAATAATCTCACTTTGAGATACTGCCATTCAAGAAATACCACTGTGATACAATATTCAAAACTTTTGAATTTGGCATGAAAAATTATACAGGCAAAAAGTGACTGGCCTCTAGGAAGAAGACACTCACTGTATTTATAAAAGAAATGCACTGCTTAAAATGTTCTAATTTAGTGTTATAATGTTGATTTGGGTATGGGCTTGTTTGATTCCTGGGCAGAACCAGCACACAGAAACTGAAGGACACTCTCACGATGGCTAATGCTGCAAGAGAGACACTGTCAAGGTTAACAAGTTTCCGTTCACTAGAACTGTAAAGACAGGAAGAGCAATGGGAAGGCTGAATCTGTCAGATGATAAGCAGAGAGACAGTGCAGCGTGCACAGAGGCATTCACTCATGTCACCACGGGCTGCTGAGAGAACACAAAAACCTGTCTTAGATATGGGAGTTGAAGGAGATGAGCAGGCCAGCAGGTGAGCAGGTTGGATTTTCCTTGGGCTATAGGCCCAACTCAGGCCCCACCCAGCATTACAGCATGGAAGAAACAATAAGGGGGAAAGCAGCTCGAACCATTTTAACTATACAGGAAACCGGACATGAGAACAGGAAGAAATAAATAAAAGCATAATAGCCCAAGGTGGAACGCATATTAAGTGTACGAGAAATAGATCCCTTTACTTTCAGAAGACAAGAACGACCCACTAGGGGACATGGGGATGGGATATAGATAAGAAGGAAGTCAATGCTTATGTTCATTAATGACAGGCATTTGACAGGCATGTTCTTGAGTAATTCTCATACTGACCTGTTTATTCTTATTTTAGAAGTCAGGATATTGAGATTCAGAGAAGTGTTTTTCTCAAAACCACAAGGAAAGACCTCTGTGACTCAAAGCCATGAATTTCCATTGCATCAAACTGCCTACCTGTACAAAATTACAAATGTGAATTGTTTATTCTTTGTAGTATGACTTGGCTCAATATCCTAAAATAATTCTGATCTTGTGACTAAGATACAAACAAAAAATTGCAAGCATCTCTCCTTCATGCATATAATGACAAATACATAGAAATGAATGATTATTCAAGATTTAGATGCCTTGGAAAGAACCAGAAAGGAAGCTATGATGTATTAGAGAAAATATCTGACCTAGAGCCAGGATTTCTGGATTCAAGCCTTAGCCCTAACTCTGATCAATTATGTGACTTTGAGTAAGACACTTAGGTACACAAAGATGTTGTTTCTTCAACAGGTTAAACATATTTAATAAGCCAGGCGTGGTGGCTCACTCCTGTAATCCCAGCACTTTGGGAGGCCGAGGCAGGTGGATCATGAAGTCAGGAGATCGAGATCATCCTGGCTAACACAGTGAAACCCCATCTCTACTAAAAATAAATTAGCAAGGCATGGCACACCCCTGTAGTCCCAGCTACTTGGGAGGCTGAGGCAGGAGAATCGCTTGAACCCGGAAGGCAGAGGTTGCAGTGAGCCAAGATCACGCCACTGCATTCTAGCTTTGGCAACAGAGTGAGACTCCATGTCAAAAAAAAAAAAAAATGTAATAACATACATTAGTAAAGCAACTAGCACCTATGGGTGTTCAGAATTCACTATAGGTATTACTGGTATTACCATTGTCTAAGAAAAGAGATGGTCCTCTTGCAATTGTGTGGTAAATGTGTGCACTTCAGGCTCATCAGTCTGGATAATAATGACTCTTGGAGAAAAAAGGAAGCACTCAGGAATGGGACAGCCAGTTGGGTTGCCAGGAAGATGGCTAAGGAGACTAGAAGCCAAGAACTGGTGAAGAGTTGAAGGTACAAATTTGTTATTGGTTCCTTAGGTCAACATAGCTAGGACGTGTTGTTTGAGACAACTGGAAGAACACATGGGATTTGATTTGATAGCTGTTACATTCATATACATCCTTCGTCTCTTATCAAAAAATTTGTGATGAACTGAGAAGTCCATTTTAGATTAAAAAATTTTTGAAACATGGGCCTACATGCCCACTGAAAAGGCAATATCTCTGAGTTTTTTAGGACTTGAAATATTTATAGTAAAACTCTTTAAATTTAATGATGTGAACAGAAATTAAACCATTAATCTGGCCTATAGCACACGAATTAAAAGTAAGCTTTATTGCTTATCTTAATGTAAACTTCTTCCTCATTTATAATTTCACTTATTGACACATCTTTTATAATACTCAAGTATCAAGGTCATTTTAATTGACTAAATTCTTTTTTTTTTTTTGGAGACGTAATCTCGCTCTGTTGCCCAGGCTGGAGTGCAGTGGCGCGATCTCAGCTCACTGCAAGCTCCGCCTCCGGGTTCACGCCATTCTCCTGCCTCAGCCTCCCGAGTAGATGGGACTACAGGCGCCCGCCTCTACAGCTGGCTAATTTTTTGTACTTTTAGTAGAGACGGGGTTTCTCCATGTTAGCCAGGATGGTCTCGATCTCCTGACCTCGTGATCCGCCCACCTCGGCCTTCCAAAGTGCTGAGATTACAGGCGTGAGCCACCACGACCGGCCTTAATTGACTAAATTCTCTAAGACCTCTGCAGATTTTTTTAGTTCAGCCCCACTATTTTCTCAGATAGTTAAAATTTATTCAACGATTTCAAATGTTCTGTAAAAGTTGAATGTGCCCAGATTGTTTTCTTATTTTAATCAAAGTAATATGCATACACGGTTAAAGAAAAACCAATAGAAGAGCCTGTAATGAACAGCAACGCTTTCCTTTTCTTTAACTTTTATATTAAGTTCAGGGGTACATGTGCAGGTTTGTTATACAGGCAAATTTGAGCAATACTTTCTTAACCCACTTCATTTAACCATTTCTTGCTCTGCTTCACTTCTGAGACTCAAAATCACTCTCAATGGATTTCGTATTTTTTGTTGGTATTTTCATAAATGTAAATAGTAGACCACTATTTCTACTTAGGCATTACCTACTGACACCAGAGCATAGAAGCTGTGAATTTAGCTCACTGATCACTGTTCACAATCATTTTTTTCTCTCTCTCCAGCTATTTGAAGCTATGTTACAATATTATATCTCTGATAACTCCATTTATAAAATCAAATAATATGCTTACACTCTATTTGCTGTTCCACCAATGGTGAGCACTATTGCTTGAGAGTTTAGCCTATAAGTAGGATCTTATTGACAGCTTTTACCTCCATCTTCCCAACTCCCCACTCCCATCTTCAGTTAACCATAAACTTTTACATTATCAAGATTAATAATATTTATGTCTTGAAATCATAATTTGTGAGCTCTGACTATAGATTAAGCACTAAAGTTAAAAATCGGTAATATGTATTTACACTTTCTAGTAAATATTGGTCCCTGTGGAGCCATGCTAGACAGACATCAACATATACCCTTCCCAAGTCAAAGGTCACGACACATCAATAATTCAAAAGCGAGTGTTCCCAGCTTAGAAGTCAGGGATTCATCAGGTATTCAATGAGTCCCAGATTTTACTTTTCACCCTATTTGGATGATGGCATTCTCATATTTTATGCTTCATTCATTCTTCCAGTACTGCTTTGTAATATTAATTTAAAGATTTGGGTTATACTTGACCTCTGTAAAATATTTTTTGTTATTTAATTTTCTCCTCGCCATTTTTTTCTGTTTTTTCTTTCTGGAACTCCTATGTATCAGACATTAGTCTTTTTATGTTGTTCCTCTACGCTTTCGATCTTTCCCTGATATTATGTGTTGCTTTGTATTTTCTGGAGTTTTTACTCAACTATAATCACTCATCTTTCATTTATTAATATTTATTTTTATTTCAGCAAGCATATTTTTAATTTTCAAGAGATGTTCTTTGTCCTTGATTGTTCATATTTCATAGCAGCCTGCATTTATCTTTTATATTTGACATTTCTTTGGTTTCTCTGAGAATAATTAAAGGCTTTATAAAATAATTATAGCAATAATATTTTTCAAAATGTTGACCCATCTCCAAATTTTCTTGGCTTCCTCCTGAATTTTTTGTGCTTTTTATCTTCCTTTCACATGCTAACAGTCCTCACCACGTCGGGAACCGTTCATCTCCATTTCCTCTATTACGAATCTTTGTGTGTTTTTTTGCTGGGCTTCTACTTGAATGAAAACCAGTCTGGGGGCTCTGTTTGTGTGGGTGCACTTGCAGGCTGAGTGGACAGGCAGGGAAGCACAGGCCTGTCTGGGGCCTTCCAGAGCTGGTTCAATGAAGCTTCTATTCTGGGCTCTCCACCTTCCACCAGCAATCCTCATTCTCAGGAAACTTGTCCAACTAAGAGAGAGGGTTTGCATAAACACGCTCTGGGTTTTGTCCAAAGATCAATTCTGAATTGCCTATCTCTGTTCTGTGGTGAGGTTTCTACCTAGGGAAATGTTCCTTTGATGCCGTTTGAATTAACTCCTTATTTTCCACCCATCTCACTCCCATCTTTGATAACTGTTGGATGCCACATTTTTTTTTTATCAAGAGATTTACAAGAAAATGATCTTTAACTTCCACTACTATCCCACTCTGGCCCATAGCTTCTTTAACCCTCTTTTTCCATCAACATGTTCCCATATGTTTTCAGAATTCAGAAAAATCTGAAATTCAGCATCTAGTAACTGCTGCCCTGCCTCTCATGATCTCTGCTACTGTAAATCCATCCTCATCACTAATTCTATATTATGTTTGCAGTGTTTTGGAGGAGAAGGAGGAAAAAAGCATGGGGGAACAGAAGGGAAGACGAAACCAACATTTAGTACAGCACCTTCAACTGGCAACCAGTGTAGTCTTGTAAATAAAAGACATTCATGTTTGGACAAAAATTAACCTAATATCGTGTTGGTGTTTTCAACATAGTCCACCTGCAGCTTGTATGATTTTAAAACAACCATGGACTTAAATGAAACCTAAACTCTAGAATTGCACTGTCCAAACATACAGCTATTTAAATTTAAATGAAATCAAGTGAAATTAAATTTAAAATCCATTTCCTCAGTCATGCCAGTCAGGTTTCAAATGATCAATGCCACATGTGGCTAGTGCCTACTGGACTGCACAGTGAAGCTGGAGGGCATTCTTAACACAGTATGAAGTGCTGGTGGACAGTGCTTCTATAGAGCAAACTCAGAGCTCATCAGTAAAGGATTAACTCATTGAAAATCAGGTGTAACTGATGAGGAATGGGGAAGGGGCCTTCTCTTTCCTCTCTATTTCTGTCATGTTGTGTTAAAATGCCCCTGCATGTGTTTCAGGAAGGAAATCTGTTTCCTACAGGTCCTTTGCTTTCTGTCGGGAGCAGCTGCATGGGTCCACCCTACTGTAGGAGCTGACTGAGGGCATGCCAGAGGCAGTCGTGGTGAACAGGTAAGAACTTTGAATGCTTGCATTGCTTCCTGAGAGGAAGGGGGCAGGAACTTCAGTGTTTATGTTATGCAGGCAGGCTTACACATTTGGAGGGTCTTAAATTACCTCTGAGAATAGTACGTGAGAACAGCCAAGGAGAGAAGACAGGAATTTGACAAGGACTTTGTGCTCATTTCCAGTTCACAGGCCATCAGTGAGCCGGTAATGGTGACAGCTCATGTCACCTCCCTGGAATCTGTCCCTGAATAGCTCACTGTAAACTTTTAAACTGAACTCTGATAAGGAAGAACTACCTCTAGCCTGCCGTAAATTGTGGAGTTTTATCTACTTTTTGGTCTTTTGTGATGAATTGGATTACAGTTTTGGAAGTGAGAAGTAACATAGAAACCAAAATTTTGCATTGATTCACGATGATAGGGCATGAGGAGGGACAGGTTTATGCAATTTAAAGGAAATTCAGCACCCTGGGAACTTACACCACCTGGTTTTCTGCCTAAGAACTAGGTACAGGGTGGGAAAAAAAAAAAGAAAAACAAACTACAAGCCAAAATAAAGCTAACCCTTTGAGGCTAGTCAGTGATTCACTCTGGAATTTCAAAACTGCAGAAATTGCATAGGACTTCCATGCTTCATGAACAGCACTCCCTGTGGGAAAGAGCCAGTGGACTGTTGCATTTGTAAAAAAATGATATATGACGTGCTCTCAGCACCCCTCCATAGGATCCAATAGATTATCTAAAAGTCAACATCCTCTCATGTTAGAAATCAAGTCTCTTAATTATTATTTTCATCTTTAGGCTTAAAAATTTTATCTGTATATATCCATGCTCTCTAAAATATTTTTCTTTCTTTAGTGTACTAGTATACATTTTTAATTGTAAAACCCACATATGGCATTTTTCTGTTTTTCCTTTTTTTCTCTAAACCTAATTAGGGCACAGAGTTTTGATTTGTAGTTTTTTATGGAGAGAATAAATAACAAGTCATAATATATTTTTATACAAAAATGACCAAGAGTTCATAGATTTAACAATTTTTTTCAATACAGGCAAACTGAATGACATGAAAAAAAAATCTGTATTCAAGTCTGATTTTCAGTTTGAATTTCTGCATGGATCACATTAATTGGGTGTTTTAATTTCCATTTTGTATGTGTTAGATATGAACACACGCTAATTCACGTCATATAATCTATGCTGTATTGCCCCATATCTATCCATTAAACACATATTAATTGAGAGCCTGATAAAAGAAGGACACCGCAGCAAAGAGAGCAATGAATCAAACACAGATTCCTTCTCAGAAGTTACATACTTTGCAGAGATGATAAGGCCCAATAACTAGCATCAAGTGCAGCCCTGAATCCCTGTTTGGGCCAAATTTTCCATTTGCCCTAGAGCCTTAGGATGGGCAAAGGACAGCCCTGAGTTCTCTTCACCCATGCCACCCCTGCCTGCTCAGGGGCACTACCAAGTAGGGGCAATCATGGCTCCATGTGATCACTAGGGAGAAGGATCTGGATATGAAAGAAGGACAGGGGAGGGGGATCATTTCATTACAACCCTCTATTATGTCATTGGTATTTTCCCCTACAAAGCCCCAACAACTTAACCAATGAGAGTAGAGAAATTTCAATTCCATGTATGTGGATTTCTACAGCCAAGTAGAAAGTGATGCATTCTTCATGCTGCTTTAGGAAGATAGCAGTCAATAAAGAAGAGTCTGAACCAAAGCAGTGCCATCTCTGGATGGGCAAAGCTTCTGCAGCAACGGTTTACAGATGCCCCAGCAGGAGCACTAGAAAGGGAGCCAATTGCATTACTGAGAGAGCTGGGGCCTGAAAGCAGGTAATATGTGAACTAGGGTGCTGATTGAAGATGGCACCTAGCATGTGAGGCAAGGGTCTAGCTGAGCTGGGAATCATTCCATGTGACTTGTAGCAGCTGCACCCTGTCAGAGACAATCACAGGACTGCAATCAGGAAGCCTAGTTTGCGTCCTGAGTCAGCACCTTCTCCCCAACTTCTCAATGACTACTCCAAATTTTAACTATTACTTAAGCCTTCACCCTAATCCACACCTCAGTCTTGATGGAAAACCTACCTTCTACCACATCAAGAAAATCTGAAATCATCAAGCAGGAACTCCTTCAAACTCTAACACCTGCCCCTTAAAAATGAGTCTATCTTCATAATCAGTCTTATCTTTTCAGTCTCATAGGAAGAATTATCTCTTTTTGTTCAATGCCAACTTGTAAATGAGATGTCTTTCTTAGTCCTCCTTTAAAATGCCTGCTCCCCTAACCTGGAATTTTATGTTTTCACTTTCTCAAGACTTAATCCTCATCAACTATAACACGATCTAATCTCTGTCATTTTGAAAGGTACCCTTCTTTTATTTCATATCCCTCTCAAGTGTTCTTAAGCAGGTTTTGCTGTGGACCCTTTGAGATCTGGTGAAGCCTATTGATCCTTTCTTGGAATAATGTGTGTAAATAAGATATTTAGGTTTACCAAAGAATCCAGTTATATTGGTAAAGTCATCAAAATAATATTAACAATGATATGTGATTCATTAATTCTCCAATGGACAAATCTAGAGTCAGATCTAGTAACTACCATAATTTTAGAATCATGAGTGTAACAATAGTATATAATACCAACAATAAACTTAAGGTAATATATGTGATTTCTGAGCAAGTTGGGGTTACTGCTAATACTATCGAGCTTGTTATTGAAGTTTCATTATTAAAAGAAATCCAAAATTACAATTAGAAGATTAGTGAAAATAAAGATGTTCCCATTCAAGTTCCCAGAATTCCATCCTTGGATATCACGGAGGGAGCATGAACTCTCCTTCTCCTCACCATCACCTTTTTTTTTTTTTTTTTTTAATTATACTTTAAGTTCTAGGGTACACGTGCACAATGTGCAGGTTTGTTACATACGTATACATGCGCCATGTTGGTGTGCCGCACCCATTAACTCGTCATTTACATTAGGTATATCTCCTAATACTATCCTTCTCCCCTCCCCCCACCCCATGACAGGCCCCATTGTGTGATGTTCCCCACCCTGTGTCCAAGTGTTCTCATTGTTCAGTTCCCACCTATGAGTGAGAACATGTGGTGTTTGGGTTTTTTTAAATAATTCTCGAATTCATTTTCTGCCTTGCTGGGATCTTGCTTCTGCACTACCTCTCTTTTGACCTTGTCTTGGGCAGGACCCCCAGTGGTGTCCCATGTGTTGTGTAACTGCACTCCAATCAGTTCACATCTGATTTGATCTTTGGAATACAGACTGTGAACATTCTCACACATGCTGAAAACCTCTCCTTTCCCCTCCTTCCTCAATTGGCTGTGACTAAAACTTACTGTTTCCTAATCATTGTGTCTGCTTACCTGGTCTCTGCTCACCTTAATTGTTTAGTTTACACATGGCTCTAAACTGTTTGCATCAAAGATAGCATGTCCTAATTACCTATTCTTTGAGGATAAAAAGGCTTAGATGAACCTAAAAAGGGAAGGGAAATTAATGTTAACAGTGGACTTATCACGATAGCATCATGCAAAGTACTTATCACATGATTTTATTCACATCTTCCAGTGATTCATGAAGGTTATTCCCACTTCGGAGAATATACTTGAGTAAATTGATATTCAGAATCATAAGTAAATTTCTTAAAGTCACATCACTGGGAGGTGGTAGAACGAGGATTTAAATCCTGGTTCACTGAAATTAGGTTTTCTATATGTAGTAATGTTCTCTCCATCTAAGGTCACACCTGCTTTGTTTAGGTGAATCATGGCTTGGGAAGGGAACAGGAGAGAAGAGCAGAGGTACAGGAAGCATAGTTCTGACAATGCTGCTCCTAGCTCACCTGTCACGTTCTCAACTCCAGAGCCACCTTACTCCAATAACTAGAAAGTGTCTGTTCCAGCCTT
This sequence comes from Symphalangus syndactylus, assembly GCF_028878055.3. NCBI lineage: Eukaryota > Metazoa > Chordata > Mammalia > Primates > Hylobatidae > Symphalangus > Symphalangus syndactylus. The sequence continues at coordinate 17,026,744 of NC_072437.2, forward strand.
ATGGGGACAGCTCAAAACCACGGCAACAAACAAGTCTCTTTGAGCACCTGACATAAGCCGAAAAGACATGTTTTGATGAAGGTAATTTCATCAGTGCAGACAGGCAACCTGGAAAACTTAGTCTCATTTCCACTAAAAGAACTTTATTTGCAAAAGGATATTTCTGTCAGATGACGACCTAAATTTCCCTCCTTGGCTCACTGTGGAAGGTACAGGCTTGCCATGTCTATCCTCACTCAGGACAAATAACAAGATGGCCAAACTGAGGGTACAGTTCTGACACCATCTGGGTGGCCTGGCAGTCCTCCTTCAGGTCAGCCTGCTGGAAAGTGAGCTCTGCAAGCTCCACTCACCGCAATGGCCTTCGTGACCCATCTTCTGCTTGCTGGTTGATGATGTTGGGGAGCCTCATCTTTTGCAGAGAATGGAAGTTGGGGGGATAAAAGGAGTTCAGGCTGTGGAGTTCAGACAGAACAGGTGAGCCCCAGAACTGAGGTTTAGCCCAGGAGGGTTCTTCACTTTGCCCCAAAAAGAATTCAAGTGCCAGCCAGTGGTGTTAAACAGCAACTTTTATTAAACAGTAACTTTTACTGAAGCCCAGTGTACAGCAACAGCAGAGGTACTTATGCTCTTTGCTGCAGGGCTACCTCATAGGCAGTGAGCCCAGAGTGGCAACTCAGAGGCAATGCTGAACTCTTATTTCCACCAACTTTTAATTATATGCAAATTAAGAGGCAGTTGATACAGAAATTTCCAGGATCACAGTGGTAACTCCCGGTTGGTTGGGTCATTGCCTTGGAAAGTGGTGGTAACTTCCAGGTGCTGCGAGGGCAATGGTGAGCTGACATGGCCTGCTGGTGGGTGTGTCTTATAGAAAGCTGCTTCCACTAGGGACCTGTTTTAGCTAGTCCTCAATTTGGCCCAGTGTCCGAACCTCGCCTCCTGAGTCCAGTCCCGCTTCTTACATAAGAATCAGCCACATCCACATCCTCTCCAGCACCTGTTGTTTCCTGATTTTTTAATGATGGCCATTCTAACTGGTGTGAGATGGTATCTCACTGTGGTTTTGATTTGCATTTCTCTGATGGCCAGTGATGAGGAGCATTTCTTCATGTGTTTTTTGGCTGCATAAATGTCTTCTTTTGAGAATTAGGAACACTTTTACACTGTTGGTGGGACTGTAAACTAGTTCAACCATTGTGGAAGTCAGTGTGGCAATTCCTCAGGGATCTAGAACTAGAAATACCATTTGACCCAGCCATCCCATTACTGGGTATATACCCAAAGGACTATAAATCATGCTGCTATAAAGACACATGCACACGTATGTTTATTGTGGCACTATTCACAATAGCAAAGAGTTGGAACCAACCCAAATGTCCAACAACGATAGACTGGATTAAGAAAATGTGGCACATATACACCATGGAATACTATGCAGCCATAAAAAATGATGAGTTCGTGTCCTTTGTAGGGACATGGATGAAACTGGAAAACATCATTCTCAGTAAACTATCGCAAGGACAAAAAACCAAACACCGCATGTTCTCACTCATAGGTGGGAATTGAACAATGAGAACTCATGGACACAGGAAGGGGAACATCATGCTCCGGGGACTGTTGTGGGGTGGGGGGAGGGGGGAGGGACAGCATTAGGAGATACACCTAATGCTAAATGACGAGTTAATGGGTGCAGGAAATCAACATGGCACATGGATACATATGTAACAAACCTGCACATTGTGCACATGTACCCTAAAACCCTAAAGTATAATAAAAAAAATAAATAAATAAAAAAAAAAAAAAAAAAAAAGAATCAGCCACATCCAGTTGGAAGCTGCCCTCTACTGTGTGGAACTGGACTGTGCTATGTACTCTCTCTGCACTTTAGATCCTCAACTATAGAGAACAGCTAATAAAGCCTGTTTTCATAAAGTCATTTTGGGGTAGAGTAAAGCAATAAACCTGAAGTGCCCATAGCTGATGGCAGGCAGAAGTCACTGGGTGAAGCTCAGATTATTTCCCCTCTAGTCCCTTGACATTTTTATCATATAATTAAGAGTCAGTGAAAATTGTTATTGATAAACAGATGATAGATACACACACATAAGCATATATAGCTGTCAGTATTTAAATCTCACATAAAACTCTAATTTCAATATAGAAAATAACTTTCATTGATTCTTGGACAAAAACAAAACAATATTTTTTATTAATGCATGACATTCTTTTTAATATACTGACTTCAGTCACGCTTTTATCTCTTTTGGTATAATCTGGAAGTTTCTCCTTTTTTCCCACATCCCAGCGCCATGCAAAGTGAGGCATTTAGCAAATGCTTTTGATGATGATAATAGGTTTGCCATTTTAAAGGATGGGTAATTTGAGTCATAGAAAGGTTAAATAGCTTGCTTGAAACTATTCCATGCTTCCTTTCAGCCTGGAAGCCAGGACTCTAAGTGCATTCCTCTTTCCCTGCGTCCTACTCTTTGATACTTCATAGATAATTGATAAACAAAGTCATTTCTTTTCTCAACAAAAGCTGTGTCTTCTTGGCTAAATTAAAGTTTTGGTAATCCAATTTATTCTCTTAACCCAACAGAGCAAGCAATTGATTTCATTTTCATTTTCAATCATGAAAACCTTGTCACATTTCATTCTTGCTCTATGAATTATTAGGTTTCAGTTCTTGTTTCCACATGCTTTATATGCACAAGTCAAGTGTAACCTGAAAGATATTAAAGTGGATTTGCAGTGAAATGGCACATATCTAGGAAATTTGTCTTATTGCCTCTTAACTCCTCTTTTGTTTAATGTGCTTATTGGTATTTTCCTAGGACTGTGCTGGTGCTGCGTGACGGCACATTTCTGCTGACGGCCCTGAACTTTCAGATTCTCTGTGAATCAGCTGAGAGGGAGTCTTTAATTAACACCCTAAGACTGGGAATGGAAACAAAGAACAGGAAGGTTGTAAGATGGATCTGGCTGTCAAAACAAAATGAAATAAAAATCCCAACGTGCTCTGCCCCAACAAGCATCACTCTGTCCTGCACTGGGCTCTCGCCTGCTCTCATGCAGAAATAAGGGCTTGGACCTGGAGACCACAGAGGACAATTTAATATGGAAGAAAGCAATGAAACAACTTTCCACAGAAATTCTCTACCTAGAGCACCCTAGTGCCTCATTCCTGCCTCTATCATTAGAGCTGCTTTCAAATCCCCAATGATCTTAAAGTCCCTTGGAAGGGCTTGAAAGCTTCTCAGGTAATTATGGCTTTGTGAGAAACAATCAAGCTGGAAAAAGGGTATTTCTAAAAGAATCCCTAAAGTAAGCCCCCACCATTGTATCTGTTCTTTAGAGCTATCAGAGAAATTCATGTTACACTTTAGGGAAACCTCTCTGGTAAAATAGCCTGAATGTCACAGCCCAAGGCAAGAATTCTCTTTCTTTAGGAAATAATATATTTCAGAATCAGAATATGACTTTGAACACAGCCTGGTAAATCCAGTTTTGTACAACAGAGAAATGTTAGCACCTGAGTTCAAGGACAGCTGAGACTTTAGTGCTTTTTTTGTACATCCCTCCTTGTCCAGATTGCTTGCTGCCCTTCTTTCTGATACACTGTGTTCTATTCCTCTTCTGAAAACTCATCTAAAACTTGATTGTTTAAAGAAAATATGTATTGAACACTTACTATCTGCAAGGTATTGTCCTAGTTGCCGGAGATACAGACATAACTTTAAAAAGCAAAATCCCTGTCTTCATAATAGAAAATTTGCTATTTTAATTTCTCAAACCCAAGTGCTCCATTAAAGGTGCACATTTACACAAAAAGAATATGCACTTGGCTCTCTCTTACTTCTCTGTTCCTCCAGGTATGCTGTCCCGTGTTCCCCTGACTGTCCATTCCCCACGGTGCGGAGACTGCAGCCTCTTTTGATTTCTCTCAGTGTCAAATACAAAGCCCTGCTCACCACAGCTACTCAAAATCCAGGCAATTCAGATATTATCTAATCTCCCTAAATGACATTTTTGTGACAGAGTGAGTGCTGTTGGCTTGCTATTTTATATGCTTGAAACTTGAGTTGGCGTTCTTAAATTGATTGGCCAAGAAAACAAAGTGGTCAAGCTGAGACAAGATCATGAATCTTTGGTTCTCCATTCAAATTACACAGCTCAAGAAAAAAAGAAATGGAGATTTTCCTTCCAAGCTTACAAAAACTGCTGTAACTAAGTATGATTTTATAAGATCCCAAGCCAATTGAAATATTGTCATTTGTAATAATAAAACCTATATATGATTAGCACTTTACATTTTTCATTTATTCATTCATTCGGCAACAAATACCTCCACATGCCAGACTCCCAAGAAATGAGGCTGCAGTGATAAGCAAGAGAGATACAATGCCTGCCCCTTCAGGGACCTGGTCTGTTTTCCTATCTGATTGTCTAAGATCTTTTCAGGAAGTTTGGTAACCTCTGTGATCCCTAGACAGTGTAGCTTCAACTCAAGGCTCTGAAGTTTATGAACTGCAAAACACAAGGTAACATAATAAACTCTTCGAGCGTCCTTATATGCATAATAGTGTTGGAAATATTATCCACCTGATGGGGTGTAGCAGTCAGGGTTCAGCATAAAGAGGTTTCTTAGAGGAACATGGCTCACGCCTTTGTGGCAGCAAAGGAAGTCCAAAGTCCTTGAGTGGCAGTCAGGAAGGTGATGAGCAGCTGAACCCCAAGGGCAGGAGCTGAAGCTTGCCATCCACCCACAGGTTCAGTTAAGAAGGAAGATATGGGGGAAGGAAGGAGCGCAGTCACAGGTCTAGCCATTGTTGGGAATCTTTTAGCTCAAGAAGAAGGCCTACACCCTCTTTTACTAAAGTCCTTTCAACTGTTTTCAGGCCTACCTAATAGAATCTCCCTTTTGATTAGCATAAAGTCAGTTGATTAGGGACTTTAATTATAACTGCAAAATCCCTTCACAATAGCACCTAGACTAGTCTTTGAATAGCAGAGAGAAGATATGTGTGCTACAAAATAGCTGTGCCTCCCTCAACCTTCCAGCTCCAAGGGGAAAGAGGATGTTAATCATGGCCCACCCTAACCAGAACACGTGAGAAAAGGAATTCTGGGTAACACAGGATCAATAAAACCCTAGTCAAGACGACACATCAAAAACCCATCATATGGGGTTATTGTGAGGATTAAGGAGATCCTGTATGTAAAACATCTGGAGTACACATAGTAACGAATTACCCCTTAGCAGATGACAAAATTGAGCTCAGGGGAAAAAAAAAAAAAAAACAGTGTTCTGTAACAGTTGGTGTGTAGAGTTGAAGTGACAATCTGGTTTTCCTGTCAGAAACCTTATTTCTTGCCATGGTTTTCTGCGCAACTTGTGTTCCTTTTCTAGGCTGAGTCAGAACACCCGGTGCACACGTTAAAAGAAAAAAAGATGTGCAACAGCTTTAAGTATAGGCAGGTTTGCAGTGAGATGGTCAAACACATCTAAGGTTCCCAGGCAAGTAAGTTAAGGCAGAGAGATCCCTGGCCTAAGATGTAGCAGGGGATTGTTACACAGGTGAAACCTCAGGTCATCTTACCCTGCAGGCTGTGTACACCATACTTCTTCCCTAATAGTCCATCTCTATGTGAGCTTCTAGAAATTTGACTCTCATGTAAATCTGTTTGCATTGTTCTCTCTCCTGACCTGCTTTATAAACAGGATTTCACACTGCAAATACTGTATTACTTCCTTTCAGGTGACTATTGTTATTCTACACATTTAAAATTCATAAAATACTTTCAATGATTCAAGGGATATTTTGCTTGGGTAGGTTAGGGTAATATTTGTGTGGTTAAAAATGAAAAACACTATTTCTCCACCCACCATTCTTACCGTAAGGTAAATAAAAATAGACATAAAAGCACTTAGAACTTAAATTGTCAACACAAATTAATTCACTTGCTCTAACTTTGGCAGTGAAACAGAAGCAGGAATCACCTTGACTAGGCTCAGCCTCCTCCCTAGACATTATCCCAGGATGTGGATCTGCTAGAACACCGCCGACACTGGCCAGGCATCTGCTTTGAACTGATCTCATCCTGTCTTCTCCTGGCTCCATAAGCCTTGAGCAACTAAACTTTCTAATATTCACATTCTAGAATGTCAATCAAAATGGTATCCCAAAGGTATAAGCTATCCAGTTTTGCATTTATAAACTTTGAGTCTTTAAAATATATCTGAATCCAATCATCTGCAGGTCACTGGACAAATATTTATTAGGCTCTTCTTATGTGTCAGAAAGTCTTTTTGATTCTGAGAAGAGCACAGACACAGGGTTCCTGTTCTCAGGAGGCTTATACTCCAGTGAAGCTCCATAGACATTAAACTAGTAAACAAATGTTGAACAATTCAAACTGGCGTGACTGCTACTAAGGAAAGAAATAGGAAAGGAAAGGAATAGGATGATACAATTAGATAAGTTAGATAAGTTATAACTCTGAGGAGACTCGTTATTCAAACAAGCATGATTGTATATCCTTCTACAAGCAGATAATTTGTTAGTAATATCAAGAATTCTAAATATTTGATGCATTTTGCTCAGAAGCTAAGTCCCTATATAACCGTACTTTTTAATTGATGAAAAATTGTACATATTAACTGTGTACATGTTTTGAAGTATATATGCATTATGAAATAGTTAAATCAATTAATTAACAAATGCAATACCTCACAGAGTTATTGTTTTTGTGGTAAGAACACTTAACATCCGCTCTCTGCCTTTTTAAAATTAACTATACATATTTTTCATTTAATTGTAGTAGGAACACATGAGATCCGTCCTCTTAACAAATGTTAAGTGTACAGTATTGTAAACTATAGTCACTATTGCTATGCAGATGTCTAGGACTTACTCGTGTTGAATCACTGAAACTTTGTACACTTTGACTAATACCTATTTCCCCTCCTCCAGCTTCTGGCAACCACCGTATCTCTGCTTCTGTGAATTTCACTGTTTTAGATTCCTCATATAGGAGGTATCATGAGATATTTATCTTGTGACTGGCTTATTTAACATCATGTTCTCAAGGTTCATCCATGTTGTTGGATCTAGCAGGATATCTTTATTTTTTTAAGGCTGAATAATAGTCCGTTGTGTGTATGTACTATATTTTCTTCATTCATTCATCTGTTGATGGGCATTTAGGTTGGTTTCTTTCCTCAGCTGTTGTGAACAGTACTGTAATAAACAAGGGAGTGCAGGTATCTCCTTGAGACCCTGATTTCATTTCCTTTGGAGATATAACCAATAGTGGGATTGCTGGATCATACGGTAGTTCTATTATTAATTTTTTTGAGAAACCTTCATACTCTTTTCCGTAATGGCCATACTAATTTACATTCCCACCAACAGTATGCAAAGGTTTCCTTTTTTCCACATCCTCATCAACACTTGTTATCTTTTGTTTTTTTGTTTGTTTTCTGCAACATGGTCTCCCTGGGTTGTCCAGACTGGAGTGCAGGGGTACACAAATGGCTCAGTATAGCCTCAAACTCCTGGGCTCAAGCAATCCTCACTCCTCAGCCTCCTAAGTAGCTGGGACAATAGATGCATGCCACCACTCCCAGTTATTTTTAATTTTTTTGTAGAGACAGGGTCTCACTTTTTTACTCAGGCTGGTCCTCAACTTCTGATTTTAAGTGATCCTCCTTCCTCAGCCTCCCAAAGTGCTAGGATTACAGGTGTGAGCCACCACACCTGGTCATATCCTTTGTATTTTTTGATAATAGCCATTCTAACAGGTATGAGGTAATATCTCATTGTAGTTTTGGTTTATGGTTTTTTGATAGTTAGTTTGGTTTACAGCTCCTGATAATTATAGACATAAAATGGTCAATGGGTACTTCAAAAGATGTTAAGATCAAAAGATGTTCTTCTTTTTAGAAATGTCTATTCAGGTCCTTTGCCCATTTTTAAATTATTTGTTTTCTTGTTATTAAATTGAGATTTTTATATACTTTGGATATTAAGTTCTTATCAAATAAGAGGTTTGCAAGTATTTTCTTCCATTCCATGTTGCCTTTTTACTATGTTAATTTCCTTTGCTGTGCAGAAAATTTCAGTTTGATGTAGTTTCAGTTATCTATTTTTTATTTTGTTGCCTAAACTTTTCATGTCCTATCTAAAAAAGAATTGCCAAGACCAATGTTTTCTTAGTTTGTGCCACTATAACAAGATACCTGAAACTGGGTAATTATAAGCAACAGGCATTTATTGATCACAGTTCTGGAGGCAGGGAAGTCAAAGATTAAGGGACCAACACATTTGGTTTCTAGAGAGGGCTCCTTTCTGCTTCTAAGGTGGTACCTTGTTGCTGCATCGTCTGGAGGGGAAGAACACGGTGTCCTCATATGGTAGATGGGACAGAAGGGCAAAAAGGGTGAACATTGTATGAAGCCTCTTATAAGGGCCTTAATCCATTCACAATGGAGGAGCCCTCATGACCTAATCACCTCCTGAAGGCCCTACCTTTTGATACTATTATATTGGAGATAAAATTTTAACATAAATTTTGAAGGAGAAAAAACATTCAAACCAGAGTAGCTGTCCTAAAGCTTTTTCCCTTATGTTTTCTTCTAGGAATTTTACAGTTTCTGGTCTTACATTTAGGTGTTTAATCCATTTTGAATTTTCATATACAAGATAAGGATCCAATTGTATTTTTTGCATATCAATATTTAGCTTTCCCAATGCCATTTGTTGAAGACAATATCCTTTTTCCATTATGTATTCTTGACACCTTTGTCTAAAATCTGTTGACTGCATATGCATGGGTTTATTTCTGTATTCTCTATTATGTTTTCGATTATAGTCAATTATTCTCTGTTATGGTCTATATATCTGTTTTTGTGCATTATATCATTTTAATTATAGCTTTGTAATATATTTTTGAATCAGGCAGTGAAATGTCTTCACTTTTCTTTCTCAAAACAGTTTTTGCTACTCACTGTTCTTGTAGTTCTATATCAATTTTAGGATTCTTTTTCCATTTCTGTAAAAAAACGCCATTGAGATATTGGTAAAATTTGCACTGAGTCTATAATAATCACTTTTAGTGACAGAGATATTTTACAGTGTTAAGCCTTCCAATCCATGAGCATGGGATACCTTTCCATTTATTTGTGTCTTTATTTTTTTTCAGCAATGTGTTGTAGTTTTCAGTGTACAGGTCTTTCACTTTCTTAGTTCAAGTTATTTCTAAGTATTTTCTTCACTTTGACACTATTGTAAATGAATTGTTTTCTTAATTTTATTTTCAGAGAGTTTATTTTTCATGTATATAAATGCAACTGATTTTTGTTATCTTTGTATCTTATAATTTTTCTGAATTGGTTTTTTAGTTCCAACAGTTTTTGTTTTTGGAGTTATTTGTGGAATATTTAGAGTTCTCTGCACAAATGATCATGTCATCTGCAACAGAGATAATTTTGCTTCTTCCTTTCTGATGTGAATGCCTTTTTTTTCCTTGCCTACTTGCTCTGGATAGAACTTCTAGTTCTATGTTAAATAGAAGTGGAAATAATGGACTTTTTTGCCGTGTTCCTGATTTCTGATTCTAGAGAAAAAGCTTCCCAATTTTTGTCTTTGAATATCTGTTAGATGTGAGCTTTTTCTATTATTAGGTTTTGGTAATTTCCTTTCACTCATAGTTGGTTGAGTTTCTATCATGAAGTAAAGTTGAATTTTGTCAAATGCTTTTTCTAAATCTATTGCTATAGATTTACTTTCTGTCAGTGGCTAGTAGATATTAATAGTCAGACAATTTTATTTAAAACAAGCTTGATTGTATATTTTCAACCTTGTATATTAGCCCATTTATCAAAATATACATAAAATGCAGCCTTCCTAGTCAATATTGTGATTTATATCCTTCATTCTGTTAATATGAACATCATACACATTTTTAATATATATATACCTTCCTCAGAAGGAATATAGTATAAAATAAATGGTAGGATTTAAAACAATTATCTAGTACAACACTTCCCTTACCAGAATAAGTGTTTAAAAGAGAGGTGACTATCTTATAATCTTTGAAGGGAAACTAAATATCTATAAATCGAAAAATTAGAATAAACACCAAGGTTTAGTCAAAAGTGGATATGCATCTGTTGAAAAAATAGAAAAGAGTATGCCTGTGGTTTCTAGTAAATAAAATTCATCAAGACCCAGCAAAAATAATTCAGATTATGAAAACTAATTTTTTAAACAGGGATAAGGACACTTTCTAATGGGTTAGTTAGAAAAGAAGTGGCTTGCATTGTTTCAGTGGCTGATGGGAGACTGATAATTTTATAGCAGATTAAGGAGCTTGTATTAGTCCATTTCCACACTGCTGATAAAGACATACCTGAGATGGCACAATTTACAAAAGAAAGAGGTTTAATGGACTTACAGTTCCACATGGCTGGGAAGGCCTCACAATTATGATGGAAGGCAAGGAGGAGCAAGTCGTATCTTACATGGATGGCAGCAGGCAAAGACAGCTTGTGCAGAGAAACTCCCACTTATAAAACCATCAGATCTCATGAGACTTATTCAGTATCACAAGAACAGCACAAGAAAGACCCACCCCCATGATACAATTACCTCCCACTGGATCCCTCCCACAACACATGGGAATTGTGGGAGCTACAATTCAAGAAGAGATTTGGGTGGGAACACAGCCAAACCATATCACTCTACCCCTGACCCCTCCAAAATCTCATATCCTCACATTTCAAAACTAGTCATGCCTTCCCAACAGTCCCCCAAAGTCTTAAATCATATTAACATTAATTCAAAAGTCCACAGTCCAAAGAGCCTTATCTGAGACAAGACAAGTCACTTCTGCCTATGAGCCTGTAAAATCAAAAGCAAGTCACTTACTTCCTAGATAGAATGGGGGTACAAGCATTGGATAAATACACCCATTCCAAATGGGAGAAATGAGCAAAAACAAGGCGGCTACAGGCCCTATGCAAGTGTGAAATCTAACAGGGCAGTCAAATTTTAAAGCTTCAGAATGATCTCCTTTAACTCTATGTCTCACATTTATGTCACACTGATGCAAGAGGTGGGTTCCTGTGGTCTTGTGAAAATCAACCCCTGTAGCTTTGAAGGGTACAGCCTCCCTCCTGGCTGCTTTCACAGGCTGGCATTGAGTGTCTGCAGCTTTTCCAGGTGCACAGTGCATGCTGTCAGTGGATCTACCATTCCAAGATCTGAAGAACAGTGGCCCTCTTCTCACAGCTCTACTAGGCAGTGCCCCAGTGGGGCCACTGTGTGGGGGCTTCAGCCACACATTTTCCTTCTGCATTGCCCTAGCAGAGGTTCTCCATGAGGGCCTTGCCCCTGCAGCAAACTTCTGCCTGGACATCCAGGAGTTTCCTTATGTCCTCTGAAATCTAGGCGGAGGTTCCCAAACCTCAATTCTTGACTTCTGTGCACCCGCAGGCTCAACACTACATGGAAGCGGCCAAAGTTTGGAGCTTGCACACTGTGAAGCCATGGCCTGAGCTATTATCTTGGCCTCTTTTAGCCATGGCTAGAGCAGCTGGGACACAGGTCACCAAGTTGTTAGGCGGCACACAGCAGGGAGGCCCTGAGCTCAGCCCACAAAACCATTTTTTCCTCCTAGACCTCTAGGTCTGTGATGGGAAGGGCTGCCATGAAGACCTTTGACATGCCCTGGAGACATTTTTTCCATTGTCTTGGGGATTAACATTTAGTTCTTTGTTACTTATGCAAATTTCTGCAGCTGGCTTCAATTTCCCTTAACAAATGGGATTTTCTTTTTTATCAGATTGTCATGCTGCAAATTTTCTGAACTTTTATGCTCTGCTTCTCTTATAAAACGGAATGCCTTTAACAGTACCTAAGTCACATCTTGAATGCTTTGCTGCTGAGAAATCTCTTCCACCAGATACCTTAAATCATCTTTCTCAAGTTCAAAGTTCCACAAATCCCTAGGGAAGGGACAAAATGCCACCAGTCTCTTTGCTAAAACATAGCAAGAGTCAGCTTTACTCTAGTTCCCAACAAGTTCCTAATCTCCACCTGAGACCATCTCAGCCTGGATTTCATTGCCCATATCATTATCAGCATTTTGGTCAAAGCCATTCAACAAGTTTCTAGGATGCTCCAAACTTTCCCACATTTTCCTGTCTTCTGAGCCCTCCAAACTGTTCCAATCTCCAGTTCCAAAGTCACTTCCACATTTTTGGATAACTTTACAGCAGCGCCCCACACTACTGGTAACAATGTATTGTATTAATACATTTTCATGCTGCTGATAAAGACATACCCAAGACTGGACGATTTGCAAAAGAAAGAGGTTTAATGGACTCACAGTTCCACATAGCTAGAGGGGCCTCACAATCATGGTGGAAGGCAAAGAGGAGCAAGTCACATCTTACATGGAAGACAGCAGGCAAAAGGAGAGCTTGTGCAGGGACACTCCCCCTTACAAAACCATCAGATCTCACAAGACTTATTCACTATCATGAGAACAGCACAGGAAAAACCCTCCCCCATGATTCAATTACCTCCCACCAGGTCCCACCCACAACACATGGGAATTGTGGGAGCTACGATTTAAGATGAGATTTAAGTGGGGACACAGCCAAACCATATCAGAGCTCAGTTTGTTTCTTACTCAAATCTACACAAGTCTGACTTATTTTTGTAGTCTAGGTTCTTAGATACTTTTCTCAGTGGCTAGTGGATATTAATAGTCTAAACACTTTATATAAAACAAGCTTGATTTTATTTTTCAACATAGTATATTAGCCCATTCATCAAAACATAAAGGCAGCATTTCTAGTCAAAGAGAATTCACATGGAAGACATATACTAATGTGGTTGCCACAGAAATTCAACCTTAGCCAAAAAATTAAGTCTCAGTTTTCTGTGCCACATTACTTACATATTTCTCATATATATATATAAACCCATTCACGTAACATAAGAAATTAAGAAAAATAGTCCCCAAAGGATTTCCTCCAAACACAGAAATTCCTTTTCCTACATTAAGTTTCTGTTTGGAAATGAGTCAACCTTGCAATAAGTGTTTTTTATCCCTTATCTCACTTAATCTTCTCAACAAACCTCTGATAGAATCGTCATCATCATTATCATGATCATCGTCCTTATTCTCGTTCTATATATTAGAAAGGTTGAGTAATTCATCCAAGTTCAAATAGCTAGCATAAGGCCGAATAGTCATCTTAACTATAGCCTTTTGACTCAAAAGGCTCAGTGAAATCCTGACTCTCCCACCTAGATTTTACAATATTCATCTACCTCTCTAAAGCACTTACTTTCTATTTTGTATTAGAAACTCTTGTACACGTATTGTAATGGTTCATCTTGCGTGTCACCTTGACTGGGTCATAGAATGCCCAGATATTTGACTAAACATTATTTCTGGATGTGTCTGTGAGGTATTAGCATTTGAATTAGTGAACTCAGTAAAACAGATGGACCTCCTCATTACTGGATGATATGGGAGGGCATCAGCCAATCTCTTGAGGGCCTACATAGAACAAAGGTGAAGGAAGGGAGAATTTGTCTTTTTTCTGCCTGTTTGAGCTGAGACATCAGTCTTCTCCTGCCCTTAGACTTGGATTTACATCATCAGCAACCCTAGTTCTCAAGTCTTCAGACTCTGAATTACACCACCAGCTTTCCCAGGTCATCACCTTGCAGATACACAGATTATAGAACTCCTCAGCTTTCATTATCGTGTGAGAAAATTTGTTACAATAAATAGATCTATAAACATAGATCTCCCTTAATTATAAATACACATATACACACATTTATATTATATATGTATATACATACGTAATTACATACAAACATAAATGTGTGTGTGTGTGTGTATCCTATTGTTTCTGCTTTTCTGGAAAACTCTGACAAATATATATTTCCCATGTTAGCTCCATGCAAGTAAAATACATGCCTGATAGTTCTTTGCAGATAACAGCAGCTAAATAACTACCATAATATTCATCACTATCATAATCACAATTAACACTGTCTGGGATTTTCTAATGTACCTGGGACCATGCTAAATGTTTAGGTCATTTTAAAATTTAATCCTCAAATTAATTCCAAGTAATGTAGATAGTACTAGTATTTCCATTTTTTAGATGAACACGTATATAACCAAATTAATATTAAGCAAGTCCAATAAGATTATTTAAATATATTTACTCGGCACCTAAAATATGACAGGTACTCATTTAGCTAGTAAGCAATATGGAAAAACTTAAATTGCACTGGTGGGGCAGACAGACAATACATGTTGCTCTGGCAATATTAGCCATGGCAGGAAAAAGCAGGGAAGGAGATAAGGGGACCATTTGTTTTTGTTAGAATTTGATATACAGTAACCCCCCTTATCCACATTTTCACTTTTCATGGTTTCAGTTATCCACAGTCAACCACAGCCCCTAAATATTAATATTAATTTATTACTATGACTAATTTATAAATGTTATCATAGGTGTGTAAGTATCAAAAAACATAGTTTTTATACATATAACATATTTATATATATAAAAAACATACTACATAAAAACAGCATTTTTATCTATGTACATATAAAACTAAAATATATATACATGATTTGGTACATATATAAAAAATTTGGTACTATCTGTGGCTTCCAAGGCACTGGGAGTCTTGGAACACATACCCCAGGAATAAGTAGGGACTACTATATTACAATTTTATATAGAATGGTTAGAAAGAGTTACATATTGATGATAGCTTTGAGAAACAGCCTGAAAGTTTGAGTTCCAGATTAATAAACAGCATATGCAAAGTTCAAAGGATGAAGCAGGCTTGGCCTATTTAAGGGAACACATACTGCCACTATGGCTTAGCCAGATGGGCATAAGAGAAAAAGTTATAAGTAGTGGAATCAGAAATGAGCCATAGGGTCCTCTTTGATTTTGTAAGGCTTTATAGGACTTCCAAAGGATTTTGGCTTTCACTGGAAGAAATAGGGAAGTCCTTGGAGTGTTTTGAAAAGAAGATTGTCATAGCAGGACTTACATGTTGTAAAAGATCACTGTGAGAGTTTGTTTTAGATAGACTGTAAGAAGTAAACGTGGAAGAAGGAAGAATTGTAAACTTCTACAGTTAGAAGGCTATTGTAATAATCCCATCTAGAGATGAGGGTAGCATGGACCAGGTACTATGAAAAACAATTTTAGAATGAGTTAGAGTTTGTGTATGGTTCTAAGATAGACTTTACAAATGTCCTGACAAATAAAATGTGAGGTGTTTAGACTTTATGTTTATGTCCCTCCAAAATTTATGTGTTGAAATCCTAACCCCCAATTTGATGGTTTTAGGAGGTAGGGCCTTTGAAAGACAAAATTTAGTACATGAAGGTGGAGCCCTAATGAATGGGATTATTACCCTTATAAAAGATTCCAGAGAGCTCTTTAGCACTCTTCCTGCCTCATGAAGCTATAAGGAAAAGTTGGCAGTCTGCAACTTAGAAGAGGGACCTCACCAAAACCCAACCATGTTGACTCCCTATCTTAGACTGTCAGGCTCCAGAACTGTGAGAAATAGGACAGGGACCCTATGAGGCATGGCAGCTCAAGATGGCAGCACAGAGAGGGAAGCAAGACAGCCAGTCAGACCAGCTCAGAGTCAGGAGGGACTCCCAATTGCAGGAAAAAGATAAACAAGAGATCTCCAGCATCAACATCCCCACATCTTCAGGCCTAGCTACAATAAAGCCTCTTAGTCCTCATAAGCCCTAAGCCTAGATAGGGAGCTGCCTGGAGTCCACAAGACTACATTATTCCAGAGGGAGAACTCACACTGGGTCCTACCCCTGGGACCCTAGTGCTGCAGCACAGTACCAGTTTGAATGCAGAGCCAACACGAGACTACATCCTGCCCTGGGACCCAATAGCTGTGGCATCTCCACATCCCTGGGGTCCTACCAACATTCTCACTACATTCACTCAGAGGGCTACAGCATCACAGAACTTCCTGGACCTATTGATGTGCCACACCGCCAGCACTTAAGCTCACACAGCACCCTACACTCTGGGGAATGGGCAGTCCAGCACATTAGGGAGGCTGCCCACAGGACATAGGGAACAAAAGTGTATACTTCACAGAGCCTGAGAGCAGCATGCCTGGGGCCAACACCACTGACAGTGATTCCACTCCCCACAAGCAGTGGAGTCATCACACAGCTTTGCTTTCCACCTGGGGGCCTAGGGATGGACCTACTCAACCTGCCACAGACACCACCTGTGTACCCTGTCCAGGAGGCCAAGGACCCTTGTTCTACCCCTCCATAGACACTGCTCACTCACCTCACCCAGGTGCCCAAGGACTGACCCACCATCTTCACTGCAGGTGATCACACATACATTCTGCCTGGAGGCTCAAGGGCAGACCCACCCAGAACATGTCACCATCACAACAAGTGCCTAAACATGCCACCTAGGGGCTGAGGACTGACCCACCCAGCACCCTTGTCTCCAGGAAAACCTCCCCACAGCCTCTGCAAACAACCACAGCCTAAGCCTCTAAAGAACTCACAGACACTGCTTACACTGATTACAGCTGAAGAATTTATATGACAATTACACTACAGTGCCCACCCAGAACCAAGGGCAAATCAGTTTACACAACTGATATTATAGATACATCTACAGAAAAAGCCTCCTACAGAAGCTATTCTATAAAATTGGAAGAAGTGACAGTTACACCAAATGCACAGATATCAACAGAAGGACAGAAGAAACAAGAAAAACTAAGAAAAACATGGCACCTTCAAAGGAACACAATAACACTCCAGTAACAGTCCTCCAAAAAGGGAAATCTATGCAATGCCTGTTCAAAATAATAATCTTAAGGAAACTCAGAGAAACAAGGGAACACAAACAATACTAAAGTAGGAGAAAAATAATTCATTATCTGAATGAGAAATTCAGTAAAGAGATAGATATCATTAGAAAGACCCAAACAGAAATCCCAGAACTGAAGAATTTAATGCATAAAATAAAAAATAAAATTAACAATTAAGTAGATTAACAGAAAAAATAATTTTTGAACTTGAAAACAGGTTTTTATAGAAGCCAGTCAGAAAAATATATTAAAAAAGAAATGAAAGAGAAAAAAATGTTAGAAGAGTGAAGAAAGCTTATGTGACACACAGGACCACATCAAGTGAACAAATATTCAAAGATTGGAAGTTCAACAAGGAGAATAGATGATAAAAGGCATAGAAACCCTGTTTAATGAAATAATAGCTGAAAACTTCCCAAGTTTGCAAAAGTTATAAACATCTTGAAAAAGGAAGCTCTAAGATCCCCAAATAGATTCAATCCAAAAAACGTTTTCTTCAAAGCAGATTATAGCAAAACTGTTAGAAGTCAAAAACAAAGGAGAATATTCTCAAAACTGCAAAAGAAAAGCATCAAGTCACATTTAATGGACTCTCTAACAGCAGATTTCGTAGCAGAAACCTTACAGGCCAGGAAAGAATGGGATGATATATTCAAAGTGCTCAAAGAAAAAAAAAATTAGCAGTCAAGAATACTATACCCAGCAAACCAATCCTTCAGAAATAAGGAAATAATGTATTTCCCAGACAAACAAAACAGGGAGTTCATCATCACCACTAGACTGCTCCTATAATAAAGGCTTACAGGAGTCTGACATCTGGAAGCAAAAGGACAGTATCTATCATAAAAACACAGGGAAGTCAAAAACTCACTGGAAGAGCAAATATACAAATGAGAAATAGAAAGAAATCAAATGTTATCCACTACAAAAAGCCACTAAATCACAAATGTATGCAATGAGAATGTTTACACCAAACAATCTGAAAACAATTGACAAAATGACAGAAGTAGGTCCTCACCTATTAATTGCAACCTTGAATATAAATAGTATAAGGTCCCCAATTAAAAGATATAGACTGGTTGAAAAGATTTTTTAAAAAGAAAAAGAAAGAAGCAAGACCCTGTTATATGCTGCCTACAAGAAACTCACTCTACCTGTACAGACACAAATAAACTGAAAGGATAGAAAAAGATATTTCATGCAAATGGAAACCAAAAGCATGCACAAGTAGCCATACCTATGTCAGACAAAATAGAATTTAAGACTAAAAAAAGATAAAGAGACAAAGAAGGACATTATATAATAAGAAAGGGATTAATTCAGCAAGAAGATATAATTATTCTAAACATATATGCACCCAAAAACCAGAGCAGCCAGATACATAAGAAAAATATTAAAGTATAAGGGAGAGATACAAATCAACACAAAAATAGATGGGGATTCAACACTCCCCACTTTCGGCATTAGACAGATAACCTACATAGAAGTTTAACAAAAACATTAGACTTAAACAGCTCTATAGACCAAATGGACCTATCAGAATATTAGACATTTAAAGAACATTTCATACAACAGCTGCAGAATACACATTCTTCTCATCTAGCACCTGGTGCATTCTCTATGATAGACAATGTATTAGGCCACTAAACAAGTATCAATGCATATTCAAAAATGAAAACTTTATCAGGTAATCAGGTGTCATTTCAGGCCATAATAGAATAAAAATCAACAAGAGGAAACTTGTGAACATACGAATATGTGGAAATTAAATAACATGCTCCTGAATGACCACTGGGTAAATAAAGAGATTAAGAATAAAATTTAAAAACTACTTGAAAGAAATAAAAATGGAAACACAATATTCCAAACCCTATAGGATACAGCAAAAGCAGTACTAAGAGAAGTTTTTAGCAATAAATGGCTACATCAAAAAAGTAGAAATATTTTAAATAAACTAATGATTAACCCCTAATTATCAGAAATTGGAAAAGCAAAAATAAATCAAACCCCTAATTAGTGGAAGAAGAGAAATAATAAAAGTCATAGCAAAACTAAATAAAATCAAGACTTAAAAATACAAAAAAAAAACAAAATGAAAGGTTTTTCTGAAAGAACAAACAAAATTAACAAACAAGTAGACTGAAAAAGAGTAAAGATTCAAATAAGTAAAACCAGAAACAAACAAAAAGACATTAAAAGTAATACCACAGAAATACAAAGAATCAGTAGAGGCTGTTATGAATAACTATACATCAACAAATTTAAAAACTTGGAGAAAATGGAAAAATTCCTAGACACATGTAACACACCAAGATTGAATCAGGAAGAAATTGAAAACCTAAGCAGAACAGTAACAAGTACAAGATCTATTAGTAATAAGTCTCCAACCAAGGAAAAGTCCAGGGCTGGATAGTTTTACTGCTGAATTTCACCAAATTCTTAAAAAAACTACAACCAATTATTCTCAAACTATTTCAAAAATTGAATAGGAGGGTATTTTTTCTTACTCATTCTACAAGGTAAGCATTACTTTGATACCAAAACCAGAAAAGGATACAACAACAAACTGTAGGCCAATATCCCTGATGAGCATAGATGGAAAATATTCTTATCAAAATACTAGCTAATTAAATCAAACATCAAAAAAAACAACACGATCAAGTGGAATTTATCCAAGAAATGCAAAGATAGCTCAACATATGCAAATCAATAAATGTGATACACCATATCCACAAATGAAAAAAAATCATATCATCTCAATAGATGCAGAAAAAGCATTTGATAAAATTCAACATCCATTCATGATAAACACTCTCAACAAAATAAACAATCTCAACAAACACTCTCAAAAACACTCAACAAACACTCTCAACAAAAACATCCATTCATGGGCCAGGCGCAGTGGCTCATGCCTGTAATCCCAGCATTTTGGGAGGCCGAGGCAGGAGGATCACGAGGTCAGGAGATCAAGACCATCCTGGCTAACACGGTGAAACCCCATCTCTACCAAAAATACAAAAAAAAATTAGCCAGGCGTGGTGGCGGGCGCCTGTAGTCCCAGCTACTCAGGAGGCTGAGGCAGGAGAATGTCATGAACCCAGGAGGCGGAGCTTGCAGTGAGCCGAGATCGCACCACTGCACTCCAGCCTGGGCGACAGTGAGACTCCTTCTAAAAAAAAAAAAAAAAAAAAAAAAATCCATTCATGATAAACACTCTCAACAAAGAGGGTACAGAAGGAGCAAACTTCAAAATAATGAAGGCCATATACAACAAGACCACAACTAACATCTACTGAGTAGAGGCAAATTAAAATCTTTCCTCTGAGATCTGGCTCAAGACAAGGATGATCACTTTCACTGCTTTTATTCAACATTGTAGTGAAAGTCGGCCAGAGCAATTAGGCAAGAGAACATAAAGGAAACTCAAATTGGAAAGAACGCAGTGAAATTGTTCTTGTTTTCAGACAACATGTTCTTACACTTAGAATAATATAATGACTCCAGCAAAAAACTATTAGAAATAATAAATGAGTTCAGCAAAGTTGCAGGAAACAAAACCAAAGTGCAAAAATCAGTAGGATTTCTATACACCAATAGTAAACAATCTGAAAAGGCAATCAATAAAGCAACTCCATTTGCAATAGCTACAGAAAAAAAAAAACTAAGGAATAAATTTAAGGAAGTGAAAGAACTCTACAATGAAAATGAGACACTAGCAAAAGAAATTTAATAGGACAAAAAAATTGAAAGATATCCCACATTCATGAATTGGAATAATATTGTTAAAATGTCCATACTACCCAAAGTGATCTACAAATTGAATACAATTCCTATCAAAATACCAATGGCATTCTTCACAGAAATAGAAAAGGCAATCCTAAAATTTGTGTGAAACCACAAAAGACCCCAAATAGCAAAAGCAATCCTGAGCAAAAAGAACAAAGCTGAAGGCATCACACTGCCTGATTTCAAAATATACTACAAAGCTAAAGTAACCAAGTCAGCATGGTACTGGCCTAAAAACAGACATGTAGGCCAATGAAACAGAACAAAGAACCCAGAAATTAATCAGTGCATTTACAACCAACTCGTTTTTCACAAAGGCACAAAGAACATACATAGAAGAAAGAACAGTCTCTACAATAATTGGTGCCGAAAGCTGAATATCCATACACAGAAGAATAAAACTGGACCCCTATCTTTTATCATATAAAAAAATCAAGTCAAGATGAATTAAAGACTTCAATGTAAAACCTAAACTACAAAACTACTAAGGAAAACACACACACACACACACACACACACACACACACAATTCAGGATATTGGTCTTGGCAAAGATTTTTGAGTAAGACCTCAAAAGCACAAGCAACAATAGCAAAAGTAGAGAAATGGGATTACATCAATCTGAAAAGCTTCTACACAGCAAAGCAAACAGTGGAGTGAAGAGAGAACCTGCAGAATGGCAAAAAGGATTTGCAAACTATACATCTGACAGGGGATTAATAATCAAAATATATAAGGAGCTCAAACAATTCAACAGCAAAAGTACAAATAATCAAATTAAGAAATGGGCAAAGGACTTCTATAGAGACTTCTCAAAAGAAGACATACAGTGAGCCAGTAAGTATATGAAACAATGTTCAATGTCACTAATCATCAGGGAAACGCAGATCAAAACCACAATGAGGTATCATCTCGCCCCAGTTAAAATGGCTATTATAGAAAAGACATAAAACAACAGATGCTGGTGAGGATGTGAAGAAGGGGGAACTCTTGTACACTGTTGGTGAAAATATAAATTAATACAGCCATTTAAAAAAATGTAAAGGTTTCCCAATCCAATTTGTAGTCTTTTCTTTGCTTTTTGTTTTGTTTTGTTTTTTGTTTTGTTTTGATTTGAGATGGAATATTGCTCTGTTGCTAGGCTGGAGTGCAGTGGCACGATCTCAGCTCACTTCAACCTCTGCCTCCCGGGTTCATGCAGTTCCCCTGCCTCAGCCTCCCGAGTAGCTGAGACTACAGTTGCACGCCACCATACCTGGCTATTTTTCTTTATTTTCTTTTCTTTTTTTTTTTTTTTTTTGGTATTTTAGTAGAAGCTGGGTTTTACCATGTTGGCCAGGATGGTCTCGATCTCCTGACCTCGTGATCTGCCCGCCTCGGCCTCCCAAAGTGCTGGGATTACAGATGTGAGCCACCGCACCCAGCCAATTTGTAATCTTTATGTGTACTGTTTGGGTGATGGGTGCACCAAAATCTCACAAATCACCACTAAAGAACTTACTAGTGTAACCAAATACCATCTGTTCCCCAAAACCTATAAAAATAAATTTAAAAAAATCCAATCCAGCTATCCCACTGCTGGGTACATATCCAAAAGAAAGAATATATATATATATATATATATATATATATATACACACACACACACACATATTAACTATATATATTTATATATTACCTATACATATTTATATATATATAGTGTATATATGTGTGTGTGTATATATATATTAGTATATCAAAGATATATCCACACTCCCATGTTTATCACAATACTATTCATAACAGGCAAGAAATCCAATCGACCTAAGTGTCAATCAATGAGTGAATGAATAAAGAAAATGTGGTGTATATGCATAATAGAAGATTGTTAAGCCATAAAAAGGAATAAAATTCTATCATTTTTCAGCAACATGGATGAGCCTGGACAATATTATGTTAAGTGAAATAAGCCAGGCACAGAAAGATAAATTTTATACGTTCTTACTTATATATGAGAGATAAAAAGGTTGATCATGGAGGTAGAGGGTAGAATGGTGGTTATTTGGGACTGGGAAAATAAAGAGGAAGGAGGGGAAACAAAAACTGGTTAATGGGTACAAAATACAGTTACATAGAATAAGTTCTAGTGTTTGATAGTACTGTAGAGTGACTACAGTTATCAATATTTATTGTATATTTCAAAAATAGCTAGAACAGCAGCTTTGGAATGTTCTCAACACAAATGATAAACGTTTGAGGTAATAGATACCCTAATTATTCTGATTTAACCATTAACCTATTGTATTAATGTATCTAAATATCACACTGTACTCTATAAATATGTATAATTGTGTATGAATTTTACCAAAACAGAAATACAATTTCTGATATTTATAAGCCACCTAGTCTCTGATACTCTTTTGTAGTTGTCAAAGACATTGCGTATAAAATAATTTTTATACCTTTTTTTTGGTCTTGAGTAACTGAAAGGATGGAGTTGCTATTAACTCAGATGGGAAAGACTGCACAGTGGGGTCCTGGAGAGAGAATAGTTCAGTTTAGAACTAAGTGTGAGACCCCTATTGAATAATGAATATGGCAGTTAAAGAGCCAGAAATTTGGGGGACACATTGAGACTGGACAGAAAAATCAGGGAGCCTTCACTATATGGATTATTGACACCCATAAGGCTGAATGAGTTTACAAAAAGAGCAAACATAAATAATGAGAGATCCAAGGACTGAGTACTGAGACACTCCCAAATTTAAAGGTAAGCAGCATGGGAAGCGTAGTAAAAAAGACAAGAGAAGGAGAGGTTAGTTGTGGAAGAGAAAAACCAGGAGTGTGTGTTCCTGGAAGCCAAGTGAACAAGTTTCAAAAAGGAGGAAGTGATGAACTGTATCCAACACTGCCCATAGGGCTACTAAGGCATGAACTGAAAACTGACATACAATTTAGCACTAGTGTGGTCACTGGAAACTCTGACGAGATCAGCTTTACTGGAGTGAGAAGGACAATGAATATTTACTGGCCATTCGGGTAAAGTGTCCCAGTTCACTGGGGGCCTTGGAGTTTTTCCCCTCTTATTAGTACTGCAAAAGTAGCTTGCTGGAGGGAAAGATCAATCTTTCCAATTGCAGATTTTTGTACTCTATGAAAGGAGTTCATCCGGTTTCAATTATTGTGCCTTTTTTCATTAGATGTTTATTTTGTATTGATGTGTGATTGTGTGTACATGTGTGTGGATGTTTTAATTTCCAATCCAGAGCTGCTTTGATCCTAGAAACAGAATACTCAGCATTCCATCTCAGTGAGCACTGCTTCAGAGTGCCATATTTGCTTTTCTCCTCCCCTGCTAGCTCAATTCTAGGGAGGCCAATTAAACTGCCTACACCAGCATCAAACACAGCATACACTATCTCGACACATCGGTGATTATAAACACCCAAGTATATTTTAAAGTAAGTACTGAGCTGCACTTGGGGTGTTTTCACTTTGCATGAACTGTCTTTTGAGTAGAAACACATTGTAACTTGCAATGCATTCATGTTCTCAGGGGTATTGTCATTAACTGCAGGAAGACACCTGCACTAAGCTTCCTCCTCATAATTAGTGAGGTCAATACATTCCTGTTGTATGTGTTTTTCAGTTCTTGTCCATTTTCTGAAGCTTGATAATTAAATTTGATGTATGAGTCACTCACTAAAGTCATTGTAAGAAAAGTAAATAAAACATTTTAGCAATGTCTGAAAACTCAGAGGAAAGTAATTTTTGCTGGGGGGGGGGAAAAATTGAGGCCAGAACCTTCTTAAGTTTGTATGCCTCAGAGGAATACCTGTCTCAACCTACACTGAATAAACACATTGAAAAATTATGTTTTCATTGAAAAATTGCCTCTATTTAAAATGCTGAAAATGGCTGGTATGTTAAATAAAGAAATCATATTATTCCCAAGTTACATCTGAATCTACATCACTTTTCTTCTTTGTTATTTAGAAAAAAATGTTAATTTATATATATATATATGTAAAAATCAGCATGAAAGAATTCTAAAAGCACTATATACCTAACCAGGAGACACTCACAGACTGGGGGGATATTGCTAATTTTCTCAACCAGGTAATATATTTGTTAGCTGGTCATAATAATGGTGTGCTGGTGGCCATAAAGAAAACCCAGCAGTTCTCTTTTCTCTACTTTCTGCAAGTGAAAATCAGATAATCTGATAAACTAGGTTATCAGATTAGATTATCAGAAAATTAGATAATCTGATAAAGAGAAATTGTGTTGATGATGTGTTGTTACTGGATGATAATGTGTGCTTGGAAGAGGCTCAGCTACTCCCCCTACTTCCAAACAACATAATGCATTCAAACAGTAGTGTGAAGAACATCCATTCATTTAATGATTCATTGATTCATTTACTTTCTCAACTTCTATGCATTGAACATTGGTAGATGAGCCAGGAGCTGTATTTGTTTACTTCCAACAGAAAGACTGCAGTGAAGACCACCAGACAAAATTGTAGGTTGATGACATGATAGACCAGGGGTTAAAGGAGAGATTTTGTACCCTTCCACTCTTTTCCTCACACACTCACCATGGGCGCTCACAGGATACGTGGACAGAGTGTGCTCACAAGCCCAATTTTATTAATCGTTATCCCAAATGTCACTTCTTCTCTGGTCCTTCCAATCTAAATTGTTCACCCTGGTTTTTCTTTTTCATTCTCTGTTATGGTCCTTCATAGCATTATCACATTTTGACGTTTTATATAACATTTGTGTTAAGTCCATGTCTTCCCTCTTGGAAGGTCACATCCATGAGAACAGAGAGCTCATTAGATTTTTTGACCACTATTATAGACCATAGATTTGTTACACTGTATGCAAAGTGTAGCATTTATCACAAATATTTAATTGAATGTTTTAAAAAAACTCTTAGTAACAAATACAACAAAATTCCTTCCGAGGCATCACCCCCTTGATTGCTAGAAAATTTTCAGTATCTAACTCAAGGACGATATATAACAAAAATAAAACAAAAAATAAGAATAAAATAAAAGGAACTAAAATAAATAAAAATTTCAGTATCTTTATCTCCAGTAGCTCAAAAAATATATTTTCTATTTGTTTCTAATCCAGATAATGTGCATTGTAATAAAAAATGTTTTTCAGTACTCTATCGAAATTTTCAATACCTTCCTGAAATAATTTGATGCCTAAAAAATTGTTTTGTCTATTTTGTGTGTGTGTGTGTGTGTGTGTGTGTGTGTGTGTGATGGAGTGTCCCTCTGTCACCCAGGCTAGACTTCAGTGGTGCCATCTCAGCTCACTGCAGCCTCTGCCTCCCTGGTTCAAGGGATTCTCCTGTCTCAGCCTCCCTGTAGCTGATATTTCAGGCATGCCACCATGCCTGGATAATTTTTATATTGTTTTAGGAGATATGTGGTTTTGCAATGTTGGCCGGGCTGGTCTCAAACTCCTAACTTCAAGTGATCTGCCCATCTCGGCCTCCCAAATTGATGGGATTATAGGCGTGAGCCACTGCACCTGGCGGTCAACTTCTTGTTTGTTATAGCCTATTATAGCCCCAGGTGCAAAGTCACTTAAATTCCAGAGTCAGGAAAATCTGGAGTGGAAGTGCCTTTATTTAAACTACCCAGGACTGACACTTACAATATCATGCTATTGAACATCTGCACACTGCAGAGAGTTCAGCCCAAATCACATCAGTCCCTCTTCACATCTTTCAGTTTTCCTCTCCCGCCAAGAGCCTCAAGGCCCAGATTTACTTTGCCTCATGATGCTGTGTCCTCACTGTTATTCGAAGTTCCACTGTAACATCCTCCCCTTTAACTCCACCTGCTGCTTTACCTCCTTCTGAAATATACAACACCCAGTTGTCTTGTTTTTCAGTTACTCCTATAGGTCATCCCCATTTCAAAACTCATGCATACTAAAGTTAAATTTTTCATGGCTAAAAAAAAGGATACATAACAAGATCTCTGAATATTTGAAGTTCGACTAACGGGGAAATCAAATTTTCTAACAGTTGAAGAGATCTATATGCTGTATGTTAGCAAACTATGGGCTCAAGTGTCTCTTCAAAAATGGCCATTCCTTCTTATCACTTATTTGGACTACTATAACTTACCATAGCAACAATGCAGTATCCACTAGATGCCAGGCACTTTGGGGTTGATACATTGACAGATATTGACCTTCAGTTTTCATGTTACCACACTGTCCTGGTTGTCTACCTACCAGCTGCTTCTACTTATATATATATTTTTGAGACAGAGTCTTGCTCTGTCACCCAGGCTGGAGTGCAGTGGCACGATCTGGGCTCCCTGCAATATCCGCCTCCCAGGTTCAAGTGATTCTCCTGCCTCAGCCTCCCGAGTAGCAGGGATTACAGGTGTAAGCCACTATGCCCAGCTAATTTTTGTATTTTTTTTTAAGAGAGACAGGGTTTCACCATGTTGGCCAGGCTGGTCTTGAATTCCTGACCTCAGGTGATCTGCCCGCCTCGGCCTCCCAAAGTGCTGGGATTACAGGCATGAGCCACCGCGCCCAGCCATCTATTCACATATTTTAATTGACCTCTAAATGTTTAGTAGTTCAGGGATTGGCCCTAGTCCCTCTTTATTACTCTTGTCCTGAATGATTTCCATTCAGAACAACAGCTTTACCTGCAATATAGCACCAAAGTATACCTCCAATCCTTAAAACCCGACTCTGAACTGCAAGCGCCTAGAATGTTCTTCCAAATGGATATCCAATAGGCATCTCAAAGTGATCATGAAACCACCTTTGCAAAATTATGACAGTGAAAGAGATCTGACCTAATCAACTCCATCTTGCTTCTAACCTCCAAGCTGATACAGGAGGGGGCAGGGAAGTGCTGAGAGAAGAAGGCGAGGTCCCTGGAAAGGGCTCCACCCACGGGCCTGTGCCCTCAGACCTAGGTGAGGACAGGCACTTCTGCCTTCATGCCCAAATGTTACATTTCCCAAGATCACGCTGGCCTGCCATGCCCCGATCCTGTGCCTATAAAAACCCCAAGACTCTAGCAGGCAGACACACAAGTGGGTGGACATCAAGAGAAGTGGATTGGCAGAAGACACAAGTGGCAGGACATCAAGAGGTGCATACTGGCAGAAGAGCACGCCAACAAAGCCAGCAGGCCATTGACCATCAGAGTGATGTGGAGTTTGGCCTGGGGAGTTGGAGTAGGAGAGCCTAGGACACGGAGCAGCCCGACTCCAGGGGAAAACCTTCTCCCTTCTTGCTCCCCCATCTACTGAGAGCTACTTCTACTCCATAAAACTGTGTACTCACTCTCCAAGCCTAGATGTGATCCAATTCTTCTGGTACACCAAGGCTAGAACACAGGGATACAGAAAGCCCTCTGTCCCTGCAATAAGGCAGGGGTCTAATTGAACTAACACAAACTGCATGTAGATGACTAAACTAAAAGAACACCCTGTAACACATGCCCACTGGGGCTTCAGCTGTAAACATTCAGCCCTAGACACAGTCATGGTGTTGAAGCCCCACAGCCTATCCGTCTATATGCTTCCCTAGAGGTTTGAGCAGTAGGGCACTGTAGAAGTGAGCCATACCCTCATCGCATGCCCTGTGAAGGGGACGAGGGAACTTTTCCCATTTCAACTGGGGGCTCGTCTGGGACTGCGGAAGGTGAGTATGAGTGAATGTGAGACTGTTGGGCCTGCCTGTCTTCCAAAACCCTGCCACCTCTCCCTTTTTCCTGTAAGAGGCTCTATTTCCCTTCATGGAGTTTTAAAAGTCTGCCCTAACTGGGCTGGTCAAAGACCTCCAGACTTTCTTTTCTCTCTTTCACATGACTTGCAATGGCTCTTATTTCTTCCTTTATAATGTTGAGTTTTTCTACAGGCTGTGACAATGTTACTAACTAAAATGAGCATTAGGCTCAGCTGCCAAAGGTCCAAATCAGACCAGTTGTTCCTAGAGGTGCCATGTATGCCTCCATGACAACAGCTGCAGGCATGCATGGCTCAGGGCACCTCCTGTTACACTTTCCCCTTTCAGCTTGGGTACCTGGGTATGCCTGCAGCAGGCAAAGTGGAATCCAACAGCCACGAGGTGGGGCATGGGAGAAAGCCTCAGTAGTAGCTGCCACCCCACAGAGCCAATGGATGGGTGCTTTTTGCCCGCTGTACCAATGGAACCCTTTCCTCCCCTGGCCAAGGAATTCAACTCAGTCTGATCCAGGGGAAAGATACAAGGATTGGAAATGCCCAGTTGCACTAAGCAAGGGGTTCTTCCCCCAGAACCTCCCCGTTTTTGCCCCTTAAACTGTTTTTCTTTTTCCTTTTTCTAAGTGAGAGGCCTCCCCCACCCCCCACCAGCTGTTTCTGACAGGGAAGTTAACGGAGGAAAAACCCCTGATGGCTGATAACTGCAAATTCGGCAGGGCACATTTGAGACACTCTAAACAGACACAAACAGCCTCTAAAATAGCTTTTCAGTTCCAAACTCAATTCCAAGCTTCAGGCTGAGGCCCTAGAAAGACAGACCAGGTCTGAGGGGCTCAAAGCCAAGCAACAGGCAAAATGTAAATGTGCAGGACCAGTTCCTGCTGAATGAACCCCACCCCACGGAAGGAGGCCATGCTTCACGGCATAAACAGGCCCAGGGAATTCCAAGTTTGCTGACAGCAGGGAGAAAGGGAGGCATAGCTGAGGGTGGTTAATTCCTCTTCTCCAGGTTTTCCCTGCTTCATGGGTATTGTTACCTATGGCCAGTACCTGCCAAGGTCACCAAGGCTCAGGGACAACAGGTGGAAAGTGAAGGAAGGACACTTGCTCGCTTACTCCATCACACCCTGAATTTTTGCTGAAACAAAGAAGGGAAATGAGGGATGCCTCTATTCCCTGTCTTTCAAAATGGACAACCAGTTCCCTTTACCGCTGCCAGCTTATACTACTCTGGACTGTATCTTGAACCATTGGGACTGCTTTGACCCTCAGAATCTGGAGGAAAAATGCCTCATAACCCTCTGCATAAAGGTTTGGCCAAATTATGAAAGACTGGATTGGGCCCAGGAAATAACCATGCATTTCAATACCATTCAGCAGTTGGAACTTTTCTGTACACATGGGGACAGATGGTCTGAGGCCCTATATGTGCAGGCTTTCTATTCCTTGCAAAGCGATCCAGACCTTTGCTGACAGTGTAGGATTGGTGCAGCCCTCCTCTTTGCCATCTCAGGGAAGGCTGCAAGGGATAAGCTCAGGAAATTAAAGGTATGAGTCCCAGAGGCACCCCCAGCAGAGGTGCAAGCTCACTCCAGCCCTGCTCCTCCAGGTCCACCCTGACCTCTCTATACAGCTTCAGCCTCTCACTTGCCCCCTCCTAGAAATCTCACCCTAAGCAAGCCCCAGTCTCACTCTTGCACCTTCAACAGATGTCCAGAGAATTTGGTCCCACTAGGGTCCAGGTTCCCTTCTCTCTACAAGACTTAAAGCAAATTAAGGGGGAATCTTGGCAAGTTTTCAGGTGACCCTGATAGATATATAGAGGCTTTCCAGAATTTCACCCAAACATTTAAACTCTCCTGGAGAGATGTTATGTTACTTTTGAATTGACTCTGACGAACACTGAGAAACAGGCTGCTCTGCAAGCAGCAGAGCGATTTGGGGATGAGCTTTGTATCACATATAGCGTCAGGGAAGGGAGTGAATATTATCCAACTGGAAGAGAAGCAGTACCAGCGAATGACCCTAAATGGGATCCCAATATCGAGGCAGAAGACTGGAAAAAGAGACACTTTCAGGTGTGCATAATGGAGGGCTTATGTAGGACAAAGACCAAGCCTCTTAATTATACTAAGTTGTCCATAATCGACGAGGGATTTGATAAAATCCCACTGCCTTACTGGAGAGACTAAGAGAGGCCTTGGTAAAGCACACCTCCCTATCTCGTCCTTAAAAAACCCTAGACTCCCAATTTTGAGGTAGGCTGATTTGAGTACTAATAAACTCATGTTATTCCACTTAGATGTTTCTGCCTTTATTAAACTCTCTATTGCAAACTGCCATGAGCGCATCACTTCTCTGGACATCACAACAAACTCTTTTTCCCTTTGTATTTTCCATATCCCCCCAAGGTACCACAAATCACTCACTTGCTCAAACCAAAAATCCCCAATCCATTTTTAATTTCTCCCTTTTCTACCCTTCCTGTATCTAACCACTGGCAAATTTTGTTTCAAATTGTGTCTTGAGTCTGCCCACTTTCTCCATCTTATATCCAACCACCATACCATATGCGGCCACCTTGCATATATTTTAAGGTCTACTTAACTAAGTCTCTGTTTCCACAATTGACCGGCAGAATTTATTCTCCATACAACTAGCTAAACAGATCTCATTTAAAAAGAGAAAACACATCATTCTTTTGTGTATGGGATACAGAGAGCCCTCTGTCCTTGCAAAAAGGCAGGAGTCTAATTGAGCTAACACAAGCCGCGTATGGATGGCTAAACTAAATCAAGTGCTTTTCATTGTTTTTAAAATTAGGTCTAAACACCTCGCTGTGGCTTTTAAACCACCAGGCGATCTGGCCTCACCTCCATCCCTCACCTCACCTGCTGCTGCTCTCACCTGACCTCACTGCACTTTCGCCCCCTGGCTCCATTCCAGTTCCTTGGCAAGTCAAGATCCATTCTCCCCTCAGGCTTGGCAAGATGCTGATGGTGAACAATGTTGCTTCATTGTAGCATAATGCCTCTAAGATGAAAACACACTTAAACTTAGTGTTGAACCAGAAACTCCGTCTCCTTATCCTGTGCATTTTCATGTCTTGTCTATAATGAGTAATTGCTTCAATGTTTGCCTTGGACACTGGAGAGTCCCCAAAGTCAGACTTGGAGTCATCTTATTCTCTGTTCTTCCATGGCACCTTGAGAGCTTACTAGATGAATGAATAAACAAATAATGAATGAATCAATGCAGAATGCCAAGCACCCATTCATCAGGTCTTTCCCTGCCATTAAAGGAACAAGAAGCATCATTTACCCTCCTTCCCCAACACTTTTACTTAGTTGAGGTGGTACTGAAATAAGAATTACTGGATCTGGATTCTACCCATCCACTATTCTCATGATCTTGAAAACTACCTCTCTTGAATCCTTGAATCCTCAATTGTAAAACAAAGGCTTTGGAGTAGATCGGTGGTTTGCTAACTTTCTAAGTGAAAGAAGCATTTTAAAATAAAATTATATACATTTTAATATATGAATCATTTTTAAATTATGCTGGGCCTGGTGCAGTGGTGCACACCTGTACTCCCAGGCACTCAGGAGCCTGAGGC
Organism: Symphalangus syndactylus; assembly: GCF_028878055.3. Classification (NCBI taxonomy): domain Eukaryota; kingdom Metazoa; phylum Chordata; class Mammalia; order Primates; family Hylobatidae; genus Symphalangus; species Symphalangus syndactylus. The sequence goes on from NC_072437.2 coordinate 17,058,808, forward strand.
AGAAGGACTGCTTCAGCCCAGGAATTTGAGGCTGGAGTAAGCTATGATTGTGACATTGCACTCCATCCTGGGTGACACAGCAAGACATTGTCTCTTAAAAGATTTTTAAAAACGTAATAAAATAAATAATGCTGCTTTGGTTGAATGGGCTGGTGTTCTTGAAACTCTGCCAATCAGCAAACCCATCTGTCCCTGCCTGTGGGAACCCCAGAGGCACCTCCATAGATTTCCAGGGCTCTGCCAAGCCCAGTTCAAAAACCACTGGACTCAAAAGTCTCTAAGGCCCCTGGTAGATCTAACATTTCATGATTCCAACTCTGAAATAAACAACAGATGTCCCCAACTAAAGCCGAATGATATTTATTCATGTACTCCTTTAAAAATTAAATGGTAGACTTTCCTCCCCCTTAGAAAGCAAGCAAAATTGATTGCTTGGAATTCTGACAGAGTATACAAAGAGCCTTTTAAATGCTAAAGAACATTCATAAATGACTTTGTCACAAAGTGTTATAAGATTTTGCAAAATTGAGCTTATGTAGTTTTTTGCTGACTTGAAGTGTTATTGATTAGAAAATTCCTCTACCCTCCGGGCCATGCGTGCCTCAGAAGGTTTCAGATCCAGGAACTCGACTCACCTCACCTACGTACTGGAAAGGTCAAGCCACCATGGAAACCCATTAAAACACAAACGCACATTCACTCCGCTTGGAGGTTGAGAGTGACAGATCCAATCTCACCCAGAGCCACACTGCAGCCTCCAGGAGGCTGATGTAATTCTCCTGCGAGTCTGTGGTTTAAATGGAATTGATTATTTAAAAATATTAGATATGGCATTGCTTGCTTTTTCACATTGCATTAAGAACGCTCATACGTGAAGCTAGAAGCTAAGCAGACAGAGTCATAGTGTCCTCATACCTATGTATATGCACATACCTGCACATGGGTACACACATACATAAAGGAGACAATATTAATAGTTTATATATGTGTAAGCATTTACATTTATAAAGCACTTTACTATATAGCAGGTCATTCAATTCTCCTAAGAACTCTGTAAGCTAGGTGTTTATTTTATTGACATAGAATATACATATTTGGGAGGTATATGTGATATTTTGATACCTGTATACAATGTGTGACAATTATATCAAGATAACTGGGACAGCCATCATTTTATCTTTTCTTTGTGTTGGGAACATTACAATTCTTTTCTTCTAGCTATTTTCCAATATACAATTATTGTTAACTGTAATTTTTCTACTGTACTATAGAATATTACAACCTATTCTTCCTAACTTTTGTATTTCTATAAGCTAGGTATTTTTAAAAAGCTGCTAAGCACACAAAAAAATGCACTAAGGGATTTTCATACATTTACCACTTTTAATTGTCCCAATATTTCAAATAAAAACATGAAGGCTCTGAGAATTCAAGCGGCTTATTCAGTGTCACAATGCCAGTGGGCATATTTGTGAATGAAAACTGGTACTATCAACTATCAAGGGCAATGTTGTTTCTCTACAACAGTTTCATCTAATCCCAAAATAAAATGTGGGCTGACTTTTGTAAAAAAGTTTGTTCTACCAGGGCAGCTTTTGGTAAAATATTTGTTCTCGATTGCTTTTCTAATGTTAGAGCTAGATTTTGTATAAATTCTTTCATGTTCAATAGCCAGGATCTCTCTTTCACTGGGCAGCACCATTTATAAAAAGCTGGGTGAAGAAGTCAGAGCTGTGAGTTAAGTCACCTAAGGTTTGACATAGAGCCTTGACTTCATTCAAGATGCTTTTGATAGAGGAATGAGACTGGGGTGATATTTTTACATCCTCCTCCAAACATCCCACCTTCTCAATAGAATGGTGTCCTCGGTCCCTTGCTTTCTCCCCATTTTCTCTATTGCCATTGACATTATTTTTTCCTTCAGTGTGATAAGATATGTGATTTTCCTTGTCTCTTTCGTTTACAGCTGGCAGCGTTAGCCAGCCAGTCTTGTAGAAACAAGAGACACGTGATGATTAGCTTTAGTGGTTTAGGAACTTTATACTGCTGGGTCTCATTAATCGGACATCAGCCAAGAAACTTCATTCACATATAGCTTAAGCATGTTGTGCACGATCTCAAGAGCCTGCCACAACCTGGAAGCTGTGCAAACCATCCTGGATTAAGCTGTTCTGTGAGGAACGAATGAGAGCTGCCCAAGATTAACTACCAGTCCTGTAACTAAATGGCACAGAGCTTCTAAGGGAGACAGAAAGATAAACGATGTCCTTGATTACAAATCTCTCACTCATGTGGAAAACATATTCCCCAACTCCGAGACCATGTTACTGGAGGAGCACCATCTGCCGCTGGCTCAACTCTAATGAAGAAAGAGTTCAATAGAGGAGTGATGGATCCTCTCAGTGGCCCCATTCATCCGGGGAAAGCCGTTCTGACCACTACGTGCCACAGCGTGCCTCTCTCCATTGCTGCTGTGTGTCTGTGAGGATGGCGATTTTTCCTTGGAAATAAGAGAAAGAATCCAATGATGTGGTGCCACAGTCTGGCTGTTATCCCCACTGCCCATCATGTAGCTCTTGACATACCTGACAATTCCCTTGAGCCTCATTTTATCTGTAAGGTGGAATTCATCACATAAGTCTCCCAGCAGTCCTTAGTACAAAGTCTAATGTGTAGTGGCAATAAATTTCTGTACATTCCAAGAAGAATCTGATACTATTATTGTGTTTTTTTCCCAAGAAAGATGCCTTCTTGTATTCAATTCTTTTTGTTGAAAGAGAAGACTTGACTTCTAAAGTATTGCATTGACTTCTAAAGTAAATTTGAATCGTGCATCCATTACCCCAGGAGAGACTCACAGCTCTGTAGGGTACTAACAGGGACACTCTTTCTAGATGAATGTAATACCCTCCACACGTGTCAATTATTGCTCACATTGTAGGTCTAACCCCTCTTTAGTAAGTCTAATGCCTGTATTTCTCAGCCTAACTCATTACGGTACCTACCTAATTCCGCCATCATTTCAACAGAGATAAACAAAGTCCCCCTAGTAGAAAACACAGGCAGTGACCAGAAAGTGCAAAGTCAAGGAAGAGGGTACGAAGATGCCAAAGGGAGCAAGATTAAAGGTGCCATGAAAATAACAAAAACACCTTGAGAAAGAAAATTATGATTTGTCTTTCTCCATTGGCCTGGAAACAAGCATACTCAATCATGGTTATGGTGAACATATTTTCCATACCAAAGCTGTTGGAACAAACAGTCTGACCAGGAATCTTTGTGCCATTTAAGAGAGTGAAATATGATATGAGAGATATAATTTGAGTCCTGAAATATGAGTGTCCAGGACACATCAATAGGTTTGGAGTCGACAGATTTAAAAAGGACACTGTCCAGAAAGTGCAAAGATATATGTTCACCGAAGTCATTCTCTCAACATAAAATTACTATTTCTTATTGATGCCATAGTGGGTAGAACTGACTGAAAGACCTTGAACACTCAGTATCTCTAGGCATTAGTTTCCTCTCAAGTGAAGGAATTGTATTAGGTAGTCTCAAAAGCCCTTTTATGCACCAATATTCTATAATCCTTTAATTTAGTCTCTATGCTGTAATGGTCCTGCTTCACAAACAGTGCATGCACAGGCACACAGATACACACACAGTCACTCATTCACGAACTTAGCATCTGCCATTATTAATCTCTGGGACGGCAACACAGTTTTTTCACTTTCACTTGTTTTTTCACTTTCACTTGTTCTTTCAATTAGAAACATACTTTCCACGTCTCTTTCCAATGAGAATCATAAGATAATGTCTAAATATTTTATAAATGACCAGAATTTACACTTCCTCATACCTCTGGGTTCTTTGATCATCACAAGTCTGTCTTCCATGTCAGTTACTATCCCTACAACAAAATGGCCATAGTCGTTCTCAGAACTTCCCAGCTCTCAGAAGTTGAGCCAATGCCTGGTTTCACCACCCTCTCCCCACTTTCTGGCAATAAATAACACTATCACATTTTGGGGCCAATAAATAATATCTAACAGCCAGATCACTCTTCTTCAAGTTCCTTAACTTCTCTATGCCACATTTTCTCTAACTATAAATAGGTTTAATAGTGTCTATCTCATAAGAGTGTTTTTGGAAACAAATATAATAATGAATGTAAAACACAGTATCTAGTACAAATAGTTCTCCAAATCCATAAAGCAAGCCCAAGACTCTAAAAGCATCCTCTGCCATGAAGAGAAATTGATGTTTATATTAACCTATTTTCAGAAAGTCAGCCTCTGGCTTCCCATTCTTGAATGATCTGCTTTCACAGTTAGATGCTATCACACCAATGTCTGTGCAGAAAATGGCTAAAATAGAGGCAGAGTGGAGCCCCCATGAGCTGGAACCTATGCCCCAGAGATAGATCATTGCACATGTCGTGATATCTTCATAATTAGTATATGTGTCGGGTAAATGAACTGGTGACTCTTCTTATAAATTTAATAAACTCATTAAATATATAGAGACCTATTTACCTGAATAATTATCATAGTAAAAACCAGGATGCAGAACCATTTATCAGGAATGTGATTGTTCATTCTATGTGTCAACTTGGCTAGTCTATGATGCCTATTTGGTCAACTGTTGCTATAATCTATTTCTTAGAGGTGATCAACACTTAAGTCAGTAGACTTTGAATTAATCAGGTTGCCTTCCATAATGTAGGTGTGCTTCATCCAAACAGCTGAAGGCCTTAGCAGCAAAGACTGAGGTTTCCTGAAGGAGAAGCAATTCTGCCTCAAGAGTGCAACACAGAAATTCTGCAAATTTTGGACTCAAAATTGCAACATCAACTCTTCCTTGAATTTTCAGCTTTACAGATTCTGGACATGACAGCCCCCAACAGTTGCATGAGTCAGTTCCTTAATCTCTATCTTTCTCTCTCCCCATCCCCCACACACATGCATGCATGTGTGTGTGTGTGTGTGTGTGTGTATACATACACACACACACATCTCTCCTGTTTGTTCCTAATACAAGGAATGATCACAAATATAACATTGAACTGTATGAAATTGCTGTTTGTATAGATCAAAATTTGCTATTGGTGTCCCATGAAGTTTGACTAATTATACACACGTAAGTGCTAAAGTGAGAAAAATTGACTGGTTTATCCACAGTTGGTGAGATTATCAATGATTTTTTTATCATTTTCTTAGTTTTTAGTTTTTTTAATACATAATATTCGTAAGTCAGATAAATATATTTAAATATTAATCACCCTAAACTCACTTCTGCAGCACCATTAAGCCCAAAATAAGCCAAGCCATTCTAAATCATTAAAAAGATGACTGCTATGTGGTAACCAATGAATTAACATCTTTGCAAAATCACAAGTTTTCAGGAATGTGAGAGTACGAAACAGACTAGAGAATGTCAACGAGTAAAGAAATGGTGAATGCATTTCCTGTGCAAAATGCCTTGCCTTGAGGGAAAGAGTTTCTGGGAGGCGCTGAGCAAAACGCCTTGCCTTTGGGGAAACAGTTTCAAGGAGGCACTGACAAGGAATTCTTAGGAGTCTTCCAGGGGAGGGAAAGAAGAAAGAGGATCCACTGCTGGAAGAAATATAGGATTTTGAAATCCCATGTGGCTTAGAACCAGCCATGCACTGGTGGCAAATGGAGCATGGTCCCAGTGACAGTTTCCTAGGAAGAAAAGGCAGCACGTGCTAGCTTCCCTCAGACTCACATGGCTTGGTTTTATTTGGTGTGTTTTTTTTAAATGAACAATCTCCAAGACCAATGTGTGCAAAAGACAAATAGTACTTTCAACAGGATTCTTAAAAGTAAATAATAATTGCAAATTTTGCAAAGAATTAGAGTGTTACATCACATAATAGAAAAACATTTGCCTGGATTTCAAAATTACTGTAACTTCCCTAAAATGATAAAAACACTTTGGGATTTTCCATCTTAATGGAAAGTTTTGTCAAAAACTATGGATGCCTGTTATATATAAGAATTATAATTCTGCGAGATTATGAAAAATGGTCAAATGATTTGGCCTGAGGAATCCTGTTCTAAGACTGCACAATTCCTGTTTGGAAATGACTCTTTCTTGTACCCTTGCTACTACATGAAGCAATCCACTGAAGTGCCCTTGCATACCTGCCTTACTTGGTGTGTACTAACTGTACTCATGGCCCCAAGGTTGCATGTCTCCCACTGCAGGGATCTTCCACATTGCCTCTGGACTTAGCTGTGAGACTTGCTTTGACCAATGGAACATCAGCAAACTTGATACAAGCGGAAACTTACACATCTTCGTTTCTCTCTTTTGCTCCACTGCCTTCACCTTGAGATCATGCCCGGACTACACTGCTGAAGAAGAAGATACATGGAATAGACACATGTCTCCTTCCTGCTAGCATAGGTTCAAACATGGGAAAGAGGGCAGACAAGATCAGCAAAGCCATCCAACCACCTATGATGCTTGAAAGCAAAAAATAAGTATCTACCGAGCAAAACTGAGTATCTGTAGTTGATTCCCACTGAAGTGCTGTGGTTGTTGGTTATGCAGCATTATTGAGGCCTTAGAAAATGGATACATCTAGGTCTAGGGAAGACCTACATTCTTTAGGGGGCTTTCTTTAGCTCTTTCTTCTCACCAAGACCTACCAGTTGTAAGCTGTATTCCATCAAAATCCTGCTTGATACTAGGTAACTTATATAATGTGTGTGTGTGTCTTATAAGAATGGATCAAATTATGTCATTTTTGGCTGTTTTATTAGGAACAGAAAACCAAATACTGCATGTTCTCACTTATAAGTGGGAGCTAAATAATAACAACTTACGACCATAAAGAAGAAAGCAATAGACACTGGGGTCTACTTGAGTGGAGAAAGTGGGAGGAGGGAGAGAAGCAGGAAAGATAACTATAGGGTGCTGGGCTTAATACCAGGGTGATGATATAATCTGTACAACAAACCCCCATGATACATGTTTACCTATGTAATAAGCCTTCACATGTACCCCCAAACCAAAAATAAAAGCTAAAATAAGGAACTTGAATGATACCAGGAGAGTAGAATATACACACTCCCCACGTGACACAGGCTGCAAGGAGATAAAACCGGAAAATAACTCTGCAATACTAGGATTGATGAGTAGGAAGGAACTTTCCTGGGCAAAAGGAGTGGCCCAGTCAAAGCTTTGGAGGACAGGTGTCAGATAAAGGCTGGTGTCAGAGAGGCCAACCTAAAGGGGGAGGTGTCCTGAGAGGTCAGCAGATACTGCATGATGGCAAGAGCTAAGTGCAAATTGTCTCCACAGAGCTGGGAAGGCTGAGGGCATCACAAAGAATGAAAACAAGTCATAAGAGTGTTTCCAGGAATACCAGCCCAATAAGAACACATTCAAATCCTCAACCTCACAGAAATGAAAGCCAGAGACTCCATCTTAAGGAAACAAAAATAGGAAAACTTAGCTTGAAGTGGTGTATTATTGGCATCAAGGTAGAAACTAAACAATTAGAACTTTTGGAAAGTCAGAGCCTGGCCCCCCAAAAAAAAAAACAAAAAAGATGGATTTAATACAGAGTGCCCCGAGTATTGAAGTGACTTTTCTTGCTTTTGCCCTTGTAAGTTTTGAAGCATGAAAAAATTATAAAAACTGTTTCTTGTATTGGGTTTGAAAATGTAAATAAGTATGCCAGTTCAGTATGATTTAGACAATAAATTTACTTTTTTACATTTAAAAAAGTATTGATTTTAAATGTCTACCAGTTTTGTAAGAAAAGTAAAATCTGCATAGCAATTAAAACATTTTCTAAATTGTATGTAACTTGAAGCAGTACCTATACAGACACTATCTGAAGACAGTTAAAACAATTATTCAGAAAATTAAGACTCTTGAAAAACATTAATAAAGCTGTTTCTGCCTAAATTATTCCAGTTGACTGTCTAAATTGATCAAATTCATCAATCATTGTTCAACTTTATACCTCTTTGCCTAGGTACAAACAAAATCCTCCTAATGGTTACTCTAATTGCAAGCAATAAGCTCTGAAAACCAACTATAGAGTCCTGGAATGCAGATCTTAATTATTTAATACCCTCCAGACTCCCAAAAGTGGACGCAAATTTAAATCTAAAGTAGCTCCCAGTAGGCTTCAATTGCTAGGTCTGTGTGTATGGGTGGGTGTGGGGGTGGGGGTTGGGGTGGGTGGGTTTGTGTGTGTACTCTTTATTGCAATTTATTATAATAGGTATATACAGTGTAGTTTACATTAAAATTCCCTGAAAACTATACATCTGATTCATAATTAGTTTTCCTTCACAAACTCAGCTACAGATTAATCTAATTACATTGCATGTATTTGAATATTGGCTTTTATTTGCTTCTGTTTGTTTTACTCCAAAGTCTCAAACACATTTGTCAGCTTTATCACTGCAGGCAGGTAGAACTTGAGGCAATTGCTCAGTAGTTTAGAATGCAAGAGAAGCCAAACCCTAAGCTCACTAATATAGATGAGAGTAACAAAATCAGAGAGAGTTTGCTTCATTCCATAAGAAGAAATTCATTTTAACTTCCTTGGCACTCTCGAGGTCGATACTTTTTCTATGAAATTATAGGAAGACTCAAGGAAAATCTAATGCCACGTATACTAAAATGGACAACATGGAATTCAGAGAAGCATTTCTCCTTCAACTAGTTTCTAGTGAAGGACATTTTTGTCTTTACCTTTTATGTAGGCAGATTGATTACATGGAAATAGCACCCCAGAAAATATTAGAGGAGCTAGCTAAATTAAATTGTTAATTAAATATAATTTCCTTGGTGATGCATAATATCCATATTTGGAGATGGTAAAATTATCCTCTTCCATGACTATCGTCTTGCTTCTATCAGCCCTTGTTCTTTAAGAAGCCATGTTTCTGATGCATTTCCAAGATGCAGATGATCTTGATGGTCATTATTGCCCATAGTTCCAAAGTCATGCTCTGGCCAGCTTCAGCTTACCTTCGTTTTTCATCTGTGATACCTAGACATAGACTGAATAATCCAGATATTTGTTACTGACTTTTGACGGCCAACCGCTCAAAGCCTATATTGCTTGGGCTTTTAAAATTTTCACTCCCCCATCACTAGCTCCTTTTAACTACCAGCATACAATACTACTAGTATCACTCAGGAGGCTGTTGGAGTTACCTCACAGGAAGCACACCTAGCAATGTCTGAAACCTTGAAAACAACACAGTCTGGAAAAAATCCACACCACCAAAATGTTTACAACCATGAAATCAAGTTTGAATAGAGTGAAGGAAGGCAGAAAAGATGTGGCAAAATTATCACGATACCCAAGATAGACCAATTTTTTTGTGAAATGGAGTGGGGTAATACACAACTCTTTGCCTTAGAGACTACAGAATATGTTAATATCTGTGTAGGAATATAGAGACTCTATAGTAGTGTTTAAGCCACTCCTATCCCTGTGCAATTGGTCATACCCAATATTCCTGGAAAGCATCACAATTGTGTGCTGGCATTCTGTAAAAAGCAGCAAATAGTAGAAGCTCAATAAATATTTGTTGAATCAATCCTTTCCCTTAGAAAATCCATCACCATGTTTATGTTAAGTGAGAGGTTAACAGCTTGAGAGGCTTTTTGTGTGTTGTTTGGAAATACAGTCTATTATTTTGTTTCTACCATTAGAAAACTCCTATGACTTCATTAGAGAACACTTACAAAGTAAACATCAAAAGGTACATCATTTTTTATTGCCCAAGTTTTCACTAATATGTCATCAACATCTTGCCATGTCATTGACTATTCTTATACAGCACTGCTAATGGCTGTATAGTATTTCACTCCATGAGTTATCATTAATATTTGTTTCAGTCTAACATTGATTATCAAATAGAATGGTATGTGACTCAAAGCACTAGCTCAGCGTGTATTCTTAAATAAGTGAATTAAATAGACATTTACTTTTTCTCTATTAATAACAACACTACCATGAACATGTTTGTGGTTAAATCTCTGTGCACATACATAATTCACCCTTTGGATTAATTCCTAGAAGTTAAGATGCTGGACAAAAAGTACATATTTGAATTTTAATCTCATCAATATAAACTTCTCTAGAGACTGCTAAGGAAGCATACATAAAAATGATTTGCATTACTCAAAGCTGACAGCTGTTTTCTTCCCCAAGCTTGGCCTTTCAACTAAAAAAGAAAGAAAAGGTTCTAGTTTCCTCTTCTCTTGCTCCAGAAAAACAGCCTAGATCTAATTAACTAGGTCATATGCATTACAAGGACATCTAGCTATTAGGTGTGAAATAAAATGGGTCAGGAAAAGATATCCTTTAGTTTGATTCACTGAAGACCAAGTAGGAATGATTACAGGGTGTGCAGTACTATCCAGTCACATGAATGACTAAACTGGATGCTAATAAATGTTTTGCCTCAGTCCAATTTGGCCATCTGGCCAGTGGTTTGTTTCAGCTCCTGCCAAAAAAGATTGACTCTAACTGCAATGTCAACATCATCCTCTATTCCACAGGCTGCCAGGAACCAGAGAACATCATCTACTTCACCAGCCTGCCTTCAGACAGGACTACATTTAAAATTTGCTGAACAAGACCTATCCTGCTTTAAAATGCTTTCCTGCAAGGAACTGCAGGAGACCTCTCCTGCAACCACCAACAGAAAGACAAAAGACAAATCTAGTAACATTGAAATGGCCTAAACATTAGAGTGATATTTGCAAATATGATACTTAATTGTAAGCTTTTACTTTCATAGGGTATTCACATAATTTAAAAATACAATCCTAAACACCTGGAAGTTCCATTAGGAACTTCTCACAATACCACAGAAAATCCCTGTTACTAACTCGAGCTCAAGTGGATTTTCATACACTTTCATAAAGTATTTCAAGTGTATATTACAGCTTCTCCCTAACATTGTTTTCTAAGCTTGGGCATGACCACTTAGATTATTCACTTCAATTTGACACAGTTTGTAAAATGAGTTATTTAATACACATAAAAAGTGATGGTTTTCAACTTATGTGACTGAGACTGTGCATTTAGGGAAGTGAAGTAAGGCTCCCAGTATCCAGAACCAAAAGTAATTTAACACATTCTCATTCCTTCCCTACTTCTATCACAATGCTACTTTGGTACATGATGGCTTGTTGACCTAGAATTTTTTTGTTTTTAGTACAGAAAATCTTAACAAAAATAATTATTCTAAAATTACCAAATGTAATTATGGGAATTATTTGATTTTACCATGGGAGAGACACATCAAAGGATCGTGATTCAGGCTTCAATGTAGTTGACTTCTGGGAACAATTATTTAGTTTTTAAAAATGGGGAGAAGGTATTCGGCAAATTGTTGGAGAAAAAGGGCAGGAGAAGGAGAAAAAGGAAAAGAAGGGTAAAAGAATTACCTTACTCTTTCAATTATATATTACTTATAACTGTGTGAATTGAAAAATATTTTTAAATGTTCAAAACTATATAACTAAAAGTATATTCTATCATTTAATAAATTGGATTTAATAAATATGGTCTGATAATTTAAAATATCTATTGCTACAATAAAAAATAGTGTGTTATTGAAATGCTACAAGATAGCAACTGTGGACTGCACATTTCATCTAGGGAATAGCCACATTGCCAATGGAAATGTGACCTTTATTTCTTACATATTTGAAAATGCCCTCTTTTGACATATAAATGTGTTGTCACAGATGAAAAGCTAGTTCAGAAGATAGGATAGATTAAAAATCAGACAAGATTTGTACTAGTTTCCAGATTTTTTATTATAACTCCAGAAGGGAAATCGAGGCATGGCACAGCTAATTAAATTGCCCAAAGTTGTGGAGAAAGATTTGAACCTAGGCTATGGGATTCCTAACCACCTGATAATTACATCAAAAACTGATTTGTAATGTTTGATCTTTTTTCCATTTGCCAGTCGTTAAAAGAAATCTCTTACTATCTTACTAATGTTGCAGAGATTAAACGTCCATTATGACCCTGAACAAGTAACCTTATTTTTGACCTTTAGTAACCTTATTTTTAAAAGGAAGTTTTAGGTATTTAGGTGTAAGGACTACCAGATGGTCTTAAAAGTATTTTCCAGGTCTGGAATTCTCTGGTTTTATAATACTACAAGATATCAATTATTTTAATAGTCAGTTTATACAGCTCAATTATTGAATCTGTCTACATATTGTTTTTCCATCATGTTGGTGTATGATTTCAAATAATATAAAGCTTTATAGGTTACCATTAGCTACTGTCACAACAAAGTATATTATATCATCTTATGGAGATGCCAAATTAAGTCAATAAAATGAATTTGAGCCACAATGAAAGGAATCATTAAATACAGAGAGCCTAAAATACAGTCCAGTGATTATAGATTTTGCCAGTAAGAGATTGTGCCTCAAAGTGAAACCATGATATTTACAAGACTCTATAAACCGCCCTTCAAAACCTGATGGAAAGATTTCTTTTCCCAGAATTGTCTTGTGAAATATTTTCTAATTAAGGGAATTACTGTATTAGTCTGTTTCAAATGAATTATTTTCCCATGGAAGTAGGTGAAACCAAAGGCAAAGTGATATTTGTTCTCCAGAGCTGGGGCCCATCTCCCCACCGCCATCTCCTGGGGGTGGAAAAGCAGAGAGAGGAGATCTGTTCCATTGTTCAATTCTTTGTGAAAGCCCCACGGCACATGAGTGAGAAAATTGCGAAATAGAATTTTGGAACCTCTTGCTCATTCTCAGCAATTACTACCAGTACTATTTTCCCCACTTACCTTTTAAGACTAGATAACTCTTCCACATTATTACTATTGCTCCCCACCACTCCTATATGAAAATACATTTCCTGAAAGGTTAAAAGTATAAAGTTTTGAAACTAACAAAATGTTTCATGTGTCAAACACTTGTGTGGGTCACCTGAAGATCTTAGTTAAGTTGCAATAACATGGAATAATCTTCCAGTTCTTTTGGACATGGTTTCTTCTCATTTATTCCATGTCAGAGAAGGAAAGTGATTTTACTACTGCTTTTCCTTCCCTTCCCTCTCCCTTCTGATTCACTGCAATTGGCCCACAGGGGAAGAGGACAGGAAGCAAAGAATCAGAAAAGAGAAAGATTATATATTTTCTTTTTCACGTGTCAAGACTATAATTCTGAAAGCCATCATAGATAGAGACTGAATTAGTCAGGATTCTCTAGAGAGACAGAACCAATGGGATATATACAGACACATAATAAAAGAGGATTTATTATGGGAATTGACTCATACAATTAGGGAGCCACGACTTCCCACAATGTGCTGTTTTGCCAGCTGGAGAACCAGGAAAGCTGGGGGTGTAATTTAGTTTAAGTCCAAATGTATGAAAATCACAGGAGACAATGGTGTTACTCTCAGCTCAAGGCCAAAGACCTGATAATTGAGAAAGGCTGATAGTTTAAGTCCCAAAGTCCAAAAGCTCAAGAACCAGGAGCTCCAGTGTCCAAGGACAAGAGAAGGTGAATGTCCCAGCCCAAAAAGAGAAAGCAGATTTGCCCTTTCTCCACCATTTTGTCCTATTCCATCCCTCGAAAGATTGGGTGATGCCCACCCACAGTCTACCAATTCATGTGTCAATCTCTTCTGAAAACACTCTCAAAACACACTCAGACATAATACTTTACCAGCTATCTGGGCATCCCTTAGCCCAGTTGAGTTGACATGTGAAATTAAGCAGTACAAATCTATCTCATGGATCAGACTGACCCTTAAATGTTGGCTTTCCACTTCCCCTTTTCCTAGCTGTTTGGCTCCGGGAAAGATTTTTAACATCTCTAAGTCTCAGCTTCCTCATTTGTGAAAAAGAAATAATCATAGAACTCTCATGGGTTTCACTAGCACAGTGTCTGGCACAGACGCCATAGATATTACTAATGAAGTTGCTTAATGTTTTCATTGCCATGGGTATTCTGCATCATTGTCCATTTGATTTCTTTTGATTACATCAGTAATTTTGATTAAAGGGGTTTGTCTAGAAAGGCAGCTACCCTAAATAAGGAATTAGAGACCTGCCTGGTATTAGCACTGTAATATAATATCTGTATTAATTTCCTCAGACTATCAAAAAAAAAAAGTATCACAAACTGAGTGACTTAAAAGTCTTTTTTGTTTTGTAGTTATAGAGGCTAGACATTTGAAGAAACCACCACCTGATTCAATTATCTCTCCTACCAGGTCCATTCCACAACACATGGGAATTATGGGAGCTACAATTCAAGATGAGATTTGGGTGGGAACACAAACAAACCAAATCATTCTGCCCTGGCCCCTCCCAAATCTCATGTTCTCACATTTCAAAACCAATCACGTCTTCCCAACAGTCCCCCAAAATCTTAAATATTTCAGCATTAACTCAAAAGTCCACAGTCAAAAGTCTCATCTGAGACAAGGTAAGTCCCTTCTGCCTATGAGCCTGTAAAATCAAAAGCAAGTTACTTACTTTCTAGATACAATGGGGGGTACAGGCATTGGATAAATATACCCATTCCAAATGGGAGAAATGACCCAAAACAAAGGGACTAAAAGTCCCCTGCAAGTTTGAAATCCAGCAGGGCAGTCAAATCATAAAGCTTCAAAATGATCTCCTTTGACTCCATGTCTCACATCCAGGTCACGCTGATACAAGAGATGGGTTCCCATGCTCCTGTGCAGCTCTGCCCCTGTGCTTTTGCAAGGTACAGCCTCCCTCTTGGCTGCTTTTACGGGCTGGCATTGAGTGCCCGTGGCTTTTCCAGGTGCATAGTGCAAGCTGTTGGTGGATTTACCATTCTGGGGTCTGGAGGATGGCAGCTCTCTTCTCAGAGCTCCACTAGGCAGTGCCCCAGTGGGGACTCTGTGTGGGGGCTTCAACCCCACATTTCTCTTCAGCACTGTCCTAGCAGAGGTTTACCATGAGGACCCCAGCCCTGCAGCAAACTTCTGCCTAGACATCCAGGCATTTCCATAGATCCTCTGAAATCTAGGCAGAGATTCCCAAACCTCAGTTCTTGTCTTCCGTGCACCTGCGGGCTCAACGCTAAGTGAAAGCTGCCATGGCTTTGGACTTGCACTGTCTGAAGCCACGGCACAATCTGTACCTTTGCCCCTTTTAGCCATGGCTGGAGTGACTGGGACACAGGGCAGAAAGTTCCTAGGCTGCACACAGTAGGGGAGCCCTGGGCCTGACCCAGGGAACTATTTTTATCTCGTAGGCCTCCAGGCCTGTGATGGGAGGGGATGCCATGGAGACCTCTGACAAGCCCTGGAGACATTTTCCCTATTGTCTTAATGATTAACATTTGGCTTCTCATTACCTATGCAAATTTCTTCACCCTGCTTGAGTTTCTCAGAAAATGGGTTTTTCTTTTGTATTGCTTCGTCAGGCTACAAGTTTTTCAAACTTTTATGCTCTGTTTCCCTTTTAAAACTGAATGCTTTTAACAGCACCCAAGTCACATCATGAATGCTTTGCTGCTGAGAAATCTCTTCCACCAGATACCCTAAATCATCTCCCTCAAGTTCAAAATTCCAGAAATCTCTAGGGCAGGGGCAAAATGCTGCCAATCTCTTTGCTAAAACATAGCAAAAGTCACCTTTACTCCAGTTCTCAACAAATTCCTCATCTCCATCTTAAGCCTGGATTTCATTGTCCATATCATTATCAGCATTTTGGTCAAAGCCATTCAACAAGTCTCTAGGAAGTTCCAGACTTTCCCACATTTTCCTGTCTACCTCTGAGCCCTCCAAACTGTTCCAACCTCTGCCTGTTACCCAGCTTCAAAGTTGCTTCCACATTTTTGGGTATCTTTACAGCAGTGCCCCACTCTACAGAACCAATTTGCTGTATTAGTCTGTTTTCAAACTGCTGATAAAGACATACCTGAGACTGGATAATTTATAAAGAAAAGCTCTTAAAACCATGTGTATTATAACAAGTATTGCAAATCTATTTTTAAATACTCTCTTAAAAGCAATTTAATTTAGTCAAGCTGTATTCAGCAATTTGGGCCCTTTCTCTTGGTCTTGTGGATTTCATTGTTAGTCTTCATATTCTGATTGATTCATTGGACAACTGGCTCTGATGCTATTTTGAAGCAAGTAAGGTAACAAGCCCTTATCGAAACTTTTACTGTGCATATGACCACTTGTGGGGACAATTACATTGCATAAAAAGAATTTTACCGATTCTTCTATTTTGAGAACACTTGGAAAAATTTTTAATATTTTCATATTTAAAATTCATAAGGAGAACCAATTATCTGGCAACCAAATACATACATGAGGTTCTGGAATATTGGGACTTTTTGGTGGAAATATCGTATCAACCTAAAATAACAGAGAGTGGCTCTCAAATGAGTTTAATCACTTTGGGATAGGTCGACATGGTGTGACTGTAAATGTGATGCATGAAGAGCACAGAATAATTCTCTAGCATTCTTGCCATGGACACATGGCTTAGGTCTGGTCATAAGGAAACAATGGTAGACCATGTTTAGGGTCGTCTTACAGGATAAAAGTTATGTATTCTTTAGACTGTCGAGCATATAAGTCAGGAAAACACTAAAGAACTTTTCTAGACTGAAGGAAACTGGTGAGATATGATAAATAAAAGCAATGTGTGCTTGTGATAGGATTCTAGACTAGAAAGGAAAAGGAGCTACTATTAAGACAGATGGCAAAATGTGAATGGTGTCTGAGAACTGAATGGTTGTACTGTAGCAGTGTTTATTTCCTGACTGGAGGAGTATATGGTAGTAACATAAGAAGGTACCGTTGTTTTAGGTGAAAAGGAGTTATACACTGCAGTATTTAAAGGTGATAGGTCAACACATACCTCTCTAAAGAAAGGAATTAAAAGAGAAATAGGGAAAATGCAGTAAAATTTAACAATTCAAGAACCTGTGTGAAGGGCATGCAAATGTTCTTTGTACTTTTCTTACAACTTTTTCTGTAGGTTTGAATTTCGAAATAAAAAATATTTTACAAAAATATTTTTTAAATTATAAAAAAAACAAATAAATGTATATGGGAATAAATTATGGATTATCATCTGGAAATATCCATGACATGGCATCCCATGGAAGGCCATAGGGACAGCCAGGGAGGCACAGGAAGGCAAGGGTTTTTAAAGACAAAAAGTGGAAGGTTGCATAAGTTATTTTGAAGTCATTATCCTTGGCTACAAGAATCAATGAGAAGATTGGCGTCAATCCAAGGTTGAAAAGGCAGTTGCTGGGCAGATGTCCTGGCAGAAGTATTCCTTGTGAAAGTTTGTCATGGCCTTCATACATGGTCATGGTTTTGAAGAGTCCTTGTAGTAGTTTTTATCATAGGTATGTGAGTGTGAGAGCCTTCCATTCTAGCCTCCCAACTCCATTTTGTTAGACTTTGGCATAAGTGACTTCATTATCAGTCGACAACTGTTGCATTTGTCCCTTTTGATCAAAGTCTTTCTCTAAAAGCATCACTGATAATTCTGTAGTTAGATTTTAATTGTCTCTCAATGCTGGGATGGACTTGTCCTGATTGGTCTTGTTCCATGTCATGGGGAAGAGATTGGCAACTAGGAGTCAGTGGTAAAACCCTCTTAGCTACATTGTAGCAACAAGAGGGTTTGAAGAGAGTGGCTCTCAGGCTAAGTTTTCCTGGAGTTCATTGTTAAATTCAATTTTGTCCATTTTATAGATGTGGGAAGTGCACCTTTGAAAGGCTGGATCGGCATTATTCTGTTAGGAGGTGTGATTGTATAGAAATTTGACAGGCAACAGGTACAAAGTTTTAAAAGAATCATGCAGAGTAAAAACAGCAATATGGCAACCCCAGTTTATATGACTATCCTCAGCTGTGAACCTAGGCCTGAAGGCAGTAGCCAACTAAACAATCAAAAGATAGTGGGGGAAAATTGGATTGAGGGAACCTAGAAGAATTCAAGGTTCAGTCTAGATTGTAGGTAGACAATAAAAACTTGAAAACAATGAACAGGGGTACAATGTGATAGCCAGTGTAAGATAGTTTTTTTTTTGGAGATGGAGCCTCGCCCTGCTGTCACCCAGGCTGGAGTGCAGTGGTGCAGCTCACTGCAACCTCTGCCTCCAGGGTTCAAGCAATTTTCCTGCCTCAGCTTCCTGAGTAGCTGGGACTACAGGCACCCATCATCACACCCAGCTAACTTTTTGTATTTTTAGTAGAGACAGGGTTTCACCATATTGGCCAGGCTGGTCTTGAACTCCTGACCTTGTGATCTGCCCACCTTGGCCTCCAAAGTGTAATCCAAAGTGCTTGGATTACAGGCATGAGCCACAGAAACATAATTGTTTTCTCTAGTTACTCCTATTTTTACCAAAGATAATCAAAGTAAGCCCAACTTGTTTATAACAAGTTTAGCTTCATCAGATTTGGCCTTATTTTTCATATAAGTGCACCAAAGATGTCAACTGACTACATAGGAATATGAGACTTAAAATCTCTCAAGGGCAGAAAGACAAACCAAGCTGACTTTAGATTCTGCCTGTAGTACCTACAGACAATTTAAATGTAGTATAACATCTCATTCAAAACCTTGTTAATATAACCAATTGTATCCTGTTGTAAGAAACACAGATTTTTCTTGTATAATTTGCATACAAAATTACGTATATTAATGAGAATTTTTTAACTCTTAGTAATCTTAATTTGTAATAAAAAACCTAAAAAGTAAAGCAAATTTATTTTCCTTGTGCATTCTCCTCAGATTGAATTTATAGTTTTATGATCTTAAAAATATAGCAGACATATATAAACCTATCTAACCAGCAAACCCAGGTTAAAAAAAAAGTATGCAGACAAATCTGAAGACATTCTATTTTATTTTTATCAATAATTAAAAAACAGCTTATTTATCAAAGATCTCCCCAGGTCCCATGAACTTGAAATATATTTAATTATCACGTTTCTAGAAGCTTTAGGTATGCTCATTTATCTCTGAACCAATTTAAATAAAGCATTTTACTAATATTAGTATGAAAGACACTTAAGATTTTTCATTTGCTCAATTTTCAAATGTCAAAAACTATGCCAATAAGAAAAGTGGTCAGAGGAAGCAGGGCATATAGTTCACAGGAATTTGAAAAAAAAAAAAAAGTGTTTTAGTTAACTGAGAAGCTCCCTTGGGAGAAGCAGGAACCAACACAGAAACAGAGAGAGCTAAAAAAAATTACAGCCTAAATATCAGCTGACTTCTAACCAGAGATTTCTGAAAAACAAATTCTTTTCAAATATCTTATCAAGTTTAGCCAGAAGAAACAGCAACTATTCCTGAAAGTATTAAACATTTTTTAAAGTCAATTCTTCTCATAGGTTCCAACAGGACAGTTGATTAGAATGTGAGCTCTAAAAAAAAAAAAAACTTTTAGATACAAAATTCCAAATCTCCAAAGGTATGCCTACTTCAATTTCAATTCAAAACCAATAAGCCCTCTATGGCTTAACAATGGAAGAGGTGTTCTCAAGAGGGTACAAAAGAGTCCCTCTCAAGATCCAAAATTTCTCCCACAGAGAGAGTACTCTAAGAGAGAAAAGAACTTCATTGCTAAGGAGGCAACAAAAGTTGAGAAAATTAAGATAAATTCTCCTTATCATGAATAATGCAAAAGACAGAAAAAAACAACCAAACAAAAAACCAAGAACTATTTCTGGGAGGCTGTGGGTCAATAGTCAATGAGCACTCAAAACCACATTTACAAAAGTCACAATTCAAAGAACAAATTATTACAAATGCTTTTCTTTTCTACCAATCCACTTTTAGAAAAAAAAAAAGGGACAAAGAAATATCTTCCTCTCTCAACTAGACAATACAGATATAGATCTAAGAAAGCTCACCTTGATAAGAATTTCTACTTTCTGCTGGGTTTTGTCATATCTCTCAGGATCCCACCCACAGGCTCCAAAGTGAATGTGCATCCCAATCTTTAGGGTCTTAGCTGAGTCTAAGAATTCAATTAACATAAGATAGTTTAACAAGAGAAATGCACAAGTCTTACATAGCATGGAAACATAAGGAAATGAAGAAACAAAAAACAACTGCTGTGAACGATGTTTTCTCTGATCACAGATTCAAGGATGAAACAGTTTCTGCAAGAGAAAAGGCCCATCACGTGAAAAAATACGACTCAAAATTCATAGAAAAGAAGTTGACAAATTGTTAGTCTTGGGTAACTTTGATTTGTAACATGTCAATGCAGCTGAGAATTGTTCTCCATTCAGCAGTCCAAAGACCCCCTCATTGCAGCAGAGGTACTCCTAAATATTGGCAAATGAAGAGTTGATGTTTTTCAAACTATTTCCCTACAAGACTCAACTGTAATTTTGGAAGACACAATATGGATTTTAATTTTTTATGGGCTCTAACTTGATACTTGTGCGTTAAGAATGGACAATTTTATGTCTGCACAAAAGTCATCTCACTGGGTCAGCTCCAAAACTCCTTGGTAATATCAATAATGCTACCATTAAAATTACACAACATGTATTAGGTGCTTGGTATGTGCTAGACAATGTTCTAGGGCTTTATAACTATTCGTCATTTAATCCTTAAAACAATTTAATGAGATAGGTATTATCTTCATTTTACAGATAGGCAACCTGAGCTTCCTGAACCCAAGTATTCTGGCTCCAGAATCTGTATAAGTTTAAACACTAAGCTATCTGCCTCTTAGAAACATTTTTCACAGCATGGATACATTTACACTATCTAATAGGCACACCCAGTGGCTGACCTCAGCTGAAACCCTCCAAAAGCTCCCCTTCTTTTCTAACGAATGACATCTATGTGCCCCTGCAGAGAGCCAAACCTCCTCTTATTCCTTGGGTCTAATTTTCCTGAACTCACTCAGAGGTCTTGTTCCTCTAATTTTCCTCTCATATGTTGTCATTTTCTCATACTCATATTAAATATTGTCACCTGGTCAACTAATTTCTTTATTTTCATGGAAAATGTTACTATCTGAAATGTAATTATACAATGATATTTATCAGCTTGCTTATTGTTTGCCTCATTCAGTAGATTATAACCTCCATAAAACAAGGCTTCTTGCTCAGAGTTATTCCCTGGGTGTCTAGAACAGTGTCTTGCATACACTAGAAGAAAAATAAACATTTCAGAATAAATTACTGAATGAGGAGATAAATGAATAGATCCTGCTGTTTCCACATCTTTTCATTGCTATCAGAAAAATCATCTGAAATAAGCCCTGGCTTGTACTAAACACATTTTTTGTACTCTGCATATAACATTTTTATTTTAATGTATGTTTGTATATTCTATTAATTCATTAGACACCATAACAGCTATATATGCCTATTACTATTTAACGTACATGAACCATCAACTCTATTGTATTACTCCACTTGTCCCTATGAATTTGTCACATATGCCCAAATAGTTAGATCCAGGCTCTCCAATGTCCCCTGCACCCAGTTGAACAACACGCTGGTTTCCTTGCTCTCTTTCCATTATCTTTGAAACCACTTTAAATTCAGGTTTTATTATCTACATTGGGGTAAGCCCAAAGGTTTGTAATAAACAAATTCACAAATCTATGATGTACCATGCCTTTTTAAAAATCTCACTATTCTAACCTCTCAAACCTGCTTAACAATTATATACATCCCTAAATGTAGCTTTGTGCCCCTTTCTTCCTCAGACTACAAAAGCAATTACGCTTTTAAAACTCTACGGCAAAAAAATAATCACGATAAACAGGATGAAATGTCATTGTGAATGGCAAGCTCTTCCCAAGCTGCCAGGAGCAAGCTTTTGAAGACATCAGTATTCACAAGACAAACCCCAATTTGCTGAGTCCACCAACAGGTTGCATAGTTCTCCCTACCACATTGACAAATACAATTGTTGAGGCTGCTGTGCAATAATAATGAAAGCTTGAAAAGAGGCTGGGAGAAGGCTGTATTGATAGTATTTGGAATTTGGAATTTATTGCCTTCCAATAAAAATCTCTGGCTCTGCCTGCAAAGTCACAGCTGACAAAGTCATGTTGTCCCATATGGCTTTACTCTGTGAAGCCTCATTGAGTGTCATCCCAAGAGTGGCAGAGAGAGTTCTGCCTTTCTCTCCTGTTCTACAGAAAAATGGTGTCGTGATTTATAAGGAAAGATGTGCCTGTCTATTACTTTGGATCTGTTCAAGAGCCATTTAGAAAATATCAGGACAGCAAAGCATCCGTGCACTAGACAGAAGCATCTGGGGTATTTCTTTTAAATTTATGTTTCCACTTGAATGGAAAGCATTATTTCTAAACGCTGTCTCTCTCTCTGATAGGAGAGTCAGTAGCAGGACCTCAGGACTCTGAATGTCAGGGTGCTCATAAACGGAGCCCAGTAAGGAGAAGATTCCATCTCTCCCCAGCCCAGCAGGTTCTAGACTCAAATGATACAGAAAGGCTAATGGGAAGCATGAAAAACAGAGACACTCATCTGTCACCCATTAAGTGGTAGTGAAGCCCTGACGATGAGTTCAGGCTGCCAAGAGCATTGGACTTGCTATTCTCTTCCCAGAAGTGTTCACACCTTGAAGGTGAGAATTTGTTTACAGAAAGAATACGGCTTCTCTCTCTAAACATCTTATTGTACTGTACTCACCCTTCTTCTTGTGATTGAGAAAGGAATGGCACTGGGTGGTCGCAGGAGGATGGAGAAAACCAAACAACTAAAACAAGAACCAGGCAAAGAAATCACAGAATAACAGAAAACCCAAAATAAGGGAGAGAAAATGGCCAACACTTCAGTTAAGGTGACATGTCCATGACTCTTCAGGCAAATCCAAGCAAGAGAGAAAGGCAGCAGTAACCACGGTCTCCATCATCCCCTCCTTTTCCAGAATACCTAATTATTTAGGTATTCTTCAATACTGACCATGTGTCAACTCACTACTGCAACTCCGAAAGAGAAAGAAACACGCTCACTCTTAGGCAGTGACATGACTCAATATTCCAGTACTCAGAAGTATTCGATGGCTGCAATACGTATCTTCAGAAACCAGTGCAGCAACTTTCATCCTATGTTCCCCAGGGATCAAGGGCCCAGGAGGCTTCCTTCTAGGCTGCCTTATGGACAGGAGCTCATCACAGAGGTATGGCTCAGGAGGCTCCTTCGTTCCAACTCTCTCCCTCTGAGCAACCATTTCATATGATTTATATATTAGGGCTCTAGAGTATAGTAGTCCCCCCTTGTCCATGGTTTCACTTGCAGTGGTTTCTGTTACCAACTGTCAATCACAGCTCAAACATATTAAATGGAATTATCCAGAAACAAGCAATTCATAAACATTGAGTTGTGATTGTAGTGAGTAGTGTAATGAAATCTTGCTCTGCCGTGCTGCATCCTACCCAGGATGTGACTCATCCCTTCATCCAGTGTCTCCACACCACACATACCCCTGCCCATGGGTCCCTTAGTAGCCATATGAGTGATCAGATCAGCTGACGAGGCTTCACACTGCTTGTGTTCAAGTCACTATTATTTTACCTCATAATGGCCCCAAAGCAGAAGAGTAGTGATGCTGGCAATTTGGAGATGCCAAAGAAGCTGTAAAGTGCTCTGTTTAAGTGAAAAGTTGGGAGTTCTTGACTTAAGAAACAAAAATTGTGGACTGAGTTTGCTAAGATCTACAGTAAGAATGAACCTTCTACCTACAAAATTGTGAGGAAGGAAAAAGAAGTTTGTGCTAGTTTTGTTGTAGCACCTCAACCTGGAAAAGTTTTGGCCAGGGTGTGTGCTAAGTGCTTAAGATGGAAAAGGCATTCAATTTGTGGACGAACAGAAAATGTGCTTCAATTGACAGCAACATGTTGCACTGAAAAGCATTGAACCTGAACGAAGATTTCAGCAGGAAATTCCCTGAAAAGAGTGGTGCCTTTGACTGCAAGTGAGGGATGGTTACATAGATTCAGGAAGAGGGAAGGTCACTGGTAGCCCACTGCCTGCATCATTCACCTGGCTTCCTCTCCTCATATAGGCATTGCACCATCTCACATCAACAGGTTGCCAGAGGGCTCGCGAGGGTCTCCAGATGCCAGGGACACCCCAGCCCCAGCCAGTGTCCATGTTCTGGACACCATCATGAGAAAGAATTCAGGGAGGAATCAGAATGAAGTGAAAGGCAAGAAGCTTTTATCACAAAGGGGAAGTTCACACTTAAGAGAGAAGTGCAGACATGCTGGCGAGAAAGTCGTGCCCAACAGACTTTGGGTTTTTAATTTTATGGGTGTTTCTTTAGAGGGTGGAATAATTATTAAGTGTTCTGGAAAAGAGGGGATTGGGGGAACTATGGTTACCGCCCCCTTTCTCACTTGGGTTCGCCTAAAGAGTCAAGGACATGTCACCCTGATGGCAGCTTTTGCCGTTTTCTCTCGCTCATTTTGGATTTTCTGTTACCCTGTGATTTCTTTGTCTTGCTCCTGTTTTAGCTGTTATTGGGATTTTTCCATCCTCCTGTGACCACCCAGTGCCATTCCTATCTCAATCACAAGGGTGAATACAGTACCATAAGATATTTAGAGAGAGAAGCTATATTTGTAAAGCTTTGTTGTAGTTTATTGTTCTAATTGTTCTATTTTAGCTATTGTTAATCTCTTACTGTGCTTAATTTATAAGTTAAACTTCATCATAGATAAGAATAGGAAAAATATAGTATGCATACAATTTGGTACTAGCTGTGGTTTCAGTCACCCAGTGGGGGCCTTGGAACATGTTCCCCGCAGATAAGGGGGGAAATACCATGCAGTATTTTATTGTTGTTGTTTTCACATGAAAACTACTATCTGGTAATTTGTACAGGTACTAGTAAAATCTTAACCCTTTATATGCACACTACCTTGTTTACCTCAAGGAGCTCTGTGGAGTTGAATATATTTAGCTATATGGACAACTGTGAGATCTTAAGAGGAAACACACTATTGAAAATATTTATGTGATTTTTGTTACATCAGACACTGTGTTTTGTTCCTGTGCTAAGTATACAGTTAGAATTGAATAAAGACAACCGGAATTCTTGAAACAGACTGGGTTATCTTAGACATTAACTTCATGGAGAAAGGATACATTTGGTAACATGGAATGTTACCGGTCAGCAAGTCAGTTACCTGGAGGTAAACTGAAAGGATCTGATGCCCTGTACAGTCATCTCTAAGTCAAGCACTTGGAAGTCAAGTCAGGTCTTCACCACAAGCAGGGCATGTCCAACACCATAGCCTGGTCCCCGGAGTCCTGATCCCAGTGGGAGTTCCAGGCGTGGCTGGCTTTGGGTCTTGGAAACTTTTCCGTTTCTTATCCTACCTGTCTTTCTACTTCTTTTAGGCCTCCTTTATGGACTGTCTTCCCTGCTGCCTGTAAAAGATTGGTATTGTCCACCAGGCAGAAAGGGTGGACAGGGTTTAGCTAGATACAGGAGCATCTTTTATCCACAGCTGTAAGTGTTTGGAGCCCTGAAGGAAAATTCCAAGGCCTGACTCAGAGACATGGGTCCAAATGAGGACCTAGGAGTCTGCCTGTAAGGCCGGGAAAGGCGGATGAGTGAAATGAAAGCAAGGAGAAAGAGCAGGGACGGTGGGCACCTGTATGAACTGGAGTATTCAAAAGAGCTCTCCAGAGAAACAACCAATAGGCTCTGTTTCTACATCCCACAGTCTGTAAGCTACACACCTGAGGATCATCCTAGGTGCTTTCCCCTGAACTCCCAAGTCAAATTGATTAGGTCCCATTAATATTACCCTCCATATACCTCCAGTCCCACTGCTCTTCTCAAGGTCTATTATGAGTATGTCAGTCTAGCTCCTTTTTTCTTGCCTCCGCTCTTACAATAGCTCCCAACTTATTTCACATTTCTCCTTTCAATTCATCTTTTTCTCTTCCACCAAATTTTTCATGCAATTTTCATATCACTGCCTCAATTCACGACAGCCAACAATACCATTGTAACTTCCAGGATAAACACGAAACCATTTCCACGGCACAGAGAGCCCTCTGTGGTCAGGAACCTCAGCTTCACGCCCTGACACGTGCCACACTGCATCATGCATACATCTATCCCAAATGTACACGTGGTTTTCAATCCAGTGTTCTGATTCACACACTTGTGTCTTTGCCTAGGCTATTGACACTATTTCCTCACCAGTGTTCTTCTGCGTTCCTCACACAGGTCCACCTGGTTCATTCCTACCAATTCTCTAAGAGCCAGCATAGGCAGCATCCTGTGTGGAAACTCTACCATCTGGCAAAGCTGATCTTTGCTATTTTTCCTGCTGTTGCTCCTAATGCATGTCTCTCTCAGAGCATTTATCTCATTTTATCACAAGCATTTTATGTGTATCTTACATCTTTGCCACTAAGCACTTCGAACAATCCTTGTCACAAAGTACATGCTCATTAAATGCACGCTGATTTAGTAAATCAATCAATACACTAATCAGTGTTGGTATCCCAAAGCATACTCATAATGCCTTTAAACTGATACCTAATAAAATTTTGTTCACTTTGAAATTGATCATTGTAGGATGTAATTCATTTTGAAATTCCTTAGGTACCTTAAATATCTTTCCCTCATTTTCTCCTTCCAGTTTTTAAAGCTGTATCTAGAATATAGTCTCAATATAATTCATTTACTACAAACTTATTTCACTAAATTAGAAGATTAGGTATAAAATATTATTACTATAGTTATTATTTAGAAACAAACTAAATAAAGTATTTGAGCAGGCTTTATTTTATGTATACTACTCCCCATCCCTGCATAAGAACTTTTAAAATCAACTTTCTAGGTCGGGTACAGTGACTCATGTCTGTAATCCCAGCACTTTGGGATGCCAAGGCTGTCAGATCACCTGAGGTCAGGAGTTTGAGACCAGTCTGGCCAACATGGTGAAATCCTGTCTCTACTAAAAATACAAAATTAGCTGGGCATGGTGGCACATGCCTATAATCTCAGCTACCTGGGAGGCTGAGGCAGGAGGATCACTTGAACCTGGGAGGCAGAGGTTGCAATGAGCTGAAATGGCATCATTGCACTCCAGCCTGGGCAAAAAGAGCAAAACTCCATCTCAAAAAAACTAAAACTAAAAAATAATAAAATCAACTTTTTAAATTGTTTATAAAACTTGGTAATAAAGTATCAGGTAACAACTTATATTGGGAAATTTAGCTGCTTATTCCACTGCAACAGGACAGCAAACTTTACTGTGAAAAGTGAGAGGGTAAATATTTTAGTCTTTGTAGGCCATATCACATATTATCCCTGTTCAATATGCTTGTGTTTATGTGTGTGTGTGTGTGTGTGCGTGCGCGTGCATTCCTGCCTGAGCTCTATAACCCTTAAAAGGTGTAAAAAAATCGACCAAGCATGGTGGCTCACGCCGGTAATCCCAGCACTGTGGGAGGCCTAGGCAGGGGGATCACAAGGTCAGGAGTTCGAGACCAGCCTGGTCAACATGGTGAAGCCCCGTGTCTACTAAAAAAATACAAAAAAGGCCAGGCACGGTTGCTCATGTCTGTAATCCCAGCACTTTTGGAGGCCGAGGCGGGTGGATCACGAGGTCAGGAGATTGAGACCATCCTGGCTAACATGGTGAAACCCCGTCTCTACTAAAAATACAAAAAATTAGCTGGGTATAGTGGTGGGCGCCTGTAGTCCCAGCTACTAGGGAGGCTGAGGCAAGAGAATGGCGTGAACCTGGGAGGCGGAGCTTGCAGTGAGCCGAGATTGCACCACTGCACTCCAGCCTGGGCGACAGAGCAAGACTCCGTCTCAAAAAAAAAAAAAAAAAAAAAAAAATTAGCCGGGCATGGTGGTGTACGCCTGTAATCCCAGCTACTCCGGAGGCTGAGGCAGGAGAATTGCTTGAACCCGGGAGGCGGAGGTTGCAGTGAGCAGAGATCACGCCACTGCACTCCAGCCTGGGCGACAGAGCAAGACTCTGTCCCCTCCCGTGCTGCCAAAAAAAAAAGTGTAAAAATTATTCTTAGCTTGCAGGCTGTTAAAAACTATATATATATTGACCAGAAATGATTTTACCCACAAGGCATGTTTTCTTGATCTTTGTTCTATAACAGTTTTTTGTATTCCACTAATTATTTCGTTTTAATCCATTTTTATCAAGTTAATTTTTGGTGAGTATTAAATAGTCCATTCTTACATGCACATCAAGTAATGTGAATTCAATTAAATTATTTGAGTCTCAACAATCATTAATTAATGTACAACTTTCCATATTTATTCTACTATTAAAAGCTTCCAAAGGTAAAATCAGCAAGCTGAAGGGGAAGATGTAGTCTCCATGAACCCCAGTTTTTAAATGTAAGAGATTTGGGGAAAAGAGGAATTATATATCTGAAGTGGTCAACACACATTTCTTATTCACCATAAAATATCTCTATCTTCCTTCCCAAATGTTCCTTTGTTACCTAAAATTGCACTGAAATTAAAAAACAATGAAAGAAGATCAAGTTTTCTGGAGGAGACAGAATTCATTTGAGTGTCCTATGACACACTGTGATGGAGACCTGCAGGTGATAGATGAATGTCACAATCTTTAGACAAAAGAGTGCTGTCACTGAAGATATTATCTTGGGAATCATAAGATAGAAGTGGTATTTTAAACCAAGAGAGTAAATGACCCAGAAAAAGGTGTAAGAGGAAAAGGAAAAGAGTAAGCATGAAGACAATCTTGGAAGAATATGTGAGTGCTCTATTTTTGGCTCTGCCATGCAAGATGTCACCCAGAATGCAGTAAGACAGTCATGGAGGCAATGACTTGCTCTCCACAATTAGGAAAACTCAACTGGCCCATGTGTCTCCAGTATACACTCTAAAAGGCCGATTAGTAAGGGGAATGTGAAAGTAGGAGCAAAATCATCCAACATTTGTTTATCTAAATGTCACTGGCATTTAAGAAAGCTGAATGAAATGACAACTGCTATTCTCTGTGGACACCTATTGCAAAGAAGTTTTAGTTTATCTAAATAGAATGTCACTGGTTAATTATATTGCTTTGTGTCCACTTATAGCTATGCACAATATGCAAAATAAACATTCATTGAATAAGAGTACTACACTTTGATTTCTACCGGTACCATGAGAACTGGTTCAGCTCTTTGTTTTCTGTTTTTTCTTTTTGTGGCCATATAAAAATACAACTGGTAGTCTTCAAGTAATTTTTATTATGATTCTCTATACAGTGGTTTCTTTTACACCCAAGTCAATGTTCTTCATAATCACTAGTTGTTAATAACTAATTGTTAACTTTTTGATGTTCTCCAGGGTTAGCTGCTTTTGCCACCTTAGTAGGCACAGTTCAAAAATATAGAGTATAAAGTATATTTTAAAGAAACAATTGTTTAATGGAGAATTACCTAAATAGATTTTTTATAATTGCTAAACTCACACCTTTTCCAACAGTGTATTTTATTCAGGCCTGAAAGAATGCTTCAGGTTAAGACTGAATGAAAATGTAAGAGGTGATTCGATTCATGTTCATCTTTGACCAAAGCTGACAATTTCACAATTAAAATTTGAATCTGTCTTTGCTTTCAAGTTTAGTCCTAATACTGCATAATTTTGTAGGCTAGCTTTTTTTTCCCTTTCAAACTACAAAATGGAATGTTGGCACGCAAAGGTCACCTCAGCCAGCCAGTTTTTCACAAAACATGGTGCAGTGACATTTGAATTCAACCTCGTGTCTACTGAGCTGCCCACCAGACTTACTTTGACAGATCTGAGTATGATGGATGCAGATTTCCATCCAAAAGGTTTGGCTAGGCCTCAGCAGTAATATAACCTTTCTTAAAGGTTATTTTTAACCACTTGCTAAAAATTCCTTGAGGAAGAAAAAGTGACATGCCCTTTAGTGAAATGAATACAATAATATACCTACAATTGATACTGCTGCAGTAGAGTTTGGCCAATTGCCGGAGTGAGAACCTACTCTTTAATAACCAGGGGCTGTCCAGTCCTGGCCCAGCACTTGAATGAGACTATGTGGAAACTAAGCCTAACTCTAATTCTGAAACAAAGAAAAAGGGGGAGGGGGGACAAAAAAAATCCTCTAAAGTAGTTCTTGAAAATCTCTCTATTATATTGTCAATTAACTCTGATACTGTTTTTATAAAGTCAAATCAAATATAATGCAATGGATTTATTCATTAGGAATACAATTGACTCAGTGAAGGTTAATCTAACAGTTAAACAATGTTTGCTTCTATTTTCAGAAGATTTTAATATGACTCCATCTCTGAAAAATAAAGCAGAAGAAGTACTGCAATCAGTACATTGACTGGACCAACAAAATTAGCAGCACTCCATTTGAGATAATAACTCAAAATTATTTCCTAAATAAGACTCCATGTACTTTTACAATTTATTACTAAGAAAACAAAAAAAGATTGTACAAATATAATTAATCTTCTGACTCACAGAATTTTGGTAATGCAGATTTCATTCTGGCAGCATCAAAGCCAATGCATTGCCATTTTTAATTCACAAGTAAAAAATGTATTATTCCAGGTTTCTCTAGTTATTAAGGTAATAAGAGTAATTAACAGCACCCTGCTGGCTACACATGGCTTGGACTGTGTGTTTCTGGGTTTGGGTAAATGGGTGGCACTGATCAAAGCCTTCTTCCTGAATCCCTGTTGCCTCACATTGTGGTAGCTGTGGCTATAGAGAATCCCCAAAGACAACTTTGGAAAAGACATAAGTATCTGGGAAGATTTTGCCCACTCTTTCACAGCAGAACTCGAAACCTAAGTGATGGCCCTATGGCAATGCTCAGAGAGAGACATAAACAGTGCAAAGTGAAACAATATCATTTTTTTCTGAGATTTAAGGTAATGCCTTCATCTAATAGTCATTTAAATTTTTCAATATTTCTACTCTAAAAAGTAAATCTATTTCATTCATTTCATTTTTAGAAAAACATTAGGTGTAATTTGTTTGTTATTTTACATAAAAAAAGAATATTCCTTCAAGCCATTTAGGTAGTGTAAAAAGCTAGAAGATGAAATGCCCATGTTTTGAGATACTCATGACTCAAAAAAAAAAAAAAAACAAAACCCTACTACACTCTTTTCCTTAAGCTACTTATGCAAATGTTAAATTTTTAAAAATAAATCTGTTTGCTATTAGCGTCCATGAAGATGCTAAGCTTAGGTCCACCTCAGGAAAATTATTGTAAAACACATGATGTGTGAAAACCTAATGTTTCAGTTTTTAAATCAGTGCTCCCAGCTTTATTGCTTACACAATGATATCTCAAAGAAAAGTATATAAAGGCAGAAGCCCCTCATTGGAGGTTAAGTTAGTTTCCTGCCTCATTCTTTAGCTGTATGAATGTAGAACATTCAACAATCAGGATGGGGTGGGTGTCTGACATGTTTTCACATATGGAGATGCAGTGTGAGTAAACTTCTCATTTTATGGATTTTTCTAAAAAGCACAGAGCATGACTTCAAATGCATTAAACTCTGTTAACATGACTGTTGGGATGTCCCCACTGGCCCACGAGCATTAAGAGATGTTGGTGAGCTTAGGGCTCTGACGATTCCCACATGCACAGCATTGCCAGAGGGCATAAATACCCCTGACTCCAAACTGATAAGTTCTGACTGTATAGCTGATGTGTCTTCCAAGTATGAAAATTATTTTAGGTCCAAGAAACCTAGGCACTCAAGAAATGAGTTGGATTAAAATACTTCCAAAAATAACATTTTAATAAATATTATATTTAAAATCTTTAAGGTAAAACTTTGTAGATTTTGATGTAGTATAAAATTATTTATTTTGTATATTAAAATTTCCCCATTTGGCATTCAACCTTACAGGATTTATGATAGATATAGGCGGATAGATGGGTGGTGGATAGAATGATTGGATGGTGAATACCTCATATATATAAGGCAGGATATTGTCTGAAGTGAAAATGCCAGGCCCTTCTTCTCAAGGGTGAGACTTGAAATAGCAGGAGAATGATGAAGGCAGAAACGTTTTCTCGAGGGAAAATCTTACAACTTTAAGCCTTTGTTAGAAGAGACCCTTCTTCATCATGGACTATTAGCCAATGAAGAGTTCTAGACAAAACTTTCTAAGGGACAGGATGGCACAAAAAATAAAATTCATTGAGAAAAGATGGGAAATTAGTTTGGAGAACGGGGAGGAGCCCAAATATTTCAGTCTCTTTTGTAACGCAGCAATCTGAAGAAAATTGAAGTTCGTGATAGGGGATCCTATTTGCATTTTAGGGAGATGTTAGCAGTGATACCAAGAAAATTTAGACACAAAATGCTGAAACATTGTGCAGAGATAACAGTGAAAATGGATAGTAAGGGACAGATCTAAAGGACAATCGTTAAGTCCAATGGAAGGTCTTGATGGATGATTGAAGGAAAGGGAGAAAGGGATGGAGGAGGGGAAGGAGTCGATGAGGAGGAGTACAGCCAGAGTGGGAAGCTGGGTGCACAGTGAGATCTTGCCTGAGTGAATTCAGGAGAAAGGACAAGAAATTTAGCTGGAGGGGAGGCAGTTTGTATAATTTAGAAAGTGCTAATATTGAAGTCGCTGTGAAATATTCAAGCAAAGAAATGTCATATAAATTTTTGGAAATCTAGATCTGCCATTTCAGAGAGAAGCTGCTGTTGTATATTTATGAGGCACCCGCAAAGTCAACAGCCTGAAGAATGGGTGAAGAGAAAAAGGGATCATTAATATTTAAAGCATCAGTGAGGGAAGCTAATCCAAAAAAGGGGAGCAAAAAGGATTGTCAGAATCCTATTAGAGGGGGCAGGTTAGGCTGGTGCTCTGGAAGCCCAAGGAGAAGCAGGTGTCTAAGAAATGGGAGAGAAAATATTACATCAAATGTTACAGAAAACGATTATTAGTGTAGCCAAAAAACAGTGGCATACACTTTGCCAAATAAAAAGTCCACATTATCAAAGAAGGCAGCATTAATATGTTTAGGAAGAAAAGTTTGTGATAGGCCAGAGAGTGGATGAGAGCAGTTGAAAGAGTGGCTTCTAGCAATTCATTCATTCATTCAGTGATTCCACACATATCTACTGATCACCTACTGCATGCCACATACTGTTAAAGACATTAGAGATATTGCAGTGGATAAAGTCAGCCCCTCTCTTTCTTGTATCCTTGTGGGGAGGAATCCTAAATTGAGGCGTTTGGAGAGAATTTCATAAGTTTCATCATGAGAAGAAGGAAGAAGGCATTGCTTGAACAGGGAGGTGTGGTGAAGAGGAGGCATTTTAGGATGAGGGAAATGAGTGCATATAGGGCCTAAAGGAAGAAAAGATAGAAAATGGAGAAGGGATCCCATAAGGAACCTAAGAATAAACAGAAGCCTAGTGACTGAGGGAGTGACAGCTGTTCCCTCCCCACCCATGACAAACGTGCGCACGGCTCTCATGATCCTCTACCTGCAGTCACAGAAATTCCCAAATACACAAGGGCTCTGGGATCTCAGGGAGGACACTGTAGGTGTCCTGTAATCCTAACGTTGTTGAGTGGGAGAGCAGCCTGGAAAGATACTAGAGGTCTGCATGATGGGCTGCCACACACCTCAGGAAAGAAAGAGTATTCTTGCACTCAGGGAGAGCCCACATATCCTGCCTCAGTTGACCCACGTCTTCAGAAGCAGACACTATCACTGGGCCCTGAATCTCACACTGAAGGAAACCACATCCCAGAAAGCATCCACAGTTTAATTTTAAAGCCCTTCATTGGAATTTCAAGCACAGAGTTTAGCTTATGGACGAAAACGAAATCTTGAACTGATTTGAATGGACTAGAAAACTCTGATTAGCGATAACCACTACACAAGCAGGCGACAAGTGAGTTAGCCAGATTGTATGTGAACTTCTGTTTTTGGTACCTTATCATAAACAGACATATTTTGCTGCTGTTCTCAGAGCAGTTGCGTTAATTACGCTCCCTCATACGCTGTGCATTGTGTTCAGCAGTGGTGGCTAGATTTCTCCTTTCTTGTCTAGCTTTGTTTGTATTCTCTTGTCTGTGTCTTCATCTCAATTCCTCTCTCTTGCAATAGACATCTACCTCCTCTAATAATGTGTTTGAAATAGATCCTCCAATATGCATGTGTCCTTGTAAGATATGTAGTGTTGTTTGTTTTTAATTTACATAAGTAATATTGTACGAGAAATTCCCTGCTGTTTCTTACCTTTTCATCTCAGCACTATGTTTTTAAAATCCATCCATGTTGCTGAATGTACAGTCTGCCACTACAATGCAAATTACCTCAGATATAAACGTAAAGAGGGGAATGATGTCAAGATAACAAAGAATTTACATTGCTTCATAAGCAATTTTCCCAGCTTTCTCGTTTATGGCCATCAAATAGGTGCTACTGAGCACAAAATATACAAAACCAGCTGAAAGACACAAGCACTGAAGACCACAGTAATGTTCTCAACATCCACATACCTCACGTGCTTCCTCGTCTTGGCTTAACCACCTACTCCATGGGCACGTTGATAGGTGCTTCTCTTCAATCTTTGTGCCTTTTATTCCATCTCCAAATTCAGCAGGCTAAGCACTCATACTCTCTTCCACCATTTTACATTCAATTTTTAAGATAAATCTTTCTTTTTTTTTTTTTTTTTTTTTTTGAGGCAGAGTCTTGCTCTGTTGCTCAGGCTGGAGTGCAGTGGCGCGATCTTGGCTCACTGCAAGATCCACCTCCCGGGTTCACAAGATAAATCCTTATGTGGACCTTAATAGTTTTGTATGTATTCAAAATTTGATGTTTCTTTTTAACAGTAAATACAACACGTATAGTTGTACAAACTGGGAGGCAAAATCTGCAATATACATAAAAAGCAAATGATTTATAATTGCAACGTGAATATGGATCTTAATCCAAATTAATATGAAAAATTGGAAAAGTAGACTAAAGAAACAATGCAAAAAGAAAAAATAACAATGGCTAAAGAATATGAAAACATGCTCAAATTCACTAGCAATAAAAAAGAAGGAAATTAAAACAGTAAGAACACATTTTAACCTTCAGATAGCCTAAAACAATCTGGAAAGGAACCTGATAAAATTACATTATTAATAGTGGTTACTTCTAATGGGAGGGAAGTCAGAAAAGAGATGTGGGGACCATAATTCTCTTATTGTTACTCTCTACAGTTCTATGCTGTTTCATTTTTTTCACCATGAATAGATGTTTAGGCCATTGAGTTTTTTTATATAGATTTAATAGAAAAGTCATGAAATAGTATGTATGATCAAGAAAGGTTTCATAACACAGGTATGGCTTGGGCTTAAGGGATAAAAAGGGCTTGTTCCCTAGAGCACATTTGGCATTGTCTGGAGGCATTTTCAGGTATACAAGGGAGGGGTGCTCCTGACAGCTAGCAGAGAGGAAAACCCAGGGATGCTGCTAACATCCTACGGTGTACAGGACAGCCACCAACACTAGAAAACCATGTGGTCCAAATGGTTGAGAACGCTTATTTCGCCCCATAGTTGAGAACGCTTATTTCACCCCATGGTTGAGAACGCTTATTTCGAAAAAGGAAAGGGATGCCTGTCTCAAAGGAGAATGGCCTGAAGAGAGGCAGCAAGGAAAGAATGCTGACAGTGTGAAGTCGGCAGTGATCACAACAGTGACTCTGGAGAGGAGGGCTCAGGTACTCTCAGTGGGGCACTCAGCACTCCATTAATATACTCCTAAGAATTTTATACTCTTCAGGGGACAAAGCAGAGGGAAATGAGGAAAACAGCGTTAAAGCTGTTTTGGTTGACTTGCATTACTTCAGACTTATTCCATTTAATTTTATACCCTGTGATTATTTAAAAGGTTTCCATTTTAATCAAGACTACTTTCTGCATTTTAGAAGTCTGTTCTGCATAAAATATCACATGTATATAATGACATTTGAGTGTCCAGTGTGATGCTGTTTTTAAAAATGGGTTACACACAAAAGGATTAGTAAATATCGAGTTCTATCTGATAAGCTAGATTAGTGAGGCCTGGCATGAGGGGGAAAATGAGTAAGAGAATAAAACATTCATTTCCAGTAAAATTCCCGCCATGAAGCATCAAGATATCCTCTGATAAGGGATTTCCTTGCAGAAGGTGGACCTGGGAATCACTAGATCCCAAACCGTTGATCAGGATGATCAAATGTCTTCCTATTTAAACCCAAATAGATATTCCTGTCATTGCAGCTCTCTTGCAGAATAAAATTTTGGTCCAGGAAGCTCTGCTAGGTTAACTGCGAAAAGGAAATGGATGTGACTTCCTTTGTTGAACACTTTTGCAGATGCTGCTGTACATGGATGATTTGATAGTGAAAAAGGTTTGCTCTGACCAAAATCACATTTTTTAATGATTTAGCCTAGGTTGTCAGTATACAGAGGATTGTACACAATCATCTACATTTTACAAAGATATTCCTGAGCTGTACCATGACTCTCCCAAGATCTCAATTCCCAATTATCTAGTTTACTGGCGATACTGTCCAGAAGGCCTCTTTGATTTAGCAAGATAAGCCTTGTACTTTGACAAAATGTACCAAGAAATTTCAATGTTGAGCCTAACCTGGCAGATACTCCAAGCAAATGCATCTCAATAGTCCAGTGGGACCATTTGAAACATCTTCAGTAACTGGAGAAAGAAGGAAGAGGCATTCATCTCCCTTAGCATGGCAGCTACAAATGTGCAGGTTGTTAGCTAAGTTGAGCAGAGAATTGTGTTAATGAGACCAAGGTCACAGGTCTAATTCCTGGGTGGCCCACTTAATTCTCATCTGGTATGTGGCCAGAGTATCTATGTAGGTAAAGCTCCTTGGGCTTAACGTGATCCAATGGGAAACTGCAGATGAAACAATTTGCAGATGAAACAAGGAAGATTACAATCTTTTCAGATGGGTTAAAATGATGTATACAGGACTCCATTAATTAATTTTTTACATAGCATTTCTTGAAAGTTTTTCTAAAAATCTACATTTAAATGATTAATCACTTCGTGGAAATAGGACATTTTTGTAAAAATAGACAATCAAATGAAAATTAAATATCCAACATATGTACTGGACTTTTGAATTATTTTCTTTTACTTCGCATCTGCTTTTCTGGTCTTCATAGACATAGCCCAGATTGAAAAGTATTAGAAAGTAGTGCAAGAAATTCCAAATATTACACATATATCACATTCATTTATAGTTTTTATTTTTCATGTGTTACTTTTAAGACAGAGTCGCAATCTGTCACCCAGGCTGGAGTGCAGTGGCACGATCTTGGCTCACTGCATCCTCTGCCTCGTGAGTTCAAGTGATTCTAGTGCCTCAGACCCCCAAGTAGCTGGGATTACAGGCACATACCACCATGCCTGGCTAATTTTTGTATTTTTAGTAAGACTTTCACCATATTGGCCAGGCTGCTTATTGTCTTCTTAATAATGAAATTGTTAGTAGACACATTTAATCCACCATAGTCTCCCCAACCAAAATTCCGTAAATAGCATACCTTGATGTAGTCCATGAACCTACATCACCTTGCAACAGGTTAGAAATGCAGAGCCTCGGGCTTCACCCGAGACAAATTAATTTAAAAATCTGTATTTTGACAAGATGCCCAGGTGAGCCAAGTACACGAAAGTTTGGGAAGCACTGCTCTAATATCTAGTGAATGCTGCAATCCATGTTACATCTATAGAGTCACCTGTCCTCAGTAACCATTCTTTGATGTACCAGCCACCTGTTTTACAAGGTTGATAACAATACCTGTTACCAGCTGTTGAGTTGTTTCATGAAAAGGTTCAGAGCTTATTGGAATTTCATGTAGTATCATAGTCATCCAGATGTCTAAACCATCAGCAAGAGAGAGTAACCAACAAAGGTTTTCCAGTTCAACATATTCCTTTACCTGTGAGTGAAAATCAAAGGCTGCCATTGAATATAAATAGAACATATTACGTATTTATTGACTAACCAGGTAAAATTTAATGGCTTATTTGTGGTATCATTTTAATGGCTTACAGTCTGTAAATGTGCCATTTGGATCTGCTGCACTGTGGATGGAACATTGGAAACTATTTTGTGAATGTACTCATTAGTTAATAAAAGTAGTTAATATTGAAATACTGTAGTTTTGGTAGTTTCATGCACAAGTAGCCCTTTCCAAAAGTTTAGGACCAGTGATTTCCCATAGGACAGAGACCACTGAATACATCACCTTTTAAATAAACCATTATTTAAAGATATGTTAAAAAATAATGTACCAAATATTTTAAATGTATTAGCCAAGAATGAAACAACTCTTCAGAAGAATAGAGGTTTTATTTCAACGTATCAAAAGCACTGAACGAAGAATTGAGTATTTTTAGCTCAGTACTTCTGTTTCAATATCTAACGAAATAAATGTATATGATTAAAATCTCACTCGTATTTGAGACATATTTTTCTTTGAAATGCTGACTGTGCAGAACACATTTCTAACCTAAGTTATAACTCTCTTGCTCTGTTGTCCAGTTTTCAAAAATTACCTGATAGGCTTCAAAGTGTTATGCTGTGCTATGTCTTTTCAGAGATGGAAAAATACAGAACAAAGGCCATGAAAAGTAACAAGAGTGATTTCTTTGATCTAATAAAAAATCAATCAAGCTGATTTTTGTTTTTCTTCTTGGGTGGTTTGCCTATTGCAAACAGTCCTTTTATCACAGGCTGGGAAGACAGCCTCCTCCTTGTTTAATCTTCTATGACCAGGTTTAGCCACACCTTCTCTCCAGACCTCTGACTCCTTGTGTACTGGGATATTGATAGGCAGGAGCTAATGCTACAAACTTCCAGGGACTGGATAAGTCCCTAAAGGGCCAGGGTGGAAGTGCTTACTAAATACAAGCCAGTGAGTTACCAGGAAAGCAGACTAACTGTAAACTGGCAGGCTAACAGTTGGGACCAGCCAGACACACCCTGTGCCGCCTTCATCTTTCTTTGCCACAAGCAACCACCACATTCCACAGTCATTTTCAAAAACATTGTTAGAGCAGGTTTATGCCTCTTCTGATTTGGCAAATGCTCCTTATATTTACTGTGATAAAAGAACATTGTCATTAAATCCACAACAGTCGAAAGTAGAAAAAAGAACTTTAGAGTAAAAATGTATGACCCTTTCTCATCACAAACACAAGAACTCTGACCAATTCTCTTAGGAAAATGAAGGTAAGAGAGGGAAACCCGGACGGAGTTTCTGTGCTGATTCCAGCAAACTGTCAAGCCACGGTGGATGAGAAGTCCTAAAAACAGCCCAGCAGATCCTGACTCCTGAGACACAAATGTATTTACATAACTTGAATGAGGTTTTGGTCTTGGACCTCTGATAGGGTTTGAATTTTCTTAAATCAAAGTTTTTCTATACACCCTGGTCTAGACCTCATATCAGAAACTTAGAGGGTGGCCAGGCATGGCAGCTCATGCTTGAAGTCCCAGAACTTTGGGAGGCCAAGGTGGACAGACAGCTTGAGCCCAGGAGTTTGAGACCAGCCTGTACAACATAGTGAGACCCTGTCTCAAAAAAAAAAAAAAAAAAAAAAAGCAAATTAGCTGGGCGTGGTGCCATGCGCTAGTAGTCCCAGCTGCTCAGGAGGCTCAGACAAGACAATTACTTGAGCTCAGGAGGCTGAGGCTGCAGTGAGCCGAGATTACATGACTGACTACACCACTGCAGTCCAGCCTAGGCGACAGGTAGATCCCGTCTCGAATAAATAAATAATAATAAAAAAAGAAACTTAGAGGGCAAGTTTACATCTCCCTGAGGCTCATCTTTTTTCAATATACAGACAAAATACTCTACCAAGTTTAGGCCTTTGGAATTTACCATGACTGCTGACAATTTTAATAGCTACAGGTTGTGTGGAAGTTAGCAACTGAAAAATCACCTTTCAACAGGCTCTCAAAGTGCATTGACAAACTAACTTAATATAATTGCTAAAGATAAACCTATTCCCCTCCCTTACTTTTCTCCCCAGACTAAGTGTTAGAACATTCCAAGGTTACCCCAGTAGAAACTCAACTGAAGGTGAAAACAAAAAAGTCAAGATAAAGTTTATAAAATGCATCTGTTACAGTTTTGACATAAATAAGTACTTCCAAGGACAAATGAGGTGTAATTAATATTGCTGTTTTAGTCTTTACAATTTTTCCTTGGGAAACAAAAAGTGTTTTAAGACTTTTGAAGGATCCTACTCATCACCTTTAGTCAAGAGTGGCAGCACAACTTTCACGCATACATTTATTCTTTAGATTTATATCACCAAAGCCTCTGGACAAAGGCACAGAAAGTTCATGCACTGCCTTTCTGACTTTCTCAGTGACATTCCAGAAAGCACCGTGGTAAAACAGAGCCTTGTACACAGATTGGAGCATCAATGTTTAATTTATATCAGAACCATCCATTGTCACTTGGTTTCACCTAATACCATTTGCTAATCTTAGTATTGGATGAGAATATAGTGCTCTAAAAACTGTGGGAAACAATGTATCTATTTCCTAACAATGCAGAAAATCTAACGTTTACTATTATACGTATTTAAATACATGTATGTCAAACTGCAGAATCAACACAAAAACCTTCAATCCTACAGTTTTTAATCCAATAATTAAAAGATTTTCTATGTAGAAATATATATGTTTTATACATATAATGGACAAAATCTAGCAAATATTTTTTAGCATTCTCTTTGGCATGACTAACATATTGATCTATAATTTAAGGTATATAGTACAAAGCTTTGTATTTGTTGGTATTAACCAATCCTCTTACTTTAACTGGAAATTTTTAAATCAATCACCTTTGAATTATGATGTAAGCATCAAAGATGATGTGCCACGGAACAGATGTTTATAAAATGAAACCATCTTTTAAACATCAATAAAAAGTAAGTTTAAGTTCTTACAATATTTGTGATGCCTCAAAAACATGGAATCATAAAATTTTAGAGCTAGAAGAGATATTCGAGATTCACAGTTCAATGTCATTTTAAAAATGAGGAATCTGAGAACTGGAAAGGTTAACGGACTTTCTCATTCTCAAGGTCACAGTTGTTAGTGGCAGAGTGGGAATTAAACATCCCAGACAATCCACATGGCCTTCCTTTCACAAGGGGTTTGCATTTTAACTCTGCTGCAATGATATTCTTACAGATACACACACCTGGATCCAATTGAGTGCTTCTACTGAGAGGAAAATAAATTGCACATAGGCCCTTTCATTATTCTAGGTCCATACTTCTGACATAATTTGGTGCCCCCATAAACCAGCAGGGCTAAGTCTGCCCCTGTAATGGACTAGAAGTCAATCTATGAACATTGACATAAAATCACTCTGAGGAAATATTGAAACATAGAAATCCTCCCGGGCAAGTGTCAAGGAGCTTCTAAGGTCTTCTAGTAGCATAGTGTCTGTGGGAACATCTCAGAAGCTGGGTAAAGTTACAAAGTTATCCAGCAATCCAGTCAATAGGTAAATAATAATAATTAATTAACCAACACTTTTAAATAAAAAGAAATTCCTCAAAACCTCCCTCAGAACATCTCCGTATCTCTAGTATCTAAAAGAATGCTAGGCATTTGGTAGATTTGTTATTATAAATGAAATACACATTGATGTTCATTAGCAGATTAATAAATCCAAAAATTAAAATAGGTCCACACACTAACCTACTGAAACCAGTGTGACTGGAGGCAAAGGCTGGCAGGCTTCTGGGATCTATAGCTTGGTTTATGCCTGGTAACTCAGCTGAGATAAGAAAGCCCAGATCCAGGCACCAGCAGGATTGGAAGGCTGCCTGGGATGTGTATATTGAGGAACCATCTAAAACGGCGCACTGTTAATGAGCTAAACACAACTCAAAACCAGAGGAAAAGAACTTTCAGCCAATTGTTACCGATGTACGAAAAAGGAACGGATGCTTGGAGATCTTGACTGGTAGGAAATAAAGACATTCTTTTCAATGCTCTGCATTCACATGCGTTTAGAAATAGATGTGTGAAATGTTCTAGATGCTGCACTCACCCTTCTTTCCTGCCACTACTGAATACTACTATAGCTAAGTTGTAATTTGCACAGACCATTAAATTTCTTCTTGCTGTTATGCCATATCCAGATATAGCATAAGATATGACATATCCAGATATGGCACAAGAACAAAAAACACAGACAAGAGTACGAGGTAAGAAGTGAAGCTCTAGATCAGGTCTCCAAGGTTTTTGGCCATGAATCCTTTTGGCAGTCTAACGGACTCATGGTTCATGGACTCATGATTTATGTACTCTTTGCAGAATAATGTTTATAAATATGTAAAATATAAATTTGAATTAAAAATATAAAATATTTAATATAAAGATAATGCAAATAATAGACAAATATAATAGTAACTATAAAAATAAAACAGACTACAAAGGAAAACAATTATATTGAAATGCATATCAATATATTTGAAATATGCATATCAATGTTAATGAGAATCTTCTATAATTTCTCAATAAGTGAATGATATTTTAAGATATCTACCACAACTGTGTTATGATAAAATCCTAAGGCTTTTTGCAGGAGTACTATTTCTTTCATAGTTAAAAAAATGTGGGGCGTAATTAAAAAAAAAAAAAGAAAAACTTTGTGATATTTACAGGTGATAAAGTCCACAGTTACTGCTGATGCTTCTGTGGTGGGTCCGCATTGATAATTAGGGAAAATGTTCCATTTTGGTAGGAAGTAAATGAAAACAAACGTACACAATTTTTTTCAAGTTCATGGAATCCCTTAATTCTTTCCACACACTCCTCAGGAGGTGT
Organism: Symphalangus syndactylus; assembly: GCF_028878055.3. NCBI lineage: Eukaryota > Metazoa > Chordata > Mammalia > Primates > Hylobatidae > Symphalangus > Symphalangus syndactylus. The sequence continues at coordinate 17,101,748 of NC_072437.2, forward strand.
GGCTCCAGGTTAAGAACCACTAATTTGGAGTGAGACCGACCCTGAGTTGGAAATTTAGCTCTGTCACAGGTGATCTGTGATGCTGGATAGGTTGCTTACCTTCCATGAGCTCTTCAGAATGGGGGAGAATTACTTTTGACATAGAATTGTTGAAAGGAATGATGTCAGCAGCATGGTTAGCACACTGTCTAGCACATATTAAACTCTCAATGTATTATGCTTTTGATATGCAATGGGATAATTTTTCCTTCTTGATATTTAGTCTTTCAGGATAATTGGTTTACTTCCAAGTAAGCAAGTAATATTTCTTCTCTATTGCTGAGGATTCAATTCTTCATTTTAGCAACTTAATTCACAAAAACAAAACAATATCAAAGTGCTAATGGGATCAAGGTCACATGTGATTCTGTCAGAGCCCTAATACAAACGTTTCTTACACTAAAATTAAAAAAAAAAACTTCATAAAATAAACAAAATATCAAAGCATTTTGCTACACCCAAATGCATACTACCGGGGAGGAGTTGGGCATTGAATCTGAGAGCCTAAGTCCATGAGATCAATGAGGAAACATAGTGCTTTCAGCAATAGATACCAAATGTGATGTTGCCATTCATAAGAACCGGATGTCTGCACTTAATTCATCTAAAATTCTTTTTTTTTTTTTTTTTTTTTTTTTTTTTGAGACGGAGTCTCGCTCTGTCACCCAGGCTGGAGTGCAGTGGTGCGATCTCGGCTCACTGCAAGCTCCGCCTCCCGGGTTCACGCCATTCTCCTGCCTCAGCCTCTCCGAGTAGCTGGGACTACAGGCGCCCGCCACCACGCCCGGCTAATTTTTTGTATTTTTAGTAGAGACGGGGTTTCACCGTGGTCTCGATCTCCTGACCTTGTGATCCGCCCGCCTCGGCCTCCCAAAGTGCTGGGATTACAAGCGTGAGCCACCACGCCCAGCCCTAAAATTCTTAAGTCTCAGAAAAACTAAACAGAATAAAATCTCTGAGGATATGATTTAAGTTCGGCACAACAAAAATCAGGTCAGACATGCCCACCTCAGAAGCAGGTGAGAGGCTCTCTGATACCTCCAGCAGGGTGCTTGGGTGGTTCATCTGTAACCCCATTTCAAAGCATTAACGAAATTTTCACTCAACCTCACCCCCTGCCAAAAGAGATGAAATGGAAAAGTAGGCATCATGTTGGTCCAGAGGAAAATCAGAGACTTAGAAAATAAGATTTGCTGCCTTTTTGTCTATTTAGAATATTAGCAAATACCAAATTTCCCAGACTAACTGGTATTTTTCATCAGTATTTTCATTTAGCTATCGGCTTACCCTTCTCTACACGAGAGTGATTCAGTTCATTTAATCAAGCACATTTTGAAGACTATTATCTGTCATTCATCTTCAACAATTGCTTATTGGTGTCAGCAACAGCATGAGATTCTGGAGGCTAAAACCATGAATAAAAACTCATCTCTATTTTAGGAGCTTGTAGTTTAATGTGCAAGATACGAAGCATATTCAGGATTCTAAAAATGAGCCCTAGTTTATCAACACCCAAATGTGGCCTTCTGGGACTGAAAGTACATGCTTCTGCTTAAAAAGATATCAATAATGTTTATGTGAATGAATGAGTGAATGAATGAATACATGTAGGAAGAGTATTCCCAGAGATGTATGACTTGAATATATTTATGCTAAATAGATGTCTGATAAATGTATACAAAGATCTTCGCTCTGCACCAAAGAAGTGTTCCCAAAATCAAGGACTCATCCAAGACCAGAGAAAGGTGATAAATTGATTAGTTGCCAGAAGAACACAAAAACAGTTTGAAAAGGAATGTTTCATTTAATTTTTATTTAGGAGACCCTCACAAATTAAAATTATCAGAGGAACATTAACTTTATTTGGGAGAATTAAAGAAGAAAATTAATAGCTTTAAAAAAAAGACTTAAAATGAATTGCAGATACTAGCAAGGAAAGGAAATAAAGGAGAGAATGCTGGCAACCTATGAAGTGACCTATATCTCTGGAAACAAAATAGGAGATGGGAATAAAAAGTGTAAAGAAGGAAAGATGGTATATGGTTCCAGCATGTGGCCACCTTTTAACAGAAAGGTAAGACAAAAAAAAAAAAAAAATAGAAGTCAGAACCTGGGAAGAGAAACTAGGAAAAGAATGGAGACATGTTACCACCCATAAAAAGAAAAGACTGCTTTATGAGGTAATAAATCCCCATCTTTGAAAGTATCGAAACAGGAGATGAGTAAACAAGGAGAAGGTAGAGGTGATTGATTTATCAAGTGTGGAATGGGTTAAGTGACATTGAGCACTTGAGGTTTTTTATAATGCCTAGAAAAGCCGATAATCCTATGAACACTTCAAAACAGAAGTAGTATGAGGGCACACCTTGAAAGCAAAAGAAAGTAGGGAGACTCAGAAAAGTGAAAAAGTGGAAGAGAGAGAGAGGGAGGGAGGAGGGAGGGAAGGACAAAGGAGAGAGGGTGGGAGGGAAAAAAATAAGGAAGGAGCCATCCCAAGTCCCCAGTGCCAAAGTAAACCTAGTTCCCCTTTGAAAAGACACCTGTGTAAGGTCAAGAAAATTGCCAGTTGAAGTAGCACTACTAGGGAAATGGGAAATGGCCCATAAGTTGGTTTGGTGGAAGTTATTTCAGGGATAGAGAATAAGCGGAGGTTCTGATTATTATGCCACCAGAACTGCAGGAGAGCTCCAGGAACAAATTGCCCCCAGAGCCCCACCCTCAGGCTTCATAACACTAGTTTTCAACAAAGGTTTATGGATCCCCCTGCAGCACACTAGTAAATCACACCACACCACTAACTAGTCCAATAAATGCCTTTCTTTTGCTTGAGAAAATGCACTCCTGCTGTGATTTGAACCATAGACCCTTAGATGCAGAGGAACTAGAATCAAAATGGTGATGGCCAGCCCTAGAAATAGCCATTTAATCAGCTCCCTGTGTGTTTATAAGTTGCCAAGCGGGAAAAGGTTTGTGCTCACTGAATGCATCGGCTTGAACTAATGGAATCAACCATAGTTGTGTGACTAAGAAGCTGACAGTGGAGCCAAGTATTCTGGTTTTTCCCATTTTCCATTGTCCGATGACTTCATTCAGCAACGACAGTGGATGCAGGGAGTTAACACTTTTATTTTTCTTTCATGGGGAATCCAAATTTAAAGTTTTGTTATCCTTCGAAACAATTTTTCTTTCTAGTAAGGTAGTTTTAAAAGATAAAAACAGTATTTATTATAGAAACTCTCCTTGGAAAATGGTTCTTTAATGTTTTAGAACTTCATTTTCAGCAAGGATTCAAGTTCCTTTAAGAAAGATCAACACTTACAAAATTAACATTATAAATTATACGAAAAGAGACAGGCTTGACGATCAACCAAGTAACATAGAAAACCCTATTTCCTTATAAACTTCCATCATTTATTTTCTTTTCTCTAATTTTATTACTCTAAAGTTCTCATTAATGTAGCTGTATTAGGACCAAGAAAATTAATATTAAACTACTGGAAGTGAAAATCAAGTTACCTCTGATTTAAGGACTTTTTTTAAAAAAAAACTTTTTTGAATCGGTTTCCTGGCTGTTTATTATACATCTTAACAAGAGCTAAACTTTCTTTCAACCATTTTTAGATAATTCAGAGGTTGGAACATACCAAATGAGAATGCTAATATTCTTAGTTAATATAATTTATCCTATCTCCCCAGGCCCACAATATTTTAAAACATTTATTATTGCAATAGCAAAATAGCCAATGTAGAAGGCACTGAAGTGCACTATTGCCTTCAGTCACCAACACAGAAAGTGTGATCTCTCTCTCTCTCCAAATCTTTCTCTCATGGCTTTTTCCCGAGGTCTGGTTTCTCTGCTAAGTTTAACACCAAAAACTTTATGTTTGTGACACTGTTTTGATTTTTAAGCAAGCTATAAGAACTCTACAATTTGCAACTTGAATAAGTTACTGATTTTAAAGTACCAATTAGTATCCCTCAACTTCTTTGAGAATAAAAAGATTTCAAGAAAAAATTACAGTTTTTAATTGTTTCCCTTATCGGTGAAAGTCTTTTGTTTTGAAGTACAATAAGAGGCTTCTAGGCATAAATGTACTATATCTGCCAAGAAGGAGATCTAGGTAGATGTGGAAATAGCATCAACAAGCAAATTTTGTACATTATGCACATTTTCCATTTGCTTGGTCTTCTACTAGATTTTTAGAAAAGAATTCTGCATTAAAGAGAGACTATACATTCACATAGATTTATTAAGAATAGTAGTAAAAACTGTCAGAAGAGTCCGAAGAGACGGCACGGAAATTTGGAGAAATAAGCAGGAAAAGTTTTCCTGGGGAGGTCACGTTCCTGGGTAAGGAAGGCCAGTATCTCAGATGTGACACACATAGAGGATGAGAAGGGAGTTCACACTAATCTCGAGAATATAGTGAGACAATGTAAGGGATCAGCCACCAGTGAATGCTCAAGCAGATTCAGGAAAAAAATAATAGGCTTCCCTAATAAACGAAACAACTAGTTATGATGGTACTCGGAATGTAAAATGCCATGGTGCCTGATAGAAAAGGGTTATTCAAAAGCACATGATCCCTACGGCCAGGCAGAGGTCAAAAGCAGTGCCCAATAAAAGAAATGCCCCACAGAAAAAAAAAAAAATCATTTTCTCTCTAAAAAAAATTAAACTGGAAATTTCAAATGCCCGAAGAGTATCCCCATGTAGAAGTCACTGTAAGATACATGTTATCTCTAAAAGAAGCAAAAAATCAGGGATTTCTGGTCATCTAAAGACAGAGTTTTGAGTACAATCTATAGAAAGCAAAAATCTCACTAGTGGCAATAACTCAATACAAAGGAACATGTGAGCAGAAGAAATGTTATTTTACGTGACACAGAAAAAGGGTTTTCTGAGATCCTAGCAGATTTCATCTTATACAGACCAAAGGATAGAGATGCTGGGCCTTTTGTCTATGAGGGCAACATAATCCTTAAGGGTAAAGACAATGTTTAAGTGTCCTGGCCAGAGCGGATAGGCTTGAGATTCTCCTTCTCCCTAGGTCAAATTGTACCCCTGGTTAACTTCTTTAATTTAAATTGGCTTCCTTGGGAGAGGATATTTGAATTGCAGATAACAGTATCAACTTGTAAAGCTTGCCACTGAAAAGTTATGAATTTGCATTCTCATGTATTCGTTAGCTTCTCATAAATGGTATTGCTAGTCCCTAAAGGCTGATCCATACTTGGGACACCAAAAATACAAACTGGGTCTCACTAAGGTACTTGTTTCACCATAATGCTTGTCTAGGTCACCTGCCCACTCCAGTCTCTGCCATCTTTGTAATATCATTCTTTAATTTCAGCAAAGGCTTGGAGAGGCAAAGCCTATTAATGCTGTATGCGCATGTGGTAGGTAGAATGATGCTCTTATCCCCTGCAAGATCCTCACCTTCTAATCCCTGGAATCTGTGAATGTGTTAGATTACATTGCAATAGGAATTCGAACTTCAGATTGAATTAAGGTTGCTAATCAGATGACCTTAAGATAGTGAGCTTATCTTGCATTATCCAGGTGGCCCAAGGTAATCCAAAGGATCCTTAAAAGTGGAATAGAAAGGCAGATAAAGAGAGTCTGAAGATGTGGCAAGGGAAACAGAAATGTTATCTTGCTAACTTTGAAGATGGGGCAAAAAGCCATGAACCAAGAAATGTGGGTGACCTCCCAAAGCTGATAAAAGCAAAGAAACAAATTCTCCCCAACTCCCCAGAGGGAATGCAGCCCTGCCCACACATTAGTTTTAGCTCAGGAAGATTCCTACTGGCCTTCTAGCCCGCTGGAAGATAATAAAGTTGTACTCTCTTGAGCTACCCTACTGTGTTTGTAGTAACTTGTTAGTGTAGCAATATAAAACTAATATACCCTGTATCCAAGTAAAACTTCATTATGATTCCACCTAATATGAGATCTGAAGAGATTGCTCTAGCTACTGTTGGTGATTAAAACCATAAGCATTCAAAGTAGACAAACACTAATTCGTATCCTAATGTAGGCCATTTAATGGTGTGAAGAGTAAATTATTTACTCTCCAACCCTTAACTTCATCATCCATTAAATAAAGTGAGAATCTACCTCATAGATTGTTGTGAGGATTTAAAAAATAAAGTTTTCTAGTCCAGCAAAAATGTGTTTCCACTCATACATGCCAAAATATTTGATAACGGGAAGTTATGCAACAATTTAAAATACTAGTTAGAGCTTCTATTACATGTTGGAGTTATAACAATGAACAAGGCAGACACCTAAAAATAACCACCTGGCAGTAATATCCTATGATAAGCCCTTGATGAGAGTACATGAAGCTCTGTTACCACATAGAGGGCACTTTGGCTGGATTTAGGGGTCAGAGAACCCTTCTTAGTGGAAGTAAATTCTAAATGGAGGCCTAAACAATAAAGAGAAAGTAGACAAAAATGGGTAGAGGAATAGTGATAGCAACAGGAGACAGACAAATGCCTAGGCAGACAGGGACAGGTCTCTGGTCAAACCCGACCTTCAAGCCAAGGACAGTTTAAAGCCTGAAAACCGAGCTGCCAGTTCACGATACAGTCCAAAACTGGAGTGAGAACTCCATCCCTTCTTGCCCACTCTCTCTTGATTGGTTCCCTGTAATGACACCTTTTAACTAATCTAACGGTTGCTTTTCCAAGACTACCCATGGACCAATCAGCACACACTCCTCCATTCTAAGCCCATAAAAACTCTAGACTCAGCCTCACAGATTGCTACCAGCTTCTGTGTCCCCTCTCAACGCTGAGAATTTTCTTTCTGTTGCTTAATAAAATTCTCCTCTGACTTACTCAATCTCTGGTGTCCACATACCTTATTCCTCTTGGTCACAGGACAAGAACCTGGAACTAGCTGAACTATGGAATGAAAGAGCTGTAGCACTCCTGCTCGTGAAGCTGCAGGTGGAGGGAATAAAAGAGCTGTAACACTCCCTCCTGCTTGCCGAACAATGGGAGAGAAGCAGCCACTGGGAGCCACTCCCTCCCGCTTGCCCATCTACAGAGTGAAAAAGCTGCCACAATAGTGGAAGTGCATTCTAGATAGAGAAAGCAATATGATGAAGAGCATGGTAGCTTGGCACCCAAGAGAATTGAAAATAACAATAAAACCGGTGCATTTATGAAGAAAGCAAAGACCAAAACATGAAGTGTCTTTTATTATTATAGCCATGTGGGTTTATTGCAAAGTTTTAAGTGAAGAACAGATACTGATCATATTTGTATTCTAGAAAGAGCATTCTAGCCACAGGTTAAAAAACAAATTTGAAAACCTAGAAGGATGTAAAGGCAATAGAAACCAATTGGGAAATTGTTGTTACAATGCAAACAAACTACTTATTATTATTACTTTTGTCATCAAGCATATAACAGGAATGAATATGAAAGAATAAAATGAGATGAGCATATAAAAGCAAATCCACCTACATGTGTTTTATCTCAAAAAATCATTGTGCAGCTGCACAGAATAGCAAGTGTGGAGAGACAAGAAGAGTCTATCTGCCATTTACAGGCAAGGGAGCAGGGAAGGATGAAGGGCATGGTGTGGTGCAGGGCAAGATCTCAGACTCAATAAAAGATGAGACCATCCTGGTTAATCGTAAACTCTAAGTCTTACATTACTGAATTCTCCCAGGAGAATTCTAATGGAAAGTAGACAACTACTGGGTCTCAACAAGGTTACCTGTTCTTCCATAAGGCTCGTCTACATCATCAGCTTATTCCAGTCTCTGCCATCTTTGTAATATCATTCAACTAAAGCCAAGGCTTGGAGAAGCAAAGCCTATTAATGCTGTATGTGTATGTGGTAGGTAGAATGATGCTCCTATCCCCTGCAAGATGCTCATCGTCTAATCCCTGGAACCTGTGAATGTGTTAGATTGAATAAGGAATTACGACTACAGATTGAATTAAGGTTGCTAATCAGATGATTAGATGCAGGACGTGACTGATCACAAAAACATTCCTGGAGAAATTTTGGCCTCATAGGAGAGAGAGCCATCTTAGGAAATATCACTCACTCAAACCCACAAATACCTCAAAACCCTGCCTTATTCTGAGCCAATGTGGAGGAGTGAAGGCTCTGTCTCATTGGGCCTCTCTTCACACACAGTAACCTAAGACCTAGTGGGAAAATGAGTGTGATGGATGAAGGATCTAGGAGAGGCAGTAGAAGCTATGCATGTCCAAGTGCCCAGAAGAATGGGAGCAGGAAGAGATAGGTCCAGGGCATTGCACATGACGGTGCAGGGTTTGCCAGACTGCCTATGCAGGGAATTTGGCAGAAAAAGTCCTCAGACTTCCAACAAGAAACCTTGATGCATCAGTGCAACCTTTCTACATTTGTAGAAATGAAAAAGAATAAGTTATTTACAGCAAACTAGGAACCAACACTATAGAATATAGTAAAGGGCAATTTTCATTATAAGAGTAAAATTGTGACTGTCAGATATAAAAATGAACACATTAATTATTTATGAAGAAAGTGGTGAGGTGTTACCACCAATTCAAAGGAGAAACAAAAAAAGACAAATGTATAGATTAGGAATATTAAAATGAATGTACAAATGGAGACAAATCTGTTCTCTTCCGGTCAGGGGAGGGAAGTCAACTGAAATGTCTCCACTGGACAGAATTTGTCTACAGACAAGAGTCAGGGTTTTCTGTTGTTTTAGCGGTTTTCTGTCAGTTACTGACATGCTACGGTGTTATAAAATAGCTCCCATGGAATATGCTTTAGGCAATGCAAAGTTTTTCACTGGAGCTTAAATCTTCCTGAGTGCTTTGACTGGTATTTGTCTATAGTGACTTACCAAAAGCATGCTTGTAGATGCTCCTAGAATTTAAAACTAAGAAGCCAATCTCCAGGCCACCTGCTGAGGGCAGTTAGGATGCTGAGGAGGTCCGAGGAGCTAAGTGATGGCACCCAGAGTACCTTGCTTGTGCATCTGACAGGGCAGCTCACTGCTGTAGCACTTTTCTGAAGATCTGCCCTTTAATATTTGATCCCACACCCTACCTATGCAAAGTTCCTTATTTCTAAGTTCATTGCCCATCCCTCACCTGCAAAGCAGGCTGTAGACCTTGAGGATGTCTCAACCTGGTCTCCAGTCCTGACACCACCCAGATACTAGTAAGCCCAGGTCTAGAAGATTCCCAGACACTGAGATAAAATATGAAAAATCCCACGCTCTGCTTCTTTGTCCATAATACCTGGTGCTATGTGGCATTTCCAGGGACAAAACCCAATCCACCCCAATCTTACTGAGGTTACAAATGTTATCAGAATTCTAATTTAAAGAAGTCTGACTACAGTATAGCAGTGACTGGAGCTGCTTACAGACCACAGAAGCTGCAGAGCCTGCAGCAGGATGTGGAGAGTTTGTCCCAAAGCAGAGAACAAAGAGCATGGTGGGGGAGAAGAATTAAACCACTAACTTCCACATGAGGCTTATGAGAAAGCATATATTTTAAAACTCCAGGGAACTCCCAGAACCTCAGATAAGAACAAACAATCTGCCAATATGTTGTTTCAAAGGCAGAGGATTAAAAAAGAACTGCTAAGTCTAGATTGAGAGGGAAATGTTGCCTCTAGATGCCAAAAGTGATTGTAACACAATATGGGATAAACATTAGGAAGCTCCCAGAAGCAATTTTACATATGCACGGTGGTCATTTCAAATCATGTAGATGGAATGACAAAAAACTGCTGCAAGAAATGCGAATATAAAGTATCTAGACCAAGAGATTTTAGTATTTTCAGATGTTGATGGTTACACATGATTTTTTTCCAAAATGGCTTTTCTATGTTAAAATTGTCTTTCAGCTGAAGTCAAACAAAATAAAGACAAAAGTAATCTGTTTTATGAAATCTTATGACAAAGACATAGCTACTTGTCTTCCAGCTTGGAATCTGAATGCGCTATTTGTTAATGGAAAATCCATTATGGCATTTGGGGATAATGCATTTTGTTAAAACAAATGAGAATCCTTCCCATCTCACTGACATCACTCTCTCAAAGTTAGTCATTTTACAAATATCAACAGAGGCACATCGTAAGCTGACATGTCATTAAGTCATAGAGAGAAGGAAGACAAATATTTGTTATCACTGAGTGTCAGCCACTGACTAAGTGTTCTGTCTCTTATTTTATTAAATTGAGTTAACTACACTTTCAGATACAATCCTAGGTGCAAACAGAATAAGAGGAAGAAAAAAAAGAAACTCAGAACTAAATCTAAATAATTACATTTGCACCAAATAATAAAGCCATAGAGTTTGGATCCAAACCTGATTGTCTGAGACACTCACTCACTGGTTTAGATGATGGGAGGAATCCAACTGGGTTATTTTGTAGAATTTTTTTTAAATGATACTACCTTATGATTAAACCAAGATTATATTCTAAGACATTTTTCACTATATTTGCTCAAAAATATTTTTCAGCACCTACTATATGCTGGATATTGTTCTAAGTTCTGGGAAAACATCAACAAACTAAACAGAAAAAAAGAAAAAAGAATGTTGAGTCCTTCTAGATTCATATCTTATAAGAGAAAGCATTTTGCTCACTTTGTATTAAGGTTTTTTTGAACCTCCCTAAGGAAGGAAATTAAAGCTAGGAATATTATGGTTAAATTAGAAAACATAGTATCACCACACTTAGTAACACTGTTGTCCCAGGAAAACAGACCATTTCTTACGTGACTTTAGCCTGTGTATGTGTGTGTGTGTGTGTGTGTGTGTGTGTATGTGTGTGTGTATATACGCATGCGCTGCAGTTCTGCTGCCACATTATAATGGAACATGCAAGAGGGTCCATGGCAGTCCTACGGGATGCATTCCAGCCCCAAATCCACCACTTGGCAGTCCTAGGCAAATCATTTTAGCTCTCTAGACCCTAGTTTCCTCCAGCTGCAAAATGCGATACCAATACCTCCTCCACAGGGTGGGTGAGGGAACTAAATGAGTTCACATAGAGAAAGCACTTGGCATAGTACAATACCCTTGTAAGTTTAATCAATACTGTCAGGATGTAAACAAGGACATGACTTACTGCTACTGTCCATTTAGTCATCTTTTAAAAAGTCAATATTTGTGCAATACTGTTAACGTTTAATACTGATGTTACACAGAAGTCCAGTTAACTCCACAGGTCATGTTTGAGGATGGAAACAGAAGTAGAACTATATGATACATACCCATGAAAGCAAAAGAAAATAACATGCATACTTCACCTCTCTAATGTCTAATGTTTGTAATTACCTTGTTTGGCCTGCTTTTCACAGAACAGGAAACAGAGCAGAGTGATTGATTACTATAGCTAAAGTCACACAGCTCTTCAGCATGTAAATGTGACTCTCAATCCCTGTCTTTTTGACAGATACTTAGATGCTTCTGGCAATGCCATGCTTCTCTCCTATATAGCTAATAGTTTTGTAGTATCCTCCTATACTCACATTTGAAAATGTTTTTCCCTTCTATTCTGAAACTTCCCAATGCCCCAATCTAAAAGTTTTAAGCCAATCTGTGAAATTGTTTCTGTCTGCAGCAGACCTAAGGGTCCCCAAATCCTCACTCCACTTGAGGCATGTATAATACCATCTCTGGGGCTGACATAAGTTCAGGATAAGTAGTGCTATCTTTGCTCTCTAATAAACAATTTTAACCTACTGTGTCTGTGTGACTCATCTGTGATTGTCTGAGACCAGTCTGTGGATGAATAAATGAGCGAATCAATGGATGAATTGCATGTGATTAGTTTAGAAATTTTTGATCAGCCATTATTCCAGATACTCCCATTCCTGATGTCCACTCTTGCTGCTCCCAGTCTCCACAGGTGGCTCAACATCTGGACTTCGCACCAGCAGAGCTTACTACTTAAAATACAGGAAGAAAAGAATGATGGCTGTATGCAATTTCAAATACGTTATTGTTTCAATGACTCTAGTGTAATGTTATTTTGTAAAATATATGCAAGCATATATTTTGTACATCAAATTGTAATTCAGGAAAAGTTAAAATACTGAGAATCACGTGATTTTCTTTGAGAACCATCATATCAACCTTCAGATGTGGTCATTTACAAAGCAACCCACATACTTCAGTTTGTATGCATGGGCTTCACCCTGTCTACCTAGAGACACAAACATAATGAGCCTCACCTGGAGGACATCAGGTCTCCAATGGACTTAACCATGTGACTGCCAGTCATGCATGTCTTAAAAATCTTGTGGATTTTGTTATTTTACCCATTCTGTTTATAATCAGTTTCAGTTTTTAATTTGATTTTGAAGTTGTAGTTAATCAAAAGATGTTTTACTTTTAGTACTACATTTTCATTTCCTTCCAGCCAACACTGCAATAACTGAAGTTTCAGCAACTTATTCCTCATTAAATGCCCATTAGAAACACCTTCTCTTCTGTGTGTTTTGGATGATCGCTTGTATTTCGGATTGCCTTTTTAGAGTACTTACACTTTTTCACTGATAATCATACCTTGTTTCCTTTTCATATGAAAGTTGAATTTTTATTTTTCTTATTTTGTTTTCATTGTCAACATTCCAGATTGGGTTTTACGTAAATGCTTTTTAGAAAATATATAAATATTACATCAATATCCAAAAGAGGGAAAAATTTATTCTAATAAAACAGTACTAATATATATAACATTCCGATTCTCTTTTACTAGGCCTCTAGGTATGGTAGGGGAAAAAAAAATCCAGGTCCAGAGTTGGCATAATCTAGATTAGCTTAAAATATTAATAATTTAGCCAGAAGGTCAACTTTTTAATAGAAAATACTTGGTCGTTCTTAATAAAATATTTAAAGAGTGAAAAATACCTGACATAAAGCATTTTAAAAGAATTAGTGATAATTTTAAAGTAATCTGTATGCTATTCTCCTTGGGGGCCAATATTCAGAAAAAGCAGTTCATTTTATTTTATTGACAATATAGTGATATTTGGCAGGTTGCGTATTTTTCCCCTATTTAATTTTTTAAAAATTTAATGTTGAACATCTGCCAGATTGGCAGCACTGGAAGTCTAAGTTACTGTGTGGAATTGGCTCTCCATCAAACTGTGTTCCTCGGGTTGGGGATGCAGGTTTTTGTGAGTTTTTTTTTTCTCCTGCCTTAATTACTTTCCTCCTACAGCACAGCCATTAATGAATCAGAGACACCACTAGAGAAGAGATTGATCCACTTCATCCCTGGTGAGAAGTAATACTGATTTTTTAGTATTATGGGAGAATAATTTGAACTGAGAAAGAAAAAAAAGGGTTGAAGTCAGGAAAAAAAAAAAAAAAAGATTCTTCTCTCTAGGAAGGATAATAGATCATGTACCCCTGGTTGTTAATATCATTTAATAGGCTGTCTGCATAGTTTCTAACCCCATCTGAGTAAATCACAGGAAATGCCTGAGCCTCACTGAAGATCCTGCTTATTCCCCTACAGAAATGTTGACTGCATAAAAGGGCCCTTGAGCTGCAATACAACTCACAGCTATGTTTGCATCACTTCTAACACACGCTGCCCAGGTGATCAACTATTCTTCCAGGGAAAAGAAACTTTATATCCCCTAAGTGAGCTCACTGGAGAGATAAATATTCTTTTTATTGAGTCAAAATGTCGCTTCTTCCTAACTCAGACCCTAAATGGTGCTGTAGTCACCGGAGCTAGTTCCATCCCTTAGGCCCAGTTCCTAGGAAATTCTTGTGCTAGATTTTAGACCGTCTTCCTCTTTCTAATCAAATCAAAGTTAATATAAAAATAATAATTCTCATAAGTTATTGTTACTTCTGTCTCTAGGCCTGTCTCCAAGTGGCCCCAAACTAAATGACAGTAGTTCATATTGTGAAAGGGATGATATTGAATGATACAAAATCCTGGATTTTGCAAGAAAAAGAAATTTTCAGTTTACAATTTTAAATCCCTAAAATCCCCCAAATAACTTTGCTCTAAGAAGTGCTGACCATAACAAAACAATAAAATCGTCAGTCCGGACAGAAAGGCTCCTTGTTCTAAGACCCAAATAGGCAATATCGCATAAAAACCACCTCGGATGACTGTGGTCAAACCAAAACAAGCATATATATTAGCCAAATAGAAATTAATAGAAACCATTGAAAATGGGCTTCTGTTTGTACTCAGGGGAGTTTACAGAAGGGGAGGGCGCATGACCAATTAAGGGCTAATTTTCTGTTGTCTCAACTATTAATATTTACACTCTTTATAAAAAGTGTCATAGTAAACTATTGCAAAATGATATGCATGACAGTTGCACATTTTTGTCCTGTAATACATGTTATTGATTAAAAAATTCAGAGGAGTGACAAACGTTAATGAATTCTGCGTGCCATAAATAGTGAATTACCCTAGAACAAATGCTGAAGAGAAAAGTGACAGAGAATATGCGATTAGAATGGCATATTTGGAGAATGTGCATAATAGTCTATCTCCATCTACTGATTCAGGCACCAACTGAAATCAGTTGCTTAAATGCAAACATGCCTAGGTGTCTTCTATCCTTTGAAAGTCACATTGTCCGCTACCAAGAAACTCATTGCAAATTCCATTTCTCTATGCCAGAGAATGACCGGCCCTCTTGGAAAATAAAGCAAAAGTTGGTAGGGAGGCAGTCTGAGCGGAAGAAGCAGTTTCTGCAGCTTTCCCAGGTAAAAGCACTTCATCCTGGATTTCACTCCACCTGAAGATAGCTGCAAATGTGTATGAGACTTGTTGTCCTAAAGCAGCCTGATTCCTATTCCACCAGCCAGTGCTTCAAAGGAGGTTACGTCATTCAGGCTTTCCAACTGTGGTGTCAAGATAAACCTCTGCATCTGAGAGACCACATGCTTTCAGTGTTGGTCTGCACGCTCCTACATTTTGCGGAAGCACACGGTTTAGAATGAACTTATGTACAACAGTCCTTTTTATAATAAAGCACATCAAGTTCATTCAGTTGAAAATTACATTTGTGGCTAAATGTGATCATTTGAGTTTATAAAATCTTTTGATCTGGTTGATTCAAAAATGCTGAGCAATACAAATACACAACATTTTCCTGGATTCAATAGTTTCCCCTGTTTCTAACATTATAGGCAGGAAAAGTTTATGTAAGGTAGCTATGTTTTTTTTGTTTGTTTGTTTTGAGATGGAGTCTCGCTCTGTTGCCCAGGCTGAAGTGCAGTGGCGCAGTCTCAGCTCACTGCAAGCTCCGCCATCCAAGTTCATGCCATTCTCCTGCCTCAGCCTCTCCGAGTAGCTGGGACAACAGGCGCCCGCCACCACGCCCGGCTACTTTTTTGTATTTTTAGTAGAGACGGGGTTTCACTGTGGTCTCGATCTCCTGACCTCGTGATCCACCCGCCTCGGCCTCCCAAAGTGCTGGGATTACAAGTGTGAGCCACCGCGCCCGGCCCGGTAGCTATGTTTAATATGTTGTATAAAACGATGTATGTGGGAGATTTTTAAATGAAAATAATACAATCATTTTTCAGGGTAGTTTTCTTTTTGGAATATTTAAAACTTCATTCATCGACAAGGGGTGTATCTTTTAAGGCTCAGTTTCATTTAGGTGTGGAAACTCCTCTCTAAATAAGGACGAAGAAAAATGGTTTTAAAATACTACGTATGTATTTCTTTAAGAATATTTCCTTTTTTCTCAGTGAGGAAGCTAATTCAGACTCAGAGACAAAGATAAGTAAAAATAAGTTCCCATCTACTGAAGACCTCTGTGAGAAAGCCACTTCATTTGCCCTCTCATTTATATGAGCAGTATTTTAACTAAAATAAACAGAACAGTTCTCGTGTCTCTTCCCTATACCTATATATCTTATGTTTCTAACTGGCAAGAAAAAAAGTATCGTAAATATAAGTCACAGAGAAAAACAGGTCTGCTGGTGGCTGATGAGAAGGATTTTAATATGACCCTGCTACAGATGACTTCCTATGAGCTGATCAAAGTCGTGTCTGGAAAAGAGATAATAAAACAAAACAAATGCCTAGAAATTAAAGCAAGCAGGACAAAAGTAGAAAATTGAGTTTCCACAAAAATCCAAGAAACCCCCACATGCATATAAACTACTCCTTTGCTTTGTCTGAAAGTTCCCTGCTTGCTCTTAGAAGCTGCATAAGAAGTCAGGGATATTTACCATTACTCAATAAGCCAAGCACCTTTTTACCTAAATTGGATCTTCTAAGTTTCCATCCAAATGAAACAAGCACACTAAAAGAATTTGCTTCTGAAAGGAAGTTGAGTTTAATATTCCATTTTAGTGACTATGTAAATCATACAATGTCTTATAAACAAAGCAAGTTTATTCCCAAGAAAGAGATTATAAAATATAACACCGTCTTTTGGGAAGCCATTTACCTGATTCAGACAACTTTAGCACAGTCTTTACATCACTGAACCTTAAATGTCTTCCCCTAAGTCTCTCAGTTAATGTTCAAACAGGCATCTGTTCTTCAAGTAACCAAGTAAACATAACCTGTTCATGTGGAAGCTATTGACTTCTGTAGCTAATAAGCATTACACAAACCAAGGAAAATGATAAGGTTATGACAAACGGCATTGTTTCCTTTAAGATATGTTATGATACACCAAAATGATTGCCAATACCATACTGGACACACAAAATTGAGGATTTTCCAAACATTTTTACTATATTTATTTATACCAAATGCATCATGTGGTATATTGATTTGATTGTAGAGGTAATTTCCCCTACAAAAACTAGAGTCAAGGAAAAAACACTCCATCAAAATTACAAACTTAGGAAAGAGGAAAAACAAACATGGAAATACATTTGAAGTAGTGGTCTTTAAAAAATAAAATGTCCTGTATGAAACTCCAGGTTGGATATAGAAACTTGTTCTGGAACAACTATATAGATGATGTCAGAGTGCCTGAACCATAACCAAAAAGTTCACAGTTAGGATCAATTATGAGTAATTGATTCTCTCACTTGCATTGGTCAATGTGTGTGTGAGCTCATTATCAATGAGGTAAGTAGCGTGGTCTATGTCTCTAACAGACTAAAAGCAGCTCCTTAGGGCCACTTGAATGACTGTGTTTGTGTGAACAAGTACAAGTGAAGGGTCTTATAAGATACCAAGCATTAACATGTCATGGTTTTGAGGGGGGTTGGTTTGGGGAGGTCTTTTGGGGGGTTATTCGTGGAGGTTGGGCATCATGGCTGAGTTCTAGTCAGCACTGGAGTGCTGACAAGATACTTTGGCCAAAGTGTCACATCCCATTCTCTTGGCCTTTCCCAAATTCATTTCTCTCCCAGAGAGATTCACTGAGCAGTTAAATATCATGCTTAATAGCCCTCTGACATAAGAGATTATATTTAATAGATTTGAATATCCTTTTTCCTATCGCACTTAGCATTTCACAATTCAGGATCTTAATTGGTTTGCAAAGGTACAGAAAAAGAAAGTGATTTCTGGATTTCATATATAGTACTTTCTTGCCCCCTAGTGGAAAATGTGAACCTGGCATACTAAGAATTCTAATTTTAAAGTGTTTTCCGATTGATCTTTCCTATAAGCCAGTTCACAAACCCATATATACTTCAAACAAGAATAAAATGTAGTAGGTGTAGAAGAAGTTTAATACCATTAACTATGCATTTTATTAAAAAATAATGAACTTAAGAAATCCAATTTATTTTTAAAAATACCCTCAGGAGTACAAAAGTCGATTTTCCAATTGCATAGTAACAGTAAATCCACCATATCAAGGTGAAAACTGGTACAATTCTTTGTAAATAGAGCTTAAGGGGAGCTTAACATTAAACTGGATTTGCAAAGATTATAAAGAAGTAGTTTTCTGCTTTTTAAATATTATTCCTGACTTCTTGAGCATCAAAAAAATAATTCCATTAGAAAGGGTATTTCAATATTAGCTTAATTTTTGAAGGTACACATGCAGTTTTTCTTGAGAAATATTTTTAACACAGAGAACCTGGGGCCCCTGGACCACTTTTTGATCATTTCTTCTGCAGCAGCGAGTTATGAACATCCTCTCACTGGAATGATGATCACCACTATTTCTTGGATACACATTTTAGGTTTTGTGGTTCAAGGCCTCTACATTCTTTTATGCAAATCCAGCAGATCACAAATTGCAATCCATGCAATGATTAATGTTCTTTGACAACATTCTTTTATCATCTGATTCCAGTGATTGTGAGGTCCACAGTCAGAATGACCAGCCCTCAAACAAAGAAGAGGCCATTCTTTGCAGGGCACACTGCTGGGATGTGCCTCTGGCTTCTCATGCCTCTTACAGTCTCTGACACCCAGGAGGGAACTATTGCTGGACTAAAGACTGAAAGAGGCTCTGTGGGGAACTTCTCCATCGTCAGCCACATGGAGCTTTTTACTCAGTGACCCGAATCATTCAAAGGACAGGTTGCTTCCACAGTAAGGCAGGAATGCCTCACAAGGGCAGGCAGGCACACCCAATGAAGAAAAAGAGCTTCCCCTTTCTGGCATCTCTCCTCCAACACGGAATATCTTCAAAGGCCAGTTCTTGGACAAGAGCCAGATACCAAGACAAGTGCTGCTCACGAAAGGCACCGAGCAGATGTGACTATAACCAGAACTTTTTCATTCCTCCTAGCCCTTGATTTCAGTCTAAAGAGGGCTCCACGTCTCCTCAGGGTGGGAATTACCTGGATTCCTTTCATGCTAAGTGCTCCTCCTCGGTTCCAATTCTTTTCATGCAAAGGCAGAGCCAGCCAGCTGAGACAGAGGGGATCATCTTTGACGATAGTCTTTAAAACCCATGTTACAAACATCTGCTCTACTCTGGTGTATTAGGCCATTCTCAAATAGCTATAAATACATACTTGGGACTCAGTAATTTATAAGGAAAAAAGGCTTAATTGCTCATGGTTCCACTGGCTGTACAGGAAGCATGATGCTGGCTTCTGCTCAGCCTCTGGGGAGGCCTCAGAAAACTTACAACCATAGTGGAAGGTGAAGGGGAAGCAGACATCTCCCATAGCTGGAACAGCAGCGAGAGAGCGGACAGATGCCACACACTTTTAAACAACCAGATCTCATGAGGACTCACTATCACAAGAAGAACCCTACATGGATGGTGCTAAACCATTCTTGAGAAAACCACCCCATGATCCAATCACCTTCCACCAGGCCCCACTTAGGCCCCACTTTTAACACTGGGGATTACGATACAATTCAACATGAAATTTGTTGGGGACACAGATCCAAACTGTATCATATGACAAATATCCTTTCCTGTTGGTATACTTTAAAATGGCAGCTTTCCGGGGATCAGGGAGAGGGTAGAAATTTAGAGTGTTAGCATCTTAGAATGCCTAAAAAAGGGTTTTGAACCTTTTAGGACTAAGTCACTTCAGTTATAGGTACCAAAAATGCTTCCACAGAAAAATTAGCTGCGGTATAAAGAACAAATGCCAAATCTCCTGGCTGACCTCTATGTGATCTGCTTAGAGTGAGCATCTTCCAAATTTTTTAGCAAACAAAAATGTGCATTACCAAGCTCTGGTGAGTAATTCCACCCCTTCCTTTACAGTAGTAAGGGTTAGAAACTGGGGACACTAAGAAGGGAATGACCCAAGTTGAACTGAAGTGTGAATAAACTTAGTTCAGTGATGATCCTGCCCTATGTCCTGCTACAGAAGAAGTAACGTTCAGTTGTATACCAATTTTGAAAGCATCAAGAAATCATCAGAAATGTATCCCCCAAGTCTCACTCTACTCCGCTGGGAGTTAACTGCCAGGACAACTTTCGAAGATAAAAATCAATAATGCAAGGTCATTGGAGTTTTCTCAATCATTTTCCTCCTGATTTGTCTTCCTGGGTATCTCCTCAATGTTCACTGGTTCTATGTTAAGAAAAAGGAAACCAGCATGGTAAGATGGTCATTAAATCAAGTCATTTACATACTCATGACTCTGGTTGAAATATATTTATTAGTACATATGGAGTTAATTTTACAATATCTCTATATAGGTGAGCTGATTTCGTTATCTGAAATCGGAGGGAAAGTTTGCAGTTCACTCTACCCTCAGGATCCTCTAGGCCTATTTTCGAAAATTTAAGATACAGAACTATTAAGTATTCAAACAAGCATTTTCTCAGACCTGAATCTGTTTCCTGAGAAAAATTTTAGCCTACCTTCACATACAGGGAGGAAGAGTCAACATGCAAAAAGAAAAGTCTTTGCTAATCTTCCCAAGTACAAATCAAGAGAACTATCCACATTCCCACTATCTAAATACATAGGACAGTGAGATTGCCTGGGACAGAGCCATGGCCATTCGCAGCCAGTTGTCAGTAGACAGGGAGCATTTCTGGGTGTCACCTCTCCATTGCTTTGGGATTCCTGATACAGAACACACAGAGGCTGCAAGAAGCCTTTCAGGAGGGGGGGTCCTCAGTGCCATCGCCTCAACTTGTATGCATCGTCTTTACAATGAGGGACACAGAAACTTTCACTTCCCGTTATCTCAAAAGATTTTAATCTTGAATCTTCCGCTCTTCAACTCCTGTGGAAGCTAGGCTGAAATGGTTGATTTTCCAAGAGCCTATGGTCTTTAGCCCTGTAGTATTGCCCCTTACAAAGCCCAGTTCTGATTCTCAAGAAAGCCACACTCGGGAACTAAATAATCAAACTTCATCAAACCCTCCATTTGCAGTTTTATAGACAAGCCCCTCACAGTTGCTCCACACAATAGTTAGGTGAGGGAACACAAGAAGTAGGTAGAAAAGGAACAAATTTAAATGGCCTCAAATTTATATGTTTTAGTTGATATGCAAGGCCTTTTCCACAAGCCCGGAACCTCTGCCCTTTGTCCATTCTGCTGTGTCTCTCAGTGTACCCTCTAGTACACAACGTAAGAAGAAACTGGTAACTACTTAATAGACAACCTGTTTATTCACTTACTAACTCTCAATTTCATCTTAAAGGCACTCTCTCATTATGGTTTTTTGATTCTTCCTCTTTGGAAGAATTGGTGTTGGAGTTAGGCCATTACTTTAAAAAATAAAGTAACTGTGGCTTACTTCAAAAATAAAATATGAATAACTAAAATGAATTTTGATTTCTTTTGACTGCACAAATTATTTTGAAAGCTAACAGCTCTGCACATTTTTAAAATAGATTCAATCATTCAAGCTCAATCACAAATTTTCTACCCCATAATAATTTCTAATCATTTCACAGTGCACACACACTGCATCTAAATGCCTTCTTCCACATGTCAAAATAAAATTCATATCTATTACCACACCTCTGAACCATCAAATCATTCAAAATGAAGATCATAAAATGAAGATACATGGAAATGATATGTAATGCCACAATAGAATGTATTCTGCAGGGGTGAGCTTGCCAAATTCCAGCATCACACTTTTAACTCAAACAGTATTTTGCCTTTGAAATAATTTATTTTTCACTTTCTAAATACATTGTAATATTTACAACTTAAACAAAAATTTGCTTAAAAGACAACAGCCATACTTGTACTGAAGATAATATCACTTTTGGGGATTATCTATACAGCTAACATTGTTAATATCATTATGAGAGTCCCTCATCCCATTGATAAGGACACTGCAAAAATTTATGCAGAAGATCAGATTATAGAAAAAATTACTTAACTACCACAACCAGAAATAACTCATTAGTGAACTTAAAGACTTGAAGACAGAATCATCTATGTATACTTCTCTTCTTCTAAGAAATGAAAACTATGAAATGAATGAGTCCTGTCACACTTCCCCTATTCATAACCTCAACCTTGTAAACACAAAACACACACAGAAAACTCCCAAGCACACTCTAACATATACAACACACACACCTACATTTACACACACCTAGACTCACTCTCATGCACACACATGCACATGTACACACACGCTCCTACATACATACATGTAGGTCAGGAAAACCCAGACGGTTTAATCAGAATGCCAATGTCATAGGACTGTCTTGCAAAACACACCTTTATTCTGGCTCCACCTTAGGAGAACAGAAACATACCTCCTGAGACCTATACACATTTGTGAATGCCATGCTGGACAGCGAAAGGCCCCATGTCCCAAATCAGCTGGAGCAGAAAGCACTTGCGGGGGAGGTGTGCTTGACCCATTATGGTAATTGTTGGTTCTAAGTCAGCAATTGCTCTGGTTGGTATTGAACCAGACTCTTCTACCAGAGGATAAACTTGGCCTGGAGAGAACAATTTCATTTCAAATTCATCTTGTCCCCATTTTCTTCCTTGAGTTGGGCTACCCCTTTCCAAATACCTCCTCCCCTTCTTCTTTTGACTAAATACTGAAGGATGCTGGGAGGCTAAAGCGGTTTTTCCACTCAAGCCTTCCATCAGGTTCTGGAGAGCAACACACAAGCAGAGCAGCCATTCCATCCATGGCATTGCTGACTCATTCCCATGACTGCTAGAGAGGACAAGACCTCACCAGGTGGGCCTTTAGGGGGAACCCAGAACGAACATTTTCTTACTCTCTCTCTTCTGTTCCCCACTAGACTGCTCCTATCTATGTCTCCTCCCTTTGCATGAGCCACCCACCTCCCTGCCATGATAGAAGCACCCCCTTTCTAGTCTTTAGCTGTGTGTCCTACAAACTC
The DNA here is from genome assembly GCF_028878055.3 of Symphalangus syndactylus. Lineage (NCBI taxonomy): Eukaryota > Metazoa > Chordata > Mammalia > Primates > Hylobatidae > Symphalangus > Symphalangus syndactylus. The sequence goes on from NC_072437.2 coordinate 17,124,498, forward strand.
AGCCACCTCAGCGTGTCAGTAGGAGCACAGTGAATGTTCGCTGGCCTGGTCAACTTGGAGTGGCTCTAACAAAGGCAGTACTGTGAGTGCCTTTCTTTACCAGAACAAGCCTTATTTAGCTGTTTGTAGCTTCGTCATTTTTCAAAGTTAGATTTTTTCCATCCAGTCATTTCAAAATGCCTTTGAACTTCTGCACATTTCTGTTCACTTGTATTTCTTGAGTTAATATGCTTCCCAAAGCATTCAACTTGGACACCACTGCAGAATCTTCTTTTACATCAGTATAGTATGATTCAGGAACCATTTGCATTACTGGTTAAATGAAATATTGTTTCCTATTTGATCATTAAAATAACTTAATTCTCATCTAGAATCTGCTCTTCCCCTTTTTAAGCTATCCCAAATCCCCCAATCTCAGTCCCAGATCCCCCAGTCTCAGTCCCAGATCCCCCAGTCTCAGTCCCAGATCCCCCAGTCTCAATCCCAGATCCCCCAATCCCCACTTCCAATTCCAAATCCCAGAAAAGATGACAGGGCTCACATCATGCTGTTGGTTCACCTTCGGAATCATTAGACAGCCTCCATTCTGACAATAGCAATAAGAGGAGGAGGAGAATTGGAGGCTTTGAGGGGAATGCAGGAACACTGAGAAAGTTACAAAATCTACTTTTTTTTCTTTCTGAGCAAATTTTGGTGTCTTCATTTCTAATCAGGGAAGCCACTTTTTTGGTGAATTGGTTAAGTGGGTAAGCAAAAACAAAAGAAACGAGTATCAACCAAACATTCGGCCTTATGGAATTACAGTCAGAACGTATGCCTACTGGCCCAATCCCCTGAAATAATGTTTCCAAAATAATAAATCTTATAGTTTGCATTAATCTTCTGTATGACTCATCACACTATCATTTACCTTTCCAGAAGACATTTTAGCAAATAATTTCCTCTGAAATCAAACTATTTAAAAGTATGAGTTCAGCTTGCCTTTCAGTGCCTTCAATCTACCTGAAATCTCCTGCAGTTTTATCTCTTTCATAGTCCTGTGAGCCCATCACATTCACAGAAAACTTCTGTCCATAAGCAGTATAAATAGTAAACACTCCAGCACATATATTTGCAGGAATGGATATCCATTCTTTATTTCATCCACTTATTAAATTTAAATAATATTTATTATGCATTTTATCTTGTCAAAGCACTGTATTAGGAGCTAGGTAGATACAAAACCAAACAAAATATAGTCTTAACTTCAATGATATTTTGGTTATACATAAAACATGTATACAACAAAACAATAAGCTAAGAGAAGTGTAAATAAAATGACTTGGTGTTCAGAGGAGGTAGGATTAACTTTATCCTAGCTGTTAAGATGAGGGATGGCTTTGAAAAGGATGTGGCATTTGAACTAGAGAAGAATAGGTAGGATTTGATTATGTGTAAATGATAAAGGTAGTTGGAAGGAGAATATCATGGCAGAGGGAAGAGGACCAACAAATGTAAGAAAGTGAGAGGTATGGGAGTAGAGACCAGTATTTCCCTTACCTTTCCTGCAGCAATGGTTCACAAAGAGAAGTGATGGGAAACACACTACTTAGAACATGTTGAAACTAGATCAGAGAGAGCCTAGCATGCCATCTGAGAAACTGCTCTTTAAGAGGAATGAAAAAAAAAAAAAAATAACTGAAGGATATGGAGCATGTGAGTAAATAATTAATGGTTGCATCAAGAAGATTGCCAGCTGTGTGTAAATAGTAGAGGGGAGCATAGTTAGAGACAAGACTATTAGACTACTTCAATAGACCACCCAGAGACAAAGGAAAAAGGCCAGGGTATAAGAGCTACCTCAGAGACAGAAATATAGGACTTAGCAAATGGATACGAGGGAGAAGCAAAGGAGAGGGAATCATAAAGAGCCCTGAATAACTGGGAGAATCATGATGACCTTCAGAGGCAACACAAGAGAAGGAAATAGAAGATAAATTTCCACACCTGCAAATTCATCTAGTATGTCTGCAAATTTTAGGTACAACCCCAACCCAGCAAAGTGTGCTAAGTTATCTACAGAGACTTACGTTGAGTAAATATTACTCAAACCAATTCTAAAGCAATATTTGCCCTATTAGGACCGCAACATAGTCTCTATCTAATCTGTTTCAACTACTCCTTATTCTTTTTTATTTCCCAACAGCCAGCCTTTCCAAGTGATGATCAGCTTACCACCACTCCTGTTTACCCATGGCTCATGCCCTCCCTCATGGCTGTCAACTAACTTTAGATGCTCCTAGGTGATAGACTTCTCAGTTCAGCCACACCAACCTCTCACCAAGACTTTCCTGACAGAATCACCAACTGGACACAGCAGGCAAAGACCTGCCCCAACTCTTAGCCCTAGAAAGCTGGGCCCAGACAGAATCTAAGGTGCTAAAGGGATTGCCAAATGAAGAATGGTTATAGTTAGTTGGAAATGCAATATTGCAAGATTGGAGTTGAGAATACAGAAAAGTTGAGAGATTTCATGACAATGGTCCTCAGTTGCCACCACACTAAGTGTGACAGCAAAGGTGTGTAAGCCCATCCAGCAGGACAGCTGGGTGTCTGTAAGAGGATGGAGGCCTCTGAGAACAGGAGAGCAGGGAAGCTCGAATTCGTGGTCTCTCATACACACTATGGACACGTTTGTGTAATGAGGAGAACAAATGGGAGGAGAGGCTATTTTGTAACACAGATCCGGGAGCGTGCCCCTGCAGCTCATGGATACTGAAAAATAGTGGTTGTCTTCTCTGGCCACAAGCAGCAGAAACCTTGGGTGATCCACTCTAGCCACAAGCAGCAGGCTGGCCCTTCAAAGTGGAGCCCTGGGAGGCTTGGAGGAGCTGAGATCGAATAAACGAAGGTTAAATTCTCTTTCACTTACTTCTAAGTGACAGGTTTTAATTAAAGATAATTCACACTTGAATCGATCCTCTCAGTTCCTGCTGCTGACAGACTAGGAGACTGTCAAGGGAGGAACTGTGTGGCAAGAAGACCTGGATGTGGATGGGGAGGGACGGAGGGGAGATGTACTTGCGTGCACTCACCGAAATTAAAAGCTGGGGGAAAGACACCAAAAGGTGGATACTATGGATAAATGTGGTCTTACTGTACCCAGGGATTTCAATGTTTTTTCTCCCTTAAAAAGTCACTAAATAACTTGTCTTTGTGGAGTAAAAGAACATGTATCCCAATGTCACTTTTTACTAGTTTCAAATATTACAGAAAGATATTTATTTCATGATACTAAAAATAGGATAGATGAAAGTGTTCCTATTATATAATTCAAAAACTGACACTGAGAGAATGACATATGGACCAGGTCATGTGGAATAGAGGGTTCAGGGTGACAAGAGAAACTCCAGTTCCTCCAGACAAGACTCCAACCTGGCTCTAAGCGAAAGAGAATCTGACATCAGTGGCTTTTGCAATTCAAGCCATTCCCCCCTTTGTTTGCCAAAGCTAAAAAAAATTTAAATATATAAAAAAATTATTCTTGCTAAAATTCTATTTCTGGGGTCACAGCTGCAGGAGCAAGATTAACATATGCTAAAGCTAGAACTACTGAAGGTTGACTGTGCACATTTTTTCAAATGCAGCTTAATCGCCCAAGAATGCAGAATCAAATTTCATATATATTTAAAGCGTGAAAAATATTTATATAATTATTGTCTCTCCAGATAAATATTAAAATCCCGAACCACTCTACTTAAGGTCCCTGAATCTCTGTGTTGAATCCCACCTCCATACAAGGCAGGCCCTCAGAGCTCAGCAAAATTCAATCTATCCACACAGGTCCCGCTCAAATTCCACATTCTCCATGAAGCCTCCTCCTCATGCCCAAACAGGAATTAACTCTCACCTCTGTGAAACCCCATAGCACTTTGTCTCCCTAATGTGGCACTTATGTGCCATGAATGGTAGTTACCTGGACATGCACACATCTTATTTCCCCTGCTTTCCTGTTGCATTGTTCAATCCCCAAGGGAAGGAACCCTAACTTACACATCAGCATATCTCCTCTAACAGCCTAGTGAAATACATCCTGCTTAGGAGGTGTTAAGTATATGTTTTAAATGAATGATGACTGCATGAAAATTCTCCTGGGTACGCAGGCTTTCCTTTTAAAGTTTTGTCTTAGAATATGGAAAGCAAGATTCTGCTGGTTGCACCTAGCCTGCGGCTACTTCTTCACCACGAAATCACAAACGAATACCATCTGCTATTTCTCTCTGCTAGGTCCCTCTGGAGATTCCCTTTAGGTTAATTGGCCACTCTCTGTTCTAGCCTCGACTTTCTCTCAGTTCTTACTCCTGGGAAAACCTCAGTTGGGCCAGGGGTCTAGGACACTGCTTTCTAAGTTATATGTTCAATACCATATGTTTTTCCTCTTTAAGTTCCTAATTATTACTTTCTTTTAGGTTATGTTCATTTCCTCCCTCCTGAAATGTTCCCTTTTCAGGTCTCTCCTGAAACTATCTCCTTCAAGTCATCTACAGAACATAAGGCGAGCAGATGGTGCTGCGATTGCACTGGTAATTACCCCCTGAGAAAAGCAACCTTCTTCCCAAAGCAGGTAATTTGGACTAAAATAGAACTTTTGCCAGAATAACCCAGGTAAGTAGGGTGTTGAGCTTTATACATATACAATCATATTTTATGCAACAGAAACCATCACCATTCGTTTTGGACAAAACCAGGCTGTTTCTTGCCCCCTACAATGAAGGGGACCAACTTTAAAGGCTAAAAGTAACTTGTTTCTACTCTAAACCTCCACCTCCACCTCCACCTCCGACGGTGTGTTTTGAGGCACCTGATCACAGGACAGGAACTTGGGGATCTCCTCTTACCAGCAATCATGTGCACTACTTCTCATATCTAGTTTTTAAGCATCATGACTTATTTAATATTTATTTTAAAGGAAATTCCTGAAGTGCAGCTGCCATCAGTATGTAAATTTTTTGACTTTTTGTCAAAAACAATATCATATCCTTAAACCCAGGCTTAGGACACAATGGGGAAGAAACAAAACTACCTCTTTGCTTGAAAGGAAACAAATTTTGCCTGCACTTTCACTGGTCTCTTATTGTAGCTGCAAGCCATGATCTGCTGAAATGCTTCTCTGACAGCAAGAGTAACTGGAGTGCTTTCAGTCCAAGAACAGCGCACTCTATGTCACTGGGCAAAAATGGCAAAAGGTCGTCCAAATGAACTTCACCTAAGAGGAAGAGAAGCAGTGAGAAATGATAATTGCCCTTTCCAATCCAGACCAGGTCCAATCACCATCAATTCTTCGTGGTGGTGCTTTTCCTCTTTTATCTGGTGTAAGAGTTTGGTAACCCAAAGGCTGTAATTGTGTTGTAGGGCTAATTAAAAAGGAGGCCAGGATTTTAATATGTATCCCCAACACAAAAGCAAGATATTTATTGCACTTGGCACATAACAGAGGTCAAAATTTCATTGAAAAGAGGTTTCAGAAGTTAACATAACTATATGTATCTGCTTTTTTCTTCTTCTCTCCTAGTAATGCATAGCAGAACAGGAAAAAAAATACTTGAGGATAAAAAAGTTTATTCTAAACATGTCAGCCTCATCAACGTGATGGATAGGTGACAACCAATTTTCTAATAACCTGTGTTTTCCAATTCAGTGTTTCGGTTCTTAACTTACAAAGCTCTTTTGTAAGGTTTGGTCATCTCTTCCTCCACTTTTTCTGACATTACGAATTGTTCAGACTCCTTTCTGCATCAACCTTCTAAACTGTCTACTCCATAAGGAACTTGCTGGGGAAAAGTTAAAGTGGAAAAAGTGAGATGTTTTCTATTAGTCAACATTAGGAAATCTCTTAAGGAATTACTTTGCCGTTTAAGAGTTGCTCACCGCATGTTCTCACTCATAGGTGGGAATTGAACAATGAGAACTCATGCACACAGGAAGGGGAACATCACACTCCGGGGACTGTTGTGGGGTGGGGGGAGGGACAGCATTAGGAGATATACGTAATGCTAAATGACGAGTTAATGGGTGCAGCAAAACAACATGGCACATGGATACATATGTAACAAACCTGCACATTGTGCACATGTACCCTAAAACCTAAAGTATAATAATAAAAAAAAAAAAAGAGTTGCTCACCTGTATTCATGTGGGAGAAAACGCATGTCACAATGTAGCATTAAGCAGCATCGGAACCTCTCAAGTATTAGCATTTCAAATAAGTCACAATTCTCTAAGGCTGGTGACTAGGAAAAATAACTCTTAGTCATTCTTCAGAGTAAACTTAAACCAAATAATTGTGGTTACTATCAGACTAGCTGATTTGTGTAGTCATGAAAATATCAGTAGAGTTCTTTTACAAAAGGAAATAAATAAAAAGTATTTATTAATATAATATCCAATAATTAATATTCATTATGAACTCTGCCAATATAAGTAGTTCTCTTTGAACCCAACTATAAGTAATAACTGCTCTTCACATATAATTAGTACCTCAAAACATTACTTAGGCCTCCTGAGACCACAAACTGCACCTCCTGTTAAAGGTAATGTGACATTATGGATCTAGAACCAGAAATACCATTTGACCTAGCAATCCCATTACTGGGTATGTACCCAGAGGATTGTAAATCATTCTCTTGTAAAGACACATGCACACATGTTTATTGCAGCACTATTTACAATAGCAAAGACTTAGAATCAACCCAAATGCCCATCAATGATAGACTGGATAAAGAAAATATGGCACATATGCACCATGGAATACTATGCAGCCATAAAAAAGAATGAGTTCATGTCCTTTGCAGTAACATGGATGAAGCCTGAAGCCATCATTCTCAGCAAACTAACACAGGAACAGAAAACCAAACACTGCATGTTCTTACTCAGAAGTGGGAGTTGAACAATGAGAACGCATGGACACAGGGAGGGGAACATCACATACTGAGACCTGTCAGGGGTCGGGGGAAAGGAGAGGAAAAAGGGGAAAGGGGAGGAAAAGAGGGAAAGGGGAGGAAGAGCATTAGGACAAATACCTAATGCATTTGGGGCTTAAAACCTAGAAGTGGATAGGTGCAGCAAACCACCATGGCACATGTATATGTATGTAACAAACCTGCACGTTCTGCACATGTATCCCAGAACTTAAAATATAAAAAAAAAAAAAATTAAAATCAAGTTAAAATCAGTTTTAGATAGGCTATGTCAACATGGGAACGGCCTCTGCATTGGAGCCTTATGCACAGCCTCTAAAACCTGGGCCTTGAAAATTAGCACTTTGTTTAATGAGGGTCCAGAAGTTCCACTGTGAACAATAATAGTTTATTACCTAAAAAGGAGCCTGTGTCTTGTATGAATTTTCCTTCAAGAAGCTACGAACTGAGACATGCCTCCTCATACACCTCAGAACAAGGAGCATAACATTTGGTATTTGTCAAAGTCTGACTCTTAACCAGCTGGTGGCCACAATGGGAATGCCCAAGAGCAAAGGTTCTCAAAGTGGGGTTCCCAAAGAACAGCATCAACATCACCTGGGAACTTGTTACGTAAAGCAAGTTATCAGACTCTGCCCAGCCCTGCTGAATCAGAAGCTTTGGGCGCGGGACCAGTAGTTTGTGTTTAACAAGTCCCAGGTGCTCCTGATGCTCCCTCACGTTTGAGAGCCATTGCCCTGGAAGCAGATTTCTCAAAATGTGGTGGGAGGACCATCAGCTGTTGATCACACAGGTGCTAATCCCACCCTGACCTATTGAATTACACTATCTAGAAACAGACATTTTTCATAAGCTTCCTAGGATGCTCTATTCATCCAACAGTTTGGGAACTACCCAGGCAAATTTAAGCCAATAGAGGATTCTCCCACTGAAACACAAGGGAAGATATGAACCCAACTAATGAACTTGCTGAAAATGTTTCACATTTGAAGACATCAGCCTATATTTCTTCAAGCTTCAGTAGAGCAAGGAAGTCCTTATGCATTGGTTATTACGAGAACTCAATAGGCTCTCTCACTATCGCTTTTTAAAAGCCTTTAGTCAACAAAAAAGAAACATTTTCTAATTGAAAAAAAAATAAAGCTGAAATAGAACATCTTCATGTCCCCAGATCATTATGTAATTGATATTAGGCTGCAAATAACCCAAGGCCTAGGCATTTTTTTTTTATAAATCAGGTTTTTGTGTTTTTTATTGTGGTCTAGAAATGTTGCTGGTGACAGCACAGACATTCCTACACGGCGCATCAAGTGGCCACGTTCATCCATTAGTAGTGAAATTAAAGACTCCTCCTCTCCATCAAAACACAGCCAGAATCAGTTTAAAAAATACCTGCCAAAAAATAACAAAATAATTTCATGTATGAGAAGAGGTAGCAGATGCTGACATGGGGAAGGGAGGAAAAGAAAAAAGCAAAGTGGAAAATGGAAAAGAGCGAGGTTAAAAGACAGAAACCAGCCTCCATATTCACCTTAATAAAAGTCAATCACCTCCCCCTTTATCTTGCTGAGTGAAAATAAAAATATCTACAAGAACATAAACATTCCTGTAACAGCAATTACAATCACGCAAACAGCCTCAAAATCCCAACCTCTTCCTCTGAGGTCTCTGAAAATCAAAGTCCACAGAAACAAAACACTGCATAATTTTAAATCTGTACAGTGTAGCTGGTGGACATATCAGATTTTCCCAGCATCCTCATACATCATACAGCCTTTATCAAGGTAACACTTGTATTGTGCCAAATTAATCCTTTTTAGCCTTATCATTGTAAATAGATGTGTCTACCTTCCGACGATACAAACAAGAAACAGATTAATCTTTTAGACATTGTAGGAAGCTGCTTTCTCACAAAGGCAATGTGCTATTTTAGACAAAGCCAAGACTTTTGCAATAAGAGGGCCTGGGTTCAAATATCTGTTCTCCTATTTAATTGCTACATTAAGTGGGGCAAGTTGGTAAAACCAATCTGAGTTTCAATTTTCCCACTTAAAAAGGATCCCCCAGAGAGTGGTATATCAGATAATACTCATGAAAATTCTATATGTGTAATGAGTTTTCATACACTACTCTAGACTCTAAGTTTCCTAATGTCTTTTCATTCTCTCAGATGCACATAATATATAACTTAATAGATTAATTGGATGTTTTCTATCTTGTCATGGGAATTAGAATTAGCACCAGGGGAGGCCAACAAAGCAGATCCAAGCTGAGCATGTGTCTCAGGCTCCAGAGTCAAACTAAGCATGGTGTCTTTCTGAAATGGAGCTACCAGATGACATGCACCTATGTCAGAGGGTGACTAAGAAGGTCCAAGGGCAGATACTAAATCTCATCTAGCCCAAGGAGCCAGTGCAAGACCTGAAAAGCAAGGCCATATCTAAATATCTAGGACTAAGAAAGCTCAGGAATGGAGTGGGAGGGAAAAACAAGTTAAAGAAGTCAAAAGCATCACAAAGAGCAGGCTGGGGACCCCCCCGAGTCTTGTTATGCTAGGTGGTGGGCACCCCGAGACTTACACCCTTCAGCATGAGTTAAAGTCCTAGAATCATGGCAAATAGCTTGAATGCTGTTTAATTTTTATTTAGCATATTTTGAAAGAGTTAACATAGTATGTTTGGATGAACACAGAGGGGTTTTAAGCCAGACAGACCCAAGTTCAAATCCCATTCTACAGTTTACTAGCTGTGTGAACTTGCATGTGTTACCTAACACTCCAATTTTCCCATCTTCCTCAATGTGCTTTTGTGGGAATTAAATGAAATCAGCAGTCATGAAGGGCATGAAATAATGTCTGGCACCTAAAAAGTGCTCAACAAATGTCAACTTCCTTCTCCTGCTGTAATTTCTAGCCTTTTCCCGTGGCTACATTCCTTTTCTTATTAACAATTTATTATCTCTATTATAGTCAGTAAGTGCTTATTGAAAAGAAAGTTATCCCTTAGTTTTCCTTTAGCTTTGCTTCCATATCTGATTCTAACTTTAACTGTAGCTCCCACAACCCAGAATCTCTTGATTCTATTTGTAGAGCAAAGCTGGGAACCCATTAACTAGAACCCTCAGCAGTAGACCTTTCCGTAAAGAAAAATTTGCCCTGTGCTCACTAAAAGTATGCCTCAATAACTAGTTCACAAAATAGAAGCTTTCCCATGAACTGGTATTTATAAAAACATTTTTCAGAATGTGAAAACTTGAGATTGGCTTTCACAGGTGAAATAAGAGATCATGAGAGTTGGCAACTATTTATTCATGTGTTTAGCATGTCTTTATTGAGGTCATACTATGCACGGGTCATAGGATGAAGTGCTAAGGACACAGCATTGGAACAGATCAACATTTTCCCTGCCCCCAGGGAGCACAGAGACTATTTGTCAGGAGAGTCTGGTCAAGGCTACATAATAAATAAACCTTTAAAGTCTCATTCAACAAGAGGAGGAGGTATTTCTCCCCTACATCTCTGTCTGATGGGCATCTGACAGCTGTCCTAGGCAGCTTTTCTTTTGGTGCTAACAGATAAATCCAGGTTCCTTCCATCTTTTCATGTCACCATCTCAAACGTGTGGCCTCCAGGGTCTGAATGGCAAGAGAAGTGAGTAGGTGGTCTATTACCCAGCCTGGAGCTAGTTTACAATCCTTCATCCACATTTCACTGACCAGAATCCAATCACATGGCCCCAGCCTTACCACAGGGGAGGTTGAAAAGGTAATCTTCCCCTCGGGCCCCAGAAGAAAACATTACAATGAGAATCAGTGAACATCTAAAATCACACCTTTGACACATCTACTTTTTGCAAACTGCATTCCCATTTCCTAGCCCCTTCCAGGAAGATTTCAGTCTAGTGAATGGAGACAAATATGTGGATAAATAACTGATTACAGATAGATTTGCTATGTGCTAGTACAGAGGGTCTGAGCTCTGGAAGTGCTGAGCTATTGAAGCATAATGAAGAAAAAAATTCAATATGGAAATACTTTGGAGAATATAGTATTTACCCCGAGGCTTGAAGAAAGGGATGAGCTTTCACAAGTAAATGTGAGGGAAATGGCTTTCCAAGCAAAGGAAAGAGTTTGAGAAATGGAGGTGTTTAAGAAATGTCAGGGAGCCCAGTGTGTCTAGCAGGGAACTCACATGACCCATAATAAGCTTTGAAAGGAAGGGCAGAGGTCAAATTGTGAATGGCTTTGAATGCCACACCTGAGATTACCCACACCTAGCACAGGTAGGAGTAGCAAACACTTATTACAAGAACACAGGCAAAAGGCAATGAGGTTCTAAACCAGGGAAAGTTCCATGCCACATCTTGATTGCATGCCGCTTGAAAGCAAGCAGTGTCTTTATCAACTTCATTTGTTGTTGCTGTTTTGCTTTTAGTTTCCTTCAATGCCTGCCTATGGCATACAGCACTCATCTGGCAGATACTGATGGACAAAATGGCTGCCTGAATAAATGTAGAAACAGCATCTTTGACAGATGTAAACACCCTAAGTACATGACTAACTGCCCAATATGTAGAGATTCATTTAAAAATACAGATTGTTTTGAGGGAGGCGCATGTAGCAGATGACCCAGAGCATGTACTTATGTAGGGGTAGGAGGATGCCTCACATAGTCAGTAATGAAAGAATACAGTGTAAGGAAAGGAGGATGCATCCTGTGGTAATGAAAGAATACAGGCAATAGGCCCAAGGCTCAGAAAACAAGAGCAGAACTAGAGCTCCTCATTTTTAAAAATGTATTTCTGTTTGCACCTCCCCAGTGGTGGCAAGAGCCTTCTAGCTGGTTTCTAGAAGAGCTGAACTCTAATGCTGCCTCTACTATTTTTGAGCTGATCAGCCTTAGTCATGTCAGGTGCCCTTTTCATTTTCTTTATCTAAACACATTGATGTTGACAATTATCTCACCCAGATCTGACAGAGGTAAACGAAGATGGTTGGAAAAACACTTTGAAAAGACTAAAGTCCTAACTAAGTAATATGTAGTACCCACTTTAATGGAAAGTATAGACTTCAAGTAGTGAGGGTAAGGAGACTGAGGCAGAGCACGGGTTAAAAGAGGGATAAAATCTAATTATTTTCAGCAGCCTAAGAAATGCATCAAGATGTTTGGCCAGATCGTGGTGCAGGCTTTCAATTCCAGCTGATTCTGTTAGGTCGCATTCACATCAGCAATAGAATCAATTCTATACCAAAGCAGCTTCTACCTTGAGCTTTGCAGTTGTGATTAGTTTCTCTTATTAGTGCCCAGAGGGACTGGCTTTAGCCACACTGTAGGGTGACTTAATTAAACAATTAGATAAACAAAGAAATATCTCCCACTCTGAATCAAACCAAAGTGTCATGAAAAATAAAACAAGCAGAAACAAAGGCACCGATAAAGTATTCAAGTAGAACAAGTTTATATAAAAACATAATGAGGGTTCATTATTACAAATCAAAAGGCCGAGAGGCAACACACAGAGCTCTCCACGGCCACCTTTATCAGATTCACTGACGACGGAACAGTGCTGAAAGGAATGCGGAAAACCATGCAGAAATAATGATATGCCACATCTGTGTCATCCATGAGATTTACAGATGCTTGATAGGCAACATCTCATGTAATTTACAGCAAGCTTTCTGAGATGGGCATTAGCTTCATTTTACAGATAATGAAACAAAGACTCAGTTTACGTGACTTGCCCATTTTCACATAATTATGAAGTAACAGAACCAGAACTGCAACCCAGACGGCTCACCTGAGACCCAGGTGTCTTCCATTATGTGACAATTAAATTTCAAAACAACCTGCACTTGTTTGATGGGTCTTAGGAAAGGAAGGCATATTTTCTCATTGAACTGCAAACAACAGATATTCACTGAGCATCAACTATTTCCAAAACACTGTGCTAGGTGATGGGAGGACAAGCATAGTCCTTGATCTTACAGAGCACACATTTCTTCTTAGAAAAAAATGCAAAAAATAAAGATGTTCTCTCTAGTATTTTTTTAAAATTATACATAGAAATAGTCAATCTAAATACAATTGCAATGCTCCCTACCGCCACACACACACACAAGATTTTCTAGAATTTTCAGATCAGTATTACTTGCCTATGTAATAAAATGTCCATTCAAACACCAAAATAGAGTACCACGAAGATCACCAATGGGTTCTGACCAAAAAGGCCTACACAGCATTCCCCTCATCTTGACTAAGCTTTAGAGAGGCTTCTTCCTGACTAGAGATTCCTGATCTCTCTTAGAACATTTACTATAGAAAACTTGCAGTTGTAAATTCTTTGTTTGAGATGTAAATCTTCTACAACCCAAAAACGTCTTTCTCTAGGACCTATGAGTCATCCCTTTTAAACATCATCATCAAGAAAGATAGGAGCCTTGTCTACGAGTCTCTATGGAAGGGTAGGAGCCTAACTTCCATCAGCACTAATTAGCAAACAGATGGCCTAATCACATTGACCAAGCTCCTCCTAATATCTTCCAGGATTTCAGTATTTTCCCACTACCCCCACCCCCAGAGCAAAAAACTCTCCCACTTTTGTTTTATTAGAGTTTATTTCAATCTTCCCTATCGCAATAGTCTTGAATAAAATCATCCTTGCAGCTTTGTAGCTACAGTAACCAAAACAGTCTGTTTTTAACTCGTGCAAAAACAGACACAGCCGGGCGTGGTGGCTCACACCTGTAATCCCAGCACTTCGGGAAGCCGAGGCGGGTGGATCACCTGAGGTCAGGAGTTCAAGACCAACCTGACCAACATGGTGAAACCCTATCTCTACTAAAAATACAAAAAATTAGCCAGGCATGGTGGCAGGTGCCTGTAATCCCAGCTACTCTGGAGGCTGAGGCAGGAGAATCACTTGAACCCAGGAGGCAGAGGTTGCAGTGAGCCAAGATCAGGCCATCGCACTCCAGCCTGGGTGACAAGAGCAAAACTCCACCTCAAAAAACAAAAAAAAAAAAAAAAAAAAAAAAAAAAACCCGTAAATCAATAAACCAGGATAGAGAACCCAGAAATTAAGTCACACACCTACGACCATCTACTCTTCAATAGAGTCAACAATTACAAGCAATGGGGAAAGGACTACCTATTCAATAAATGGTACTGGGATAGCTGGCTAGCCATACACAGAAGAATGATACTGGACCCCTACATTTCAACATATTCAAAAATTAACTAAAGGTGGATTAATTAACTTAAATGTAAGACCTAAAATTATAAAACTCCTAGAAGGAAACATAGGAAATACGATTCTGGACATCAGCCTTGGCAAACAATTTACAACTAAGTCCCCAGAAACAATTGCAACAGAAACAAAAATTGACAATGGGACCTAATTAAACAAAGGCATCTGCACATCAGAAACAAAGAAACAAACAATCAACAAAGTAAACAACCTACAGAATGGGAGAAAATATTTACCGACTATACATCCAAAAAAAAAAGGTCTCATATCCAGAATTTATAAGGAACTCAAATTAACAAGTAAAAAAACAAGCCCATTTTAAAAATGGGTAAAAAAAAATAAGCCCATTTTAAAAATGGGTAAAAAAAAAAAGCCCATTTTAAAAATGGGTAAAAAAAAAATAAGCCCATTTTAAAAATGGGTAAAAAACATGAACAGAAACACCCAAAAGACACACATGAGGCAACAAATATGTGAAAAAATGCTCAGCATCACTAATTATCAGAGAAATGCAAATCAAAACCACAATGAGATACTGTATTAGTCTGTTTTCACACCGATATAAAGAACTGCCCGAAACCGGGTAATTTATAAAGGAAAGAGGTTAAATTGACTCACAGTTCAGCATGGCAGGGAGAGCTTCAGAAAACTTACAATCATGACACAACGTGAGGAGAAAGCAAAGCACCTTCTTCGCAAGATGGGAGGAAGGAAAATGAACTCAGGAGGAACTACCGCTTACGAAACCGTCAGATCTCGTGAGAGCTCACTATCACGAGAACAGCGTGGGCGAGACCGCCTCCATGATTCAATGATTTCCACCTGGTCTCTCCCTTAACACCTGAAGATTATTGGGATTACAATTCTAGATGAGATTTTGGATGAGGACATAGCCAAGCCGTATCAGATACCATCTCACACCAGTCAGAATGGTCATTATTAAAAAGTCAAAAAATAAAAGACCAACCTGGCCAGTATGGCGAAACCCAGTTTCTACTAAAAATACAAAAATTAGCCCAGCGTGGTGGGCAGCACCTGTAATTCCAGCTACTGGGGAGGCTGAGACAGGGAGAATCACTTGAACCTGGGAGTCGGAGGTTGCAGTGAGCTGAGATTATGCCATTGCACTCCAGCCTGGGTGACAGAGTGAGACAGCATCTCAAAATAAATAAATAAATAAATAAATGGGAATTTGGCCTGTCAGAAGGCAGGACCCCATGCTTTGTAATTAAAACCATTAGTGATTCTTGATTCTTGCAGAGGAAGTTTCAGGACTGCTAGCAGAAGCAATTAGGAAATATTTCCAGGCAAATGAGGTTCTTAAATATGCTACAGGACGGGCTTCCCATTCCTCCCACTGAATCCCACCAACTTTGCATCTTACCCAGAGGCTGCTTTCTTTGTTTGAATATTGCCTAATTGGGAGGCGGGGTGGGGCTTGCTCAATGATAATAGATATGCATGAGGGTAAAAATTAGTAAACACTAACCTCAAAGGTAGTATAATTTGTAAACCTAGAAAATGCTCTGGGCTACTAGGTCACTTTTTTGCATTAGAAAAAATGGAAAAAAGATATCTAATATACTGAATTGAAATAAAAGGTAGAACAGGAAGATAGGAGATGGGTTCGGGGTGAAAAGAAAATCGTGTAAATGCGTGCAGTGATGTCAGTCAGGAGGCAAGCCTCATAACCAGGAGCACAAGGGGATTGAAGGCAATAATGGGAACACTGGAGTGTATTTATGGCTTACGTGGGGGGAGCTCC
This sequence comes from Symphalangus syndactylus, assembly GCF_028878055.3. Taxonomy (NCBI): domain Eukaryota; kingdom Metazoa; phylum Chordata; class Mammalia; order Primates; family Hylobatidae; genus Symphalangus; species Symphalangus syndactylus. The sequence continues at coordinate 17,140,463 of NC_072437.2, forward strand.
AAGGTCTGGACATCTGTAAATATGAGAGTTTTGAAATGCCACTAGTGGCCGGGCGCAGTGGCTCACGCTTGTAATCCCAGCACTTTGGGAGGCCGAGGCGGGCGGATCACAAGGTCAGGAGATCGAGACCACGGTGAAACCCCGTCTCTACTAAAAAATACAAAAAATTAGCCGGGCGTGGTGGCGGGCGCCTGTAGTTCCAGCTACTTGGAGAGGCTGAGGCAGGAGAATGGCGTGAACCCGGGAGGCGGAGCTTGCAGTGAGCCGAGATTGCGCCACTGCACTCCAGCCTGGGCAACAGAGCGAGACTCCGTCTCAAAAAAAAAAAAGAAATGTCACTAATAACCGACATAATAGAGAAAGTAAAAGCAGAGTCAGAAAAATAAGACAGAACTAAATTAAGACTCGGGGAGAACATTGATGATCCTATGGGCAAGGAGAAAAAAGCCAATGAAGGGTAGCAGAATAAAACAATGAGACAAGGGAAGAAACAAACAAAACCAGGACTATAAAGATACTAAACCCTATTGTATATTTCAAAACAGCTAGAAGAGAATAATTTGAATGTTTCTGACATAAAGACAAATATTTAAAGTGACAGATGCCCTAATTACATTGATTCAATCTTTACAAATTATATGAATGTATTAAATTATCACATGTACCCCCCAAAATGTGTACATATATTACATATGAATTAAGGAAATAAAACTTTAAAATGGAAGGGGAAGAAATGTGAATAAATCACTGAAAAAGAAAAAAGGAGATACTAAAACCAGTAGCATTCAGAATCCCAGCAGAAGCCAAGGATACATTCATACCAGGATAATCAAGGAAGGTTGAAAGAGCTATCACCAGTGTGAAGGCAGAGCATTGGAAAACCATACCAGACAGTGCGGATCCTGGGGCCTGTAGGAGGGGAGGAGCTGTGCCCACCCCATGGTCGGAAGGGATGTGAGGAGAGAATAATGATCAGATCCTGAAAGGTGAGATTTACAAAGAAGGCCATCTTAAGTGGACCCATGACCTTTGTTTAATGAACACAGCCAGCTTAACATTCCCCTGCAGGGAGGGTTCCAGGGGACTAAAGACTCCCCCCATACTCCCTTCTCCCTCTCTGATCTCTCCCTGGGGCTCCACATTGGCCAAATCAAACCAGAAGCAAGACAGGGAGAGATGAGGATGCCGTGGATAGGATTCATGCGAGTCAGACTGGCCCAACCAAAGCCAAGAGGAGGAGGGTGGAAAAACACAAATGGAAGGTGTCCTGCAGAGTGGCCAAGGGAGCAGGAATGGACGCCTCCAACTCTGGGTCCAGGCTCACTTCAGAGGCCAAACAACCTCCAGCTGTGACATCTGAGTGGCAAGGAGGATACGGAAGTTCATAGAACATTTCAAAGTTCTGTATGGAAGAAAACAAGACTGATTTCACCTATAAGTCGTCTACTTGTCAAAGAATAAATATATATACATGTGTGTGTATGTGTGTGTGTGTGTGTATATATATATAATATGTACTTTTCACTTTTGGCATTTGTGATAAGGAATGTTAACATCAAGAACAGTATTTACTTTAACGAGCCTGTTGGGAAAAGCCGCACCCTATCACCAGGCAGAAAGCCTGTTACTTGATAAGTAGTCACAAAAATGGCCCTAATTTGAGATGAGGAGTTTGAGTCTAGCCTGGCCAACATGGCGAAACCTTGTCTCCACTAAAAATACAAAATTTAGCCGGGTGTGGTGGGCGCCTGTAATCCCAGCTACTTGGGAGGCTGAGGCAGTAGAATTGCTTGAACCTGGGAGGCAGATGTTGCAGTGAGCCAAGATTGCGTCATTGCACTCCAGCCTGGGCAACAAGAGCAAAACTCTGTCTCAAAAAAAAAAAAATAATGGCCCTAATATGTTTCTGCCCCATGAATTCCAGACATATTCAACCTACACAAAGGAAAAAGTCCAATTCTCGGCAGCCAGGCCTCCCTGCACAGGGGCTCGGCCTATCTTTGAGCAGTCTGCCTGAGTTCACTGCACTAACTCATTAGTAGTCTCTCTTTCTCTGCAGAGAACTTCCCCAGTCCATCTCTTTCAGTCAATTGAGATTTCTCTTTGGAACATGGCATGCTGAGGTTTAGAAAATAAACACTGGTGTTTTTTTTTTTTTAATGTGCTGAAAAATTATGGACTGCTATCCCATGTGGCCACCATTGGTTTCCAATGATCCTGCACCTCTCATCTATTAAAAACTATTTGATTTAGAATGTAATAATAAAAAAATGTTTTTCCACCTATGGCATCAATTATGCAGATTGGCTTTTCTGGGGGGAAAAAGTAATGAGACATCATCAGTATTCTTTGGATTTCTAACTTAATTCAAACAGTTACCATGATAGTATAACTTATTATTTGGTACCTGAGGTTGATGAATTCTCCACAGGCTGTCAGTAATTATTCTCAAGTATCTATTATGAGGACATAGAAAATTGCTATTATGTGCTGACTCAGTAGAGTGTGTGAAGCGCCCCCTCCCTGTCCTTCTCCAGGCTCTCAGATTTCACTGTGATATATCTTAGCTGATTCACACAGGAAAGTTCTATTAAATTTCAAATTATCTAATCACAGGACCGAGGTCATATTAAGATATAAATAAAAGGAAATACAGACATGATTTATTTGTGCATGTCACCCTGTAGGAAGAAAATCCAAAATGAAACCTCAGGGTGTTATCAGTAAGAACCAACACACACACAAAAAAATGTTTCAAGGGATCTCTGCGACTGCTTGTTCTCAAGTGTCAATGGAACATAGGAGACCAAGCTGAGGACAACCCTTCCCTGTGACCCCGTCAAAGTCTAGATGCTTTGGTTGCAAGTGGTCATGATTGCAACCCAACCAGGAGTTACTTAGTAAAGCAGAAAGGGAAGTCATCGCATGCCACAGCTGAGAAGTCTGAGGCTTAAGGATGGCAGAAACTCAACCGACGTCATCTGATTGCTCTCCCACCATCCTTAAGATATTGTTTTTCCATGTGTATTGGTCTTCTTCTCACTGGTTGCACTGAAGTGTCTCCTTTAGGCATGGGGAGGAAGCCCTAGATGAGCTCTAGGTGTGGTCATGTGAGTTTGGGGGCTGGGAATACAAGCAGGGCCAGGTGCTCACTTCAGCGGCCTGCGGTGGGGAGCAGGGGAGGATTCACGCTGTGTCGGTGACATGAGGCACCTGTTAGGACCCTGTAAAGTGGGAAATAGGCAGTTCCTCAAAAGAAGGGAAAGTAATTCCCAGGAGGTGAGCAGGAAGGAACATGGAAGCACAGGATCGAGAATGTCCAGTGTGGATTCTAACACCTCTGAAGCATCCATCCTGGTCAGCAGCATTGGATTTCTCTGGGAGTTCAGAGAAATAAAACAAGACCCTGAGCAGATACCTAGACCGTTATGAGGTCTTGAACAGTGGTCTTCCAGACAAAGCAGTTACTCATGATTTTGCTCCTTCCTCTTCAATCCCAGATGAGAAAACGAAAAAATTGGGTGGGTTTTGGAATTAGTGGAGGGGGAAATGCAGCCTCATGGAATGCTGGAAATCTACACACCAGCATAAAAGTCTTTCAGGAAGTTTGTCCTCTGCTCTCTGGGCATTGATTAAGCAAAGAACAAACAAAACACACAAACAAGCCTAATTTATTTATTTATTTATTTATTTGAGACAGAATCTCACTCTGTCCCCAGGCTGGAGTGCAGTGGCGCCATCTCCGCTCCGCTCGCTGCAAGCTCCACCCCCGTTCACGCCATTCTCCTGCCTCAGCCTCCCGAGTAGCTATGACTACAGGCGCCCGCCACCACGGCTGGCTCATTTTTTTTTTTCGTGTATTTTTAGTAGAGACGGGGTTTCACCATGTTCACCAGGAGGTCCTGATCTCCTCACCTCGTGATCTGCCTGCCTCAGCCTCCCAAAGTGCTGGGATTACACACGTGAGCCACCGCGCCCGGCTGTAATTTTTTTTGCTGTTGCTCTGATTAACGCTTTTTAATAAAACTCAAAATATACTGAGAGCCTATATATCACCTTCTAATTCTTTTGCAAACTTGGTAGAAGGGCATAGGACATTTACATTGAGATAGTTTATAACTGATCACTCTATGCCGGTTTCTGGGGCTTTTCTTAAATGATTAACACTCTTGTTGTTGAGATGCTGATTGTGCATTTAAAAAGTCATATCTGATAGGGAATCTCCCTTTCTCTCCCTTCTTCTCATTGTCAGACAAGGTAAGTCTGATGTGATCAAAAAGCACTGTAGCTTCTCTGTACTAGAAAGTGGAGAAAAGTAAAATACTCCTATGACCCCCTCCAGCTCCATTCGTTGACCAAATGTTACCTGAGTGCCCTCTGGGGAGGCAGGGCCACTCTTCTCAAACACAAATTAGACAAGACCCTGTGATATGGTTTGGCTGTGTCCCTACCCAAGTCTCATCTTGCATTGTAGCTCCCATAATCTCCACATACCCAGTGGGAGGTAATTGAATCATGGGGGCAGGTTTTTCCCATGCTGTTCTCGTGGTAGTGAGTAAATCTCATGAGATCTGGTGGTTTTATAAATCGAAGTTCCCCTGCACAGGCTCCCTTGCCTACCCGTATGTAAGACATGCCTTGCTCCTCCTTTGCCTTTCACCGTGATAGTGAGGCCTCCCCAGCCATGTAGTACTGTTAATCCATTAAACCTCTTTTCTTTTATAAGTTAAGCAGTTTCAGGTATTTATCCATAGCAGTATGAAAATGGACAAATACACCCTACCCTCCAGAATCTAGGGAAAGAGAGTCACCTCAACCAGTAAGTCCTAATACAAGGGGAAATGTGTACACAGGTGACCACATCACAGAGGAGCCCAGAGGACAGGCCAACACATTTTGCCTACGAGGCCGGCAGAGGGCTCTACAGGATGTGATATTTACAGTGTGCCTAGAAGGACAAATAGGACTATACTATGCAGGCCTGGTGGACACGATTGATGTGCTCCTGGCTAATAAATCTGGATGGAAAACAGCATGGGAGTGAGAGAGGGCACAGTTGAAAATTTAGACTTGAGTACCACGTGCTGACAGAAAGTGCTAGAAGATGAAACTGCCATGGAAGTCAGGGCTGGCCAGTGAAAGCCTCTGTATCCCAAGTGGGTTAGTTTCCCAGGGACACCATGACAAAGCACCCAGGGCTGGGTGACTTCAAAAAAGAGACATGCATTTTGTCACGTTCCTGGAAGCCAGAAGGCTGAAACCACGATGTTGGTTCGTGTCAGGCTCTGAGAAAAATCATCTCTTGGTTTCCAGGAGCCCAAGGCATTGCTTGGCTTCCAAGCTGCAGATGTCTGTCTCTGTGTCTCTTCTCTTCTTATAAAGACATGTAAGTCATATTAGATTAAGGACTCACCCTGCCCCAGTATGGCCTCATCTTAATTCCCATCTTAATGATATTTACAAAGCCCTATTTCCAAATAAAGTCCCTTTCCCAGGTACCAGGAGTTCTAGGACTTCAACACGCCATTTTGGGAGACAACGGAACCCACAGAATCAAGGTAGATGATCAAAGAAAAATCGCACAGGATAAGTTAAACAGCTAAGGAAGGCTTTATTCAAGATTATTGCAATAGGAGTCAAGACTATTATAATACAATAGAAAAGAGAGATTGAACTCAACTGCACTGAAGCAAAAGGTGAGAGAGTTTTTAAGCACTGGAATGAGCCAGTGGAAAGTACTGGAGGACACTGGGGGAGGCTGGTCAATGTGATTAGGTCATTTGTGTTTGCTAATTGGTGCCCTCCCATATAGACTGGCAGATAGGGACCTTTTCTTTCTGGGTAATTACATTTCAAAGTGATGGCTCTAGGTTCTTGAAAAAGACATTCCTGGGTTTTAGAAGATTTACATTTCAAATTGGCAAAGGAAGAATTTGCAATTGTAAGTTTTCTAAAATACGTATTCTAAGGAAAGGAAGTTCAGGGGCCTAAATGTCTAATGTTTAATCAAGCTGAGAGGAATATTAAAGCTGTCTGGGTCACTGGTAAGTCCCAAGCCAGAGCTTCTCGGTGGTCTAGGCACATCTGTGTGTCTAGATGTGGCTTCTCCTCTCCAACCAGGAACCATCAGCAGCCTATTCCATTTATTTCAGTGCGCCCTGACACAAAAATGTTTAGGTAGCTGCTGGAATTTACTTTTAAAGAAGAAATTCTAAAGACAATATGAAGAATCATCTATAAGGAGATGGGAATGAAGGCAGAGAAATTAATTATGAGTAGCTGAAATATCCCAAAGCAGTGTTGGAGGAGATAAGAGACCAGAGGCAGTTCTCAAATGTCTAAAATCATCTCAGAAATTGAGTTTGATTCAATGTAGTGGCTTGTGGGTTCAAACTGCTCTGTAGACAAAAGGCCTGAATTCTCCAGTTTTTTGAGGTTTTTGGAAAGATGCCCTGAAAATTATCTATCCAACTCTTATAAACCACAGTATGTCATCTAGTGCCTTCATGCAATCACTTTTCCTTTACTGCCCATGTGTAGAACAAGAGACAGAGGAAGAGTAGGTGGGAGAATGAGAGTAAAGGCTATTGTCAAGAGCCCAATGACAATCTGAGTGGTTGTGGTTCCAAGTGAAAACACAGCACTCATAAACATCTTATCAGTTCTTAATAAACTCAAGATCCCCCAAGGACCATGGGTCAGTGGACCACATGTTATCCTTGGTCCATAGATTTTAATGTTCCTCAATTTAAAAAAATAGATGATACAGTAAGCCTTGCAAACAAGTCCCCTGGGACCTGATTAAGATAGCAATAATCTTGTCCTTTTCTGCTTGAGAAGAACTGTACTAGTAAGCTTCTTAGATCTACAGATGCCAAACTGGCCAATGTTAAATTGTAACAAATATATTTACAGGGAAGACTCAAGTTCTAAATCAGGGATTGGCAAACTTTTGCTGTAAAAAGCCAGATAGAAAATATTTTTGACTCTGTGGGCCATGCAGTCTTCATCACAGTATGCAACTCTGTCATTGTAACACAAAGTAGCCATACACAATATGCAAATGAATGGACACAGAATGAAAATAAATGGACATGACTGTGCTCCAATAAAACTTCACCTTTACACACTGAAATTTGACTTTTACACATAAAATTACCTTTCTTTTGAGCCATTCTGAGCTGAAAAGCTATATAAAGAGGAACCAGATTTGTCCTGAAGGCTGCAGATTGCCTACCCCTGGTCTAAATGAAAAAAGAATTCTAAGTTTCATATATTCCCAATGCATCTCTTTGTCTTGCCTCTCTCACCAGGACATGCGCCAGTCACACAGGGAAATATCCCCAGCACCTTTGTTGACAAAAAGAGAAGAAGAGTCACATCTTAAGTTGTTTCCCAAGTATCCTAGCCTCATAAGTGCCTGATACTACACAAAAGCAATCATTAATTAACATACTCAGTATAAGTTTATTGAAGGACTACTCTGTACCAGGACTGCACTGTGTAAGATACTAAGAATTATAGATGGCAGAGACCAAAATCCTTGGCCTCATGGGAGTTTATCTCATGCAGTTCTTCCCTATCCTAACTGCACATTAGAATCACCTACGTTGATTTCAAAAACTACAGATAGTGGATATTTTCAAAATACTCCCCAGACCAATTAAATGAGAATCTCTAAGGGAGGGACCTAGCCACCTTCAGAAAAATTGGCTTTTGAAAATGTCTACTGTCCACATCGCAGCCTCAGAAGTTGATTTAATTGCTTTGGGGTGGGCCTGGGCACAGGTAGTTTTTACGACTCTCCAGGTGATGCCAAAGTACAGCCAAGACTGTGCACACTGGCCTAGTGCTTCCAGGTAGGCAGGTTGGATGCATGAGCCTCAGGGGACTCATTAATTACACCTGCACCTAAAGGCAATTTGGAGAGGAGCCCTCCAGCTGGCCCGTAACTTCACTTCATGGGGCCAGAGTGTTTAAACCTTGGCTAGACCCTCAGATCACCAGACCCTCCATGGGCAGCTTCAAGTCTTCACAGCTCTCATCTTAAGAACTACTTTCTCAATTACCTCCCTTGTCCCACAGGTTTATATCTCCATTTCCTCTTTCCCATCATAGATAACCTTTACAACACAGCCTTCTTCCTATCAAGATCTGTGTAGAACAGATCTTCTCAAAGTGCAGCCCTGGACCAGGGCACCAGGATCACCTGGGAACTTGTTAGAAATGCATGTTCTGTGGCCCACCCCAGACCTGTGAATCAGAAACTCAAGGTAAGTCCTGGAACTCTGTGTTTCAACAACTTTTCCAGGTGATTCTGAAGCATACTCAAGTTTTGAGAACCAAGGACATAAAGAAATAAAGGGTGGAGTGGATTTTGATGATATCACTAAATAAAGCAGCAATTGCTCAAAAAAAATGAAGCAATGGACTAAAATTTGGAGAGCTAAGATTTTTAGAATTTTAGCTCATTCAATTTCAGTCAAAAACTGCCACTCTTGGGGATTGCAATCTCCTGAATTAGAATTTTCTCTTAAACTAGATTTTATCACACATATCAAAGGACATTCCTGTCACTTGTAGGTCACTGACATAGAAACTAATTTGAAAATAAAAGGCAATAGTCATTGGTTTTATTGTCTTACTTTTTATTAACCTAGAAACAGTAAAGTTTTAAACGTCCCTAGTTCTCAAGGATCCAACATTACCCAAGATTAAGGGCTTAAAATAATTTCTAGGAAGAAGAAATGGACATGTGTATGTTAAAAGAGATCTTGATTGCTTCTCAGCCTTTTGGCTAAGGTCAAGCAAAAGAGATCCTGTGTGATTCTAATTTCCCAGGATCTCTCCTCATACCCCCAGTAGCCACTAATTTTCTCCTCTCTCTGTTGTTTTACTGAAACTGTGAGGGTTTGGGTTTTTTAGCCAATTAGAAAAAAATCTATTTAGTAACAGACTTATCTGTTCCAATAGCAAGAGGTTCCAACATTTGTGTACCTGACTTAAAAGAATAAAGTATTTTAGTCTGGCTTTGACATGTCAGGATATGGGCCAATAGGAACAATTGCAAATATTATTCTGAGTCTGACAAATTGCAGGTGCTGTGATTTACATGGTGGCACCCTCTGTTTATTAGTGGGACCATATTGAACTCCATGGTTTTCCTGTTTATATAATACACACAACTTTGCAGTAGTGAGCTGGTAAATGTTTCATAACCAGCTCTAGGTAGAGAGAATCGCATGGGGAAGCCTGAGTTGTTGTGCCAATTTCCATGAAATAAATACTCCCATCATGGCCAAGTTCAAGCTAGCAGTGAGATATCGCTGCTTGTGGAGCTGGGGAGAGAGATGCACAGTAGCATGGCATTATGTAGTACTTCTACCATAAAGACACAAGAGATATCAGTAATCTCAAAAACATGGATAACAGTAAAATGTAGTTGAACACTTAGAAAGTGATGCATTTTGAGTATTTATTATTTTTGTTTTGATATCATTTAATCTTATGATTATATAATTTAATGTTTCATAATGTCCCTGTTTGACAACCAGCTCAAAAAATTCCTGAATATTTTGCAACAGACCCTTCCAAGCAGGTAAAAGCTGGCTCTGACACAGCACTGTGAGTGAGTAGCCTTCTTGAACTGATCATCATTTCCTCGTTGCATTGTTTGTCAGGGAGTTCTACACAGAGGTTACAACACTAACCAGAGTGGTGAACGCTCACATCCATCCCTTCACCATACTGGACAGGGTAGAGGGGGATGGAGACAGAGCTCAGCAGAGCTGCATCACAGCCTTCAAAGTTATCTGCTTTATATATGTGTCTCTCTCCCCCAAAGAGCTGGTGAGTACCTTAAAAATTGAGACCTATTGTTTACCTATGTATCGCAGTATTTGGCATCAGAATGGTTTCAATAAATGTGTACATTACAGCTTAATCACTCCACCACAGGAAAACAACATAAAACACGTATTCTTACAGCCTCTGGTCAGCACTGTCCTACCCTGAATTATGACTTCGTGGCTCAACCATCTAACTCTTTAGTGGGTCACAGCAGTAGCAGATAGTGCAGGCAAAGCTGGGGCAGGGTGGACTGAGGCACCAGAAGACGCAGCACCTGGCTTTGGAGGAAGAGAGCCTTTAGAACAGATGATCCTCAAAAAATGAGGTCACCTGATGGTGCATTTGGGAGCATGCCATTCCTATGTCATCCTCTGTGTGTAAAGAACAGTGCTAAAATCTCTCAAGCCAACCAAAGAAACGGTATCAGGGGAGAATGAGCAGAAGAGAATTAAGAAGTCTCTCAAAGACATTTTTATCTCCGAGAAAGTGGGGCACCACCCACGGCTGGCTCTACCCAGGAGAAAACCTGTTTAGAAAATGCTGATACACCATGAACCTTAAAAGGAAGGTTCACAGAGATATTTTCTTTTTCACTTCAGCAAGAAAAACACAACACTAAATATTCCAAACTGCTGCTCTAAATTTGTCAAAGAGACAAAAGAAACAGCAAGAGAGTTAAAGGCACGGTCATCTAAACACAATAGACTGTAAGAAGACTGTCTCCTGGGGGAAAAATCTTGAAAAATAATCAGTGCACAACAATATTTTTTTTTTTTTTTTTGAGACGGAGTCTCGCTCTGTCGCCCAGGCTGGAGTGCAGTGGCGCGATCTCGGCTCACTGCAAGCTCCGCCTCCCGGGTTCACGCCATTCTCCTGCCTCAGCCTCTCCGAGTAGCTGGGACTACAGGCGCCCGCCACCACGCCCAGCTAATTTTTTGTATTTTTAGTAGAGACGGGGTTTCACCGTGGTCTCGATCTCCTGACCTCGTGATCCACCCGCCTCGGCCTCCCAAAGTGCTGGGATTACAAGCGTGAGCCACCGTGCCCGGCCACAACAACAATATTATTAAGTGGCAAAAGCAAACACAGTAAAATACAGGTGGAAAATATATTTTGGGCTGTCACCAGGCTAGAAAAACAAGACAAATAGGGAACTATAAAGGACTTCAGAATATAATTAGAAGGGCAATAAGAAATAACTGCCGACTAACAGAGAAGGGAAAGAGTGAAAATGCACCCAGGGTGTGTAATGAATGAGGTGCAAGGAGAGGGCGAAGATATTTCACAGATTTCGATCCTCATTCTCTTATTCCTATTAGATTTCAATCGAAATCAAAGAAAGCTATGCATGTAGTAGAACAGCAGGCTTAAGAAGATTTAACAATGAATACATATACAAAATGTATTCCTTTACCCAAGAAACTAAATTGAATCAAAATTCTCTCTGGCCTTCTCCCCCAACCCCTTGCGTTCTATCCAGTGTTATATTTGATCACACCCTGCGCTCAGAGAAACCTAGGTGCAAGTAAGGACGTGAAGCATGATAACTGTTCAATGCACCACCTGTGAGACTCAACGATGCAATAAGTTAAAGGCAGGGGGCCCCAGGCAGCAAAAACTTTCCACAGATTCTGTGGTTAGCAGGAGCAAAAGGTGGCTTCACAGTTAGAGCCTTGAAGTTTTTCCTAACTCAGGTAAGAGGAGTCCCCAGAGAGCTAGCTGATAGACCAGAAGGAGAGATGTGGAGGCTGATCGAATTACAGCTCTGAAAAGCAGTAAATGAAGATCTCCACAGAGTTCTGGAGGGAAGTTCTCAAGCAGCTGTGATTCTGTCCTTCAGAAGACATTTGGCCATATCTGGAGACGCTTCTGATTGCCATGCTGGGGGAGGATGCTGCTGAGCATCTGGTGGGTCCAGGCCAGGGATGCTGCTAAGCATCTGTCAATGCCCCCACCACAGAGAGTGGTCCAGCCCCTAGTGTCACTCACGCTGAGATGGAGAAACTGGTGTCGATCAAGAAATGAAAACACTGCTGAAGGGTGAAAAGGACTCTGCTTGTGATGGAAAGGTTGATATTAAGTATTGGGGAATGAGGGAGAAATGGCAAACCAAAGCATGACCAGGGTATGTGAATGTTATTACATGCAGTCATGGCTTAAGAGACAAATGCATGGGAGCAGGATGTGTAAGAAGCACTGTGTCATATCACGTCCTCTACACAATACTTAGTTGGACAAGGTTGTATGGGATGGGTGAGATTTCTTATGAGCTAACATATGCAAATGGTGTACAGTGAGGGGTTGTTCCTAACACCTGTGTAAATCACATGAGCTAAGCCACAAGGAAGATGAGAGAGGCTATTTGAATGGAAAACACCTGATTTGATGCCTAGCTGCAAAGAAGGAAGGTTTACAGTCCCTCTGTCCCTCAGGGAGAAGGCATAGGATCCTTAGATTGCTGGTTTATAGGTGCCCAAAATAAACCTATTTTCGTGGTTGGAAGAGGCAGTATTTTCTACAGGAGAAGGCTGAAAGGAGAAAGGTTTTGAAAAGGTAGTACTTAATCTGAATATATTGATTTACTCAGAAAACTGGACATTATAATCTGAACAGGATATGTGCACAATTTATATAAAAAAAATTAATGACGAAAGAAGACAAAGTGGAAAGCTTCTTATTTTTTTAAGAGTTAAATAAAATGTAATTCCAATTAAATTACTGATGGGATTTTATCTGGAATAAGATACATTGATATCTGAAAAAATTAAAAATTTAAAAAGCATCCAGAAAACATTCAAGAAATAATAGCAATGAGAGGTAACTGACATTCATAGACATTAAAATTCTGAAGGTTCAATAATTTAAAAGTGTGATACCAGTGCATAGGTAAAGTGATCAATGAAATGCAATAGGAAGTTCCAAAATAGACATAAGCACATACAGGAATTTGTAATATTTTAAAGATGCCATTTTAAGTTAGTAAGAGATTTCTACCAAGAAAGAAACACAAAGTTGAATTCCTACCTAATGCTTTGCATCAAAATAAAATCAAACGGATGAACTATCGAAATAATAAAAATGAAACAATTAAAAATACCAAGAGAAATCAAAACAGAAAGAAAGAAAACCATAAATTACAGTGTCGGTATTCTATAAGCATCACATCAAGAGCTTCTTCCTAGATTTTTAATTTAAATATGGCACCTTTTGGCATCCCCCATAACTCTCTGGGAACCTGGGAAAGAAAGTTCAAACAAACTTTAACAGTGACATATGGGACAACTGACCATGTCAGATTAAAGTGATTCTTATGCCTTAGTTTCACTCCGCATCATGCTGACATGCCCTTACAGAGCCAAACCCAACAGCAAATTAAATAAATCCCATGACTGTGGTACTTGGTCCAATTCTAGTGAGTTCCACTAGTGGATTTTGTTTTTATCACGCTTTAGACAGTCTCTCTGGAACTCTTTGAAAAAAATCATGCTTTTTTTTTTTCTTAACAAATTTGTGTTTACTGACCCCTAGATGTGATACCATCATAAATCCCTACAATACCAGGCATGCCTTGAAAGATTTTGTTTTTGGTTTTTCCTTATATTCTCATCTACTTTAATGTGAAGCAAAGCCTTTACACAAATTTCAAAGGGCTACAACATTAAAAAGATTTCAGTGGCAAAATGTCAACAATTGTACACAATGAGCTGAGAAATGTTTCTGAAAACTGCTCTTTATCAAAAGAGTGTGAACACATCTAGTTATTCTGAGTCTGTGTCGATATTCTTGCAATGCTGACTTTAAGGTTCAGGTTTTGTTTTTTTTTTTCCCATTACTACAGCTAGAACAACTAAAAATGTAGTTGAAAATGATACCTCTTTAAATGAATTAATAATGAAAGGGGGAGAGGCTTAATAAGGTCAAGGTGACTGTATAGTGTCATCTTTAAAAATCTGCTTGCCTGAGAGTTTATTTAGATTAAACTACCAGAAAATGGTAAACACCCTAAAAATGCCCAGACACCCTAAAAATGCCCTAAGATACCTGAAAAACTTACACTGTAAAAATTTATTGCTTCGTAAAAGTTAATATATGTCATTTTTACTTATGCCATATAGTCTTTTTCAATAACTGTGAAATAGTTGCTTTTTTTGGAGAATTCTTTAGTTTTCATCAAATGCTCATGAAAGTCACTTCTTATCATCAGCGGCCTCAATTTTTCCTTAAAAAATAGGTTCTAAAACACACATAAGCATGCCTTGGGAACCCAGTTTTCACTTCAGGTGACCAGACAAAAACCTATGAATGCTTTAAAAGCTCTCTGCAATCTAAAGTAGCTTGATTTTGAACAAGAGGAAAATTATCTCTGACTTAGAGTAACCTACAACATATGTTAAATAAATTGAAATATTATCTATTTAATATTCTATTTTAATTTGCATATGATCCAAGTAATTAACATTAAGACACATAATAATCATCCTAAAACACTTCAAATCTACCATTCACTTTTATATAGACCTATTACCATATCATTTAAATATTAGCATTCACATAAATAAATTCATATAAAAACACCTTACAGGAAATAAACAGAAGCATTTATACTAATCAAGTTTATGATAGGAAAGGATTCAAATATTTTCTACTTAAATAATGCTAATAAATTCTTTGGAAAGAGCCTCAGACTAATGAATGAAAAGACAGTATTATAAAATATTAATTTTTATTTAGTACTGGTTTGAAGCTCTTGATTTTCTGAAGAGTAAAAGGAGAAAACATAAAGGGAAAAAAAACAGCATTCTAAAAGTGCCCACCATATTCCAGATATGATGCTTGGTGCTTTATACAGTACCTACGATCTCATTTCCTAGCAAGTGGAGCCACACAGGATAGCAGCTGACACGTGAGACTAAGCACACTGCATTAACTTTCCCAGTTTCTGACAGCTCAACTGGTGGATACAGCATGCTTCCCTCAGTGTCATCTCTTTTTTATGATCCCAGAATTTTCAAAGGTCTATAGGTAAAACGGTATTTGATTTTATTCCATTATTTGCCAAATTAATTTGACCACAGAAACCTTTCCTTTTCTTACGCATAGCTGTTTAAGGATCATCGCACTTCATGAGTCTTTCTGGTGCAGGTAAATTGAACACATTACTAGAAAATACAAACTCCACAATTTGTCAAAGACTCAAAACAAGCTCATAAGAAGGGAGCTTGATCTGGGTGTAAAGCTACATTTCACCTTTTCTCTTTAACATTCTGAGGCCCCAGACAATTCATAATACATTATGGCTTACTAGGCCTCTCCCTCCAGAAATATTTGCACATTAAAAAGGAGAATTAAGAGAATCCCTCATTTAATGCAAAGGTAGAATCTTCTGGAGTAGTTACAGGGGTCCATTGGAGCAGCTAAGCTTTTCCTGGGCACCTCAAATCCCAGCATACTCAGGATTACCTGCTCAGCATCTCTAGAAACCTGGGCACCCGCTTGAACCAGTTGCTCTGTTTTTTTTTTTGAGATAGTGTCTCACTTGTCCCCAGGCTGGAGTGCAGTGGCACGACCTCGGCTCACTGCAGCTTCCGCCTCCTGGGTTAAAGCAATTCTCCTGCCTCAGCCTCCCAAGTAGCTGGGATTACAGACACCAGCCAGCACGCCTGGCTAATTTTTGTAATTTTTAGTACAGATGGGGTTTCACCATTGTTGGCCAGGCTAGTCTCGAGCCCCTGACCTCAAGCAATCCACCGCCCAAAGTACTGGGATTACAGGCGTGAGCCACCGCGCCCAGCTGACCCAGTTGCTCTTAGTTCCCTTCCTAGTAAATGTGAGTAACAAGATGTAACTTTCCACAAACATACAGAAATACTTAATAAATTAGTGAACTGAGCTGCTCATATAAAAAATTGTAGAAGAGAAGGAGGCTTAATAAGACATAAGATGCTCCAATCTGAAAAAGTCATTGATTTTAGGTAAAGCATAGGTTTCCATTAAAAAAAATTAGCATGAACAGTAGAATGTGCAACTAAGTAAACCAAAGCATATTATAGGAAAATGACATTTTTGTTAAATTAGGAAGAAACTAAAAATGTCTTTGACTATGAGTTAGCTAAAGTAGGATGTTGTTACCATAATTTTCATATTTAAACATGCAATAAACTCCAATTTTGGTTTGTCAAAGTGAATATTAGGAAGCAAAAGGCAATTTAAATTGAGATCATCTCCTATTCTCACAATTGCATTGTCACAAAAAGGTCAGCAGAATACGCAAGAATATGTTACAGAATTTCAACCTTAATATCATCACAGATTCCTCTACTTTCAGGGTGTTTTTCTTTGCATTATTCTGTTAAATACGTGTTATAAATCTAACCAAAAAATTCAAATAAAAGTTTTAGAAACTACAGGAATTCACAGCTCTTCAAATATTTACTTAGTTTGGAAGAATTAAAAACATGTTTCTCTAAAACTTAATTCAGTTACTCTTATACTTCTATTCATAGATACTTCTTAAATGTCAATTATGGGCCCAATCTGTGCTGAAGACACTGTCAGAGCACACACACACACACACACACACACACAATACCCAACATGGTTCGTGCTCATCACAAAATATACAACTCGGTTATGAATTAAAGTAACAAGGATAAAAGTGGATGAACAGGTCACACAACATAGATCCTTGATATTCATGGGGAAGGCATCCAGAAAGCTTCATAGACCCCAAAACATCAAGTTCTCTCTATAGTCCTCCCTGTGTGTTCCTGAGATGGGTTGCTGGGCACTTAGCCCAGCTCCCACACCAGCTAAGTGACTTTCAGAAGTGAACTAGGAAGAGAAGAAATGATTAACGGTACCTTCATGAATGCCGAAGTCTACTTACAATCAATTGTAAAATTGTATGATAGTGATAGTAATATTAATATAATTCTGAAAGGAAATATGTATAACCATATACTCGCAACAAATAGTAGTAGGCACACCTACTATGCTCCTGAAAACTATTTTTGCATTGGGGATATAGGAGTGAATCAAAGAGGCAGAGACTGAGACTATTCCCTCAGCCAGTGTTTTATTGGGAGAAGACAGAAAGTAAGTTAATAAATATTTAACAGGTTATGCTATCAGTGGACGGGGCATAGATGATACTGGGAATGGGTATTGGTTGCTTTTCATATAGAATAGTCAGGAAAGACTTCTCTGATAGTTTGAATAGAGAACTAAAGATGTCAAGGAGAAGAACACACCAAGCAAAGAAAGAACGTGCAAAGGCCCCGAGGTGGCAGTGACATTAGCAAATTTGAGGAACAGCAAGGAGGCTAGTGTGGCAGAACTGAGGTGCAAAGTGAGAAATGGGAAAAGAAAAAAATGTGTAAATGGGGTGTCAGTGGTGGCAGCCATCTGTGCTGGGCCTGAAGGAACTGCAGGCTGGAGTCGACTCAGGAAGTGTCATGATGTGGGACATGAGGGACAAAGATGTATCTAACCTCAAGGCAAGAAACTAAACTTGAGATCCATAAGCGTATCTGTTAGTTGTCTGATTTTTCGCCATTGCGGATACTCCTGAGAACACTAAAAAGACCAAAGCTTTCACTCCATCTTCTCTTCAGAATGAATCTTTCATTCCTGACCATCTTCTCCCATCAGAGCACCTTCTTGGAGCCCACCAAATTTATCTGACCAGTTCACTATCTAGCTAACCTTCTTCACCTTATTCTGGAAATCTCTCAAAAATTAGAAAGTACAATCAAACTAGTCACATGTGACTCCATGTGAGAGGAAAACTTCTGAAAAACTATTTAAATGTCTGATTAAAAAAATTTAATCCATGGTGGCCTTAGTCAGTACCAGTGTAAAGCAGCGGAAAGTTTAAGAATGTAAGAAGGTGAATTTTCAGACGTCTGTCTGATGAAGGTGTTCAAGCATGGTTTGGAAAACAGGCAAGAACTAATCAAGCAAGCTGATCTCATCCTAAATACACATTAATTTATGAGGTGTTAACAGCACAGGGATTAACCTATGAAATAGCTGCTCATTTTATTAAGCAAAAATGATCAAAATGTGCTACTCTCATTATAACAGAAATATGAACTACACCATGCCAAAAGACAACTAAATAATGACTGAAATGGGTTTTATAAGGACAATATGCCTACTAAGTGAGCCAGCCTCTTTGAAATTCAAGATCCTGAATCAGGAACTAAACTTCCAAACTAGTTTCTTCAGCCTTATTAGGAAAACATGGGCAGTTGATGTCTGTTTCTATCCTATTTCTTCAGCCATTCAATAAGGAAAATTCTATTACACTACTTCTCAAGGGGTATCTTTTGGAGTTGTCCATGTCTTTGAACGGCTAAATATTATGGCTTTCTCTGCTGTGTGCCTATAGCCCCCAAAACAATTACTTGCAAATTCCAAGGCACAAAACACAATCAATGCACCCTAGTTTCACTTGCTGGAAATCTCCTAAAGGTCAGTGGAGTGCATTGTCCAATATTCTAGTATCATTTCCTGAGGACTGGAATTAATTGTACAATTTTCTGTTAAACTTATATAAATGAAAAAAAAACCTGAACATTTGAGTTGAGAGTTTAGAAATTCTGCCACCTTCATAAAACCTTTCCTGATCAGCTTCATAAAAGTTATATCTCCCTCCTTTGAAATATTCTAGCAATTATGACCTGTATTATTCATTTGTCTATTTATTTTATACTGCTTCTTGTGACTCTTCTACTTTTCATTCTTAAGTGTTATGTTAATATTTAATCATTACATTTCCCCATACTTATGGCTTATTTAGCCAGACTATTAAGCCTCATAAGATAAAAGACTAAGAATTAAATATCTGTACAACCACTCACCCACACCCAGACACCCAGAGCAGTGTTTGGAATATTTCAGTCCCTCCTGATGGTTTGTTGATTTGATTTTCCTGATTTCAGTCAAGTTGAGGAAGAGTGAATAGCTGACCCGTATTAGGCACAGGGACTGATCCCCAAGCAACTAGGTCTTACAGAAAATATTCGTGGAGGCCTGAATAAGTCAGTTTATAAAGATAGTCACAATCTTCACACAACTGAATATACAAAAGCCATGCATTGAAAAGTGGAATTGTGTAGAAGGCAAAGCGTGCACTTTGACCGCAGAGAAACCTGCTTTCAATTCTCTGGTCCACAGCTAATTATGTCTGTGACTTTGCATGAATTACAAAAGCTCTCTGGCTCCATTTCCTAATCTGTGTACAGGAGATGATAATATCTCCTTCAAAAATTATTGTGAGAATGGAAAGAACACATTTAAAACACCTAGTGCAGGACAGAAGCTCGGGAAGCTGTCCGTAGGTAACACGGTCCTCACAGGACACTAGCGGGCACTGTCTGCCATTAGCCAAATGGCCTTAGGGACAGGGAAAATCTTGTCACTGAGAGTGTTTTCTTGTTTGATTTTTATTTTTAAAGAAACTCAGAGCTTTTAGCTCAACTTTATTAAGAAAGCAAGCTCTGCTGCCCACATTTTGTGGACTAACTTTCTTCGTAAACTCATCTGACTCTTCCTCCTTTGGCTCTTACTCAGAATAATTTTTCAATATATGTTTTGTGTTATTACATCATATGTGTTTACAAAGCTACAAAATGTTTAAGAAGTTGTCTAAATACTTGAGCAAGGTAAATTAGCTAAATGTTTGACGTTGACTAATTTCTCAAAGGATTGCCCAATTCCACTGTTTTTAAGTCAATAAGCAAGAGAAGAAGTTAAAAGTAAAAAGTCAGTTGGCCATGGTTCTCACTTTTCAGTTGACTGTGGTGCCATTAAATGGAAAACCTATAGTTCTGACACGTGGTTTACGAAGGAAAATATTTTTATGTATTAAACAGGATCTTACAAGAGTGTTGCTGTGGTGTATGGAAAAAGAACTGCAGAAAATTTGGAAAAGGCTATAAAGACTTTCACTAGCACTCTCTCTTATCCTTCATTAATGTCATAATTTTCTGATTTCACTAAGTTTAACAGGAAACCAACAATTCCTGAAAAAGCTGAGATTTTCATCTTAGCTCTATCACTTTATGAATTGGCTTAACAGCGTGGACCATACAATTTTGTACACATGGGAATATGCCCCAAGTTATAGAGGGTGAAATTTTGACTTAAGCTCCTTACTTCACAGGAGATATCCCACTGCACCTGGTCTACAAATTGATGTTTTTAAAGCCCCTGCCCCCCAAACACATTAACTTTTAAAATTGTAAAGCAGTCATTTCTCTGAGACTTTTTCAGAGAAAAATGCTGATTCTAACAGAGTTGCTTTCAAAAATCTGGATATGATTTCCATAACATTTCAAGGGCAAAATGCCAAATGCTCAGAACTATTAAAGATAGTGTAAATGACCAAGCAGACATACAGAAAATGCTATCGGCTATAAAAGTCATCAACTGGAAAAGTTTCACAATTAACTCTTGTGTTTCCAGAGCTACAAACTTACCTGAATCAGCTTCTTTAATAAATCTGATATTTTTATTTAAAAGGTAATCACAGGGAGAGAGGGGGATAAATGGGCAGAGCACAGAGGATTTTTGGGGTGTGAAACTCCTCTCCACGATACTGTCATGGTGGATACGTATCACTGTACATTTGTCCAAACCCATAGGATGTACAACATCTACAGGGGGCCCTAATGTAAACTATGGACTTTGGGTGATGACCATGTGCCCATTTAGGTTCATCAATCATAACAAATGTGCCTTTGAGGTGAGGGAATGCGATGGTGGGGGAGGTTGCGCACGTATGGGGGCAGGAGGTGTGTAGGAAATCTCTGTACCTTCCTCTCAATTTTGCTGTGAACCTAAAACTACTCTTTTAAAAAGCCGTTTAAAAAATCACAGTATAGTTTTTAGAAAGAGGAGATTGATGATACCCTTGACTTGAAAGATATCCTGTGATCTCTTCGGGTAAGACATCACCACCTAATAGGCTTTCTCACAGGGTTTCTATTTCCTCATCTATGTGGTGGGCATACTGTGTGAATATTTATCAAGCTTCATATATATGCTTTGTATACTTTCTGATACTCAGATTTTTAAATAAGTGGTATTGATATCAAGCTCAGCATTACTTTATTTCTACAACACATTTAGTTTTACGAAGACATGCAGTATCTCCAAAGTTTATTCATCCATTTCGTTTATTAGAGGTTAAAACAGGCCAGGGCTATAAATGTTTTATGTACATATCAATCTGAAAGATGTACCAAATCCTGTATGCTTTGAAATACATATTACATTCATCCAAGGCAGTAATGATCTAGCTATGGTTAATTTAAGCATCTTGTTTTTCTTCCTCTAACTTTTCCATCTTGAAACTACCCACTAGTAGTGTATCTACCCACTAGTATATACTGTAGTACATCCTCTTCTAGATAGTGAACAAGAGAAAAATGAGATCAAAGTAATCTAATACTTTGATAGTATAATGGGTATGCCAAAAGCCTCTCATTACAAAGGAGGTAAAGTTACATTTCCCAAAGGGATATTTGGTGAGTATCAATAGGATTCCACGACGCATTCTAATGCTCACACATTTGCATCACCCTTGATGTTATGAAATGAATGTTTGTGTCCCCACAGCTCCAGACTTGAACTTCTAACCCCCAATGAGATGATACTGGGAGGTGGGGTCTTTCAGAGGTGATTAGTGACAATGGGACCCTCATGAATGGGATGAGTGCCCTTATCAAAAAGGCCCCAGAGAGCTCTCTAGCCCTCTTTCTACCTTGGGAGGATATGACAAAAGTTAGCCATCTACAAACCAGGAGTGGGCCCTCATTAGACACCAGATTACGGTGCATTAACCTTAGACTTCTCAGCCTCTAGAGCCATATGAAATACATTTCTGTTGTTTATGGGCTGTCAAGTCTATGCTACTTTGTTATAGAAGTCCAAATGAACTAACACACTTGAGAAGTAGTCATAAATAAAATGATGACACCTGCGTAGGATCTATTAATAATGGTTTCATATTTGAACATCCAGTCAATTACTCCTAATCTTCCCTTTTTCCTACCCTGTGTGATGTACCAAAGACCTCTCCTCCTTGCTTTGTTCCTTTTGTTTTACTCTAGAGAGAATATGGCAGGGCTCATCAATCCTTACCATGGTATTCATTTACTTCCTTTTAGTTTAATTTCTCAGGTTTCATCGACTGGGTACCTGTTATATCATCCTACATGCTTTTCTTGATTCTTATGGGTTAAGAAATCCACTAGGTATCAATCTGAATATTTTTTCTACCCAAGAAATTTGGACTATAAGATTTAGGTCTAATTATAGTAAGTACACATTAAAATGGCAAGTCAGTTGAAATACCTGGGTGTGGATATGTGAACATGAGAGACAGAGACAGAGACAGAAAGGCAGAAAGATAGAAAAAGACTCATGACCAGCCTGGGCAACATGGTGAAACATTGTCTCTACAAAAAACACAAGAATTAGCCAGGTATGATGGTGCACATCTGTAGTCCCAGCTACTTGGGAGGCAGAGGTAGGAGGATTGCTTGAGCCCAGGAGACAGAGGTTGCAGTGAGCTGAGATTGCGCCACTGCACTTCAGCCTGGACAACAGAGTAAGATCCCGTCTCAACAAAAAAAAAAAAAAAAGAAGAAGAAGAAGAAGAAGAAGAAGAAGAAGAAGAAGAAGAAGAAGAAGAAGAAGAAGAAGAAGAGGAAAGAATGGAGAGACAGAGAGAAAGCAAGCCCCGGAATGCATTACAACCCACCCAATTCCCATTCAGAAGCTATCAACTTTACAGACCATTTTTACTGATATCCAACAAAAACAAATTATATACCTATAAAGCTTTTTATGGCTACAAAGCACTTTTACATATATAACCTCATTTGATCATTACAACCACCATCTCATAGTGTAGGAGGACACTCGTTAACCTATCAATTCCTTGGGAAAGAAACTTTTTAGTAAGTGATTAAAAAGAAAAAATAACAGGTACCATGGGAAGCATTGCTAGCACCATGGCTAAGAACAATGGATATGTCAAAAACTTCATTTAGCTGAAAATGTAAAAAGGTACTCAGAATCCTACTAGCAGGAGTTTCAGAAGATATTTCACAATTAAAAAGGTTTTTCTCTTGCTCATGATGTATAATTATGAACCTATGTGAATGGAGACATAATAAGATTGCTCTAAATTATCTAGACTGATTTCACTCACACCATATTAACAGCTAATGGATTCCTCCATTGTAAATTATTTTTCAAAGCAATAGCAAAAAATTTACTAAATTTTGTGCCAGCAGTTTTTCAATATATATGAAATTTCTATTTTAAAACATGATCTAAGTTTTTCAGTCTTATGTAATATATTTATTACAAAAGTGTCATATACTGCATGAAAATTTAAATTGTGATGAATTACTTAAGAGATTAGCAGATTTCAAGTGTTAATGGACTAAATTAAAGGTCATAACTTTGTCAACACAAAGTGCTTTCCATACATGTGATTAATAACAAAAGAGGCTATTTGGGACTAAATTTTTTTACTACCTTCTCTGTGTTAGATTGTGATATCCATATCACAAACATGATAGATAATCTTAATCAGTGGTACTAGAGTTCTCATTAAGTACTCATTAAACTTCTGCACCTTAGGATAACCTTGAGAGGTGCATTAGACACTAATGAGTAAATGCTTTCATTGTATGAGCATAACTCTTATTAATGATAATGGAATTTATATGCATGCTGCAGGCAAAGATAGTATAGATAAACTATAAAAATAATACCAATTTGAATTTCATATCCCAGTACTCAAATAAAGCATATATTTGTTAATTTGTTCTAATAAAACTATCTTCAAAAATGCCACATATGGATAGAAATTATTTGGGGAAAAAAACCTTTAAGACATTTAAAAATACTTAAATACTTGGCAATCGTGAGTAAAGATAGAATAATAAATATCTGGATTAGAACAGAAACAATTTTTTTAGAAAAAAACAATAGTTTTAGGTTCTGTAAGATCTTACAGTCAAATTCCTTAGTGTATTTTGTTAGCAATACAGTTGATGAATTGATAAAACATTAATCTGTCCTCTGTCCTTTCTGTTTTATTTATTGTTATTGTTGGTTTTTTTTAATTATTTCCATGCTCAGAAATGCTTCACTATATAATTTACTATACTATTACTATAAGGAAAATAGATATTATATAGGTCAAATAAAACCTTGATTCAGGGATAATAACACCCTGCCTATTTACTTCCTCTTGATTCTGAACACAAGTAGTTAAATTATTTTAACAAGTGACTATCCAAACTAATTTTCAAGTTATTCTGCAGTTGAGACCTCCGAAAACTTCTGACAGACACACTCATGGGTATAATTGTATTCCAAGACTTTCTTCTTGTTGCCTAAATTGTCCTGATGTACTTAAATTTCATTTCTTCTTAAATCTTTTTTGGAGATGAGGAAAATAAGGTCACCATCTTGGAATAGCAGAATCTTTGATATCGGGAGATTATCTACCAAATAGTAATTGTCTTCTTGCACTCTGCTGGCATTGAGAAACTCAGTAATATGAAAGGCAGCCCTTTTCAATTGTTAAAACATTCTTACTTATAATTAACTAAAATCTATTCTGTAGATAATTCTAGGCCCAAAAATCCTCACTCGTAAAGTCGAATGGAATAGCCTTAATTCCTCTCCCACATAACAGGCCTCAAATTCATGAAGACGTGTTTCTGTGCTGATGTCTCTTTTCTCCATTGAACATTTACTGTACCTTCAACCATTGCTTATATAAGATAAGGTTCATTACCCACTGACCTCTGGACCTCTCTGGATAGATGTCAGAGAGGTGCTCTCCTGCTTCAATAAGGCAGCTAGAATTAATCACAATCTTCCTGCAGTGAGTTCAGTAGTGCTGAGTGTAGAAAGCTTATTATCTTCTGTGAACTGGACACCCTTCGTTCCTCTGTTAACACAGCCTAGGATTTCATTAGATCATTTGTCAGTCTCCTCACCTTGGATAACCCTCCATATCTATGGATATATTAACAGAAGGGAATTGAGAGGAACTTTTATCAGACCATCTTGTCTGATCCCTGAAACTTTAATCAAATAGCAGTGCTTTTATAGCAGGTTATCTGGAAACCTATATAAACGGATCGTTAAAAAGACTGTTGTTTTGGAACCACTAAAAATTGAGAGAGGTGGCTGGTATTAAAACATCCTTTCATCTGTTCCTGTACGGGTAAATTCAGTATTAATAAGCCACAACCATGTGTCTGGCTTAGACAGAGACATGAAGAACAGACCCCTGAATCTCAGTTCCCAGATGTCTCAGATAAGCTGATCGCTAATGACATACTGTGTGCCAGGTACTCTGATGAAGGTGTGTAACAGTGATGTGAGGACCGAGAGGAGGAATGCCCAACCCAGCCTAGGTCAGATGAGGGGTCATGGAGGCATCGCAGAGAATCCCATTCTGAGTTGGATCTTAAAGGAAAAGCGAGGGTCCTCCTGGCTCCCTTTCTTCAGTGACTACAACGATGCCTTTGTGCTAAGAAATAAATGAATCAAAATTTAAAATAAGACAAAGTTAAAAGTTGGATAGTTAATGAATAGATGGATCAGTTAATTAATGAGTTAATTAGATATAAAGAGTACTTCAGTCATGTGCCAGCCATGGAGATGAAAGATTAATGTATTCATAGAGAGATAAGCAGTTTGGTTAAGCTACAACTATGCTTTGTAGAGGAAGAACAAGAAATGGGACGAGAGAAGTAGGTAAGGAAGAAAATAATGTGAAGGAACAGGGACTAGATACAGAAGAAATACCTGGTGTTGCTCTTGGAAACGTCCAGCAAAAAAGAGAAAAGGGGAAGGAAGGCGGGAACATATTTGAGAGACACCAAGGACTAAGGATACCAGAGGTAGAGATAGAAATGTAATTCCTTGGTTTCTCACTTGGGCCTCTGTAAGAAAGAAGATTGAATTGACCAACCTTCAGATCAGAGGTAGGGCAGATTTTGAAAGTGAAGGGAGTGACAAATCCCCTCAACCATGAAATTCAACCAGTTTCCTTTGAATTAAATGTAAGACATAAGATGGAGCATTGATAAGAGAAATCCATAAGGAATGGACCACCCATTCCCAGTCTTCAATGAGGAGAGGGGACTAAATACGGGTCTCTGGGTTACCAGACGACATACGTGATAGTTGACGTCTTTGGGGCGAATGAGATTCCTTGGGGAAAGAGGGAAAGTACCCAGCGTGGAGAGAAAATTGCTAAACATCAAGGCCTGAGCAACTACAAGTATGTAAGAGGCTGCCTAAGGAAGAGAAATCCACAAACCAGACTTCAAAAGCATCTCTGAGAAGGGAAAAATTGGATATGTTGGTATGTTGAGTAACAAAGGCCAGCTGAGCAGAAGTTAAAAACAGGAAGGTCAGAATGATTAATGGATCAAAAGTTCTACTATCTTACAGACTTTAATTATAAAACATAAAAAAGAATACCTTTTTCTAAGAAATCAGCTAAAAGGGCACTTTCTTAATAACGAATCACTTTTTCCTGGCCATCTTTCTCATTTTAAGAGTCTCCTTTCAGCTACCCCAGTGCTAAAATGTATTTCTAAAACCTTCCAGAAAAGCTGAGGCAGGAGCAGAGGCTAGGTTCAGATATGGGGCCTTGAGATAGAGTTTGGATTTTATTCTCTGTGAAATGGGAAGCTTCGAACCATTCACATTCAGCAGCCTTGGACTGCAATGCCCACATTTTATCAGTAGTTGCTGATATCTAATAAGACATGGTTGCTCAAGACCTCGGTTACAAAGAAACCTGAGGACATGAATGGGTCTGGATAGCTGATGGTTCACCACTGTAAGCTATGGATCTGCCCCCTGTACCCCTTTACATTTTTAATGGATTGTTCCCCTAAATCTGTCTATACTTATAGCATATTCTATCTTTAGATCATTTTATTGTTATATTGAGAAAATGGAATCCATAAGTTTCCTCATTTTGACACCACCAAGTTCACCAGCCTCTGCATATCTTTGTCTGTCCTCTGCCTTTCCCCTTCAGACACATCAAGTGCCCCAGACGGAATCAAAACCCACCCTTCCCTTAGTGCTCTGTGCCTATCCTCACTCACCTTTGTGAATGCTTTACTTGGTTACTCTCAGGAGTCATCTCCTATCGCATCTGCATTTTTAATTTAAATTTTATTTGTATAAATGTATGGGGTCTAAGTGTAATTTTGTCACATGTCTGTATTGATAGTGGTGAAGTCAGGGATTTTAGGGCATCCATGATCCGAATAATGTATATTGCACTCATTAAGTAATTTCTCATCATCTACCCACGTCCACCCTGAAACTGTTTTGAGTCTTCATCATCTACCATTCCCACTCTACGTCCATGTGTATGTTATTTTGCTCCGACATTAAGTGAGAACATGCGGTATTTGTCTTTCTGTGTCTGAGTTGTTTTACTTAAAATAATAGTCTTCCGTTCATCCATATTGAGGCAAAAGACTTGATTTCATTTTTCATGGCTGAATAGTACTCTACTGTGTATATATGCTACGTTTTCTTTATTCATTCATCCATTGATGAACATGGGTTGATTCCATAGTTTGCCTATAGTGACTAGCACTGCAATAAACAGATGAATGCAGGTATCCTTTTAATAGAATGATTTCTTTTCTTTTGGGTATCCAAAT
Source organism: Symphalangus syndactylus (assembly GCF_028878055.3). Taxonomy (NCBI): domain Eukaryota; kingdom Metazoa; phylum Chordata; class Mammalia; order Primates; family Hylobatidae; genus Symphalangus; species Symphalangus syndactylus. The sequence goes on from NC_072437.2 coordinate 17,168,053, forward strand.
ATCCAGATTGTCAGAACCTGTGGTCCTCCTAGTTTTAGTTCTTTGAGAAGTCTCCATGCTGTTCTCCATAGAGGTTGTACTAATTTATATTCCCACCAACAGTGTATAAACACTCTCTTTTCTCTGCATCCTCACCAACATCTGTTATTTTTTTCTGCCTTTTTAGTAACAGCCATTCTGACTGGTATAAGATGATAGCCTCCTGCAGTACCAGAACTCTCCCTTTAAAATACAAATGTATGATACACCTCCCACCTTAACAATATTTAATGCACAAGTGTCCCAACCGCCATGCAATGCCCCCTTCACAGCGTAACCTCAAGTAAGGGCTGTTTCCACTGTCTCTACTTTCTCGCTTCCCAGTTTCATCACTGATTCCAAACAGATTTCTATTTCTTGCATCAACTGACCAAATCAAGACTGCCAATGAGCCCCCATTGGACCCTCTTCCACAGCTGTGGTATTCGGCTTTCCACATGTACCTAATTCAGTTGACCACTCCTTCCTTCTTGGAGCTCTTTCTTCTATTGGTTTCTACAACACTCTCATTATTCCACTTACCTAAGGCTCCTTCTCAGCTTCCCTTGGTTGATTTCTCCTTCCCTCTTCCTCTGATCTCACATTGATATCTAATATGAATCTCACACTCAAATCACAAATGAGAGTTTGTCATTTCACCTCAAATCCTCACTCGGTCTTCCCCACTTCAGTAAATGGCACCACCATCCGTCCACACAGTTAAAGTCAAAAGCCTGAGAATCTTCCTTACCACCTCCTCCGTTTTCTTCACTCCCTGCCTACAATCCATCAGCAAATCCCATCAGTGCTACTTCTGAAATATACATGGACCTCACCCACTTCTCCTGTTTCCACTGTTTTCTGTCTGGTCCAAGGGCCATCCTAGTAGTCTGGACATCCCCAGCCACCTGCCAAGCCTCTCTGCCACTGCTTTTACATCCTGTGATCCAGAGTCATCTTTCACTCTTTTCCAAGTGATGTCAGTACCCTGAATAAAACTCTCCAATGGCTTCCCACCTCACACAGAACAAAATCCAATTCCACGTCGGGGTCCCCTACCCAGCCTCCTCTCCTCCTCCAGGTTTTCCAGAATTCCCTGGACTCACCATGCTTCACTTTTGCCACATAAGCCCTTCTGTTCTTGAAGTCACAAGGCACATTCCAGCCTCAGGACCCTTGCACATGCAATCCCTCTTGCTGGAACACCAGTCTTCACAGGCTTGGCTTCTCTCTCCATTCAGGTCTCTACTTAAAGATCACCATAATTAACAGCTTTCCTAACCACTTCGCCTCAGGTAGAATCAGTCGCCCTCGGCTGTCAGTTGGGTCTCTATCACACCATCCCATTTTCTTCATATCACTTTTTGCTATCTGAAATTAACCTTTTTTAAATTTATGTTTTATATTGTTGTGTGTTTTCCTAAACTAAAATATAAACTCAATGAAACCAGGTACCTGGTCTGTTTTACTCAATTCTGGGTCCCCTCCAGGGCCTGGTATAATGAAGTGTTTAATAAATAATAAATCAATGATAAACCAGGGATAAATGCTGTCTGACTATGATTTGGGGATTCTTGATACATTGAAATAACATTTATAGAGGTAAGAGTTTTCGCCCTTAAATTCTGAAACCCTCGTAACCTGGCTAAGGCATATAAAAACCTCTGATTTAAAATTGTAGTTGAACTTGCAGGCTGAAGAATTTGTTTTGACATGAAATCTCTACAAGAGTGTGTAAACATATTTACATATGATCTCTCCCAGTGAAGTTTAATCATTCTTGGAAATTTTAAGCACTATTGGCTATTGTTTTGTCATGGAGGGGGTTCATAAAGAACATTAAAAATAGAGTCTAATTTCTCTTTTAAACTAGAAAAAACAAATTTGCAGAAATCACCCAAATATAATACTCCAGTGGGAAACAAGAACACAGGAAAGTTTTAAAACTTGCAATTGCCCACAAGTAAGCACCTAAGAGGCTATTAGCTGCCACCTGGTATCACAACCTCATTAAGTCTCCAGGCCCACACACTGAGAAACAAAAGGCATTCTGGAGATGTGGCCTCGATCAGAAGAAGTGAGAATAGTTCCTAGTCTTAGCAAGGTGGTCATGGTCATTAGACCAGTATCCTGACCACACGAAGGCTTCCTAAATTCCAGAGCTCCCCGGGTTGATTTGCAAGACCCTCCCTGCCTATGTTTCCATGGAGATTAGAGCTCTTAGATTAGAATAAGAGGGACTGAGCACTTGCCTCAGGGGAGCAAGTTGCAGATGCCAGGTGGGGTGGTGACAAGGCTTGCGGGGATGCTATGAGCTTTGCAGAGGAAAGAGACTGGCGGCCATCACTCAGGCCTCCAGCAAGAAAGAAAGGGGAGCATGGGGAGCCAATTTGGGGCTAACAAGCAGTATAAACTCCATTTGCCATAAAAAGGAGTGTGTGGTTTGTCCACGCTGCTGCACCAGGGTCAAGGCTGTGTTAAGCAGGAGCACAGAAGCACAGTTAGGAGTGTGGGCTGCTAAGAGCTCAGTGCCTGGATAGACAGCTTTAGGGCTCCACGCTGCTGTCCCTCCCTAATGGCTGCAGATTTCAGGGAGTTGTGTGACCTTTTCACCACTCAGCTTTCTCCTCTGTAAATACACCTACACACCTGTGGTCACTATTTTCTCTTAGGGTTGCTGGAAAAATTAATATTAATAATCCCATTGTAAGAACATAATAGAAGACAGCTGTTATGAACAAAAGAGACTAAATTGTAGCTTGTGTGGCTGCTTCTAGAGTTCTTCTACCCCCATCGTTGCGTTCGGCCATCATCTCTCAGCCAGTTTGCTCTGAGCACCTCTTTTCTTCCCATCAAACTCAACACTGTTTATCTTGATAGGACCTGGTACTTCTCAAAATTGAAAACAAGACTATAGTTTATTATTTATATCTGTCTATGCATTGTGCTGTAACCTACATGAAGGCAAGTGTCCCATTCACCACCCTATATCCTCACAGCCTCGTTTGGGGTTTGAGCATATTTCTATTTGACTCTTAACTCAATCAATATTTGTTGAATGTTGCTCTGAAAGCTGCCTGTCATGTCTGTCGTCATAGTGACAAAAGAATATAGAGTGACAGTCAGGGACTCCTTGGTGAGGAACATGCATGAGCATTAGTGTGTGAACATTTAAGTCACTTCTCTCAGAGGCATCTTTCCTTACTTCTGAGTGAGACTGTGGAGAAATACCGAGCGGGAGGCCACTTACCCACCTGTGACCCTGTGCCAGACGACTACCCAGAACCCCAATTCTTTCATCTATAAAATGGAAATCAGGGTAGCAAACCCACAGGAATGTTGTGAAGACTAAGTGTTATACAGAAACCATTTTTAAATTTATTTTCAAGCAAGAGTAACCATCTTTAAAACAAATATGACAGGTAATCCCAAAATATGAAACGGACGAAGTGGAACTTCAGGAGGACAGACTCTCTGCTTGGTTCTCAGCACATCCCCAGGAAACCTCATCAGAAGTTAGAGCTCATGGGACCACAGTGTCAAAACCGCTGAGGCTCAGGCTGTCACGCACTGAACAGGGAACATAATAGACTTGGAACAGACATGCACTCTGTCTCTTCTTGCTTATCTTCTTTGCATTTAGCTGAGGTTGCTTCATAAATAAGTTCTAGCTCTAAGGGCAGAGAGGGGAGGGGTAGGTGACTTTCCCCCAGTGTGAAATTGAAGTTCTTATCTTAGAGCTATACAAAGTAAACTAGCATCTGTGTTGGCAGTTCTCTAAGTTTTAAGTTGTGGATATTGTGTTAAAACACAGATCCAAGTCATTAAACACGAACAGCAGGCATGAAAGAAAATAACTCTTGCACAGTACCATTTCACATGGTTGTAGCCAGAATTATATAGGTAAAAATGAGTCCCACCTAGGGATAAAGCAAGAATTTTTACTTGACATCAAGAGCATGTGATTGGTGCAGGGCCATTTCCCAACAAAAAAGCACCCAACACAAAATATTATTTCATTATCTTTTCCAGCTTTTTTGAGGTATAATTCACAAATAAAAGTTGCATATATTTAAGATGTACATGTTTTGATATACATTGTGAAAGGATTACCAGCTTCGAACTAATTAACATATTCATCACCTCACATACTTAATATTTGTTGTATATTATGACAATACCTAAGATCAATATCTTAGCAAATTTCAAGTATTCAATATAGTATTGTTAACAATAGTCACCACGCTGTACATTAGATCTCTAGAACTCATTCAAAAAATATTATCTATATAAAAATATTATAACAGCTACAAATGCACTATAAAAGGTATGGGTGAGAGTCTATTGTTTGTTTGTTTGTTTTTAATTTTCCCTCCATTGTAAGGAGATGGGGAGAGAAAACTGGTTCATTGCACTTTTTGGCAACTGAACTCTGTTCTCTGATTGGCATGTCTCTGCTTCTCTCCTCCCCAGGCAGAGACCACTCAGCTCTGCCTGCAGCTCATGCCTCTGGCTAAGCTTCCTGGCTTCTGCCTGTCACTCTCAGCCTGAGCATCTCCTCCAGCCCCTTGGCTTCACCACTTCCCCTCAAGGGACCTTGTCCACTATGACTCCCTCGACCTCTAGATAAAACGGTTCAGTTCCACATGCACCAGGGCACTAGATATCCTTTGCATGTCTTTATCTTTCAATTTAGCTGATGGTGCTTGGCTCACATTTAATGGAAACTTTCCTTCTGCCAGAGGGGATTGCTTTATCTATCTTTTTAATACAAAAGTTCAGCCGTTGAATCGGCTTGGTAGGTGAGCTGTGGGGCCCAGCAAGAGTGTCAGGAAGCCATTTTTTCCTTCCCAGTTCATCAGAAGTGTTCCTTGCACCCCCAAACAGAATTGCCCCACAGCACACTGGCAGCTCAACATTTGAAGGTGTTTTCTAGGAATGCAGCAAAATGCCCTAAAATGTCCTCGTATGAGGCCAAAACATCCAACCTGAATAAAAACTCATAAATTTACCTGGAACTATGTTGCTGTCTCTGGTCCAGTCTCCATGGGAAGACATCCAATACTTATAACCAACAAATTTATGTAATCTTTTGAGTTTCCAAGTCTAAGAAAAAATGTGGCACAAAGCCAGGTTCAGGTGAAGTCTAACAATGGGGATCAGCCATAAGCTGAATGTTAAGCTGGGGAAAATAACAAGTGCTCATCAATTATTTTCTAAAGTTACTCTGGACAAGACCCAATAGAATACTCTTACTCCAGTCCCTGCAATGCCTTTTATGCCAGCCAAGTGCAAACCTGAACAAACAACCCTTTTCTTGGCACGGCAGGCAGGTCTTTAAAGGAATCCGACTGCCGCTGACTGCGCCCCAGTCTGCTTTTATCAGAAAAGCAAAGGAGCTGGATGGGCAGCCTCATTCCCAACAGGCTCTTTCCACTGTCTGCTGCAGAGAGCAATGCTCCCCTGGGGTTAATACACTGCATAAGAGACAGAGTGAAAACTGACCAGTGACCACCAAGGGGGATGCTGGTGCCTCCATCAGCCACACCATCTGAGGAGCCCCCCATCACATCAGAGAGACTGAGAGGCAGAGCCTGGCCAACCCCTTCAATCGTGTTCCCGGTGCCTGGGAGTCCATTGAGAAGCATCAAGCTGGCCTGAGCTTCTTTTAACCTCGAGAACAAAGACCAGTGTGAGTGGAGATCAGGAAAAGAGTGAAAGGAGAAAGGGACAAATTAGGACAAAATGCCTGGTTGATAAAGGGAACAGAAGCAAAATGCACCCAACTGTTTGAAGTCAAGGGCTCCCGAAGAGAAGGCAGGTTGTCCTTCCCTTTGCAAGGTCACTAGTCACAAGCGTGCAACCACCACAGGGTAGCCTCCACAGCCCTGAGATCTCCTTTTCCCTCGCAGTTAGGTGAGCATAGGATGTGGCAGCTGACTCAAGCAGAAGCAAGGAGTCTCTGCCAGGGGTTTGGGATTTGAAAGAAAGACAGAGAAATCTATACTCCTTTTGGACACCAGGATCTATGGCATGTGGTATAATGAGAGATAAAGGCCGCAGTTCTACGCGCTCTGAGTACAGGACCTGTTGGGTTAGAGTGGCAGGGCACCTTCCACCCACCCATCAGGAAAGCAGAGAGAGCCGCCTTGCAGATAAAAATGACGCAGGTGCACCCGGGCACGGTGGCGCAGCCAGGTGCAGTGGCTCATGCCTGTAATCCCAGCACTTTAGGAGGCTGAGGCGGGCGGATCACAAGGTCAGGAGATTGAGACTATCCTGGCTAACATGGTGAAACCCCGTCTCTACTAAAAATACAAAAATCATTCAGGCATGGTGGTGGGTGCCTGTAATCCCAGCCACTTGGGAGGCTGAGGCAGGAGAATCGCTTGAACCTGGGAGGCGGAGTTTGCAGTGAGCCGAGATCAGGCCACTGCACTCCAGCCTGGTGACAGAGTGAGGGTCCATCTCAAAAAAACAAAGAGGCAGGTGCACAGGGCTCAGGTGCCCAGACCAAATGTCTTCATGGGCAACCTTGCCAGAGAATAGTCCCACTCTCCTAGATTATTTAATTTTTCTTCTATTTCATAACCAAGTGGAAGTCTGCCCCATCATTGAACTTTAAGCAGAAACTACCATTCATTTATTCATTCATCCAACAATATTTACCCAACAAAACACTGTTCCAGCTCTTAGACAAAACTGAACAACAACAAAAATGTAGCCTTTGTAGAACTAACATTCTAGTGGGAACTGATTAGGAATAATCAAGACAATATAGAAAGTAACTTACATAGCTTGCTACAATGATAGAAGAAAACCAGGCTTCTCTGCCTGTGGAATAGCCCAGTTCTATCTATAGAGCAGCAGAAAAAAAAAATTACTCAGGATAAAAGGAATCCTAGAGAGAGAGTGTTGCAATTTTAAATGAGTAGTCAAAGTAGGCCTTTCTCAAATGAGGAAAGATTTTAAGGAAGTAAGGGAAGAGCTATGTGGATATGTAGAGAAAAGGATTACCATCAGCTAAAACAGCCAGTGCAAAGGCCCTGAGGCAGAAATGTGCACAACCTGTTTGAGAAACAGCGAGGAGGCCAGTTTGGCTGAGGCAGTGTGAGGGAGAGGGAGGGTGATGGATGGAAGTTGTGATCAGAGATGAACGGGGCACTCATTGTTTCTAAAGGAGTAACGCAGGTCTGCCAGCGCAATATGCATCATGCATTTTTGCAGTTTCTGACTATGTGTGTTCTCCATGAAAGTCAGTTCACCATGTCCAACCACAGAAATGAAAGACCCCATGTCTTCCTGTCTATCCCATCATACCTAGAGGACAAGACACCTTCCCTGACTCAGTCCCAAGGCATTAAAATAAGTAGTACAAAAATGAATAGCAGAATGGATTTCTTTCATCGCAGGGATACCAACAATTGGTGTCCTGCAGTCCGGCAGGGTGGCGGGGGAGGCCTTTCCAGGCTTTTTCTTGGAAAATACTGATTTTGCTCCCTGGCTTCCAAAACCATGGTCAGGTATTTTTGGCAACTATCATAATAATTTATTCAGGCAAAAACCATTTATGAATCTTTAAACTATTGAGTAAAGGTTGAAGAAGAATAAGATATTTCCAATGTCTCTAAATAGCTCCCAATAAATTATTTACTAATCACAAAAAGGGAACTAGTAACTTTACAGTGGCGAAACTTGGCAAAAATCCACAGTAAGCAGGTGATCAAACTTAACATCGTAGATAATGGGACACTAGTCTGTCCCCCTTATTAGATTGAAATTGTTGAGAATAAAGTCAAAGTCTTTTTCCAGATTCTTTAGTGCCACTTGTCGTAGCAAAGGTTGAAGAAACCTGGCATCTATTGGATGCCAGATATGTACTCATAGTTCTCTGCCACGTGGTCATTTTTTCCACTTTACACAGGAAGAAAACAATGGTCAAAGAGAGAAAGAAACCTTTCAGTGGTTATACATCAATAATTTACAGGGTCTAAATTTGAACCTAGAGTTTCCTGACTCCAAAGTCCAAGTTCTTTTCCCTTTCTTACACAATTTTCGTCTGAAATCTAATCATGCAACACTGGAATTCATTAATCACGTGACAGAGATTTCTTTTTCACAAGATTAAAGAACAGAAAATTTTGCATAGGCAGGAATCACAAACTTGACTGCTAATCAATGTTCCCTTAATACACAAAATAAGCCAATTCAGGGAGCTGCAAGAAAATGGTGCATGATCAGGGCTAGGCAGACTTGAAGAACGAATGACACATCTAAATAGGGCAGCTGCCTTCAGGTCCAATCCATTGTTGGCATTAGCAGTGAGAACCCAAGATTGCCAGATCATCTGATGTTTCCTAAGAAGAAGGATATCTGAATGTGTGTGAATTTTTAAACATTGGCAGCTAATTTTTAAAAAGTGAAACACTCAGCTGGCTTAACTAAACACATCTATATGCCTGAAGTCACTATGTTTGGCCCGAAGTCACCAGTTTACAATCTCCAGCACAGACTACTGTTCCTACTAGCCTTCACATTGCCCGCGCTGGTCCTGTCTTCTCAAATGGTATTGGTGTGAGTGATTCGCTGTAAGTACCCACCCAGGATTGCTGCCATCTTTAGAAACTCAGCAGACTAAGTTGAGCTGAAATGAAGTTAAAGTGTAACAAGTTGTTGCTGGTAGTTCACAACTGATTATCTGAGAATGAGAAGGAGGAACGAATTTGGAATTGAACTCCTTAGTCTTAATTCTCAGTCCTACTGATTGCCACCGCCTACTAGGAGTCATGTGATTTTGATGTAGCCACTCCTCATGTGGGCCCTTGAAGTGACAATGCTGCTGAGAAATAACAATATACGCCTCAGAAATATGCATTCCAGGTATTGTAATGCAGTGAGCGTATTTTAAAGTGGCAAGTAAAGTAAAAATGACTACAATTTTCTAAAACTTATTTGCACTGAGAAGAAAGAACATGATGCTTTCTTCACTCATTTATTAAGGAAATACAGCGTGGACTCTTTCACCAGGCTGCAAGGTTCATGCCCAGGTGCTGTCACTTAGCATCTATGACCTTCAGCAAGTTATTGAACCTGCACCTCACTTCCCTCCTCTCTAATATGTGAATAGTAATAGTGTCTACCTGTTTAGTCAGGGGTCTCCTCAGAGACGTTATTAATAGCATATATAGAGAGAGAGATAAGAAGATCTTTATTAGGAGAATTGGCTCACTAGACTATGGAGACTAAATCCCCCGATACACCATCTGCAAGCTGGAGAACCAGGGAAAACGGTGTGGCTCAGTGCAAGTCTGAGGGCCTCAGAACCAAGGAAGCACATGGTGTAACTCTCAGTCCAAGAGCCCAGGGGGCCACTGATGCAGATCCCAAAGTCTGAAGGCAGAGAGCCTGGGGTTCTTACATCGAAGGACAGGAGAAGAAGGGTTTCCCGTCTCTGGAAGTGAAAGAAAGAATTCACCCTTCTCCCACCCTTTTGTGCCATTGGGCCTCCAGCCTTTTAGTCCAATATATTTCGATTGGATGGTGTCTGCCCACACTGAGGGCTGGGCTTCTCACCCACCCACCAACTCAAATGCCAGTACCCTCCAGAAACACCTTCACAGACACATCTGGAGCAACCCAATTATTCTAACCAATTGACAAACCACCTGGGTTTCTCTTTCAGCAGAAGAGGGACAGGCTCAGTGCTTACTATAGCACTGAGAATAATTAAAATATACATATTAATAATTAATATTTTACCAGCTATCTGGGTATCCCTTAATCCAACCAAGTTGACAATCAAAATCAACCATCACACTACTTGAGAGTGTTGGAAGTTTTAGGCGAAGAGTTAGTGGCACAAAAAAATTATGTTTTATGTGTTATCTATTAACTTTATAAGAAAATACATTATTTAAAATAATGTAAGAAAATAACTACAATTATGGCCATAAAATTAACAAGTCTTAATTTGATAGGGCAGCAATCAGCTTTCTCCAAGTTTCTCTTAAATATAATAATTTGTTAAGAATCTCCTCAGCAGCAATTGATTGACGATAGCTACCAAAGTCATTATGATTCTGCATAATTTTAAAGCAGCTATTTTTTACAGATACTCAGAATGAAATAATAAAAAATAGAAGGTGATGGAAATAGTTATAGATACTTAAATTGAGCATTTTTCTGAGCATAAAAAGTTGATGTAATCATGACTGTACAAAGGTGACATAAAATATCAGTTTAAGAAAAGGATGATAAAAACTTTTTTAAAAGCATTTTGTCATACACCTTACAGAACTGCTAAATTGCCTTTCCATTCCCAATAACATGAGTAAAGGCCTCAAAGCCGGTATAAAAATATGTGAAACAATCCATTGCAGGAGCAGCCCCTGATAGGAGAAAACAGGATTTCCAAATCAATTTGTCACGATCCAATATGGATTAAGCAGTTTATTTGTTTTGACATTTCTCATTTGCTAAGTGCCAGCATGCCAAAGTAATCTTTCTGTGATACAGACACCAACCAGAACATTTATTATTATTTGTTTAGGGGATTTATAGCCCCTTTCCCTCCGGAGAAGTCATTTGAAGGCAGAAATATTTGGAAATTGGAACTGCATGTGGTTTCACCTGATAATAGTTTAATCTCATCATCTCCCCACTGCAATGGAAAACTATGCTCTACAACCTTGGAAAAGGGGTGAAAGACCTTCCAGATTTATGTAGCAAACACAACCACCCCACCTTAGACTTGAACATCTACCCCTCACAGAAAGTAATAGTAATGTGTATTCTGGAATCTTTTTAGTCTGATATATTTCAATTGCTTTTCCTTTGTGTTACTGCGAAAGTAGGGTTAGGTGGAGACTTACAAACTCTTAATAGAGACTATTAAATAGAGAGTATTAAAAACGCAAGAGATAAGATAAGGTAGTGGGATGATTCTTGATTTGGAGTCAGACCAACTTGAGTTTGAATCCTAGTACTTCATTTATTAACTATTAGTTTACATTAAGCAAGTTACATAACCTCTCCAAGCTTCAGTTTTCTCAACTGTAAAACAGTGCTAATATTCTCTTCATTGGATTATGGTGATGCTTAAATCAGATAATAGGAATAAATTGACTAGTGTAGGGCTTGGCCCACAGTACCCCATTAAATGTGTGCCATTCCCTCCAGCACTCCATACCTTCCCTAGACTCTCACTTTGTGTTTCACAGGAGAGGCAGAGGGTGGATACAAAAGGAAGTAAACAGACATCTTTCTCCAGCAGACTTTACATCACTTAGAGCAACTCATGGAGGCTTCATTCTCCAAAACATCTTCAGCCCATGTCAGGGCAGGACTGCGAATAAACAGAACTAACTCCAGTTCTGTGTACTAAAGCTTAGCGTAAAAGAATGTAAGAAAGAGAACAGGGAGGAATCAGAGCAAAATGAGCAGAGTGGTAAAAGGATTTTACCTTGACATAGTAACGACAGAACTCTTAACCAGAGAGCTAGGAATGTCATCAGAGAACAGCCATTTCCAGCATCCCACACCCTACTCTATTGGAATGACACCTCTTGGTTTAAGCAACAGTTTACACAAACTATTGCCATTTTTACTTTCATGTATTTATATCTCTTTGGAACATTATGTATATCAAATATGTGTTGAGTGCATTGTCTTAGGTGCATGTTAGAATTATTATTTATAGAGTGTGACACTGAAAAGGAGGGACTAATAAGACCCAGCTAAAATCTGTGTTTCCGGTTCCAGAAAGTAAACTAAGTGAATTAAGTCCATGTCCACATAAAAGCTAATCTCTGCTTGGCAAACAGAGGGTGAAATATAACCTAGAACTCTCCCAAATCCAAAGCATTGCCACTGCCTAACAAATCTGAGTGATGAGAGCAACATTGTTAGGGAGGGCCTGAGTGCCTAACACTGAGCTGACCATTTTCTATGCACAACCTCAATTAGTTCTCACAGCAACACTGTGAGGCAATTGCTGTCACTATACCTCTTGAGATCAGGAAACGAACCCTTGTAGGTTATTGGCCCATGCCAACACTAAAAACAGGAGCCTAGAAGCCAAAGATTTTCTAGTTCTTAAACCTATACTCTTAATTTTAAGTGAACTCCCTTCATATCAACCTGTATCCTGCTGAATAGACATATAGTGGGTCTCACCTATTCTCACAGCAAGACCCATGCTTGGAAGATTCAGGCTTGGAACATAAATGGGTAGGGAACATAAGAGATGGGCTTGGAACATAAGAGATGAGATCAAGTCTGAAATAAATATCGAAAAGAATTCTAAGACAAGTTATTGGCCAAAAAATTCCTGTAACATAAGTTTACTGGACTCATAAAAGAAAGCGAAAACCAAAAGAAGGGAACCTGAGAGCAGCTACAAAATAGGGGCTAATAACAAAGGTTTCAGAAAGAGGATTACAGTCACGAACCAAAACAGGACACCTAAAAGAGTGATGCAGGCAGGAGGATGAACAGAAGACAAATTCGAAAGTTGGAAAAGTTTCAAGCTAGACCACATCTGCAGTGCAGGCTCTGTTTAAAGTGAAGCATGTGGTGGTTGACAATTGAATTTCACAATCCCAAATATCCCCTGGTTCTTTCAGGGCACATAACTCAATAGCCAGGAGAAATTATTCCTGCCATTGGGGGAAAATCTGTGTCCTGCTGTTGTTCCCGCCCAGGAAATTCAGATCCTCCATGTTCTCTGATTCTGTGCACAGTGAAGTCCGGGCTCAACACTCCTAGCTGAAAAAGAAATTGGAAAAGTGTGTTTCTGGTATTTTTGCTTCTAGGCTAGGAATTTGGCTCTCCTCCACAAAATCTCATCATGGTGGGGGAATCGGCTATGCACAGTCAGGGAAATAAAATGCTGGACACTTAAAAGGAATAATAAAGGTCCATTGCTGAATTATTTCCATTTCTTCCGTTAACTATGACCTCAAAACACTACACAGACAGTCCTATAAAGCCCTCCTTACCCCATCTCAAAACTTCAGAAAATTGCAAGATTTCAGGCTACAAGCTTAAGTAGAAAGCATAAATTGCTTCCCAAGCCTATCTTGCCCCTAAGCTTGTCTTTGTTGGATCTGATGAAATCTCAATTCCAAGACCTACCAGCTTCCTTCCCAGAGTGGTTGGAAATGTCTCAAACCATAAAGTTGTTTTAGAATTAAACATTCCTAAAGAAATTGCTGAACTAAATATATTTCAAGGTCATACCACCTTCAAACCTGTGCCCCTGCATCACCCACTGGGCCACGTTGCTAACCTCAGTTCCTTAAACTGATGAGGATCAAGGACACTGCCCCACAGGACTACTGGAATCTTCTTGGATGTTCTCAGTCCTGGGGAGCTCAGTGTATTGCGGTAGGTCATTTGTACCTAGCTAGCCTCATTCAAGAGCATCTTTTAAATATAGGCATAGTTACGTTTTAGCACTATGAAAAACTGTGGTTTAAAAAACTGTGCTGTGATTTAAAAAGTAAATCTTGATTAAGACTGCCTAGTGTTAAACTCCAGACCACCACTTACTAGAGGTATGAGCTTAGGCAAATTATTTTACCTCTCTGAACCTTAGTTTTCTTATCTGTAAATTAGGAATGTTAAAAGTCTCTGTCTTGTAAAGTTTTTGAGAGGATTAAAACAGTAATACATAATGATATACACAGAAGCATCTAGAATGGTTTCTGACATGTTTAATTCCTTGGCAATCCTATTAGCAACCTTTTTATGACAAAATTGAGGTTTAAGATTACATAACCTGTCCAAGATTATACAGCTATTATGCGAAGAAGCGATTTCTCTAAATTCATTCCAAAGAGTTGGCTGAGGACTCTGATCAGAGTTATGAAAAAGAAAATGAAAACAAAGAGCAGAGTATATAATAGACAAGGGATCAAGAGATCTAAGCCCCAGTTTTCATGTTTCTAAAATGGCTGGGTTGGGTTTGATTTCCAGGTTAAGATGGCATTTGTGTAGCAATTCCTGATTTTCATCAAATTTCCCCACTAAAATAGCAAAGAAGACATAAAAAATTAATTACGTGATATTCCAGGAAATTAAGGATAATAGCAAACAATTGATAGAGTGTGGGAGGGATTTCCAGTACATAGAGAATAGACGGAGATAGACTTACCAACAAAATTGCTGCCCTGCATTTACGTTGCTCTCTGAGATAGAACAGTACATCCTGCTCAGATGATGCCTTCTACCCACTGCCTCCCACCAGCTGGGAGTTAGAGGACCTGCATTTTTTTTTCTTTTTTTTTCTTTTTTTTTTTTTTTTTTTGTGATGGAGTCTTGCTCTGTTGCCCAGGCTGGAGTGCAATGGCACGATCTTGGCTCACTGCAACCTCTGCCTCCTGGGTTCAAGTGACTCTCCTGCCTCAGCCTCCTGAGTAGCTGGGATTACAGGTGGCCTCCAACATGCCCAGCTGATTTTTGTATTTTTAGTAGAGTCGGGGTTTTACCAGGTTGGCCAGGCTGGTCTCGAACTCCTGACCTCAGGTGATCCACCCACCTCGGCCTCCCAAAGTGCTGGGATTACAGGCGTGAGCCATCACGCCTGGCCAAGACCTGCAATTTTTTTAAGTGCATCCATTCCCAGCCACCTTGCCTCACCTTACCATTCAGGTACTATTGTAGAGTTGTAAAAGTTAGCTCCTCCATGTGGCCACCACCACCACGCTATTCACCATCTGCATAGCCCTTTAACAGGCATTCTGAAATATCTAGAATTTCTAAAGCTTAATGACCAAGAAAACAGTATAATTTGTGGAAATAAGTGCAGGACAACCAAGTGAGAACAAGCAAAGACTTCAGAACTTGCTATACCAAAGGAGGCAGCAAACATCACTTGTGTTTTGGCAGTGACTCAAAGGCAGGCAGAAAACAGAGAAAGCTTGAGAGTAGGAAAAAGTAGGAGCTCAGATGTGCCCTGATTGGAGGCTACTGGCCCAAGGAAGATGGAGAGGGGTGATCTAGAAGCAGGGCATCTTCTGTGATTGCTTTGGGGCACATGTGGTCTTCTCTAGGTGGTCATAAGGTAGAAGCAGGGACAAAAATTAGAGGAATTGTCAGTTATTAATCAAGTCCTAGCCATTTGGAGCTGATGATTACTTACAGGGGATTTTGTTTGGTTTCCTGAGCTGGTTCCTGGAGGTAGTGATCTGACTTCCTTCAAGTCTGACTTATAGATAATAGGCTGGCATCCTGAGCTGGTTACTGTAGACAGTGGGTTGGCTTTCTGGGATTGTTGCTCTAGATCTGTTTTTACATATAGTCTGGCGATTGCCTGTTTCTCTATTCAGTCTCTCAATTAATTACATTTTGGGATATGCAGGTGAAGGCAGAAACAAAGAAAAACGTGTTACCAGAATATGCCAGAAATACTCATTTTTAAATATAAATACTTAGGATTAAAAAAGAATCATGGATACCCACAAGTGATGTGGGGATAGAACTTATCAGTCTCAGAGTCAGAGGCAAAGTTCTTAAGCCACAGGATAAGAGAAGAGTTTATCTAAGTCTGGAAGAACTTTACTGGATAAATCCTGCTTTCAAGATGCACATTCTGTTTTTGTCCTGACACAGGTTTTCAGTAAGCACCTAAGTGGAAAGTAAGAGCAGCCAAAGGAAGACTTTGTATTCTATCTGCTGGCAAATGCTAAAAAAAAAGACCAATGCTTCTGAGTCAAAGGAGAAGAAACAATAATTCCTAAATTTCCTTATGAATGTTTATGCGACATCATAAAAAAGTAGAGTAGCAACTATCCTAAAGATTTTAAGGATCCTGTCTCTGAAAATTACTTGCTACATGTAAAATAAGAATTTGTAGATAAATATTTGCCTTTTTCTCGAAGATATACAAGAAATCATAGATGCCATTTTTTTAAAAAAGTATGCTGCCCTAAAAAGAGATCAATATAAGACAAAAAGATGAAAGACTGAGATTTAATCTGAAATTGGAAAACTTTGTGACCTTCTCTTAAACTGCAAAAGTAGAATTAAAATCCCAAGGTAGCATCATTAAAAGAATCTACATCTGTTTAGGTCCTACTCAAGGAAAAATTAAAGAAGTTATCTCAAAATGCAAAGGAAAAATAAAAATACTAGGAGTCAATGATAAAATGAAAGGCAAAGTAACAGGGAGCAAAAGAAACTAAAATATATGTATACTTAAATGAAATGAAAAAATTAATTGCATCCTTAGATAAAAAGGGTTTCAAAAATAGAATATAAAACTTGAAAATAGGACAAATTTTAAAAATCAAGAAAAACAACTCTGGTTTTCAACAATAGAAGAAACATCACATTGACCTCATATTTCTCCATCATCAGAATAGATTTCAGAAGAAAATAGAGCAATGTCCACATAGGTGAATAAGAAATCAAAGACTTCCCTACATCAAACTAGTTGTTAATTCACAAATGGGAAGGAAAGGGTTTTTTTTTTCCAGATATGCAAGAAAACTGAAAAAATAATTTTCATGTATATTGCCCGAAAAAAGACTTCAGAATATACTCTAGATGACCAAAAATGTAATGAACATTAAAGAGCCAAAAATATGAACTACATAACCTAAAGAAAAAAGGCTGAGCACAGAACAAAATTAAAAAATACAGTAGTTACATATCTAAGTGATTTTTTGCAAATAAGATAAAATCACCATAATTTTTTTTTGAGACAGGGTCTCACTCTGTTGCCCAGGCTGCAGTGCAGTGGCACAATCACAGCTCACTGCAAACTCCACCTCCCAGACTGAAGCAATTCTCCTGCCTCAGCCTCCTGAGTAGCTGGGACCACAGGTGTGCACCACCATGCCTGGCTAATTTCAATTTAAAATGTTTAAATTATCCTTTAAATAATAGAGTAAAATTTTTTTTCCAAAAAAGTCTGTAGTTTACTAACAATTTTACGTATCAGTAAGATTCAGATTTATTTTTTGAATGATAAAAATGTAAAAGTTCACCAAAGTTTGCTAAAAATATGCTGAGATTAGTTTTACATAGGGCAGCGTCAGAAGTTATGATACTGTTGTTCATTGGTAATTAGAAAAATTTGGATTGCACTGTGTTTTTTAAAAACTTCAAAGGTAATTGCCAGCGGAGTTAAACACAGGATGCACACCTGTTTTCCAAATCACTACAGAACAAAAAAACAAGATTCAAGAATCTGCAAAGAATAAAAATAGGTAATATTTATTTAACTCTCATTTTATGCTAGGTACTATACATGTTTGCTCTCTTTTTTCATTTATTTCTTAAGACCATTTTATGAAGTAGATATTATTATTTGCCACATTGAAGATATAAAAAATCAGTAAATTATTCAAAGACAAATAGTTTGTAAATGTTAGAACTGCAATTTTAACTCAGAAGACTAGCCTTCAGAGCCGGTGTTGAGCAACCGAAACATGTTGCTTCACCTAAATGTTTATTGAGAGCATAGGATATGCCAGAAACCCTGCTATTATTTCACTTAACCTTTCAACAACAAGACAAGATAAGCAGGACTATGAAAAGAAGGTGCAAAAAACAAGAAAAGTCATTATATGTATCAATTATACTAGTGACTTCAACGCCTAATGTTAAAGCACAAAGATTTGTGGATTTGACTTTTTATTTGCTTATTTTTAATTTGGGGGATAACATTTCGGTTTGAGCCTGAAACTAAATAATACTAAATAAAGAAAGAAAAATAAATAAATAAAAAGATACATCAGATATGAAGCAAACAGCAACAAAAAAAGAGCCAAGGAGATAAGATTAATATCAAAGAAATACTCAATATTAAACGTATTAAAACTAAAAAGGAGACTCACCACATTGTATTAATTATACAAATTATACAAACAATAAGACAAATAGGCAATACATTTATACTCCACATAAAATGATGTCATAGTTATCTAACATATTATATATAACCTACATAACTATACATTTTAAAATTATATATCTCTCTTATAAATGCAAAGAACAATGAACAAAAAGCAAAAATACAGTGGACCCCTTCAATACACCAGTACCAACATGTGATAGATCAGATACATTCAAAGACATAAATAATTAAAACAACATAATTAGTAAATTAATCTTAGTCAAGCTAAACCAAGTTTTACATTCTACAGAAAACTCAACAGTAAATTGAGCCGAAAACAATCTCAATTCCGTAATTGTAGAGGCAGAAATTATAGAGGCAAGATTATCAGATAATAATATATCATCTGATAATATTATAAATGTGTTCATGTGATACAAAGATCCTGAATGCTAAAACATTATTTGAAGACTTAATCAATACAAAAGAGATAGAAAACATTGCAAAATAAAATCATAATGAGGCCACCAAAGGAATATCTAAAGCCTAAGAATACTATAATATTTTTAATTTTAAATTTTTATTTATTTATTTAAGAGACAGGGTCTCACTTTGTCACCCAGGCTGGAGTGCAGTGGTGTGATCACAGCTCACTTCTGCCTCCAAATTCTGGGCTGAAAGTATTCTCCCACCTCAGCTTCCAGAGTAGCTGCAACTACAGGCATGAGCCAGTACACCTGGCTAAAAATAGAAAAAATACTAATATGTCATTTTTAAATGGAGTTTAAAATATTAAAAATAACTTGACCAGAAAATAATAAATGTGTGAATAAAAAAGAACAAAATAAAAAACAGATGCAGAAAAAAATTAAAATTAATATATATTAATAAAATAGTTGTTTCTCAGGGAACAATTTAAGTAACAGGATTACCAAATCAAGAAAAAAAAATCAAATTTAGAAAAAAGTTAAATCAACAAATATAGAATATTTTGAATAATTTCAAGTTAAGAATTTGATATATTACAAAGAAATGGAGGTTATACTGGAAAAACATTAAATAACTAAACTGAAAACCTGAATGTGTCTAAAAATAGAATGAATGAGGTAAAGACTGTATTTTATTATGTGTCCAGGCACACAGGTGAATAATTTCAACCTCTCACTTGCTAGGTCATCCTGGTCATTTATACATCTTTTTACATCTTGGAAAAAAGCTGAGGAATGTATCTTGAGAATCTACCATAACTCTAATAAACAAAAGTTTGATAATGAGCAAAACAGAAATTAGAGATCAATCTTATATATTTCTGTATGTATATACAAAAGTCCTAACTGAAATACTATCAAATTTATAACACTTTAATATCAAGAACAAATCCTTGAATGCTTTAATAAGGATTCTAGCATTATAATAATAGTCATTCTAGCGTTATAACAATAGAGCCTAGAATTATTAACTCAATCTGGAAAAATCTTGTAGTTACTTTAATTGATGGTTAAAAAGAAATACTTAATAAAATTCAATCATTATTCTTGATTTTATAAGTTTTTTTAATCTTAAGAATAAAAACATGAGATAGATAAACAATCTCATACCAAAAGGCATTGCCATTAGTAAGTCAATGAGCATCAATCTCATTAAAGGAAGGTTACAACCATCATTCTCCTTTACCATTGTTCTGGGTGCTACACGGAGACTGAAAACAGATTATAATAATTAGGAAGAGACAATAGTATCATTATTAATGACAGACACTGCTATGTATCTAGAAAATCTATATAAATAAGCTGAAAAAACCTCTTCAAATTAATAACAAAATTCAACACAGTAGATGTACACAAGACAAATACACAAATATCAAGAATTTTCCAGTATACCAATAACAAACTTGTAGTAAAATGTTTAGTTTTTACAAAAGCCTTGAAAACTGTTAGCATTTTTTTCTGGGCATATTACTGTGCAAATGTATTTTTTCTACCATGTATAGAAAACATGTAAAAAGAAAGTCAATGCATAATAAAAGAGAACCTGAATACGTAATCAAAAGCATCCATGTTTCTTGCTTGTGTAGACAGAGGAAAGACATTGACTCCTTGCAGCTGCATGTGTAGGTTAGACATCCCGATTAAAACCTCAAGTTTGGAACTTCACAAAATGATTTTCAACAATACAAAGAATTTAAATAATATAAATGTGATAATTATTAAGAACCATTTTATTAAAAAAAGAAAGAGGATGTGATCAGCAAAAAAAAATAAAATATGCTACCAAAAATAGTTTCAATTTTAGCAAAACATGTGCAACATCTATGACAGTTACACATTTAATTAGAAAATGACTAAGATTCCAGTGGTGAACTGGAAAACAAATATAATCAGAAATTCATGAAAGAGAAAATTCAAATAACCAGAATGTGTAAGGGGCTCAAACAAAATATCAAAAAATACTCCCAAATAATCTAATTTACAAATGGAGAAAATATCTGAATAGACATTTCTCCAAAGAAGACATACAAATGGCAAATAGGTATATGAAAAAGTGTTCAATGTCACTAATCATCAGAGAAATGCAAATCAAAACCACAATGAAATATCCTCTCACTGCAGTTAAAATGGCTTTTATCAAAAAGACAGGCAATAATGAATGCTGGTGAGGATGTGGAAAAAGGGGAACCCTTGTGCTTTGTTGGAGGGAATGTAAATTTAGCACAGTCACTATGGCGAACAGTTTGGAGGGTCCTCAAAAAACTAGAAATATAACTATCATATGATTCACAATCCCACTGCTATCTATATATCCAAAAGAAATAAAATTCATATATCAAACTGATATCTGCGCTCCCGTATTTATTGCAGCACTATTCACAATAGCCAAGACATGAATCAACCTAAGTCTCCATCAACAGACAAATGGGTAAAGAAAATGTGGCATATATACACAATGAAATATTATTCAGCAATAAAAAAGAATAAAGTCAAGTCATTTGCGGCTGCATGGATGGAACTGAAGGACCTTATGTTAAATGAAATAAGCTGGGCACAGAAAGACAAATTTTGCAAGTTCTCACTCAGATATGGGAGCTAAAAAAAAATTGACCTCATGATGATAGAGAGTTGAATAATGGTTATTATTACCATTATTCAGTAGTAGTGGGGAGATGAGGACGAAGTGGGATGGTTAATGGGTACAAAAATACAGTTCAATAAAAGCAATATGATCTAACGTTTGACAGCACAAGAGACTCAATTGGCTTAATTATTTTGTTAAGACACAGGCAGTAAATCTTTCTACTCAGTAAAATAAAATCTAAGGTGCAATTGGTAGCTTTGGATTTTATCTTTAGCCCATTAGTCTCATCTCTTCCTTGGTAGTTTAAAACTTTTAATTAATCTAAAAATAGAATTTGGGTTTGAACTAGACAATCTCTAGAGGACTTTCAGTAATAAGTCATTTGATTGCTCTAATAGTGTCACCATTCAGTTTCCCACAACTATTGTGTAAGTAAAGGGAAGCCATATACATCTAAGCCATTCTTAAGACTGTTGATAGGCCAGGTGCAATGGCTTATGCCTGTAATCACAACTTGGGAGGTCAAGACAGGAGAATTACTTGAGCCCAAGAGTTCGAGAAAACCCTGGGCAACATAGCAAGACCCCTTCTCTACAAAAAAAAAATATTTTAATAAGATTAGTTGAGCATGCTGTTGTGCACCTATGGTTCTAGCTACATGAGGATGACTTGAGCCCAGGAGATTGAGGCTGCAGTGAGCCATGATCACACCCTTGCACTCCAGTCTCAGCAGAAGAAAGAAAGAAAGAAAGAAAGAAAGAAAGAAAGAAAGAAAGAAAGAAAGAAAGAAAGAAAGAAAGAGAGAGAGAGAGAGAGTGGGGGAGGGAGGGAGGAAGGGAGATAATGAAAATTCAGTAAAGTGGATTATAAAATTCCATGCTTATTTCAAACTATATGA
The DNA here is from genome assembly GCF_028878055.3 of Symphalangus syndactylus. Lineage (NCBI taxonomy): Eukaryota > Metazoa > Chordata > Mammalia > Primates > Hylobatidae > Symphalangus > Symphalangus syndactylus. The sequence continues at coordinate 17,189,883 of NC_072437.2, forward strand.
AAATTAAACAATGGAAATAATTGCTTAGAATGTATCTGAATGTTTCTACAAATTATTTAGATTCTTTAATTAGAAAAGCAAGTCTTACAAGTTTTATTTAACAAACAAACTTGAAATATCCATGAAAGAAAGCTTTTTTATGTAGCCCGACTCTATGAGCAATGTATAATGATGAATTGACAAAGACATATCATTTGAGGTTTCTTTAAAAAAATTTGAGTGGTGTTTATAATTTTGCTTAGATTTGAGAAAGAACAATATCACTTGGATTTTAAGTGGGGATACTAAGATGCTGTTTTCCATTCAGTTGTTCAGAGTAAATTAACCGGTTATTTATCAACTTACATCTATTTATAATTGTATAGTGTGATCATTGATTTTGTCTCTTAAAAAAGTAAATCTGTTTATTGTCACTATACATAACCTTTAACTAAACGAAGAAATAAAATTTTAAAGGAAAAGTAAGCAGATGATCTGCTAAATGACAGTCAAGCTAAATTGTGGCCTCAAAACAGACTTTCAAATAAATATGACTTAAATAGTTGACTCAATTTGCTTAATTCTCTTGTTAAGACACAGGCAATAAATCTTTCTACTCACTTTAGTAAAATAAAATCTAAGGTGCAATTGATGGTTTTGGATTTTATCTTCAGCCCATTAGTCTCATCTCTTCCTTCTTTAATAGTTTCAAACTGAAATTTCTTCATTTTCATATGAGTTCACTATTCTTTGGGAATCCAAAGGGAATACCATCAAAATTTGCTTACATAGTTCCAGTAAAGGTAAGATTGCTTTAGGGAGAATATTTCTTAGAATAGAAACTCCATTATTTCCATCTATTGTCAAGATAATCTTTTACTACAGAGACAAATTCCCAATCTAATTAATCATCACTCTGACTTTCAGTACCCAAAACTTAGAAGACTTTTGCAGTTTACTATGTATTAGCAAAACGTGAGCTAGACATATCTAGTTGCTTCTGTGAAATTGTTTCTGCTGCCTTCTAACTAGTCTCTATAATAAACTGTACTTGCCTCAGTCACAGGTTTGAGTCAAACAAAATATTGTAAGTCATTCATTGTCAAAATAATTTGATAATCACTTAAAATGTTAAAGTTCAATTCATAGTAAAATTAGTTTCTTACATTTTTCTTACACCATATGCAGTTTTCCAAATTACCTTTTTCCACGTGAATCAAAATGTCTGTAATGCATCTTAATTCATACTATTGTTCAGTCCTCTTTAGGCCCTTCATGTCAAAAGATGCTTTGAAACCATTATCATGTCTTAAACTCCCTTTCAAGCTGTGTGCCAAATCTTTACATTTTCTTATATAACCCATTATTCTATACATATTTTTTGTTCTTCTTGAACACTTTCTGTTGTTCCCAATCTTTTTTTAATGTTGAGACAAACATTTTCTGTACTACATTAATTTATCTAGTATTTCTATATGAATTGAGAACAGGACATGTGTCAACTTCCATGGCGGCCAAGGGAGATAAGCAGGTGCATAACTACCTGAACGGTACCAAAGACTTCGATTTGGGTCTCTCTCCCTCTTTTAGTGCAGCCACCACCATTTCCCAGCCATTTTATCTCTGTGCAGCAATAGTAACTGATTCTGACCTCAAGATAGATGATGATTTGACTTTTTCCTGCCATTGTTGTTTAGATAACTTCAATCTCTTGTTTTTTTTTTGTTTGTTTGTTTTTGTTTGTTTGTTTTGTTTTTGAGGCGGAGTCTCACTCTGTTGCCCAGGCTGGAGTGCAGTGGCGCGATCTCAGCTCACTACAATCTCCGCCTCCCGGGTTCACGCCATTCTCCTGCCTCAGCCTCCAGAGTAGCTGGGACTGCAGGCGCCCGCCACCACGTCCGGCTAATTTTTTGTATTTTTAGTAGAGACGGGGTTTCACCGTGTTAGCCAGGATGGTCTCGATCTCCTGACCTTGTGATCCGCCCACCTCAGCCTCCCAAAGTGCTGGGATTATAGGCGTGAGACACTGTGCCCAGCCTAGATAACTTCAATATCTTTTAACAGAGTTTGGTTTTGGTTCCATGTACCAAAACCAGAACCAAGCGTCTTGTTTGGTTTCAAGACACTGTTTCCTAATTTAGCAAAGCCACTGGGCAATTGCTGATGTCATGGTCCAAAACCTCAATGGCTAACTTCAATTTAGCAATTCACGAGGTGGATCTCCTTTGAAAAATAATTTTAATTAATCTTCAATCCTTATCCACCCAATTAATAATTGCATTCTTCAAATATATTGTGCTCTGAACTTGTACTGTAGGTGTGGGCCTTGAAGAATTAGTATCTGAGACCCTTAGAGAAGTTATTTTACATACTTAAAGCAATAGATTCTATCAGTTCTGTCTCTTGGTTTTACCATCTTGGATCATCACCCATCAAGATGGAAAGAGGACATATAAAGACAACCAGAAGAGTGAAAATAGATCAAAATGGACTGAAGTATGGATGAAGAACAGGGACTTTGAAAAAGCGTCAAGAGTATAGAATGGGCTTTCTTAGAGCCATAAATGTTTTCAGAATATTTCAGAATGTCTATGAACTAGCTAGACACTCTGTTCAGTATGCCCCTCCCCTAACTAGCATGGTCACATCCAATTATAATACAGAACGGGTGAGGGATTCAGTTTGGCTTAATGAGATAGAAAACACAAAACAAGAGTGGCTGAAGCAAGAAGTGATTTATTTCTCTCTCAAATTGACTAAGTATAATGGCTCCACAGTCATTAGGAAACCGGGCCATTCTCAGCACTTGACAGCAGCTTTGTGGATCAAGATGGCAGCCTTGGCTCTAACAGCAGGTCCCATGGAGTCAGATAGAAGAAGGGACAGAAGTGCGTGCTCCCTCTCTTTGAGGAGCCTTCCTGGAAGATACTATACCAATTCTGCTCATATCACTTTGTCTAGAATTTAATTATATGTCCATAATAGCTGTGAAAGAGGTTAGGGAATTTAGTTTTTATTCTGGGAAATTGTGTCTCCAGCTAGCATTTTGAAGTTCTATGATTAAAGGAGAAGGAAGAATGGATATTGAGGGAAAACTATCGTTATCTACCAGAGAACTAATTATTTTGTTAAATAAAGATTTGAATAATTTAATGACACATGAAATCTGACCACTTCTTATGTTCAGTCCAGCTTTCCTTCAGTGGAGTCTGATTGATTCATTTTGCCTTAATAACTAGTTGTAAAAAAAAAAAAAAAAAGATTGCAGAACAGATATCATTGAACACAAATTTACATTTGTCATATAGAAGTATGTATTTATAAAATCACATTAAATGACTTATACAGAGCATTTTACACAGAAAAATGTAATGTATATTTCAGTTCATGAAAACTGATTACTTAAATGTAAGTAATATTTTGATAAACTCATGAAAATTTTCATCTCTACCTTGACTGCACTGAAGCGTCACCCAGGGAGCTTGTCTTGTTGCTGTTGTTTCATGATTTTTTAACAACTTCAATGCCCAGCACACAGTGAGCACTGAGACCAATTCATCCAGAACCTGGAAGGGGTAGAAAAGGGGAGTATAACCCAGGTCTTTCTGTGTCTTGTAAAAGCAGCTTCTAAAGTATAGGACCCCATTCAGCAACAGCTAAGGAAGGCTTAGAATATAAGCATTAAACCGGGCTGTACTGTTGCTTTTAATTGCACTCAAGAGTAAAGTGCAATTAAGAAAATCTGTGATGTGATTGATCTCTCTGTACGTGGAACACTTTTGCACTAAATCAAGTAAGTCACTAAGGTAAATTAATGCATTTCTGACTCTCCTTTGAAATCAGACACCTTTTTTTTTCTTCCAGGTTAATTATATAAAGCAATTGCAATGATATAATGTGTAGTGACAAAATACTTTTTAAGTACAGAAGGAGGGGAGGCTAAGGCAGAACATGTAAGATTTAGCTGAGACCCTTTTAGTGTCTTCATAAAGGCTGTTTCAGTCATATCTGTGGATACCAGGTGGCTGAGTATCTCGAGCCACCCACTGCTCTTACCGCTAGTCAGTCTTCTTGGTGATTCCAACCTTCCTAGGTGAAAGGGGCAGGTGTAGAAGGATAAAATCTTTCTCCTAAAAGAAATGTAAGGGGAAAACCCTATGGCCAGGCATGTAAAACCTTGGCTCCTAATCTGGACCCACCCCTACTGACACATATGACTTCTAATAATTCCATCTCTCTGAAGCAAGGTGTCCTGTCTATGAAACACAGGCATTTGACCAGTGTTGTCTAGATTTCTTTCTACCTCCAGAATCTCAAGTTTCTACCCAGCAGTCATCCTACCTGGAAAGAAAATTACTAATTTAGATTTCCTGTCCAAATAATTGCATCAATCCTCGCCGCACCGTAGGTCATACCAGAATAACAGCAATGTCTAGAGGGAAAATCCTCAATTTGAGCCTCTCCTGGGTCCCCCTGACAATTCAGATATATGAAGTGAAGGGAATGTGGTTAGAGTGCATTCAGGGTTTATGCACTTAACACAGAAAGCACCTGGCCTGAGTACTGCCTTTTGTGACCTCCAGTGAGAACCACTGCTTAAAGCTTTGGAGACTTCTAACAGGCATTGGTCATGGGGTGTATAGATTTTCCAGTGGTCCAGAAAACAAAACCGATTCAGAATGGGTTGTAGATGTGCTGAGAGGTTCTAAGGGGGTAAAAACCCACAAAAATGCAAACACCAAGAATCAATAAGGAAACAGACTATAAAACGAGGGGACTCATGGATATGAGGCGAGTCTCAGTTGCCAGAATGAAGAACCATGGAAGTAGTCAGGGAGGTCTAACAGCCTCAAAGAGCAGTCAAGATACTTGAGGTTTCTGTACCTAGTTATGTGCAACACGTCAAGGACCCTGAATGAGCAATGGCAGAAGGTTAATTGGGAAAACACTGAGAGCCCAGGGAAGCGTGTAACAGAAACTAGAATGCTGATACTGCCCAGAGGCAGGACCAGATGAAACAAAAAGTGATTATTAGACTCAGAAGAGAATTAAGATATGTATCTTGGGTGGACTGTACACCAAATACTCCCCCTATTTGTTACTAAAGAATCCCAGTGTTGCCCAGGGCATCATCAATATGTTTTGCCAGAAATACTCAGATTCACTGCCTCCCTTGCAAGAGTGAGGGTGGGGTGAGGGAGAGCAGGGTCCTGAGATACTTCTGGACCAGGTGAGGGGGACAGAGCTGAAGCCTCCTTCTTGTAGCCATGAGGTGGTAATCAAGACAAAAGCCGTAAGATCAGGACGGGGGAAGAGAACAACAGGAGGAGGCTGGGACTCAGGGATATCACAGAACCACTAGACTATGCCATACTTCGTGCTTTAAAGGAATTGAACCACTATTTGACTAAGCCACCTAACATGCAAACTGTAATATTCAATAAGCCAAGTCACTCATTAATGACAGTATAATAACACCTCATGACTCCACAATGCTGAGGAATTGGAAAGCCTGGAAAACCTGTACAAGAGAACAGTTTCTGCTCATCCAAGGTCTGCTCACAGGAGCCAACCGCAGATGTCTACCTGCTTAGAACCTCAGCACGTCTACGACCCATTCTGAAGTCGGTTTTGTTTTCTATGCCTCTTCATAATAACATAATCTCCCTTGAGATTACACAAACTCAAACATCTTTAAGGAGCCAGATGAGCTCAGAACTTAAGACAAATGTGGCAAAATGCTTAGCAAATCCTTACTGAGCGGAGGCGCATTCATATCATTTCCATAAACAATGGAGGAAAGATAGAAAGGGACTCAAATTAGAACCATGCCAGAGCCCTAACATTTTAGATGATATTAAACCTACAACCTGGCACTTAAAAGTGATGAGGAACACACAGGAGACAAACACGTGTGCCTCATGTCACTGATTAAAGTTTGAAAGGACGCATTAAGACTCAGCTGTTATAGATAATGCCTGAAGAATTTCAGATTAGTTGGAGGGAGACAAATAGAAAACTACTATTTTTTTTTTTCTGACTCATGAAGAGATATTGAGGCCCAAACACCTGGCTGCTGGAATAACTAAATTTCCTCTGGGCTATGTTGTATTTATTGCTTGCTGTGGGGAGCATTTGATTTCCGTATGGACTGGCCAGAGAGGATCAATGGTGCGGCCAAGCCCAGTGATGTCCGACAAAGACACTGCAAGCAATGTCAGGCTGCTGTGTCAAAAGTCCAAAAAAGAACACTTTCCCTTAGCCCAACAGTTATTTTTACTGAGATAACCCAGACATTTACCAGAGCTTCAGGGCAGAGAAGCTGCCAGCAAAGCTTTCAGATGCAAATCACCCAGGAGGGCACTTAAGGAATCTTTCCCTTTCCATCCCAGGAGAGTATCTTTCACCCCTCGTAGATTCATGGTGTTCTGAATCCTGATCAAGGCCATCACCAAGTCTGACCCCAGACCTGACTACTGCCTCATCACTGCTGATTCAGGGCAGACCAGCAAAGCCAGCATGAGATTGGAGAGCCCGCGCCCAAGCAGGGAGCACCCTCAGGGCACCATCAACCTCCAACGCACGAAATGGACAGATGAAGCCAAGTTGCACACGCACAGGCAGTGATCAAAGTGTGAGGGTGAAACCAGGTTTGAAGAATTTTTTTTTTTTTTTTTGACACGGAGTTTCTCCCTCTCATTGCCCTGGCTGGAGTGCAATGGTGCAATCTTGGCTCACTGCAACCTCCACCTCCCAGGTTCAAGCGATTCTCCTGCCTCAGCCACCCAAGTAGCTGGGATTACAGCTACACTACACCTGGCTAATTTTGTATTTTTAGTAGGGACGGGTTTTCACCACGTTGGTCAGGCTGGTCTCGAACTCCTGACCTCAGGTGATCCACCCGCCTCGGCCTCCCAAAGTGCTGGGATTACAGGCGTGAGCCACCATGCCCGGCCGAAGATGTCTTTTCTAAACCTGCTAAGAACTTATCTCAGGTCAGAAATTATGTCAGGAAGCCTCTGTTTAAAAAAAAAATAAAATGAAAGGCACTCTAGAGAAAGAAACTTGAATTTTTATTGTGACTCCACTGAGTAGTTCTTTAAAATCCTAGCATCATGCTATTCTTTGGAAAGAGGGGAAGCATGCTGAAAAAGCGAGACAGAATTTAACTGGAACTCCAACTTTCCTTAAAACTAGGTGTGTAGCCTTAATGCATTCACCAATATTGCAGACATTCCATCTCTGTGACAGAGCAAGACCCTATCGCAAAAAAGAAAAAAAAAAAAAAAAGCATCATGATAGCTGCCGAGGAAATCAGGGAAGATTAAATGCAATGACATCTGCAAAGTGCCTGGCAGTTTGGTCGTTATGATTAGTAGCAGTAGTTGCAGTGTAGTTATCACTGGCAATTTTTAAAATGTGACTCATCCTTCCTTCATGAGGAAAATGTAGACTCAAGGTTAAATTGTTAGCATTAAAAAATAGTTTAGACCATTTAAAGGTGATTTCTGATCCTTGATCTGAAAATTACAAAACACATTGACATAGAAAGATTTTGGCTCACCCCAAGCAGCACGCTGGTTGGCAAAGACGAAGATCTGTTACATCAGAGGAGTCCACTGCTCTTGGCTCCACGGGGGCAAACCCCGTCTTCAACAGAGCACTGAAGAGTAGATTTCCCCAGACTCAGAGTCACCTGGGGCTGCAGTAATGGAGGGTAAGCTAGGTAGGATAAGGCAAGCCCAGAGTGTGCTGCATTGTCAGGCTGGAGAGTGGAGAAGGAATTGTTTACCTGGCACACCTGGGTCCTGAATGCCACGAGATCTCAGAACAATAATGAGTGTTTGCTGAACAAAGGTCTATAGAGCCAAGAGACCAGGAGATAAGCTGTGAAGCCATCCTAACAACAGCTTTCATTGTTAAGCCCCTACCTACCCTGTATCACTCAAGTTAGATTCATTATCTCATTGAACTCTCACAATAAAATTATGAGGTGAGCCAGTTAACCCCAGCCATATGAGCAAACAGATGTTTAACGAAGTTCAGCCACTTAGGTCACGTGAGTGTCTTCTGAGTAAAGATGAATCTTTCTTGCCATGAGAGTTTTCTGCTCCTTTCAGCTTCACAAGGAACCTGTCACCTACAGTCAGGGCCCTGGCTACGTAGAGCATCTTTCATTCTGCAAACATTTCTGATTCCAAATTCCCAACATAATCTGCCTGTGTCCTGTCTTGTTCTTTCATGACAAAGATATCTGATTATCAAATTAGATACTTTGATAAATACGGTTATACTAAGGTAAGCAAAGGTGGTATTTTTTATCTCCTTCTGTTGATAAAATCTTAAGTCAGAGGTTCTCAGAGAGGGATGTGTAGCAATGCAGGAGTCTCCAAGAAGTTTCTTTCTGTGTTCCCTAAGCTAAAACTATTTTTACAATAATGCAAAGATATTGTTTGCCTTTTTCACTGTTTATAGTTTTCCTTGAAGTAACTGGCTCATTTGGTTCATTTTTAGGAAAATATCTACCAAATACTCAAGTCTGAAACTGTGGTTTGTCCTTCCACCATTCTTTCAAGTAAAAATACTATTTCACAAAACAATGGCTTGCAACCCAGCAGCCTGTGATCTTTTCTTGGAGATGACCCTCACCTTTGGTCTGCAGCAGAAATATAATATTCCTACTTGTCATTTCATCACGTAGAATATGTTTTAAATATACTAAAGGTTGATGTTTAATAATAAAATGAATAATTGTATTGCTTCGTCATGGACCTATTTAAAAGGTTTTTGCTGGTTTCTTTGCTTTCACTGAGTGTGTGGTGGTGAAGACGTTACGAGTGTTAGCAGTTTACCACCACCACCATGATGTGTACAAAGGCTGCAGTAGTTTTATTGCCCATTGCTTTTGCAACACCAGTGCATATATCCACATCGAGAAAAGGCAAATTTGTTGCCAGTGATAAAATTTGACTTTCAAGAGAAAAACTCAAATTAAGAAAAAGTAGCCTCTGGGAACTTCCCAATACTTAAAAATCTTTCTGATAAAATTAGTAGTGATATAATCAAATGTGATTTTTTTGGTGTGGTACTATAAAATAGGATAATGGGAAGATCTTCATAACTATGAACCAGTATTTTCCACATTAACAGGGAATGGCATTATAAAATCACGCATGGGTAAAAGCTTTTTGAACTGAAAGACTCCTGGATTTTACAGTAATAGCCTACAAAAAGCTCTATGTTTTTAGATTCCATATTGCAATTAACAATGTAAAAACTACCACTTGCCTCACTTACCAAATTTTAGTGTAATAGCAAAGAAGTATATTCACAATTATATATATAAAGGCTACTGAGGCTGGGGGCGGTGGCTCATGCCTGTAATCTCAACATTTTGGAAGGCCGAGGTGGGCGGATCACCTGAGGTTGGGAGTTCGAGACCAGCCTGATCAACGTGGAGAAACTCGGTCTCTACTAAAAATACAAAATTAGCTGGGCATGGTGGCACATGCCTGTAATCTCAGCTACTTGGAAGTCTGAAGTAGGAGAATCGCTTGAACCCGGGAGGCGGAGGTTGCGGTGAGCTGAGATCATACCACTGGACTCCAGCCTGGGCAGCAAGAGCAAAACTCCATCTCAAACAAATAAATACATAAATGCTACTGAAATGCTCCTTCATTTTCCAACTACGTTTCTATGTGAGGCTGGATATTCTTTATATACTTCAACCAAAGCAGCATATATGAAATTCAGCACTCTTCTATCAAACCAGACATGAAAGAGATTTCAAAAATGTAAAGCAATGCCGTTTTTCTTACCAAAATTTTGTTTTAGCAAATTTTGGGAGCGGGAGTTGTTCTTGGATTTTTAGAGATGGGGTCTCATTCTGTTGCCCAGGCTGGACTCGAACCCCTGGCTCAAGCAATCCTCCCGCATTAGCCTCCTGAGTAGTTGGGACTACAGGTACATGCCACTGTGCCCGGTTAGTTATTTTTTAATGAAAATGTTATTCCTATTAACATATGAGTTTCTTATTGACATTTTAAATGAATTAATAAGTATCTAACTTTCCTCAATTTTAATTCCTGGTACAGTAAATATCAATAGATATAAGCCATATGAACAAAGGCTCTTTGAGGTCTACAAGAAACTTTAAGAGTGTAAAAAGGACAAAGTTTGAGAGCCTTTAGTCAAAACAAAACAAAAACAAGTACTCGAAAAGCAGAGTTTGGTAAGATAAGTCTTTTCCTACCTCCTGTGAATTATTTCAGGATCTCTTCAATAGTAGGCAGAATAATAACCCCTAAAGACATCCAAGTCCTAATGCCCAGACCTAAGTGTTACCTCATGTGGTGAAAGGGAATTAGGTTGCTGATGGAATGAATGTTGCTAATCAGCCGCAGCCTGGATAATCCAGGTGGACCAGAAATGACATAATCATGAAGGACTCTAAATGTGGAAGAGTGAGAGAGAGGAGAGTCAGCATCAGAGTGAAAGCAGCCGGTGCTGGCTTTGCAAATGAAAGGGCCACAAGCCAAGGAATGTAGCAGCCTCCAGAAGCTAGAAAATGCAAGAAAAGAGGTAAGAGATCCCCTGAACCTCCAGGAAGGAAAACAGCCCTGCCAGCATCTGGATTTTAACCCATTAGCATCCACCTCGGACTTCTGACCTCCAGACTGCAAGACAACAAATTTATGATGCTCTAAGCCACTGACAATGCTGAACTTTACCTGAGCCCGGTGTTCCTGGAAAACAGCTAATGTTAAGAAACCCTCGTTTATTCTGTGTTCCAGGAAGTGACCTACTGCAGACTCACTCTTTCCCATGTGACTTAGATGACACTCAAGCATAACCCCTTGTTTAGGACAAGGCCTGACACAGACCCTCCAAATTCCTGTTCTTTGCCTCATAAATGATAAGTTGAACTATTTGTCTATTGTCACTGGAACAAAAGGCACGTTAACCTAACTTTGGCTAAATTTATCTCCTTCCCTCAGTCCCAAACCTCAACCAGAGCCAGCAAACAGCCTCTCCTTCACGCCCTATCCTAGAAACAGGGTGACTTCAGGGGAAAACGTTCTCAGACCTACTGTCCTATCATGCCATGTTCCTCATTCATCCCACTTCTCAGGCTTGGTTCTCCTTAGTCTTGTTTACTCCCCCTTATAAAAGAAAAGCCCTTTTCTGGCTGACCTCTGAGACAGTTGCAGATTTCATAGTCACAGAATTCTCCCTAATGTAACAGCCCTTTATCCCCCTTGCAATAATCCTTTCTCATATAGCACTGCCCCATCTAAATTCAGATTTGCTTTTCTTTTTTTTTGAGACGGACTCTCACTCTGTTGCCCAGGCTGGAGTGCAGCGGTGTGATTTCAGCTCACTGCAACCTCCGCCTCCCAGATTCAAGTGATTCTCCTGCCTCAGCCTCCCCAGTAGCTGGGATTACAGGTGCGTGCCACTACACCCGGCTAATTTTTTGTATTTTCAGTAGAGATGGGTTTTCACCGTGTTGTCCAGGGTGGTCTCAATCTCCTGACCTCATGATCCACCCGCCTTGGCCTCCCAAAGTGCTGGGATTACAGGTGTGAGCCACCGCACCTGGCCCAGATTTGCTTTTTGTCTGACTACTGAGTTTGTGTAATTTGGTATAGCAGCAGCAGGAAGCTAATACGTCACCTAAAAGCAGCAAACTTCCCAAGCCTTCCTGGGAGAATGAACAAGGCAGGAGCAGAATATAGCAGGATTAATTCCCATTTTTGTAGCTACTATCAAATGACTGGCATCCATTCCATTTGCACTCATACCAAAGATGGTGAAGATTTGAGACTGAGGGAGGTTTACCAAGATGAAGATCTTCGATCAATCAAATCAAGGATCTCTCGATCCAACCCTGTAGGTGGCATAGCTGGGAGTCTCAAAGAACTATTCTTAAATTCCTTAGTGACCCAGAGCCCCCACACTGTCACTACCCAGAGGAACTCCTTGATGGCTCAAGTAATAGGAATGCACTTCGGCCTCTTAGGATATTCACTTACAAGTCTGCATGTGAGAACTCATTTCATTTTAACAATAAAAGGTAAAACTTGGAGAATGAATACAAATCACACCATTCTCTGGAATGCAACATGGAAAAGGAATCTTCTGAGTTAAACACTGTGAACCTCTTAAGGAGTATCTCATGATATGTATGTAGCCTTTGCAAGGACGTTCTCTTAATAGGAATGACCTTGTTTTCCTGTTTGCACTATGTCGAGTATTAAGAGGTGCATTGCAACAAGGCTGATAGCTGACATGTTGAAGCTGCAAAATGAAACCCTTTAGTTAAGAAAGAAATCTTTATCTCCTAAAAGTCATGCTGATGAACCAGATGTTTGAGTGATGTTGCTGCTATTTTAGTATCTTCGGTTGTCATTTTTTACTTGAAGGTTTTAAAAATGAAGAAGCAAAAGGGCTCACTAAGCTTCATTTGCAGCAGGCAGAGCCTTGTCGGTGAGTCAGCCCCACACACACAATCATACACGTGCTCGCGCGCGTCTCTCATGCCATATCACTCCAACACAGACTGCTTCTCACCCTCCCTATCTCAATCCACAGGTTGCATGTTTTACCCACCCAGAACACTCACTACTGTGTGAGGAATAATTGCTGTACCAAAGGCAGCGCACACACACCCTTAGCTATCTCCAACTTTCCACACAGTAGGTAGAATTTGAGATTTCTGGCTTATCATTTTATAAAATGCAGAGCAGGAAATTTAGAATATCTCATAAAATAGAAAGGTTTTCAACAGGAAGATCTACCCAGGGCAGCACTCCTGGCCACATTTTATTACTATTCTATGTCTCTCCTGAAACCCAGCCACCTGGTTTGCATTTTCCCTGCAGCTTGACATCTTCAGGATGCCTTTCTCAGCTGAGTGGCCTGTGGCAGGGACAATGGCCCTTCTCCAAGGAGCACATGGATTAGCACATGTGCTGTTTTCAACAAACCACCTGACAAAACTGTGACTTGCCCCCACGTGAAGGGTAGAGGTTGTAGAGGGGAGTTAGAAAAGGCAAAAGAGAAAAAAGAAAAGCAGAATGAACTCTGTACATGCATGGACAATCTCCCACTCTGGCCCATCTTTGATTCCTAACCTGCGATCCTGAGTGAGTTTTGAAAGAAAGGTGGTTTCCTGATATTAGATGCAATATTGTGGGGTGGGGGGAATGTTTTTATCAGATTCACAATAAAAGATTAAAACCCATCTTAGTGAAGTTTCAAATTCAGTTAAACAATATCTTCTTTAAATTCTCCAGCATAGTTCAAACTATTAAAAATAATCCCTCCCTTATCTGTTCTTTAAATCTCGTTGTAACCAAAGGGAAGTTTCTTTTTCTACTTTCTGTGTCCAAGGGAAAAAAAAATTAAAGGGAAAAACAAGAGGGAGAGGAGAAAAAAACAAAATTGGAGTGTAGTGAAGATGAAATAAGGAGTTGCTGTAGTAGTAGAATTTGCGAGCTAGAAAGATCACTTTTTCCAACATGCCCTTTTAATAAGTAGACATCATTCGTGATTTATCAAAGACTATGAGGCTAAAGTGTTGCCTGGTCACTGCTTCTTGCGTCTCACACCAAGCAGCAAGACAACACCCAGCGCAAGTGGGAGAGGGAGTGATGAGTCAGTAGGCAAAGGCCTTGCGTGTGGCGGCCCAACAGACTCCTTACAGAAGATATTTCCCCCTGAGTTTGCTCTTAAAGACATTATTGGCTGAGCATGGTAGCTCACACCTGTAATTCCAGCATTTTGGGGAGCCCAAGATGGGAGGACCACTTGAGCCCAGGAGTTCAAGAGCAGCCAGGGCAACATAGCAAGACCCCATTTCTATAAAAATAAATAAATAAAAAGTAAAAATGCTATGAGTGCACAAAAGCATGCAGTAGCCACAGGATCAACATTGAACAAAGTCAAGTAAAGATTTTTAAATTTTTATTTAGGGCTGTTTATTTGGTTTGACGCTTTGTCTTTCTACCTACCTCTATGCCCTGGGAGTTAAGAGAACTGAGTTCAAGGAGCAAATTTTCATTTTGTTTAATGTTAATTGAGATGTTTCCTGCACTTTTGCACCAATATGGTTTGGCTGTGTCCTCACCCAAAATCTCATCTTGAATTGTAATCCCCATAAGCCCCATAATCCCCACGTGTCCAGGGAGAGACCAGGTGGAGATAATTGAATCATGGGTGTGGTTTCCCCTATGCTGTTCTCATGATAGTGAGTGAGTTCTCACGAGATCTGATGGTTTTATAAGTGTTTGGTAGTTCCTCCTGCATGCATTCTCCTTCCTACCGCCTCATGAAAATGTGCCTTGCTTGCCCTTTGCCTTCCACCATGATTGTAAATTTCCTGAGGTCTCCCCAGCCATGATGAACTACGAGTCAATTAAACCTCTTTTCTTCATAAATTACTCAGTCTCAGGTATGTCTTTATAACCGTGTGAGAACGGACTAATACATGTATCATCTGTGTACATATTATTGTTTAAAAGGGTGTTCCTAGAGAACATTAAGTGACCTAGTCAGACAAGCTGGGCTGTCAGGACCATGGTCCAGGGTTCTAGGATCCTCAGGCCTCTTCCATGAGCCACACATGCACTCACAGTCTCCAACATTCCTCTTCAATGTCTTTTCTTGTTCAGGTCACAAAGAATGTCACCAAGGCCAGCATCCAAGGCCCTTGGGCTGCAGATGCCCAACACCCTGCCTTTGGCCCTCATCCAGTCTCTCTAGAACACCCTTTCTTCCTTGTCTATCCTGCTCTTAGAGAACACTTGCTCAGAGTTCTCTCTCCCTGACACCACCACTGGCAGAAATTAGCCCCCTCTTCCTCACATCCCCACCAGACACAGGGAACACTAAAAGTGAGGACCACGTTCTATTGTCTCTGTAGACCCAGCAAATAGCAGATGTTCTGCCAAAAAAAAAAAAAAAGAAAGTCTCCATGTAATGGTTGAACTAAAGCTTCCATGGGCTCAGAATTTATTCATCTGACAAGTGTCTGTTGATCACTACTGTGTACCAGGTCTGTGCCATGATGAAGGGATATAAAGATGAATAAGACCCAGTTTATGTTTACCAAGAGCTCTTAGTCTAATGGAAATGAATGCAAATCTGTCAACCTCTAAAAGAGAAAAAAAATCCAAGTTTATTCCCTTCTGATAATAAGACAGAGGACAGAGGCATCTTATTCATGGGACCAGAGTTCTATCACCATTTGTAGAGAAACTCACCTGACTGGGCGTCATAGCCATACCTAATGAAGTTTTAATAACCTGATATGTTTAAAGCTGAATTCAAGTTAACAGAGGCCTGAAGATATTAGGGTTGATTACGGAAAGTACAAGAGAGAAAAAAGAAAATTAAATCTGAGAAAGAGAGAAATAAAAATGATAATCAAATTTTACAGTAGGCGATTTTGTTCTATTTCTCTGTCTCAAAGTGGAGGCAAAAGTAGAATTTGCTTTTATTCTTTAGAAGATCCACAACTGGCCCAGGAGGCCAGGCATGTACTCAGTTCCCACCTCAAGACTTCATGTATAGCATTCTCCTATTTTTAAAAATGGATTTCTGTAAAATGTTTCATAATGTGGATTGGTTTCTTTGGGGTCTGCCTCTGCACTATAACTGCATAAAAAAAGACATTAATAACTTCTCCGTTAATGGGTTTTTCGGAGTCTCCAAAGACTCACCTTGTACATTATAACTCCCTCCCACTTAGCCCCCTGGCTATATCTTGATTGCCCTTGTAAGACATCTTCAGGACATATTGCTGAAGTTAAAGATTGTCCTTATGAGAAATAACTTCTCATACGATGCACAACGTATGCTCAGGAAACAGCAGTGCTTAAGTGCCATCATTTCATGTGTCATTTTACCTTCATCCTGTGAAACGCTCAGCTCTGAGAGGGGCTGACCCTACCTAGTAAATGAAGAATTTCAAAGACAGAGGCAGCTGAGGCTCTGTCTAAGACATGAGAGGTGACTTTGAACTGGTTATTTCATGTTTTTGTCCTTTGCCAAGACACTCGAGTCAACTCACCCAATCTTCACTTTTACAGGGTGAGGTGGAGTTCCCAGGAAAGTATTGTTCCATTTTGAAACCTGTAGAAGAGAGAAAAAAGATTCCACAAAATCATAATTTGCTAAGTGTATGTATATGTGTGTATACATGAAATATATGAGTATCTTTTCTATCATTCAGATATGCTAATATTAAAGATAGTCTTGCAACGGGTCTCAAACTTCGCTACGCTCTCTGTGACACCATAGAATGTACATCATTAGAGGGTAGGAACTATGGCAGCCTCGTGTTTGTCACTGCTTCTAGTCTTGTAATTTTAGCCTTTTCTGGTCCCAAAAGAAATCAAGCTTGCATCTCCCTAAATATCTGTCATTGGGACTAGCAACTGGCACCAGCTGCTTTAGCTTGGCAAGTAAACCCTGAATTCAGAAGTAACAAGCAAAGGTCCCAAGATTCTTCTTGCTAAAGTAGGAGTTATTTACCTTTTATGAGTTACAGACAGCTTTGGGAAGGTTTTTTAAATGTACATAGCTACAAACAAAAGTTTGCATGCTGTTTTTGGAGGGTTATAGGCCCTGACAGCTAACTTCAGCATCTCTACCTTGAAAATATTTTTAAAAGCGTCCTGCCCCATCTCCTCATATTCTGCCCTCCCTTCCCCAGGTTGGTAGCCCCTTGCTTTATTTTGGTCTCTGCTGTCTTCATGTTACTCAGAGAGCACTTGTTGAGTAAACAGCCTCCGCAATGATCAGGTAACTGCAGTGGTAGTTGTGTGCCTCACCATGCTGCCGATAAAGAAATGACAGTCTGGTTAACCAAGCAGCACTGGTTTTTGATAGATGACAAAGCATTCATGGCACTGAGATCAGTTTCAAAACAAATGGCTGTCTCAGGCTACTCACCATTCTGTCATGAGACTGTCAGGGGCTGCCTGTGCGTGGTTCACATCCGAGGAAGCTTGGCCAACTGGCGCTCACAAGAGATGACATCTATCAACAGCATCAGTCTCTGCAGGCCTCCAAGTACTACACCCAACATTCAAACACAAAGCGTGATAGAAGAGGCATCCCAGTGTGGCAGCTGCAAATTAGCAGCAGACAATGAAAAGTTGGTTCAAAATTGGGCTTCATAGTTTTCATTCAGGGCAGCATGATGAGTGAAAGCAGATTTTTGTCTCCAGTGGACCTCGCTTGCCACTCACTTGCCCTTTCAAACCACCCTTTTACTCAGTTTCCCTTTATAGAAAATGGGGAAATTGAAAATATTACTTTCCCAGGTTACTGTGAATGGTAAATGTAGTGGTAGTTAGTGCAGGTAACTACTATAGTGCCTGTCAAGTATTCAAGGATTCAAGAAACTTATGAATGAAACAGTAAATCCAAGTTAATTCTAACTTATAAAAGGAAATCATCTAAGTTTTATCTGAGAACTACATAGCGAAGTCAGTCTGCGTGGGCTGCCATAATAAAATGCCATAGACTGAGGGGTTTAAACAACAGAAATTGATGTCTTGAAGTCCTGGAGGCTGGAAGTCAAAGATCAAAGTGCGGATGGAGATCAAAGTGCGGGTGGACTCTGTTCTTGGTGCGAGTCGTCTTCCTGGTTTGCAAATGCTGCCTTCTCGTTGTGTCTTCACGTGGCAGACGTGGTGTGGAGGAGAAAGAGGCCGACCTGGTGCTTTCTGGTGTCTCTTCTTGTAAGCACACTAATCTCATCAGATCAGGGCCACACACTTATGACTTCATGTCACCTTAATTCCCTCCTAAAGGCCCTATCTTTAAATACAGTCACATTAGTGGTTAGGAATTAGTGCAACTTAGGAACTTGGGGGGAATATAATTCAATTCCTTACAAATGGCAATAGATTTTAGGTATCCTGAGAAATTTGGAAAATGAGACCCAAACTGAAATAATATCTCTAATTAACACATTTTATAAATCTTGGACTGAGAAAATTAAAATTCTGACTTGAGAAAGTCCATATGAAATTATATTTCTTCTCTGGGTTGAGGGAGAGCCATGCCAAGTCCAGAAATTCTCCATTTGGCCCATTTTGTGAGTCGATTGGTACAATTTAAGGGTTGGACCACAGACACAAAAGTATGATCCGAGGGACACTCCAGCAACTGTGTCAGGGAGTGAGGGCAGGGAAGGCAGGCTGGCCTGCAACTGGCACTTGCTCTGAGCGGCCATTTTCAATGAAAGATCCTGGGGGCCAGAGAGAGTATTTTAAAATTCATGGCACACAAAGAGTATGGAAGAAGTCAGGGATATTTTCTGAGTTGGGAAAAACATACCTAGTTTTCTGCTAAGTCGACACAGCTTTTCTTTTTCTTCTAGCTTTGGAGAAACTAAAATGTGAGGGAAAAAGCTCCCCTGCATTTTCATGCCCAGCTGTCTGTGCTTACGCCGTTCCTTTGGCTTGAATACTGTTCTTGCCTTCCTTCATGGGCAAAATAATCAAGTCCCAAGGCAATAACACATCCTCCTTATAATTTCTTGTAAGCCCATCAGCATTCTCTCTCTTTCGCCCCATATCCCAATACACTCTCCTCTTGCTACTCTGTGACCTCTTAGCAAGTTCTGTACCCCTACACCACTCAGTTTCCTTGCCTGCAAAATGGGTATGTTATTGATATATATCTCATAGATTTGTAGTAATTAATGAAACAATAAATGTGAAGCATTTAATACTGTGCATGACATATTATGGCCGCTTAATACATTTTAACCTATTGCTATTATTATAAATTGTTTGTCACATGTGTTTCAGATATCTTGAACAACTTTCCAGGCCTTAGTGCTTCTATTAACTACATAATATTTACAGGACTGTATAAAAATAGATAAAGACACTTAAAAGTATGTATGACATGTTCTTTTTAAAAAGTTGGATTGAATTTATGATTCTTGGAGAAATGTATGATTTTCTCCTATAAATCATTATTCTTTTAAAATCAGTCATGTTGAGGCATAATTTACATTCAATGAAATTTACTCATTTTATGCATAAAGTTTAATGCATTTTCACTAATGCATATAATGCATACACCATTGTGACTGGCACCACTTATGAGACACAAAACACTTCCATCCCCCTGAAAGGTCCCTTGTGTCCTGGTCCACTCAAGCCCATTCCACCCCTACCCTGGGAAATTACTGATCTATTTTCTGTCACTACAGATTAATGTTACCTGATCTATAATTTGAAATAAATCAAATCCTACAGTCTGCTTTCATTTTTTTCTAGCTTCTTTTCCCAGATTAATGTTTTGAGATTTGCCTATATTGTTAAAGCTATCATTAGCTAATTTTTTATTGTTTTTAATTTATTTTTTATTTTTACCCATTGTATGGCTATACCACACAGTTTGTACATAGCTTCACCGTAGATGGACATTTGATTGTTTCTGTCTTTTATGCATCATGTATAAAGCTGCCATGAACATTTCATTACAAGTCTTCATATAAACATACATTTTCATTTCTCTTGGAATTATTGTTAGGTAAAATGGCAAGTCCATATTTATAAGAAACTTCCAGGTTATCTCCTATTTTGATTTCCCCACAGTGATGTATGACTTCTGGTACTCAATGACATTACCAATATTTTGTGCTGTAAGTCTTTACTTTTTGCCTTTTTAGCAGGTGCACAGCAGTATCTTACAGCAATTTTCATTTATTTTCCCTGATGATTAACGATGTTGATGATCTTTTCATGTGCTCCTTGGCCATTCATATACTGTCTTCTATGAAGTTCCTGTTCAAATATTTTGTTTATTTTTTTCTTATTAAGTTGTAGAAACTCTTTATGTATTCTAAGTCCCTTCTAATATCCCAAGGATATTAGAATACAAGACACATGTATTCTAATATCCTCTCACAATCTTCGGCTTGCCTCTCATGTTCTTAACAGTATCTTTTAAAGAAAAAAGCTTTGGATATAGTCAAATTAATCATTGTTTCTTATATTTAGCTTTTGTTTTCTGAGGAATTTTTGCTTACCCCAATGTCACAAACATTTTCTTGTATGTTTTTATCTCACAGTTGTATGGTTTCAGCTTTAACATTTAACTCTATGATACATTTCAAGTATATTTTTGTGTAAATTGCAAAGTAATGGCTGAAGTTTATTTTTCCCATACATATATCCAGCTCCTCCAGAACAACTTATTTTTTAAGGAATGGCTTTTCCCCAGTGAACAACTGTGACACCTTTTTTGCAAATCAATTGACTGCATATGTATGTGTCTATTTTTAGACTCAATATTCTGTTTCATTGCTTCATGTGTTTTTCTTAGGCCAATATCAGTCTTGAACACAGCTAAGCCTTGTGTTCCCACCCAAATCTCATCTTGGCTGTGTCCCCACCCAAACCTTATCTTGAATTTCCATGTGTTGTGGGAGGGACTCAGTGGGAGGTAACTGGATCATGGAAGCAGGTCTTTCCCATGATGTTCTCATGGTGGTGGGTGAGTCTCATGAGATCTGATGGTATTATGAGGGGGAGTTTCCCAGCGCAAGCTCTTTTCCTTTGCCTGCTGCCATCCACGTAAGACAGACTTGCTCCTCTTTGCCTTCTGCCATGATTTTGAGGCTGCCCCAGACACTTGGAACTGTAAGTCCATATTAAACTGCTTTTTTTGTAAATTGCCCAGTCTCTGGTATGTCTTTATCAGCATTGTGAAAACAGACTAATACAGTAAATTGGTACCAGGAGTAGGGTGTTGCTGAAACAATACCCAAAAATGTGGAAGTGACTTTGGAGCTGGGTAACAGGCAGAGGTTGGAACATTTTGGATGGCTCAGAAGAAGACAGGAAAATGTGGGAAAATTTAGAACTCCCTAGAGACTTGTTGAATGGCTTTGACCAAAATGCTGATAATGATATGGACAATGAAATCCAAGCTGAGTTTGTCTCAGATGGAGATGAGGAACTTTTTGGGAACTGGATCAAAGGTGTCTCTTGTTATATTTTAGCAAAAAGATGGGTGGCATTTTGCCCCTGCTTGTGTTCCCTCTCCTCATATCATGGTCCAAAAAGTGTTTTCAGGGAGAAATCTGAGGCAACTATAGGACTCACATTGTTAGTTTCCCTTTTCTCAGGCATTAGAAGACTGTGCTGCCTATTGCCAAATATCTGAAAAGTTATTTCCTATATATCAGCCAACATGGCAGTTGATTGCATAGATAAGTGAGTCCTATATTACCTATTTCCTTCTCTTTTTTTCTTTTTTGGGGGGAGGGGGAGGGACAGAGTCTTGTTCTGTCACCCAGGCTGGAGTGTAGTGACCCAATCTTGGCTAACTGCAACCTCTGTCTCCCGAGTTCAAGGGATTCTCCCGCCTCAGCCTCCTAAGTAACTGGCATTACAAGCATGTGCCACCATGCCCAGCTAATTTTTTTTTGTGGTTTTGGTAGAGATGGGGTTTTGCTATGTTGCTTGGCCAGGTTGGTCTCAAACTCTTGACCTTAAGTGATCCACCTGCCTTGGCCTCCCAAAGTGTTGAGATTACAGGCATGAACCACTGTCCCTGGCCACTATTTCTTTCATAGTTGAAATCTCTATGCATTTCTACATACATTTAATATACAATGTGTCATTTGAATTATAGCTTTTTAAAATTAATCTTCAACACCCTGCTAAAACACTTTGAGGTCAAGAACTTTTGTCTTTCATATTTATGAAACCTGTATTTAGCAAAATGCCTGGCATATAATGAACATTGGCATAAAATGTTTGTGGAATATGTGCTTTCTTCTTCTCTCCCGACTCTGGCCTCCAGTCTCCTGGATGTGTACTGGCAGGCTGACTTAATTTTATTTTTCATGAACCTTGTTTCCCCCATTATTCTCTCTGTTTCCCTCAATTCAGGTGTAGAACTATGTAATTTAAGCAAAGTCAGGTAAATCTACCCTGATTCCTATTTATTTCTTGACTTGATTTTTGGTATCCCAAATCCAACTAAATTAGTAAGAGAAAGGGAAAGATGTAAGCTTCCTCCCTTAGCAGGCCTAGGAAAATCAGATAACATATGTGGTAATGGACATCCAAAAAATCAGGTAACACATAAATGGTACTTAATAAATGTGTTGTTATTCTCATACTCTCACTTATCAGCCTTCATCAACACAGAAATCATCAAAGGACCCACCACTTTTCCATTCCCAAATACAAGTTAACAGAAACACTCAAAGGTTAATTTGCCACCCCAATTACACAGCTACCTTGCCTTTTACATGCAAAATTTTTAATCCAGTTTTGACCCATACTCACTTTGAGAGTTTTTGTCTGCTCACTTACTAGTTCTGTGTTTTATGCCTTTATCTATCAGTTCATCATGTACATAAGCTCCTAGTAGACAGTAATATCAGCAATAGCTCATGTTTATCTGGCACTTAGTCTGTGCCAGACACTGTTGCAAGTATTGTGGATCTATTAACTCATTTAAATTTCCCAACAACCTTGGGTGGTAGGTGCTATTATTTTCTCTACTATAAAGATGAGATAACTGATGCCCATAAAGGACATGAAACTTGCCCAAGGTCACCTAGCTAGTAAATTCAGGAGCTGGGATTCAAATTCCAGAGCTGGAACTCCTGCCCACCACAAGATGCTGCCTCCACAAGGATGTTCTTATGTTTCCTGACAGCAGAATAGTCCTCATACATTTATATTATGTGCCTTGAATTGGATGCCAGACCACTTTATCATCACCTCAGATCCACCAGGCCCCATCTGCCCCCTGGGTCCCAGTCACTTGCTTCATCTTCTGGCCACAATGGCTGCAGTAAAGACGGAAGCTTCTGCAATCATTTCTCTGCATCTCGTAACACCATCACTTTTCTCAGTCTCCCTAGAGGATAAGAGTCAGGCTTTGTCTTGGCTTTTATCTCACTCTTTCCTGCAGGAAATACAACCATCTCAATGCCCAGATCCAATGTGACTTGACCCACCCAGGGTCTAGTTATTCAACAAGATGTCCAGAGTGACAAATTAATACTGCTAAGAAGGATGAGGAGTTAATGCCTTATGGAAAGTAATGTGACCTTTGATAGATAGGAAGAAGCCAGGAGATCAATTATTCTTCCTTCCTTCCTACTTGACTGCTCCAAGACACAGTTATTCCATGTCACCTCTCCAACTCTCTAGATACAGCCCCAGTAACTGAGCAACCAACTATGTCATCTTGCAAAGCTGTAACCTGCTCTATTAGGCACCACTTTGAATTGTTTCCTGTCTTCCTTGCCTCGCTTTATTTTCCCCTCATTATTGCTTCCCTCCAATTATATCCTCCAGTAAAGCATAAGCACATAAGCTTGACTTGAGGCTCTGTTTTCTTTGGGCAACTAACTTGTTTTATTCCAATAATATAGGTTAATTTGTTCTTATACATATGTTCTCTGTCTTTGTATATAAATTGTCTATTGTGTAACAAATCAGTCAACACTTAGTGGCTTAAATCAAGAAACACTTACTATCTCTTGGTTTGCATGGGTAAGATATGCAGAAGCTGCGTAGCTGGGTAGTTATGGCTCAAGGTCTCTCCAGAGGTTGCAGTCAAGATAACAGGCAGAGCTGCAACCTTCTGAAAGCTCAACTGGGGCTGGGCCATCTGCTTCCACAATGGCACACTCACAGCTATTGCCAGAAGCCTTGGTTTCTCACTAACTCTTAGCAGAAGGCCTCAGTTCCTCACCACATGTATCTCTCCATAGGGCTGCTTACGTATCCTCCAGAATGAGTGTTCCACGAGAGGGCAACAAGGAAGATGCAATGCCTTTTATGACCTTCAAAGTCACACACCATCATTTTTGCCTCATCCTATTCATTAGAAACAAGTCACTAAATGTGGCTCACATTCGAAGGGAATAGAATTACTCTCTACCTTTTAAAGAAAAGAGTGTGGACAGAATTTTAAATCACCACACGTGGTTTTTCTAGTTGCTAAGAATATATATTTACAAGACAGATTGCTAGGGTTATAGTCTACAAGCTTGAAATAGAGAGTTGCTAATGATTCTACAAAAAAAAAAAAAATTGAACTCATGGCCACCACTAACACTTTGCAGAGTTCTAACTAGCTGTCTTGCTGTACTGCACTATCACAAATGATTCAAAATTCTTTTAGGATGTAATATGTGATATCAGCAACCCCAAATCATTTTGGTTCAGCCTTTCTTGGTTCTTTATTCAGTCCTCTCCAAACCTATATCTGCATTTTATGATAAACATCCCAACAAGTGATCGATACTGACCACATCTACTATTGGTAATGAATGTTAACAAAAATAAATCTTCTCATTTGTCGGTAATAACAAGGTTATTAGAAGAATCAAGTAAGTTAGCAAATGAAAAATGACTATCGAGTACTGTCTGGCCCAGTGGGTGGTCCATAAATGTTCTCCTTTAAATCAAAACAAAAGAAATCTAAAAAAAACTATTTATCAGCTAATAGCTCTTTGCTGCTTCTTGAGTCACTATAACTATACTCTTGCAGATCACATAACCCAAATTTGTTCTGTCCCTACATGGTGATATGTAACTTGCCTCTTTCACCTGATATTTTGTTGGTATAAAACATATAAAAACAATGACATGTCAGGTTGGGTATTTCTGCTTAACTATCTTCTTCCCATGCTTTTGATATACCTTGTCTACCACTTCAGCCTCGGTGAAATTGAATCTCACTCACACTACAGGTTCAATGAGATTATTATTGCCCTGCATATTCAGTAAGATAGTAGTTTATGTCATTAGTTTCTTACTTCAAGATACATCCACTCAGCTAGCTATTGAAACAATTAAAATTTTAACTGAAAACAAATGCTAATTGCTGGCCACAGACACAACTTTCTATGTATTATTATTATTTAAAATGAATATTTTGCACACACATAAAGGTAAGCCTTATAGCCACTCATCGAATATCTTTAGGTCTCTTGTTAAGTTCCTATGTACAGTTAATTATTTGTGCTAATAAGTAACAACATAATTGAAATTAATGAGCCAGTAACTGTCTCCAATCTTCCAAAAACCTTCCTTTTCTCTTTACTACAATGCCTACCACACTTAAAAAATGTATTTTATTTCCTTCTATTTCTTCTCTATGCTTATAAAGTGCTAATAAGCAGAGAAGAGTCAAAATAGGTCAGCCTGAAGAAGAAAAGCAAAGATCTTAGTATACATAAAATGAATATTCATTCCTCAAACAAATGGGAATGAAATGCACTTCTAGGTATAAATACAGAGTGGGAAAAATCTTTATATCATGATAATTATAAGTGATATGCCCTTAGACCAAGAAATTATGTTTATAACTAGGCCAATAAATAGTTTTCAACTCATGTACCAGTTTCATATGGTGCACATACTGAAAAGGATCCCAAAACCAAAGACACAAGGGACAGAGGATGATAGCACATCCTAGGGACGCAGTTGATCCCCATGCTCAGCACATAGCTCCCCAGGTGTGTTTTGTCATCAGGCTAACACTCTATTTAGCATCCATTTCTTTAATGAGTACTTTGCCCTCACAGGGTTGACTGTTGACTCAGACAGATGCAAAAGGCCTCCACACTTGATGTGCCCAAGATCTGGAATGTCCTTCCAGACAAACGCCCAGTAGCTGGGAGCCCATTTATTGTAAAGACAAATGCATTTGTTCCCATCACAGAACTGCAGGCAAAGTCTAGCAGAGTGGGAATGGGAAAACGAAAAATATATCTTTATAGTCTATGTCTGTGTATGATTTCAACCAAAGTAACAAGGCCAACAAAGTAACAAGGCCAAATAAATTTACACCAAAGACTTCCTACTCCAATGTTAACATTGTTGTGGATACAGTTTGTAAAATATAAAAAATAAAAACTGGATGCGGTGGCTCAAACCTGTAATCCCAATGCTTTGGAAGGCTAAGCTGGGAGGATTGCTTCAGGCCAGAAGTTTGAGACCAGCCTGGGCATCATAGCAAAACCCTGCCTGGAAAAAATAAATAAATACATACATACATAAATACACAAATAAATACATAAATAAATATAATTTTTTAATTTTTAAAAAATCTGTTTTGAAGACCAAATCTTAATGTTGTAAGTATCTAATCTAAGTACCATTTATTTAGGTTACTCTAGTGGGTCCTAGATGATATCATGTGCAATTTTTACCTAAATTTCTATGACTTTACTGTTGAAACACCGGACTTGGTATTTTTTAACTTTCCTAGGCTACTTACCCTCAATTTTCCTTTTCCTATTTTTCTCTTTAAGCTAAATTCTAACTTTACCACTTCCAGGCTATGTGATCTCGAACAAGTCACTTCGCCTCCTTCTGAAGTTTACCTCCTGAAGTTTCACCTATGAAGTGCAGGCAAAATAGACCCCACCTCATAAAGCTGGTGGAAGAACTGAATATGAATACATTGAAACCTCACAGAACTGAGGCATGCCTTTCTGAGATTCAATATCACCATCGGAGAGAGGGAAAAAATGCAGGTTACAATATCGGCAACTTCACTCTTATATAATGAATATTAAATAAATATTACCTATTATTATTGGGCCCACTACCCAATAGGACCATGTTCCAGGTATACCAATCCTAGGCATTTTTATCGTATTCAGTCATTTTTCATCAACATTGTTCCCATCATAAGCTGACTCCTGACTTTAGACTTTCCCTCTTTTAAGTAGGCAGGCTTTGTATTTGTCTTCTGGCTCCAATCTTTCCTGGCTTTCTTGAGTAAAGATGCAATACCTATCCTCCCATGCCTCCCTCCCAACACCCTTCCCAAGGTAACTGAACATTGATAAACGGGCACCTGTGCAGTGAGAGGGAGCTGCTCAAGTGCATGAACTGGGAAACAGTGTCTTGAGCAAGGGCTGGGTAAATCAGTATAAGTGCATTTTTGGAGCTTGTTTCAGCTCACTCTTTCTTCCATCACTTTGTGGTTTATAGAGTGATAAATGACATTTTTAAATGTTGCTTTCGTGATACTCAAGTGGAAAGAAAACCTGCCATCAACTAGATAGCAACCTTTGCACATGCTATTCCCCTGTTCCCGTTTCCTGGGCAAGCCTAGAAAACCCAGGACTTAGGAAGGAAAGTGAGACACATCTAAGTCCAGAAGTAGCAGGGAGCTGATTGACTTGGTCTAGCCAAGCCTCTTTGAAAGACAGAAACAGGCTATAACACAACTGACGCTCTCGGCTCTCCTCAGATCCACCGTTACTGCCACCAACCTTCTTTAGAGTCTTATCACCCCTCACATGGATTCTAAATTGCTTCCAAGTCTTTCTTGCTCTTACTCGCAAATTCCTTCTGATCCACAGCACTTTTCAAATGGATGCCAAATTAATCTGATGATTGCACTCAGATCTTAAAGGGTTTCTTGCAGCCGGCCACGTTAGGTAAAAAAGACGCATTCTGGCATTCAAAGCCCTTCAGAAGTTTAGCCCCAACCTCACTTTCTAGCCTGATCTCCTTTCATTGCCTACACACACCATACTCTCCAGCAGGGCCAGATCTTTCTCAGTGATCCTTTTCAATGATTGCAACTTAATATCCACCAGAAACTTATCTCCCATTTCTCCCCCAGTCAATTTCCATTTCAAATTTTACTTCCTTCCTGACCACAATCACCCTATTCTCCTGCTCTCACAGCGAGATGTAATCTCTTCTCCATCAAACAAGTCTTGGTGCTGTAGGTATATCCCTCCTTAGGCTCTTACTACATTCTGTTCTATATGATAGTCACTTTCATATGGAATTTTTTCCTTGCCACACCAAACCATAATCAGCCTGAGCATAAAGACTGTATCATTACATTTCCTCCGATGCCTAAAACAGAGCTTGGCCTGCTGAAAGCACTGAGGAAATATTTTTCGAATTGAATTGAATAGTGTATCATGGAGAAATATCCTTTATTTACCTTATATTTATTTAAATTTGTTTTATTTTGCAAATATTAGTAACTATGTCAACCTAACATTTATTTTTCCCTTCTGTTCCTATTACTGGCAGTGAACAATATTTTCCATAGCTGTGTCTATATACTGAAAGCCAGAGACAGAGAGAGAGAGAGAAGAGAGAACCAGGCATTATATTTAAAGTTTCCAGATGAAAGCCCACCAGTACTTCATGTTCTCAGGTGACCGCATAATGCACCAGGCCATGGAGTCACTGAAATAAAATAAAGTTTAAAAGGCAAGATTCTATTATTATTCTTTGGGACCATACTTCTCAATTGCCCTTTGGTTTATCTTTAAAAGAGTCTTTCATCCCATGAAATTTAGCGTTCTCTCCCTTTTCTCATTATAAACAATTCACTTCACATATGCAGAAAAATGAAATTAGGTTGAATAATACAAAGTTATGAATGCTGATAGAAAATAAATATCTTCTTATCTTCCTTTCACTTTGCTGCTTGGTCTCTGTGGTTTTGCCTTTCTGGATCTGTGCCTTTTAAATGCCTTAAAGTCTAAAAGTTGAAAGGTAGAAAAGACGAGAAGATTTACTGTTAATTAGCACAATTGGGTCCTATGTCTTTATAGTCAATACTTTAAGTAGTTTAAGGAAAAGAATGTTAATTTAAGAGATAGGTCAAATGTTTTGTCTTGTTTTTCAATAGGAGCACCTGGAAGAATATGTTGTTTTTATTTATTAGATATTTACAAGGCTCTCATAGCCCAGCAAATTATGATGAACACTAGGTATTTAATATAATGTAATAAACATAAAAACTGCCAATACAGTTTGTTTGTTTCCAGATTCTTTTAAAAAGTACTGAATCACGGAACCAGTAAAAAAGAAAGACAGAGAAATAGAAGGAAGAGAGGAAGGAAAGAAAGAAAGAGAAAAGAAAAAGGAATGCTGATATTGGGAGAGTTAGCCAGGCTGTCTTTCATAATAAGCACATTGAAAGAGCAAAGGGAAGGCTTTCAGCTAACTTACCGAAGCACCTGTCAAAATGCAGGGTTGAGTCTATCTAAAGAAAACAATACAGTCAGTTTCTATTCACATTAAAGAGCTACAATAAATCTATTCGAAATGTCTAAATGTATGCTTATTGTGACTCACTGTTTTGCTGAACACACAGTCATGTACCTATCTCTTATACAGGCGGTAGCATTTAAGGTAACTTTATAGGTTGAATGACCAAAAGTCTATGTGTCTTGGAAACCCTTTGCCCTTTACCTTATACAGAACATCTATGCTGGAGGATCAAGGAAGATCAAGGTGGGGTCAGGGGAGGGGGCTCAGAAATATACAGTTAAAAAAAAAATGAGAAAGAAAGAGTACTATTCCAGAGATTATTCCCACCCCAATTCTTCATTCAGATATTTCTACTCAAAACCTAATTTTCTCAAAAACAAAATGCCTACATATATTTCTCTTGCCGTTTCCTTAAATTAAAATTCCTTCTATTCCCTATTTCTCTTATTGGGATTGCAAGATTTAGCAAATAAAAATACAGGACATCAAACAAAGTTTGAATTTCAGAAAAATAATGAATAAATTTTAGTAAAAGTATATTCCACGCAATATTTTGTATATACTTACACAAAAAAAAGATTGTCTGCCTGAAATGTAAACAGTGAATCATTTTTAGTATAAGTATGTCCCAAATATTGCATGAAACATATTTACACTGAAAAAAAATTTGATGTTTATCTGAAATTCTTATTTAACTGGACATCCTGCATTTGATCTGGCAACTGTCATGTAAATTCTCCCATCTTTCAAAGGCCATATCAAATCTCATTTCTTTAGTGAATAGTTTCATAGCCATTTTATTTCAAAAGGATTCATGCATTTATTCATTCAATCAACAAATATGGGTTGAACATTTAGTGTCCTCCAGAAACTGTTAGGCATTAGGGCTAAAACAAAGAGCCCGTTGTTAGAAGGCAGAGAGTACCCTTGAAACCAGCAAGAAGGACACGGGAACAAGAGCTATGAGAAAGGTGCACGGGGCACCATGGGAGACCCTCAGTGAGCCTCTCCCTCTTGTCTCCTGTCTAACCGCATCACACATCAGCATTTGGAGCTATACCTTTCACTTCTAAGCCTCTCCCTAGTGTACTACTTTGCTCGTGGTAGGCACTTAATATTTATTTGTTTTCATATAATGAGGGGCTTTTTTCATTCACCTACCCTTCACTGGAGTTATTAGAAAGCTAACCACAGGATCGGGTTTGGTTTGTTTCTCTTTAACCAAAGTAAGAAACTGCCTTTTCCAATAAGCTAAATGTGACAAGCTTTGCTCCATGTTCTTTGAACAGTCATTTAACCCTCATGCTGTCATCATGAACTAGGTACTATTTATAACCCGTTTTACTAAAGAGGAAACAAAGACACAAAATGCTTCCGCTAATTTGCCCCAAGTCAGATGAGTAGGAAAGGTGGGGCTGAGATTCAGATGAGAGGTCTGGCTCCAGAATGTTCTGTTGCCACTCTGTAATAAGTAATAGAGGTGACTTTAAACATTAAAAATTAATAAGCTTCTGGAATTTTCTGTAGACATTTAATATGTTCCTTTTTAATTTTATATTTTAAAACGGCTATCCTTATTATATTTCTGATGATCTGCAAATGAACCAGATAGACTCCTCTCTAATTCAAGAGAAAGAAACATTAAGGAGAAGGATGGCAAAACTGTGCCATCTAACATAACGAAAGCATTTGTTTGTTCATTGCATTTTCCTTCATTGCAGCCAATGCAAATCATTCTGGTCTGTGCTGCAGTCTAATGTCTGATTCCAAGGGTCAACTCCATACCCACCGATACGGCTTAGTCCTGGACAGTAGCAAATCTGATGTCACTGGGAAAGTAGAATCATGAAAGCTTTTCCAAGTGACTGTTTAACTTAAGGTTGGCCACTGTGGAGTTAAATGAAAACATTCACAAACATTCGCTAAGAAATGTTGAGGAAACGTAACACAGGAGAGAGAGAAGTCCTAGGTATTGAGTGTTGTTACTTTATTGCCTGATCTATGAAAATTCAAATTTAAGTATACTGAATGTTATAAAGTCTAAGTGACTTCCAAAATGTGTTCTGTGTGAAGCTATTGATGAATGTTAAAAATATCCATTTTCCATTTGTAGAGAATGAGGATACTTAAACAGATTAATTTGGATGCACTACAAGTCCCCTTTCTCTCAACACAGTACTGCCTGTTCCCACTTCTTGATAGATGGGATTTCTCACAAATATGTCATGATTTAAATGTTAGCTACCTGAGATACCAATAGGAACCAGATAAAAACCATTTTTACTACGGGAAAAGATGAAGAATTGACAGCGCTCATAAAGAGACTTTCATCTTCAGGAAATAATTGTCCTGCTTTGAATAGTGCAGGTTGTTGTGGTTTGGCCTCCGTGTTCATGTCCCACTTAGATTAACATGTTACATTAAGAGAAGGCTAGCTTCGTGGAGTCTTTGCTAATAAATTGTGTGTTAAGATAAGTAAAATAAATAAAATTGTCGGGATAGACCTGTTTGTCCCTAGATGGCATTCTGATACCAAAGCTAAGACTCTATTGATATTTTTTAAAGGTCTGTTAACTGTAAAATATAGTTTATGGCCTCCTTCACTTTCAAAGTCAGAAAATAATGCAGAAATGGGAAGTTATTGTAGAAAATTCTGTTCAATATCTTATATAAATCACAAGTTTCAGAATCTCAAAACCATACAAAGCCCTCTTATTTTGCATAAACTGTCCCATATAGAAATTAATATGAATTTCCTATATAATTGATAGGAGAGTGACATTTAGAAAAATATAAAATGTCAACAGGGACATCTTGAGTAAACACGTCATAAAAGCCTGTGTTTATAACAATAAAAGACAAATAGATTTGGGGGGTATAAAAGAATCTCAGAGGTTGAAAGAACTTTAAAGTTTATCTAGTTCACCCACCCCACTCTCATACACTCTACATTGTCTCCTCCAGAAACTTGAGCCTGGGTGCTTGGGCAGTATCTCCTAGGAGTTCACAGACTCTGTCCACCCAAACATTATCCCTGGGACTAACTGGTAAAGAACGAGAAAATGAGGCCAAGATCAGGAAGGACTTTGAAAGCAACTATTTTCCCCCTCTCCCACAAAAAGCAATGCTTTTGTCTCCCTCTTAACCTCTCAGCACTTTGCCTCCTAACCCTTGGGGAATGTAGGTGCTCGAGGAAGCACCATGGGGTGAACCAAGAACCATGGACAGGAAAATCCATGTGCAATCAAAGCAAGGCCAGGAAAAGGGTGAAGCTCTGCGGGACAGTGCAGAGCTCTGATGGAGGTGGCAAATGTCCTGGCGTTGGTCTGAAGCTGAGAAACAGCCATATGATCCAAGACTATCCTTTCATGTTTAAATTGTGTTTGAAAAAATATGTGACATAAAATTTATGATCTTAACCATTTTTAAGTGCATAGTATTAACCATATTCACATTGTTGTGCAACAGATCTCTAGAACTTTCCGTCCTGCAAAACCAAAACTCTATGCCCACTGAACAACACCCCATTTTCCCTTCCCACATCCCCTGGTGACCACTTTTCTGCTTCCTGTTTCTAAGAGTCTCACTACTCTAGACACCTCCTGTAAGTGGAATTATGCAGTATTTGTCTTTTTGTGACTGGCTTCTTTCATTTAGCTAATGTTTTCAAGGTTCATCCATGCAGTAGCTCATGATGGGACGTCCTTATGTTTCAATATATATATTCCATATATATACTCCATATATATACAACAATATATATATTCCATATATATACAACACATCTCGTCAGCCATCCATCTGTCCATGTTTACTTAAGTTGCTTCCACCTCTTGGCTATTGTGAATAATGGTGCAATGAAACATAAATGTGTAAATAATTCTTTGAGATATTGTTTTCAGTCCTTTTGGATATATCCCACAAGTGGGAATGCTGGATCATATGGTAATTCCATTTTTCATCTTTTGAGGACCTCAAGACTTCTTATTTAACCATATTGCTACTTATTCTTTTCAACTGCCTGTTCTTCCAATTCTTGCTTCCCAGTAGTGGCTCTTAAATCGATCCAGGGACACCTGGGGACAACCTGCCACTGGCTTCTCCTACATAGATCACACTATTACTGGGACCAAACCAAGCCTTTCTGTACCACTTTTCACACATTGCTACAAAGACGAAACACAGACCAATCATTCTATACTTACTACATTTGGACAGGAAATAAATGTTGATTCCTTTTAGTAATTATTTCCCATTTTAGTTTCAAGATATCATTCAAGAAATCCTCCCAACTACACAAATGCAATTTTTATTTCAAAGGAGTGATCTTCTTCCTTTTTTCATTTGAGAAAATATTTAGATGTTTTTAGGGGTAAAAAGTATTATTTTGAGAGACTTGATATGAAACATGTAAATATGTTTGTGTATATTAACTTATGAACATAATTTATAAACTAGATAATGCCCACCAAATAGCTAAGATGGTTATCTTCTGCAAATTAAATTAGTAAAATAAACGTGTCAAGGAAAAGATAGATTTATTGCAAAAGTCTTCAGAAAGACAATGTTTTTAGGTAAAATCTTCAAAAAGCAGAGCCTATGATATGGTTTGGTTGTGTCCCCACCAAAATCTCATCTTGAATTGTAGCTTCCACGATTCCCATGTGTTGTGAGAGGGACCTGATGGGAGGTAACTGAATCATGGGGGCAGGTCTTTCCCTTGCTGTTCTCATGATAGTGAATAAGTCTCACAAGATCCGGTGGTTTTAAAAAGGGGAGCTCCCCTGCACAAGCTCTCTCTTGCCTGTCGCCATGTAAGACATCCCTTGCTCTTCCACCATGATTGTGAGGCCTCCCCAGCCATGTGGAACTGTGAGTCATTTAAACCTCTTTCTTTTATAAATTACTCAGTCTCACGTATGTCTTTATTAGCAGCATGAGAACAGACTAGCCCAGAAAAAAACTAGTTATCCAGAAAATGTTCAGTGGGATTATTATTCTGAAAAAATAATGCGTAAACATCAAGGCAATGTTCAGCAGAGGTCGAATAAGGGCAAGTGCAAATCAAAGAAATTCCTCTCTGTTTATCAAGTATTTAGAAGAAAGCAAGACTGAATCAGGGACAGAAATGCTGTTCTCTCTAAAGCTCACTGGAGTTGGGAAATCTGGAAGGCAGGGAGAGCTCTCTGGATTTTACATAGCCTGGAAAAAAAGCAGATTTTAAGATTATCTTTCTCCCTTTGTTCTTTTTAGCAAGCAAAATTCTGAGTACCCCTAAAGTACCCTGACACTGCAAAGGAGGTATGTGAATACAGACCACGAGAAATAAATTTTCTCCATTGCAATTAATAATTATTTGGCATTTTGATTCAAATATCACTTTCTTGTAAGTTGATTTAAGGAATCAGTCATTGGAAAGTTGATCAACTCCAACCACTCTGCACGAGCACACCAGAAGCTAAGACATAGGGAGACCCTATCCTGGTTCCTGCTTAGCTATGCAATCCGCCTACCACTTCCTGAGTGATAGAAACCCAAAAAGTGACCAACTGCTTGGAATAAAAAGAAATTCTTACAGCAAAAAAATAATAATAGTAATATTCAAAGAATTATTCTACCACACATGCAGCGAAAATTCAAAATGTTCTCTTCAGTAATTATCAAATGCCAAGAAAACCCTCCATGAAACAGATAGAATAAATCGTAGTTAAATTTTTAAACATTTATTGGGGCTGCAGCAACTTTGCAGACAGTCCGAAATTCCAGAGTAATATTCTTCAAGATGTAGTGGAGATTTTTGGAGTTCCAACCACATCTGAGAAGCTCTGCTCTTCCTTTTCAGCACTCAGTAACAGAGAAGGGTGTCCTGATTAATAACTTCCAAATCAATGAGATTTTCTGTTTGTGGAAATGAGATATGCCACAGGAAAATCAAGCCCATATGTGAGTAAATTGTGGGGACTTATGATGCTTGATGGGAATTGACACCCATTTATTTTTCAAAATATACATTGTACCAGAACTCAGATTTTTGTTTGTTTGTTTTTTGAGACAGAGTCTTGCTCTGTCATTCAGGCTGGAGTGCAGTGGCATGATCTCAGCTCACTGCAACCTCCGCCTCCCAGCCTCAAGAAACTCTCCTGCCTCAGCCTCCTGAGTAGCTGGGACTACAGACGTGTGCCACTATGCCTGGCTAATTTTTGTATTTTTAGTAGAGACGAGGCTCAGATGTTTTACAAGGCTTTCCCACATAGTATCATCAGCTTCACTCATTCTATAATTAAGTTCAATCAATATGTCCCAAATACCAGAGGAGTTGTCGATAGTGACAATATTTAGTACAATTGATGCATAAAAATTAAAATGTTTGTTCTTTATTGCATTTAGTTTCATATCATACACCTCTTTACATCTCTAATGTCTCTTCTTAGAACCCTGAGAATTAAATTTTCTTGTGGTAGTTTGTACATATCAACGTATTTTAGAGGCAAGTTTACTGGAAGACCACATAGTATGAAGATTAAACAATCAGCTCATAATAAGAGTGAGAAGTTTCCATGCCTGGCCCCTCTTTCCTGTCAATTGGCTAGTTGAAATCAGGCTTTGTGGAAGAGATTATCTTTAAAGATGAGAAAAGAACAGTTTGAAAAGAAGAAATAGAATATTCCTCAAGATACGCAATAGTAACCCCCACTTCTATCAAGTAAGGGGAATGAACTAAAATAAATTCTAAGTACAGTCATACCTACAATATTTAGTGACTATTTGAGCATAAAACAAAATGCAATGGTAAAAATCAAAGACAGGCAGCAGCCAGCAATAAACTACGTGGTAAGGTTTGAGATGGTGCTTACTAGTATGACTTAATACCACATTTATCTCAAAATAAAGCTTTCACATTAATTGCAAATTCTGATTGACTAACTCTTTGACAGAAATAAATTCACATATGAATGTCAATCAATAAAAGGACAAAAGGAAAGTAACACTAAAAAGAAACATTTGATAATTCATCAAAATAAAAGTACCCAAGTTAAAGCAGAGTAAGCATTTTTGACCAACATTTTCATGAGACGAAAATAGGTGTAAAAACCTTAAAAAAATCTGCTTGAA
The DNA here is from genome assembly GCF_028878055.3 of Symphalangus syndactylus. NCBI lineage: Eukaryota > Metazoa > Chordata > Mammalia > Primates > Hylobatidae > Symphalangus > Symphalangus syndactylus. The sequence goes on from NC_072437.2 coordinate 17,226,026, forward strand.
GATAAAAGAGAGCTAATAAGATAGGAAATAGAGATCCAAGGAGGTTAAATAAACGGCGGAGGCCATTTTCCCCAAAGGATTGTTCTTGGAATACTAGAAGAGACAATGGAGAGAATTAGCTGCACAGCTGACAATGTTTTAGGAAGAGAAGACAGTGATTGGAGTCTGGTACATAATTTTTTAAAATCCTCAAGGAGACAGGCCAGCATAAATGAAACCCACTATGGAAAAAAAAAAAAAAAAAAGGCAATGGAATCAGATCCATGGTGGTTCCAGATACTGGAGAGTCTATATTTTTAAGGAAGTCTGCATACTGTGTTCAAGAAGTTCACAAACAAAATTTTCATCAGAGAAGTAGACAACTTAAAAAACTGAAAATTCTGGAAATAAAAGGTACAATAATTGAAATTAGAAAAATATAGATCAGCTTAGCAGCAGAGTAAACACAGCTGAATGAAAAGAGAATTGGTGAATTGGTATAGACCAGAAGAATAGATTCAAAATAAAGGATGGAAAAAATATTATAGATGCTATATAAGAAAGAGTGAGCAACTCAGAAGGCACGGTGAGAAAGCCTAAAGTATGTACAATTTGTGTCTGAGAAAAAAAAAGAAGTAATATTTGCTAAGATAGTGGCTGACAGCTTGCCAAAATTGAGACGAGATATTGATAATCTATTTAAAATCATTATGAAGCTCAGGCAAGATAAATAAAAATGAAAGTATATGTAAGTACGTTGTATAAAATGCTGAAAACCAAAGACAAAGAGAAAATATTAAAATCAGCCAGAGGGGAGAAAAAGGATAAGTTACTTTCACAGGAACAATAATAAGCCTTATAGATAATCACTCAACAGACACAATGGAATTCAGAATAAAATGTAATTATAGCTTCAAAGTGCTGAAAGTAAATCACTCCTAAAATATAATTTCATACTTAGTTAAAATGTCCTGCAAGAACGGAGATAGCAAATCACAACTGAAAAAAAATTGCTGCTAGAAGCCTCTCCCTAAAGAAAATGCTAAGTTTTGTCTTCAGGAAGAAAAAAAACAGTTGTTCAGAAATGCAAAAAAAAAAAATAAAAATAAATAAAGAGCAACAAAATAAGAAGTATTTGGATAAATGTAATGAATATTGACTTGTAAATGAAAATAATGGTTATTTTCTTCATTTAAGCTAGGAAGACATAAAATTCACGGCATTAATAACATGTGTCCATAGGGGTTTTTGCATTATCTGAGAATGAGACAAAAATACAAAAACTATGGCTTGAAAAGTAAAAGAGGCATGGTGTAATGTCTAATGCCACCAGTAAAATAATAATAGCAACAGTGTTTAAAACTCCCAATCTAACGCATAGGACAAATGTAATAGAAAATAATAAATTAAAAACAAGGCAAGAAAGAAAAAGGTAATATAAAATATGTATTCAAATAGAAAGTATTTGGTAAAACTAAAGATTTAAACCCAAATATAGAATAAATCATATTAAATGTAAGTGAAAGGAATTTTCAGAATAAATAAAGTCTACATTGCTATTAAAAAAAAACACATCTTAAATTTAAAGAAAAAGAAAGATTAAAAATGAAAGGATACAAAAAGATATGCCACACAAGCACAACAAAGAGAAATCTGCTGTAGTCATTGATATGGTTTGGCCCTGTGTCCCCGCCCAAATCTCATCTTGAATTATAATAATCAGCATGTGTCAAGGATGGTGCCAGGTGGAGATTATTGAATCATGCAAGCAGTTTCCCCCATACTATTCTTGTAATAGTGAATAAGTCTCATGAGATCTGATGGTTTTATAAATGGGATTTCCCCTGTACATGCTCTCTTACTTGCCGCCATGTAAGACATCCCTTGCTCTTTTTTTTTTTTTTTTTTTTTGAGACGGAGTCTCGCTCTGTCTCCCAGGCTGGAGTGCAGTGGCACCATCTCAGCTCACTGCAAGCTCCGCCTCCCGGGTTCACACCATTCTCCTGCCTCAGCCTCTCCGAGTAGCTGGGACTACAGGCGCCCACCACCACGCCCGGCTAATTTTTTTTGTATTTTTAGTAGAGACGGGGTTTCACCGTGGTCTCGATCTCCTGACCTCGTGATCCGCCCGCCTCGGCCTCCCAAAGTGCTGGGATTACAAGCGTGAGCCACCGTGCCCGGCCTCCCTTGCTCTTGTGCCATGATTGTGAGGCCCCCCCAGCCATGTGGAACTGTGAGTCCATTAAACCTCTTTCCTTTATAAATTACCCAGTCTCAGATATGTCTTTATTAGCAGCAGGAGAACAGACCAGTACAGTCATATTTTTTAAAACTGATAAAATTTACTTTAAGACAAAAAGCATCACCAGAGATAGATAGATTGGCAGGCATTCCCCATGTCACTCAACATGTCCAAATTCCCTCTTTTTCTGAGGACACCACCCTAATGGCCACATTATAACTTAACCACCACTTTATAGACCTTATCTCCAAATATTATTACATTCTGAGGTACCAGGGATTAAGGCTTCCGATTCATGAATTTTGTGGGGACACAATCAACCTACCATCGGTAATTATAGTAACTCACAGAAAATGCTGATCTGATTAGCTTGAAAATCACAGCGGGTAAGTAACTGTCCGTTTTTACTATTTTATATTCTATGACAAAAGCCCCCACACTCCCTGTTGTTTATTGCACAACCTCGTGTTTCTGTGGTTCCATGGCTCTGCTCCACGTGTCTTCTTATTCTAGGAACAGATGAGGGAAGAGCTTTTAGCTGGGATTTGCCATTCCCACACACAGGGGAAAGAGTGGGGAAAATGTGGTGCATGATTTTAGGAGTTTCTTCTTGGAGGTAGCATACCCATCACTATCACTATTGCTGACTTGGCCAAAGCAATCCCATGGCTCAACACTAATGCTTAACAATTGGCTATTCTGGGCAGGTGTGGCGGCCCATGCCTGTAATCCCAGAATATTAGGAAGCCAAGACGGGAGGATTGCTCAAGCCCAGGAGTTTGAGACCACTCTGGGCAACATAATGAGACTCCCTCCAGCCCACCCCCTGACCCCATCCCACCCCCGCCCATCTTTACAAAAATTTAAAAGTTAGCCAGGCATGGTAATGCATGTATGTGGTCCCAACTAGTAGAGAGGGTGAGGTGGGAGAACTGCTTGAGCCTGGGCGACGGAGGCTACAGTGAGCTGTGATCACACCACTGCACTCCGGTATGGGCGACAGAGTGAGATTCTGTCCCCTGATCCTGCAAAAAAAGCCAAAAAAAAAATTGGCTATTCCTTCAACAGGGAAGCACTGCAAGTCAATTTCAACAGCTGTGGATACAGAATCCCATTACAGAGAAGTAGGAAGCAATTAACTGAGAGCAGTAATACAATCAGCCACCGCAAGGTCATGGATTTACAGGAATTTGCTATTCATCCACGTTATAAAAGCAAAGACAAAAAATGTGAGTAACGAAATGTTTGTCATGCTTGCAAGAGACAACAGGAGCTATTAGGAAAATACATCAATTAATTTTCTACTTTAAGATTACGTGTTACTAGTGAACCAGAAAGCATGCAAAAGTTGCTGTCTACGAAGAGGATTTGCTTGAAGGTTTACCTAGGACTGATTAAACAAAAAGTATTTAATTATAGGTTCGGAGAACTTAATGTTTCCGATACTTAGAAAATGTTTGACTGACAACAACAAAATGAGTAAGACACAGGATAATCAACAGAGCCAACCCTTGCTAAAATGATGAAGGTGAACTAGCCATCCACCTACACACCTCCTAGCCCTATCCCCCAACTTCTCCTCCCGTCTCTACTCCCAGCCTTTATTCTCTCCTGACTTCTTCTCAAGTTTAGTGTCATTTCCTGCCTTCTCTAGGCCTGGGCACAGACCGCTTCCCAATCTCTTCTTATCAAATGTGTCAGGTTGATTTTTCTTTTTGTTTTTGTTTACTTTATATTGAAGTATTGGTACTTGTGACCCCTCCTAGTGTCTGATCTTCCATACTTCCAAGGTAACGACTATCCTAACTTCTAACACCATAGATTTGCTTTGCCTGTTTTTGTATGTGTTCTTTAGTTTCTGGTTTCTTTCACTCAACATTAGATTTGTGGTAGTAGGTTACTCATCCAGCTGATGTATAGAAGTCCATCGTGTGAATATACCACAATATATTTACCTATTCTACCCTTGATGGACATTTGGATAGTTTCCAGTTTGACGATATTATGAATGGAGTCACTGTGAACATTCTACTTCATGTCTTTTGGGGAACTTAATTTACAGATTTCTTTAGATTGAAACCTAGGACTGGAATGACTGGGTCGGATGGACATTTAGCTATAATCATTTTCCAAAGTGGTGGGCCCATCCTACAGACGTTTAATAAGGATTCACATTCATTCATAAAAACATGAATAGTCTGCACAGTATTTTCAAAAGAAGCAGATCTAGAACCCAGTTCTGATTCCAAGCCTAGTGCATGTTCCATCCAATAGATTCCAGGTTCTTCTATCCTACTTTCTTCTCCTCAATACTATGCTGCCTTTTTCCTCTAAAGACTCAAGAATGAATAGCTAGTCATTCACGGGGCATTCTCCCCAGGGTACCTTTTGCCTTAAAGAAGGTCAGTGGTAACTCTAAAGAGCTCTACTTGTGGGACTTTCAGGTTTCATAAAAGATCAATCTGTAGAAAGGAACTAGAGAGGAGAGAGAGGGAGATAACTTCAGTCACAGGAAAGTACTTAACAGAGTCAATCAAATCCGAGAGGTCCATTGATCTAAATAGAGCCGTTTGTGATGAAACACAATAGAAGATAGGAAGCTCATCTTTTATCATGTGAACTTCAGGGCAAACATGCTAGAAAGCTGTTAAACCCTGGCCTCCTCACACTGATACACAGGAACCAAAGGGAAGCCTCAGATGTCAAATTCTCACGTCTGCGCCCAGGCGGCCAGAAGCAGGAACTGGCTGCTGGTTTCTTGAGGGTGGCCTGCATGTGAGCCCAGGGTGTGACAAAATGTAGCAGAAAAGACTGAGAAGGATGATGATGAAAATGAAGCTCCAGCCTCCTGACTACCCCTCTCAGGTGTGCATCTGTTCCCAATTCCATATTACAATTAAAGAGAATGATTTTTATATACTTAGATACTTTTAGTGTCTGAATTTGAATATAGCTGAAGTTAAGGGTACTAATTAATTGTGAATCATTCCAATACTTGAATATAAAACCTCTCGAGCCTAATGTGCAAATTTATGTAAAAACAATGTGAAAATTAGAAATGCATTGGCACTTTTTTTTTAAAGCAGAACTGTAGCACTCTGTCTAGTCAAACAGACTGCTCATTTGCAAGTTGTCTATATGCAAAGCATTCTGCCCCTGGGAGCCTAAAATCTCCTTAGCAAGTCATCTGAAATTTGAGAAGAGCTTTGTTCTGAACCTGCTTTCTGCTCTCTTCACTTTTCTTCCCTGCTTCCAGCACTGTGGGCAAAAAGCCTAAGTATGGATTTCACCTGGCCAACCCAGAAACAGCCATGGCCCAAACAGGAGGCCTGCCCTGGGAAACCCATTTAAGTTCAAAGGAGGGTGTCTAAATAAGCTTGTCTTGAGCCCTGTGCATTGGGTCTTGCACTGCAGCCTTCCAACTTTAAGAGAAATTTCAGAATCCAAATTCTTCCCACCTGCAGGGCTCAAATTTTCCTTTGCAGATCAGACCTGGTGAAGAGGCTATTTGCCGTTCAATCCTAGGCTAGCTTTCTGCCTTTCACCTAATGTTTGAGGTTAAGAGAAATCAGAGAAGAGAGACTGTAAACTGATCAACACTGCATGGGCATCTGCCTCACCCAGCTTTGGGAGTGGGGGGAAGAGTCAGCCACAGGTGCTCAGGTGCAGGTGCCCAGGTGTGAGCGGCCAGGTGCAGATGCTCAGGTGTGGCAGCAGGGAGTGCACTTGGCTCATCTGCCCTGGGGAGGGCCAGCTCCCAACAGAAGTAGGCCAGAGGTCAGTCCCAGGAAATGCTTGGAGCGGCCGGCAGGGTAGGGCCAACTCATGATACACCTAGGAGTGGGAAGGGGGGCCTCTTTGGGAATTACCTGGTTTATCATTTAGCTGTTGGGGTGGGGAAGGAGGTGGGAAAGACAGAAGGCTCTACCAGGAATTGGCAGGCAGCCAGGTCAGAGGTAATGGCAGCCCACTTGTGCTAGAAAGGCAGGCAGGATATGACTGCACAGATATTCTCTCCTGGGCGAGGAGCCACATCAACAAGTACAAATCGCGGTTGCCCTGGAAGGAAATGGCTCAGGTTTTTCCCAGTAGCTCACTGCCTAGGCATCCCCACCAGTGGTTTGGGCATTTCACTCTATTAGCTCTTCTGCTCAGTGGTCCATTCTGCTAGCCACAGCTCACATTTACTCAAGTTATGAAAAAGGTTAATTTCCCCATATTGAGTTTCTCTGCAAAACCTGCTTTCAGTTGTGACCGGTAAGTTCCGTTGTCACCAGTATGGGTACAACTGTTGTGACCCTGATATTGTGAAGCTGTGATACTAAAAGTGTGACCCCAGATCAGTGTCATCGCCATCAACTACAATCTTGCTAGAAAGAAAACTCGCCCTAGACTTCTAGAATCAGAATCTGCATTTTAACAAGGCCCCCGGGGGAGTCCTGTTCACACTGAGTTTTGAGAAGCTCTGTTCTAAGCTATTACTCCAATCCCCAGCAAGCCAAACCGACCACTTTCATCACATAATCAGAACGCTCGGTTCCAGTATTTCCAGATACCAGCCATAGGAAAGAACATTGTTCTCTCATTTCCCTTGCACTCAATTTCCTCAACCCTTAAGTCCTCATCTGTAAAATGGGAGTGCTAATCCTACTTAATTTAAGATGATTAAGTTGAATAATAAATTAGAATTTGTCCTACAAATTGTGAATCATGATCGGAATATTCAATTTTATTATTTCTCTGTGTCCTAACTCAATAACTGGGTTATAAACTCCTGAAAACAGGACAATCTCTTCTCTACCTCTTTCTTTATCTTCCCTATATACTGAAATACAGCGTTCTGCCCATAATGAGGTCGACTATTTGACATTTACAAAAATCTCTCTTGGAATCCTCCTGCCAAAAACAAAAAAATCGAATTTCAATTTATGACTCCAAGCACAAAGAGATCCTGTCACTTTGACCTAATTCTCTGAGGTTCATCCCTCTAAATAATTGTATTGTCTCCATCTATAAAGTACTCTGTTACTATGACAACGCACACATAATTGCATGTGTAAGTAGTTGAGGATGGCTGTACAAGTCAGGCTCCTTTCCACCAGAAAACACAGAAAACATTCTATCTTCCCAAATGTTACTCTCTCAGATTTGCACCAAGACCCTAGAAGTTTCTTAAACTTCCATATACTTTATGGACACTATAAAGCAATTCCAGGAAACACTAATAGAGTAGCAAAACTATTGGGGAGTGGAAATTGGATGGAGATCTGGGTCCCAGTTCAGCGTCTGACACCTGATTTGCAACATAATTAGGCACAGGGCACTCAACTATTCAGGGCCCTAAACCCTTCTATTGAAAGGGAAATGAGAGAACAATATGTGTTCCTATGGCTCAATCCCTATAAGATTCTGTACTATTCAGAGTTGATTTTAAGTGTCACTTAATTGAAATTATCCAACAAACCTTCATGGCATGAAACATAAACACGGCTCTTTTTATATGGCATGGTTCCTATGCCTCAATCCCTATAAGATTCCATACCATTCGGAGTTTATTTTAAGTGTCACTTAACTGAAATTATCCAACAAACCCTCGTGGCATTAAACATTAACGTGGCTCTTTTTATATGGCATGGTTCATTATCATGCCAATAAATGATTAATCGTAACTCTCTGTCTTGACCAATAATTTTGCTGGACTTTTATGATTCACAACGTGCTCTGTGTTGTAATGCTACCTCTTGAAACTGACATCCTAGCATTTATTGTTTTTTATTACTTCCCTAAGGTGGCTTTCAAAAGAGACACCAAATGACATATTTTTAGGAGGGGTTTAAAAGTTTGATGGGGTAGAAGTAAACATTGCTTAACTCAACCGGCAGCAGAGCCAGGACCCAGGGACCAGCGCTTCTGTGGACTTGGCCTTTCAAGCAGCAGACCCAGCAATGAATGATCCGAACAGCTGTGTGGACAATGCAACAGTTTGCTCTGGTGCATCCTGTGTGGTACCTGAGAGCAATTTCAATAACATCCTAAGTGTGGTCCTAAGTACGGTGCTGACCATCCTATTGGCCCTGGTGATGTTCTCCATGGGATGCAACGTGGAAATCAAGAAATTTCTAGGGCACATAAAGCGGCCGTGGGGCATTTGTGTTGGCTTCCTCTGTCAGTTTGGAATCATGCCCCTCACAGGATTCATCCTGTCAGTGGCCTTTGACGTCCTCCCCCTCCAGGCCGTGGTGGTGCTCATTATGGGATGCTGCCCTGGAGGAACTGCCTCCAATATCTTGGCCTATTGGGTCGATGGCGACATGGACCTGAGGTAAGATTATCTATACCTCTAACTACTGCAGTCACCTTGGAGTAATCCTTCCAGAAGCCTACGGCATTCTGAATGTCCAACTGATTTGCTACGCGTCTAAAGTATGACTAACGAATTAAACAGGAGAGAATAAATGCATTCACATGCCTTCTAGCACAGCTGTTTAGCTATTGGAATTGGGGGATTTATATTTTGTGTTTGTGTTTTTAAATCTAACTCAGTTAACAGGGAGTTGCATAATTGCTGTTGATCTCTAGGAAAAGATTCAAAGCTTTTTTTAAAAAGTAATCTTTTCCAAACCACAAGCTGCAGCTGAGGAGGTTTATCCTGTTGGTAGCAGGAAAAAATAAAAAGCAAAATACACTTTCTTTGTAATGATGAGGAGCTCTGGGTGCAATCATAAAATAAAACTGTTTGTCAAACATTAGAACCTCAGTGAGACAGTGGTCAACTCCATCAAATATAGCCAGTTCTTTGGGCAAATATTTTCCTGGAATAAAACCTAAGGAAGAATTCATAAATTTGCTTCACCTCTACTGGCATTAAAAGTGGGGGGAAAAGCCTACAGCAGCTTTTTTAAAATTATGCTTACCTTACTACAAAATAAACAGAAAATGGTTTCTCCACTTCCTACAGAGTAATCTAAATTGCAATGTTTGCCCGTTTCATCCTGTGCCAGTCTGAACTAGCACTGGAGAAAAAAAAAAAAAAACTAATAGAAATAAGATGTAGCATTAATGTGACTAAACTGAGAAATTTAATGCTGAAAGTTGAATAGACAAATGTCTTTTTCCTTAGCTCACAATTCCTCATTTCCCTTGAAAGGTACGCATTTCCTTCTGCAAACCATCCAGGTGCTAATGCAACGTGTGCTTATTAAATACTGTACAGTAGGCAATTAGCTCTGTTCATCCCCAGCTACTATTGGCAGAGGAGAGAAGCACAAAGTGTAGAATTGTAAACACTGGATGGATAGAGTACCCAGTGAGCAATTAGGAACCTGCTGTCTCATTTCAACTGGTGCTGGTTTCTCCAGAAGCTTCAGAAAAGTCATACAAACCCTATACCCTCATATGGCTTAGTCTTTCACATAAGAAAACACATGATATCCACCCTGCAATTGCTTTTTTTTTTTATTTTTTATTTATTTATTTATTTTTTTTTAAGGAAAGCCCTATAAAACAACATAGGATGGCAAGTGCTATTCAGGTTTAGTTAATCTGTGAACCACAATATAGCAATAAGGTCTTTTTAGACCTCAATTTAGTTTGACCTGGACACAGGTACACAGAAGTGAGAATTCTAAATGCCAGCACCTATTACACCGAGAAAAGTGAACTACATGGAACACTGGGCCTTGACCTCCAATAAACAGCTTTCTCATAATATTTGTAACTTTTAATGCAGAGGAGTTTTGTACCTCAATGTAATGTCACACATGGAACCCTTTTATAAGACAGAAAAAAATGTGTGTGGTGCTGGACTATTAGGTTGTTGAAATGAATTCTCTTCTCTGAGCTAAAAACAGTAAGATCTAACTTAAAAGCTCCAAGCTACATTTTTCTGTGGTTTTAAGGAAATCTTATTTCTCTTGAAACAGGAGATGATTATGTAATCCTGTCCACCTAGCATAACAATTCCTATGAGTTTTTTTTTTTAATAAGAACTAAAAGTAGAATATGAAGCCTTGGTAGAAACCTCCAGCTAAATCTGTGTAAATGAATCCTTCCAGCAAGTCAAAATAAGCCCTATAACGCAACATGGAGCAACCTCACCTATCCAGAGCTCAACAAGACCCAATAAAAGACACTGAACACCCAAAATAAATTTCACTTAATCTCATAAATGCTCCTCATGCAGGACCAACTTAACTATTTTTATTTTAAAGCTCTGTTGTGCTATTTCCCAGAAATAAGAAGCGGGGAAGGAAGCAGAGTGTTAGGAAGGGCAAAAGAGAAGGTGAAACGCCTACAAAGCAAAGCAGACACTGGCAACACACAGCCATCTCTCTATCACTTATCCTCTATCACTTATTCTCTCTATCACATATTCTCTCTTAATTATCAATTATTCTCTCTGGTTTCTGTAGCACTTATTCTAGTCTCTGGTCTCTGTATCACTTATTCTTCTGCAAACACAAGAAGATGTCACTGTATTTTAGAACAACCGATAATCATGTTTATCACGATCGGTCTTAATCATTGAGAAGAGGTTAAATTATACTGCTATGTAAGATGATGACATTATGCATTGTGTGTTAGGAAAACAATATTCCAATATTTCTTTAATACAAATTAATTAAAAGAGTAAAACCTGAGCTATTGGGTAACAGTTTTCCAAAACTTTTTATTCTTCCGGATTAAGAATTGGATAACTAAAGTCTCCTGATAATTTATTTAGATACAGTCCTATCTAACATTTATACTACCAGTTGTGTACACTTAGAATTTTCCCTCCTCCATCTCCGCTTGAACTCTAGCAATGGCATGAAGACATGACTGTTTATGTTAACAGGCAGCTACACTAATTGAGCTAACGCCACACAATGCCAGCAAAACCATTCCACCTAGTTTTAGCTCTCTTGGTTATGGTTCTTGGGAGAAGAAACCAAAACACTTCCCTCTCACCCCATCACCTCTTATGAACCCAGAAAGCCACTGCATTTTGCAATTTCTAGTGACTTTGAAAAATAAAAAATAATAGACAATAATTCTTGATCATTGGAATCCAGCAAGTACTATTTCAGCTCCTTCTCTGACCACTCCCAGCCTGGAGTTTGTGAATCTGATTGGTGCACATATATTTTCACCTAAGTTGCAGCTGTGCCATGGATATCACATGCACAAAAAGCATCAGGGAGAAGAGAAGGCGACCTTTCAGGTGAATCTGCTGGTGGCCAAAACCCATAGTTGTTTTGGCCACCAGCAGAAAACACAGAAACATCCTATCTCCTTTGTGTCTGCTGTCTCCCCAGACACAGGCAAATATCCTGTATCTTCATCCTTCTGAATGGCCTCAGCCACACCATGCAAGGACTTCTCATTTCCTTTCTTTGGCTTCCTCTTTGGGGAATCCATTCTTATGCGTCCTTCTCCCAGTTGCCCTCAATTCCTTCCCTGCCACCTACTTTCTACTTTCCTTTTCATTGTTTTGTAGACTTTCCTACCACATCCTTTGTTCTTTGGGTAAACACTGATAGATTTTTCAGCTTCCAGTGCAGCATTCATTGATATTTTAGATATTCAAGAAACCTCACCCTGTAGCTTATCACAAATTCACAGCAATCAATCCTTCCTATGTCAACCCCATAAATGTCCTTCTCTTCTCTACTCTGGGATACCTAACCCAAAACCATTTGGCTTTTTCCTTTATTCTCCCTCAAAGTAACCAAACATTGTTTCTCTCCAGTAGCATTGATTTTACTAGCTAATATTTATTAAACACTAGTATATGCCATGCACAGTGCTAAGTACTCAAAATAAGTTGGTGTATTTCATCCTCCCAAGAATCCTCTAAAGTTAGTACTATTATTTTCTGCATTTGGCAGATAATAAAGTTAAGATTCATAACCTTGACCAAGGTCATTGAGTCAATGTATGCCTGAGTCAGAATTGGAATCACCCACATCTACCCACTACCACTTTGCAGGCTCATAAGCCTTCCCTACACTGTTTCTATCACTTTTCATTTCTCCAGTTTCTAGCACTGCCTATATACACTACGTTAGAGCCTTCAAACTTGGTATTTTACTTCTAATATGATTACAGTCTTTTACATTGCTTAACACTGATTTCACTGAATTCCTCTACATTCACTAAATTTACATTTATTCTTTCTTTTATTTCCATACACACAAAAGAAAATCTCCCGGCAGTTAATAGAGCTGAAGTCAAAATTAAGGCCAAGATTTTTTTTTTAATTTTCTTATACTTTACTCTTTTCTCTCATTCTAATATAAATTCGAGGCAGTATATGTATTTTTTATATCCATGCCTTTTATAGAACTTCAGATTTTTTCATGTAAGATGATATTTTCTTTTGCTGATTTAGGCTCCTATATTATTTCTTAAAACTCGTTATCTGTGAATTGTTTTGAATCTCATTTTGAGTGGTTTGATTTTGTTCTTATATTCATTCAAATAGCATCAACGTCCAGCTACCTACTCGTCTGTTCATCTGCAAGGTCTCTTCGTCAAGGCTGCTCACAAGTCTAAACCTTTCCTTCTCCATATCCTCTTTTGTCCCTCATCACGATCCTTAAGAAACTTCTCTCACCAAACTCAAAATTATGATACAACGTCATAGATCGTCTTAGCAATATTCAGAATTAAAGGTTTTGCAAGGATCTTTGAAAGAAAAACAAAGACAGAAAAAGACTTCCTTCTTAAACGTTTTCTCACATTTTAAAACAAAAATTCTCAGACTTCTCTTCACTGGAACCCAGTTAATAAATCCTCCTCACTTCCCCACCAGATTCCCACCACACTCTAGAAAAAAATATTGGATGCACAGAAACAAAAGTGATTTTATTACAGGGACAACCTTAAATCCATTCTAATATATTTTTAAAAATAAAAGATAAAGAGAACACTGAAAGAAGGGAGGAAAGAACAGAGAAAAAAAATCACCTTCAAACTCCAGTACTTTCATTATAAGTAGAACAAAGTACTATTAATAACAAATTAACTTGTTTGTGTGGTGTACGATTCTGCCTTAGCATCATTTAATACCTAAATTAAGTTAACCTATAACCAGAATAGATTGAACTGCTTAAAGTTTTAAATACATCCACAGCATTTGTTTCTGTTATAATATTTTAGCGCTACTAAAACAAGTACTTTTATCTAAATTATTTAAGCCTATTTTAAATGAGGTCATTCTGGTTAAAAATAAATATGTTATTAGAGAAGTTAAGCTCTCTGATGAACTTTGTCCCACCCTGTATTTTGCCAAACTGTGCAAATTTAACTGTGCCTTGAAACAAAATTTCTCATTGTTAGCTCCTTTCTTAGTATAGTGTGTTGTTGTTGTTGTTGTTGTTGTTGTTTTGGGCGGCAGGTGATATAAATATTTATCATTTTCTTTCAAGTACACCCGTAATACACTTAAAAAATTACTACTCTTGACAACCTCAATGACGACCTGTTGGGAGAAATTTCTCATTTCTCTAAGTTTCCTGATTCTATTTGGTGGAACACAAAATACACAAACATGGTAACATAAATGATCACAGCAGAGAGATGCAGGGTGCGGTGGCTCCTGCCTGTAATACCAGCATTTTGGAAGGCCTAGGCGAGTGGATCACCTGAGCCCAGGAGTTTGAGACCAGCCTGGACAACATGGTGAAACCCCATCTCTACAAAAAATTTAAAAATTAGCCTGGCATGGTGGCTCGTGCCTGTAGTCCCAGCTACTCAGGAGGCTGAAGTGCAAAGATCACTTGAACCCAGGCTTCAGTGAGCCAAGATGGTGACCTTGTACTCCGGCCTGGGTGACAGAGAGAGACCCTATTAAAAAAAAAAAAAAAAAGGTAGTAGCAACCAGCTCTTAACAGGGTGCTTTGCATTGTTCTAAGTGCCAGACATCATTGGCTCATTCTATCCTTACAGCCATTTTAGATAAGGAAACTGGTAAAGAGAAGTCAACTAAATTACTCAAATTAACACACTAAGTGGCACCGCCTGCTTTCAGCCCAGACAGCGTGTGGCTTTAGAGCCCAGGCTTTAAAGGCAGAGAATGTATGCTGTGTACAGATCACTTCGAAGAGGACCAGGAAGACTTACTCCCCAAAAATCTTTCTTTGACCCACTGTCCTAGTACTAGAGATAGCATCATTTGGCATTAATGTCTCCATGTAGAAAGCCTACTCAGCCAGACCCTCTTACTAAAATGCAAATGCTCTGAGCAGGGATGATACCAGACACTAGTTCTTCTGAACACACATTTGCTAAATTGCCAGTGACCTACTCAGTGCTAAGAATTTAGGTCTACCCTGCCTGCTTGCATGCTTTCTTTTGATTTTTAAGTCAGTTTCCGCTTCTTTTCTCAAGCTAGGGTCACTTGAGCAGTAATTTTTCTGCTTTATGGCAACACACTGAGGCCTCCTCCCTCGGACATGCGTTCTATTCCAGGGGCCCAGGGAGGCCTGTTCCATCTCAGCATGGTCAGACACATGCAGTGTTGGTGGTGTCAGCTGCTTTAAATGTGTTTGCTGTTTTTTGATTGAATGTTTGAAGGATGGCACATCCAGCGAACCTTATACATTATTTAATGATGACTTTTAACCCATCGTTTAATACTGTTTCTGACCCTTAAGAATAAAGGGAGAGGGAAGGATAGCACAAGGCAAAGTGGAAAGACACCAAATATGGCCCATTTTGCTCAAGGCCAAGCCCTGAATACATTCAGGCACATGTATATTTCTGTTCATCACACCAGACGATGCTACAGGTTGAGACAGATTCTTGCAGGACTTTCTTATCATGAATCGAAAATAAAAATTTTCTCCCATTCTGGAGGTTGTCTACTCTGTTGATAGTTTCCTTTGCTGTGCAGAAGCGCTTTAGTTTAATTAAATTCCAAGGAAACAACGAACGAACCCATTAAAAAGTGGGCAAAAGACGTGAACGGACGCTTTTCAAAAGAAGTCACACATGCAGCCAACAATCATGAAAAAAAGTTCAACATCACTGATTAGAGAAATGTAAATCAAAACCACAATGAAACGCCATATCACACCAGTCAGAATGGCTATTATTAAAAAGGCAAAAATTAACAGATGCTGGCAAGGTTACAGAGAAAAAGGAACACTTATCTTCTGTTGGTGGGACTGTAAATTAGTTCATCCATTACGGAAAGCAGTGTGGCAATTCCTCAAAGACCTAAAAACAGAAATACCACTCAACCTATCAATCCCATTACTAGGTATATACCCAAAAGAATACAAATCATTCTATTATAAAGACACATGCACATATATGTCCATTGCAGCACTATTTTCAATGGCATACACATAGAATCAACCTAATTGCCCATCAATGATAGACTGGATAAAGAAAATGTGGTATGTACACACTATGGAATACCATGCAGCCATAAAAACGGATGAGATCATGTCTTTTGCAGGAACATGGATGGAGCTGGAGGCCATTATCCTTAGCAAAGTAACACAAGGACAGAAAACCAAATATTGCATGTTCTCACTTATAAGTGGGAGCTAAATGATGGGCACACATGGAAGCATAGAGGGGAACAACAGACACTGGGGCCTATTGGAGGCTGGAGGATGGGAGGAGGGAGAGGATCAGGAAACATAACTAATGGGTACTAGGTTTAATACCTAGGCAATGAAATAATCTGTACAACAAACCCCCATGACACAAGTTGACCTATATAACAAACGTGCATATGTACCCCTAAACTTAAAATAAAAGTTAAATTAAAAAATAAAAATAAAACAGCATCTTCCCTAGAACACCACAGGTGGATGTATCAATCTGCCCGTTGCCTTTCAGCGTCAGCATGACCACATGCTCCACACTGCTTGCCCTTGGAATGATGCCGCTGTGCCTCCTTATCTATACCAAAATGTGGGTCGACTCTGGGAGCATCGTAATTCCCTATGATAACATAGGTAAGTCGTCCGTCTGCAAGACTGTTGACTGTTACTCTCAAACTCTCTGCTTACCCCCTGCTAGGCCCTCAAACCAGGCTCGCATCTGACCATTATTGCCCTAGTAGGAGATTTTCCCCGATTCCATTATAAAGTCACCCCTGTGTTTGAAGAGTGTTGGCAGAATGTAAATTCCAAACCTTGACCTTATGGGAGAGCCTGTCTTTTCTTCAATTTGAATCACCAGGGAAAGGAACCCCCTCCCCAGCCCTGTCAGTCTGGACTGAGGAGGCTTAAGCTTTGGGGACGTGGGAGCCTCCACCTATTCCTTAACCCAGAGTGTCACTAGTTCATGGTCATAGGATTTTGCATCCAGACACTTGAAATGAAGAAATTTTTTTTTTTTTTTTGAGATGGAGTCTCTCTCTGCTGCCCAGGCTGGAGTGCAGTGGCATGATCTCGGCTCACTGCAACTTCCAACCACTGGGTTCAAGCAGTTCTCCTGCCTCAGCCTCCCTAGTAGCTGGGTTGACAAGCATGCACTGCCACTCCTGGCTAATTTTTGTATTTTTAGTAGGGATGGGGTTTCTCCATGTTGGTCAGGCTGGTCTTGAACTCCTGACCTCAAGTGATCTGCCCACCTCAGCCTCCCAAAGTGGGATTACATGCATGAGCCACCGCGCCCAGCCTGAAGAAATTTTTTAAAATCACATAATGGTTTCAAAATAGAGCACTGAGTAAGCAATCCACAGTGTCACAATAGAAAACTACTAGATGAAACACACTGTTTCTAATACTCGACTGTGAGCCATACCTTGATGCAAAAGTTGATTTAATGGCAAAGTCTGTATCTCATGCTCCAGGAGCCAAATTAACTAGTAATGACTCTGTCTCATTTCACCCTCATCCCAAAAACCTTATTTTCTGTTTCTGGGGAAACAAATTATAGTGGGAGATTAAGTTATTGTTGTAACTTAGGGATGAGGGTCAAGGGAAGAACAAGAGAGTTCCTGGTATACCAGGAATAGGCATTTCCCACAGAACTATCACAAATAAAAGACAAGATGTGGGCAAAATAGTACATCAGTAACAATCACCAGGTACACTACATGCTAAATACCTGGATTTTTTTTCCCCACTGACCTTGGAAACAAATTCCAATGAGCTGCCTCAAAAAGGGGTGAGTTTCCCATTGAAGAAAGCACCCAAGCAAAGGCTAAATGGTGAGCCACCTGGATGCTTGTAACAGGGACTCCTATTGGGATAGTAAGCTGGGCTGAAATGCCTTCCATTTCCAAGAAAGACTGCTTCTGTGATTTACTGTGATTGAGGGAATATACAACTGAATTAGAACAAACTTTGTGAATACTAATTGGGGATGATCTGTATTACAACGTTTGTAGCCTCTTCTCTCTCTCCTGCTCTTACAATTACCATTAGACCAAAAAAAAAAATTGTCCTCCTTGACATGCCCTATTCAGTATGGGTTTTTGATATACAAGATTCTTCTGACCCCTGGAGAGAATCTTAATATCATATATAACCTCCTGACAACAGACTTTAGGGTGACCCTCCATGACCACCTGCCTTTGCCTTCGTGCTGCTTGATTCTCTGGCTGCTCTTTCAGTGGACACCTTCCATAGAGCTAAAAACCATAGTTTACATGAGTGGTGACCATTATATCCCTCTCAAAGAACCTGTCTGCGGAGTGAGGAATTTTGATTCCACATTACTCACTGTAGTAATTTAATAATTTAAGCCATAGAATATTCTCCTTTTGATATACATTCCCTTATGGGAAATGACTCATGGAAATACTGAATAATTCTAACTACAGTGTGAATGACTTATACCATATTCTGTGATGTGAATAAATTTTGAAATATGGAGAAAATGAAAAATCAATTAGCACCTCAATGGAGGAAAACGTCATCATAAGAGGTCAAGAGTGAAAAGAAAAGAAAAATAGGAAAAGAGAAAAGGGAAAAAGAGAGAAGTCTGAAAAACAAAGATATTGTTATATGTAAAATATTAATTCAGAAACAGAATGCTTGTTCCTCAGTACCACAAGGAAAAATCAGCATTCAGACAAAAGTTTTCTCAGCAAGGCAATTTCACTTTCTGCAGAAAGAGTGCTCCTCACAGATGGAACAATGGTGAGAGCACACCTGAACAATGGAGGGAAGCAATTCGTATCCCTTACACAGCTCGTCCCTGCTACTGTGTCCTGTCTCCATTGGCTGGAGCCAGACCTCACAATCTAAGCTAAAACCTGACTGGCTAATAATTTAAAACTTTTCTAAATAGGTATAGGCAATAGACAACAAAGAAAAAGGGGACGTTGCTTATGAAAGGACTTAGAAAAGTAATAATATTTCCAAATAAGGAAGGGGCATAGGCTGCAAGCTGCAATGTGCCTGTGAGCATGTTCAGCACAAATATCTTGGTTAAAGTACAAGGACATAGAATGTACTTATTCCTTCATATCTAACAGCCACATAGAACAGGGCTTAACAAAGAGTTACTAGCACAAAACAAGGAGGCTTGAAGGAAGTTAGTCTTTAAAAGAAATTATTATTTCTAATGTTTATTATTATTATTTTCCTTTAACAAGAAGGGACACTTTGAAGAGGAAACTTTTTACTTTCTACAGATATTAACCCTGCTCACCATGTTTGCCCAGGCCTCCAAGCTCACCTTTTTGCTGTTGGTTTTTCTAGATCTTTAACATAGAAAATAAATGAACTGACTGCTTCACAAGATGTTATCACTGCTTTCTAAATTGTGGCTCAGGGTAATTATTTGCCCAAGGTCACCAGGAAGCTGGAATAGCCTGCAGTCTATTCTCTACACAGCTCTATGGGCAGACGTGTTTGGTACAACTTCATGCTCCAGTGATTCAGTAAACACCTGCGAGCCCCCTCAGATGCTGACATCTGGATCGGGAGGAGGCAGACTGTGCAGCTGGTACCACTAAAATAAAACCACTGCTGCAAATTGTTGTACTTACTCCTCTCTACCCCACATTTCTAAGTGTCTTATGCCAAGAAGTTTATAGCCATTTCATAATTTAATTATCACAACAGCACTGTAAGGCAGACATAACTCCACCCATTTTACAAATGAGGAAATCAAAGCTTAGAGGGGTTCAATGACTTGCACTGTTCCCACAGTTTGGAAATACAGAAAGGTTCAGCTCCAAATCTATCCGGCTCCCAGTCCCACCACATGAATCCATTCACCACCACTCTCTTTCATTCTCATTCTTCTTTCTACCTTTCTTTCCTCTGATATCTACTGTGTAAACTTTATTAAAGACCAAGTTATGGATTCAATGTGTAACCATGAGTGGATGCTTTTTCATCTGCATAGACAGGCACTTTACAGAAAGAACATTGGTATATGAGGCATATGTAAAACAAACAGAGCCTGGGGAAAGAAACGAGCAAGATCACCAGCCCACTGGAGACCAAAGTTACAACATCCACCTCTACAAGCAGGAGCCACACACTGTGGGTGTAAAGAGAAACAAAGAGTCCCTTTCCCTGTCAACCCCAGGTCCCTGAAAAACTTCATCTGGCCTCATCTGGTCAGGAAAGAAAAGCAATTCTGCCATGGATTTCGGCAGGTGGTGCTGCTTATGTGTTATCCCGTTGGCTTGGGCTGCCCAAAGAGATGAAGACTCTTAGCAGGAGGGGCCAAACAGATTTAGCACATTAAAATATAGGACCAAAACCTAACCACACTAACATTCCAAGCACAGGACTTGCACCTAGATTTAAGCTACCACATCACAAACAAGTCTTATATCCAGATGGTTTTAAGACCTACAAACTTCAGAAACTTAGGCAGTGGTCTAAAGACCCAGGAGGGGGTGTTTCCTTCTTGTATTCGTTTGTTCTCTCATTGCTATAAAGAATTACCTGAGACTGGGTAATTTATAAAGAAAAGAAGTTTAGTTGGCTCACAGTTCCACAGACTGTACAGGAAGCATGGCAGGGGAGGCCTCAGGAAACTTACAATCATGGCAGAAGGTGAAGGGGAAGCAGGCACCTTCTACATGGCTGGAGCAGAAGGAAGAGAGTGAAGAAGGAGGTGTGCACACTTATGGACAACAGATCACATGAGAACTCACTATCACGAGAACAGCAAGGGGGAAGTCTGCCCCACAATTCAATCACCTCCCACCAGGCCCCTCCTCCAACAGACCCCTCCTTTAGTTGTAATCCTCCAACTAGGGATTATAATTCAACATGAGATATGGACAGGGACAGAGAGCCAAACCATATCACTCCCAAAACAGCAAGATGCAAGGATACCCAAGGGAGGTTTTTCTGGGGCATCTCAGCAGTACGTGTGTCAACGCCACTCTTTCACATCCTTTTTTCCATTATTCCCTCCTTACTCCCCCTCATTTACCTTTTTTTCCTACTCTTAGTACCCTTAGGCATTATTTAATTCTGCTGAGTAATTTCTGCGCAAAAGTCATCACTGACCCTTAAATTGCCAGGAGGGCTAGAAGACTACAAGGAAATTATGTTTTCATCGTTATTGCATTCACTTTAAATTATTATCTATAGCCTTGGATTCTAGAGTCTGTTTTCCAGTCCTAGTTCAATCTACCTAGTTCATCAATACTAAGCAACATCCACTCTCAGAATTTCACTGTTCAATATCACTTTCTTATACTCCTTTAAAAGGATGTTTGAAACAGAAACGACCTATGACAAGTTAGAAGTTGTTGGTGCTAAATTATATGAAATCAGCTATTGGACAAATGAGTGTTAAATAACGTGGAGAAACAAACCATATATCGCAAGAACAGCAGTAAATTTAACATGGTGAAACTGGAGTATAACTCTTTTATCTGGCCGGGTGAGCATGTTACTGCAAAGAACTATAATTACATGAGAGGTGGTCAAATATATTATCTCACGGAAAATTTAAAGCACACTTTCTCAACTTTTGTTCTCACCTCTCTGCTGTAAATTTAAATAACTAAAGCTAGTTTTAACCAGAAGTCAGGAGATGTCAGAATACCTGGTGATCTTGACCTAATTTTGGACATTTTCTTTCATTTTAAAATATTTTAAAATTATTTTTTATTTCTACTACCATGAACTAGCAGACAAATGTAAAATGTCATCTTTGTACGCCACACACACACACACACACACACACACCTTGGTGAGCTATTTTTCCTAGAGCTATAAAGATCCAAAGACTGAAGAAGCCAAGATTCTGACAAACTAAAACTAACGTGTGCTGGCAAAATAAGAAACTCTAAAAAATTAATGCAGAATTTAGCGAAAGAATTTACAGCATTGATACTATCAATTATCTACCAATAATATTAAATTATTTACTGGAGTGGGTGAAGAAGTTGAGTAAGTGTGTGTGTGTGCATGTGTGTGTGTGTAATTCTGTATTCTGTTTTGTGTATTCAAGAAGGAAGACTGAAATACTACCTAATCTTTCTTCAGGCTGCTTGTTCTTCTGTTTTTCTCTTTCCTGTGTCACCTGTTCTGCTGATCACATTGCCCTTCTGTCATCTTTAGGTACGTCTCTGGTTGCTCTTGTTGTTCCTGTTTCCATTGGAATGTTTGTTAATCACAAATGGCCCCAAAAAGCAAAGATCATACTTAAAGTAAGTATCCCAGTTCACGCCGTTAAATATTCCATTGTGACCATCAAAACGATAGGGTTTTCCATCCATGAAATGGTTTCATTCTCATTATATGATTACTGTTGAGTGGGGGCCTGAAGTCATTAGCCATGCAGTCTTCTCTTTTAGAATGTCCTTCTTTCTATGTGTGTAGAGAGAGAGAGGTGGGATCTCACTATGTTGCTAATGCTGTTCTTGAACTCCTGTGCTCAAGTGATCCTCCCAAAGTGTTGGGATGACAGGTATGAGACATTGCGCCCACCTAGCATGCCCTTCTTTATTGCAGTCACAGGAAAAATTTCTACCCATTCTTTAAGACACTCAACTGAACTATCACCTCTTGGTTTTACTCTATTCTGTCCTCACCGCATGTTACTGTTATCTCTGTTATGTGAGTTTGTGTTATACAATATATCTAAATGGCTTTCTTAGAAAATAGAACATATCCTTCTTATGTCTGTATCCATATGGCCATTTCATTGCCTGGCAATCCCATTCGCTAACTATATTCTAGCTAGATGATCTGGATATGGATGTAGATAATATAGATAGATTCTGCTGCTCAAGGGGCAAAGTAAGTCCATTGAATTCCTTGCTTCTCTTGACAAAAAATGCTTATAATCTCCAACTTTTGTTTTAAATGTGAAAAGGAGAAAAAAATAACAACAGTGTTTTTCATTTGCTTATACCTTTTTTAAAGTTGTATAGCGTTCTATACCCATTTTCTCATTATCGTAACAATCATAAAAGGAAGCTGGGGTGAGATTTTATCCCCAATTACAAATAAAGAAACTACTGTTCAGAAAGTTCGTGATTTATTGAAGGAAACAAATAGGAGTAGTTGAATCCGGAAGCCAAGTCTTCCAGGCTTTTGTTGAAACGGGTTGTCTTTTTGTTCTGACAAGGATAATTTTCAAGTCAGAAAATCTTCAGACTAATTGCAAATGGATGCTACATGTCCTGTTGTGTTCTTAAAGCTTAAAGCATGGGACAAGCATCAGTATTCCCAGTAGGCTGATTGCAGCCTCCTGGCTAGGAGTACATAGAAAGACAACTTTATCATCACTTCCCCTAAGGACAAGGAGACTGCTGAGGTTTTGTCTCTGACAAACATACTTGGATTTGCTTTGACTCATGATTGCTAGGTTCACTTATTCCTTTTTTTCAGATTGGGTCCATCGCAGGTGCCATCCTCATTGTGCTCATAGCTGTGGTTGGAGGAATATTGTACCAAAGCTCCTGGATCATTGCTCCCAAACTGTGGATTATAGGGACAATATTTCCTGTGGCGGGTTACTCCCTGGGGTTTCTTCTGGCTAGAATTGCTGGTCTACCCTGGTACAGGTATGGCATTTTAGTAAATCACATTGGGAATTTTAATCTGTAATATCTGTTGTATTCCTTTGCTAGAGTTGCCATGAGACAGAACCACAAACTGAGTGACTTAAACAACAGACACTTATTGTCTCATGGTTTCAGAGACCAGAAGTGAAAATGAAGGTGTCA
Source organism: Symphalangus syndactylus (assembly GCF_028878055.3). Taxonomy (NCBI): domain Eukaryota; kingdom Metazoa; phylum Chordata; class Mammalia; order Primates; family Hylobatidae; genus Symphalangus; species Symphalangus syndactylus. The sequence goes on from NC_072437.2 coordinate 17,249,353, forward strand.
CTGAATTGATTCTTTCTAAGGGCTATGATGGAGGGATCCCTTACTGGCCTTCCTCGTGGCTTGCAGGCAACCATCTTCTTCCTGCGTCTTTCCTCAGTGCACCTCTCTGTGGCCTGACTCCCCTTTTGATAAGGACACCAGTCATTGGAGGAGGGCCTCCTCTAATGAACTCATCTTAACTAATTATATCTGCAATGACCCTGTTCCCACGTAAGGTCACATCCTGAGGTGCGGAGTGTTAGGACTTCAACACGTGAATTTGGGGGACAGGGAGACATAATCAACCCATAACAGCTGCAAACACTGAAGACAGGATCAAAATCCTTAGCCTTTCATCAATCACATTCATCCTATTTCTGAATATGTCATTCTAAATAGGTCGATTCATTCCGAAGCCATGCAAGTCCCCAGAAAGAAAATACTGACTGCCTCTTTTTTGCTCAAAGTCTTCTGGACCATTCCACTTACAAGGCAGATGGGGTTCTTCCATTGCTAAGCATTCTTATTTTCTGAGTGGAATGACATTAATGAAAGCAGTTGGGCTGCCTTGGAATAGACAAGCGTTCCTCCAGCTGGCAGCAGGGTGATCTCATCCTCCAAAGGCGCCGAATATTAGAATGGGTTTCACATTTCTGGATTTGGTACTGGGCAAAAGCAATGCTTTTTGACTAATCCGTCAAATCCACAGGCAGAGAGAACACAGGTGTAGGGACAGATGCATGTATGAAGCTGGGAAAGAGAGGAGTGGGTATGGGCAGCGAGAAGAGCACAGTGTTTGAGTCAGGCAGACCTGGGCTTGCCTTCCAATCCGACCACACACTACCCGGGGGACCTCAGGCCCAGCACTCACTCTTTCTCTGAGTTTTATCATCTGTAGGATGGGGACAATAGTTTCTACCTTATAGACTTTTTGTCAAGATTTAAACAATTATTTTTTTTTGAGACAGGGTCTCACTGTGTCGCCCAGGCTGGAGTCCAGTGGCATAATCATAGCTCACTGAAGCCTCGGTTCAAGTGATCCTCCTGCCTCAGCCTCCCGAGAAGCTGGGACTACAAGCGCACACCACCTTGCCTGGCTAATTTTTTTGTTTTGTTTTGTTGTTTTAGAAACAGGGTCTCATTATGTGGCTCAGCCTTGTCTTGAACTCCTGGACACCTGGGCTCAAGAAATCCTCCCACTTCAGCCTCCCAAAGTGCTGGGATTACTGGTGTGAGCCACCTGTTTAGTCCAGCCTAAACAAAACAAATTAAACAATAAAACAGCGACAACAAATACCGTATCTTGAGCATTTTCTGAGCTGCTGCCCTGTGCTCTACACTGTTACCAAAATCTAATTGAAAAGGATGAAATGAACCCTCTTGGCCACTTACACGAATATTATGGTAAATGAGCCAACTCTTCATATGTACATATTAAATATATTTATTTATATTATATACAATGGGTGATGTGATGTATAATATACATTAATAAGTATTATACTTATTCCATAGAAAGTTATATATTGAATAAGCCTGTCTTAAATATATGCATTAAAAGCAGAGACAAAATGCATATATATGTACCTATTATATCTGCTTTTAATGTTTCACAATAAAACAACAACTAAAACTTGTGCTCTCTTAACATCTTCTTTAGGTGCCGAACGGTTGCTTTTGAAACAGGGATGCAGAACACGCAGCTATGTTCCACCATCGTTCAGCTCTCCTTCACTCCTGAGGAGCTCAATGTCGTATTCACCTTCCCGCTCATCTACAGCATTTTCCAGCTCGCCTTTGCCGCAATATTCTTAGGATGTAAGGAATCATGCCAATCCCATTTCATGATGATCTTTGAAAAATCCTGGAGTTGCTAAAACAACTTTTTAAAAAAACTCCCCGTTCCTGGTGGTGAATTGTACAAATATATGGGAGGAAAAAGCCACCATCATATTATCATGACTTTCCAATCGCTGATGAAAAGATGGTAGTTTTACCAAAAGATTCTAGCAAAGATTATTTTTAAGTGAAAAGTAATGGAGGCAGATTCTACCCATTGACTTTCTTTTCCTCGGTAATTAGGAAGGCAGAGGAACCTGTTGGGACCATTTTATTGTGTGCCTTCCGGCATTCGCCCGGGAACTCAGGATTTGCTGATCTTTTTCAAAACATTGTCTTGATATGCTTTATAAATATAGGATATTTATCAGAAAACTGGTATACAAAGAAAATTTACCAGGCTAACTTACAAGGCAGATGTGTGTGTGCATATGTGTATATACATGTATATATTTTTTAAATGCCCATATAATTGAAGTGGTTGAAGCAAAAATGTTCTTTATGTAAAGTACTAGGTGTAGTTTAAGTAATTCTTACTTCTCCTGTCCTGTGGCATGAAGCTCCCAGCATCTCCCGTCAGGTCCCACCACCCACTGGCCTTCACCTAGTTGAAAATTCTTTCTACATTTTCCTTTCCAAGAGTTGATAATATTTAACCTCTATTTTTACATTCTATTTTTTTAATAAAAAAGCTAGTTTTTAAAGCCTCATGACATTTTAATGGGGAATATAAAGTGAAGGCACACAACAAAACTAATGTAAATGTTAAGTCACAAAATGTCCAGAGATACAGTTTGGTTTTATTTGGTTTTGCTTTACTTTTCTTTTTTTTAAGAGATGGAGTCTCGCTCTGTCACCCAGGCTGGAGTGCAGTGGAGTGCATCATTTCATGATGATCTTCTTTGAAGATCTTGGCTCACTGTAACCTCCGCCTCCCAGGTTCACACCTTTCTCCTGCCTCAGCCTCCCAAGTAGCTGGAACAACAGGCACCCACCACCACGCCAGGCTATTTTTGTTTTTGTGATTTTAGTAGAGACGGGGTTCTGAGGCAGGCAGATCACGAGGTCAAGAGATCAAGACCATCCTGGCTAACATGGTGAAACCCCATCTCTACTAAAAATATGGTTTTGCCTTACTTTTCTACTTAGCTTCATCAGCTTTTCAACTTGCCCTGTGATGCTGATCTCCCGTCCACTACTGTCTTGAATGTCATTCTCAAAGCAGAGGCTTCTTTCCTAGAATAGAATACTCTGAATCCACTGAAAACATCCCACGGATTTATTGCTGCTCCAGGAAGCAGGAGTCCAGGCTTAATTACCTTGTTTTCTGTATGATAACGTTGTTTGATCTGCCCAATTTGGCACACAGTGGGATTTTTCCAAATAATTACTTAATGATGTCTACTAGACAAGCCAGAGAAAGTGGACTGGTTGATAGAACAATTAAGTAATGCACTAGTTGAACACTAACGCCAAAGAGGTTGATTAATAAAAAATTAAGTTGAAGGAATGAGGAAAAGGGAGCACTCAACTCGGTCTTAAAATTTCCCACAGTTATATCAGTAAGTATAAAAATAAGGGAGGAATCTTTGTTAAGTGTATACAATGCCTGGAAACATATTTTGATGCTAAGACTAGGATTCTAAATTTTTTTTGGAAAAAGGAGAGGAAGGAAAGAACGAAAAAGGGAAAAAAGGAAGGATGGGGGAGGGAGAGGAAGGGAGGGAGGGAGGAAGGCAGGGAGAGAAGGGAGGGAAAGAAAAAGGGATAAATAGGAGGTATAGTTTGGTTAAATGAAATCATTGGCATAAGTTTAAGCTGAGGGACTGTCAGCTCAAAACAGTTTATAGTAAGTGGCGGATCTTCAAATTGACCACAAGCTCAGTTAAATTCAATAGTGTGGTTCAGTGGCTTTGAAAATAATATATTACTAGAAGTTCAAGGACCAATCTAAAGGAGATATTGATCTTGGGTTAATAAGATCTTTGAAGCAAGTCATTGTCTCTCTCAGCTGTGTATCATAATGAAAGTTAACATTTATTGAGCATTTACTATTCTTCACAGACCATGCTAGGCATTTAATTTTATCTCATTTAATGTTCACAATTGCCCTATGAGGTAGATAATATTATTATGGCCATTTTATATGTGAGGTATTAGAATTCGAGGGGTCCTACAAGGAGTATTTTCTGTCCTCCTCTTGCCTTTGTGACCAATTGAGAAGTAGAAGAAAAATCAGATATTCAGACAACAAAATAGCACTTTAACTATGGACAAAACTTAATTGGAAAACATGACTTGAATCTGCAACCAAATGGGCTTATTGAAACCACCCTTTCCTCCACTGCCTCACACATGTGCAGACATGTACTCACACATACATAGACACTGCAGGTCTTGCCTCGCAGGGCAGAGCCTAACCTGATGAGCTGACCTTAAAAATAAGCTGAGAAATGCTTGCTACCAGAGACCAGCAGCTCCACAGAAAAGAGTAATGCTGATCACCCATCAGCCGAGTCTCTTCTCTTCAGGGGAAAGATTGAATGAAGGCAGGGAGGGAATGGGAGTGTTGTTATAGTTCAAGTCCTTCTACAGAGGACCATCAAACCAAGGTCCTGGAGGTTGCACTGCACCATGTGTATATTTATTAAGGACTAGCACATTAACTGGGATATGGCGGTACAGAATAAATCCTCCCTATTGTTCTTATCATTGTTGAGTACCACGTGCAGGGCTGAATGCCTGAAGAAGCTTGTGGCTGCCCTGAGCAAATGTCTCCTAAAGATTTATGCTAGGTTTTCCTGAAGTGCAGTCATCCCTCTTGCCATGAGTAGCCATAGAACTAAGAATGGTGATTTCTTCCTCTAAGCAGCCTCCAGTCTACAGAAAATGTGATCTGCCATGTGAATCATAGGTTATAATCTCTATGCAAAGTAATTTTGCAGTTTATTATTATAAAATGTACTTAACTACTTGTGTATTGTTTTCTAGTTTATGTGGCATACAAGAAATGTCATGGAAAAAACAAGGCAGAAATTCCAGAGAGCAAAGAAAATGAAACGGAGCCAGAGTCATCGTCTTATAAGGCAAATGGAGGATTTCAACCTGATGAAAAGTAGACATCAAGTGGACAACAAAGACGAGTTCTAAATTACATTCTTAAACCATAATTATATTTAGTTATTTGTTTTGGTAAGACAGTTGGCAGAAAAGAGTTAAAGTGAAAATTTGAATTTCATTTGAATTCATGCATTGGTTTCAGTACCAAGTGACTAGTGGCCCTATTCTTTAATGGGACAAATATTGTTTCCTATATATATGTATATGTTCTATATATGTATGTATACTCATATAGATATATTGTCATTGAAATATTCCCCCAAAATATTCTCAGACTAAACCTGGCAGAGGGAACACCGAGAATGAAAACATCGTAACACCAAAACTGAATTCTTATGCAGAATTTCCTAGCCCAGAGATGACGACCTGACTTTCTGTACGTTAAAGTAGATGTAGTGAATTATTATTATTATAGTGGTCAAGATTTTCTTCAGTGTTTACGATTATAAAAATTGACATGAACATCTTTCACTGACATTTTAATCATTATTTTGAAAGCTTTGCAACCTATATATTTATATAGCTTTGTAATATAACATGGGCAAATATCTGACTTCTGTATTTTTAAAAAGTTGCCTTCTCCAGTGACAGTCCAAAAGCAGAAATGAGAGGAAATTATTACAAAATAGAATTCAATAACCGTATTGGATGCAGGCTCTTAACTCAGCAGGGAGATTGCACATCTATTGCTCTACCTCAGGGGTCCAGTGATAACCACTAGATCTTTCAAGGAAAATCGTAATTCTTTCAAATGGTGTGTATTTGGCAAAGAGCCCTTCAAACCCAGGAGAGGAACTTCCTCAAGGTTTTCCTGTGTGCAGCGGGTCCACATAGCTAATATGACAGCTATTCAGTTGACAGGGACCACCCACACAGTAAGCACCATGGTCAGGGAGGTGGCAGGAGGTGCAAAGACAGAAGTATTGGGAGAAACACCAAGACTCTAGTGGAGGAATTAATTCAATGGGAGATAGCACAAAATACATAGAAAACACAAGTAACAGAAACCCGGTTGAAATGCTTAACTAGAGTCAATTAGATGTGCAGGAGTAAGTAGTATAAGAAGAATGAAGTCCGAGAGTGATCAGGAAATGAGTATTAAACAGTATTTGAAACAGAGAATGTGTCCCAGGGCCCAAAAGTAAGAAGGGCCCCACCAGCCAGGCAAGTTGTTTGAATGCTGTAAGCAGGTGTAGCCAAGGGAAGCCAGGACTATCTGATATACAGCAGCAGGGGTTTATGGCTGCCAGGGTAAAATAACTGATCAAGTGTTGGACTTTCAATTATAAGATCGAATTTAATTTTCTTTCCCTCATTCTGCAGCAATCAGAATACACAATCTTAACCACTCGGTCCTTAGTGGTTTTGTTCCATTTTGCACTGGGTATTTTCACTGCCTCATAGAGTCTATTTCAAGTGTTTTGGCTGAAAGGGCTTTTTGCATTTGCATGTTCTGAGTTCAGATCCTGCTGGTGCACCCAAGCATTATGGGAACAGGAACTCAACTTAGCTCTTCCAGTAGAGGGATGAGGGATTCTGCTTTTCAAATTCGTAGCATTTATCTTTTTATACAAGGCTTTCATTTACAGTTGAATACGTACTTCATATTTTTCCATCATTAGACAAATACAAAATGGACTAAATAATTTTAAGAGATAGTGGAGGAGAGGGGGCTTCTTTCTTAGAGACTTCCTTCTTAGAGAGTGTCAGAGAATATGCTCCCAATGGTGGAAAGGAAGATTTTCAGTCTAGCGGCTAAGTACCTCCTACACATTTCTCATCAATCAGAAAATAGACAGGTGCACTAAAGGGACCCTGAGAACTCTATCGTAATTTCAACACACCCAAAATCAAGGGCCTGGATGCCAGCAGCTGCAGCAAGCAGGTTTTTCCTCCCTGTTGATCAAGACAGGTGAGCAAGATAGAACTTGGCTTTCTTATATGATGCGGTAACTTGTGACTTGTGTCTTTTTCCCTAATGTGCTAGTGGGAAGAAAAACAGCTGAGCTTTCTAAAATGATAGCTCTCTATTTTTAAATGAATTTGAAAAGTAGATTAAATTATGTATTTTATTGCCTCTGAGTATCATACTAAATGAATATTTTATTTTAAAGTCTTAAATAAATGAAAATGATTTTTGTAATGTTTGGTCTAGTTGAATCTTTGTGACTTGTGTCAAGATTTTCTCACTGCTCAGTTCTAGAGATACAAATAAGGTGGAGTTTCTCAGATATTAAATTGTTCTTTGAAAGGTGCCTGAAAGAAACTCTTAATTAAACACTCTCATAATTCGGTCTCCCACTGATACTGACTGGGATTTTCCTCCAGAAAATCATACAGGGGGAACATTAATTAAAGACTCTTAAAAATAGTTTGACAATGATAGCTGATTTAAAGTAATAATGAAAGTATTTCATGAACTTACAAATGAAGCCACCATCTTCTATGAAATGGTGATGTATATACATACATATACACGTGTGTGTATATATACACACATACACAATGATAGCCTATTTAAAATAATAAAAGTATTTCACGAACTTATAAATAAAGCTTTCACCTCCTACAAAATGGTGATAAATGTATGTGTATATGTATAATATACACATACACACACAAAGAATTATGGAGCTCTTGCATTAAAATCTCTCATAAATGAGACTTGAAGAAATTCAGGTTATCAACCTCATTTGACTCCTCCTCAAAGACATCATTCTCTTTTCAATCTACGAAATTCTCACTCTCTTCCAGTAGGAAACAATTTATCTCCTTGGAATATTTGGTATCCCACTGCTTCTCAATCCTTCACCTTTTCAAAAACCACATAAGTTTAGAACAACAGTCTTCAAACTGTGGTGTGGTTACCCCTGGGAGTTCATGAAATTGTTCAAAGGGTATGCAGGCATGGATAGGGAGTAAGTTTCCATTTCTTCAACTTCCTGATGTACGCCTTCCCCAGACTGCCCTGCCTGAAATGCCCAGTGTTTGAGTGGTCCTGGGTTCTCCATTTCCACCTCCTCTCTCATGGTCAGGCCTTATTCTCAGGCCTAATCTTACTATGGTACATTGGTCAAGGGTAGGAACACTTTTTAACACCAAGCAAACAATTCAAAATATTGATATCTGAGAAAAGTTTATCTTTCCCAATCGTATAGATATGTATTTAATGATTTAGAAATGAAGTATGTGGGCCCGTGTTGGAATATTTGTATAGGTATGTATTTCATGATTTAGAAATGAAGTATTTGGGCTTGTGTTGGAACATTTTGAATATATAAATACTATAAAGTGGTCTAGGAGAGAAGACAATTTTCCATTAACATGCCAGCACTTCCATCCCAATATTTACCCACAAAAGCCATCACCCTTGAGAGTAAAACTGTGAGAGCAAACGAAGGAGCATTGGTTAGAGACATTGAAAGAGGACACAGGGTTTTTTTTCCTCCAAGAGATACCAAACTATAACAAATGTCTGAGCCTTATCTATCTTTCTTAAGTTGGAATTCAGATGTGAAATGGTCAACACAGAGGCCCATGTTGATATATTGTTAAGACTGAAAAGAGAAGTCAAAAAATTTTTTCTGACAAAAAGTCTGATGTAATTGACTGGTTTCTCTGCTAATTAAGAAATATAAAAGACATTTCTTGTAAATTACATGAGCTCAATCTGCAGCTCTAAGGTTTAAAAAATATATTTAAAACATATGAAAAGCACATTATAAAATAATTGATCTAAAATGTATAAAGAACTCTTGAAACTCAATAATAAGAAGTCAAGGAACCCAATTGAGAAATGAGCAGAAGAATTTGAATAGACACTTCAGCAAAAAATGGTACTAAAAGCAAATGAGCACATGGCAATGGGAGGTACATTCATGAGGAGATACTCAACATGACAATATTAGATAAATCCAAATTAAAACCACAATAAGGTACCACTGCACACTCAATAAAATAACTAAAAAGAAAAAAATGCTGACAATAACAAGTGTTGACAAGAACGTAGATTGCTAAGTGGTACAACCCCTTTCAAAAACGTGTTGCAGCTTCTCATAAACATACACTAACCATGGAACCCAGCAGTCTCCCTCCTAGCTATTTACCCAAGGTAACCAGAAGGAAAATGGTGACAGAAAGCCAATCAGGCATCAAGCATCTGGGGAGGCAATTACTGCAAAAAGACATGACGTACCATTTGGGAATGACAGAAATGTTCTATATCATAACTTTGGTGGTGGATCCACAACTTTATACACTTGTCAAAATTCACAGAACTTTACTTTTAAAGTTAGTGACTCTTTTTTTTTATTTATTTTTTTTTTTTTGAGACAGAGTCTCGCTCTGTCGCCCGGGCTGGAGTGCAGTGGCGCAATCTCGGCTCACTGCAAGCTCCGCCTCCCGGGTTCACGCCATTCTCCTGCCTCAGCCTCCGAGTAGCTGGGACTACAGGCGCCCGCCACCGCGCCTGGCTAATTTTTTTGTAATTTTTAGTAGAGACGGGGTTTCACCGTGGTCTCGATCTCCTGACCTCGTGATCCGCTCACCTCGGCCTCCCAAAGTGCTGGGATTACAAGCGTGAGCGACCGCACCCGGCCTTTTTTTTAAATTTTTTTAAAAACATTGGTTGGAACAGGCTGTATCACTCATTTTCTTTTCTTTTTTTTAAATTTTATTAATATTATACTTTAAGTTTTAGGATACATGTGCACAACGTGCAGGTTTGTTACATATGTATACATGTGCCATGTTGGTGTGCTGCACCCATTAACTCGTCATTTAGCATTAGGTATATCTCCTAATGCCATCCTTCCCCCCTCCCCCCACCCCACAACAGTCCCCGGAGTGTGATGTTCCCCTTCCTCTGTCCATGTGTTCTCATTGTTCATTTCCCACCTATGAGTGAGAACATGCGGTGTTTGCTTTTTTGTCTTTGCGATAGTGACTCTTATTCTATGTAAATGTTATTATAATAAAGCCGATCAAATATTTTATTGCCCAAGATGTAGCAGGAAATGTATCTAATATTTTTATCTTCTCCACCCTTTTGTGAGAATAGAGTTAAATTTGGAGACTCTAAGTGGAAGAATAACAGAGTCTAGAGCTCTTCGATACATTTAGCAAAGCCTTTGGTAGCACACTTTCCAGAAACTGAGATGGCAAATGACTTCAGTTCAAGAAACATTTTGAAAGATGGGTAATTCCAATTCTTTACTTTCAAGAGGACTGAAAGAGGATCCCATCAAGTTGTTAATCCTTGTATTTTAAAAAAGTTTTGATGATAGACCACTACGTGGTATTGTTTTTGCGTGTAACTTGGAAATTTAAGGGACAATATATACCAAAAATCCTCTCGTTATCATCTTCCTTTTTATGTAAACAAGGTTTGTAAGCACTTAAATCCATAAAAAAGAGCCACAAAATAGTTGTTGCTGTGTCTCAGTCTAACGATAACAGGATAGTGTGCATTGCATTCCAGGCTTTCATCTAAGTTATTTACACATGTGAACTCATTTAGTCCTCACGATAACTCTATGGGATATGTAATATTTCTCCCACTTTTACAATTGAGGGAACTTAAGCACAGAACGGTTAAGTAACTTTCCCAATGTCACTCAGCTGGCAAAGGGTGAAACTTGAACTCCAGAAGTTTAGCTGTATAGACTATACTGTTGACCACAGCACTAAACTATATAATATTTATCCAAAAATACACAAAGTATCAAAATTTTAATAAATACCTTACATTAGAATAAAATTCTATAATGGAAAATGGATTAACATAAATTCAAGTCAAAAGAAAAACAATGTAAAATTCTCAAAAATGAAGGCAGAACTTCTCATTTTTAAAAAATCGGTAATAAATATCTATGAGGTGTGTAGATTTCAATGGATATATTTAAAAGTGATGTATCACTTTAATTTTAAATTTACATTTTTACCAAATTGTATTTTCAGCTTTTGTCAGAAACTGAACTTGTAATTATTTAACCTTATGATTACAAATGTTAAATATCAACTAAGAATGTGCAAAGTATACATCAGTTTTAAAAATTGTTTGGAGTTATATAATCAAGTTTCTTTTTTTCTAAATTCCAGTGGTTTGACCTTCTATTAATTTGCTAAATGGTACATTTAAAAACCTGTTCGGTGTTATAAAGCTGGTAGGGAAAAATTAATTCTAAGAAATGATCACTGCCTTTGCTGGGAATAAGTACATACCAACAAATATACATGTAAGTAATAAGAGACACAGTATCATCATTTAAAATTAAAAATAGTAGTTTAGGATGTTTAAATACAAAGATTACTTGCATGTCAAACCAGCAGGGTTTTCAGCTGATTGATTGATTTATACAATACAAGTGAATTCTTAAGTCATTGTGGTTACTGTTCTCGAATCAGAAGAATTTTAAAAGAATAGCTTTGAAAAATAGCAAATATGATTCTGTCCTTTTGCTACTGGGACATAATGACTCTTTTATGCCTCGTGGCATAAGAAACACAAGGCTAAAGCTGTATCGCTAATGTCAATCCTTTAAAGGAGTCAGTGAAGACAATACAGACATTCATTAAGAACAAAATGAGACAGAGAAGGAAAAGGGTTATGAAATCATGTTAAGTGAAAAAAGCAAATTGGTAATTAATTATATTTATATTGCAATCCTTGCAAATGATAGGGAATAAAAAGGAGGGGAAACATTAAAGGATTTTTTTAAGGAAATGAGACCATGAGGTTGCTTTTTCAATATTTTTCTTTACTATCATATGATAAATTAGACAATAAAATCAAGAGAAAAAGAAATATTAAAAGTGGCTTCAAGAGTTAACATGGCTCCCCTGGGGTCAATGTACGGGTCTGGTGAGTATGGATGGAGTGGAGAGAAATGAACCTCTCCATTGCTCTTGCAGTTTCTGCCATTTGTACCTTCTTCCTTCCCACTGGTCCTAAGAATCTCTGCCCCTCACCAGTAAGGCAGAGGCTTTTCAGGTGTGGCAGATACTATTGTCTGGTTAACCCAGCACTCATTTCCAACCCCCTCTCCAATTCCCACCTCAACTAAAAACTCACATGTCAACCTTCATTTGCAGCTGGGTAGCCATGTGACACCTTTCTAGACAATTACACAGAAGCAGAAATCTCTTCAGGAAAATTCTAGCAAAGCCTTTGGTAATTTTTTGTTGATGTTGCTATCGAGGTAATAGAGACACCTGTCATTGACCCTTCTCCCACCTCCTCCTGCTTTAAAGACAAAGGGTTGCCTGCTGCTGCAGCAGCGACTATAGAACAGCACAGAACCAGCTCTAGCAGTGTTGAGCCACTGAAGCAAAGCCAACAGCTGCCAGCCTGTAAACTTGACACCTAAGCAAAACAAACACCTACTTACTTAATCTGTTGTTACCCAGATATGTTATCGCTTGCAGCTAGAAGGATTCCTAATTTATAGACCTGTTGATCCCTGTCACCGGAATTGCCTTAGGTATAAAGTACCCACAAAAATGCCTGAGGAATCAGTGATGGTGAACAACAGAAAACTTAAAAGGCTAAGAGGAATATCAAGGCAGTCTCTCCACACAGCATTTGGCTTGGGGCACAACAAGGTGGAAAGTTCCATAAAGACGATGACTATAACATTTGATTTGCCATATCTCTCATTATCACAAAGGAAACTTATTGCCTACTTATATTCATATTGGCCCTGAATCGGAATATTTAAAACATTGCTCATTTCCAAGCCAAAAGAATCTTCCCCATAGACTTAAATTTAAAAGTAATAAACATAGAAGTTGCAGAGATAGAGAATAAAAATTACTTGTCAAATTTCCAAATAGTTACTGCCAAGCTATGTGTTAAAAATATTTCATTTGTACACCGTGCAATTATAATGATTTTTATTAATTCTCCACCATACCATTACAAATTTCTTTAAAGGATAATTACACTATTTATTTGCAGTAATAAAAATAAAGTCCTGCCATATAGCAATTAGGTGGGGGTAGAGAGCAGAAAACAAAATAAAAATTATGTAATTCTAATGTGTAGTAATGGTTTTTTAAGCTTTTGAATACATATTTATTACATTGGGCTGCCAACTGCACACAGAGCCATCACTCATACCGTCCTAAGACTTTTGAGTAAATATGCATTAGGCGAGTTTTAAGCACTCATTATTAACTCAGCCAACCAGAGCAAATTCATTAACTGTAAGCTTATCTAGTTTATCAACTGAATCTAGACTAAGTTCATGGGAATGTGCTAAACTTTGGATATTTATTCGTTAGACCTTGCTAGAATCCTAGAGTAATATATTCATTATGCCAGGGATTTTTAATGTGCTGTGTCAAATTATGTTCTCCCAAATGCTCAAGTGATATAATATAATTAACTTTATAGCCTGGGTGTTAATTCTTATGATATAAAGGACCATGAATGAATCACCAGCATTGCAGGGTTTTGCTGCCTTTGGTCACGAGATCCCCCATGTGTTGTCTCTTCCAACATTTTCAGCTCTCGCCTCTCTGCTCATACTAGGAAATTTGGTTTCTTTCTTCGCCTGAAAAGTCTACTGTTGAACCGAGAAATTCCCTCAAGCCAAACACTGATACCTCCCCCAGGATGTATCTTACTGATACTCAATAAGGTCCTGTGCTTAAAGTTGCCCCTAAATCCAGCCTCCCTTCAAAAGACTCTCTCTCCTCCCTAGGGCCAAGGAGGTGAGAATAAAATCACTTGTCCAGCATGAACTGCTATCTCTACAGGATTCACTTTATCTTACATGACACACACCACCATATTGGTTAAGATACTGTCAATTATTTTTCATATTTGGTATCTCATTATTCTCCACCCTTTCTAAACTCCCATCATTTTTATTTTCTGCACTATCATTTGGCACTTTGCAAAGGCTTATTTTGTTAGTTTTCTTTCACCCTCTCCAAACCTCATAAATAGTTATGGTTTGATGACTATTCAGTAAATTAATGATGATTTTGATGACTATATCAGAGACCTACCATATAGGTCTTTAAAGTTTCAAAATGTCTTTACTCCTTTTCCATGCCACCTAGCAAAGGCATTCTTATTCTTGTGGAAATGTGGAATGAGCAGAACCTGAGGTGTATGACTTACACCCATCACCATCATATATAATACAGCTTCTTTCTTTACTCTGGGGAGTGAAGCTGCTGAGTAGGCCTTTTCTGCATTGTTAGAAAAGCGTGTAATAAAAAAAGGTGAGAAGCTTCAGTAAGCCGGACAACGCACACGAGCGATAATCAGAAGGTCTCTCCTTTGCAAATACACAACTTGCTTTTGCAAGGATAGTGCTGTATCTTATTCCTGTCTTTCAAAATATCATTAGCCCTGCAACAAAGCATCTCTTAACTCACAAAATATACACTGACTCCACACATACGTATCAGCAACCCTTTCGCAGTCACACCTTGCCGTTCGTACCAAATGTTTCCTGGCTAAACAAGCAAGCATTTATGTATAGCCATACTTTGCCGTTACCTGAATTATCATCAATTCCATGGAAAAACTTATGAGAAATGATGACAGTTACCCAAGAGTCAACTGTGTGACTATGTTTGTGTGTATGTATGTGAGCATGTGCGAGCATGTTTCACGTGTCTAACTAGTATAAACAGGATCCTGATATTTACGCAGATGTTTTCCATGAGATACAGCACCATCCTTGCAAAAGCAAGATGTGTATTTGCGAAGGAGAGACCTTCTGATTATCACTCGTGTGTGTTGTCCAGCTTACTGAAGCTTCTTCCCTTTGTTTATTACACACTTTTCTAACAATGCAGAAAAGGCCTGCTCAGCAGCTTCATTCCCCAGAGTAACAAACACGTCTCAAGTGCCTAGTCCTGCCCTGTCCCCTTACCGACTCCCTCTTTCAAGGACTTGAACATTGTATAGGCTTGGAAAGAAGCTATATCATATATGATGGTGATGGGCGTAAGTCATACACCTCAGGTTCTGTTCATTCCACATTTCATCTTATCTTTATTTTATGGCTCTATTTTATTGTCATTGAGATTACTGAATCATAAACCTAAGAGGAAAAATGTTCCATTTTAAAATATATTTTATACTATTAGGGGGTTACACTCATAGTATGAATCTTCATATCCATGTCATTTAGTTAAAATGCCTGTGTATTGTATCATACAATATTATGGTGTTTCAACCTCTCTTGCACTCACCCCACCGACAGGTGACCTCCATGAAGTCAGGGACTTTTACATTCAGTCTTACAAACTTAGTGACTAAAATAGTACCTAGCTCATAGTAGACACGCAACAATATTTCTTAATAAGAAGTCTACCAAAATTAATATTGAAAACCTCAACACATGTAACACTTGGCTGCTCCCATTTTTCTGCCCCTCATAAGTCTTCTCTTCATCTTTCTGTGATCTCTCCTAGCAGTTGTGAATATGTGTGATATTTATTTATTGCCTCTGTGATATCAAGCATAGAAAATAAGTAATTTGCCTTATTAAATTAGATGTATTGGCTTTAACTTTATACTGTTAATGACTCTAATATCTATTTCCAATCTTGATCTTTAATTTAAGCTTCAGTCCTATAGCTCTAATTGCATACAAGTCCCTACTATTTTAAGGTGATACCTGTCCTCTTCACACTAAAATTGGATCCACTTACTTAATTCCATTCTTTCTATCAACAGGATTCTCTGTCAGCCCACTGAAAATCTGAAGCTGTCTTCTACTCTTTCCTTTCCTTTATGCCCGATAGCCAACCAGTTAAAATGATCAGTCTAATCCTAGTTCAAAAAGTCTCCTAAATCCAGTCCTTCCTCTTTGTTTTCATTACTTTATTCTAGTAATAGTTATCATTTTCTTATATCTGGACAACCACATCAGCATCTTGGTTTCTCTTATTCTAGTCTCCCCTCTCTCTAAAACCTTATGCACCCCACACTTGACTACATGTTCAGTGAATATTAGGGGTCAAGTACTATCTGTTCAATGAATAAATGAAAGAATTATTTAATGGATAAATGTTGTACCATATAACATGCCTTAGATACTGAATTTATCATAGGGGATGTCTGCCCCCATACATTTCAACCTAGACTTCAAATCTGTTCATAACCTGACTCCAACTTTTGTCCACCATGTCTAAACAACCCCCACTGTCCCAGGTAGTTTACGTGCATCAGTCCAGACTCAAGTTTCTCTAGCTCTGAAGAGCACCTCTCACACTTTTCATATATGTAAAATTTGCCCTATTACCTCTGTGAATAGATGTCAAGAATGACTTGTGCTGCTCATTGGCCTCTCATCTTCTCTGAATTCTTCTAATATTCTCTACATAATAGTAATAAATTTTGACATTCTATCTTCAATGTCACTTCACAACTTCTTGCACATAAGTCTCTTTCCCTCAGAGAGATTTACATAATCTGGGAGGCCTGAGACTGTGTCTTAAGGCCTTTGCTTGACTGACTCCAATGATTTAAAGGACTGGGTATTTCTTTAATGTCTACATACTTCATTTTGCCTTTGTATACTTCCTGTGAAGAATAAAAAGGGAAACTAACTTTAAAGCAGAACAAAATCTACACATAACGGGTTCCTGAAAGGAGAGAAAAGCACATTCTACATCAATTTATTAATACGGAGTATATAACTCAAGAGGACCTTCATAAGTAGAACTCCCTAAATGTTTTCCATTTATAACCATGAAATAGAAAAAAAAAAAAAGGAAAATATCAGGATAAGAATATCTTACTTTTTTTATTGTTTCTGAAAGGCCCAGAATTGACTTGCTAATACTGCCTATCAGTAGTCAGTTAAAATGAGAAAAAGCATATACACTTGTTCCTGTTCTTATAAAAGAAATGTCTAGAAAAACATTTCATTCAAAGGTTTTCTATGTACTTAAAAGTAACAAATCTGAATGACCTGTTTTTAAAAGCACAGTAATAGTAATAGTAATGCCAAAAGAAAGACAATAAACGGAGCTAGAAATCAGATATCAAAGAAAGTACCATATAATTTTATTAAGAATGTTTGTTCCTGCAACTCAAAAGTTGAAAATACTCTTATCAGATAAGTTTCAAAGATAAGAAGCATGACTGAAGATAAGAGTTTATTTTTGACCCTCCAAGGACTTTACTTTTAGTAAAGTATTAAAAATAACAAAAGATATAACTCACATTTTTTCACCTAAGGAAATACTCTGCTGTTATGGAAATAATTTCCCAACTTTTACTTCCACTTTTTTCAGATAATTATTTCAGTATTCATTTGGCTTTGGTGCTTAATGGTAAAATAAGAGTTTTTGAGGAAAGATCTCAGGCAAAAACATTAATATATAAACAGAACCAACCCGAGGCAATTTTGAGAGATGAATCGTGTATCTTCTTTTTCCCCTTCAGTCAGCTTCCCTCTTCCTGCCAGGTGTTCTCTGTTGGTTATTATAAGTTTCTAGTCTTATCTTGTACCACTTCCCCAGAAAACCTATTTTCTAAAAAGGCCAATTCACTCAATATGTTACAGTCACTCCTCATGCACACTCAACTCCACGCGTTTATGTGAACAACTGCAGTGGCTTGGAACATTTTCCTCTTCCCATCCAGATCTCACTCATCTTTCAAGGTCCCACTCAAGCCCTACCTTTTCTGTGTAGCCCTCCCTGATCACATCAGTATCTTCTGAAACTATACAGAGCTGTAACATTCATGCAAATGCTATGTCTTCAAATGACTACCTACTCTTTTAACTCTCTCCTCCACTTTCCTGTGTAGAGTTCAGTAAGTTTTCACATCTTGTTTATTGCCCTGTATTTTGATGAGTGCTTATTTAAACATTTCTTTTCTTTTTTTTTTTTTTTTTGTTTAGTTTTGTTTTGTTTTTTTGAGATGGAGTCTCACTCTGTCGCCCAGGCTGGAGTGCAGTGGCATAATCTCAGCTCACTGGAACCTCCGCCTCCCTGGTTCAAGCAATTCTCCTGCTTCAGGCCCCTGAGTGGCTGGGATTACAGGCACGCATCAACACGCCTGGCTAGTTTTTTTGTATTTTTAGCAGAGACGAGGTTTCTCCACGTTGACCAGGCTGGTCTCAAACTCCTGACCTCAGGTGATCCGCCCACCTCGGCCTCCCAAAGTGCTGGGATTACAGGCGTGAGCCATGGCGCCTGGCCTGTTTAAACATTTCTTATCTTCCTGACAACAGTATAATCCTCAAAAGAGCAGGGATATGTCTTATATTGTGTGACTCAACCACCGAGACTAGCGCCATCACAGGCAGTCTGCTCTCCGTATCAGTGGGTTCCACGTCTGTAGATTCAACCAACCATGGATTGAAAATATTTGGAAAAAAAACATTCTACAAAGTTCCAAAAAGCAAAACTTGAATTTGCTGCATGCCAAGTACTACTTTGAATCCACACAAATGAAGTCATGTGTAGGCTTTGTAGTAGGTGTTTTCAGTAATCTAGAGGTGATTTAAAGTATACAGGAGGAGGTACATAGGTTATTTGCAAATACTACACCATTTTATACAAGGGACTTTAGTATCCTTGGATTTTGGTATCTGTGGAGGGTCCTGGAACCAATCTCCCATAGACACCTCATGAATAGTAGATATACAACCGTATATGTAATAAGAGATCATTGGGAACTCAACAGTAGTCTAGAGAGTTGGAAAATCCTGGAATCAAATCATAGCTTTGCCATTTACTAGCCGTAGTGATGTAACCTTGGTTTTGCTAATTACCCTTCACCAGCCTCATCTGCTGCATCTGTAAAATGTGGTTGTTCTCTGGTGTTGTCAGTATTGTTGATGTGGTTGTGGTGGTGTCGGCAGTCTCTTTTTACTCAATAACTGGAAGAACATCCATGTCTGTGACAAGAGACAATTTTTTATTTAAGAAATCTTTCCAGGCATGGTGGCTCACACCTGTAATCCCAGCATTTTGGGAGGCCAAGGCAGGCGGATCATCTGAAGTCAGTAGTTTGAGACCAGCCTGGCCAACATAGTGAAACCCCATCTCTACTAAACAATACAAAAATTGGGTGGGCGTGCTGGCGCATGCCTGTAATCCCAGCTACTCATGAGGCTGAGGCAGCAGAATGGCTGGAAACCAAGAGGGAGGCAATTAGCCGAGATCACATCACAGCCAGGCATGGTGGCTCATAGCACTTTGGGAGGCCAAAGTGGGCAGATCACTTGAGGACAGGAGTTCAAGACCAGCCTGGCCAACATGGCAAAACCCCATCTCTACTAAAAATACAACAATTAGCTGCACATGGTGGTGCATGCTTGTAATACCAGCTACTTAGGAGGCTGAGGCAGAAGAATCACTTGAACCTGGGAGGTGGAGGTTGCAATGAGCCAAGATTGTGCCACCGCACTCCCGTGTAGGTGACGGAGCAAGACTCCATCAAAAAAAAAAAAAAAAATCTTAACTATGTCATTAAACTCTCTTCAGAAAATTTATTGACACTTATCATTGTATTTTTCTGAAGTTTTTCTTTCGAACTCCTAAAAAATGTATGGGAAGGCAATAAACACAAAGGAAAGGAAATATTAATAATATATATGTTCACTCTTAAAACTCCAAACAAATGTTATCACAAAAGTATTTGCTGTCAAATATCACTCTGTAATCTTTGATGGGTGTTCAACCTCAGTTACGAACTATATGTCAGATGTGGGGATGATTTTATGGTTCACTGCAGCCTTGGTAGAAGTCTTTAACCCCATGACAGTTGCTTCAGTGAGAAAGTTCAAAACTACCTCAGTCATTTCAAATACGATGACATTGACTTGCTTTTTGCTATTTTGAGTCTATTCTGCAGCGTAGAGGTATACCGAAAAGGCATCTGAGCAGACATGTGGCAGTCTTCTGATGTGCTAACATTTGCATGCCTGCATGACTCTGATTCTCACATGCCAAAATAATTAAAGAAGCAGATGTAGGTTAAAAATTGTCAAGTTTTTTTTCTCTTTCTAAGTCATTGCACACAGCTTTTATGCATCATTTGTTTTCCATTATGCAAACTTTAGTATCTTGTTTACCACCGTTCAGATGGACTATTCCTATTTAGGAAAGTTTCTGAGTTTCTGTGAATTGGTCAAGGGTGAGATTTCAACATATAAGGAGCAGTGATTATTCAGTTAAAGAGGAATTTATGATCAACAATGAGTATGTGCAATAAATGCTCAGGGAAGTGAAGAGTTGAACTTGCTCGAGACCTGTCATTCATCTGAACATTCCTTGCTTATTGAGCAAATATCACATTCCAGGCACTTTACTGGGCACTGAGAGTAGATCAATTGCTTTTCTTAAGAATACTATATGTTGTCTTTCACATTTTTGATCCTTAATTAAGATGATCTAATTAACAATTCAAAGAGGAAAACATTGCCACTCCAGAAGATTGGTCTAAAAATGAAGAGAAGAGTGTAGAAATCACTCTCTCAACTATTGCCTTGTTGACTTCCTAGTCGTGGTTTTTAAAGCTTTTCAGTACAGTGCCTCCCTAGCATCACTATTTCATTATCCCCATTTTTCAGGACATTAAATATATTGTCTTATGTAAAGTCAATTAGGGCAAAGCTTCTAAGCTGTAAGTGCATGCTTGATTTAGCCCTTTTAAAACTTTCATTTCTCTATTTTGTTGCCATTCTTCCCATCCTTAGAAAGGTTCTTTCCACTATATCTCACTAAATCAAGACTGCTTTTCTCAAACTCAAGCGATAGATTCATTTCTCCCAGGAAATCCTTTTAGCATGGCTCAAGTAATGATGTCCACTCAAATAAACAACATTCCAATCAATGTCATACAATATCTAGATCATTCTAAAATATAAATCTCCTTGGTAAATATTCATTTATTATGCACCTTGCACAGAGCAGCTATATAATTAATATCTGGTGAATGCATAAAATTCCTTTTAATTTCTCACATCTTTAGATGAAGTCTTTCCAATATACCATCATTTTCTATCACTGTACATTTTAACACTCCAAACAGGAAAATAAATCAATTACAAAGTTATAAAGACCATTAGCAATATTAAGAAAAACTATGGGAAAAAATGTTGGCAAGACAGTGGAATTGAATTTTCCAGCACTCATGCCTCCCACAGAAACACTGATTTGAACAACTATCCATGCATGAAAATACCTTACAAGAGGCAAGGAAACTAAGTAAGAGATTACGGCACCTGGGTGTGGCACAGAAATGAGAAAAGGCACATTGAAGAGGGTCAGAAGGACAGTTTCACATTACCCATGTCACCTCTCCCCCGTGTCCAGGCAGCACGGGCTGGAGAGGAGATACCTTCTGCTTGGGGGAAGGAAAAGAAGGAGAGCATAGGACTTTGCCTTGAACCCCAATACCCAGGCCACTCCAGTAAAACCCAGCACTGGGCAGGTGCAGATGGACACAGACTCTGGCTCAATACCCACAGACTTAACTTCCAGGCCCACCCAGGCACCAGACTGGATCCCATAGGCCCAAGCTCCAGGTCTGTAATGTAGACACAGTCTCTGAATTGCCCCACCACTAAGCCAAACCCAGCCAACCCAGTCTCTAGACCACTCCCGGCACCAGGTTGACTCCCACAGCACCAGACTTCAGGCATGGCCCAGCACCAGGCTGGCACCCAGAGCCCACGCCATCAAACCAGCACCTGCAGGCCAGGGACACATCGGCTGAGATACAGGCCACAGATTTTCTCAGCACCAGACCAGCCCCTGTGGCCATAGGCTCCAGGCCAGTAACCATGGACTGAACCTTTGAGTCTGCACCAGCCACAAATAGGATCTTGCAACCCCAGGTTCCAGGCCAGTCTGATAGACTAAGTGTCACAGGGCTGGGCTCCACAGGCCCAGGCTTCAGGTCCACCCAAGCACCAGGCCAGTTCCTGCAGCCCTAGTCCTCCAGATGGGTCCTTGCAAGTTTGGACCACAATCCCAAAAGATACAATCCTGAATGTCATAATCCCAAATGCTGAAATATCAAAAATCCCTAACATCTAAAATTTTAAACATCAAGCCAGGTGCAGTGGCTCACTCCTGTAATCCCAGCACTTTGGGAGGCCAAGGTGGGCGGATCGCCTGATGTCATGAGTTCAAGACCAGCCTGGACAACATAGTGAAACCCCAACTCTACTAAAAGCACAAAAATTAGCCAGTTGTGGTGGCACACGCCTCTAGTCCCAGCCACTCGGGAGACTGAGGCAGGAGAATCGCTTGAACCCAGGAAGCGGAGTGAGCCGAGATCATGCCACTGCACTCCAGCCTGAGTGACAGAGCGAGACTCCGTCTCAAAAATAAATAAATAAATAAAATTTCAAACATCACAATCACAGGATAGTTGTGTCATTTTAGATGAAATATACCTTGTTTTTGCCTTTGTTTGAAAATTTAGTATGGTTTAAGGAGCTATGTATGGGTACAAGTTGACAAAGCATAGACTTGTGGACTTACTTTTAGAGTCGACTTGACTGAATTAAGGAATATCTAGAAACCTAGTAGAAAATTATTTGGGGTATGTCTGTGAGAGTGTTTCCAGAGTAGATTAGAGTGTGAGTCTGTGTGGGCTAGGTGGGGAAGATCTGCCCTCAGCTTTGATGGGCACCATCAAATCAGCAAGGGTCCCAGAGAGAACAAATACAGAAGGTGAACTGGTCTCTCTGAGAGCTGGGAAAGGCTTTTCTTCCACTTCCTTGGACATTAGAACTCCAGGCTTGCCAGCTTTTGGACTCCAGGACTTATACTAGCAGACACCTAGGTCCTGAGGTTTTCAGGCTTGGATTGAGGGTAACACCATCAGCTTCCCTGACTCTCAACGTAAAAACATTGAAATTTCCTTCAATAAATGAAGAGATATCCTTTTTTATACATCTGCATTCATGAAATATAAAATTCTTGAGATCTCAGCTCTTTGGGCAACCGCATAGGCAGTAGTAACCCATTGTGGTTTTTGATTGATCTTGTCAAAAGACTTAGATTGTTCATCATGGTATTTTAGATCACTGCAGTTATAAAGCTGGGTGCACACAATTACCAACCATAGTGATGTGTGTTCATACATTTTGCTTTTTGATCTAATTCTTTATGAACATGATTCTCTGCTCCTAACTGTTCTACTCATGCTACTGTCAGTAGTATACTTGAGTGCTTATGCTTGCAATAAGCACTTGCAATAAGTCTCTTGCAATGATATGTAAGTTATTATTTTCTATTTTATTCTGTGAAATGGCCTATGCAGTGTTCTGTCATGTTTTTATGTGTTTGTAAAGTAAATTCCCCCTGAAAATGCAAATAATATCTTTTAAAGAATGTTTTAATTTTTTTCAGAATTATATTTTTGGGATTTTGATCTTTCAGAATTTTAAACTTTGAGATTGTGTCTTTCAAGATTATCATTGGCCCACTTGTGGATAAAGGCACCAGGCACACCTAGCAACACGCAAGCCCCTGTGGCTCCAAACTCCAGGCCTGCCCAAGATTTTAGAACAGCCCAGAACTAGGTTGGCCCACAAAGTCCTACGATTTGAACCTGTCCCAGGCTGGCACCCCTGGCCTCATGCCCTGTGCCTGCAGCACCTGTGGACACAAGCTCTGGGCTTGCTTAGTGCCAGGTAGGTCCCTGCAGTCTCACCTACCAGGCTGGCCCCTATAGCCCCATGCTTCAACAAACCCAGCTGGAGTCTGGGATGCCTTGGTAGACAGACCAGTTCCCATGGACTGAGGCTCCAGTTTCCCCCCAGTAGATCCAAGACCCAGGGCCATTCCCATGGACTCAGGGGCCAGGTCCACTCCAGTGGACCCAGTACCAAGCCAATCCCAGCACCTGGCCAGTCCTTGCAGACTCAGGCTCAGAACCCAAACCACCAGAACAGCCTCTATGGACCCAGGCTTCACAAATACAGGCTGCAAGCACATCCTCTCTGTGGATCCAAGCAACAGGTGGATCCAGTGGATCCAAGCCTCAGGCTCAACCTCATGGTCCCAGGCACCAAAGCGAACTTCCAGAGAACTCCAGCAGCAAGCCCGTCCATGATCATGCCAAATAGCCTGCCCAAAATCTTTGAGTGGGCTCACTGCCAAAGGGCTTTCCCAAATAAAGTCAGTCTGCAAAGACTAGGATGCCTCTCTCTTTCTTCAAATGCACAGACATCAATGTAAGGCAACAAGAAACATGAAAGACCAAGGATATGTAATACCAGCAAAAGAACACAATAATCTCCCAGTAAATGACCCCCCAAAAATGAAGATATATGAACTGGAATTCAAAATAATAGTTTTAAGAAAGATAAGTGAACTTCAAAAAAATACAAACAATTCAATGAAATCAGGAAAACAATAAATGACCAAAATTAGAAATTTAATGGAGAAATTAAAATTATTTTAAAAAACAAATTCTAGAGCTGAAAATTATAATAAATGAAATGAGAAATGCAGTAGAGGGCATCAACAGCAGAATTGATCAAGCAGAAAATAAAATCTGTCAATTTGTAGACAGCTTATTTAAAAATACGTAGTCAGAGGAGAAAAAATAAAAAGGAATAAGAAAAATTATGGGATTTATGGGATAGTATCAAAAAAGCAAATATTTGAGTTATAGGAATTTAAGAAGGAGAGGAGAGAGGACAAGTAATAGAGAGCTCATTTTTATAAAATAAAAGTAGATAACTTTCCAAATATAAATATATAGGAGATTAAAAGTGTCCAATCAGATTCAATCCAAGCAAGGCTACATCAATACATATTATAATCAAACTGTCCAAAACCAAAGACAATGAGAATATCTTAAAAGCAGAAAGAGAAAAGAAGCAAATCATATATAAGGGAGTTTTAATAAGGCTAGCAGCAGATTTTTAAGCAAAAGCTTTGCAGGCCAAGAGCGAGTCAGATGATATATCTGAGGTGCTGAAGGGAAAAAAAAACTACTAACCGGGATTACTGTATCTAGAAAATTTATCCTTCAGAAACGAAGTAGAGACAATTACTTTCCCAAAAAACAAAAGCTTAGGGAGTTTACCACCACCAGCCCTGTCTTACAGGAAATGCTAAAAAGAGTTTTTCAAATCAAAAGAGAAAGAAATTAATTAGTAATATGAAAATGTATAAAAATATAAAACACACTGGTAAAGGTAAGCACACAGTCAAAATCAGAATATTGTAATACCATAATAGTATTGTGTAAATCACTTATATCTTTGGTATAAAGGCAAAAAGACCAAATTGTTAAAAACAATAATAGTATAATAATTTGTTAAAGGATACACAATGTGAAAAGAAATAGGTTGTGACCTGCAAAAGATAAAATGGGGAAGATAGAATAAAAATGTTGAGTTTTTTAACATGATCAAATTTAAGTGGTTATCAGCTTAAAATGGCCTATTATAAGATGTTTTATGTAAGCCCCATGGTAAACACAAAGCAAAAACCTATCATAGATACACAAAAGATAAAAAATAAGGAATCAAAGTATATAACTAGAGAAAATCACCTAATCACTAAGAAAGACAGGAAGAGAAAAAGAAAGAGAGAGAGAGAGAGAAAGAGAGAGAGGATGAAAGAAAGAAGAAAAGAAGAAAGAAAGAAAGAAAGAAAGAAAGAAAGAAAGAAAGAAAGAAAGAAAGAGAAAGAAAGAAACAAAGAAACAAAGAAAGAAAAGAAAAAAGGAAAGGAAAAGAAAAGAAAGAAAAAGGAAGGAAGAAAAAAGGAAGAAAAAGCAAGGAAGGAAGGAAGGAGAAAAGAAAAGATCACCCAAATTGAAAAGAAGTTAATTTGTTCCTGTTTGCAGACATCATGATCT
The DNA here is from genome assembly GCF_028878055.3 of Symphalangus syndactylus. Classification (NCBI taxonomy): domain Eukaryota; kingdom Metazoa; phylum Chordata; class Mammalia; order Primates; family Hylobatidae; genus Symphalangus; species Symphalangus syndactylus. Next base: position 17,275,112 of record NC_072437.2, read on the forward strand.
CATATATAGAAAACTTTAAAGACTCCACCCAAAAACTATTAGAACCAATAATTCAGTAAAGTTGCAGGATACATAATTAACATACAAAACAGTAGCATTTCTATACACTAACAATAAACTATCTGAAAAAGAAATCAAGAAAACAATTCCAGTCACAGTAGCTACCAAAAAATAAAATAAAATGATTAGAAATAAACTTAACGAAAGATGCAAAAGACTCATACACTGAAAACTATAAAACATTGAGGAAAGAAATACAGAAAGGCAAAAATAAGTGAAAAGATATCCTGTGTTCATGGATTGGAATAATTAATATTGTTAAAATGTCCATACTACCCAAAGTGATCTACAGATTCAATGTAATCCCTATCAAAATTCCAACAGCATTTGTCACACAAGTAGAGAAAACAATTCTAAAATTCATATGGAACTAGAAAAGATCCCAAATAGCCAAAGCAATCTTGAGCAAAAAGAACAACACTGGAGGTTTTACACTACCTGAATTCAAAATAAACTTCAAAGCTACAGTAATCAAAACAACATAGTACTGGCATAAAAGAGATACACAGACCAATAGAACAGAAGACAGGACTCAAGAAAAAACCATGCATTTACAGTCAATTGATTTTTAACAAGATGCCAAGAACACACAATGGAAAAAGGACAGTCTCTTCAATAAATGGCACTGAAACAACTAGATATCCACATGCAGAAGAATGAAATTAGACCCTTATCTCACACTATATGCAAAAACCAACTCAAAATGGCTTAAAGACTTAAATGTGAAGCCATTGTGGAGGAGTGTGCTGATTCCTCAAGGATCTAGAACCAGAAATGCCATTTGAGCCAGCAATCCCATTACTGGGTATATACCCAAAGGATTATAAATCATTCTACTATAAAGACACATGCACACGTATGTTCATTGCAGCACTGTTCACAATAGCAAAGACTTGGAACCAACCCAAATGCCCATCAATGATAGACTGGATAAAGAAAATGTGGCATAAATACACCATGGAATACTATGCAGCCATAAAAAAGGATGAGTTCATGTCCTTTGCAGGGACGTGGATGAAGCTGGAAACCATCATTCTTAGCAAACTAACACAGGAACAGAAAACCAAACACTGCATGTTCTCACTAATAAGTGGGAGTTGAACAATGAGAACACATGGACACAGGGAGGGGAACATGACACACTGGGGCCTGTCAGGGGTTTGGGGGCTAGGGGAGGGATAGCATTGGGAGAAATACCTAATGTAGATGACGCATTGATGGGTGCAGCAAATTACCATGGCACGTGTATATCTATGTAACAAACCTTCATGTTCTGCACATGTATCCCAGAATTTAAAATATAATTTTAAAAAAAAGAAAGGAACAATGTTATGTCCTTTGCAGGGACATGGATGCAGCTGGAGGCCATCATCCTTAGCAAACCAGGGTAGGAACAGAAAATCAAACACTGCATGTTCTCACTTATAAGTGGAAGCTAAATGATGAGAACACATGGACAGATAGAGGGGAACAACACACACTGTCAGAGGGTGGGGAAAGTAACTACTGCTACTAGTCTTAATACCTGAGTGACGAAATAATCTGTACAAAATCTTCGATGACACATGTTTACCTATGTAACACACCTGCACATGTACCCCTGAACTTAATAAAATTATTGGAAAAAGAAAAAAAGCTACCAGAACACATAAGAGAAAAGTTCCATGACATTGATCTGAGCAATGATTTTTTCTGCATATGACCTCAAAAGCAAAAGCAACTAAAGCAAAAATAGACAAATAAGATTACATGAAATTCAAAAGCTCATGCAAGCCAAGGAAACAATCAACAGAGTGAAGAGACAACCTACGGAATGGGAGAAAATATTTGCAACTCATACATCTGATAATCATTTAATATTCAAAACATACAAGGAATTCAATTCAGTAGCAAGAAAACAAATAACCCAATTAAAACATGGCTAAAGGACCTGATTAGACATTTCTCAAAAGAATAAATACAAATGGCTAGTAAGTATACAACAAAATGCTCAACAGCACTAATCATCAGGAAAATGTAAATTAAAACTATAATCAGATATCATCTCACACCTATTGGAATGGATATTATCAACTAGATGAAAGATAATTGCTGGTGAGGATATGGAGGAAAGGAAACCCTTTCGCGTTGTTGGTGGGAGTAAGTTAGTATAGTCATTATAGAAAGCAGTATGGAGGTTTCTCAAAAATATTAAAAATAGAACTACCATTGGATCTGGCAATCCCAATACTGGATGTATATCCAAAGAAAACGAAATCAGTATGTCAGAGCGATATTTGCACTCCCATGTTTATCAGAGCATTATTGGCAAATAGCCAAGATACCAAATCAACCTAAGTGTTCATCAATGGATCAATGGATAAAGAAACTATGCTAAATACATACAAAGGAATACTATTCAGCCTTAAAAAAGAAGGAAATTCTATCAAGTGAAACAAACCAGGCACAGAAAGACAGATACCACATAATCTCACATATATGTGGAATCTGAAAAGTCGAACTAATCCAAGTAGAGAGTAGAATAGTGATTAACAGGAGCTGGATACATGGGGATTTGGGGAGAGGTTGGTCAAAGGATACAAAATTCCAGTTCGAGAGGCAGAATATATTCCTAATCAATTGTACAATGTAGTGACCATAGTTAATAACAGTACTGTACCTTGAACACATGGACACAGGAAGGGGAACATCACACACCACGGACTGCTGTGGGGTGGGGGGAGGGGGGAGGGGGGAGGGGGGAAGGACTGCATTAGGAGATATGCCTAATGCTCAAAGACGAGTTAATGGGTGCAGCACACCAACATGGCACATGTATACATATGTAACAAACCTGCACATTGTACACATGTACCCTAAAACTTTAAGTATAATAATAATAAAATAAAATAATAAATAAATTTAAAAAAAAAGAAAATTGCTAAGAGAATAGATTTTAAGTGTTCTCACCATAAAAAAAGGGATAAGTATGTAAGGAAATGGATATGTTAAATAGCTCTATTGAGCCTTTCCACAATGTATGCATAATCTAAAACATCGTGTACAAGATACTACAATTTTTAGTTGTCTATTTTGAAAATAAAATAATTTGTATGAGGTTTGCAGAAATAGAAGAGTGAAGATTCAGTCATTTAACAGTATGAACCACTTTAAAGGAATCTTAGATTTTCAGAAGTGAGTCCTGAAGAATATAGACTCAGGCAACAGATGTTTAGTAAAGCCATCCTCAGTTTTCTAAGAAAAAAAAAATCATACACATACAAACAAAAACCAATGGTCAAGTCCTGAAAGGGTATCTTTTGCTTAGGAATTTCCGTAATTGATAGATCCAGGAGATCTCACAGAGGAAAAACAGATTTCCAAATGAGTCATTCCATGGAAATGGTTCAGTGGAATGGCTACATTCCTGAGCTTGGCTTCCCAGAGGTCTCCTTGGCCAGAAACGGTGGGGCCCAGCAGAAACTTCTCAAATCATGCCAAAATCCTGGGACTGACCTGGAATGGAACCATAGAGAAGCTGGAACAGAAGCTGTTTGTTCATTTGCCAACATTTACCTCAGCATGAAACTGCCAAATAAAAAATGCCAACAAATTTTTAAGAGAATTACCCTTAGCTGCACAACAATAAGAAAAGGACTGAGTAAAAATAAGATGTATGTATTTACAATGCCCTTTCCCGAGCTCAGTACACAGAATCTTGCCTGACGTTTGACAGCAGGAAGTATCCTTTCATCAATTTTGTGTTATAATCAACCTTATGAATTAAGAATAAAACCTTAAATCAGATCACAATAAGCAGTTGAGGCTATTTCCCACCTAGGCACACCAATGCTGAAAAACATAAACGTTTAAAAAAAAGAACACCAATTTGTAGGACCTAAATCCAGAAAAAATAAGGATAAATATACATCTTACTTATCAAGCTTTATGTGCTTTTCAACTGAAGGTCTTGTTAAAGGAACAGTCAAGTATAATTACTTGGTTATTGGACCAAAAAATAAAGTATAATTTTCTACATATATGTGTCTCAGAAAGAGGCCACTTGGGATAGTGGCCCAAAATTGGGTATATAGGAGATTTCAGTAGAGATGCTTTCATTATTGCATTGCAATAAAGATTTACAAGTTAATCAAATGCCATGAAATATTTCTTAGATAATCTATGCAGCCAACACTGCATTGACGAGTAGGTGTTTAAATTTACAGCCTCGAAGCAGTGGAAGTTTGCTGACAGGTACAGCACAGAACATCTTAGTAGGAAAACACCCTTGAAAGCAATTCTTTATTATGTTCTCAACATCTTCTTTCCCACCTGTGCCTGTAGCCCCGGGAGCTGCCAGCCCTTCAATAATGACACACAATCTATTAGCTTAAAACGCTGAGGCAGTTGGACAGGAGCTATCTTTAGACTAAAGTACATTATCTGTCTGCTGTGCACCTCTTAACTCATGCCTTTTATACCCTGCAGCCCCCTTTTAAACATGTTTGCCTAGGTATGCAATGGGAGTGAGTGAACAGGCTTGATTTGGGAATTCTCCCAAATAGCTTCATTGGTGATCTTAACCAGTACTATCCAACTCAACTCCTAAATGTGAGTAGACTACAAAGAAGGCAGTATGTCCCCGGTAGTCTCATTACATTGTTATTTAAGCACATTCCGTTCTTTTTCATATTTTGTTTTTATCTTTTACTGTTATTAAACTTAATAATGTAATACCATATCTGATATTTTAAATTCTATATATACACCAAAAAAGGGGAAAGTTGAAGGAGGAGGTCAGACACATAAAATTGTGATAGCTCCAGTCAGAGCCAAATTCCTAAAGGGTTAGCCCATTAAACAGCCAAGCAAAATAAGACACAATCGGTGCTAACTTCATTTTCAAAAGTTCCCACGTGTAGGTTTTATAAGTGCCTAGAGGGATGAGTTAGCCTCAATTGTGTCTTGTTTAATTTGGCCGCATAAAGGGCTAACCCTTTTCTAACTTGGCTCTAGTTGTAGATATCACACCTCTAACGTCTGAACTTGATTCTTAACTTGGCTTTTTCAGTGCACATTAAACGTTTCTGATTTGGTATCACTCTAAAAGAATTTGTAAGTGGTTTCTTTGCACTATGTCTGGACGGATTGGGGTCAGGTGTGATTGGTGGGTTTCCACTGTTAAATTATTCCACGATCCCTCACCCCCACCTAATGGCTACACACTCTGAGTTCATCTTCCGAGTGGGAGGCCAAAATATCCTGAGATCAGGTACTGGGGAACTTAGATATACACATTGCAATTGCAACAAAACAAAATTGATATCTTACTTTGTTGAATAAATGTGTTGTCTTTGCCAAGAGCTTCTGATTGACAATTCTAACTTGAGAAAAAAATAAAGAGAAATTGTCTAATCTAGTAGATAGAATGCAGAAATTAAGTCCTTATTTCTATTTCTCCATTTGTTCAATAGATAGACTATAATTTATTACAGGATTCCCTAGTTTATGATTTAGCATGAAGAAATACAATTGGAATAAACCTCTAAACTCCCTCATAGAAATTAACTGCATTCGTTGCCCCCAATGCACACACACAAAAAAAGAATTTAATACTACCTGTAGAGATTCATAAAACACAAGATAACCTAATTATAAGAAGAAAACTTGTATAAAGATTCATAAAACGGAGTAAGCAATGAGTAGATGAACTACAAGTCTTAGAGTCAGAAAACTGCATCTGTACACTGAGTTACGAGTTTTATAACCAGTGGTAAGTCATTTGACCTCACTGAGCCTCCATTTTCTTGTGTATAAATAAAAATTATAATAATTTCTACCTCACTGAGAGAATCACATGAGACTACAAACATGAAAGTGCCCTGTAGAGTATAAATTCCAATAACATATTTCACAAATACTATAAAAGAATTCAAGAATGATTAAGTGTTGAATTACAGTGGGACTATAACTGCGAGAGTTCAGAGAAAGGATAGTCCTATGAGTTGGAGATTAGAAAGTGTGCTTTGGAACAGGTGCGATTTGAGGTGGACCTTAAAGGATCTGTTCAATTTGAGCAATACAAGGAAAGAAGAAAGTCTTCTAAATAAGACAGATAGAAAAAGAATCAGGAGAGGGAGAAGGCTGGTGAGCAGCAGAAACAGACGCATACAGAGAAAAATCACTGCATATAGAGGAGAGGTGTTAGCCATGAGAAAACAAGAGATAACAGTGCACACCAAGGAGTAACAGAAAAGGGACGGGAGTGACTGAAGGAGCCCTGTATGGACTGAACATTTATGTCCCCCCAGTAAGCTGAATCCTTAGTAACCAATTCATAAGCTGAATCCTTACTACTCAATATGATGGTATTTAAAGATGGAGTCTTAGGGAGATAATTAGGGTTAGATAAAGTCATGAGGGTGGGGCTCTGGTCTAATGGGATTAGTACCATTTTAATAAGAGACACCAGCGAGAGTGCACTTTCCGTCTCTCTCTCTCTCTCATTATGGGCACACAGAAAAGAGGTCATGTGAGCACACAGCAAGATGGTGGCCACCTACAATCCAGAAGAAAAGGCCTCAGAATGAAAACAACTCTGCCAGCACCTTGATCTTGTACTTAGCCTCCAGAATTGTAAGAAATAAATTTCCATTGTTTAAGCCATCCAGTCTATGGGATTTTGTTATGGCAGCTGGAGCTAAGACAAGTCCCAGGTATGGAAAGCCTCAAAAGTCAGACAGAGGGATTGGGCTAATGTGTGGACTATAGGCTCCTGGACAGGGTGACAAAAGGAAAGGGGTATCTTTGGAATAGTATTGCGGTAATGGTGCACGGCGTGAAATGAAAAGAAATGAGGCTGAAGCCAGGAAGCTGTTTCTAAAATCCATACATTGTGTGATGAAGTAATGATTGGAAACAGCAAAGCGACTGGAGAGGGGAGGGTGAACCTAATGGACATTTCTAAGACACGACGGTATCCAGTGATTGCGGGAGAAAAAGAGGAAAAAGTCATCCTGACTGTTAATTAGGCTCTGGTCTTATTTGCCTATTTTTAAAAAATGGATGAAGGGCTTGGGGTGAGCAGGTTGAATTGCTCAAAACAAGAAACTCAAAAATTATTATTATAATCATCGTCCTCATTATTAATATAAAGTGCTAAGTCATTACTCATGGGTTGGCAAATCAAAGGCTGGGAAATGAGAAGAACTATGTTCAGTTTTTGGCTTAATTCCAAGTCATATCTGTAACTTCAAATTTTCCAAGGAAGCTGCTTCCACATCTAGCAAAATAGGAATAAGTAGCCAAACACGTTCTCATTTCTCTCATAAGTTTATTTGTGAGTTAGTGAAGCAGCATTTGCGAATAGTTGGAGCCCTGCAAATATATTGCCTTCCAAGTATAAAAATGACTATGTCCAAATAACTGTTATTAATAATTATTCATGGCCAGTGGAACAACTAACCTTCAAAAAAATGTTTTTTTATGAGGAGCATCAGAAATTAGGACTCAGCATTTCATTACGGGGCATACATTAGTTATTCAAAGAATACATTGAAAATGTAGATATTTCAATCGCCAGATTTTTCCTGCTTAATTAAATGTAAATCATCTTAGTAGATGATTTTATGATGTCTTAGTAGATTTTATGATGTCTTAGTAGACATTATCTCAATATCTAAAGGAACTTTTCCCTTCTAGAGTCTGTTTATATATATCAGAGATAAAAATACACAAGAGATGTGAGCAGAAACATATATTCATCAGATCACAGAAACTATTTTAGACAGTTCTTTGTTACTAAAAATGGTTTGATGAACTATTTGTGAGTCTGTGTGTGTGTGTGTGTGTGTTCGTGTGTTGTGTATAAATCTACTTTAGAACATTAGAACTAAAAATAACTTTAAAGATCTGGTGTAATTCTCTTATTTGACAGATTCAACCACTGCAACCCAAGCTTATATACTCACATTTCACCAAAGAAAAGAACTGAGGTAGAGAGTTAAAGTAATTTAGCAAGGTCATCAATGGGGCAAGTGGCAGAGCTCAGACTTACATGTGTGGCTGAAATTCCAAACCTGTCCTTTTTAATGCCAAAGCCCATGATCTTTACATCATGTCATGCTGCCTGCCTGTCCTCTGCCCAAACGCAATATTAGGAACACAGAGCCATTTTAGGAGAGCTGGGTGAGGCCACCCTGGGCCTCAAAATACCTAACATGCTTAAGGATAATCCACTCTCCAAGAGGACCTGTTGATTTCGGGAAGAGCCAAACTCATCCCTAACCACATCTTCCCAGATCAGATTTTTCATGCAGTTACTGATTTGAGCTCAGAACCAAATCTGAATAGTGCCGCAATAAACGTACGTGTGCATGTGTCTTTATAGCAGCATGATTTATAGTCCTTTGGGTATATACCCAGTAATGGGATGGCTGGGTCCAATGGTATTTCTATTTCTAGATCCCTGAGGAATCACCACACTGACCTCCACAATGGTTGAACTAGTTTACAGTCCTACCAACAGTGTAAATGTCCAACAATGATAGACTGGATTAAGAAAATGTGGCTCATATACACCATGGAATACTATGCAGCCATAAAAAATGATGAGTTCATGTCCTTTGTAGGGACATGGATGAAACTGGAAACCATCATTCTCAGTAAACTATTGCAAGGACAAAAAAACCAAACACCACATGTTCTCACTCATAGGTGGGAATTGAACAATGAGAACTCATGGACACAGAAGGGGAACATCACACTCCGGGGACTGTTGTGGGGTGGGGGGAGGGGGGAGGGACAGCATTAGGAGATATACTTAATGCTAAATGATGAGTTAATGGGTGCAGCACACCAACATGGCGCATGGATACATATGTAACAAACCTGCACATTGTGCACATGTACCCTGAAACTTAAAGTATTATAATAATAATAACAACAATAATAATAAAAACAAATCTGAAACTGAAGTCCAGAGACAATGCATCACCCCTGTTTCTTTCCACCTGTCCTTCCTACCTGGCTTTCCTCAGAAGGTGAGATTGGGAGATAGGGAAGGCTTGCCTTCTGGGCCCTCTGACCTCTGCTACTTCCCCTCCTAAGTTACCGAGAACTCTTCCCGCAGCCATTGGTTCAGCTGGACCCCTGTAGAGTCCCATGCATGCAGCCGCCCACTTCACCCAAATCCAGAGCCTGGGTTTCTGACATCACGCTTCTTGAGTTTCAGGTGTGATGATCTAATTGTTGCAAAGACAAAATTTGCCAAAGTTTGCTTCTCTTAACTCACAAATAAAACACTTTTCATATTCAAGTAAGTTTTGGAAACTGTTGACTATATTCTTTTCTTGGAAATTCACTCTGCACATAATAAAGCCTTTGGGAAATTTCTAGTTAAAAGAAGAAGAAAGAGATGGAGAAGAAGAAAGACAAGGAAAGGAAGAAAGAGCTACAGGGAGGGAGACGAAAAGGAAGAGGAGGAGGATGGGGGAAAGGAAGAGAAAGAGGAGGAAGAGGAAAAAAGAGAAGAGGAGGAGGAAGAGGAAAAAAGAGAAGAGGAGGAGGAGAGGTAGGGCAAGAATCCTTTGTTTCTATTTAACCCAGGGTTTGCCAAGCTTGTCTGGTCACAGGCCCCCTTTGTTTACTTAATATGTCTCAGAAATAATATTCTGTAAAATGCATTTTAGAAAAATTTGCATTAAGGTCTTTATGCCTGTAATTGGATTCATGTGCTGCTCGTCCTTGCTAATGTACTTGTAATTTAACTTGAACTTCCTAGAAATATACCTTAACCCAAGGCAACAATCCCTGGGGGGAGAATCATATATAAATGGCAGTCCCTTGAAGGAGGTGAATGGCAGAGTTTTTCCTGCCCCACGAAATGTCATAAGGAAATGCAGTCCACCTGGCACAGATGCCGCCAGCCCCTCCATGCCTGCTCCTACTGTGAACACCTACTGGGGACCCAGGAATCTCCATGGCAGGGCTTTTTTCAAAATCACATTTTTATACATAAAAGCATACGGATATAAAATCCCCGAGGAGAAAATTGAAATGATACGGTTTTATCACACATTTTTTTTCTGCAGCATTTATTGAAAAAGGCATTATCACATGGAATCCCTTTGAATTGCATTTTGACTTTGTAATTTTATTTATTCATGGTTTTCTGATGTCAAGGCGTTGTGGGAGCTTAAAATTCTATTTTAGACCCACTTAATTGTGTTTGAAAAGATCTATGAAAACAGTTCCTGCCGTGTGACTTGTCAGTGTTATCTGTGCTCTGGGAAATGGCTCCAGCAGCTTCCTGCAGGGGTCCTGCAAACAGGCTGCGTTTTTTCTCACCATCTCCTCTCCACAACTAGTTCAAACCAAGCCTCATAAACCCGACTGACACACCTCACAAAGACCCATCTCCCTTCATCTACACTCAGCTCCCCCTGTTGAAACGATATCGCTCCAAAGGTTAATGATATTGCTCCAACGGTTAATCAATGCTGGATTAACCAGAGCCTCCCTTAGCCTATACTTTTGCTCCTCCTTCTCCTAAATTTGTCATCCTCCTCGTTAGCTTCTCCAATTCTCCCTCTCCTATTGCGCCTACTACTGCAGCATCAGCAGATGAGCCAGAAAACAAATAGAGGCAAATTCCTTCTAAGGCAGCCTCATTTGCAATGGCAATGGGAGGGAAAATGGACAATGGCCCATTGTGCCTTCCACAAGCTCAGAATTGTGTCTATTTGCTTCCTTCTCAGTCATCTAACACTCCTTCATTTGTCGAAAAGAAAAATGGAGGGCCTGCTTTGCTTATAACAAGGTACGATGGTTAACTTTATGTGTCAGCATGACTAGGCTAAGGGATGCCGAGGCAGCTGGTAAAACATGATGTCTGGGTGTGTCTGTGAGGGTGTTTCCGGAAGAGATTAGCATTTGAATCAGTAGACTAAGGAAGATCCACTCTCACCCATGTGGGTTGGCACCATCCAATCCATTGAGGGCCTGAACAGATGAAAAATGTGGAAAAGGGTCAAATTCACTCTCTGAGCTGGGACATCGATGATCTCCTTCCCTCAGACATCAGCACTCCCGGTTCCCGGGCCTTGGGACTCAGACTGGGACTTCCACCATCAGGCCCCCTGGTTCTCAGATCTTCACACTCAGACTTAGGCTAAATTACACCACCAGCTTTTCTGGTTCTCCACCTGGCAGGTGGCAGATGGTGGGACTTCCTGGTCTCCATAATCATGGGAGCCAATTCTCACAATATATTTCTTCATATGTATGTGTATATATATATATATATATCTCCTATTGACTCTGTTCCTCTGAAGAATTCACATTACTACACAAGGAGATATGAAGAATCACAATCTGTAGTTATTTCTCACCCAGACTTTCAATGTAGTTGGGTACAAAACCTTATCACAAAAAAAAAACATTTATAATGACACAGTGGCAAAACAACAGTGCATGTGGCATATTGCTTGGATTTTATAGAATGCATTCACTTTTCTAAAAAGCATTCTTTAACTCCTACTATGTGCCAGGTAATATGCTTGGGGTTGGCGGTGAATGAATGAAAGAAGATCCCTTGCTGTCAGGGAGCCCACTTAATGTCTAGCAACGAAGAAGGAAAAATTAATAAGCCTGTACAGGATAGTGAGACGAATGCTTTAAAAGGAGTATTTCAAAAATGCTGTAGAAAAACAGAAATTCCAGCCATGTGGGGGTCTAGAAAAGCTTCCCCAGGAAAACATCCTGAAGTGAATTTTGAAGTGGAGAAAAAGTCTGACATGGTTGTAGAAGGGATAAGAGCATTTAAGTGAGGAAGAGCAGGAAAAATGTTAAAAGGTTCATAAGTGAGAGAGAACATGCCAAGTTTGGAGAATTGGGGCTAATTTGCCATGGACGGGGTATTTGTTGCACATAAAGGTGTCAGGAAACAATGATAGGAGAGGAGGTGCCAGTCCAGCCGTGGAGGGTCTAATACGTCCTACCAAGAAATATGGACTTTATCCTTAGGTAAAGCAGAATCGTCATCGCATTTTGGACAAAGAAATCATCTACTGTAATTTGAATATTACAAAAATCACTGAGGCAGAAATACAGGATGAATTTAGGCAAGAACTAGTCCAGGAGTGGAGAGAATCTGAACCAAGACCGAAATGGTGAGAAATCGACGGTGATTTCCAAATGTCTGGCTTCAGAGAGTGAGGCAGTGAGGATTCCATTTACTAAAATATGTTTGAGGGGGACTGAATTTACTGGTTGAGTTTGAGCTGAACAGATTCAGGTTTTCTATGGGATATTCAAGTGGAGGTGTCCATTAGATATGAGTATAGGCTAGCGATAAACGTGAGTACTTTCTGTATGTACTGTGGCAGAGGAAGCCATGGAAACACTAAGTTTGTCAAATGCTATGAGGTCATCCAAAGGAAATCCCACAGAGGGAGGGGAGCAGAAAGATGCTAGATCTCTAGGCAACTCCAACACCCACTGGGCAGATAGAAGAGGAAATACAGCAGCAATTGAGAAGCTGTCCAGAAAAAAAACCAGAGAATCCAGGTAAAAATGGTGTCATGGAAGTGACTCCTCCCATTGTGAGCCTAACGAAAAGGGGAGGATTCTTCCCTCTGTGTAGGAACTGAGGCCTTCGATTTTTGCAGGCCTTGCTGAGGGACAAGGGCATAACATCAGAGATCCAGCGCTACCTTTTTTATGTCCTGACTGTTGATATATTCTTTGCTCTGCTTTTTTTGCTGGTTTGGTAGCAAACCGATGTGAAAGCAATCTGATTCATCTCCCTAATCTATCTTCAAACTGAGGAAGACTTCAGTGATCTTTCCGGCCTACTTAATTACTACCTCTTGTTTACCAATAAGGAAGAGGAGGCTCAGAGAGGCTGAGACATGCCCTCTCACACAGGTAATAAGAATTAGCACCAGTATTAAACTCTCACCTGGCTTCAAATTGAATCATTTTCCACTATATTCTACTTGTTCTAATAACATTCCTCATTTGTACCCTTTTTTAAAAATCTTTTCAAATTCTTTCTTCCAAATTGATCCAAATTAAAACTGGAGACTGTTTTTGAAATTTGACCTTGCAGCCCTCACATAAATGGGAACCTCATTGCACATTCTGGAAAGCAGCCTATGAAAAATACAGACCAGCAAAGATTTTTAGTTATTCTTGCTGTGTAAATGCTGTGTTTCTGTCCTATTTTCCCTTCTTCTATTTGAAAAAGACCAAAAAAACAAAAAAAATAGATAAATGAGTGAATAAATGAAAACTTCAAATTTCAATCAGGCCTTAGAATAGCATTGATCAATATCAGTCACATTTTATTTGAAAGTAACCCAAGGGAGAAAAATAAATCCAGATCATCATATATAAATATTCTACAAATAATATGCAAATAGAATTTTTATGACCATATCATGTATCCAGGAAAAAGACCCATGAAAACCATAAAAGACAATTAGTCTCAACCTCAGTGTCATATTTTGTGAGTCAGACCACTATGTAATCTTGAGTAAAATATACTGTGAGAATGGGGTGCTGTGTAAGATGGGGTCAGATTAAAGAGGCTATTTTTGTTTAATCTAGGAGAATATTTTTTAAAGCATCAGAATGTATCCCCAGCGATTGAAATTATTATGCTGCAAAAAGGAAAGAAATTGGGTCAAAACTCATTATCAAGTGGCATTTCCACAAGCAGCAGGGGAATATGCTGTTTCCGATCAGACATTACACCCAGAGTCTGGGTAGGTTTCTTTCCTGAACCTGAGCCTAAAAAACTACTTCATTTCCTCACCTTTTCCAGCATTTATAAGTATCCAAGTTTCAACAGTGGTCATGAGTAGTAGACAAACTACTCCAATTCCCTGTGCTGTAAAACTTATTTTAAAAAGCAACTTGTAAATTCAGCAGCTTGCTTCAGTTTCTTCCGTCAACCCATAATGGCCAACTATCTCCATCCTTAGGAACAGACAGAGAAAAACTATTACAGCCAAAAATTACTTTCTTTTTTTTAACTAGAATAAATTATTTTTGGCACAATTTTGCATCCATTTCTTCCCCTCTGGAGGACAGTTTTGGAATTTAGGGCTCTAGACTTGAATTATCAACTTTGGATTTTGCTTTAGGGCCATGATTCTAAGTGACTGAGAGCATTAATTGTGGTGTTCTTTGTTCCACTGGCATCTTTATTCAGAAAGCTCCAAGCAATCCTGTTTGGTGTTTTGTCTCTTGAATTCTCACAGAAGCCCTAGAAAGTAGAACTAGCACTATGATTAATCTACTTTTTAAAATATGAAAATGTTTCTATCGTGTGCATAATTCTATGCAGTGAAGTAAGATGCCTGCCTATTTATTTATAATTTTGTTATCCAATGAGAGTCATAGTTTATTTCTGATATTCAGGCTCTATTAAGGCAGATACTTTGTATTGTTTACTGGATGAATGAATGGATAGATAAATAAATGAATACATAGTTATATACCATAATCTTAGTATATCTTATTCTCCCATTTACTTCTGACAAAGGTAGGTGAATGAAAAATGGATGACGGATGCACAGATGAATAGATGGATAGAGAAGTAAGTGGATAGAGGATATTTGAACGGAAAGAAAGATAGGTGGGTGGGTGGTGGATGAATAAAGGAATAGATGCATAGATAGCTCAGTGTATGGACAAATGGATGAATGGCACTGGTAATTCTGACCAAAGATGTCATTTTAAGCCATGGGTGAGTCCACAAGAATCTCAAGTGACATCCACTAGGAGTTCAAGCAAATAGAAAATCCACAGAGATAAAAGGAAGAACTAGGAAGAACTAAGTTGGATTAGAAATGAGTAGCGTTTGCTGGGGGAAAAAAAAAAGCTTCAGGCAAATAAAACATACTTGGGTCACCAAGTTTGGGATTAAATCCAATACAGGGTTCCATATTGCTCTAGTTCTACAAAGACTCCCGCAGAGTTTGCTGCAGGACAATGAAGAGGAAACCAAGAGACAAGCCAAGGGCATTGGCTCCAACCATCCTTCCATCCCCCAGGGCATTGGCTCCAACCATCCTTCCATCCCCCAGGGCATTGGCTCCAACCATCCTTCCATCCCCCAGTTGAACTAGAACAGCTCCACTGGTATCACTTTTACATATTGTGGCTCCTTATAAGATTTTACTTAAAAGGACATTCCCACTTTGACAAAAGGTAAACTAAAATGATGAATAAATGAATGAATGAAAACCAGCAAATTTTAGTGAGGCCATAGAATAACATTGAACAATAGTATTGGTCACCTTTTAACTTCAAAGTAACCTGAAAAAAAAATCAACCCAGGTGAACATATACAAATGCTCTACACAAAATATGCAAACGGAATTACCATACCATTGCCAGGTAACATATTCATAAAATGGAAATAATTGTTAAAGCATCCTCTAAACTAGGAGGAATGATGTCCTGCTTAACTTACAGGATTATCCTAAGGCAAACGATCTACTGTAAGAGAAAAAGGCTTTGAAACTCACAAAGAGCTTCATAAGTATATGGCATTATCAAAATTACAAGAAATAAAAAAATTTTGAGATTTAAGAAAAAGCTAATTTGTCTTAATTATGTATTTTCTTTTGCCTTTTTTTCTTTCTCATTCATCCACCCAGCCCTAGGTCTTTCCAGACTCCATTTTTTACAAAATCATTATCTTGGTATATTTTACCCTTCCTTCTTTTCATCCCTTTTACTTCTCAGAGAGATAGATATAATAATAAATATAAAACTAATAAATATAAAAACATGATTAGAAGAATTTGGCTGCAAGTATGAGGGTCGGGGAAGACAAAACAGCATCAAAAAGGATTTTGATTTTGATTTCCAAGGCCAATCTGTTGGGCAGAGCAAGGTGAGGGGAGTCCCTGAAACTATCTTTTATGTCTCAACTACCTGGGTCATCTCGAGGTTCTTAAGACCCTTGGGAATAAGCTACTGGATCTTTTCCATAGAAGGTGCACCTTCAGTCAGAGTTGAACCAGGATTCCAACAGCCTCAGCCTGCGCAACAGCAACTTAAGCCCTCTGGGCAACTAAGAACCAATTATTTTCTAAAGTATATTTCAGAGCAGCAATTTTGAGATGTGTTTTCAATATTGCAATACTATCTTGGTTACCTATTGCTATGTAACAAATCACCCCAATACCTACTATCTCCAAACAACAGTTATCATTTACTACGTCTCACAATTCAGCGGTCAGACCAGGAATCTTCTGATGGTCTCTTTGGAGTCTTTCATGAGATTGTAATCAAATGTGCCTGGGCCTGGAGTCATCTGGAAGCTCAATTGGGAAGTTGAGAGACAGCCCCACTCTCGTCCCTCATAGGCTCAGTGCTGACCACAGGGTTCTTTCAGGAAGATAGCCAGCCTTCTTACATAGTGGCTCAGGGGTCCCAAAAAGTGACTATTTCAAGAGGAAGGATGCAGAAGCTGTGAGTTTCTTAAAAGCTAGGAACAGAGCTGGCAAGGGGTCACTCCTGTTGCATTCCATGGGTAACATGAGCCACAGACCAGCCCAGATGTCACGTGGGAGGAGACTACACAAAGATTTGAACACCCTAAGACATAGCTCATTAGGGGCCACCTTTGGAGACATCATACAGCATTATTGTGAAAAGTGCTTCCATTAATCAAAAACATTAAGAGAGATGGGGATTTTTAATATCACATAATAATCCTCATAATAATAGGGATCAGAATTATCTGTCTAGAGGGTATGGTTCCATTGACATGCCTTAGGTACCTACCATATACATAGTGGCTATGGCCACAGAAGATTAGGTTTTAGGTGCATCTCTGTATATAGATTATAACAGTATACAGTGTGACTACAAAGATGTAGTCTCGAGCTGGTGTACCAACCTCGGAATGTAACTGGTTGCTAAAAAGTGAAAATGAAAACCATGTGTGTGTGTGATCTAATGCCATTAATGGACATATAAATTAATTCCCTTCTTTCATTTGATTCCAGGCATTTTACTTACCTTAGATCATCTGAGTTTCTCAATAATTCCTGTGCCACCATGTAAGAAGTTCCATGTGTTTGTGACTCCCGGACAACTATAGTGATATGCCCCATCCTTGATTATCTTATTATTTTCATTTAAGCTAGCCCAATCCAAAATTGGTAAAGGATGCAAAGTGCTCTAAATAGTTTTCTTATCCAAAAGAATATAAAGAAAGAGAACAAAATTAAGGAAGTTCATTTGATAAGAAAAACTGATAAAATTATAACTATGGAGCATCATATAATAAGAGCTGAAACATCTTCTAACATAAATAACTTCAGAGAGTCGCCACAGACTCAGGCTCCTGCCCTCCATCCGCAGCTCTGACCTACTGTTATCCTGCTTTCTTGGTTGTGATACTGTAATCATACATTAAAGCCTGTGACAAGCCACTGAATTCTTAATATATCTCAGAAGTTGAGAAAAACTAGTTATTATTGAAGACTCCATCATTAACAACAACATCCTTAACATCCTTAACAACCACAATGAATGAGACAATGAATGAGGAAAGTCATAATCTGGGTAAAATACCCCGTACTATTTATACCACGTGTTGTTTGTTACAACTCCCTCTCCCCCTGTTCTGTTTTAACCTGTAAGTCCCATTATCAATTAAACCACTTAGTGGATAACTTAGCATATTGTGACTTGCTATAACTTAGTGTTTTTGTAAAGCCATTTACTGTCCTTTGTTCTTCTATGACATTGCTGATGGCATTTCATCAAAATAGTGCTTCTAGCAAACCCAAAAAGTATAGCCAAATCACTTTTTAAGAATGTCATATTTAAGATTATAATTTTTGAAACGACAGAATTTGTTACTTAAAGAGAAGAAAGAAAAGAAAAGGTATATTTTCTTTCTTTACTGCTGTTTTGGGGTGACATCTACAAGAACCACTTTAAAATGACTGCTGCGGAGTCATGTGGTCCATCCTTCATTTCTTCCACAATCACTTGAGTGCTTGCTCTGTGTGAGACACCATGACAGATGTCTCCTTGGCTCCTGCTTTCAAATATTTTATAACCTACTCAGGAGACAGACAGACAGGCAGTAAAATATATCATGGTTGGTACCACGGTGAGATTAACAAGTGTAATGGAGGCATAAAAGAAGATCCCTCAGTCCGCTCCAGGAGGTTAAAATGCAATTAATAGACGTCATGCTTGAAATAACATTGAAGGATGAGTAGTTTTCTATTCTCATTAGCAGGGAAAAAGCACGTTGAAGAGAATGGTATGTGCAAATGGACAAAAGTGCAGATATGGAGAAATGTTCGTGTGTTTAGGGACTACAAGGACCTAAGTGCTGAAGGAGAGAAAAGTGCAAGTGGCCAAAGATAAAGAGAGACACAGGGGCAGGGCCAGATGATGAAGATCCTTGTTTTCCTTGCAGAGGAATTTGGACTTGATTCTGTAGGCTAAGGAATTGCAAGCCGAGGTGCATTGTTACCATATTTGCTTGTGAGGCACTGAGAGACGAGCCTAACAAAAACTGCCCCTAAATCATCAGAGCGTGCAGACATAGTTTTTCTCCACAGAGACGCCTGTTAACCATAATTTCAATAGCCATATTGTCAGCACAGTCACCTTAACTAAAAACACTGGGCCAAACAACCTGAGGAAAAATCTATCCCAATATTACTCTAGTATTATTAGCACTGGACATCTGTAGGGTATACAAAAGAATAAAGGAAATATTTTCGTTTGAACAATTATGAAATAATCGAAGTTTCTGGGACACGCATTGCATATAGATGTGGCTTCTCTTTCTAGTGTGCCAGTTTTGCTAAAAATTGGGTAACAAAAATAAGCATGTAGATATTTTTCAAAATGGATGAGGTATTTTAAGATTTTTTTTATTTATTTATTTTTTTTATTTATTTTTTTTTTTTTTTAGGCAGAGTCTCGCTCTGTCACCCAGGCTGGAGTGCAGTGGAGTGATGTGGGCTCACTGCAAGCTCCGCCTACCGGGTTCACGTCATTCTCCTGCCTCAGCCTCCCGAGTAGCTGGGACTACAGGCACCCGCCACCACGCCCGGCTAATTTTTTGTCTTTTTAGGAGAGACAGATTCTTTTAAAAATGTGACTTCTCAACATGGCATTTTAACCTACTATTCAAACTTTTCTTCCAAATACTCACCCTTCTCCCACTGGAAACAAAGTCATTCTTCTGTACAGTTATGAGTACGCCAATGGAAAGGTCTGACAATCAGTACCCCATAAATTATGTGTGGAGAAGGATAATCCCCTTAGGGGGAAACATGGTCCAGGGGCACATACATATTTTGTAATTTGCTATAATTCAACGTCAGACCGTATATAAGTTAACACCAAACGTTTAAATGCAGAAATGGTAGCACACTGGATTTCCTCCTCTACTGCATAGCCTCTTTCAACAGCCCTGTGTATTTCACAAGGTTATTTTAAGGATTAAATGAGGAAATGAAAGTACTTTGTAAACTGTAAAGTGCTAACCTGATGTAATGTTTCATTAACGAATGAATTTACAAATGACTAGGACAAGGTGCCTTTTGAACGACTGTTTTTGTTCTTCCATTAATTAGAAAAGGTCTAGCGTGGTCTACCAAGCAAAAGCAAGGGCTGTGGCTTTCCCTGATGTCATGGCACAGATGTACACAATTCCAATAGTCTACATCAGACAGTAGCAATCAGGCTGCGTGTACAGACCCATCTGGTTCTCATATCGTCTGAACGAGGTGCTGAAGTGGAGGATTTTTACTTCACTGAATCTGAACAAATCCTCTTGAGCTTTCGCCAAATGATTAAAGATGGTGCAAATTGTCCTCAGCCTGGTCCCCATTCTTTGATGTCCTCTGTCAGCAAACCATAAGGCATCACCTAAGACAAAAGCTCACGTGGGGCATGTCGGAACAGTAAACCCAGAGTTCGCGAGTGATTTTTCTCAATTGCCACTGGTCCATTCAACTGAGTTTTACGTGAGACATTCGGAGGTGAACCAAACATAAACCAGACCTACCCAGTTTGTAATGTTCTCAGCTGTGTGTTTGTGGGAAATATATTTCTTGGAGGCTTGCCACTTCTTTGTTGAATGCCATGGCTGGAGTTTCTGCTTAATAGTGGTGGTGGGAAGGGGGGTGCTGGTGACAGAAATGCTAAGGCCAAACACAGAAGCCTAGCTAAGAAAAACAAACTTTCCCTCAAGGAGACGCAAAATTAGCTCCATGTGTTAAAAGAGGAAAGTTATTAGATTATTTAGCTGGGCATCTTATGTCAAATGCAAAATATTTGACTTTAACCTCCTTCTAAGACCATGGCATGTTCTTATTAATAGATGGTACTATGGGAGTAGAAAAGATAAAAAAAAGTGGTGATAAATGATGCTTGAAGTAAGAGACACACTGACATTTTTTAAAGGATTAATCTCAGTTTTTGGGTATCCAGTGTTTTTTTACCAGGGTTATCCAAACTGAATCCAGGGATGTAAAAATATATTCTTACACTGACCCTGAAATCTATCGGATCACCATAGTACATGTGCCACAACCTAGCACACATGGGAAAAAATAATGAAACTTTCCTTATTTATTTTATTTTTAGTATAATTTCCAATAAAAGATGAATCCAAGCCAGTAGCTGAGGGGGCCAATGTGGTTCTTATAAGTACAAAATATGGTTGGGGCATCTAATGATGTCGAAAATATTCCTTGTATTTTAGTTATACTGCATCAAGATTGAGGTCGTGAAATCCAATTGTTGGAAACAATATATCCTGCAATTTAACTAAATTGAAGATGATGCCAAACATCTGGGGATTTGTCCAAACCGAGCTCTTGCGTTGGAATGACATGTACATATGAGCAGTTCTGGGACTTGGTTTCACACAATGGTTTCTTGACATTATTTTAGACATACGAACTAAATTGGGGATCTTTCTTAATTCGTATATCTTATTTGTACTGGTTTTCAAATGTATCTTTTGTCTGGTCTTGATCAAGATGAATATTTGTGGTCATGCTATGACTGCCTTAAAACCCTGTTCTTGTGTTAAGTGTACACAGCTAGTATGACATCAATATTCAACTGAGGTTTTCACAAGGCTGACAGGTTGAGATCAAACTTCTCAAGAAGTGAGTGCTGGTGTTTATGTTTGGTCTAAACAAATTGGCAGCCTAAGAGAACATGGAGATTCCTTAATCTGCATGCTCAGTAAGACATTATCTGCCTCAAAGATGCTCTTAATCAGGTTTTACTATTATTATTGTTATTGAACATAGAATGTCTAAAATTCTGAGGACATTCTATCTTACAAAGCAGTGCACACATATTTAATGCTTACAAAATTTCTGTAAATGGATGTTATCTTCATGTTACAGAGAAGAATACTGGAGCTCATGGAGGTGATGTGACTTCTCTAAGAACACACAATAAATAACAAAAGTGGGATTAAAACCCAGATTTTCTGATTCGTCTGTCAGGCTTTTCCTACCACACCCATCTTTCTCTTTTTATATAAGCATGTGTCATTTTTCCACAGGTTACAGAAGTACTGGAAAACAGGAATGGACTTTAAAACTGAAACTTCTATGAAGGTCTTTAATTGCATGAGGTTATTGCTGTAAAGCAGTTGCTGGCCCTGGTCTTTCTCATCACTCAGTTTGCTTTTATTTCGGCTACTTGCCACTGAGACCATCTTATCCCTTTCTTATCATTGTCAGAAGGCCCTGGCCTGGGCAGGGCAGAAGCAGAGGCACAGAGAGAGAAGTGTTGCTATTTGGGGTCCATAGATTTTTACTCCATCACTTATGTTGCTTCCCACACATTTCATCCCATAGGCATTTAATATTATACATTCCTCCCTGGAAAGAAAATAAGTTGATTGATTTGCACACATGCTCATTAATCCAAAACACGAAGTCCAAACTCAACAATAATTTGCCCGCTTATCAAGGTATCTTTTAGACTAAAGATCGTTGGCCAACATGACTCATACAGTAAGAATCCCTTTAGCACATCATGTCATAAGGAAAGGTGAAGAAAATGATGCTTCCTGTCATTTTATACACTTATCTCTCTAAGAACAGAGATAAATAAGGAGGTATAAGGGGAGCAAGAATCCACTCCCAAATGCTTCACCTGGTTCTGCCCCTTCAAGACTTTCTGCAGGTTGGAAACTTCCAAGCACTCTTCAATCAGCATTAGCAGGAGAAGGAAGAATGAATCCCATTGAATCAGAAGCCTTCAGACCCAAGATCTTCTGAGACCAGTTCACGGTGGGCAGAAAAAGCCAAGTAAATGTCCCTCACACAAGCTCAGATACTCTCAAGACACAGAAATGCTACCAGTCACCTGCATCCTCTTAATATCCAGCAACTGTAGCTCTAAAACTACTTCTTATGCAAGGAATCTCAGACAATTAAAGAACAGATACAGACAAATCAATAAATGAGTGCTTAGGCAATATTTAAACTTGTTCTTGACACCTGTCTTGAAGTAAACTATCTCCACGTGGCCACCTACAAATTCTATGGCATGCTCATGACCCTATAGGAAATGTACACACCTCATAACAGATGCCTTAGAAAATATCAACCACGGTACTAGAGAAATGTTGACCACTATACATTAATAATGAACTCCTTTGGAAAATGTGAAGTCTACTCCATGATCGACGGTTTTGGCTACATTTGATACAATGTTCTTTCTTCAGTGTATATCAGCACTTAGGTCTATTCATATTCCTCACCCCAAGGATTTTGGCAGGCTGTTGAACAAAGTGTCCATTTGATACTTGCCAACCCTCTTATCTCAGGTTTGGTAATTCAGTTTTAAACATCTGCACTATTTCCACATTCACTTTATATCTGCCCATAAACCATAATGAGAAAAAAGCCTTGCCTTAGAAATTCACAAATGCACTAAGCTGGAACACAGTAGTTGCTCAATAAATAATTGTTGAGTGAAAATAAAATGTGCTTATCAGGCAGGATTTAGATCCTAGGGATGATGGAAAAGAAGCATAGAAAAGCCTCTCAACTATCCCAAGTGGTATTTAGGGATCTCCATTCTGCAGGACAGAAAAGAACTGCTAAACACAGGCTGAGCTGAGACAGATGTTTCTGCAAGAACACTCAGCAGACAATGTTTGCCTTCACTTCAGAATTTCCCATTTTTGTTCTGTCTTCTCAGTAAGGTAGGTCTTTCTGGGAAATATTTATGAAACCTTTTCTTGAATCAGAGGTCTCCTTCCGTTATTTGCTTTCCTAGTAGAAAGTGTACCCAAGGGAACACTCATATTTTTTTTTCTGTTGAAAGACTGGGAAAGTACATACCCTTTATTAAAAAGAAAAAGAAATCTCATTTGGGGTGAAGGTTGAGCAGGCAGGCTGGGTGTTTCCGCCGCCTCACCAAGAATTATCCTTGTTATTCTTTCCCTTTTTCTTTTTGAGCTTAAAGTTCTATGATATTATGAGAAACAACAAAAGGCTTTTACATAAATCATCTAAGTGCGAAGGTGGCAGACGTGCTGAGGACAGACTTCATGGCTTTGGCTCTCCGGCTTCAACAGAAGGAAGACTTTGTTAACTTTTCAGCAAGGATCCTCCTGTAAGTCCTTGTCCTCACCAAAGCATTCTTCTCCAGAACAAAATTAATTATGTAGCACAATTTAGACCCTCGATTCATTCCAAAACCAGGGCAAAAATCACACCCTGTGCATACCTGCACGTACTATTTCCTCAAATACGTTTTAGGATATTGTCAAATGTTCCTTCTGGAACCTAGACAAAAAGGGTCTAGCCCAAGATGGGGTCTCAGAAGCTAGCCCTGTATGTGCAAAGAGAAAGGGAAGAAATAAATCTGGATAAGATGGCCTCAGAAAGTAAGAAATTGTTCAAATACGTCAAATCCATAAGGAAGGGATTAAGACATTTATAGGTTTTACTGATGCTTCTTCATGGCCTAGAAAAGTGCCTGGTACATAAAAGGACAGACATTTGATGAACAAATAAATGAATGACACCCAAAATATAGTGGTACAGGAAATATCAGCAATTGTATGTGTTCAGGACACAAAATGAAAAAACTGCCTTTGTGTGCCACACCTTCATCGAAGACTGGGGTAAGAGAAGTGGCCATTAGGGAGTGCTTCTTCAAATACCACCCCATCCTACTCCACAATTACACAGCAAAACACAGTCTGGGTTTCTGTAAGTCACTTGGGAGAGATCCTCAAGGGACTCCGAATCTCTTCAATGAGAAGCAGTCTTCACGTTAGACTGCCCAGGCTACCTTCCTGGGAGTCCAGTGCTTTCTGTACCACTTGTTCTCTTTCTCAACAAGCCAATCACCAGATTCAAGGTCAAGGACAAGGTCATGATCCATCAGGTAAAGCAAGATAGAGTCAACAACAAGATGGGCAATTGGGATCCAAAGTCCACAGGGATGTTCTCCTCCCTCACTTTGAAGAATCCCAGAGAACATTCTAAAACTTCTGGCAGAGGCAGGTGGAGTGGATGTACTGAGAGGAGAACCAGGTTCAATCTGATGCCCTGGCCCACATTTTATCTGGGGCCTTCCCTTTATGGATCTCAGGATCCTTCTAAGACACCTGTATCTCACTCAGATACTGGCTGCCTTTCAGCATGTTAGTAGGGTTGTGAAGTAGAGAGGAGGAGCGGGGTGTAAGGCCAAAGCAGCATTCGAAGTGGAGTAGGTGAAGCTAAAATGTCATTTTGTAGTGGACAGGTAGGTGTTAAAAGATGTAACCAGAGTAGACTTAGCTGGGCGTGGTGGCACACACCTGTAATCCCAGCTACTCAGGAGGCTGAGGCATGAGAATCACTTGAACCCAGGAGGTGAAGGTTGCCATGAGTCGAGATTGCACCACTGCTCTCCAGCCTGGGTGACAGAGCAAGACTCTGTCTCAATAATAATAAAATGAATAAATAAATTAAAAGATGTAACCAGAGTTACATTTGTGCATGACTGTGAGATCGTTGAATCGGTTAGTATTGCATTTGGGGTCCCAGAAGACTAACTCCCGGTGAGGAGGAAAATACTAAAGTGAGATGGAAGATTCAAGTCTTAACTGATTCACAGAGGGAGGTGGGGCGGGAAGGAACCAATCACCACTTTCAGCATGTTAGTAGGGTTGTGAAGTAGAGAGGAGGAGCGGGGTGTAAGGCCAAAGCATCCCTTCCTTATGGATTTGACGTATTTGAACAATTTCTTACTTTCTGAGGCCATCTTATCCAGATTTATTTCTTCCCTTTCTCTTTGCACATACAGGGCTAGCTTCTGAGACCCCATCTTGGGCTAGACCCTTTTTGTCTAGGTTCCAGAAGGAACATTGGACAATACCCTAAAACATATTTGAGTAAATAGTACATGCAGGTATGCACAGGGTGTGATTTTTGCCCTGGTTTTGGAATGAATCGAGGGTCTAAATTGTGCTACATAATTAATTTTGTTCTGGAGAAGAATGCTTTGGTGAGGACAAGGACTTACAGGAGGATCCTTGCTGAAAAGTTAACAAAGTCTTCCTTCTGTTGAAGGAAATTTGGCAGGTACCCATTTTGCATGTTTTGAAGACCATTGGTTTGTGGATGTTGGGTGGTAAACCATAAGTACAAATGTTGGAGGCCTCAAAAAGTGCCCTTCAACATCAAGAGACCAACAGAGTCTGCTGCTGAAAGCCTGGTGACCACATCTGTGGAGGTGGAAGAGCTCACTGGAGAATATATCTACTGTGACCAATGAATCCTGCAGACAAGGTGCACCCTCTTGGTATCAGTTTCCACTAGAAGAAAAGAGAGGGGCTGAATCTTAGGCTACAAACTCAAATGAGCAAAAAATGCCACATATATTTATTTTCTATAAGTCAGTTTAGTTGCAATTGTGAGCCTACCTAATTCCCTACTGGCAGGAAACAGGATTCATTCTTGGGGCCCCCACACTAATCCAGGACTATTCCATGGTTAAGTGTCTCACACAGTGCCAGGATGTTAGAGTCCCTTGGGCCACTGGTCATGCACCACACTTCGTGGTGTCATGAACCTCCCTTTGTCATGAACTGTATTGCCCAGCTTGCTGCAGCTGCCCAGGGCTACAGTCATCTGGACACTAGAACAAGATGTAAGGGCAACTGACCCCTGATTTAAAAATCCAGAATGTCTCCTTTACTCTTGAACAGTGTGGAAACAATTGCCAACTGCAGATGGGCAGCAGAGCTACAGGACACCATAGGAACAGAGACTGCACAGTGGTGAGGCTCCAGATGGTGTTAAGAAAACCCCATCTCTCTTCCCTGTCATGGTTAAAAAAGAGGAAGTCACATGAGTGTCCCTGAGACCACAGAAGAAAACCAAAAGCCAAATTCCAGTTAGGGTGGCCTCTGGAAGCAGGAAGCCATTCAAAAGCTAGCAAGAGTGTGAGGACCAAACTCAAGATGTAAGGTACTTAAGGGAATTAGCACCACTGGGGTCAACAGGTTGACTCTGGGGATGCCCTTTTGCACCATTGCATTGGCTGGTATGAAGAAGGGAGGGCAGCTGGTAGGAGGTGTGGGATTGTACATCAACGGAGAAGCCAAGGGCAAGAAGGATACCCATAGCAACTCCTCGAAATTTTTTAATGGAATCCCTTTTCCAACTTAGAGGTTATTATGATCAACTAATCAGTATTGGGGGAGATGACATATAGATTTTGCCATATATTTATACTTATCAAAATATGTATATCAGCTTACCCTGCTTTATTAAGATGTGGCAAAAAGTAGGGACACTAATTTCTGTAAAACTGTCATTCTTTTGCATTTAAAGTTGTATACTGGGATAAAGAAAAAGAACAATGCTGTGATTGTTTTTCATTGCAAAATACATTTTTTTCCTTCTTTGCCACTGGCTTCTTGGTGATTGGTTCCTTCCCGCCCCACCTCCCTCTGTGAATCAGTTAAGACTTGAATCTTCCATCTCACTTTAGTATTTTCCTCCTCACCGGGAGTTAGTCTTCTGGGACCCCAAATGCAATACTAACCGATTCAACGATCTCACAGTCATGCACAAAAAAATTGATAGAAATGTATTCACTAGATGTGAAATCATGTTATCATGTTACAATTTAATTCTTTCCTATTTCTCTGCCAGATGCTTCATGTAGTAAAGCTGGACTCAAGAGCCTTGGCATACAAGAGACAGGATTTTTGGTAAGCAAGGCAAATTGAAATATATGATAAAGAGTTTCTCCCTTATTCAATCAAGAATATTGATAAGGGTGTAGTTTTCTGCTAATGTCCAAAAGCATACTTTATTTGAATTCTCTGTGTCCAAAAGGAAATGTTCACGTGAATGAATATTAATGTATTCCTGTTAAAAATTTTCAGCATAACTTTGGGGGAAGTGTAAACTCCATAGATTAATCAAGTATCATTTACCAATATAGCAACAAATACTTACTGTGCATTTTTGTGCTCTAAGCACTATACTACTATGCCTGTTTATGAAACAAGACTTGTAAAAATTATACGACCATGTCCAAACCCACAAGAAGTAATTTTTTTAAACTGCATTAAATGGTAATTAGCATGAAGGCAATGGAAGAAATCACAAAAGAAAGAGATAGATAGATTTTACTGCATGAAAATGTAAGCCCTCTGTTTCTCAAAACATAAGCCAATTTATAAGGCTTATATTTATCTAATTACATAATTATATGTATATATAATAATTACATAAATATAAGATATATAAATATAAACCAAAGTACAAATATATTTATATACAAACCAAAGATTATGTCTTTGATACATGATGAAGTTGTATAATACAATAACACACTGAGAAACCAGTATGTAAATGGCTCACAAACATGACATTCACAAATGAGGTTATAGAATAGTTTATAAATACTTGAAAAAATTAACCTCACTAATAAATCAAAGAAATGAAAATTAAAACAACCACAACAAGAAAAAACAACTTACCAATTTAGCCAAGACATGGTTAATGATAACTGAAGAGATACAATCTATTTTTGTTTGAATCTTTGAAGTAAGGAAAAATAACAAATTACCCCTTTACCCTCCAAGTACAACAAAATGAAAGGGAAAATCCACATCAATAAACAACAGAAGAGAGAATCTCTGAGGAAAAATAAGTTCTTAATTAATAGAGTTAGACAACTGCAGATTTGGATGAAGGCAGATTGTAGCCTGGAGATCTGTTCCATCTCCTGAGAAATTAGGGAACAATTTTGGCTATGGGGAGCTAGAAAAAACACAGGGGACATGGAATAGGTTTTGTGTTACATTAAACAAGATTTTCAGCTACATCCTTACAGCTGACATAACTGTAAGTTTCAAATGCATATTAGCCATCAATGTGGGCTGAGGTTATCATGCCAAAATTGCTGTAAGCAGTTTGGCAGAGACCCACTACTGGGAGGTTTAGGCACCCAGCTCTCTGCTGATGTGACTTAACATGGTGGATTTTAGCATATCAGAAGGAACCGATGGACTGCATATTCCTCAAAATTCCCCCAACTGAATTTCCAAAAAAAAGCCAAGTGCAGTGGCTCATACCTGTAATCGCAGCACTTTGGGAGGCCAAGGCGGGAGGATCACTTGAGCTCAGGAGTTCGAGACCAGTCTGGGCAATATAATAAGACCTCATGTCTACTAAAAATTAAAAACATCATCTGGGTGGGGTGGTGTGTACCTGTAGTTCCAGCTACTCAGGAGGCTGAGGCAGGAAGATTGCTGGAGCCCAGGAGGTCAAGGCTGCAGTGAGCTGTGATCATGCCACTGCACTCCAGCCTGGAAGAAAGAGTAAGACCCCGTTTCAAAAAAAAAATTACATGACAACTGTATTAAGATAGTCTGGGTTGTTCATTAGACATAAACCTATGCACCTTAACAATCATGCTGGGGGTAAAACTGATAGCTCTTCTGGAAACCGTGGAGCTTATTGAGTATTCATGCTTGACAAGAAAGCATGGCTTCTCACTAAGAAGATAAGGCCAGGCATAACTGTAGGTAAGACCAAGAGTCTCCTTAAAGTAGTGTGAATCATAAAAGCAAATGAACATCCAAGAACCCAGAGTTCTACTCCTCTACTTATGTTCACAAAAGCCTAGTAAACTTTTAAAGTGGATGTAAATATAACTTACCTTGCTCACAGAAAATGTCAACGATGCACACATAGAACACCTTCATTAGAAGTACTACTATGCACCTTCCTAAATAAGCTATGATATGGTTTGGCACTGTGTCCCCACCCAAATCTCATGTTGAACTGTAATCCCCAATGTTGAAGAAGGGACCTGGTGGGAGGTGATTGAATAATGGGGGCAGATTTCCCCCTTGCTGTTCCCATGATAGTGAGTGAGTTCTCATGAGGTCTGCTTGTTAGAAAGTGTGTAGCACTTCCCCCTTTGCTCTCTCTCTCTTTCTCCTGCCAAGTGTGTAAAAATATGCCTGCTTCCCCTTCACCTTCCACCATGATTGTAATTTTCCTGAGGCCTCTCCAGAAGCAGAAGCCTGTAAAACCCACAGAAACATGAGTCAATTAAACCTCTTTTCTTTATAAATTACTGAGTCTCAGGTTCTTTACAGCAATGTAAGAATGGATTAATATAGAAAATTGGTGCCAGAGAAGTGGGACATTACTATAAAAACACCTTAAAATGTGGAAGCAGCTTTGTAGCTGGGTAATGGGCAGAGATTGGAACAATTTGGAGGCATCAGAAGAAGATAGCAAGGTGAGGGAAGATTTGAAACTTTCTAGAGACTTGCTGAATGGTTGTAATCGAAATGCTGATAGTGCTATGGACAGTGAAGTCCAACCTAATGAGGTCTCAGATGGAGATAAGAAATTTATTGGGAACTGGAGGAAAGGTCACTCTGTGCTTTAGCAAAGAGACTGGTGGCATTTTGCCCCTGCTCTAGAGATCTATGAAACTTTTAATGTGAGAGAAGATTTAAGATATCTCGTAGAAGAAATTTCTGCTCTAGAGATCTATGGAATTTTGAACGTGAGAGAAGATTTAAGATATCTGGTAGATGAAATTTCTAAGCAGCAAAGCATTCAAGAGCTAGTCTGGCTGCTTCTAACAGTGTACACTTGTATGTGTTCACAAAGAGATGGTCTGAAATTGGAACTCATATTTAAAAGAGAAACAGAGCATTAAAGTTCAAACAATTTGTGGCCTGACCATGTAGTAGAAAAGAAAAACCCATTTTCTGGGGAAGAATTCAAGCCTGCTGCAAAAATTTGCACAAGTAAAGAGGAGCTAAATGTTAATAGCCAAGAAAATGGGGGAAAAATGCCTCCAAGGCACTTCAGAGACCACTGTGGCAGCCCCTCCCATTACAGGCCTGGAGGCCTGGGAGAGGAAAATGATTCTGTGGGCCACGCCCAGGGTCCAGCTGCTCTGTGCAGCCTTGGGACATGGTGACCTGTGTCCCAGCCATGCCAGCTCCAGCTGTGGCTAAGAGGGCCCCAGGTAAGTCTCCGACCACTGCTCCAGAGGGTGCAAGTCAGAAGCTGCCAACGGTTCAACGTGGTGTTAAGTCTGCAGGTGCAGAGAGGGCAAGAGTTGAGGCTTGGGAGTGTCCGCCTAGATTTCAAAGGATGTATGGAAATGCCTGTATGTCCAGGCAAAGTCAGCTACAGGGTTGGAGTCCTCATGGATAACCTCTATTAGGGCAGTACAGAGAGGAAATGTGGGGTTGGAGCCCCTACACACAGTCCCCACTGGGGAACTGCTTAGTGGAGCTGTGAGAAGAAGGTCACCATCCTCCAGACCCCAGGATAGTAGATCCACCAACATCTTGCACCATGCACCTGAAAAAGCTGCAGGCACTCAACACCAGCCCTTGAGAGAAGCCATGGGAGCTGAGCCCTGCAGAGCCAGAAGGCAGTTCTGCCCAAGGGAGCCCACCGCTTGCATTAGTGTGGCCTGGATGTGTGAGACATGGAATCAAAGGAGACTATTTTGAAACTTTAAGACTTAATGACTGCCTCGCTGGGTTTTAGACTTGCATGGGGCCTGTAGTCCCTTGTTTGGGCCAATTTCTCCCTTTTGGAATGGGAGCATTTACCTAATGCCTGTACCCTTATTGTATCTTAGAAGTAACTTGTAAAATTACTTGTTTTTAATTTTACAGGTTCATAGGCAGAAGGGACATGCCTTGTCTCAGATGAGAGTCATCTTGGACTTTTGAGTTAATGCTGTAAGAGTTAAGACTTTAGGGGACTGTTAGGAGGCATGATTGTGTTTTGAAATGTGAGAAGGAGATTTTGGAGGGGCTGAGGTGGAATGATGTGGTTTTGCTGTGTGTCTCCACCAAAATTTCATATCAAATTGTAATCCCCAATGTTGGGGGAGGGATCTGGTGGGAGGTGATTGGATAATGGGAGCAGATTTCCCCCTTGCTGTTCTCATGATATTGAGTGAGTTCTCATGAGATCTGCTTGTTTGAAAGTGTGTAGCACTTCCCCCTTTGCTCTCTCTCTTTCTCCTGCTGGGCATATGAATATGTGCCTGCTTCCTCTTCACCTTCTGCCATGATTATAAGTTTCCTGAAGCCTCTCCAGAGGCAGAAGACTGTACACCCCACAGAACCATGAGCCAATTAAACCTCTTTTCTTTATAAATTACCCAGTCTCAGGTTGTTCTTTATAGCAATGCAAAAACAGATTTATACAAGCTATAAAGTGAATATTTTAGTAGATGAAATACTTGTTATTTTTTGAGAACTAATTAAATATTGGAGAATGTGTACCCAGAATAGTAACTCTGGTTTTAGAATATTGATATGTAGCCCTCCTAGCAGTAATTATGGTCATTATCTGTCTTTTTGGGGCACTCTCAGCTCAAGATATTACAAGCTTAACGCCATGCAAGGCTTTCTGTTTTCTAAAAGGGAAAGGACATTATCCAGCTCACTCAAAAGTGTTATATTATCAAATTATCAAAAAAAAACAAATTCTGGGGAACTCTTACACACCGCTGGTGGGAATGTAAATTACTACAGCCATTATAAAAAACAGTATGGAGATGCCTTAAAACAGTAAAAATAGAGCTACCTACCATTTAATCCTGTAATTCCACTAATGGATATGTATCCAAAGAAATTGAAATCCAGAGAAATTGATGTATTGAAAAGATATCTGCAGTCCTAGTGAAGCACCACTCACAATAGCCAAAAGATGGAATCAATCAAAGTGTTTATCAACTGATGAATGGATATGGAAAAATTATTCCATATAAACAATAGAATAGTATTTGGCTATAAAAAAGAATGAAATCCTGTCTTTTGTGGCAATATGGATGAACCTGGAGGACATTGTATTAAGTAATATAAACCAGACACAGAAAGATAAATACCACATGATCTAATTCATGTGGAATTTTAAAAAGTTGATTTCACGGACATAGAGACCAGAACAGTGATTACCAGAGGCTGGGGAGGAAAGCGGGGAGGAAATAATGAGGGGGGTTGTTCAATGGCTAAAAAATAAGTTAAAAATAAGGAGGAATAAGTTCTAGTGTTCTATTACATAGTGGGATGACTATAGCTAACAACAATGTATTGTGTATTTCAAGACAGCTAGGAAAGAGGATCTCAAAAGTTATTACCACAAAGAAGTGATAAAGGTTTGAGATGACTGACATACTAACTACCCTGATTTGATTATTATACAATGTGTGCATATATTAATACCTCACACTCTACCCCCATAAAAATATGTAATTACGTATGATTATAAGTGAAATTTTTTAAACAAAAAATAATAAAATAAAAAGAAAGTAGAATAAAGGTTACCAGGGGCCAGGGGTTGGGTAAAAGGAGATGTGTTATTTAATGTGTACAGAGTTTTGAATGGGGATGATGAAAAAGTTTTGGATATAGCCAGTGCTGCTGGTTAGGCAACACTATGAATGTATTTAATGCCACTGAATTGTAAAAATATGAATGATTAAAATGATAAATATTATATCATGTATTTCTTACTACAATTTTTTAAATCTGGGGGGAAAAGTAGTATATGCTCTTTAAGAAGCTAATTTAAAAGGCACCGGAAAGCATTCTTTTTTAATGCAAAAAAAATTGCATTTCTATCAGACAGGATCCCTTACCCTGTCTCAATATGACTATGGGTTTATATTTATGCAGGTCATGCAGTTTAGTCCAAAACCTACAAAATCAAACCCTGAGGAAAAGTGAATAAAAGCCACGTCCAATAAACAAATGAGCCTGTAACTTTAGAGGATAAAATGTGTACTAATTTTTAAAATAGGATAAACTACATTTTGGGTTTATCCAGGATAAACAAGTTGTTGAGAATAGAATTACACCATTGAGTAATTCTACAAAAGCTCTAGAGACAAAACATTGGCTTCTCCTGAGATCATTATTATACTGGATTTTCTTATCAACAGGATGAGAAAAGGATCTCCAACTGTACATATTCACAACAAAGCTCCTTACTTCTTCACCTTTGCCTCCAAATATGCTCCTCCATCTTTCACATCTCAGTACACTGTGTCAACATGCGCGTAGTTGCTTAGGCCAAAAGGTTACTATCCTATCCTCACACCCCATATCCAATACCCCAGCAAATCCTGTTGGCTCTGCCTTAAAAATCTCCTGTGATCTGAATATTTGTTCTCCACAAAATTCATATGTTGAAATCCTAACTTCCAAGATGGTGAAACTATAAGGTGGGGCTTTGGAAGGTGGTTAGGTTATTGGAGAGGGACCCTCATGAGTGGGATCAGTGCCTTATAAAAGAAGCTAGAGAGGGACTCCTGACTCCCTCTGCCATGTGAGGTTAGAGTAAGAAGACAGCTGCCTATAAGAAAGTGGACCCCCACCAGATACAGAATCTGCTGGTGCCTTGATGTTAGACTTCCCAGGTTCCAGAACCATAAGAAATAAATTTCTGTTGTTTATAAGCCACTAAGTCTACAATATTTTTGTTATAGCAGCCTGAGAAGTCAAAGACAATACCTAACCAAAATCCAACCTTTCCTTGTCACTTCTGCCCCTACTGTCCTAGTCCGAGATACCAACTCCTCTCACCCAGACTGTGAAATATTAACAAGTAGCCTCCTAACTACACTTCTTGCTCCCATTCTTGTCTACCTTCAGATAAAATGATATATAGTTCCCAGAAAAACATTTTTTTGAGACATAGTCTCACTCTATTGCCCAGGCTGGAGTGCAGTGGCATGATCTTGGATCACTGCAACTGCCACCTGCTGTGTTCAAGTGATTCTCCTGCATCAGCTTTCCAAGTAACTGGAATTACAGGTGCACACCACCAAGTCTGGCTAATTTTTTGATTTTTAGCAGAGACAGGATTTCATCATTTTGGCCAGGCTGGTCTTGAACTCCTCCCCTCAAGTGATCCACCTGCTTTGGCCCCACAAAGTGCTGGGACTACAGGCATGAGCCACTGCGCCCAGCCCCAGAGAAACTTTTAAAAGCACAAATAAGATTATGTCACTCTTTAGCCCACCAAATCCTCTGTGGCTTTCTATCCTCTCAGAATAAAATTCACACTTTTGACCATGACCTACTACAAAGACATACGTGATCCACAGCTGCCTAGAAATCTCTGTCCCTCATATCCAACTACTTCCTTATGTTAACTGCAATATTCTTCTCCCAGATACTCACCCAGCCCACCCTGAATTCATCTAAGTCTCCTCTCAAATCCTCCTTAAGAAGGACTTACCTGGTAACTCTCTTTTAAGTATCCACCTACAACCTCTGTTTCATCATGCTGTCTGACTTCCCTTGCTTTAGATATTCTCATAGCCATTATCATTACTTTACATACAATTGTTACTGTGGTCTGTCTTCCCTGCTAGGATGTTAGTTCCATGAGTGCAGAGTCTTGGCTGTATTCATAGCTGTGGCCCAGCCTCTTGAAATGTACCCAAAACACAGTCTCTACCTAATGAAATGTAGTTGAATGAATTAATGAGAAAGATAATTACAAAAAGTTGATGAAATAACTTCAAGCCTTACTGAATTTTATCAACTAAAACCCATTCCACTTAAAAGAATGTGCTTTGGTTTAGAAAGCAATGTAAAAGTAAATATTAAGACACTAAAATGTATATTACATCAATTTCATTACATCATGATCATATATTAGATTTTGTATATCATGCAATTAATATGCACAACATCAACTGCCTTACACTTTTCAATATCCCATAGCTATTCCTTTACTTTTTAAAATATAATGTGTATATTGGCTCACTTGAGTTAGAAAAATAAATATTTATTTTTATCACTTTGACATAATGAAATGTTTATCCTTGAATTTGGCATTTCAAATTCTGGGAATTTGCCTTAAGGGAAGGGAAGGGAAGCATTCAAAACTTGAGGGAAAACATAAGTACAATGAAAAAAAAAGTATGAACAATTTAAAAAGAAAATCTAACTATACCAGAGATTTTAATGTCAATCTTCAATTACCTAAGACCTCCCAGAATATCAGATGTTTAAACTGGTTAGGGCACCCCAACTGCTGAATCAATCACTTGTAGAACCTGAATCAAAATGTTTTCCAACGGTAAATGTCTATATCTCTTTTCTTTTAAAATGCATGTATGCATGTGTTGAATGTGAAATTAAGAAAATGTCAGAGAGTGAATATATGAGGAAGGAAAAATTACAGAGATTTATTTTTGCTGTTAAGAAGAAAAACAAAACTACAAAAGCTCTTTAGTGCATATTCCAGATGGACAGTGTCACAAATCTTAGAAACAGTTACTAATTGGTAATGCCTATCTTGGCTAAGGACTAACATACCAATATATCTAAAGTTATCTGATATTAGCCTACCAGTATATGCTGATGGATCAGTGGAACAGAAGTGAGAGTCCAGAAATAGATCCTTATATTTATGGTCAATTGATTTTTGACAGAGGTACCAAGCCAATTCAATGGGAAATGGATAGTCTTTTCAACAAATAGTGCTGGGACAATTAGATATCCATATGCAACATGGTAAATTTAGATCACTACCTCACACCATACACAATAATTCACTCTAAATGGATCATAGACCTACATTTAAGGGCTACAATTAGAAAACTTAAAAAAATAGAATAAAATCTTTATGACTTTCAGTTAGGCAAAGAGTTCTTAGATATGACACAAAAAAATAGTAAAATAGACTTCATCAAAATTAAAATTATTTGCACCTAAAATGACATCACTAAGAAGGTGAAATGACAAGCCACAGACTAGGATATCCTGAAAATCATATATATGGCAAAGAACTTTTATCCAGAATATATAAAGAACTCATGTCACTGAAATATAAGAAACCAGATATATATTTAGTCAAATAAGTAATGCTGAAATGAATTTATAAAAACTGCAAGACGTAGCTGGGTGTGAGTGACTCTTATACCTGTAATCCCAGCTCTTTGAGAGACCAAGGTGGGGGGATTACTTAAGGCTAGGAGTTCAAGGCCAGCCTCGGCAACATCACAAGACCCAATCTCTACAATAAAAATGAAAATAAAATTAGCCAGCATGTTGTTAGGTGCCTGTAGTCCCAGCTACTCAAGAGGCTAAGGCAGGAGGATCACTTAAGCCCAAGCGTTTGAAGCTTCAATGAGCTATGATCACCACTGAGTCCCATCCTAGGTGACAGAGTGAGACCCTATCTCTGAAAAAAAAAAGAAAAAAAATTGCAAAACTGCCAATATTCACAGGGACAATAATTAATTAATTAATTACACCAAACACAATTTGTATTTCTCTTGAAAGGAATTTTTTTCTCCATCTTTATCAGTTTTCTATAAGTTAACTTTCATCTCCAAAGGTTTGTAAAGAATCTTAGTAGTATGGTTTGGCTGTGTCCCCACCCAAATCTCACTTGAATTGTAGTTCCCATAATCCCCACATGT
This sequence comes from Symphalangus syndactylus, assembly GCF_028878055.3. NCBI lineage: Eukaryota > Metazoa > Chordata > Mammalia > Primates > Hylobatidae > Symphalangus > Symphalangus syndactylus. Next base: position 17,312,141 of record NC_072437.2, read on the forward strand.
GGTGGGAGGTAACTGGTGGGAGGTAACTGAATCGTGAGAGTGCTATTCTCATGATAGTAAGTTTTCACAAGATCTAGTGATTTTATAAGGGGCTACCCCTTTGCTCATCTCTCATTTTTTTCCTTCCTACCATCATGTGAAGAACATGTTTGCTTTTCCTACTGCCATGATTGTAAGTTTCCTGAGGCCTTACCAACCTTGTGGAACTGTGAGTCAATTAAACCTCCTTCCTTTATAAATTACCCAGCCTTGGGCAGTTCTTCATAGTAGCAACAGAATGGACTAATATAGTAAGTTGATATTGCAGAGAGTGGGGTGCTGCTACAAGGATACCTGAAAATGCAGAAGCAACTTTGGAACTGGGTAACAGGCAGAGATTGGAGCAGTTTGGAGGGCTCAGAAGAAGACAAGAAAATGTGGGAAAGTTGGAAGCTTCCTCGAGACTTGGAGACTTCAGAAGACAGGAAGATGTCAGAAAGCTAGAGACTTTCTAGAGACTCGTTGAAAGGTTTTGACCAAAATGCTGATAGTAATATGGACAATGAAGTCCAGGCTGAAGTGGTCTCCGATGGAGATGAGAAACTTGTTGGGAACTAGAGTAAAGGCCACACTTGCTATGCTTTAACAAAGAGACTGGTGGCTTTTTGCCCCTACCCTAGAGATCTGTGGAACTTTGAACTTCAAAGACGTGATTTCGAGTATCTGGTGGAATAAATTTCTAAGCAGCAAAACATTCAAGAGGTGACAGAGCAAACAAGTTTGGAAAATTTGCAGCTGATGCAGTAGAGAAAAACCCATTTTCTGGGGAGAAATTCAAGCTGGCTGCATAAATTTGCAGAAGTAATGATGAGCCAAATGTTAATCACCAAGACAATGGGGAAAATGTCTCCAGGGTATGTCAGAGATCTTCACAGCAGCCCCTCCCATCACAGGCCTGGAGGCCTAGGAGGGAAAAATGGTTTCCTGTGTCAGACTCAGAGCCCCCCGCTCTGTGCAGCTTTGGGAATATGTGCAGCTTTCGGAATATGTGCAGCTTTCGGACATGGTGCCCTGAATCCCAGCTGCTTCAGCCCCAGCCATAGCTCAGGTTATTGCTTCAGAGGGTGCAAAGCTCAAGCCTTGGCAACTTCCACATGGTGTTTGTTCTGCATGTGTGCAGAAGTCAAGAATTGAGACTTGGGAACCTCTGCCTAGATTTCAGAGGATATACAGAAATGCCTGGATGTCCAGGCAGAAGTCTGCTGCAGGGGCAGAGCCCTCATAGAGAACCTCTGCTAGGGCAGTGGGTAAAAGAAATGTAGGATTGGAGCCCCCTAACAGAGTCCCCACTGGGGCACTGCCTAGTGGAGTTGTGAGAAGAGGGCCACTGTCCTCCAGACTCCAGTATGGTAGATCCTCCGAGAGCTTGCACCATGCATGTGGAAAAGCCAAAGACACTCAACACCAGCCAATGAAAGCAGCCAGGAGGGAGGCTGTACCCTGCAAAGCCACAGAGGCAGAGCTGCCCAAGGTCATGGGAGCCCCCCTCTTGCATCAGTGTGACCTGGATATGAGTCATGGAGTCAAAGAAATCATTCTGGAACTTTAAGGTTTAATGACTGCCCTATTGGATTTTGGATTTGCATCAGACCTGTAGCCCGTTTGTTTTGGCCAATTTCTCCCATTTGGAAAGGGTGCATTTGCCCAATGCCTGTACCACAATTATATCTAGGAAGTAACTAACTTGCTTTTGATTTTACAGGCTCATAGGCGGAAGGGACCTGTCTTGTCTCAGCTGAGATTTTGGATTTGGACTTTGGGTTAATGCTAGAATAAGCTAAGGCTTTGGGGGACTGTTGGAAAGGCATGACTGTGTTTTGAAATGTGAGGACATGAGATTTGGGAGGGGCCAGGGATGGTATGATATGGTTTGGGTGTGTGCCCACTCAAATCTCATCTTGAATCGTAGTTCCCATAATCCCCACATGTGGTAGGAGGAAACTGGTGGGAAATAAATGAATCGTGGAGGCAGTTTCCCTCATGCTATACTCATGATAGTAAGTTCTCAGAAGATTTGATGACTTTATAAGGGACTTCCCCCTTCATTCATCTTTCATTATTTTCCTTCCTGCCAAGTGAAGAAGGATGTGTTTGCTTCCTCTTCTGCCATGATTGTAAGTTTCCTGAGGCCTCCCCAGCCCTGCACAACTGTCAGTCAATTAAACCTCTTTCCTTTATAAATTACCCAGTCTCAGGCAGTTCTTTACAGCAGTGTGAGAACAGACTAACACACTTAGCCAAAGGCAAATACAAGCAGAGAAACTCAGATGGAGAGTAGACCAAGACACCCGCTAAATTTCAAAGTCTCTTACAATCTTCTATACAACCTTATGAGACTCTTATGGCAAAAATATTACTTAAATATTGAATATGTCCAAAGGAAATTTACTTCTTGTTGAACATTTTCCCAAGGTTTTCTCAATATTAAAAAATGCCCATTGTGGTAGGTTGGATAAAGAAAATGTGGTACATATACACCATGGAATACTACACAGCCATAAAAAAGAATGAGATCATGTTCTTTGCAGGAACACATTTGGAGCTGGAGGCCATTAACCTTAGCAAACTAATGCAGGAACATAAAATCAAATACCGCATGTTCTCACTTAAAAGTAGAAGCTATATGATGAGAACACATGGACATGTACAGGGGAAGAATACACAATGAGGCCTATTGGAGGGTAGAGGATGGAAGCTGGGAGGAGGGAAAGGATCAGGAAATATAACTGTTGGGTACTAGGCTTAGTACCTGGGTAATTAAATAATCTGCATAACAAATCCTCATAACATGAGTTTACCTGTACAACAAACCTACGTATGTACCCCTAAACCTAAAATAAAATTTTTTTTAAAAAAGTATTCTTCCAGTCTCTGGAAATTCATTCAGTTCTAACCTTGCCCCAGAAATATAAATCTAGCTGAGAATAGGGCTTGACAATATGGTTTCTTGAAAAGTACTCCTCTGTGTTGTAACTTACAACACCAGAAATCTAATGCAGGGCTTCTGTGTGCCAGGGAAGCTGCCACAGGATCTCATCAACATCACACCGAGTCATCGTCCGCAGTGATGGACGCACATAATCATAGTGCTCTTACAAATACTATCTAATTTAATGCTGATGGAGCCACTGTATTGAGCAGTGAGATCTCTCCACTCAAAACATCTATGCTTGTTAAATTTCACTAATGAAGAATTTCGGACTGGACTAGGGAAGATCCAGTCTTTCAGCACAGAAAGACTAAACTGCCTGACCTTCCCTAATCCAGCATTTGCCCCTGGATTAAAGGTGAACATCTGCTTTGGAAAATCAGAGGCTATTTCTCCTTAAAGGAGGCAAGCCAAAGTTCCAGTTTAGAGTGTAAACTGTGATTGTCTCTGTTGGGCTGGGCGTAAACAATGAACCAGGGCTTTAATACAGCAAAGCCTCCACTTGTGAACTTCACCAGATAACTGTCAGTTGGCAGGATGAGGGTCAGAGTAACCTAGCTTAGTGCAAGCCTGGACTTTAAAGCCTGGACTTTAAAGTGATGGTGAGGTCAAGAATCGAGACCATCCTGGCCAACATGGTGAAATCCCGTCTGTACTAAAAATACAAAAATTAGCCAGGCATGGTGGCACATGCTTGTAGTCCCAGCTACTCAGGAGGCTGAGGCAGGAGAATTGCTTGAACCTGGGGGGCGGAGTGAGCCGAGATCGCGCCGCTGCACTCCAGCCTGGCGACAGAGCGAGGCTCTGTCTCAAAAAAAAAAAAAAAAAAAAAAAAAACTTGCGCCACCCATGGTGGCTTACGCCTGTAATCCCAGCACTTTGGGAGGCTGAGGCAGGCGGATCACGAGGTCAGGAGATCGTAGCCATCCTGGCTAACATGGTGAAACCCCTCGCCACTGCACTCCAGCCTGGGCGACAGAGCGAGACTCTGTCTCAAAAAAAAAAAAAACTTGAAGTGATGGAATAGATATATTAAAGCACTGCCAACTTTCCTATATATGTATAATGGCAATAAAACACACTAATTATGACGATTATCATTTTGTATTCATCAGATATAGTTCAGGTTTTATTTACAAATGAAAACTGATCAGTGATCTGAAATTCTTCATTAGTGGAATTTAACAAGCATAGATGTTTTGAGTGGAGAGATCTCACTGCTCACTACAATGGCTCCATCAACATTAAATTAGATAGTATTTGTAAGAGCACTATGATCATGTAAACATGTCATACCGTGCTGTTAACCATACTCACATGATAGACCAATCCCAGTAAGACACTGGAGGACATGGTTTATTGCTAACACAGCATGGTTTTCTTTATGTAGCTAGGTCATGGATCAGTTCAAAACTTTCTGCAATAGAGAAAGTGATACCTGTGGGTATTCTAGACTGCTTATGACAGGGAAACCAACCTAGATCAAGACTGAATAAACAGCACATGACCATCCTGGTGATCAAATGAGCTGTAGCAAGAATATGAGTTCCTGGATCAAATAAACCCATAGAATCTCCATAAAATATAGCAAAAATTACAGACTGGCCCAGAACCTTTCATATCCTAAGCTTCTTCTCTAAGAAGCTCTTTTTCAAAGTCTCTCTCTTTTTCCAGAGATGAAGCAGAACACGCTGACATAGACAATTTGACAAAAGCATTTTAATGCTTCTGTATTAATGAAGTTGCATAAAAATGAACATGACAAAATGTTAAAAGCACAATTTTTTTACTCAATAACATGAATAACAGAAATCGAGCTCTACTCCATTCCTGACCCCCTCCTCTACCCCACCCCAGGGGACATATCCAGTAATAGGCTAAGAATCAAGGATAGAGTGGTGATATCTGTTTTTCACATTACTTAGAACATTTTTTTTTTAAAGCAGAGTATTTTATGAGGTTTTTTAAGGAGGCTAAAAATATCTCCAAAAAGCCACATTCTAAGTTATATAGCTAGCCATAGAACATGACCCACTTCCACTCTATCAGAGACTGAATCTCAGAATTTCAGGATGAGATAGTAAATCAATATTCACCTTGCAACTTTTCTCTAACCTCCTTCCTGGGCAAGGGACAGGACATGTGAATTTGGTGAAAGATCCTGAATCAGCACTGAAGACAACATCATCCGAGTTGAATGCCTTGTGATTGGATTAAACAATATCACCTGCCATAGGCTAAAAAGGCTTATCTGATAAAGCACAGGATTCTGATATTGAAAGGTGATTAAGGAAGTCAGAGCATGTTAAATATTAAGCACTTCTTGGAATGTGAACACTGTGCTAGAGGTTGCTGCATCATAGGAAATGAATCTTCAGAGGACCTCAAGGTCTTTGGCTCTAACACTGCTGAAGCACAAAAATGTCAAAGTATCTAAATGAGTTCCAGAACCAACACTAAAAGGAAACATGACTGCTTGAGGGCACGCCTCACATCCCCAGATGTTTTCTATTCAGGCTCCAATCCCATTGCCCTCCAGCACCATCAGCTCCTGGGGAAATACAGTTAAATCTGTCATCTTGACAACCTTCAAATGAAGACTCTCCTTTGACTTTGTATTTGTTCTTATTGGAAAATTTTACTCTCCCTCCTCCGTAATAGTATCAAATTTCTCTGATTCTTCCTGATGCTGCCAGAAATACCTAGTCTATGTATTCTATAAATATTTGTTGAGCACCTACTATGTGCCAGCCCTCTTTTGGGCACTAGAGAGGTAGATGCAGTGACTAGCAGGCTTTGACATTCCTTGTCAAACAACTGAAACCATGATTTCAGCAATATTCGACTTTGCTGACTTTAAAGTCCACGGTGTCTCTTCACAATACTGGGATAGTCTTTTTTGCCTGCCACTGGTACTGTGTAACTCATATTCCTCTAGCCTGCAAGAATTTCCACTCCTAGAGCATCTGATTGCCCCTTCTTAAAGAAGAATGGCCAAACTTATTAGTTTCTATTTCAGGAATTTCCATCCTCAACTATCAGGCAGTATAGCCATCTCCAATCCTCTGTGTACCACATCCAGCTTACCACCCACCTTTTCAGATACACCCATTCCAATCTTACATCACCATGGTATCTATTAAAGCATAACAAAATAATATATATTGCTATATTATTATTTATAGATAACCCAAATAACACTACATGCCTGTCCACTTGCGGCTCTGAACATCAAGAAATACTTGTCTTCCACCTTTGCCTCATTCAAATACCCTCCTCATATTCATCCTCCTTTTTCTTCTTCTCCTCCTCCTCCTTTTTCTCCTCCTTCCAAGATGTTCTCAAAGCCCAAATCCCTATAAAGATTTTTCAACTACCTCTAGAATTAACGTTTTTAAAAAAAATGTTGTTATGACATCAACATACTCCAAAATATAATACTTACATTTTGAAAACCAATTGTGTGTGTTTATACCTGAAAGGTATTCCTATGTTTCTGATAATTGAAGTGCTTATGTTCATTACTCCACTCTATATTAGTGTAGGTAATCTAGGTAATCTCTTCTTCTTTTTTTTTTTTTTTTTTTTTTGAGACAGGGTCCGAGGCTGGAGTGCAGTGGCACAATCTTGGCTCACTGCAAAAACATCTGCCTCTTGGGCTCAAGTGATTCTCTTGCCTCAGCCTCCTGAGTAGCTAGGATTACAGGTGCACTCCACCATGCCCAGTTAATTTCTGTATTTTTAGTAGAGATGGGGTTTCACCACGTTGGCCAGGCAGGTCTCAAACTCCTGACCTCAAGTGATCCACCTGCCTCAGCCTCCCAAAGTGCTGGGATTACAGGCATGAGCCACTGTGACCAGCCGGTAATTTCTTTTGTGTAAGATTACTTAGCAAATGGTCATTGATATTTGCTATTTGAATTACAATAAGACAATACTGTTCCACCACTTCTACAGAAGCTTATGACTTGGAAGATAAAAGAAAAAGAAATTAGCAAGTACAGATTTCTTATCTTGGTTTCATTTGGTATCAGATTGTTAGATTTAGGGAGAGGAGGGCTGGAGGGATTTTTTTGAGAAGCAATGGGTTTTTCTGTATGTTTTTATTGGACAGAGCACTGGATCCAGAAAACTTAGTATATAAGTCATGGATGTTCTCTTAGGAATTGGCCCTGCACCCTTGAGAAACCACTGCACGTCTCTGCAAGACAACTCTTCTCACAGGAAAAATGAAAGAGTTGGGCTAGAAGGTTATTTGATCCCCTCAGAGTAGAACTATTATTCATAGTTTCCCGAAAACTGTACAAATTACCTGTAAAATTACCTAGGCAGAAAGGTATGCCTAGATCATAATCCCTTCACTTCCAATTTGTATTTACTGATATTCCAGGAGTTGGAAGATATTCTGAGGGCTTCAGGATATTTCACTGATAGTAAGCAGCAACAAAAATGCAATATTAAAAAAAAGGTATCATTCCATTACTAAACCTTGGTGCACACCCTAAGAACTATCTCAGACATTACCAGAGGCACTACTAAATGGGCAATGAATCACACCACATTAACTCCTGGGCAACATTAACAATATAGAGAAAAAACCCAACACATTAAGGATCATAAATATTCACAAAACATCACATTATTATCACTTAAATTTATCCACAGGTAAATTGGATTAATTGGATGCAAATGAACATTGGGGAAATTAAAGGCCACTTAAAGTTTTCATTTAGCCCTTACATAGGGTCAAAAAGGCAGCCCACATAAAGAGGGGAGTGGGTAGGTGCTATACATCCTAATCCTAGCTTTCAAACACAGCTGGTATTTAGAGGTACGAAGAGAAAGAATAAAACACCTGTGTGGAGGATGGGATAATATAATAAAGGGGACCAGTCTCATCTAAATGGTGCTCTTCGACTGGGAACTCAGTAAGTTTCCTTAATGCACTGGGCACAAACCATCCCCCTACCTGCAGTTAAAAGAATGCACAAGATACTGGCCTACACATTCTGTGAGCTTGCAGTCAAGTTGATGAGAAAATGAACCCATGTTCAACCCACAATTAGGAAAATGGTTACATGCTAAACTCTTAGAGACTCATGAATTCATATAAATTCAGAGAGAGAGAGACAGAAAATAAATCCTACAGCCTGGAGTTATCAGATTTCCTAAGAAACAATGGGGAGGTCAAGAAGTCCGTGCTGGAATTCCGACTCTGGCCATGCCCCTGGCTTTTTAGTGGCCTGTGTTGCCAGTACGACAGGAATGGACAGCTTCACGAAGCCCAGGAATCTTCTACATTGCAAATGCAAAGACATGATATACACGGTGAGTAAATGAACACTTTAAGTGCTTGTAGAAGAATAATGTCATTCTCAGTAATGGAGATGTTGAGAACTAAGAAAGAAAAGGGTGGCAATTTTGCCATGAACAATTCCAATTGAGGATGGTTTTATTCGAGCAATAACACCGGGCTCTTCCTACAGTTAAGAGACAGACTCAATTAGGAATGTACCCTGTGGGCATTCTGTGCAATTGCCATCCAAGGGACAAACTGCACTCAATCAGCACAGAAAGGACGGCTACCGTGCATCAAGCTTACAGCTCAGCTCACCAGCCTAGTAAAAGCTCCATAAGGTGCAGCATCTAAAACACAGGCAGATTCCATTAACAGTTGGGTCAGACACATAAAAATGTATTCATCTTTATAGCTATTTGTACTATGTAGAGTTGGAAAGAAGGAGAGCAGTGTTTGTTTTGAAGCCATTCTCCAACTATCTCTTTCCAGGTCCATTCCCTGCTGACCACGGTAGCCTCCTAAAGGGCCCCCTCTTTTGCTCTCTCCAAATTCCCAAAGCTAGATTCTTCCTGCTGCTAGATTAAGCCCTAAAATATAGCCGTGACTATGCCTCTCTCCACCCTGCTTAAAAGCCTTGCACGGTTCCCAGCCCTTCCTCATGGAGTCTAAATCCCTTCTCTCTGTGTTTCCTGTCTTATTTTCCACTATTATCTCAGCCTGAAGCTCTAAAAACTGAATTACCCAGCACATCCTGCACTTATCTCCAAGTGTCGATCTTTGCCATGGCCAGCCCCACCCTGAGGTTGAATGCCCTTCCCCCATCTTCCCCAGCCCCATTGCAAAGTTCTAGAAACATGTCCATGAATTCTCTGGTATCTCTTCTTTTGAGAGATGGGACCTAATTGCCCTCCTCTTGAATGTGGGATGGACTTAGTGGCTCATTTCTAATGAATAGAATGAAGCAGAAGTGATGAAAATGCCCTCAAACCTAGATGCTGCCTCCTCCGTATTATTTGTGTGCTTGCTGTCATTCTCTCTTTCTCTTTCTCTCTCTCATTGCTGGCGCCTTCAGACCTTCAGGTGACCACTGGCCAACAACTTGACTGCAACCTCATGACAGCCCTGAGCAGAACCCCTGGCTGAGCTGTTCCCAAGTTCCTGCCCTATGGAAAGTGCAAAATAGTAACCGTTTGTTGTTTTGAGCCACTGTGTTTGGGAGGTAATTCGTTATGCAGCAATAGATAACTAACAGTAATAATAACTAGCTAATAGGTAAATATTACATAAACTGACTCATTTTCAAATGTCTAAATCCTAAGTATGATTTAACTGTCAGATTAAATGTCTCCTCCTCCATGGATCACTCCTAGCTCACCTGGGTAGAAATAGTGTCTAAAATCACATAAGGTTAAACTGTATCTCTTGTAGAATTTCTTATCTCTATTATAGTGGCATGTATGACTTGCACAATTTTCTGTCTTATTGGAAGTTAAGCTCCTTGAGGAAGTGGTCCCAAATTTTTTCTCTTGCTATCTCATCAGAGGAGCTAGGTGCATTTTTTGAAAATGTGATAAATATTTATCGAGAGAATGAGCACCCAGATTTCAAATTAAAGGTTATTTCATTGATTGAAACCTTATTTGTGTTTATTGTTATGATATTAGTTAAAAGTTCTATGTGACTGGCCTGGTGCAGTGGCTCACGCCTGTAATCCCAGCACTTTGGGAGGCCGAAGCGGGTGGATCACGAGGTCAGGAGTTCGAGACCATCCTGGCCAGCAGGTGAAACCCCGTCTCTACTAAAAATACAAAAAATTAGCCGGGCATGGTGGCACACGCCTGTAGTCCCAGCTACTTGGGAGGCTGAGGCAGGAGAATTGCTTGAATCTGGGAGGTGGAGGTTGCAGTGAGCCAAGATCGCGCCACTACACTCCAGCCTGGGAGATAGAGCGAGACTCCATCTGAAAAAAAAAAAAAAAAAAAAACGTTCTATGTGACTGCAGAAGCAAGCAAAAGACCATATAAAAAGTGTCTTATCCCTTCACAACTTTCACAAAAAGAGAAAACTTCCCAGGGTATAATAACTAATGTATCCAATTTACAAGCTCATTAGGTAAGAGGAATTAAAATATAACCATTTTGGTGTTGGTCCTTGTACAAAGCTGATACAGAATTGAAAGTAGGGGCGTGGAAATCAAGAGATGACTAGTTCCTAACCAGATAATAAAGTCCTTGCCAAGTTTTCCTCCAACTGAACAGAAACTTTTCTTTTTCACATTGTTTGTGAGCTGACATCATCTTCTAGATCATTTCCATGCTCCTTAGTGGAGCCTTCTCGAATTTGCTTTGTACAATATTAATGAAGCATCAACAGTAACATATGAAAAGTGAATAAGTATTTTTGATTATTTGTATCTAAAGCCCAGGCCTCCCGTTTCCTCTGAGTAATGGAAAATGTGAAAATGGATTATGAAGTGAGCATGAAATGTTCAGAGCATTTTGGCTTTGAAAAATGAAAGCACAAAAATCACTGTGTTTTGCTGGAATTGTGTAAAGGGAAGGATCCTTCCTGCCAGCCCTTGTCTTTGCCACTGGTAAAAGGAAAGGCTGTCAAAGCCCTTCTCTCTGCTTCCTTTGACATATTTCTAGAATGTCTATTATCACCCAATGTTCAGTGCTCAGTGGAGCTCAGATTCAGGCAGGAACAGCCGGAGAAGACAAATCGTATCCAACTCTTATGCCATCAGATCTGATCCTTGATCTGAAGCAACCATAATAAATGTATTGAGACATTTTGTACAGGGATAATTGTTTTCATTGTAAATCAGTATTCATTTACAGATTATTAGATACTGTAAAACTTTTATTTGTGTGTGGATGCTTATGCATTCTTGACACATAAGACATCAAATCAGCTGGCTCCCTTCCCTTTCCCAAGCAACCAAGACAACAAAAAAACAGTGAGTGCCTGAGTTCCAGTCACTCCCATCTGGCTTTGCAATGTTAAGATAATATCATTCCGTTCACAATTTTAATAAAGTAAAAGAAAAAAAACAGTGTCATAGTCTTAGTTTCCCAAGTACGTCCTTAGAATTTTGACTACTATTGTTCCAACTCTCTGCTCCCAAAATGGGGATAACATTTTAAAAGACTGCAAACCCTTTAAGGAGTGTTCTTCAGACGTCAGGCATTCAATTATAGAGCACCTCTGCATTATTTTCTACACTAGATAAATGAAATAAAGATTTAGGCAATAATTCAAAGAATTTAATCAATGTTAGCCATCAATATAGGTCATTCAAGACAGTATAATTTTAGTCTTTGGTAGTAAATGCTTTCAGCCTGGATTTTCTAGATAAACAACTCTATATTTCTCTTTGTCAATGTGAACGAAGCTTTAGGGGGAATAAGGGAAACTTTACCTTCTTTTAAATTAGACATACCTGACATTCACATTGCCACTCTTAATAGCACATTGTATCCAAACCAAACTAATGGATTATAATGCAATGTTGTTATGAATTTTTTTATGAGCAGTGAAACTAGGCTCTCCCCACATCTGACATCTTGGTTCGTTTAATCAACATCACCCCAAGCCCTGCTGAATTTTAACTGGCAGAAAGTCATCAACAGCACAGCCATAGATTAAAGCAATGCCTATCCTAATACAACTTCCCCCAGATGGAAATGTGGCAAGCTAGGACAACAGAAGTCCTAGCTAAGTCAAGAGGGAAGTCAAGAGGGAAAGAAAGACGCAGAGGAAATCCATAGCACTCCGTGAGGGAATTCGACCATCCTGTGGTTGTCTAGAAAACACTATAGGAAAGCGCATCTAATATATGGAGGAAGATACTGACCAGCTGTGATTCTGTAAGGCTGCGTTAAAAAAAAAAAAAAAAAAAAAAAAAAAAAAACTTTTCAGTGAACAATTAAAGATAAACCTAAACTATTTTCAGTATAAAAAAAATCCACTTGTCACATTGGTCTTTTGATCACGTCTACAAAAATGACAATCACTACCGAGAAGGTGACTGGACATCCTGGCTGCCAAGGAAAGGGCTGGCTTGTGCCTGCCATCCTGAATCAATAACAGTGTCACCTTCCACTATCAGAAATATTCCAGTTTGGACAACCAATTTTACGGTCACCATAATTTTTAGTGTATTACTATTTAGAGGGAAATAACAATGACATAATAAATACATGTATAACCTTAAAGAAAACCTTCCATCTACTTCCTTCATTCTGATATTCCTCAGTCTTGATGAGAGTATCCAATAAGTGTACTGTTAACAGCAACTTTCAACTTGACCCTTCTACTCCAGCTGACAGAGAGTTTTTCTCTCTCTCTCTATCCTCTATCTGTATCATCTCTATCTCTATCTCCACATATACCACAATTTCTTTCTGGTACTGCCTTTACATATTTGCCCAACCATCCCCCAAACAAGAATCAGCTCTTGCTTGCCAGTGTACTTTATCCAATACCAAGACCAAGACTCACTTTCTCACTTTCTCTTATGGATTCGACTTCATTCTACCTCACTGGGCAAAGATCATAGAGATAAAAGTGTATTTTTTAATGTATATTATATTTATTTGCTCAGACGTAACTATTAATATAAATTGGGTGGAATATAGATACAAAGTGACAAAATCTACTGTCCAAGCTTGGGTGCATTTGAGGAAACTCTAGCTGCTGACCAGGAGCTCCACTGCCCTGCCCACTGACTAGAGAAGCTTGGAGACCACCTCCACCTGGGGGACTCGCAGTACCCCACCCTTCTGCTTAAAGGGCACTGTTCCCGATACTGCCCAACTGCAAAGAAAAATTGTTGGCCTCATTTTTCTCATTTATTTTTAATTTCCTTTATTTTCTGTAAACTTTTGTAAACCTTCTTCAATCCTTCTGCCTCTAGGTGTGAAACACATGAATATCAAGCATAGCTCTTGCCTACATAGATCATAACATTTCGGAGAATTGGGAAAATAAGAACCATATAGATATAGTACAAAATACGATGTAGTAAGTACCATGAAATAGCTACAAAGTGTATTAAGGTTTTAAAAAAGAAAGAAATCACTTCCATTAAGGCAGATAGAAGACAAAGAACTAACAGTGGATAGGACTAAAATTGTGTCTTCTTGAGGTTATAGAATAAGGTTACATACATGGTAGAAATGTTGAGGGGGAGGGACAGGCAGTCCAGGTGGGAACAGTATAAATAAAATTATGGGGGTTAGAAAATGGAGAGCATGACTGAAATAAAACAGTCATTCTAACTAGCAGAATGACTATTTAGCAGTAAGACATGGCCTGTCTAAAAGGGTAGATTTCTTATTTGCTTAATGTATCTAGGGAGATCAAGTTAAGAAAGAAAAATGTATATATTCACAGCATGTGTGTGTATGTGAGTGTACCTATGATTTTACTGAAAAGGTACATGATTATTAAATACTCATTTACAAAATGCACAGATTAAATAGCCTCCTACCGCACACATTTATACAATGGTTCCTTTCTGCTCAGATAAAGAGAAAATCAGCCAGGAGCTCCAAAGAGACCTACTCTATCAAAGATTCAAATTCCATTTGTGAGAACCAGGAAACGAAAGAGTCTCAGATCCACACTCCTGTAAAATTTTATAAGGGCATGTTTGGCAGCTCTGATCTGAGGCTCATGCTGCCCGACTCAGATCAAGCTGCATTTGCGAATCCAGTGCTGGAGGGAAGGGGAGTTTGGGAGAAGCAATTACTGGGTTGCATCCGAGACACCATTGTATCTCCTGCATTCGGTGACAGAGTCCCACTTTTCCCCACTGTAAGTCTCAGTCAGTTTGATTGATGCACAGAACTGTTCCTCTCCCTCCTCCCTGGGGAGGGAAGGGAAGATGAAGTGCAATATTGCAGAGAGAAAAGTGGTTTTATACACATCATCTTAATTCTCAATGATGGAGAAAGAAGAAAAAGAACAGGAATTCTAAGTAGCAGAGAAAGGTTCAAGGTTAATTTGATTGGCAATATATGAAATGCCACTTACCTCAGGCCATTTCAAATTGCCCCTCCTTCTCTCCACAATGAATGAAATGATTCTTTCCAAAGACAGGGGGATCAACTAATAATGGCTGCTATTACATATTCATATACCACTTTGCATTCTGCAGCTTACTTGGCAGGAATTCTTACAAGTCTCTGTTCACAGGTGCCCTGTCAGGGAGGTGAGGTTGGAATTCAGTGAGCTCTCACAGGCACTTTTCAGTGGACAGAAGGACAGAGACGGGACAGTAGGTAGGGGTTGCCTGGAAGAAATCACACCTGAGCTGCACAGGTGATCTGTTCCTCCACTTTGCCTTCGTTGCCCATCCCACTCAGTCCATACTGGGGGTCTTGCTTTCCAAAGACAGGGTACTTTTATTTAAGAACACGTCTTGTACCTGATAGTCTTAATAACAAGTATGTCTCAGTACTAGCATGAGGCTGAAAAAAATTATTTTGTGCTTTAAAAAAAAAATGTGGTACCATCACAAAGAAGATGAGCAAAAGAATATTAAAATAATAATAATGTGGAATAATTAACTTTCTATGTTAAGGATGGTTTCCTGATCATGGAGAAAATAAGGAGAGGTTTTTATTTTAAGGAATTTTTAAAAAGAAAAGGAGGAAAATTTATGAGTTTTTAAGGGTTGAGTTTCTGAGTTGTGATGCAACTAACTCACACTTATTGGAGCATAATCCTAATGACATTAAGGGTAAAATCAATTCAACCAATACTCATTCTCTAACACGCACAAGGAAAAAGGCTGGCAAGTTTTATTCCCATACAAGCCAGTTTAGGTCACAAAACAAAAGACACAGCCAGAGACAGGGTTCCTAAATACAGCTGGAGGGAAGTTGGAAAGAAAATATGGATGGATGGCTGAGTGCATGTTCACTGTACCTTGGAAAAAGAACATAAAGCCTAAGGAATCATTAGCTTCATGTTTTTAACTCTCTCTCTCTCTCTCTCTCTGTCTCTCTGTCTCTCTCTCTCTCTTTCTCTCTCCCTCTCTCTCCCAGTTATCTTGTGACATGGCCAATTGCTGAGTTGCTATTCATTATTAACTCTCTTCCTTCAAGGTCAGTGATTGAACTGAGTGTGATGACAGTGCTCAAGGTAACGCACGATTCAGATAAACCTTGAAATGTTGACCCATCATAAGTTCAGTGTAATTAAAAGGTGTGCCTATGCCCAAGCCCACTGTTTGAAACCTAATGTCTCTGCACTTACCCAGAATATCTGTCTGTGGATTTTCTTCATGGGCAATTTTTACAAAGCACTAAAAATCTGCATGAAATTAATGACTGCAAATTAGCTTGAGCAAATTTTTTAAATTAACTCAGTAACAGTTCTGACTTAAATTTAGCAAGAAAGTGGCTTTTTATTTATTTACAGCTGGAGAATATAAAGTAAATTCAAATAATTTAAGATCAAACTACTGCCCTGTTTGTGAGGTCTGGGGTTTGACATGCAGCGGTGGGTTTTGAAGAATGGTTCCTTGGAGTTATTCTGACCACAGCTGTTTTCAGTGCGATTGATTTTTATTACTAATGGGATTGGTGCTCCTCAACATAGAATGTAGAGAGAGAGAAAACATGATAGCGAGAGAGTGGAAGAGACAGAAAGACATTTCCCCAGAAACTACTCTAGAACAGTCTTACCACTCCCCTCTAAACCTCACTCCAGGATGCCAGGATGCATGCTGGCAATTTATGTCTCATGGGGCACTCAAGTCCATCATTTCAGAGACAAGAGGCAAAATCCTTACTCTAAGAGAATAGTTGTTTCCTCCAAGTTTAGCAGGAAATCAAACTGAAATGGTTGAACTTGAACAAGGAAACATGCTTAGGAACCAGAAATATGTCTGGATAAACTAAATTCATTTCAATAAACACCTTTCTCGGGGTTTATTCTTTAACATAATCAGAGTATCTAAAATACCTCTGTCACCATGAATGGTAAAACCAAAAGTAAATAACCAAAGAGATCTACGTTGTGAAAGAAAAGCTTGCCCAAAAATGTGGAACCAACTTAAATGCCCATCGACTAATGAGTGTATAAAGAAAATGTGGTATATATACACCACGGAATACTACTCAGCCTTTAAAAGGAATGAAATAATGTCTTTTGCAGCAACTCAGATGGAGCTGGAGGCCATTATTCTAAGTAACTCAGGAATGAAAAACCAAAACCATATGTTCTCACTTAGCTCTCACAAGTGGGAGCCAAGCTATGAGTATGCAGAGACAAACAGAGTGATATTATGGACTTTAGAGACTCAGAAAGGAGAGGGTGGGAGGAGGGCTAGGGATAAAAACTACACATTAGGTACAATGTACACTACTCAAGTGATGAATGCACTAAAATCTCAGATTTCACCATTATATAATTCATCCATATAACAAAAAAAAAACACATGGACCCCAAAAGCTATTGAAATAAAACAACAAAAAGAAAAAAAAGAAAAGCTTGCCCAGGTAGTGACTAAGATGGTCTGCTACTTTTTCCATCAGAGCTTGGAGACAATGAAGGAAGCAGAGTAACACTGATCAAATCATTCCATAATCTCCAATGCATGAGCTCAGTTCCAACAATACTGTGACCTTCTGGGCTATTCTCCAAACTTTAAAATACTGCTACTCATCTACAAAATGGACATTCTAATACACACCTTCCAGGATTGTTGTGAGGATTAAATGAACCTGAAGCTTAGCACCAGGGCTGGCAGGCAGGAAACCCTCAATGGATAAATGTTGTTGTTATAACTGTCACATCTGTAATTTTTTACTCTAGAGTACTTAGCAATGGATTGATTTTATTGGTAAACTTGTATATTTGGACACAATCATTTTCCTCCATGCATCCAGAGAATACAAAAATTGATTATTTGGCAAAAAGTAAATAAATAAAGCTTTTATTTTGTTTGTTTGTTTATTTATTTATTTATTTATTTATTTATTTATTTTGAGATGGAGTCTCGCTTTGTCTCCCAGGCTGGAGGGTAGTGGCGTAATCTTCACTCACTGCAACCTCTGCCTCCAGGGTTCAAGCGATTCTCCTGCCTCAGCCTCCTGAGTAGCTGGGATTACAGGCGCCCACCACCATGCCCAGCTAATTTTTGTAATTTTAGTGGAGACAGGGTTTCACCATGTTGGCCAGGCTGGTCTTGAACTCCTGACCTCGGGTGATCTACCTGCCTCAGCCTCCAAAGTGCTGGGATTACAGGTGTGAGCCACCACACCCAGCCCAAATATACCTTTTAATTCAATGACTCTAAATAAGATCTCTCTCAAAGAGTATATGTTGAATGACTCCTACAATCCAGGCACTGTGCTAGGCTGAAAGATTAAAATCCCAGGTGATCTGGCCGGGCGCAGTGGCTCACGCCTGTAATCCCAGGACTTTGGGAGGCTGAGGCGGGTGGATCGCCTGAGGTCAGGAGTTCGAGACCAGCCTAGCCAACATGACGAAACCCCTTGTCTACTAAAAATACAAAAATTAGCTGGGGGTAATCACTTGAAGCTGGGAGGCAGAGGTTGCAGTGACCCGAGATCATGCCATTGCAATCCAGCCTGGGCAACAGAGCAAGACTCTGTCTCAAAAAAAAAAAAAAAATCCCAGATTATCCGAGACAGCATCAGTGGATGCAAGTTTATCTGTGGCAATAGAAGGGTGAATACTGAGTGATTCCACTTACGTGGGGGACCTGAAATAGTCAAACTCATAGAAACAGAAAGTAAAATGGCAGTTGCCAGAAACTACAGGAAAGGGAAACAGAGAGTGACTGTTCCACAAGAGTAAAGTACCAACAGTTACAAAGGTGAACACCTGCTGCTCAGCAAGCATAAGCTCTAGAGATGTGCTATGCAATATTGCACCTATGTGTCCAGCAGGTCCATCTCATGTTAAGTGTTCTTTCTCACCCGGATGAAACAAGTAAATTGCTCTTAAAGATGACCTGTGGCTAAGGATGTTCTGAGACTGGAGAACAAGCAGCCTAGGCGGAGTCAACTCACAACTTCAGAGGCCTTGCCAGTCCAACTTCTAGACAAATAAAAGTAAATAAATGAAGCTTTCAATTTAGCAAGACTAAGAAGGTCTCTCTCAAAAGGATACAGGTGTACGCCAAGTAAATATAGGCCAAACAGCAATGCAGTAAGTCAATCAGGGAGAACCTATCAGAAACTGAAAGTCAAGAAGATAAAAATATAAATTTACATAATGGAAAGAGAGCATCAGGCAACACTAAGCCACTAGGACTGATGGTTATTCTATTGCCAAAGATCTCAAAAGACAAAAGCATGGCCTAGTCCTGAGTCTCCTCATAGAGGCCCAGATCTACTCACTTTTTTCAGCCATGCTGCTCCCACTGTCTTGCAAAGCACGTTTGGCTCAAACATATACACATTTGCAAGCTTGCCCAGGCCTTCGAGTACACATGGATGTTATAAATGATAAACCAGTGCCAGTATTAGCTTTAACTAACACATGAACCCTTTAGGAAAAGTAATGCATCACTGGCTTATGTGGTCTTTAATACTGACAGTTTATTGTCTGCCCCTTTTTGACATCATTCCCTAAAGGATCCCAATTTAATTCACAACAAAAAGTTGCTATGTGCCATACCAGGTTCTCCTTATAATTATTCATAATATTTTAGGATAATTTTTATGGCTTTTAATGACTGCACTAGCCTTCTCAACCTCTCACTTTCACATTTTGAACACTGGCACAAATTTTAAATCTATTGAACCACCCATGGCTTCCCACAGCATTGCATTATAAGCATTATATCTTCCCTCTCTATCTTCTTTGTTTAAATCATCATTTGAGTACATAGTATACATTTTTAAATTTCATCCTTTATCTGCATTATTGCTAACTTTTCATTTAGATCCTGCTTTTGTAAGTACTCAAAAACATCCATAGTGCTATCACAGCAGGTGCTATTTATGAAATGTAAACGTTACCAACAATGCAAAAATGAAATTTAATTGTGAGTTGTATGATTTTGTAAGTACCAGGCCAAAAGCTAGGCACTTTACATGTATTATTTAATCTTTAGGAAAATCTTAAGAGACTCCAGAATCATCACACCCACTTTACAGAAGATAAACTGGCCTGGAAGACAGTAAGCAATCTGACAAGGTCACATAGTGAAGAGGAGACAAAACTCAGAATCCATCTGTCTAGCTCCAAAACCTAGACTCTTAAGCATTGCACCATGTGCAGAAAACATTATGTGCTCTTTTATGCTTGCGCTTTTGTTCAAAATACTTGTCAATGTTGAAGTAGCCAAATAAAATCCACATACAATGGAATAAAGGCTTTGGCATTTTTAAGAACCTTTAAACTTTCTTTTTTTTTCTTCTAATGTACCCCCTTGCTATTACCTGGTTTATTCAGTCACAGTTAGAATGCAATAAATGGAGTAACAACACAAACAATACTGAAATAGCATACGTAGCCTAGCAAAAATCCATAGGAAAACAGAGCAACGTGAAAGCAAAGTCCGAAGACCCTCCCCTTGTATGGCCCTGCCTGCCCAGCACTCTGGCTGCCTGGCAATCAGCCACACACCGCAGAACTTTGTGTTTCCGCCCACAGTGAAAATTTCCATATCTAAAATGTTATTATGGGCTTCATAGAACAATCTGTGTAAGGTCATATTTGCATAAGTCAAGTGTTCCACAATCTGTACAGCGTCTTTACCTAATGCAGGATTAAATTGCCCTGGTGGGTTCTAATTAACCCTCCAGATTGCCCTAAATGCCAGCCAGCATTCACTTAAAGAAGAGTGGCTGGAATATAGAAGCAGCAAGGCGGGGACCTGCAGCTGAGCTCTCCAGTACTCAAAGCCACCAAGGTCAGAAACCGAGGGAGAAAGACTCTTTTATTCACTCGTGTCCTTTTACGTAGTAAGTTAGTAGAAGCAGGGGAAAAGTCAGTGGGTGCATTGGTGACAAATGAGGGGACTTCAAAGGACTATGCATGGAGATATTACCAGATTGTCATCGATGCAGATGCTCTTTAGCCCAAGGGCTTCCAAACTGGATTTCCAGAAGTCCTGATTTCCTGCCTCAAGACTGCTTTAGAAGTGAGAGGCACTACAATGAACTCAAACAAATTTACAAGAAAAAAACAAACAACCCCATCAAAAAGTGGGCAGAGGACATGAACAGACACTTCTCAAAAGAAGACATTTATGCAGCCAAAAAACACATGAAGAAATGCTCCTCATCACTGGCCATCAGAGAAATGCAAATCAAAACCACAGTGAGATACCATCTCACACCAGTTAGAATGGCCGTCATTAAAAAATCAGGAAACAACAGGTGCTGGAGAGGATGTGGAGAAATAGGAACACTTTTACACTGTTGGTGGGACTGTAAACTAGTTCAACCATTGTGGAAGTCAGTGTGGCGATTCCTCAGGGATCTCGAACTAGAAATACCATTTGACCCAGCCATCCCATTACTGGGTATATACCCAAAGGACTATAAATCATGCTGCTATAAAGACACATGCACACGTATGTTTATTGCGGCACTATTCACAATAGCAAAGAGTTGGAACCAACCCAAATGTCCAACAACGATAGACTGGATTAAGAAAATGTGGCACATATACACCATGGAATACTATGCAGCCATAAAAAATGATGAGTTCGTGTCCTTTGTAGGGACATGGATGAAACTGGAAAACATCATTCTCAGTAAACTATCGCAAGGACAAAAAACCAAACACCGCATGTTCTCACTCATAGGTGGGAATTGAACAATGAGAACTCATGGACACAGGAAGGGGAACATCACGCTCCGGGGACTGTTGTGGGGTGGGGGGAGGGGGGAGGGACAGCATTAGGAGATACACCTAATGCTAAATGACGAGTTAATGGGTGCAGGAAATCAACATGGCACATGGATACATATGTAACAAACCTGCACATTGTGCACATGTACCCTAAAACCCTAAAGTATAATAAAAAAAAAAAAAAAAAAAAAAGAAGTGAGAGGCAAAGGCCCAGTTAGCATGGCCATAGGTCTTCAACCTTTCCTTCAACCAGTGTGGCTCCCCTTTTTTCTGTCAGGCATGCTGGAATTTCATGCCTGGTTTGTTTGGAAGGAGTATCTAATGCTAAAGATGAAGTCAGAATGCCACTAATTCAGGTCAACTTCTACCACTTACTTATATGAGGATGGTAAGAATGCCAGGCTCAGTATCTTGCCCAATGAGTCAAGGCTGGAAAGTGGCAAGCCTAGATTGGAACCTAAGAATTTGGATTTTGGGTCCAGAGCCCAACCAGCACATCTGGAACCTTTGTCCACCATTTCCTTTGCTTCTTTCTACTCCTGCTCTGGAAGTATATTGTTATTTTTTCCAATTAGGTAAATGCATAAGTGAAATAAGGTGCACAGGTGATTCTTCCATCAAATCTTTAAAAGCGGGCAGACCTAGGAACTGTGTAAGGCACATGGTCTTTGGAACAGGGGTGCCTTTGATGAACTACCTCTGCTTCCAAATCCCATACGGATGAGTCCTGAGCATGTGCACATGAATCTGTCTAGCCTAATTCCTTCAGTGATTATATTGTATAGTGTGCTAAGACATGCCATACAAAATATGTCCATACAAAGACATGCCATACAAAATATGTACATACAAAGACATGCCATACAAAATATGTACATACAAAATATGTACATATTTTGTCTCAATGTAAAACTTAGCCCCTCTGTAAAAGGCTGAGGAAACATCTATCCTACTGGGAATGCAGAATTATAGGGCTTTACAGATCACCCAGCCCAATTTGTGATGAACTTGTAGTTGATCTACAAGTGAGAAAATTGACACCCAGAAGTGTTCAGTGATATCTTAAGGTCAATTAATATCCAAGCCAAGACTGAAGACCAGAGCTACTGATTCCTGCACCAGCTCCTGTCCCACTACCCAGCCCAATTGTGTGCAGTCAAGGTTTTAATGCGTCTTGATATTCTTTCAGATGGTGGCCCCACTCAGAGCTGCACACATGACCTCACATACGAATACTTGGAAGCTAAAAGCAAAGTTATTTGGTTAGTTGCTTATTTCCAAGTGTCTCTAAGGACATTTGCTATACATTCTCATGCATCCTCCTGCTTTCCTTCATGGTACTTATCACAGTTTCATGTTATTTACTTTTCTAAAATGCATTTATTTATATAATGCATTTACTTATTTTTTTGTTTGTTTAGTTCCCTTCTCCACGAAAATATAACCTCCATGAGAACAGTGGCTAGTTTTCTGTCTTGTCTAACACTGCTATTTCCAGACTCTAACACACTGTCTACAACATAAGCCAAAGTTGAATGAATGAGCAAATGAGCAATTGAATGAATGAATGAGTGAATCTCACTACCCTGAAAATACTTCTATGACTATACTTGTTACATAGTATTTAAACCCTGCATTCACACTTCTGTCTCCCTTAATAAACTATAAGTTTCTTGAAAGTATCTGCCCTTTGTAGTGTTGGTAATACCTAGTTATGCCTTATTTATACAAAGAAGGAAATTAATAAATATTTGCCAAGTAAGTAGATTTATTCACTAATTAATAAAATCCTGGACATATAATAGGTACTCAAAAATATGTATTTACTGATTTACTGATTGGTTTGTTGGTTGATTGATGAGTGCTTGATAAAGCTCCACGAAAATCAAACATTTTCAGGGTGATTTTTTAGGGAACTATCAACCATCACAAAAACCTAATTTTTTTTTTTTTTTTTTTGAGACAGAGTTTCACTCATTGCTCAGGCTGGGGTCCAATGGCACAATCTTGGCTCACCACAACCTCCGCCTCCTGGGTTCAAGTGATTCTCCTGCCTCAGCCTCCCGAGTATCTGGGATTACAGGCATGTGCCACCATGCCTGGCTAATTTTGTATTTTTAGTAGAGATAGGGTTTCTCCATGTTGGTCAGGCTGGTCTTGAACTCCCGACCAAAGGTGATCCGCCTGCCTTGGCCTCCCAAACTGCTGAGATTACAGGCATGAGCCACCGCACCCAGCCATAACCTAATGTTTTTATAAGAATTTTTAAAATGTCTATTTGAGGACACAAAGAAGGGAACAAAAGATACCAGTGCCTACTTGAGGGTAGAAGGTGGGAGGAGGGTGAGAATTGAGAAATTATCTATCGGCTATTATACTGATTACTTGAGTGACAAAATTATCTGTACACCAAACCCCAGTCACATGCAATTTTCCCATGTAAAAAACCTGTACATGTATCCCTTTGACCTACAATAAAAGTTGGAAAGAAAAAGGTTTATATCTATAAAAATATGATTCCTCTGAATTTTATTTTTTTAGCCTCTTTTCTTCTCCACTAGTTAGATCAAAAATATAACCACTTTGTAGAATATGTTTTCACTTTTGTTCAGGACACTGTGCAAAGGGAAGCCATTTAGGAGCAGGTTAAGGTGGGTTTCCTCTATACATGTCACTTCAAGTTCACTGTTTCACAACTTCAAAAACCAAAAAGGGGCCAAAGTTCAGGGTAACTACTTATGACTGTGAGCATCTCAACATGTAATAAAATAGTCACAGAGCTACTGTTTACTGGATTTGAGAAGGTCATTCTGAGTATGGTTCAAGGCTAAGTGCCTAAGTGTATCATGGGCAATGCCTTGGATTTCTCTGTACCTTTTAAGAACATCTTTGCAAAGCAGGTGACAGCTGTGGAAAATAGAAAACACACACACACACACACACACACACACACATCCATCTTTCCCACTAACATTTTGGCTTACTTTTGAAATTCTACAAGATCTATTCTACCAACTGGAAACAACAGAGGCACTTTCTCAACAGATACTGAGAAATAAAAAAGCAACAGGAGTTAGTCTTTGATCTCACAGCCATATTACAGGTAGAATGAAAAGAACATGTTATATTTGGGAACTGGTGTGTATGTGGAGATATACGTGCACATACACTCAATCTGCTGTTAACCCTGTGCTCAGAGGAAAGAATCTATGTATAATTGAAATCTATCACTGATTTCAAACATTTAATTTGATTTAATCCTTTTACTCTCTTTCTTCACCATACACCTTGCTAAAATGGTATTTAAGCTGCTTGCTAAAATGATATTTAAGCTGCTTTCTGTATCTGCTTCTGCCCTTCTATTGGTAAAGGAGTTCAGCCATGAGGTGGACACCATGGCATGAAATAACAAAAGTAAAATAAGGCCCGAATGATATCTAAACTGTTCCTCAAACCTGGAATTGCCAAAGGTTGTCCATATTGAGCATAGGTAACCTGCTGGACATACATGAAGTGTATGCTCCTACATGAAGTGTACAATATCCAGCAAGTTGGAGATTCTGTATATTTGGGGTCCCAGCAGGAGCCTAGGCTGGTAGTCACAAATACCTAGGCATGTCCAGTGAATTTGCAGGGTGAGCCCATCAGAAGCACATCTGGAAGAGGTGCGAAGGAGCTGCCTCTTAGAGACCCCACCAAAAGCAAGAGAATACAGGCAGAATGAGCATGAGCTGGGAGGAAAAACTCGGTGTCTCAATGTCAGGAGGTTCCGAGCACAAAGGGTTCTATTATTCGGCTTTGTCTCCCAAATTAGGCCACAGTAAACACCTGACTAAGGCCCGTAGCAAGAGAGGGAGAGTATGTGTGAGAGAGAGGGGAGGGGAACCAGAAAAGCTGTTTCACTAAAAACACACAGCTTAGGGAAATACCCCCTTTTCCCCCATCAATATTAAATAATAATAATAATAATAATAAAGATGGGGGAAGAGGGAGACAGAAGAGAGAGAGCAGTTCCTCCCTCTGCTCCACAATAAAATGTCATGCACATCCCATCGCCCCTGGGCTCCAGGACTTCACATGTACCAGAGATGGGAGCGATCTGCAAACACAGCCCAACCCAGAGGCTGCCTTGTTAAAGCCGGAGGACTGTGTTCACATCTGGCAGTGATAGACACACTTCTAAGCACACCTGAGGAATTTCTATGTATTTAAAGTCCTCTGTGAGCATCGTGGGACAAGTGAAATTTGGATTGTTCCTGTTAAAGTGCCCCATTTGTGTACCCACAATCCAACGAGGCCTGAGGAAACTCAAGAGATTATATACATGCCTTTATAATACATAAAAATTTTAAATGACCATCAAATACTTGTGAATCTGGATTTACAACCCATATGATCAAGTTCAGATTGCATTTTAACAAAATTTATTAGTTGTCTGCTTACATATAGCACACTGTGCTAAGTACTGTATGGGATGATAAAGATGTTTTAGGCTGGGCGCGGTGGCTCACGCTTGTAATCCCAGCACTTTGGGAGGCCGAGGCGGGCGGATCATGAGGTCAGGAGATCGAGACCACGGTGAAACCCCGTCTCTATTAAAAATACAAAAAATTAGCCGGGCGTGGTGGCGGGCGCCTGTAGTCCCAGCTACTCGGAGAGGCTGAGGCAGGAGAATGGTGTGAACCCGGGAGGCGTAGTTTGCAGTGAGCCGAGATTGCGCCACTGCACTCCAGCCTGGGCGACAGAGCGAGACTCCGTCCAAAAAAAAAATAAAATAAAGACGTTGTAAGTGTAGTTATTTTATACACCAAACATGATATATCATTGAATATGTATTTGCATACATTCATATATAACAACTCCTCCCTAACTTCAACTTAGATCACATGAAGTCGATTTCTGGCAAATCTAGACATTCAAGTCATTGCTATCAACTATGTAAATCAGTTAAAAAGGCCAGAAGGCTGCAAAGAAAATGGTTGTCAAGAAGTTAACGCACTTTGCTCTGAAGAAAAAGAAATAGAGTCACCCTTGAGTGAGAGGCCATGAGCTTAGTATGATGTACAAATTTCAGGTTACTGACTTGAAGTTTAGTTACCTGTATTCTTCTGGTAACCAACAGCATAAGAAGTGACAACTGACAGCAAACGACAAGATGAAAGAAACAAAACACCACAACAATCCTGTGTCCTTGATTGAGGTTAATGGGCTGAGACACCTCCACGACCCCAAGGGCACACAAACATCAAAACATGTCAGTTTAATGTCTGATGTTCAGCTAATGTCTGAGTCATCAAAAGCAGGTAAGCTATGTTCTGTCTCTTACAGTAACCAAGAGACACGTAAACACAACACATTTAAGATTCCCATAATATTTTTTAATATGGCCAATTAACCACTTGAAGGCTAAAACACTGGAATATTCCTCACAGCACTATAGTTTGGAGACCTAGAATATCTAGCCAGAGTTAAACAGCAAGCTAGAGATAAAATCAAAATGGATCTCAGCATGGTGGCATGTGCCTGTAATCCAGCTACTCAGGAGGCTGAGGTGGGAGGATTGCTTGAGCCCAGGAGGTAGAGGCTAGCCTGGGCAATGTGGTGACACCCCATCTTAATAAAAATTTTTTTTAAAAAACATGACACTTCAGGTTCTGATACCTGCCTGTAATATGAAAAGGAATGAGAGTTTGAAAACTCGATGAAACCTAAACAATATTTTCATCTCCAGCCTCGTGTTTTGCAGGTAAACTCATTGAGATCTAGAGAGATAAGTGACTTACTCAAGGTCACGATTCAATGATGAGTAGAATCGAGACAAGAATACAGGTTTCTGACCAGCACTCCTCAAAACCATCAAGGTAATCAAGGACAAGGAAAGTAAGAAGCCGTCAGAGATCGCAGAAGGCTAAGGAGTCATGATAACTAAATGTAAGTGGTGTTCTGGATGGGGTCCAGGCATGGAGAAAGGACATTTGGGAGAAACTGATGGAATCAGAATATAGTATTGAGCTTCATTAAGAATAATGTACCTATGCTTGTTTCTTACTTGTGACAAATGTGTCATGGTGATATAGGATGATTACAACGGGAGACACTGGATGAGAGATATAAGGGAATTCTCCGTACCATTGTTACAACTTTTCTGTATGTCCAAAGCTATTTTAAAACAAAAAGCTGATTAAAAACAAAAAGTTCTACTTCTAAATTTCAAAAAAAAATACCGTTCTCAAGAATTCTTTCCATCAAATCATGTTGTCTCTCTTCTAAGATAGTTGAATGGGACTTCCATTCCACAAACTAAAAACTGTCATTCAATCTCTGTTCATAATAGCCATGCTATTAATATTTGGAATAGCTCCTCCTCCTGCCTGCCTTCATCAAATAAAAGTAAAGAAATTAGTCAGATTAACCCTCAATGAGCAAATGTACAGCTTTCAATACCTGCAGCAGATATTTTAAGCAACTGTTGCCACATATGTTTCCATCTGAGAGATACAATGGAGGGAAAGTATATCCCACCCTTAGACGGTGGGAACAAGAGTATCAAAGGGAAATGGAGACAAGCTTGTGCACATCTACTTTTTCAACTTTTCAAACGTGTGTTAAGAACCTGCTGTGTGTCAGAACTCTGCCCTCACTTCAAGTATACTAAATCCTTAAATGTAAATGGCTCAGACTCTCAAAACGGTGACCTCGAGTCTTCTAACAGTGCCCGTGAAATTTAATAATTAGGAGGCTAACACAAAATCTCATTTATTGCTGTTTTAAATGAAATAGATCACAGTTAATAAAAAGCCTGCAAATTAAAGTAACCCAGCAGTCTTAACTAGCAATTAAAATGACTCTTTTTTTTTCAATAAAAGGTGATACCATATGCTACAGCAGATTTTTTGTCATATATGAGATAAATGAGCAGTTTGGCTCAGCAGGGAATAATTCCAGTTCATATTGAAGGATCAGTTTCAGTATCAAAATTTCATTCTCTCAATGTCAGGATCCTTGATACCAATTACCTGAAGACACTTGGGCTCAAGAGCCATCCCTGTGAAAACACAAGCACAAGGTACATGCCCTCCTCATCCCTCCCCACACATCCCAATAGAGAGGGGGGAATTGAGAGTCTAACATTATCAGGGTTGTATTCAAAGCTTAAATTCTAACAAAACCTAACTGAGTCTCGCCCTCCTCACCAGGATTTGTGGGAGTATCCAACCTTGTAACAAATGTATGCAGGGACCAGGAAGCCGACTGGAGAGAAATGTGCATGGCCTCATCTGATCCAGATCGGTGTCATAAGAACACTTTGGAAGAAATAAGATTGGTCCTGAGAAGTGCCACTCATCTTTTAGGAGGAAAAGGATAGAAGCCCATGAAGCTGGACATAATGTACACGTGATATTAACCCGAGAGCATTCAATACCTTGCAAGCTCAGCTGTTTGGAATACTTCTTCCCAAGCTCTTTGACTTCCCTCAATGTCTTCACCTGAGTAGGTGGAAAGGGGAGTGAGTGGAGATACCTGACGGGAAGACAGAAAATCATTACTGATATCAGAAGACAGAAAAACAAGGTAGAAAGAAAGATAAATCTACTAGGTAGGTAGGTAGGAAGGCACGTAGGTAGGTAGGTAGGTAGGTAGGTAGGTAGGTAGGTAGATGGATTGACTGACTGATATGATTTGGATCTGCGTCCCCACCCAAATCTCATGTCGAATTGTAATCCCCAGCATTGGAGGTGGGGCCTGGTGGGAGGTGACTGGATCATGGGGGTGGATTTCCCCTGAGTGCTGTTCTTGTGATAGTGAGTTGTCATGACATCTAGTTGTTTAAAAGTGTGTGGAATTTCCCCGCCCCACTTCCTCCTGCCCTTGCCAGGTAAGAACTGCCTGCTTCCCCTTTCCCTTCCACCATGAGTGTAAGATTCCTGAGGCCTCCCTAGAAGCAGACACTGCCATGCTTCCTGCACAATCTGCAGAACCATGAGCCAATTAAACATCTTTTCCTTATAAATTACCCAATCTCAGGAATTTCTTCATAGCAGTGTCAGAATGGATAGATAGACAGCTAGATAGATAGATAGATAGATAGATGCACTATATTTATATCTAAATGGCAGTAGGTGTGGGATGTGCAGATGGATGGACCAGTGGATGATCAGAAGGAAAAAAAGTAGCAAAGACACACTTTGTAGATAACTACTTTACCCTGGTCACTGAACTTTGAGCTTCCTAGGCATTATCTCATGTAATCCATCTGTGATGGGCATGGCTATTTTGCCAATTTTGTTTATAAACTGTTGACACATTATCAGAGTTAGAGTTAAAACCCTTGGGTTTTCCACTACCCTACACTGCTTCTCATTTAAGGTCACAGTAAAAATCTGAAGACACTCCATTAGAGAATGCAAGCCATACAGAACATCAGTGTGTACTTATAAACTATGCCCTCAAATCTACTCAGCCTTTTAACACATGCATTCTACCGAACTCCAGGATAAAAAGGCAAGGGAGAGCAAGGGATGCCTCCCCAACCCTTCTCCACTCGATGGTGAGCAGGCAAGAAGCACATTTCGATTCAATATTGTCTCTCGCTACCTCTATTCTTCACATCCTCCATAGTTCCCACATTCCCCCTCCCAGCCAGTTTTTTACTCCAGTGATTCTCCCACTTTAATGAACATATAAATTGCCTAGGATTTTGTTAAAAGAAGATTCTGGCTAGAAGTGATGGAATCTGAAAGATTCAGCAGTTCTAACAAGCTCCCAGGTGATGTCAATGATGCTGGTCCCAGGACTACACTCTAGGTAACTCACCTCTATTCTAGACCCCATTGTTGGAGAAAAGCAAATCTTGTTAGACATAAAAAAATAGTATTGTTCTCTGGACACTAAGAACATTTAGTACACATCCTAAGAAGAAATATGATCTGGACATGGGAGATTTGTGCTATATATATATTTGAAGAAAGAGCATCTGTAAGTCGTAGAACAACCCCCCCGCACGCCCCACCACAATTCCTTTCTGAATTACCTAGAGTTTTATGCTAGTAAAAGCAAGGCCGGCACAGTAAAGAATAGATGCCATCCTGATGCTGTTCAAATATATATTTACTTCTTATTCATGATTTTCACCCATTTAATTTTCTCTGAGAGATTATTCAGGTCACTTTTTAAATGAGTTTCAATGTTTCCAGGGCTGCAGCTCGTTATAAAAATGTTCACAGCAGATAGAATCTTGCTTCAGCACTGCACTATTTTAGAGCTGGCAGACACAGAAATCGGTATGCAGATATTGTACCATAAACATTAATTTAGTATTATGTGGAAGGTTGATTGATTAATAAATACATAAGCCAGGAAGCCTAATTTAACTCTTAATTTTTTTATTTCACAGAGGGAAAAATTAATCTGCAAGTGTTGATTGATTGAGAGTCTTAGTATGGTCTAGACAGCAATGGAAAATGACTATGAACCTGGGACTTTGCAAACTGCATTATTTGCAAAATAAACCTGATCAACCAGTTTCATCTCACAGTGATTGATGGTCAGAAAGAAAGGCTGTAGAGATTATGGAGGAGAAGAATACGTAATCATCTGAGGAAGCAGTGCACCCTGAAGAGTGGTTAAAGAAGAGGGAATGAGTGAATATTTTTAACTCAGAAATGGACACAAGTGAAAAAAATGCACTTGAAATTTTAAAAATTAATGTTTATTAGAGCACTCCAGTAAACAAGCAAATTAGAATTAGCACATTGCACTTCTAAGAATGTGCAGAATATAAATATATCTTAGCTTTTGTGGTCTCACCGCAAAGATTGTGGGATGTAAAGAACCAGCTTACGGTCTTGCTATGATTAAAAGCTCACATTTAGAACCAAATGTTCTGTATCCAGATTTGAATAATGTTGAATGTTTTCCTAAAAGCAAAGGACACATATTCATTGTTCTCTCTTTGAAGAGTAGCAATTAAGCTGAGCAGGGCAATTACTTATAAATTAGACATGTTTTCCTTTCCAGCTCATACTTACACAATGAGCATTAAGGTCAAGTTTCAAGCCCTAATCCTCAGAAAACTGACATCAGAATCATCAATACTGTTAGTATTTAGTGTGTCCATGGAGGTAAAATGTGGAAGGAAGGTAACACTGGAGGGCCTGCCGTAATAAGAACTGTCAAATATTCCACCAGAGATTCTGACCAAAGGTTTGTTACTAACCCTTTGTTTTATTAATCCCATTTTATGCGTGAAAAAAAAAAACTCAAGTTTAAGGATGTTAGGAAGATTGGCCAGTGCTACAAAAACAATGGCTATTATTAAGTGGCAGCACCTCGCTGATGCTGGACTGCAAAGCAGGATCTTTCTACAGAATGCATGGGAATGACCTGCCGAGCTTGTTAAAACAGATTGCTGAGCCCTGCACTCCGAGTCTCTCATCAGGCAGAATATTAGTTTCCTATTGCTGCTGCAACTAATTACCACAAAGTTAGTTGCTTAAAAACACGTAAATTTGTTATCTCCCAGATCTGTAGGTCAGAAGTTCAGGTACAGCACAATTCAACTGGCTGTTCTGCACGGAGTCTCACAAGGCAGAAATTAAGGTGTCAGCAGGTCTAGGTTCCATTCCTTTTTTCTTTTTTTTTTTTTGAGACAGGTTCTCACTCTGTTGCCCCAGCTAAAGTGCAGTGGCACAATCACAGCTCACTGCAGCCTTAACCTCCCAGGCTCCAATGATCCTCCCACTTTCGCCTCTCGAGTAGCTGAGACTACAGATGCATGCCACCACGTCCCACTAACTTTTGTATTTTTTTGTAGAAGCAGAGTTTTGCCATGTTGCCCACGCTGGTCTTGAACTCCTGGATTCAACAATCCTCACACCTCAGCCTCCCAAAGTGCTGGGATGACAAGTGTGAACCACCACACCTGGCCTTATGTTCCATTCTTTATTATTACTTTTTAATAGATACAGGATCTCACTCTGTTGCCCAGGCTGGAGTGCAGCAGCACAATCATAGCTCTCCTTAACCTTGAACTCCTGGGCTCCAGCAATCCTCCCACCTCAGCCTCCCGAGTAGCTAGGACTACGGGTGCACGTCACGAAGCCTGGCTAATTTTTACGCTTTTTGTAGAGATGGGGTTTTGCCATGTGCCCAGGCTGGTCTCAAACTCCTGGCTTCAAGCAATCTTCCCACCTCGGCCTCACAAAGTGCTTGGATTACAGGCTTGAGCCACCACATCTGGCCAGGCTGTGTTCCATTCTGAAGGCCGTGAGGAGGAACCTCCTTTCAAGGTCATTCAGGTCATTGCCTGAATTTGGTTCCTTGCAGTTATAAGACTGAGGTCCCCATTCCTTGCTGGCTGCTGGTGAATGGCTGGAGGCTAGAGGCCGTCTCCATTCCTTCTCATGCTCTCCCTGTGGCCTATCCAGCAAGCATGGTTCCACTCACACTTTGAATTTTCTTGACACCTCTGCTGTACCTTTCTGACACCAGTCAGGGAAAGTTCTCCACTTTTAAGGATTTACTGTGATTAGACTGGGCCCACAGAATAATCAGGAATAAACTTTCTATCTTAAAAGTTTAGAAACTTTAATCTTCTGCCAAGTTCCTGTTGCATGTAATATAGTTGCAGAATCCAGGGATTCGGGGGTGGACATCTTTGAGGGGCCATTCCACCTGCTACAGTGATCCTGGACTGGGACCCACCCGGAAATATGCCTTTCTAACAAGTTTTTTTATGTTAGAAACTTATCTTCGATGCTGATGTGATGCTGCTGATCCATCCTTTGAGGATGTCTATACAGTAGCTGCTCCTACTGCAAGTTCGGTTCATGGCATCAACCTCACCCGGGAGCTTGTTAGAAATGCAGGACCTTGGGCCTCCTCCCAGACTTACTGGGGTAAGAAGGTGCAGTTTAACAAGATCCCCAGGTAACTTGGTGCACATCAAAGTCTGAGAAATATTGCTCTACAACAGTTAAAAACAGGGAAAAGTAATGGAGTAATTTATGTTTTATTTATTCTAAAAACCTTTTAGATAGACACAGGTCTTTTTTTGTTCAGTTATTGCCCTTTTGTGTGAGAGGGTGGAGAAAGGTATCTTACCTGTGAAGTTGGTAAAGAATTTCTGCACTGTCTCTTCAGCTGGCTTTAATTTACCCACCCTCACACTCAATTTTAATACAAAAGGGGGCAATCTCCCCGTGAACTCAGCCTTGAAAATGTTTGGCATCCTTGAACAATTGCAAGCTGGATTTTGTTATTCACTGGGCTTTCTTGACCAGGACATCCTGCCTTTGGTCACATCCTAGTTTGATAGGAATAGATTAAAACTGACTCTCAGATGGGTTCTGGAAGGAGCCACAGCCCTGGCCATCCTCCCTGAGCAGAGACAGAGTGAGTCCATCAGCGGCAGGATACTCTGCCTTGACTTCACCGCTAATCATATTTCCCCAGATCTGAGAAGAGACTCAGCAGAATCTAAGGGCCCCAGAGGAGAATCAGATATCATTAACCCTTTTATTGGGGATGTTATTGGTTTTCTGTGAGTTACCATTAGAGGAAAGTGACTGCAGTTAGAAGATATTGAAGAAGACTGAAGACTGTGTATTTATCTTGTGACTAAACACACAGCAAATTTCTACCTTTGCCTCAAAAATTCCTAAATGGAATTACTGAAACATAACTGTTACATATACAAAGAAGAGTGGGCTATGTTTCAAGATGTAGACATTAACTGTAAATTAACTATCTCAAACTCTCTCACTTTTCTTAATTTAAGCTGAGAGAAGAAAAAATGAAAATGGAAAGAAGTTTGGAGTGATCATAAGAACATAACGAGTACAGTAAAGTGCCATCAAGTAAATGCTATTGGGAAAATACAAACCAACAAACAAACCTCTCTCTGTCTCTGTCTCTCTCTCTCTCTCTCACACACACACACACACTCACACTCACTCTACTCTTTCTTTTTTAGTGCACAGAGCTCCCTCCAGGTGATAAGGTCCATAGTGTCTGCTGAAACCAGCTGATAATTTCAGACGGAGCACAAAGATTCATGTAAACCATCTTATTCCCAGCACATTCTTGCTATCCTTGCACTTGTTCCTTGATCAGATAAGGAGACAGTGGGACCATTTTCAATCCTTAATCTGATCCTCCAAAACATTACTAAATATTCAATAATAAAAGTGTTGTATATTAACAGGGGATGTCAGTAGCCCAAAAATGTTTAATGAAGTACCTGAAAATACAGATAGATTATACCGGCAGAGTCAATAAGACAACAGCCATTCAGGCAAGACATGGCACAAAAGCCAGAGGTGATAACTGCCCCCAAAACTTAAAGAGAAAAACACTTCC
This sequence comes from Symphalangus syndactylus, assembly GCF_028878055.3. Lineage (NCBI taxonomy): Eukaryota > Metazoa > Chordata > Mammalia > Primates > Hylobatidae > Symphalangus > Symphalangus syndactylus. The sequence goes on from NC_072437.2 coordinate 17,346,616, forward strand.
CTGATCAATGCAATTCTCCCACCTCCCTTTCTGAAAACTATTTACTTCCAGAAGTATTTACCAAAAAAAAAATAAAATTCACCATTTCCTGAAATCTGAATACTGTTTGTCTTCTAAAACCACCTGGTAAAATAGCTTAGCTTTCCACCCATCACTGACGCCCCACTGTTCTTTTCCATCTGTGTGCACCAAGGGTGGAGAAATGGGAAAGATCCCAGATCGAAGGTGGGATCTCCCTGGGGTCATTGGGGGAATGCAAGATGACCTTCCACTAAATTATATGACCGTTGGAAAGCAGACAGGGGTGGCATGGAGAAAATAAACCTAAAATCATTTTTCCCTGTAACTGGGCTCTGGGCAATATTTGAATTCCTTTTGATAACAATTAGACTGTGGTGTAGCTCTTCTTTAGAACCTAGGAAATATTACTGGCATTCGTTTTGGATATTACTATTCAAAATGCTGCTACTGATTAGTAAGTCTCTTCGAGGTTATAAACGCTGGAAATAAAATGCTGGAAAATGATCCCAGAATGAAGGAGAACATAGAGATAAGACAACTGAAAGCAAGCTATAATTTGGAATTTGATTGTTTTTTCTCTAGCAGGTGTTATTGGGCCAACAGGAGAGCTGGAGTGGGACCTGAATATTAGATGTTAGTAATGCATCAGTGTTAATTTCTTGACTTTAATGGTTGTATTTTGAAATGACGGGCATTAAATGATACAGAAAGAAGAAAGAGGAGGAGGAGGGAAAGGAGGAAAGGAAGAAGAAAGAGAAGAGGTTCTTTTTACTGTTCTCGCAACTTTGCTGAGTTGGGGATTGTTTTAAAAATAAATAAAATTATATAAAAGAAACTCAATAAAATAAATCATTTAAATCTCAATACTTTTCTTTGTGATTTCATGCACTCTCAAACCTGCAAAGTCTGCAACTACTCCATTAATGCAATGGCTTTCTGCATCAATGACTTATTGCTTCATGACAAATCACCCCAAAACATGGTGGCTTAAAATAACAACCATCTATTTAGCTCAGAATTCTATGGGTCAGAAACATTGAATGGGATCAGCTATGCAATTCTTCTGCTAGGCTGGGCTGGGCTTACTCATGCGTTTTCAGTGAGTTGCCAGTCCCACTGGGAGCCCCTGCTTCTGGGGATTGCCTGGCTGTCAGCTGAAACCACGAAGGCAACTAGGCCATGTATCTGTTATCATCTACCCAGCTAGGCTGAGTTTTTTCCCCTGGCTGCTCAAGGTTCTAAAAGCACATAGATAGTAAACCCCATGCACATCTTCCACATTTTCAAGTCTCCGCTCACCTCACAAGTGCTGCTGTTCCATTGGCAAAGCAAGCCACACAGACAAGCCCAGGGTCAATGTAGGAAGGCCCCATCAAACTGCATCAATATTGGGTGTCATTACAGCAATCAAGCCAGCACACTCCCAAATCTCCATTTCTAATTCTGCTTTCTCATCCTACTTAAACTGCCTGCTAGACATCTCTTCATGGTGTCCTCCCTGAATTTCAAATTTCACTTGTATGAAATTCATCATATTTTAGCCAACACAGGATAATGAATAGAATGAGGCTTCTAGTCAGCTCTGGGTTTGAATTCTACTTATTGTGAGATTTCGGTTTAAGCTACTTAGATCTCTGAGAATGGCTTCCTTCTATTTTCAACAAAAATAATAATAAATATTTGATAGTTACTATGGGGATTAAACAAGATAGTGTACTGTCAACCCTTAACACACAGTAGGCATTCAATAATTTTTTTGTATTCTCCACCCATTACCTAGAGAAACCTACTACCCTTTTCAAATTTCTTTATTGACGTGTTCTCACTCATCCAGGCTGATGGAAACACTATGGCCATTTTCACATTTTCCTTTTCCTTTGCCCATTCGTATTCAACCTGCCCACCTAATGGGTTATCATGAAGAATTACACTGAAGCACGTAACAAAGTGCCTATCAAATCATAGTTCTTCTCTGTATTTTTTTTTTCATTTTTAAAAGGCTTGTTAATAATCAAAATCAGTTCATTGCATTTCTGCAATTTTACTCAACAAACATTAAGTATCAGGGATGAACTTGTCATCTTTTGGGTCTCTTACCAAAGCTACACATCTTCCTCCATCTTCCATGTCTGTCCCCTGTCAGCACCAACAACCAGGGGCCTCAGGACATGACCCTGAGAGTCCTCCTTGACATGGTTCTCATCTGCTTCACTCAAATAATTCACCACAAAGTCCTACTAATAGAACTACCTGGCTTCAGTTTCATCACCACCACTGACTCACTGATTGACATTGGACCAGTCACTTAATCTCTCTGTTTCGGTTTCCTCATCTGTAAAATGGGAGTGATAATAACAGTACAGGATGCACTTAGACTGTGCCCACTACCTACCCAGTACTTTGATAGGGTTAGCTCCTTCTGTTGGCCCCCAAGTCCTTCCTTCTCTCTCCATCTCTGCTTGCTGCTACCTCAGTTCAGGCTCTCACCATCCCTCTTGGGTGTGAGTGCCATTCATCACCCTCTAACTTAAATCCAGCACCTGATGTCACCTCTTCTAATCCATCCTCCCCGCAGGCACCAGGGAAATCAGTGAAAAAGGACAAGCCCAGGATGCCACTTTTCTTCTAAAAGCCTACTGCTGTCTTCTCAGACTATTAGGACTGAAGATCAGTTTGTTTCCTAACCAAGTTTCAGTAACAGAACATACATGTGTAAAACAGTAAAAGTATTTATTGGAAAAATTTAATACAAAAAAACCAAAACACATACAAAATAAAAGCCTCAAATTTTAATTGTCACATGTCATGGGCATAAAGAGTCTGTCAAATTGCTGATGGGGCACGGTGGCTCACGCCTGTAATCCCACCACTTTGGGAGCCCGAGACAGGCAGATCACTTGAGGTCAGGAGTTCGAGACCAACCTGGTCAACATGGTGAAACCCTGTCCTGCTAAAAATATAAAAGTTAGCCAGGCATGATGGCACATGCCTGTAATCCCAGCTACTCAGGAGGCTGAGTCAGGAGAATTGCTTGAACCTGGGAGGTGGAGGTTACAGTGAACCGAGATCATACCACTACACTCCAGCCTGAGTGACAGAGCAAGACTCTGTCTCAAAAAAAAAGAAAAGAGTCTGTCAAATTGCTGCAAATTTTCTAAACACACAGTCCCGATTTCTCCACTCATCTCTTCATGGACCCCTGACAAACAGCTACTGGACTGAGAGCTGCCCTTTAAGAAGCACATAAGTTAGGTCCAGCTAGTTTTTTCCTAATCTTATCCTCCAATCTACCCTTTCCCCCACACCCCAACTCTTCCTGCAAAATATTATTTATGCATTTGTGCATTCATCCACTTACATATTATTTATTTATTTATTGACTTGGGTTCCCCCAATGTATAATCCATCTCCGTTCCTTCCCACATGCTGCTTCCTCTTCCTCTTCACATTTTTGTGACCAGAAAACTCCTAAGCAGATGCTGCATGATCTATAGTCTTCCTATCTGCTACTCGGTGTTGCAGCTGCCTGCCAGGCCCTGTTTCATCCCTGATACGATGGTTGGTTGTCATCACCTTCCTCGACACTGCTGTACGGCTGCCAGCTCTCTGGTTAGTGTGGTCTCTCCCTGCCTTAACAGCTGCAGGCCACTGAGTCCTGCTGCCTCCACCAACACTGCTGCAGCACTGGTGCTTCTGTAAGAAAGGAAGATTTCTTCTTGAATTACTAAAGCCATTTGAGCCTTTTAGTGAAAGCCTGCTTATTCCATTCCTCTCTCCTTTCTCCTTAGGTAACTGGGGAAATGCACTTGAAGACAGCTTCAGAAAACATTTAAAGACACCACCTTGTATCTCATCAACTTTGCCGAACACCCACCCTGTCTGTTATTCAGCTGGCTGCAATAAAAGCAGAAAGAAAAGCACATCCCCACCAGAAAAGCAGCACTTGGAGCCGTTCAAGAAAGACCAGGATTGTGGGATTGTACTGGTGGTTGGGGTCATTCAAGGAAGAGCACTAAGTTGGTGACTAGGATTTTAGTCTTGAGAGACAATTCTCCGTTGGTCTTTCTCATTTTCACACATCTTCTCAGCAGAGGCATGACTGCCTTTTTTCTCTTTTCAGAAATGTACATGAACAGTTGAAAGGTAGGAGCAGTGTCTTCTTCTGGAGCAGAGGGAAGAATGTTGTACAGTACAATAAAGATAATGTCTCCACACAGGGCATGGTGGCTCACGCTAGTAATCCCAGCACTTTGGGAGGCCGAGGTGGTTGGATTGCCTGAGGTCAGGAGTTCCAGATCAGCCTGGCCAACATGGTGAAACCCCATCTCTACTAAAAAAAAAAATACAAAAATTAGCCAGGCGTGGTGGAGGGTGCCTGTAATCCCAGCTACTTAAGAGGCTGAGGCAGGAGAATCGCTTGAACTCAGGAGGCAGTGGTTGCAGTGAGCTGAGATCGTGCCATTGCACTGCAGCCTGGGTGACAAGAGCAAAACTCTGTCTCAAAAAAAAAAAAAAAAAAAAAAAGATAATGTCTCCCTCCTCGGCAAAACTTAGGTAGGTTTGCTTGCACTTCATTCATTACCAAATACTGGTGTTCCCTAAACTGAGGGTTTCTCAAATACACGTGTAACATCCAGGGCCCCGCATGAGTTCACATCCTTTATAGGGACATGGATGAAGCTGGAAACCATCATCCTCAGTAAACTAACACAGAAACAGAAAACCAAACACCGCATGTTCTCACTCATAAGTGGGAGTTGAACAAGGAGAATACGTGGACACAGAGAGGGAAACATCACACACTGGGGCCTGTCGGTGGGTGGGGGACTAGGGAAGGGAGAGTATTAGGACAAATACCTAATGCATGTGGGGCTTAAAACCTAGATGACGGGTTGATAGATCCAGCAAACCACCATGGCACATGTATACCGAGGTAACAAACCTGTACATTCTGCACATGTATCCCAGAACTTAAAGTAAAATTTTAAAAAATAAAATAAAATAAAAATACATAAATAAATATATCTAATTAAACATCCAGGACCCCTCTGTGTGGCCCCGTGGGACTTGGGAGACGAAGGGAACTGACACAAGCATTCATTGCATGCCACTTGCTATGCAGGAAGTCCTTAGGAAAAAAGTCCTTTGTCTCTTACCCAGGAGTGTTGTGCCTTCTATCAGCATCTGTGAATCAGTGGCAGGCTTAAGTGTTAGCTCAAAAGTGGGGTAAAATAACACAGTTCTTGACATTTAGAGGAGGTCGGGGAACTATTTCACACGTCCCACTTGAGCTAAGACATACAGGCTTTGTGTAAGTTAGCCGTAAGGACATTCTAGAAGACAAGGAGAAAAGCACATAGCAGGGCATGGCGGCATCACCTCATGACACATTTAGGAAAATTCAAGTAGAACAGGATGGCCAGATCATCGCCAAAGATTTCGCAGACAGCTGTGAAACTAAACTGATGTATTCGATTTAGACTTAGGGTTCATTTTGAGTTAAAATTTTTAACAGCATTAAGCATAGTCTAAATTAGCTAATGCAGTGCTTCCCAAACTGGTGTCAAAGAAAAACTTTGTAGTTTTCCTTCTAATGTAGCGTTAATCCTGTGCCAAGAAAAATAGACTTTCCTTGCACAATTAAGTTAGTTTGTTAACGGCAAGCGAAGTTCGATACTTTTTTTACTGAAGCCCTTCTGGATACTTTAAAATGTCAATCAATATTTTGAATCACCAGATGGGAACTGTAGCATGGAGTCTAGCTAGCCCCAGCTAATCTGATCAGATACCCTTTGTTTGGGGAACCCTAATTAACATTTCCCAGAATCATTGTTCTGCTCCTCCTGATATGAGTAATGTCTGTCTATCCATTTAAAAATCACTATATCATTATTATAAACAAACAAATAAAATTACAAATGAGTAAAATCAATCTTTAGCTGGATTTAGTTTGAAAATATATCTATGGGTTAGGATTCTGTGATCCTAGCCTTGATCACCTAAAGAAAGTGAAATTCTATAGAGGCTTGCATGCATCTGTTCTCTGCTCCAATGACTTGAAACATAATAAATCATTTCATTAATTGCACAGGAACATGTTAACTCATACACCTAACCTCTAGTTGACTAAATTGTTGTAAGAACAATTTACATAATACTGAAATATATATATATGTGTGTGTGTGTGTGTATAGTACAATAGAACACAGAAGTTTGGAGGTTTACCCTGTATAATTCAGACATTATTTACTTTGCTGAAGAATGCCTTCAGAGTCTTATTACACTCTAGGTCACTGAAAATATAGTATTGCACACATATCATTTTAGTATGGAAATATATATATTATATATGTAATAATATATGTATTATATCTGCATTCATATATATTATATATACACTGAAAATACCTAGACAAGTTTTTCTTAACTCTAAAACAAAAAGAATTAGGAAGCCAAGCAGGGCAAATTTGATAGCCCTTTGATTGTTGGCTATTTTATAGCTGAAAAATGGCTTAATTATTGTTATAAGCACACACTAAAATAAAAAGCAAATACTGTTTCCTTAAAGTTGAAGGGAGGATTAATTGAAAAGCTCCACTGGCCAAAAATGTTTGGAAGAGTTTGTCATCATCTGCTTCAGCCTGCTGAATGGCAGAAATTCAATGCACTGGCTCGCCAATGTTTTGAAAAAAGGGGATTCTAATCTATCATTACCTCACCATTGAATCCCCCCACCACCACCATATTATCATGTAGAAGATATTCAGTCAAAATGTCTATTAAATCAATAAATGAATGTTTCACCTTATAATTGATTTGATAACTGTATTGTACTCTTTTGAGCACATTTGCTGATTTTTATGAAATTCTTTACCACCAATCCAGCTGATTCAGACGACTAAAAAAGTTTGTTAGAGAAACAGAGAAAATACAAAAGAAATGTTTAAATGATTTATCAGAAGCAATAACTAAATTGCAAAAATCCTGAGGATTATACAGAGTGAAACAATACAGTACAGCAAACATAGATAACATTCTGTTTACACAGATATTACATTTAAGTTGAAAAGCAAACAAAATTATCTTTATAGTTTCTCTTTTGTAAAATCATGGATAGGGTTTTACAATTTTCATTTATTTCAACTCTGAGTTTCTCATATGAAGTAGTGTTTATTTCATATAATCCTCTGGATTTTAACAAAGGAATACTTTGTTATTTAAAATGTCATGCTGATGAGTGAGAAACATGCTGAAATCAATAAAAGATTTAAACTGCATAGGCCAGTTTTCTTTTCCTATCTCACAATGATTCTGTCTCCCCATGTCCATGGGCTTTGTCCCTCCATTGTTTGTTAGTCTTGGCGCCACCAGGATAATCCCCAGCTGCAAATTTCTCTTCCCCGATTTGCATGCATGAGGACTCACTGCCACCCAGAGCCATAAATTATTTGTGCATATTAGCCCCATATCATGACCTTTCATGATGAAAAAAAATGATTCCCAACCTCAAAGGATTTATTACCTATATGGAGAGAAAGTCAAATGCAAAATTAACTATTCTGCAAAATGGAATTCATTTCCTCATCCATTCATTAAGTCATTATTGATTCATTCGGCAACATTTATTTACCGCATGTGAAGGTACTGCTTCTGTGGAAGATACTGTGGATATAAAGACAAATAAAATATCTCGGTCTACTGCCATCCTCCTACTTCCCTGCCTGCCTTTCCAGAACCCTGGCTTTGGCTTATGTCTAGGCTGTATAGTCCCTCAACAACCACGAAAGACCGTTGCCTACAGTTTTCCCCAGGACCCTCCAGCCCTATAAGTAGTTGCCCAATCTTCCTCAAGCACAATTTTTTCAACTCCCCTCTTCAAAAGCTTTTAACCCCACAACCTAGGAAGTAAATTATAAATTCTCTGACAACAGTTGAAGCCCCTTGATATGCTGGCCCGTATCTATTTCCAGTTTTAAGAAACTAACATGACAGGAGTGACTTGCATTGCCCTAGTCCTTTCATACATATTATTTCAGACGCAGTGCCCTATGAATTATTTTCACAGTAACATTGGAGATTCACAGAGCACTGTCATGTGTCTCCCAACACAGTTTATTTTCCTCCTGGGCACACTGAAGACTATTTCTAAGCCCCTGACATCTGGGTGGAACCATGGGACTGGTTCTGGTCTGTGGAATGTGGACAGACTTAATGTACTTCTGCACCTGCTCCCTAAAAGATTGCCCACATTCTTTCCCTCTTTCTTCCCCTCTGGTGGTGAATGTGGAGACCTGTGTGGGAGACAAAAGCATCTCAAGATGAAGCACTTAAAACTCATTCTGTAGCCGAGCTTCCACCCATAGAAACCAAGTTAAACCCTGATGTTAGAAAACATTCCATTTTTATTGTTTTAAGTCCATGAGATTTCAGAGTTTGTCTGTTATTGCAGTGTAAGCTAGCTTATTCTAACCATTCAGGTAGAAATTAACTACATATTTTTAGACATGAGAAAACTAAGGTTCCAAAAGGCAAATGACCCCCAAATGCATATGGTTAATAAGTAGAAGGATTATGTATTAGTCCATTCTCACACTGCTACAAAAACATTACAAGACTGGAGAATTTATAAAGGAAAGAGGTTTAATTCACTCACAGTTCCACATGGCTGTGGGATGCCTCAGGAGACTTATAATCATGGTGGAAGGTGAAGGACCTTCTTCACATGGCAGCAGGAGAGAGAAGAGTGAGGAGCAAAAAGGGAAGAGCCGCTTATAAAATGATCAGATCTCCTGAGAACTCACTCACTGTCACGAGAACAGAGATTTGGATGGGGACACAGCCAAACCATATCAGACTATGAACTCAGATCATCACTTTCAGATCACTGAAACTTTCCACTTCATCCTCTTCCTTTTCTGCCATTCATGCAATGATCCCCCTCATGGGACATTTAGCACAGCTACATGGAAATGCTTCCTTAAATGCACAGTGCACTTCCTCACCTCCATCCTTTGTCCAGAGTAGTACCCATGGAGAAGGCTCTCCCCTCATTATATGCTTTGAAACCTGTACTTCAGGGTCTGACCCAGTCTCCACATGAAGCCTTTCCTGCTGCCCCTGAACAGAGCATTCCTCTCACCTCTGTGATCATGCAGAATCTTGCCTCTCACTTTCTCAGAACTCCTATAATATCATAGATCTGCATATACTGTCTCCCCATTAAACCAAAGGCTTCTCAAGGACAAAGACCACGTTTTATTCCTTTTTGCACAACCCACTTTGTCTAGCCCTGTACCTTGTGCATGAGGTGCTCAATAAATGTTTGAATTTAGTTAAATTCACATTTTAAAGCCTTTAGAAATTTTAATACATTTTCCACTTCTATTAATTATTTTAAATGATCCTGGCCCCAAGACAACATTCAAGGTGTCATGACTTCTCTTTTGAAAGTGCCACTTCAGTAGCAGCATTTCAAAGACAAAAGACAGGCACTATATGCGGTATTGGGTTTCACACCACTTTGCACATAAGTCACCCAATAATCATGTCAAATGAATAAATGTGGTGGTTTAACTGTTTAATCTATCATTAGTACGTGCATGGACTTACAGTGAATGTCAATGAAAGTCACTTCTGATAATAATACAGAAGGATAATATAGGCAAAGGATCTCCGGACATGATGTCCACTTTGATCTTCTTTTTAAATGCAATACTTTAGTTCTGATTTTTAAAGTGTACTTTGAAATCCTCTGTTCTTCTCTAATGAGACACTTGATTACATAACGGCCTTGCCTTGTGTTTTAGAAATGAATTTGCAGTGTCTCTGTTAGCCAGAGCTGGACTTTGGAAATATGAATAGTGAAACAGATTATTAACAAGCACTTGCTCTTACTTTACTTTTGTTACCACAAACCAATTTACTTCCACAATATTTACCTACTAAAAACAAAGTACACAAACTGGAACACGTCTTTAAAAATGAATTGCTTCTAAATAAACTTTAGATGCAATTAGAATTATGATACTTATTATGAAGGGCTGTGTCCCCTTCCATTTGGCACTAGTGACAAAGGTTAAAAATGTCCTTCTATAAAATACCACATCATTAAATAAAGCAACTCTGTAATTACCCACTACACAACTGGATAAATTCCAAGTTTTGTAATTATTTTAATGTACGTATGATCTACTTGTACAAAAAAATAAGTCCAAAGGATAGAAAAATAGATTTTCTCTTCAGCATGATTTAGTTTTGTTCTCTCTTCTGGAAATTCATTCTGCTCCTTTTGTTTGAAAAATTAAAATAACAAACATCAAGAGTTTTCCACTCTATCTTTCTCTTTAAGTAACGATGCAAGCATATGGCTATAGAACGTCAGGCTTTCTGCCTGTGCGTTGCTAAAACCCATCACTGGGAATGAGACATAAAGTGGTATCTAGCATATTAAAATCTCAAGCCCCACAAGCAACAGGTGCAAGAGTAATGCCTAAGGAGAAGCTGAAGGATCTCATTATAATCATCTGATAGAGGCAAAACTCTGTAAATGGCAAATCCTTGTTTCCCAGTAGGATCAAGTTACACCCCACGGAGGCAAAGTCCCACCACTTCTCCAGTGTTGCACTTCCAAAGGTTTCCATCTAAACTGCACATCTTTTCAAAGTACCAGGGGGCCAGGCTCTCTCACCAAGGTCCAGATAAATGTCCAGCTACCTCAGGGGTTCCCGCCATGTCCCTTCTGCTACACTGAGAAGAAGGCTACCACCTGTGGGTAACTCTACAGAAGGAATGCATTCTGTACCATCCAACACACACTGAGATGAAAAAGAGTAAAAACATTTTTAAAATCATCCTTCAGAATTTCCAGGTCACTGAACTTAAAATCATGGTGATGACCAAGTACTTTCATCAAATATCCATGAAATACCTTAGGCATTTTTCTGAGTATAAATCCTAATACCTTGGCCAGCTTTCCCCTTTGGGTGGGTGCCTTGTTGACTATTTAGTTATTAACTATGAAAGTGGTGTTCTTGCTGTAGGCTCAGACCACTTCCCCACAGTACATTGAGCAAATACCCCCAAATTCCAGGAAGCTGCATGGACTTTCTATAAATGAAAAATCTAAAAAATAATGGCAACTGTTGAAGTTGCATTCAGAGCTTACTATTGGTGCTTGAAAACTTTTCCAGAAGATCACCGTTACCTTCTGGAAAATTGTAAAACAGAACATGTTGACCAGTGAGTTACAGGGTCCAACTCCAATACGCCTCAGGGACTCACCTCCCAGTTTGAATATTCAGACCCGGGGAGAAAGAGGGCTGTGTAATGACTGCAGCAGTTCAGGCAAATCAGCCTGTATTTGTCTCTCAGTCTTCCCCTTTCTGAGTTTTGGAATATAAATATACAATTAAGTTATCTGATTTCTACACATATTGAACACTAAATGTAAGTTACTTGGAGCAATTAAGCATATATCTACTTGGCACTTACCTGCCAGACAGCCTGCTACTGTTTTACAGAAATTATCAGTTTTAATCCACAGGACAAGCCCACTAATTTTTTTTCACATGAGAAAACTGAGGTTCTAGTAATTTAAGTGACTTCCTCAAGGTCACCCAATAAGGAAGAAATATAACTGGACACCAGTCTTCACAGCCCATGCTTTCTACTATGACATATTACTTTTGTGGATTTTAAGTTCAAAATGCTGACTAAGTTTCTTAATCTCAAAACCTTGTTTTCTTTGTTGGTAAAACTGTAACATTCCCAAAGTCATGGTTAATAATCGACAATGGTGGGTGCTGAATGCTGGATTTGGGGCTCTTTTTCCATATAACATCTTCAAAAGACACTGGACACGTGGTCTGAATCTGCCAATTTTTTCCGCCCTCTAGTCTCCTCCCTCTCAAAACTTGGGGATCACCCTGAAAGCACCTTGCTTCTCCCTGACACACATCTCATCCATTAAAAAGACCCATTAGTTCTACTTTCAAAATATCATTCAAATTCATCACTTCTCTCCAGCTCCAACAACAGTTCTAGGGCTAGTTGCCATCATCCTCCCATGAGGCTGAGTGATAGCCCCTCATCCATTCCTTTTCCTTCCAATCCCCCCAGTAGAGAGGAAGCTTTTGGAAATGCAAATCAGTTTATGATACCTCATTACTTAAAACCCATCAGCTACTTCCTGTTTCATTTGGGATTACCCCGGTCCTTTCTGACCTGCTTTCCCTAATACTTCTTTGAAAACATCAAGTTCCTTCCCACTTCAAGGGTTTTACACACACTATTCCTTCTATCTGGAGCACTCTTCTTCATTCAGCTTCAAAGATACTTCCTCATGGGATATTCCTGTCCCTTTACTCCCATTTAAACTGGGTCCTCCCCTTGCCCTCTACTATGAACTGAATTGTGTCCCCCAAACATTCATATATTGAAGCCTTAGCCCCCAGTGTGACGATGTTTGGAGATGCAGGCTTTGGGAGATGATTAGGGTTAGATGAGGTCATGAGGGTGGGGCCCTTATGATGGAATCAGTGCCCTTATAAGAAGAGGCCAGAGTGCTCTCTTGTTCTTGCTCTCTCTCTCTCTCTCTCTCTCTTTATCTCAGTCATGATGTAAGGACACAGCAAGACAGTGGCTGTCTACAAGCCAAAAAGAGAGCCCCTACCAGAACCTAACCATGTTGACATCCTGATCCCAGACTTGCAGCCTCCAGAATTGTAAGACAATAAATTTCTGCTGTTTAAACCATCCAATCTATGGTATTTTGTTACACCAACCTGAGCAAACTAATACACCCTCTTTGGTAGTTTTCCTAGTTAAGATATGGGCTAAACAGCAATAATAAATAGATCAAAAGATACAGTGATTTAAAAAAGATGAAAATTCATTCTTCTGCCTCATTATAATCCATAGTCCAAGACTATATGGGAAGTTCTACAGTCTACAACTCATGGTTTCTATCTTGCAGTAGAAGGCTGCAGTTTCAGTCATTATCTTCCAGCCAGCAGGAAGCAGGGAAGGACCAAGAGAATAGAGATGATTCCTTTTTGAGGCACACTCAAGAAGTGATAATAAAATTAATAATAATAATTCTGTTTATTTACCATTGGCCAGAACTTAGTCGCTTGGGCAAGTTGCAAAAGATGCTAGATGCTTGGTCGTGTTCCTGGCTGAAATTCAGGCATTCTCTGATTAAAGATGGACAGAATGGAATTGATAAAAAGCTAACAGTCTCTATATTTTCTCTTCACAAGTTATATTTCAATTAATAGTTACCTATTTATTTGGTTGATAATTTGTTCAATGACTCTCTTCTCTTTTGAACATATGCTTGATAAGGGGGAAACATTATACATACTTGGATCAGCACAATGTTCCCATGCTGGGCACAGTTGCTAGAATACATTGGATGATTCATAAATATTTGATGATTAGATGAGTAGAAAATGTGTTCTTTAAGTATCATGAAATCTAATATGTCTACCTTCTGCTAAATAAACTCCTCAGGGGATAAAGCATGTACTCTATATGTGTGGATACAGGTATCTCCAGCCAACCCTGAGGACTCCAATGCTGCTTCCATTCCTTCAGCACCCATTTCTTCCTTAACACTTTCATCTGGGGCTTCTGAACACTCCATTGAAACTTTTTTCTTGGCCAGATCTGTTTCTCAGCCTAGTATTACATCTGTTACTACCAATCACTTTCTATTGTTCTTAGAATTCTTTCCACCTTGGTTTTCCCCCTTTTAACAAATGCTACCTTCAAACCCCAAACCAAAGAGGCTAGTTACCTTCAAGTTATTTTTTTATCCTTCTTTCATTCCACAATTCATCTTTACTCACTGATTCATCAATTCCTTCTTTCATTCAGCAGCTATTTATATCTGTTCTGTATACTGTGCTAATCAGCAAGAATACAAAACATGTAATATAAGCTTTCCTAAGGAAGCTCAGAGTCTACTTGACTTGAGTATTTTGGAGACAAACTGGAAAATAAACAATTAAAATACAATGCAATGGGTGCTATAATACAGATATGTTTAGAAAACTAAGGGAACACAATTATTGAGTACTTACTACTTTTGCCTCATTGGATCTGTTGTTATCCTCAGATCATCCCTACTGTAAAGATAAGGAAACTGAGAATCAGAGTTAAAGAATATGCCCAAGGTTAGACTACCAGGAAGTGAGAAAGCAATTGCTAATTCAATACTATCTGATAACAAACTCACTATCTTTTCCCTCTACAATGCACTAATGCAAGTTCTCTTAAGATGGCACCTAGTTCTGCCTCTTCTCATCCACAAGCGCCCAGCTCAAGCCAGACCCACACGGCATCCTCAATAGATAAATGTAATGGCTTCCCACGTTCTTTGCTTCAAACTAGAATCCCTGTCAGAACAGCAGACACTACCAGAGGGAAGATAGTGCAGAGGAAAAAAACACCTGTGTTTGCTACCTATCAGTTTTGTATTGCTGCAAACTACTCCAAAACTCTGTGGAATAAAATAATTTATTATCTTTCATAGTTCTGAGAGTTGACTGGGCTCAGCCGGGCGGTTCTTGCTCAGGGTCCCTTGTGCAATTGCAGTTGTTTGCTGGCAGGGACTGGAATCATCAGAAGGTTTCTTTATTTACATTTCTGGTGCTGGGGCTAAGACACTGGAACAACTGGGGATTGGTCAGATGTTTCATATGGTTGGCTTATTCTACCTCACAGGACAGCAGTTGCAGGGTAGTTAGATTTCATACATGGCAGCTGGCTATTCTTAGAAAAAACTCAGTTTCCTTAGCTGTAAAATGTTGAAAGCAATCTCTAACTCATTGGGTTGCTATAAGAATTAATTGGAATTGAGGGTATAAAATGCCGTGTAGCAGGTAGGTTCTCAGTAAGTGTTAGTTCTCTTTCCCCATCATGTTCCACCCTCATTCCCCAGCAGGTGATAGAATAGGATTTTTATGTTTGTTAAATGAATGAATGAGTGAAACTATGCAATGCATGGAGCTTCCAAAGTAATCATCCAAGACATTATTCATAATGTCACCCTCCTGCTTAAGAATGTGCAAAACCTTTGAGTTGCTAAACACAGAACTCTGGGCCCACCAACCTCCGCTATCCATTCCCCATGCCTCCTGCAGGCAAACCTCAAGGGCTCTCCTGACAGCTCCCAGCCCTCCCTCTGACACAGACCATGGTGCCACAACCTAGCGTATGTTTACAACTGCCCCTTGCTGGCACAGGAGCCAACTGAAAGAGCTCCCAATGGCCAGGGCAGAAGCAATTTAGCAACACGATAAAGCAGTACTGTTTCATAACCCAAAGTACAAATTGAATGTCCATGGATCCATACTGATATAAATAAGTGATTGAGTAAATTAATGAATAAGGGAGAAGAAACAAATCTCCTGTGCAAAATTCCAAGTGATTTATGTAAATATGTTACCCTCAAGGAAGTGGAGTGTCAATCCCTACTCCTTAACTCTGAGCCACCCATAGTGACTTCTTTCCAAAGAGTGCATTATGAAAAAGGGATTTTTTTAAAGTAGCTTTTCAGTGGAGAAATCTGACAAACACTACCTCAGCCTGGTAATCAAGGTCAACATCACTTATAAATCATTGCCGGGCATGGCAGCCTGCACCTATAGTCCCAGCTACTTAAGAGGCTGGGACAGGAGGATTGCTTGATGCCATATGTTTGAGGCTGCAAGGCACTATGATCATGCCTATGAATAGCCACTGCACTCCAGTCTGGGCAGCACAGCAAGATCCAATCTCACAAAAAAAAAACCAAAAAACTAGTTATGTCACATTCACAGTATGCTCCCTTGATATAACGTGATGAGAGTTGTACTTTACCTATGTGATCTTTGTCCCAAAAACCTATAAGCCCAGTCTAACCATAAGAAAAGCCTAACTGAGGGATGGCATTTGACCTGGCATTCTCAAAACTATCAAGGTTGTCAAGAACAAAGAAACTTGGGCCAGGCACAGTGGCTCACACCTGTAATCTCAGCACTTTGAGAGGCCAAGGCAGGAGGGTCACTTGAGCCCTGAAATTCAAGAACAGCCTGGGTAACAAAGTGAGACCCTATCTCTACCAAAAATGCAAAAATTATATGGGCATGGTGGCGTGCACCTGTAATCCCAGCTACTTGAGAGGCTGAGATGGGTGGGAGGATCACTTGAGCCCAGAAAGTTAAGTCTGCAGTGAGCCAACATCATGCCACTGCACTCCAGCATGGACAACAGAAAGACCCTGTCTCTAAAAGGATAAAAAAGGAAACTTAGAGAAAGCGTCACAACCAGGAGGATCCTAAGAAAACATGATAACTAAATGTATTGTGGTATCCTAGATGAGATCCTGCCACAGAGAAAAAGGACATTAGGTAAAAACTAAGGACATCTTAATAAACTGCAGACTTCAGTTAAAATAATAAATCAAGATTGTTTCATTAATTGTAACAAATGTACCATACTGATCTAAGATGTTAATAATAGAAATTAGATGCATAGTATATAGAAAATTGCTATACTATATTCACAAGTTTCTGTAAATCTAAAATAGTTCTAAACAATATGCTTCTATCATGGAAAAAAGTCTTCTGAGGCTCTGTCAGTAATGGTGATCATGCTGGGATAGACTCAGATGCTGGAAATAGAAGTGTTTCTGTATTTGCATTGAGTTGGAGTATGGGCTCCACCATTTGGAATCATCTCTCCCTACTAATCCAACCTGCCCCTGCCTGCATTCCCTTTGTTCATGGCAAAACCATCTCCTAGATCCCTAAGTTCAAGATCTCAGGGTCAGCCCCTCTCTTTTTTGCTGCATTTTCTACGCCCAGTTGCTTCTGTCTCTGAATTTTATTTCAAATCCAGCATCTTGAGTGGATATTACAATCTTAGCTCAGGTCCTCTGCGTCGGCCATACACATGACTATGTCATTCCCCTCCCCCAGTCTCTCCCCAGTTTCAATCCATACTCTGAGGCCAGCAGAGCTAGCTTCTCCAAACAGGTATGGATCACGTCTTCCCACTGAGTAAAAGTTCCCGCTCCGTCTACATAGAATGTGTACTCACTTGCACTGATAGTGGATTCTTCCCACTCTCACCCCAATCCACATTTCCACTTTCCTTCCCTACCCCTCCCTTATGCTGCAGCCACACCAGGTCACCACTGCACTCCACAAAACCTACCTTGGAGTCTCACGATTCATGCCATGGGGTGAAGCTCCAACAGGAATGCTCTTGTCACCCCCTCCCATCCCTATGTTTCCTCTCCTGGTGAGCCCCTCGCCCCACAAACCTCAACTCAGAAGTTACCTACACCAGACGCCTTCTCTGACTCCCTCAGGCAGAAATCGTCCCTCTGTAGCACCGCCAACATGTGGATATGCAGTCTTCCACGGGAAGCGTCTCTAATGTGTGAAGACCACATGCCATTCACAAACATCCGCCATGCCGACAGCAATGTGTCTCTCACGGTGGGTACTGAATTAACCTATGCTGAGTACTTCTGTTCTACAACTCACCATGACCCTTCTAGACCACAACCCCTGGGGACCCCCTACCCCGCCATGCACCACTGCTTCCCACCCCCATCAGGATCTTCTTTCTCAGATGAACGTCCCTGTCGGCTCAGCTGAGGATCAGCCAGGACGGCCTGCAGCAGGAGTCAGCAGAATTTAAAAAGAATTGGCGCTTTGAGCCTTAGTCACACAGAAGGCCTGACTGGTAGTTGCCTCTCTCCTTTTATGTAAAATACATTTCCTTGTGCCACAGTGATATCCTCCTAACTCAGCATGAAGCAGCTGCAGCTATCAAGGGGGCAAGAAAGACGGCCTGCTTTTCCTAATAACTACAGTCTCCCATTGCTGCCTTTCTGACTAATGAAAGAGTCCAAGATTCCAACAAGGACGCTAGAGTGCCCCCTGCCTAGCCCTCAAGCCCATAGGCTGCTGTCCCACTAGACAGACTGGCATGTTAAAGAAACTCACAGCTCTCAGAGTCTACGAAATGTTGCCCCAAAGCAGATGGATGTACCATCAGGAACACAGGTCCAAAAAATAAAAAATGAATCACTTACGAATTAAATTAATAAAATCAGTGAAATTATAACATAAGTAGGCCAGGTGTAGTCACTCACATCTGTAATCCCAGTACTTCGGGAGGCTGAGGCAAGAGGATCACTTAAGCCCGGGAATTCAAGTCCAGCCCCAGGCAACATAGCAAGACCTTGTCTCTACAAAAAAAACTTTAAAAGTTAGCTGGGCATGGTGGTGTATGCCTGTGGTCCCAGCTACTCGGGAGGCTGAGGCAGAAGGATCACTTGAGCCCCAGAGATGAAGGCTACAGTGAGCCCTGATTATGCCACTGCACTCTAGCCTGGGCAACAGAGTGAGGCCCTGTCTCTAAACACACACAAACACACATACACACACACACGCACATAAAAGTAAGCTTACACAAATAAATCAAATAGAATTTCAAACATGTTTATACAAATTAATGTTAAAAAGTAAGTTTAAAATTAGACCCTGGACCCCTAAATACCAAATGAATGTCAAAGACTACAGTCACAGGTTGTTTTCCAACGTTCTTTGTGAAGCACTATATATTTTATAACAAGAAAGTCATTTCTTTGTTTTTGTAAAATTTGTCTACTAACATGAATTATAAAGCCCTTGAATTTTTTCTCCAGTTTTTATTTGTTCTTTTCTCTTCTCCTAAATGGTAGTTCTTCTAACTTCTAATTCTTCAAAAACACACAAGGCTAATGATTAGAGTGAGAGGGGGATTGGCCCAAAACTACTAGAGACTAGTTAGGCCCAACTATACTGCAGTCTTTCAGCACAATACCACCCTCACTGAGGGGCACTAATTTCTTCCCACTAGGACCCAAACCTGTTCTCCATGATCCTGATAATATCTGATGTGGTTCTATTCCCAAAGCAGAAATTTAATGAATCTTAAAGATTAGTATTATTATGTACTATGATTTTCTTAATAAATATTAAATTTTGTAAATGAGTATCCCAATGTCAGGAGTAACAAATATATTAATAAGAATCAAAATCAGAAAGACCACAGTTTTATTTTAGTAGGTTCTGTATCTTATCAATAGATGGCAATAATGTAAAAAGTTTCTTTTTGTTGTTGTTCTCCAAACTGATATTTGCATCACACTTAGCAGCTGATAACAGATTATGAAAATTCTGGCTAAAATTAAAATGCCAAAACTGGATCTTCTGGATAATGAGAAACTGATTGCCTCTATTACTAAAGAGGAAATGAAAGCAGCAATAGAGAAATTTGCAAGTAGCAAGCCTCCTGTGGTGATGAGTATCAATTGGAATAGGATAAAGCTTTTGAGGGAGAATCAAAAGATCTGTGAAGCAGGATTTAGGAGAACTGTCTACTTATAAGACCCGTGAAAGCCTCAATGTAAGGGCCTTTGTTTTATAAAAGGTACCAACTTTCTTCCTGTTTGCTTAATTAATTGCACTGGAAATCAAAGCCTCCCAGGTAAAAACTGGATAGAATAAATTCAAGTTGAGATCAGTGGTGGTTTCCTGCACGGCTGCACTTACAATGTGTGCAAAATTTCTAATTTACAAGTGCCAGCAAATAGATTTAAACCTCCTTCATACAGCAGTTCATGAATCTGCACAGAAAACCTTTATCGTGCAGAAGAGGAATGTTTACAAAGGCTCTTAAAGAAACTTCATTTCCAAGAACTTCAGTAAATGAAACATAAGACACAAACGCCTCTTTGACTGCACCAGTTAGCAATAAAGTGCTTCTTTTTTTCTGGGAAGAAACACATGTAGCATATAGATGTCATTCTGTTTCATTTCATCTGTTGACAAAAGAAGTTTATGTTCAATTCAATAGCGAAGTGAGTCAAGGTAAAAATTAAAAGCCAACCATCCCTGGAAACAGTGTACTTCACTTTATAGTAATGTGTTCATCCTTTTTCTCTCAAGTTACTTTTCAAACATCTCCACATCAAAATGCACCAGAATCCCCAAGTAAACACTTAACTTCAGAAAAAAACAAAAACATGTATTAACTTTAACAGCACCTAGCAAGTGGTAAAGAATAAAACTCAAATCTCTTTAGCCAAGGTAACTTCTTGACAGACACTGTTCAAACATTCCTGATATCTTTTCAGTTGATCATTTAATTATTCTCTTCAGTTTTTCTCAAACTATTGCCCCACACTGACTGCGCATGAAAGGAAAGGGAATATTTTGGTAATATTTCAACTGCTCCTGAAATCATCCTATGAGACAACACAAATACATTCACCCAAGCACACACCTGAGGACTTTTTTATGTTGATGTACTAGTTTCTCCCCATTTCTGAGCACTTTTGTTTCTGTTTGACCTGAAACGTACTTGATGTAGACAATGATTCCGAGTGCTGGTTCTACTTAAAGCAAGATTTTCCAGACAGGTAGCTTATTTACCCAAAATATTTATTTCCTTTTCTTTTGTTAAAATTATTAAGAAATTTCACTTCCCAGATAATTAAAAGGTAGCTATAGTGTATTAAACAGTTAGGAATTAGTCACATGAGGTGCACCTAAGGGTACCGACTGTAAGAAATTTTTTTTCTTTCTTTTTTTTTTTTTTTCTGAGATGCAGTCTCACTCTGTCGCCCAGGCTGGAGTGCAATGGTGCCATCTCGGCTCACTGCAACCTCCACCTCCCGAGTACAACCGGTTCTCCTGCCTCAGCCTCCCGAGTAGCTGGGATTACAGGCATGTGCCGTGACGCCAGGTTAATTTTTTTGTATTTTTAGTAGAGACAGTGTTTCACCATGTTGGCCAGGCTGGTTTCAAACTCCTGACCTCAAGTTATCCACCCGCCTCAGCCCCCCAAAGTGCTGGGATTACAGGCATGAGCCACCGCACCCGGCCAAGATTTTTTTAAAACATTAAAAACTTTGTTGTAATACACACTTGGCTTATGAACTGATTTTTTCTCACTTTTTTTTATCCTCAGTTTGCATGTGAAAATAATATATCTATTTTTCAAATATCAAAACCAGGCTGACTAAAGAACTATTAGAGATTTATGTGATTACAGCAATATATTGTTATTTCAGTTTGCCAAAACTATTAGAGATTACAGGAGAAATCCTAACAAGAAATAAATTGCTGAGGAAATTCTTAACTATTCAGCATTTTCAGCTCCTATTGAAATACTAATAACTGTGTATTCATGAGGCTATGATAGACATATTTAATATGAAATTAATATTCTTTCAATGTAATGTTTTGGTGGAGTGTTATTTCATATCTGTTTTTAGCATTTTGGTCCTAGTCTTGTAAATACATATGTCTATAAAAGTTAAACCCATCAGTGCTGCTGCTTGGTTAAAAAAATTGTAAAAAATAAAAGTTAAACTCAATTAGATCTTTCTAGTGATATATCTGTATTCT
This sequence comes from Symphalangus syndactylus, assembly GCF_028878055.3. Classification (NCBI taxonomy): domain Eukaryota; kingdom Metazoa; phylum Chordata; class Mammalia; order Primates; family Hylobatidae; genus Symphalangus; species Symphalangus syndactylus. The sequence goes on from NC_072437.2 coordinate 17,368,092, forward strand.
GAAGCTCACACCCCAGACAATTTATTATAGTTATGAGAGCCATTTCAACAGATTGGCTGATCCAGTTAAGAAGGAGCATGTCAAGCATATAACGATAATAAGCATTGCTCAAAAGGTGGCCAGCTCTTAAAAATTCTATAGGCTTTCATTAAGGAAGGGGGTGGGACTTTGGCCCCACACTCACCACCCAGAATTATCAGGCCCCAGGGCCTATTGAGCCAGGCCCCAAATCCCAGATGCAGTCCAAAAGGACTCAAATCAGGCTGAAAGCTGGCATAAGAGGGCCATGATCAAACAGGAAGCACTGGCGTGGTGTGGACCAAGCACATGCTTCAATCTGCCAGAAGGAGGCAATGGTCAAAAGAGCTATATCTTGAAAAGTCGCTGGGAGAATATCCTATGAATAAAAAGGGAAAAAGCCTCCCATAAGAGTAGAGTGAAGAGAAGTGATGCATCCTCCAGGACAGGCTTAGAGACACCAGCCAGGGCACGTGAGAGTTTAGGTTGCAGAAGGTAACCTGTATGGATGGTTTAATGGCTGCAGAGACTGTGGCCAAGGACATGGACTCCAGAGCCAATGCCTGTGCTCACGTCCTGCCTCTGCTCCTGGTCTACCTTTGTGACCTTGGGCGTGTGACTTCCTCATTCGTGAAATAGGAAAAGTCAGAGTCTATCTTAGAGTCATGGTGAGGATTAACGGAGTTAATTATTTCCAAGACATTTTCACGCATCTGGCAAAGAGTCAGCATTATTTAAGCACCTGGTAACTAAAATAGTGGTTGAAGCAATAAAGCATCATCTCTTTACCAAGAAAGTCTGCTCTGGATTCCAGGCTTGAAGGAAACCTTAAAAAAAAAAAAAGATACACCAAAGATTACTGAGGTCCCTGACTATAGTATCATAATCCAATAACTTGCTTTAAGGAAGAATTCCAGTCTTGACCCCAGTATTACTGCACTGAGCATTATGTAAGAAGTTAGAGCTTCATCCTAAAGGTGGGAGGTAATGAGCTCTTCCACAGAAACAGAATATGAGTGTGCTCGTTTGCTTTAATAGAGAGTTGAGAACAGAGACAGCAGATGGATGAGTCCCAAGCAAAGGCCAAGAGAAGAGATTTCCCCCACTCCGGGCTCTCTGATTATCCTTTGCTGCTCTGAAAAGCAATCATTCCTTTTTATAGGTTCTTCTGAAAGAAATACAAGCTTATTAAGAACAGTTTTTAATTCACATAGCCCAGATATTTTGGGGTAACTGTGTCATAATTACTGAGTTATGCATCAAGATTGTATATAAAATAAGTTGCTGTGTATATATAAACAAATGAAAAATGAACTATAATATTCTTTATAATTGTAGCTAAGGTCATCAGGCTGGATCATTTAAAAGTTTACAGGAGTGTACTGGGTCACACTTTGTCTCCAAGTGAAGTCTTTGTGGTCCAAGGGTCATCAAACCTCACTCATACAAATAGAAAGACAGAATCATGCTGAACAGTTTGCTTGCTAAATTCTTTTGGATTTATGTTACAAACTACTACTGACTTCTACTCAAAAGAAGAAAAATGAGAGTTTTACCAATTGCATCATAGTAAAATAAATACATAGATACATGTGTGCGACCACAAAACGCTGACTTTTAAATTTAGTCATACCAACCAATAGTATCTCAGAATCAGAGTTTATTAAAAGTTAATTATTGCAGTTAATAATTTTAGAATAAAGATCTCTTTCTAATTGTTACAACTTACACACTAAGACTAGTGTCTAACTCGCCTTTCTTTAAAATGCAAGTTAATTATAATATCTCAGCATCCATTTCCCCTGACACACCATTACCCCTCCCTAAATATAACTTTACCTATAAAAATAATGCGCCAGAAAACCTCAATAGAATACTACTTGTATGTAGCTTGTGCTGGATAGAAATTACCATAACAGTCTATTACCTTGTATGTGATTCCTGAAAAACATAAATGCATCCTAAAATGTTTCATCTAATGAAATAATTGATTTTCTTTCGGAAAAAAAAGAAAACGTAGTCAGGAAAATGAAAAGAAGAACACTTTCTAAAGAGACTAACAAGAGTCTTCTGATGTCACAAATTATACTGCCTTTCAACGCAACTGTTCTCCCTAGTGGGAAGTTCTAAAAGGTTTAGTTTAAATTTTTTAGAAGTTTGCTTCATGTAAGCATCACCACATATGCCAAATGATCCATTAAGGGCGTTCCATTATAGCTTAAAGAGTTTTGAGTTAAACGCACAGGGCACTGTGGTCTAAGATGCTAAGAAAATACACAGCTCAATTTCCATTTGATGTAACTCGGCAGGAAGATATTATCCACAGAACATTTGCTGCATTAAGGAAGCAGTTACACAACGACTTCAGAACTCTTTCAACTACTTGGATGCTCCTGACCTCCCTTAACCAAAGTCCACCCGTCTTAGCATTTTGGAAAGTTAGTCAATTCCCATCATTCAAACATGAGATCTGCAAGTGTCCAGTGTGCATTGCAAACATGCTAGGGGTCTAAGTCATATCCTCGTGGCCAGGTGCAGTGGCTCACGCCTGTAATCCCAGCACTTTGGGAGGCCAAGGCAGGTGGATTACTTGAGGTCAAGAGTTCAAGACCATCCTGGCCAACATGGTGAAACCCTGTCTCTACAAAAAATACAAAAATTAGCCAGGTGTGGTGGTGGGCGTCTGCAATCCCAGCTACTCAGCAGGCTGAGGCAGGAGAATCCCTTGAACCTGGGAGGCAGAGGTTGCAGTGAGCCAACATTGTACCACTGCACTCCAGCCTGGTGACAGAGCGAGACTCCATCTCAAAAACAAAAAATAAAAGAAAGCATAAAATAAATCATATCCTGTGTTTTCATAGGTACTTTCTAACACCACGCCAACCCACATTTCCTGGCCCATACCCCGTAGAGCCCTTGTCTTGAGTCCTTCTCAAGCTAGCAGTTTCAGTTTAAAATCTGGACCATTCCAACTTTTATCCTAATTGTCCCCCTCTTGTATGGGCCATCGTGTATGTGCTAATTATCCTGCTCCTGTCTGCAGACAAGTGTCCTGGAAATACCCTTGAGGCCAGAATTACATAAGTAGTGTCTGCATGCTGGGAAAGAAAACTGATAGCTGCAAGTCACTGAGAATGTCCCGGACTCAAGACACGGAGTGTGCCCTGAGAATGTTCTGCTACGTGAGCCCTCTAAGTGTGTTCAGTCAGTGATGCAAAAATATCCCCAGTGGATTTTAAACAAGTGCCACGTTGAGAGAGGAAGATATCTGATACTCAAGAGGGCAAAGTAAGAGATGCATATCTCGAAGGCATTTATCTCTTGGAGGAAGTTTAGACAGCTTACTTCTGGAAAGCATAGTCCCTCCACACATTTTTTGGTATTAATATTTTGTTTTCTTTTCACTCATTTACTCTCACCAGAGATCACCAAACTCAGACATTATGGAAAGAAAAGCAAGAACCCAACTGGTTTCAGAAGGGTCAAGGGTGGAAAAGGGGCTGGGCGCGGTGGCTCATGCCTGTAATTCCAGCACTTTAGGAGGCCGAGGCGGGCAGATCACAAAGTCAGGAGATTGAGACCATCCTGGCTAACACAGTGAAACCCCGCCTCTACCAAAAATACAAATATTAGCCGGGCATGGTGGCAGGTGCCTGTATTCCCAGCTACTTGGGAGGCTGAGGCAGGAGAATGGCATGAACCCAGGAGGCGGAGCTTGCAGCAAGCCAAGATGGCGCCACTGCACTCCCGCCTGAGCGACAGAGCGAGACTCCGTCTCAAAAAAAAAAAAAAAAAGAGTGTAAAAGGTAGGATTTGAGCAGTTGTGTTTAAAAATTCACATCAATGGAGAAGAGTGAAGAGGTGTTCTAGATGGGTGATAGTAGTCTGGACAAATCCTGAAGACAGGAACTGCATGTGTCTTCAAGAAACAGCCAGTACACTTGCTTCACTGAGTCAAGGATTTGCTTTGGGAAGAATGAGGTAGGTTGGGGCCAGATAGTCAAGATCCTTGAATGTCAGCCTAAGGGGTTTGCAATTTATTAACAATAAGAAGTCATTAAAGGCTTTTGATACAATGAAAATTACATTTCTGGAAGCTTTATTTGAAAGTGCAGAAGAGATCTACATGGGCAGGATGAGCTGTGCAAACTGGAAAATGAGAAGTCTATGTTCCTGGGCCAAACCTCTCCCTTTGGCGCCATATGGTGACTTGGTCTCAGAGGGGGAAACCCAAGCAAAGGGAAAAGTAAGAAAACTGCCCTCCACCGATCTCCTCCTCTCCCCACCTCCCAGGGCTAATCCAACCACATCCCCGAGAACAAGCATTCCCTGGAGAAGCCCAAGTCCACAAGGAGGACGGGCTTCATGCCCGTCTTCTTCACTTGCCTTCCCCCTCTTGTTCACCTACTGAAGAAGCACAGCTAGATGAACAAACGCCTTTCCTTTTAAGGGAACTGGATTCTCCTTAACTGATGAGAGCCCTTTAAGACCAATAAGTCTCTACCTGGAGTAGGGCTAATTTAATATATCTGAATTGCCCTAGATAAAATGTCTCATCTGCAGAGATCCTTATCAAAGCCAGTAATTTCTCTGTGTATTCTTCGTAGTATGTCCAGCCCTATTGAAATTTTCTCCCACCTGTTGTCAACTTTTAAGTCCAGAATTCTGCCTAACGCCAGATCAGACTTGCCAGTCTCATTCCAAGCACAGCTCACCCAGCCCTTTTTCCAGCTGAACCTGTCTACCTGTGCTGACCTCAGCTTGCTTGATCTTCGCTTGTCTCTAGCAATGCTGTATCCAGTGGCCACTGTGGCCCTGACTCACATTCTCATAGGGATGTTGCCCCCTAAGGAAGCTGGAGAGGGGGTTACAGCCGGTCACCAGGTGGTGAGGGTCTGAAACACATGAGAACAATGGAAGAAAGAAGGAGGCACTAAATAAAACAGGCCCGATTTCTGCTGCTGTGTCATAGCAAAAGGGCTGCATGGCCAAGTCACTCCAGAAAACAACACAGTACACAGATCATTCCCATGGTGTCCTGAGATAGTCAGAAATGAGTCTGTGAAATTGAACCTTAAAATGCCTTTATGGCACTGGTCCTAAAGCCTAGAAACTGATAGTAATTATTTACACAGGCAAAGAGATGGAATGAAAAACAGACTTCTTTGTCTCTCTTCTTTCAAAGTGATTTACATTGGGTCACTGAAGAAAAACAGAATACTGGCTCTCAAGAATTCTTCATGACCAACTCCAGGTTCCATCTTATTTCCTTTCTGGGATATATATTTGAGAGTTTTGCATTATCACCTATTTTATAAAATATTGACATGCTAAATGAAGATGAGAGAAGGCAAAAAAGAGAAACATGGGAATGTTAGTGGAATGCAATAAAAGATAACATAGGTACTGAGGTCATTTGTCCTTTCAGTCCCCTATTTAAAATACTACCACATAAAAATAAGATCTCTACAAGCACACTCAACCAAAAGTCTGGAGGCCAAGGTGGGCAGATCACGAGGTTAGGAGTTCCAGACAGTCTGGCCAACATAGTGAAACCCCGTCTCTACTAAAAATACAAAAAATTAGCCAAGTGTGGTGGTGTGAGCCTGTAATCCTACCTACCCGGCAGGAGAATCACGTGAACCCAGGAGGCGGAGGTTGCAGTGAGCTGAGATCGAGCCATTGCACTCCAGCCCGGGCGACAGTGCAAGACTCTGTCTCGAAAAAAAAAAAAAATCCTGAAAATAGAGATGTGTTTGATAGTCATATACAAGGATATGTAATGGAAGGTCTGAGTTCTTTTAGCAAACATTAACTAAGCATGTTTCACATTTCTGAGACTTTCTAAAGCTTAAGGAGACTAAGATTTAAAAAATTTTTCAACAATAGTAACAATTCAAGAAATAAGTACAATAGACACAAAATGCTACGGGAACACACAGGAATGATACCTGATGTAGAAACAGAGACAGAGAAGAAAGATTTCCTAGGGCAGTGACCTCAAGCTGGGATGTTGAGGAGGAGGAGGAATGAACCGTGCAGGAAGCCCAGTGCTGCTGGAGGAAATTAAACATGCAAAGCCCCTCACTGTGATGAGCAGGACACACAGGGAGCTGCACATGGTTCCAATTAGGGTTCCAGGGTTCGAGGAAGGGAGTGGTAAGAGGGGAATCGAGAATATGAAGGCGAGGGCCAGATAACAGAAGACTTTGTGTGCCACGTTAAGGATTTCGGATTTCATCTGGAAGGCAAGGGGAAGCCATGCAGGGGTTTTCCGAGGGAACTGACATTATCAGATTTGTGGATGAGAACCCTTACCCTGGTGTCCCATCTGAGGACAAGCTTGAGTGGGGCTGGAATGGAGGCCACGAAGCCAGCCAGATGGCCAGGGGGATATTCCAAGAGGGAAACGGCAGAGACCCAAGGAGGATGCTGGGGGTAGAAATACCAAGGAGGGAGTGCAACAGATGAGAATAGAAGACTCAGCCGAGCTGTGCACCTGTTAGGGGAACAGGCAAACAGAAGTATTCGTGGCTTCTGGATTGAGCAATAGACCGAGAGGATGAGGCAGTTCTCCAAGATAAAGAGCCTGGAGCAAGGGAAAGGGGTATCTGAATTTGAGGTTTATCTGTGAGTTATCCACGCAGAAACTTCTTGGTCTTCTCTAGGGTTCAATCTCAAAGGCTTACATACAAATGTCTTTACATCTCTTGTGTCAAACTAGAAAAGTATCCACAAAAATAATTTATTTCCGACTTTTAAGATCTACTACTATTTTCAGTAGATTCCGGCTTTCTGGTTAATGTGTTCTGTTAGCATATTACCCATGTGAAAAGTATTTCCTGTTTCTCTGGAAACGGTCTCTTACCATAGACTTGTGGAATTCACCGAGAATCTTGCTATTTAGAATTTTCTTAATGAGCCCCCCAACAAAAATTTTACTTATACCACTGGTTTTTTATTTTTTAAACATTTTCTTACTCAAACACTTACACTTCAATAGCCCACAGTACAAAATATTGTCCAGAACTTTTTGAAAAGTCTAAACATTATCCCCTAGGACCTACACTTCTTCACAATCCTCTAATAAATTACTCAGATGCGATGTTTCTTGATCAAATCCAGGAAGCATTCCTTCCACAGAGCTCACACAATACAACCAAGATGACTTTCAATTTATGGTATGGATGTTGAATCAATAGCAACTCTTTTATAGGAAGATAACCCACATTTAAAAAAAGCAAGATATGAGTCTATGTGGAGCATAGGCACTGTCATCCAAAAGCCTTACCAATTATTACCCATATCAACACTTTTATAGAAGCCTTTCAAAAGATACTTGAGTCTTCAGTTTAAGTTCACAGTTGATCAGGATTAGTCAAAAGCACCATTCACCAGACGCCTCTGACCCAAGCCTGTCCACCTGCTACTAGTCCCCTGCTGCCTGTCCCTTGTCTCCAGCTCACTGCAGTACCTCCTCTGTCTTCCACCATTGCTCACCCCCCATCCATTCCCAGCACAGCAGCCAGAGGAAGTCTTTGAAATCTCTGAGCCACGTTATATTCCTCCTCTGCTCAGAGCCCTCCAGTGGCTTCCTTCTTCCCTCAGAGAAAGAAGCCAAAGTCCTTAAAATGGCCTAGAAGACTGGATTGGTCTATTTTCATGCTGCTAATAAAGGCATACCGGAGACTGGGTAATTTGTAAAGAAAATGAGGTTTAATGAACTCAAAGTTTCACATGGCAAGGGAGGCCTCACAATCATGGCAGAAGGCAAAAGGCCTATCTTACATGATGGCAGACAAGAGAGAAAATGAGAATCAAGCAAAAGGGGTTCCCCCACATAAAACCATCAGATCTCATGAGACTCATTCACTACCATGAGAACAGTAGAGAGGAAACTGCCCTCATGATTCAATTATCTCCCACCTGGTCCCTCCCACAACACGTGGGAATTATGGGAGCTACAATTCAAGATGAGATTCGGGTGGACACACAGCCAAACCATCAAAGGCCCTTACTACCTCCTTCTAATCCCTCCCCCTTACCCCCTCCCTCTCACCCTTGCCCACCCTGCTCCAGCCCCAACAGCTGCTGTAGGGCCTCTGCCTTGACTATTCCTGTGCAGGGAATGCTATTCTCCCAGATGTCTTCATGGCCAACTCACCCCACATCTTCCCTCAAGAGTCGCTTTCTCAGAGGGGCCTCTCCTGCCCACCCTATTTAAAATGAAAGCACCCCACTATCACCCAGACCCCCCAAAGCCTCTGACCCAGCTCGATTTTTTTCTATAACACGTAAATGTTAACATATTTCACTTCTTGTATTTATGGATAATTTTTGATCTCCTTACACTAGAATGTAAACTCAATGAGAAGACAGATGTTTCTTCTCGGTTTTGTTCTTGAGTTTTAGTGCCTAAAATAGTGTCTAGAACCTAGCAGGCACTCAATAAACTCTTTGGAATGAATGTGAGCGAATGGTAAGTGGGAATTCTTTATTGCTAACAGGAGTTTTCTGTGCTCAGGTCTTACCCAGAGAGAACAATGTCCAGCCAGAGGCAGAGCAGCGAGGTAGACTAGTGGGAACTGTTTTTCTGAACTGTTACAAGAGACAGCACGTTGGGATTCCCAATCAATATCAACACAATCAGATCTCCAGCATGCCAAATCTTTAGTTCATTCCTTCTTTCCCTCATTCATGCATATTATGGGTGCATTTTCAAAAATCTTTGAGAGAAAATTTTTTTTTGGTCCAACTTTTCTTTTAGGTTCACAAGGTACATGCACAGATTTGTTAAATGGGTGAATTGCGTGTTGCTGGTATTTGGTGTACAAATGATTTCATCACTCAGGCAGTGAACATAGTACCCAATACATAGTTTTTCAATCCCCACCTTCCTCCCACCCTCCACCCTCAAGTAAGCCCCGGTGTCTATTGTTCCCTTCTTCATGTCCACGTGTACTCAATGTTGAGCATCCAGTTATAAGTGAGAACATGTCGGATTCAGTTTCCTTTTTCTCTTTGCATGGCATCGGCAGGGGAGGGAAGGGAAGTGCAAGCCTGTATTTGGTTTTCTGTCCCTGCATTAATTCACTTAGGATAATGGGCTCCAGTTGCATTCATGTTGCTGCAAAGGACATGATTTCATTCTTTTTTGTGGCTACATGGTATTCCATGGTGTATACTTACACATTTTCTTTATTCATTTCACTGTTGATGGACATCTAGATTGATTTTTGTCTTTGCTACTATGAAAGTGTTGTGATGACCATATACCTGCATGTGTCTTTATTGAAGAACGATTTCTATTCCTTTGGGTATATACCCAGTGATGGGATTGCTGGGTCAAATGGTAGTTCTACGTTCTCCAAACTGCTTTCCACAGTGGCTGAACTATTTGAATTCCCAACAGCAGTGTATAAGTGTTCCCTTTTTTCTGTAACCGCACCAACATCTGTTATTTTTGACTTTTTAATAATAGCCATTCTGACTGGTGTGAGGTGGTATCTCATTGTGGTTTTGATTTGATTTTTCTAATGATTAGTAATGTTGAATATTTTCTTCATATGCTTGTTTGCTATGTGTATGGCCTCAAAAAGACTTTTAAGAATTACACACTTTACTGCTAATATTTACTCACACCAAATACGAAAAAATAAAATATATATAAATTTCCTTTTATGTGAGACACTATGCTCGGTGCTAGAGAAGGGTTTTTTTTTTTGAAGACGAAAAGACCCAGTTCTTTTGTGCTCAAGGAGCACACAGTCTAGAGAGGAAGACTAGAAAGTGATTACATCAGACTGGGGGTGAGTTAAGAGCTACCTTCCCAAAGGAGGGACATTAGCTCATTCTTAAGAATGAGAATGAGTTTGGCAAGCAGAAGATGAGGAGAGAAAATTTCAAATGAAAGAAGAGGAAGAATTAAGACCTAGAGGCATAAAGAGGCTGAAAGCCACATCCAAGTCTTCTCAGCCATCCGTCTGTGTTAATTCCAATAAAGGCAAGTGACTTTTCTGAAGTATACAGAAATGAACAAATGTAAGGACGAGTATAATTACTTCTGTCCTTTGGAAGCTGCATTTGTATAATATAGATTTCATTCCAGAGATATCAAAAATAGTATAGGATATTAGGGGCATTTTCCTTTAGCTTAACCATAGAGAAACTTAGTACATAGGTATTGTTTGTTCCCAAATAAAAAGGATAGAGTTTTGGAAACCTCCCCTGCTTCTGCTACGTCATCAAGTCATATATAACTCTAATTGGACTTACAGTCCCTAAAGAGAAAAACGGAGAAATGCAAAGGAGAGTGAAATGCAAGAGAGAAATCTAATGATTGCTTAAAGCACGTCTTCCTGTTACTATTCCCTTCTCTCTCCTCAGTGGTTCTGGAGACTTCTGAGAATCGATGAAAGTTGTCGAGTTTCTCTTTAGAAAATATCACATAGGCACTCTTGGTCAGGGTTCAGTGCAGAGAACAGAATCCCCCCAGAAACTGTAGCTTTTATCTTTCCACCCATTATGGTAGGGGAAGGCGCAATGGAAGGAGGAAAGGAGGTTTGCGGTTTTTTTTTTTAAAAAAAAAAAGGCATAAAAAAGGAGTGAATAAAAAAATATGCAAAAATATCTGCATACATGTAAACCTATCCACAAGCTCCAGGATCAAAACATCTCAGGAGAGGTCAGGCACGATGGCTCATGCCTGTAATCCCAGCACTTTGGGAGGCTAAAGGTGGGCAGATCACTTGAGGTCAGGAGTTCGAGACCAGCCTGGCCAACATGGCAAAACCTCGTCTCTACTAAAAATACAAAAATCAACCAGACATGGTGGCACATACCTGTGATCCCAGCTACTTGGGAAGCTAAGGCAGGAGAATTGCTTGAACCCGGGAGGCGGAAGTTGCAGTAAGCAGAGATCATGCCACTGCACCCAAGCCTGGGTGACAGACAGAGCATGAGTCTTTCTCAAAAAAAAAAAAGCCTCCTGAGAAATAAAGACCTCAAAACAGCAAGCCCGGGGCAAGAGATAAGATGGGGAGCAAAGCACCCTGAATTAAGCACCAAAGAAAAACAGAAGTGGCTGTTTTTTTCATTTCAACCTTTTCAGGCTGCAACCATCTTGGAAAGTCTAAATTATAAAACCAACAGGATTTGAAGGTCAGAGAATACACTTGTGTGATTTTATCTTCAATTTCCTCATCTGCAAAATCAGTATAGTAATATATATCCTATTCTATCTACCTCCTGGCCTTGCTGTGAAAATAATAATAGCATATGTGGAAGAGCTTGTACATACTTACAAATGATAGCTTCTTCTTATTATTATTATCTGATTCATCTTATAGATCAGCTTTAGGGCATCAATAGTTACTTCTATAACCCACTTGAAAGGAAAAGCTCTTACCCACTTAAGAGCCCTAATCAATTAATAATAAATAGTGCATAATAAAATTAGCTGTTCCAACATAAGCCCCCTAAGTATTACCTGATTGATCAAGTAGCATTTCCACTAAGAGTTATCTATTAAATACGGATGAATCAGCAATATTATTTCTGAACACACGTATATGGAAAGCCAGAGAAGATTATTCAAATGGAACAGCCCGGGGAGCTGATATTCAGCTTTCTCCATAAAATGCACTTTAAACTCAAAAGATCTCCCCTGGACTCATCATCCTCCCCTCTGCCCAAACTTCCTCCTCAATCCTTTTTGTTCTCACCGTTTACAGCATCACGATCCAGCCGGCTGGCCTTAATAATTTTCCATTCCACCTTTTCCCTCCTCAACTCCCATATTTAGTAAATAGCAAATCCTGTTACTTTTCCAGTTCTTTGCTTTTAATTCATTGTGATTGTTTTGGTCGAGGTTCATTTCATCTCTTGAAAAAATTATGGCAGAATCCTCCTAAATGTGTATTCTTTCTGTTGGGAGCAGGTTCTATACAGGTAAAATAAGTGTGTTGCTCAAATCTACTACAGCCTGACCAATTTTTATTTTGCATCATTTACTGATCACTGACAGATGTGCTAAAAAACTCTCACTACAACAGGGATTTGTCAATTTAACCTTGTGATGATGACAATTTTAGCCGTTTAAATACAAGCTGCATTATTAGGTGACTAAAAGTTCAGACTTCTTAATTCTTATATTTTCCTCCTGAATTATTCCTTTTATCCAAATGTAGTAACCCTCATCAGCCTTAACAGTGTTTTTTGCCTTAAGGATCTATTGCAATGAATATGGTTAGACTAGCTTTCTTTGGTTATTTAGCTGGTATATCTTTATCTTCTTTATATTCTTTATATTCTTACTTTTCAATCTTTTTTAGATTTGTTCCTTACAAATTACATCCAGCTGGCTTTGTGTTTTAGTTTTTGCCTTTGACTGTAAAGAGTTTCTTATCTATTCTGATAATCTCTGCATAATAACTGGTAAGTTTAATGTAATTGTTATTTATTGTGCTTATTCTGCTATTTTATTTTGCACTTTCTCTTCATTTTTTTCTATGCTTTTTTCCTCCTTTTTGCTTTCTATTGATTTCACCAATTTCACCAAGTTTTATTTATTCTTTTTCTTTCCTCTACTTATTTGCAAGCTACAGATCCTACCTCTATTCTTTTAGTGTTTAGCGTTTTAGTATTTTGACAAGCTGTCCCTATTTCTAGTTACACAAAAGTAGGGCAATGAGTTTGGGATGATGAGAATGGCACCTGGCAAAGGATGAGGCCACACCTGATGTCTGCACTTCCAAGCCTAGCTGCACATGTCCTCCGCAATCTTGCACTCACTCCGCTGTTAGCAGCATGCACAGCAGCTGTGGGTGCATCAAAGACAGTGGCCTCACTAAGTGGAAGAAGCCTGGATTGCTAAGTCATCCCTTTAAACAAAGTTACCCTGAAATTAAGATTTTCTTGATTACCTCAGCATAGTCAAAAACATACTTAAAGTCTGAAGATTGTCAATGTCTCTAACCTTAGATGACTTTACAGTGATTTAAGTACAGACATCCTCTTCCCATGTGACATATTATGTTGTGCAGCGATCGAGTTCCATCTTGACTTTGCCACCCTTCACAGTCACCGCCTCCGTGGTTTTACGTGGATGATGCTTATACACATGGAGCCGCACATTCACCTTCATTCTCACAGCTCACCCCTTCCTTCTGAGTTCAGTTTCCTTCTTCCTGAAGCACCTCTTACACAGGATGTTTTCAATCAAGAACTTTGTTGGTGGCAAACTAACTCAGTCTTTAAGTGTCTTTTTTTATTTTGCCTCTTGAAATATAGTTTAAGTATAGAATATTTATTAACAATGATTTTCCCTCAGCACTTTGAAAATATTATTCTATTATATTCTAACATCTATTTTGGCTGATGAGCCTTCTTTTGGTTTAATGGTTATCCTTTTGTAGGAGAGCTATGTCTTTTCCTCTGGTTGCTTATAAGATCTGTTTGCCTGTGGTGTTCTGAAGTTCATCAAGACGTGTTTAGGTGTGGAATTATTTATTCAGCTCAGGACATGTTGCATTTTTTAATCTGATTTATGAAATTTAGTCAATTTATGCAATATGATTCTACACCTAGAAAACCCTATAGTCTCTATCCAAAAGCTCCTTGACTTGATAAACAACTTCAACAAAGTCTCAGGATACAAAATCAATGTAAAAATCAGTCGGATTCCTATACACCAATAACATTCAAGCTGAGAGCTGTATCAAGAACACAATCCCATTCACAGTAGCCATAAAAAAAAATACCTAGGAATACAACTAATCAGGGAAGTGAAAGGATCTTTACAATGAGAATTACCAAAGCCTGCTCAAAGAAATCAGAGATGACACAAACAATGGAAAAACATTCCATGCTCATGGATAGGAATAATCAATATTGTTAAAATGCCATACTGCCCAAAGCAATTTACAGATTCAATGCTATTCCTATCAAACTACCAATGGCATTCTTCACAGAAGTAGAAAAAAACTATCTTAAAATTCCTATGGAACCAAAAAAGAGCTCAAATAGCCAGAGTAATCCTAAGCAAAAAGAACAAAGCTGGAGGTATCACATTACCCAACTTCAAACTATACTGCAAGGCTACACAATCAAAATAGCATGATACTTGTACAAAAACAAACACATAGACCAATGGAACAGAATAGAAAGCCCAGAAATAATGCTGCACACCTACAACCATCTGATCTTTGACAAAGGTGACAAAAACAAGCAATGGAGAAAGGACTCTCTATTCAATAAATGGTGCTGGAATAAATGGTTAGCTATATGCAAAAGATTGAAACTAGACCCCTTCCTCACACCATATACAAAAATCAACTCAAGATGGATTAAAGACTTAAATGCAAAATTTAAAACTATAAAAACTCTAGAAGATAACTTAGGAAATACTATTCTGGACATAAGCTCTGGCAAAGATTTCATGATGAAACCTCCAAAAGCAATTGCAAAACAAACACAAAAATTGAAACTGGGACTTAATTATACTAAAGAGCTTCTACACAGCAAAAAGAAACTATCAAAGTAGTACACAGACAACCTACAGAATGGGAGAAATTTTTGCAATCTACCCATCTGACAAAGCCTGATATGCAGCATCTACAAAGAACTTAAACAAAATTACAAGAAAAAAACAACCCCATTAAAAAGTGGGCAAAGGATATGAACAGATAATTCTGAAAAGAAGACATACACAGTCAACAAGCATATGAAAAAATACTCAGTGTCACTAATTATTAGAGAAATGCACACCAAAACCACAATGAGATACCATGTCACAACAGTCATAATGGCTATTACTAAAAAGTCAAAAGATAACAGATGCTGGTGGGGTTGTGGTGAAAAGGGAATGCTCATATACTGCTGGTGGGAGTGTAAATTAGTTCAGCCACGGTGGAAAGCAGTTTGATGATTTCTCAAAGAACTCAAAGCAGAATTACCACTTGACCCAGCAATCCCATTATTTATTGAGTACATTCCCAAAGGAATATAAATCATTCTACCATAAAGACACATGCATGCAAATTCATCACAGCACTAATCACAATAGCAAAGGTATGGAATCATCCTAAATGCCCATCAATGGTAGACTAGATACAGAAAATGTGGTGCATATACACTATGGAATACTATGTAGCCAGAAAAAGAATGAGATCATGTCCTTTGCAGTAACATGAATGGAGCTAGAGGTCATTATCCTAAGCAAACTATCACAGGAACAGAAAACAAAATACTGCATATTTGTTGTAAGTGGGAGCTAAACATTCAGTACATAGAGATACAAAGCAGGGAACAGCAGACACCAGGGCTTACTTGAGGGCAGAGGGTAGGAGGAGGGTGAGGATTGAAAAACTACCTATTAGGTGCTATGCTTATTACAGGGGTGATGAAATATTTGTACACCAAACCCTTACAATATGCAATTTGCCTATGTAACAAACCTGTGCATGTACCCCTGAACCTAACATAGAATTTTTTTTAAAAAAGAAAGAAATTTAGTCAATTTATGGCTTTAATCAATTTTCTGAAAGTTTTAGCCATCAACTCTTTAACTATTGGCCTTTCCCTTCTTTTTCTTCTTTCACCTAGAATATCTACTAGAAATATATCGGGCCTTCTAATTCTGTTGTCCACATCTCTCAACCTCTCTTTAATATAGTTCCATCACTTAATCTTTCTGTGCTGTAATCTTGAAATTTCCTAAGATCAATCATTTAGTTCACAAATTCTCTCTTCATCTGTTTACTACTCTCTTTAAATCTAGCTAGACTTTATCTTATCCACTGAGATTTGTATTTCAATTACTATTTTTTTCTTTCTAGAAATTCTATGTGGTTCTTTGTTAGATACATCTGGACTATTCTGATAGTCTTGTTCACATTTTGGTAACTTGTTTTATGTCTTTAATCATGCCGTTATCTCTGCCTGATACTTCTATTGCCAGACATGCATGGAGTCTAGTCCCATTGTTTGCCTTTGTTGATTCCTTCAGGATGGACTATGTCATATCAGGTTGAGTCCGGTTCCATAATGCAACAGTCATGTTATCTTGGGTATATTACTTATCTTGACTAAATTTGTTTCTTACTCTGTAAAATGAAATTAGAGACTAAAGCACTTGTCTCAGAATATTGTTGTAGGTACTAAATGAGATAATATGTAAAAGCCCTTGGAATAGAGCCTGAGATCTCAGAACATAACTTTTCTTGCTAGCATTCAGCACTGGGTTATCTCTAGTTCCCATCACAATGCCTGGCACTTAGTTACTGCTCAGTAACTGTTTGGAAAATGAAAACACTTAACTAATTTATGATAAATTTTACCATTACAAATTATCCAAATGCTAGTAATCTGTGGATGTACCGTACTTCTACTATAAATGCCTGACTTACAAATATCTCAAACATCCATTTATTCATTCTCTATACAAGAACAGCCATGGTCCTGATGATGAGATAAATAACAATGAACTTTTTTTAAAAAAATCCTGCTCTCATGGTGTTTACATTCCAGTGGAGATAAACTGATAATACATAGATCATATATTAGATAAGTAAATAGGAAGATGGAAGGAAGGAAGGGAGGGAAGGAAGGAAGGAGAGAGGGAGGGAGGGAGGCAGGAAAGCGAAAGAAAGAAAGAGGCAGAGAAAGGGAGGGAGGGCGGAAAGGAAAAAAGGAAAAGAAAAGAAAAGGGGAAAGAAAGTAAGGGAAGGAAGAAAGAAATCACGATTAAGGCTTAGTCAGAAAACTAAAGTGATAGATCAGAGAGCAGCTGAGTTAATGCTTGGATTGGATGGCTTTACTCTACACAGATGTTGACTTGAGGGCTGAAGGATAAGATCTAAGTCATTTGGTGATATGAATAAGAGCATCTGAGGCAAATGAGACAATTAATGCACAAGTTCTGAAGGAGCTTTGCTCCTTCAAGAAACACAAAAAGGTTCTGCACATGTATCCCAGAACTTAAAGTAAATAAACAAATAGAAATACGAAAAGGCTGTGTGGCTGGAGTAAGATTAAGGGGGGACAGCCGGGCGCGGTGGCTCACGCCGGTCATCCCAGCACCTTAGGAGTCTGAGTCAGGCGGATCACCTGAGGTCAGGAATTCCAGACCAGCCTGGTCAACATGGTGAAACCCTGTCTCCACTAAAAATACACAGATTAGTCGGGTGTGGAGGCACATGCCTCTAGTCCTAGCTACTCGGGAGGCTGAAGCAGGAGAATCGCTTGAGCCCGGGAGGTGGAGGTTGCAGTGAGCCGAGATCGCGCCACTGCATTCCAGCCTGTCGACAGAGCAAGACTCCGTCTCAAAAAAAGATTAGAGGGAGAGTGGGCCTCAGTAAGGTCAGAACAGTAACTATGTACCAGATCATGTAGGGCTTTGTAAACCAGGATAAGGAGTCTGGAATTTATTCTACACATACTGAGAAACCATTCGAGAGTTTTGAGCAAGAAAATGTGATCATCCAAGTTCCATTTTTAAAATGTCACACTAGCTGGTGAATGTCTGAGATGGAGAACTGTTGGAGGAGATGCAGCCAACGTGAAGGCTGGGCGGTTGCTGCTTTCTGCCTGATTCCCAACCCATCCTGAAACTATAGTTACTGCCACTACCACTACCACCGCCAGCATCTACACGAAAAGCTCTGGTCTCATAGGGCCATCTGGTGGCCGTAGTAGGAACTGTTTGATTCCATGGGCTCTGGAAACATCCAAGTCTTTTCAGACCACCAGCAAGATCTGTCTGTAATCAAATTATTTTAAGTCCCACTTTCAAAAGTTTCTGTTATTCAATTTATTTATTTTCTCTTGTTTTGTGAATATGATAACAATAGGATATTTTGTTACTTTTCAGTATAAGTAAAAAGAAGTCTGGACTACACTCTAATGGACTAGGTTACAATTTTATGAGTGAAATTTACTATTTGTCATAAGAGGTTTCACGGAAAAAAATGAGGATTAAATTCTCTCTCCCCTTAAAAACTACTTACCAACACTTCTAGGACATAACAAAGGGACAAATAAGATAACTTATGATGTTACTTTAGTGAAGAAGTTGGAAGTCAAGCTAATGTATATATTTTTAGTTCGGAACGTGGCCCTAGATGTGGAATCATAACATCTGGAACAGCTGGCGAGTGCTAAAAGAATGTCAGGGTTTTTTTTTTCCTTAAGAAAGTAGCAATTTGAAAGATGAGGCTTTGTTTCAGAGAGGAAAGCTATTTATAACTGGTAGCTGGCAATTGTTGAAGCTAGCTCTGGCTACTTTAGATACGAAATGAACTACCTTTTTCAAGAGTACAGTGGTCAAATCAGAAAACTCTCAACTTTTTCTTGGCTAATGCAAAGCACCTCTTTTATATTAATTTAAATGTGTGATGCCAGGACCACTGATCCCCCATGGAGAGGATTTTCCAGATGCAATAATGTGGCTAACTGCAATAAGCAGCCCTACTTCTCTCTACGTGGATATTTTCTTGTCCATCACATTGAAAGATCTTAAAAGCCATGCTTACTCGCTCAACTTTATTCAGGAAACTTTGACACATTATAGCAAGTCTGTTAAAAATTTATTTCACTGGGCATAAAGATCTCTGGCTGCTTTGCTAGGCAGAAGTGAAGCAGTGAATTTGTACTCCACATATAATTAGATTGACTCTTACTTTGGGGATACTTTTGGATCCTTCCACATCAAAGTAAGATCTGGAGAAGCAATAGCAAAATTCCTCTTTCTGGAAACATTAATTGTGGTTTTCAGTAGCTGTTAGTGGACTGTAGCAGGACAGGCCTGTGCTCTTGCCAAGGATCTTTCTTCCCCGCCCATCCATACTGTTGTACTATCCCTAAGTACCTGGTCTCACGGGCATGCTCTACATGAAATGAGTTAGGTGTCAGCCCTGTTCTCAGCAGAGACTTGTCACAGAATCTTTCACCACCATCGGCAGCAATTAGCACTAATTGGTACCCTGGGCACCCGCAGAACAGCAAGGTCAGTGATGGAGTGAACAGGCAGGACAAATTACCCTTTCGCCTCTGGGAAGTGAACTTATTGGTTCTGTGCGAAGCTGCTCTGTTCCCACTACCTCAGCTGGGCCTAGGAAGTGGATTAAGGAGGAATTTATTCCCTGAGGCTGTCAAACAAAAGGATTGAAGAAGTTCAGTTCACTGAGTGGGCAAAACAAAGCAGCTGAGTTATGACCACGAAACAGCCATAAATAGGTCTTCCCGTCCTCACTCCGTATTGCCTCACCCCTTCCTATCTCTCCCTCTCGCTTTCCATTTCTCCCTATAATATTATAAATCCAATCAAAGCAAGTGCTCTATCAGCATTTTTCTCTCCTTAGCCTCAGAGTGCCTGCTGTTTATTCTCATTACTGTGCAACCCGGGTCACCCCGTGGCTGGGAAGAGATGTGGTCATTTGTCTTCGCTTTGCTACTCTATCAATTCATCCTGTCCACTTCACCAGAGATACGGGAGTGACGTGAAAACAGGTAAAATGGGACCTGTGCAAAACTTTGGTCTTTGCAGAATATTAATTCTACTACGTGCCCTTGGGTTTGTCATTCTAATATCTCTACCGTAGCTACTTTAAGTCAAGGGGTTAAAGAATCCTTGACAGAATTATCAGAGAACAATTAATAATCCTTTACTTTGCTACAAGTAGCCACCAGATGACTTGGCATCCCTCACAGGACAACAGAAGGCAAAGGGATGTTGGCATTCTGCCACCTTAGAAAACTCGCTCCTCCCTTTCGCTTAAGTCAGATGCCAGCACTCTTCTGAAGGCTGAGCAGAGAGGAATAGAAAAGGGAGTGGGCGTTTGATTAGCAAATTCACAACAAATAAACGACAGCACCAGGATATCATCTGTGCTCTTCTGTCTTCCTAAGATGAGGAATCGGTTTGAAACTAAACAAAAGCCATTCACTTTCCACCTTGCATTACTTAAAAAAATACTTCTTATCTGAGTTTTTAACCATTCATCTGGAAGGAAGGAACCTCAAAATGGTTGACCTAGAAATAATTCAGCCTTGCAGAGATGTCCGAGCCCAGACATTACCAAAGCCAGGAGGGACCTTTTAGAAGAATTTATAACTAGATCGATACGTCAACTGGTCCTGCCCTTAGCTCACTTGAGTTTTTGCTGAAACTGAAAGAAGAGCCTAGAAACAAACTGCCAGAAGGCTCACAGGTGCCACAGATCATGTAAGGCGGCAAGTCTGATTTTTGTAGCTCCTTTCCCTTCTTAGAAGGGCTCCAAGACAAGCTGATGTGATATCTGGCCTAGATATCTTTTCATTCTCAATGGCTAGTAAAACACCTGATAGAAAATGCTCAACAACTGTGCGTTATATGAAAGAATGGATAAATGAATCATCACTGAAAGGCTAGAAGAGGTATAGACTTTATAGCAACTAACTGAGTTCATTCCACTCCGCTCAAGGGATGCTCTTTTCTAGAGACCTAGAGCAAAATGAAAAATATATGACATTAGCCAGAAAAGTGACACACTTTCATTTATTCAACTGACAAACATTTATTGACATCTGTGACATGCCAGGCCCAATGCAAGGCAATTGTACACAAAATGAAAAACATAGACTCTGCCTCATAAAGTTCAGTTTAGTTGAAAAGGCAGAGATCAGAACACATAAAGAAAGACAAAGAGATGTGAAATAGCCATCCTAGACTACATCATGGAGAGTACAGAGCAAGAGGCTGCCCACTCTGGGAATTTATAGAGGGACATTTGAGCTGGGTCTTTGAAGAGTAAGCAGGGAACCAAAATGGGAAAGAGGTGGGTATTCCAGGCTCAGAGAGCAATGGCAAAGCAGAGAATGGCTGTGATGAAGAATGGGTTTGAGGGAGAGGAAGTCACTGAGCATCAGGTTGATAGGGAAATGGGATGGGGTGGAGAAGAAAGGAGGTAGAGGGGGTGGAAGGAAAAGAAAAGAAAAAGGATGGAGACTAAGAGAGCTTGGCCTGTGATCATTTGGCCAGGGGCCTGTGTTCTACCTAGAATATAGGTCTGGACTCTAACCTAAGGCAACAGGGTACCACAAACAAGTTTTAACCAGGACAGTGACAAGATCAGATTGTCTAGGAAGACAATGTAATTAACCACAAAGCAGTGTCCCTTTCATTCCCCATTCAGTCCTTGAGCGTGCTTCTGGAAGCTTTGCCTAAATGAATGTTTCCAAATGATACTAAAAGACTTAAAAAAAATTAAAAAGACAGTGTATGGAAGTTGTTGGTCAAGGGATGAAAAATTTCAGTTAGATAGGAGAAATAAGTTCAAGAGATCTATTGTACAACATGGTGACTGTAGCTAATAGCGTATTGTATCCTTGAAAATTGCTGAGATAGTAGATTTTAAGTGTTCTCATCACAATAACTTGATAAGTATGTGCGGGAATGAGTATGTTAGTTATCTTGATTTAGCTGTTTCACAAGTATACATATTTCAAAAACATGCTATACACGATAAACATATACTTTGTCAATTAAATATATGTGTATATATATAATATTTTTAATAACACTGTGAGAATGGGTTGGAGCAGAAGAAAAATAAAGTCAGGAGACTGTTTGATAGCTATTTTAAGGGCAAAGTTTAGGAGGTAAAATTGATAACCCTTGATGATGAAATAATTCAAAAGCTAAAAGGAAAAATGGACTTGATAATAATGGAGGTGTTTTCAGCCAGGACAACTGAGTGGTTGAAATGTTTCTTGAAAGACTAGAACCTCTACTTTTAACTCCAGAAAAGAGACACTTGGCCATCAAAATAGTCTCAAAATTGTCATCACTATGTTGAACTATTATATACTTAAAGGTAGGAACAAATGGCATGTTTCCGAGCTGTGTCAGAAAATAGCAAAAAATACTTTAATACAGAGGAGCCTCGCAGAGATCAAGGAAACTATGACCTTAAAATATTATCATTTCTCAGAGGTCTAGTTTGTGTTTTCGGTGCCTTTGGTGAATGAGAAAGCAAAGGCTACCTTGGAATTAAGGATGAAAAATCATTTCAGTGATAAAGCTCCACATTCATTCACTCCTAACTTCCAGGTTTTAAATGCAATCTTGATTTTATCTCACCTAAGAACGAGAGTGTGCATTTGGTTTTCTTATTAAAGTTTGACTCAGAAACCTGTGCAACTACTCAAGGTCCAGAGACAATGAACAATGATAGAAAGGTGAAACACATTTCACGGGAATGTGAGATGGCAGGTCTGAGCCAGCAGCGGCCCCTCCCTCCGCCTTGGCCTTGCAGATATTTGCCTCCTCTGCCGCAGGCCTCGGGGATCCAGGCCTGTACATTATTCATTTTGCCTTTGGCACCCAGAGCACACCTTTCAACCGCATGGACAGATGGATGGACATAGCTATGCTAGTAGTCACTTCCCCACTGCAAAATGCACCTGAAAACCACATCTTCCCAGGCTTTCCCTCAGGCATTTTAAATACTCAAAACCAGGTAAATTTTTCAATTTTACACTGAAGTTAACAAATACCCTACTGTGCAGGAGTTTTACTCAATTCCAAAAGGAGAAAGTATTTTTTAAAAGTTATAAGCAGCTTAAATACGGTTTTGCACAAAAAGCTGTTTCATTTGGTTTTTAATCTGTATCAAAACTAGACAGTAAAATGTTTACTACTTCCTAACTAGATCTGGCAAAGGTTTTATTCTATGTCCTTACTTTGTATTTTCTCTCAGAATCTCAGGAAATTAACGATAAAATGAGTATTAACAATGTTTATGTTACAAATGTAAACAGAGGAAAGTCAAGAAGGCTTTTAAACATTCCTGTTTTTTACTTTTTTTCTTTTTTTTCTTTTTTTTTTTTTTTTTTGAGACAGAGTCCTATTCTGTTGCCCAGGCTGCTATGCAGTGGCATGATCACAGTTCACTGCTGCCTCGACCTCCTGAGCTCAAGCCATCCTCCCACCTCAGCCTCCAAAGTAGTTGGGACTACAGGCATGCACCACCACATGCAGCTAATATTTAAATTTTTTTGTAAAGACAGGGTCTCACTGTGTTGCCCAGGCTGGTCTTGAAGCTCCTCGGCTCAGGTGATCCTCCCACGTTGGCCTCCTAGATTGCTGGGATTACAGACGCGAGCTACCGTGCTGGCCTAGGAAGCATTTTAAAAGGGAAACATTTAATAGTCATTTTATTCATCTATGCTGTTCTCAAGTAAAAGCTATATATTCTTGTCCTGTTTTCCAAATATTCCTCTACTGAGGAATTGATATGTCAGAATAAACCCACTTACAAAAGAATCTTTATTTTCGCTTTTGTTGACTTGAGTTTGTAACTCAAATAAACTGAATTGCTCAATTGTTTCACATGTATCATACCCACAGTGAAGCGTTTAATTTTTCTTACTATATTTCCTGGTAATACCTGTCAAGTCAGCTAATCCAATAGATATCATGATCTACTCTGCTATTTTCTTTTTTCTCTTCTACTTCTTATCTGAAATACACCAAAGGCAATGGGAGGCATGAGCGAATTTAAATCCCTTATGAATTATCCCTAGCAATGGTATTTTGTCTTTACCTTCAAGAAGGGCTTTTATAATGAACTCTCTTACAGAGACTTTGAAGAAAACAGAAGAGAGACACGAAACTGAGCACCCTGTGGAGAGCCTTTCTAAACAGAAGGCCAGGCCATCTCCCCGCTCAGTTCTGCCTGGACAGCATTTGTTAGGGGTAAACAATTTTCTCTTCCTGAGCCCTGTACAAAACATTTTCAGGATCTAACTCCCAAAGCAACAGATTTCTTGACATCTAATCACAGCTGCCTGGTTTTATTGCTAATAATGGTCTATTAAAATTCCAAATCGGCTTATTAGTATCTTTATGTATTTCTTCAGTGAATAAAACAAGAATTCCAACAGAATTCTCTTTTTAAGTCAGTAACAAGGCTGAAAAGCATCAAAGTGATAAGGGACAAAAACCCAGATAATTCATCTTTAAATTGCTATCAAGGGAAAGGAAAACAAAAAAAATATGGGGGTCATTCACTGTAGCAACAACATCTCTCCTAATAAAAAATAAAATGCCATGCATGCAGATATTGGCCAAGACAAAGGAGAGAAGTTATTTCTATTAAAGATCTTTCACCTAAGTGGCCATTTTCATTTGATGATATTTAGCACTGTGAGAAAATTAAGTAAATTAAAGGTTTAACATTTGCATGCATCTATTTACACAAAAGACTTGAGTTTAAAACAAGGTAATATGGTAAGATGATGTAGAAAGAGAAATAATTTCTCTAAAAGGAATTAAAGTTAAAAAATAAGAATCTTAGGCTGGGCGTGGTGGCTCACACCTGTAATCCCAGCACTTTGGGAGGCCGAGGCAGGCAGATCACCTGAGTGAGAAGTTTGAAACCAGCCTGGCCAATATGGCAAAACCACGTCTCTACTAAAAATACAAAAATTAGCTGGGCGCGGTGGTGAGCACCCGTAATCCCAGACACTCGGGAGGCTGAGGCAGGAGAATTGCCTGAACCCAGGAGGCAGAGTTTGCAGTGAGCCAAGATCGTACCATTGCACTCCAGCCTGGGGGACAGAGCGAGACTCCATCTCAAATAAAGAAATAAATAAATAAGAATCTTTTTAAAAAATAAAAATCTTTTTCTGGAGATATGGGGGCCTATGCTTTGCTTGGAAGCTACGTTGTCAGTAGAAATATGGCTATGATCAGTAACTACAAGGGGCTAGGCACCTAACACAGGTCCTGTGAACAAGGATGAGGGCTCCTATGGTTCCCAACCAGAGTGGGTGATCTCTGTTGTCCATAGGGAGAGTCAGTGTCCTACACATAGCCAAAGAGCATTGCCTGCATGATAGTAACAGTATCAACTGCCTTGGATGAAAACTCCTCCATCGTTTTTTTTTCAAGACCAAGCAAGCGTCTAAAGTTCTTGAACAATTCAAAGAGTAGAGCCCTAATAAGACCAATGTAATATTCTTCTGCTAACCAGGCAGACTGCAGCATACCAATTTTTTCTTAATCTTTTAAAAAATGTGAGAAGTATAATATTATTACACCAGTATTATAATTTATATATGTTTCAATAGTGAAACGTAAACAGACCTAGGAAATTCAACTCAAATAAAACATGGACATAAATATGCCAACTCTTTAGAGTCAATACGGTTGTCTTTGGCTCTGCGCTATTTTGAAATGATCAGTCTGTGTCGAATGGTAAGATCTTTTTTAAAAGGCAAGTTCCAAAGCACATTTATTGTTATGACTTAACTTGAGCTTTCTGAAGAAAACATACTGGTTTTAAGAAAATATTGAATGTGGCTTTCAAAATCCCTAAATGAACCTACATATACATAAAAAATGCCTAATGCCACATATAAAGGTCATATACCTTCCTGACCCTTCATCCAGGAGCCAAATTCAGGTGGGTACCTACAACTTCTCAGCTACTGGTAGATGACCACTCCCTCTTACCTGTTACTCAGCCTGTGCATAGATTTGAGTAATTTCATCAGTTACCAAAAGTGAAGCATTGGACTCTGATCTTGCAAAGCAAATAACTCTTTGGGTTCACAAACGGCAAAAATTTCCATGGGAAATCCCACATATTATAATCACCCTGGGTGGATCCACATTGGTACACCAATGTGTTCCAATACTATATTTCCTATGAACCAACTAAAGTCAGATTCCCGGAAGGAACACTTCTTGGTTCCTACCATATCTATGAAATGCCTACATCCAATTACTGAGGTATTAAGAATGTTCAGAAAGCATGCTTCCTGTCTTGGTCAGATCACGTCTACACCATTGCCTCGAGCTTTGGAGACCACAATTTAAGAGGCAATATTGAGTAACTGGAGTATGTCCAAAGAGTGTAATCAAGATTGTGAAAGTAACTTCAAATGACAAATGATTGAAAAAGAACTGGCGATATTCAGCCTGGAAAAAAAAAAAAAAAAAGACTGTCTTATACTCTTCTCATTGCAATTTCATAGAAAAGGTTCCTTTTGCATGGAAAAAGGCTCATTTTTTTCTTGGTTATAAGAGGTAAGCAGATTTCAGCTCCATATAAGGAAGTACTTTCTCATAATTAGAATACACTGTTTTGTCAAAGAGAAGGGTCACTTTCCTGAAAGAATTCCCATTCACCATCTGCTACCAATACTTTTGTACTAAATAAGAGATTGGACTCCTAACCTTTAAGGTAGCTTTAAATTCTAGGTTCCTAATAATCTGTATATTTGGTTAACTCATAACATACTAAACACATTTTTTGCATGAGAATTTTGAGTCATTCTGGAACCAAAAGTTTCTTCTAAAGCAACTGGTTAAGTCAGAAACACTTGATTTGATGCCGGTAGATATGATCCCCATTACCTTACAGATTGCTAAAACTGTGAAAGCATAAACTTCAATGTTTGGCTTAGGTTCAAATCCCTCCTCTACCATTTAAAACCTGATGTGACCTATGCAAGTCCCTTAACCTCAATAAGCTTTAATTTCTTCATCAGTAAAATGGGATAATAGTGTTTAGCTCATAAGACTGTTGTAAGGATTTTTTTTCACATTCATACAAGCCATGTATTTAAAGTGTACAATTCAGTGGTTTTCAGTATATTCATAGCATTGCACAATCAATACCACTAATTCCAGAAAACTTTCATCACTCCCCACAAAAACTCTGTACCCAGCAGCAGTCATTCCCCCATTTCTCCCCAATCCCTATCCTCAGGATAATAAACATAAAGAACTAGGCAAAGTTCCTTGCTCAAAGAAACCCCTTCATATAGGGCAGTTGTTATCAGACATCATACCTACCACATCCCTACAACATGAGGTTGGAATGTGCTTTTTCCCTGTACTGTTTGAATACTTTCTACATGCCCCAAGACATACTAGAAATATACACATAGAGGAAGATGGATGGGGAAGGGGAGGGACACAAAAGTTTTTTATGCATAGTCCATAAGCCAATACATAAATACATCTAAACACACAACTATTTTTTTAAATGTTTTGAGATAGTCGTAGATTCACGTGCTGTTATAAGAAATAATACAGAGAGACACATGTACTCTTTACACGTACCTATGTAATCCAGCTATTTTTATGTAATCTATCTATTTTCTTATGTTGTGAGGATTTGTTGTTAGTTTTCTGTCCTCCATCCAATTTACCGATGCAGACGAAGAGTGGAAATAACAAATGTTGCTGAGTGGACCGAGCTGTGAAAGCGCTGAGAACCTGGGACTATTCTCCCTGGAGATCTGTGCAGTCACTCTCAGCTTTTCACTTTAGCTTGAGACACTGTCACTCCCTGCTGAGTCTTCCTTCCTAGAGAACCCCTGACCACTGCTTGGTGAAAAGCAGAGCCCTTTTCTGTGAGGCTGAACTACTCGGGTTCTTGGAAAATGGTGGTGTTGTGGTTCATTGGGCAAAGGGTGTAGTTTGTGTTCAACATTGGAATATTCCAATTTCTATTGATTAGATCAATTAATATTCTAGTGCTGGGGTGAGGTAGTATGTTTTCTTTCCTCCAAAAACAATTACTCTGTATTGACTGAGCTCTAGGGGAAATGTTTCCTAGGATATAGCTGAGGTTGGTTTCAATACAGTTGGAGTCTTTCATGTGGAAAATTCTCTACTTAGCAATTACATGCAATGAGAAAACTTGAATTCATAAGTGGTTCAGTAAATCACAAGCCATGAAGAGTACAGGAAGAGCCAAAGAGAGAAAGTCTGGGCATTTAGCCAAATTCACCTCACCAATATTTCCCAAAAAATGGCCAACAAAATACTGTGGAGAGCATTTTAAAAACACAGATTTCGGCAGCAAAATACACCCATCCCCACACCTGATGGTTCTAAATTCAATGGATTAAGGCAGAACCAGAGAAACAGAATTTCCATAAAGCTTCCCACGAGGTTCCACTCAGGAGCCAAGGTTGAGAACTACTGCTTCAGGCTGGTGTATTTCACTGTGATGACCGTCCCTTCATATAGGAAAGAGTAAATGAACACCTCCCTTCACCTCCACTGTCAAAATTCTGAAATTTATTTTATTTTAAAATTATTTTTTACAATGATAATGATGAATTTCAGCTTTTTAAATTACTTAATGGAGATTATCTAGTTGGAGGTATTGATGCCAGTTTCATGGAAGAATATGCTCTGAATTCATCCCAAATTTGAAAACAAAAAATACTATACTCCACTGCTGCCAGATTATTTCACTTGTGACCAAAAAAAAAGAAAACTCACCAAGCAAGGCTGGGCATAGTGGACCATGTCTGTAATCCCAGCACTTTGGGAGGCCAAGGTGGGTGGATTGCTTGAACCCAGGAGTTCGAGACCAGCCTGGGCAACATAGTGAAACTCCATCTCTACAAAAAAAAAAAATACAAAAGAAGAGCCAGGTGTAGTGGCACGCACCTGTAGTCCCAGCCACTGGGGTGGCTGAGGTGGAAGGATCACTTGAGCCTGGAAGGTCAAGGCTGTAGGAGTGAGACCCCACCTCAAAAAAAAAAAAAAAAAATCTCACCAATGCCAATCATCTTCTAGCTTATCCAGCAAGTGGTGAAGGTGGGTGAAAACAAGTGCATGCCCAGGTACACCCCTACAATGACGAAATCAAAAACTCTGACTGAGCTTCCCCCACCATGCTCCCCCATCCCTTACAAACTCCTCTGTACCCCACAAATCCCACACTCAACATTGTCACTGTTCGTGTATATCAGAATCATACCTCTGAAGACCATATAAAGGTTGGGAATCCAATCTCTGGTACTAGGAGCACATTTTTAATTAAGAGCCTGTCTGAATTTGGAGCTATTACACACTGTAGCAATAAAATTAAACACTGTCACTCTCTGTTCTTTAATAGCTGACACATATCTCATATTCAAAGTCCCCAAATTATAATTTTAAGAAATATCCCCTTAGTCTCTGGCTGTCAAATAATCTCTGCACAATTTTTCTCACTTCGTCTTCACTTCATAGACTGTAACAATGCTTAAAGTGTTAGACTCAAATGGGCATATGTGGCACATAAAGAATATTAAGTGCATGCAAAAATGGTAGCCTGTATCATGCAATCTTGCAAGAACTTGGGAAGGATGGAGCCTAGAGGAATTTGTCCAGGTGGTTCACAGAAGGCCTCTTGGGGAGGTGTTCTTTCCAGAAAGAGGTGCATTTTAGAGATGTGAATCATCAGACACAGCAGATGAAATGAGTGGAGGATACAGTGGAGCAGGTAGGTGGAAGCATCTCCCTTTTGTACCAACGTGCCCCAGTCTCAAATGATGATCTCTGAAGATGGAGATGTAGTGTACAGCCACACAGTGTGTCTCAAAGTCTGGTTCCCAGGCCAGGAGCATCAGCATCACCAGGAACTTAGAAACACGAATCTTCGGGCCGCATTCCAAATCATTGAATCAGAAACTCTGGGGTCAGGGTTCAGCAACCTGTGTTTTGACAAAACCTCCAGGTGATTCAGATATACCCTCGGGTTTGAGAACCACTAGATTACAAGAAATGGAAATCTGACAAGTCCGATCAGACATTTCCTCTTAGGCTGTAAGAATCAAAACCTCTCTTCCCACCCCAGTGTCCTCTCTGCTTGCTCCCTGTCTTCATTCCCTTACACTCGCCTCCTCTTCCCTCTCCTCCCTCATCACCCCTTCCGCCTCACCACACACCAACGAATACCTGTACAGCGTTCAAAGAACTAGAAACCAGCCCCCACTTCTCCTTTACTTGGAGAATGTATTTTATAATGTGTGCATAGTACGCAGGCAAGGGGCGGAATTTAAACAATACCTAATTAAAGAAGACAACACCACACGTTTATCACATTACGTTGTTGTGCATTTACCCCTTGCCGCTTTTGATGCATTTGCATATCATCTTCTATAATTCAATTCACTTGCTTAAATCATTTCTTTTATTTTCACTTATTTATTCAGAAGGAAAAGTTCATTTTGCAGATCACCGGGGCCTCCAAGTGGCGATCATCTGTAATTTCATACTCGAATTTTATTCTGGGAGCTCTAGGGAAATGGTATCTAAATCCTTAGAATTTCACCTACTTGGTAGGAGCATGAAATAGAAGCAAAGCAAGCATTTTGTCTAAGAGAGTTTGCATCAGCATCCCAGCTGAAATTTCTTCAGATGTTGGCTTTGACTTCTTGCATTTATCAAACTCCGTATTCAGTCATCTGCTTCGTAGAGATGACAATCGGCAGGCTTCAGGCTCTGCTGGTCAGCTCAAAAATCAACCAGGAATAAGGACAATAAAGAGACTATCAGAGAGAAACATCTTGTGATTCCTTTCCTCAATAACCTTGGGATCTCTCCCTCGGGTTTCCATTTCTACCATCCTGCTTTTGAAGTTGTGCCTGTGCCGGGTAGCCATTTCCCACAAGAAGTTTTAAATACAACGTTTTCCCTCCTCTCCATTCTGGAACATTCAGTGGCTGCCTTGCCTCTGCTCTCCTGTGGCAGTCAGCACCGCCCTCTGCATCTCATGCTCACAGGACAGCCTCTGACATCGTGGCAGCTCTCCGAGCCACCCCCGACCACCACCCCTCACCCACCACCCTGCTCCTGCATCAGCTTACATCCTGTCACCTGTTGGAGGGCTGCAGCCAGGACTTGCGGCTTACTCTGCAATATCGCCCTCCAGGGACAGAGGTGCCTGGCCAACCTCAGGCTAACGGGCACCAAAGGCCATTTCCACTTAGACAAGCACTTTGCTGCCAAAGATATTGGTGTCCTTCCATTCTCCCACTCGGCCCCTTTGGCCTGGTCTTTGGCATTGGAAGGCTCTGCTGCCTGAGTCCATGCGGGCCCTCCCGTTGAAAGATTGCTGAAAGGTGGTTTCCAAGAACTGGTGTTCTCACATCACCCCATGGCTTAACTCTGCTGATTCAGGGAGAGTTCCCGCCTAGTAACAGACCTATAAACATCAGCAACGTTCACAGAATATGGCCACAAACAGATCAAATGAGGTTTTAAAGTTCATCCCCACCCCCTTGACCTTCTCTGCTGAAAAGTCACCAGAGGGCAGCCCGCATTTCATTCATTTCATTCTTCCTGAGCTGTTGCCCAAGCAAAAGAACAGCATTTGCTTCCACCTCGGCACCTCCTTTATATAATAAGGTCTTTTTCGCTTCCCACATTGGTTGTTTTAAGATCAACATACGCCTTTAAATTAATTGCTCTAATATGTGCTCCATATTCCTTGCAAAGAAAAACTTAGTGAAGTCTTTGCTGGGTATGTATGTGGATTCATAAAATTCTACTCTTGGAGACATTATAAACAGGAGTACATTTCTGCAGGCTCATCTCAAGAGTAGCCCACTTTAAGCTAATTTGTGCTCAGGTGGCAAATGAAGACAAGGTTTACAAAACTGGATAGCTCCAAATTAGCTAGAATAAAATTAAAATTCGGGATTTCCTTGCAGGGCTCAGAGTGGAAGACTTACACAAGGCCATACTCTGTAAACAGCACAAGCTTTGGTGCCATAGAGACAGAGGTTCCCATCCCAACTGCCACCCATGTGTAACCTGGGAGGAGGCTTATTTCTGCTGAGCCGCAATATCTTCATATATAAAGTGGGTTAATGCCGCCAGGGTTGTCAGGATGATTCAGTGAGATGCTATATTGGAAATCTCTAAAAACAGTCCTGAAAGCAGTGAGTATTCCACTAATAATGGTTATTACTTCAGCAAAGGTTCGTAGAAGCTACAATCTTTCCAGCGAGTCATCGGAACAAGTCACTCCTATTTGCCCCCAAAGCTTAGCACACACACTTCCTTCTGCCTAGGACATGTCCTGTCTCTCCTCTCTGCCCTCACCTCCATCTCCTTCACCCAGCTACACCTTCCCCCGGAAGCCCTCACTATGCCCTGGTTGTGGGTTAGGCTACCCCTGCCAGGACACCTAGCACTGATTGGTTTTCATGTATTCCCCCTACCAGGCCATCCCCAGTTCTGCCTCTGCCCATCTGCACTGGGCTCATGGCCTCTGTGAGGACTGGCCCTGTCTGTCTGTTCACTATTGTATCTGCAGCCCCTGCTTGGCACACTGTGGGTTTTCAGTAAATACTGAATAAATAAATGAGTGAATGACAACCATTAGAGGCTTCCAAAAGAAGAAAAACTAAAATTCAAGTAAAGTAAAAGGTAGTTGCATTAATTATTCTTTATTCAACTATTTATTATGCATTAATTAACAGTCGTATTCTTATAATTCCCTTTAAGCCTCCTTGAATTATTTCTTAAAAAAATATGAAATCTGTTTTCAAGAGTTCTAGTACTTTGTTCCCCTGACCCCTTGAATGTTGCACAAAATGTTTCCTTAATTTCTTTCCAATACGTGATTACAAAATGTGTTTATTATGTTTTACATCTTCTAATTCTTAAATTGACTATCTATTAATCACAGAGACACTAAGGAATGAGGAAATCCTTGGTAGAAAACTGTTAATAATTTGCCAGTTGCCAACTGTACTTTTACCTCTGCATGCCAGGTAGGTAGAAGCATTACTCATGTTTTTTAATCTAAGAATTTCTTACATTTTTATGTCCTGTCCTTTGGGCTTATTTATGATGGTTTGTGACAAAGAGGCAACCTTTGCCATTATGATTTATACTCTACTAACGAAGAAAACACAGAAGTAGATAGGAAGCCCAAATTAAATCATGGCACTAGATAAGAACACCCAAATTAAATCATGACACTGAAATTAAAAAAAAAAGGTAATTTAAAATTAAAACAAAGCGTATAGGCATTATAGACTATGGACAATAAGAATATAGAAATTTTCAAAACCTAAACTACAAAATCTAGCATTTGCCAAATAAGTCACTTTAAAAATTTTATACTTATATTTGTAGCATCATGAAATAATGCCCAGCTATTAAAATATTTTTAATGGCATGTTTTAATCTTATTCTGTTTGTGCTTTTGTTTGAAACACCAGGCAATATTTTTTGATTTGGTAAAGTGTTCGTTGTTGGCAGAAGATATTCAATATTTTTCTATGTTTTTTCCATTAATACCATTTATCGGCCGGGCGCGGTGGCTCACGCTTGTAATCCCAGCACTTTGGGAGGCCGAGGCGGGCGGATCACGAGGTCAGGAGATCGAGACCACGGTGAAACCCCGTCTCTACTAAAAATACAAAAAATTAGCCGGGCGTGGTGGCGGGCGCCTGTAGTCCCAGCTACTCGGAGAGGCTGAGGCAGGAGAATGGCGTGAACCCAGGAGGCGGAGCTTGCAGTGAGCCGAGATTGCGCCACTGCACTCCAGCCTGGGCAACAGAGCGAGACTCCGTCTCAAAAAAAAAAAAAAAAAAAAAAAAAATACCATTTATCACAAAACTGACCTGGATTATCTGTTATTGTTTTTAGTAATCCCTTGAAATTGCTTGATGGTAAATGCCAATTCTAAAACTTGATTGGATTTCAGGAAAAGACAATTGCCTTAGAAATAAAGAAACAAACAAGGAATAGAGAGGAAAAATCCTGCCTTTGAGCAGGACTTTTGAGAGTAAAAGCATTGCTTATGATAGAGACCAAAGGTTAGTTCAACAGAATAAGCAGCCAACAGTGTATGCCCAGCAATCTAAGTACCACACAGCCATATGCGAACTGAGTAAACACAAATGTCCAGCTCAGGAATCCTTCAAAAAGGAGTTAATATGACCACAGAACTAACTGATGCTAACCGAGGCACCTAAGACACAACTATCCTGTTAATACTACAGTATAATTATACAGAACGCTGTCTTTGATTTTGTATGGAACTTCAAAGCAAAGCAAATATTGACACTGGACTTGCAGGTAATATCCTAGACTTAATTTCACATCACAAACTCAAACACAGTGATACCTGGGTGTGGAACTCATTCGCAAACCACTTCCAGGCTTCATAAGGAAGATAGAAGGAACTGGGTCCACACACATACACACTAACACAAATGCCTATAATTTTTAAATTTTGCTGTGCCTGTATTCCTATTAACACTTTTGCAAATTATTCACTTGCTCCATTCCCAATTTTATTTCCTATTATCACCTTATAATTTATATATGACTTAAAAATACATATTTTTGACCATTTTTATTTTCTTCACCTACAATTTCCATGAAAACTAAATTAAAATGAAGTATGAAGAAGCACAGTATATTAAATTTATTTTAGCCTTATCAATAAGCTTACTTGTCTGATTTACTTATGGTTGACTTTAATTCTTTTATATCTACAACCCAAGGTCACCAGCTAGTTTTCAAATTTAATACCTGGAAATCTCTTCTTGTATCAAAATTCTACTCAGTGGATGTGTTTCACTTCCAAATGATATTTAGAAATTATTTGTCTGCTCATGTGCAAATGGTGCTACCTAAACAAATGAGACATGGTCTCTGTCTATGAAGACCAGGCTTTCACTGAGAAGGCCAAGCTCCTAGACTCTGAGGCCTTAATGAAGAAAAGGAACAGTCCATTCTGTTATGCTTCCTCATCTCTTCCACAATATAATGAGCATCCTATTTGGCTGCAGATATGTTAGGAAGTTACCCAATGTCACCAATTCTTTATCCAAAAGAAAGGGAACAGAGTATGAATATGGAATGAAAAAAACTTTTTTTATAAATTCTGGTAGACAAAAATTGGTACAAATAAAAGAGGATATATCATTACATTCCAAGATAGAAGGTTTTAGTGCAGTACTTAGTTTCCAAAGACAGTTGATACGGTCTAGGGAACAGAACTCTCATGGTTACCTGTGTGTAATTTTAAGCTGCAGAGAATCTCCTGCAGGTTGGGGCGTCTTCTGTTGAGTGATAGCTATTCTGTATTAACCTATATTAAAACCTTGACGATAAGTAAGTTCATTCTATTGAAAATCCAGAAAGTTACTGAAAGAATTGGACTAAGGTTTTTAATAACATAGTCTAACTTGTCAAAAAGCCAGATAAAAAGGTGCGAAAATTCACAGTATAACTCCCTTGGATGGAAGTTAACAAATCAATTCCCAGTCCAAAAAAAAAAAAAAAAAAAGTTAGGTAGAAAAGGCCTACTCTAATTACATCTTTTGAAATTAAATTATTGTAAAATTGGATCTAAAAAGTATGGAGAAACTCCAGCAAAAAGACAAAAGAATAAAAGAACGAAGTGGATAATAGAATGAAGTGGAAAAGAGGGACATGATGTGTGTGGCTGGGTGTTAAACTTTGGGTGTGAATGCTATAAACAGAATAAAACAATGAATCTGGAACACTGCGTTTGACAGATTGGCACATAGAGAAAGAGGAACTTTATAGAATTGTATGGTTGGTTTGGTCCTAATGCTGTCTTTGAAAGGACACCTTATGTATTCTACCTAAAAATAACTTAGTAATGATATTCGAAAATTTTCTTAGCAGAGGAGCCATTTTTTCATTTGTTACCCCAAGGTTCCTGCTGCATTTACAACTCTCAGGCTCCTAGAAGCCTCTAGAGGCAGCTTTCAGGAACCTTGGAACTCTACTGACCAGTTCAAAAACCACTGTGGTATTAAATTCATGTTGCTCAGAGTCAACAGATACTCATATAACTGGAGTGGGGGAGAGTGTGTAGAACCTTCAAAATCATCTCAGTATATACACCCATATGTGATCTCTTAAGGACTTGGGGCCTAGTCCTTGTTTTACTCCCTGTCTAGTCTTTTTGTTCCCTGAGGGAGCTTCACAAACTATCTCTAAGCTGTTGACTCTAAATGTATGCACAGTGGCTCAGCCCTGACTCTCTCCCACACACTCTACACTGTACTTGGTGGGAAGGTCTCTTGGCTCTGGCAGCCAAACACGTCTAGAACTGGCCACTTCTCGCCACCCCAACGCAGGCTGCCACATCAGCCCATTCTAGTCTCAAAATGCCAGCCACAGTGGTCCTTACATGAGGAAAGTTTATTTCACTCCTCTACTCACAAAACCATTCAGAGATTCTCCGTTCCACCAGAAGACAAACCAGAGCTCTTTCTGAGGCCTAAAGATCATGCTGGACCCTGTGATAAGCCACCCAGATCCTGAGGGTGACCTAACCCCTGCTGCTGGAGCTGGTGGCAGGCAGCCCACAGCTGTCAACATGTTCAAATGGAGTCACCTCATCCAAGGTCACAGAGTCTTCCCAGGGCAGCACATATCCAATGACTGGGCCACACGGGGTCATAAAGGCCCAGACATATCTCCCCAGTCAGGACAACTCCAGAGGCCACTCTTGGGCCAGTGCTCCATGTGGGGGTCACCTCAGACTGTTACTGGGCCTGCATTGCAGCTCGACCTGTTTCTGCCCTACTTCCTTCCATTCCTTTCCACAGGTCTTCATTTCAACGGCACTCCCTAAAAAATGACCTGCTCACCCAATTCCCTCTCAGAGTCTTGTTTCTAGAGAACCCAGCCTGCAACACAGTCCAACGTGATCTAGCTCCCTGTAGCCTCTCTGAATTCCTGCTCACTCTGCACCAGCCTCTCCTGCTCACTCTGTGCCAAGCACTCTGGCCTTTGATATTTCCAGAGGATCGGCTGGCTCCTGCCTCCAGATCCCTGTGTGGTTGTTCCTTCTGCCTGCAACACCCTTCCCCAGACACCTGCACTGCTACCTCCTGTCAGCTTCACCTAAATATCACCTTCAAAACAAGCCTACCCTGACCTACTCATATAGGAAATAAAAGTTTTAAAATGGAACAGTTGTCATTTTTTTTCTAATGTATTTGTTTTTCTTTCTGGATATTTATTACATTTTAAAGAAATGACTTTACCTGTTTTTAAAAGTTTGAAAATTATTCTTTTAAATACATAAAGACAGTGCAGTGGTTAATACAGGCTTTGGGCTCATACAGACCTGGACTTGAATGTCCTGACTGCCACTCTGCAGATGTGTAGCCAGGGGACATCTCAGCCTCAGTTTCTTTATCCGTGAAGTAGGGATAGCATAGTTTCCACCTCTTAGAAAGGTAGTGAGGATTAAATGACTTTATGTAAGTAAAGACTGTGAAAATGACAAAGATCCATGTAAATATTGGGAATTATTGAGAGATGGTCCTATGAACCACATGTACTAAAAAAATAAAATAAAATACACTGGAGTATATTTGTATCCTGACTTACTGATCAGAGTCCTAGAAAATATTCTTTTCAACTATACTCAACCTGGAGTAGACAGAAAACTTTCAGCAAAGCAGAAAGGACTGATTCTAGGAAGGAAAGTATCACCCCGAGGGCACAGCAACAGCCTAAAAAATGTTACTGGGGACATGGCAGAATAATTGCCAACCAGTGTCGTCTAGGCAGTTACATAGTACAAAATCCTAATTCTTTGCTCTTTTTGCACTGACTTGAATTACTACAGACTTTATTCTAGTCTCTAAGGAAAGCATATGTGAAAAAATCACATAATATTTCAAGTATCTAGATATATATATATATATGTTCGTCAGAAGAGCTTTAAACTTTAAAACCAGCTATATGTCTGATTATCTGAGATTAGAGACCTAAATCTTTTCATATATATTTTTAACCCAAAGCGTTTATACTTATTTCTGTTTTTGTGATACAAAATAATGACAGTTGGCTTAAAACAGTAACTTCTCCAAAGTCTCAATAATTTTTGCTTACGTTCATTCATTTTTCATTTGGTAGAATAAAATGTCCTCATCCATGACCTCAAATCCACAAGTTTGACTGATTTCATCAGAGGTTATATCAGAGGTCTACTCTGCCAGGCGGAAATGATAGACCACCTATAAGCTGGCACTAATGAAAACCACAAAAGTCTGAGATTTACCATTACATTATGTATCTGCCTATTCAGATTTATTTGCAGATCCCACTGTAGTCAATTTCATTATTTCTAAAGAGAGAATCATATACGCTTATGTTTAAAAGAATAACAAGTTTCACTGAAGAGATACTATTAAAAACTATCATTTTGTGATTATACATTAAAAATAATAATTGCACCATTATTAAAATAATAATAAACGATGACATAAGGAATAAGGAGAGCAGACAATGACGGCACAGTGTGACTTTGCCAAGAGCTTCTATTACCGCATGAGTAGAAGGCAGGCCCAGGGCCTGGTGCTGATAGAGACAAACTAGGAACAAGTTACCCCCAATCCTACAGACTCACATGCAGTACCTGGAAAAATTACTGCCTGGGGTGAGGCAAATTTAGGAAAATATCTTCTATTCTTGCAGTGGTGTGTGTGTGTGTGTGTGTGTGTGTGTGCGTGCATCTGTGTGTGTATTTCCCCTTGGGAAACTCAGTGGCACATAAAGTTATTCAGGGTTTCCTTTAAAGTGATTATTTGCTAAAAATTGCCTTAGCATTTCCACGTCGGATCGAGGATGTCATACACTCCTCCGGTTTTTCTTCACAGCTTTATACAACTTAATATTCAGGCTAGGGAAATTGGAAATTTCCTCCAGGTCAAACAACTCCTTAAATCTATCTACAAATCTATTTTCCTTCTCCAGCCTGAATTTCATGGCCCACAGGATGATGGTGGTTTCTTTGCACAGATGGTCAAAGGTAATGAGGAGCTCTTCCAAGAAAGGATGAGCGTAGACCACATCTGCTGCCAAAATATAGTCAAAATTATTAGAAGACCTGGGGAAGTTTGTATCTAAAGCTACTCCCCAGGAGAGTTCTTTAACCTGAGGCAAATGCTTGCTTTTCATTTTGGTGTTTCGGGAAATATTATATTGCAGGTTTCCAAGTAATTCGGGTAAATCTGTGGCCGTCACGTGAGCACCTGTGAAGCAAAGGATAGTAGAGAAAGTAACCCTCATGAGATAAGGTAGAACAATCAAAAGTTTCAAGCCAACATGCACTTTGCAATTCTGCACAGTTCTTCATCCACCCCTAAAAAAACACTCATCAGTACCTCTACACAAAAAGGGAATCCCATTCAAATGGATGCAGAGCAGCTATATGCCTCTGCTTAAAGAAAAAAAAAAGAGAGAGAGAGAGAGACCCATGGTACTTTTGCGCACCATTGCATTTTTTATGTTCTCCTGGTTTTTGTTCTGGTATGTTTTGCTGTTACTATTGCTTTTGTTTGCTATTTATCTACTACATACCAGGAGAAAAATAATCGAGAGAAAGAGAAAGTCAAAATATTTGGCACCCTCATTGGACCAATGAGAAGTCATTGATGGAAGAATAGGTACCTCCCTAAAAGAATTCTGAGCCTCAGTCATGTGAGACCAAATGAGTGTATGTAACATCAGACATCCTATAGTTGAACAGGAAGTGCTCATGTGAGAAGTGGAGGGAAGAAAGAAGACCTTTCAATGGCATTCACTGAAAAGTATTATGACATCCATGCTATGCCCAGGTTTTCAACTTGGCCCATCACAAGTGTAAATCTTCCCACCAAAACATGCTAAAAACCTAGTCACAACGTGTGTATAGTGCTCATAAAGCTACCACTCATAGATGAAGATGTAAACAATTTCCAGATAGAAGTGAATAGTGATGGGTTTTTGAGGAAGAAATACGGCAGAAGCAAATTTGTAGAAATTTGGTCACTAAAGTAAACTTTGAGCAGTAGCAAAGGCTAAAAATAATCTGCAAATAATCTAAGATTGTCCAATTCTACAGCATCAGAAAAGCACAGACCAGGTAAAGAACAAGAAAGCAGAAATGGAAGAGAAGTCTAGTTCAGCTCAGACCAAATCAGAAGCCACTCCTCAGCTGCAATATCACAAGTCTCTTGGCATCAATTGTATTTTGTGAAAATATTAAAATGGGAGGGGAATATGCCTATCATATTGGTACACTCACAGAGATATAAGCCTTTACATTCTACTATGGGTGGGTCTATCATTTTCAACAAATCTTTCTTAAATCTCAGAGTAAGGAATATACCTTTGCCCATATTGAATGTAAACTCTCCCTTATACTTAATATCTTTGTGCCTAGAGAGATAAACACTGCCACTTTCAGAATACTGACTAAACAAAGTTTCTATATTTTAATATTTGTTTCAAGTTAGACAAGCGGACTCAAGGGACCAATTCTTTTTAAAAAAACAAATGACTCCCCAAAGCACAAATTCTGCTCCTAAGTAAGGCTTTCAGGTATAAATCGAATAGTGACTCTGACTTATCCTTACTAAATGGAATAGTGACTTTGGAAAACAATATCAGGACACAGCAACTTCTAAAAAATATATTTGGGAAGACTCCAAGAGTCTTATAAATCTCTAGTATTTGAAAGTCATAAATTGCTAAATGTTCAATTCCTCTCAAGATTTTAGAGTGGCAGGCGTGCACTTCTGAAGATCAAGGAAATCAGGATGGATCTGGGTAGCACACATCAGAGAAGGAGCTAAACTAAGGCAATGAGATACATAACAATAACAAAAAGACTGAACTGAAACAGGCTCAGGCATACATTAAAAACTATCACATGCTCAGTTGGAAAAGATGCTGGTGAGAGAACTCAGGGTCACAATAAAAAAGAATGGAGATAGGCCAGGCGCAGTGGCTCACGCCTGTAATCCCAGCACTTTGGGAGGCCCAGGTGGGCGGATCACCTGTGGTCAGGGGTTCGAAACCAGCCTAGCCAACATGGCGAAACCTTGTCTCTACTAAAAATACAAAAAATTAGCTGGGCATGGTGGTGCATGTCTGTAGTCCCAGCTACTCGGGGAGGCTGAGGCAGGAAAACTGCTTGAACCCAGGAGGCAGAGGTTTAAGTGAGCGGAGATCGCGCCACTGCACTCCAGCCTGGGCGACAGAGGGAAAAAAAAAGAATTGAATGAACTGAGAAAACAAATTCAAGGACAAACACCTGAAAATAGAAGCAGACGTGTGATTTTTATGTGATTTCTAATATTATCTCCCTATTCTGACACGTGCTTTTTCATAAAAGCATAGCACTTCAAAACTCAAAAGGAATCTACAGCTACATGGGAACACTGAAATGGCGCTAAAATCTAAAGTGCATCTGAATCAGCAGCAATAGAATCTGCCTCTGCCTGGTATTTCACATTTCTCCTCTTGCAACCAGAATGCTTCCGTGCACCTCTTATTTAGAACACTTCATCTGAGGCTTGTCACAGTATTCCACAAGAAGAATTAACACAACTTAATGCAGAAAACTATGAAAGAGACCGGAATTAACACAACTTAATGCAGAAAACTATGAAAGAAACTGGTAAGGAGACTTTAAAATCTGTAGTTTCTAGATGAAGGCCATTCAAACAGTTAAGGAGTCACAGATAGGCGCAGGTCATAGTACACTGGATAGTAAAACAACTAATATTTGATCATTAAATTCTCTGACACTCCCTCTATTCAATCAAAAATATCTGCTTACCAAGTAAACTTGCCACAATGGAGACTAGCCCTGTTCCAGCTCCAATTTCAATCACGTTTTTGTCAACCATATTATACTGCTTTGCATTTGTTTCCAGGAAATAGCATAGAACAAGGGCCTATGAAAGTTAGAAAAAAGAAAAAAGGGATACTTGGCAAGTAATAACAGAAAGTAAAATTAAACTTTATTGGATAAATATGCTGCTAATAATATGATATGTATGCGTGCACATGAGTACGTGAGAGTACCCATGTGTGTACCTGTACATCACTCCAAAAAATATCAACCAAAGTGCATCCTCTGAGAGGTTCAACATTTCTGCTAGAAAAATTCCTTGGGGATTATTGAGAGGGAAAGAGAAATAACTAAAAATGTGGAGTTCAATCGCTTAGGTTTGATCATTTTTAAAGGAAGCAACTTCTGATAATACTAGTCATTTCCAAGTGGTGTGTGCGATTGGGGCAGGTGGGGTGGTGGGTCCACTACTCTTCATGGGACAGTTGGTAAAGGATTGAGGGTCTTTGAGGACATTCTACATGTGAGACTCATATAGATTTCATTGTAATCGTTTAACTCAAATGGAGCTAATAAAAGGGGAAATAAAAAAGTTTACTGCTCTAAACTCTTATTTTAAAAACTGAAGAAGTAAACAACATCCTGTATTAATCCTACAAATTTCAAGAAAGTCAGAAATAGAATTAATTGAGGCCCAGCGTGGTAGCTTATGCCTGTAATCCCAGCACCTTGGGAGGCAGAGGTGGATGGATCACTTGAGGCAAGGAGTTCAAAACCAGCCTGGCCAACATGGTGAAACCCCATTCCTACTAAAATTACAAAAATTAGCTTGGCGTGGTGGTGCACGCCTGTAGTCAAGCTACTCAGGAGGCTGCAGCAGGAGAATCGTTTAAACCCAGGAGGCAGAGGTTGCAGTGAGCTGAGATCAAGCCCAGCACTCCAGCCTAGGTGACAGAGCAAGACTCTGTCTCAAAAAAAAAAAAAAAAGAAAGAAATAGAATTACAGAATTAATTGGGAGACATAATTTCCCAGTCACACAATTTCTAAAACATAGTACTATTTGAGGTCACAAAGAAGGAATATGGAATCTGTTTTCTTCTTCCAAATAGAACATAATAATGAACAAAACTGACTGGAAAAATAATTGGAATGTAACAAATTCTGTATGAAATTATACCGATGGCCAAACAACAGCACCATAACAATCCATGGCCTCAGTAATTCGAATCTCATGACCAATAAAATGAAAACTTTCCCAGGAAGTAGTTGTTATCAGAGTCGGAATAAAACATCTTGCCACGATCTCTGTGACCACCTGCTTGTCATCATAGTCTTCTCTGGTCTCTGAAAGGAAAAGAAAAAGGTAATGGTTGTATAAGTAAATCCATGAAAAGAGAAAAGAACTTGATGGAAATACAGCATTTCTGCTTAGTCTAAGGAACTTTTGAATATTCAGTGACTTTAGGTGAGAAATAATGAGGTAAACTATTTGCAAATGACTCTCAATATAAGCTAATATTTCCATTCCTCAGGGTGGCAACATCTTTCTTATCTTCATGGGAGTTCAAACCACCATTATCTACTTCTGCAATGCTACACGCAACAAATAATAATTGATGTACTTTTTTAAAGCAATATATTTTAAGAGCCACCAATCAGTTCCTATAGAATAAGAGAGAGATTGGTGATGGAATATAAGAACCCACCTCTTCATATTGGCGTCCCAGTGCAATTCTAGTTGTTCTGTGTCCCAGGCACGGTGCTGAGTGATGAGTATAGTAGCTAGCCAAATAGACATGGTCCCTGCCCTTGGAAAAATTGGAAATCCATAGACACAAACATGTGGTATCTCATGGCATCCCTATGAAGAATTGTTGGATTGGATGAAAGTGCTTTTCCACAGTACTCCCAAGGCTCTTGGCTTTGGTGCCCACCTGGATAGACATTTCTAATAAATGGTGTGTTCTCAGCTTTGCCTTGATGAACAGTTTTGTCAATGGTTTGACTAACTGATGACATTACAAGTATAATAAAATTTTCAGAATATATAAACGTGATGGGGACAACAAGTATAACAGAAAACTAAATGTGAAGGAAAATGTCTTCAGTTATAACAATGGATTGGTCTTAACAATGTGAAATTTAATAAAGATAAGTCTAAAGACCATATTCAGCCTGAGTTTAGCAGCACTGTGTAGGGGGTGGGGA
This sequence comes from Symphalangus syndactylus, assembly GCF_028878055.3. NCBI lineage: Eukaryota > Metazoa > Chordata > Mammalia > Primates > Hylobatidae > Symphalangus > Symphalangus syndactylus. Next base: position 17,411,733 of record NC_072437.2, read on the forward strand.
CAGACAGATACATTTATTTGGCCACAAGCTCAATATAAGTCAAAAGTTTAATATGACCATCAAAAAATCAGTGCACCTAGCCCACATTAAAAATATAATTTCCAAAATCAGGGAGGTAGAGGCTTTATTTTACACCAGTCAGATTATACTTGTACATCCAATTAGGGAAGGCCCACTTTAGAGGGACACTTAGAAACTGTAGCAACTGGGAGGTGAGAAATCTTGAAACTTGGCCTTATAAGGACAGTTTCGGGGAGTTCAACATGTTCATCAAAAAGAAGAAAAGACCTGAGTGAACACAAGAGTTTTCAAAATTTGAAGGACTAGAAAATAGAAGGTTGGGGTGCATGCGTGTGTGTGTGTCTGTGTGTGTGTGTGTGTGTCCTGCTTAAAATACAAACAGAATCATGTGCTCCTCAAAAGCACTCCAATTTAACCATATACACAGGAAGGACCCAGCCTACCACCCACTTCTACCACTACTGCAAACACTGACCCTTGACAGAGATGCAGGGGAAACAAAGAAATAGAAATTTGGTATTTTTCAGCAAGAGCCATCTCTTCTAATATTTTTCACTGTACTTCACCTTAAACAACTGTATGCATTCACATTCAGGAAGAGCTCTAAGAACCAAATAATATTGGAAACATGTTTTATTTGAACTTTAACTTCCATTTCACTATATGCACTTGCCTTGCTAAGATTGGGGGTGCAGGGGGAGGGCAACATTTGCTATGGAAGTTCTTTAGGGAAAAGTAGAGAACGTTAATTGCTTCCTTGGCCTTTAACTGAATTTGTTCTCTTGGGCCTCCTTGTATACTACTTGTAAATGTAGCACTTCTATGACAAGTCACTTAAGGTATCAGGAATTAATAGATGTTAGAGTACACTAAGTCCCAGGAGCATCTTCGAAAGTTCCAGTCTTTGATATAAAAACTTTGCTGGTGAATATTTACTGGTACAACCCGACATCTTTGACTTTGTATGCTCTTTTAAAGGTAAGTTGGCCAGATTAGTGTTCCTGTCCTAACAACTGCAGAGGGATAACAAATGAATTCCTAGCTTTTGACTGTGTCCTTCTGAAAAGGAGTTATTTCATTCTAAGAATGACCCCATCTTTACCTTCATATGGAAATGAGATTTAAAAATATATGAATATATTATAATGAAAATTACTTATACTCCTAAAACAAACGACCTTCAAAGAGATTTCATGAAATGAATATAACCACTACTAATTGCATATACACTTTAAAAAGAACACAACTATATCACTCATAAATGGTAATGCAAAATTAGTTATACACCTAAGATGATCATGTATCACAGAAAACATCTGGTTGAATAAAATTTAATTGATAATGCTTTATATTAATATTCTCTTTTGCATTTAAATATTATATGAATAATACAAGCATCCAACAAGAAGTAACCTTCATAAATTAGCATAATTTATAGCATGAAACCCAAATAAACTAAACTTGGCTGCCTAAAATAATTTGTCTAAAGGGGGATATGCTCTTTGTAAGTATCATGCTGATAAAATCATAAAAAATTCTTTTAGAAGAATGACGATTAAAATGCAATTTCTTTATGACAAGGAAAAAAATAATTTGTCTAAAAGTGTAAAATTTTAAAAGCAAACATATACACATAAACACACAATTATTTCCATCTTAAAACATTGGTTGCTGTTTTCCAGTGTGAACTTCTATTTAAAGATTTTGAGGTAATAGTTTTTTTGGTTTTTTTGTTGTTGTTTTGTTTTTTGAGGGTTTTGTCTTTCTTGTTTGTTTTGTTTTGTTTTGACAGAGTCTGGTTCTGTCACCCAGGCTGAAGTGCAGTGGCGCAATCCCGGCTCACTGCAACCTCCGCCTCCTGGGTTCAAGCAATTCTCGTGACTCAGCCTCCTGAGTGGCTGGGTCTACAGCCATGCGCCACCACGCCTGGCTAATTTTTGTTATTTTTTTCGTAGAGACGGGGTTTCACCATGTTGCCCAGGCTGGTCTCCAACTCCTGAGCTCAATTGATTCACCCACCTCAGCCTCCCAAAGTCCTGGGATTACAGACGTGAGCCACTGCACCCGGCCTTGAGGTGATAGTTTTAATGGTAATTATGTATGTAAATCAAGACATGTTTAATATTAAGCTCTAACAATAACACCACCCATTTCAAGGTTGATAATAAGAATCTCCAAATTAGAATGTAATGGAAAGAGCTGCCCTATTATAAAGGCATCCCTACAGCAGCCTTGTTGTAATAAAAAGGAAAAAATCTATGCTCCAAATAATTTACAAAGAACATGCCCCTTAAACTGCATGCTTATTTAGTTGTTGAATATGAGCCAAATATTGAGAAGACTGGTGAATTAGTAGATACTCTGGTTTTTAAGATTTGAAGAGCAATTCCTACAAAAATTAATAGCATTGTCATACAATGGAATTTTAATATATATTTCTCAAGAATAATTTTTCCACATATATTCTTTCCTCATTATCTAGCACTTAGCCCCCAGGAAAATAACAAAAACCAGATAATATTATACAAGATTCTGTACATCGACTTCCCTATATGAAAAGCAGAAAACTCTGATAACTGTATCTTCAGATAAAAGCTATCTACTATAGTTTTAGAACACTATTTTATTGGTGAATTTAATATTAAAACACAAATATTGGCTGGGCGCGGTGGCTCACGCCTCTAATCCTAGCACTTTGGGAGGCCAAGGTGGGTGGATCACGAGGTCAGGAGATCGAGACCACGGTGAAACCCCGTCTCTACTAAAAATACAAAAAAATTAGCCGGGCGTGGTGGCGGGCGCCTGTAGTCCCAGCTACTCAGAAAGGCTGAGGCAGGAGAATGGCGTGAACCCGGGAGGCGGAGCTTGCAGTGAGCCAAGATTGCGCCACTGCACTCCAGCCTGGGCGACAGAGCGAGACTCTGTCTCAAAAAAAAAAAAAAAAAAAAAAAAAAAAACACAAATATTAAAATAGATTGTAAATAAAACACAGTCAAGACAGAGTATTACAATTATGTTGCTATCTTGGGCTTATCTATTTTAATGCTTTTGATACAAAAAAAGTCTTAACACCATTTTCCTGCTATTCAGTCTTTGCTGATAGTGAATACAATCTACCAGATGCTCTTGTTCTCCTGAGAATTAAAGGGGTTTCAAGTATAAAGTGAAAAGTAGCAAGATTCTGCCACATTATGATGATGAATTTTAAGAGGAAAATTCAACAGTGAATTAACTTCAATGCTGGCCTTCAGCAAGCCTTCAAAAATAGAGGCTTTGTCTATATTCTTCTCTTCTATACCTTTAAGGTCAATAATAGCAATAATAAGTGGAAGGACCAGATCACGGAAATGCATCCCCCACCAAAAAAAAACAAAAACAAAAACAAAAAAACAACTCTTTAATAGCTATGACAAGTGAATTCAAGCTTCCATTTGAGGGCTGTCATGAAAACCTGTCAGCAAAATTTAAAGTAAAATCCCCTCTACTAAATGAAAGAAACTGTCATTCAAATGAATCTTCTATTCAAAGATGAATGTCATGTGCTTCTTAGAAATGCCTACAGATTAAAAAAAAGAAGTTAAAGATATTTTCAAATTAGTAAATAGTCACAGGCTTAACTTAAAAGACAGAATTCTGAAAATCTTAGCAATGCCAAGGTCTTGGACCCTTATGTTGAAACCAATTCTTGAGAAGATTCTACAAATATTCTCTGACTGCTGGTCTTCTTAGTTTCAAGAATGTACGGAGGTTGTAACTCTAATCAAGTAAACCAAACAATGCTACATTTTGTCTTTACAAAAGAAAGAAAATGCATCTTTTATTGAGATTGCTTAGGATGCAAGTGGAAAAACAAAGAACCTAAATTAGTTGTACTACAAGTTTGCTACTGGGATCACGGAAGGGGCAGACAACTAAACAAATGTCAATACCTTGATAAATGCTATAAAACAGGTCTTTCTAAAATGCTATGGGAAGCACCACTGGTTGGTTGAATCAGGAGAAGTATCATAAAAGATGAGATATGTAAGCCCAGGAGCTGTTAGAAGATCTATGGAGCGAGGGTACAAGGCTAGGGGTTTGGGCCAGAATCCCAAAAGACACAGTTTCTGACGCCATAATCCCCAGTGTTGAATCCTGAAAGATCAAAACCCCAAATACATAATTCTGATAAAAATAATTCTAAAAGTTCTTTAAAACATATTTACATTTTTAAAAGAGTTTAGAAACATAAAAACACAACAGAACACTTTGTGGGCTACTTTATACAATAAAATTGGCAATAATAATATACATAATTTTGCAATGATAAGCACTCAGGTGTGCTACCCACAGTTACACGGGCATAACAGTTATGAGTAGAAAAATTGTGTTCATAAAGAAATCACTTATATAGTTTGGTCACTTGAAATATCCTGATGAACAACCTAAGTCTTTTGATGAAACTGATCCAAACCTACAGTGGAGCTGGATGCAGTGGCTCATGCCTGTAGTCCCCGCTACTCAGGAAGCTGAGGTGGAAGGATGGTTAGAGCCCAGCCTGGGCAACATAGTGAGACACCCCTTGCTAAAAAAATTAAAATTAAATACCAACAATGAGTCACCACCACATATACAGTTGCCTAAAGAGCTGAGATCTTGAAAAATGTTATCTTTCACAAATGCACATGCAGAAAAAGGACATCCCTTTATTCATTGAGGAAGTTTTAAGGTTTTTACATATATATACACAATGCTTACACACAAAGTCAGTGTTATTAAAATGTGCTTCCATGGAGTCAAATTTGCAAAAAAAAAAGTGCATAAAACAAATTAGAACTCTCTAAAAGCTCATACAATTTATACCTCTAGATTTGGAAGTGTAAAGATGAAACATGTAGCATACCATAGTGAATTGTAAAAAATAATGCTGATGATTTAAAATGGTGAGGAAAAAAACTTTAAAAAAGGAAAAAGAAAAACAAAACCTTCCCAAAGAAACTAAAAAGAAAATTCAACATATGAAAAAGTGTATTACAGGGATAAATTATGGGTAACTGCACGGAGGTAGCCCATAAGAGCTGGCCGACTTCCATAATAATTAACTCTATTCTGAAGTCTTGCATGGAGATGAGTAACTGTTTCTTTTCTTTTAGGACATGGCTCTTCTTGAAGAATACATTCACACTGATTTTCTACATGATGCTGCTCTTTTTGAAATTCTAGTTTGATTCAATATACACTCACATGAGCATTTCCTATTAAATTTCCTATCTTCTGTGTCATGCTTCTATGTTGTTTTGGGCACACGGAAATCCTTTGCTCATGTACTCATATACAGACCACAGATTTGGCTGAAACAATATTGGTGATCGAACAGCAACATCATTGGGTGCCTTCTTATCCTACCGTGCACATAGTTATTTTAGAGTCAGTAACTTTGCTGGCTTCATCAGGCAAATTCAGCTTTAACTCATGAAGAGCTCCTAGAATTTCATCAGCTAGAAGGAATGCCAATGCAGACAAATAATGCATTATAAACTGAAGTTTTCCATGTTACTATATTCTACAGGCAATCCATTCATCTGACTTTTCCGGCAAATGTATTGAGCTGAATGGAAAAGGAAACTGTTGGTAACACCTTGAAATCCACCTTTAGAAGTTTTGATGGCACCTAATTCCAAATCTATCATTATGGTTTGGAAATTCAGTTAGATGTAAGGGAGTTTGTTCTTTGGAGATTTCAACATTCAGGATCATGCATTTGGGATTGTGTCTTTAGGGATTATAATCAGCATTACACAAGGTGCACGCAGGGGAACTATAGAAAATAAGCCTGAAGAAGTAGGTTGGAATTAAATTTATGTGCAACATTGACCTTTGTTCTATAAGGTGAGGAGGAGCTAATAAAGATTATTAGAACAGGAATTGACATGATCAGATTTGATATTTAAGAACTACATCTGACAGCAGTAGCTGAAGAACTGGTGACCTTACAAGCTAATTAGAAGATTATTGGAACAATCTAGATGAAAAATGACAAGAGTCTAAATGAAGGCCTTGGGTCAAGGAGCCAAGTATGAACTTGTGTGCTTTCGAAGTGGTGGTATGCCTCCCCTAGGGGCAACAAATGACATTCAAACTTGACATTCAAATCTGAATTTTGAAGACATCTGAAGTAGACTGGTATATTCAAGAGTTATTTTTATTCAACATGTAGAAAATTTATTAGTCTTATCTGGAAGAAAATTATTCATGTTACTTGTAAAATGTTTAAAATGTGTTAATAAGTTATTCTCACATTAGTAATTATATGTGCTGTAGTACTCCAACTAGTATATTAAATATATTGCCTCAGACTGTAGTTTGATAGGTTTCTTAAAACAGTGGTAGAATTACACAAATTTCCATATATATTAATGCAATACTGTTTATAAAAACCATATTACCCATTAATCCAATTCTGCAAAGATTCATGAAGATGCTCCTGAAAATTTTTAATGTGATACCTTGAATAGAACATTATATTAGGTCCTGAAGGGAGTCAACTGACTGATGATCAGAAATACAACATCATCGCTAATGAGCAAATTTAAGTCAGCCAATAGGGTTATGTTATAGCTAATTCATTCATTCATTCACTCATTTATTAAGTACCTGGGCACTATGAAGGCAGACCAAGTGCTATATAACAGAGGTTCAGTAAAAGTGCTATAACAGAGGCTTCAGTAGGCAACTCAAAAATAGGAAGTTCTACCTCTCAGAGAGCTCAGGAAAGAATTATCTGAGCCTTCCTAATTATGAGTTTGTCAAATAGGAGAAGGGAAGACCTGTCATACACAGGAAATGACATGTGCAAAAGCCCACTGGCAAAAAGTCTCCTGACCAACTTTGGAAATCCTGAGAACCAGAATACAGGATAAATGAGGATAGTAGTAGCACAAGGTAAAACACATTACACCATACTAAGTAGCCTTGATTTTATCCTATAAGAAATAATGAGGCACTGAAGAATTTTAAGCAGAAGACAAATGTGACAAGATTTGGATTTTTAAAAGATCATGCAGTGCAGGTTACAGTATGGAAAAAGAACTAGTGAGGGTAAAGAAAGGGAGTTGGCCCGGAGTGAGACAGCCAATTAGAAGGTGGCTAACAGCAGTCAGGAGCAGAGATAATGAAGACCTGAATCAAGGCAAGTGATGGTGGAAATGGAACAAGGGGTAGGGCAATGTATCAGGAATGTAAAGTCAATGAGATGTAATGATGAAGGGTGTGAAGGAAAGGGAGAAAATCAGGATGATTCCAGGTTTCTGGGTAGCCTGGGGCGTGATGTTGCCATTGACTGAGATCGAAAATATAGGTGGAAGGGCAAACCTGTAAAGGAAAATTATTTTAAATACATATTACTCTGGGTGTGCCACTCAGATTAAGGGAACCTGCCACAAGGAGCAGAGTTGCCCAACACTGCCCACTGCTGCACCTGTGGCTCCTGGGAGACCATGTTCCTCCTGGGGCTGCCTACTCAAGCCAGCCGGTTCCTGTTCCATATAGGACACTCCTCTAGTGGGCAACTCCTGCTCAGGGATTTTCATCAGCCCACCTGAGACTGTCTCAGAATTGTGTTGCAACTGGAGACTCTTCCCACCCAATCTGTCCTCTCTCTCCTCTTACGGGCACTGGACCCACATTGGGCTCTGAAGGCTCCCCTTGCCTACTTCTGTTTTCTTCCTTATCCTCCACAAACATTTCCCCCAGTAAATCCCTTACATGCTTAGCCCCATTTTGGCATCTATGTCTTGAAGGCCCTAAACTGACAAGAGGTAGTAAGTAGGATGTCAAGTAAGCAGCTGACATGACAGACTTGAGGGTCATTGCGAGCCAGAATCACTGAGCCTTGGGCAAGGATGAATCTGCCCCAAGGCTGCAGGTCCTTAGGTGACCCTACTGTTCTATAACAGATTGCTACCTGTACTAACAGCTGGAGAGAGGCTGTTGGCATGAGGCAGGCAACATAGGATATTTAGAATAGTTAATGTGGGTAAGGTTTTAGTCACCTTAGATTATAATACAGCCTTAGAAACACATATAGAAGAATTTTTTAGCACCCACCATAGCCCTAATTTTAATCTGTGTATAAATAAGTGACATCCTATAATTCTTGGATCTTCATGCCAGTGTTGAAATATGAGCACTGAGCTATGGGTTTGCTCCATCCTTTCCAAGCACAGGATTCTAAGTATAAAAGAGTTAGCGCAGGAAAAGTCAGTATCCTTCAGTACTTGAGAACTGAGTGTTCCTCTACTTGGTGATGCCTTTCCAAGCAAATGCCACCTGATCTCTCCAAGGACACATCCTTAATTCCCTTAGCTCTGTGTGTGTGAACACATTTTTAAAGCTTTAATTGGCTATATAGATGATTACAGAGTGTGTTTGTTTGTGTTGTAAAACATTGTAATGCTAGTTCCGTCTCAACCTTACCTTGAACTTCTTCCATTTCCTTTGTAATTTGCCAAATTATCTTCTACACAGTTGAAACCAAGAATTGTTACTAATGGTAATGATAATGATATAATTTTATTCATAAACCACACAGAAATTGCATCTTCATTCAAATCATCTAAATGGCTAGGTTCTCTAAGTGATCAACTTAAATGGTTAGGTTTGCAAGAATCGCTTGGTTAAACTATTTGTGTTTAAGCCAGGTAGGCTGCCAACACTGGGCATACACCCAGCTCTCTTGGCCTAAAGATGTGCTCTCCTAGGTAGAAGCCACCTGGAATGGCCAAAAACAGAAAAACCAGGACTATAGTGTTCAGAAAACATCTACAGTGTGTGCAGATAAGGACAGAACAAAAGAAATCAAGATAGTTAGATTTGTATTACAACCGCTCTACAAAAATATGGTAATTTTTCTAGTCTGTCAAGAGTGTATGTCTGTACTTTTGATCTCAAGACAATGAGGACAGTTATATTACATAACCCATGCAAAGTCACGTTTGATACTTAAGACTATATAAAAATGATGGTTCAATTTCAAATAACCACACTGATAGTAGAATTCAAACTTAATCTCCTTACATCCAGAGGTCAAATTACATTATGTATTTGCCTCTAATAAATAGTTAGAGGAACCATAAACTCAGGCTACAGATGTTTGTATAGCCTAAATTCACCTTTCATCCAACTACTAGTAAAAACTTATAGTTTTTACATAAAACTATTTTTATCTTTCTTACAAGCTTCTTATCTGAAATAAAATTTGCTTAGAAATCACATCATACATTTAGTGTACAGCACTTGAGAAAAAAATGTATTCCTTATTTGAAGATCAAAAACCCTGTACATGCTTAGTAAGTCTATATATTTAATTTAATCTGTCAAAAGTATCTTTAACATATCATCAAGATCATGCTATAGTAATAGACTTAAACATTATTCAAGATGTTTGCAGGCTCGCAAATATAAACCAAGACATAATATGCCATTGATAAAAGTCCCAGCTCCATTTAAGACATTAATGAATACTGCAAAGGTGACACTTTATATTCTATTAGTTATTTGTCTTCTTAGAATTGGTAAGCTACATAAACATAAAATGACTTACCTTCTTGAGCTTCTGAATCCATCAAGTAATGAAATGATGGTAGGTGATATATTGATGTTTTCTTCATTATTTCTTGAAAACTAGACAGATAATACATTAAAATATCAAATGGTAATAATTAATTCAAAATATGTATGGAGTGCTTTAATATTTTCTTAATAAAGTTTAACTTCAAATACAGCAGACAAAATTATATTAAAATATCATATATTAACGAAGCATGACTTAAGAAAGACCATCTAAACACTATCTAGAAGAAATTAAAATGAGAACAAAGGCTTCTGAGTTAGAAATTTTAAAAAGCTACTACAGAAAGAAAACATATTCTTCACCAGAGACTACCTCAGTTGTAACAAAGAAAGGCATCATCTTCATATTGACTAGTAAGATTGCAATCCTAAAATTTAAGAGGCGATTAAAACATTGAAAGTTCACTTGTTACCATCAATGCATCATTAGCACCTATGCAATGTCAAACAGCCTCACTGCCAGATAATCTTTTGAGCAGCGTCTACCTTAAGGAGTCCATACTATCACAGCCGATATATTTAAAACTGAAGAAACTATGCCTCTTGAATAGAGCAGATTATCTGAATAAATTTAACAGTTATTCAAACTAGAAAATAACAATTTGATATTTTACTTCTCAATCTGGGGTAAAATAACAATTGCAGTACTGTGAATTAATATAGCACTCCTTTCTTCCGAGAATCTGAAAGCACTTTTTACAGCCACCACATTTTCTTTAACAGCATACTTCAGCAAGTTAGAAGACATTATTCTCCCTACAGTTTGCAAATCAGGAAAACCAAGGTTAAATTATGTCACTGAGGCTACACAGCTAAAACGATAGCAAAAGTGGTCACATGTTTTGCTCCCAATTTAGATCTCTTCCATTAAAGAAAGACGTGTCTGCCTTAAGGCTGATATTTAAATGGAAAGCCTGGACATACCTAAACGAGTTAGCTGAGTTTCTAGAAGGTTAAAATGTATCATCCACAATTTTTGTTTTTGCTGCTGAGACCTCTGGTAGTAACTGAAAGGCTAGCATCACAGCACACAGTTTAGTACTACACACACTGGTAATGAGTCCAAGCAGAAAGGATTAGGATTCTGACAGCTGCAGCTGCCATGCCTCTGGTTATACAGCAGTGAAGCTGCAATGCCCGTAACTAAGGGGGCAGAAGGCTAGGAATATCCCACGTGAATGTCTCATGAACAGAGCTAAAGGTGAATACAACCCACTCCTGGAAGTGAGTGAAGACTATTTGGAGGAAGTGATCCAGCTTTTATCTTGGATGCCAAGAGTTATTCTAAGACTCCGTGGCTATGACATTCCAGGAAATGAACGCTACATATTTTTCATGGCACCTATCTGCATTGGAACACTGTTTTTAGATTCCAACAACCATACTAGAATATGTGTAGCATTGCTCTGCACTCAGGAATCAAACTACCATGATTCCTTTTTATTCAGACTGAATGGGCAGGCTGAGAATATAGATCCACCTGTGCACCTGCCCAAGTGCATGTACATGTGCCTCTCAGAGGACATACACATTTCCCATGCCACTGGAAAGCTCCCTGATAGAAAGTTACAGAGTTAAGATGAAGCAATATTGGGCAGTTAAACTTAGGAGTGTGACTACAGGTCCATGATGTATACACAGATGAATCGAGGTCACTTGAATGTATTGGAAGGGCTAGGAGTTGGGAAGCCTGATTTTAGTTATTCCTGCCTATAATTAGATTGTGATTTTAAGCCATTTACTTAGTATGTTTCTTGGTTTCATCATCTATAAAACAAGGATATATCGGCAGGGTGCCTTAGCCTTTGGGAGGCTAAGGCAGGAGGACCACTCAGCCCAGGAAATGGAGGCTGCAGTGAGCCGTGGTCACACCGCCAAACTCCCGCCTGGGTAGCAGAGCAAGACCCTGTCTCAAAAAAATATAAATGTCTTTTAAAAATGATACAAAGGTCATACAACATATATTTGTGGGGTGAATATTATAGGTAAAAACATTCTGGAAAGTTCAAAATCCTAAGCAATGCGAACTATTATTCGTAAGCAGTTAATTTGGGGCAGAGAATACTCTCTCTTTGGGGCTTTTTTAAAAACAAAATAAATGACGAATAAAAACCATTGTCTTTTTTAAGGATTTTTTTGAAAGATCATGCAATCCTCACTGTTACATCTCTTAAGAGGCAGAATCCCTAAATCAAGCATCTTAACCAACATGACTGTTGAGCAACTACATACTGACTTCTGCCTCCAGCTGTAAATAGCTTATAGCAAACCTCAGCTTCTATTAAGAATGAGAAAAGCAGATTTTTAAACACACACACACCCCACACAAACATACCTCTGTTATAAAGTATCAGAGAGCTGTCAAGGCAGCCACGAATTCCAGGCATTGCTGTTTCTTGAAGCCAAAGAGAGAAGACCGCATGTAAGGATGGCAGCGGCGCATCAGGCAATCTCACAGAACCGTGGAGACAAAAGAAGTGTTTGTGGCTACCGAGACAGCCAGATTTGTGGGCCCAAGATCCCAGAAAAAAGGGACAGAGAAGCCTGACACTTAGTGCTGACCATTCAGTTGAAGAATTGACAGATTAAGCTGTTTAGGGCAAGAGGCTAATTTTTGAAGCATTCAGTGGCAAAAGCAGATCCAAGCGCAAAAGAAGAAACATGAGGGCACTCGTGGAAAGTGACTTTCCTGGAATACGGGTGAAACTAGAAGCTGGAGTCTTACAGAAAAAACTGCAAACTAGCCTTCAATCCACTTGGTCCTCGCTGGATGCATTGAGGTGATCTTCCCCTCTGCTGCCTGTCCAAATACATTCTGGAATCCTCTCTAGAGGAAGATACAGGGTACCTATAATTTTTCACATAGACTGTCCAACATTCAGTCAAAATTTACCCAAGCATACCAAGAAACAGACAACAGAAATAAACTCGTAGGTGACTTAGATATTGGAGTTATTCGACAGACTTTAAAGTAACTGTGATTAAGATGCTCAAAAACAGATGACAAGAAGTACACCAGAGAACTGGAATCTATAAAAATGAGTCAAATTGAAAAAAAAAGTCAAATAAAACTGAAAAATAACAATCAATGAAATAAAATACTCAATATATGGGTTTAACAGCAAGTATAGATGAAGCTAAACAAAATATTAATGAGTTGGAAGATAATCGAAAAGGCATATGATGGTCATCATCCTAAATAAGTCCAGGTACACCAACTTGATGTGAACAATAAAAAATTTGTTCAGCTGCTGATTATTTTAAACAGGCAACCTCTTTTATAGGTAAAATAGCACCCTGGAATTTTGAGTTAGAAGATTTTGGTTCAGGCAAGAAGTTTTACCTACTACATGGGTAAATTTGGCAAAACTAGTTAATGTCTTTAAACGTGTTTCTCCCCTTGTAAAAGCATTATGTCTTGGTCACAGGGTTAAGAGAAAAAGATATATCAAACTGTTATATAAATAGTGTTACAGAACAGGTTTCTCATGGTCCTGACCATCTATTTCCCCTTCTTCCTAGGCACATAGACGGGGTAGAAATTCCATTTCTGAGCGTATCCAGCTGTGGCCATATGCTCAGCCCAGGTCGACAAGATGGGAGAAAAGCGATGTTCCTAGTCACCCTTAACATGATATTCTGCTTGCCCCGGACTTTGGTTCTTACCCCTTCTGGCAGGATGCAATGCAGATGAAGTAATCACCCAGTACAGACCACTCAGGCAAGATGGCACCCTAGGGGTTGGCTGAACACAGGACTGAATGACCTCAAGGTGCACAACTGCTTCATCAGCTCAGACTGGCCAGACATGTTGAGTAAGAGAGAAGTAATATTCTAGCTTATTCGGACCATTGTATATGAGCATCTTTTGTTACAGTGGCTTATCCTTTCCCCCAGCTAACGCAGTGAAAAACAAATGTAAATATCTACTAAAGGCATCAAATTAAATTTGTTAGCAAGATTGTTATTCTACCTGCAAATATATACGCAGAAAACTCCCAGTGACGAGTAATTCTGAGAAATGAGAAAAACACAAAAAAAGTTAATTTTCCCCTCCCCTTGCCTCCAAAAATGTTCTGCTCCAAGTACCTCCAGAGAAAAGCATGAAGAAAAGATCTGAGTTTATGTGGAAATCATTGTTGACTTTAGAAGGAAGCTGCTGGAGAAGAATGATGGATGCAGAAGACGTTATTTGAAATTAGGAAAAGATAGTGTGCAAAGAAAAGCAGCTGCTGTAGTCCAAGTACTGGAGAAGTTTGGCTGGCAAGTCAACATAAATGGGAACCTAAAAAACAACACATCTAGGAGTCGTTGAAAGACTGCTGGAGATTATCTATTTGGATTTTGTTTTCATTGGTGAAGATTTTCAATTTGAAGGCTGAAGGAAAAAGTCAGGAAAGATGGAAATACTAAAGATGCCAAAAAGACACAGACTTGGGAAGGTAGCTCTGAAGGCAGAGGACCCACGCTCAAAGTAATTGGTAGTACTCTCCTCCAATCGTTCTTAACTCGAAGCAAATAGGAGCTTGGGGGTTGTTCTTGGGAGAGGTCTCCACAGGAGCAGTCTTAAAATAACCTTCCCTGTCCACTCTGAACAAACACTGTGTCAACAACAATCAACTCCTGCAGGCCCCTCCTAAAGCTGACCCACCTACCCCAGTTCAACTCCAGCCCTGAGCCTCCAAATCCATTTACACAGAAGTCAGCTTCTGATAAGTGAAGTCTCATTTAAAAGCCAAACAATGGTACAGAGGTTCCCATACACTTAATGCTCACAGGTAGAATGATGCACACCATTTAGGTTTCCTAATTGTTTGCTAAAACCACAGCAAACATATTCAAATATGTTCCAGCAGTGAGGCTCCCTCCTGCTATGCTTTTAAGTGGAACCTGAGGGAAAACGCAAAGCCGTGGGCAGCAGGGCTAAACAGTTGTGTAAAACTGCCACTATTGTGGAATTAGAAACATGCACGTGTTTCTTCTCAGCTACGTCTGAATGTCAGAGGGAATGCCTATTGAGAGTGAGTGCTGATCAATAGAAATCTTTTTCATTTTTTTTACATGTGGCCAGGAAGGATCAGACATTGTAAGATAATGAAAACATGAAAAGACAAAGCCTGTGAATACAAGATAATATCCAATGATACTTGAAATATTCAACTAAAAAATACTAGAAAAGTAAAACATTAAAAAACAAATGTGAAATTAGCATTTGTATTTTTAAGAACCACACACTAAATACAAAGACCGTGCAAATAGTTAATTTTATTATGTCTTCGCGGCAAATTCATTACAAATGGCTGTCGTAACTAATTATAGAGGATACATATTTTTTAATCAGGTTTTCCTTTTTCTTCCCCTTGCACATCTTAGTTTCCCTCTTTTCTTCCCAAACACAGATCTGGCGGTCACGAGGACCGTCTCTTTCCCTCCATCATCATCACTATCACTAGAGCTGCTGGTGGTCGCACCTCCATTCTTCACAGGAGCTTCCTTCACTGAGTTCTGCAAATCTGAAGCACTGGTTTTTGGCTCTTTCGCAGCTCTTCTCCTTTGTACATTCATTAAAGATGAACTTTCAGCATCCTCACTTGAAGATCCATCAGATGATTCTGAGAGGTAGGTCTCCCCCAAAAATCCACCACATGTATTCTTTCCTTTAGAATCTGAAAGCCTCTTTCTTTTCAGGCTTGATGACTCTTCCAATGTATTTGTTCTGCCTCTCTTCTGGGTTTTTCCTTTTGCCTTATCAAGTAGCTCAAATTCTTTCTCCATAGCAACAGAAACTGCTTCTATTTCACTGGCTGCTGCTTCTCTCTCTTTCCTTAGCATACATGTCACAGCTCTGTTTAGTCTCTGGCTCTTAATACGTTTAGCATCTTCTTTCTCCTGTTGTGCTAATCTAAAGAAGGAATCGATTCGGAGCTGTGTCTAAAAAAATAACAAAAGAATAACAATAATAAATCAGAGAAGTAAGTCAAGTTTCTAAACCAAATCAACAAGCTCAACCTTGATCACTCACATTGGATTACTAGGTCAGAAAATATTAATTCATTATCTCCCAAAACCCAGTTCTCTCCTAATGAATTACTGATAGTAATTTTCACTTCCTAAATCATACCTAAAGCAGTACTTGTACCATCTCTGTCAACTAAATCTTTAGTCCACATCTCAAATGAGAAATCTCTTCTTAAGATACTTAAAGAGCGTTAAATATTTTTCTGTAGCTAAACATTTCATCTTCCTCAGGAGCGACACAACTTCATGGGGCCTGTTTCTAAGTCCCACTATATCTTTCTTTTAAAAACATTATCATCATACAATACTTTTGAGAGGCAAGTTCACAGTATATATTAGCAATTGTAAGAAATATTCTTGCCTTTTATTCAGCAAATTCACTTTTAAGAAGATATTCTCTGGCCACCGGGCACGGTGGCTCAAACCTGTAATCCCAGCACTCTGGGAGGCCAAGGGGGGGGATCACGAGGTCAGATGGAGACCATTCTGGCTAACACAGTGAAACCCGTCTCTACTAAAAAAATACAAAACATTAGCCAGGCATGGTGGCAGGCGCCTGTAGTCCCGGGTACTCGGGAGGCTGAGGCAGGAGAATGGCGTGAACCCGGAAGGCAGAGCTTGCAGTGAGCCGAGATCTCACCACTGCACTCCAGCCAGGGCGACAGAGTGAGACTCCGTCTCAAAAAAATATATATATATATATATGGGTAAACCTATATGCCCAATGTTCATCACAGCATTACTATAAAAACTTGAAAATTAAAGGTCCAACAAATAAACTGAACTAATTATTTAAATCTCTTTCACGAAATATAATCTAGTCATCTGGAATTAAGAAAACCACACAATACATAGAAGAAAATACGCTAATAAGTTGGGGGGAGGATTAGATCTATTAAGTTACATCTAGTATGGTCACAAATAAATGTAGGAAAATTTTTTAACCTAAATGTTAACATCTGTATTAGAGGAGGTAACTAATGAGTAGTTTTAATTCATTTTCTTCATTTTCTAATTTTGGAAAAATAAACACATTAAGTTTTAGAATGAAAAGGGAGATAAATATTACAACCAAATTTATCTGAAATTAAGAAGTCACTAGACACTAAGCCAAACAGCTTTCCTTTTTGGTTGGTTTATAATGTTTCCAGTAGATAGTCATCCAAAAAACAAAGAGAAACTTGTAGAAATGTTGTCTCAGTTTTGTTCATGTTTTTCAAAATTATCCAAGCCTAATGAAAACAGGTTTAATTTAAATATATTATCACGAAAGCTACACTCTCATTTCTGCTAAGTGGTTTATTTGTACGTATGTTTTGTGGGTTGTTTCTAGTGTGGGCAAAAGCTTGTTTTGTGTGAGTCAGAACATACAGATAAAGCAAGAAGTACGTACCTAGAGGAACTAAAGATCATACAAAAGGGCTCCTTCCCCACAAAAACCTCTCCTACTGATACACGATAATGACTGAACTTCTACCTTTCAAGATTCATTTATAGACTTTAAAAATATTAGTACTTATAAAAACTTAAATGATCAGAATTGCTTTGGATTGAACACTTCCTTTCATTAAAAAATGAAAGTAATGCCCAAGGGGTAACGTATTTAGTCAGAAACACCTTAGTGTGAAATCAGTTATTAGACTGGTTTTTTCAAAGAAAAAAAATGAATATGAAAGGACTCCAAAGTTCAGCCTTAAGAGTGATCATAAAAAATGAAGCCAAAGTCTAACTTTTCTTTTTCTATTTTCTTCTCTTCTCTCATCTAAATTATCCTAACATCAAAATGTCTGCTCTGTGCCCTAAAATAAAAGAGTTAACTGGTCTTTAACAGCTGTCAACCACAGCCTACCCTTCATCCTGAACTTAGGAGAAGGGTCCACCATGATTACCTGCTGCGCATCAAGTTGCTTTAATACAGGAAACAGAGATTCATCTGTCTTCGTTCTGTTCCAGCCGAAATACCGCTGACAAAATATGCATGCAGTTAAGACTTATAAATATTTTGAAAGATATTTAAACAATTGATAAATAAAAAGGTCCAAAGAACCCATTCTTGATTCAATTCCCCGTATCTCCTAAGATTTTCCTATTTATAAAGATTAGAGTGCTAAAAGAAACAAAATAAATGACTCCAGCATAATCATCTGGGACTATGTTCTTTTCAATTCTCTAAAATAAAACACACTTAGCTCTCACTTTAGGACATCAAAGACTTGTGACTATGAAAAAAGGTTAACTGGAATAAAAACAAGTTTCAGATATCTTACCTACTTCATTAAAAGAAAAAATAAAATGTAGTTGGATTAATTCTAGTGCAAGTTTTGAAACATCTATCTAAATGATTACTTAAATATACACAGAAAGGACAACCAGTAATAAAAAGGACAAGATTAGTCATCTTTCTTTCTTTCAGAATCAATAATATTTAAGTATGTGGTTATATCTATGAATGCTTATCACTGCTTATTCAAACAAAGACCCTCTTTAAAACTAAGGAGAGGGGCCAGATGCAGTGGCTTGCGCTACTTAGGAGGCTGAAGCAGAAGGATCCCTTGAGCCCAGGAAGTGGGCTGCAGTGAGCTATGATTGCACCACTGCACTCCAGGCTGGGTGACAGAGTGATACACTGTTCCTTTAAAACAAACAAACAAACAAAAAACAACAACTAAGGAGAGGAAAAAAGGAGTGAAAAGAAGAACGGGATATTAAGAAAATGCGATTAATGGGATATTAAGAAAAAAACGATCCAAGTTTCTCTTCCGTAAGTTTCAAACCAAACATATATTTGACAAGGTGTTTCCTTCTCTTTTAAAAGCAAAGGATATTCTCTAATTTTGTCGAGATCAGGTTTCCCCCACAGAAAGGATCCCTTCGAGTCATCCACCACAGGTTTGAGGTAGGCCTCGGCAATAGCTGGGTTAGGAAAGCCAGGGGTGAGTTGCAATGTCCGTAATTTTTTTTTCACTTTGGTGTCATGAGGATTAGGTCTTATCTTTGGATTTTTTTGAGCTTCATGCCACCATTCTCTGTAAAGTAAAGGAAACACTTACACAGCAATAAGACATTACAGTTCATGCACTATGGATGAAGAACTAAACTTAGAACATGTAAACTCAAGTTCTAACTGAAATTATATGATATATAGAATATTTTATTAATTTTAGTACTATTAGCCACAATAGTACTATTAGCAAACTATTTAGTACTATTAGCAAACATTTATGGAAGGCTTCCTCTGTGCTCGGCACTGTGTTAAATATTTCACATGCCCAATCATCACACAAGCCATGTCCTATCGTTACCCTCACCTCACAGAGGAGGAAACTGAACTCAAAAATAAGTAACTGGCTCAAGATTTCACAGCTGGACTTGGTACAGTCTTCCTCTAGAGCCCACACTCGTAATTATACCACAGAAGTTACAACTTCTCTGGGTCTCTTTCTCAGCAGTAAAATGGAAGTAATGTATCTGTATTATTTACCTCAAATCAAATACAATAATGGATCGAAGAATATTTAATAAAATGTAAATATGCCAAGAAAATGTTAAATTTAACAAATCTGTAAAAACAGATATATGTATCTGTTTTTAAAATTTAACATTTTATATGTATAAATATATATGTATGTAAAACAGATAAATATATATAAAAACAGAGATAACTCTACTTAAAGTATGATTCCAGTTTTGGAAAAAACACATATATGAGAAAAGTAAACAGATATTTAAAATAAATAACAGTAACAACTATTATTTGGCTGTGTGCTAGGCAATATTCTACGTGAGAACACAGCCATTCAGTTTCTTCTTTATATTTTATTCATTTTTCAATGTTTTCCATTCTAAGCCTAAATCGGCCGGATAAAGACAGTGACACACTCTTGGACCCTCCTCCCATCACGAAGGGGGTCCCTGTGGCCTCCTCTTGAGCAGGGCGGCCATGGCTGACCAGTGTGACTCAAGCCGTCCAGGCCTAGGGAGGCCCTCGCCACTTCCTGTCCCCTGGACCTCCTGCTCTTGGCTCCAACATGCTGCGAGGAAGCCAAGCTCACAAACTGTCCATCCAGGTCGGAGAGGCCCCGAGGCAGAAGCCACCTCATCAGCCCTGCGAGCCATCTTAAGGGGTCCTAGCCCAGCCGAGCTGTCCTAGCCGACATGGAACAGAGACAAGACACCCTCACGAGGCCTGAGCGAGCTTCAGAGGCATGTGCAAAATCAGTGACTACTGGTGTGTGAAGCCACTAAGGCTGAAGGTAGTTTGTAATGCAGTAACAGCTGACCAGAAACATTTATACAATTAGGAAAAAATAAATGCCATCAAAGTTACTAACATAATCCTCACCAATCCATGTACTCAATGGAACCTGAAAAAACGCCTGCAGCTCAGGCTCCCCGGCTTCACAAGCTTGCTAGTGCAACATTAGGAACCCACCCAGACCGGCTGTCAGGGCCAGGGTCTGCCTCACCGATGCAGGAGTGCCATCTAGCGTTGGAAATGACTAATTGCGGTCTTCATTGTATTATAGCAACAAAATGCAAAAAGGAAAAAATAATTTTTCTTCATTACTTTTACAACATTCTTTCCAGGAGTGCACTGAGAGAATACCGATAATTCTCCTCTACTTTACTTGCAGATTTTCGTTTTTGAAACTGTAATCGTGACTGCCAGTTAGAATCAGCGCACTTGTGAGCTCATCAAGCCAAAGCTATGGTTACTCCTTCAAGCAGGAGGGCCAGGCACTTCACATAAAGATGAAAGGAGGAAGGTGTCTGTCAATCAGCTGAGCTGGGGGAGTGGAGGCAACTGTGATGAAACTGAAGGATTCATGCCCGGTCCAAGGCCTTGGGGTAGAGGAGGGGAACTGCTGTTGCTCCATGCCAGCTATTTTGGGGCTATCCAGAAATTTAGGCCCAGTATTTTCAGATCTCCTTTTTCCCCCAACAGAATCCATAATTTTGTGTAAAATCTCCTAAAGGTAAGTGTTGGTAGCCAATTGAAAATTAAACTCAAGAGAAGAATACACCGTGAAGTCCAAACCAAATGTGACTACAGCTGAATTCAACCTGCAGGCCCAATGCAGCCCCACTCTAAGAATGACTCACCAGCCAGGGTGCCCTCAGGAGAGGAGAACAGAAAAGAAAGTGAGGCCACATTCTGATTTTACTGGTTTCCCACCATCCTTCCTGCTCTTTACTCTGTATTCATCCTAAATATCCTGAGCCAGGCAGAGAGAAGGCTGCTCCTATCTGGCATCAAGGAGCTGAAGGACCAAAGGCAGAAACTGCTCAAATATGAAAATGATTCAGCAGGCAACAAATGAGCAAAAACTGCTGAACAAAGAAACGTGGCGCAGCATAAACAGGTCATTCGCTAAATCAGAAACACAAACCATCTATAAACATAAAAAATTCACTCTCAGTAGTTATCAAGAAACCAAATGGAAAAGTCAGATACTATTTCACTTATCCTGAAATAATCATTAGATAAGAACCCGAAGATTAAGGACACTCAAATCAATGTCTGTTAATACCTTTTTAAAAATAGAAATAACAAAAGACATTTGATTAAATTAGTCCTGACAGACCCAAAAAGAGACTACTTGGAGCCATTTAAAACGATATAAATCTATATCATCGTTGATAATAGGCCTTGTTCTAATACCAAATGGGCTACAGGTAAAATAAAAAGTATATAGCATCATCCCATTCTTGTAAAAAAATATAATACACACACTCAAATGAGTATACATATATATGCAATGTATATACATATATATGTGTGAAGAGAAGTCTAAAACTACATAAACAAATTGTAAGCTGTAATCATCTTTTTAATACATATTTATAATTTTCTATGATGTATTTACTTTATTTGTATAATAAAATTATCTGTAGGTTTTCAAGTTATTTACCTACCATAATGTATGTCTACCTCATAACTCATTCCCGGTATATAAATTTCCTCAACAATAAGAAAATCAGAAAAAGATAAATGAAGAAAGCATAAAATACAACACATTGGTAAGTGTGCTATGACTGGAAGATTGCAATCACTACAACAGTTTTGCCGTTCATTTCAGTGATTCCAATCACTGACTCTTCAGACCAGAGCATCCTAGCATCTTTCAAACACAGGATATGTAACTGGAGAGAACACTCAAGGATCATTAAATCAGCCACCACCAAACAGCATCTCACGACACAGTGATGGTTAAAAGATGCCACCACAATCTTGTGAATATACTAAAAACCAGTGAACTGTATACTTTAAATCGGTGAACTCTGTGGTATGTGACTATATTTCAACTTTTTAAAAAGATGCCATCAAGGACAAAGAAAAAACTACTTTCCCAGACATACTCATAACTCCTACCATCTCAGAATCTTCAAAATGATAAATGTACCCTGAGTATAGCACGACTCTGGGTTCTGAATGGAGCAAGACTTCACCACTGAACACGTCACGGGATTCACACAGTGAGAAACAGGACAGGAGTGCTGGAGGTAACATTCCTGGCATTATATTTCCAAGTCGCTTCCTGGCTGACCTCTCTCAGGACACCAAACACACAGACAAGTACAATTTGCTTTGCTTCTCCATCACCTCCAGAATATGGGGGAGTCCTTGAGGGTATGGCCTATGCCTTACTCATCTCTCCTTTCCCCAGGGCCAGCACAGTGTCTGACACATCATAGCTGCTCTATAAATATGTCAATGAATGAAAACGCAACTTCTACATTCCTGTGAAATCCACAGGACTGGCTTTGTACCCTTGAACTAGGATAAGCCCAGTACCACTAAGAACTGACTCTGATTTCATCATCTCTAGAAAACGGAAAACAACCAATACTTCCTGCTGCTTTCTCAGTGAACGATGATTTGTGACAGTTCATGCTGTAAATAATAGTTCTATTTGCTTATTTGGGTATTTACACAATTATCCAAATTAAAGAAATAAAAGACCTTACGAGAATTTTAGGAGAGGTTCCAGGCCATGCCCAGGGAATTCATTGAGAATTTCCATGGCGGTTACACAACCTACAGTTGGTATTCCTTCGGTATAATCACTTCCAAGCAAATAGGCCAAATTTATTAACTTATTCCGGTCCAATCCTAAAGAGTAACAATATTTTTAAATTTTTATTAAGATTTCTTATATAACATTTATAAACATTTTATTATATAAATTATATATGTGTGTATATCTATATCTATATCCAACAACCACAAATATCTTATTATTTGAAAATAAATTATTTTATTCAATGGCATTCTGTTAATATTTTTAAAGTGCCATCCATTCTCATAGCTTTAAATACCCTCTATACGCTGACCCCCAAAGTCAGCTATCTAGCCTGGGTCTCTCTGAACCACAGTCACATATATTCAACTATCAACTCAACACCTCCACTGGGTATCCAATGAGCACCTCCAATTTATCATATCCAAACCCGAACGCTTCGTTTCTCCTCCTCCACTGTGCTCCTTCCTTGTCTTACTGAAGGCAGGTCCACTCGACCAGCTGCTCAGTATCTGGAATCCTCCTCAACTTCATTCTTCTCCCGCCCCACATTCAATCTGCCTGCACACCCTAGCACACCAGACCCTGGTGGGTTTCAGGGTCTTCCTATTCTCTAACATTAGCCCTTGCCATTTCCTCCCTCCTCCTCTCACACTGGCCTCCTTGCTTCCCTAGAACACAGCCCACAAGCTTCTGCCTCAGCCCCTTTCACACACTAGTCCCGAGGCATCTATCTACAGTGCTTGCTTCCTATTTCCTGCAGGCCCCTGCAGGAATGAAGTTACGTGAGTAAAGCCTTTCCCAACAACTCTCTCTGAAACAGCACCCGCACTCTCGATGCCTGAAGTTCACTCTCTCCTTTACTGCTATATTTTTCTATACGGCACATACCACCAACTGTCAAATTATGATTTCTGTATCTGCTTATCATCTGTTTCTCCTATTTTACTCTCTGCTCTTTCCCCCTTGTTAAGAACAACTGGCATATAGGAGTCACCAAACATATATTTGCTGGATGAACAGAAGACGATCAGTGCCAGAAACCCGAATACAGGCCCAGGCGAAGGAGTGACTCCCCCTGCTTCCGCTCTCCACCATCTTTGGTTCATTCTGGAGATCTTGGGTAACTAGTCAAAGTTTAACTAAGTCAGATGATTAACTACCTAAACATACTAGGACTTTAATTCCTTAATTCAAATGTTTAAAATCCTATTCCTCTATATAAGCCAAAGATCACTTATATGAAAATTTGCGTAGACCTGCGATTTCCATCAATGCATCAAACTAGTTCCGTGGAAAGAAAAATTTCTAGGACAAATTCTGAAGGTAAGTGTCAGAAAGTGATCAAAAAGACTCTGAAGTCTTACCTAATTGATTGTGAAAGTCCACATATTGATAATATTCTACAAACTTGTTTTTATTAAAAAAGTTTTTATAGACATGCCGCGCTCCAAACAGCCAGATATCACTGTCATCAGTGATGGTTCCGGAAGTCTGATCAGTCAGGTCCAGGATGGCACACTGCGCCTCTGCTTCCATGGGAGCCTGGATGTAGGGAATGCCGAACAGGCGCAGGAGTTCCTGCAGAGTGAGGGGTACACAGTGACCCCCAGGGAAGGGTACCGCCAGGCCCTGAGCACAGGGGGAGCAGTGCCTACCACTTCACGTAATGCATTCATTCCTGCAGAGTTAGGGACACACAGTGACACCCAGGGAGGGGCATCACCAGGCCCTGAGCACCAGGGGGCGCAGTGCATACCCACTTCATGCAATGCATTCCCCCCGTGGTCTGAGGAAGGTGGTAAAGGAAGCCCAAGCTGTCTGCACCCACCTGGCTTTCCAGGAACATCTGTCCGGTGACAGTAGCAGCAGTCCGTTCTTGCTGCTGTTTTTGAGCTTTCAGTGAATTCTGTTGTGCTAAGAGGTTGCTCTCCAGAGTTTCCAACTCCTCCTATAAAATTTTTTTTCATTTATAGATTTATATTAATAATCCAAATGAGTTCATCTGTTACAAAAAGCCTGCATTTAGTCTGACTGAAATTACCAATAAGCTCTTTCTCCTTAGGAAGTACTCCACTGGATTTCTAACCAAGACTCTGCAATATCTTTAGAGATCCATCACTAAACCACATAGAAAACAGAGTCTATCCCAGTCAGTAACCTACACAAAAACGAAGCCATCAGCAACCACAAGTTGTACTGCAAATAGCTACTAAATACTCATCCAGCAACTCCTTAAAACTCAAAACCTACTTAACCCGGCTTCCTCAGCAAGAAGTCAAAGCACAATGTTACAGTATTACCAAATTAATATCTTGCCATTCATGGAGTGAATCTTCCGCATCTTTCTCAGCTTCCTGTGGCTCGTCATCCACGTCCTCCCTCTCAGAGTTGTCCCTTGGGAGGCTCTCGGACTCAGCAGGGGCTTCTTCCTCCCTAGTTCCCATCAGTTCCTCTTCGCCTTGTTCTGAGGGAGGTTTGGAAATTTCATGCAATTCTGCTTGAAGTTCCTGATCACTAATCACGCTTTGCACTTCAATGAAACTTCCTGTACCAAAATTAAAAGGTCACTTCATCTACAACCAAAACATTAAAATGATCCTGCAATCATCAAGAGCTTTCTGGAGGAACCTGAAAAATGCTACATCCTAAAAAGGAAAGATATGACTATAACAGAATACATGTAATAGTAGCGTTATTATTAAATACATGTAATCACAAATGCCTGTAACTTCAAAACAAGCCTTTTCAATTAGGTAAACTGGCACTGTCTTTGAAAGTGGGAAACTCTTAAGATTTGCATATTCGCTTTATATAAATATGTTCTAAGTTAACTGACATTGTTTTACAAATTCAAAAAGGAGAATTATCGAAGTATATAAACAATCATGGAAGTTGTTCAATATGTTTTTATGCTATTCACACAGCACAGAATAAAGCTGTGAGTAAGAAATAGTTCTTCCTCTTCCACTTCCCTTCTCTCCTCTCTTACTGTCTTTCCTTCTCCATAAAATATATTTATTGGTTCCCTTCCTTCCCTGTAGGTGGAGAGGGCTGGCAAGGCCTGTCCAGCTGGGTTTAAGGAGACAATTGGAACAGAGAGGGCTCTCAGGGACTGGGAGCTGGCACCAAGGACACAGCTGAAGCAAAGAAGAGAGCAGGGCCAAGGAGGAGGCCAGTGGGAGGGGGATATGGTTACAAATAAAGGGAGAATAAGCAGATGTAAATATATTGAGGATAAGGGGAGCAATGTTTCTCATTGTTAGGGAACTATAAAGAAGCAGGAGGCTAGACTGAACTCCATGGAATTGCAGATATCAGTATAAACTCATGGATTTTAGTACAGATAGACATAGAAATATAGTTGTGTGTGTGCATGTATATGTATACATAAATATACTTCCTGGCACTGTTGCTGAAAGGGCCTGAGACAGTTACACCTCAGGATCCATAAGCACACTCACATCCAGCTTGTGGTGTCTAAACCCCATGCTCCACTGAAAGGAACCAGAGCTCCCTGGTGAAATGGCTGGTTCCAGGACCAGGGCAGAGTGAGTACAAGATATGCCTGGAACAGCTTGGCCAGAAAGCAAGGAAAAGCTCAAAATATAATGAAAAAACTGCCAAAAGCCATTAGAAGGAGCCCCCACTGGCCAAAGCTGTGACAATTTGAGTAACAAAGTAAATTATGACAGTATTGGATTATAACTCACTGAATAAAATAGGAATACAGGAGTGTACACTGATTAAAAATAATAAAAATAAATGGGGAGAAGGAAAAGATCTTCCTCATAGGAGGATGTCAAGTGATAATATATAAGGAATGATGGAGTTAGAAAAACCATCATTTGGCAACCCATGTAGTAACAAATTATTCAGGTAAACATCAATGGATGCTAACAAGTGGGTGGAAGTTTGTTCAGGAACATCATATTTACATAGTTCCAAAAATTCCTTTTCCATAAAATACTTATTAATTACAAAAGGGAAATAGTAACTTTCGAATGAAGAAAACTAGCAGATACCAGGAACAAATTGTGTGTGTGTGGTTGATTCTCATTATTCAAAATGGCCATCATCTATGAAGTCTCTGTGAACACTAAATTAGCCAATACTGAGTCATTGCTCCTAAACATATATATGTGCATATACACACATACACATATATAACATATATATGAACATATTTCATATATACTATCTTAAATCCTAAAAAACCACCATCTTAATAGATTCCATTTATTTTATAAACAAGAAACAAAGTTCAAGAAACAAATTAGTGACCTGCCTGAAGCTGCCACACTAACAGGTGCCAGAATAGGGATTCAAATCTGGTCCAACTGGCCAGGGGCCGGAGCTTCTGGCTCTCTCTCCATTGCATAATCCCCTACTGTCCCCACCCTCTGGTCATCTCTTTCAGAGCATGGGAACAAGGCAGAGTGTCACCTTGCTTAACCTCAGCAGGGGACAGTGTGGCAACTCAAGCTTTTCCCCAACTCTGCAAATGTCCACAAATGACCACAAAGACATTGCAGTGAGTACTGATTTTGGAGTTATAAATAAATTTTAGTGATCAGGCAATTTTGCAAATATGGAATCTACAAATAATGAGGATCAACGGTATACATATGTATACAGATTTGGAGATATATGATATACATATAGAGGGCCACAGACAGACCAAGAGAAATTATAAGCTAATGTGGTAACATGCTAGCCACTGAGGTACTGGATGAAGGAAGCAGTGTTTTATAATATTCTTCCAACCTTTTAAAGTTCATAATTATTTCAAAATAAAAAGTTCCTAAAAACTAGAGGGAAACTCAACTTTACCTTCCCCAACTAAGGCACTTCATGCCTTTAAAAATGATAACAAAAAGCAGAGCAACACAGGGAAGGTCAAGATTTCATGACTAGCTCTGAGTCCCTGGGAAGGTCATTTCACCTTTCTTTCTACGTCTCTCGTTCCTCATCTGTAAAAAGTTAAAACGGGACTACACTAAAGGATCTCTGAATTCCTACAGACGGGAAATGCTACCGTTCCAAATTTGTACAAAAGCACAGACACGTACCATCAGATTCACTTTCTTCTGAGTCCATTTCCATTGGTTCCACGGCCTTTGGAATGGAAATTAAATCCTGGCCTGCAGATTCAGTGGTCTGCTGTTCTTGGATGGTTTCCACAAAATTCTCATGCTCTTTAGCACTAAATGACACCACATTTTCTATATTATCTACTGCCTCTGAAAGGACACTTACTATGCTACTTGTTTCTTGCAAACTGACAGGGCCAGTGACTTCAGAAGCAGAATTTGGTTTACATTTTGTTTCACCATCACTTGAAAGAACAGAAGAATCGAATTTGCTGTCACATGGGCAAAGTTCTTTCTGTTGCTCAAGCACTTCAGCATGTGTTTCATTCTTTGACATAGAATTTGTACAAGTTGGAGATGCCGGTGTCAGTTCCCTTCCATTCGGGAGCCCAAGCGCATCACTATGTCTAACCACTGCACTCTCCAGAGGCAGCCGATCTTCTCTGTCCTTAACCATAGACTCATCACTTATCGGAAAGGCTTCAGTCCCCACGTGAACAAGTGACATTTGTTCTTTTGGAACTGAGTCTGTGGGCTCTCTCCCCTCATTAGTGCTGGCTACATGCTCCTCTGCAGAGTTCACACTAGATGACGCAAGTGTTGCAGTAAACGGTATTCCTTTTCCATCTCTCACTTTAAGTCCTTCATCACTGTTCTCGGTGGAGCTGTTTATACGCATTTCTTCTGCTCCTGGCCCTCCCGTCTGCACATCATCCCCAGCACACGCTTTTACATCTTCATCAACATGAAGCACTCTCTGAATGGCTGAAAGAGTCTGGGGTGATATGGAGCCTTCGTCTACAGCAGCAGGTGCGTTCCTCTCACGGGCCTGCCTTCGATTTTCACTCTCCAGCTCCTCTTCTGAGCTACTTCCCAGCAGGGCAGCTTGCATAGCTAGTAAAGTTCTTGGAGAAGGAGGGGTAGCATCAGGCTCTTTCTCTGTCTTCAGTTTTTCACATGGAGATGACTTCATGTCAAAAGACATGCTGTGCATTTTGCTGGAAGAAGGAAGAGACTCTGAATCCACTTCTGCAACTGTCTTAGCTTGAATACCTTAAGAAGAATTAAAACACTTCTCACCATGCAGTTTTACAGTGTGACAATACACTTCTAGTAAGATGAATAAGAGAACACTGGTTCTCATAAATAACTATATACATTTTCATTTAATCGGCAACTAGGAGTTAATTCATTAGCTAATTTTAAAGTGGTTTGGCACTATAGTAGTTAATCCATTAATGGCAGTATACAGTTATTACATAAATAGAATTTCATTAATATTATCCAGGGGTGCTAGTTTATAGAATTCAGAGTCATGACATATCTTTGATTTTTAATGTAAATATATAAATGATGGTGCCTGATACCTTTTATCAAGATGTAATGTGAAGTGTCTTCAGAGACCACTCTCCTTGACTCTACCTCCTTCAGAAAGCCCCCTTCATCTTCATACTGCCTTCGGATGTGTCCTGAATGTTGCTGATTCATTTCCTTTTGGACATGTTCTATGTGCTGGTTCAGATAGTTTTTTTTAAGCAAGCCTTTCAGTTGGTACTGTGAAAAGTCATTGGACTCCTAAAGGCAAAATAAACAAACAAAATTACTGTTTTATATTAAATACAGATATTATCATATTTCCACCCTTTCCCCAACAGGGAACAAAGAACAATTGGCTTTTTTCATTGATGGTAGTTTCATATTATAAAAGTTGAATAACAAGAAAAACTACAGCTTCCTTTTAAAAAAAAATCTTCGAAAGAGTTGGGCAAAAAAAAATCATGAATACTATGGCCAGGTGCGGTGGTTCATGCCTGTAATCCCAGCACTTTGGGAGGCCAAGGTGGGTGAATCACCGGAGGTCAGGAGTTCAAGACCAGCCTGGCCAACGTGGTGAAACCCTGTCTCTACTAAAAATACAAAAATTAGCCAGGTGTGGTGGCAGGCGCCTGTAATCCCAGCTACCCAGGAGACTGAGGCAGGAGAATCACTTGAACCGGGGAGGCGGAGGTTGCAGTGAGCCGAGATTGTGCCACTGCACTCTAGCCTGAGGGATAAGAGCGAGACTTCCTCTCAAAAAAAAAAAATCATGAATACTATTTATGATTTAATCATTATTCGATAAACATGCATTGAGCATGTAATGCATAGCAGTCACTACGACATTTGATTGTGGCTTAACAAACAATCTTCTAGCATGCAGGTAAATATGCAAGTGAAGTGCCCTGCACAACCTTATCCCATAAAAGACACAATAAATCATAGTAATCACAGTTATTAATAGTAATACTTAACATTATAAGGCATTTCCCATGGAGGGCATTTTTCTAAGTGCTTTTACATATAATACCTTATTTTATTCTCACAATCATCCTATGAAACAGATATCACCTCCATTTTATAAATGAAGAAATCGGGACTTAAATAGGTTAGGCCTCCCTAGAGTCACAGGGCTAATAAGTGGTAGATCTGGGATCAAAAGCATGTCGATTTACTATAATTGATTCTATTAACATAGTAGACAGCCCCCGCATCCCTGGGGTATGTTCCAAGACCCCCAGAGGATGCCTGAAACTGCAGAAGTACCAAACCTGATTGTCATCAATCAGAACATGTTCCTCTCCATGTCTTCTACCCCAAAAAGTAATGGCTTTTCCATCTTAACTGAGCACTTATCACATGCTGAGGTCATGACTTTTGCAGTTTATGGTACGACAGCAAAACTTGCACCAATTTCTTTTTCCTTCTTCACAATTTCACAGATAGAAAAGTCATTTTTATATAGATCTGAGCAACCTCAGCCAGCATACGATTTTTTTCTTTCCTTATTAATTCAAGAACTTTCACCTTTTCATTTAAAGGAGGCACTTTACAGCTTTTCTTTGGCATATTCAAATTGCCAGCATCATACTCTTGCACTGTTGTGCCATCATTAAGTCAAGTAAGAGTGACTTGAGGAGAAGCACTGCAATATCGCAACGGTCGATCTGTTCACCGCGACAGCTACTCAGTGATTAACAGGCAGGAAGCGTCTACAGTACGGAGATGCTAGACAAAGGGAGGATTCACGTTCCAGGCAAGATGGAGCAGGAGGGTGTGAGATTTCATCACTCTACTCAGAATGGTGTGCAACTTAAAACTTATGAATTGTTTATTTCTGAAAGTTTCCATTTAATATTTTCAGACCACAGTTTACCACGGGTCACGGAAAACTGCAGAAACCAAAACCCTGAGTAAGATGGAACTATGGTATTATGATTATTACTACTGCTATTATTACCTACCATCACTACTATTATCAACATTACATTTGCAAGACGTACAGATGATACAAAGGCCCAACGTGGATGACTTAGAACATCTCTATCAAAATTACAGATCCAATAAGCTGCTACTCCACACCACCCTATAGTCCACCACTTCCAGGGACTTCATGGTTGCAGAAAGAAAATAAAGAAGAGTAAATCATTAGGGACTGTCTCTCTTTCTCCCATTTCTTCCTATTAGTGTTTACACAACCAAAATTCTACTTCCTCAACTGCCACCCAGAGATCCTTTCATACTCAAGAAATAAAATGCCTGATAGACAGACTGAGCCTGGATTTTTCTCCTGAAATAAAAATCAATTTACTTCTGTCCTTTGTATATCCAAAGACCCAAGAATGTCACTTCTGTGCACCTTAGTGTGTGCTACTTCACATTCTTTGTGGGCAACACAGGGAGTGATGAGAAAAGAAATGTACCCTTCCTTTTTCATATTTCCGCTAACAATTTAAGCAATATTCAAAAATTGTAGAAAATAAAAAAACACTCCATCTATGCACTAAGACCAATGATGCTGCGAAACTTCTATTCTGTCCTACAGTGGGTGAAAGGAGAACTATGGTAGAAATAACAGGTAGTAGCAATAGAAAGAGAAGAAGAACTCACTCACTGGCAACTAAGACAGGGAGTCATCAATAGTAACATGCATTAAGTATCAACGGTAGCATGATCAGGAGACATATTTGCTAGCACCCAACCACACACACCACCTCCACTCTAGCTTTCTGGGCCTGCCGAGCTACAAGATGTTCCAAGGTGAAGAAGCCCCATTCCCACTGTCCAGGAAGAGGGGGAGGGAATGTGGAGAGCCAATGGCATCTCTAGGGTTGCAGCAGAGGAAGACATACCTGGAATTTCAATTTAGAACTTATTTTTCCACTGTGATTAGATTCTATATTACTATCAGTTTTTATAGACAATGTATATTATAGGTTACAATAAATTTTATGACCTAACCTAAGAATTGAGTCAGTAAGCATCTACTGGACACATACCATGTGAAAAATACTGAGCTAGGCACTGAAAATACAGAGGTGAGCAAGATAAGCATGTTTTGGAGCTAAGAACTATAAAGTGACATTACAGGGTGCTGGGAGAACAAAGACCAGGAGAAAAGACCTAGTCGTGGGTCAAAAGTCAAGAAAAACTTCTTAGAGTAAATGTTTATAGGCTCGAACATATAAATATACGATGCTTCTTAGAATCTCTGAGATACAGAAATGCTGTTTACAGTTAACTGAGATATCATGTAAGTATTGCTTATCGGCCGGGCGCGGTGGCTCACGCCTGTAATCCCAGCACTTTGGGAGGCCGAGGTGGGCGGATCACAAGGTCAGGAGATTGAGATCATCCTGGCTAACACAGTGAAACCCCGTCTCTACTAAAAATACAAAAAATTAGCCAGGCGAGATGGCGGGCGCCTATAGTCCCAGCTACTCGGGAGGCTGAGGCAGGAGAATGGCGTGAACCCCGGGGGGCGGAGCCTGCAGTGAGCCGAGATCGCGCCACTGCACTCTAGCCTGGGCGACAGCGAGACTGTCTCAAAAAAAAAAAAAAAAAAGTATTGCTTATCAATTTTCTCTTCTTCCTAATAAAAAGTTTTGCTGAAGTTCTTAATTCTAAGCATGAATGTACTGTTGTGTATTTCACCTCTGGCATTGCTTCAAATAATGTTCTTCTGCGCTTGGTGAACTCTTTCATATCAGTCAAGATTTCATGCTTTACTTCAGGAGGCAGGCTGCTGAAGTCCTCAGACTCAATATCTATCGCTTGAGGATTATGAAAGAACTCTTCCTGTAAAGATAAAAACACAGCACCATGAAATTTACATTTCGCACACTTAGTTCTATTCACCATTAGGGATATGTATTATGTTTATATAATAAACACAGTTCTACATAATCAACAATTGGCTAAACACAGTTGCATATAATCTGTGACAGGCAACAAAGTGAGGAGGCAAATTAGGGAATGTAGCCATTCACTCTTTAATTCATTCAAAAGAAAAAAATACTTAGCAGGTACCTCTAAGGCACCAGGCACCGTTCTAGGTGCTAAGGTACTGTGAGATCAGATGAGGTGCCAGATAAGGTCCCTGCTCTTAGGAGTAGAGGAGAGAAGACAATAAATAAATAAATAAATAAATAAATAAACAAACAAACAAACAAGATAATGGTAAAATAAAGCAGATTTATCTGATATGAGAGTGATTACATGAACAGAAAGTGGAAAAAAAGATTTATGTGATAGATAAAGAAGACCCCACTAAAAAGAGGATGTGTGAGCAGGGACTTGGAAGAAATCAAAGAGCCTCACTGAGGACAGAGCATTTCAGGCTGAGACAACAGAAAATGCAAGAAGCCAAGACAGAATGAGCCTTAGGAATTCAACTTTTCTCAACTTTAACTCATTATCAAAAGTACTTTAAAATCTTTCATTAGTAAAAAAGATAAGCTAATACAACCTGTTGTCCTGCATGTCTGTATGTTACATGTGTACGTACCAACCAGCAAACATGTAGGACAGACCTGCCACTGCACTCAGGGTTTCCTGTGCTTTCCCTCACTAATGCTCCCATCACCCCTATCAGGAAGGCATTGATATCAATTTCGTTTTACAAAAAAAAAATAAAGCCTTAGAGAATTTAATCTGTGTAAGATCACACAGCTAGTGAACAGTGGAGCTTGGATTGAATGCAGGTCTTTCTGACCACGAGGCCCATGGTCTTAACTAAGATTGCTCTCACTAGCTGCATTAACAGCACAGCACCTCCACAACCTGAAGGATCTCGAGGTTTTAGCTCAAAAGTCTTCTACCTGATATAACAAAACAATATGAACAAACAAGAAATAGTGAATTTGGGAATCAAAAAATGCTATCTGTGACACTAAGAAACTTGAAAAATGTCTATAAAAAAACATATATATACAGCATAATCTCAATTTGTAAAAATGTTACTCATGAAAATATGTGTGGGACACTCTTCTTGTCTAACTCTCTGCCCCTTCCATAGGGACTGGCCTTAGTAACTAGCTTCTGAGGAACAGGATGTGGTGGGAAGGATGCTACACAACTTCCACAGCTAGGTCAGAAAGGCAACAAGGCTTCTGCTTAGAACGTTCTCTTGGGATGCCCACCCTCAGAACACAGTCACCATGCTGGGAAAAAGCCCAGGCCACGTGGAGAGGCCACAAGTAGGTGCTCTGGCACCGGCCACATGGAAGACTGGCTGACAGCCAGCATCAACCACTGCCCACGGCAGCAAGGAAGCCTTGTTAAGTCACTCCAGCACCAGCTACAGACTGGCTGCATCTACACAAGAGACCCCAGAGAGAACTGCCTGGCTGTGCTCATCAACCCCTGGAACCCAGACAGATGATGATAACAAATGATGTTTTAACCACTAAGTTACACAGCAACAGATAACTAGAACATACACACATATGTGTACACATATATATCTTTGATACATATATACAAATACAGAGGTATTCAACTATATGGGGCAGGTGAAGAATGGATGAAAATATATCAAAATGTTACTACAAGTTATTTATGAATGATATGTTTTCTATATTTTCTATGTAAGCACACATTACTATTGGTTGGTTGGTTGGTTGGTTGTAAAAGAAAAATGGCTTATTTTGAATATATAGATGTGCATAATGGCAAATTCCATATATATATATATACACACACACACACACATGTATAGGTGAGTATTTGTATACATACCTGTACACATATATATGTGCACAAAAAATGGCGTGAGCCCAGGAGGCGGAGCTTGCAGTGAGCGGAGATTGCGCCACTGCACTCCAGCCTGGGCGACAGAGCGAGACTCCGTCTCAAAAAAAAAAAAAAAAAAAAGCCATCTGTCTTTACTTTTTATCAGGAACTTTCATAGTTTGATATGCCTCATTAATATTCATTTTCATGTCATTCATCTCAAATAACAGAATACATTCTGAATTCAAAAATGATCTAAATACCTGTAATGCTTGTTTTTGATTCATTCTTTCTTGCCATTCTTTTTCATCTTCCTCTTCTGAACTGAAAGTCAAACATACTTTTACAATATCTATGATTTTTAATGACTCCTTACAAAAATACTTGTATGCAAGGTGCTGCTCGTTATAGGGGCTACAATGGTGAATAAAACAGCAAGATCTGTGCCACTACCGGTCTCACAGTCTGGCAGGGGACACGTGTAAGTAAGCAATTAGAGAGGGATCTAATAACTTCCACCACAAGGGAAGGGCAGGTCGCTAGAGATGCAATAGGGAGTCACCTCACCCAGTTTAGGAGTCACGAAAGCTTCAGGATCTCCTGCAATTACACTGGTTGGAGTTAGCCATGAATAAGTGAGAAGTCTAGTTGTAGGGAGTGGGAGGTTCATGGAGAAGAGTGTTCCAGGCAAAAGAACTAAGTTTTATAACCATATAGAAACAAGGAAAAGAAAGCCTGCCTGTGGATGATGTGAAGAAAGGAAGGGATAAGACTGGAAAGTGTAATTAAGGAGTTAAAGTTTTACCCTAAAGAAATGAGAAGCTGGCCGGGCGCGGTGGCTCACGCTTGTAATCCCAGCACTTTGGGAGGCCGAGGCGGGTGGATCACGAGGTCAGGAGATCGACAGCACGGTGAAACCCCGTCTCTACTAAAAATACAAAAAATTAGCCGGGCGTGGTGGCGGGCGCCTGTAGTCCCAGCTACTTGGAGAGGCCGAGGCAGGAGAATGGCGTGAACCCGGGAGGCGGAGCTTGCAGTGAGCCGAGATTGCGCCACTGCACTCCAGCCTGGGTGACAGAGCGAGACTCCGTCTCAAAAAAAAAAAAAAAAAAAAAAAAAAGAAATGAGAAGCTAAGCTGAGTGTGGTGGCTCATGCCTGTAATCCCAGGCAGGTGGATCACTTGAGGTCAGGAGTTCGAGACCAGCCTGGACAACATGGTGAAACCTCATCTCTACTAAAAATACAAAAAATTAGCCAGGTGTGGTGGAGGTGCCTGTAATCCCAGCTACTCCGAAGGCTGAGGCAGGAGAATCGCTTAAACCCAGGAGGCGGGAGTTGCAGTGAGCTGAGATTGTGCCACTGCACTCCAGTCTGGGCAACAGAGACTCCATCTCAAAAAAAAAAAAAAAAAAAAAAGAAAGAAATGAAAAGCTAGAAAGTGTTTAAAGTAAGGAAATGACAATATCAGATTTGGATTTTAAACAGACTATAACACAAAACAGAGATTGGGCTTGGTGGGAGGAGTTATTACAAAGAGGGTAAGATCAAAAACAAAGACAGAAAGAAGTTTAAAAGCTAATAATGTAACCTGGAGAAAAAATAACGGTGGTAGCAATGGAGACAAATAGAACTGAGCTGATACAAAAGCTAAGTTTGCTCTTGGGAACTCCTGGGAAAGGAAGAGGTGGAGGGAAGGACAGGAGACAAAGGCTTCTGGTTCTTGTCAAGCTTCTGGTTCTCCACCTTCACTTCAAACACAGAAGCCACCAACCATTAAGAGACAGACAGAGGAAGTGGAGTCCAGAGAGAGGCTGAGCAGAAAGGGCCAGAGAGATGCCGGGGGAGCGGGGCAGTGTGGCATGGTGTTTAGGGCAGAGAAGTTGAGCACACTAAGAAGTGCAAAGCGTCTGCTAGATTTAGCAACAAGAATGTCATGGGTTGTGGTATTTTCGCATCATGGTGAGAGAGACCATATTGGATTGAAAAGCAGCTACAGACAGCATGTGTAACCAAAGTGTAAGCAAAACTAAAATTCATGCCTTGGAGAATTTTAAATCCACAGCCCTGGCAGAAGTTCTTTAGAATGAAGAGGAATAAGAATCATGAATCACCAAAACACAAAGAATAGTAAATAAAAAACTTAGTCTTTGAAAAATATTCTGAAAGGTATAGAGCATGCCTATTTCAGATGCATTAAGAAATGTTCACACGCCTTATCATGCAGATAACACATCAAGGTTTAAATGTGTCTGAATATGGCAATGACTAAAATAATATTCTTAAGTAGTTAAACATTTACCTGTGTTTTTCTTCCTCTTGTAAAGGAGGCAAAACATAGATATCGTTTTCTCTTCGAACTTGCGTAAGACTGGGTAGTGTTTCATCTCTGGAAAGTACACAAATCTTTAAACAGATTATGCAGACCCTGCTCAGGATGGTGAACAGGGACCTGACCTGGCTGCCCTCAGGCCACTGCTGTGGAAAATAAATGCAGCCGAGAGAAAGGAAGGAACCGTGGCGGGGCTGCTCACCTAGAGTCAAGAACAGCATAATCAAAGTAAAAAGTGTACATGATGCAACACGACAGCTTTTTTTTCTCATTAGCAAAGTTGATTCTCACAGAACGGAGAATTGCCACAACTCCAAATTACCAGGTCAAATGGCAGCCTACTTGTCTCATTTCACTCTCTATTTTCTGTTGAGAGTCAAAATTAGATAGGGAAAGAGAATCGCAGGAAATCAAGACAAAAATCACTTTTTTAAAACTTCATCTCTAACATGACTATAATTTTCCTCTTGCCTTTTGCTTCTGAAGGCAGTTTTGATGGCTTGTCTTTTCAAAAATGTTTTCAGAAGCTTCTCTGTCGTTTTCCTGGAGTCACTGGATGCTGAGTCCTTTCTCTGCCTTCTCTTCGCCTATGAGAAGAAAGAATGTAAGATCTCACTTCAGGATATTAGACCACTAGAAACATTGCTGTGATTTTATTTCCCAGAGAATTTGGTTTGTCTGAGTTTTCAGACTATGGCTGCTTTAGCATTTCCTCCTAATTGCCATATCAACGAATATCTTCAGGTTGCTGCTACATAATGGACACCCAGAGTTTCCATCTATTACTTAATGGGCTACTATACAATATATTTGGGAAACTATTAATTTACTTTCAGTTTCTTTTAAATATCCTTTAATATGCCCCAGAAGTGGAAAGCTTAAATGCTTCCCAAAAGGAATTATTTATTTATTCTATAAAATGTCACAGTGACACCAAAAACAATTTCTAATATTGCTTTTTATAAACATGCATTACTTACATGTAATTCGGCCCTTCAATATTCAAGATTATATATCATAAGAAATTCTAAAATGTATAGAAATATCTTGTAAGAAATTCTCAAGTAGTGACAAATGGATAGTCCCTGTGCTTATGGCTGAATATCGGATGAAAATAACCAAGATATTCTCTTTTCCTTTCTAATCCTTCCACAAAGTACCTGATTTACAGTATGCCTCAGGTAACTGAAAACTGCAACATTCAAGACTAGACACACTTACTGAGGCAACAAAGGTCCCCCAGCATTTATAAAACCTTACTTTTATCCCATATCCTCACTTAATTAGAGAGTATCTGTCTGGTATGATTACAAAGTCATCACTTCATTACTTTGGTATTTTCAACAAATAAAAGTCATATATCCAAATGGGTGCTGTCATTTGGACTGTTTAAACATTATTTTATGTCATTTTTTTAGAGATGGGGTCTCCCTGTGTTGCCCAGGCTGGACTTGGGCTCAAGCAATCCTCCTGCCCCCGGCCTTCCGAAAACATTTTTAAAAACTACTTCCAGAACAATAAAGCAGCAACTCATTCTCACTCTTCTATATCATGGTCAATTTCCTTCCTAGATAATCCACTTTAGTTACCACTTCGCACCACATAACATTGCTTACTCCTAAAATCCAATTCCCCTTAAAAGAAGGCTTGCTATCACGGAGGATACTTGATCTCAGATTCAGGGAGGCACTTCCCAAAGAGGGTTTCCACAGTGTTCTGAGTGATGGCCGCATCCTTGAAATAAATATAGAACACTTAACAAGATCCTCTAAGGGCAAAACCCTCAACGGCAAGGTTTTTAGTAGTTAGTTTTATTTAAAAGTTAAATTTTGTCATTGTACCCATGATGAACTCTCATAAAACTTTTTAAAAGAAAAATTAATTGTTCAAGATAAAAAAGTAGATGTAATTAAATTATGTGTCAAAATAAGTCTGTTTCTAAAATTCTAAAGAGAAAACAAAAATTTTATGTGAACTTTTCTAAGAATGCAGAAAGAAAAAAATTATTTGACACCAAAAACTCTATGACACTTACCAAAGTCTGTTTCTTCAATAGTGGAGCATCCCCATCAAACACAAAAATAGGACGAATTCGAAAAAATAAGAGTTTGCAGAGCCGATGAAACAAAGTGAGAAGATGAGGATTTTCTATTGGGTCCCCATGGCGATCCCGAACTCCTTTAAGTGCTTGGTTTAACCAAATGCTAATATCTGGGAGAATTGTTAATGGAAAAAACTCTGGAATTTTTCTGTTCATCCTCACAACTTCAATTTCCTAATAACTGATATTATCCAAACGTTGAACACTAAATATTTATCACTATTCATTTAAAATTGAAAAACATTTAGCTCTCATGGGATCTACCTAAAGTCAGTTAACTTTAGTTGAGCTCTTGTTACCCCTATTCACATACAGAATTTGAAAATCATACAAAGACAGACACATCCTTTTAAGAAGTCTCATTGCAAAGAATTGCTTCTTTAAAAAAAATAAGTGATTGCTGAAGAATTTTCATGAATTAGCACAAATTTTCTGGAGGACAATTTGACAATTCAAATTGTGAATTGTCAATTCACAATTTAAAAGGTGAAAAAAACTTTTTAAAAATTTGCAGTCTATTTTACCACTTCCAGACATCGATCCTCAGAAAATCATCATGGATATATAATGAGAGTTATTTACAGAATGCTTGTTTATAATAATGAAAATATAAAAATCAACTTAAAAGTTTTACAGCAGGTCTTTTTAAAAAACTAATCATAGGCCGGGCGCAGTGGCTCACACCTGTAATCCCAGCACTCTGGGAGGCCGAGGCAGGTGGATCACAAGGTCAAGAAATCAAGACCATCTGGCCAACATAGTGAAACCCTCTCTCTACTAAAAATACAAAAATTAGCTGGACATGGTGGTGCATGCCTATAGTCCCAGCTACTCAGGAGGCTGAGGCAGAAGAATCACTTGAAGAATCACTCAGGAGGCAGAGGTTGTAGTGAGCCGAGATCGTGCCACTGCACCCCAGCCTGGCGACAGACTCCGTTTCAAAAAAAAAAAAAAAAACGAATTATGGGAGACCTATTTGCTAGAATACCAAAAAGCCCTTAAAAATGGAAGTTGCAGGAACATGTATGATAAGGAAGACAGTCATTAAATATTATTAAAGATAGTAAAACAGGTTGTAAAAATATATAAAGTATAACTCCATTTTCTGATACAGTATATATGTTAAATATAAAAAAACTAGAAGTTCGCACACCAAAATATTAAGATATTATGTCTGCTGAGATTAAACATAATTTATATTTTCATCTTGAAGTTTTCTTACATTTTTTAACTTTTCTAAAAGGTGCTTCTCAAAAAATTTTATATTTGTACAAAAGAAAGAGTGACACCACGCTCTGCTGGTTTTCCTGCTCTCAGACTACTTGCCAGCTCCTGTAACACTGTTAAAGTATTCACTTCGTCAGTGATCTTTCTCAGGTCTTCTTTCCTCCTGTCTGAACTATCAACCTCCACTCCCCTCCACATACACCACGCACTGACTCCATGTGTATGTCTGGCCCAGAGTGCTCTCCTGACCCCAGAACAGAGAGCCCAGATGACATCTCTACCCCATGCCTCACAGACATTTCAAACTTAACATGATCAAAACTGAACTCCATGTCTTCTCCACTCAGCTGCTCATGCCCCCATCTCAGTGAATGTCCCTGCCATTCACCCGAGGCAGAATGCAAGGTATCGCCCCCTATAGCTATTACCAGGTCTATCAATTCTACCTTCTAATATATCTTGAAGGTATATACTAGATTTCACCAAGGTATCTTTGGTGAAAACCGTCCAAAGCTTCCCACTGCCTTCAAGATACTATCTAAAACTTCTTCTCCTGGTCTAGGAAGCCCTGAATGATCTGGCCTCTGCTCACTTTCTGCCCCTGGGCTTTCCTCAAACCCTGGAAATCACTAAGCTCCTTCCTGCCTCCAGGTTCCTCTCACATGCTGCTTCCTCTGCCTGAACAGTTTCTCCCTCTCTCCGCCTAGTTCTCTCCTACTCTAAGGTCTCAGTCCATGGGTCCCTTCCTCAGTCTAGATGAAGACCTCCTCCTTATATACATTCCTATTTAAAAAATACATTGAGGCCGAGTGTGGTGGCTCACGCTTGTAATCCCAGCACTTTGGGAGGCCGAGGCAGGCAGACCACCTGAGGTCAGGAGACCAAGACCATCCTGGCCAACATGGTGAAATCCTGTCTCTACTAAAAATACAAAAATTAGCCAGGCATGGTGGTGTGCACCTATAAGGCTGAGGCAGGAGAATCGCTTGAACCCGGGAGGCGAAGGTTGCAGTGAGCCGAGATCATGCCACTGCACTCGAGCCTGGGCGACAGAGGGAGACTCTGTCTTAAAAAAAACAAAAAAACAAAAAAGAAAAGAAAAAAAAAAAAAAAACAGAGAGAAACCTGGACTGATACTAATATTTGCAGGTAAATTTCTAATACAGGAAAGAACATTGAAGGAATCCCTATCAAGTTATTTCTGTTTTTATTATGTGGCAGCAATTTTTCTATGCACTGGCATATCCAATGCACTGAACAAAACACAGTATTGGCCCTATGGAGGTTATACTCTAGCAGAGAAAAAACGCAGCCTGTGTGCTCCATGGCTTGCCCAGGCAATTTGTGCACCGCACTCGCTTTCACAGGGACTCTTACACACAATAAATATCTGCTATTAAATAAGTTGAACAGTTTAGTATTTAAATGAATGTACATAGCCTAACTTTTACTAACATAAAAAAAAGTAGGCCCATCAACAATTAACTTACAAAACATTATGTAACAAAATACCTAGTGGAAAGCAAGCTACTGCTATGCTTATTTCTATAATATTTAGCAATACCATGGGCCAGGCATATCCAAGACCCTAGGGATAGGCACCAAACAATTCAGCCATGAACAAAACAGAGATAGTCCCTATCTCCACGAAGCCAGTGCAGCAGGACAAAAGGAATGGCAGGAGGTGATACAGCCACTGGGAAGTTTCTAGAATGTGATTTAAGGATAACTTTGATGAACATGTGAAGAACAGATTATACGGAAACCAGTTCTAAAATGAGTTACAATAGCCCAAGTTAACGCAGACAGTAGTGGTGGAGACCATGAGAAGAGGTCGGATAAAAGATACATCTCAGAGGTAGAACTTGGTGTTGATGCACATCTGTCTTGTATTAGATTGATGTTTCTGCTTGCTACAAGTATAGTCTGGAAAAGCCATGGAGCTCACTATTACATAGGATTAAATTAGTTTCTACTTGGCCTAGTACTTTAAACTTTAACTTAAGTGAGGAAATCTAGTTCCAGATCAGTGGCTCTCATCCCTGCTATCCATTAGAATAGGATATGAAGCTTCTGAAACATACGGATTATTAAACCCCATGGGCCTAAAATTCTAAATCATAGAGACTGAGGTAGGTCTTCTTTTATTTTTTATTTTTCAATTAACTACAGGTAGTGCCAATTCTCAGCTAGGGTTGAGAATTTTGGCTTGAATTCTTAGAGATGAAATATGTAAAATCAGACGATCTGAAAATATTCACATAAATTGTTAGACAAGAGATATGAAAAATGAGACAATCTGAAAATATTTGGATAATTTGACTTGTCTAATTTCAGTAAGTTTATATATGCAAAATTAAATTTCTGCGGACAGAAAAGTTAAAATCTGCAGCAAAGCCAAAAATCACTTTAGGTATAAGACCCAAAGACCAATAACATTTCAATACAAAAAATAAATTTCTTTAGTTCTTTAGTTAGGTGACTTAAAATGTAATTAATCTCCATTAGTATACATAGCCTAAAGAGATGGTAATATCTTGCTAATACACTTAAATGCATCTTACAAACATTAAAATCTGTTAAGAGACAAAAGTGTAACTTAATTCTGCATTATTTGACACAGATATTTAGACGGTATAAATAAGACACTAAGCTATATAGATGGTTTAAAGACCAAACAATTTATTATAGAGATACAAGAGTAAATTATGAAACTAGTATAATAACGGGTAAGTTTGTCATTAACAAACAATAGAATAAAATCTAAATAATTTCAGGTGTCTGAACTCCCATGAAAATGAAATAAAGCAAAACCAATTGTAGAACAAGTAATCAGATATACTCCTTTGACATAAACGAGGTTATTATAAATATATGAGGTTGTCATTATGACTAGAATGTCTTTCACAGTCCTCTTTATTTATTTATTCAGAGACAGGCATGAACACGGCTCATTGCAGCCTTGACCTTCTGGGCCCAAGCAATCTTCCTGCCTCAGCCTTCCGTGTAGCTGGGACAACAGGTGCAGGCCACCACGTCCAGCTAATTTTTTAACTGTGTGTAGAGACAGGGATTCACTACGTTGCCCAGGCTGGTCTTGAACCCCTGGACTCAAATGATCCTCCTGCCTTGACCTCCCAAAGTGCTGGGATGACAGGCCTGAGCCACTGAGCCTGGCCACAGTCCTCTTTAGTAATTCTTCACAAGGGCTGCTACATAAAATGATCTAAATCTTTGCTGAAGTTTTAAGGGTTCTTGTCATTGAAAACTAACCTTTACCCTTTATTTCTGAGAAAATCTAGACTGCAATGATACTGACGAACCGCTTGAGGGCAGCAACAGCGCATATGCTCTAAAAAACAAAAAACAAAAAACAAAACAAAACAAAAAACCCTTTGGCTTTCCCCAATTCAAAGTACCCTGTATAAAAACTTTTAAGCCAAAAATCAATTACAGATGTATTTAAAGATTATTCACTTGCAAAAAATGATAACAATCTCATTATGTTTTAAAACTTATCAATGTAGTTTTATTTATAAGTTTTGTACCTACTGAAGAATTAGGGCTCCACAGTCATGGACTCCTTTGCTGAACGCCCACACACTCTTGCACTCCATTTCCCGTCCCCAATCCCCCCGCAATCATTTACAGGACTCCTTCCACAAGCCCACGAGCCCCTAGACTCATAGATCCCCATTTAGGAAATTGGTGTAAGGTATCACCAGACTCTGCGCCAGAATACTCAAAAAAAAATGACTACGTAACAAAGAAAAAGATAAAAATTTCAAAAGCAATATCACGTTTTGCTAATGAAAAAAGAATTTAATTCCAATGACAAACAAAACCAGCCAAACATGTACAGAAACAACAGTCCTTAAAAAGTCAATTAAAAAAAATTGGTAAAACACCTGTCCACACTATCCTTCCTCTAAGAAACATAAATGGGGCAAGACTCAAGCAAAACTAATGGTCGAAGTCTACTCTTCTCTCCTTACTGACCTCCCGGACGGGATAATAACTTTAAGATTTACTGTATTAATCGCGCTAAACTTCTCTCATTTAGGTAATTTCTTTATTCCTCATTCCAATCCTGTGTGTAGATACTATCACCACCTCTACTTTGCAGATGAGAGAACTAAAGCAGAGAGGAACATAAAGCACTGCCACAAAGTGACAAACCAGGATGCACAGGCCGCTAAGACTGCAAAGCTGGGGAAAGCAGACACGGCGGCCCTCCTCATCACCCGATTCCGCACTCAACCTACCACGGATCAAAAATATTTGCGGTGGAAAAAAATAAATAAAACATACCAATAAAAACTAGGAAAAATTTAAAATACAGTATAACAACTATTTACAGATCACTTACATTGCATTCGGCATTACAAGTAAGCTAAAAACTTTTTAAAAGATTACAGG
The DNA here is from genome assembly GCF_028878055.3 of Symphalangus syndactylus. NCBI lineage: Eukaryota > Metazoa > Chordata > Mammalia > Primates > Hylobatidae > Symphalangus > Symphalangus syndactylus. Next base: position 17,456,623 of record NC_072437.2, read on the forward strand.
AGTGCGTAGTTTATATGCAAATACCACGCCATTATATAAGGGACTTGAAGGAACTTGACCATCGTGGTATGCGGAGGGGGGGTGGAATCAAAGCCCCAGGGATACCGAGGGAAGACTGTACTTAGAAAACCTAGTGACAGAGATTCTACAGTGACCCAGACCCCGACCCAAGACCACCATCCTGCAGATGCCATTGTGCCCAAGGCAGAGCCCCACGAGGAATCCAGCCCCGAATCCGTGCACCCCAAGTCCCAACGCGGCGTTAAGGATACCAATAGCCAGGATCTTCCCTTCCAGCGCCTCGGGGCTGACCTGCCGCCCGGAGCACTCCAGCAGCTTCCAGAGCCCCTGGACCCCCATGAGGCGGCTGCGTCCTCAGAGCGGACCCCGACAACTTCTACTCTAATTCTTCTACGACGGGCTGCACCGCCGCCTAGGACGCCGGGAGGAAGCCCTCCCTGCTCCTACACAACAAAGATGGCAAATAATACAGAAGCCACGGTTTTCCAAGCGGGGACGGCACTAATGGGAGCGCATTAAAGCGGAGAGACTCCGGCTGCAGCACGTCCCAGCAGCTGTCACCTCCTCCCGGAAGAAAGGTCCAGAGAATGGCCGTTGGCGGGGAGGGGCAGGGCGTCGCCTCACCCAGCGCTTAGGCCCAAACGTCTGCGCCTCTAATGGACGACCGGGATGCAAGGGCCACGCAGGCGACGGAAACAGCCAGAAGATGTCCCTGCGACAACGCTCCCCTTCGCTGGTGGGTCCGCAAACCCACGAAAAATGGGCCCGCTCGGTGTCCGTCTAATACGACGCGTAGGGCGGAAGCCCCGCCTCCGCACATGACGTATATTTTCTGCGCTCGCAGCACTCCGGAAGTGAGAGGTTTAGCCCTAGTGTTGAGCTCTTGGTGGTTACCTGCTTCCGCCACGCTGGCATCCTGAAGGCATTAAGCATTAAAACAACGCGCAAAAGCGCCTTCTTGGTGGGGTAACGGGTTTTTGTTTTTGTTTGAGACAGGGTCTCACGCTGTCGCCCATACTGGAGTGCAGCGGCGCCTTCTTAGCTCACTGCTGCCTGGAACTCCTGCTGCCCGGAACTCCTGCTGCCCGAGCTCAAGGGATTCTCCCATCTCAGCCTCTCAAGTAGCTGGGACCGCAGGCGCGCACCACTATGCTCGGCGAATTATTTTTGTAGCAATGAGGTCTCCCTGTGTTGCCCAGGCTGGGAGGTGACGATTTTCTATGCGTTTTTTTAGTATCGGTTCTCACCTTTGCGCCGCCAGTTGTGAAGATGCTTAAAGTGTTGTTTTACACGTGAAGAGACAACCGAAAGGTGGATGCCTTCTTGGTTTTGTGCTATTTATTTGTATGCTAGCACGTAGTAACTAAAGAATAATAAAATTTAAAGCCTGTGAAAATGTTGGGGTCCCAAAATTACTAAGCGAAAGGGAAAAGTCAAGCTGGGAACTGCTCAGGGCAAAACCTGCCTCCCATTCTAGTCAGTCATCCCTCTGCTCACTGAGATAGATGCATATTCTGATTGCCTCCTTTGGAAAGGTTTATCAGAAACTTGTATTCAGCCATTTGTCTGTCATCTGCCTGTGACCTAGAAGCCCTCCCTGCTTCCGAGTTGTCCCCACCTTTCTGGAAGGAACCAGTGTACTTACATATATTGATTGATGTCTCCTGTCTCCCTAAAATGTATAAAACCAAGCTGTGCCCCGACCACCTTGGGCACATGTCATCTGGACTTCCTGAGGCTGTGTCACTGGTGCGCATCCCTAACGTTGGCAAAATAAACTTTCTAAATTAACTGAGACCTGTCTCAAATTTTGGGGGTTCACAAGCCTTAATCCTTGACATATAGTTTAGTTTTCTTCAGCATCTAAAATTTATAATGCCACGGCTTGTAGATCAGAAACGACTAGAAATCAATTAACAGAGTAACCCCAGGAAAGGCCACAGCTCTGGAACCCTCAGGCCAAGATTCAAATCCCCCCATCGTGCCTCACTATGGTGTTTAGCATTCCTGAAGTCACATTTGTTCAGAATTTGTGTCTCCATCAGTAATCAGGGCATAAAACCAACCTTGCAGACTTGAGTAAGGATTCAAGGTGTTACATGCAACGCACTAGTAACTACTCAATAAATACTATTAGCATGCATATTTGTACGAATTTGAACTAAATTTAAACTCAGTGAAAAGGCTGATTTAAGGGAGCAATTTTTTAAGACTTCTTTATAACAGAAGTATATGGGAGATTGATTGTTAATTTTATTTTTTTTGACAGGGTCTCACTCTGTCGCCCAGGCTGGAGTGCAGTAGTGCAATCTCAGCTTACTGCAACTTCCACCTCTCGGGCTCAAGTGATATTCCTGCCTCAGCCTCCGGAGTAGTTGAGATTACAGGCCCCCACCACTACGCCCTGATTTTTTTTTTTTTTTTTTTTGAGGCAGGGTCTTGCTTTGTTGCCCAAACTGGTGTCAAACAATCCTCCTGCCTCAGTCTCCCAAAGTGCTGGAGTTACAGACATGAGCCACCATGCTCTGTGGAGAAATCCATTTTTAGCAAAACCATTTCTATGCCCAACAAGATGATTCACAGTGGCCATGTTTGGTTGACCTAGTCACAGCTAATTTGCTACAGGAATGATCCTGACAAAGTGTTTTTTGCATTTCCTCCATATGTAAAGTAATCCCCAGAAACCGTTCCCAGTTGTCATTTACTGAGAGTAATATGACAAATACTGTTCAGTATTTGTCTCTTCCCCATGGTAGACTGTAAACTTAGTGAAACGAAGAACGATTTTGTTGACTGCTACATCCCCCACTCCTGGCACTTAGCAGTTCTGTAAATATTGCCTAAATGACCTCTTAAGCCTCTAGTCTAAAGCTCTCCAGTGCACCTTGCAGTCTGCTGAAAGAATCTGCTTGGAGGTTAGGCTGATAATTCGTTCAGAGCTCATCCGAGACATATGTTGCCTTGTGTTGTGGTCTGAATTGTGTCCTCCAAAATTCACTTGTGGAAGCCTGAGTACCTCAGAATGTCACTATCTGAAGACACAGCGTTTAAAAATGATTAAATTGAAATGAGGCCATTAGGATAGGCCCTAAATCCAATTTGACTGGTGTCTTTGTAGAAAGAGGAAATTGGGCCACAGGGAGAGACTCCAGGGATGATAGGCACAGAGGAAAGGCCATGTGAGGACACAGTGAGAAGGCGGCCCTCTGCAGGTGAAGGAGATAGGCCTCAGAAGAAACCAAACCTGCCTGCTCCTGGACTTCCAGTTTCCAGAACCATGAGAAAATAAATTTCTGTTGTTTACGCCACCCTGTCTGTGGTGTTTTGTTATGGTAGCCCTGAGAAACTAAGACCCTGTGATCCTAGGCAAGTTTCTTCACCAATGAAAGCCTCAGTTTCTGCCAGTAAAATGAGAATGCCACCAACATCTTGTTGTTGTTGTTGTTGTTATTGTTGAGCTATTGAAGAATTGACCTGGTAATGGTGTATTATTTAGTTTGTTGAGTGAATCGCTGGTACAAGAAGGGTAGGAGTGTTATGGGTAAAGTTGAGATGCAGAATGTGATGGATCCTAGAAGAGCTGCCTGAGCCCCTCCAGTCTGGGAGAAGACAATTTGGGAAGTATTGTAGGTGCTGCACCAACTTGGCCTAATGATGGCACACGGTTCTTTAACAGTAATAGCAGTAGGGAAAGGAACTGCTGCAGAATTTGATCTAAATAAACTTTTATTTTTTTCTGCCCGTAAGCTGGGTAAAAATAAATAGCCAACATAGGCATTTGAGTATTGTAAGTGACTTTTAAAACCAAAGCAAAGGCTGGGCATGGTGGCTCATGCCTATAATCCCAGCACTTTGGGAGGCCAAGGCAGGCAGATCATTTGAGGCCGGGAGCTCGAGACCACCCTGGCCAACATGGTGAAACCCAGTCTCTACTAAAAATACAAAAATTAGCCGGGCATGGTGGTGCATGCCTGTAATCCCAGCTACTCGGGAGGCTGAAGCAGGAGAACCACTTGAACCCGGGAGACGGAGGTTGCAGAGAGCACCACTGCACTCCAGCCTTGGCGATAGAGCGAGACTCTGTCTCAAAAAAATAAAGCAACATTCTTGAATATGAAATATTCTTTTGAAGAAACAGCAACTAAGGGGTGCATATGTGATTTAAAAGGAATTAGCTCCTTAAGATGCTATCTAAAGGGCTCTCTCTAAAGACTCTGAATAGTAAAATTCACATCTTTTGGAATAATAGCAAGCTCTTAAATAGCACTTTCTATCTACAAAGCACTGTTCTGAACACTACATGTATTAGCTTATTCTTCAAAATCATTTATAAAGTAGATACTATTACCCCCACTTTACTAATGACGAAATAGGCACAGAAAAAAAAATTAACCATAACTTGCCTATATCACTACAGGTGATACAGCTTGTAAGTGCAGAGCCAGTATTTGAACTTTCATTGTATCTATGGGGATTCCTAACAGCTGACCAAGAAATCAAATATCAAGGGAATTTTACTAATCTTCTAAGAGAAGTATGCAGTAACTCTTGCTTACAGCTTCTGCGGGAAAGATAATCTCACTAAACTCAAACCTCATTGTGCTCTTAATAACTGGAAAGCCAAACTTGGAAGCCAAACTTAGAACAGGTCAAGACTTTTATAAAAATTGATTATGGTCAATAGTCTAAATAACTCATCCTCTTCTACTAGGTGTCTCCCTATCCATTAATTTCTTATTTTATTTTGCATTTTTCTCCTTTCCTCTTGGTTCTTCCTACCTACCTCTTCTCTGAAATATTCAGTTGAACTGTATGAAATTGCTGATATTCAACCATTTTTGACCTACAAAGATGACAACTTCATTTGGTTCAAGCTAATAAAAGAATCAAATTTTCTATTTCCTATTAAATTAGAAATCTAAAATTACAGTCATCATAATGCATATTGTTTCATTAATTATAAAAGACTCAAGATGGTTTCTTATAATGTACCAGTTGAGCAGAATTGACAAATTATCATGTACTTCAAAGACATAACGGTACTTTCTACCTAAAACAAAGGTTTAAAAACATTCATATAATTAAAAGTAGAAAACAAAACTTTATTTGATGAAAACTTTTTTAAAAGTTCCAGTATGAAGTAACAAAATCAACAACCTACAAATCTCTTTCAGTCCTTTGCATTTCAAGCAAAATATTCTCTTCAGAAAAATGACCATTTCATAATATATATCCCCTTCTGTAGGCTAGGCATGTATGAGTGAACAAGTGGATATAAAATTCAAGAAAAAAATGAAAATATTTTAAAAATAAAAATCTGAACCTTTTCCTTGAGGTGTATTGCGATATGGTTACCAACACATTCAGCACCTTGTAATCACCAAGTTACTGATTTGAGTCCTGGATCAAGACCCTAAAATTAAAGAACAAGAGATCCTAGTCATTTGTGAGTCACAGGTTGGCAGCAGAAGAAAAACCGACAGCAACTAGAAGAGCTCAAATACATGAAATTCACACTTCTGAAATATTTAATACTCACTTCAAACAGCTAATTGTCTATATGATTTAAAAAAGGAAACAGCTCAGAGTCTGGAATATGGGTAGTTGTCCTCTGAGTGACTTGGGCATTTCTTATGCATCTTCAGTACTGTTATCAACATATGACTCCATATTGAGAGAACAATCAAATATCAGGAAATCTCATTTCACAGATAACCTTGGGTATAGAAACTTAAGGTGCCAATTGTTCTTTTACTTTATCCCTAAGGCAAACGTCATCTAGACTTACAAAAGCCTTTCGAGATCTAAGGTTCTTGTCAATATTTGATTATTACAAACTACATCAAGAAAGTCAAAAAATCTAAATCAATGCAATAAGTCACCCATTTGCACCAAAAAAAAAAGGATCAGTTTCTTTTTTTTTTTTTTTTTGAGACAGAGTCTTGCCCTGTCGCCCAGGCTGGAGTGCAGTGGCGCGATCTCCACTCACTGCAAGCTCCGCCTCCCGGGTTCACGTCATTCTCCTGCCTCAGCCTCCCGAGTAGCTGGGACTACGGGTGCCCGCCACCACGCCCGGCATGTTTAGTAGAGACGGGGTTTCACCGTGTTAGCCAGGATGGTCTCGATCTCCAGGATCAGTTTCTTGAGTCTTTTCTTTTGCCTCTTAGTCAGAATCCTAAGAACGTAACCAGGAAACAAATGAGGCAAGCAAGATCCTGCTATAAATCAAAGAACTACTAGACTCATGAAATAATTTTAAATGCGCGTTAACCATGAGTGAAAACTAGAAATTGACAGCCCCAATTTTTTTTTTTAAGGGCAGATGGTACTTTACATCTTGGTCTTAGGAATAAAACTATCTGTAACAAATGTCTAGGGATCGAGTCATTAAAAAAGTTACTTCATGCTTAAGTATTTCAAATCTTGATGCTATTAAGTGAATTTGTGTTTCACTTATTTAAACAACCGTTGTAATTTTATTGAATTTTGTGAAAATTTCTGTCCAGATTATATACTCTTAACTTGAAAGGACAATAATCTGTGCTTATCTGCTTATATATCTGAAATCACCCATCATAATCATATACACCCTTAGTATCTGGAGAACTACAAGGTTATTTTTTATACCACAAGATCTGCTCCTATTTAATGTAGGCTTACTAAAATCTTCTACTGTCTTTATACAGTCCTGTATATAGCAGTTTCATATATAATGCCAGCTGTTCAGTACCAAGCATAGTCAATCATTCCCATCGTAATCACTGTAACCCTGGTAACCACTGTTCCTTCTCTCATGGATACTAGACATCTTTTTCCATGCCGAGTCCTGATGGAAACTAGCACTGAAAGACCGGCCCAGACGCCCATGCTGCTTCTTGGAAATATTGTCTTCACTCTCAGATTTGGCAATTCCCTGGGCATGTGTTGGAGGTTGTGATTCTTGTCTAATGGTTCCAAATGGAAAGTTCCAAAGGCCAAATCTTTGCCAATTAAGTCTCTGGAATGCTATGATACAATGCAAATTTCCCCCAACCTGAGAAGAAAAAAAAGTTGGGTGAAGAAAATAAAGGGAAATTAATTGTACTAATCTGTAGGTCCCTATGAACTCCCTTGTTTCTTTTTTTACTTCACCTGCCTCAAAATGGTACTTTCCTTCCAGGCACCATCAGAGCACCTTATCCTGCACCTTTTCTAACAGCTGCCTTTACAAAATATAACAATGCCCACCGGAGCCAAAACACCTTCCTCCCCGTGCCTCTCTACTACTCACTCCCAACACATACTAGAGAACTTCCCCATCTGCCTAATTCAAACACCAAGATCATTCCTTTTGCTCTCTCTCCTATTCTTCATATAGTTATATGAGTAAGATTGCATCAATGGGATATCATTTCCTGAGAGCCTCTCCCAAAGCCTTGTTTGTACACATGACTCTGCCACAAGGCCACAGTTAACCTGGCCCAAGCTGGGCTAAGACTATGGAACTGAATCCAAGACAGGTCAGTCTCAGTCTAGACTTCATCCAAAATAGATACATAAATTGAAAGATGATGATCTTAAGAAGAAAGTAATCAGACAAAAGGAGAGCTAAGAACAATATATAGCCCCCAAAAGAGTGAAGCAGACTATCAGCTACTTGGCCCTTGCTATCATTCCAATACCTGCTACCATCTACCATTCCTTTAAGATTCCAGGTTATACTCCTTGCCCTTGGGTTTTAAAGACAGCCCTGTGTCCTTAAAATAATTTTCACTCCTCTATCAAATATAGGTTTCTGTTACTTACAACCTAAAGAGTGCTAAGTAAAACACTGCATTTTGGTCAGCTGGGAAATGCCTTCAAACACAATGGTGTTCTTCTTACCTTCTTTGTTTTCCTATACTGCAGTCCCCTCTCTAAGTGCCGGATATCCAAGTATTCTGGATTTTGAGTGTTTAGATCAGTAACAATATCTGCCCATCTATAGTTAAGAAGAAAGGATAAAGCACAATTTTCTTTAGGTCCAAAGTATCACTGCAATGGAATTTTTCATGAGCAAGTTGCTGCAATATTATCACAGCAATAATTGGCAGTAATTCTCTTATCTCAACATTGTTTCATCCACTAAACTGTAATAACTTCTAGTTTTATGACAATTCTGTTCATCCAACCATTGCCAAGGTTTTCAGTATACAATTGGTTACCCTTCCTACAGAATAAATAAATACCAACATGTTAGATGACATCCTTCAGGCTGAAGCAGCAATATGCTACATTTCCTTTTCAATTACAGTCAAGTCCACTTTTAAAAGAATGTAAGGTTAATATGTCTCTATTAGGAGACAACACAATTGTACAGAAAATTCAAGGGAATTACAAAACAACTACTAGAACTAACAGGATTTGGTAAAGATGTAAGATTCAAGGTCTACGTAGGAAAATCAATTGTATTTTTGTATTCAACCAGCAAATAATGAGGAAATGAAATTTTTTTAAAAATCAATTTACAATAGCATCAAAAAGTATAACACACTGAGGAAAACCTTTTTATTGCAATATCTTTTTTAAGTTTTACTTCAATTGTTTTTGGGGTACAGCTGGGTTTTGGTTACATGAATAAGTTCTTTGGTGGTGATTTCTGAGATTTTAGTGTACTCATCATCCAAGCAGTGTACACTGAATCCAATATGTAGTCTTTATCCCTCACCCCCCTCCCAGACTGCCCTCAGGAGTCCCCAAAGTCCATTATATCATTCTTATGCCTTTGCATCCTCATAGCTTAGCTCCCACTTAAAGCGAGAGCATATGATATTTGGTTTTCCATTCCTGAGTTACTTCACTTAGAATAATGGCCTCCAGCTCCATCCAAGTTGTTGCAAATGACATCATTTCATTCCTTTTTATGGCTGAGTAGTATTCCGTGGTATATACATACCACATTTTCTTTATCCACTCATTGGTTGATGGGCACTTAGGTTGATTCTCCATCTTTGCAATTGCGAATGGTGCCACTATAAACGTGTGTGCCTGTGTGTTTTTCATATGACTTATTTTCCTTTGGGCAGATACTCAGTAGTGGGATTGCTGGATCAAATGGTAGATCTACTTTTAGTTCTTTAAGGAATCTCCATGCTGTTTGCCATAGTGATTGTACTAATTTACATTCCCACCAGCAGTATAAAAGAACACATTGAGAAAAAATGTTTAACAAAAGACAGAAAACTCCATACTGAAAAATTTTTTTAAAAAAAGTTGAAATTAAAGCTCTAATTAAGTAAAGATATAGTCCATGTTGTTATGATGTCAATTCTCCCAAAACTAAACTGTGAATTCTTTCCTTATTTATGAGACAGGGTCTCACCTTGTCACTTAGGGAAGAGTGCAGTGGTGCAATCTCAGCTCACTGCAGCCTCAACCTCCCAGGCTCAGTTGATCCTCCCACCTCAGCCTCCCAAGTAGCTGAGACTACATGCACATGCCACCATGTCTGGCTAATTTTTGTAGTTTTCGTAGAGATGGGGTTTCGCCATATTGCCAAGGCTGGTCTCGAACTCCTGAGCTGAAGTGATCCTCCCACCTAAGTGCTGGGATTACGGGCGTGAGCCACCGTGCCCAGCCGAAATTATGAATTCTATAGATTCTATCCTCATCAAAATCTTTACAGGCTGTAATTAAAAAGAAAAATTCTAAAATTCTTATGGAAAAGCCAAGGTCCTAGAAGAGCCAAAACAATTTTTAAGAAAAAGAAAAATTCAGAGAATTCGTGCTGTCTAATTTCAGGATTTAGTATAAACAACAATTGAGAGTGTGGCATCAGTAAAAGGACAGACAGAGTAGTAGGACAGAGTCCAGAAACAGCCCACACATACAGTTTTCAGCAGAGGCACCAAAGAAGTTAAATAAGGAAAGGAAAATCCTTGTAAACAAATAGTGCTAGAATAACTAGATAAGCACTGGGGGAAAAAAATCAAAGTTGAGCTCTACCACATACCACACACAAAAGGTAATTAAGGCCAGGCATGGTGGCTCACATCTGTAATCCCAGCCCTTTGGAAGGCCAAGGAGGTAGGATCACTTGAGTCCAGGAGTCTGAAACCAGACTGGGCAACACAGCAAGACTCTGTCTCTACAAAAAAATTTTAAAATTAGTAGGGCATGGGGGCACACATCTGTGGTCTCAGCTACTCAGGAGACTGAGGTGGGAGGATCACTTGAACCCAGGCGGTCGAGGCTTTAGTGAGCCATGATCACACCACTGTTTTCTGGACTGGGTGATAGAGAGAGACCCTGTCTCAAAACAATAATAGAAATGGATCAGAAATCTAAACATAAAATCTATAAAGCTTCTAGAAAAAAACAGGAAAGCATCTTTGAGGTCGTGGAGTAGGCAAAAGTTTCTTATAGAGGCACAAAACATATAAAAGAACAAAACTGATAAAATAAATTTGATTAAAATTAATTAGAATCAGAACTTCTGTTCATCAGAAGGTTTACAACCACTTTGGAGAATTTTCTCACAGTTTCTTAAATATACATCTATACTATGAATCAGCAATTCTAGTCCTAGGTATCTTCCAGGAGAACAAAACATATGTCCTCTAAAAGACTTGTACAACAAAAGCGACTTCTCCATACAAAAGAAATGATTTGGCCATATAAAAGGAATGAAGTTCTAATCCATGCTAAAACATGGATGACATTGAACACACTGTATTAAGTGAAAGAAGCCAGGTACAAAACGCTACATACTGTATGACACCATTTACACAAAATGTCAAGAACAGGCAAATCCCAGCCAGGCGTGGTGGCTCACGCCTATAATCCCAACACTTTGGGAGGCTGAGGGGGGTGGATTACTTGAGATCAGTAGATTGAGACCAGCCTGGCCAACATGGTGAAACCCCATCTCTACAAAAAATACAAAAATTAGCTGGGCGTGGTAGCGGGCGCCTGTAATCCCAGCTACTCAGGAGGCTAAGGCAGGAGAATCTCTTGAACCTGGGAGGTAGAGGTTCAGTGAGCTGACATCACACCACTGCACTCCAACCTAAGCAACAGAAAGAGACTCTGTCTCAAAACAAACAAACAAACAAAAACGAATAGGCAAATCCCTAGAGACAGAAAGTAGATCAGTGGTTGCCAGGGCTCAGGGAATACGGAGTGACTGCCAAGGGGTATGGGGTTTCTTTCTGGAATGATGAAAATGTTCTGCAATTATATAGTGGTGATTGGTGAAGAACCCTGTAACTATAATAAAATCTATGGAATTGTACATTTTTTTCCCTTTTTTTGAGGCAGGATCTCGTTCTGTCACCCAGACGAGAGTGCAGTGGTACGATCACAGCTTATTGCGGCCTCAATCTCCTAGGCTCAAGCAATCCTCTTGCCTCATTTTTTAATTTTTTTGTAGAGACATGGTCTCACTATGTTGCCCAGGTTGGTCTCGAACTCCTGGGCTCAAGCGATCCTCCCACCTCAGTCTCCCAAAGTGCTGGGATTACAGGCATGAGCCACCGTGCATGGTGGGTACGGTGAACTTTATGGTATGTGAATTATATTTTAATAAAATTTTTATATAATTTGTTTCAAGGCTCGTACATGAATGTTCCTAAGAGCTTCATTCACAAGAGACCAAACTTCAAAGCAATCCAAATGCCCATCAACAGGAAAATGGAAAACAAATTACAGCATACTTATGCAACAGAATACTACTCAGCAATAAAAAAATAATGAACTCTTGATACACGTGACACAATGGAGGAATCTCAAAAATGTTACTTAAGATATTGATGCAAAAATAATATTGTATGATTCTCTTTACATGGAATTCAAGAAGAGGCAAAGCAAATCTGTGGTGACAGAAATCAGAAGAGGGGCTTTCTACGGAGATTGATAGGAGTAGAGAGTGAGAGTATTTTCCATGGCAATGAATGTGTACCATATCCTATTTGGGTGGTGATTATACAGGTGCATTCATTTATCAAACTAATTATATACAACTAAGATCTGTGCATTTCACTGTATCTAAATGTTACCTCAATTAAAGAAAATAAAGGGAAGTTAACATACTTTTTACAGTGAATGGCAGGATGTTTTCTACTTGATTCTCCAATTAAGATCCAATATTCAACTTCCTGTGGTGAGAGAGGTCCCCTGCTAAATATAAAATACATTCACAGTAAGTTTAATAGTTACTTCCTTGAGTATACTGCTTCAACTATATATTAATAAAAGGCATACTAGAGTGTATTCAAACCCGGCATTCATTCATCAAGAATAGACATTAGAGCTTAGGTGAGGGCAAATTTCTACAGGCCATTAAAGAGAACTCACAAATTAAATTTCAGCCTTAATCCTCTATTCAAAATCCAGGGCTATAAAATGTTTTAATATACCACCTCTAAAATTCTAGGAGGAAAAAAAATGCTGGAATGCTATCTGCATTTTTCCACTACTCTTCTTTCACTATGAATTCAAGACATCTCAAAAGGCCTCCTAAAAATAAAACCCTAAAGCAATGAAGTCTTTAAACACACTGATATCCTAAACCCATCCCTGGACATTCTAATTCAAATAGGTCTGGAGTAGAGCCTGGGGATTTGTATAGTTTTTTTTAAAAAATCTCACATGATTCTTAGGTACAGGCAGAAGTGAGGAACTCTCTTTTAAAGGGTACAAAGTTGGTTTCAAACCATGATTTATATTTGATAAATGTCTGAAATAAGTTGAAGCTGCAGGATGAAATCATAAAAGAAACACACAGTATACCTCACTTACAAGAAATTCCACCTCCAGAAAGATGAATAAAGCATTTCAGCATTTGGAGAGAACAAGAGAGTTCCCTCTTGCTCCCTATTCACAAAACACAACTTCCAGCTTCCTAGTTCTCCCAGGTCATTCCAACCTGTCTCAGAATCCCTCTCTTCCCCAAACCCGAGGGGCCTTTGAGTAGGACTCCAAGGCCACATGGCCTCCAGCCCCAAATAACCCATCCTGGCTGGGTGTGGTAGCTCACGCCTATAATCCAAGCACTTTGGGAGACTGAAGTGGTCGGATCACTGGAGCCCAGGAGTTCAAGAACAGCCTGGGCAACATGGTGAAACCCTGAAACCCTGTCTCTAAAAAAAAAAAAAATAGAAAAATTAGCCAGGTATGGTGGTGTGTACCTGTGGTCCCAGCTACTCAGGAGGCTGAGGTGGGAGGATCACTTAAGCCCAGGAGGTCGAGGCTGCAGTGAGCTATGATCTCACCACTGCACTCCAGTCTGGGCAACACAGCAAGGCCTTGTCTCAAAAAACAACAACAAAAAACAACAAACAAAAAAACCCATCCTATCCCCATGACCAAGCCAATCCCTTTGCTCAAAGTAGTCATGGCTTGTGTTTTCACCAACTCTTTCTTTTTTTTTTTTTTTTTTTTACAGAAAGGGTCTTGCTCTGTTGCCCAGGCTGGAGTGCAGTGGCATGATCTCAGCTCAGGAGATCCTCCCACCTCAGCCTCCCAAGTAGCTAGGACTACAGGTGCATACCAACACACTCAGCTAATTTTTGTAGTTTTTTTAGAGACAGGGTCTCACTATGTTGCCCAGGCTGGTCTTGAACTCCTGGGTGCAAGCAATCTGCCTGCCTCAGCCTCCCAAAATGCTAGGATTACACCACTGCACCCCACTCACCAATTCTTAACTAGATACTTCTCCCTTGGCTTTGAACCATCCTGGTATTATCTCAACCCATCATAAGGAAAAGTGGCTAAGCAGGAAAAAAACCATTAAAACTTAATCACCTTCTCTTTCTTAGGGATCATCTCTTCCAAAAAGATGCAAGTTTACCAGTAAAGTTATATAGTTAATAAAACAGAAACTCTAGATTAGGCAAAAAAGAAATATAGCCATGAAAGTCATGTAGTTTCTGACATTGGAAATAAAAATTGGCTCAGAGCTTCCTTGCAATCAGGACAAAGGGGGAACCCAGATAAATTCCATGTTCTTCACTTTAAGAAAAGAAGATGCTTTTTAATTTACTCAGTTGTGACAATCTTCTTGACATTAGATTCTGTAATATATTGTTCACGGGAGACGTTGGATGAGGCACTGTGACATAGTCTGTAAAATCCTTTGCAACTGTTTTATAATAAATGTAAAAATTACTTTTCAGGAAGGGTGTGGTGGCTCACACCTGTAATCCCAGCACTTTGGGAGGCCCAGGAAGGAGGACCACTTGAGGCCAGGAGTTTGAGACCAGCCTGCACAACATAGCAAGACCCTGTCTCTATAGAAAACACAAATTTAAAAATTTAATGAGCTGGGCATGGTGGTGCATGCCTGTAGTGCTAGCTACTCAGGAGGCTAAGGCAGGAGGATTGCTTGAGGCCAGGAGTTTGAGGCAGCAGTGACCTATGCACTCCAGCCTGGATGACAGAGTGAGACCCTGTCTCTAAGGGAAAAACAAGTGACTTTTCAATGACTTTTTCCTATAATGGCTGAACAAAAGTATCTAAATGAATATTTTCAACAGCACAATTAACTAAATGCAATTCTGCAGAAGAATAAGTCATAATGTTTAAAGAATAGTCTAGCTTGATGTCAGGAAAGCAGATCACCAAGCCTTCCAATTTCAGAGACTTCAAATATTTTTTAATTTTTTTTTTTTTTTTTTTTTTGAGACAGAGTCTTGCTCTGTCACCCAGGCTGGAGTGCAGTGGCACGATCTCAGCTTACTGCAAGCTCTGCCTCCCAGGTTCACGATATTCTCCTGCCTCAGTCTCCTGAGTAGCTGGGACTACAGGCGCCCGCCACCACGCCCGGCTAATTTTTTTTTTTTTTTGTATTTTTAGTAGACACGGGGTTTCACCATGTTAGCCAGGATGATCTCCATCTTCTGACCTCGTGATCCGCCCACCTCAGCCTCCCAAAGTGCTGGGATGACAGGCGTGAGCTACCGCGCCCATCTATTTTTTAATATTTCTTAAAATGCACTTTCTAAAACATGTCAATGCTTACCTGAATGCCTTATTAGCTTTAACAGGGGTTGCTTCGAAGCCAATTGGACAAAAATAATGATTTTGGCAATGATAGATATAAGCCAGCGATTCGTCTTTCAATCCACGGGTTAACTTTGACAGGGCCCCTGAAGCTATTAAAAACAAACAAACAAACAAACTGAAAGCCCATAAAGCAGTGTCCTTGCTTTGCACAAAGGACCGGTTAAGGGCTTAAGGACAGAAAAGACATGACTTGGAACACACTGACACTGCTGGGGAAAAACAAGAAGCTATTGATAGGTACAAAAAATGTTAAATGTATTCTGTTTTACTCTTTAAACTGAAATTCAGGCAAGCTCATTAGCAAACTAAAGAACTAAAATATGTCCTTGCTTACCAAAACCTTCTAATAACACACATAGTTGTCTATGAAATTTAATTTGTCTAAAACCTAATACCTAGTGTATTCAGCAATGGTTTCAACTTTTCTGGTTGTACACAGCTATCACTTAAAATTCTGAACAAGCATGCCCAATGTTAGCACATGCATTTATAAAGTATATACATATACCACTGTACTAATATGTCTTTATAAAAGATATACAAAAAGTTGGAATTTAAAATTAGGTTAAAATATAGAGGTTCTAATGTATATGCAGTACACACACCCCAACTTAAAAGACTACTGGTGTATATAAATAAAAATAAGCTCCAGGTAATAAACAAGTTCTAAAAATGCAAACTTCTCCTACTAATGAGACAGTCAAGTAAAAAGGGCTTCCTGGAGAATCTCCACCTGGCCTGCGTGGTGGGAGGATGGGGTTGGGCCTCGGGAAGTGCCCGTTGTTTGCAGTGGGGAGGAGCCTGGCCTCTCCTGTCCCTGTGTGGTAACCTGGGATTCAGTCTGTGAGATGGGGGCCTGTTAGCAGGAACTCTTCTCGCTTTGCTGAGTTTTTTCCTTTTCACTCAATAAATTCTGTTCCCTCTCACCCTTCAAAGTATCTGTGAGCCTAATCTTTCCTTGTTGTGTGATAAGAACCCAGATTTTTCTACAACACTAACACACACTTTAATCTTTACACAAAAGTTATGGAGGCTAGAGGAGTAGCCTTCACAAGCCAAGTGACAAGATAACATCTCTACAGAGACAGGCTGGTAGTACCACCACAACCTCTTATACCCACTCTTCCTTGGACATTTGCCATAACTATAATAGTGGTCAATTTCAAAAGTATTACCATAAGAAATGACTTTTCACCAGCACTTAGTACTCAAAGCCATTAACTGAGGTTTCATTAACTGGCATGTCCTAGAAGAAGCTAAATTATTTATTCATAAACAGCCCATTAAAACTAGAAATCCTAAAAATAGATGAAGCAGATGAAAGCTTGCAAGTCATAGTTTCAATGATCGACTTTCTGGCCACTGAAATAGCTGAAGACCACTAGGAACAGCAGGTCCACGGCCGTAGCAGAGAGCCAAGGAGTGATACATGGTCCCTCAAGTGCATTAGTAGGGAAGATGGAACAAGTAACTTTTATATAAGGTGAAATACGGTAGTGCCACAAAAGGGGCATAGAATTCAAAGGAGAAAGAGCACATCAGGTTTGAGGAGTCAAGAAGAAGTAGTATTCAAGATGAAACTTAATGAAGTGTCAGGATTTCAACAATCTAGACAGAGGAAAGAGCATTAGGAGAATAAACCACTGGGGAAGTAGGAATATACTCAGGGAACAGCCCATGATCTAGTTTATAGCATACAGGGTACGATGGTATAGAGAAGCCTACTGTGGACAACCCAACAATTTCAGGCCAAAATCAGAAAAAGATCACCCTCTGAAATAAAAGATAGTGAACACGGCATTTATTTATTTATATATTTTTATTTTTTTATTTTTTGAGACAGGGCCTTGCTCTGTCGCCAAGGCTGGAGTGCAGTGGCATAATCTCAGCTCACTGCAACCTCTACCTCCCGGGTTCAAATGATCCTCATGCCTCAGCCTCCCAAGTAATTGGGATTCCAGGCACTCACCACCATGCCCAGCTAATTTTTGTATTTTTAGTAGAGACAGCGTTTGACTATGTTGGCCAGGCTGGTCTCAAATTACCAACATCAAGTGTTCCACCCCTCTCAGCCTCCCAAAGTGCTGGGATTACAGGTGTGAGCCACTGTGCCAAGCCAGTAAATACAGCATTTAACACATTAAGGTAGTCGTCCAAGAAAGTAATTCTGTGTATGAGAAGACACAAATGTGTTACTGAAGGAAGCTAAATTCAGAATGAAGTTGAGTCTGTACTTCAGTATATCTTTAAAATCTGAAACTTAAGCAACAAAGCAACCACCACCAAATGCAGAGCCATGATCTGCACGGCATAGAGAAAGGAGAACAAAACTACAGGAATTCACTGGCCTGCTGCATGGAGAAGAGCAGGTATCCTGAGCAGCCAACAAGAGAATTCTGGTCCCTTTGAGATTATGTTTCTTACTTCAAGTTACTCCGTTAACATTCTGACATTCTGAGTTTGCTTAGTATGAGCTTGTCCTGTAGACCCTGATCATCTATAGAGGAATGTTAGATAACTCCAGAAGAACTTACTAGAGTATATTTTTACACCTTCAAAGACAAGAATAGCTTCTGAAACTCTGACAGGTAATCCAGCACCCTAACATTACTCTGCAAGGTCCTTATTCCCCTCACATCTTTTTTAATTAAAAAAAAAAAAAAAAAAAAAAAGATGCCCAGGCTGGAGTGCATGGCACAATCTCAGCTTACTGCAACCTCCACCTCCTGGGTTCAAGCATTCTCGTGCCTCAGCCTCCCGAGTAGCTGGGATTACAGGTGCACGTCACCATGCCCAGGTAATTTTTTGTATTCTTAGAGATGGGGTTCCACTATGTTGGCCAGGGTGGTCTCAAACTCCTGGCCTCAAGGAATCCACCCACTTCGGCCTCCCAACCTGCTGGGATTACAGGCGTGAGCCACTATGCCAGCCTCCCCTGGCATCTTTTAAATACAACCGTACATGGAGGACAGCAGGGGAAGGCCAATTTGTGTCAGCTTGGAAAGACACTAAGCAGTTTATGCTGTAAGCAAGCACCAGACAGCTCCTAAAGAGGAAAGGGGTATATTAGCACTGCATGTTCAAGAGATTTATTATTTGTGTCTAATATGAATTGGAGAAAACCAGTACATGAGGAAAACAGAATACTAATGCATTGTCCACCTGAGATGTACTGAGGTGCTGCAGTAAGCTGGTAACAACAATCATGGTGAAGGGATGTGTGAGTTATATAGGAATGAGGCCAGAGACGGGTCTTCTCTGTTAAGCAAAAGTTATGAACTGCAATACCCACTAGAAAAAACTAAATACATGAATATAAATGCAATTTTCAAGCTAGCTGATTAAAAAGAATGAATCTGGACTTGCTTGGCACAAATGTTGGTGGCTAAGTGAACCCATACTTTGAAGTTATCTGAACAGAGACCTAATGTTGGCAACTCCTAGAATAAATTTTCATTGTGACTAGTGACATCTCTGAAAACAACACTAATATTAACAGCTAAGTCTTATCAAAATCCCTGGACTTCACTTTTATTCCATTAGTGTGCTTAGTTTACAGTTACTGAGAGCCCACTGGAAATAAGCACCGGGGAGTCCCTGAAACATTATAAAACATAGCACATAGCAAATGGAAAATGATGGGTGTGAATAATCAGTACTACAGGAATTTAGAGGAATCCAGGGCTAAGGTGGCCAAGGAACATATCAGAGATGAAGCAGGGCTTAATTGGGTCCCCCAATTAGCAAAGGTAAAGACAAAAATATTCCAGGAGGCGTAGGAAGATTAATTATCCTTCAGGAAATGACACAGAAAAGCACTAAGAAGTTGAATATTCTGGAAAAAAAATTGAAAGTAGGAATAAAACTTGAAAAATATATTAAAACTTACCCAAAGAAATTATAGTAACCACCTCAACCCCCTAACAAAATAAAAGAAAACAAATTTAAGGAAAATAGGTAGTTTATCCCATTCCTCAATGAAAAGCGAGGATGTATGCTGGAGGAAATTTAAACAAATAGGTTAAAAAAAAAAAAGTCATTGGGACCCAATGCTACACATCCTAGATTATTAAGGGAACTGGTTAACACATGCACCAAATCATTACATTTAAATAAGTCACAAAGAACTTGGGAGGTGCCAGACTATTGGAAAATAAAATAAATAAAGTACAGATATTCAAAAGATCTACAAATGAGAATTTCTAGCAAAATTATAGTATAAAATCTTAAAATTGGACAGGACAGTTGATAAAAATCTTTTAAAATTCCAGAATAGTGGTTCCTAAGTCAACTCTCTCCATGGCCCTTTTAGTGTTTTATTCCATTCCATTAATTTAAAAATTATATGTTCTTACTTCGGGAATTTGATTAAATTTATATAGCTGATGTTTCCTTGATACCCAGAGTTTCTTTGATAGATTTTCTCTCTTATTCTAATTTCTCTGGGTCTTCCTGCTTCCCCTAATTTCCTTTACTTTGACTGACCCATCTCTTCATCTATCCTCTCACTCCATCTAGATACTGCTGATATTAATAGAAAGCCATTAACTACTCAAATGAAGTCCTCTTCTAATCAGCAGGCAAAAAGAAAACAAATAAAAGGAATTATGAGTCTTGTTCTGGTGTCTCCCAGGGCCCTACTCATAATGCAGTCTTGGGACACAAGACTGAGAACTGTATTGTAATAGTTTTCCATTATATCCGACACGTAAGTATGACATTCACTCCAGTGATCATTTCTATAATCCCAGACATGCATTTTGGTCCACACCCCATTAAAAGAGATATAAAGCCACCCTGTGAATCGGTTAAGAAGTTATTCTGAGACAGTCTTAATCTCTTTTTATAATGTAAAAGGCAATGTTCAAGGCACTGCTAAGATGTAAAGTTGAAAACATCAGATTCAATGAATTGGCTCATTTCCTGTCCTTAGGAACAAGTGAAAAACTGTCAACTGAGGGACTCCAGAAGACAGAAGGAGGACACACTAGGTTCTGATGGAAAGCAGGGCAGAACTAGCACACAGGTGCAGGTGAGTGTGTGTCTGGGAGTGTGGGGAGGGGAGAGCAGGTAGGAGCCAGAAGGAAAGATGAGCTACACAAAGGGAAAAAGAAAACATTTTGAAAACATTTTCCTTTCCACATCACAAGAGAGAACTCTTGCAAAAGAAGAATGCCAGCTTTGGAATGGACAACAAAATTATCTCCTATAAGTTTCCTAACCCCAATCTCCTGAATTCCTCCTGCCTCATTTCCTCAATTGAGAATTCATTAAATTAACTCCTATTGAGCACCTAAGTATCAGGCACTGTGATGCACAAATAAGTAAGAACTTGGCCTAATCCTCAAGAAAGGCAACTCTAGTTTTTCTGCATGAAACTATATGGTGCACCAAGAATTACCTCGCAACGAAATCAAAGTTCTACCAGAGGCACACGTGGTGCTGTGACAACCCAGGAGAGGAAGGGATTGAATCCTGCCTGGCAAGCAGAAGAAAAAGCCATCCCCCCAGGTTTTCCTGGGATACCACCATATCTATCTGTTATGTTGAAGCCCAGGATGGACAAATAAATAGGAATCCACCAATCACAAAGATACGAAATCCCACATTCCACATGCTCCCCAGCAGGACATCCCATCAGTGAGACACACAGGCCTAAGGATGACCCGTACCTTGTGAAGAACAGGGAGACATCAAGGAGCCCAGCATGGCTGAACACCAGGGGAGGTAGGCTGGAGCAGGATACTCAAAAGCCAGTCCCTCAAACACCATGCTCAGGAATTTAGGCTTCATCCTCTAGGTCAGGGTTTGGCAAACTCCCACCAACAGGTAAATCCAGTCTCCAGACTGCGGCCTGTGTTGAAATGGGCAGCAAGCTAAAATGGTTTTTACATTGTTAAAAATCAAAAGAAAAATGGGCCCGGCACAGTAGCTCATGCCTGTAATCCCAGCACTTTGGGAGGCCGAGGTAGGAGGATCACTTAAGGCCAGGAGTTCAAGACTAGCCTGGGCAATATAGTGAGACCCCATCTCTAAAAATTTTTTTAATCGAAAAAAATTATAAAATAAAATTAGGCCAAGCACAGTGGTTCACGCCTGTAATCCCAGCACTTTGGGAGGGCGAGGCAGGCGGATCACAAGGTCAGGAGATCGAGATCATCCTAGCTAACATGGTGAAACCCCATCTCTATTAAAAAAAATACAAAAAATTAGCCGGGCGTGGTGGCGAGCGCCTGTAGTCCCAGCTACTTGGGAGGCTGAGGCAGGAGAATGGCACAAACCCGGGAGGTGGAGCTTGCAGTGAGCCGAGATAGCGCCACTGCACTCCAGCCTGGGCAACAGAGCGAGACTCCGTCTCAGAAAAATAATTAATTAATTAATTAAATTAAAAATTAGCCAGGTGCAGTGCCATGAACCTGTAGTCCTAGCTACTTGGGAGGCTAAGGGGAAAGGATCACTTGAGCCTAGGAGTTCAAGGCCGCAGTGAGCCATGATCACAGCCACTGCATTCCAGCCTAGTGGATGGAATGAGACCCTCATCTCTAAAAAATAAAAAATAAAATTTTTAAAAGTTCAAAAGAAAAATAATATTTTGTGACATGTGAAAATTATGTGATATTCAAATTTCAGGTCCATCAGTAAGGTTTTCCCAGGACACTACCATATCCATTTGTTTACATGTTGTCTATGGCTGCCTTCAAGATCCAAGCAGCTGCATCAAGCAGCTGTGACTACCCCAGAACCATGTGTCTCTCAAAGCCAAGAATATTTACTATCAAGTCTTTTATTTAAAAACATTTGCCAACTACTGCTCCTCTAGGTTAATGATTTTCAGTACTGACACATCCAGGTGGTTATACAAGATGACCCCCTTTGTGGGCACAGAAACAAAATATTAGAACATTTGTTTATAGTGATCCTCGTATTTTAAAAAGAAATTAAGCTTTACTAGTATTTATTCTGTAGATTGAGTGTGGATGCTGTCTACACTATACAACCCTACATCCAAAGGTCCCAGGTCACACATGTGCTATCCTGAGAGAAGGGCAGGAACTCCACATGGTGGTGCCGGCTCAGATTGCTAATTACTATGCCTTGACACCTCTTACCCTTTCACTTGCTTTCACTGAACTGCTATGTATTCAGTTTACAGGGTGCAAAATGTCATTGGCAGACATTTTATAAAACTTTTAATGAACACAACTGACAGAATCATTATTATACCTTCTAATAACTGGAGAATGACTGTGAAAATCTTTTGGACCAGAAAAAGGTTTGGCACATCCTGTGGAAGTACACATTCAAGAACTATAAAAGACAATGCCAAATTATGCATTTTCTTTTCATGGCACACGAAGGCACCTCAAATAAGATCCAGAAGAAACAAGAGACAGCAAAATCAGATATATACACATTTCCTAAATTACACCAAATATGGAGGAAAAAAGTTTCAATAGATTTAAAAAATAAAAGGGTATGAAAATATGAGTAAGGAATGAGGTTATTTTTAAAAACCAATTTTTAAAAGAACTACATATTTTAGAATAAAAATGATTGAAAACCTCTTTTAAAAAACTCAAACTCAATAGGCAGTATAAAAAGCAAACTAGACACAGCTAAAGAGAAAATTACCAAACAGGATAATATATCCTTTCTTAGTTTTTTGTTGCCTGATCACTTACTGAGAGTAGTGTAGTGACAGTCTCACTAGAAACAGAAATAAATAGCAACACAGCATTTAAAGCCATGTTTTCCAGAGGGATAGACAGGCCCCATGTGAATGCATAGAATTTAGTCAGTAGGAATAAATGCTAGCACTTACTGAGTCCTTACTCTGTAACACAGCGTGCTAAGTACATTACAAATATGTCTCCTTTTATCCTCACACTGACCCTACACAAATACAGAAAGATAAAAGGTCTGCATCAAGGCTCAGCAAGTGACTTGTTCAAGGTCACAAAACTAGTATGTGTAGAAAGCAACATGTAATCTCCAAGCCTGCCTCCAAGTAACCAACTTGATATGCCCAATATAGATCAACAGAAATATATCTGCCTTTGTGCTCAGTCTTTTACCTTGGTAAACCATATACCCTCTATTGATAACAATTCTCTTCCTGATTAATCCTTGAGTCCTCTTCTCAAACAGGCCTGGACCTTAGACTTCTGTGTCCAGTTTTAGCATGAATCCTGCTAAGTCAGTTTAGAGAGAACCCATAACCCTTAATATCTAATCAAGTTCCTCATGGGCCTCCCCTACCAACTCCTGATGTCTCAGCCCTTGACCTGGCTTTAGCAAGAAGTCTGTTAGGCCAGTTTAGCAAGAATCCCCATACCCTTGACCCTCTTAGTAATTTCCCACCCCCAAACCCCTCACTGTGTCCCTTGGCTATAAAGTCACAGTTGTCTTTGTTGTCTTTGCTGTATTCAGAGTTGAGCCTGATCTCTCATTCCTACTACGGTAGGCCTTTCACAAGTCTTAAATAAAGTCTTCTCACCCTTTTAACAAGTGTCAGAATAATTTTTTCTTTAACAATGTATTACGATTTTCTGATTTATACAGTCAAAAGACTAACAATTTTAAAAGTGGAAATTGCTAAATAGTACAAATTATTTAATTAGCACATAACTAAAATAATGATTGAGATCAACTCCATTAATATTTCTGTTATAAACAAGACTATTTTATAGCAGAACTTTGTCACTTCAACAGTCTATTTTCCTGCCATTATATGTTACCACACAGGTCTAACATCAAATATTCTCAAATCCTTACATTCCTTCTTAGAAAGAAAAACTGCTAACTCCATGCTACTTCCTTAGAGTTTTACTAGCATGTGCACGTGCACATACATACACACACAAACACACACACACACCATGGACCCAAACAATACAATGTGTTAGAGTAGTGTTTGTGATATACCTTAAAGTTCTAAAGGTTCTACATAAAAAGGTTAGAAGAGATAAAATATTAAACTGCATATTAAAAAGTGCCCTACAGATTACATGCAAGTAACAGACTGTGTTGAGGGTTTACATAATGTCCCAGGAAGCTAAACAGCCAGTCTTTGAGATGAATTCTAAACCGTGTGTGTGTATGTGTGTGTGTGTGTGTGCATATGTGTATGTGTGTGTGTAAATCTTCTATATGTTTACCTACCAGTTTCTCCTGCTGTTTTGTTCTTCCCATGAGGCTTATATAGAACATAAGAGCATCCTTTTACATGGAAGTGGTCATTAATTTGTCTAAACCACCTGAAAATAACAAGAAGATTTGCTCATGACAACAATTCTACAAAAAGATGGCATTATTCCAATTCTAAAGAAATTCAGGCATAGCCCAAAGTTGGTATACCTATGAGAGGTTGAAGCCCAGCAGCTGGATACATGGTTTACTATCAACACACATCTACATCATTATTATTTTGCAAAACTAGAAACACGGTATTGCCTCTAAGAGGGTCTTCATACCTCATAAGTGTTGTATTTCCCGTGAAAGGACCAAACCTAATATCTTCAAATGGAGGTTGAAAGCCCAGAATATGTAAAGCTTCTTCTTGAGTAATAGGTGGAAGACTACAAAAGAAATATTCATTGCCTTTCATTTTTCAATTCCAATCATACGCAAATACAACCTATCGCAATGTTAATATGTTTGTCTGATTTGCAAATAATTTTAGTAATATTTTTCATTATTTTATTTTATTTATTTTTTTAGAGACAGGGTCTCACTCTGTGGCCCAGGCTGGAGTGCAGTGGCGTGATCATAGCTCACTGCAGCCTTAAACTCCTGGGCTCAAGTGATCCTCTTGCCTCAGTCTCCTAAGAGGCTAGAAATACAAGTACATGCCATTGTCCCTGGCTAGTTGTTTTTATTTTTTTACTTTGTAGAGATGGGGTCTTGCTTTGTTGCCCAGGCTAGTCTCAAACTCCTTGGCTTCAAGCAATACTCCCACCTTGGCCTCCCAAAGTGCTGACATTACAAGTGTGAGCCACTGTACCCAGGCCACTTTTATTTCACTGAAAATAATACATGTATATATTTTAAGCTAAAAGACTTACACTAAAATACAGCAGGGTTTTTTTAAATTTATAAAAAATCTATTCTTAAATTTTTTTCTGTTATAGAAAAAGCAACATTGAATTACTTTGGAGTTTGGGGATACTGATAAATTGACATACTTACTTTCCAGCTCCCATTGTGCTGTATAGGAAATTCCAACAAGAAATTAATGAGGAGATGCCACAAGAAGTCTTATACTGTGGTCGGCTTATGCAGTACCTGAGAAAACAAAAGACTGTTTTCTTCACTTGAATGAATATAAAATATGCATGCTAGAAATAGAAAACTCATGGCAATTAAAGGTGTTAATATAATGAAAACTTTGATCCCCTAAGTCAATGTAAAATCTTCCATATTCACTTATTAATCATGTCATAATATAAAGTAACCATAAATCACCTGCTTTAATAAAAATAGCTAAGTATGACTAACTACCAGTTAAAGTGGATGTTATCCAAACCAATGGGGAAAAAGTAATGATATATCACCTATTAAAAGTTTGGTGTAAACTCCTGGTTGAATTGCTTACATGATTATTTGCAACTTCAGAAATACAGGAGAAACAAACCATTGCCCCCATGTGTCAACTTCTCAGAGAGATTCTTCAACCCAAACTAAAAATCATCCATTTATTACCCACTGTGTCCATCTAGAATCCTTGGGCAAGAAGCCACAAAGCAGTGCTTCTCCTGTCACAGAGAATTTTAAAAGTGAAATACAAAATCCTTCCATGGCATGATTCAGTGGCACTAAGCAACCCAGACAATTTTCCAAACCGTCATGATTCAAGAGAAGAAACTGGGGTGAATGTGAACAGAAGGAGAAAGAGACAGACTATTTATTTATTCTGTTTTAAGAAGAAATACGTTAGCTTTCTTTCTTTTTTTTTTTTTTGAGATGGAGTCTCACTCTGTCGCCCAGGCTGGAGTGCAGTGGCGCAATCTCAGCTCATTGCAACCTCCGTCTCCCAGGTTCAAGCAATTCTCCTGCCTCAGCCTCCCAAGTAGCTGGGACGACAGGCGTGCACCACCACAACCAGCTAATTTTTGTATTTTTAGTAGAGACAGGGTTTCACTATGTTGGCCAGGATGGTCTCGATCTCTTGACCTTGTGATCCTCCCACCTCGGCTGGATTACAGGCATGAGCCACTGCACCTGGCCAAACAAGAAGCTAGTCATGCGTGGTTGTGGGGGGAGACAATGTTAAATCAGCTTAACAATAACCCACAACACTCGTTGGCTTTCAAATGATCTTCTCCTAACTGCTTTCTAAAGAAGGTGCTAAGAAGTAGCCACAATGAAACAAAGAAACAAGACCTATCATCACTAAGAGCAACTTTAGTGTCATCTGAAAATTAATTACAAAATGAAAAATTAGACATATGCATGTGTACATATATGCATTTGTATATGTATATATACTATGCATATTGGCACACATACAAGTTAACCATGACCCTTAAATCTCTTTTTTTTAAGTTCCAGGGTACACGTGCAGGATGTGCAGCTTTATTACATAGATAAATGTGTGTGATGGTGGTTTGCTGCATCTATCAACCCATCACCTAGGTATTACACTCTGTGTGCATTAGCTATTTTTCCTGATACTCTCCTGTCCCTGGTTCCCACCCCCTGACAGGGCCCAGTGTGTGGTGTTCCCTCCCTGTGTCCATGTGTTCACATTGTTTGGCTCCCACTTATAAGTGAGAATGTGTGCCATGAGCCCTAAATCTGTACACTCAACTACACAAAATGACACACAAAAGCTAATAACTGTCACTTAACATACTAAGTGCTGTCTTCAACACCTCATTGTCAAATCTATTGAGTCCTCCCTCAGTTTTGCTTTGTTATTTAATTGTGGTAAGAAACATAAAACATCAAATTTATCACGTACACCATTTTTAAGTGTACAGGTCAGTAGTGTCAACTATATGCAAATTGTTAGGCAACAGAACTTTTTCATCTTGCAAAAATGAAACTCTTTACCCAGTGAACAACACAACTCCCTTTTTCCTCTTTCCCCCATCCCTGGAAACATATGAGCAATTTACTAATGTCCTTATTCAAGTAATCTGCCCTAGTTGTTTAAATATGAGCGTGAACTCCAACCTAGGAGATCTTTGTGGACAAGTGATTATTAACAGCTCTGTCATCATAAGCTATATGGCCCATGCTGATAAAACACAAGCAACTCACTCATTTACTGATTTTTTTCTTTTCTGCTGTGAATATTTTTGCCAGAGTTCAATTTTGGGTATTATTTTACAAGTCCAATACTAACACTGTTTTATAACATTTATGTTTACATATATTTACTAACAAAGTATTACATGCATGTGTATATTTTTTCTCATAACACTAAATTTGGCCTGAAAGAATTTTTAAAAAGGAGAGGGAAAGGGGAATTTCTCTTAAGATTTTTCATACTTTTTCATCAATCTAAACTTGTTTCCTAGTCTTGTTTATGACCAGGTTAAAATGTTTACCAACATTCTACTATCTTCTATGGGACTTTCCATTCTAACCTAATCTTGTAATATTCTCAGTGGAAAACAGGCTTATAGTCCTGGTGATGTTTTCCCCTCAGGGCATTTCTCCCATCTATCCTTCCCAGTCCCAGCCTTCATGGCCTCACATGTTATACTATTTGTTGTTGAAACAAAGCGTAAATCTAAGTGATTAGAAGCACAAAGGAGCAGAGCCTTCTTTTCAAAGAAACTAAAATGAATGTTTCTGACTTTAATGTCTCTTCTCCATTATTCCCTACATACTAACTATTCCAAATTTATCTTTATAAAAGTTCCTTTTGTTAAGAAATCGTCCATGGCTTATCTTTAACTCAGAAAAAAAACATCTAAATATTGAGCCCTGATATCTAAGAAACAGATCATGACGCGTATTATACGCAAACAGCATGAATGTTGGTCTGACTCTTCGGCTTCAACACAAGGTCTTCTACTTATTAGCCATGTGACATTGGCAGGTTTCTTGGCTTCTCTAAGCCTCACTTTAGACAAGCTATTCTACTCTTCATTACCCACATTTCAGAGACACTATGCTGTAATCCTTTCAAAGACCCTTCACCCCTCCAATCCTTCATATTTCCTCCCTTAAGACCCAGGACCTTAGTAAAGCATTTTGGTGATCATTACCTCCTTTCACGGTTAATTAGTGATTCATACCCATCACGTGACAAACTGCCTAAGATATTTAACATTTTTCTGTTTAGTCCCCTCACCTCAGCTGGATTGTAAACCTTGGGAAAACAAAAACCATGTTGTGTGCATCTCTGTTTCTCAGCCTACAGCAAAGGGTCCAATATTTATTAAAGAAGTGATAAAAATATATTTCTAAAATGTCGTACAAAGGAATTTTAAAAACCCAAATCAGGGTCAGTAATACATAAAAGTTGTCATGAATTAAACTTGTTTTCATTAGACTAGGAACTGTATTTTAAGATAACCAAATAGCCCCAGTTGATCAATGAAAGCTACAGAAGAAGGCTGGATAATAAAAGTTAAAAAAAAATGGAATTTTGAAATATAACCATTTTGCAACAAATATTCAGACAAGGATCATCAATGGGTTTGGGCTGTCAATACATTTGGCTAAAACCATAAGGTAAAAAGTTGATGGAACCTGGCTATTACCTAATGCCACTCTGTCACCCTACGGATTACTTGAGGGTAGCAAAGGAGAAAGAAAGAACTCGTCAATGTAGAATACAGCTGTCACCACCTTAACCCAGTAATCACTTAGAATTGCTAATACTGGATAATCAGATACCATGTGCCTTCTGATGTGAAACGTTTGAAGTATGAGGGCCCACTTAAGCAGTGTTCTTGCACAAAAAGTTGTACTGGAATTTAATCAAGTCTTTATATTCAACTTCCAGTTTACAGGAAATATTGAGGTTAGATGAATAATTTAGGAAACTAAAAGGAAAAAACAAATCTGGAATGTAGGACATTCTACAAAATATCTGGCCAAGTCTCTTCAATAAGCCAATCTTTACAATTCTCATTTGTCGATTAAAATAATAGAATTTTTAAAAGACAAGGGGGAAAGAGGGGTGGAGACTGTCCTAGATTGAGAGAATTATGGGTCATGACAAGCAAACACGTGGTTCACAACTGGGTCCCACTTTGAACAAACAGATGTGAAGACCTTTTCGAAACAATCTAGGAAATGTGAATTTAGCCTAGGGAAATATTGTTAATCTTATGAGGAATGACAAAAGTATTGTGGTTAAGTAGAAAAAAGTCATTTTTTAGAGATGCATACTTAAGTAACTTTAGATGAAATACGATAAAAATCAGTCACTTACTTGAAAATTCTTCAGCAATGAAAAGCTAAGTATGTAACTACATCAAAAGGTTAATCATTGTTAAATCTAGATGGCAGTTATGTGGAGTCACACAGATAACTCTAATGATCAGCCGAGTTTGGGAAAGACCAGCATAGCTCATTATTAATCTACTTCAAACATTTGTGGTAGACTTTAAATATTCAGAAATCCTGGTAATAATTTTAGAAATAAAAATATTTATGATACATATAATGTACTAATTTGTAAACTGCTAAGTTACTGCCAACATATATTCCATATTTCAAAAATAAAAAAATAAAAACTGATAACGTCACCATCGTCTGAGGTCTAATACTTTCCGCTGTTTAATATCTTCAAGAGGAGAATGCTGAGGACATTCCTTCTGATATCTTCCCTTTTTATCTGAAGTTTTTCTCTTGGAAACTTGTTTCTTTGCATTGCCTAGAATACAAGAGTATAAAATAAGCAAAATGCTTAAGATGAAGTAAACTGAAACGACAAAAAGTAATTATGCACCAAAATTAAGAAGTAACTGCCTTAATAATTCTGCTGAGAAAGTGCAAAGAAAAAATAATAAATAAATAACTGCCACAGGTTCTAAAAATGATATTTGCAAACACAGTGAAGTAATACATGTATTTTCAATAATAGTCCCCTACCTTAAAGAGAAAGAGGGAATAAAAACAAATTTAAACAACCATGAATCCTATTTTGTGTCAGGTTCTTATACTCCAATTCCAGAGCTAGTCACTTAGCTGGTGAAACAATCACTAAATCTTTAGCCATATCCAGAAAATCAAATTATCGACAGCAAAAAAATTTAACTAGATCACTTTCCAGAAAATGAAGGCTTTCTATAAAACAACAAAACCAAATTAATGCAACTCTGTTAAGAAAGTAAAAGCACTGGATCCATTAATGTGATGATGTGATGTTTAAAAATATCTCTGGACCTACAGAGACGACGGAATGAATGAAGAATGATGCACACATGTACATTACTAAGATGCAACTTTAGCACAGAAACTAGAATGAAAAGCAAGCCTCCTGTGTGCATGTATGCATGTATGTATGCATGTACACACACACACACTCATACATGCACACAAATACATACATTCTCCAAAAGACCCTCAAGACAAACAACAGTGGTTACTACTGGGGAAAGGAGAATTGGGAGCCAGACAAAAGGGAGCCAAAAGTAAGAGTGAAAATTTGTACTTTTTAATTTTTGAGAGTACATAGTAGGTGCACATGGAGATGTTTTGATACAAGCATGCAATGTGACATAACCACATCATGGAGAATGGGGTATCCATCCCTATACTTTTTATTTTTTATATGTTTTATTTCTAAATTTTTAGTGAAGTATCTAGTAAAAATTATATAAAGTAAAATATCAATAAATAACATCCAAGCCTCATTTCATTAAAATACTATTAAGATTTCAGATAGCTATGCTCAAATACTTTAATCTTTCATACATATTCTATTTTACAACAGTTCTGTTATAAAAATTAACTGAAGGCTAATATTTCATTTTTATGAGTCATTCATAAATTACAAAATAGATTATATACATATATGCCTAGTAAGCAAACATGGAAAGAGATCGGTTTTATTCCTTCAAGATACTATACACGGAAACCATTTGACACCTACGAACAGCCAGAACTCAGGAACTATTATTACACAGGGAATTTCTGTAAAAATGTAATAATAATGAAGACTATAAAGTCAAGAAACAATGTTTCACCTTCCTTTTAATTATTCTTTATGTTTGTTTGTTTGTTTGTTTGTTTTGAGACAAGGTCTTGCTTTGTTGCCCAGACAAGAGTGCAGTGACGCAATCTCCACGCATTGCAACCTCTGCCTCCGGGGCTCAAGCAATCCTCCTACATCAGCCTCAGGAGTACCTGGGACCACGAGTGTGTGCGACCAGGCCCAGTCAATTTTTGTATTTTTAATAAAGTCAGGGTCTCGCTATGTTGCCCAGGTTGGTCTCAAACTCAGCTCAAACAATCCACCTGTCTCAGCCTCACAAAATGCTGGGATTACAAGTGTGAGCCACCGTGCTCGACCCTTTTAATTATTTTTTCTTAGTTTTTACAGAGAACACACTTTTCACAGAGCTGAACATCACTGGCAAAGGTGAGCAATTGTGCCAAATCTCATTAATGGTGCCAAATTTCCTTGACTGGTAAAATGACTCTTAGTCAGATAACAGAAGAATGAGTTTCTAACATTTCTTGAGATGTCTTCACTGCCTAACAATGACTTAATTCCCCAAGTAGTTTTCCCAGCCACTTAAAATTTTAAGGCTAATGAAACATGGAAATGTATGACCTTGACAGACTCTGCAAACAGTCTGTACTCACACTTTCCTCTAGGGTTCCATGACCTTGCCCCCATTCTCTTTTTGTTGAATCTAGGATTGCCCCTGGGATCAATGAGCATATAAGGTCCAAATGAGCATACTTCATAAAATCCCCACACTGCCACAGAAAGAGCTGGTCCCACAGGCAAAAGTTGACTCGATTTGAGGGAAAGAAGCCACATCAAAGTGAAAGCTCCATTTGAGATGGGAACATAGAAGAGTAACACCTGCATCTTCTGCCTCCCATCACATCAGCTTCAAGAACCTTCGCCCACTGCTCCTTCTCATTACTGAGTTCCTTCTTCCATTCCTCACCCTACCCACAGCACACACACACAGCCTCAACACCAAATACACACACACACACACACACACACAGATATATGTATCCACACACTGACTTTTAGAAAAAGGTATGAGAAGAGCAAACAAAAGCAGAAAATCCACTGTCTTTTTTTACTGGAAGAACCAAAGGACAGAGTCCTGTGCAAACACCATCACTGAAAGTGAGGTGAGAGGGAACCCAGAAAGAAGAGAGCCACAGAGAAGAGGGGGCCCAAATTCTGTGTATAAATTTGGCCCAAATCTTGGACTGACCCCTGGACCATGTATGCAAGGAGCAAATTCAAGCAACACAGCTAAAAGAACTGAACTGAGATGGTTGGAGCTGTACCAAGGAGACAGAATTTACAGTTTTAGTTCAACCAAATTAACTGCCTCCCAAAACCAAAAAAAAATCAACACTTTGAAGGAATATACCAGAGTTGCCATAACATAATAGTCCGACTAGCTAGGATACAATGCAAAATTATAGAACATGTAAGGAAAGTGAAAAATATGACTCATTCTCAACAAAAAAGATAAAGCCTACTCTGAGATTAGCCAGATTTTGAAATTCGCAGATAAGAAATTAAAGTAGATATTATAACTATGCATTATGACATAGATAACATGCTGTTGTAATAAGTGAAAAATACAGCAAATCTCAGATGAGAAATAGAAGCTATAAAAATGTAAATTCTAGAACTAAAATAAATAGATGGAAAAATATAAACCATGCAAATATAATCAAAATAAAGCTGAGGAGATTTATTAATATCAAACAAAGTAACTTTCAGAACAAGAAATACTTCCAGGAATAACGAAATATATTTTATAATGATAAAAGGGTCAATTCAGGAAGAAGGCATAAATCTCATAAATGTATGTGAACAACAAAGCTTCAAATTACATTTTTAAAAAAATTAACAGAATTAAGTGCAGTGTAGGAGGCACCAGGAATCTGTCTCCCCACCTAGACAACTGCACTGGCAGAAACTGTCTGATGTAATTATTTTGGAATTCCAGAGTCTATTCAAAGGATTGCAACTTTCAGAGGAAGTCCTGAACAGTAAATGCAAATTTTGGTCAATTTCAGCACATAGCAAGGTACAACTACCTATCCCCAAGTCCAGGCAACTGTGCATATGTTCCTGGAGAAGCTCCAGGCAGTTTGTGGGAACCATGGTGGGCAAAAAGGTCCTATGACAATTGGAAATCTGTGTTCTGATTGCTGACTGCTGCTTCTGATCTTGAAAGCACAGATACAGGGGGGCAGCCATTGTTGCAACTCTCCCTCCAATGTTGCAAGCCCCTGCCACTACAACTGAAGCAATTTCCAGAGGACTTAAGGGGCCAGCACCTTTGGTGTGGTTTTTTTGTTCTGTTTCTTTTCTCTCCATTTTCCCTTTGGGGAGCCAGACATTTCCAAAACAGTATATTCAAAAGCAATCACTTATACAGGGAAATGTAGAACATCACTGTACACACTCGGAGAAAGGCAGGGGCTTTTCCCTGAGAAGCCCTTAAATGTATACCTCAGGTTGATTACCAGCATAGAAACAGCCTATGGCAATAAAAAAACAAAAACTAAAATCAACAAACTCTGGGAAAGAGGGGTATTGATTTCCAGAGTTACATTATTAAATAATATTTGAATGTCTAGTTTCCAACAACAACAACAAAAAATAACAAGAAACAGAATAAGGCCCATTCAAAGAAACAAAAAAATATATAAACCAATAGAAAGCATCTCTGGAAAGACCAAATGGTAGACTTGCTAGACAAGGACTTTAAAACCACTATCTTAAAGATGCTAAAAGAACTAACGAAAGATGTATGTATGAAGAACATGGAAATATCAATGAAGAGATAGAAAACTTAAAACCAAAAATAAATTATTGGGCTGAAAAATGTAATAACTGAAATGAAAAACTCACTAGAGTGATTCAAAGGCAGTTTTGAGCAGGCAGAAAAATTAGTGACCTTGAAGATGGGAAAACTGAAATAATTGAGTATGAGGAACAGAAAGAAAAAGGTCTGAAGAAAAGTGAACAGACCTTAAGGGACCTGGGGACACCATCAAGTAGACCAACCTATGCATTGTAGAAGTTCCAGAAGGAGAAGCCACTGAAAAAGGAGTAGAGAGATTATCCAAACAAATAATGGCTAAAAACTTTCCAAATTTGATTTAAAAAACTGGAATGTAAACATCCAAGAAACTCAACAATTTCCAAGTAGGATGAACTTAGAAAGACCCACACCCATATACATTATAATAAAATTGTAAGGCCGGGCACAGTGGCTCACGCCTGTAATCCCAGCACTTTGGGAGGCTGAGGCAGGTGGATGACCTGAGGTCAGGAGTTCAAGAACAGCCTGACCAACATGGAGAAACTCCATCTCTACTAAAAATACAAAATTAGCCAGGCATAGTGGCACATGCCTGTAATCCCAGCTGCTTGGGAGGCTGTGGCAGGAGAATCGCTTGAACCCAGAAGGTGGAGGTTGTGGTGAGCCAAGATCGTGCCATTGCACTCCAACCTGGGCAACAAGAACAAAACTCCGTCTCAAATAAAAAATTTAAAAATTGCAAAAAGACAAAGACAGACTCTTAAAAGCAACACAAGAGAAGCAACTCATCACATACAATGGACTGTTAATAAGAATATCAACAGATTTCTCATCAGAAACTTTGGAAGCCAGAAGGAAGTGGGCTGATATATTCAAAGTGCTAAAATAAAAAAAAAAAATTCAAACAAGAATTCTAAATCCAGCAAAACTGTCCTTCAGAAGTGAAGAAGAAACTCAGACATTCCCAGACAAACAAAAACTGAGGGAGTTTATTACCACTAGACTTGCCCTGTAAGGAATGCTAAAAGGATTCCTGCTGGTTGAAATGAAAGGACGTTAGCTAGTACCTCAAAGCCATAGGAAGAAATAAATTTACTTCAATGCAGGTAATACATGAACAATTATAAAAACCAGTGTTATTTTGTTAGTTTGCAACTCCAGTTTTTGTATTCTATATGATTTATGAGACTAATACATTTTTTAAAAATCATTATTAGTTTAAAAGCTAGTAGTAGGCCAGGAGCAGTGGCCCAAGCCTGTATTCCCAGCACTTTGGAAGGCCGAGGCAGGAGGATTGCTTGAGCCCAGGAGTTCAAGACCAGCCCTGGCAACATAGTGAGATTCTATCTCTACAAAAAAATTAAAAAAATTAGCCAGGCGTGGTGATGTGCACCTGTAGTCCCAGCTACTCAGGAGGCTGAAGTGGGAGGATTGCTTAAGCCTGGGAGGTCAAGGCTGCAGTAAGCCATGGTCGTGCCACTGCACTCCAGTCTGGGCAAGAGAGTGAGACCCTATTTCAAAATAAAAAATAAAAATAAAAAAGTTATTATTATAATAACTTTGGTTTGTAACTCCACATTTTGTTTTCCATATTATTTAAGAGATTAATACATAAAAATTACTAGTTTATGTCTTCAGACAGACAATATATAAATATGTAATTTTATAACATCAATAACTGAAAGTGAGTGGGGATGAAGCAGTATAGGAACAGTTTTTACATATAAATAACAAGTAGTAAAATGACAAAAGTCTCTCCGTATCAGTGATTACTTTAAATGTAAATGGATTAAATTCCCCACTCAAAACGCAGAGATTGGCAGAATGGATTTTTTAAAAATGTTTTTGTATAAGTGGGTTCACATACAAAAATAGAAACAGAAAAAATTAGCTAACTATATGCTGTCTCTTAAACACTCACTCTAGATCTAGAGATACAAATAGGCTGAAAGTAAAAGGATGGAAATAAGTATTCCAAAGCAAATAGTACCCAGAAGAGAGCAGGGGTGGCTATAAATAAACCAGTCATAAAAAGACAAATACTTTATGATTTCACTTACATAAGGTACCTAGAATAGTCAAATTCACAGTGACAAAAAGTAAAATTGTGGTTTCCAGGGACTGTGAGGAGAAGGAATGAGGATTTATTGTTAAATGGGTACAAAGTTTACTTTGTAAGATGAAAAGAAGGGCCAGGTGCGGTGGCTCACGCCTGTAATCCCAGCACTTTGGGTGGCCGAGGCGGGCGGATCACAAGGTCAGGAGGTCGAGACCACGGTGAAACCCCGTCCCTACTAAAAATACAAAAAAGGAGCTCGGCGCGGTGACGAGCGCCTATAGTCCCAGATACTTGGGAGGCTGAGGCAGGAGAATGGCGTGAACCCGGGAGGCGGAGCTTGCAGTGAGCCGAGATCGCGCCACTGCACTCCAGCCTGGGCGACAGAGCGAGACTCTGTCTCAAAAAAACAAACAAAAAAGAAAAGAAAAGAGATTTGGAGATGAATAGTGATGATGGTTGCACAACAACGTAAATGTACTTAATGCCACTAAACTGTACACGTAAAAATGGTTAAGACGGTAAATTTTCTGTTATTAGACATGTATTCGTTTTTAAAAAAGAAATTAAATGGAGAAAAGACAACTTCACAATCATAGTTGAAGATTTTTAACACCCTTCTTTTGGTAATTGATACAACAAGGCACAAGTTAAGCAGAGACACAAAAGATGTGAATGACAATTTCAAACACTTTGACATAATTAATATTTATAGATACTCCCAATGACTGCAGAATGCACATTCTTTTCAAGTACACATGGTACATTCACCAAGATAGACCATATGTTGGGTCATAAAACAAGTCTCAGTAAATTTAAAAAGACTGAGAGCATATGTCCTCTGTCCACAATGGAACTAAACTAGAAATCAATATTTAGAAAAACGATTAATATCTAGAAATTAAACAGCATACATCTAAGTAATACATGTATCAACAAATAAATTGCAAAGGAAATTAGAAAATGTTTCCAATTAAATAATAATAATAAGCATATCAAAATTTGTGAGCTGCAGCTAAAGCAGTACTTAGAGAGCAATTTGGAGTATTATATGCTTATGGTAGAAAAGTCTAAAATCAATGATCTAAGCTTCCATCTTAAGAAGTCAGAAAATGAAGAACAAAGTAAACCCAAAGTAAGTCAGAGGAAGCAAATAATAAAGAGCAGAAACCAATGAAATAGAAAACAAACAATTGAGAAAATTAACAACACTAAAACCTGGTTATTTGAAAAGATTAACAAAATTGATAAACTCCTAGCTAGACTGATCAGCTTAAAAAAAATAGAGAAAAGAAATTAATTACCAGTATTAGGATGCAAAAGGAGTTGTCAATAAAGATTCCTTAGATGTTAGAGGGATAACATTAAGTCCCCAAATTTGACAACTTAAATGACATGGACAAATTAAAATTTGTCAGAAATTAACAGAAATCAAGACAACTCCATAATTATAAATAGAGATTTTTAAATCTCTCTGAAAATTCTCAGAAAACAGGAGGAAAAAACACTTCCCAACTTTTCTTAGAAGATTTGCATAGCCCTAATTCCAAAACTGGACAAAGGCATTAGACAAAAAGAAAATTGCAGACTCATTACCTACAAATTTAGACAAAAAAGCAAAATCCCCCTCCTACCCTTGAGAATTACAAATTTACATAACATTCTATGAAACAAATTGATTTTGCAGATGAACAAGCAGAAGCATTAAGGTTTTACAAAATCATCAGAGAAGCCTAGAAGTAAAATACAAATCCTAGTTTGACCTCTTATTAACTCTGCAACTTCGCTCTAGAGATTTATCCCCTCTAAGCCTCAATTTCTTCACCTACAAATGGGGCTAACAGTACCTTAAAATTCCTGTATTACTTTGAATTCAAAAGAAAGAAGTGTAAAGTATTTCTATCTGCCATAGGACCACCCCATTGCAACTGTGAAAGTTATGCACAACCTAGGTAAACGGCATCCTCTTAAATTGAGCAGCACACAACCCACTTGGTGGTACATGGAGGCTTTGCTGGGTGCCTAAAAAAATTTAACAAGAAAAAAAGCTAAAACACTATATAGTAGGAAAAAGAGATGTCTGGTCAGGAAATGTGACTTCATGTGCCTATAAAACTATGAAATAGTAGTAAGTTATTCTAGCCATGTTATTAACCTTTTCTAAGCTACCATCTGTTTATAATATTTTACAACATTATAAGATTTTCAAAGCTCTCAAAATAGTTAATACAAAGGCTATGCTTGAAGTTTCCAGGGGAAGCCCCGTAATGAACTACATGCCCTATGTCAAGGTTACTTTCCTAAAACTACAATGACAGACAAGATGATAGCCATGTTCCTTATCTAGTATTATACAAGGAAACTATGTGTAATGGGAAGATTAAACAAGACATAGTGTTTGGTTTCTCATTATTTTCACATATGAACTTCATGGCTCCCTCCTTACCTGATTTGTGTTTCGAATTTGTGGTCACCCCATCAAATTCAGATTTATCAATTTCCCATGCGAGAGGTAGCTTGCCCAGGCTGTTGGATAAGTTTTCCAAGCTATTTTCTTCATTGTAGATGATTTCCGATGTACTAGTCGGGATACCAATGTATCTTGATGAATTATTTCCAGCAGATAAAGAGGTACTATCAGGGAGGCAAGAAGAGCGGGATGGATTTGGAGTTTTATAGATTGAGGTCGCCTGGTTGAGAAAGGCATAGTCCGAACAGATGGCATAAATTTTTTCCCGTGTATGAGTCACTGGACAACTCCATGGATAATGACCATCTCCTTTGGGACCCAAGGGTGCTCCTGAGGCACTTGTGCAGCAAGATTTTACAGCACCTTGTAGATTCTCTTCAGGTGACTTTCTCTCAGATTTGTGCTCACCATTTCCAGAATCATTTGACCTTTCTGTTTCTGCAACGTTAGGCATTGAATGCAGTGTAAAAGTTTCTATTACTAGAAAGAAGTTGCAACTCTATCTGTTTCTTGATAAACAACTTTGACAATTGTTTACAGCATGCTATAAAAGCTTGAGAGCTGCAAAATGAGCTCCTAAGAGGAAGGAAAAAGAATGATCAACAATCCACCAGATACACAAAGAGCCACTAAAAAGCATAGCAAGTTTTATGCATACATATGCCTTCATTCTATATTAATTTTACAACTACTATATGACTGGAGTCACAATCACTACCTTATTTTTTAAATTAGTCTAAAATATGCATTAAATTATTTTTAAATAATTAAAAAGCAAATAGCCCAATAATTAATTAAAAAGCAAATAGCCCATTTTTTTTTTTTTTGAGATGGAGTTTCACTCTTGTTGCCCAGGCTGGAGTGCAATGGCGTGATCTCGGCTCACTGCAACCTCCGCCTCCCGGGTTCAAGTGATTCTCCTGCCTCAGCCTCCCAAGTAGCTGGGATTACAGGCATGCGCCACCATGCCCGGCTAATTTTGTATTTTTAGTAGAGACGGGGTTTCTCCATCTTGGTCAGGCTGGTCTCAAAATCCTGACCTCAAGTGATCTGCCCACCTCTGCCTCCCAAAGTGCTGGAATTACAGGTGTGAGCCACCGCGCCCGGCCAGCAAATAGCCCAATTTTTAAAAATGGGCAAAGTATCTGAATAGTGTCTTCTCCAAAATCAGTATAGAAATAGCCAGTAAGGCCAGGTGCAGTCACTCACACCTGTAATCTAGCACTTTGGGAGGCCAAGGCAGGTGGATCACTTGAGGTCAAGAGTTCGAGACCAGCCTGGCCAACATGGTGAAACCCCATCTCTTCTAAAAATACAAAAATTAGCCAGGTGTGGTGGCACGTGCCTGTAGTCCCAGCTACTCGGGAGGCTGAGACATAAGAATCGCTCGAACCAATGAGCCGAGATCGCACCACTACACTCTAGCCTGGGCAACAGAGTGAGACTGTCTCAAAAATAAAAATAAATGGCCAATAGGCACATGAAAAGATGCTCAGTATAATTAGCCATCATGGAAATACAAATCAAAACCACAATGAGATAACACCTCACACCCACTAGAATGGCTGTAATCAAAAAGGTTGGTGAGGACGTGGAGAAATCATAACCCTCATACACTGCTAGTGGAAATGTAAAATGGTCCAGTTGCTTTGGAAAACAGTTCTTCCAACAATTAAACAGAGTTACCATATGGTCCAGCAATTTCATGCCTAGGTATATATCCATGACAGACGAAAATACATCTTCATACAAATGTTAATACCAGCATTATTCATAATGGCCAAAAAAATGGAAACAACCCAAATGTCCACCAACTGAAGAATGTATAAATAAAATGTGGTATATCCATACAATGGAATATTATTTGGCAATAAAAAGAAATGAAGTACTGACCCAGGCTACAACATGGATGAACCCTGAAAACATTATAGTGAGTAAAAGAAGATCATCACAAAGGACCAGATAGTGTATTATTCTATTTATATAACATGTCCAGAACAGGCAAATCTATGCAGACAGAAAGTAGATTCATGGTTGCCTAGGGCTTGGGGTTTAGGGGTGATGGAGTTTCTTTTTGTAATAATGATAATATTCTATAAATGATTGTGGCAATGAACATACAACTTTGTAAATACACTAAAAGCCAATGAATTGCATAACTTAATGGGTAAATTATATGGTGTGTGAATTATACCTCCATAAAGTTGTCTAAAAAATAATGCATTAGCACAATTTTTTACGTACATAGGCATAAGGGATACATGATGAATAATGGCCACAGATTTAAATCAACACAGAATACAGAAAGTAAATTTTTCAAAGATTCATCACCTGACAGACAAACGGATCCAATCAAGGTGTCACTAACTTCTGATCAGTTTCAGGAAAAACTGAATTTCAAGTCTAAACTGATTCCTTTAGGGAAGAAAACAGAAAGCTTAAATAGCAACTGAGGGCATGCAAGAAAGCTGAAGATTTATACCAGAGGAAGTCCTTGGTGAATTGAACCATCCCAGGACACGCAGCAGACAACCCCAGGCAGGTGCCATGAGGGTTTCTCAGGGCTCCGGCAACAGAGCATCAGTCAAGAGATTCAATCCACCCTAGGTGATCAGTTGGACTTTTAACAGTTAATATCTCTGCCCATTTGCTTACTTAAAAAATTAGAAATAAAAATAACTGTCATGGGTTACAAAAAAATAGTATCAAAACCATCATACAAATATTGAACAACAAAAGCCTATGAGTTAGGCCGCAAGAAATAGAAGACGATTCACATAAGAGCCCTCTAGGTTATCCTGATCTGTGAGGAGAAACTAGCAAAGGTACTGCATGGCTTTCACGGAATTTAAGGAAATAGAGCTGCGTATTAGGACTCCACATGTGCTAGGCAAAATTCCATTTTCTTTACTTTTAAAGCATGCTTTTTCTCTATTCGAACCTTCAGTTTTTAGGCCTGGTGTGGTGGCCCGTGCCTGTAATCCCAGCACTTTGGGAGGCTGAAGCGGGTGGATCATTTGAGGTCAGGAGTTCGAGACTAGCCTGGCCAATATGGTAAAACCCCATCTCGACTGAAAATTTAAAAATTAGCCAGACAGTAAGGGCTGGGTGCGGTGGCTCACACCTGTAATCCCAGCACTTTGGGAGGCCGAGGCGGGTGGATCACGAGGTCAGGAGTTCGAGACCAGCCTGGCACACATGGTGAAACCCCCGTCTCTACTAAAAAGTACAAAAAAATTAGCTGGGCATGGTGGCACGCACCTGTAATCGCACCTACTTGGGAGGCTGAGGCAGGAGAACTGCTTGAACCCAGGAGGTGGAGGTTGCAGTGAGCTGAGATCGTGCCATTGCACTCCAACCTGGGTGACAGAGTGACACTCCATCTCAAAAAAAAGATAAAAATTAGCCAGGCGGTAGTGACGCGTGCCTGTAATCCCAGCTACTCGGGAGGCTGAGGCAGGAGAATTGCCTGAGCCTCGAAGGCAGAGGTTGCGTTGAGCCAAGATCGCGCCACTGCACTCCAGCCTGGATGACCTGCACTCCATCCTGTCTCAAAACAAACAAAGAAACAAAAAAATTCTTCAGTTTTAAAATAATTTGTGCAGAGTTTATAGTTGTTTGCAGGAGGGTCAGTTGGATAGGAATATTACCACGAAAGGTGGAACCTCCCGTGGTTTCACTTTGAAAACTTTCGCTTTCTTTTGGTAAAAAAAATTCTTGGAGTAGGTGTAGTGGGTCCTCAAGTGGAAGTGGTGCTCTCTCCTCTCCTTATTCATCTGGTCGTGCAACGGTGATGGCAGAGGGAAGCTCAGTACCTGGCATTGTTCAGACCAAACTCTTGTCTTTTTGGAAGACAGAGCTGCTCTGATTCTTAGCAGGTGTCCTAACATAGCATTTTCTACTTCTCATCTGTGACTTTCATGCCTTTCTCTACATCAGTGTGTTGGACAGAGAGGTAGGTATTTGTGGTATTGGGGTCGTGGGGGTGGGCTGTGTGAGGTGAGGAACGAAAGAGCATATGGTCTTGGTGAGAGGCAATAGAGAAAGGTTATTAGAGTGAGTTTGGTGGGGAGACGGAAATGTTCCACGCCCTGCCCCTTTTATATCCTTATCTCAGACTTGGCTTCCACTTTCCCAGGGCTTCCTTCCTCACACTGAATGGAATTTTGCCTGTGGGACCAGCTCTCTGTGTGACAGTGTAGGGATTTGATTTGATTTGATTTTTTTGAGATGGAATCTTGC
The DNA here is from genome assembly GCF_028878055.3 of Symphalangus syndactylus. Taxonomy (NCBI): domain Eukaryota; kingdom Metazoa; phylum Chordata; class Mammalia; order Primates; family Hylobatidae; genus Symphalangus; species Symphalangus syndactylus. The sequence goes on from NC_072437.2 coordinate 17,499,380, forward strand.
TCTGTTGCCCAGGCTGGAGTGCAATGGCGGGATCTCAGCTCACTGCAACCTCTGCCTCCTGGGTTCAAGAGATTCTCCTGCCTCAGCCTCTGGAGTAGCTGGAATTACAGGCAGGTGCCACCATGCCTGGCTAATTTTTGTATTTTTAGTAGAGATGGGGTTTCACCATGTTGGCCAGGCTGGTCTGGAACTCCTGACCTCGGGTGATCTGCCGGCCTCGGCCTCCCAAAGTGCTGGGATTATAGGAATGAGCCACTGCACCCAGCAGGGATTGTAAAAGTATGCTCATTTGGAACATATATAGAATAATTTTTTTCTTTTTTAAGAAACAGGGTCTTGCTATGTTGCCTAGGCTGGTCTTGACTTCTTGGCTTCAAGCAATCCTCCCACCTCAGCCTCCCAAATTGCTGGCATTACAGGCACAAGCCACCATGCCCAGCCATGGAGAATATTCTTATGAAAAACATAGGCAAAGGGAAATGACTGCATTTAAGCACAAAAGTTGGGGGTAAGCTTCCTGAAAGCTAAAGATAGAACACAGCACTTGATTAATAAAAAGTGTAACAGTGTGGGCCAGGCACAATGGCTGATACCTGTAATATCTGTGCTTTGGGAGGCTGAGGCAAAAGAATCGCTTGAGGCCAGGAGTTTGAGGCTGCAGTGAGCTATGATCACACCACTGCACTCCAGCCTGGGCAACAAAGCAAGACTCTATCTCAAAAAAAAAAAAAAAAAAAAAAAGGAAAGAGAGAAAAAAGTAACAGTCTGGTTTTGTTTGTTTGTGTTTTTGGTTTGTTTGCTTTTAAATAATGGTCACGGAATAAGATGATCTCTTTGGTCAAAGTTTTAGCAAAAATAAAATGAAGATCATCAACATAAGGATGCATTTTGTATCGACCGTCACTAAAATCCAAGGGCAGGAAACACTCTCATTGGAAACTATATTTATGTACATTTCTCTGTGAAAATGTAATATTCATAGATTTTATAAGTAAAACATTACAAAAAATGCAAAGTACTAAAAGAAATTACAGGAAAATGGAAATTACCCAAATCCCACAACCCAAACACTGCTAGTGTTTACTTTCTTTCCACACTGTGTCTCACGTCTATTCTCTCACTATAGTAGCCCCAAGAGGCCAAGGGGGCTTCTATTATTGCATGCTCAGATTCTAGCTTTCTTAAAGTACACTAAGCACAATTTATTACTGATAATACTAATAACAGAATCATTATGGACAATACTGAGCTATAGAGAGGCAGTCTGTCCCTCCACTTTATAGGCTGCAGCTGTCACTGTTTTGACTCATCTTGTATCTCCTTTTCTCTATTTATAAACTATTCCCAGTGAGTTGACACTTCTAACCTGACCTGTGCAGAGATATTAGAAAATAAAGTTTGCTACATATATATGTTCACAGAACTCCTCTGCCTGAAAGCCTCTGCTCTTAGAACAAAAGGCCAACTCCTGATGGTCTCTAGATCTATCTGGTTAGCTCCATCTCATTCCCTTCCCCCACCCCCCAAGCTCCACGTTACTTTTTGGTTCTCCCAATACTGTCTCCCTTACTTAGCTCACTCCCATTCATCTTAACAAAGTGAGCTCAAATGTCACTTTCTGGGGGAAACTTTCTTGGCTTCTCAAACTAGGCCAGGTCACCCGGTACAGACTCCAATACCTTCCTCACACAGGTCTTACCAGGTGGCAATTTTACACTTACTTCTGTGTGTATCTGTTTATACGATCAATGTCTGCATCCTGCAAGTCTGGTTTTCTGGATTATTGTATCCCCAGGGCCTAGCATTTGTAGACGTCTCATTCAACAGATAATTTTTAAGTGTTTGCATCATGCCAGGCATTACTGTAGGCCCTCATTTTGATTGATTGCGGTTCCCTCTTCCAGGCAAGCGAGGTGTTGCTATATTAAGATTTACTAAGCCGGCGCGGTGGCTCACGCCTGTTATCCCAGCACTTTGGGAGGCTGAGGCGGGTGGATCATCTGAGGTCAGGAGTTTGAGGCCAGCCCGGCCAACATGGTGAGACCCGTTTCTACTAAAAAAAAAAAAAAAAAAAAAAAGGTCCAAAATTAGTCGCGCGTGGTGGCGCATGCCTGTAGGCCCAGCTACTCAGGAGGCAAGGCTGGAGAATCGCTTGAACACCAGAGGCAGAGGCTGCAGTTGCACCACTGCACTCCAGCCTGGTCGATAAGAGCAAAACTCCGTCTCAAAAAAAAAAAAAAAGATTTACTACTAAGAATGACTGCATGACCTCAGGCTCAACCAATAGCTTACTCATAAAATCACGTCATAAGCAATAGAAATATGGTTTGCTCGTATGCAAAGCAATAATTTATCAAACGGCAAGCTTTAAAAGCACCGCCAGAGTCATGATTGTTCAAAGTCACTGAACGAAGTGTTCTGTAAAATAAAAGTCCATTTGTAAAGCCAATCTTCATCGCCTAGGTTATAGTCTTTTCAGGTTATATTTTGTCTGTATTCTCAAGTATCAAGTTTATGAGAGAACCAAACATCTCTAAAAACCTTTTCAGTAAAGCTTTTTCATATAACACAATAACCTGACTGATATCCTGTATAGAAGGCAACTGAGGAGCAGGGGCATTCCGGTGACCTCGTAAGGGTCGAATATGTGCGGGAAGGCGAAACCAGAGGCGCATAGCCCCCGGCCGAGCTAATGCCACCCTTCCCACCCGGTGTCCTCCCGCGCCCTCCAGGCCCTTTCCTCCCCTTCAGACCTGCGGGTCCCCAGAGCCGAGGCGCCAGCCTGTCAAAAGATACCGGGAGTCCTCCGCGCCCCTGGGTAGGCCGGGAGCGTTTCCACCACCGTCCTCTGACAAGCTCGCTGCTCGGCCGGGCTCGGAGGCCGCCGGGACGGAGGAGACAGTCGCGCAGGCCAAGCCCCGCCGCGCAGAACCAGTGCGCGCGGAGGCGACGCGGGCAGAGAGGAAGGAGCGCGGCTGCGCCCCCTGCCCGCGGCCACCCCAGCCCGCGCCTCCGCGCGTGTCGCGGGCACCCCGAGTCCCCAGCCCGCAGAGCCCAAGGGCCGCCGAGGCCTCCTCGCCCCTACTCCGCGCCTCTACCTTCCCTCACCGGCCGGAAGACGAGGCTCTCCGCCAGGGGGAGCGCGCCGAGGCCCGGGGGTGACCGCCTAGAACATGCTTGCCCCGGGCCCCGGGGACGCTGTCGGTGTTAAAGGGGGCCCACGGGCAATTGCTGCTTCCGGGCTAAGAGCTGGGGCTCCGATTCGACTGTTTGAGTAAACGAGTCGATATCATTAATAATGACAATTGCACAAAAGAAAATAGGAAAGAAACCCCCTCTCCTGGCGCCGGACCAGGCCCGCCTTGACTCGGAGCCACCGGCTCTTCTGGGTTTTCTGGGCAGCTGGCAAGAGGGAGGCAGGCAGAGGAGGCGGCTCCGGGTCCGACTCCCGAGCTGACCAGGGCGGTGAGCACGTGACTCCTGGCGGCGGCCCGGACCCGGGTGCTGGCGTGCAGGGGAAGGAGACGGCCGCCGCGCGCTGGTTCCCGGACCCTGCCCAGCGTCGCGTGGGGACCGACGGCCGCACAGAGGTCACCGGTATCCACATGGACACCTCCTAATCGAGCTTTGTTCACCAGAGGGCTAGGCCCTTCTCTCCCTGGCGCTTCTGTTCCCCCTGCGACCCAGCTCTTCCCCCTACTCCTTCCCGGGAGAGCGGGCACCCATGCAGTGGCCTCCATCTGGACGCCACGGGGCTCCGGAGAGGCGATGACCCCTGGCAGCCCAGGCCGGTATCGAATTAAGTAAAAATTTTGAATGCCCAGGTGGCTGCGCGTAGAGTGGCAGCAGGCCGGGCTGGCGGCGCCCAGGTGCCCAGCGGAGGGCCAAGCGCTCAGGGCGCACAGCCGGCCGCCACCTCGGCCCCTGCCCCCCGCCCCGGGGTACCTCTGGCCTGTCGGGTGGGGTCGGGTCGCTGCGGCCGCGGCGGAACCCGTCACCGGACCTGGATCACAGCATCCAGCGCGCGGCCCGCGAGGCGCCTCCGGTTACCCTGGGGCCGGCGTCCCTCGTTCCATCGGAGCGCGCGAGGATGCTGCGGTGCCCGGCGACAGGTCGTCGGATAGCATTGACAGCACCTTCCTTTCAAGGTGCTTTATGCCTGGCCTCTGCACGTGCGGAGGGCAAGGTGACCAACGCAAAAACCTGAGCTGCGCCTCCAGACCCGTGCGCCCCTTTGATGGGCATCTGTGGTGTTTATCTGTCCCCTGAAAGCGGTGACCGAAAAGTAAATAAATGGGCGAGAGGTGGTAAAAACCTGGCAGTATTTCCGCTCGTCCTGTCGCGAACTACATATCCCAGGGAGCCCGGGGCGCCGGGACGCGTGTGCACCCCGCCATCCACTTGGAGAAGGCGTTACTCAGCCTGGCCCGACGCACGGGCCAATCCCCTCGCCCTACACCTTGGCTGGAACCTGAGACGGATTCGCTCCCAAATGATGCTCCAGTGGCAGGAGCAACTCAAGTTCATCATTGTCCTGAGAGAGAGGAGCAGCGCGGTTCTGGGTCGGAACAGAAGAACGCCAGGGGACCCTCACCTGGGCGCGCCGGGGCACGGGCTTTGATTGTCCTGGGGTCGCGGAGACCCGCGCGCCTGCCCTGCACGCCGGGCGGCACCCTTTGCAGTCGCGTTGGCTGCTGCGATCGGCCGGCGTGTCCCTACCGAAGCCTCGGCTGCTTCTGACCACCTCTTACACTTCTTCATTTATCCGTGGATCATTTCGAGAGTCCGTCTTGTAAATGTTTGGCACTTTGCTACTTTATTGCTTCTTTCTGGCGACAGTTCCAGCACTCGCCGAGAACGGCGGAGAAAGGCAGCTGAGCCCGGAGAAGAGCGAAATATGGGGACCCGGGCTAAAAGCAGACGTCGTCCTTCCCGCCCGCTATTTCTATATTCAGGCAGTGGATACATCAGGGAATAAGTAAGTCGAGAAACGGCTCCTTACCTATTTTGGATGGCGGTTAAATCTGTTTCTCCCTTTAAGATTTTTCTTTCCAAGAACACGTTTCTCCACAGCAGTTTAAATTCCAGGATATTTGGTTACCAATTTTCCTCTGTAGCTGTAGAAATTGTTCCGAATTATAATATATGCAATGTAATGTATTGTATATAACATATAAAATAATCTCCTAGCAATTTTGATTCAGATTCCCACATTATCAGGGCAAGACAAAGTCCCTCCACTTTGCTGGAAATACTGTTTCTAACTACTTTTCGCATAAGCTGTTATAAGGGATTTAAACCTAGTTGTTAGAGACTTGATGGGCTTCATCTTTCTCTGGTGCGGCCCTCAATTTTCAAGGAGACAACTGCAGGTAAGCATGTTTTGAAACTGAAAAAGAAAAATGAAGTACTATTTGAAACTTTAGGGTTCGGAAGGAAAGTATCGAAGTATTAATCTCCTATATGATTGCAACAAATATTTTGTTCCAATGAATTTAATACTTTAACATCATACTTAAAACTTATTTTTATAATTCATATACTTCTGAAATGATTGTCTCTATTATTGGTGGATGCTGACTGTGTGTATTTCATACGGAAAAAAGTACTGGAATAAAAGGTTGTCAAGTAAAAGGCAGGTTGTACATTTTGTTATTTGGCAAAAGATGATACACTACCTACTACTTTGCTTTTGCCCATGGCTGAGCGTGATTTTTTTTTTTTTTTAAAGACAGGGTTTCACTTTCTAGCCCAGTCTGGAGTGCAGTGGTGCAATCACAGCTCACTGTACCCTCAACCTCCCAGGCTGAAGCTATCCTCCCACCTCAGCCTCCCTAGTAGTTGGGACTACAGGCGTGTGCCACTTCGCCTGGCTATTGATTTTTTATTATTATTATTATTATTATTATTTTTGTAGAGACAGGATCTCACCTTGTTGCCCAGGCTGATCTCAAACTCCTGGCCTCAAGCAATCTTCCCTCCTTGGCCTCTCAAGGTGCTGGGATGGTAGACATGGGCCACAGTGCCAGGCCTGAGCATGATTTATAGTACTGATATTGTAAAGATTCATTGGCAGAGATTTTTCAAAATAAGTTCATTATCTTTGGGAGCACCATTTGATCACAAATATCCAGATGTGATGGTATGAAATAAATAAGTTGGTAAGAATATGTTTCTATATGGAATGCATGAGTATGTTCTATGCTTATATAGATTAATAGTCTTAACATATTCCATTGTGATTGTTTAATGAGGTTGTTTCATGTTATCTTGGCCATTGTCATCCTCGTTTTTTTAAATCTCTGATCCATCATATTCATTCTGGTACTAAAAGCATAAGAGAAAAAGAAGCAATCATATGTTAGAGGAAGAATGTGGAGGAGAATAATCAAGTTTCCAGACTGAAGAGCATAACCTTTGTGTGTTTGTTCGTTAAAATCTGTTTATCTCCCCCATTGCCGTTTCATCACAGATTCACATCTTCTCCAGGCGAAAACGTCTTCCAGGTGAAAGTCTCAGCACCAGAGGAGCAATTCACTAGAGTTGGAGTCCAGGTTTTAGACCGAAAAGATGGGTCCTTCATAGTAAGATACAGAATGTATGCAAGCTACAAAAATCTGAAGGTGGAAGTTAAATTCCAAGGTCAACATGTGGCCAAATCCCCATATATTTTAAAAGGTAATTTGGAATATAATTTTATAACAGCAGTATTTGAATAAAATATATGTTATTCCATCAACAAAAACAACTTGGCGTGATATATATATATATATATTTTTTTTTTTTTACTGAAAGAAAAAAAATAAAGACTTCCTACTTGAAAGCTAAGTTATGAGTCCTGGTAAAACGACATTCAAGATTTGAACGGAAATTCTGATTTGCTAAAGAGCAAGGAACATATTAGTAGAGAATTTACTCCATGAAGACATACATTAGGAAGAATAACCAAGCTGTGTGCATGCTCATGTATGATACTTTCTTGTTTGGAAATATATGACTTAAGTAACTGGTAAGTGTTATTGAAATTAGGTAGATCACTTCAGGAAGGGAGATAGCTCGAAAGAGAAGGAGGGCACTGATGGTTGTTTTTTGTCTTTGTTCCAATGCCATTTTCCCAGAGAAATTCTCTGACTTTTTTTTTTTTTTTTTTGAGACAGAGTCTCGTTCTGTCGCCAGGCTGGAGTGCGATGGCACAATCTTGGCTCACTGCAAGCTCCGCCTTCTGGGTTCAAGCGATTATCCTGCCTCAGCCTCCCAAGTAGCTGGGATTACAGGCACGCACCACCATGTCCGGCTAATTTTTCTATTTTTAATAGAGACAGGATTACACCACGTTGGCCAGGCTGGTTTCGATCTCTTGACCTCATGATCTGCCCACCTCAGCCTCCCAAAGTTCTGGGATTACAGGCATGAGCCACCATGCTCGGCCATTCTGATGTTTCTTATATAGGATGAGAGTACAATTTTGTTACCTAGAGCCATCTCCTTCCCTCTTACAGGCGACAGTACCACAAGACGGTAGGGAAGCCATGTATATACAAAGGCAGAAATCTTGTCCCCCTTAATAACCCCAAGAAAAGTAAACTTTTTTTTTATTTTTGTGAACTCTGCAGAGAAGTAAGAAAAGGTAAACACTTTTTAAGAGTGTCTAGGTTCCTTTCCTACGTTCTGCCGGTACCGCCTGGTACAGTATCAGCCACTAAACCTTAAAAAGATACTCCGTTGTTAGCCACTGCCTGGGTTAGGTGGGATCTGAGAGTTATAAAAACGAGTAACAGTAAACACCTCAGTGCAGACTGAAATTAATTTGTTATAAAATTAGTGAAGTGGACTGTTTTGAGAATTACTTTTGCTTTTTTTTGTTGCTGTTGTTGTTGAGACAGGGTCTCGCTCTGTTGCCCAGTCTGGAGTGCAGTGGTGCAATCACTGCTTACTGCAGCCTCGACCTCCTGGGTTCAAGCAATCCTCCCACCTCAGCTGCATGAGTAGCTGGGACTACAGGCACTCACCACCATGCCCCACTAATTTTTGTATTTTTTGTAGAAACAGGGTTTTGCCATGTTGCTCAGGCTGGTCCCGAACCCTGGAGCTCAAGTGATCTGCCCACCTTGGTCTCCCAAAATGCTAGGATTACAGGCGTGAGCCACTGTACCCAGCTACTTTGGTTTTTTTTTTTTTTTCTTTTTGAGATGGTGTCTCGCTCTGTCACCAGCCTGGAGTGCAGTGGCGCAATCTCGGCTCACTGCAAGCTCTGCCTCCCCGGTTCAAGCAATTCTCCTGCCTCAGCCTCCCAAATAGCTGGGACTACAGGCACGTGCCACAACACCTGGCTAATTTTTGTATTTTTAGTAGAGACGGGGTTTCACCACGTTGACCAGGATGGTCTCGATCTCCTGACCTCATGATCTGCCCGCCTCGGCCTCCCAAAGTGCTGGGATTACAGGCATGAGCCAGGGTACCCAGCCTACTTTTGCTCCTTAATAATTCTTAAAACAAAAAAACAAAAAAACAGAATAGGAGCTCCTTGTTTATTTTTGCTGTTATTGATAATTTACTTATTGAGAAAAGTACCTTAGACACTTTAAGAACCTGTTTGTATAACAGACCATCAAAATATTAAATCATATCACTTTTGTCTTTCATTAAAATAGGTATGCTCCTCTGATACCCTTTTACCAGTATTTGGTTATTCTTCAGTCTACAAAACATAAGGAATAATGAGCTGTAATACATACCATAGACATAAACCAAGTATCTGTTGGTTTTCTTTTACTTTTTGAAACAAGAGTCTCGCTCTGTCCCCCAGGCTGGAGTGCAGTGGCACAATCTCTGCTCACTGCAACCTTCACCTCCCAAGTTCAAACTATTGTCATGCCTCAACCTCCTGAGTAGCTGAGATTTCAGGCACACGCCACCATACCCAGCTAAACTTTTTTGTATTTTTAGTAGAGATGGGGTTTCACCATGTTGGCCAGGCTGGTCTCAAACTCCTGACCTCAAGTTATCCACCCACCTCAGCCTCCCAAAGTGCTGGGATTACAGACGTGAGCCACTGCACCCAGCCTCTATTTGCTTTCTTTTGAACTCATGCAAAGTAGACCTTATTATGAAAATATCACAAAACTTCACTGTGAAGAGCTGTCAGAGTAGAAGGCTGACTTACTTGCAATGCCCCAGTATAGTAAAAATGTATTACTTTTTTTTTTTTTTCTTTGAAACAGGGTCTCACTGTCTTGCCCAGGGTGGAGTGGTGCAAACATGGCTCACTGCAGCTTCAACCTCCTGGGCTCAAGTGATCCTCCCACGTCAGCCTCCCAAGTAGCTGAAACCACAGGTGCATGCCAACACACCCAGCTAAATTTTTATTTTTTGTAGAGACAGGGTCTCCCTGTGTTGCCCAGGCTGGTCCCGAACTCCTGGGCTCAGGCTGTCCTCCTGCCTCAGCCTCCCAAAGTGCTGGGATTACAGACATGAGCCGACCTTGCTGGCCTGTAATTCTCTTAAAATGTGTTTTCAATGAAAATGCTCTTCCTATGTAACTAGGCAATACTCATGAAGCCACGTTGTAGATATTTATTACAAGTTTCAAATGCTGAGTGAAATGATCACTGTTGTACTTTCATATTCTTATGTAAATAGGGCCGGTTTACCATGAGAATTGTGACTGTCCTTTGCAAGATAGTGCAGCCTGGCTACAGGAGATGAACTGCCCTGAAACCATTGCTCAGATTCAGAGAGATCTGGCACATTTCCCTGCTGTGGATCCAGAAAAGATTGCAGTAGAAATCCCAAAAAGATTTGGACAGAGGCAGAGCCTATGTCACTACACCTTAAAGGATAACAAGGTACAACACATGATTTTTTGCTTGTTTGTTTTAGTGATTTTTTTTTCTTGTTTTGAACATTTGGCTACAATTAGCGAAATCATTTTATAAACATCATTCGAATGAGCACTGTGACAAGCTTTTCCTCAGTGAAATCTGCCAGTGTTTTTAGACTAACATAATAAATGGTAAATTCTCTTTTAGGTTTATATCAAGACTCACGGTGAACATGTAGGTTTTAGAATTTTCATGGATGCCATACTACTTTCTTTGACTAGAAAGGTAAGTATGTATTTTCTCTTAGCTGTAATAGATAATTTAAGCCCAGATTTTACAGGATAATTTTTCAAAATACAAATTATAACACTATCAGGGTATTCTCTTCTGGAGCCTTATGATAATACTATTCTGAAGCTTTCTGTTATTTCAGGTACCTGCGTTTGTTTCCTAGGGCTGCCATAACAAAGTGCTACAAACTGGAAGGCTTAAAATAATAGAAATGTATTCTCTGGCAGTTATGGAGGCCAGATGTCCAAAATCAAAATGTCAGCCAGGTGCCATGGCTCATGCCTGTAATCCCAGCACTTTAGGAGGCCAAAGCGGATGGATCACTTGAGCCCAGGAGCTCGAGACCAGGCTGGGTAACATGGTGAAGCCCTGTCTCCACAAAAATACAAAAATTAGCCTGTAGTAGTTTCAGCTAATGGGGAGCTGAGGCAGGAAGATCGCTTGAACCTAGGAGGTCGAGGCTGCTTGAGCCAAGATCACACCACTGCACTCCCAAGGCCTGGGTGACAGAGTGAGATCCTGTCTCAAAAAAAAAAAAAAAAAAAAATTGTCAGGAGGGCCAGCTCCCTCTGAGATGATCCTTTCCTTTCCTGCCTCTTCCTGGCTGCTGGCAGTGGCTCTCCATCTTTGGTGTTCCCTGGTTTGCAGCTGCATCCTCCCATCTCTGCCTCTGTCATCACGTGGGCTTCTCCCCTCATGTCTCTGGGTCTCTTCTTATAAGGACACAGCATGGTGGATTAATGGCCCAGCCTACTCCAGTATGACCTTATGCTAACTAATAGCTGCAACAACCCTATTTCCAAATAAAGTCATTCTGAGACACTGGGATTTAAGACTTCAGCATATCTTTTGCAGGGACACAATATTTTATAGAGGAAAGAAAAATGCCTTATCATAAAATGATTTTGGTACTAAACTAACTTTGAGTCCAAAGATGACTTGCCTTGTACTGAATCCCATTCCTTGGGATAGTGGGCTTTTGTTGGGTTCTAGTGGAATGGTTTGAAAGTAATGTTAAAATGGTGGATGTGAAAGACTCTACCAACATTTTTACCAAATGTATATTTATTTATAATCTATTATAATATTTATTTATTGAATAATTTGCATGTATATCTTGATTAAACTACTCATGGAAAATCATAATGCCTTTTTTTCAAGATTTCAAAGCACTTACAGTCTGTTAATTCTGAATGTAGGTAGTTATATAGCATCAATATTAAGCCTCCTTTAAACTAAGACATCAGGGTACCGTCATACTTCTCTTGCTCCTCTTTGTCAATCCATGGGAAAATGAGAATGTTCTTCAGGACTTCGGTTTCTCAAGATGCTTCTCAGACTGATCAGTGCTGTTCTGGCCTTAAAAATGTATATCTGTTGTTTTGTAAATACTCTAAACATTTTCTGTGACTAGATAAAACATACCCTCTTTACATATTCATGCCATTTGCCAGTAGAGGAAGGAAGCATAGCTTGAAACTTACTATGTTGCTGTTGGTGTTGGGCTTCCTGAGTTCAAATCCTGGTCCCACCACCTACCTGGTATATGTTTTTTAAAATGGAACCATCTGGCTCACTAGCAAGAAACTAGGGTTAGAGTCCCAAGTGCTATTTTTTAAATTAGTTTCCAATAATTCTCTTTCTCTTTGATCATCTTAGAGGCTGTTCGCAGTATTAGAACAGAGATTACTTTTGCCATTTCATCCCTTTCGTAGGGAGCATAGAATACTTATACATGTGACCATATTCTGAAACATTGCCTACTATTCAAACCAAGGTAATTATCATTACCTGAAACATGTAACATTGGCCTTTCATTAATGCAATTTCAAATTTAAATTGATAAATACAATGTATTATCCAATGCAGGAAATGTGAATAAGCTCCTCGTTTTGTTTTTTCTAGGTGAAGATGCCAGATGTGGAGTTCTTTGTTAATTTGGGAGACTGGCCTTTGGAAAAAAAGAAATCCAATTCAAACATCCATCCAATCTTTTCCTGGTGTGGCTCCACAGATTCCAGGGATATCGTGATGCCTACATACGACTTGACTGATTCTGTTCTGGAAACCATGGGCCGGTGAGAGATAAGTCAGGGTTGGCCCAGAGCCTTGGTTTTCTTTCTTTGGTGAGTTCTTTTGCAACAGCCTTTGTGAGATGATGATTTGGGAGGAAAATCTGTTGCACTTTGTCTTCTAGGGTAAGTCTGGATATGATGTCCGTGCAAGCTAACACGGGTCCTCCCTGGGAAAGCAAAAATTCCACTGCTGTCTGGAGAGGGCGAGACAGCCGCAAAGAGAGACTCGAGCTGGTTAAACTCAGTAGAAAACACCCGGAACTCATAGACGCTGCTTTCACCAACTTTTTCTTCTTTAAACACGATGAAAGCCTGTATGGTCCCATTGTGAAACACATTTCATTTTTTGATTTCTTCAAGGTACGACTTAATCAGTAGCTAATCTTTTTTGTTTTTCTAATGTATTTGTACATAGTGCTTTGGGAAGGGAAATTGAGGCCTGCGAATTACAAGAGGTGCGAGAAGTTAGCACAAAATTGAGTGAATATCGAGGCATGGGGGTGCTGGAGACTGTTTTGGCAACCAGGGTCTGCCCTCACTGCCCAGTCTTGATATTAAATGTGCATCAAGGGAGTTTGGAGCCTGGATAGAGCTATAATTTTTTTCCAGCTAACCCTTCAGATAAGCACATGTCACCTCCAAATATGTTTTTATTAATACTTACATGGAAGTCATTTTACAAATACTTTTCCCCAGAGCCATGTTATCACAACAGAATAAGGAAGATATAAACTACTTGTTTCTTATCAGGCCTTCTGGTGGGGAATGACATGAAACTCATCCAAATGTTCTGCCTGGGAATTAGGGTTTGCTCTCTGTGTCTAGAATGTGGATTCCCCATGTTTCCTGGGGAGTAGTCCTTTTTCTAACAACTCCCTTTTTAAGGCAGTGGGCAGCATCCTGCTCTTTAGACCATGGAGTTGTTTCTGAAGTCCCCCATGGTAGAGAGAGAGAGGGGGGAAAAGGTCATCATCTGTCCTCTGTATGTGGGAAGACAAGTGATTAACGAGTTCTGTCTGCCCTGTAGATGACCAAATTTTCTTTTGATGGGTTGTGTTGAGGCAGGTTGACCTAAAGAATGTTAAAGTTGAATTGTCAGTATTTTTCTATATGCATATCCCAAAGATTTTTGAAAGAAATGATTATAACCGAAGTGAAAGGGTACTAGCCAACTTTCTCAGTGGAGGGGTGCTGCATCCTGCCTTGGCTTTATTCCTGCCTGTTGAATTTTCTGCAACTAAAGATGATAGATTACCACAGTTCTATGAATATTTTTATTCATAGGTGTTCTTGCTCCAGAGCTTGCTAATTTCTTTAAGACATATGTCTGGGTGTTTAACAAATACGGTTAGCCAGATGTGATGGCTCACGCCTGTAATCCCAGCATTTTGGGAGGCTGAGGTAGGCAGATCACCTGAGGTCCAGGGTTCGAGACCAGCCTGGCCAACGTGGTGAAACCCCATCTCTACTAAAAATACAAGAATTAGCTGGGCGTGGTGGTGCGTGCCTCTAATCCCAGCGACTTGGGATGCTGAGGCACAAGAATCACTTGAACCCGGGAGGTGGAAGTTGCACTGAGCTGAGATCATGCCACTACACTCCAGCCTGAGTGACAGAGTGAGACTCTGCCTCAAAATAAATACATAAATAATACGGTTAACATGGCTCAGAATGTGCCATTATTAGGGGCACATTTGCAATCAATAAAGTAGTAGGAGAATTACAAAAAGTCACAAGTGAATCCATCCTTCCTTATGTTGCAGCCTTAGGACAACAGTATGATTGTATTCGCTGCTTCAACACTAGATTTGTATCCTTTGTAAAATTTAGGAGCACATCAAAAGGAGCATTTAGCTCTAGATCAACCTGTTGTTTAATAACACTTACTAAACGGCAAAGGCAGAGTGTGGAACCTGGCCAAATTGTGTCTGAGGATTGCAAAGGTTTATATGTGGGATGGGAAGGAGAATAGAGTGGAGAAAAGGAAATTTAATGGAGGTTCTTAGACTTTACCATTGTTTTGCAGCATAAGTATCAAATAAATATCGATGGCACTGTAGCAGCTTATCGCCTGCCATATTTGCTAGTTGGTGACAGTGTTGTGCTGAAGCAGGACTCCATCTACTATGAACATTTTTACAATGAGCTGCAGCCCTGGAAACACTACATTCCAGTTAAGAGCAACCTGAGCGATCTGCTAGAAAAACTTAAATGGGCAAAAGATCACGATGAAGAGGTAAGGTTAGTCTCCATGAAGGCTTATTTCTACTTGTTTCCCAATATCATGGGTCCTTTTGAAATGTATTGTACCTGGAGAGCATCCAGGATGTTCACATAATAGACTTTGGCCTGTAAATGGGAAGCTGCCTGCCCATAGATGGCACGGCAGTTCCCCTAGGCTGAACACAGCGGGCACTGCATCTTACATTAGCTCTCCACTCTGCATGTGAAACAAAAAGCGAGGCTGGGTGTGGTGGCTCGTGCCTGTAATCCCAGCACTTTGGAAGGCTGAGGCAGGCAGATCACCTGAGGTCAGGAGTTCAAGACCAGCCTGGCTAACATGGTCAAACTCCATCTCTACTAAAAATACAAAAATAAGCTGGCGTGGTGATGGGTGCCTGTAATCCCAGCTACTGGGGAGGCTGAGGCAGGAGAATCACTTGAACCTGGGAGGCGGAGGTTGCAGTGAGCCGAGACCACACCATTGCACTCCAGCCTGGGCAACAAGAGCAAAACTCCATCTCAAACAACAACAACAACAACAACAAGCTAAACTGTGGCCTTGATTACACTTTCTCTTTCAGTAGGTTGCTCTGAGCCACAAGCATTGCCTCCACTGGCAATGTGAAAATTGTAGGATGGCCAGTCTGGCAGGAGTCACTAACAGGCTACAGGTTAAAATGAGGGATTGATTCAGAAGTAGATGCAGCCATAAATAGAGAAATAAAGAGGGATGGAATGCAATAAACTTTAAGCTAATTGTCTCCTGAAATTTGTGAAGGCAGCTCGCTAAGCTTCATCTTGAGTTTACAAAGTTGTCAGTTTGCTTGGTGTACAACCTTGCCTCTCCAAGAGAGGCTTAATTCTAGAAGGTCCAATATGAGTTCTCAAACTTTTAAGTCTTAGAAACCTCCCTCTGATTTAAACAAACATACTCTTGTTAAATGTTCTGTTTTACCGTGAGACTACCCCCAAAGATATTATTTCCCACAGTTGCCCCAATGTATACATACTCTGAAGAGCAGTTCGCAGATGGCTGCATGGGAAAAATGGATTCTATTACAGGACTTTGTCGTTGTTCTTCCTGTAGGCCAAAAAGATAGCAAAAGCAGGACAAGAATTTGCAAGAAATAATCTCATGGGCGATGACATATTCTGTTATTATTTCAAACTTTTCCAGGTCAGTATTTTCCAAGAAAATCATCACATAACTTATAAGTAGACATGTTAAGAACAAATAATATTTTACTTAACAATTTCTAAACATATGTTACTATAGGGATATATATATATATATATGTATATACACTTCTGTGGATGAAAATCAGAGACAAATATTAAGTAATCATAAAAAAATAGTTGAAAACCAAAGATTAGCTAATGGAAAATGTTACAATATTAAGTGAAAAGTATTAATATTAGAACTATGTGATATTTGACTAAGAAATTGGCCTCTGATCCTACAAAGTTACGGTGCATGGATTTATATGTTCTCTTTGTGTTACATCGCTGCTGCCTCACCATTTCTTTGTCTAAACAGTGCCAGGTGTGTTTGGGCCTCTTGTCTTGACTCCGTATGAGCCATGCCTTCCCTTAGAAATTATTTCCATGGACCCAAGCATTTAGAGATTGTAATCAAGCATATCCGATGATTTAAAGGACTCTTTTAAAAATGTGGTAGTAGGCCAGGTGCGGTTGCTCACACCTGCAATCCCAGCACTTTGGGAGGCTGAGGCGGACAGATCACCTGAGATCAGGAGTTTGATACCAGCCTGGCCAACATGGTGAAACCCCGTCTCTACTAAAAATACAAAAATTAGCCAGGTGTGGTGGTGCACACCTGTAATCCCAGCTACTCAGGAGGCTAAGGCAGGAGAATCACTTGAACCCGGGAGGTGGAAGTTGCAGTGAGCTGAGATCACACCACTGCACTCCAGCCTGGGTGACAAGAGTGAGATTCTG
Organism: Symphalangus syndactylus; assembly: GCF_028878055.3. Classification (NCBI taxonomy): domain Eukaryota; kingdom Metazoa; phylum Chordata; class Mammalia; order Primates; family Hylobatidae; genus Symphalangus; species Symphalangus syndactylus. The sequence continues at coordinate 17,515,749 of NC_072437.2, forward strand.
TCTCAAAAAAAAAAAAAAGAGGTAGTAAACAAGTTCTTGGCTAATAATAGTACTAGATCTAGAGTAAGATTTTTATCCTACAGTTGCAGGTACTGAGCCCCATATCTGAGGCTCTGCTACAGATCAAAGTTGGTGTATTTCTGGCCTGTACTGGCCCCTCCCGATTTTGTAACCTTCCCTTGATGGAGGGAAGCAGAGGACAAACCGTGTAAAATGAATAAACTGGGGGGATTTACCATGTGAATTTCTAAGGATCCATGGGGCAGTGTTCCTTCGTTTAGCATAGGTACTTAGCACAGTGCCTCACTCAGAGTAAGCACATGATAAATGAAGATGATGATGATGGAGGCTTGTGCAAACCATAATAAGGAAAGCAGAATAGTCTCTGTCTTCACATTCTCAGTCTAGGGAAGATTGTGTGCAAAATTATTTTTACTGTGAGACAGAAGATGGTTAAAAAAAAAGTCATGGAAATTTAGGATAGAATAAAGAGATGTCTGTTAGGAACGGGCAGCCAGTGTTCAAAGGATGGCCTCCTCTCAGATGCTCTCAGAATTGGTATATATGACAGACTATGCAGATCACAGTTTGACAGACATAAGTTAAATGAATCATAGTCTTCATATATTCTAGCCTGTCTCATTGGGTGGATATAAAGTGTTTTATAAGGAATGCTTTTATGTTGTTGCTTAAACAGGAATATGCCAATTTACAAGTGAGTGAGCCCCAAATCCGAGAGGGCATGAAAAGGGTAGAAGCACAGACTGAGGACGACCTCTTCCCTTGTACTTGCCACAGGAAAAAGGTAACCGGAACTGAGCTTATGGCCAGTGTCAGAGTAAAAACTAACATTGATCCAAACTTGCCTTTATTCCTATAGTCATTCAATCAGGCAGCAAATATTTGAGTACCTCTCGAGGTCTCCAAGCAATTCAGTCTGCTAGAGCGATAGGTATAAAAGATAGCAGTGCTCAAGAAAGGATGCTACCATGCAGTTAATTGAGAAGACATGGTAGCTCCCTGGCAGAGTGGTGGGAAGTCTTTTATAATGTGAGAATCCAGCTCGTACCCTATTTGAATGGATGCTTACAGTCTGAAAAATATTTTCATGTGTATCATCTGATGCCCTCATCTCCTCATGAGATAAGTTTGGCAAAGTTCATCATCCCAGTTTAGAGAAGGAAAAATATGTAACCACGATTATTGATGTTTTCCAATCCTTCCTTTGAAAGTCATCTCAGCTGATACCACTACATAAGGATCTCATTGATAAAAATGAAAGTCAGATTCACATCTGGATTTTTAAGGTAGAAAGGACCTTAGAAGTCATCCAGTAAATGCCTTCATTTTATGGTTAACAAAACTGAGCCCAAAAAGGACTTGTGCTGAAAATCATCTAGCTGGATTATGGCAAAGCAAAAACCAATCTCTCATCATCAGATTGTGATTGTGTGTGTTTGTATATAAAGATGTAGTGTGGCAAGGGACTGTTGCTTTGATTATGATTTTTGTTTGTTTGAAGGAATGTAAATTGCATAAACTAGAGTGTATGTGTGTGTGTATGTGTGTGTATAACATATGCTGACTTGACATTTTAAGCAACATAATTAAGTTTCTGAATGGACAAGTTCAAAATTGTGGTATTATAACTAAAGACAAGAAGTCAGATTTGGCAATCATTATGTCTACCTCTCAAGGGGATGTAAAAGGAATTAAGGTGAGACTGGCCCCAGTGATGTGACAGAACCAGCTTATATGAGCTCACCCATTGATAAATATTCAGGAATTTTGCATACTGGTTAAATTTTTGGTAGCTTGGAATCATCCTGATAGGAGTATTTACACCATGACAATCAGCCCATGCTACAGACAGAATTTTGGTTGTTTTATTTTTGTCTTTGTTTTTTATAGAACTCATTAACCACTAACCAACTGGCCCTCAGAGGTGGTTCGTCATCATTGTTAACTCTGTCAGTGCTCCAAGGCCATAAAAATAAGTTAAAACCAATGATAAAACAAGAATTGCCAAATCAAAAGGTTCCCCCTCACCAATCCGTGATTTGGTATCAGAACACTTCTCACTTTGGCTCTAAGTGAGACTAGGCAGCTTCCTTGCTGCACTCCTGCTCAATTATTTATCTTCATCTATGTGATTGAGTGGAGGTACCCAGCCAGTTTCTTCCACTGAGCAGTAGAAGTTAGGGGCGAGATGATAGCTTCGTTTATTTTTTGCTCATTGTCTCTCCTAGCCTTTCACCACTACTGTTCATAACACGAGGCCTTTACAGTAGTACAGCCCGTGGATGTTTGGCTTCCTTATCAGTAGGCTATGAAACACAATGTGATTTTACCCTTAGCTGACTCTGGGCCTCTGGAAATAGTCCCAAGCCCTAAAAGCCTCTAGCAGCAGCTTGGCTCCCTCTCATCTTTACAGGAAAATAATTAGCAAATGAATGTAAGTCTTCTTCACTTGTGTAAGACTTCTTGATAGCTCTAAATATTTTGCTTCTTAATTGCAGACCAAAGATGAACTCTGATATGCAAAATAACTTCTATTAAAATAATGGTGCTCTGAAGACTCTTCTTAACTAAAAAGAAGAATTTTTTTAAAGTATTAATTCCATGAACAATATAAAATCTGTGTGATTGTTTGCAGTATGAAGACACGTTTCTACTTATTATGCAGTATTCTCATGACTGTACTTTAAAGTACATTTTTAGAATTTTATAATAAAACCACCTTTATTTTAAAGGCCTATGTTGTACTAATTATTAGCTGTGTTTGGAACAGGGAGCAGTAAAAACAGAGGGAATCTGGGTCCTTGGTGCACAGCAGCCCAGACCACCTGCCCAGACTGGTTTTAAATGACAAAGCAATGAACCCCTGTCTCCTTTTAAGCCCATATTATTGTGGGTATTCAGCCAAACTTAATTCTAGCTAATACTTCATACAAGGTCAGTCATTATAGGGCCTCTACCCGAATCTTTAGTCAAATCTCTCAGCACTTTCTAATATCAATCCTGTCCTCTGGAAGAACGAGTCCTCTCCCAGTTCTGTCAGTGCCTGTGTCCTTACCTTCCTGGCTCTTGCCCTTCCCTTGTCCTGGAATGTCTTGGCCCTCTCTTCTTCATCCGGCTTAGACATCCTTCAGTACATAGTTTACCCTTACTAGATTTTAAGTGCCATGACCTCAGAGACCAGACCTTTCTTCTGGGTAGTCCTAACGTCTAATAGAGTGCCAGCAACTAGAAAGACTGAATAAATATCTAATGGGTGATATGGTTTTGATGTTTGTCCCTTCCAAATCTTATGTTGAAATGTAATTCTGAGTGGTGAAGGTGGGGCCTGGTGGGAGATGTTTGTATCTTAGGGGTGGATCCCTCATGAATGGCCCGGCACCATCCTTGCAGTGACAAGTGAGTTCTCACTGTGAGTTCACATGATCTGGTGGTTTTAAAAGGTGTGGCACCTCCCCCTCTCTCTGTGTTGCTCCCTCTCTTGCCACCTAATACCCTGGCTCCCCTTTGCCTTCCACCATGATTGGAGGCTTCCTGAAGCCCTCTCCAGAAGCAGATGCTGGCACCACACTTCCTATACAGCCTGCAGAACCATGAACCAAAATAAATCTCTTTTCTTTAGAAGTTACCCAGCCTCAGGTATTTCTTTATAGCAACACAAAAATGGCATTAACACAATGAGTAAATGAATGAATGAAAATCACTTTGAAATGCAGTTACAAGAATTTAAAAAGAACTAAAAATCTGAACACTAAACCATATATCATATTCTACAAATTCCTTTACCTAATATTCTCTCTTCCATTCATCTTCCAGTCAAATAATTTTTTCTAAATTATTTTGAATCTTGAAATAGACATACAGAAGAATATAAAACATATATCTGCAATTTAAACATATAGCCACAATTTAATTACAAGAAAACATCCATGTAATCACTGACAAAGATTCTTTGCTTGACCACCTGTATTAGTCCATTCTCTCGCTGCTAATAAAGACATACCCGAGACTGGGTAATTTATAAAGAAAAGAGGTTTAATTGACTCACAGTTCCACAGGGCTGAGGAGACCTCAGGAAACTTGGAATCATGGCTGAAGGGGAAGCAAACAAGTCTTTCTTCACATGGCGGCAAGGAGAAGCACCAAGCAAAGAGGAAAAAGCCTCTTATAAAACCATCGGATCTTGTGAGAACTCACTCACTATCACAAGAACAGCATGAAGGTAACTGTCCCCATAAATCATTTGCCTCCCACCAGGTCTCTCCCACAACACGTGGGGATTATGGGAACTACAAGATGAGATTTGGGTGGGGACACAGCCAAACCATATCATTCCACCCCTGGCCCCTCCCAAATCTCACATCTCACATTTCAAAACACAATCATGCCTTCCCAACAGTTCCCCAAAGTCTTATTTCAGCATTAACCCAAAAGTCCAAGTCCACAGTTTCATTTGAGACAAGGCAAGTCTCTTCCACCTCTGAGCCTGTAAAATAAAACACAAGTTAGTTACTTCCTAGATAAAATGGAGGTACAGGCATTGGGTAAATATACCTGTTCCAAATGGGAGAAATTGGCCAAAACAAAGGGGCTATAGGCCTCTTGCAAGCCCCAAATCCAACAAGGCAGTAATTAAATCTTAAAGCTCCAAAATAATCTTTGACTCCATGTCTCACATCCAGGTCACACTGATGCAAAAGGTGGGCTCCCACAGCCTTGGGCAGCTCTACCCCTGTGGCTTTGCAGGCCACAGCCCCTCACCCCAGCTGCTTCCACAGCTGGCATTGAGTGTCTGCAGCTTTTCCAGGTGCAAGCTGCAAGCTGTCGGTAGATCTCTCATTCTGGGTCCGGAGGACAGTGCCCCTCTTCAGCTCCACTCGGCAGTACCCCAGTGGAGACTCTTGTGTGGGGCCCAGCGCCACATTTCCCTTCCACAGTGCCCTAGCAGTGAGGGCTCTACCCCCTCAGCAAACCAGCCTGGACATCCAGGTGTTTCCATACATCCTCTAAAATCTAAGCAGAGGTTCCCAAACTTCAATTATTGACTTCTGTGTACCCACAGGCTCAACACCATATGGAAGCTGCCAAGGCTTGGGGCTTGCACCCTCTGAAGCCATGGCCCAAGCTGTACCTTGGTCCCTTTTATCCACAGCTAGAGTGGCTAGGACACAAGCCACCAAGTCCCTAGGCTGCACACAGCAGGGGGCCCTGGGCCTGGCCCCAGAACCATTTTTCCCTCCTAGACCTCTGGGCCTGTGATGGGAGAGGCTGCCTTGAAGGTCTGACATGCCCTGGAGACATTTCCCCATTGTCTTAATGATTAACATTGGGCTTTTTGTTTATGCAAATTTCTGTAGCAAGCTTGGATTTCTCCCCAGAAAATGGGTTTTTCTTTTCTGTTACATTGTCAAACTGAAAATTTTCCAAACTTTTATGCTCCGCTTCCTCTTGAACGCTTTGCCATGTAGAAATTTCTTCTGCCAGATACCTTAAATCATCTCTCTCAAGTTCAAAGTTCCATAGATCTCTAAGGCAGGGGCCAAATGCTGCCAGCCTCTTCACTAAAGTATATCAAGCATAATCTTTATTCCAGTTCCCAACAAGTTTCTCATCTCCATCTGACACTACCTCAGCCTGGACTTCATTGTCCATCCACGATCAGCATTTTGGTCAAAGCCATTCTGCAAGTCTCTAGGAAGTTCCAGACTTTCCCACATCTTTCTGTCTTCTAAGCCCTCCAAGTCTCTAGGAAGTTCCAAACTTTTCCACATTTTCCTGTCTTCTTCTGAGCCCTCCAAACTGTTCTAGCCTCTGCCCATTACCCAATTCCAAAGTCACTTCCACATTCTTTGGGTATCTTTACAGCAGCACCTCACTCTCTGCAGTACCAATTTACTGTATTAGTCCATTCCCACGCTGCTAATAAAGACATACCCACAACTGGGTAATTTATAAGGGAAAGAGGTTTAATTGACTCATAGTTCCACAGGGCTGGGAGGCCTCAGGAAATTTACAATCATGGTGGAAGGGGAAGTGAATACATCCTTCTTCACATGCCAGCTGGAAGGAGAAGTGCTGAACAAAGGGAGAAAAGCCTCTTATAAAACCATCAGATCTTGTGAGAACTCACTCACTATCACCAGAACAGCAGCATAGGGGTAACTGCCCCCGTGATTCAATTACCTCCCACTGGGTCCATCCCATGACACATACAAGAACTACAATGCAAGATTGTTCCCAGACCAAACTGAGAGTCAGGCTACTATTTCTCGTGGCCCAATAACAAGATGCAGATGAACTGGAGAGGAAGAGAGTTTTTATTTCTGTAACCAACTACAGGGAGAAGGCCTGGAAATTATCACCAGACCAACTGAAAATTAGAAAGTTTTCCAGAGCCTATATACCTTCCAAGCTATATGTCTATGTGTAAGTATGCATTCATCTAAATACATAAGTGATTAACTTCTTTTAATCTATAACTAAGGTCTGAGTCTTGAAGACCTTCCTCTGGAGCCTCAGTAAATGTACTTAATCTAAATGAGTCCAGGTGCTGGGGTGATTACCCTTATCTTGTCTCCTGCTAAATCACGAAGGTTTAGGGAATTCCTTCGGACTCCCAATAAACTTGTTTGTGGAGGCCTTGGGAGTTTATTCAGGCCCCCAGTAAAACTTGTTTAATCATGCCTTAAGGTTCAGGAAAGACCTAGGCAAAACTCTTGGTGGGCTGTTGTTACATTCCAGCCTTTGTATAAGGACACTGGCTTTTAACATTTAATTTAACCACTCAGTCAGTACTGAAACAGTTGTATGGAGGCCTGTGTTAGTGAGACCTGGCCTGCCACAAGGTGAGATTTCGGTAGGGACACAGCCAAACCATATCACCATCCTTTCATCAGTCTCCTGAACCTTGTCATGGGCCTATCTGTGCACTGCCTTATAAAATTCAATTTTAGCAAGAACCCTGCTAAGTCAGTTTCACAAAAATCTCCCGTCCTCCATATGTACCACACTTTGAATCTAATCTGCTTCCTCATCCTCTACCATCCCCCAGGTCATGTCTGATCATGCTGGCCTGTTTTCAGCTAGAATCCCATTTGGTCCATTTAACCAGAATCTCTGTTACCCTGATGCATTTCCTCTTAGTAATTTTCCATCCACTGACTCCCTACCCTGCTCCTTGGCTATAAATGCCCATTTAACCATGCTGTATTCAGAACTGAGTCCAATCCTATACTGAAGTTTCTTTTCCCCTGTTGCAATAGTCCTGAATAACATCTGTTTTTTTACCACTTTAACTATTGTCCAGCTCTTGTTTTTCTTCGACATTTCCACTCGGGTTCAGAAATAGAACATTGCTTAGAGGTGACCACAGTGCCTCCCCTTATCACATTTCCTCTCTGCTCCCAGGTAACCACAAACATGATGGCTGTGATAATCTTTTTCTTGCTTTTTAGTTTTACCACCTACATATACTTCCCTAAGCAGTAGAGTTTACTCTTGCCTATTTTGAAATTGATATAAATGGAATTATATCAAATTTTTGTTGTTGTTACTTGCCTATATTTTTTTTTTTTTAGACAGAGTCACACTCTGTCACTCAGGCTGGAGGGCAGTGGCACGATCTTGGCTCACTACAACCTCCACCTCCCAAGTTCATGCGATTCTCCTGCCTCAGTCTCCTGAGTAGCTGGGATTATAGGTGCCTGCCTTGCCCGGCTAATGTTTTGTATTTTTAGTAGAGACAGGGTTTCAGCATGTTGCCCAAGGTTGTCTCAAATTCCTGAACTCAAGTGCTATGCCAGCCTCGGCCTCCCAAAGTGCTAGGATTACAGGCGTGTGCCACCACACCCAGCCTTATTCATTTTTTATATGTGGACAGTACTTCACTATATAAATATGATCACTTTATTTTACCATTCCATTGCAGATGGACATTTGGATTCCTCTCATTTGGGGGAAATGTCAATCAGTGCTACAGCGAACATTCCTATTCATGTTTCTTGGCCACATTTGATTAGAAGTGGAATTATTGGGTTATAAGTAATGTACATCTGTCATTTCACTAGATAATGTTAAATGACTCCAAATTGGTTGTCCCAGTTTATGCTCTTTCCAGGGCTCCACAGAATTTGCAGTTGTTTTACTTTCTTGCTAACAGTTGATACTATCAGACTTACAAATTTTTTGCCAATCCGATTGGTACACAATGGTAACACATTATGTTTTTTCATTTCTCTGATTATTAATGAAGCTGACCATTTTGTGTTGCCTTTCCTGTAAAATTTTTAATCTTTTTAAATTTTTACTTATTTTCCTACTAAGTTGTTCAACTTCCTGCTGGATTCATAGACATATATTTTGGAGTTAGTACTTTGTGGTATATGCTGCATACATCCTACTTTATGATATGTCTTAGACTGTCATTTCAGTGTCTTTTAATGCTCAAAAGATTATGTTTTTTGTTTTTTGGTTTTTTTTTTTTTTGTAGAGACAGGGTGTCACTAGCTGGTTATTTAATGTAGCTAAGAAAACTATAGATTTTTATATATGTTCTGTACCCAACCCCTTAACGAACGATTTTATTAGCTCTAATACATTTCACTTGTTTTTTTCTCAAATACAATCATATTTGAAACTGACAGTGTATCTTTTTACCATATTTATAATCTTACTTATTTTCTGTCCTTACTGCATTGGCTGGAAGTTCTAGCATAATGTTGAATGATTGTGGTGACAGCAAGCATTCCCATTGTCTTTCAGACTCCAGTGGTATATCATTAGTCAGGATTCTCCAGATAAATATGACCAATAGAAGGGTGTGTGTGTGTGTGTGTGTGTGTTCATAAAGATTTATTTTAAGAAATTGGTTCACACAATTATGGAGGCTAGGAAGTCCAAAATCTGCAGTTAAAGTCCAAAGACCATTAATTAGGCTAGAAACCCAGGAGAGATTAGTATTGCAGTTCAAGCCTGAAGGCTGTCTGCTGACAGAATTCCCTCTTGCTCAAGGGAGGCTAGTCTTTTGTTCTACTCACTCCTTCAGTTAACTGGATGAGGCTCCCCCACGTTACAGAGGGCAATCTGCTTTACTCACAGTTCACTGATTTAAATGGTAATCTTATCCCAAAACACCCTCATCAAAACATGCAGAATAATGTGTGACCACTTATCTAGGCACCCTGGATCAGCCAACTTGACACATAAAGTTAGCATTACAAATGGGAATTCGTTCAACAAGTCTTGAGCACCTTATATGTGCCAGACATTGTACTGTGCTCTAAGGATAGAGAAGTGAACAACTGCTGTCTATTCTGAAAAAGAATGAAAATTAACAAGTAAAAACTAATCAAGATAATTATGGATTGTCATAAATAAAAACAGGATATTATAGAGAAAAAGTGGGGTAGATAGTGGTGGCTACTTTAGATTGGATCATCAAAGATACTACAGATTTTTCAATGTTGAGTAAAATGTTTGGTATAGTTTATGATAAACAACCACTATTAAAACAATACATTTCCAATCTAATACTGACTTATTTCCTTTTTCAATAGGAAAGGCATTAAATTTTATTAAATGTTTTTAAGGCATCTATTGAAATGCTCATGTTTTATTTGGCTTTGTTTTTGCTGCATTAATCTGTAATGGATTACATTAATAGCATTCTAATTTTTGAAACATTATAAAACCCCAGGGTTTAAAAAAAAAACCCAGGGTTATTACATATTATTATTTTAATACATGGCTGAATTAATTGCACTAATATTTAATTTAGGATATTTCAAACTATAGCCCACAGGCCAAATCTGAGCCACCACCAGTGTTTGTACAGCCTGCAAACTAAGAATGATTTCAACATTGCTAAGTGGCTGAAAAAAATAAAAAGAAGAGTATCTCATTACATGTGAAGCATATATGAAATTCAATTTTTGGTTCATAAATAAAGCCTTTGTATTAGTTTCCTATTGTTGCTATGGTAAATTACCACAAACTTATGTGGTTGAAAACAACATAAATTATTCTTTCACAGTTTTGGAGGTCAGAGTCTGAAACCAGTTTCACAGAGCTCATGTCAAGGTATTGGCAGGGCTGATTCCTTCTGGAGTCTCTGAGAGGGGAAAACTTTTCCTTGCTATTTCCAGCTTCTAGAGCTGCAGTCCTTATATTTCTTGTCTTGAGGCCCCTCTTCCATCTTCTTAGCCAGCACCTTGGCATCTTCAAATCTCTCCGCTTCTGTCATCACATCGCCTTCTGTTCCTCTGAATGGCACAGCAGAATTATTCATAATAACCAAAAAGTATAAACAATTCAAATGTCCACCAACTGGTGAATGGATACTCGAAAATGCTGAATACTATTTGGCAATAAAAATATATGAGTTGTAACAAGGTACAAAGTACTGATGCATGTCACAGCATGGATAAACCTTGAAAACATTAAGTGCAAGAGGCTAGAGGCACACGACCATACAGTGTAGGACTCCATTTATATGAACTGTCCAGAAAAGGCAAATCCAGAGAGACAGAAAGTATGTTAGTGGTTGCCCGGGGATAGGGGTAGGAACAGAGAATGGCTGTAATGCCAGTGAATCCCAAAATTGGAGCTCAGCCTGAGAGGGTTCTTGACTTTGCACAGGAAAGAATTCAAGAGCAAACTGACAGTAAAATGAAAGCAAAGCAAGTACATTAGAGCAACAAAGCACAGGAAAATTGCTTCTGGTAAACTGAGCAGGGCTACCCCACAGGCAGAGTAACACTCATGGATTGCTGGCTAGCTATATATATATATGTGTGTGTGTATATATATATATATATATAATATATATATGCATATACATACATATATATGTATATACATATAATATATACATATATAATATATACATATACTATATATACATATATACATATATTATATATACATATTATATATACATATATGTACATATTATATATACATATATGTACATATTATATATACATATTATATATACATATATGTACATATTATATATACATATATAATATATGTACATATTATATATACATATATAATATATGTACATATTATATATACATATATAATATATGTACATATTATATATACATATATAATATATGTACATATTATATATACATATATAATATATGTACATATTATATATACATATATAATATATGTACATATTATATATACATATATAATATATATATGTACATATATAATATGTATGTATATATATGTACATATATAATATGTACATATATACATATATAATATATACATATATACATATATTATATATTATATATACATATATACATATATTATATATTATATAATATATGCATATATCATATATTATATAATATATGATATATCATATATTATATATTATATAATATATGCATATATCATATATGCATATATTATATATGCATATATTATATATCATATATACATATATTATATATATTATATGTATATATAATATATGTACATATAATATATGTATATATAATATATGTACACATATTATATATTATATATACATATATAATATATATACATATATACATATAATATATATACATATACACATATATCATATATACATATTATATACACATATATCATATATACACATTATATACACATATATCATATATACATATTATATATACATATATCATATATGTATATAGACACATGTATACATATATACATATATGTATATATACACACATATACACGTGTGTGTGTGTGTGTGTGTGTATAGAGAGAGAGAGAGAGACGGAGTCTCGCTTTGTTGCCCAGCCTGGAGTGCAGTGGTGTGCTCTTCTCGGCTTTGCAACCTCTGCCTCCAAGGTTCAAGCAATTCTCCTGCCTCAGCTCCCGAGTAGCTGGGACTACAGGTGCCTGCCACTACGCCTGGCTAATTTTTGTATTTTTGGTACATGTCGGGTTTCACCATGTTGGCCAGGCTGGTCTCCAACTCCTGACTTCAGGTGATCCACCCGCCTTGGTCTCCCAAAGTGCTGGGATTACAGGCATGAGCCAGGGCGCCTGGCCACTGGCTGACTATATTTATACCTACTCCTTCATCGTACGCTAAATAAGGGGTGGGTTATTCATGAATTTTCTAGAAAAGGGGTGGGGAGTTCCCCTGGAACTGAGGATTCTTCCGTTTTTAAACCATATAAGGTAAGGTCTGGGCATTGCCATGGCATTCGTAAACTGTCAGGGTGCTGGTGGAAGTGTGGTAGCATGTTCATGTATTATAATTAGTGTATAATGAGCAGTGAGGGCACTAGAGGTCACTTCGGTCGCTGTCCTGGTTTTAGCTGGCTTGGGCCTGTTTCTTTAGAGCAGTTTTGGCCTTTTTTTAGGGCATCCTGTTCTGACTGGATGTTGTTTTGCTCAGCGGGTGGTGATCAGTGTTTGGAAAGTCCTGCTGATCTCCTACCTCAACTGTAACTATGCACATACTTTTCAGGGGGATAATGGAAGTGTTCTAATGTTCTTCAATTATAGTGATGGTTGCAAATGGTTTTAAAATTACTGAAAATCATTGAATGGTACACTTCAAATGAGTGAATGTTATGGCATGTAAAGAAATTTTTTTTAAAAACACAGCTAAAAAATTAGGAGACAAAGAAGTATTAAGACTTTGTAATTTGGGGAAACACTTGTTATAAATGACAGTGACTATGTGGTTTTGTGGAATGTATTTCCTTGTATGTACCGTGACAGAAAAGAGGGCAGGTGCCAACTGCACTGGGCTTGGGGAAGATTCATTCATTTAAGAAATTTTTTTTTTTCTGAGCATTATTAATACACAAGAGGTTCACGGTTAAAACAAAAATTTACAAAAAGCAACCCTGTCTTCACCTGGGAGCTTATAGCGCAGTGAGGAGACACAGATACATCCATAGCTCGTGAGGTGACCGGGCAAGGACAGGAAGAGCAGGGAGGCGATCAGGGGAGGCCTCGCTGTGAAAACCACGCGCCCTGCCAACCCCCAGGAGACGCGGCCCACGCTGGGAGGGAGCAGCCAGGACAAAAGCCGGTCGTCGTGGGGTCCCGCCTGGTGGGTGGTGGTGAGGACAGCGAAGTGTGGGCTGCCCTGGGCCTCCAGGGAAAGGAGCCAGATGGAGAGGGGAGATGTGGGGTCCGATCGCGTGCCACAGCACAGGCCACTGCCGGCCGCTGGCTTTGGCAATGAGCGCAGAGCCTTTGGAAGATCCGGGGGGATAGGCTTCCACAGCATCCACGTGGCTGCGGCGTCGCAGACAAGGCCCAGGCGGGGGCAAGATGGTACGAGGCGACCATTTAAGTGATTGTTACAATCATCCCCGCAAAGATAACGGGGGGCTTGACCCCATGTAGAAGTGTGCGAAGCGGTTGGATTCTGTCAGCGTTTGACCTTAACGGGACTAACGAATCGACTATGGGTGTGAGGAAGAGACTGGTCAGAGCTGATCGCGCCTCGGAATGGAGTGGTGGCTGGGATGCGGAAAGGCCCCGAGTGGAGCAATCCTGGGTGAGGCGGAAACGGGAGCTGACTTTCCAGCCGTCTGCGTGCTACTGAGGCGGCGGCCACCCTGGCACCTTCCCCTAGCTCCGCTCGTCCGCGCGTACAGCCCAGGGATGTGGCGGGCTGGGAGACTCACGCTCCCGGCATGCTCTGCGGCCCGGCCCGCGCACCCGGGGGCGTGGCCTGCGCGCGCGTGCGTCGTAGCCAAACGCTGTGGCGGGGCAGGCAAGGCGGTGGCTTCGAGCGCGCTAGTTAGCTCCCTGAAGGGAGTGACGGCGATTGGGTGCCCGCGGCCACTTTTGCCTTCCCGGGTAAGTGCGGCGGTGGCGGTTGGCGCTGCCGGCTGACGGGCGGCTTCCTGGGAGACGGGGAGAGTACCCGGCAGGCCCGCCTGAGGCGTTTGAGGCTCGCGGGCGTCACTCCTCAGGGGCGTCTGGTCCGAGCCGGGAGGCGTTCCGCTAAGTTCGGTGCCCGTGGGCACCAGCCGGTGGGGGCTTCGTCCGCTTTGCCGAGTAGGAGGGCGTAATGTGGGGTTGGTTCGGGCGGGGAGAGCCAGACGGGGCCAACCTGGACCACGTCAGCCAGTCCCGGGTGACTGGCTCGAAGCAGCCTCGGAGTTGAGAGGGGTCGTCGGGGGCGGCCCGCGGCGTAGCCCCGGCAGCGCGCGTTTGCGGAGAGAACGGATCCCGTGCCCGAGCGCCGCCGAGCCCCGCACGCCCGTGAGACCCGCTTTGAATTTTCTGTCCATGTTCGCTGGGGTTGTTGACCCGACCCCCTGTAAGACTCGGACTCAACGTTTTTGTTTGCCCCACGACAGCCAGCGTAATGCTGTGGACCTAACAGGGCACGAACGTTTGTAACTGAAAGTTGAAGGGGCTGTGGCGTCTCCGTCCCGTGGCGTGGGAGGTGATCGCCCAGCCCTTGTGAGTAGGAGTTGTCCTAGAACTCCGCCGACCGCCCAGCTGGTGGAGCCGGCGCTCCGGATGCCACTAGCGCTGGCGTTTCGTGGGCGCAGCACCTCTGGCCGGTCATCTTCACCATCGCCGTTGAGGGCACTGAGGCCGGGCCAGGCTTCAAACCCTGCCCTCTCTGAACCTAAAGCCAGAGATGAAAACCCAGACGACAGTGGCCTGGCGTGGTGGCTCACGCCTGTAATCCCAGCACGATGGGAGGCCAAAGCGGGTAGATCACCTGAGGTCAGGAGTTCAAAACCAGCCTAGCCAACATGGTGAAACCCCGGCTCTACTAAAAATACAAAAATTAGCCGGGCGCGGTGGCGGACGCCTGTAATCTCAGCTACTCGGGAGGCTGAGGCTGGAGAATCTCTTGAACCCGGGAGGCAGAGGTTGCAGTGAGCCGAGATTGCGCCACTGCACTCCTGCCTCAGGGACGGAGCAAGACTGTCTCAAAAAAACAAACCCAGATGACCTAGAGCAGGTTGCTTGGGGATTGTCTTATGGGGCATTTTCCATGTTTCTGAAGAAAACCAGCATGTGTGCACCAGCCGTGAAGAACACACTGTGCATCGTGAAGTCTGAAAAGTAGTAAAGCAGACCGGGAGAGGTGGCAAACGCCTTGGGATCCCAACGGTTTGGGAGGCCAAGGCAGGGGGTATCTCTTGAGCCCGGGAGTTCAAGACCAGCCTGCGAAACATAGGGAGACCCTCGCCTCTACAAAAACATTTACAAATAATTAGCGGGCGTGGTGGTGAGCGTCTGTAGTCCCATCTACCCAAGAGGCTGAGGCGAGAGGATCGCTTGAGCTCAGGAGTTCGAGGATTCAGTGAGCTTATGATTGCGCCACTCAATTTTCCGGCCTGTCTGCCGGAGCGAGAACCTGTCTCAAAAAAAAAAATAGTGAAGCATTCTAAATTAAGATGGTGGTTGTTTACATGCATCTAAATTTACTGCTTCATAAAGTTTCTCACTAAACTTACATTAAGGTTATTTAAAAACAAACATAAACCTCCAGCAATGGGAAAATAGGAAAGGAAACGCTGGCAATCAAATAGCGGGCTCTAAAACATGTATGTCTTAGCAAACCCTGTATTAACCACAGAATCTTCAAACTGCACGGAAACTGGCAGCACTGGACAGCTGTGGTACTGGGAATGAAGGTGGTGTGGTGCAGAAGGTGGGTGTAAGGAGCTTAAAGAAAGATGATTTAGGTGAAATCTGAGAAGCAATTGGATATCCAGATCCCCTTCCCCATTTCACGCTGTTGGGTGACTGCCTTTCCCCTTGTTAGAAGACTGGATGGAGGCTTATTCTCTTGAGAAAGTAAAACAGAGGATCTTTGAACTGAGAAACCCAGGCATAATTATGGGGCTGCATGTATGAAGATAGGGACATTGAAGCTTGAAGTCTTTCATCTCCTTTATCTCACTCAACTTCCAAAACTTTTGCAGTCAGATCAGACTAATGCTCTCCAGGCTGAAATAAGAGAACTCTGCACGCTCACACACACAGATGGGGAGAGGTACATAATAAGTTGGTTATGGTGGTTTCTAGGAAGTGAAAGGAACTTGGTGACTGGGGGAAGAGTGTGAGGAAACTTCTGTTTACATTGTCTTTTAAAATGTACTGTGTACACACGATACCTATTCAAAAATGAAATGTATTCTTCACCTCAGGAAGATCTATGAAAAAAAAATTATGTAAATTATGAACAAATACTTTGACTTCTGTTTACATTTTTTTAATGTACCGTGTGCACATGATACCTATTCAAAAATGAAATGTATTCACCTCAGGAAGTTCTATGAAAAAATTCTGTAAAAAATTATGAATAAACCCTTTGACACAGCGATTCCTTCCCCGGGAATTTATCTTATAAATACACTCGTGTGAAAATAAGTACAGTGCTATATGGAAGGATAAGTAAGAAGCAGATAATATTGATTACCTTTGGAGAGGGAAATCTGATGGCAAGTCAAGACTGGAATGAGTGAGACTTTTTCACTACATATTGTTGGTACCTTTTGAACTTTAAACCATGTTATTGTTACCTATTGAATGAATGAATAAATAAATGTTCATGGGAAAAATGGGTAATGGAGATCCTGATGTTGGTAATATCCTAAACAATACAAGAGCTCTTAACATAGGAAGGAATGCTACAAAACAACCCCAAAATTTCAGTGGCTTACATTTCATGCTCATGGATCTTCAGATCAGCTGGTGTTCAGATCTTGGTTAGACTAGTCTGGACTCCAGACCAGTTTTGGGTTCAGATCTGTTCCATGTGTCTTCATTTTGAGACCCAGGCTGAAAATGCAAAACCACCTAGAGCATGTTTTTCTCATGGCTGAGGGTGAAAGTTCAAAAGGGCTTCTGGAAGTTTGCCATGCCTCAGCTCAGAAGTCACACATTGAAATGTCTACCTACATTCCATTAGTTAAAACAAGTTACATAGCCAAGTCCAAAGTAAACAGAGTGAAGACATACATACTCTGCCTTCTGGCAGCACTGTGAAGTTCCATGACAAGATGTGGATGGGTAGGCTTGGGAACTGTAATGATGAAGAAGATGGGTTAATGGAAAGATGCTGAAAAATTAAGTTTAGGATAGTTGGTTTAGAATGAAGATTCTTACAAAAATGTGTATTTATACATTTTTACATTATCATTTTTTGCCAAGATACAGCATCCTACTTTGATATGAATTACCTTACAAGTTTCCATGTCAAAGTACCACCTTTGTTTTATCTTCTATAACATCTACCAACCCTGCACCTGGCCCTCTAACCAATTCTGAATGCCCATAGAAAAATGTACATGTAAAGACACCAGATTTTAGGGAAGTAATTCTAAATGTTTATTTTAGCTACTGAATGTGTTCACTCATAGTTTTTGTGTCATATCCATGTCTGCCAACTCACCTTTCACAACAGAATCTTCTTTTCAGGGAGATGTCCTTTGCTTCTCAGATGTAAATGCACTTTAAGTTTGTTATTCAACAGTGAAAATGAGTCATACAGAGGTAATATTTTCGTATGTTCTGCATCTTCAGGGTTCCTGGTTTTTTGTTTGTTTGTAATTATGTGGCTTCAGAGTAATCTTATTTTCAACTTTCACTGTGGGAGGCAGTATAGCATAAGTGGTTAAGAGCGAGGAATCTAGAGCAGACTACCCTGAGTTTAAATCCTAGCTAGCGGCTATATAACCTTGGGCAAGTTACTTAATCTGCTGTGCCTTATCTATAAAATGGGGATAATGGTAGTGCTTGCCTCATAGAATTGTTAGAAAGGTGAAATAAGTTAATACATATAAAGCACTTATAATAATACCCGACACAGTAAGCACTTAAATACTGTTATTAATATCACTACTTTTTATTTGGAGGCTATGACTTGAAATATGAGCCTCACAGAGCAAACATATATATAGCTGTTCAGTTGTCTTAATAGGCAAGAAAGTAATTTTTGATCCCTTTATTCTCTTGAATTCCAGGTTAAATTAAAAATACCTTTTGGAAATAAATTACTAGATGCCGTTTGTTTGGTACCTAACAAGAGCTTAACATATGGAATAATTCTTACACATGGAGCATCAGGAGATATGAATCTTCCTCATTTGATGTCACTGGCATCCCATCTTGCATCTCATGGGTTTTTCTGCCTGAGATTTACCTGTAAAGGCCTTAATATTGTACATAGAATTAAGGCGTATAAATCAGTTTTGGTAAGAAAATTTCTTTATATTTACTTATAACAGAATTCTGTTTGAAATCTTTAATAAATATAAGATAAATTTTATTAGTACTCATCTAGTTTAATTTAAAAAATCTTTGAATGAGTATATTCTTAGAAAACGCATCAGTACATGAAAACTTTTTAGTCGTCAGATTTCCCTTGTCATCAGTTTCCATGGAGATGAATGCTTACATCATAAATGTTCCTCCGTGATATTGCCAAGGAAGCTACTTATGATTTTTCTCACTGGAATTATGTAACTTTAGCACATCATTTTGGCATTCTAGAATATTTCATCTACCATATTATGCATGTATAAATATGATACTGTTTTCTGTGTATGTTATTTAGAAACCTTGCTTAAAATCCTGGATAACACTGCAGTTTCTCTAAATCAAGCTCGTCCAACCCATGGGCCACATATGGCCCAGCACAGCTTTGAACGTGGCCCAACACAAGTTTGTAAACTTACTTAAAACATTATGAGATTTTTTTTGCAATTTTTTTTTAAGCTCATCAGGTGTCATGAGTGTTAGTGTATTTTATGTGTGGCACAAGACAGTTCTTCCACTGTGGCCCAGAGAAACCAAAAGATTGAACACCCCTGATCTACATAATTTCAAGCTTACTAATAAGTTTTTTAGAACTTTAGATGTTGGCCGGGCGCGGTGGCTCACGCTTGTAATCCCAGCACTTGGGGAGGCCGAGGCGGGTGGATCACGAGGTCAGGAGATTGAGACCACGGTGAAAACCCCGTCTCTACTAAAAATACAAAAAAATTAGCCGGGCGTGGTGGCGGGCGCCTGTAGTCCCAGCTACTCGGAGAGGCTGAGGCAGGAGAATGGCGTGAACCCGGGAGGCGGAGCTTGCAGTGAGCTGAGATGGCACCACTGCACTCCAACCTGGGCAACAGCGAGACTACGTCTCAAAAAAAAAAAAAAAAAAAAGAACTTTAGATGTTAACATTATCAAATTTGGTATTAGTTGGAAGCCTTTGCTGGCCTTTTTAAAAAATAATTTATTCTCTAAAAAATAGTTTAGTGCTTAAATATTTTAGTAAAGGTAGATTGACTTTTTTCTCACATATTTGCCTGTATTACGTAACATGTGATTTAATAGTGAAGGCATGACCAGAAGAGGAAGGACTGCTTACTTCTTTTAAGAAAAATCCCTTAAGATTTTCTGGTTATCTTTGCATAGATATTCATACATTTCAGTAATGATGAGAAACAATATATCTTGCCTTTCCAGTGGAATATTTTATAGGTGAAGAACTGATGATTTCTTTTATTTTTCTAGAATTACCTGAAGACATCAGGAGAATACAAACTTGCAGGTGTTTTTCTTGGAGGTAAGTGCAATACTTGTGAATACTTGTTAATTACCTGTTTTAATATAGGAATAGGTAATGGAGAATTAAAATTAGTTGATCATAGGGAGCTAATTTAAGGATTTTTTTGTTGTTTTGGTAAGTCACCTTTTTAATGTTAAAAGCACTTTATATACTTAGAGCAAACTTGAACCTCATGTATATGTATTATAATCTGAGCTTCTCTCCTTTTATTCATATCCCTGAATCATCCTCTTGCATATGATGATTCCTTTATAATGATTGTCCTTGTCCTTTTAAGTGTTCTTCAGAAAAATAATTGCCTTTTTTTTTTTAGCATTTGACTTAAGGTCAATTTTTAGCTTTTTTTTTTTTTTTTTTTTTTTTTTTGAGATGGAGTCTTGCTCTGTCACCCAGGCTGGAGTGCAGTGGCGCCATCTTGGCTCACTGCAGCCTCCACCTCCGGGATTCAAGTGATTCTCCTGCCTCAGCCTCCCAAGTAGCTGGGACTATAGGTGTGCACCACCATGCCCAGCTAATTTTTGTGTTTTTAGTAGAGATAGGGTTTTGCCGTGTTGGTCAGGCTGGTCTCAAACTCTTGACCTCAGGCGGTCTGCCCACCTAGGCCTCCCAAAGTGCTGGGATTACAGGTGTGAGCCACCGCGCCTGGCCTGGTATTGCAACTTGTTAATTGCTGCCTTTTGGAGTTAATTTGTTGGTAAACAGATATGATGAACAGTAAAAGATCCAATTTGCCTACACCATCACTGCTACTTTATGTGAAAGTTTATATTTCAAACTGAACTTAATTTTAATTGATTTTAGGTCGTTCAATGGGCTCAAGAGCAGCTGCTTCTGTAATGTGTCACATTGAGCCAGATGATGGTGATGATTTTGTTCGGGGTCTCATTTGTATTTCTTACCCACTGCACCATCCAAAGCAGCAGCATAAACTCAGAGATGAAGACCTCTTTCGTTTAAAAGATCCTGTACTGTTTGTGTCAGGCTCAGCAGATGAAATGTGTGAAAAGGTGAATTATAACTCAATGTTTGTATGAATGAAAGAGAATGAAAGGCAGAAATATCTTGGGAGCAAGGTACTTCTGGCAACAGTCTCTTTTAAAAATTGCTTATTTGACTAATGCTAGTTTTGTGTCCTGGTTACTCTGTTACTTTTGAGAACCTAAAAATATAAGTATAGTGACAAAATTTGTCTCCCTGGAAATAGAGTTGGTAAATGTGACCCTTTCTTGGAAAATGAAGGATTAATATCTGAATCATCTGATTTCGGGATTACTACACTGTAGATTTTTTTAATCATTTCAACATTCAGGCAGATTATTTGTTATAAAATACATTCTTGAGAAAGGGTTGGCAATGTCTACACATTACTAAATATTAGCCCAATATTATGAAACAACTTTGTATTTCCCAGAGCGTATAATTTGCTTGGGAAAAAGATTTTTGGGGGAAGAAATTTTTTTATTCCAATTTATTTAACATTTTATTAGTAATGAATGCTTGATCTGATATTGCTACAGCTGAGAGAAGTGGACTGCCACTTCTATGGACATTTCCTCACACATTCTATTGCCTAGAAAGTTGTCTGTGAGAAAGCATTTAATGAATACTTGGGAATGAATGCCAGTATAGGCAGGGGAGAGAGGACCTTTTATTAAATATCAACAGAACATTAGTCTAGTATCCTCTTCTTTTTCTCTTTAGAACTTGTTGGAGAAAGTGGCACAGAAAATGCAAGCTCCCCATAAAATCCACTGGATTGAGAAGGCAAATCATTCCATGGCAGTGAAAGGACGGTCGACAAATGATGTTTTCAAAGAAATAAATACACAGATTTTGTTTTGGATCCAAGAAATTACTGAAATGGACAAGAAATGTCATTAGTTAAAAGCCATGTTATCTTGAGTCCACATACAGCTAATTTGATAAAGAAGAGTATGCCTCTCAGCATTGTGAGATATATTTCAGACTAATTTGATGTTCTTTAATGTTCCCTTATTTTTGAAACACGTTTTAAATGTGAAATTAATGTCCTTCACAAAATGTCTTTTGAAAGCACTGTTACAGTTGTATAAAGATGATGTAAAAATATTGAAGGTGGTCTACATATAATTTATTTTCATTAGTATAGTTAAGTTTTGAAAAAAATTAAACATCTGAATTTTGTTACAGAGGTGCTTTTGTCTTATTGATATGCAACTGAGAAATTTTGCAGAGCAGCGTTATCTTCAGAAAAGGAAAACATTATGGTTAATCTAGTCAGATTTATAGAATGCACACATCTCTTCACCTTTTAATCTCAATGAAAGGATAGGAGTGGACATATGTTTCAAATATGGGGACCCTGAAGACTTTTTAGAATGAAATAAAGATCTTTAATTCAAGAAGTGTTCACTGAAGACTTATTACAGGCAAACCTCATTGGGTTTGCAAAGATGAATAAAAACTTGGAGCTTACAACATAGTGTGTGAGGCTGGGCATGGTGGCTCACGCCAGTAATCCAAGCATTTTGGGAGGCTGAGGCGGGCGGATCACTTGAGGCCAGGAGTTTGAGACCATCCTGGCCAACATGGCAAAGCCCTGTCTCTACTAAAAATATGAAAATTAGCCAAGTATGGTGGCTCGCATCTATAGTCCCATCTACTTGAAGGATGAGGTGGAAGAATTGCTTGAACCCAGGAAGTGGGGGCTGTAGTGAGCCCAGAACACACCACTAGACTCCAGCCTGGGCGACAGCGTGAGACTGTGTCTCAGAAACACAACATAGTATGTAAAATCAATAGACCACTCTGATTAAAGAGAGAAATAATTGCTAAATTGTAGTACTAACATCTTTGCTATATCATCTATGCAGTTGGGGCACTTAATTTTGCCTTGGAAAGTTCAGCTATCACCTGATCTCGAGCTTGAATGGTATTGAGTTATATATAAAGAACATAGTTTCTGTATTTCCTGTAAAATTCACAAAAGGTGATGAGGCTAATGTTAAATTTAAATAGAATTTTGTAGTAAGAAATGTTTCTTTACAGTAAATTTTTTGCATATCCTCCCTACTGCTCTTAACGTTAGGCCATTAAAATAGCCTCAAGTGGCCTGGGCAGCTTGCAGATTTTTGAGGCCCCTTATTCCCCCTGCCCTGATGGAATCAGTAGATTTAAAATAGTATTTTTCTAAATGTGACAAAAAGAATGAAAGCCGAGGTAATAATGTCCAAATCTTTCACATTATAGAATAAAGTGATGTATAACTATAAATTTAAAATTCCTGTTACTATTTATAATAGATATTTTTGACTAAGTCATTTCCTGAACCTAAATTTTTAAGAATGTTGTATAAGTAAACAATAATTAATATTTGAAATTTTAAAACACTACTAGTATCAAAAGATTATAAACATAAAAAATATCCAAAGCTATCAAGAAGATAGAATCACTCGTCTATTAACCACTATGTCATTGAGGAGTGTAAGTATTGTGAACCAAAATACTAATGGGACAAGGAAAACACAAAAGACAACTTACTACATAATGTTAGAGTACAACAAAACATTTAAAAGGCTACTGACCAGGCTATACAATTTACAATATTTGTGTTTGCAAAATTAAACTATAGGCATAATATGATGACCAAAGATACTACATCAAATATAGGGGTAATGTAGGTAGATGATCATTTAAAGTTGATTTTCCCCTGAGTTTTCTATAAGAAACTACTGTTCCTTATTGATGTAATGGCTTGACATTTGAGGACTGTATAGCTAGCCATATTTGGGGAACACAGAACTCCTAGAGAAAGATACGAATATCTACAGCTGAAACGAACATTTAGAAAAAGGTCACATCTGCTCTGCTCCATAGATTTACCATGCCTTGCAGGAAAATGTTCAGCCCCTTCAAGTTTGAGATTATAATCAAAGAGCCATTCTGGCACCTCTTCTGGTAGGCCCTAATTAATGACATAGCTGTTACTGGTAGAGGGTCTTGACTGCAAGTTGTCCAGTTTCTTGACGTTTTGAATAAAGAATTGGACAAAATGCACAGCAAAGCAAGGAAAGAGTGAAGCAAAGAAAGCATAGATTTATTGAAAATGATAGTACACTTCACAGTGTGGGAGTGGGCCCAAGCAGCGGCTCAAGGGCCCTGGAGAAGGAATCTTCTGGGACCCAAACACCCTCTAGAGATTTCCCATTGTCTACTTGGTGTTCACCCCATGTAAATGAAGTGGTGGTCCACAATCAGTCTGATTGGTTGCAGAAAGCAACCAGTCAGAGGCTGAAGTGAAGTTACAAAGTTACACTCCCATGCAAATGTCTGTTTGCAGAAAGCAACCAATTTTGCAACCAACTTTCAATTTTCCATCTGCTGCACAGAAAAGGTGGGGGTTTGCAAAGGAAGTAGCCTCTGGTCTTTTTGTTACTTAGGCGTGGAAAGTTGAGGTTTTCCTATCAACTTAGTTGTAGGAAGCCAGGGTGAATCGGTCTTAGGTTCCCTGCCTCTAGACCCTATTCTCCTGCCTCATAAACACTCACCTAGACTAATGCTCCCCACCCAGGGGGGACCTTTACCCCTTAGGGCAGTGGTCCCCAACCTTTTTGGCACCAGGGACCCATTTCATGGAAGACAATTTTTCCACCTGACTGGGGTGGGAGTGGTGGGGGTAGGGATGTTTTCTGGATGAAACTGTGCCATCTCAGATCATCAGTCATTCGATTCTCATAAGAAGCGCACAACCTATAGATCCCCCATGTGCAAAGTTCATAATAAGGTTCCCTGCTCCTATAAGAATCTAATGTCACAGCTGATGTGACAGGAGGCAGAGCTCAGGCAGTAATGCTGGCTTGCCTGCTGTTGGTTCATAGTAGGCCACAGACCAGTACTGGTCTGCAGCCCAGGGGTTGGGGACCCCTGTCTTAGGGGATATTTGGCAATGTCTGGAAATATGTTTGATTGTCACGACTAGGGTTGGGGTGCTACCAGCATTCTGTAGGTAGAAGATAGGGATGTTGCTAAGTATCCTACAATGCACAGTACTGCAGCCACAACAAAGAAATATCCTGTCCAAAATGTCAATAGTGCTCACATTGGGAAACCTCATCTTAGACAAACCAGATTTGGGATTATCTGTAAGTCCTTTCTCCCTCACCATTAACTCTTCCATCCCCCTCCTTGATCCATTTGCTTTTTTTAAATTATGTTAGTTTTTTTGTTGTTGTTGTTTTTTGTTTTGTGTTTTTTTTGAGACTGGAGTGCAGTGGTGCGATCTCCGCCTCCCAGGTTCAAGCGATTCTTGTGCCTCAGCCTCCTGAGTAGCTGGGATTACATGTGTGTGCCACCACGCCCGGCTAATTTTTGTATTTTTAGTAGAGACAGGTTTCGTCATGTTGGCCAGGTTGGTCTCGAATTCCTGATCTCAAGTGATCCGACCGCCTCGGCCTCCCAAAATGCTGGGGTTACAGGCGCGAGCCACCGCGCCCAGCCTAGTTTTATTTTTTTGAGACAGAATTTCACTCTGTCACGGAGACTGGAATGCAATGGCATTATCATACTTCACTGCAACCTTGAACTCCTGGACTCAAGGGATCGTCCTACCTCAGCCTCCCAAGTAGCTGGGACTACAGGCACTTGCCACTGCACCTGGCTACTTTTTAAAATTATCTTTTTTTAGAGACACAGGGTCTCAAATATTTTTGTAGAGAACAGGGTCCTGCTTTGTTGCGAGGCTGGTCTCGAACTCCAGGGCTCGAGCAATCTAACTCAGCCTCCCAAAGTGCTGGGATTACAGGCATGAGCCACCGCACCCAGGCATTTGCTTTCTTTTAGTTGCTAAATCCTGGGTTTTAGTCTCTTACTCTTCTTGTTAAACTACCATCACTCTAATTCAGACCCTTATCAATTCTCATCTATCAGTGCAGTAGCCTAATTGATTTTGCAATTTTATTGTCTCCTTGCTTTGATACACCGGTTGATACTTCCAACTCAAAAACTGTTAGATCTCCGAAGGTGGCTCCACAGTAGGGCTCTGTCAACATTTTAGCCTTCTTTTCCCAGACTTCACACCTTTAACCGTGCTATAGCTAACATGGACTGAATAAATGTTTATAAAATGGAAGAAGTACTCTTCTTCCTACTTTCTTTGTTCATCTTTGCCTGCTACCAAATCCAAATGAGTAGGGGGAAAAAATTTTTTCCCCTCTTTGCAGATTTCCTTGAAATTACCCCAAACCAAGTATCTCTCCTCAAACCCCTGTAATATCTTCCTCCTTTCTGTGTTGACCGAACTCTACCTTCTCATTAAGTTATTGATATCTCCATCTCACTTACATTACAAATTCCTTCAAGTTTGGGATTTTTTTTCCTCATCATTGTTAAATGTCAACAAAGATGTTAACAAAACGTTAACAAAACGTGTTAAAGCACGTTTTAGTTCCTTGTTCAGTGCTTTACACATTTATTATTCAACACATGTATTAAACTAAGATATTTACAGAAAGAATTGCTAACAATTTTGAACAATCTCTGGCTTTATGTTGCTGTTTTATATGTCTAATATTGGGACTTTTTCCTGTTAAGAACAAAAACCAAGTTCATAATGTCAAAATAGTTCAAAGATGGTAACATTGGTAAATATAATAGGAAGTTTTTAAAAAAACTTTAATAGAATTTCCTTGTGTTTTCTTGTAGTGTCTATGTTTTATTACTGTAATAGGCTTTCTCTGATACTCTTTTTCTTTTTACTCTGTAAGCAAGTAAATCTTGCTTAGCATTTACTTTTGATGCTGTTCACTTGACATTGGTCTAAGAGGTTTCTAGTCCAAAGGACAGAAGCATTTATGCTGAAAAATAGATAATTATACTTTTGTTAGTAGTAAGTACATAAATAACAAACATGACAAAGCCCTGGAGAGGGATAATACTTACCCCTATGTAAACCTACCCATCGGCAGGAGTGGTAAGCAGCAGTTCCTTTTCAGTTCCTTAAGAGCTCTTCAGTGGAATACTAATTAGGGATTCAGTACCATAAATGTTGGAAAGATCTAGGAACTAGAGAGAAGAAAATGTTGAAACAATGAGTCCCTTTTAAGATAGTTACCATTAAATGATTTAGAGAATTTCTGCAAGTAGGTGAGAGTAACTGAGTATTTTTCCAACTGCTTAATTTTTTTTTTTTTTCCCCTGAGACAGAGTTTTGCTGTTGTTGCCCAGGCTGGAGTGCAATGGCGCGATCTCGGTTCACCGCAACCTCCGCCTCCCCAGGTTCAAGCGATTCTCTAGCCTCAGCCTCCCTGGGATTACAGGCACCTGCCACCATGCCCAGCTAATTTTTGTATTTTTAGGTAGAGACGGGGTTTCACCACATTGGCCAGGCTGGTCTTGAATTCCTCACCTCAGGTGATCCACCTGCCTCGGCCTCCCAAAGTGCTGGGATTATAGGCATGAGCCACTGTGCCTGGCCCAGCTGCTTGAATTTTATGGAGAAACCCAGGAGACTAAAATCACCTCAATTGTCTTTGTGGGCAGGGGAATACGGGGAAGGTGTACTTTACTGTAGTTCTAGAAAAATCAAGAGGAATTGCTGAAGTTTCTTTCAGAGCCAGTGAAGACCTACCAAGCATTCTAAAGGGCGATTCTTTGCGAAGACAAAATTCAAGACAAGAGTTATACTTAAATAAAGATTATAAATACCTGTACATTGTGGTCTAGGAGACTGGAAGATTGTAAATTCCAACATTTAGAATGTCATTGATCTCTTGATCTCCAATGTTCAGGGAGAGTAAGAGCTGATAATTCTTTTCTCTTTTTCTTTTCGTTTCTTTTTTTTTTTTTTTTTTTTTTTTTTTTTTGCGACACTCTCTTGCTTTGTTGTCCAGGACGGGAGTGCAGTGGCAGGATCATGTCTCACTGCAGCCTTCACCTCCCAGGCTCAGGCAATCCTCCCACCTCAGACTCCCAAGTAGCTGAAACTAACTACAGGTGCACACCACCATGCCTGGCTAATTTTTAAATTTTTGGTAAAGACGGAGGGCCACCTATGTTGCCCAGTACTGGTCTCAAACTCCTGGGCTCAAGCCATCCACCCACCTCAGCCTTCCAAAGTGCTGGGATTACGGGCAGGAGCCACTTCGCCCAGCTGAAGTCGTAAATCTTTGTTGCACTTATTTAAACTGATGTGACAGAAGAGGCCTGAACGGTTCACTTCAGTGTAGTGAATAATACTTCAGTGTAATGAATGATACTTCTTTGCTTAACCTACCTTGGATAAGTGAAGTACTAAAAACAAAACAAAAGTGAAGCATTAATGAATTACAACTGCAAAGGAAGTATTAATTAATTACACCTTCAAAGGAAGAGTACTCTAAATCCAAGGTAGTGTTAACATTTTTCATTACTAGTCCAGACTATCCTGTCTACTTGTGACTAAAATTGTATTTTCTCAATAAGCTTCCAGGCCTACCCACTAGACTTTGAAGGGGAGTGGGCAGTACTGTACTTACATCTGCCTCTGCCCCACCCTTAATTCTGACATCGGAAAGGACATCACAAGTAGCTCTTTGAAATCACTGTAGACAGGGTGAAAAGGAAATTCACCAGGAGGTTATTCCAAAGACACTTTAGTTTTCAGCATATCAATAGATTGTTGAAGGGAAATGGTGCCAACAGACCTTGCTAGCAAAAAGAAATATAAAATGTGTTCTATTTTAAGAAAAAATCAGACCCATAAAAGACAAGTCATCATACATTCTACATAGTTGCAATGGGACATACTTAGACCAAAAAAATTATTTGACATTTCTCCGAAATTCAAATTAAATTGGGCATCTACTGTTTTTATTTGCTAAACCTGTCAACCTTATCTATATTCATTCTAAGAAAGGACTATATTTTCGTTACCACAAAGAAGCATAAAATACATTGTTCCTGGTGTTAATAGAAATGGTTATGTCAAATGTTTTCTACCAATCCAAATTAATTCTATATTTATAATAGGGCAGCGACAATCCATGATAGAATTATGTTACTATCTATGAAGTTAAGAGAAGGTAATTTTTTGAATTTTAGTAAAAAACTACTTATACAGTGTACATATCTTACCTATGAACTTTCATTATTGCCAAAGTTAATATGAGCTCAGTTAAATACCCACTATGACACGTACCTCACCTAACTTAGGCCCAGAGGAACCACTGCTGCACTTGATAAGACACCAGCAGCACTGGCCAAATGTTGCACATGGCTATGAGCTGGACATACCAACGTTTTATATTTCAGAGCCTCTGAAATCAAGGACTTCTGAATGAGACACCAGTCTCTTTCACATATTACATTAAAATGTCAAAGCAATATTATTCCTTTAAAAACGGGGTAGGGAGTGGACTGGAAGATAATACATTCATGACATTATTGGACTTTCTAGAGTCCTGGATTATTCAAAATGATTGGGTGGCAATTTTCTTTATAATTTTACTGGGAACTCTTTTTGAGATAATACTCATGAAAGCTTGTGCATCCTTTTGGAAGAAGCCCACACTTCCTGAAAAGGGTAGTTCAGATGTCCAGGAGGTAAGAATAAATGTTTGATTTCCCCTTTTCCTAGTTTTCAAAATCAGACATAAGAATAACTTTAAAACTTTTGAACTTTGATACTCGGATTACTCCTCTAACAATTTTTTTCCATTAAAATAGAGGGAAGACAGTTGCCCGAAAAGCAGGAAATTTGGTATGTATTATACAATTTCATATTTTAATATAAAACTTGTTCATCCTGAGCTTTTCTCATTGATACTGTGACTTTTTTATTCCTATTCAGCTCCAGACAATTGGTCAGTTATTAAGTCATCTTCAAGAGAAAGGTATGTGATATATCACATATATATTTTGAAGCTAAATGAAATAGGTTGGCTGTGCTCTATTCAAAATTGCCTTTACTTCTGAATTTCAGAGAAGGGTTTTCCTAGCTGTTCAACGTCATGATTCAATCTAACATTTACTTTAAATGGTTGCTATGCTCCAAGCTGTGTTAAGGACTTTTCGTATATTATTGAAATTATCCTTCGAGGTAGGTAGTATTATTATTGTTTTTACAGATGAGGAAAATAAAGCTTGAAGAGGATAAGTGACTTTCTTTCCTACTCTCTCTCTCCAATACACCAGTTCTTATAATTCCACTGAAAAGATATTTATTTAGCACTTACTGTGGACCAAGCAAACACTGAGCTAGGTGCTGCATGAGTGACATGAAAGGAGTTTGTAAAATCAGAATTTATCAGAATTGTAAAGTTATCTCCGTGCTAGGGATTAAATACTGACATAATCACAACTCTTGATGCTATCAATATTTTAATTGTTTTAATTGAAATCCATTCAACAATTATTAGATATCTGCTATATAGTGGACGCCAATACTGGGATTCAAACCATAAAATAGTCTCTGTTCTCAAGAAGCTTATATTCTTGTGGAGAAGATGTATACATACAGGAAAGTTGCCTTGTGAGATGGTGACACAGTGACAGAAATATTAAAACATTTAGGAGATACCTAAGCCAGCCTAGGGCATTGGGAATGGCTTCACGAAGAATGTTACGCTGGAGCTGAATTTTAAAGGATGAATGAACATTAGCCCGAAAAGGACACAGGTTTAGAAGGATAAGAAAGACATTCCAGGGCATGAACAGAAACAGCAGCAATGTGGAAGAAATTACTATTATTTCAGAGTTGCTAGAATGTTGAGGTTGAATCAGGAAGTAGTGGAAGATGAATGTGAAGAGGTAGGTAGGAGTCAGGTCATAAACGGCTTTCTATACCATGTTAAGACCTGGATTCAATTCTGTAGATAATAACCACTAGTGGTGGTTACACATAAGAGTGGCACAGTTTTGTGTTTCAGCTAGATCACTAGTCACTGTGTGACTAGTCGCTGTGTGAATCAGAGGATTACTTGATGTTCGTCTAATTTCTTTCATTTGTCGGGTATAAAAGGGCTTTATTCATTTAATCCGGTTGCTATATTGTCGTATTGGGTACTAGCAACTCTAGTTCTCAGGTGAGTGTCTTGGGAAGCTGTAACAATATCTGGAGGTGTGAGTAGGTGGAACCCTTGTGAGGTCCAGTTGGGAACAGGAATGCCAGTACAAGCTACAGCATGTCAGTAGTGCAATCAGAATAAGTCCAAATGGACAGACCAAGAGTCAGCATTTGAGATATTAGAGGGGTTAGGTGTGCATGGTGACCCAAGGTTCACATGTAATTCAAAACCAGAGGATTAACAGGCAAGAGGAATTCACAAGAAGACATGGAGAAAAAAAGGATTTTCAGCTTCAGAATCAAGGACACTTTAAAGATTTTCCATCCCCGTGTCCTATTATTCCCTTCCAGCCTAGACAGAAGTTAATCCTTGGGTGGCATCTTTCTAGGGGGCGTTAAGGGAAATTCATGGAGAAGAAGAGGTTAGGGGGTGGTGTTGAAGAAAAAGGATTAGAGAAAATATATGGCTCCTATGGCAGCAGCATATTATGGTGAAAAAACATAAATTTTGAAGTTAAAAAAGGTCTAGCTTTATGTATCATAGTTCTAGTTCTGCCTCTTTTTTTTTTTTTTAGACAGAGTTTTGCTCTTTTTGCCCAGGCTGGAGGGCAATGGCACGACCTCAGCTCACTGCAAACTCCACCTCCTGGGTTCAAGTGATTCTCCTGCCTCAGCCTCCATAGAAGCTGGGATTACAGGCACCCACCATCACACCTGGCTAATTTTTTGTGTTTCTAGTAGAGATGGGGTTTCACCATGTTGGCCAGGCTGGTCTCGAACACCTGACCTCAGGTCATCCACCCACCTGGGCCTTTCAAAGTGCTGGGATTACAGTCGTGAGCCACCGCACCCGGCCCTGTAGTTCTACCTCTTACTGATGGCATGGCCTTGGGCTAATGACTTAAACTCACTGTACCTCCATTTTTTATTTTTATTTTTTGATTTTCGAACTAAGGATTAGAAGAATTACCTCTTAGGAATATCATGAAGATTAGTTGAAATAATATGTGTAACATGGTGGCTCATGCCTGTAATCCCAGCACTTTGGGAAGCCAAGGTGGGCAGATCACTTGAGGTCAGGAGTTCGAAACCAGCCTGGCCAACATGGTGAAACCCCATCTCTACTAAAAATACAAAAATTAACTGGCTGTGGTGGCATGCGCCTGTAATCCCAATGACTTGGGAGGCTGAGAATGGCTTGAACCCGGGAGGCAGAGGTTGCAGTGAGACGAGATCGCACCACTGCACTCCAGCCTGGAAGACAAAGTGACTCCAGCTCAAAAGGGAAAAAAAAAAAAAAAAATATATATATATATATATATATATATACGCACACAGATCTATAAACTCTTTTTTTTTGGAAAAGAACTATGTTTGGAACAGCATTTTTTTTTTAACCATTGACACCTTCAAATAATTTTATTTCATTTAATTTTTTTTTTTTTTTTTTTTTTTTTTTTTGAGACGGAGTCTCGCTCCTTTGCCCAGGCCAGACTGCAGTGGCGTGATCTCGGTTCACTGCAAGCTCCGCCTCCCGGGTTCACGCCATTCTCCTGCCTCAGCCTCCTGAGTAGCTGGGACTACAGGCGCTCGCCACCGTGCCCGGCTAATTTTTTGTATTTTCAGTAGAGTTGGGGTTTCACCATGTTAGCCAAGATGGTCTCGATCTCCTGACCTCGTGATCCGCCCACCTCGGCCTCCCAAAGTGCTGGGATTACAGGCGCGAGCCACCGCGCCTGGCCTATTTCATTTAATTTTTTAAAATTTCTTCTAAAAAAAAAACCGGGATATATATGCAGAACGTGTAGGTTTGTTACTTAGGGACACGTGTGCCATGGTGGTTTACTGCACCTATTGACCTGTCCTCTAAGTTTCCTCCCCTCGTCCCCCATCCCCGAAAAGGCCCTGGTATATGTTGTTCCCCTCCCTGTGTCCATGTGTTCTCATTGTTCAGCTCCCACTTAGGAGTGAGAACATGTGGTGTTTGGTTTTCTGTTCCTGTGTTAGTTTGCTGAGAATGATGGCTTCCAGCTTCATCCATCCATGTCCCTGCAAAGGCCATTATCTCGTTTTTTTATGGTTGCATGGTATTCCATGGTGTATATGTACCACATTTTCTTTATCCAGTCTATCATTGATGAGCATTTGGGTTGGTTCCATGTCTTTGCTTTTGGAAATAGTGGGACAGCATCTTAATAAATTATTTTGAAATAGAAGGGTATACTGGCCGAAGCCTAAGCATCAGAATGGTTAAAATGTACTGCATTAGAGATGGAGTGGATTTTATCTTGCTTATGAAATGAGACAAAGGAGAAAGGGGGTAGCTGGGGGGCAGAGGGGAGCAGAACAGAGGGAGTTGCAAGTGTAGTGGTGTGAGGCTTAGGACTGAGTGGCGTAAAGGATGAGATCACCACTTAGTATCTGAAATCCGGGGACCCGAGCTGGCCAGGTATCGTCTCAGTAAGCAAAGCAAATGGCTGACCTTATATCAGATTTTGAGGAACGGTTTGTTTTAGGGTTGGCCTTACCCATAGATGCATGCTTGAGTGAGAGTCTGCCACCAACCACCTGACTTTCAAAGCTTAAACTTGTCACTGACTGGTTGGTTTCAGAAGTGCATTTCCTAAAGGGAGTTGTCGTTGATAGATGAAACAGTTTAAAAGCAGACTCTGTGTTTATTTGTTACTATGACTATAGGATTGCCATTGATTGATTTACAAATGGTTCTGCTACTGGTTACCATGGCTCTAGAACTGTCCCTCTTTTCCTAGAGAATGAGGAGTTCTTTTTAAAATCTCAAAGGCCAATTAAGATTCCTTGGTGGGGAGAGGCCAAAGGACATCTCACAAATGAGAAGACGTACCTAATGTTTAAATGGGAGCCCTTTGCATGGCTGTAGTCAACTCTCTCCTGCTTCTGCCTCCAAGTCTTAACTAAAATCAGTCACATGATTTTAAACACATATGAATGGTTTGTGAATGAGGGATTTTTTTCTCACTGAAATTGAGGAAAGAGTTGGGTCAGTTTGTTGTTAGCAATCAGAAGCCTGGTGGTGGAGATGGTCATTCAGCAAATACTTATTGATCGCCTACTCTGTGTCAGGCGTTGCTGTAGGCCCTTGAGACTCATCAGCAAACAAAACAGGGTGTGGGGGTGAGAGAGGGTCAGACAATAAATGACAACATAATAAATAAATTATATGTCAGGAGGTGACATGAGAAATTAGAGAGAACTCTGCTGACCAGGCATAGTCTCAATGAGCAAAGCAAACTGCTGATCTTCCATTGGATTACTGGATTTTGGGAAATGGTTTGCTTCAGGGTTTTTTTTTTGTTTTTTTTTTTTTGGAGATGGATTCTCATTCTGTTGCCCAGGCTAGAGTGCAATGGCACAATCTTGGCTCACTGCAACCTCCATCTCCTGGGTTCAAGCAACTCTCCTGCCTCAGCCTCCTGAGTAGCTGGGTCTACAGGTGCCTGCCACCACACCCAGCTACTTTTTGTATTTTTAGTAGAATTGGGGTTTCACCATGTTGGCTAGGCTGGTTTCAAACTCCGATGTCAAGTGATCCACCTGCTTCGGCCTCCCAGAGACCTGGGATTACAGGCGTGAGCCACCCTGCCCAGCCTGCTTCAGCATTTTCTTATATTAGGATTAGATCATGCCCATTCCTAAACTAATCACTCAGAAATGGGATTACTGTATTAGACTGAGCCTAATAATCTGAGGTAGAACAGGCGCTAGAGAGTAGACATCATGATCATCCAACCCAAAATTTTGTCTTAGTTGAAGAATAGACTTTACTACCAAAGACTATATACTAAAAGTAATGGGCAGATAACAAAGATGTGTATACAGTCTGTATTCGATTGCTGGGGCTTCCATAACAACGTATCACAAATTAAGTGGCATTCAAGAACAGAAATTTCTTTTCTCATGGTTCTGGAGGCTGAAAGGCGTGGTTTCTCCTGAGGTGTTTCTCCTTGACTTGCAGATGGCCACTTTCTTGCTGTGTCCTCACACGCTCTTTTCTTTTCTTTTTTTTTTTTTTAATTTTACTTTAAGTTCTGGGATCCATGTGCAGCATGTGCAGGTTTGTTACATAGGTATATAT
Organism: Symphalangus syndactylus; assembly: GCF_028878055.3. Classification (NCBI taxonomy): domain Eukaryota; kingdom Metazoa; phylum Chordata; class Mammalia; order Primates; family Hylobatidae; genus Symphalangus; species Symphalangus syndactylus. The sequence continues at coordinate 17,550,481 of NC_072437.2, forward strand.
GTGCCATGGTGGTTTGCTGCACCTATCAACCCATCATCTAGGTTTTAAGCCCAGCATGCTTTAGGTATTTGTCTGTCCTAATGCTCTCCCTCCCAGTGCCCCTCACCTCCCTGACAGGCCCCAGTGTGTGATGTTCCCCTCCTTGTGTCCATGTGTTCTCATTGTTCGACTCCCACTTAGGAGTGAGAACATGCAGTGTTTGGTTTTCTGTTCCTATGTTAGTTTGCTGAGAATGATGGTTTCCAGCTTCATCCATGTCCCTGCAAAGGGCATTAACTCATTCTTTTTTATGCCTGCATAGTATTCCATGGTGTATATGTGCCACATTTTCTTCATCTAGTCTATCATTGATGGGCATTTAGGTTGATGCCATGTCTTTGCTATTATAAATAGTGCCACAATAAACACACATGTGCATCACATGCTCTTTTCTCTGTATATGCATGTCCATGGTGTCTCTGTGTCCAAATTTCCTCTTCTTACAAGGGCACCAGTCATATTGGATTAGGGCCCTACGCTAAATAAAGACAGCAGTTAATCACCTTTTGATGGCCTTATCTCCAAATATGGATTAAGGCCTACCCATATGACCTCATTTAACTTTAATAATCTATTTAAAGGCCACATCTACAAATATGGTCACATTCTGAGGTACTAGGGTTAGGACCTCAACATATGAATTTTAGAGAAACACAATTCAGCCCATAAAATAGCCTATACATTAGAGGTTAATAAGTGCTCTAAAAATTGAGAGAACTTGAAAACTAACATATTTTAAATATTTACCTAATATTTTTGTGTTATCTATGAAAAAACAAAATCATTGGTATAGCCTAAAATATCCCAAATTCTAACTACCCAAATCCAGATTAATGAGATTTCATTGTGTCAACTGAAGAATGATGGTGTTTTGAAAAGAATGATGGTGTTCATAAAGGGTTGCAGCCTGCAGGGTAGCCATTCTGACAGACTGGGAAGTGTAGCCTCCTGTCAGAAGCCAGAAACAGGCCATTGGAGGGCAGGAAGAATAAGACAGGAAATCGTGCTGAATGAGGTGGATAATACTCATAGTCAATAAGCCGTAGGAGGAGTCATGAATATTTATGAAAGGAGAAATGTGTGCATGAGCAATTGAGCTTCATTCCTCTCCATGGAACTCATGTTCAAAAAATGGCAGCTTTAGCATGATCTGAGGGTGGAGTTTTTGGCCCTCTGACATCAAAAGGTGAAGCAGGGGACATGAAAACCCCCACTGCACATCCTCCCTAGACTGGGCAGAACCACTCTGTGGTTGGTGGTCTCTTATCAGGAAGGAATGCTAGCTGGTTGTTTTGTTGAAAGCAAAAGGGAGGGGCAGCATCAGGTCATTGGTTGATACCAAGGGTGGTGCAAGCCTTTCCAAAGGACTGTTCTGTTTACCCTTAGGAAAGAAAGCCTAATGGTAGTGAGGGAGGGAGGTGGTATAATAAGGCCTGTCTGACCTCCCATCCCATCATGGTCAGGAATTCATTTTTCAAGATTTCTTTGGGGTCCCCTTGGTCAAGAGGATGTCAATTCAGTCATTTGTGGGACTTAGCATTTCATTTTTATTTCTCAGTTCTATAAGTAATCATTTAGCACAAATAATTTTTGTGGTTGGGTAGATCATGATGGATTTCATATACTGCCTTCACTACTTTGATTGAGGGTTATTTAAAAGTAAAGTCACACATACAGTAAAGTAAGAGGTAATCTGTGTTCTCCAAACAAATAGCTACTAGAATTATCTGACCTAGTTTATATGCATTCCAGTTTTTGATTTTAGGTTTGCTCATGCATCGAACAGTGACTATCAAAATTTATCATGTATCAGAATCAGCTGGAGAGCTTATTAAAGCTCAGATTTTTTGACCCCACCTTCAAAACGTCAGATTCCACCGTGCTGGGATGGGACCAAAGAATATGCATTTCAAATAAGTTTCCAGGTGTATTGTCAGGGTTCTCCAGAGAAACAGAACCAGTAGGATATGTGTATGTGTGTGTGTGTGTGTGTGTCTGTATACAGAGAGAGAGAGAGAGAGAGAGAGATTTATTTTAAAGAATTGGCTTAAGCAATTATGGTGACTTGCAAGCCTAAAATGTGCAGTTTAAGTCAAAAGGCTGTCTGCTGACAGAATTTCCTCTTGCTGGAGTATGTCAGGGGGTTGAGGTATCAGTCTTTTGTTCTATCCAGGCCTTTAACTGATTGGATCATGCCCACCCACATTAGGAAGAACAATCTGCTTTTCTCACAGTTCACTGATATAAATGTTAATCTCATCCAAAACACCCTCAGAGAAACATCCAGAATAATGTTTGACCATATCTCTGGGCATCACTGCCCAGTCAAATTGACAAATAAAATTAACCATCACACCAGATGATGCTGATGCCGTTGGTCTGAGCACTTCTTAGACTGAGACTAGGGTCATTTGAGGTACATGGCTGTTGGCAAGTTCACATCATCCATGATCAGTACTCCAGCCCAAAATTGTACTGAGATGTGCTTCCCTAAAATGTAGGCTTTTCTGTTGATCTCAAAGAACTGTTAACATAATCTGGGTTTATCTATAGACAGCTAGTTTACACTATTGGTATTCTTCTGTTGTACCTATTACATTTCCATAAGAATGTTTTCTTTTTGTGAAAACTTTCATATAGAGAACAGAAAAGATATTCCTTGTAAAATAATATAATCTTAATCCAGCAACTGTGACCCAATCCTGTCAAAAATAGACTTTTAGAGATGCTGAGATATAGTCTCTGAGATATATAATTGATTTACTTCACTTTTTCAGTTGATTAGTTTATTAAGTGAGAAGAACTAAGTAATGAATTGTTTTTTAATATGGATAATGATTTTCCAATTTATCTCTATGCTGATCTGTTTTCATACACTGCTGCATTTTCTTAAATCTGAAAGGTAATTCTAGATTCCTAGAATAAATATATTCTAGTATTCATTTGTACACTGTTTTCTTATATTTCAGAGTTGGCACCTTTTTAGAAAAAAGAATTACTTCATCACTTACATCTGAAGAAAAGGAATGTAACTTTGAAGATAGAATTTTATTCTCACATGAAATAATATGGTCAGGTACTAGTGTAAGTGAAGATCAAGTAAGTGACTCTAGTGAAAGTCATGTGCCATCTTCAAATGGAATCAGCTCATCTTTGTCATTGTTTTATTCAGAAGTAGAGGAAATGTGTCTAAGCCATACACAGCATCCAGACAAAGAATATGAAACAATACAATTTTCCTCCAAGAAATTGTTTTCAATGATGGAAACCAACAAAAACAAAAATTCAGGATTTTCTTCTGATCTTAGCTTTTCAGCATCTAGATTCACTGTAGAAAATGAAGATCTAGATGTGGCACGTTGCCCTCTTGCCCACTTATTTCTTTCTAGAGATCAAGTTAGACTTCTGGAAGAAAATGTGAGAAATAAAATTCTTTCAAAACCCAGAACTAAGTTAGGGAGTAGAACTACTTATCAATGCTCAAGATCTCAAGAGCCCTTGAATCAGAATCAACCTTCTGTTAGAATGGTTATTTCTGTCCAAGCACAGGATTCTTTTCCAGGACAAAATGCTTTTCAGAATCAAGGTCTTTATGAAGCCCAATTTACTAGTAAAGCCCAATATATAAATCACAACCAAGCATCAATTAACAGCCAGCCTGATAGCAAGGCCAGCAACTTTGCCCAGACTGAAGATGTGATGAGGAAGCCATTTTCTAGCAGCACACAAGACTCCTTCCAGTCCCAAGATTTGGATAGGAACCAACATTTTGTTGAAGTTCCATCAATTGTTGAGGCACAATATTCAGTAAAGGGCCTGGAGTCTGATGAACACTTAGGTGAGGACCAACATTCTGTTTGGTTTATAAATTCAAACAAGATTAAATATTCAATTAAGGGGCAAGACACTATTTTTAAGAATGCTGAACTTCTAGTTTTAACTCCGAATCCAAATTTAGCTACTGAAGATATGCCACAACTAAGGAGTGTAGAACCACATGGCCAACAACACACTGTTTCATCAGAATTGAACCAGGATTCTGCATATAGCTCAGTGCCTCTTTTGTCTACCATTAAAGGGCGGAAAAATAGAAGAAAAACACCAGACAGTAAAAGCAAACTCAGTCTTAACATTCCATCTCTAAAAGCCAAAAAAACACCAACTTCACAAGTATTTCAAATCACAGTATGTCGCACTTTAAAAAATAGGAATGAGTTAGGATGCAAGAATAACACTGAGAAGAAAGAATTACATGAAAGGAAAGATATATCAGATATAGCTTTGCATCTTATTTCTGTTTCCAAGCTTATTCTGCCTTATGTTAAAAAATATTCCAGAAAACAACTAGTGAAAGTCATGCCGGGTTTAATAAAATGTGGACATTTTCTGCAGAAGCAAAATAAGTCACCAGATACAGAGAAAATCAATCCTGTAGGTCCTCTTGAGGAGACAGGAATCTCAGGTATTACTAAAAAGGAAAAGGCGTATGACAAAGAAAACAAAGGACTAAAAAACATTTCACCAAAAATGTTACCTCAGCTAGAACAATCCCTCATGGTCAACACTGTTCAACTAAAAGCACCTTGTTTACTAGTAGAAACAAATGGGAAGAGTAAAGAATCTCTTAAAGACTCAATTACACAAGCAAAGGGAACTGGTATTACAGAATTTCATGTAAAAAAACCATTTGATCTCCATATTCCAAAGCACAAGACATCTTTAGAAGAAGCTATGTCAAAACCTATGCAGAAACTTGTGTCCTCTCCCGAAATGGAATCGAACAATAGAATGAAAATACAGGAGGACCTACAAAGTTCAGAGAATTCCCATCTTCAACTTTCAAATGGAGAGAAGTTACCAACCAGCACACCAAAAATGCAAAGGTGCTTTCCAAGGGAAAATACACAGAAACAAAAAGATTTTTTGGAACTTGTTCTGGAGTTGTCAAATGTCCCTTTGCTCATTTCCCTAGGAAGCAAAATGCATAAAAGCAGTGAAGAATTAGAAGCCATAAAAATTCAAGTGCGTACAGAAAGTGGAAATCTGAAGGAAAATAAACCGTTGATACTTAATGTTACAGAAGACAGTGACCTACGTGAAAGTGAGGAACTGGAATGCAGCACTGGAAGTAACATAACAAATATGCATCAAGATAAAGAAAGGTCTGATGCATTTCACAGTGCCACTTATACCATTTCTCAACTACCCGATACAGAAACACATAGCAGATTAAAAGCCAAGACGGACACGTTAAGAATAATAAGGCTCAGTCATTCAGCATCAAAGCAAGAGACATTACTAAATGAGAAGGAAACACAGAATGCAGAATACATTGATAAGAGCTCTACATTTAAAAAGCCACAACAATGTGATAGAGAGGAACAGGAGAAAGAAGCAAATTCAGAGCTGAAACAAGGCTTCAGTTTCAGCATACATCTAAAGCAAAAGCCCAAGTATGTCAAATTCGAAACGGGACAGATCAGTTCAGGAAGTAGTAAAGCCCCAAATAAAGAGCAAGAGGTCCAACTACAAACTCTTTCTACACAAACTGTTTTGGAGACTAGTCCATGCCCCAGGATGGATCCATTTCAAGTTGAGAAGGTGAAGCAAAGCACAGATAGACCTACAGACAGAGAGAGTGCCGGAGATCCAAAGAATCCACTTACAATGCCAGAGAACTTGCCAGTTGGTGAACTTTTAATTGAAACAACAGAGTATAGTGTCCCATTTGGTGGAAACCTCCAAAAGACAATGGATAGTCATATTGTAGAAGAAAAGGAAGACATGAAAAGATATTTACCTGCAGTTGCCCTGGGGTCTTTCAATAACCACTTGCTTACTTTACCATATTTTAAAAGGCAGGAAATTAAAAAAAAATTATCAGAAACAAAAAGTGTACTCAGTGTCAAATATGTAATTATGAAAGTAAAGAAGCCAGCAATCTCACTGATGCCTTATATCAATATATGTGGTACTCCAAACCACAGGAAAAAAATCAGAGGCAATTTTGAAATTATAATTAAACAGATACTGCAAGATAAAATTGCGGCAGGTATGCTTCTGAATGTTATTTACCCTCCCATGTCTGTTTTGCCTAATACTAGAATGTATAGCAGGTTAAATGCAGAGAATCACAGTCATATCAAGCTAGTCCAAGAGGAATCCCAAATTGAAAGGGAAGAAAAGTATCCATATTTCATTAATGAGGGAAATGAATCCCAAAACACACTAGATGCTAAATTGCAAGATGAAGTACAAGGCATCAAAGAAACTCTACCAAAAGCAGTCCTGCATGATAGCTGGAACCTTGGACCTGATGTGCATCTAGAGAAGGAGATTAAAACAGAGAAAGAAATGCATCAAGCAATCCCATTCACAGAAACTATTATGGAGTCTGTTGTCTCTCCCATAATGGAACTATCTCATGCTGAGAATGTGAAGAGTACTCAAAACACACAAACAGACTGCAAATGCACTGCAGATTCAGAGACGCCTTCTCCAGTATCAGGAAAATCACTGATTGGAGACCCTTTAAACCAAACAGGAGAAAGTGATATTCCAAGTAATGGAAGTGATACAAGAGAAATGGGTTACTGTTTTGCAGAAAAAAAGACAGAAATACCAAAAGATTTATCAGCAACTTCGCCAGAGACTTTCAATTATTGCACGCCTGTTTTATCTTGTTCTAAAGTGATGAAAAAGAGAGTAACATTTGCACTCACAACAAGTACAGCAAAGCCCAAATGTGTAAATACAAAAGCTGTGAAGCCATCAATCTCAGAGACAGTCAGTGTCACAAGCCACAGAAAGAAATCAGAATTAGACTTTATGACTAAGTTTAAAAAGATAAACCAAACTAAAGGATTGGTACCTGAATGTCTAAATACCCTTTGCTCTCCAATGCATAGCAGATTGCAGAGAGAGTTCTGTCTCCCTGCGTCTCAATTAAAGCAAGGAGGAACAGCAGATAAGACATACATTGATGTCTTTGCTAAGAATAGTATATCCCATGACAGAGAGGAAAAACTGGAAGATGGAAAGGAAGAGGAACATAAAGTTTTATTAGAAGCAGTGCCACAGCTGAGCCAGCACCTGGGGTCTGAGGCAGGTCAAATGAAGGAAATCCATCTTGAATCAGACCCAGTGCTGAACTGTTTAACACTGGAGCTACCTATTAATGGACAACGTTTGCAGCACCAAACAGGTTTTAAACAAACTGCTTTAGAGACTAGTCTCCAAATGGGTCCTTTAGAAGCTGAAGAACTACAAAAAGCCAACAAAACAGAAAATGACATAAAAGTCCCTGTGGGTCCTAAGATTCCACCTCCCAAAGCTTTACAGGCTCTGGAGAACAGCCATGGCTTCATACTCAATGCATATCAGAAGGATAATGAGCTTGTCAAATCAGATGAGGAACTGAACCAACCAGGAAATACAAATATTCAGGTACAACCACAAACACATTTTACACAAACTATTTTGGAGCCTACTTCATGCCCTACACTGGATCAATTTCCATTTGAAAAGGTAGAGAGTCATGTTAGGTTTTCACCTCTAAAGTCTGGGGAAGCAAAGGTTGATGAAATCATATTTTATGCAAGAGAAGGTGGTATCTCCTCTGATTCTAGCCATCAAAAGGAACAGGCTGGTGGTAGTGGAAAGAAAGAGACAGTGATTTTTGATTCCTGCATGCCTGCTTTATCTACACCTAAAACGAAGAGAAACTTAAAACAATTTTCAGACATGAAAACTTTAGTGAATCCCAAATGTGGAATTATAAAGGCAAAGAAGCCAACAATTTCATACATGCTCAATATCAAGGCTGGTGCTGGTCCCAACCATAGAAAAGAACTGAGCTCTAACTTGACAACCAAAATGAAAGAAGTGCATCAAGGCAAAAAGGGGGCAGATGAAACATATGCTTTCCTGACTATGACACCTGACATTAACAAGTATGGCAAGGCAGAAACAGAAAAAGACACGCTAAGAGAAAAAAGACTCAGTCCTACTCAAGTAAAGCAAGATACATCTCCACGTGAAGAGAGTGTTACTTCACATGACATTAAAGAAACCCGTCTTCAAGATGAAGAGCAAGAAGAAAGGAAACAGGAGGCATTGTTAAAAGTAATTCCACAGCACCTGCAACATTTCATATTCCGTTCAGGTCAGGGGAAGGATCTTGACTTTCACAAATTAGAAAACCAAGGAAGTAGGAAAATTCTGTTTGTTACCAAACAAGATGTCCCACAGCAACTTCAGCCTGCAGAGCCAATACAAGGAGAGGAGACAAAGAAATGCCTCCAGACCCAAAATGGCACAATATGTACAGTAAATTCAAAACTTCTTCCTCTAAAATCAGAGGACTCAGTAAACGGTGAAGTTTTAATTGGTGCAATAAAATGTGGTGTACCAACTGATAGGAAATGTATGGGGGAACAGCACAATTCAGGTAAAGGGGAAAAGGCAGAGTTTAATAAAGATCTACAAGCAACTGTCCTGGAGTTACAGAAATCACCACATGGTGGGGAGGCACAGAAGGCAAATTTGACTGACATGGAAAGTGGATCTAGTAATGCAATGAACATGAATGTACAACATGAAAGGGAAGATAAAAATATTCAAAAAATGTTATCAGAATCAGTTCCACGCTATAGTCAACACCTCAGTTTCAGTACACATCAAATGAAAGATCCTGACCCTTGCAAACCAGGATCTGAACTGAAGAGTCCCGAAGGCAGATCTTGGAATTTGTCTCACATAGTGCAAAAAACAAAGCAAGAAACACGCTTTAGAGAAACTGTTTTAGAGCCTATTTCTGGATACATGATGAAACAAAGTCCTCATATGCAAGAAGCAATAAAAAGTATGGAAGGTCTAAAGACTTCATTTCCCACAACAGGGAAATCAAAGATTGGTTCAATACCACGTGATACCCCTTGGGATGAAAATCCCAGAAGGAAATGGGGTAGTTCTATTTCTGAGAAAACTGCATGGAATCAAAAAAACTTACGAACAGTCTTAAAACCTTTAGATTTCTCCAGGCTCATGTCATCTGAATACGAAAGCCAGAGCTATACATTAGAGTTTATAGGCAAGAAAAGTATAATGGGTCCCAAATGTGTAACTTTGAAGGCAAAGCAACTACGAATTTCGCAGTTGTTTAATATCATAAGATATTCTACAGAAAACCACAGAAAGAAAAAGCAACACCGCTTTACGTACAAGATGAAAGGGAGGCAATGGTGCACAAGTATAGGAGAGGCATTATTTAGTGCCACTGAATATGCTAAGAGTCCACCATCCAAATCAATGATTGATAAACTCTTACTCAATACAGCAGCGAGGGGCATTCTGTCTAACAGAACACGCCGACAAAATCTGGATGGTCATATTACAGAAGAAAAGGAAGAGGTACAAGAAAATGTAGCTGCAAGTTTCTTGGGTCCTTTAGATTTCCTCATGCCTGTTTTATCTGACTCTAAAAACCAGATGAACACATCACAGTTACCAGAAAAAGAAGTTATATTGAATCCCAAATGTTTAAGTATGAAGGAAAAGAAGTTGTCAATTTCACAGATATGTAAAATCAATAGACAGTGTACCAGAAAACGTAGGAAGAAACTTAAATCCTATTTAAAAACTGTATCCAACAGAATGCGCCAAGAAAATCATGGTCATATTACAGAGGAAGAGGAAGAAGTACAAGAAAACTTAGCTGCAACTTTCTTGAGTCCTTTAGATTTCTTCATGCCTGTTTTATCTGACTCTAAAAACCAGAAAAACACAATACAGTTATCAGAAAGGAAAATTATATTGAATCCCAAATGTTTAACTATGAAGGAAAAGAAATCACCAATTTCACAGATACATAAAATCAATAGACAGTTTACTACAAAACATAGGAAGAAACTTGAATCCAATTTAAAAACCAAACTGAAAGCAATGTGGCAAGGTGAAAATGTGGCTGATACATTTCCAAATACTATTTCCTTCACTCCAGATTCCTCTGACATTAAAAGGCAAAGTGGATTCCAAACAGAGATAGATGTGAGAATATCAGGGTTAAGTCACACACAACCAACACAAATAGAGTCACTAGCTGAAGGGATAGCAAGGTATTCTGATTCCATTGACAAGAGAAGGACTTCCAACTTGGTAAAGGGAGCAAAACTACATGATAGAGAAAATGGGGAAGAGAAGCAAGAACATCTTACAGAAATGGATCCATTCTGTGCAGAAAACTTCATGGCAAATACGTATCTTAGAAAGGATCGTCATCTTGGTAAATCAGAAGATGTGCTTTTGGGAGAAACCTTTTTCTCAAAAAGTCAGATTTACAAAGGGAATTCAGAAAAAAATGTAAAAATAGAAAAAACCAAAAATGGAAAAGAAAGTCTCAAAGTTGGGCTCCCAAGGATGGAGAAATTAGATAATTGTGCAGAACTGAGTGAGGCAACAGATGATGCCATATCAAATAAATATGATAAACAGAACATTGGCCATTCTGTTTTAAAAGAAAATGCTTTCTGTAATTTGGCAGCAATTGTCCCAGATTCTGTTGGCAGGCATTCGCCTGCTTCAGAAGAAATGAAAAGACAGAATGGCAGCCTTAAAATGGCTGACAGGTCAAGTCCCCAAGGTGGACCTTTGCAGGCAAAGCAATCAGCAGTTTCACAATCACCTGATACTGCAAGTTATGCTGTTGTAAGCATTAATAAGGAGCAGAAACAGAACTTTAAAGCCCAGAAGACAGAAGTAGAGAGACATAAAGCTGCATTAAATGCAAAGCCAAAATCTATATGTGTTTCTATACCTAGTCTACTATGCATAAATATGGAGCAATCACCTAGTACCTGGGATACATATGAACAATCTTCTGAAACAAGAAATTCCCTAAACAAAGCAAAAGTGAGGGAGAAGGAAGAATATGGACAACAGGTTTTGTTTCAAACAGCTCCACAGTGTATCCAGCCATCTGAGTTTGGAGCAGATCAAATGAGAGAGCCTGGTCCTTTGAAGCCAAGGAAGTCATCACTGTCACATACACTCAGTATAAAGGAATTTCCTTTGCCGTTGGACATTACAATACAAGAGGGCAAGATGCAAGAAGGTAAAGGTAAATCAAGTATGAAACTGACAAACTTGTGTACTGCTTTACCATCTCTATCACATAGTAATTCAAATTCAAGAACAAAAGCAGGTAAAGATAAGTCAGGAACTCTAAAGGGCTGCCTTCCACCACTAAAGCTCCAGGCATCATCAAATGTCAGAAGAGTATCATCTGCAGAGTCAATTAATAGACAGAGTTTAAGTAATGTAATAGAATCAAAGTGTTTTCCACAGAAAAAGAAGGAAGATAGAGAAAATATAGTAGATGTGAAAGATATAATGGACCTCATATGTATCACTTTGAAAGGAAATAAATCACTTTTTAAACATTTACTGCATGGAAAGGAACCACAACGGAGCAATAAAAAACTAGAGAAAATGACGCAGGAAGATGAAAGTAATCTAAATGTAGTTCAGAATAAACTCTGTGCTTCTATTCTTTCTCCACTTCACTCGGAATGGAATCCTAGAATAAAAGAGGTATACATGAGAGGAATAACAAGATTCTGTCTTTCATCATCAACACACCAGGAATTATCAGATACAATGGAAAAATGTGAGCAGCCAATTGATGATAGTTTAAGCAGTATCGAAAAAGCAAAACATATGCCGCAGAAAGACGAAGACAGAGTGGAAAACGCTTTGGAAAAAATCATGCATTCCAAAAGAATAGCTCTGGAGGTGAAGCAGCCTTCAGTATTCCAAGAATTAGAGCTGAACATCAAAGAAAAAGGAGGAAAGATTCAGGAAGATAAACAAGTTGAGATTTGGAGCACACCTTTTGCTTCCATCTCTTTTCCACCTTACTCTAAAGTGGGCACAGTAGAAGGAGAGGAAGCCACGGGAATAAAAATGAGATCCTCTTTTTCACAACCAAATCTCCAAGAGTCATCAGATACAGAGAAAATAGCATATGAAAAGTGTATTTCTGATAAGATCTCAAACAGTGTAAAAAAGGCCCTAGAATCTATGTTGCAAAAAGAACAGGAGAGGCGAAAAATGGAAAAAATTAGGGCTTTGAAGAAAATGAAATCATCAATTTCACAGGGAATTCAGTTGGACATCAAAGAGCAAGAGAAAACGATAGAACATATTACAGGTGAACCAAGTGTGCTTCTGATGAATGCCTGCGCTTCCATTCCTTCTCCTTCTCATTTACAACTGGATACAAGCAGAGAAAAAGCAGAGTATGTCACTGAAATAACAAGATACTATCTTCCAGAACTATCACACCAAAAATCACCAGAGGCAGGGGAAAAAGCAGATGGAGTGGCCAGTAAGGGTGATATCACAATAGAAGTACAAAAAGCAAAAGATTACGTGCAACAGAAAGAAGAGGATGAAGTAAAAATATCAGCTAAGAAAGACATAATGCATCCAGAAGACAAAGGTCTGAAAGGAAAGAAGGCAATTTCACAGGACCTACCATTGAATACTAAAGAGCCAGGGAAAATGGATCAAGAAGCTCAGGAGCAAGGGAAAGAGGACAGAGAAGGTGAGGAGCAAGGGAAAGAGGACAGAAGAGGTGCAGGACAAGAAAAGGTTGATAGAGAAGACAAAGAGCAAGGGAAAATGGATCACGAAGTTGAAGAGCAACAGAAAGCAGATGGAGAAGGCACAGAGCAAGGGAAAATGGATGGAGACAAGAGTGAACAGGAAACAGTTCTGTTCCTATATTTGCCTTCCAGTTCTTCTCTAACCCATTATAAATTGGACACAAGAATAGAAGGAGAGGAAGACCAACGAGGAATAATCAGACCTGGTGTTTCACAACTAAGGCACCAGAAATCATCAGAGACAGGGAAAAAAGCAAATGGGGTGCCCAGTGAGGGTGATATCGCAAGTGAAGTACAAAAAGCAAAAGATTACATGCAACAGAAAGAAGAGGATGAAGTAAAATTATCAGCTGAGAAAGACTTAATGCATCCAGAAGACAAAGATCTGAAAGGAAAGAAGGCACTTTCACAGAACCTACCACTGAATCCTAAAGAGCCAGGGAAAAGGGATGGAGAAGGCCAGGAGCAAGGGAAAGAGGACAGAGAAGGTGAGGAGCAAGGGAAAAGGGATGGAGAAACTGTAGAGCAACAGCAAGCAGATGGAGTAGGCACAGAGCAAGGGAAAAGGGATGGACACAAGAGTAAACAGGAAACAGTTCTCTTCCTACATTTGCCTTCAGAGTCTTCTCTAACTCGTTATGAACTGAACACAAGAAAAGAAGGAGAGGAAGACTTACAAGGAATAATAAAATCTGCTACTTTGCAACTAAGGCAGCAGAAATCATTTGATGCAGGGAAAATAGCACATACAAAGTCATTTGGGGTGGATAGCTCAAATGACGTAAAAACAGTACAAGAATACAAGCCACAGAAAGAAGTAGATGGAGGAAAAACAGTAAGTGTGGATTATGTAATACAACCTGAAGGCACAATGTTTGAGGCAGAGCAATTATCGCTTCCACAGACACTCAATATTCCTGGCAGCAGTGGCTCAAAAACTAGAGAAGTACCAACAAACATAAAAGAAAAATTGAGACATGTACAGGAAAGAAAAAGTGAACTAGATGCGTGTCTGACAATACCTTCTCTACCTCACTGTAAATTAGACAAAGGAACAGCAGGCAAAAAAGAGGAACAAGGAGTAACAAGATCTTTTCTCCCACCCTCATGGCACACGGCATCATCAGATACAGGGAAATTAAAATATACATTGTCATATTTGAATGATATCACAGGTGATTCAAAAAGAACAAAATACATGGCCAAGATCCAAAAGGATAAAGCAAGTATTTCAGAGAAAAGTGTAATGCATCCCAAGCACATAGCTATGAAGGCAGAGAAATCACCCCTTTCCCATATACTAAAAACAAAGGAACTGCAGGTGAACATCAGTCAACAAGGGGAAAAGGCACAAGAAGGTGAGGTGGAAACAGTTGTGCTTCTGAGCAAAACTTGTCCTTTTGTCACTTCTTCAGCTTTCCTTGAGTTAGACTCAATAAAAGAAGAGGAAGGCGAACCAGGAATAGCAAAAAGCTTTATGCTACATCTTGAGATCCAGGAGTCACTGCCTTCAGGGCAAACAGCACCTACAAAGCCAACAGAGAGCCTTGTAAAGAAAGAGAAACAACTCCTCCCACAGAAAGAAGACAGAGTACAAGCAGTATCCATGCATGGCCTAATGCACCCCAATGGTGCCGTTTTCAAGTCAAAGACATCAGCACCTCCACAAGTGTTCAGCATCACTGAGCACAGTCCCCTGAGCAAGAGAAAGGAGCCACAGTGGGGCATGAAAGAAAGAGCAGGACAGAAGCAGGACAGGACAGGACGTCCTCATGTGATTCTGACAAAAACTCATCCGTTCATGCCTTCTCTCTCTCACCATAGATTCTCTCCTTCACAACTAAAGCTTCCTGTATCATCAGGTGCAGGAAAAAGCAGACGTGCAAATTCAAATGAAGGGATTAGCTCACATAAAGTAATACTAAAAGCAAATCAACAAATGCCATATAAAGAGGCAAAGGCCAGAGTAAAAATAGAAGGCAGGGAAGGTAGAATACTCCCCAAAAGGATACATTTGAGAACAGAGGCATTCCCACTTGCACTTCTATGCAATGGAAAGAACTACCCTTTGCACATTGAAGAGCAAGGGGAAGGAGTACAGGAAAGCAAAAAGGAACCTGGAGTGGTTCCGAGGAAATCTTCTGCTTCATTCCCTCCTCCTCCATTTTACCTGAATTGTGACACTAGAAGGAGTGAAAAGGAAGGCACATTAGGAAAAACACAATTCAGTTTTCCACCATTAAAGATTCAGGATTCATCAGATTCAGGCAAAAAAGCATATACTGAGTCACTGCATGGTTACACGTTAAGCAACTCAAAAGGACCAGTGCAACCCATAGCATGGGGAGAAGAGAAAGGTGGACTCAGAATAGATATGGAAGACAAAATGCTCCCCAAATGTACAGACCTGAAGGCAAAGCAATTACTACTCTCAGATATACTCAATACCAAAAAATTGCAGTGGAAAAGTAAAGAACAAAAGAGAAAGATTCAGGAAGATAAAAATAAACAAGTTACAGGTCTGACAAGCATTAATACTTCTTTACTTACTCCACCATATCTTAAGTTTGATACAACAGAAGGACAGGAGAACATGATAAGAATTGCAAAAGTGTCTCTCCCACAGTCACGGTCCAAGGAATCATCAGATGCAGGGAGAATAGCATGTCCAGAAGCAACCCATGGAGAACTTTCAACTGATGTAAAGCAATTAAAAGCACACCTGCTACAGAAAGAAGAGAAGGATAGAGAAAAAGTTGCAGATATGACCAGTGAACTGGATCCCAACAAAATGTATTTGAAGGCAAAGAAATCGCCTGTCTCACATACACACAGTTTAAGTGATCTTCAGTGGAAAACTAGAGAACAAGAGGAGGAAAAGGTCCAGAAAGTTAAAAGTGGGCCAGGTGTCATGTGGTCTAAGAGTCCTTCTAGATCCTCCCCACTTCACCTTAACGTGAATACTGGGTTCCAGGAGGAAAGCATACCGATATTAACAAGATCCTCTTTTCCCCTAGTAAAACACCAGGTATCACCAGATACTGAGGGAGGCACATATATAAGGCCAATTGCTGGTGATATTTTAATCTATCTACAAAAAGGAAAACATATGTCGCAGAACAAGGAAGAGGATGACATGCAAATAGTAAGCATCGTAATATTCCCCAAACATCAGGAAGAGAAGATGCAGGAATATGAAGGTGAACCAGGTGTGGTTCTGACCAAATCTACTTCATTGCCAAATCTATCTCAACTAGAATTGGATAAAGAAACACATTTAGATAATGAAATGCTAAGGCTTAAAAGACCTATTTTGCGGAGAATATCACACATAGGGGAAACTGTACATAGTGAGTCCATTGTTGGTAATATCTCAAAAGATGTTAAAAATGAAAAGCAACATATCCCTCAAAAAGAAGAGAGGAACCAAGAAAAAATAATTGATACGAGAGGCACAGATATAACTTTGAAGTCAAAGAAGTCACCTCGTTCCTGTATGCTCCACAGAACAGAACTGCACGTGAACATTGGAGGGCAAGGACGAAAGGAACATGAAGGTCAAGATAAACCACCAGGTATGATTCAAAGAAAAATGTGCATACTCTTTTCCAAACCTTTGCCATCTAACTTTAAACTGGAGAGAGCTACACATGCAGATGAAGAGAGGCTTGGAGGTAAGACATCCTTTATACTTCCACTAATGCCATCAGCATTACCAGATACAGAGAAAACAGCAGATGCAGAGGCAAGGAATGGTGATGTAAGAAAAGGAAAACCACATAGGTCACAGAAAGAAAACAGGCATGAAGTGAAAACGGTAGATATGAGGGTCAGGATACACTGCCAAGAGGCAAGGATTTCACCAACGTCACATATCCTTAATGCAAAGGAATTAGTGTTGAATATTAACAAACTGGAGAAAAAAGTACACGAAGATAAAGACGAAGCATGTGTGGTTCTGTCAAGAACTTTTCTTTCTATACCATCAGCACCTCCTCTTTATCTGCATTCAGGGAACAAAATAGACAAAGACACTCCAGGAATTACAGGATCATCTTGTCCACAGCGAACTCTCCATGTACCCTCAAATACCCAGAAAATAACAAACAGAGACTCAGTTGAAGGTGATGATAAAAACGCTATTAAGCAAACAGAACAGTATGTGCCCCGCCCAGAGGCAGAGCAACAGTTGACCTCAAACTTCATGATCAGCATCCAGCAAAGGAATGAACCTTCACGAGTCAGGTCAGAAGGAGATTTGAATCAGTTAGTTTTAAATTCCCAGGATGAGGACATTTATTTCACAGGGTTTGGTACCACAAGAGGTGGGAAAAGGCTGGAACGGCTCTTTACAGGGAAAAAGGCTCAGCCCAAAAAATACAAAACAGACACTTTTACTGCGTTTCTTTCCTATCCCACAATGGATGCAACTAAAATGGGAGGTCTGGAAGAAGAAACTGAAATAATGGATAACTTAAACCATAACATCAGTCCTCAGGCTTCAGTTTCACCGATAAGGAAAATATCTGAGGAACTGTATGTCACACTTGGCACCCCTGCAAGTTCAAAAGGATTTTCTGTTTCAGAGAGATATGCTCACCAGCAAGAAACTCCATCGAAAGTATCTCCAGAACTTGCAGGTTCATGTAAATTTGATAAGCCAAAGGAAGGTGTACAAAGTAATGATAAAATCAGCAAAATGTTTTCTCCCAAAGTGTTAGCACCAAAGACAAAGGGATCACTCAAAAAAATAAGTATCGTCACCAATTGGAATGACCCCCAAAATATAGAAGAACAAGATATTGTCGTGAAAAAGCAAGTGATCCGACGGTGTGAACATGGGCACAAGACCAGGCCAAACACTATCCTTTCTAAGTTTCTCCTTCAAAGTGGAAAGCAGAAGACACCGTCGGAAACAGATGTGGACAAGAAAACAACAGCGCACCTCAGCCTACAGATGCTACCAGGAATACACATGGATATGACAGAGATTGACCCTGCAAAAGGGGGAAAGGAGAAGGCATTGCTCATTTCAGAACAAGAGGAAGGTTTTCTGGAATTGCTTCCGAAGTCCCTATTCCCTCCCTGGACTTTTCAATTTCAACCAGGGGATCTGGAGGAAAAAGATCAAACAGACGCAAACACCAATATAAATCTAGAGCAGAAAAAATTAGAAATGGACAATGATAGTACTGTGAATCAGAAAGAAGGGAAATTAAAAATAGGCTCAAACAGAGCTTTACATCTGCAAGAAGAGAAAACAGAGATGCACAAGGCCGGGACTGCCAATCTGGAGAAGGAGAGAGGAAGAATGGACACAAGCAGTAGTGCACACCTGCATCTTTCATCTCTAAAGGCAGAGAAATCTCAAATGAAGACTCAGGTCATCAATCATAGGGAGAACAGCCGCCTAATCATGCAAAAGCAGAAAAAAGAACTAGAAACATCTAAAGCAAAACAAAGCATTCAACTACAAAAATTATTTCAAAGAAATGTTCTGGATTCATTTTATTCATATGTTCCTCTTTCTCCCAAATGTAAAGACCAGAAAGGCAGATTAACAATAAGAGATCTGAAAAGAGAATTGAGCACCAAATATTTAACTATGAAAATCCAGAATCACCCAATTCCACAGATGCTTAATATCACAGGGCGTGGGACACCAAGCAATAGAAAGAAATTAGAGTATGATGTTAAGTTAAAGAACATAGTTTCATGGAGTAAAGATGTCTCAGGAATATTTATCAGAAGTCTTTCTATTTCCATCATGCGTTCACCTCACACTGACTCTAAGACAAACCTAGAAAGAGAAAACAGAATCTGTCTTCCTAAATTCCAGGAAAAATCACCAAACACTAGTGGAATGTCTAAGAGAGACACTTTAACAATTGTAAAAGGGGAACAGAATTTCACAAACACAGTTCCACAAGATCCCCAGCCACTTGCAGTGGACAAACAACAAATGCAGAAACTTCCTAATGTCAAATCACAAGCAAACCTCAGAAGTGAAATGAATAAAAAATACTTAAAGGCACAAACAAAAGAACGGATTGTTCCAGGGCATGATGTCTCAAGGATCATTAAAAAACCAGACTTACATATCATCAAACAGGATGAAAAGATTCTAAAACGCATTCTGACACCCACAGAGTGTCCATCTAGGCTTGAAGATCCAAAGTTACCCAAGCAAAGGGATCAGAGTGAACCAGTATGGGACATGACCACACAAAAGGTTCAGCAACAAAAAGCTTTCCCAGGAACTGTGCCCATACCGCTTCAAGTTAAAAGTAGTGAAGTCAAAATAGTTGCAGACAGTACAAATGCAGAACATTTACTTCCCATTTGTGAAGCAACCAAAGCTATTTCTGAATCTCAGGTTAAAAATATGATTCAAGACAAAGTTTCTTCTCATAAACTGGATAACATACAAGCCTATAAGCCTGACGACTTGAAGTCACCACCTCTTCCAGAGGGTCTAGATACAATATCAACAGCAATATATCCCCAAATGCAGCACAAATCCCTTTTAGAACAGTTTACTGCCAAAGAAAAAAATAAGCTTACTAATCATTTAGAGTCAAAAGCACTTGAAATACAACTGAATCTGATACCAGAGATGGCAAGAAAATCTTTACAAATGTTCAACTTTTATCCAAAAGGGACTATTTCAAAAGATAACAGTTGGAGGTTCTATTCGAGACATAAAACAATGAGCTTTATGTCTCTAGAAGGGACTGATACCATAGAACCTAACTCCAAACATAAATACCAAAAAGATTCACCTCTTGTCAGCAATATGAAGACACTGATTGTTGATGTTTCAAGAGGCAGTGAGGAGACGATCACAAAGCTACAGAGTATTAATAAGCTAGAAAATGGAACATCTTCAGTGACTTCTGCTAGTGAGATGCTATTGCCTCATACCCTCCAAAACCTCTCAGTAAAAGAAAAAGGCAAACTCCTCATGCACTTTTCTGTGAAAACATTGGAGATACAAATGAAAGCCTTTCCCAGAATTGTAAGAGAATCTTATGCAATGACCAGTGCTCATGAGAGAAAGAAACCCTTATCTAACTGTATTCATCCTGGTTTCACAGGACCAAAACAACAAAACAGACTTTTGTTACTTTTTGAGGAAAAACCTCTCCATCAAATAGATCTTGATTTACAATACAAATACCTTCATTTTCTCCTGGGGCTTCCAGCTGGAAGCATGTTACCTAAGCCAAATGTACTTCCCAAACATAATAAGTTAAACACAATTGCAATGTGTAAAAATGTAGATGCTGGTGGAGAAAGTGGTAGTCTTTCCATTGATACAGAACTGTTAGAACAACATATTTCTTTCAAAAAGCAAAGTCCCCACGAAAACTCGTCACTCATCAGAAAATTCCCAGAGCCAACACTTGTGTGTGCTTCTGACCATGATCTGCACAGCCCGAGGAAGAAAGATACTCAAGTTCTTTCAGAGTCAGAATTCCATGTGACTCCAGAAAAAAACAAACAATACCATGTATGGTTTCAAGAAAGAAATACATACGAATCTGTCGATTTAAGGACCCAGAGAAATGCTACTTGTTCAGCTGTTTCATATGAAACTCAGATTTCTGAAGATTTTACTGATATTCAGACAGATATTGAGAGTCCAGCTGACTTGGACAAATGTTCATGTCTTGAAGTAAGTGAGAGTGAGGAATGTGTGTTTCTGGAAGCCAACTCTTATTTAAGTCAGGAATCAGAAAAAAATCTATTTGAATTACAGACAGGCATTCCTTTGGAAAATCTCTACAAAATCACAACTGATTTGAAATCATTTTACAGTGAAGATTCAGGTTCCCATTGTACTAGAGAGTGCAGAAAGGAAACCTTAATTATTACACCACCTTCCTGTAAGTCCCACAAAAGCAGGAAATATAAATCATCTTCCAAAATGAAATCTCCTGACTGGTTGTGTCATAGTTCATCAAATACTGTGGAAATTCAGTCTAGGTCATCTAGTGTATCATTCAGTGAAGAGAAGCTTTCATGTACTACCATGAGCAGAACAAGTTACTCTTCAGCTCCCTTAACTCAATCAAATATTAAATCACATCTTGCAAAAAACCAAGGCAAGTCTCACGTGCACCCAGAAAGCCAAGAAAGAAAGAAGGCCAGATCTGATTTATTTTGGAAGGACAACAGTCATTGGGACCACGATTACAGTTGTATACACAGTAAAGAGAAATGTGACAGAAAGAAGAGAGTGTATGATTATGAGTCAGAAAGATTGGATTGTTTCCAAGTCAAACATAAATCAGCATCAAAACCTCATCATGACGATATCAACTTCTATTCTGGAAGAAAACAAAACCGGCCCTTTTTTTTTGCCTGTGTACCAGCAGACTCACTGGAGGTTACACCCCAAACCATTCGCTGGACTATTCCCCCTGAAACCTTAAGGAAAAGAAACTTCAGAATTCCCCTAGTGGCAAAGATTTCAAGTTCTCGGAATATATGGAGTTCCTCCAAAAAGTTGTTGGGGTCGCTCTCGGGGTCCCTTACTACCATTTTTCACAGCTGACATTACCATAGCTAAACTCCTCTGAAGTGGACAGCTGGTCGCTATTATGATATTCTGTGAAAAATAAAATCATATAACGTCCAATGGCTTCCTCGTGAAGTGTTTTTATATAAAGATAGAAAGTCATCCAATCTTCCAGTGATAGATTGAAATTTGTTATTTATCATTAGCAATTTAGAAAGTTCAGGCACTTTTACTGATTCTGGCAATTTTGCATACCATTTCATCAGGAACCACCAGACTTCATCAGAAAGGGATACATCAGATACGGTAAGGTGCAAACCAATAGGTTGGGATGCATAAAATGTGTGACTTCACATACAGATGTCCTTGCTGTTTGTGATATTGGTATGGGTTTATACTGCGCAAACACAAAAACTCTGGTGAACCTTATGTCATGCAATTCCCATCAAAAAAGAAAGACTAGTAAATGGATAGTTCATGCTCTGCTCTTTTGAGTATATTCTTGACAGAAAGGAACATCCTTTTTGACTAGATGCTGTACAGAAAGATTTACCTGCTTATAATTGTACACACCTGATGAAAAGAAGCCTTTTTCTGCCTACCAGTTTCTCATACTGTACATTTCAAGTCCTGTTTCTCCTCTCTTTGCACAATCCTTTGGTCCTGGACACTGTAGGAGGCTTTCGTGTTGGGATGTAGCCCCTGACTTTGCACCCTTATTTCACCACCTAGGATATGTCCTTTAAAGTGGGCAGAAGGATTCCTGGAAGTTATTCCTACACTTTGACAGAAATATATATCAAAGTGAATGTCAATCACAAAAATATATAACCCAGTCTAAATGCATCCTAACTCAACTTCCCCTAAATCCAGTCCCCAAAATATTGGTAACCTATCCAATCTCACTGACTTGAAGTCAGATGTGATGGAGGGTAAGTCAAAGTGGAAATAACATTTTTAACTAATTGCAGAAAACCTGTCTTACTTTTACAAATCTCTGAGGCCCTGAAGCTCAAGCTTTTTCAGCTTTTATAGTTTATCTGCTTATGCAGATAACATCAATTATTTTCCATATTGTAAGCAACAAATATCAATTATTTTCCATATTGTAAGCAACAAATATCAATTATTTTCCATATTGTAAGCAACAAATATCAATTATTTTCCATATTGTAAGCATGCCATATACCACGCCTTGTCCTGGGTACTGAATGTAACAAAAATTAACAAAGCACAGTCTTAAAATTTTTTTTTAAATTTTAATTATTATGAGTACATATTGGCTGTACATATTTATGGGGTTGATGTGATATTATGATACAAGCATACAATGTGTAATGATCAAATCAGGGTAATTAGGGTATCTGTTACCTAAAGCATTTATTATTTTTTAAACTATCGTTTTTGAGACTAGGTCTCACTGTGTTACCCAGGCTGGTCTTGAACTCCTGGGCTCAAGCCAAGTAACTGGGATTATAGGTGCGTGACACCACACCTGGATTAACAAAGCATACTTATTTATTTATTTATTTATTTTTATTTTTATTTTTTTTTGAGATAGAGTCCCGATCTGTCACCAGGCTGGAGTGCAGTGGCATGATCTCGGGCTCACTGCAACCTCTGCTTCCCAGGTTCAAGCAATTCTCCTGCCTCAGCCTCCTGAGTAGCTGGGACTACAGGCACACACCACCATGCCCAGCTAATTTTTATATTTTTAGTAGAGATGGGATTTCACCGTGTTGGCCAGGATGGTCTCAATCTCTTGACTTCGTGATCCACCCGCCTCAGCCTCTCAAAGCATTGGGATTACAGGTGTGAGCCACCATGCATGGCCAGCACAATCTATTTTTTAATTTCCATTTTTATTTTAGACTCGGGGTATACGTGCAGGTTTTTTACAAGAGTATATTGCATGGTGCTGAAATTTGGGCTTCTATTGCTCCCATCACCCAGATAGTGAACATAGTACCCGATAGGAAGTTTTTCAGCCCTTCCTCCATCCCTCCCTCCCTCCCTTCTTTCTTTTGGGGTCCCCAGTGTCTATTGTTCCCATCTTCAGGTCCAAGTGAACCCAAGATTTAGCTCCCACTTACCAAGAAGAACATGTGATATTTGGTTGCCTGTTTCTCCATTGGTTCATTTAGGATAACTGCTTCCATCTGCATCTATGTTACAACAAAGGACATGATTTTGTTCTTTTTTATGGCTGCACAGTATTCCATGGTGTGTATGTACCACATTTTTCTTTATCCAATCCACTGTTAATGGACACCTATGTTGATTCCATTTCTGCTACTGTGAATAGTGCTGTGATGAACATACGAGTACATGTCTTTTTGGAAGAATGATTTATTTTTCCATTGGGTATATACCCAGTAACGGGATTGCTGGGTCAAATGGTTGTTCTATTTTTGGTTCTTTGAGAGCTCTTCAAACTGCTTTTCATAGTGGCTGAACTAATTTGCATCCCCACTAACAGTGTATAAGTGTTGCTTTTTCTCTACAACCTCACCAACATCTATTATTTTTTGACTTTTTGATAATAGCCATTCTGACTGGTGTGAGATAGTAGTATCTCATTGTGCATTTCTCTGACGATTACTGATGTTGAGTATTTTTTCTTATGTTTGTTGGCTGCTTGTCTGTCTCCTTTTGAAAAGTGTCTGTTCATGTCCTTTGCCCACTTTTTAATGGAGTTGCTTTTTCTTCTGGGTTTATTTAGGTTCCTTATAAATTCTGGATATTAATCCTCTGTTGGATGCATGATTTGCAAATATTTTCTCTTTCTGTAGATTGTTTGTTTACTCTGTTGAGAGTTTCTTTTGCTGCAAAGCACAGTCTTGACGTGCAAAATTCACAGTGTCAGGTCAGGGAAGAGAGATAGTCTCTTGAAAGGCCCATAACACACATAGACACATAGACATATGAACAAACACCATCTGGTGGCATCTCATTTCCCCAACACACACGCGTATATTACTGGTATCTCTGTTGGCAAAAAGAAAGCAGTCCTGAGGCCACAATTATTTGGCCTAAGTCATCTATCAAGAATTACCTATTTGAAGTAGATGTTGACAAAATGATAAACGTCCAAGCCAAGTCTTCTGGTGACCCACATGTTCTGGCTTCTTTTAGAGATGTAAGTCCCTAGGGGAGCTAAAAGGCACATGTTTGCTCTTGGCTTTAAATTCCCATATTATAACAGATGGTCATGGTGTAGCCATATGCCATTAAAACTAGGGAGAGATATTTAGGCTCAAGTTTTAAGGTAATGAGGGAACGTGGTGGAGTAGGGTGGAGACAGCGTTTGTCATAAGCGATTTCCCTGCAAGATTTAGACTTTGGCATGAGAATTTCTTAGTTCTACTGCATACAACTGCACTTTATGAGGCCTTGACCTAGCACATGGAAGAAATAGAGAAAGCAGCAGGAATTCATTTTTAAGTCAGAGGTTCCCCCACATTTTCTCAGTTAATTAGGTGCCCTTAGCATCTCTAATTTTTCCACTGCACCTCTAGGTCAAAATAAATTGCTAACAATAGCACTAAAAGTAGCTTAGGTCTAAACAACTTAATTATTACTCATATCTTTTTTTTTTTTTTTTGAGTCTTGCTCTGTCGCCCAGGTTGGAGTGCAGTGGCGTGATCTCGGTTCACTGCAACCTCCACCTCCCTGGTTCAAGCAATTCCCCTGCCTCAGCCTCCCGAGTAGCTGGGATTACAGGCACCCGCCACCATGCCTGGCTAATTTTTTGTATTTTTGGTAGACATGAGGTTTCACCATGTTGGCTCGACTGGTCTCAAACTCTTGACCTCAGACAAACCAACCACCTCGGCTTCCCAAAGTGCTGGGTTTACAGACATGAGCCACTGTGCCCGGCCTTACTCATATCTTAACAACTTAGTTGTTGCTTAAAGAATAGTACATATAAATTGAAATAAAAATATTTTTATTTCTTTTTCTTTTTGTTTTCTTTTTTTTCTGAGACTGAGTTTCGCTCTGTCGCCAGGCTGGAGTGTAGTGGCTTGATCTCTGCTCACTGCAACCTCCGCCTTCCAGGTTCAAGTGATTCCCCTGCCTCAGCCTCCCAAGTAGCTGGGACTACAGGCACATGCCACCACATCCAGCTAATTTTTGTATTTTTTGTAGAAACAGGGTTTCACCATGTTGGCCAGGATGGTCGCAATCGGTTGACCTCGTGATCTGCCTGCCTCGGCCTCCCAAAGTGTTGGGATTACAGGCGTGAGCCACTGCACCTGGCCTATTTCATTCTTAACCACGATTACTGAGTGAGGTGTGTGTGCCTGTTGGGCATGACACAACTCAAACTTTGGAATTGGATGGAACACCACACTGATTCTTGTGCAATACTTGCTTTTATTTCAGCAACGGCTGAAAACTCAGCTCGACAAAGAAAGTACGTAATGGAAAGGAATGTAGCACCATGCAATAATAAAACTGTGAACTCCCTTGAGCTAATAATTCATACAGTGTCCAACAGATGCCGCTATGTTCACAGCTTAAAAATACTCCATGTCACTGCAGAGCGCAGTTCCATGTTTGGAACTGCTGTCTCAAATTTGTTGCCATGCTTTGTTTTCTGTAGCTTGTTCAGAACAATGGGATGATGAGAGGTGATATGAGTGAGGGAAGGGGACAACTGAAAGCAGTGAGAGACTCAAGCTGGATTTATGGCATTCTGCCACCAGGTTACCCCACATACACACAGCCACTCTAATTGGAATCACTTTACATTTGTGACAAAACTCTGGTGGGCCTTAGTACATTCCCATAGTCCGTTCTCTCCCCAACCCTCTTAACTATTTTATTTATTTATTTATTTTGAGACAGAGTCTTGCTCTGTTGCCCAGGCTGGAGTACAATGGCATGATCTCAGCTCCCTGCAACGTCTGCCTCCCAGGCTCAAGTGATTCTCCTGCTTTAGCCTCCCGAGTAGTTGGGACTACAGGTGCCTGCCACCATGCCCAGCTAATTTTTTTTTTTTTTTTTTTTTTTTTTTTTTTTGTATTTTTAGTAGAGACAGGGTTTTGCCATGTTGGCCAGGCTGGTTTCGAACTCCTGACCTCAAATGATCCTGTCCGCCTCGGCCTCCCAAAGTGCTGGGATTACAGGAACGAGCCACAGAACTTGGCCTTCTTAGCTATTTTATACCTTTGCTTCTCTTCTCAAACTTTGAACACCTTCTACCCACACTCAAAAGCAGATGATCTTGCTTCATACTTCACTGAGAAGAGACTTCACAGACTCTCTTCATCACATCTCCACCTACATAACTTGCCTCTTCACCTATTACCACAGATGAACAAAACCATCTCAAGTCAATGCCTCCATTTGCGTGCCAAATCTCATTCTTTCTCATTGTCTTAGTTCACTAGGGCTGCTATAACAAACTGCCTTAGACTGGATAATTACTAAAGAACAAGAATTTATTTCTTACAGATCTGGAGGCTGGGAAATCCAAGATCTAGGCACCAGCAGATTCAGTGTCTGGTGAGGGCCTGTTCCTCACTCGCAGCTTCTTGCTGTGTGCTCACATGGTGGAAGAGTAGAAAGAGCCAAAAAGGCTCCCTCAAGCCATTTTATTTTTTCAGGGTACTAATCCCATTCACCTAGTAGCTTCCTAAAGGCCCCACCGCTTAATACTCTTGCACTGGGGATTACATTTCAACATGAATTTTGAAGGAACACAAACATTCAAACCAGAGCACTCATACACTCGTGGAATCACTTCAACATTTCTCCTCTCTCTCTGCTACATTAGCATTTTTTCACCCTCTACCAGATCATTTCCAAGAGCATACATGCTGTTATTTCCTTCAACTAAAAAATAAATAAATAAAATTAAAATCGTCCGTTAACCCTTCTTCCCCTGCCAACAACTTCCCCATTTATTTTCTCCTCTTTGCAACAAAAGTCCTCAAAAGAATTATCTGTACTCACAGTCCAATTCCTCTATTCCTGTTGTCCCATAAATCCACACCAATCTTTCTTTCTCCTACCATTCCACTTACACTTTCCTTATCAAAGTCTCCAGTAGACTCTACGTTGTGAAATTCAATGCTAGATCTAATTCCAAAATACTATTTTTGATTAGCAGTATTTGACACAGGTGACTGCTGCTTTTTTCTTGAAATATTTTTATTCAGTTGGCTTCCAGGATACCACAGACCTCCGTCATCGGCTCCTACATCTCAGTTGCATGTGCTGGGTTTTTTTCTTTTTCTTTCTCCACCTTTGGTGACCTCATTCAATACCATGATTTGGAAGGCATTCTATCTACTGGATTACAACCAAATTTACATCCCCATCCCCAAAATTCTCTCCTAAAATCTAGACACGTGTGATTGCCCTACTCAATATCCCCCCTCGTTTGAATAGTAGATATTTCAAACTTAACATAATCAAACCGGAGTGTCGATCTTCGTGAGCAAACCTGTTCTACTCGTAGTCTTTCCCATCTCGGTTGATGGTAAATCCATCCTTCCAGTTGTTCAGGTCAAAAACCCAAGGGTGTGTGTGTTCCACACAAGTAGTAGTAAACACATTCTACCATATCTCTTCCTTCAGCTGCAGCTAAAAACCCTGGACAAAACACATAAAATAAATATCAGAAGACTGAAAGGTGGAGAAAATATGGAAAATTAGCTAGATACTTTAGGATTCAAAAAAGGATATGGAGGTTAGTTTCCTATTTAACTTTTTCACTTATATATTCTGGACTGGGGAATCTCAGAATCTGGAAACACCATGCAAATAGCTGACAAAAGAAATGCCCCAAGAAAAGACTGTTCTTTTTAGCCAAACCACAAGGTTTGATTAAAAAGCATTCTTTTTAATCAGAGGGGAATCCTCATGCTCCCTTCTGCATCTTCTGGACATTCTGCCTCTATTAGAAAATCCTTCTCTGCTATCAGCCTCCACCACCAGCCTCTTATGCTCTCCCATGGACGTAATCTTTTGAAACAAAATTCAGACAGTTTTACAGGTGGATTTGCTTTTTAGCCCTAAAACACATTTCTATGGAAGGAGTAAAATTAAGCTGAATACTTCCTTGAGTGGTGGAAGGAAAAGAGGAAATTACATGGAAAAGAAGAAAAATCCTAGAAATGAACCTCTCAAGATATTCTCCAGGCACATGAGTAGAAGAACTGCTCTTGGTAAAGGGAAAGTGGCATGGGACCCTGGTGACTTGGCTCTCTACCCTCTCTTCTTTCTTCACTGAAGCAACAGAGCTCCTCAGAGCACTTTGAAAAACACCAAATAGTGGCAGAAATCGATGGAGCTCAAAGAATGTTCTGTTCCATCAACAACCAACATAAATAATGGATCCTTACAAATAGAACTGAAATGTTAACTGCATCCCAAATTAATGGTGCTGAAAAGAATATATTATAGACCAGTGTCTCAGTCTAAATGTGGATGATACAGTCATCACTGTGCCCAGACATCTGGTACATAAACACTTGGATATTTTGGAACAGGATGAGCAAACACAATGGCAAAGCTCTGAAAGGCGACTGGTCAACTGAGCAGAGAGGTTAGCAGAGCTGACCAGCACATGGAAACAAATTTTGCTTGCCCATTGACAGGACATGACTTGATTGCATAATGTTGAATTTTTTTTCCTTTTTTTTCTCCTTCATGTCAGATGGGTAATGTGCTGACATCATAACAGGGTTGGAGGGAGGCACATCTCACATGTGAGTGTGAAAACCCAATCATCACATGTATGAACCACAAAAGGATCTCAATATACCTTTAAATAAGAATCTCAACTTTTAAAATATTTTGAAAACACTGAGACTTATATCAATATCGAAAAGTCAACTTTGAAATAAAAGGTTGTTTAAAATATTCTGTTAGGCCAACTCAGAGTCTTCAAGGGGTGGAAGCTATTACTATCTCCCTCTCTTTTGTAAAAAAAAAAAAAAAAAAAAAAAGAAACATAAACAGGGGCAGATAACCTCTGAGTAAATTGATAGGTGCAAAATTCTCTCTTTAATTATTTCCCCAATAATTATTTATCCTTTTTATCCAAGATGATAAAGAGTACTTACTCTCTTGTACCAGATACCATAGTATTTTAATAGAACATTTAAAATATGAGTAATATATCGTAGATAAAATACTCAAAGGAAAGATTTGGAAAACCTGTAATACTAGTGCAATGAAATTAACACAGCTTTTGAGTCAGACAAGGCAGAATTTGGTTCTTATTACCAATTTATCAGTGGCATCTTGAAACCAAAGCAGTCTCAGGGATGATCAGAAAACCAAGGCCACCAAGTACATGTAGGGGTGGGGGAGCCTGGGACTGAAGACCCTATTCTTTATCTTATACTTGGAAGAATCCTAGTAAAATCCTAGAATTAATGTTCTGACATGAAGACAGGCAAGTCACTGACTTGCCAAAGAATCACATCATTTTCGAAGTGAGAGGTACTTTGGTCTCATCATCCAACCAACTCTCCCAATTTGACTTGATGGTTAGAGTGGAGAGAGGGTCAGAAGTATTGGTTTATGGGCTAACTGTATGTAAGTATTGTCTCTGTGTGTGTGTGTGTGTGTGTGTGTGTGTGTGTGTGTGTTCATCTTTACCTTATTGGTGGGCCAGTCCCAGTCCCATCTTAAAATCCAAAGGGGGTGAAACATAGGAGAGCAATTCGGTTACTTTGCAGCAACCTAGCGATAGAGCTACACAATTTAACATTCAGTTTCTTCCTAGAATTCACAGTTCCCCGCAGGGAGAGCATACCACCAAAGCCATTTTTTCTAATTTCATTTTGAGACTCATATACATTTCATATTTAAGATTATTACTGGTTTTACTAAAACACTGTCAAATATGTATTCCTGGTTCCTTTTGTGCACCATATGAACATATCCATGACTTTTCTAGCAACTTAAATGTTTCCCCTAAATATGTATAAAAGCATGATACGATGACAGGTCTCACCCTGTCACCCAGGCTGGAGTACAGTGGCGCAATCTCAGCTCACTGCAGCCTCCACCTTCCGGGCTCAAGTGATCCTCCCACTTCAGCCTCCCAAGTAGCTGGGACTACAGGTGCACACCACCATGCCCAGCTAATTTTGATTTTTGTAGAGACAATGTCTTGCCATGTTGCCCAGGCTGTTCTTGAACTCCTGGGCTCAAGCAATCCACCTGCCTTGGCCTCCAAAAGTGCTGCGATTACAGGCGTGAGCCACTGCGACTGGCTCATTGGTCTATTTAGATCATGCATATCATCATAGGATTGCAAGAATTATTACAAAATAAGCCATATCACCTCTCCTTGCTGACAGAAATAGACTGGAACTCTGGAAAGGGAAGCTTCCCC
Source organism: Symphalangus syndactylus (assembly GCF_028878055.3). NCBI lineage: Eukaryota > Metazoa > Chordata > Mammalia > Primates > Hylobatidae > Symphalangus > Symphalangus syndactylus. The sequence continues at coordinate 17,581,070 of NC_072437.2, forward strand.
TTGATCCAAGAATCTGCACTGATTATGAGCTGCTGCACAGGAAATTTACCAGGCCTCAGCATTACCCTGTGTCCATTCTAAGTTAACATGTCATCAATTCTTCAAAACTCAGCTGCTGCTGGCATATCATTTTCCAAAGGGAGAAGATAAGTTGCAACATCCATTCTAAGCACTAAATAATACCATCTTGATGTACATAGCAAAGCTAAGTAACCATACCGAGAGTGACCATTCATTAGGGATAGCTGACCGCCCACACAGCTGGGAGGCTCATCAGCCCACTTGTGTTGAGCACAAGGCACTCTTTTTTTTTTCTTTTTCCAGACAGGGTCTTACTCTGTTGCCCAGGCTGGAGTACAGTGGTGCAGTCATAGCTCACTGCAGCCTCAAACTCTAGGGTTCAAATGATTCTTCCACCTCAGCCTACTAAGTAGCTGGGACTGCAGGTGCATGTCACCACACCTGGCCAATTTTTTATTTTTGTAGGGACAGAGTCTTCCTATGTTGCCCAGGCTGGTATTGAACTCCTAGGCTCAAGGGATCCCCCTTCCTTGGCCTCCCAAAGCCCGGGGATTACAGGTGTGAGCTGCCACCAAAGAACTCTTGATACACATGATGTCATCTAATCCTTACAGCAGCCCTGCTATTATTACTCCCATTTTATAGACATGGAGACTGAGGCTCAAAGGTCAAATAACTTTCCCAAATTTACCAATTAAGGGGCAGCATCTCAGTTCCACCCTTGGTCTAATTCCAAAGCCTCACTAGAGAACAGAATGTACAATTCACATCACCTTTAAAGATCGGGGTGAGATTTCAAAGGCAGTTACTTCAGGCCGCGCTTCCAGATGTAGAGAAGAGCCAATCACTCGCTTCCCATCTGAAAAGTTTCAGGAGCTCCAGGCTCTTTTCCTGTCCTTGAACACACTCCTGCTTTTCCAGAGCTGTTGCTCCTCTCAGGTCAGCAGAAGCACATGGGGAAGTGGCAGGACCCTGAGATGGCAACCAAGAGGCCTGGGGTCAGGCCCAGCTCTGTTACTATCAGCCAGAGCTTCCTGGGCTTTCTTTTGCAAAGTAAGAGGATTGTACTAGATCCTTGATTTCAGCTGTGCTATATCCAAACCCAAATAAAAGACACCTGACTTTTTAGTTAGCTTAATCTCAACAGTCTCTTTCTACCCTAAAATGCCATAGTTTGCAGTGATTTCTCACGAAGCCTTCCTTCATAGCTCACCCAGCCCACTGAGATCTCTTTCTGCTCTGAATTCATGACTCATCCTTGCCATATAAAATGCTGCCCCAACATTTAGCGGGGCTGGGGCAAGAATATAAAGGGAGAACCAGGTACCATTTATCTAAATATGTAAAATTTATAAATCAAACTAATTAGCTGTCATATATGCTCTGTTCTTGTACCTTGTCAAAATCATCTTCGGAATGCACTGAAAACCCAGGCTTGAGTTTAGCATCCTCAGAGCTCCCGGAGGCCTGTTCTGGAAAGTGACAGTGAACACAGAGCCACTCTTGGTCTAGGACTCTGGCCTGCAGCCCTCCCAACTTTATCTCCAACCTGGCTCTGTTTCCACAGCAAGAAGAGGGGTCCCAGGTGTGGACACACCAGTACACACACACATGCCATCAACCTTCACACACACACACACACACACACACACACACACACACACACACACACACACACACACAGCTGTCTCTTGCCTACCACTGGGTTCCTTGGAGAACAGATCCGAAAAGAGGCATGTTCAGGAGTTGTGCCTCTTCCCAGACGTGGCTTAGAGTTGGCTCAGGACTTTTTGGACTGGGTATTCTAGAATCCCAGGAGCACAGAGTAGGGTCCAGAAGAAGGTGGGTGGCCCCTTACTTCCTGCCTCCCCTCACCCCTCTCGCACACACCATGCATTCCTTGCTTGGAAGGTGGCCTTTGGATGGAAAAAAAGCCAGGCTTTTGAAGATGTGTGTGCAGAGCAGGGGACCCTGTTTTTGGAGTGTGAAGGCAGCACTAACTTCCTGACATGACTTTCATCCTTTCTTACCTTTACCTCACCTACTTTCCTCTTGTCAGATACGATCTCGAGAAAGCTCTGCTTCCTATGAGTCCCAGCCTTTCCCTAACTATCAGGGATGGATAAGTGTCTTAATCAGTTCAGGCTGCTTTAACAAAATACCACAGACTGGGTGGTTTGTAAACAATAGACATTTACTTCTCACAGTTCTGGGGGCTGGAAGCCCAAGATCAGGGTGCCAGCATGGTTGGGGGTCTGGTGAGGGCCCTCTCCTGGGTTGCAAACTGTGGTCTTCCCGTTGTATCCTCACATGGTGGAAACAGGGCAGGAGAGCTGTCTGGGATCTCCCCACTAAGGCCATTAATCCCATTCATGAGGACTTCACCCTCATGACCTAATCACTTCCTAAATTTCCCGCCTCATTATACCATCCTCATGAGAGATTTCAACACATAAATTTGGAGGGGGAAGTGCACATTGAGTCCATAACAATAAATAATTGAATATTTTACTTTCAGGCTATTGTCAGGTTTTCCTCTGCAGAATGCCTTTTCTGTTACAAGGATCTTTATTTAGCATTTATACAGAGTTCTAGAAACCTAAACAATCAATAATCAACCATTTAGATTTAACTGTCTATCACAAGGGTCATAGCTATAAAGTATTTCTTTGCTTAGTGTTTCTTCATCTTTAAGTCAATCTTTTAATTCATTTGTGGTTTACTGTAAATAGATTTCTCCAGCATATTCATCACATAGAATATGAGAGCTATACTCTCTGAAACCGTGTACATCCACGTGTATGTTTCTGTTGCTACCTGGATGAAGGATACTTTGGCTGGGTATGGAAACCTTAGCTTGTAATCTTTTTCTAGCACTAGTTAATATATGCAGTCCAACTGTTTCCTAGCTTCCAGTGATGACAGACAAGGCATTCAACATCACTCCAAATCTTTTGCTTTAGTAAGTTTCTTATTTTCATTCCAGAAGATTTTCAGCTTTTCAGCTGATAAATCACTAGTTTATAATTTCTCTTTTGGTTTATTATTTAATCTGTTATGTAAAAGGCTTTATTTTATTATACAAATTTTAAACATGCACAAGATTGCAGGGAATAGCACATGGACTCTTGCACACCACTCCCCAGATTCAACAGTTCTCAAGAGTTTTCCATACTTACCAACCCATGTCTATTTTCTTTTTCTTTGTTAAAAGTATTTTAAAGAAAATCCTAGACAACATGTCCTTTCTCTACTGCATACTTTAGCCCCTAAAGTATAACAGCATTATCTTCCTTAATCCCAATGTTATCACACCTAATAAAATTAGCAATAATTCTTCAGAGACATTTTATAATCAGACCATGATTAGATTCTTCCAGTTGTCTCAAAAATACTTGTACAGGGTCGGGCACAGTGGCTCATGCCTGTAATCCAGGCATGGTGGCATATGCCTGTAATCCCAGCTACTTGGGAGGCTGATGCAGGAGATTCGCTTGAACCTGGGAGGCAGAGGTTTCAGTGAGCCAAGATGGCACCATTGCACTCCAGCCTGTGCAATGAGAGTGAAACTCCATCTTAAAAAAAAAAAATACTTGTACAGACTGTTTATTCAAATTCAGATCAAATCAAAGTCCATTCATTTCATTTGCATATTGTAATTTCTAAGTCTCTTTTAATCAAATTGATTCCTCTCTCTCTCCCTTGCTTTCTGATGTTGGCTTATTTAAGAAGCCAGACAAGCTGTCCTATAGAATGTCCCATATTTTTATTTCTTTTTTGCTTCCTTGTGGTTTTAACTTCCTTCTTTATCTCTTGTGTTTCCCTAGAGGCTTAGTTAGATTCAGGCTTAACATTTTTTTTTTTTTTTTTTTTTTTTTGGCAAGAATACGTTACAGTTGGTGCTGTGTGCTTCATATCACATTACGTCAGGAGGCACTAAATGATCAGTTTCCATTTTTAGTGATGCTGAGATTGATCAAAGAATTCAAGTAGTGACAGCCAGACCCCTCCATTCTCCTTCCCCACCAACTAATCACGAAGTAATGTTATCCTCTGGTGATTGCTGTGTGACTCAATTGTTTCACTAGGGGTGGCAAAGTGATGGTTTTCTGATTCTGTCATTCCTTATTCATTTATTAACTGGAATTCCTCAGTAAATAATAATTTTCTCTCTCCAATTAGAGCTATTTAATTATCCTGAAAGACAAGATGAGTGCTTAATTCATCTCTTTTAATTGTAAATTTTCAGAGTAAGGAATTGCTGTCCTGGTATTTGCAATGGTGTCCAATTAGCTGGAGCTCTCTTTCTCTCATATGTTCAATGTGTTCATTTAATTGAATGAATATATTTTTCTTATTAATGCCCAAATTGTGCACTTTTGGCTATGACTTTATACTTGTTTCTCTTTTGTCATACTGAAAATTTTGGTTATTAATAACATCAGCCTAATTATCTATTTTTATTATCCTACACTATGTAAAAATTTCAAAATACTAGTAATACAGTATACCTACTTAAAATTAGACTACCCAGTCAACTCTAACATTTACCTGCACTTCTATTTGCCCTTAGAATATATCTCTATAAGCACACATAGTCAAAATATTATTTTCTAAAATCACTTGAAACAACTCTTTTGTCTGTATGTCATACACATTGACTCATTTACTGTTGTTTGAATTTAATTTTTAGTTTTTAAACTTTTTTTTTTTTTTTTTTTGAGATGGAGTCTCACTCTGTCACCCAGGCTGGAGTGCAGTGGCGCGATCTCAGCTCATTGCAAGCTCTGCCTCCTGGGTGCACGCTATTCTCCTGCCTCAGCCTCCCAAGTAGCTGGGACTACAGGTGCCCGCCACCACACCCAGCTAATTTTTTGTATTTTTAGTAGAGACGGCGTTTCACCATGCTAGCCAGGATGGTCTCGAGCTCCTGACCTCATGATCCACCTGCCTTGGCCTCCCAAAGTGCTGGGATTACAGGCGTGAGCCACCGCACCCAGCCTAGTTTTTAAACTTCTATTTTATTTTTGAATTGTCTCTGAAATCAAAGCTATATAGCAAATGACTCTCAAGAGAGTCCTGCTTATACTCCTGTCCCGTTCATTCTACTTCCTCCCTCTCCATAAAAGCAGCTATTTTTGTTAGCTTTAATTTTATCTTTCTAGTCTTTCTTTTAACAAATATAAGCCGTACTTGCATTCTCCTTGCTTGCTTGCACACTGGGTTGCATACTATATATTTTTTATTTACTTATTTATATTGAGACATGGTCTCACTCCATCACCCAGGCTGGAGTGCAGTGGCACGATCACAGCTCACTGCAGCCTCGACCTCCCAGGCTCAAGCAATCCTCCCACCTCAGCTTCCCAAGTAGCTGGGACCACAGGTGTGTGCCACTACACGTGGCTAATTTTTGTATTTTTGGTAGAGGTGGGGTTTTGCCATGTTGTCCAGGCTGGTCTCCAATTTCTGAGCCCAAATGGTCTACCTGCCTCAGCCTCCCAAAGTGCTAGGATTATAGGCGTGGCCACTGTGCCCAGCTGGTTGCATGCTATATATGCTATTTTCAGTGTACTTTCTTCATTTAGCAATATATCCACCACTCACTCCACAGCAGCATGTGGTGGCCCTCCTCATGCCTCTTTTACTGCTACATGGCATTACATTGGGAAAATGCGTCATAGTTTATGTAACCAGTCCCCTAATTAGATGCATAAATCATTTTATATTTTTGCTAGTGTGCCTTTGGGAAATAGAATTGCTGGGTCAAAGTATAAATGCATATAATTTTTCCTAGACATTGACAAATTATTCTCCATTTTGCATTGCTACCAGTTTTAGAGTGTCTGTTTCTCCAGTGTCTTGTCGATAAAACTTATTGTCAATTTTTGTTACTATGACAGATTAAAGTTGGGCGCAGTGGCTCACACCTGCAATCCCAGCACTCTGGGAGGCCAAGGCTGGCAGATCACGAGGTCAGGAGTTCAAGACCAGCCTGACCAACACAGTGAAACTCCATCTTTACTAAAAATACAAAAATTAGCTGGGCGTGGTGGCAGGCACCTGTAATCCCAGTTACTCGAGAGGCTGACGCAAGAGAATCGCTTGAAACTGGAAGGCAGAGGTTGCAGTGAGCCGAGATCACACCACTGCCTTCCAGCCTGGCTGAAAGGGTGAAACTCCGTCTTGGGGGGAAAAAAAACAGATTAAAATGAAATCTCAATGTAATTTGACTTACATTTATTTTACCTGCATGCAATTGAGCATTTTTTCATATGTTCAAGGCCATTTTTATTTTTCTTTGAACTTTATATTTTTGTACATTGTTTACTGTAAGTTAATTTGTACATTTTTTCTTTTTTTTTTTTTGAGACTGAGTCTCGTTCTGTCGCCCAGGCTGGAGTGCAGTGGCGCGATCTCGGCTCTCTGCAACCTTTGCCTCCCGGGTTCACGCCATTCTCCTGCCTCAGCCTCCCGAGTAGCTGGGACTACTGGCGCCCACCAGCACGCCTGGCTAATTTTTTGTATTTTTAGTAGAGATGGGGTTTCACTGTGTTAGCCAGGAAGGTCTCGATGTACATTTTTTAAACAAATTTTCAGAGACTGATACGGTTTGGCTCTGTGTCCCCACCCAAATCTCACCTTGAACAGAGATCTAGCCCTTTATCAGAGACTTAAATTGCAAATATCTTTTCCTAGTTTGTTAATTTATCTTGTGATCTTGCATCTGAATTGTTTTTTTAGATGGAATCTCACTCTGTCACCCAGGCAGGAGTGCGGTGGCACGATCTTGGCTCACTGCAATCTCTACCTCCCGGGTTCAAGCCATTCTTCTGTCTCAGACTCCTGAGTAGCTGGGATTGCAGGTGTATGCCACCACACCTGCCTAATTTTTGTATTTTGAGTAGAGACGGGGTTTCACCATGTTGGCCAGGCTGGTCTCAAACTCCTGACCTCAGGTGATCCACCCTCCTTGGCCTCCCAAAGTGCTGCAATTACAGGCGTGAGCCACTGTGCCCAGGCTTGCACAGAATTTTTTGTCATACAGTATTATTTAAATTTTATGTGGTCAAATTTATACCTGTTTTTGAGAGAGAATCTTGCTCCATTGCCTAGACTGGAGTGCAGTGGGGTAATCATAGCTCACTGCAACCTCAAACTCCTGGGCTCAAGCAATCCTCTTGTGCCGGCCTCCTGAGTAGCTGGGACTATGGGTGCATGCCACCACTCCTGGCTAATTTTATAATTTTTAGTAGAGATAAGGTCTCGCCATGTTGCCCAGGCTGGTCTCCAGCTTCTGGGCTCAGTGGATTATCCTGCCTTGGCCTCCAAAAGTGTTGGGATTACAGGTGTAAGCCACCATGCTCAGCCAAAATTTGTACATCGTTTAGACATTGGTTTTGGATTTTTAATCATGGTTTAAAAAGCTTTCTTAATTCTCAAGTCATAAAGAAATTAACACATGCCTTCTAGTACTCACAGTTACATTATTTACATTTAGATTTCATCAATTTGGAATTTATTCCTGTGTATTTTTTCCCACATAGCTCAATATTATTTATTAAATAATTCAAAACTTCCCCATAACTTGAGATAATACCTTCACTATTTATGAAACTTCCATAACCATATATGTCTGTTTCCGGTTGTCCTATTCAAATGCGAACTTTGGCCTGTTTTTCTATAACATATCAATGCCATGAAGCTTTGAATATAGAAGTTTTATAACGTTTTAAATATCTGATGGGATTAGCCTCCCACATTGTGCTTTTTCCAGAATTTTCTTTGATAGTCTTGTTTATTAATTTTACTTATTTATTCATTTATTTATTGAGACAAAGTCTCGCTCTGTCGTCTAGGATGCAGTGCAGTGGCACGATCCTGGCTCACTGCAGACTCTGCCTCCCAGGCTCAAGTGATTCTCCTGCCTCAGCCTCCCAAGTATCTGGGGTTATAGGCGTGCACCACCATGCCCAGCTAATTTTTGTATTTTCAGTAGAGACAGGGTTTCACCATGTTGGCCAGGCTGATCTTGAACTCCTGACTTCAAGTGATACGCCTGCCTTGGCCTCCCAAAGTGCTGGGATTATAAACATGAGCCACCTTGCCTAGTCTATTAATTTTTTTTTAATACAAACCCTATAATCTAGCTCCAGAGGGCAAAATCAGCGTTTTTAATGGAATTGCATTAAATTTATATAGTAAGGGGGAAATTACATCTTAAGGAATTAAGTCCGCTTATCAAGAACATATTATGTTTTTCCAATTGTTTAAGTCAACTTTGTGTCTTTTATTAGTATGCCCTATAATGGCATTTCAGTCAGTAATGAGCCGCGTACATGACCAAACTACCTGACTAAGGAGTGTGGACCAGGAAGAGATGAAGGAGATAGGGTAAGAAATCTTTTAAATCAAGTTTTTAGGAGGCTGCTCCAATGATCACCAATATCAGATGCCTGTGGGTGGTAGGGAGAGAAAGGGCCATCAAGTAAATATTTGCTGATGGTTCACAGAGCTGAAAATATGGCAAAGATTAACTTCAAGGGCCACAATGATGTGGCCAGAGTTGGTTAATGGAACTGGAACAATAACACCATAACCTGAAAAGGTGCCAAGAGTAGCAAGGCACCACCATAGTCCCATGAAGGGCCCAAAGGTCAGGCTGCGGGGGACAGCAGGGACAGCATCCCCTGCCATGAGGCCGCCCCATCGTGAGACAAGTAAGTCAACTTGTGGCAGGAGCTCCAGTGGGAGCCCCCGCATCATAAACGTGGAGTCCTGCACGTTGTGCCATCCACAGTGGTGGGTGCGTTCCCACATCCAGCACGACGATGGGTCCAGAGAGCAACGTGGCCATCTGCTTAGTGCAGGCTCCACCGGCAGCTTGGCTCTAATCGGTCTCATCAGAGAAGGGGCCCTGACCATTTCCATCTATGTGAGTGACCCAGATGTTTCTCTCAGCAGTCACGATTTGTTTCCACAGTTTGTGACCTGCAAACGGGATGCTGTTAATCTAGAATCTGTAGTTTTCCAAGTGGCTGACCAAACACTTAGCAGTTGACAAGCGCCCAAGAATGACTAAAAATAGGGCAAGTTGCATCAAGGGCAGTCTTGGCCGGACCTGCAAGAACAGCCATGCATTCTGCCTTCTGGGCAGACAGCTCACATCTGTTTTTGGATCTGTGTAGTCACAGCAGCTCAGGGGACACCACTGGGGTTCAGCTTGGAAAAACCATCAGTGACCCAGGCCCATGCATTTAGGGGAACCTCTGTAAAGTGAGGGCCCCAGGAAGCCACAGCTTTGCCTCAGGTGGTGAATAGGAGATAAAATTTCCCTCAGAGGGCTTGTGTCCACTGTTTTGTGTACAGCCAAGATGCTGCTGGGGCCAGGCTGTCCAAATTCCATTTTCCAGCCTAGGCTTGTTGTACCCTTCTCACCATGTTAGCGACTGAGTCTGAGTTTAAAGAGACCAGAGAGTCACAAGGCCTTTATAGGTCAGGTGTGCAGTTTCAACCAGAGGACAAGACCAAGCTGACAGCTGATATTCAGAAGGAGTATGCCTGGTGGTCACAACAGGGAAGTGACAAGTTCAACACTTCTGGGTGTGTGTTTGAGTGGAGGGTGTCTCCCATTGCCAGGGACCCCATTTGGCATAATCATTGGTCACCATGACCTGAAGCTCAAAGGAACCAGGAGTGTGTGAATCTCCAAGGGCGCCAGCATGTCTCTACATGTGGCTCTTCCCAATCAGAATCATCCCCTCTGGCACTTGCAGGACAGAGAGTACAGGCATATCAGTTCCTATCATACCTCTAGATGTAGAAGAAGCTACAGCAGCTATACTGATTAATTTTATACCTTACAAGAAAAATATAAATTTTATATTCCTGTTGAAAGGACCCTTTGTATTTATTTCTGCTTGGGTCCAATCAGGAGAAAGAAACCAGCCAGTAATTTAAACAGGGAAAGTTGAATGTAAAAGAATTAAGTATAACAAGGGATTGGAATAATGAGGCATTGACTAGTAAAACAAGAACCCTAAAAAATGTAGAAATAACAAATATAAGCAGCAGCCTCTATGCTTAAGGCTGAGAAAGAAGTTGCCTCTCCCCTCAAAAGGGCTGAGATCCAGAGCCTGTTGAGAGGGCGTGGCCATGGCTCACTGGATTGTGGAGAAGTCGCTGTGGTGCTGTGCTAGTCACATTAGTCAGAAATCTACCCCAGAGGGTTCTGGGAAAGCTGTTTGTAGGGAAGGGCTGAGCTACAAAACTACTCAAGGATGCTGGTAGGGAGGTGAGTTGCTGCTGCTGGGTGCTGCTGGCTGCCATGCCTTGCAGAGGCTGAGAACTAGAGAGGTTATGAGCTCTGCAGGAGCTGGGTCCTGGGGAAACCATGTGCTCTAAAGGAGCTGGACACTGGGGAAGCTGCCAGTCTGCAGGAGCACACCTGAACCAAGGGGCAAAACCCCCTCCTTCTGTCTAGTCTACTGACAAAGTTTAGCATTGTTCCAGCTGGCAAAGTATTGAAAGGGCCCACATCCATTTGCATAGAGCAGGCAGAAAGGGTGAATTTGGAGCTGAAAGGTGGTAAGTGCATGATTGACACAGTGTATCTGTTGGAAGGGACCTCTACTTGTATCTGTATCTTTAAAAAATAACTGGAAGCAAATAGGAGAAAATATTAAGTTAAAATTCTATGTGGTGGGAAGTTTGGTATTTATCGTATTAGTTTTATAACTTTCTATATGTTTTAAATTTAGCAAAGAAAAATCTTGGTGAGAAAAAGTGATTGGTGTACAGTAGTTCAATCTTTCTAAAGTAGTGAGTATAAGAGTATTAAGCATCTCTCTACTTAAAAAGAAACTGATCTGCATGAATTTTTAAAACTTGCGTGACCTAAATTCTGTTGAAGAAATAAAAAGAAGTTGTTGCCAGTGTTCATTCGTACATTCATTTACTCTTTAAACATTTAATGAGCATTTTTTCTATGCCAGTAATCAGACCAGGTACAAGGTCTCAACCCTCAAGTTCCTTACAGTCCAGTGGGTAGGAGGCAGAGGCAGATTCTCAGATAATTAAAGTGGACCTGATGCAGATGATGCCTAGATGTGATGCAGGAAATAGTAAGAATTATCTAGGTAAAGAGAGGCAGGAAATATTTTCCAGAGAATAAATGTCTAGGAAGGAAAACATCTAGCCCAGCTTGTCACTTACAAAATAATTAAACCAAGAGAATGAAAAAGGTTACACTCTAAATAAGGAACGTCTGTAGAGATGAGCTCTATTTTAAATAAAATGATTAATAAGTTTGACGGAGTCGAAGTTTTTATAAATGATCTACAAGCCTACAGCTCCTATTGTGCCAGGAAAGCTAAAAAAAGAGAGGTTATATTTGGGCCTCAGTCAGTTTCCTGGCTATCTGCTAATGTTGATGGTTTTAAGTGGTTGAGATAACTTGGCATGCGTTTCAGACTAGAATCAACACATTCTGGGACAGGTGACATAGACAGCTTTCATGAGATGAGCCTTTTATCACATTCATCTTCTCTAAAGTGAGAGGAGCGTGACATTTCCTTGCTCTCTCCTATTCATCCTGGGCTTCTTAAAGAGATACTGCAAGATAAACTTGAGGTTTTCTATGCATGTGTAACTGAGTATTTCTGATTTTATTGTCTCTGTATTAAGGCATGCTGCAATTCTTTCTTTTGGGAGAAATCCCTGTGTTGTTATTCCAATATCTAGAATGATTCATATGTCTGGAATGACAAGACGATCCCATATTGGAGCCACTGATAATGCCATCGTTATTGCTGTGCTGGGAAGAGATCCAAGACTAGTAACTAGATCAGCTGATCTTCAATGTGTGTAAAGCACTTAAGCTACCCCGCAATTCAGGGTTTCAACTTGCACAGACTTGACGATTGAATTCTGATTTCCACTCAGGGTTTTCTATTAACATTGTGAGAAAGGATTAGTAAAATATTGACTTATGGAATTTTGTTCTGGGAGAACCGAAACAGAAGCTAACCTGTTATTGCAAATAAAGTCTCTTAACTAAAAAGTTAAATCTTGAATATTGCTGCTATTTACTTTTATTATGTGCGAAGTTATTTAAAACACGTTTTTAGAGTAGTTTTAGGCTCACAGCAAAATTGAGCAGAAAACACAGAGAATTTTCATACACCCCATATGCCACTCATCTCTCCCCAGCCTCCCCCACTATCAGTATCTCACACCAGAGCGGTACATTTGTCACAGTTGATCAACCTACTTTGACACTTATCACCCAAAGTCTATAGTTTACATTAGGGTTCACTCTTAATGTACATTAAGACAAATATATGACATGCACTCACCATTATCCTCTCATATAGGGTAGTTACACCACCCTCAAAGTCCTCTGGGCTCTACCTTTTCATCCCCCTCAACCCCACCTCCTGGAAACCACTGATCCTTCTACTGTCTCCATTGTTTTGCATTTCCCAGAATGCCATATAGTTGGAATCATACAGAATGCAGCCTTTCCAGACTAGTAATATGTGTTTAAGATTCCTCCATGTCTTTCCATGGCTTGATCATTTCTTTTTAGTGCTGAATAATAATTCATTGCCTGGATGTTCTACAGTTTACTTATCCATTCACCTACTGAAAGGCATCAGGGTTTCTTTGAAGTTTTGGCAATTACAAATAAAGTCGCTTTGGAACCAACCCAAATGTCCATCAGTGATAGACTGGATAAAGAAAATGTGGCACATATACACCATAGAATACTATGCAGCCATAAAAGGAAAATGAGATAATGTTCTTTTCAGGGAACACAGATGAAGCTGGAAACCATCATTCTAAGCAAACTAACACAGGAACAGAAAACCAAACACCGCCTGTTCTCACTCATAAGTGGGAGTTGAACAATGAGAATACATGGACACGGGGAGGGGAACAATACACACCAGGGCCTGTCGGGGGGTGGGAGACTAGGGGAGGGATAGCGTTAGGACAAATACCTAATGCATGTGGGGTTTAAAACCTAGGGACTGGTTGATGGGTGCAGCAAACCACCATGGCACATGTATACCTATGTAACAAACATGCACATTCTGCACACGTATCTTGGAACTTAAACGAAAACAAAAAAAATTTTAAAATAAAGTTACTATAAATATCCATGCACAGGGTTTTTGTGGACATAAACTTAGGGTTCCATAAGTTTTCGGCTCATTTAGGTAAATACCAAAAACCTTGTTTGCTGGATTGTATAATAAGAGTACATTTATTTAGTTTGGTAAGAAACCACCGAGCTGGGCTGGGCGTGGTGGCTCTCGCCTGTAATCCCAGAACTTTGGGAGGCCAAGGAGGGTGCATTACGAGGTCAGGAGATTGAGACCATCCTGGCCAACATGGTGAAACCCTCTCTCTACTAAAAATACCAAAAATTAGCCAGGCGTAGTGGTGGGCACCTGTAATCCCAGCTACTCAGGAGGCTGAGACAGGAGAATCGCTTGAACCCGGGAGGTGGAGGTTGCAGTGAGTTGAGATCACGCCATTGCACTCCAGCCTGGGCAACAAGAGCGAAACTCTGTCTCAAAAAAAAAAAAAAAAAAAAATCACCAAACTCTCTTCCAAAGTTGCTATAACCATTTTTGCATTCTCACCAGCAATGAAAGAGACTTCCTATTGCTTTGTATCCTCACCAGCATTTGGTATTGTCAGTGTTCTGGCTTTTGGCCATTCTAATAGGTATATAGTGGTATCTTGTTTTAATTTGCATTTTCCTGATGACATATGATGTTGAGCATCTTTTCCTCTGGTTATTTGCCATCTGTGTGTCTTGTTTGGAGAGGTTTCTGTTCAGATCTTTCGCCCATTTTTGATTGAGTTATTCATTTGCTTATCGTTGGGTTTTAAGAGGTTTTTTTTGCATATTTTGAATAAAAATCCTTTATCAGATATGTCTTTTGCAAATATATTCTCCCAGTCTGTGATGTGTCTTATTCTCTTGGTGGTGTCTTTTGCAGAGCAGAAGTTTAAGCTTTAATGAAGTCCAGGATATCAATGTTTTCTTTCATGGCTAGTTTGTTTTTATTTGACTCATTATTTTCCTTCTCACTGCCCTTGATGACTAATAGGGACCTCTCCTCCTCTTTCTGTGCCCCAGTATTGATTATGCCATTTCTATGGATCCTACACAATTGCCATGGGCATCAAATGAGATGGTGTTTATAGATGGGGTTTTTAAACTGAAAAGCAGCAGTACACCTATCAGGTGACATTACTAGTCTCTTGACAGTACACACACACACACACACACACACACACACCACATGCACATATATATCCACATGCTTTTATTTCTTTCTTCTTTGGCCAGTGGGTAGTATTCATTATACCAATGAAAAAGAGACCATCTTTCTTTAAAAAAAAAAAAAGAAAAGAAAAATGTAATAAAGAGACCATTTTTAGTCAGGTGCAGTAGTTCACATCTATAATCCCAAAGACTTGGGAGGCTGAGGCAGAAGGATCATTTCAGCCCAGGAGATCAAGGCTGCAATGCGCCATGATTGCACCACTGCAAACCAGGCTGGGCAACAGAGCAAGCAAGACCCCAACCTGTTCAAAAGAGAGAAGACAGAGAGAGACCATTTTTTTTTTTTTGTATTACACTTGACAATAGCATTTGAAATCTAAGAGATAAGAAGCTGTAAATGTCATCTTTCATTCTAGAGGTTTTAGAAGGTTAACTTTCTCTGTGTCAGGGAGAAGTGTATCTATTTCAGTGCCCTCTGTTTCTGGAAGGGACAAAAATTCTTGCATGACCCAGGTTCCTCATGCCACTTCTTAGTCTATCTGTGCACTTCTTTGTGAAATCTAGTTTTAGCAAGAAGCTTGCTAAGTCAGTTTGGCCAGAACCCTTGATATCTGATCATCTTCCATCTTCCTCATCTTCAGGGTAAGGTTCCTCATCCTCCACCATCCCCTAGGTGATGTCTCATACCCCCGACTTGTCTTCAACAAGAATCCTGTTAGGTCGGTTTAGCCAGAATCCTCCTTACCCAGATGTTACCTCATAGTAATTTTCTATCCACTGACCCCCTCCCTGCTCCTTGACTATAAGTTCTTACTTGCCCCTGCTGTGGTAGAACTTGACCCTGTCAACTTGAGATAACCAAAGAATTAGAACCTAGCTTGAAAGAAGTTGTTGAAGCTTTGAAAAGCTGAGAATATCCATCTGGGAAACACAGACTCCAGAGAAATGAGGTGGGTGCTCTGATGTTAAAAATTAAGTTTTGCTTATATAGGCAGAAAACAGAGAAATTTAGTTGGATTATAACATTTTCTGTACAAAGCTGGTTTATGAGTTACAGCAATTTAAATGGTGACAGTTTGTTTTCTGTTTGTTTTCATTTTCTTTCCAATTTAAAACAGTATATTTAGTATTGCATCTGAAGACAATGTGATAGCCATAAAGTCTTTGTGTGAGAAAGGTAGGGAGAAAGCTAATCTATAATGAAGATCCACAGTGAATAGGGAGGAGGTCTTCCCTGGGGCCCTTAAGTCATTTACATTTAATAGAACAATGTAGGGAAGGAAGAAGGCTAATCTCTAATCAGAGAAACACAGGTTTCAGTTGCCTGGGTTATGTCTGCCTGCTTACCTGACTCAGGCCCCATAATCACGTTCCTTTAAGGGTTAAAATAATTTAAAGTTCCAACAGCTTCGATTTTGAATTACTTATTTTCACAAGCCCCGTCTCCCCCCACCACAAAACCTCACTGCCGTGGTTCCTCCCCCAACCCTGATGATCCTGAATAACGTCTCCTTCACTGTGCTGTAACGAGCATCGCTGAATAATGTTTTCTTTAACACAAGTGCCAAGAACTATCTTTGCGATTTTGCAAGATTTTCCCAGTTTACATTCATCTCCTGCTTCAGGGTTTTCTTTCCATTTATTTTGACAAAACTGAATGAAACTTGCAGTTAACTTTAACTGAGTAATGAAAGACAACAAAAAGCAAACAGAGCTGGAGACGGAGAGAGAAAAAGAACACCAATGAATTAACTGTGGCAGCACCATGCGATTTGATGTTTTCTGGCCTACAGGCCTGGCTACGGGGCACCCAGCACCCTCAGGGCTAGAAGTTCCAGCTGCCCATTGACTAAGCTCTAGGAAAGGAGAGGAAGGAGCAGAAGAGGGTGGGGAGGGGAAAGGAGAAGGGCAGCACGTGAAGCTCTAAAAGCTTCTGATTTATTTTGCTGAAGATCTAGTCATCAGCTATAGAAAGAAAGGTGTCATTGGTAAATGTCATAACCAGGTGGTTTATGATAGCTCATGTTACCTCTATCCCACTGTAATGAGAGTATTTATTTGAAGCTGTCTCTCCATCAATTACAGGGAAAGATCTTGAGAGAAAGACAATTTCATGTAACATTTTTCAATATATTTTATTCCATGGTACTTTAGAATTATTTTATATAGCAAATGGCATATTTTAAAAATTACCCTTTCTAAATTTTTGTTGTTCATATATAAGAATGCTGTTTTTGGGGTTGGTTGCAGTGGCTCATGGCTGTAATCCTAGCACTTTGGGAGGCCGAGGTGGGTGGATCACCTGAGGTCAGGAGTTCGAGACCAGGCTGGCTAACATGGTGAAACCCTGTCTCTACTAAAAATACAAAAATTAGCCGGGCATGGTGGCACATGCCTGTAATCCCAGCTACTTGGGAGGCTGAGGCAGGAGAATCACTTGAACCCAGGAAGCGGAGGTTGCTTTAGTGAGTGGAAATCGTGCCATTGCACTCCAGCCTGGGCAACAAGAGCGAGACTCTATCTCAAAAAAAAAAAAAAAAAGAATGCTGTTTTTGTACAGGATCTTACACTTACACGCAGTTGATAAACTCCTTCATTATTTCCAAATAGTTTGTCTATAGAATTGATTGCATATTCTATGTAGAAAATCATGTCATCTACAAACATGAAACTTCGTTTATTCGTTTCCAATTGTTACAGCTCTTATTTCATTTCCTTGCTTTTATCATACTGTCCAGACTTCTGTACAATGCTAAATAGGAACAGTGATAGTGGATATTGTTGTCTTTTTCCTGTCTTTGTAATTTTCCTCCATTTAATGTGTGTATTATGTATAAATAATGAATATATTTAATGTGGGCTTTCAGTGGACACATGTTGTCATGTTTATGAAGTCTCTCTCTCTCTCTCTCTCTATATATATATATATATATTTATATGTATACACATATACACACATTTTTTTTTTTGAGACAGAGTCTTGCTCTGTCACCTAGACTGGAATGCAAGGGCATGATCTCAGCTCACTACAACCTCCGCCTCCCAGGTTCAAGTGATTCTCCAGCCTCAGCCTCCAGAGGAGATGGGACTACAGGCACCCGCCACCACACCAGACTAATTTTTGTATTGTTAGTAGAGACGAGTTTCACCATGTTGTTTAGGCTGGTCTCAAACTCCTGACCTCAAGTGATCTGCCTGCCTCAGCCTCCCAAAGTGCTGGAATTATAGCATGAGCCACTGGGCCCTGCCAAAGTCACCTAATATTTATGTTGGTTTTAAAAGACCATGAATGATGTTGACTTGTGCCAAACCTTTTTTATATATCTTTCAAGGTTATCATATAGCTTTTCTTCTTTAGTCTGTTAAAGGGAGGAATTACACACAAATTCCCTTTTTATCAGCTCCCACTAATATTGCAGGATGTGCCCTGTACTTTTTTTCATGCTTGTAGAATAATCATTTGACAAGAGTATGCACACAGCCACACATGCACGCACACACACACACACACACACACACTATCAGGCTAGACTAGAAGTATGTGTGATAACAAACCCCCAGCATCTCAGTGGTTTGTCCCCTAAAAGTTTGTCTTGGTCATATAAGATCTGCACGCAAGGGGCAGTGGTTGTCCATGAGAAGGTGCAGCTATGGAGGCAGCTTCCTTGAATGGCTTCATTATTTCTCCACCCAAAGACTTTGCTTTTTACTAGAGAATGGGGGAGTAGCAGATTGGAGAAGTTCCCAGAGGCTTTTCCTTCCAGAACCTGGTGGAGTTGGTATGTGAAAGGTGTTATGTCAGAGACGAAGCAAACAGAACCCAGAGCTGAAGAGGCGCATCTAGGCCACTTATTTGGAAAGGGGGAGGGCTCAGCTTCCAAGGAACAGGCTCTCTGTTGCTTCTCACCTGGATAGATATTTAAATAATTCAGAGTATTTCCACCCAAACCTTGACAGCATGGCCTCATGGGAGAACATGTCTCTCCAATCGAGTCCATTCCTTCCCCTAGAACAGGGGAAGGAATGAAAGGAATTCCGCGTTGTGCCACATCCCAGAATAGTTCCATCAGGTAAACACATTCTTTCCTAATAGAAATCTGTTGGGAAAAAATGATCTTTGTGAACAGTGGTCAACTGCTGTTGCTAAAATCGGAGCATGATTAGTGACAACTAAGTCCCCTCTCAAAAGTGTCATGTCCAAGCAGTGGACGGCGCTATGGAAAGAACGGACAGCGTTGGAGGCATCTGCTCCTGGCTGGGAGTCGTAGGGTGTCAGAGTCATGGGGCAGCCTCTCCTGCTGCTTCCCAGGCCTCACAGTAAAACAGGAACCGAGGCATCCTTGCCCCTCCTCAGCTTCAAAGCTGAATCACTGGGAAGATATGGTGTTTCCACACTGATACATTTATTTCACTTCATTTATTTGAGGATTAAAGTGAGCTGCAGAAAGGTATCATTTATTAAAGTGGAAAATAGAATAAATGTCGTTGCCAGAGTATGCCTTATTTCGAGCACATTTTCAGTGTCAGATTTTCTCATCCAAACTTGTTTCCCAAGCACGGCATTCCTCCATGTAATTAATATCACATGCTTATAGCTCAGCTGCAAAGCATTCTTGGCTATTTTGATAACATGAAACCCGGCAGTTACCCGTTGTGATTTACACATGGTTGCAGTTGGAGATTTTTCTAAAATTACAATAAAATTTATTTGAGGGGAAATCTGTTTTAAGGACTAGATTGGGGAAAGAAAATAAAAAATAGAAATGAACAACTAAGTATGTCTGTTCTCCAAAGTGCATATAAGTCTATCAAGGCAACACATTGGCCTTTGATCAGAGCCACTTTACAAGGCAGGTGATTTATGGACAGCCAGGCCATCCCCTGCAGTGAAGCCTGGGGCTCGAATGCTTAGGGACAGGCATGTGCTATTTTTAAAATAAAAAGACTATAATTTCACTGCTGTTTCCAAACCTATTGGATTATTTTACTCCTATGCTTTATTTCCTTCTTCACTGGTAATGTTGGTCATCTAAGATGAAACAGAAGTAAAATTTTCCATGTTCACAAGTCTGACAAATTTTAGTTTACAAAATTCCTTTCTCTGCAGGTGGAGATTTGACATTGTACCTGAGTGGGTACAGGATTTAATTGTTACCAGAGCCAAATCCAAAGCAGGAAGAATCCCGTCTTAAAATCCTGAGGCACAGGTGTTCTAAGTGGCCTCGATCTTTGCATCCCATATAGAAGCAGCTGGCAGTCTCAGCGGCTGCTCTCGGGGGACTTCCCCAGAAGTCTGGCCAATGCAGGGCTGGGTCGGGGGGCATTGCAGCAGCCCTGGACCATTTGACAGACAGGGTTCTGACCTTTGGGCCACTGTGTTACCAGCTAATTGAGGGACCAGAAGTTATAAAATTGCATGATTTCACTTTGACCTTTTCTCCATTACACACTGGAAATCACACACATTGAATATCAGTGGTTCCCAGGGTTCTTGAAGAACGTCTGTGTCTCCAATGAAACCCTCACTTCTCTGGGAGGGAATTCCCACTGAGTCTCCCTTATAAGTAGGCAAGGTGGGTATGTCTTGCATTTGTCTGATCAGTATCTCTTCCTTTGTGGACCTTTAGGAAAGATCAGTGTGGAAATCAATGAGCCTCCTATTCATATTCTGGGATGGGAACAGGAATAGCAGCCCAGGGCGAGCTGTGGTGAAACAGCCAATCAAGTTGTTGTCAGTGGTCCCCTGGGATCATGTGCCTGTTATGGAAGAAGCAATGGAGCCAGGGAAGAAATGGACATCATCTAGAGGTTTGGACTTGGGAAGTGCAACTCCATTGACTTTAGTTGCAATAGCTGGAAGAGACTTCAGGTTATTTTCCATTGTAGAAAGGGTGGGTCTCCGTTGTGAAGTTGTATTTATGGAAATAAGGAAGTATGTATGCACTGGGTGAGAAGAAGGGTAGGAGGGCTATTATAACCCTTGCTTTTTATGGGTTATGGCCCTGCATCCCTTCTTTGAGTTGCCAGCCTGCTCTTTGTGATTTGGTGGAAGGCTTCCCACACAACCCACCCCTGACTATAGGGGTGAACTTAGAACTAAGTTAGAGCACTCAGAATCTTTTTCCCTAGACATTGAATCTTGACCATAGATACACAGTGATGGATGGTGACTGCAGTTGTGACCTTCAATGGCAATGTTTAAACAGAAGGTCCATGAACTCCTGCTGCTGAGATCTCTGGAACCAGAGCAGCCCTGGACCCTTTATATCTCAAGGCCGGATGTGTTATAGGACCAACAGGTTCGTATGCCCACTGTGTAGTAACAGGCCAATGCACTGAGACAGCCAGGAGGCAGCAGAGAAAGAGTTTGATGATTGCAGGGCTCCTAGCAAGGAGATGGGAGGAGACCCTCAAATCCATCTCCCCGAGAGTTCTGAGTTGGGGTTTTAAAGGGGATCTTGGAGGGTGAGGGGCTGGAAAATTGGGGTCATTGATTGGTCAGGGTGAGGAGGATGAAATCATCAGGATGTGGGGCCTGCGTGCTTTGGTGAGTCAGCTTCTTGTGGAGTCCTTCAGACCTGCTGATGTGGGTGGTTTTAGTGGCATGCAGGACGGGAAAGAATATCTTAAAGGAAAACAACATTTCATAAGGTTCCAGTTGTTATCTCTAGAGTAGATAAGGGGATCTATAATCTTGTAACAGGGTCTATGTGATTCTAGGACAACAAACAACAGCAAGGAAGCACGTCAGAGAACAGGCCGACCTCATGATCCATGCTGGGTGTGCTGCAAGCTTGTTTTAGTCTCATTTCTCTCCCTTCTTCCCTGATTACTTTAATAAAGTTTATTGGGATGGTTTCAGATGCTCAGCTTTTCCATGTGATTAGGTGAGTGATCCAGAACCCTTCCAAAGAGCCCTGTGGACTCAACCCTCTGTTTGAACAACATACAAGATAATATGAGACGTTTATTTATTGAGGACCTTCTGAGCACCTGGCACTGTGCCAGATTCTTTCAGATATATAAAATTTCACTTGCTCCTGATGATTCTGGAAAGGAACAACGGCATCTTATGAAGCTGTAGCAGATGCTGTCCTGCCTCGCTCATGTCTGTCAGATGTGTTGGAGTGCCCCGGCTGCTGCTCTGCATGTGTAGCTGAGGTCCTGGTGGAAAAATACCACCGGATCTCTCTGAAGCTGGAGTGGAATAATTCTGAAGTGTGTGTTTTGCCTCCTTTCCCAGTGTGTCCCCATGGGGTTAAGCTCTGGTCGCCTGCTTCTGTTGCTGGTCTTGTGGTACACACGTGGCAGGATGTCACCCTTTCCCTGGGTTGCGTCCACTTTCCTTGCTGTGTTATTCACACTCCCCAAATAAAATACTTTCACTCAAATCCCTGCCTTTGTGTCTGCTTCTTTGAGAAACCAGACTAAGTAAGATGGGGGCTTCTGGGATGCTTGAAAGATGCAGCTCAGGGTTGGTCCTGTGTTAATCCCTCTGTCAATGCGAATCCACCTCCACCGTATAGATGAGAACACTGAGACACAGGGGAGGAGGGAGCAACTCACCTGACATCACTCAGTCAGTAGACACCTAGGATGGCAATTGTGGTTTACCCTTCATGGCAATGCTGATCCTTTGCCTGGCCCAGGGTGGCTTGACCTTTGCACTGTAGACATTCTGAGCCGGGTAATTCTTTGCTCTGCGGGGCTGTTCTGTGCATCGTAGGAGGTTTTGCAGCAACCTCTATGCACTAGATCCCAGGAGCATCCCATCCCCTATTGCGATAACTAAAAATGTCTCCCCCACATTGCTGAATGTCCCCTTGGCAAGAGGGGAGGACTCCCCCTTGAGAACAACAGCCCAAGAGAGCCAGATTCTGTAGGAAAAAGGGCAGTGCCCATCCTGACGTAGAGAGGCGAGTGACAGCACATGAATAGCCTCCTTATTGAGCCTTTGATTCAATCTTGTATCTTCTGACTCCAAATCTGGCCCACTTTCCATTATGTAGGCTTCTTGGGATCAATTGTTCCATTGTTCTACTTGTTAGAAAGTTCTTTCCTGTTGAGCCCAAATCTGCTTCCCAGTAACTGACTTCATCAACGTGCCCTCTGAAGCCATGCAGGAGGACTAATCCTTTTCATGGGCTGCACTTCAACTATTTGAAAACAACTTGTGTGTCCCTGCCCTGTTCTCTCCCTGCCATGTCCCCCGCCAATCCCTCCCTGAAACTTTGGAGTCTTCCCATGGCTGCTTGGGCACTCAGAGGTTCGCTCAATAACAAATTCAGCAACTACAATGCCTACTATGTGCCAGGTGCTACTATATGTCAGGGAACAATTCTCAGTCAGGGAATTCAAACTTCTTGGTTCCCTCTCACACCTGCAAACAAGAATTGCCAGAGCCTGGAGTTCACGCATGTTAAAGCTTCCGGGCAGTTTAGACATAGCCTCTGCCTACAGATAAGTCCAGCATTTAAGAGCCTTTGATCTACCGTGGTCTAGCTCCAGGCAATAGAGCTCTGATGTATATCTTAAAGCAGCTATCTAAAAGATGGCTTTGAAGAACGTGTTAAAAAGGAACTCTTTTTAAAATTATTTATTTATTTATTTTTATTATACTTTAATTTCTGGGGTACACATGCAGAATGTGCAGGTTTGTTACATAGGTATACACGTGCCATGGTGGTTTGTTGCACCCATCAACCCATCATCTACATTAGGTATTTCTCCTAATGCTCTCCCTCCCCTAGTCCCCCGTCCCCCGACAAGCCCTGGTGTGTGATGTTCCCCTCCCTGTGTCCATGTGTTATTGTTCAACTCCCACTTATGAGTGAGAACATGTGGTGCTTGGTTTTCTGTTCCTGTGTTATTTTGCCGAGAATGATGGTTTCCAGCTTCATCCATGTCCCTGCAAAGGACATGAAATCATCCTAAAAAGGAACTCTTAATAAGATGCTAGGTTAAAGAGGTACATGTTTCTATCAAGTCACATTTTCAGTAAAATAGCTTTTAAAAAGTTTATACAAAAAAAAAAGCCTAGAAGTTGATACAAAAAAAATATTAGTGAGGTTTCTTTCTCTAGATAGCAGAATTAAAGGAGATCAACATTTTTTCCTTTGTCCTTTGCTTCATTTTAAAGCTTGTAGAATGAATACATATGTGTGTCTGTGTGTGTCTATATGTATATAAATATACACACATATATTCACATACACTGCAATCAGTTTTTAAAAGGTTTTTGTAAAATTGTGCTGATGACTATCTTTTTGCTATTTCTCATAGGGACTGATGACACCTGGAAGAAATAAGTCACAGAGATGTAGAATGCAATCATAGAACTAGATGCATTTGGGGAATAAGAAAGCATTAGAACAATAGAGCTGAAACAAATGCCGGCTCATCCCCCATCATTTAAGAAAGTGGGAAAGGCGATTTACACAGGACCACAGCACATCTGGATGAACATCCTGAGTGAAAAGAAACTGACATAAAGAACACAAAATAGTGACACCAGAGAAACGAGTACCAAGGGTGGGTACAAAAACAAAAATGGGCTTTATATCTACTCAAGTGAAAACACCATTCATCCAACTCCCTGGCTGAATGTAGCCTATCACAAGTGATTCTTTCATTCCCATTTGTCTGAGGCTTTACTTTACATGACCTATATTCTATTTTAAGGGTTTCTGAGCTTCACAAATGAGCACATGATTTTCCTCCTTCCCTTTTGACTATCCCTTATTTCAATTAAATAAATCACAATGGCTTACTTTTTCTTGGAAGAGTTTTTCTGATTTCCTCTTCCCTCTGCTCTTTCTAAATCCTCCGAATTCAACGTTAAGCCTTTCACTCCCGTCCCCTCTCATGGGTAGACGTTCTCCTTTCTTCCTCCTAAAAGCATTCCCTTCCTCTTGGTAGATCCTTGTGTTCTTTCTGGCTGCCTGGATACGGGTCCTAGGCAGAGGCTGGGTGGGCATGCCCTCCCTGTGGCTACTGGAATTTGGCAAATGAGCACAAAATTTGCAAGTCTGTGCAACTGTCCACCACCCACTTCTTTGAAAAGTGAACTGGATGTCTAACGTTTCCAACCACATCACAGCAACTGGATGCCACAGGGGCAGCCTCTGTTCTATTCCAGTGATATTCCTGAAACTTTTAAAGGGAATTCCATTTAATGTTGCTAGGACTGTGCGTGCGTGTGTGTGTGTGTGTGTGTTTGTGAGTGAGAGAGAGAGAGAGAGAGAAAGAGAGAGAATTCTAGCAAAGTAATGTGTCTATGAGGACTGGTAGATAATGCTACCCTAAATAACTTGGGCTTCCACTGGCTGGCTTTTGTTCATAAAATGCTAATCCTTTCAGGTGTAGACCTATATAAAACATTGGGGATTAAAGAGTGCACAGAAGCCTCAAATCTCTTCTGCTGCATAAGGTAAAGATATGTGTAACAATTCAAAATTATTTTGGGCATACTAACAAGGAGTCATTTCTAATTCTTTATTAAGTACGAACATGTGATGTAGATCATAGATGTGCTGAACTAATAACAGTCAGTCAGTAGATTATAGTCGTTCTTTTGTAGATTGCTTTTCAATGCACAGCTATCTTTGGGAAAAATTAATTTATCATGTCTACAATGATGGGGAGGTTATCATTTCATTGCACAAGGAACACTGTCACTGGTATTTGACTGAAAATAGTTCTTTTCTTGCATGTAAAATGAAGATGTCTTGGATTTAGTGTGCAGGGTCCCATGGTGACAGGTTGAAATTCCGTATACAATGTCACACTATGTGTCTCCTCTGCAACTTTGAAGACAATAACAACAGTTGATATTGTATGTGCAGGAGGCTTTGCACGGGCGACCCCTCTTAATTCCCACAACCATAGAATGAAGCAGGTGTCACCATCATCTACATTATTTACTTGGATTGTACATGGCACAGCCAAGAGTCAAAGGCAGGCTCGTTTCTCACCACAGCGCTGAGACGTCTACATCGTGGACCCTCTAGGTAGTTTCTAACACCCAGTCTGCTATTTCCTAGGGGAACAATTCACTTCCTGCAGTTGTGAGAAAGTTGGAAAGAAGCAGCAAGTGAGCGCCTGTAAGAGAAACAAATTCTCCTGTGAATCAGAGCCTGGTAGAGCATTCTCGGCTGGCTTGGTGAGCTGGAAAATTGTATCAAATAGTTGATGACCTGATTCCAGAGTCAATGAACATGCCACATTACTTCCACCACCATCTCATTGCTTTGAAATCTGTTGTGTAGACATGTGTGGGGCACGCAGCCTCTCCCAGGTGTAGACAGAATTACCCACATGGTGGGGGCCTGGCGCTCTGTCTTATGCTTTGTTCCCTGAGGGCAATTTCGTGCCTGCACGACTGGATTTAGTGCTGGTCTTGGGTGAGCTAGTCAGTTGTGGTGTGACCGGCGTTTCCAGCTTCCATCCTCAGTTGGATGGAACCTCAATGTGATGGGCAGCAACTCGTGTGTGTGAGGAATAAACCCAGGACAGTAAGCACAGATGAGAACCATTTACATTTTGTAAAAGGGACCACAAAATGTCACTCTGACAGCGTAGACTTCAGATACACAAAACATGATGAGACGTTTCAGGACAAAGAGGCTGGAAAACCAAGTCAGAACCAAG
Organism: Symphalangus syndactylus; assembly: GCF_028878055.3. Taxonomy (NCBI): domain Eukaryota; kingdom Metazoa; phylum Chordata; class Mammalia; order Primates; family Hylobatidae; genus Symphalangus; species Symphalangus syndactylus. The sequence goes on from NC_072437.2 coordinate 17,607,045, forward strand.
GCAACGCGGGCTGCATCCTGCCTGCTGAGTACGAATGGAGACTGCAGCTGGATGGCCCATCCTGGCTCTGACTCCTGGCATCGTCCCTGGCCAGCTGCGCCTGGTCTTGCGCTGGTTTTTAATCTCTCTGAGCCTGAATTTCTCTCATCTGAGGCAAGGCGTCATGCCAGTGTCTACCCCATAGGGTTTTTGTGAGGATTCAATGAATACACACCAAGCCCTTCAAGAACTCACAACAATGTGAGAATTCCTCCAGCAACGTCAGGCATCGTTATCTTGAGACCAATCAATGATCCCAATATCTAGGTGTCTTGTTCTGGACCAGGTACCATTTCCTGCACTTTAATAGTCACGTTCACTCTTCCGTTTCTCACGGCAGCCTTAGGAGGTAGGCGGATATTGGGATCGCCTTTTCGCTGATGAGGAAATGCGCTCTGAGGGACTGAGTGCGTTGCCCAGTGTTGGAGTGGGAGCCAAGGCGAGCTCCTGGCCCCGGCCCAGTGCTTTCTACTGTCTTGCAATAGAGCCTCGGAGGAAAGCAGAGTAGCCTTGTGTTTGCTCCAAATCCCAGCTTCTCATCCATGATGTCATTAACCCCAGAATCCACACGTACCCCCAGTGGTATGCAAGTCTGGATAGATTTTAGGATTCAGTTCCAAAAGTTATTAGAGATACAGTACAGAGTCCCAGAACTTAGTGATGGGCTGCAATATTTGGAGTGGGGAGGAGGATGGCAAAGAATAACTTTTCAAAAGAACAAAAACTTGCTCTAGGCCCCTGAGCAACATAAAACTGGTTTTCAGGCCAAAGGTGCTGTTTTTGCATTTCTTCACGCACATAGGTTCAGTAATGTGTAATGGTTTCTCCGCATCTTGCTCAGCAAAGCCAGGGTAACAGCTCCTTGGGTGGCTGCTTTGCTCACTCAGGGAACTAAGCTGAAAAGCAGGCGTTCTTTTTAGCTCAGATAACCTACACCTTTCGGAGCTCTTCGGGAATGTCTTGGGCCGAGCGACTCCGGCCTTGTCCAGCTCTTTCCTCTCAGCAGGCTCCGGCTATGGACGTGTGTCTGAGCTCCGCGCAGCAGCCCGGGCGCCAGAGGGAAGGACTCAGCTCCCGGGGTGGCTGGTTAGAGGCCGAGAAGAAGGCGGCTCCGCAGAAAGACAGCACCGGGGGAGTCCTAGAAGGTAACCTCCTTCTTCATCACTTCAACAGTTTTCCTCAGTTGCTTTCCTGGCGATGACATTTTCAAGTAAATTTCAGTGACAAGAATTTCCATTTCCTTTTAACATTAGATTTTTTACTATAATGAAGCTTAGCAGAAAAATGTTTTGCAAGCATAAACATAATTTCTGTTTTTTCATTATTTACTTATTGAAAGTAATTCCTGTTTTTTCATTATTTACTTATCAAAGTTCACACATTTGTTTTTACTGTATGTATAGATCTAAGCTTGCTGTATTTTTGTAACAAGAACTTAAAAAGAAGAAAAAAAAAATCTAGGTTCATTTCTGCTTTTCACCAAAATACATTCTTGGCAGCTTTGTCATACAGTGAATCTTTATAAATCAAACTGTATTTCCCCATTAGGACAATGTAACAGTTTAGGGTTACATTTCTGGGCATGGATTCAGTGTAAATAAATAATAGACATAACAAATGATCTAATAAAAGCCAAGATGCAGCATTTACAGTGTTTATAATTAAAGGTGGTAAAAATATATCCCAACTTTAATTTTTACTGAATTGTTTACATAAAAATGCAACTCTACCTTATCTGAAAATCTGATCTCTCTAAAACTGTCAGAATAGCACAGACAGAATAAATGAAAATATTTCAGGCACAAAAACATACATTTCTTTATCATTGTAGAACCTCACAGGGTCTTATGAGAGAATATGTGTATGTCTATGTTTCCTTACAATGTTGATTGGAAAAGTGTAGCTGTCAAGCTTAGTATTTGTCAGTTTATTTACCTGTGAAATGATGAGCCATTCAAAATCAGCCTACTTACTCTTCCTAGTCTCTAGAGAAAAATAAGTCCCCAGATGGTGACATATGGAAGGAAGGACAGGCATGGCCTGGATGAGAGTGGGGCAGGACAGGGAAGCTGGCAGGGGCTGGTACAGGTCCCTGATGCTCTGAGCCACCACCCAGCGGTGCGCTGGAGATGGTTTGTACTGGCACCTGAATTTCAGCAATTTTTGTAGCTGGTTGTTATATATAACCATCATTCAAATTTAAGTTAGAATCTTATGATTAAATAGATTGTATTAAAGACAAAGATATATTAAAAGCGAAGTTGATAAATACTCAAAACTCATCATCAATTATTCTATTACCTCTTCCTAATATCTATGCCCTCAAGGTTAATCGTGTCTGTGGTGTCTGTACGGTAGGAACACTACACAGTGGCGAGGTACTGCACGTCTTTCCCCAGCGATGTCATGCTGCTTCTCTGAAATCGGCACGGTGGGAGTATTTACTCCAGAGCAATCGTCAAACACTGTCAATCACCTCTTGCTGAACTAGTAATTAAACATTAATCACTCTATTCTTCGGCCTTCCTCCTGCGTCTAAACCAGAATTCAGAGCCAGTCTCTCAGCCCTGTGGTAGGAGCTGGGGTTCTGTTAGATGTCAGTGGCTTCCCAAAAGAGGTGGGGAAAGCTACAGTGCTCCCCCCTTCCCCTACAATCTCCCTACAGCCTCCTACCAGGGCAGGTAAGGACAAGGTCTCAGGACTGAATTGGTTACCTTTATTAGAGGGGTCTTGCAGGTTCACTGAGGTCCCAGGTTTCTGGAAGCTCGCCTTTTTTGTCAGGGCAGAGAATTCTCCTTCAAAGTGGTAGAAAATACTAAATCAAAGTCACAGGCTAAAACAGCACTCTGAAGAGCTGAAGGCACCCATGATGCTAATTTACAAATGAGTCACTTCATTCACATTTTTTTTTTTAGTGTGCTGCACACTGATGCTTTTGTAATATACAACAAAAATGAATTTCTACAGAAATTAAATGAAAATATATAGAGACATATAAAATACAAGCTCCGGGTTTTGTTCGTAGTTAGATTCAACAGGCATTGTCAAATGGTTGTGACTATTTTTAAAGGCTCACTCCAAATCCCTCTACTTACTGTGGAGCTGTTACCAGCCTTTGCAGAGCAGTGGCATGGAACTCTTCCAGTATGTATGGAATGAGTGAGACCTGAAACACCCCGAGGCCCTGCCCTCGACCTGAGGGATGCCCTGCTGACCAGGTTTCTTCCAAGACCCACTTCCCTTTGCCTCGTATTCACCTCCTCCTGCCTTCCACCCTGAGTGCCTATTTCAGATTAAAACACTTCCAATGTTCACCGGCTGCCCCTTCTACCTTTGTCCAGAGCCCATATTTTATCCCTGGTTAAACATTTTACAGTCATATCCCAGGCCACAAAGGCAGGTTTCATGCAAACAAAACTGAACTTCCTCCCCGCTACTCTCCGCACTGTTAATTCTTTCCCACCGCTGGGACCAACACCTTTTTCTCTGTTCCTGATCCTTCTTCCACACACTTTGCCTCACTGCTCTTTTATTCCTAAACACTCTAGAAAACCTGCAAACACTTGTGATCCCTTGATGTCAGCTCGATCAGGTGCTCTTTTCCTCTCATTTTATGTGCCATTTGAGAGCTGCTAGCGTGGGTCATGGGTTTAAAGGAGTATTTAAAGCAATAGTAACTTAATAGCCAGAGCTCAGCTGACATCCTCCCCCAGGGCTGTGGGGCTGGCTGGGCATCTACCTTTTGAGCAGCAATTGTAGGAAAGATTGAAGGAACATGCTCCAGCCAACATGTGGGGATGTTACTTCACTTCAAGACCTAAAAATAGGCAGGTCTGGCCAGGTGTGGTGGCTCACGCCTGTAATCCCAGTGCTTTGGGAGGCTAGGGTGAGTGGATCACGAGGTCAGGAGTTTGAGACCAGCCTGACCAACATGGTGAAACCCCGTGTCTACTAAAAATACAAAAATTAGCTGGGCGTGGTGGCGCATGCCTGTAATCCCAGTTACTCAGGAGGCTGAGGCAGGAGAATCGCTTGAACCCGGGAAGCAGAGGTTGCGGTGAGCTGAGATTGCACCACTGTACTCTAGCCTGGGCAACAGAGTGAGACTCTGTCTCAAAAGGAAAAAAGAAAGGCAGGTTTGTGTTTACCTAGTTCCTCTGTATCCAGACAGCTCATTTGTGCAATTTTGCTGGTAAGTTCACCATTTTTCCATCAGCAAAATGTAGGGTGGGGACCGATCCACACACCTTCTGTCCTCCCCTAAATAAAGAAAAGGCCCAGAGCATTCTTTGGCATTTTGTCATCTGATAAAACTGTCACATCCAAATTTCATGTCCCCATCACCCCACATAATTCAATTTTGTGCCAATCTGCAGCCGTTCTCCTTGATAGCATCATCCCCTCTGTTTATGGAAAGGTTGTTCAATCTAATGCCATCTTAGCAATTATACCAAGTGTGTCTTTGCACTGGATTTGAACAAATCATGAACTCCATTTTATTTTTCTGCTTCACAGAATCCAACAAGATAGAACTATCTCTTCATAGCCTCCAGAAATTTGTTCCTACAGATTACGCCAGCTACACTCAGGAGCATTATCGGTTTGCAGGAAAGGAGATTGTCATCCAAGAATCCATAGAGAGTTACGGAGCGGTGGTGTGGCCAGGGGTGAGAGAACTGTCACGTTTGTGATGTCAGGATTTCTGGAGATAACAAGTCCATACTTCTGAGTTGCCTTGGACAATTTGTCAAGTTCCTTCATATCCAGTGCTTCTCAATTTGAGGTTCAATTGCTCGCCCCCGGAGGGTGTTGGTGGTGTGCTTGGGATCAGCAAAAACAGTGTTTCTTTCAGAAACACTGGTTTTGCTTTAAGCTCTGTTTCTTGAAACATTATTTTTATATTAAATAAACTCAGCTATATGAGGAAGTGAATGCAAAACTTGTATAAATTGTTAAGAAAAAATCCAGGGATTTAGAGTTCAGATTTTGCAGTGGGCATCTCCGAGCCATGCCCATCGACCCTCAGCCATTCATCTCTTTCTCTCTCCCTTTTTTACTTTTGAGATGGAGTCTCACAGTGTTGTCCAGGCTGGAGTGCAGTGACATGATCTTGGCTCACTGCAACCTCCACCTCCTGGGTTCATGCAATTCTCCTGCCTCAGCCTCCTGAGTAGCTGGGACTACAGGTGTGCACCACCACGCCCAGCTAATTTTTGTATTTTTAGTAGAGATAGGGTTTCACCATATTGGCCAGGTTGGTCTTGAACTCCCGGCCTCAAGTGATCTGCCCACCTCGGCCTCCCAAAGTGTTGGGATTACAAGCGTGAACCACCACGCCCGGCCGGGCAGCCATTCATCTCTTTTCCACGGGGGCTGTGTCGGTAGGGATGTTTAGGAAGCATGACTTCATGGCATGTCACTCCTGCCATAGCCCTGAGAGGATGGTGCTGAAATGGGGGAAGTCCTCTGGATTTTGAGTCAGAAAAGCTGCCATTTCAGGGCTGGGTAGTCACAAATGTTCACCTCACCTCTGTTTGCCTTCATTTCCATATTTAAAACCTAGGGTGGTAGTAATGTCTGCAGCGCTCCTGACATGGTTGTCAGAATTGTGAGAATTAATTTCAGGTTGCGAGATTAAATGAAGTCCTAGCGTAAGCTCACATGAGCTGTCCTCATTAATGTAATATTCTTTCCACCTTTCAGCTGAGGAAACGGGAACGCAGGCCAGCCTGCTGGCGTGGTAAAGCTCCCGACTGGGGTTCAGGGCAGAGCCAAGATAGACAGTGGCCCTCAGAGCCAGCGTGGTTGCTTTTCCCACTGCAGATGTTGTCAGTGATTAGAAGGGCTCCAGATCAGAAGTTCCCAATCTGCAGTCTTGTTAAAATGCGGATTCTGATTCAGGAGGTCTTACACATTCCGGGGTGATGCATATCTGCTGGGCCAGGGCCCCCACATTGAGTAGTCCTGGTTAGTGGTTCCACGGGGCTCCCTCAGGTCATCTGGCGATGGCACAGGATGGGGAGAAGGGTAGACAAAGGGCTTCAGGCTCTCAGGTGTCGACCTTCAGTCACTCCCAAACACGGAGCTCTATTTTCACACCTTATGCACATAATTTCCTTCCACCAAAGGCTTTTCTTTGCCTTAAAAACAAGTTTGAAAATCACCAAACTATTCACAGCTTCCTACTGTAACACATTCGGCAAATAGACGACAGCAGTGGTGTAGTGAGAAAGTGGTATAGTAAGAGATCAGAGGCTGGGCATTTGGCTTACGCCTGTAATCCCAGCACTTTCGGAAGCTGAAGCAAGAGGATCGCTTGAGCTCAGGAGTTTGAGACCAGCCTGGGCAACACAGTGAGACCCCATCTCTCTTTTAAAATAATAATAATAAAAAAAAGAGATCAGAAATTGAAAAAAGAATATTTGTCCACCTGACTGTTTTGTTCTGAACAAGGTATCACGCATGCACCAAACACTAGCCTCTCACGAAACCTGCTTCCTGAAAGCTGCACAAGAAGGGTGTCTAGAGCGGGATGGCACCCTTTTCCTGTGAGACTTCAGGTGCAACTCTGTGAAAAGATCTCTTCAGAGTTTGCTAACAGGACTAGGGGCTGGGGGGAGTGTTTGCAATGTCAAAAGACATAGCTGTCCCCGAGAAAAGCTTTGTCTCCAGATGACACCCTGGGGCCAGCCCCTCTCAGGGCAGGGCACCAGGAAGGACCCCTGCAGGCATCTCCAGGAAGTTCCTCAGAGCTGCCCTCTGAATGGCTCTAGGTGACACTCTTTTCCTGATATTGACCCCCTCCTCCCAGCCCCCAGAGCGAATACTTCTCTTCTCTCCTTAAGGACCAAAGAACTCCTTTCTTCAAAACTTCCCTTCTAAACTCTGGAGCTCCCTGCAGTGTGCTGCAGTTGGTGCTATTTACGTCACACCCATGTTGCTATTTTACCCACCGCCCTGGCCTTCCACACCAGCTGGCTTCTCCCCAGCCCCATGAAGTCGGCCCTGACTCCTCGGCGGCTCTGTGGTGACCCCTCTCCCCTCAACCTGCTGTCTGCCTCCTCTACAGCACTTACCTCCCCAGAATTCAGTTTGTAATTGGCTGACATGGCCCCTAAGCCCCACCACTGAGTTCCCAGACAGCAGAGGTGACTGCGTCATATTCATCTTTGCCCGTGGCAGTTCAACATGAAGAGATGAGGATGAAATGGAGTGATGTACAGGGTCAGGTTGGCTACTAAACCTACCACTCATAATCCTAAGAGTGACACGTCTCCAATCATCCTGGCTGTCCCCACTCCAAACTGGGCCCCAAATAGAAAGTAGAGTCCAGAGGAAGATGGGGGCATATCTTTAGCTAGGGCCTAAATGTATAAGTAAATTATAGAGTTCATTGATTTTTAAATCTCAGTGTTCACATTCCTCACTCTGGGCTATTTATACTCAAATTTAAGTAACTTTTTGTCATTTCTTCTCATAACTCTTCCTAATCTCTCCAATCCAAGGCACTGCTAGTTGATGCCTCATTGCCATACATGAAAACACCTCAGCAATCAATGCAAATCAAATACCCTTTACTCTTTGTGGGAAGGTTAGAGGAAGGTGGAGGCAGAAGAGAATGAATAAAGAAAAAAGGGATGTTTGATTTCCTGTATAAAAAACTAACAATATTTGTTGATATATGAAACATTAAAAAATATCTCCTTGCTACTACTCAAAGTGGGCCCATGCGCCAGCAGATGAGCATCATGTCAGGGCTTGTTTAGACGTGCAGGATCTTGAGCCCCACTCTCGACCTACTGAATGAGGATCTGCATCTTTAACAAGCTATCCAGGGGATCTGTTTGCACACTGAAGTCTGAGAAGCAGTTTCTGAACAGTCTGTTTCTTAGACGAACCACTTCAATAAAAGTCACTAACCCGTTGTTCAATACGGCAAAGCGCTCGCCAACCGGAATTTTGGTAAAGGAGCCAGGAAAGAGGTGTTCAAGTTTATAAAATGACATTTTAAAAAATTATTTCTATAATTAAAAAAACTCTCTTACAAGAAAGAATTCTAACATAAAACAACATTCTTAAAGCAGTTGGAGACCCAACATGATTAAACCAGTGGAAGAAGTTGCTGTTTTTTTAGCTCAACATTGCCCTGATTTGAAAGAGCTAAGCTGATCTACTGTTCTTCCTATTCTTTGGAGATTTAAGAGGCAGTTTAACAAATCTTTTTCCCCAGTTTCTTAGATGCAATTTATTGTAACTTCTTTATTTCAGAGGTCTAAATATGGCATTGAGTGTACATTTGGGTTCTTATGAATATAAACTGAACATATGTAATAACATGTCTTTTAGTATTTAAATTTGGGTGCCAGAAAGGGTTGCTACTGGCTTCCAATGTTCTAATGCCCACATGAAAAGTTATAATTATTTTTTAGGCTACGGCTTTGTGTCAATATTTGGAGGAACATGCTGAGGAATTGAATTTCCAAGATGCAAAAATACTTGAAATTGGTGCTGGACCAGGCCTTGTTTCCATTGTGGCCAGTATTTTAGGTTTGTTTATTTATTCCTGACCTAGTATCCAGACCTTTACTGTAGCAACAATAGCAAGTGCTTACTCTATGACAGGCTGTGGTTTAGGTGCCTGGCCCTGACCCAGAATGTCATGCGGCAGGAATTACTGCTGTTATCCACAGAGATAATTGAGTCTCGGAGAGGTTAATAAACTCCAATCAACCAGTTTCCATGGGACGAGGTTGAGTCCAGAGGCATGACTCTGAATCTCTGTTGTCAATCCCAGGGGTGGGGTGAGGTGAGGGAGCTACTGACATCAGGTGGTTGGAGGCCAGGGAAGCTGCTCATCATCTTACAGTGCACAGGACAAGACCACCCACAAGAAAGAATGAGCCAGCCCACATTAGGTCAAACATGTCCAGCCCACCCACCAATAGAGCCAAGGCTAAGGAATCCAGTTGTTTCTTGTGTTTCTCCCTGGGTATATGTACACTGTGGCTGCCCAGATGTTTCCAGGTCATTGTTGCAATTTTTCTTTTTCTCTCAGGAGCTCAAGTCACAGCAACAGATTTGCCTGATGTTCTGGGAAACCTTCAATACAATCTTTTAAAAAACACACTACAATGTACAGCACATCTGCCTGAAGTGAGAGAACTGGTATGGGGGGAAGACCTGGACAAAAACTTTCCCAAGTCAGCTTTTTACTACGATTACGTCCTAGCCTCGGATGTGGTCTACCATCACTACTTCCTGGACAAGCTGCTTGCCACCATGGTGTACCTTTCCCAGCCAGGGACGGTGCTGCTTTGGGCAAACAAATTCAGGTTCAGCACCGACTATGAATTTTTAGATAAATTCAAGCAAGTTTTTGACACAACACTGTTGGCTGAATATCCAGAGTCATCAGTCAAACTTTTTAAGGGGATACTAAAATGGGACTAAATCCAACAAAATGCCTTTCACAAGGTTAGTGTGTCTTTTGAGCAGTGTGTTAGAAATTGCTTTGGTAATAAAGACTTCTTTTATAGGATTGAGAAGGTAGTGCATAGAAACAACTTGTATATCGGAACAAATGTTAACAATACTGCAGAAACTTTCTAATTTCTAAGATAAGATTATCTGGTTAATCTAAATATCTAAAAAGAACAACATAAAAACATGAAAGTAGCTTTGTTGGTTCCAAAGAAGTTACATGTTTAATAAATCTTACATGGATAAATTAATAAGTGCATTTCTTCCCTATTTCTGCTATAGAGCATATGTTTAAACTTGGCAATATAGTCTTGTCACATGATTTTTGAAACTGGGCTCGACAGAGCCACTATATCTTAGTTTGAAGAATCTACTTTTGCAGATTTTTAACTGCAGCAAAAAGAGGATATTGAATGATAGAAAACAGTTAATAGGCTTAAAGTTGATTAAAAGTGAAAAAACTGTCGGAATGAGAACAATGTTGTCTTAAGAACTTCTTAATTTACAAAGACTCTCCCTCTGTGTCAATTATCTTAATAATTTCTAGTTAATTTCTGTATTGTCTGCTTTTTTCACAATAAGTATTTTAGGCTCTCCAGTCACATACTGTTCTACATTATATATATATATAATTTTTTTTTTTTTTGCTTTGACAACCATTTATGAAAAGGTAAGAACCTTCTTAGCCTGCCCAAACAGGCCTTGAGTTAGATTTGGTTCACAGCTCACAGTTTACCAACCGCTGGAACTGCAGGCAATCCACAGTGAAATTATTGGAATTTGTAAGAGTTTAGCAGGGTTGCCAAATGTCAATAGTGAAAGCTCAATCTTATTTGTAAATTCTAACTACAAATAGTTAGAAAATGAAATTTAAATGAAGATACCACTTACAATTGCAATATTGAAGACTTAGGAATCAATCTAACAAAAGATGGGCAAGAAATTGATGCAAATGTATCTAGCATTACTGAGACAAATTAAAACTAACGTAAGTAAATGGGGAGACACCAAGTTTGTGCATTGGAAGACATTGTAAATATGTCAATTTTCTCCAAATTGATCAACAGTTACGTGAAATCATTGTAAAAATCCCAATATACTTTCCTGTGGAATTTGTCAAGCTAAGTCTAAAATCATGTGAAAATAAAAAGGCCAAGAAGAATCAAGATGCTCCTGAAGAACCTGGTGGGAAGATAGGCTTCATAAGAAGTAGTACTTTGCTGGGTGCGGTGGCTCACGCCTGTAGTCCCAGCACTTTGGGAGGCTGAGGCGAGTGGATCACGAGGTCAGGAGATTGAGACCATCCTGTGAATGGTGAAATCCCGTCTCTATTAAAAATACAAAAAATTAGCTGGGTGTGGTGGCGGGCGCCTGTCGTGTAGTCCCAGCTACTAGGGATGCTGAGGCGGGAGAATGGCATGAACCTGGGAGGCGGAGCTTTCAGTGAGCCGAGATCTCGCCACTGCACTCCAGCCTGGGCAACAGAGCGAGACTCCGTCTCAAAAAAAAAAAAAAAAAAAGTAGTACTTTAAAGAGGCAATAATTGAGACAGAAATTAGTATGATTTGCTAATAATACATATGGGTATTTCTTAAAGTGATCTTTAAATCTGCCTGTAAAACAAGAAGTATCTGTAAGTTTAAGGAACAAATGGGCATTCTAGTCATAATTCCAAAGATTTGTCTCTGTTTTCTCCTTTATTGATATTGCCTTCTGAGAGTGAGTCTCTGAGGTAAATTTGGTGATGTTTTTAAATACTCTTCAATTCCTCTTGATGGTGATTAAGGTTCTTCTTTTAAAGTAAACAATAGTGGATTCATCAACAGCAAGATCTACCTCATACAAACCTGTTTCCAAGATTTTAAGGCTGTTTTTTAAAAAGGAAATGGTGTTTCCCCCTACTCCCACATATAAATATACATATATATGTTTATATATATGTTTATATATATGTTTATCTATATATGTTTATATATATATATGTATATATATATATATATATGGTGCTAAAGAAGTTGCCTTTCTCTCAAGCAAAAGGGAGGAAAAATGAACATTCCTTTTGCAACGTCCTCCCTTAGGATATAAAACTTACAAGATCAGAACCCCCAAAGCAGAAGAAAAGTTGTAGGAAAACGCAGCGTGTCTTCTACATCTGGATACTGTGTGGAAAGCACAGAGTGTCTGCCTGGTGACTCCCAATTATTCCAGCCAATTTTACTTGCAGCTGCTTCTGTGTCTTGTGTGAGCAAGGCCAGGCAAGTCACTCAATCTGGAAAACGTTGCTTTGTTAGTATGAAGCCCAGTAAGCAAGTCAGTTGATTTCAGCATAAAAATAGATATATACATCAATGGAACAGAGTCCAGAAATAGACTCACATATATATGGTTAACTGATTTTTGACAAAGGTGCCAAAGTAATTCAATGGGAAAACATAGCTTTTTAGATTAGTGGTATTCAAATTGTATACACACACACACATACACACACACGACCTTGACCCTTCTCATACTATACACAAAAATTAAATTGAAATGGATCACAGACCTAAATAGAAGAACTAAAGCTATAACAACTGTAAAACTTCTATAAGGAAACATAGGGTAAAACCTTTGTTACCTTAAGTTAGACAAAGATATCTTAGAGATGATACCAAAAGTACAACCTGTAAATGAAAAAAATGCTGAGTTGGTCCTTATGAAAATTAAAAAGTTTTGCTCTTCAAAAGACTATTATACATACTGGGACAGGTGCAGTGGCACGTGCCTGTAGTACCAGCTCCTCAGAAGGCCGAGCAGGAGGATAACTTGAATCCCGGAATCTAGCTTGGGCAACATAGCAAGAAACACACTGGGAGAAAATATTTGCATAACACACATCTAAAAAACAGCTTGTATCCAAAATATATAAAAAACTCTCACAACTCAGACAATCCAACAACTGAAAAAATAGGCAAAATATCAGAACAGAAACTTTATCAAAGAAGATATACAAATGTCTACTAAGTTCATTATTTACTGGAGAAATGCAAATTAAAATGAGATACTGTAACACAACCAGTAGAATGGCCAAAGTTAAAAAGGTGATATCAAGTGTTGATGAGGATGTGCAAAGCTTGCAAGTCTCACACATTGCTAGTAGGAATGTCAAATGGTACAGTCATTTTGAAAATGGTCTGCTAGTTTCTTACAATGTAAAAAGAAACATACCATGTCTCAGCAATTTCATTCCTAGATATCTACACATTACTTGAAAAGATATGCCCATACAAGGACTTGTAAACAAACGTTCACAGCAGCACAGCAGCATTATTCCTAATAGCCTCAAATATAAACAATCCAAACATCCATCAACTGGTGAATGAACAAAATGTGGTACATCACACAACACAATATACACAGCAGCAACAGGGAATGAACAGATACACCCAAAGTGGCTGAAACTCAAGAACATTACACTAGGTGAAAGAAGACACAAAAAATTACATATTGTGATTCCATGTACATGGAATTTCTAGAAAAACTATAGGATTAGAAAGCAGTTCACTGGCCGTCTGAAGCTAGGGGTGGGAATGGAGACTGGCTACAAACGAGCTTGAGGGAGTTCTTCCCGATGACTGGGAAGTGCTAAAAACCCAGATTGTGCTGATGGCTGCATTCCAGACATTAGACTGCACACTTGAAATGGTTAAACTTTATCATATGTTCATCACACTTCAATAAAGCTGTTAAAAAACCCATGGTTTGTCCCAAATGTTATGCAAATTTTCTTTAAAATCCCCTCTTTCAAATATACAAAGTAGAGGAATCTAGTAAGAAAATTACAGCAATGAAACTTGTTCCTTTAAATGTCTTCTTGCTTTTCACATTTCCAGGGCAAAGGAATATGATCATATGCTTATTTTGTAAATGAAGTATCCTTTTAGAATGGCTGAATTGATTAGTTATCTTTTTCTTTACACTATTACAGAAAATTTTAAATAGATGAAAGTAGACTAACTGTACATTTTAAATATGTGCAGTTATTATATGGCAATTATAGCTCAATATTCTGCTAAATAAGTATATTTCAACTCATGGAAAACAGTGGTTAATCTAAACCATTCCTTTCTCTGCTCCCATATTAATTTGAATCAAATCAGACAAATCACTCCTTTTGTAAATTCAGCTTGTATCTATACAAGATACGTAACCACAATACTATCACATCTAAAATATAATTTTATATTAAATAAGTAACATTATACATTAAATATGCAGTGTTCAAATTTCCAATTGTCACAAGTGTCATGACATTTATTTTTAGTTTCAATCAGAACCCAATCAGGTCCAAATTTGATTAATTAGTATGTCTCTTAAATCTGATCCTCCTTTTATCTTGGTTTTTTGTAGAATTTCCTACTACTGCATTATGCAGACTGCCATCATTAGAGTGTCCTTTAACTTGTTCCTCAATCCTCTGTTGTTTCTGTAAATTTCACATCTTAATGACTCAGGCTTGAAACCATCTAGTCCGAGCCCAGCTTAGATCTGCCAAATTCCAGACGTTACACTTATTAGTGAAAATGAATTATTGTAGACAGATGAGTTTTGAGGTAGCTTAACTTTTAAAATCACACATAAAATGAAATTACAAAATGTGTTTTCAGTTGCTTTGTATTCTATTTGCATTTTGGTAAGACCTGGCCGATTCTAGAGTGAATTTGGTGTACATGACCGGGTATGCAAGCAGCCCTAGCTGCACAGTGAAAACCTGACAGCTGGCACTGACACTGGAACTGTAGTATACATGTTCGTCCCTCGAGAGGACTCGGCTTGAATCCATTACAAACTTGCCTGATGTTTGAAATCCTCTCACAAAAGCAGGGGTTTTAAATGAAACTAAAACAGTACATTTGCAGAACTGAGTGCAGAGGCATCTTGCAGCAAAGTGCTGGCAGGTACTGCACCATCACATCCTGACCTGGCTCTCTCAGGGTATCAGGAGGGCAGGTAGAAATTCTGCTGATTGGGATGCCCAAAAACCCTTCATGTTAGAGCGTCACTTACATCTTCCTCTTCTGGTTTCTGGGATTTTACTTAGCTTCCCTTTTTCAGTTTACCACCCATGACTACTGATAAATTTTTCTCCTTGATTTGCTATGTTCAGACTCAGACTCATGAAATTCAGTTTCTCACTTTTTTATTCCTCAAAAAATTCTCTCCGTTCAAGGTTTCCTCCCCTTCCCCTTTAGGGGAGATAGCAAGGATCCCTCTTATCTATCTCTCTATGAAGGCTTCTCTGACTTAGATCCTAAAGGGAAAGACAAAGACACATGTATTCTGAATGCTGGGTTGCTGGGAGGACAGAGAAGGAAACACAGTGGAGGCAAAGACTCAGTTAATTCAAATGAAATAATTTTTTAGTTGGAATAGACACATTGATTCAACACCACGATTTTCTTAAGGAGATTCATGGAGGTCAAGTGATTTGGCTTGTCAGTACTTGAGCCAGGATTAGACAGCAGAGACCCAGGCTAGGGCTTCCAGTCATCCAGTCCCTGCACATTTCATTAGAGCTGGGGGTGGAGGGAGAAAGGGTTTGAGATTTGTGGTGCCTAAGAAGAGAAGCAGGTGGGGCTCTTCTGGGGTAAAGAGAAGTTCTCCCAGAAAACAGGCTAACATGAGGAAGGAAAGAAATCCCATGAGATGGCAAAACTCCTCCCAGTAACAATTGAGAACTGCCTCTTATTATTGGAAAGGGGCCACAGAACCAGTATTGGGCACATACCCTGTACTGTCTCTATAAAAAAATAACTTTAAAAAGTTATTTTTACCTAGTTTTTTCAATTGTTTTCAGTGGGTGTGCGCAAACATTGGCTACTGTGACCAGAAACAGGAAAACTGCTTGACTTTTTGAAGTACCATCCTACTGTTTGTAAATCACATAGAAACAGTAATGATTTTACTGAGGACATCTTCTAGAGCTTACTTGGGTCCACTTGTCACCACAGAAATGCAGAATGAACCAGACAGGAAACAGGAGCTAACAAATGAATAGGCATGGCTCTGTTCCAATAAAACTTTATTTACAAAAACAGGCAGCAGTCCAGTTTGGGTTAAACGGCCAAACGTTACTGATTCCTGCTGTAGGTAGTACTTACCTGAAATAGCAAAACCTGGGTTGTAAAGCAAGGTCTGCAATTAATTTCCAACAGTCGATCAGCAGTATAACCTTGGGAAGTCATCCTGCCTGTACTGAGCTTCTCCATTCTCTTACTGGACTAAACCTCTACAAATGGGGACCTGTATGTGTGTGCAGGTGCAAGTCCATCAGTGTGTGAGAGAGAACATGCATGTAGCTTTCATGGATAGACTTTAGGCCCTAGATAGCCCAGAAGTTGTGACCAATATGCTTATACATGTATTTATGTTTCTCATAAAGGCTCTAACACTTTCATGAGATACAGCAAAAACAGTTGGGAGTGACTAAGGATTACTGGTGGTAACTTTAAGCAGCAGTAAATTTTAAGAGAACAAGATAAAAAAATCATACATACGCACAATTTGCCATTAGATAAGGGATCGTAAACTTTTCAATACTACTTTTGTCTGTTTATTTGGTGGAGGAATGACGAGAGATGCATGTGTAGTAGCCAAAGATAAAAATAATAAAAAGTTAGATATGCACAAAAGTTAATCATACAAGAATTGGAAATACATTCAAATAATTGTAAGCCTATAAGAAACACTGTAAAATAGATTATCTTATGTTTAACTTTTTTTGTCTATGTATTTAATGTATTATTTCTGTTATAACCCCAAATTTTATTTATGAAAAATTAAGACCAACTTTAAGAAGCTTCAATATTCACTTTTATTATTTATAAAAAAAAATTAAGGTACCAGAGTGCATATGGTGTACTGTGATCTTGGTTTTGCAAATTTATTCACGTGTTTTACATTATTTCAATTTTAATAAACATATCATACGTGTATCTTTACAATACCTGATAAAGATTCAGCTGTCTGGCACTTACACATGTATTCATAGAGTTCATTCTGATGCTCTGAACTTCAAGAGGCTGTGAAAATGACTTGCCTGTAATTACCCCAAGATGAAGATTTATTGAAGCAGTTATGCTCCAGCAATTGCCACTCATTTGTGCTGGTTTTATTTTTTCCCCTTAATTGAATGTAAACATTTGCCAAAAAAAAAAAAAAAAATCTGGAAATGAAGTTCTGTTAGTTTTTATTCCAATAAATAATTTTAGCTACGCTTAATGTAGCTTTTTTAAGGCCTTCATACAATTGAAAAAAAATTAAAGTTGAGCATGTTAAAACCCTGTTCATTTATAAAATAAAAAATAGAACTTTACAGGTTTGCCGTTAAAAGTTACCTTCCAAAACCTATCATGCATGTCATAAGCTGCAACCCAACTCGAAGTCCTAGGTGCTGGCAGGCAGGGCACATCCCCGTGCCAGCAATGTGAGGCATTAAGAAAACACCATGATGTCAGAGGTCTAGATTTACATGTATTAAGCCACACGTCAGTGAATTCTCTGATAAATACATGTCATTTTAATAATCAGTATTGGATAGTGGATGAAAACATGCATTAGACTAAAAATGCCACAAATTTGTTTTTATATCCATTCACTATAAAACTTCCTTTTTTAAAATTTAAAGTCTTGTTTCCTATTTTAGAATACACAATAATCGGGAGGATACATGATGGGGAGCCAGTTTTCAGTAAAAGATGCACAATGGGTCCATCCAAGTAACTTCATCAGCTACAACAAAATACAATAATATATTATTATAAAGGAAGTGACAGATTTTTAAGCTCAGTATTTAGAATAAATTCTGTATTAAATAGTTAGTAATGGTAAGGTAGTAGCATATAGAACCTTCCTTTCACCAACCATCACCCACCCATTGATCCTCCTTCCCACCAACCAACTTTTCTTACTATCAACCAACTTTCCTACCAACCAACCTGTTCTTCTCATCATTATCCCTACAAACTGTCCTTTTCCCTCTTTCCTATTACCTGTGTTCCTTTCGTCCTTCCAACTTACTTATTCCCTTCCTTCCTACCAACCTAAGTTCCTTTCATTCATTTTTTCTGAGTAACTATTATGTCAAACACTGGGAAAACAGCACTGAACAAATTCACCTCCCACTTTCAGGAAAAACAAATAATAGGCAAATTAATAAATGAATAAACAAGTAATAAGGTATTTATCAGGTGTACAGTAGAAATAATATTTGACACAATATAAACTAACTGGGGAGTTAGATGGTTAAGAAAGGATCTCTATGGAGGTGATACTTAAGTTGAGTTCGAATGACAAGAAATCTGTGTGAAAATCTGGGAAAGGCATTCCATCCAGCCGGAGTAGTTTGTGCTGAGGTCCTTTGGTAGGTAAAGGTGTGGCTGTCTGTGCTAAGCAGAGACGCTGCTGTGGCAGAAGCAGAGTTTGTATGGGCAAGTGTGATATGAAGTAAGTCTGGAGAGGTAGGCAGGGGCCTTATGGACCACTGGGGAGAGTTTGGATTTTATTCCAAATGTGATGGATATTCAACAGCAGGTGTCAAAAGGCATCTTTCCCAGCTGCTGTGTGGAGAACAGGCAGCAGGGGGGGCAGAGTGGAGGGCAGACAAGTTAAGAAACACTCCCTGATGTGAACGTCGGCAGGGATCACTGGCTTTACAAACCTAAGTGCTCACGGATCAGATTCCACATGATGAGAACCACATTAGACATATCAACACCTGGCTCCAGAAAGAGGTCTCTTAATCTAGTCAAAGATCTGGAGGAGCTAATTTAAAATGTCTTACAATTTGGACTGACTGGTGAAGGTAAACAAAAAGCTCTAAGAGTAAATATGAATATAGCTTACTCTAATTATCGAACATTTTCAGAGGAACCTAGTGATCAGTTTTACATCCAAAGGGTACCTTACATATAAAGTATAATTAACCTAGACTTGCCCTTTAGCTGAATCTGGCACCACCAAACTCCCCTGCCTTCATGTATCCTTTAGGTATAAACCAATTATGCATGTTCAAAGACGAGGTCAGACTAAAGTAACTTCTGTAGAATTCAGCTAAATTTTTTTACTTGACAACTAACTTGTGCAGAAAGCTCAACTATAGAATTTCTCTGCACATAATATGGTATATGGTAAGATAATTTTAAAAATGCCTACCATCTCAAATGGAGAATAAAATCAAATATAAACTCCAGAAGTTGAACCATTTTAGAGTTGAGGCAACGTGCCTTTAAAAGGAATTGTTTCTTTCATAAAGAAAAACTGGCTTCTACTGTTACAAAATTCAAAATGCATTTGCCCTTGCTGAAAACATTTGAGGCTAGTATCAGTTTTTTGGATAGCAGTGAAAAGTGTTTTTAAAATTTAAATGGCTTATTGACTGTCTCTCATATACTTATTCTATAGTTCATATTACACTAATTAGTGTAATAACTGGTCATAATAAGACCAGTATTGCTATATCACAGTCCTAATCCTTTCTAGTTATCTTGTCACTATGCAATATCAAAGTGATGCTTAACAGTGACATTTTAAATATCACTTACTTGAATACAATTTTTCCAGTTTTCTTTTGTTGGTTTTTCTTCCACAAGTTTAGTTGCAAATTTAAGGCCTCTCCCATACATTTTATTTACTAATGCATGTTTATATGCAAATGTCAAAACCTACAATGTAAAACATGATGAAGCTTGTTTATAAAATAATGTACATTTTAAGGCATTAGCTTTAACAATAAAATTAAGGCTTTAACACAAGTGTAACTTTTGAAATGAATATGGTACATCGAGTACATTTTTAAAAACTTTTAAAAAGGAAATTGGTGTCTTCAAAAGAGCTGAGTATTCCACAGAATGAACCATTTGTTTTTTGGGAAGAAAACTAATATGATAAATTATTAGCTGTGGAAATCCACGTAAAAATACCTCTTCATGCATAAGAAACCAGAGCTAACATAAATAATTACAAAGATGCAAATCAAGATAGAAATACAAAATGCCAAAATTGCAAATGAGGATAGAAGTAAAAAAACAAGTATTAGATTATATAAACATGGTTTCTTTGGTACAAGTTTTCACCTGTAACTATTGCATCTGTCAAATACACTTGTAATCATTTATATATATTTTTGGTTGCTACTTTGGAATGTGGAGAATGTACTCAAAGAAAATCCTATGACACTGATTTGTATTGTAAAGGCAACTAAAGTATTTAACAATTGTTGATTAAACATAGTAAACAGGTAATAGAATGCATAGCCCCTAATACAGTAGTAGTATTGCAAAAATGGAATGATCTATAACAATTTTATTATGATGTTCATCCAGTGTTTGTCAATCTCTGTTACACCGCTCAAAGACAGAAACCAGGTTCTTATTCATCTTTATGTTTCCAGTAGTAAGTAGTGTCTGGCACATAGGCCTTCAATAATTGTTTGCAATAACAGCAAATATTGTTGGGGACTTTGCATGTACTTAATACTGATTCATCACAGCCTAAGGCAGGTCGTGTAGATAAGAAACTAAGTTATCAAAATTTAATAAGTTGCCTAAGGTCATATATAAAAGTAGAGGCAGGAGCCAAACTCAAGGGGTTTAATTTCAGATTCAAATTCCTGACCTCTGCTGCAATACTGGCTCCTTCAGTTTCCCAAATATAACTGAGTACCTTCTTTAAATGCACCACTGTACTGTGTTGGAAAAATCTGAAGCATATAAGAATTTCCTTCCCACTTCCAGGGTTCTTTACTGCAAATTACCAGTTAATTCTGAGAACAAGCACCTGTCTACTAAAACAAAATGATGGTCTGTGATAAGCGACGGGAATCCTACTGACTCCATTTACTTTATTTTCTTTATTTCCACAGGAAAAGAAGATTAGTAACTTGTATAAACACTATTGCAAGAATTATAGCAGAGAGCTAAAAGAGATTTAAAATGTTTTTGTAACCAAAATCCAAAAAAGTTCGTCAACAATGCTTTTCCGAATTGGGTTTTAAAACTGATTAGCTACAAATCAAGATGATAATTAATTAGAAGTTCAAGAGTTTTGAGGAAAATAAGTAACATCTAAACTAAATAGTATGCCCCCTCAACCTGCCCCCAATCTCCTACCACCAACAAATTAGCATATAACTAGAGAAGGGTGGGCCTGAAGGCATTTTCTAGAAGACTTTCTTAATTTAGCTACATACATAACTGGTTTAACTAAAAGCCTACTACATATATTCTCAAACTGTTTTTAAAATTATCATGGTTTAACAGCCAGTTTGCAGGCCCATAAAATAATGTTTTTTAAAAAAAGGTGAGACAAACATGAAGTACTAGGCTAAACATGTCATATTCAGAGCCTAGCTTAGCCTCTTTATCTTCTTCCTCTTTTAACCAGCAATGGGGCACAAGAGAGGTCTGTGAGGTAACCCCAAGAACTTTGCTGAAACAAGAGGCAGAAAAGTTACCTTATTGTCAAACAGATCAGTCCATTTAGTAGTTTCCCAAAATGTTTCTGCCAGAGAATCCAAAGGACTTTCTCCTTCCTCCTCCTTTCCTTCTGCATCAGTGGAAATGGCTCCATCTTGAGCCTGGGTGTGAAGAAGATGGTCTGCCAGGGCACAACCTTTCCTACAAAGGGCATCTACGAGGGTGGATTTTTGTTTGTCCATGTCACTGTACAGCAAATTAAAAAATATTTCAGGTATCAGTAAAATGTCTTCAAAAGTAAATTCTTATCTGAACTTAAATTCATGTATTCTTTTGCCTAAGATTTGTAATGCAGAAATACTGTATATCCAGGTACATACAATTGTATTGTATATCAAATAAGATGCCTTATTAATAAACATCAAATGAGCTACTATATTACACATATAGATTAAATGAGTTAGGGTAGCTGCACCTTGTTGAAACAGAATGCCAGAAGCAACAGAGTTGAAAGGTTAATCACTACTCTAAATTCTTTTAGCTATATAACTCTTAATCAGGTAAATGACTTTTGAGTTTTCGGTTTTCTTATAAATTGCAATCATTACACATTTGTCTATGTGTATACCTAGAGGTTATGTCTTAAAACTTTTCAGTTCATGACTAGGACAAATAAATGTAATGCTTTACTCCGAATGTGCCAGCAACTGTCTCAGCATTTTAATATGTTAATTCATTCACATTCAAAACAATTCTGAGTAAGAGACTATTAATTACTGCCATGTTGCAAAGGAAGAAACTGAGGCCCAAAGAGACTATGCAATTTGTTCAAGGTCCTCCAGTTAGGAAGTGGCAGATCCAGGATTCCAAGCTTAGCAGTAGAAATCTGTAATCTGTGTTCTTAATCACTACGGCACATTGCCTTGATCCAGGGCAGACATCTTTGTTTTCTTCAATGCATTCCAAGTGCCTAGGACAATGCCCGGCACAGAATGGAAACTCAATAAATCATTGCTGAATGAAATACAACCACCACCTACACTCCAGGGAAAAGTGTTAGTCTCTAGAATGTGTGCTTATTTGAGGCATTCTGTCCAACTCATGTCAGATACACGTGAAAACAATGAGGACTAAAAGTATTGAGAAAATGACGATGATGAGGCACTTAGCTGTGGAACAAACTAACAGCTAAGAGTGACTCTGAAAGACTCGGAGTGAAATGTGTAGCATGTGAAACCTGCCAGGACTGTACCATCAATAAGGATCCGCAGTAGGAAAGACAGCCAACAACCCAACAACTTGAAGGCTCAAGGGCTCACCCACATTAATTCTGCGCACCAAGGAGTCCTGTTAATCTAAGAGGCCGCCTGGCAGGGAACATGAATGCTAAGTACCATGGAAAATGCTGCTGCTGCCCGAGACTGGGGTATTCTCAGAGGTTCAAATCCCATTTGATCCCGTACCTTGAAAGTGAGCAGGGAGGCAATGGGGGTAGTAGAGCTGCTGAGAGATTCCTTCACACTGGCAGAGTTCATCAAAGAGGGCAATTACCAACCCCAATATATTTGCAATGTAAATGAAACTATGCCTGAAAGATCCCTCAGTGCTTCTCAGCACAGTGCTTCAAAGCTTGAAGAACCAACTTTCACTGCCTTTTTGTAGAGATGTTTCTGGGTACTGCTTGTTTACACTGGAATTAAGAAGAAAAGGATTTACGAGTAGACTTTTGGGACTTCCAAGCTGTGGGGCATCTGCATGGCTTGCCATTGCCTGATCCACCCTCCTTCCCCCTCCTCTTAGATGCCAGGTGCCATCCTTAAATGTCTTCTCAGCAGTCCTTTGCTTATGCCTTCCAACAACCCAAGGTGTCGGGCACAACTACCATCCTGATTTTGTGAAGGAGAAAGGGGCTTGGAACAGCAATGGGTTGACAAGGCAGGTTTCCACACCCAGGCTGATACTTGTAGGAGATGGTCAGGGTGGTGGGTAAAAGTTAGAGGGAAAGATGCAAACCTTCTTGGAAGGCAGGGAGGTTTTGCAAAAGCTTCGAAAGAGGATTTGGCTGAAGGCAGCCAAATTCTCTTATCCGGAGCCTGAGAGCAAACGGCAGATAACAACGGAATGTAAAGAAACTTACCTAGATAAATTGGTTTACTCCTGTCCCCAAAACCCAACCTTTGATCATTCACAAGCAGGACTGCTCTCTACTTTGGGGGGTCGACAATGTTACCCACAAATTGTGTTTGCTCCAAGCTTCTGTCATTAAATCTGTACTAAATAAATGCGAGCATCACTGGCTTAGGGGGACTGCTAACTCTCCTCGGTCCCTAGTGCCGGCAGTCCCTAGCCCGCTCTTTCACTGGATACCTGTGTCTGAGTACTCCTTTCCTTTCATCCGTCGCTCGGCCAGAGTCTGAGGGACAGACTCGGCAGGTGGTGCCCCATGAGAAGAATGCTGCAATGGATCACAATGGAACCCTCGAAAATGAAGGTGAAGAGACTGCGCAGTCAGTAAGTCATTGGTGCCCACTTGGGATTTCCAAGTTCGAAGGAATTGTTCAGGCTAGGGTTTCATCATGGGACAAGTTATCAGCTCAAAAGCAATAGTATATAAAAGTATTGAAACAGCTGCTTAAAGCTAGTGGAGGCTGTTTCGCAGGCTCAATTAAGGGACCTAATGCAAACTGTTGTTTCCCATAACTCATGGTTCCTAGAAGGTATGCTAGACATAGAGCTCTGGGAACAAGTGGGGAGAAACCCTAAACAACATCATGCACAAGGGCAACACGTCCCAGTAACATCTCTAAGGTTATGGGCCTTAGTTAGGGCTGCTTTGGTCCCGCTCTACACAGAAGAGCCTACAAAGGGAAGGGAGGATGAGCCATCATCTACCTTACCACCTCCTCCTTCTCCCTCAGCCCCGCTGTTACCGGGCAAAAATAACAAAGAGGAAACGGAGGTTTTGCCTGAGCCCCGTCCTCCAATAAATTGGAGAAAAGACAAGGAATATGCTACAGTTATGGGACCCTGTCTTAGGCAAGCGGCATTGGAAGGGGAGCTCTTGGCCTGCCTGGTAACGCAAAATCGACAACACAATCAGGTGTATGAACCCGTTACTTTTAACGCTTATAAAGAGATAAGGAAAAGCATTAAAGAAAACAGAGCCGCTAGCCCATTTACAAGAGGGTTGAGGTCACTCTGCAGATCTCTTTCTAATAACGGCCACTGTTATTCCTCCCCTACCCCGACGAGGCTCTTTCAAAATCTTATTTGGGTAGAACAGTGACCTTTAAAGGGAGAGAAACGACAAAGAGCCCATGAATTAGTTGAGGAACAATTAAAAGCCAGCCATATACAACTGTCAAACAGCCCTTGGAATTTGCCCATTTTCGTCATTCCCAAAAAGTCTGGCAAATGGAGACATTTGCATGACTTATGGGCTATCAATGCTAATTTGCAACCTCTGAGGCCCCTTCAACAGGGCCTCCCTTCCCCAGCGGCGATTCCTATAGTTTGACCTATAGTCTTATTGACTTAAAAGACTGCTTTTATACTATTCCCCTTGCAGAACAGGACAGAGAAAAATTTGTGTTTACAACACCAGTTATTAATAAAGGCCAGCTTGCCAATTTCATTGGAAAGTACTTCCTCAAGAAATACTGTGTCAGTATCATGTAAATCAGGCTTTGCTCCCCATTAGAAAAGACTTTCCTAATTGCAAGATTATTCATTTTATGGATGATATTTTACTAGCGGCTCCAACGGAGCCAGTACTTGTAAGTCTATATGCCTCAGTTGTAAAGAAAACACAGTTAAAAGGTTTAATCATAGCACCTGAAAAAGTACAATTGTCTTCTCCTTGGAAATATCTTGGATACATTCTAACTTACTGGTCAGTAAGACCTTAAAAAGTTAAATACTAGCAACTTACACACCTTAAATGATCATCAGAAATTACTAGGAGATATTAACTGGCTTCACCCCACCTTTGGCATAACTGATACATTACAAAACCTGTTTCTATCCTAAAGGGCAATACAGCCCTAGACTCTCCCAGGTATTTAACTCCTGCAGCAAAAAGGGAAATTGAGGAAATAGAGCATGCTATTTTTCAGAGGCAACTGGATCGCACAGACCCACGATATTCAATATTCAGTTCAATTGTTTGTTTTTCCTGCTAAGCATTCCCCAACAGGATTAATAGGACAGATGTCCCCAGGGCTATGCTTCCTAAAAGGAGTATTTTGCTCACATACCAGAACTAAAACTCTATCTCCCTATATCCAGCTAGTTAGTAAAATCATCTATTCAGGCCGCAGATGATGCAATCAGTTGCTAGGTTATGACCTTGATGTCATCAGAAGTCCTTTAAGTAAAAAGCAATTCAAAGCAGTCTTGCCCTTATCTCTGGACCTGCAAATAGCACTCTCTTGATTACACAGGCCATATACAGCATGCCCTTCCTGCTGATAAACTACTTCAGTTCTTATCTAGTACTCCTGTAGTTATGCCTACAAAAGTGGTTCACGCCCCCCCCTCCCCAATACCTAATGCTTTAATGCTTTTTATTGACAGCTCTGGTAAAAATGGAAAAGTGGCTATTTAGTGGAGACTGCACAATTCCCTCACTTGTTCTGGATTCACTAACACTCAGTATCAGATTTACTAATACTGGCCCTGGAGACCTTTTCTGCTCAGCCAATCAATATGGTTAGTGACTCTGCTTACTCTATTTATTGCAGAACCTTGAAACTCATTAAGTCCACTCTCGAGCCCACCCTGTGTGCAGTTTTTCTTCGATTTCAGCAATCGGTGGGTCAACGTACACATCCTATTTTTATTACACACATTTGGGCCCACAACTCACTGCCTGGCCCCCTAGCTTATGGCAATGATCAAGCAGACTTGCAGGTTATGACATCACTGCTTGACCAAGCCACCCATTCGCATCAATGTTTCCACCAAAATTGGAGAAATTTATCTAAACAATTTCAGCTTACCCAAAGACTAAACAAATTATCCTGCAATGCCCAAATCATGTCCCCTCCTTCAACAGGTGTTAACCCTAGAGAACTAGAACCTAATCAGTTATGGCAAACAGATGTTACACACATCCCTAAATTTGGAAAACTAGGATATGTACATGCATCCGTTGATACCAATTCTCACCTAATTAGCATACATGCTCTTCCTGGAAAGTCTGCTCAATATGTTATTAAACATCTTCTTTTAACTTTTGCATTTATGGAGCGGCCCACAAAAATTAAAACTGATAATGGTCCAGCTTATGCCAGCTCAAAATTTCAGCAATTTTGTCACATGTGGAACATCCAACATTCCACAGGCATCCCTCACAACCCCCAAGGACAGGCCACAGTAGAACGTGTCCAATCCGCCCTTAAAAATACGCTCAGAAAACAACAATAAAAAAGGGAATATGAGTAAGGACCCTGCAACACTACTGGCACAAACCTTATTTACCCTTACTTTTTAAAATCTAAATGATAAATTTCAATCAGCTATAGAAGAGCACTTTGCTAAAACCTCTCAAGACATAAACCCTGCAGTTTTATGGAAAGATATAAACAGTAATGTATGGTGCGGTTCAAATGAATTGTTAACACTGGCAAGAAGACATGCTTGTGTTCACACCCCCTCAGGTCCTCTTTGGATTCCAGCACGAGGCATCAAACCGTATCATAGCGTGGCTAGGACCCAACCCGGTATGAGAAATGAAGAAAATGACCCTGTGGGACCCATAGCCCTGGATGATGCGGCTTCTTCAGACAACACAAGCCCCGGACATTACCTGGGAGAGGCTGAAGAAGAAAACTCAGGAGGCTGAGCGAATCCTGCTCTGGACATAGACACCATTCACTCCAGATAATTTGTTCCTTGCTATGCTTTCTGTTGTACACTGCAACTCTCGTAGGGTATTAACCCTTCTTATTCTCTCGCTCTGCCTGCAACTCGTACCCGCTACATTCTATTGGGCTCAGCATTTAGATTTGCCTTTCTTCTGCCCTGTTACCTGGGCAGACACCACCTTCCCAGCCTCTAATAATGTAACTGCTTGGCTGGAAGGGGTTAACATACCCTCAGTGGGGTTCCTTAGTAACAGCACACATTGGACTGAGGTGCCAAGAAACACTACATGTCACTCCTTGATTGGAAAAGAATGTTACTGATTATACTAATTTTGTCTTATGTTATTTACTAATTCTAGGATGCAAAGCCGGAATACAAGCAGTAACCACTACGCCAGACAAACTGGTTGCTGCACACATCTGTACTCTTCAATCAACAAAACCTGATGCAAAAAAACAGAAAAGGGGGAGATGTAGGAGATTGGTCAGGGTGGTAGGTAAAAGTTAGAGGGAAAGATGCAAACCTTCTTGGAAGGCTGGGAGGTTTTGCAAAAGCTTTGAAAGAGGATTTGGCTGAAGGCAGCCAAATTCTCTTATCTGGAGCCAGGGAGCAAAAGGCAGATAACAAGGGAATGTAAAGGAACTTATCTAGATAAATTTGTTTACTCCTGTCTCCAAAAACCAACCTTTGATCATTTGTGCTAGATAAATTTGTTTACTCCTGTCTCCAAAAACCAACCTTTGATCATTTGCATGCAGGACTGCTCTCTACTTGCGGGTCGACAGTGTTTATTACCCACAAATTGTGTTTGCTCCAAGCCTTTGTCATTAAATCTCTACTAAATAAATGTGACCATCGCTGGCTCAGGGGGACTGCTAACTCTCTTAGGCCCTTAGTGCTGGCAGTGCCCTAGCCCACTCTTTCACGGGATACCTGTGTCTGAGCACTCCTTTCATCCGTCGCTCGGCCAGAGTCTGCAGGGCAGACTCGGCAAATGCTGCCTGATGGATCCTGGCTGCCCAGAGAAGGGCTGGAATGATGCAGAAATCAGAAGGCAACCTGGGGGTGACATAGGTAATCTGCATTTGTCAGACATGGGTTAAATTAGCTGTAACATCCCTTTCTATTTTAGCATTCTCTGATCACGTAATCTAAATTCTACATATCTGGAGTATTCCTTTCCTCTCCTTAGGTTTTGTACTGACTGGCTGAGATTGAATACCTTTTTAGTACATGAGGCTTTTTCCACTCAGGAGAACGTCAGCTTTTCTTTCTACAGGCTTTTACAATTTGAGATATTTATTTAAAAATACTTGTATTTCAATATCTCTTAATAATTTCCTATCTGGCAATTTCATCTTCTATAATAGATGATAAGTTTCCTAAGAGTAGAGACTATCTTGTTCATTTTTTAAGTCCTTGTCAGTGATGCCTTACATGAAGTATCTGCTCAACAAAGACCTTGAAATCAAATCTAGTTAGGTATCCATCAAGATAATAGCTACATTTTAGGAAGCAACTTAATTGGAATCAGTATTTTAATGCCTAAATAAGCGCAGTTTAAATTTAACTAAAACACGATATTTTAAGACTAGAAAATGGTATTTTATAATTTTTGATGTTAGTGATTTAAGAGAAAGCAATTTTGCATGGAAATGATAAATTAATGCTTAAGTTGGCTGCTACTTGCCCATAGATGATACCTGTAAGAAATGTTAAGTATTTCCTGATAGCATTTTGTATAATATTTCAACTCTGAATATTGTCTTCTGTCCAAACACAACCTGGTCAGAGTCTATTTCAGTCAGGCCAAAGCAAAGGCCTGGAGAGAAATAGAAATTATTTAATTGCAAGGATAAACAAGTTGACCCAGTGTTGCTAAAAACTTAAAGCAGCTCCACTCTTAGCATTTTTACAAAGTTTTATGGCTTCTTTCTAGTTTTATCCCAGCTTATTTCCAATAGCCATGATAGTCAGAGTCTAGTAATCTCCAAAGACTAGAAACTAAAAAAAAAAAAAAAATGAGATTAAAAACAGTGATAAAAAAAGACCAGTAAGAAAACAAAACTAATATTGTATTAGTTTGTGGCTCACTGTAATCTGAGATTGAGTTTCCTCTGTGGATGGTAAAACTGAGAAAATCATATGTGTTATTTCATGTAACCCTTGAGTTTGAGAAAATCATATTATTTTCACAAAATGTAAAAAATAACAAAAGCTAGAAAGTATATGGGATAGTTAATGTCAGGGGCTGCAGAGAGCTCAAAGAAGACTCAAAATGGGCCATTCATTTTAGCAACTGGTTATCACTGGTGATCTGCGGGAAGACAGTTTTAAAGTGACCAAGGCCAGCCTCCTCTTGTAATAAGATTGATCACCCTGAGACAGAAAGGAACACAATGAGGATGGGTGGGAGGCAGACGATGCTCCTTTTTCTGTGAGATAGAGTTATGTTAACCTTCTCAAGAAGGGAGTAAGAATATACAGAGAAAAGAAAGGGCATTGGCTGTGGAGGCAGATCCTGATTTGACTATGCGCTTTCCAACTTCCTGGCAGTGGCACCTGGGCTAAGTCATCTAAACTCTCTGAACTTCAGCTTTCTCTTCCTTAAAAGGGGGATACAAAGGCCCCTGCCTTCCGCGTTGTTTGGAAGACTAAATTTAAATACAACAATGTATTTAAAATGCCCTCAATAGTCCCTTATACATAATTGGCACTTAATAAATGGTGGTTGTATTTTTTATTATTATTAACAACAACAACAAAATGGCAATGTTTTGAGACAATTCTTTTGAAAAGTATGAAAAGGTAATAATAGTGGCCAAATAACCAATTTTAAATACATTCTATCCCACTTGAAAATTATTGCTTGTAAGATTCATAAGATCCTATAGCATCAATATAAATGATATAATGGAAAGAATTCTAGCAGTTTGGAATCCAAGTATTTTATGTAGAAAAAAATACTGACTGAAACTGAGAAAAATTTTAAGGAAAATTTAGTATTTTCAGGTAGCCTGAATAGTTTTGGTTTATTAGTTATAATAAGCACAAAAGAATCAGGGTATTTCTACCTAGTTAATGATCCCGTAAGTCAAAAATAAACAAAAGTGATAAACAAGTAACTGACACTGGGAGAGCTACCATGAGGTGATGGTTTAAGAGTTCATGGAAGGGTGAAAGTGACCAAATGGCAGCTTGGTTCGGAGTCACTGGACCATTAATTACCCCAACATATGGAAATCACACTCTTGCATGGAAGGAACCATACCAACCACTCATAAACCCAGGGAAGCTTCTCTATTTACACACAGCATTAGGTTTTATAAAGGCAAAACTATAAATTATCTCCTTCTATTTTCCCTAAGTAATACTATAAAACCAGTTTCATTAAAGTTGCTAGATAGTTTTAACCTAATTTTATTATCATTTATTTCACTACAAACCACATATTAGGTTTTTCATGTAATTGTTACAAACCAAATATTAGATTTTTCATGTTATTGGACAATAAACATTTTAAAAATTATTTTATAGAGTGTTAATTTTTGTCTTCCTGATATGGTCCAATTCACATAAACCCTCAAGTGGTTGGACTGCTTGATCACAGATATTCAAATCCCTCTACCTTGACAGCACTTAACGGTAGAGAAGGCAAACTACTTTTCTTGGGCTTATTCTTAAAAAGACTGGACAAAATTATTTTAAAATTTCTAAGGAGGGAGTATCCAAATAGTGGTAATTCCCATTATAAGGATATAACAAACATCAGAAAAGCAATATCCTCTATACTAGTCCCTACTTTTTAAACAAGTTAACTAGGAAATGAGATGCAAGAAAGATTATTTACTGGTTAGGTACTTTTTTATAGTAGCTGCATCAGGCCTGGGATCAGTCTTCATTGCAATATAAACTGCTAGGGCTGTTTGATCTATATGAGAAATAACAGCATTTGCCGCGTCAACAATTTCATTAAGTCTTTTCATTCGTTCCTGGAGAGGAAAAAAGAAATAATAAAAAATAGGTATATCAATCAGTATACGAAAGCAATTTCACTTCTGCTATCTCAACCGTGAGAGCTACAACTGCAGTGTGAGTAAACTATGTAATTGACTTGTAGCCCAGGGGCTCCGTGCTATCTCCTACTGTGATTTTTCTAATTGCTGGTATCTCTACAAAACTTGAGCTCAGATGTACAATAAAAATACCTTATTTACATTCCCTGCTGGAGTACAATGGTGAGAGTAAGCAAAATATAAACTTCATAAAAATGTAAAGTTTTTTTTTTTTTTTTTTTTTTTTTTAACAAAGGTAACTCCTTTTCTGTATTGCTTAAGATTCTAGAAATGTGATTGGCTATTGTCATTACTCTAGTTGCACACTATCTGAACACAGAAAAAAAAAAGAAAGCTCTAGCTGATGAAACCAGTTCTTTCTGATCCATCATGAAAAACACAAAGATGAGAGTAAACATTATAATCAACAGTCTAACTGTGATTACCATGATGTTCCCAACAATTTGCTTCTCTCTTGTTAAAGTCTTTTAAGAAATTTCCTTTAAACACCCTCTGGTTCACTCTAAACCCTTGATGTAAATTTTTAACTGATTAGGACAGCACTTTCCCACTGCTTTGATGAATAATGAGAACTGGTCCATGTCATGACAGGCTAGAACTATGGCCAACTCTCACAAATGAGAATCATTAACAAAGTTCATGCAAAGTAGGAATTCTTTCAGTGAAGGTGTTCAGATTTCCATCTGGCCAGGATTACTACGTTCTGCCCCGTGCCCTTTAGGTTAAGGTCATGAAAGCAATCGTTAGGGTATCTTCTCTATTACTAATCTCATTGACCAAGCATGAGCAAGAATCCTAAACTAAACTCACAGTAGTGGCTAGGTCTTATAATAACCTTCATGAAAACAGCTTAGTACAACATTCAATTTGAGAAAACATGTTTTAGTTAGCAAGAACAGAAGAGAAAGATAATGCACTTTTCCTCAAAACACAAACCTTATATAATTACAAACAAAATAAGATATATTAGAATGAACATGTCTAACCTTTTCAGCATCCAATTGATGAAGTCGTGCAACGTACAGAGGAAGATAATTAGGATATGTTTCTTTCAATTCGTTATAAATGTCACTAGAATCCAGCCTATGTACGTAAGGAGAGAAATATTTACTTTTTTCTTTTAAAAAGTATTTCTGTCTTCTCTATTATTTAACATTGTTTGGAAGTTTAAGCCAATAAAATAAGACATTAATTTGAAATACAAGTATAGTCACTGACAAGGATTATCATTACTGGCAGGTAGTATAAATGGTTAACTAGAAAACAAAAATAAATCAAACTGGGCTGGGCACGGTGGCTCACGCCTGTAATCCCAGCACTTTGGGAGGCCAAGGTGGGCAGATCACAAGGTCAAGAGATCAAGACCATCCTGGCCAACATGGTGAAACCCTGTCTGTACTAAAAATACAAAAATTAGCTGGGGGTGGTGGCACATGCCTGTAGTCCTAGCTACTCGGGAGGCTGAGGCAGGAGAATCGCTTGAACCTGGGAGGCGGAGGTTGCAGTGAGCCGAGATGGAGCCACTGCACTCCAGCCTGGTGACAGAGGGAGACTCCATCTCAAAAAAAAAAACAAAAACAAAAACAAAAAATAAATAAATAAATAAAACTGAAAATTATTTCAATTAAGAGTTCAATAAGATACCCAAATAAAAATATGCATCAATAGCTTTCTTACATACCAGCTATTATATTTATTTAAAAGGAAGAAAAGCACATTCACAAATAGCCAGAAAGATTAAAATATTTAAAAATGTCTCAGATCTATTAAACTTTTCTGAAAATTCTAGAAAAAAAAACATTTAAACTTTTCTGAAAATTCTAAAGTCTTGAATGAATAAAGAGTTATTCTATGTTCCCTGATGTGGAGGCTGAATAAAATTCCCAATTCTACCTGATTATATGTATCAGGATAAAAACAAATTAACATACAAACTAGCACCAGAAGTGGGTAACTTACATTAAAGTCACTTAATATATTAACAAAACTGCACAGTAGTATAAAAATAAGGTTGACCAGGATTTTGATACTATAACTGACTTTCTATGAAAATAAATTTAACTTGTAGACAACAAAATTTACACTAATTCTTAGTACAAAAAAAATTAAGTCCTGTTTTTCTCTTTTCCCTAACAATTATCCAAGGGCAAAACCAACACTTTCATTTTACATTTTAAAACCACTGCACCTTAATTATAAATTTTTTTTTTCCAAAAAACGTTCTAAGGTTTTTTAAGTTTTGCTAGGGAATGCTAATAATTTTTTGCTGTTTTCTTCTAAAACACCTATTAGGTAAACAACCTTTTCAATTTTTTCTCCATACAATTTTCCCATTTTAAGTGTGAATTTCAATGGTTTCTAGCATAGTAACAGACATATGTAACTATCACAACAGTCAACTTTAAAACATTTTTCATCAATACAAAACGAAATCGCCATACCCTTTTGCTATCAGATCTCCCCAGCCTCCCCAGCACTAAGGAACCACTAATCTACTGTCTCTATAGATTTCCTCATTCTGGACATTTAATATGAATAGAATCATATAATACATGGTCTTTTTGTGACTGGCTACTACCACTTAACATACTATTTTCAAGGTGCATTCATGTTGGAGCATGTATTAATCCTATTCATGGCTGAAGAGGAATCTCCTGTATGGATACACCACATTTTGTTTGTTCATTCATCAGTTGATGGACATTCCACCTTTTGGCCATTATGAATAATGCTGCTATAAACTGTCATGAACATGTTTTTGTGTGAATATAGGTTTTTATTTTTCTTGGGTATATACCTGGGAGTGGAACTGCTGGGCCATATGGAAACTAAGTTTAATCATTTGAAGAGCAGTCAGATTGTTTTCCAAAAAGTCTGCATCATTTTTGTATTCTTACCATCAATGTCTGAGGATTCTGCTTTGTCCACATACTTGCCAAAATTCATCATCTGACTTCATGATTCTAGCCATCCTAGTAAGTGTGAAGTTGTATTTCATTGCGATTTTGATGTGCATTTCCCTGAAGACTAATGATTTCGAGCATTTTTTCATGCACTTACTGGTCATTTGTATATCTTTATAGAAATGTCTATTCAGATTCTTTACCCATTTAAAAAATTGGGCCATTTGCCTTTGTATTATGAAATTGTAGGAATTATTTATATATTCTGGGGGCTGGGTGTGGAGGTGGCCATGCCTGTAATCCCAACACTATGGGAAGCTGAAGCAGGAGGATTACTTGAGGCCAGGGGTTCCAGACTAGCCTGGGCAACATAGTGAGATCCCATCCCTTAAAAAAATTAGCTGGGTGTGGTGGCGTGCACTTGTAGTCCTAGCTACTTGGGAGGCTGAAGTGGGAAGATCCCTTGAGCCCAGGGGTTCAAGGCTGCAGTGAGCTATGATCGTGCCACTGCAGTCCAGCCCGGGTGACAGAGTGAGAGAGACCCTGTCTCAAAATAAAAGGGTAGCGTTCTTTATATATTCTGCATACAAACTCCTTAAAAATGTATAACTTGCAAATAGGCCGTTCTTTTCACTTTCTTGATGCTATGCTAAAAGCACAAAAGCTTTTAATCTTGATTAAGTCCAAATTATCTATTTTTTTTCTTAAGTTACTTATGCTTTTGGTATCTTTAAAAATCTTTTGCCAAATGTAAGGTCATGAAAGTTTACCACTATGTCCTCATTGAGGAGTTTTACAGTTTCAGCTCTTTGATACATTTTGAGTTAACTTGTATATATGATATGAGGCAAGGGTCCAACTTCATTCTTTTTCTATATGGCTATCCAGTCCCAGCACCCTTTGCTGCAAATACTATCCTTTCCTCATTAAATGGTCTTTGCATCAGCACCCTTGCCAAAAATAAAAATTAGCTGACCATAGTCACATGGTTTTATTTCTGGACTCTTAATTCTATTCCATTGATCTATATATGCCTTACCCTTGTGCCAGTATAACACTGTCTTGTTTACTGTTGCTTTCTATTTAAGTCTTGGAATCAGGAAGTGTGAGCCCAACTTTGTTCTTCATCTTCAAGACTGTCTGGCTATTCTGAGTCTCAGGCAATCACATATGACTTTTAGAATCAGCTAGTTAATTTCTATAAAAGGATTCTGATGGGGATTCAACTGAATCATTCGATCAATATGAAGAATAGTGTAATGATATTAAGTCTTCTAGTCCACAGACAAGGAACACCTTTTCCATTTACTCAGGTCTTTTAAATTTCTTTCAACAATTGTTTTGTAGTTTTGACGTATAATTCTTACATCTCTTTTGTTAAACATGTTCCTACACATTTTATTTTTTTCAATGTTACTGTAAATGGGATTCTTTTAATTTCCTGTTAACTTTAAATTATTGATATATTTGGACTTAGGTCTTCAATTTTATTTTTTGTTTTTGATGTATCCTGTCTTTTTTTGTTCCACTGTTCCTCCTTTACAGCTTTCTTTTGTATTAAGTCAATATTTTAAAATGAACATTTAAATTTATTTAATGATTTTTTTCAAGTTCATTTTTAGTTTTTTTTTAGTGATTGCTCTAAGGCTTACCATATACATCTTAACTTATAAGAATCAGCTTCAGATTTTTCCTAGCTTAATTTCAGTGAGATATAGAAATGTTATCCCTTTATAGTTCTATTCCCCCTCCTTCCTTCTGTAGTATTATTCTATCTGTTGTATCTATTACTGTAATACACCAATTAATTGTTATAATAATTACTTTACTGTCTGCAGTCATTTCTTTAGCCGAATACAGTTTTGCTCCTTTATGCTATTAGCAAATATATATTACAGAATATAAATGTTACATAGGCCTAATATATACACAATATTTATAGAACTGCTTTTTAAATTAGTTAACAGGAAAAAAATGAGAACTTTATGCTGTCTTTTATAATTCCATAATAATTAACTTTAACAGTGTTTCTTTCCCCACTCTCATCAATGTGGATTCAAATTACTGCCAGAGATCACCTGCTTTCAGGTTGAAGAACTTCTTTTAGTACTTCTTATAAGGTGGGTTTGCTAGCAACAAATTCTCTGTTTTTGTTTACCTGGGAATTTTTTATTTCATTTTCATTTTTAAAGGATAGTTTTGCTGGATATAGGATTATTGGTTGAGATTTGTGAGCACTCTGAATATATTACCCCACTGCTTTCTCACCTCTACTGTTTCTGCTCAGAAGTCAGTTGTTAACCTTACTAGCATTTCCTTGTAAGTGATGAGGAGTTTTTGTCTTGCTCCTTTCAAGATCTTCTCCTTATCTTTGACTTTCAGTATTTTTAACATGCTATGTCTATTTGTGGATTTCTTTGCATTTACTTTGAGTTCATTGAGTTCCCTGGATATGTAGGTTAATGTCTTTCAATAAATATGGGGTGTTTCCAGCCATTATTCCACTGAATATATTTTTGCTTTCTCTCTGTTCTCCTGGTACTCCTGTTCCATTGATTTTGGTGCACTAATGGTGTCCCACATTTCTCTGAGGCTCTGCTCTGTTCATTTTTTTTCATTCCTTTTTTCTCCACTGTTTTTGAGAGAGCCCTTAGGCACATGGACTTCTCCATCTTCTGTTGCAAGTGAAGTCAATTCCTTCAGGAAGAAATTAGGAGCTATCAGTTTTATGAACTCCTTAGGCCCCACTGGCAAAATCACTAAGCCCAAGCTCTGGAACAGGGAGTGGAAGAATGGCATGTTTTTCTTTGAGTGACACCCCCACTTAAGGAGCTTAGCACTCTCCTGTGGGCTTCTCAGCTTGCCTCGTGTGGTATGGAACCACAGCCTCCTGGGCATCGGGGCCCCAGTGTTCCCAATAGTACTTTACAAGAGAGCCCCCACATCTTGACAGCACTCAGCTGGAACTGAGCCACTGCAACTGGCAGTGGGTCAGGATGAGAAATGATGACATCCTGCTCCTCCAAGGAGGAAAGCCTTCCCTCCGCCAGGAGCTGGAGCTCTTGAAGGCAAGATCTGAAGTAAAATTTCTGGCTCACTGAACTGGGAGAGGAAAGGGAGGCAGTGGTCTTGGTTCAAATATCACAGATTCTTGCTTTTCTTACCCAATTCTTGTAGGTATTTTTGAATAGATGTTTCTTCATTTGCTGTATGTCCTTTGGATCATTTCCAGAGGCTTTAAAAAATTGTTTTGTTTTGTTTTTAAGTAATTTTCACTAGTTTTACTGGGGACCAGCATCATGGGTCTCCTCAGGCTGTCATGCCAGAAGACAATCTCTGCAATTTCACTTTTGAAGAATTTATATTGTATTGTCAACTGTTTATGACATCTTAAAATCAGGCAGAGACAGACCTGAAGACTTTGACTTCCAGTGGAGATACAATTTAGTTTTAAGTGGGAAAGGTATATTTGCAAGTGAACTGACATTACAATGGTTCAATCTCTGGGAAATATTTTCACATCGTGATGACTTCTATTCCCTCTAAAACCACATAACTGCAAGGATGCATACATAATCAGCTAAAGAGGATTCCCATAGAATATCAGCAGTAAAAGAAATACTGCGTAACAGATGGAAAAAGGAACTGACTTGACTACATAGAATAAATTTCAAGTAAAAAGCAAGCCCAAAGTCAAAGAGTACACTAGAGTAGAATCTGTGGCAAGTACAGAAAAGCATTAATATCTTTTATGTAAAAAGTTTTAATCAACCAGAAACACCTAATGTCTGAATAGAAAAAAAGGTGAAGAATATGCTCAACTTTCAGAAGCTATACTAATAACAAATGATAACATCTAAAAAGCTCTCCTTTAATAATAACTAGAGATGTAATTTAAGACAGCAGTAATGGCTGGTTTTTGCATTGTGTGGTAGCACACATACAGGGCTAGATGGAGTGTAAATTATTATAATCATCTCAGAAAACAATTTGGCAAAACATAGCAAGACGATTTTTACTTTTAAGATGCAATATTATGGAAATTTTAAAAAATCACCTTTATGTATAAAAATGTTTATCACATCATCATGAAGAAAAGCTATAAACATATATATGCAAAATAAAACGTTTAAATAGATTATGTTGCATCCATAGAACCATATACAACACAGACATTAAAAATAGTATTTTATAGGGCTGTTAAATCATAATAAAAAAGTAAATGAAAAATGGAAACTAATTTTATTCACATTGCTACATGTACAAACACAGAGGAAAAAATAATTATATGAGGACAATGACTATTCATGAATTGTGGGCAAAAGTGATTTTTCTTTTTTATACTTTCCAATAAAATTATCTTCCAAGAACAAATTAGAGTGATTAAAATAAAAATTAAAACATTTAATCACAAAATTATAAATTTATAATTTAAATAAATTACACATTTATATAAAAAGAGGGAAATTTAAAAGCACCTATAATCCTACCATCTGCTGTTAATATTTTTAAATACGGTCTATGTATATATACACAATATTGTTATAGTTGGGAAAACAGAACCAAACATTTAAAGAATTAAAATACATTTGAAAACCTACTTTGTCATCCACTGAATTTTAAGATCTCGTAATGCTTCAGTAAACTCTTCTTTTAAATCTTTCTCTTTTTCTGAATCTTTTTCCTTATCTTTGCTGCCATTCTTAGTCTTTGTTGGTGGAGGTATTAAGTAGTAATGAACAGGGATTACATCCTACGAATGTGGAGAGAGATTCTTAGATTAATATGCTTAATTTTACATACATCAAAATCATCTTCAATAGCTACATGTCATGTAACATGGGCTGCACCTGAGTTGTACTACACTGTGTTCTAGATTCTAAGGGTCACAATACACCAAAAATTCCAATCTCTGGTCACAGTAATTTTCTCACAAACTGATACTTCAAATATCTCCTTCAAAATAAAAGAGATGAGAACACACTTTTCTCCATTTGAGTATATTTTGTATTCTTGGCTTTATTTGGCAGACAGATGACAAAAGTACACTGACCTTTCACATTTTAAACCTGAGAAGGGGATGAAATAAGTTCAAACTAAGAAAAGATCCTCTAAGTAAATTTAAGGGGACATTTATGCCTTCATTCAACCAACAGGACTTACTGAGTCCCCGCGATGTGCCAGGTAATGCTAGAATAGGTAAAGAACAGACCAGATGCTGACATCTGATAAGAAGAAAACAAAACAGAAAAGGATAGAGTGACTGTCAGGTAACGAGGGGGAGCCGATGGACACAAAGTGGTTAGCAGAGTGGAAAGCCACTCTGAAGAGGTAATATCTTACGCAAATGACTGTAAATGAACAAAGAGAAGATGAGCACGTGTAAAGACCTGAGCTGGGTAGAAAACAAGCACAGCTGTATCTTCTGAGAAAGCAGGCAGCAGCCAACTTAAGTGGGCTTGACAGAATATGGTTTAAAAAAGAAAAGAAAAAATACTATAAATAGTATTCTAAGTGCACTAAGAAGCATACCAGAAGAGTTGTACAGAAGACAGTGACATGATTAAAGATTTCTGCTTTTTGTTTAATGACTCTGGTTCCTGTATGGATTAAAATTTTGGTTTGTATTCTATTTGGAAAATGGATTATAGAGGATAAAGGTGGAGGCAAGAAAACAACAAGTTAGGAAACAAACCTAGGAAACCCTACACTGCCTTAGACTAAAAACGGGTCGCAGAAATGGAAGAAAATGAATAGATTTGAGATCTTCTTTAAAGGTAGAACCAATGTGTTTGCTGACAATGTTGAAAAATATGTGGATGAATAAGGTCAGTTAGGGATGGGGAATGGAAAAAGCAGCTCTGTGAGTGAGAAAGGGAAAGCAAAAAGCACCTGGGATCACGGAAGCCTTGAGGAAAAACCACCAAGAAGAAAGAGAAAACGATCAAACTGCCCATTTAACAGAGAGGCAGTGTACGATGAAGAAGGAAGGAACTGAAAACCTGGCAGCACAGAGCCTGCTGACCCCCTGGACAAGAATAGTGTCAGGGGACAGTGGAGCAGTCCAGGCTGGAGAAGACAGAGATGAAAAGAGAATGGAAGTCAAGATGTCTGTGGTTCTTTTGAGAAGTTTTGCTTTGAAGACAGAAGCAGAGAAATGGAGAGTAACTGTATTTATTTTATTCACAGATAAGTCTTGACTTGTGAAAGGTAAAGCATTATTTGGGAAATGAAATCACATGCTATACCTGCTAGATTTGTTTTTGGCACAGTAACTGGGTGTCCTTAATTAAGTCATTATTTATTAAGTCAGTTCCTCAAATTCTATCTTCAGGTTTGTATTTAAAATGGTGCTAAATTAAAATACTATATTCATTTTAATTAACAAAGTTTGTAAAATTGAAACAAATGTTACCAAAAAGACATTCACTGAAAAAGCTTTACTCTGGTTGAGTAAAAAAAATAATACTGCAAGTCCTCACCTCCCGCAAATAGGATTTTTAGGAGCATATACTACACAAATATTCCCACTGTAAAAATTTTCACAAACACAATTTCTGGGTATAAAATGATATAACAGTAAACAACAGGAACTATGGTTGTAGTTCTAATAGTATTCCAAAACAAAATAATAACTCCTATCTCCATACTGACTCATTTAAAGCACAGAAGACCACTTTGATGTCAGATAACCATATAAATCCATTTGTAATCTGTAAACAAAGGCCTTATGTGAAACATGAGACTGGGAAAAGGAAACAGGTCTACTGCTTGGGCAAGCTCTTTCAGGACCCAGCTGCCTGTCCTGCTCCTCTCCTTCTTGAGGTT
Organism: Symphalangus syndactylus; assembly: GCF_028878055.3. Taxonomy (NCBI): domain Eukaryota; kingdom Metazoa; phylum Chordata; class Mammalia; order Primates; family Hylobatidae; genus Symphalangus; species Symphalangus syndactylus. The sequence continues at coordinate 17,647,692 of NC_072437.2, forward strand.
CACTCTCTGGGCAGGCACTGCCCCGAGCAAAGCCAAGGTAAGCGCAAAATCTGAGCTGATCTTCTACCACCAAGTTCTTATGGAAACAGACTGCTCAGTGTCATCAGTACAGCAAAGACAACACATCTAGGAATTAAAGGGGCTAAGTGGCCTCCAATATTTACTTTCTGTTAATATAGCTCCATTCTCCATGGAATTAAGCTTCTCTGCCACCCAGTGTGCTAGAATGAGCGGTCTGCAGTCTTTCTCCCTGCGCTTCCCACACCTCCTCACCATACCAGGGAGAGAGGTCTGCTGCTCTTAGGCAGGCAGCCTGTGTGTTGTGAGGCACTTCCTCCTCAGACTCAGAGGTATTTGCTATTGTTTTAGTACAGAAGAGAGAAAAGAGAATTGAATTTAAAATGAGTAATCTTTAAAATTAATTTAGGATTTACAATTAATTCTAACAAAGACCTATCAAAAGTGGGAAAAAAGATATCCTAGCAACGTTAAACTATCATTAAAAGCAAAAAAAGAGATAAGGAAAGTTTATGATGAATTATCTTAGGGAAACAAAAATCAAGGTTTTGTAATCAGCATTTTATGTATTAAATATGTCAAATTAACAATTATAAATGTTAGTGTAATCCTACAAGATGTTTCAGGACAGGGAATTTTTTATTAGTAAAAATTATAAACCTGGTAGTCTTAATTTCTAATCAAAAGAAAAATGGCGCTATTTTCACTTGCTGTATCACAATAATTCCTTCTTTGTACCAATAAATATTAATATTTTTATGACAATTCTCAAGGAGTTAACATAGTATCAATTTAATAGAAATAATTTTGTAACTTTAATCTTGAGAAATCTTGATTATGGTTTAAAAAGACAGTCAAGAAGAATCTTCAGAGCAGAAATGCTATGAAAATTTCTCTACAGTATATATTTAATGTTAAGTTTAGAAAAAAGGCATTCCAGCTATTCACGAAATATTTCAACAGTGTTCAAACCGAACAGTGTTATTTAGAAAGTCAAACTCACCTGCCAAACCAGTAACTACTCTTTGGGCAACACAATGCGCTATAAGTTAAATTGTGGTTCAAAATAGCAATTTCTTCAGTTCTTAAAATTGTTAGTAACTGAATACTCAAAATTTTAAAAGCTTCACATAAACTATTTTAAAGATTTATATCATATTTGAGTGCTATTTATGATCTGTTAAAAGTGACAATATTCAGGCTGGGTGCAGTGGCTCATGTCTGTAATTTCAGCACTTTAGGAGGCTGAGACAGGAGGATCGTCCAAGGCCAGGAGTTTTAGACCACCTTGGGCAACATACACAGTAAGACCTCTCTCTATAAAAAGTAAAAATTAGCCAGGCATAGTGGCACACGCCTGTAATCCCAGTCACTTTAGGGAGGCTGAGGTGGGAGGACCACTTGAGCCCAGGAGCTGGAGGCAACAGTGAGCTACGATCGTGCCACTGTACTCTAGCCTGGAGTCTAGAGTGAGACTGTCTCTTAAAAAAACAAACAAACAAAAAATATATTATTGCATTTTACAAGGAATTTTAAAAAGGGTGACATACCTTTTCAAATCAAGTCACTGAAACCCAGAGGAAACAAATCTATTAAGAATTATATACGAAATGCTATTTATCTTCATCAATTGGAAATTATACATGTATTTTTTTCTTTGTAATGTGACTATAAAACTTTAATACTAATTATTTCTAAAATAAGAGCTTTATTGTGTACTTGCACTGAAGACAGAAAGGAATGGGCAGAGATAACTCTAGCTGCCAAGTTCTTCAAATGAAGCTTTACTAATCACCGAGTAAATGCCTTCCTATTCATTCAATGTACTATACAACCTAATTCAAACAACATCCACCCAAACTTGCAAAAGGTCAACAAAAATAAGAAGAAAAATAATTGGCTATGGCCTTCGTGAGAAGTGCCTTCTATTTTTAATAGATTCCTAGAATACCTTTTCCTTGTTCTCTAAAGCAGTAACTTGCAAACTATTTTCACAATGTCCCAAAGAAATACACATTAATACATAAAATGAAATTATAATTTTATGAGTCTGATGAACTATTTCCTATTTTTAAAAAAATGCTGCTTTTATCCCATTACATGGCCCCCAAACGGTCAAGACACCCAGCTGAGAAATACTGATCTTTAGATCTTTCACCAGAAAGATGATTCCTAGTATCTGTATTTTGTTTGGACAAATTATTTGCTATTATGTAATAATATGGACATTTCAGAAGACATTTTAATAAAGGAATCTAAGCTGTTACAGAATGGTGATTCCCCAGTTCCATATCATTACTAATTAAGAAGTATAAAGTTATCTTTTATTTATACATTAGGACATTACCGATTTTCCCACTGTAATTCTTTCTGTTTAAAAAGAAATCATGAAAATGTTGAATGACGTAGCAGGTCTTCACCAGAAAGCTTATTAAATATGCGGTTCCTTTCATATATATACATACACACACACACATATATGTATGTATGTATGTTTTGTTTTGAGACAGGGTCTCACTCTGTCACCTAGACTGGAGTACAGTGGTGTGATCGCAGCTCACTGCAGCCTCCGCCTCCCAGGCTCAAGTGATCTTTCCCCCTCAGCCTCCAATAGAGTAGCTGGGACTATAAGTGTGTGCCACCACGCCTGGCTAATTTTTGCATTTTTTTGTAGAGACAGGGTTTCACCATGCTGCCCAGGCTGGTTTCAAACCCCTGAGCTCAAGGGATCTGCCCAATTTGCCCTCCCAAAGTGCCGGGATTACAGGCATGAGTCACTGGGCCCGGCCCTAAAATATATTTATAGCAGAAATTTTCTTTTCTGAGTTAAATCTGGCCCCAGCAGTAAATCAAAGATTGCTTAATATGCTGCAGAGAGGCTGATCAGACCACTTAGTAGAGATGGGCTTAAAATCTGTGTTCTTAGCACAAGCTGTAATTGTCAGTGAACAGTCCTTATTTCTGTTCCTGCTGCGTCCATTGCTCTTTATTGTTTCTCTTCTTTCAGAACCAGAATGGATACAAGAGCAGGGAATAAAGTTCACTTTAAAAAGCTGCAACATTTTATTAATCAAATCACCCAATTTAAAAGTGCGTTTAGACTTTAAAAACAATTAAGTGCTTTAGCTTATTATGGCTAAAAAAAAAAATTACATCCATCTCTCTATAAAATTGTAAATATGAAAAATTTCAAATATTGTTACTTGTTGTCATATCTGTAGCAAGAAATGAACAGCATTAAAATTTTTGTATACACAGAGAAAATGAGTCTTCCAGGAATTTATGGTGGGGAAAAAAAAAAAACCTTTAGAAAAGCAGTATGTCAACAATGCTTCTAAGTACAGCTAAGAGCACTATACTTCAGAATGCAAAGAAAGGAAACTAAGGGAGACTTATTAAAAAAAAGGTTTATAATAGTGACAGAAAAAAGTTTAATATGCAAATAAGGCTTTAAGACATCTTTTTTAAGAACTGACAATCAGTACCTTTTTAAATTTTCCTTGTCGTTTTGCTGCAGACTGCCCCTGGGAGTTAGAACGACATTCTGTAAGAAAACATGCATAATCTACACAGGATGGAGACAGAACCTCTGTCTAACTGTCTTTCAGTTTATGTTCCACCTGTGTCACACCATTTAGAAGGCTCAGGTCTGTGATTAAGATGGCATGCTTTTAAAGAAAGCAACATTGCCACTTTCATTTCTTACATAAGAAAAAGTACTCAAATATGTTATTACTAAGAGTACATGTCAACTTCTTATTGAAAAATTTAGTAGATCAAAATCCATTACTTATGAAAGCGTTTCTTAAAATAGTAAATTTAGTTGATGGTCTAGTCTGATTAAAGGGCACCACAACAACCCCACAGCCTATGCATTCTTATAAAAAGCAACAAAGTTACTGTGAAAGTCAAAGTGAAGTAAAAGTTACCTTCCCAACTACCAAAAAACAAGAAATGCTAAACCACTGAGAAAAGATTACATAAACAATGTGATGGAAGTTATAACGAACTCAACAGCTTTAAGTTACTGCTTTCTCCCAGGAAAGTCTCCCTTGATAAATAGCTACCACAGTTAACATCACATATTTATAATTTAATTTCACAATTGTCTCCTAAAACAATGTAACTGGGAAGTAGTAACTATTTCTGAATTGCTAAAAGCCCACTTTTACTAATAATGCTTTTCTGTTATACTCTTCACAAGTAAGCGGACTTTTCAAAGTGTCACCTCTCATCTGAATGAAAATTCATAGCTGATGCCCAATAGCTGAAGCAGCTATGCTTCCTCTGAAATGAAATCTACAAAAAAAACTACCAGGGTTTCTTAAATCAGTGCATGTATTAATTGCAAATCATTAACTATTGATTTACTTCAAATTATACTAAAGTACGTATGTATAAACAGTACAAACTGAAATGAGACCCAAGAAATGTCAGGGTAGGCAACTTTTTCTAAGCACAAATTTCCCCAATTATGCTTCAATGACAGTAAATAAATGGCCTTTGGTTCAATAGTGGCAAAAAATATATATAATTCTTAAGATGTATGAGAACTACTCATTTTGATAACAGCATTTATGTAGTAGGCTTACTTAGCTCTGTAAGAAGTAATAGTAAAGATAAATGCAAAACTGTTAAGAATGACAACTTTTACTGGCATTGAGCTAAAATGATGATTATGACAAAAGGCGATAGATCTATATAAATGCCATTCTCATAATAAATTTGTAATGAAAACACAGAAGGAAAAAACAAAAACAGGTAGGTACTTGTAAAACTGTAACATTTATCTCTAAACTACAACAACCGGAAACATATTTCTAACAAAAAGCATCATTTTGAAATTAAAAGGCAATACCAAAAGAAATATCTCATATTTTCCTACTTAACCATGTGAAATTCCAACAAGAAAGGTCTGTAGAAGTGTGAAGAAACATGTTTTAGAGTAATAATTGTTCTGACTACTTTTTAAAAGCACCCCAAGATAATCTGATTTATTCCTATGTCCATAATCTTATATGGACAACCAATCTTATTGGTTAAATTTCTATAACATGTTCTAATCTTAAACATCACATTTATTTAAGCCAAGTTTGATTTGTATTTACATGTTTCACAGGAAGTTCAAGTGTATTAGCCATAGGAGGTAAAACAGGTTCAGGGCCTGAGTACTGTAGGCTTGTGAAAAAGAAGCCTAAATATTTCAAAAGTAGGATACATTTTAAAAGACAACTAAATATTAACTGACCTTCACCAGTAACCTGAGAAAAAAGGATTAAAATTTTTTTCCCAAGAGTATCTTCTCTTTTATCCATTCTGAAATGTGGAATTAATTGTTATCTTTAAAGAAATGGAAATTTTTTAATAGGTAATTTCAGTGTTTAAAAAACTAGTACTTACAGCTTTCTTTCCTAGTTCAGTCTTTGACAATGTTAAGGATCCTGCAAGATAGCATCCAGGTCCTGCCCCTTTAGGTATTCTAAACAAGAGAATTCAAAGAGAAAAAAAGCAACAAAAGAGAGTTTCACAAAGACAAGTAAGGGGAAAAACATGAAAACAATTCCACAGTGAATTTATTCCCATAGCTAAGACTTCAAAAATCAAAGGAAGAAATAACTTCAGCCAAAAAAATAAATCACTACATACTCTAAATTTAGCCTAGATGTCATAAACTGACATTAAAAGGACTACAGTGTGTAAGATGTGCAGTAAGTATAAGCAATGTTATCACTTACTTATCGTCAGGTAAGGAAGTAACGAAGAATGGCTGGTTATATTTGGGTGGTAATGTCAAATTGTTTGATTTCTTCTTCCCTAGAAGTGCAAAACTATGATTTTCATGAATATCTAAGCTCAAGGTATTAGACAATCTATGAGAAACAATAAATGGAAGGTCTTTAAGGCGTTCCAAATCACTGATTTGCTCATGGCGAATCTGCAGTCGAATTGTATAATCTCCTTTCTCCAGTTTCAAAGAATACTAAAAAAGAAAAACAACATTTGGGAAAAGTTAAGTTAACCAAGTCAACGGAAATCACTGAAAGAGGATAAAGTGAAAGTTACCATTCACAGACTTGCTCATAACATGTGAGGTACAGTGCAAGGCACTATCCAGACTTTCATATACACATGAAGTCCCTAGTACGCTGGTGAGCAGACAGGATCAGGGACATCAAGTGACCTGCCTAACATCACACAGTGTGAAGTATAAGAGAGCTGGAGTCAGGTCTGACTTCAAAGCCCTCATTCTTTCCAGAACGACAGAATACTCCCACATTTTTAGAAAACTCAGTGTCTGCTTGAGAATGACAAAAGCAATGATTTTCTAGTTCATGGGTCCCTCAGAGACATATAAGAAACACTACCAAAAAAATTAGCAAAATTGATGCACCATAGAATATCTAGGACAAATATACACACGCACACACACACACGTGTAACTTATGACTGCTGGTAATCCTTATTTACTTTTAGAGAGGGGGACTCACTATGTTGCCCAGGCTGAAGTACAGTGGCTGTTAACTGGTGCAATCACATGCACCATAGCCTAGAGCTCCAGGGCTCAAGTGATCCTCCTACCTCAGCTTCCTGAGTAGATGGGATCACAGGCATGTGCCACCATGCCCAGCTCATCTTCAAATTACAACCAAAATGTCACTCCTTTATTACAGACAGGAAAAAAAACAGGAAACCAACAGAGATCAAGGGATACAAATCTATTACGCAGTTAACAGGTTCAAGAGGAAGAGATGCTGTATCCTGTGTCAGCCACTTTTTCTGAGATTTAAAAAGTAACCAAAGTAATAGCACTGCAGTAGGCCAGTCTGTAATGAGATGTGACTGCTACTTGCTTTGAGGAAAATGGATACCATTCCTTTAACAACTAATTGAAAAAAATCTCCATAAATTATTTTCATTTGTCAGCATAAAATTATACATATTACAGGAAATATCTCATTTCTTTGCAGTAATATCCAAGGGATAATATGTCTATAAATTATGTGATTTTTCCCTTCAATAAAACAGCACAAAGCATAGTGCCTGGTATGTAGTAAGTGCTCATTACAGAGTTGTCCAATGAGGTAGTAAATTTAAAAGTACAAATGAACTGAAGACACGCGGCCACTGCTGCAGTGCTCTCTTTAGCCCCTTCAGACTTAGGATCATTTCAAGAGGCTCACACATCTTTGATGTATGCTTTGATCATTCTACCTTCAGATAGGTAGAATCAGTGTATAGGAAGGAGAAACACTACACACCAAAAGTTATGCTGGCCAGTGTGGGCAAGGTTCACCCTTGTCCCCCTCTAATTCAGCACAACTACATGGTGAAAGAGTTGACACAATCTGTTCTTCACCGACTACAACAAACAGCAGGCCCTCATGGTTTGCGAAAGCACTAAACGCAAAGCTATAATTTTTGCTTTTTTTAAAGAATGAACATTACCATAACAAGAAACCAGGATTTTGTTAGTTCAGGAAACAGCTCCTGTTAATTCTAAAAATCACCATCAATTTTATACCTGATGTGGATAGGCATCACCTGAACCCATCTGTCTTTTGTTCTGGTCAAAAATAATCCACAGTTGGCTGTCAAATTCAGATTCATATAATAGTTCACAAAGTAGTGGGCAGCTTGGAGTTACTTCCCCACTCTTGGGCTATTAAAAAAAAAAAGATTACTTGGCATGATCTGCATATAATTTCTGATACAAATTTTTAATATTGACATGAGACTTTTTCATTTAAAAAACATAAAAAATACTTGTAAAAAATTTTGAAAATATAGAACACACAGTATTTTGGCACTTACAAAAGTCACTGCTTTCTTACAAACTTTTAAAAATACACACCTGGCTATGTGTATTCATTAATAAAGCAATATATACATACTTCAGGACCTCTAATTACTTTATAAAACTGAAATCTGAAAATTCACTGAAACCAATCCATTTCCCTAACATTATAACCAAATTGATGTGTTTTTCAGTAACAGTTTCATTGAAATCTCACTGATCTTACAACAATTCTTTGGTCCAGCATTTACACTGGCCTCCATTACTTTTACCACCCATTCCACATGGGAGCTACTCTGATCTTTCCCTGTTCCAGTGCCTTCTTCACAGAAAGCAAGCAGGCCCAGCACCATTACCAGAAGGCAGATGGTATTTCTGAGTCATCTAATCATCCCTGGGTCAGATGGCACCAATGGACAGTGATCAGTGATTTTACGAACTAAGGCTCAAAGCCAGGTCACCACTCAATTACATTTTGTGACTTTACAACTGAATGGCATTTAATTACAAATTATAATTTCCTAAAGAGTAATTCCAAATTAACCAACGTTAATCACTTGATTCTGTTTTTTATATATACCATATACACTGTCTTTCCATTTTTGATTTTATGAATCATAAATAAAACACAAAAGTTCATCCTAAGGGTATACTTTACTAGGCAAACACTTACCTGATGAAAGTTATATGTCAGGACCATCTCATAAAGCTGACGGTTATTTGGCAAAACATCTCTTGATCCTAAAGGTTTTGTTTTTGCACTCACTGGGCTGTAATGAGGAAACTACATAACTGGTTTGATTCAAGAGTTCATTGAATGAGACAAATAAAACCATAAGCAACAAAATCTGTAACATACTGCAAAAAGTGGCAGATGAACCTTCCTGACAGCTATCCTTTTCAGTATACTCTACAATATTTCAATCACCAACTTACATAACTATTTGATTGAATCATATCAATACATACAGTTTAAATTTTGCAATAATATCACAAAGGCAATCTTTTCATGGCAAAAACATTTTCAAATGTCAACAAATAGCTCTTAACACAACCAAATCCTAACACTAGGGTGACAACTAAAAGTGTTACAAGACAGGTTCTGATTTGTACCCCTTGTGCAAACTGTTGACAGTACCGTGTTGTGTGCAGCACAGACCTCCCCAGACCCCTGCTGCTCACCAGATGGCAGGGGCCACACTCAGCCCTCCTCCTGGCCGAGGGAATGGTATTTCATATTTTCAGTAGTCCTCTGAAGGAAGTTGCTAATGTACAGATTTTATAAAGGAGAAAACTGACACTGAAGAGTAAGTTTTAAATATAGTTTAAAATGTCAGTGAAACATAATCTACTCCTCTAAATTTAGCTCCAATTTTTTAGATTTAGGAAGAAAACATCACGATAAGTTGGAAATATCTTCAAAAGCTGGATGTTTTAATTTTTATTGATAATTCTAGGAAGCAGTATATTTTAGACATTACCGTGTCACTGACTATTGTCCCTAATTGGTTATTTTAATGTACTTAAGACTAGGCTTCATGCCGATGAGTTAAGGTCAGATTAAACAAAAGAAACCAGGTATCTTTATAACACAGTGAGTATGTGAACACAGGTCAAGGTGCCCTGCTTTTGTAAGGGGAGCTGCTGAGGCACAAACAGCAGGCTACAGTAGTTAAGTTTCTACCATTCAATAAACAGTTTCTAACAGTATTGCAGTTTCTAAAAATGATTGCATTAGGATTCACAAAATAATATCAGAGAGAATGTTAACTTGCTTTTACAGCAAGAAATAAAAAGGTTAATGTCCACCGATCCTAACTAGTCATGACTGGGATCGGCCATCCACCATCCTTGACTTTGCTGCTCAGGTGGGACAGTGAAGCTAGAAGCTGATACTGGGGCTGCCTTGCAGAGATCTGCAAGGATAAAATTCTCACCTCTAGCATGCAGGTGGATTACAAAAAAAAAGGCCCTTTTTGAAGAGTGTAAGAGATCCCCCCCAATCTATATTCAATAATTGTAGTTCCTAAAACATTGAATGATACCGTAGTGTTTGGACCCAGTTCTTCAAAGTTATGCAGGGAGCCAGATCTTCGTATTTCAAGGAGGACTGAACATCAAAACGGTTGATTCCTTCCGATGCATGCTACAAAGGATATTTGTCAAATTACTTTCTCAAACTTTACTAAAAATAAGCAATATTTTGTACCTAAAATAAATGTGTCCAACATAAAGTTTATAAGTACCCACAGACAAACCTACTGCTATCTTCAGAACCACAGGTAATTTCCCCTCATTAAAGTTTAAATCTAACCAATGAAATTACTCTCCAATAACACAAGTAACTGACATTAAAAATCATGAAAATGTTGTGGAACTTACAATGTTTAACTGAGGAGCAGTACACACTATCCCGTGGAAAGAAATGGTATAATCAATGTTGACATCACTGAGACTTGCCCACCAACGAGCAATGCAAAATTCAATTGCTTTTCCACCCTGCAAATAAAAGTAAATAAAATATATCTTTCTTATTTTTCTCAAATTACAGAATATAAATACTAGCTGTTTCAGAGCAATTCTATGTTTTCAAACTTTTCCTATTTGTAGCAAGAAAACTCAAAAATTTTAACAGCTATGCTAAGAGTTAGACAAATCATTTGCAGAGATATGATGCAAGTATTTAAATATACATAGTTATTTACTCATAACCCTATGCTGCTTGTCATAAAAGATCCTAGGCAGCTTCTGAAAGCACATATAATAAAGCAAATGTGATTTTATTATTTCGAAGTGAAATAAAAAATTAGGACCAAAAGAAAAATACTCAAGTATAACGACACAAGAAAGATACTTCAACTTTCTAAGGCATACTCAATAGGCACAATTGAGTTTGGGCTCACAGTTGCCTGGCAACCAAAACAAAATGACATTACGGTCATTTACATCTTTCTCCCTATTAAAAAATAAAGATAAGAAAAGGAAAAAAAAAAAAAAATCTGCTCTTAGCACTGAGTTTTAAGGTAAGTTTTCTAGTAATCAGTGATTTAAACGTTTAAAAAGATGAAGCAACACTCATCCATGGAAGAACACAAATGAAAGTAACCAGAAACCAAGAGATACTGGGAAAATCCCAGAACCAACTGAAAACACAAAGGAGCGAGTTGAAGGAAGAACATCAGTACTTTCACCTTCTATGGAAGAAAGACTAGTCATCATTTCCAACACCACAGATAAGAATGCAGTGCTGCCATCATTTGAGATAACTTAGACATGAAGCAATAGCAGTTTTCCTATAATGCAAATTAGCCTCACAGCTTAACAACACAGCATTAGTAAAATAACTTAAGTGACATGCAAACAAGTCTTAAAGAAATTAATCTATTGTACAACAAAGAATAATCTAAATCAGGGTCCTAACTATGAGGCACCAGAATCTACCAGACTAGTATATTTCTTTGACTAAACTATTCAAGAATTACAGCGATAATTACCTCCAACTTGATTTCAAGTACCCTAATTAGATTTTCTATCTTTCTACTTCATTTTTTTGGCATTAAAAAAATATATAATCCCAACGTGCTAAATACAAACTATAAAATCAAATGCAAATACTTAGTCTTAGCCCATACCAAAAGGGCAAATAAATTGTTTCAGGATTATAAACTGTAATTAAACTTACTAGGACAGGAAAAGCTTCAGTCAGTGTTCCTTTCTCTGGAAGAGAACAAAACTTATAGAATTCGTGGCTTCGATATGCTCTTTGCTTCACAAGCTGGACCGCATGTAGAACAAACTTTGCTGACACCTCAGAAGAACACGAACACACTGTCACTTCTAAAATAAGAAGGAAAGAAGCAAAGCTTTAAACTTATAAGACCTAAAATTGACATAAAGTGGCTTTAATAATGCCCACTTAGGGAATAATTCCCACGTAGGGACATAATAGGGATCAAAAATAAAATGATATACTCAATTCTGCATATTTCCATAAAAACAAAGAATCAACAAAATATTAATAAAGTTAGAAGACTAGAAGATTTTCTATGGCAAAGAAAGAAACTCATATTAAAATGAACCACCACCATGATACTGCAAACACCTGGAAACAGCAAGCTGTCCAAAGATGCATACACAATTATATTAATCGGGTACCTTTTAAAATCCCTCCTTGTTTTAGCTGAAAACCAATCAATTCCAGATAAAGTAAGGAAGGTTATATTTTTGGAAACCTCTATTTGTTATCATGCCTCAATTCCTCATTGATAACTTTTCCTAATCTCTCTTCTTGGTCTACTTGTGTACTTACTGTGTGCTTCTACAAAGCCTGGCAGGACTACACATGCTTAACTTCACTCTGAGCCAGCGCTGGAGGTAAGCCAAGATCACCACAATGCCAGATTGGCGGCTTTTCTAAAGAACACCCAAGCTAATTCAAGGGAACTGAAGCGAGGCGCAAGCCCATGGCTCACAAAACCAAGTGCGCACAGAGCTCTCAGAACTTAGTCAGTTGCTAAGAATACAAAATCTAGTGTTATGACAATATTTCTAATTATTTGAAATAAAACTAAGATTGTTAAATGCTCTTAACTACTTGCATTCTAGATCATTTGATAATTTTTATTTAAAAAAACAAATTCTTTTCAATACCAACCTAAACCAATCATAAATCAGTGCCATTTATCACTAAAATACCCAGTTCAGTATCAATCAACCATAGATTTGTATTTTTTAATTTACCAGTGCACATTTTACCAGAGCCTGGAGCTCTGCAACTCCAAGGGGCCCTATGAAAATGGTACCCCAGAAATGTTGAACACAGCAACTCTGACTCCACCCCCTAGAAGTACTGTCAAGTGTGAGCGTAATCCCAATGGAGACAAGCTATGTACCAAGTACTATAAAATCCCTAATCCTTACAACAGACTAACAACTATATTTATAGCTGAAACAGAAGTTCAGAAAATTTAGAAACCTGCCCCCAGGTAACCATTAGTGTATGGCAGAGTGTGGATCCAAACCCAGACTTCTCAATTTCCAAAGCCTGTGGCCTTGCTGCTACTCTGTGCTGCCTCCCTCTAATCCAGTTCTCTTAACTGCAATATCTTGGACTAGATGCTCTTAAGGCCTCTGGAAGCAGGGTCCTTGTCTAAGTAGCTCACCACCTTAGCCTACTGAAAAGGGCCTGGCACACAGATGGTACAGAAAAATATGCTTAATGAATGAGTCTAGTACAACCCCTGATTATCCTCAGAAGCCTCTCAGTGCTGCAATAGCTCCATTATAACCCAGTGTGCAAATTAACAGGCTATATTGGGCGCTGTTCAATTCACTGCTTTAGCTCTCAGCTTTTGCTATTATTTTGCCTTTACCTAATTACATAAAACAAGAAAAGTCTTGTATTTCCTGTGATACCAGGTGACAAACAGATGGACAGCATACAGACAGATGACCAGAAGATGGTATGGGGAACCAAATGCAACCAGTTATTCCCAAACCAGTTCATACATGTGTGTTTTCAGTATTTCATTTTCAATAAAGTCTCAGATGTAAATATATCTGTACTTTCATACAAGTGCAAAAAACACACTCCTAAGTAAAATACAAGCCATTTTTACTAATGATACCTAAGTACCTTATAGGGTTCTGATGGGACTAGACAAGATAATCTCTGTAAAGTGCTTAGCAGAGGGGACAAATCCAAGAAGTATCAACAATGCTGGCTACTAATTTAAATTGGGTGACGCTTTCTTGACTGCCCATATTTGCTTCCTTCTATCAATGGGAGTGAGCTCTGACAACTGACATACCCCTCCATACTGACTGCTAAATGGTTAATTTAGGACACACAACTTGTGAAGGAAAATATGGTATACCCACAGCTCTTGTATAAAAGAATGACAAGAGCACTCTCACAGGCCTGTACATGTTAATTCAAGAGCTTTGTGTTAGGCAATCATTTACTCTCAAAATTTCAGAGACACTGAAGTGAAAATCTTTTATAAACAGAGCTTCAAAGATTAAAGCTCCACTTCTAAAATTCTGAGAGTTTAACAGTTTGAGGTCTAAGCAACAGCTGCATTGTTTAAACTGATTTGTAGGATTTCAAAAATTAGGCCGGGCGCGGTGGCTCATGCCTGTAATCCCAGCACTTTGGGAGGACGAGGCGAGTATATCATGAGGTCAAGAGATTGAGACCATCCTAGCCAACATGGTGAAACCTCGTCTCTACTAAAAATACAAAAATTAGCCTGGCCTGATGGCACACGCCTGTTAGTCCAAGCTACTTGGGAGGCTGAGGAAGGAGAATCGTTTGAACTGGGGAGGTGGAGGTTGCAGTGAGCCGAGATCGTGCCACTGCACTCCAGCCTGGCAACAGAGTGAGACTCTGTCTCCAAAAAAAAAAAAAAATTATTACCAGATAAGGCATTATTCTAAACTAAGCTCAAACTTTAAATATTAAAAACATCTTAAGATGCCTTAATTTCCTGTATGGGCCAATGCAAAATAGTACTAGATCTTAAAAACGTTTTGAACTTTACAGAAAGTCTAAGGTACAGCTATAGTCATTAGAATGTAAACAGAGATAAGTGGTCACGCAGATTTTAATTTTACCTACCAGCCCATGTTGCACCCTCAGGAACCTCAATAAAATGCCTTCGAATTTGACCAGGTTTAAAGTGTACATCTGTAAAGGCTAGATCATAATGTGATGATTCATTTACTCTGAAAATTAATGAAAATAATTAAACGTATATCTTTATTATAAGACCACAGATATTCTAGATTTTAATGGATAAATGCAAAATAACAATTCATTGGAAATAAACACAGGGACTTGGAAGCTGGTTACAAAACAGTACGTACAACATTATTCAATTTTTACAGTAGGTTAGCAGAGATAACCTCTGAATAGCAGAGTATAGATGATTCTACTTTTTGTCTATTTTATGACTTATAAGATACATTCACACACACTATTAAAAAAGCATTCTCTTTTTTGTTAAAGGCATTCTACAACATTCACAGAATTTTCCAATTACCAGATTCCAAACTACAGTGAGTCCTAGATATTAAAATCAATGATAAAGTTTTATGTCACTGGTATTATAGCTATGAGACTGGTGTTAAATTAAGCTCCTCCTGTAGCTTCCAAACACTCCCATGATGTAAAATAGTAAAGAAAGGCCAACTACTTTCAAAGCATTTTTGTAAGAAATCAATGAAATAAAGTTCAAATGCGTAACTACCCACCACGGAAACAAATTTTATGCTAGAGACAAATTCTTGTCAGTAGGACAAACAGTTAAATGAGTGCCTACTACATATGAGGCCCTGTTATTAGGAGCTAGAAACCTAACAAAGAAGAAAATATGATTCTTTAACCTAGACAATCTAGCATGGAGAGAATCATCATCAGAGACACTTAACATAAGATGCTCCAGATAGACAGGAAGAGTTAGGGAGCCTGGGAAGCTTCCTGAAGGAGATCGCGTGGCAGCTGACTCCTGAAGGTCTTACACATTACCTTGTCTAAATTACTACTGGACTTCGAGGGGCTATACGGCTGAGAATTTAACCGTTGCACAATTTTTCCACGTGTATACCACTTTTTAAATTTATTCTCCTCACTTTCATCCTATGTTTCTCATGGGCTGAGATCTACTGCATACTTAATATTTACCAGAGTAACAGAACTGTTAGTTTAGAATTTCCACTTGGTTTCCAGTACTCTCACAATCCCAATCTCACCTTCATCCACTAGATAATTTATTTTATACATCCTGTATAACAGTAGTCCCTGTGCCTTCGGTGGGCTCACAGTCAAAGAGTGTAAGTTAAATAAAAAATTACAACATATTGGCTAAAGTCTGTCCAGGGGCATGTAAAATGTGCCACGAAGCAGAAAGAAGGGACTCCCTTCACTCAGGGATGACCAGGAATGCACCTGGTCATTAACTGAAGAGACAGGAAATTGAAACCAAGTTATCGGCTGTGCACATGCACAAATCCTGAGAATCCTGGAGTGCCAAAATCAGTGAGCTGGCCAAAACGTGTAATTTGGTGTATGGAATGACAGGAAACACTGGCTAGGGCTGTAATTGTGAGGGAGCATTGTTTGCTATTTTAAGGAGCTTGAACTTGATCTTTGGAGGTGCCACTGATATATTTTAAGCAGGAAGTAATATAATCTGCTGATTTTTCCTTGGTTCCAGAGGAATAAGATGGAAAGTTAGGAGTTTCTTAACTTCTGTTTCTACGGTAGATAACTAGAAAAGTGGAAGCATTAAGAGAAGAGAGAAAATCCCAAACACGACAGAGACAAAAAGGGCAGGAACGAAGGGGAGTGAAGTAACATCGTCAAATACTGCAGTGGGATCAGGTCAGACGAGCCTGAGTTATCCTCTGAACTGGGCAATGCACAGCTCAGAGTGACTCTGGTGGAAATAGTTTTGATGCAGAGGCAGGGCAGATGCCAGGTGCCATCAGTTACTCTCAGAGCGCACAAGAGACAGCATGGCTGACTACATGACACCTAAAAATGCTAGCTGGGAGCAGAACTAAGACAAAATCCCCATCACCTGGTTCTGTATTAGTGATCCTTTAAAAGTCCACAAGACTCCATGAATAGCCATTAAAATCTTAGATGTAACAGTAAGCTGTGAGTAACCTGTTACTTACTTTGCTGCTATAACTGCAGTGATAGGAACTCTGAAGAGCGGACCTGCGTTAGGGGATGCTATATCATAGCCACATACCTTGAAAAAAGAATTGGTAAGTTTCAATATCCATAAACAAATGTTTAAAAGAGGGGGGAAAGGTCTAAACTGTTGACAGAATAAATCAATCTACTCTTAATCAAGGTCTTAACCACAGGTTGACACCAATCTCCAGACACTAGGTCACATAATTAATAGCAAACAGCCCAAACAAATGTATAGCAATATTTGACTAGTTCAAATGGGAAAATGAGACGTCAGGTACAAAATAAGTGCATTTTAATTACTCCCAACTGAAAATTAGCTCAAACTAGTACTACAGACAACTTTAGATGTGGAGATACTGTTGTGATACTATTCTATGCCTGGTTTACAACTATTTGTTTAACAGATGCTTTCTTCATCTGAATACTAAAAAGTATAACTGGCTGGGTGTGGTGGTTCACACCTGTAATCTCAATGCTCTGGGAGGCCAAGGCAGGAGGATCACTTGAGGCCAAGAGTTCAAGACAAGCCTGGGCAACATAGAGAGATCCCGTCTCTACAAAAATAAAAAAAATTTAGCCAGGCTTGGTGGTGCATGCCACTAGTCCTAGCTACTCAGGAGGCTAAGGTGTGAGTATCACTTGAGCCCAAGAGTTCAAGGCTGCAGTGAACTACGATCACACCACTGTACTCCAGCCTGGGCAACAGAGCAACAAGTCTCTTAAAACAACAAGAAGAAGAAGTAACTGCAGCTTTGTTTAGCTGACAAAAGAAAACACCAGTTAGAGGGAGATCTAATTGAAAGGTTCTGCTGTACCTCTTCTTTCCTTTTATTTATTCATACAAGGACAAAATATGATTCTTTAGAAACTTTACTGCTTAAATGAATATAGACACACCAGAAGAACTGCACAATCTGGCAGATGGATAGGTCTAGTTATTTCTTAGCAAGAAAGCAATACATTGCAAATATACTTTGGATTTTTTTTAACATTTTAAACATTTTAAAGAGTGAAGAAAGTAAAAATGAAGATACATCAATACCTCTGTATAATGCAATCCTTCTCTTAGGCCCCTGGGATCCACACGTATGTTTATGTGTCTACATTGATTCATGAGTTCCAAATGGCTGGGACACTGAACCCAAGATGAATTTGAAGTCAGAGCTAAATGAAGCTGAAGGGATATTTTTTCAGAGTTTTCTGGCACGAAAAAGACCAAAAATTAAAGATGAGTATTTTTTTCCTTTTTTCCATTTAAAAATGTTTTATCTTTCCAAAAAAATTTAGCGACTTAGTTTGGTTGGCTGTAAAATGCATCCAAAACACAGGTTAAATAAAACAGTCAAATAATCTTCCTTACAATTTAGATTACTCATGATGCATTTATACTTTCACCAAGCACTGGTATAACCTTAAAATAAAGAGTTTCAGTGAATGGTTTCATTACTGCACACAGGTCATAGTAATCAACTGAAATGAAGACAGCCAGATAATAGTGATGATTATTTTTGTTCACACCTAATCGAGCTGCAGTTCTCCTAGACTGCTTCTACTTTTCATTATTCAACTGAAAGCTCTGTCTTATACCTAAGTAGGTAAAGTGGAAAAGAAATTTGATATTTTATTATCCACAATTTAATAAAGCTGTGGGTCACTGAGGCTCATTCTACTGTTTTCCCTGGTAGTTTACGATGCTAACTAAATTGCCATTGTACAAGGACCCCAAATTGCTCTAATATTTTCTCTTACGACTATAAGATTTAAAATAATCATACTGTCAATTCATGTATTCTCTTCATAACACTGGCCCAAACAGCAATTCTTTATTATGATACCACTCATTCAAATAGCAAATGGGAATATGTCAGCTTACTGCCAGCCTATTACTGACCTGTGTTCTCTGGAAATACAGGTTCAATGCCAACGCCATGATCTGAAGGTGCAGCCACCTGAACAGGATCTCGGAGGTAGATGCCACGGTTATTTCCAACAGTAACAGTAAAACCTAACTTATTAGCAAATGATGTATTCTGAACGAGGTAGTCATAGGCTTTATCAACCTAGTGAAAAGAATATACATGGTAAGATATAAATGATTGGGTCAAAAAATTATTTTGTTGCAAATCACCAATCGATTTGATTTCAGTTGTAAAACAAAAAGTTAGTGGCTATATTCACTTCTCAAAACTACCTAGTACCTCAATTAAGAGGACAATTCTACATTTTTAGAAACAATACCAGTCACATCTTCCACTCCACTCTATTCACACTGTTATTCTCAAGTGACCAAATTTAGGAACTAATCCCTAGGCCGTTATGATTGGCCAGTTTTTGACCTCGATTTCTTTGAATTTCTAACCTCTACATGGCATCCATCTATTATGTTTCTTGATCTTAGTGCAACAAATTTGTCTTAACTACAAAATTTGTTTATCCTTTTTGCTTATAGTTCTATGGCCATATAATCCATAATTCAGATATACTGAATCATTGTTATAAAACAAAATATTACCCAATAATATCTAAGATATTATCTCAATGATGCCTTACAACCCATTTTTCATATAGGCAACATTACCTGAATAATACCATGTCCTTGAGCAAATACTTCTATATTGTCAGCCTTCACTGCAGTGTTTTCTAGAGCTCTTCTGACTGAATGAACTGTGTAGTCAATGTTATTAGCTTTCAGACCTAAAATTAAGAAACAAAAACGGGTAGTGTAGCACTATCTGAAACCTTAGCCGCCCACCAGTATGACTGATCACCTGTAGACTCTCTGGTTTTAATGTCTTGTGTTCTAACACTCATTTAAAAATTTTTTTTGAAGACCTGAACTAAACAGTCTGACTCAAACTGCTTGCATTATATGAAGGCTTCATTCCACAAAAACCACTGTGTTCTCATTATGTGGTGGGCAGAGACTCTGGTGTGGGTTTTGTAGCGTAATATAAATGTACAAAGCAGATACCTAAAAGCATGTGAATGACATTTTCTTTAAAACACTGCTGGGTTAAATAAGATGGCTGTTGGTTGTGGTGTTCAACCCAACTGTATGTTATAAACCCCAGGGGAACTCAAGCAAAAAAGATGCTGAAGTCTCATGACAGACCAATTAAATCAGAACCTCTGAGGACTGTCCCAGAGATTGTTATGTATTAAACAACTCTCAGATGATTCTAGCGTACAGCCAGGTTGGGAATTACTGTTTTATGGGAAGAATATGGAGGCCACCAATTCGTAAGAGGAGTGCTCTATCATTCTTGTCCTCTCCAGAGCTCATCAAACACATAAACATTGATGATATTGTCAGACACAACACAAGCATGGAAACATTTTGAAGTTATAACAACAAATCAAGGAAGTGACCAGTTTTGTGAGAATCCAAAAAAGGTGAAGCTCCATCAGAGGAATTGACAGATGAGCTGCCTCTTAGAAAATGTACAGGAGTCTGCAAGGCCACGATGTGGCAGAAAGGACTTCAAGGCAGAGTCCAGTGCACCCAAAGATGGAGGCCAAGAGGCCTTGAAATAACCGGTGAGGCTGAAGACAACTAGAAAGAGGGTCATGTTAGGATCCATCCTAAGAGTGTGGGCTCAACCTAGAAAAGGACGTAGCACTTGAGAGTGGTACATCATCACAGGCTTATGCTGGTAGCACCAGTGTGGACAGGCCATGCTGAGGAGATGTGGTGAGCAGAAGAAACTGTGGTGTGGGTCAGAAAAGGGGTGAAGAAAGGAGGCAGAGGAGAGACAACTTAAAGAGGGACGTTTCTGAGGAGGGAGCTTCACAGCAGCCTGGCTACCCTAAATCTGAGTCCTGGCTAAACCCAGTGCCACTCTATTTAATCCTGTGCACCCTCCGAGAAATTCTTCTTTCTACTTCATTTTGCTCACAGCATCCATTAACTTCTAACATGCAACATCTACAGTTTTTTATTTTGTTCAAAGTCTGTTTATCCCAACTATAATATATATATATAATGATATAAACTCCGCATAGGCAGGTATTTTTGATGCTTTGTTCACTAATTTAGCCCCAGAGCTAAAATACTGCTTGACAGTCGTTAACAGCGGACAGCCAACAAACATACTACTGAATAAACACATATTCAAATTATCATTATCACATAAGTTATTCGTTACCTTAAACTCTACTTTGTGCCCAGGGAATTATCAATTCTACCACATGTTCTTACCATGAGAGCTTCAGAAAACAAAAATATTGGTCTGCAATAATATAAGGACAATAAGGAACACGCTTACCTGAAAGGATCAGGGCAATGCCTCCACATGCATTGGGGGAAGACATAGATGTTCCATTCATTAGCTGTGTCCCTCTCAGTGTCCAGTTAGGAACAGAAGCAATGGCTCCTCCTGGCGCACTGATACTCACACCAAGGGCCCCGTCAGCACTAAACGGAAAGCCATTGAAGTTTGCTTAGGATGGTGAAAGCTAAACATACATAGGCATTTTTAAGACGGCCACTGATTAAATCCAATAGTATAACACTATGTACTAACTGCACTCATTACAAATAATGACAAAGATATTATTATGAAAAATCAATGGGGGAAACACCCAGCATAGCCATTTTCCCATAGGCAGCATTTATTTTTTCCTTGGAAGTGTACAGAAATGTCTGTGTGTATATACGTATCTGGGCATGTGTGACAGGCCATAGTGTCAGGTATATTTAGAGAGAGAAAATAAATGTCACTGTTCTGACTCTTTGATGAATGTACTTCTCTCTTATCTGTAATAAGAAACTTTCCTTCTGTTTAAGGTCTAATATGGCACTGTACAAATAGAAATATAATGTGGGCCATATAAATTAACATTTTCTATAAGCCACACTTAAAAAAAGCTAACAAGACATTAATGCAATTAATTTTAATATGTTTAACTAGACATAGCAAAAATATTAGCATTTCAACATGTAATTAATAGATAAAAAGAAAAATGAATTAGTTTACATTTTTTTTTGTACCAAGTCTTTGAAATTTGGTGTACATTTTATACTTACAGCACATCTTAACACAGACTAACCTCACGTCCCTGACTGCTGCCATACTGGACAGCTCAAGTCTAACAGGACTGCCCAGCTGAGGGCTTCAACCAAGCAAAGTCTGATGAATTAACGCCCTTAGAATTCATAACCACATTATCATCCAACAAAGCTCTGTCCTCTGCCCCAAGTAAAGAAGGAATGGCACAGAATAGCACACTACTTCCACCTCCCTGGCAAAGTGGCCATACATTCCCCACAGAGGCTGCCAGACTCTCCTTATACCATTCTCCCAACTGAGTGATCTATTTTTACTCTTGGGTAGAAACAGTAGAGCAATTTGGCTTCACATTTTTATAGAGAACTGAAAGCAATACATATATATTCCTCTTGAAATGGGCTGACGGCACCTCTTTTAGGAAATATCTTAGAGCAATTATTATTCGGTAAATATCTGTTGACCTGTAAAGATGTTCACAATGTAATACTGAATGACAAGTAGGCTACAAAAGTGCCTGAACAGTGTCATCTCCCACTAATTCACGGGAGAATGACCAAAAGGATGTTCATCAATACGTCACCTGTACATATCACAGATAACAAGGTTTAGGGTGATTTTCTACAGTCTTGTTTGCACTATATTGCCTAATGGTGTTCAGAATGAGCATTGGTATTTGATAGCATTGGAAAAAATAACTGGAAAGAGTCATGAATTCTGACTACTTATTGCTCTTTATTAATTTTCCACTAGCCTGTTGAAGTGGTAAATGATAAAGCATTTCTAGGTGTTTAAATCAGTATTCTAAAAATGAGTCTTGGCTGGGCTCGGTGGCTCACACCTGTAATTCCAGCATTTTGGGAGGCCGAGGTGGGCAGATCACGAGGTCAGGAGTTCAAGACCAGCCTGGCCAACATGGTGAAACCCCATCTCTACTAAAAGTACAAAAATTAACCCGGTGTGGTGGTGAGCGCCTGTAATTCCAGCTACTTGGGAGGCTGAGGCAGGAGAATTGGTTGAACCTGAGAGGTGGAAGTTGTAGTGAGCCAAGATCATGCCACTGCACTCCAGTCTGGGTGACAGAGCAAGACTCTGTTTCAGGAAAGAAAAGAAAAAAAAAAGAGTCTTATGGAACAGAAATGTTTCCTTAAAATTCAAAAAAAAAGCCAGTAATATTTTTCTTCTCAATTACAATATATAATAAAGCTTCACGACCTGTTTATGTAGCTGTGATTACATGCACCCACCACCATGCCCAGCTAAATTTTATATTTTTAGTAGAGATGGGATTTCACCACGTTGGCCAGGCTGGTCTTGAACTCCTGACCTCAAGTGATTCACCTACCTTGGCCTCCCAAAGTGGTGTGGTGGGATTACAGGCGTGAGCCACTGCACCCAGTCCAGACATCTGATAATACGTCTTTAA
Organism: Symphalangus syndactylus; assembly: GCF_028878055.3. NCBI lineage: Eukaryota > Metazoa > Chordata > Mammalia > Primates > Hylobatidae > Symphalangus > Symphalangus syndactylus. The sequence continues at coordinate 17,670,644 of NC_072437.2, forward strand.
GAAATATGCCACATGTGCAAATGCCTGGAAGTCAGGAGATGCTGTGTGTCTCAGTCAATGCTGATGCAGAGGCAGTGTTTTTTCAAAGATTACAGAACATGCTCTGTTCAGTGACCATTAGTCAATGTTTCATATTTTGTACCATCTAATGTAATAATTAAGGCAAATTATTTCTAATATTTCATGTTTATGAAAAATGAAACAAATTCAATTCTTAGAACATCTGGTTTGTGAATCAGTATCTACTTTAATCGAAGCTTTCCCCATAATTCATGAACTCCTTGGTGTTTTCTTAAAATAATTCTTTAAATGCTCTATGGCGAGTATCAGCAAAGGCTGGTTTAAACATTCTCTAATACTTTGTTTTTACATGGACAATAAGATAAAACTTAAAATTCCAAACTCAGTTTTAGAAGAGAATAAGTTTAATAATTTTACACTTTTATTAACTGAACATAAAACACATCAAGCATTGCTGACTTTTGGCTTTTCTCCTAAGCCACTCTTATTGAGTGTCTTTAGCTGGGCTGGCAGGGGCAGTCTACAATGACAGTGCAAAGCAAAGCTTTCTGATCCATGTGGATGTCCACGGCCTGGTTGTTTTCAATGACATTTTATAATAAGCTACTAAGTTTATTTTTTAAAGAGGAAATCACCTAGAGAAAATGAGGAAGATACCTGTAACTCAAAGAGTATAACATTACTGCATCTCACCTGAGCACAATCAATTTTTCTAATCTTATCTTCCAATATTCCCCACTAATCTTATACTTCAAACATACTCAGTTACTAGTTATGTCCTCAAAAAACTTTACACTAAAACCTGCTCATCTTTAGGTTCATGTTATTCTTGGAATATAGAACTCCTTTCTTCTGTCTCTCAACATCCTACCCATCCTTTAAGGCCAACTTCAATACCATCTCCTCCATGAAGGGTTCAAGTGATTGCTCCCACCTCTGGAGTCCCATCATACTAAAATGGCATTTGAAACTCAGATCACAAACTGTTCGTTTATGCCTTGCCCACTGTAGGCACTAAGGTATTTGCTAAACTAAATTCAAAGTCTATTCTTTTTATAAATTAACTCCAAAGAAATGAATTAAAATAGGCTTTATTTTTCAGAAGGTGCATGTACCCGTTGATGGTATAAATTAGGACTTAATATACCTCTTGAGAAAATCAGTTCACAGAATCAGATAAATGTAGTTCAGAGGGCTTCAGAGAACCAAAAGAGATAAACTTCATTTCTCAATCAGAACTTGTTTACTTTTGGATCTCACCCAAAATTGCTCAAAGTAAGTTATAACTTCAAAAACATGAGCCACAGGTATGTGGGCCCTATGACTGTGATGCTTTATAAAAGCTTAGGGCTTTCGTTTCACCAAAGTTCAAATGTCAAAAATTATTTAAAACAAGGCCATCACTACTATATAAAGATATCCAAGTCCCTACTTTTTCTTTAGATTCTTATAAATGAAGAATTATGGACATAGGAATAAGAATTTATACTCAGAGTAGTGATGTTCTCCATGTAACAATGAAACTATTTCATTTATTTTAATTATCTGTCCCTAAGATGAGACTGTTAATCAAAATGAAAATACTGAAAAAAAGTAAAAACCAACAGAAGAAAACTGGCAAACTCATCTAAAACTCTGCCCTTCTCAACAATGTAAAGTTTAACCAAATATATGTAATGGTCCCGTGTTCTACCTGCACCTACCTAGGTCCTCTAGAAGACCAAGTATATTGATTTGCAGGTAATTTCTCTCTCAGTGAATACTCAGCAACCATCATATCAGGAGAAACATAAGCACCAACACCTGTGGGATGGATTTAATCATTAAGAAAAGAAAACAAATGGGGATCCTGATTCTAAATCCACTGTTCGCTTGAGTAAACTGCCTAATCTCTCAACACCAGTCCTCGCTCTAATACAATGGAAGAATAAAATTTAATAAGGAAACAAGGAAAGTCTACTATGTACCAGACATTTTACTAAGAACTTTGCTTTTGGATACAAAATACCTATCTCCCAAGATTATTTTACAGATTAAATATGTTAATACACCTAAAAGCATGCATGTGTATTTCTATGAAACCACTTATTTCAGTCCACTTTAAATTACAGTCAGTTCTAGATGTGCTGGTTCCCCTACTAGACTGTAAGTTTCCTGAGGACACACTTAAGGTGTACAGTGTCTTACATGTAGCAGAGATACAGGTAACATTTCATTAACTATTGTTTTTTGTTAGCTTGTTTCTAAACAAATCTATTTCTAAAACAGGAAACTAACCTATCACACTTGATGTAGTTCCACCTGGACAACCAACTGTAGACAGGCATGGACCATTATTTCCAGCACTTGAAACATAAATTATATTATGCTTCCATACTGCTTCATTAATTACTTCACAAATCCTCCTGAAAAAGAGAGAATTCCTTTGAACATATAATCGGCCTCTATTCCCAAAGTGTATATAGTACCAAAACCTTGTTTAAATATATGGTTACATAAATTTTTGTACATCCACCCTTGGTGGAACATGATACAGCCATTCTAAGTGATATACCCTACTTGGGCTTTAGGGTAGGGAAGCAGTTATAAGGCCAAATTAAATGTGGGAAAAATGCTAGATGCAAAACAATATATATGGGAAAATATACTACAAGGTAGTAAAATATTAGTAGTGACTCGGGCAATAGATGGTTCTATTTCCATCCCCCAGTTAACATAGTCCTGAAGACACACCTCAGAAGATTTGTACATACAATTATGAGTAGAAATTGACCAAAAGAACCAGCATCTTTTGTGGCAAAGGTAACTAAGGCACTAGGAAGAACTTAAGAGCAAGATTTTAAAGTGTAAGAAACCTGCTTAGAACTTGACAGCAAACAAGAAAAATTTACTGACATTAAGTAAAGAAGATGAGGTTATACCATGAAGAAGAAAACGAAGTTAACATTAAAAAGGTACAGAGCCATGCACAGGGCCCTTCAAAGTTGTAACTGTGAGTATCTGAGAAAGGGAATAATATTAGTGAAAGAGGACTTCAAGAGGATGAAAGTTAAAGTAGAGAAAGAAATACGCTTAAGTAAAATAAAGAAGTGAGAGAAGCAGGAAGAATGAAATGACTCATGATAACAGGGTGCATGTTACAAGGACCGTAAAGTGATGTCTCAAAAACCAGATGATAGCTTGGTGGTGGGAATAGGGGAGAGATGATCAATAAGTAAATACTCAAGGTAATTTCAAATAGGTACTACTATGAAGAGAAAAAGGAAGGTAACATTAGGTCAAGGCCATGACACTGGATTCGGCAGCAAAAAGACAATGAAGGCAACGAGGAAGGAGGGGAGTGGGGGTGCATCCTAGACACACTAGAATGGATTGAGGAGATGTGAAAACTGACCGAGTTAGTGAATATATGCAACCAACAGTAAGTTTTGCAGATGAGATGCAAGTCACTAAAGAGAACAGCAAAATTTCAGCAAGTCTGGGGGTCTGTTGGGTATGTACATACAACTGAGGATGGCTTCAGAGTGCTTGTGGAACTAGTAATTATAATGATAGACTGTCAGATCTAAATTGCCTGGGAAGAGAAGTGAGGATGCAGTGCATCTGACAGTGAAAAAACACCAGAGGAGTCTGTGGGTTGCATATCTCAGAAGAACTGTGAGGGAGACCTAACCAAGGAAGAGCCACAAAGGACAGCATAGAAATGCTCAGGGTTGAGACTTCAGGCATGGTGCAGTGAATGGCATTAACATCATCACAGATGTGACCACAGGAATGGGGGCATGAGGCCTACGAGACACACAGTTATCATTTAACCACTGCAACTGTTCTTTCTTCCACTGTGACATTCAATCCACTTATGAAAAACATCTAATACTCTTCACTAGCTAAGGTTCTATAGCTAACAACTGTCAAGGAACACTCACCCAGAATTTGGCCAGTGAGTTGCTTCTCCGTAACTGTAGTTGACAAGGTCACACTTATGATTTATAACTTCTATCATCTATTAAAAAGATTAAGAGTCTAGTTTAGGCAGCAATTTACAGAAACAGATTAGCCAGTAAAATAAGGGCATATATATAATCCTATAGTTTCTTAGCCAATCATATTCTAATTTATAAGTCACCTCCAGGCATATCACCATATACCTGGACACATAAGCACATGAACACAAAAAGGTAGGAGGAGACACATAAAAAAGTAGTCATTAAAGAAAAAAAAAAACTAGGATTTCTAGAAAAGAGTGGGGTTAGAGGGGGAGAGAGGTAGAGGGAATGGAATGGTCCTTCCTAGGTTGAAAAATCACTAAAATTAAATATACTTTCCCACGTTAAAATGACGTACAGAATATTAGCTGAGGTTTTAAATTCCTCTTAGGCTGATGGAGAAAGCTGGCTAAGAGGCCATTCTTTTTAAGTATCTCAAAATTGCTTGTTAGGAGATTTGCTAGAAATGATGAGTATGAAGTAAGTAATTCTTTCACAAAGGTTAGGCCAAATAACTTATCCTAATAATATTTAATAAAAATAATTTAGAAATAAATTAGTAAATATTTTTGCTTTGTTAAAGTCCTGTATACTATATATAGTTCAATGTATTCTTGGTAAACCAGGAGCACTTATAAACCTAAAAATATCCAAGATCATTAGTCATTAATCTTCTGAATCAACAACTCACAAACACTCACAGCTCTTATGAGGCCTGTGCCTGTTTCCATTGTGCTTAGTCTTGTATCACCAATCTTGATGGAAAGAATTTGAGCACCAGGAGCTACCCCATTCCGTTCAGGTTCTTCTGGAAAGTGTCCGGCAGCTATACTAGCTACATGTGTCCCATGAGCTCCTAGAGACACAAAGGTGGGGAAATGACAACACATTCTCATGGACTGAAAGTTTATTCAATTCAATTTGCATATTATTAATCATGATAAAAAGAATACACATTACTCTGCTACCTTGTTCATAGAGAGCAAAAACTCAAGTCACTAGGAAAAGTATTTGCAACATATATAGCTGACAAAGAGCTTATATCTGGAATATATGAAAATCTTTCAAATTCACAATAAAAAAAGGGAGCATCCCCCCTTCAAACATTTGAAAAAGCATTTTATAAAAGAAGATACTCAAAGGGCAAATAAACACACGAAAAGATGTTTGATTTCATTTGTCATCTGGGAAATGCAAATTAAGCCACAAAAAGATGCTTCTACATACCTTTTAGAATTGCCAAAATGTCAAAGGCTGACAAAGCAAGTGTAGATGGAAGTACATACCATACACTGCTGGCTGGAGTGAAAGCTGAACACTGCCACAGCCTATGAACCAGCCATCCTACCTGTAGCTACACACAATACCAAAATGTGTGCACATGTAACTAAGACACCCACAAAAATGTTCATGGCAGCACTGTTTATAAAATTCAAAAACTTAAAAACAACCACAAGATTCATTAATAGTAAATAGTTACATGTACATCAATTCATAGAACTGACAATTATACAGCAATAAATATAAACTACTACTATGTACTCTGAGATAAAGCTCACAAAAATAAGGCTGAACTAAACAAGTCACATACAAAAATGGATATTGAATTTTCATATAAACTGAAACTGCCACTATTTTATCATTTCCAATCACAAAAACAGCAACATCATATGGTCCAAACTAATGTGGCAATGGAGATCAGGATAGTAGTTAACTGTAGGAGGTGGGAGGTACGTTACTGATTAGGAAGGGGCATGATGGGAGTTATCATTATGTTTTATTTCTTGACCTGAGTTGTAGTTACAAACAAGTGTCCACTTTGTGGTAATTCAAAGAGTTGTACAACTTGTGATTTGTATCTGTTTTTGTACATGTTATATATAAAGTAACACTAAAACAAAAAACTAGCCTTTTAGTGAAAAAGTTTCTTAAAAGACATGAATATAGAGAAATATCCCACTATTCTCAGAAAAACAATAATACAAGCACAATGATAAATGACAACTGGCACTGGGTCTTAATGTTTGGGGACTACAGTGTGTTGGAGCTCGGGGAGAAGTAGGCAGGCATCTCTAGGTGGCTTTGAACAGGGTCTGCAGCAATGCTGAGACTCCCCTGATCTGGCTAGCTGTTGTCATGCAAGAAAACATTCACCCAGTGTTGTGGATTCTGGCTTTCTTATTTCTTCCCCCAGATAAAATTGGGAAAGCACAATTTTAATGTGATTTTTTTCCTCCAAAACACCTTACACCAGTTAGAATGACCACTATCAAGACTGACCACGGCAAGTGTTGCTGAGGATACAGAGCACCTGGAATTCTCATACACCGCAGTGGAAGTGAAAAGGGTACAGCCCCTTTAGGTAAGAGCTTGGATATTTCTTAAAAAGTTAAGTGGCTGGGCGTGGTGGCTCACACCTATAATCTCAGCACTTTGGGAGGCCGAGGCGGGTGGATCACGAGGTCAGGAGTTTGATACCAGCCTGGCCAACATGGGGAAACCCCATCTCTACTAAAAATACAAAAACTAGCCAGGTGTGGTGGTACGTCCCAGCTACCCAGGAGGCTGAGGCAGGAGAATCACTTGAACGTGGGAGGCAGAGGCTGCAGTGAGCCGAGATCGTGCCAACTGTACTCCAACCTGGGCGACAGAGCGAGACTCTGTCTCAAAAAAAAAAAAAAAAAAAAAAAGTTAAGTACATATTTACCATATCCAACTGGTTCTCTCAGCTATCAGCCCCAAAATAAATAAAAATATATGTCGACAGATACCAAAACAATCTAAATGTCCATCAATGGGAAGCTAGATAAACAAACTGTGGTGTAGCTATATAAAGAACTATTACTCAGAAATAAAGAGCCAACTTTATAATCATAATATTAATGAATCTCAGAATCATTATGCTCAGTGAAGGAAAGAAAACCGTATTTTTTATTCCACTTACATAAAATTCTGGAAAGTGTGAAATAATCTGGAGTGACAGAAAACAGATCAGTGGTTCCCTGGGATGTGGGTGGAGAAAGGCTGGATAATAAAGAGAGAAAACTTTTGGGGATAAAGAGTTATGTTCATTACCTTGATTGTGGTAGTTTCCTGGATATATTGATATATTTACATAAAAGCTTATCAAATTATGTATATGTATGTATGTGAAGTTTTTGTACTTAAGCTATACCTCAATGAACTGGGAGGTAGGAGGGTAGGAGGGGGATGTTAAAGAGTTAAAGTCATCCCACTTCATTCTCCTTTCTCCCCCCACCCAGGGAGGGAGAACTCCTCCCAGAAGTAGCCACCATCCTGGAGCTGGTGTGCATAATCTTTCCATCTATATATTTAACATTTTCACCATATAAACACACATATCCATAAACACTGCACAGTACTATTCGGCATGTTTTAGAGTTTTACATGTTTCATCATCAATACATATTTTTTCAATATAATTTATGTATTAGGGGTTTATACACACAGCATTTTGATTGCTGTATAATACACATTCGGCCCTCTGTATCCACAGGTTCCGAACCAACTAGATGCAATTTAACCACAGATCAAAAATATAATTATTAAAAAATTATAGTATAACAACTATTTATATAGCACTTACATACTATAAGGTATTAGAAGTCATGCAGAGATGCTGAAAGCATATGGGAGAGCATGTGTGTAGGTTATACACAAACACCATGTCATTTTATATCAGGTACTTGAGCATCTGAGGGACATTCCAGAACCAATCCCCCCAGATACCAAAGGATGACTGTATTTCATAGTAAGAATAACACACAGTTGTTTAAAAAATCTATTTTTTTGTTAATAGGTATTTAGTTTCCAATTTTTTTGAAATCACACAGTGCGCCGTAGTGAGGATTCTTTTATTGATTCTCTGTACTCATGGGTGAATTTCTCAAGAGTTAAGATTTCGAGGCAAAATTGCTGTTGATGAGATAAATTCTACTGATGGATTTTGAGATGGGAGTTTTGCTCTTGTTGCCCAGGCTGGAGTGCAATGGCACGATCTCGGCTCACTGCAACCTCTGCCTCCTAGGTTCAAACGATTCTCCTGCCTCAGCCTCCTGAGTAGCTGGGATTACAGGCATGTGCCACCATGCCCAGCTAATTTTGTATTTTTAGTATAGACGGGGTTTCTCCATGTTGGTCAGGCTGGTCACAAACTCCCAGCCTCAGGTGATCTGCCCACCTCGGCCTCCCAAGGTGCTAGGATCACAGGCATGAGCCACTGCACCTGGCCTATTGATGGATTTTCTGATGTTGGACCATGCTTATATTCTTGGACTGGATCCTACATGGTTATGACCTTAAAAAACAACATCTTGCAGGTAAATCAAATCACATTTATGATTCTGGACCTAGTCCTTTAGCTAGGATCTCTAGCTTAAAATTCTCTAGAAGGTTGCTGTGGGCTATCGCAATGTACCACTTTATCACCTCATAAATCTATATCTCATTGGTCAATCTGAAATGGGATACCTCCGCTGGTCACAATGGAGAGCAGGTTTCCATCATCGTATATATTAACGGAGTAATTCAACATCTCAGCTGTGCCAAAAGAGCCATATTCTTGGGCTTCTTTGTAGTTTCTCAACACGGTAGATTTACTCAAGTCCCCATCTTCATTAGAATCAATGCAGGCTCTATTAATTAAAAAGAAATGGAGACAGTAAAATTTATTTTCTTACCTTTCTAAAAATCATGTAACATAGGCTCTCCACTATTTTACTACACTACTACTTCTACCACAAGAAATATAAATATAATGACTGCCTGGTTTAGCCTGTTTCATAGAGTGGGCAGTAAGGATTAGGTAAGATAGCATACAGGAACCAGTTCTTAAATCATGCACAAAGTGCTTTAAAAATACTGTCCCTCATAAAACTCTAGGTTAAAAGCCACCTGGACTCTTAAGAATTAGAGCTAAAACTTGGCTTAGAGTTTTAGAGCAGTTTAGGATAGTTCAGACACATGGCCTAGGTCTAACTTCCAGCTGCTTCTTTTAGTAATGGCTTCAAGAATCTAACAGCAAACTCTTTGAAACTAGGTGAATTTAACTGAGCTTCAGTCCTAGTTACAACAGACTTAAATTTATTTCTCACAAAAAGCATTTTCTACATTATTTTATGGTTGTCTTCCTTCATGTTTTTTCCATTTTACTAACTAAAATAGTTTTTAAATTATATTCCAAACACTTTAGAACATAGCCTGATTAAAACAAAATACACTTAATATTCAAAAAGTCATAAATGAAATGAACATCATTAAAAGTTCAATGTTATGTTTTTAGCTCTCAGTATGTTTTAAATGCAAGAACTGTATTTTAACAAGCTATGCGAGTCAGTCAAAACTGCCAAGTAAATTAATGGAAGCCTACTGGCAGAGCACAGAGAGAAGATTTATCATAAATACTGAAGCATATTTCATTAACAAATTACAACGCTTTGGAAAAAAGGATTCTTAAAAATTTGTTTTTATGCATGCCCTAATATGACTGATGTCATTTCAAATACAGAATATACCAAGGTATAGGAAACTAAACACTTATGGGGAAAATGAAGCAAAGAGCAAACAAGTCATATATTAAACAGAATCAGGCGTGAGATTAGTTGGTAAAGTGCATGTCACCAAATCTTCCATATGCTACAGAAAGTACCACTTGTCCCCCAAATGTATGCAATCGGCCAGCATCCGTCCTGGAAGTCATCTATGAAGTCCTCCCTCTACCCTTCCCCCAGCCCATCTAATGGCACAGTCCCATCTCCATAATGTGTCCGCCTATTTCCACTGTCTCTTCCTTACCACTGCTGCCTGATGAGCTGATGACCTGCTCTGCCCCTACATTTGACTCCTGCTTAAAACCTTCCATGTCTTCCAACGGCTCTTAACACTGAAACTCCAGGGCAAGGCCCCTAATAACTCTCTGCTCACCTCCTTCACTTCCTGCTCCCATCATATCCTCTGTGGCCACACCAAACTTCTCACAGTTCCTCCAACATCCTCCGGATCTTTCCCCCACCCTTTCTACCTCTCTGCTTAGTTTGCTGTGATGATCCTTCAAGTCTCAATTTAAGATGTTATTAATACTTTTGGGAAATCTTTCTCGATGCTTCCTAGACTGGTTTAGACGTTCCCAACACTTGCTTCCATGGAGTCTAGAGTCCATGGAGTAGCTTCTACGGTGTCAACCTGGTACAAAGAAGGTACTCAATAACATCTGCCACATGATTAAAGAATTAACGAAATCATCATCCTTAACAACATTCTCACAGCAAATACAGTGACACATTCCACAGGTCAATTTCTTATAACCACCATCATTGGAGTGACTCAACAATACAACCAACACATCAAAACATAAATTATTACTGACTTCTCTAAATAACACGACAGAGGACAACTATGAATGCGGTGCAAGGTTATAACTTTCTGAAGGTCTAGTTGACTGAATTTAAGTAGTAGCTAGAATACAGAGAAAGGATATGAAAATGAGGCTCATACACAGAGCAGGGTACATGTAAGTGGGGAGGATGATGAGAAAAGGCTTTTATGTATTTCTAGACATTTTCACACATCTCTCAATTTTCTATGGAAAGAATCTAGAGCTTTCATCAAGAATCTAAAAGGAAACATGACATAAGCAAGGTCAAAATCCACTGTAAAGAAATCAACTAATAGCTTCTCCTTTATGTAATCCTCTGTAAACACTGTTTCTCTCAACCAGTTTTTGTTCCATTTGGAGTGACAGTGAGTCTGAGGCTCTGCATCCTGACAGATGCTCAGAGCAGAGTCATCTGAGGCCACCCGTTAAGTGCAGAGATACGCGCTTAACAATTAGCAGAAATGTGGCAGGGAGAGCAGACTGGACATTCGTCATCAAACAAAACAAAACAAAAAACCCAAGGTACTTAAAGAATAGGTCACTTTCCCTCCCTTCAGAAATGGTTGGCATTTTTGAAATGTGAAATGAGAACATCTGCAGACAGGACTGGATTAACCTTACGTACCCTGGGATCTTCAAGGTTGTCTTCAAAAAATTTTGGATCTAACTCTGAGATCAAGGCCCTATAGGATATACTGTATTATGCAAAAAAGTGACATTATATCTAGTACCACCTGAAAGTATAATTATGCTACATTCATTTATTATAATAAAATGTTCTAAAATGTTATTGAGATTTCAGATTTTACTTCATTTGTTAGATTAAATTTCATTTCTAACTCAAAAGTTCTAAACAAAACCCTTAGAATAGTTGTCAACAAACCGCTACAAGTGAGTCACTTTATCAAGTACCTTGAAGACCAAGGAAACCTTGTGGAAACACACACTGGTACCCTGGACATCCTGACTCCGGATTACTTTTCCTAGGACAAAGTAATCTGCAGTGTTTTCAGAACCTAGAGCCAACACTTTAAATGAAGCCACCTATTGCCTCACTACTCAATCCCTGCTAATATTTTAGTATTTCTTTAAGTTCTTTTGTAGTATATACTTTCCTAAATATACTCTGTTTCGTATTTAGCATTTTCCTTGAATTTAACCTTGCCTCCTTTCAGACACTAGAACGCACCTAAGGCTTATCACTGAGTGTGACTGTATCATGTTACCCCAGATGGTGGATGTATCAAGGTTTATTATTCTGTACAAAGCCTCTGGAAAATAATTTTTCAAAACGTGTATGCATGTGCACACAACAAAACGACATATATGAATACACACAAAATTGCATTAATATTTAATATCATCCAGATTGAAAGAGTTATGTGCAGTTATTTTATTAACACCATCATCCCCAAATTGAGCAGAAATTTCTGATTCAACTGAACATTGTATACACCCTTGATGAAAGATGAGTTAGTACCTGCACACGTGGGAGGAGAACCCTCCTTTAAGAAGGGTGCACAGTGAAGGTGAACAATTGTGAGAGGAATGAGGAAGCAGTCATGGCATGACCTGTATGTGCCCCACCTTGTGATGCAATTCTTTGCATATAAGCAGGGACGCAGACTACAAGTAATTCTTGACTACGAGTTTAAGAAATAGTCCCTGTTTTTTTTTTTGCAGAAATCCTAAAGCACACATATGGCTAAATATCTGTATTAACAATGTCTTCCTGTTTTCATGCAGACTAACCAACTCCAAGCAGGACATATGCAGTGTATAAGGCACTAAAAAAGAAACTGAAAAACGTACATGATGGGTAACTTGGTATAAATCGCATTATTACTATTATTAGTTTTAGTAATAGAAAAAGCAGCAGCAATAGCATACATTGATTGCTTACTATATCTAGAAACATCAAATTTAATTTTCACAAAGCCCTGGAAGCAGCACTATCTCAATTAACAAATGAGGAAACATTTCCAAATATACAGATGGTCAACATCCTAATAAATTATTAATGAAATAAGTTTATTTAGTTTATTTAAATCAGATAAAAGTCAGGTTTAGTGTTAACAATTATAACTAGAAGTTCAAGGGGCTTGTCCAAAACTACCTAGATGCCAATTTGGCCCTCAAATGATTTTGCTGAGTGATATCATCACGAATAAACCAAAATTCTGTGCAGCTCTGAGCATTTAATGTTTTTCAGAGTAGAAAAGAAAATATTTGTAAATGAAGATCTATAAAATACATGAAGTTTACCTCCAGACTTCGCCATCATGCCATACCAAGCAGTCATATACAGGGCCAGGATCGCTGTATTTCTTCTCAAAAGAATTTAGCAATTCCACTTGACTTTGAAGTTCCTCCTTGATTAGTTTATTTGCCTAGTCAGTTGGAAAACTGATAAACATTAGTACATTCTGTCCTTCTGAAAGCTGTATTAACATATAGCCAAAGATACAATGTTAATCCACAGTAAAATTATTTTACCCTGAAAACATGTAAGAAAATGTTGTTCTATCTATGCAACTTGTCATTCAATTCAATGAAGCAGATATCCATTAATACAGTAAAGATCTAAAAAATAGTTATTTTACTCAATCTCATTTATTCACTCACTAGGCCTGCTTTGGGAAATACACTGTGCTACACGCTGGTGATTCCATTTAGCCAAGATATGTTTGTTACATATTTGTCATCTAACTCATTTCCAAAAGCAACTCAAAAACTGCTATAAAATAGGTTATCTATTGACTTTTAGATTTTTATATCAGGACCTTTTCTATCTCAAATTTATTTCTTAAGAATCCAAATAAATAATAAAACCCATGAATCATCTTGTATCTTTTAGAAACTGCCATGTTAAATAGAAACATTTAATGGGGGTAAGTGAAGCCTTATTTTAGCTCTGTGGTCATGAATAAAACCAAGTGCTTTAAATTCGATTATGTACAAACTAGACAACAACTGGTACTAGCATGTGTTACCTCTCCAAAACATTTCTCTAACCTACGGTATATATAAAAAAATAAGTTAGGTACTCAAATAATTAGGAAAATGACTGGTTTAAACAGAAATAAGCTGGGAGATAGAAAGGCATATAAATACTGAAATTGAGACGAATATCTCCAGACTCACTATGTTACTATATTAAGATCCAGCAGGGGTTGACAAATCATGGTGCATGGGCCAAATCTAGCCTGTGACAAAGTTGTGTAAATGAAGCTTTACTGGAACATGGCCTTCCTGGTTCAGTTACATATTGCCTAGGTTTTCATGATACAAGGGGAGTGCTGAGTAGTCAGAAGAGAGTACTAAAAATATTTACTATTTGGCAATTTATTGAAAAAGGTAGTCGTCTTTGATCAAAAGCACTTAATATTGCTTAAAATCAATCTGCCTTCTATAAATAGTATGGTGTGAGTATTAACCTAGAGGGAAGAAATATGGATTCAAATCTCAATTCAGCAACTTAGCTGCGCAATTCTGAGCAAGTTATTTGTCCTTATGATAATCTGAGGCTGTCACATCAGAAACTAGTAGGATAGCAAATTATTATCTTGGCCAATAATTACTAAATTTCACGCAAATCACAATCATGTAAAGGCTATCACAAACATCGATGCTGTTTCTCATCCCACTTAGTCAATCAGAATTATCAGGGGATAAAGTCCAGAAATCTTAATTACTTTTAAAATAATTCAGGTGACTTAGAGATAATCAGTTCATCAGTATCAATTCCACAAATCAGTATATGGGAACCAAGGACTACACCCTCCCATGTTTTCAAACAAGGACCTTGAGGTCTAATATATTAACTGAAAAATGAAGTATTTTGAAATCCCTTTTTAAAAAAGTGACAATAATACATATAATTAGAGAATACATAGGCTGGGCACGGTGGCTCATGCCTGTAATCCCAGCACTTTGGGAGGCCAAGGTGGGCAGATCACAAGGTTAGGAGTTCAAGACCAGCCTGGCCAACATGGTGAAACCCTGTCTCTACTAAAAATGCAAAAAAAAAACTTAGTTGGGTGTGGTGGCACGTGCCTGTAATCCCAGCTACTCAGGAGGCTGAGGTGAGAATAGCTTGAACCCGGAAGGCGGAGGTGGAGGTTGCAATTGAGCCGAGATCACACCACTGCACTCCAGCCTGGAACAGAGCAAGACTCCGTCTCAAAAAAAAAAAAAAACCCAAAACCATACTATATGGTTCCATCTTACACAAATCAAAATAGGCAAAATCATCTGCAGTGTTAGAAGTCAAGGCAGTGGTTGTCTTTCGGAAGGAGAAAGGGAGCAGTGACGAGGAAGGGGCACAAGAGAAATTCCCAGGTGCAGCTTTCATGGGAGAATTCATAACCAAACACAATCTATGTACTTTTACCCTATGTGTATTATGTGTTAAATTTTAAAAATTCATACATATGTACATTGACTTGAGGATAAATAATAAAGGAAAAATTAGTTAAATTAACCAACTTAAAAGAAAATTTGTGAAAAAAGAAAATTTGCAAAAAAACAGTCTATCAGTTCTCTAAAAACTCTATGGGAATATGGTTCTAGGGTAATGTTTAAATGAAATCGACTAGCACCAACTTGAGAAGAGCCGTTGTTGGCAACATCAAATTCTTCCTGTTTTCTACAGGCTTCTGCAAGGGCCACTCTGTGAACAGGGTCCCAGATTTTTTCCTTCCGTTCTTTCTGCAAAGACAGAAAAATTACCTTATCATTAGGCTGACAAATACTCAGGTAAACCTAGACAGGCATTTATAAGTGGACTTTGTTGGTACAGTTGTGGTACTACACAATTCTCATACAGAGGTTTTAAAAAATCATTTCTGGCCGGGTGTGGTGGCTCACGCCTGTAACCCTAACAATTTGGAAGGCTGAGGTAGGCGGATCACCCGAGGCCAGGAGTTCAAGACCAGCCTGGCCAACAAGGTGAAACCCCGTCTCTACTAAAAATACAAAAATTAGCCAGGTGGGGTGGCAGGTGCCTGTAATCCCAGCTACTTGGGAGGCTAAGGCACGAGAATCACTTGAACCCAGGAGGCGGAGGCTGCGGTGAGCTGAGACTGAGCCACTGCACTCCAGCCTGGGCAACAGAGTGAGACTCTGTCTCAAAAAGAAAAAAAAAAAAAGTTTCTAATGAAGCAGATAAAGCCATGGATCACTTATTAAAAACTGGTTAGTCAATTCATTGTACCCAGGGTTTAAGAGAAGTTTACCAAGACACATCCAGATGTATTTTTATGTATCATATTCCCCAATTTAAAACCTTCTCTTCTCCAAGAATACTGACTGAATTCCCAGTCATTAAAAGGAAGAAAATGTTGTATTCCGGGCCCATACAAAATTGGGAAATGACATAAGCCTAGTGTACGCAGAGGACTACAGCTGCATTTTGACAGACGAGGCAGGCTTCCTCAATTGCCTCCCGCTCTATTTTTTTTTCCATCCTCTTTGACTTGATAGGGTTCTATGTTACTGAAATTGGTTTTAACCTTTATCTTCAGTGTCTTTAACTCTTGGTATCTCCCAACACAGCTAAAGGAACAGTCCACTTTAACAACGCTATATTTGCATATTAAATTACATCTTATCAACACAGCTGATTACATTTAATATACTATATAAAATGCAGTCATGCAATGGTTCACACCTGTAGTCCCAGCCCTTTGGGAGAATGAGGCAGGTGGATCACTTGAGCCCAGGAGTTCGAGACTAGCCTGGGCAACATGGTGAAACCCTATCCCTACAAAAAATACAAAAATTAGATGAGTGTGGTGGTGTGTGCCTATAGTCCCAGCTACGTGGGAGGATTGCCCAGGAGGTTGAGGCAGTAATTAGCTATGATCATGCCACTGCATTCCAGCCTGAAATTTTAAAATAACATATTATGTAATACAAGTTATACGCATTATTCTTGTTTGTTTTGCAGAATGATTAGAAACTGACAAATAAGGTAATCTGAGTAACTTCTTATGCTTCACAGGCCGTTGGGGAAATAACACCACAGAGGCAAGGGCCCATACATCTTATCCATCAAGCTCACTTCCCAGGATTACAACTTATTTTTTTTTTTTTTTTTTTTTGAGACGGAGTCTTGCTCTGTCGCCCAGGCTGGAGTGCAGTGGCGCAGTCTCGGCTCACTGCAAGCTCCGCCTCCCGGGTTCACGCCATTCTCCTGCCTCAGCCTCTCCGAGTAGCTGGGACTACAGGCGCCCGCCACCGCGCCCGGCTTATTTTTTTTTATACATTTAGTAGAGACAGGGTTTCACCATGGTCTCGATCTCCTGACCTCGTGATCCGCCCGCCTCGGCCTCCCAAAGTGCTGGGATTACAAGCGTGAGCCACCGCGCCCGGCCGATTACAACTCATTTTACAGCTGCAACCCTGGACTTGTATTAGGTACTTGTATCAGCTACTTGTATCAGCATTCTCAATATGGTAGTCACTAGCCACATGACACTATTTAAACTTAAATTTAAAAATATTACATAAGATACAATTTCAATTCGTCAGTCACACTAGACATATTTCAAATTCTCAATAGCGACACGGCTAGTGACTACCATAATGGTTAGCGCAGAAACTGAACATTTCAAACATTTCCATTATCACAGAAAGTTCTATTGAACTGTTTTAAAGCAGGCCCTTTATTATTTGCTTACCACTCTTATTTTTCTAATGGCACACTGGTACTTCTTACACTTCAGCAGTTTTAGGTCTGATTAACACTTACCTTAATACTAAATGATGACTAACTGGGAGCAAGAAGGCTAGTTAAACAGGGGAGGGACATTATCACAGAAACTACAGGAACAGAAACGAAAAGGTGGTCTGGACTTTGAATCCACTGTCTTTAGCCTTTTTCAAGTAAGTCCTTCAAAAATCCAGTGAAAGCTATATCCCATCTCCCAGAAAAACACAAAAATCTGAATATAATTTCAGTGTATTCACAGATTCCCTAAACTTGTCCATGTACCCAAGATTAAGAATCACGACTTTACATGGATGACATTCCATTGAGCAGAATCTTTAAGCAGTCATTGTTTGAAAGCCACCAACCACCCAAAAAACTAAGAGTTAATGAGATTTTATGAAATATTTCTTATTCTTCACTAGGAACAAAATCTGAGGAAGAAGACAAGTCAGAAGAATACAAGTCATTGGTACCAGATTGTACATTACCTGTATCCTTTCCTTGAGAGCCTTAGGATAGAAGTCATAGCCATTTTTTATGCCAATATGGTATTTGCCTGAGGGATTTGTCCAGCTTGCAGGAATCTACAGAAAAAAAAAGTAACCTGTTCATTCACTAAATGCTTTCCAATTCCAATGATACACTACTGAGCAAAAAAGTGTATTACTTCTACTCTAATAAGCTTAAATTGGATAAGGATGCTCATGTACGACAACAATGTGTTTCATACTCTAAGTAGTTACTTAATGTCTTTATCACTTCTTTTTTCTCATCCATAAATAATTCAATTAGAATAATACCTTTCATTTATACAATGCTTCATGGTTTAAAAAGTGCTTTCAACATACACTATCTCAAACTGCTAAAATCTTGTAATAATCTTTCAAACTATCTCAAAGTATTTTAAAACACTTTAAACTTTTGGTACAGCGATGCAAACAGTATGCCTAGTTTACAAATAGAGAAAGCAAAGCAGCAGAGAAATCAAATTACTTGCCGGAACAACAGGAAAGCTGAAAACTGGAACCTAGTTCTATCACGGAAACCAAAAATTCTGTACAAAGGATATGGGATTTAAAGTCAGATAAATCTGGCTCTGAATCCAAACTCTATCACTAACTAGAAGGAACCCACAGGCTTCTACTTCTTTATCTGTAAAAGGAAGAAAATCTCTACCTTATTCTTGTGAACAACAAAGTGAACTGAGCACCAACCAACATGAATGATCAATCAAGAAAATGTAGGGTATTCATATTCTTTGCAATCCTGGAACCGTGGTCATCAAAAACAGCTTTTAAATATGAATAAATGACAAGGTTGAAACACTCAGAGCTGGTAGCCTCATCAATCCTCACTTGTGCAATATCTTTAACTCATCCCCATGTCCTTCATCCAATTACTTCCCAGGCAGAAACCTTTTTTTTTTTTTTTTTTTTTTTTGAGACGGAGTCTCGCTCTGTCGCCCAGGCTGGAGTGCAGTGGCGCAATCTCGGCTCACTGCAAGCTCCGCCTCCCAGGTTCCCGCCATTCTCCTGCCTCAGCCTCTCCGAGTAGCTGGGACTACAGGCGCCCGCCACCACGCCCGGCTAATTTTTTGTATTTTTAGTAGAGACGGGGTTTCACCATGGTCTCGATCTCCTGACCTCGTGATCCGCCCGCCTCGGCCTCCCAAAGTGCTGGGATTACAAGCGTGAGCCACCGCGCCCAGCCGTACCCAGGCAGAAAACTTTTGGATGAAATTTCCTCACAACTACATAGAGGAAAACAATCCTTCACAGAGCTTCAAGGAGCTATTAATACTAAATAGTGACCTTTTGGAGGCCTCTGTGTCATTAATCACTTCCAAATCAACTGCATGTCTGGAGAATGTGTAATTTCAAACACACTGGCATACAAGCTAGCACTTTTCACTCAAAACTTAACCTTCTTTAGAGAATAGGAATTCTGAACTTTAATGTTTTTGCAACAGCCCATGGCAAAACAATAAAGCACTGCAACAACAAAAAGGGAAGTAGTCACTAGCTTTTAAATTCTGAGTATTTATTCACTGCTGTCCCACTACACAGGTGGCTTCGTAACCCTCGGCTAGCAGCAACTTCTTTGTACAAAGACATTACAGAAAATCATGAAATGCCAAAAGATTCAATGAAGTAACTAATTAAAATAACTGCAAAATAGAAAGGTGTTAAGTTATATTTAATCACAATTTCTCAAAAAAATATAAAGTACAATAAAAACAATCCAATAGACATAATTTAATTATAAATGAGAATAAAGTCTGCACGGTCCATGGAACCAGATACTTCTCAAATCACAACTACGTATCTTCCTTACCACAGAGGCAGACTAGTTACAAAAATTACACCATAAAAATCAGATAAAAGATATAATCAGGGCTATCTGATCTAACTTTAGCTGAGTTAGAGTAAAGCTAACTTTATGAGGCAATTATGAAATTTTATTTTGCATATTTGAGTATTCTACATGAACAAAGTTATTTTTTCTAAGAATAAAATCTTTACATTTGACCATTTTAGGTTGGTATCTTAAAAATGGTTCTAATTACACAGTAACTACAATGTATTAAGACTGGTTTTCATATGATATACGTAATCTTTTTAATTACCAATTACACCTCATTTCTCTGACTCTCTTAAAGACAGGATGCCTAACAAATCAAACATTTTTCTTAACGGGCCAGGTGTCATCTGAGTGTTAGGGTACCATGCAGTGAAGTCCTCTTAGAGGCTTTTTTTGCTTCCAAATGATTTCAGTCTTGCCAGCCTCATCACACAGGCCAGGGCACATGCACAGTTTCCTTTGGCTGTCACTGCATCTAAGTACCATGCTGAATCTGGCCAAGTCATTTATTATGCCTGGATTTATCTTTTTTTTTTTTTTAAACCAAAAATATGTAAGACTAAGTGTTGATTTTTAAAATGACTTCCAGTTAAATGTGGTAAAATGAAAAAGGCACTGTGCTTCCTTCCAAAATGCTACTAAAATTAGAATAAAGGAAGTGGGGGAAGCATCCACAAACAAAGGGACAAAGAGAATACGAAAGAGACCTCAGAAGCTCACCACATTTTGAAGGGTGCCATGTGAAAAGAAAGCACTAAAAATTAGAGTGAAAATTGTGGAACACATGGTGTTGGGACAACTGGGTATTTTTACAGAAAACAGGATACAGAACTCTTCAAACTAAGCATATAAAATCACTTCCAGGTGAATTCTAGAACAAACAGAAGAGAAAAGCTGTGAAACTTCTTAGAAATACAGGAGAATATCTCTATGATCATGGGGTCAGAAAACACTTGTTATACACTGCTAGTGGAAATGTCTTTTTTTTTACTTTTTTGAGAAAGAGTCTCGCTCTGTCACTCAGGCTGGTGTGCAGTAGCGCCATATTGGCTCACTGCAACCTCTGCGATTCTCCTGTCTCAGCCTCCCTAGTAGCTGAGATTACAGACTTGCACCACCATGCCCAGCTAATTTTTGTATTTTTAGTAGAGAGGGGGTTTCGACATGTTGGTCAGGCTGGTCTCGAACTCCTGACCTCAGACGATCCAAAGTGCTTGGCCTCCTAAAGTGCTGGGATTACAGGTGTGAGCCACTGTGCCTGGCCTGGAAATGTCTTTTAATACAAACACTTGGTCAAGGAGATGTCCTGTCCAATTAAAAAACAAACAAACACGCACTTGGAAAAACTGGCATGACCTAGTGACGTATCTCCATGATTCAGCAATTCTACTCCTACGGCACACATCCTGGAGACATCCACACACGTGCACAGGATACACAAACATCACAGCAGAATGGATAGAATGTGGTAGGTACAAACCATGGCATATTACACAGCAATGAAACTGAATAAATCACTGCTGCCAGTGACAACATGGGCAAGTCTCAAGAATCTGAAATCTCACAACACCAAGGGAAAAATGATGTATGATGAAATTTTATGAACGAAATGAGACTGTTCATGTAAAGTTCAAAACTAAACAATATATTTTATGTAGCCACATAGATGTGGTAAAACTACACACAAAAAAGCAAAGGAATGATTATCACAGAAGTTGAAATAGGCTGTGATGTAGGAGGATGCAGGAAGTTTCTGATCTATGGCAATACTCTTTATCTTGATCTGGGTGGGTACAGTGGTGTTAGCTATACTATTCATAAAACTGCATATATGTGTTTTATGTACTTTATGTATGTATATTTTACAATAAAAGGTTTTAAAGTTCTATTCACTTTCGTACTTTTATCTGCTCATGGGAGTACCACAGGCCATAAGTAGCTTACCACTGGTTTCCCAAGGAGGCCTAGGAATATCATCCTTAGAGAATGAGGCTACTGAAGTGTTCAAAGCACCTAACTAACAGTTGATCTTAAACTGACAGAAAAATAAAAGTCTGTTAGCAGTTTATGGGCTATGTGGAAAAAACAGACTATAAACATTTAATTCATTTCAAAGCATGACAGCTGGGCGTGGCGGCTCACGTCTGTAATCCCAGCACTTTGGGAGGCCGAAGTCGGTGGATCACCTGATGTCAGGAGTTCGAGACCAGCCCGGCCAGTTTGGCAAAACCCCGTCTCTACTAAAAATACAAAAAATTAGCAGGACTTGGTGGCGGGCGCCTATAATCCCAGCAACGTGGGAGGCTGAGGCAGGAAAATTGCTGGAACCCAGGAGACGGAGGTTGCAGTGAGCCAAGATCATGCCACTGCACTCCAGCCTGGACGACAGAGCAAAACTCTGTCATAAATAAATAAATGCATGACTACATCAAAGAAACTTGAAGACTTCATTGTGCTGCTTTCTGAAAACTGTGTACTAAAGAGTTGCAGAGATGCAACTAGTCAGAATCCCAGTGATTAATAATTCTTCCTTTTATTGACTACTGCAAAATATCTAAATACCTGGACATCCTTGAAAAAAAACTAAACTGAACATGTGTGT
Source organism: Symphalangus syndactylus (assembly GCF_028878055.3). Taxonomy (NCBI): domain Eukaryota; kingdom Metazoa; phylum Chordata; class Mammalia; order Primates; family Hylobatidae; genus Symphalangus; species Symphalangus syndactylus. The sequence continues at coordinate 17,692,723 of NC_072437.2, forward strand.
GAGTACATTTTATGGATGGATGGAGAAGAGAGTTCTAACTAAGAAGACTGGTGGAAAATTTGTATAAGAGCACTCCCACTGCCCCATCCCACATCCTGCCCAAACTTCACCAACCAAGCTGAACCAGAGAAAAGCTGACCTGTCAACAAAGCAAAGAACAGGTGATATGGTTTGGCTCTGTGTCTCTACCCAAATCTCATGTAGAAATATAACCTGTTCGTGTCAGGGGAGGGACGTGGTGGGAGGTGACTGGATCATGGGAGTGGATTTCCCCCTTGTTGTTCTCGTGATGATGAATTATTACAAGATCTAATGGTTTAAAATGCATGGGGGCTGGGCACGGTGGCTCACGCTTGTAACCCCAGCACTTTGGGAGGCTGAGGCAGGTAGATCACCTGAGGTCAGGAGTCTGAGACCAGCTTGGCCAACATGGTAAAACCCTGTCTCTACTAAAAACGCAAAATTAGCCGGGTTCGGTGGCAGGCACCTGTAATCCCAGCTACTCAGGAGGCTGCGGCAGGAGAATCGCTTGAATCCGGGAGGCAGAGGTTGCAGTGAGTTGAGATCACGCCATTGCACTCTAGTCTGGGCAATAAGAGTGAAACTCCATCTCAAAAAAAAAAAAAAAAAAAAAGCATGGCACTTCTCCCTTTGCTGGCTCTCTCTCCTGCTCAATCATGATGAGAAGACATGTCTTGTTTCCCCTTCACCTTCCACCATGATTGTAAGTCTCCTGGGACTCCCAAGTCATGCGTCCTGTTAAGCCTGTGGGACTGTGAGTCAATTAAACCTCTTTTCTTCATAAATTCCCCAGTCTCATGTAGTTCTTCATAGCAATGTGAAATGGAACTAATACAAAAAGGATGAGACATAAAAATGAGTCTGCATGACATCACTCCAGGCCCCTTGCATGGTGGGGCTACCTGAATACCTACGGCCAGACTTCTTGCTCACTCCTCCCCTAAACCCCAGGCCAAATGGGCTAAGGACTTCTTTAAGGTAACTGGGCACCCCGATGGAAAAAAATATAGTGTATACTGATATTATGGGGGTTCCCCTAAATGTTATCATTACCCTATATTGAAATCCACCAAAAGACCCTACATGAGCAGAGGAGCTTCCAGTCACCTTTTCTTGTGCCTTGCTAAAATAAGACAGCTAGGGATGATTAGACACCTAAACAAAATATCTAACGTAAAAAGCAGAGAACAAGAAGAGGAGGCGGTGAAGGAGGAAGGAGAGGGTGAAGAAAAAGGGAGAAAGGAGAGGAGGAAGCAGAATAGGAGACTGAGAAAGGAGAACATCAGGAAGGGGAGGGAAGAAACAATGAAATAGAAAAAAATTAAAATTTTATCTCAGAGATAAAATGTTGCATACATGGTACAAAAATACGCTCCCAGAGAACATGAAGGGGTTTTTGCAATTAAAAATAGGCAAAATTTAAAAAAATTCACACAAGGGTTACAATGTTGAGAAAATGCTGGAAATCTCTCAGGAAGGAAAAAGATAAAGGCAGTGAAGAAAAGGTGGAAAAAAATTTAAAAATTGGAGGATTAAGTCAAGAGGTCCAATGTTCCATTAACAGGAGTTCCAGAAAAAAACAGCAAAACAACGGAGAAGAAGTTACCTAAGAGAAAATGCAAAAAAATTTCTTGGAAATAAAGGACCTGAGAATTAAACTCTCTTCTTCCACATATTAATTCTACAAGTAAAGACTAAGACTAGAAAAAAAAAATCAAGAAATAAAAAATATTAGCATGTTATTTTAAGCTGAAGAGAATTTAATGTATTAATGTACTGTTGAAGTAGAAAACAGTAGGGGAGAGGTGGGACAGGATTTAACTCTTTTTGTTAGAAGCCTTGTAAAAATATTTGTCTTTTTAAACTATTAAGACATACTGAACACAATTAAAAAATAAGTTTAAAAACCCACAATGACGGGCTGAGAATACTTAATAGTAGAGCTAAAGAAATACATCACCAAGCTGAGAAAAGACAAACCTTATAATTTTTTTGACTTTATTTAATAGCAATATATATGGTACATATATAATTCTACCTTTGAACACTAGAGATATTATTAGTTCATGTGGTTTATCTAAAGCAGGGATTACTGCAGCTATTTAAAAATAAATGAGGCCAGGCATGGTGGCTCATGCCTATAATACCAGCACTTTGGGAGGCCGAGGCGGGTGGATCACTTGAGGTCAGGAGTTTGAGACCAGCCTGGCCAACATGGCAAAATTCCATCTCTACTAAAAATACAAAAAAAAAATCAGCCAAGTGTCGTGGCACATGCCTGTAATCCCAGCTACTCGGGAGGCTGAGGCAGAAGAATCACTTAAATACAGGAAGCAGAGGTTGAGGTGAGCCGAGATTGCGCCACTGTACTTCAACCTGGGTGACAGAGTAAGACTCCATCTCAAAATTAATATAAATAAATAAATGATTGAGTAATACTTCATATGGCTCTAAGCCTGCAGGACTTACTAGGAATTCTCTCTAGTTTCTCAGAGTACCATAACTCACAGGAATCCCAAGTTTCCCTTTGAAACATATTCCAATAACAAGGTTGACTTGGGGGAAGGCAGGCCGAACTCTAGAGTAATTCAGATGGCTGAGCATTTCTAATCCGAAAATCTGAAATGCTCCATTGACCATTTCCTTTGAGTGTCATGTTGGCACTCAGAAAGTTCTGGATTTTGGAGCATTTCGGATTTTGGATTAGGGAGGCTCAACTAGTATATTCAGTGCAAATATTCCAAAATCTGAAACCTAAAACACTTCTGGTCCCGAGCATTTCAGATAAGGGATTCTCAACCCGCACCGTAAACTGGATGACTCTTGACAATTGAAACTTATTTTTTCATAGTTCTAGGGACTGGAAGCTCAGCATCAGGGTGCCAGCATGGTTGGGCGTAGGTGAAAGCCCTCTTCCTGGCTTACAGAGGCCACCTTCTTGCTGTGTCCTCATATGCCCTAGAAGGAGCTTGCTCTAGAGAGAGGTCTCTGATGTCTCTTCTTATAAGGGTACTAATCCTATCCTGAGGGGACACATACTTATAACCTCATCTAACCCTAAATATCTCCCAAAGGCCCAACTTTCAAATACCATCACACTGAGGGATACGGCTTCAATGTATGAATTTTGGCAGGGGATGGGACACAGATAATCAGTTCATAACACACGGAAAAGGAAGTATAACCTGGATTATTAATGGCTGCCATCTGCCCATGACAGGCAGATTTCTAAGAACACCCAAGTCCCTCCCCTAAGTGAAGGCAGGACCTGTGAATATAATGAGATGTCACTCCCATGATTACGTTATGGTATGTAAAGAAGGTGAAGGGATTTTGCAGATGCAATTAAGGACTCTGAGCAAATCAAAAGGGAGATGATTCTCAGTGGGCCTGAACTAATCAGGTGAGTTCTTTAAAAGAAAGACTGGGGTCATCGCCAAGGTCAGAGATTCTCTTACTGGCCTTGAAGAAGCAAGCTATCACGAGTTTTACAGCTGCAATGAAATGAATTTTTCCAACAATCATGTAAACTTGGAAAAGAAGCCTGAGCCTCAGCTGAGCCTTTAACCTTGACTGCAGTCTTGTGAGACTCTGAGCAGAGACCCACAAAAAGCCATGCCTGGACTCCTACCCCATGGAATCAGTGATATAATAAATACAGAAATACACAAGGTTTTAGGTGGCTAAGTCTGTGGTGCTTTATTACACGGCACAGAAAGCCAATATGCTGCCACAAAAAGCTTATTTAAAAGACAAGACCTAAGAACAATTCAGATAGATGGTAAAAGGTGGGAAAAGCTAACTAAATAATCATAATTTTATAGACCAAACTAATGCTGCTTAAGAGTACAGGATCACAAATTCTTGTCATCCTTCATGCTCCTTAGCTCATGAGCTCCTCTGTGCTTGCTTTATAATTATTTTTTATGTTTAGTTTACCCAGGCCTTTCTACCAAAGACATAGAATAAGACAAAGCTGGTAGGCCAGGTGCCCTGGCTCACGCCTGTAATCCCAGCACTTTGGGAGCCTGAGACAGGCAGATCACAAGGTCAAGAGTTCGAGACCAGCCTAGCCAAAATGGTGAAACCCTGTCTCTACTAATAATAGAAAGATTAGCTGGACGTGGTGGCGGGCGCCTGTAATCCCAGCTAACTGGGAGGCTGAGGCAGGAGAATTGCTAGAACCCGGGAGGCGGAGGTTGCAGCGAGCCAAGATTGTACCACTGCACTCTAGCCTGAGCAACGGAGCAAGACTCTATGTCTCAAAAAAAAAAAAAAGAAAAAAAGAAGTTTAAAAAAAAAAAAAAAAAAAGAGAAAGCCGGCCACTTAACTTAACAGCTACTATAACCTAAGTATTTCTTCATGGTCATGTTCACTGGGAATACTATGAAGGGACAGCAAAAGATGAAGGCAAAGCTATGATGTGGTTACTTTCTCTATCTTTGTATTCAAAACATAAAATTTGGCAAGCTCACTGAAAAATACGGCCCAATTCTAAGTACCTCATCAAACAACAAAATAATGGCTTCTTGTAAGACAGCCTCAATGATTCACTTCTTGTGAAATCCCTTCCCCTTAAGCGTGTGCTAGATTTATTAACTCACTTCCAATGAGCTGAATATAGCGGTCCCTTCCAAGGTCACTTTTATAAAAAGCCTGTGGCTTTCATCATGGGGACTCTCTCGGCTCACTCCCCCAGGGAAGGTGCTGCCACGTACTGCAGCACTGTGGAGAGGCCCAATGGCAAGGAGCTAAGGCCTGCCAGTGACCCTCCAGTAGGCTTGGAAACAAACTTCCCCTTCCTCTCCCAAGCTGAGCCTTCAGCTGAAGTCACAGCCATGGCTAACCGTTTGCAACCTCCAGGGCGACTGTGAACTACAGGAACCCCGTTAAGCCACACCCAGATTCCTGACTTACAGAAACTCCGAGGTAATAAATATTTGTCATTTTAAACCAGGAGGTTCTGAGGTAATCTGATATATGGCAATGGATAACTAATACCACCACCAAATGTAAGGTAAAAACATTAGATGCTTTGAGGCAAGAGTAAAAAAAAAAAAAAAAATTCAAAAAGAATACAAAAGGTCTCACCTTAAGCACTCTTCCTGAAAGGCCAACAATTTCACCATCCTTTGGCTCTACTTCCGTAGCAGTATTCACATCGCCACTTCCTGTTGTATCAATGATATCAACGATTTTTGGTTTTCCATCAGTTGTAACCTGAAAATTAAGAAAAATAAAATATGAATGGTAGACTTTAGGTTTTTATTCCTAAAGAGAACAATGCAAATCCACATATATATGTGTGTGTATATACAAAATCTACATTCACTTAAAAAAGAGAACTGAATTGTTTTAAGCCAAAAGCCTGAACAAATGCTAGTAAGAAAATTTAATCGTGGAAACACTACAGAATCCTTCAAGTGGTTTCATATATTCAATTAACAAATATTTACTGAGCATTTACTATAGACCACACCCTATTTTAGGTGCTGGGGATATGGCAGTGATCCATACACAAAAATCCCTGACGATCTTATAGCGAGAAAGCAGTTCAGTTAATAACAAAGTGAAATAAAAAACATGTCAGATGTGCTATCACACTGGGTATTAGGAAAAAAAAAAAAAGAACATGTCAGGTGGTGAAAATTAACTATGGAGAAAAATTAAGCAGAGAAGGGAGACGGTTAGTGTGGGGTTTTCAATATAAGTTTGGCTGGTCAAGGAAGGCCTTGCTGAGATGGTAACATTTGAGAAAAGATCTAAAGATGGTGAGCTGTGGGCTGGACAAGTTTAGAGCTTTAGGGAGAAAGATGTTTAGTAATAATGGTACCATTTAATGGCACCATTATTGGATGCCACACTAGCGCCTCAAACGCAACGAAGTTCAAGCTTAACATGCCCCCCGCCACCTGATTTTCTCCAGGCTTTGCCAACCCAGGAATCCCCACGCCCAGCTGTTCACGCCAGCAACTTAACAATCCTCCTCTGATTCTTTACTTCAGTTGACTCCTCACAGCGAAGCTAACAGGAAATCCTGTTAATTCTTTGTCTAGAAGATAGCTCAAATCCATCACATTTTCACTACCACTATCCTAACTTTCCAAACCACCACCATCTCTTGCCTCCATGAAGTGAATCACCTCCTAAGTGGTCCCTCAGTTTCCACTCTTGGCCCCATCAAAAGTAATACAGGCTGAGTGTCCCTAACCTGAAAATTCCAAATGCTCCAAAATCATCGACATGAAGTTCAAAGGACATGTTCATTGGAGACTTTCAAATTTGTGATACTCAACCTGTATTAAAACAAGCTGTATTTTATCAGTCCTCTCCTTTAAGCCCATCAATGTATTCATGGAGCACTCAGAATACTCGCATAGAAAGCCTCGCACCATCTGACCCCTGCCAACCCGTTACTCAGGAGTCTAACCACGCCAACCTCCTTTCAATTCCTGAAACATGCCAAACTTTTTCCTGCCTCATGACTTTTTAAACAGGTTCCTTCTGCCTAGAATTCTTTATCTCTTCAGTCGTTCCACAGGATTCCAACTTCTCTCAGTTTTCTATTAAAGTCCCTCCTGCAGAAAGGCCTCCTCGATGACCTCCTTTAAGTAGCTGCCATCCTAAACTGGATTATTTTTTCTCACTGTACCTCATTTCCTTCACAGAACATAATTCTATTTCTAATTATACAGGTAGGTGATCTTCATCTGTTCCCCCTATTAGAATAGAAAGCTCCATGAAGGCAAGAGCCATGTCTACTTTATTCACCAACATATACCCACTACCTAGCAGTGCCTGTCAGGCATTCAATAAATATTTCATTATTGAATTACAAGACACGAGTTACTCAGCACTAAGACTGATTTTCAAAGGTTTGATTTCTTGCCAGTCCACAAATGTTCATTTGAGCCATAACATGATTGCTACAAGTAACAGTATATATTTTTATATATTTTTGTGGGAAAATAATTTCTGGGCTCTTTCTTGGCTCGCTTTCCAAAGGGAATTTGTTGCATTCGGGAATATGTACTGAGTTACCAGCAGGAATCAGCCAGAAAACAGAGACACAAAGACTGGGGGGGAAAAAAAAAACAACAAAAAAAACTCCATCCTCAAGAAAGAAACAGAAACATAAAAACCGTAGAAACTGTCAGTAAAGTGGAAGAGCACAGTCTTCAGACTCCAATTCCACCTGGAGAATTCACATTCTTTAAGACAAAGCTTAATGTCCACTGCTCTGGGTCTTTCTGACCAACACGCCCCTTTCCCCAACACAAGTATTTCCTCTGCAATAACCTCCAAGCTCTGTAATTAAGGTATACCCTAAAGAAGGAGAGGGAAATTCACGATGTGGAGAAAACAAAAGCACACATTTTTTTTTTCCTTTACCAGACAAAGCAAATGGGTAGTTGGTGGACCCCAAATCTCATTTCAATCTTGTTGCCATGGAACAACTGAGGGCCTGATAGCTGAAGGGGTCATAAAGGCCTCCCAGGCACAGCTGTTATTTTCATGTATGGTAATTCTCAAGTTGGATGTTTACTTCTTGGGAACTGTCCTATAAGAGTAACAAATAAGAATTCTAATACTCAGAAAGCTCAAAGTTATAATTAAAAAAAATCACTGTGGGAATCATACCAAACCCTGATACAGCTATAAAACTTAAATCAGATACTGACTCTGAAGAGAAAGGCTATGTGTCTCAAAAATATAATTAAAAAAGAGAAAAATGTAAGAAAATCTACCAAAATAAAAATGGAAACAAAATAAAGTTGATATTACTTTATAAAATTAAAACTAGCTAGGTCATGTACTAATCATATAAGAAAATAACCTATTTTAAAATGTATTCCAATATGGAATTTGAAAGATACACAGTAACACTAAGAACCCAAATCACCTATCTTCACCTCAATAAGCAAACCTGAGTGACTTGAGATCAAGAATTACAAGAGAGCACTAACAAGTCAGATACATCTCTCTCATTAGAAACCTCATTATCAATATATGAGCAAAGAAAAAAGCCTAATGGGATTTAATGGCTTATTTGTCACCTACTTCCACATGCTTTACTTACAAGGATCTCTCTCCTACACACACAAATTTTCATTACAAATTATTATACATGCAATTATCCTATCCATGAATTTCTTACTTTAATATTAGATAAAGAAAACCACTTCACTAGACATAAAAAGACAAAAACAGAAACGTAGGGTCAGAGGAGGGTTTTAAAAAGTCAAACCCCCTGAGGATTTGCCATGGTGTTTTGGGAGAAGTAAAGGAAAGGAGGAAGGCGAACTGCTAACAATGGAACTATATCCCTCATCTCTGAGAAGGGGGAGGCTTCACATGGGAAAGAGGGATTGAAAGCATGGGCAGTTAGTATCGGTAAGAGCTTCGGTATTAAATCCTGGGTCCTGGGGTGGGAGACTGGGAAATGCTTACTGGGCTATGTTGGCTGGATGAAACAGAAATTGTCCAAAGATCTTCCCAAAATGTCAAGAATCTAAGTTAGTGTATGTCTCCAATGTAACCATTAAGGTAGAGGAGTTAGTGAAGGTTGGAAGATTTGTCAAACATTTGCAGACAGGACCAGAACAAATGGCGGGAAGTTTGCAATCTATCATAAACAACACAAAGTTAATGAATTGACTTAAAATTTCAGGAAAGGTACTGAAAATATTCTTTTAAGCAAATAAAGATTTAGTAAATATTAACCAGTGACTTTTATTCTGAGAATATAATGATTAATATAAATAAGACAATCTTTGCTTTTGGAAAGGTTACTATCAGTTGGAAAGAAAAAGTAAGTAGAGAGATGATGACAAAACAGGACAATACATAATAGAGGTCAGGCCAGTCTGGGTAACACGGTGAGATCCTGTCTCTACAAAAAAATAAAAAAATTAGCTAGGTATGGTGGCACATGCTTATGGGTCCCAGCTACTGCAGAGGCTGAGGCAGGAGGCTTGCTTAAACCCAGGAGTTTGAGGCTGAAATGAGCGGTGATCCTGCCACTGTGCCACTGTACTCCAGCCTGGGTGACAGAGTGAGACCCTGTCTTTGAGGGAAAAAAAAAAAAAAAAGGTTAGGACACTATCTATGAAAGCATATAAAAACATGTAAGAACACAAAACCCAGCTTGGGGGGAATGAGGGAAAGCTAACTGAAAGGTAATAAAATTTTAGTGAATGTAAAAATAGAGTTTTATGAAACTACTCATAACCTCCTCAAACCTTTTTTTTCCCTCCATGAGGAAATTATATTCCTTCATTATGCCCATATATATTTTTTCCATTCAACAAAAACATTTAACATTACAAGCACATTTCATACAATTTTGATACATGCTTTCAAAGATTTTTAAGTTAACCAGGAAAAAGTTAACTAAACAGAAATACTAAAATACATATTTCAGGTGCTATTAAGGGGATCTGAGCAAATTGCTGTAACAGCAAAGAGACAAAAAGCCTAAATAACTCTCAGGAGGGACTGGGCCTTACTCACCTCTGAAGCTGCAGGCCCTAACACAATGGCAAACACACACATAAATACGAGGTGTTGTGGGGGGGAGAATTAAATCAGTTGATTTTCCAAAACATAATGGTGTCAAGACCCGACTGGATCTTAAAGGATGAAGCAGGAGTTTACAGATGATGGATGGTAGAAGCCTGACGGAAGATGAAACGCCACATGCAAAGGCATGTATTGGCAAAAAGACCTGAAACATCTAGGTGAGTGAAAGAGTGAAATGTTCAAGGGGAGGCAAAGGATGAAAGGTGGGGATGAAGGGGCTATGGACATAAGAAATGATGAGAACTGAGGCTACATAAGGAGGCCAGAGTTGGATGGCAAACGGCCTCATACATACCATTCAATTTTTTTTTTATTTTTACACAAAAGCAATTGAGATTCCAAAATGGCTTTGTTTTACATGAGGGTATAATACAAGGTTTGTTTTTTTAAGGAATCTAACTCTAGAAATGTGAAGGATGGATCAAGACTGGTGGAAGGGAGACCTCCTGGCTATTGCATATATATATTCTGGTCTAGTCTAAGTTCCATCTGGTCTGTGAAACCTGACCAGTCCAGCTCTTACTGGCCAGTGCTGCCCCCAATCCCTGCCCCATCCCCCCAATAACCCTTGTCAATCTCTGTAAGAGTGACAGTTTGCAAGATTGTATCATTTAACACAAACTTAGGCACCTGGTAGGTGCCTGAATATCGGCTGAGGAAATATGAAGTCACTTACGTAACTACTACTCTTCTCATGCCACCCATCCTCCACTTTATCATGCCCACAGAGCTGTCACAAAAGAATTGGGCCCAAGGAAGTCACCAAAGACTGAGACAACCCACTGTGTTCTTCCAAGTTTTCACTTGTGCCTCTAGTCCTTTATTCAGACCCGAACCGGCTTTCCAAATGGCCAATTCAGCCTTATCTTCCTCCTATTTCATTCTTTCCTTCCTTTTTTCTTTCTATCCATCTTCTAATCTTAATGATGTACACATATATCTACAAAATAAATCTGTTAAAGGTACAGGAAAAAAAAATCCTCATGTTTGCAAGCCACCGTACCCAATTTCTTTTAACTGGCTATGTTTAGGTCAATATCTGAGTCAAGGTTGTTAAAAGAGAAGAGTTATGCTTTCATTTTATTTCAATATTTTATTATCTGAATATTTATTACATGCAAATATCTAACATATATTTACCCTCCAAATAGCTGGTGATGAAACATCCAGCGTAAACTTCTATTCACTTATGGTGGCAGCTAAACATTGGGTACACATGGACACAAAGACGGGAACAACAGACGCTGGGGATCCCAAAGGGAAGGGGAGGAAATAAGGCTGAAACACTACCTACTGGGTACCATGCTCACTACCTGGGTGACAGGCTCAATCACACCCCAAACCTCAACATCAGGCAATATCCCCATGTAGCAAACCTGTACTTCTACCTTCTGAATCTAAAATAAAAGTTGAAATTATATATATATAAAAGAATAAAATATCATTGCCAAAATAGTTTAATATTTTTCTTGAGCATTTTAAAAAGTCACATGTAATTAGTCCTCTTATAATCAATTTTCACAACAATGCTGTGGGGTGAAAATTATTGCTACTTTAGAGAGAGTAACAGAAGAATGTGAGAAACAGATCTGGAAATGCTACCAACAAATTCTACCAAGCAGCACTTCTCCAAACTTTTCTGACCCTCTTATTATCCTGACAAAAGAACCGGTGAACCACTTATCCCAGCTGTTCTCCTCCCACTTATCCTATAAAAAGTAAACACACTCCACAGCAGAATGGAAAGCATTACTACTTTGTCATAAAGCCTCAATGAGTTGATAGCTGTCATTGTTTTAAGTCTAAGTTATTAATACAACGACAATTATACAACTCCAGTTACCGGGAGGGAATTCAGTACCTGATCCTCTTCTGATTCATAAAAGGTGTGCTGTACTCCAGAGTGGTGCTGAAGAACACACACCAGAAATCAAGATTCCCAGGGGTTTCTAAGCAGATTCGGCCAGACTCCCCCTCGTTACTTCCAAAATGCTACCTCAATAATCAGAAAGCACGATAAAGGATCCAGAAGGGAAGGGACATTGTGGGGAGGAGGATGAGTGTTTAGTGTAGAAAGGAGGATAAGATAGCCAGGGGCTGATCAACGAGAGATCAGCATACAGTAGGATTAGTCAGGGATGCTGGGAGATGGATCTTGAACAATGGTGAAATTTTGTTACTGGAATTCAGTAAAGGGCTAAATGTACAAAAGTTAAACTTTAAAGACTTTAAACAGAATGCTTTTAACGAGAGACAACATACTTTCAAAAAAACTACCTTCTGGTATGATACCCTGAATCTACAGATTTTAAAGTTGCCTAAGGCAAAAAACTAAGTAATTTTTTTAAAATGTCGTATGTTTTCAGGTTTAAAAAAAAAAAAAAGTCGCATAATTTCATCAGGTCTGAGAAGCTCGCCCAAACCAAACCTAACTGAATTCTCCTTATGTAAACGAAGACTAGCCAGAAGATTCAATGACCCTAAGCAAATACGCTGCAGAAGATCGTTTAAAAATAGAATGCACAAAACTACCACAGGAAACAATTCCGGAAGCGGACTGGGTTATCTTCTGGAAACCCAGCTTTCGTGCTTAAAGACAAACGATTCTTCCCCAAACCAAATCTCCCGATCCCTAAACATTAAGTTCTCACATGTCAGTTGCCTATCTGGTGTCTCCACCCCAACCCAATGATAAAAGCTGTAAAATTCTCTTTAAAAACGTCAGGCAGCGACCTGTGTCCGAGGCACCAGGGGTATGCAGAGGAAGGCGGCGTGGAGGGAAGGAGCCTGGGGGGTCCGGCCTGGCAGCGCCGAAGCGAGAAGGAAGGGGAGTCCCTGGGGCCAAAGGGGGACCCAGGCTCCCCCAGGCAGCCGCGCCGGGCACGCTGCTTTTGTTGAGCTGGGAACACGGTCCAACCTGGGGTCCGGGCCCTCGCCCGCCCAGCGACCCTGGCACTGTGCACCGTTGAGTCCCCTTGACGGGCGCCCGTCCCTCCCGCGCCCGGTTCTGACCTCTGCCCACCCCGGCCCGGACTCGGCCGCAGAGTGGGGCTTTGGCCTGCCAGGCTCCAAGACTGTGTCCCCACCCGCGTCCCCGGCCGCCCGCGCCCCCGCGCCCGGGCCCTCGGCGGCTGCCTCACCTGCATGCCCGGAGCCCCCGGGTCGACCCCCGTGTCCAGGACAGCGATGAGGACCCCCCGCCCGTCATACTCCGGGTAGCGGCAGAGGAAGGAGGCGGCTCCGGTCTCCTTCTTCGGCAGGAGACCGTGAAAAGGGAAGGGCTCCTCAGTCGCAGCGGTGGCCATGGACGCAGGATGGAGGACGAGGAAGCGGCAAACTGCCAGGCTGCGCGCGGACTAGCAGCGCGAGGACACCCGTGCGGCCTCGGGCCGGAGGCGGGGGCGAGGGGCGGGGTCGGCCCGTCTCCCACCAATCCCGGCCTGCCAAGGAGCGGTGGCCAATCACGTGCTTCCACGTAAGCCAACGGCGCCGCTCTCAGGAGCTAGGCCCGAGTATTGCCCGGGCTGCAGTGAAGGGGGCGGAGTCTGAGGACATTACTGGAGGGTTCGGCTCTCGAACCTGGGGTCTTGAAGAGGCCCGCGCTTGGGGTTTTTAGGCAACAGCAGGCCTCCAAGCAAAGAGTCCTGCTGTCCCGGACCGAATCACTCCCCGAGCGACGGGCAAGGAGATGGACCGCAAGCCAGGAATAATGGGAACCCTTCGCTGGGCAAACGATAGTTTCCAAACTTAAGGTTGTGGATGAAACATTTTGGTGCGGCTGCTGCAGGGGCCTCAGCCCCGGGGTGCTGACCCGAGGCAAGGGAGCCGGCGCACGCACGCTTAGCCGCTAAGGAGCCTGCGGTGTCGGCGAAAGCTCCGGACATGATTTTGGAAAGTCGTAGGTTAGGGGGTGTAGACTTTGGGTTCCCCTGTGTTGTTATGCCCCTTTGATGAGGGTGAGGGGGAGCAATAGGGTGGAGACAGGCAATAGTTTCAGTCAACAGGAAGTGGGTTGTTGGCCATTCCGTCGCCTTTGTAGCCAGTAACAAAGCACGAGACTGAAATGGGCCCCTCCTATCCTCTGCTGATCCTTAGTTTCCGGGATTTCTGAAAAACATCATTTTTTCCTCTTACACTGAAGTTTCTGATTGCTCCTTACGGCTCTCCACTCAATTATAGAGCCATAATTTGCAGTTTTCCAAATTCACAGTGCCTGCCGTCAGTTGCTGCAAGCTGCACAGTGGTCCTCTGGTGATCTTTATGTCTATGCTCATGCCCGGGTAATCTTAGCCTTTTATTGTGCCGAAGACCCCTTTGGCAATTTGGTGAGGCCTATTTCTCAAGCAGTGTTTTAAAATGCATACAATGAAATATATAGGACTACCCAGGAAATAAATTATGTTTAAATGCAGTTATCAAAAATACTAAAGGCAATTTTGTTATATAGCAGGAGCTTTACATGTGTGTATATAGTTACAGGTGTGCTTCTTTTGCATTAAACAACAGGAGTTAGGGCCAAGGCTAATGAACTACCATAACTTCAAAATAGTGAAGAATATAATTATTTGGAGATAGCAGTGAAAACTGTAGTATGATGAACTGATTTTTATTGGTGACATAACAGCAAATACTACCCTGGTTTTTGCCTACATTCATACTTAATGTGAAAAAAATTAGGAGGTTTGTATCTTTTTTCTACGGAAGTTTTTGAACCCCGTGGATTCTGTCTATGGACACCAAGTTAAGAATACCTGGTATAAAGGAAAGCCTTATGCATGCGGTTTCCAACCCACAGAATTTCAGAGATCCTCTATGGAGTCTCAAAAATTATTCTCATGGCTGTGCAATGGTTTCAGCTGATTCCTTGATCATTTATTCAGTCCTTAAGTCTTAGACAAGCTTGTTCTCTTTAGTGCAGAGGAAAAAGAGAAAAGTTGAATGTTTTTCTTCTTATTCCCAACTGTTTACATTACCTCTAGAAAAGAATTTCAAATTAACACAGTCGAAAACAGAATAACAAACTTGCAGAAGACATTCAGTATAGAGCTTATAGTGATAGAATAGAATGGCTCCCAGTTTCAAATGAACCATAGTCCAATCACTTCATTTTACTGATAAAGAAACAAAGTTAACTGACCGTCATGGATTACAAAACAGTTTAATGAAAACACTGGATTTGTCTTCTCACAATCTCTGCCCAGTATGTTCTACTACACCATGTGCATGACTTTGCCAGAGTATCACCCAATGAATAAATGGGGAAGGAACAGTTCATTATGAAACCTAAGTGGCAGACTTTTTATTAGACTGCCGTAACAATGTTCTTTAGATTTTTCTTTTCTTTTCCTTATCTTTTCTTTTCCTTTTTTGACACAGAGTCTCATTCTATGGCCCAGGCTGGAGTGCAATGTCACAATCTCGGATGCAACCTCCACTTCCAGGGTTCAAGCAGTTCTCCTGCCTCAGCCTCCCGAGTAGCTGGGATTACAGGTGCGTGCCACCACACCCGGCTAGTTTTTGTATTTTTAGTAGAGACAGGGTTTCGCCATGTTGGCCAGGCTGGTCTTGAACTCCTGACCTCAGGTGATCCACCCCCCTCGGCCTCCCAGGGTACACAGATTACAGGTATCAGCCACTGCACCCGGCCAGATTTTTCTTTTTTTGCTTACATATCCCATAAACATGTTTTTCAAAAAGTTATGTATCCCTTTATACAGCTGTAAAATGAAGTCTAAATTTGTCATATTTTTTTTTTTTTTTTTAGGCGGAGTTTTGCTCTTCTTGACAAGGCTGGAGTGCAATGGTGTGATCTCGGCTTACTGCAACCTCCGCCTCCTGGGGTTCAAGTGATTCCCCTGCCTCAGCCTCCCAAGTAGCTGGGAGTATAGGCATGTGCCACCACACCCAGCTAATGTTTGTATTTTTTAAATAGATGCGGGGTTTCTCCATGTTGGTCAGGCTGGTCTCGTACTCCCGACCTCAGGTGATCCACCTGCTTCAGCCCCCCAAAGTGCTGGGATTACAAGCATGAGCCACTGCGCCTGGCCTGTCATAAATTTTAAAAATCATAAAGGATGTAATTTCTGGCATAGTATAATTATTGTTATTATTTAATGAAACTTTCATGTTTCTCATGTAAATATACCCAGTTGAATGTAACTCTGATAGCTACCATCAACTATTTATAAGATATCTGAACATTTAAAAGCAGACATTTTACATCACTATTTCTTCTGGAAACTTTATTTCCATTCTTTACGGAATTTTTTCCCAATGTAATTTGCATTTATAATGGAAAGGCATATTGATAATGTATCATCATCTGCAATAAAAATATATTAATTTTTAAAAATTTCCTGGAAGAAAAATGTTACACTTATTCTTTTGGGTTATCTTTCAGTTATTACAAAGTTGATTACAACAACATGAGTAAGTCTTAAGCTTTGATTAAAAATTATAGGACAAAAAAATTTTTTATTGAAAATAGAGTTCTTAAAAAGATGCTTGGTATAAATAAGTCATGCTTCCATTCATGACAGGACTAGTTAAAAGGATAAGATTTGTATGTCTCTGTCTCTTGTAAAATTGAATCATCAATTCTTAAGAAGCAAAACCAGGATATATAAGTATTACATAATATGCCCAGAAAGTGATGTGAACAAAATTCAGACGTACGTTGAAGCTCCCATTTTAAGAATCACTCATATGACAAATGTCATCTTTTGCTATATAACCTTTGCTTAAATTGGAGAAAAGATGGATTTAATGAGACAAATGAAAAGTGGTTTAACGTAACACACAGCAGAGCATATGCTGTTATGCTTTGGTGTTTCTTCCCTAGTCCTTGTTCCTCATAATAGATTCTGGGATGTTTCAAAAATGCTGTAACTTTTTTTGCTAATTGTGGTCTTAACAAAAATTGTTCTTGGTTTAAAAAAATATGGATAGGATTGGTTATTGGACTTTGATATTAAATACAGTTTTAGTGATAGTATGTCAAATTGTCCCTTTATTTGATGCCCCAGAGGCTATTACACCTGCAGGTGGTACATAATTGTAAGATTCAGGATGTGTTCCTTTTCCCTAAAAAGTGGGAGACTGAGCAGTGAAATAGGTGCAAAAGAGAATCATGTCTTTCCGCCACAGGCACGCTGTCAGGCAGATAAGCTTAGAAAAAAGTGGATGACTTCAGGCATCTAGAAATTGATTTCATCGAAACTGTCCATGACTTTGTACCAGTTTGAAACCCACTATTTTATATAACCCCTGAAATCACTTTAACTCAATACAGTCATTTACTGTTTGTCTTCAAGCCAAATGTTGTACATATTATCAGTGCTTACATTTTTCCTCCTTTGATTTAGTGACATTATCACTGGGGGGAATTTTTAATGCTAAGACAGTTTGTGTGACAGTTCATTGGATATTGGAAACAAGTAGGGAGTGTAAGTAGAGAAACATATGGATGATCTGTAATAATAGATAATAATAAAAAATAGGAGGAGGAGGAGAGGCAAAAACAAGGTCAGCGGACCTAGGCGTTAGTCACCTTATGGAGGGTAAAGTATTAATAATAGGCTGGAGGCACAGCCACTTCTCTCACCCAGCATTGTTCAAAGCAGGAAGTGCTGAGTCAGATGTTTTTCCTATCACCTGCCCCGTTTAAGGCTGCAATCCAAGGCACAGGTGCGGTGGAAGGTAATAGCTTTCTATGAATCGCCTTCCTTGCAACTATTGCTGCAGCCTATCGTTTAGAGAATATTTTAAAATTTAATTTCCCAAGACTCTAGAGATTGCATAAGCATCCTACATGTGCCAGCCGCTGGGCTTTGAAATCTTCCTCAGCATTGCAGCGAGGCCGCACCTCCCATGGGCGGCTCCCAGCCCGTGATTGAAGCGGGAGGGATGCTGGAGCAGATCTGTTCCGGGAGGCGGACAATTTCATGGATGGCTGTCTCAGGCTCCAGGACTCTGCGGCCGGCTTTGCCAAGTTGGACTGCGTGGACCGCGTGGTGGTCCAGGGCGCTTCCACCTAGCCTCTCTGCCTCTCTTACTTCCTCGGGGTCAGACTTGCATCGCGCGGCCTGATGCCTCTCCCAGCTTTTTGTGGACCCTTGACTATCTGACTTCGCGCAGGCACTAACATGTATCCTTGCTCCTCAGAACACGTCCGCCCCCACCCCTAGGACCCGAAACTAAAATAGCTCACACCAAAGAAACAGGTTCGGATGCATGAAGCTTCGCCACTGCTGCCCCCCAAAGGCAAAAACCGTCGTTACCATTTCTACCAAAAAACAGTCTAAAAGCCAGGGCGACCTGATCAGCAAAGTTTAAGTTACAAGGCTGTGCCTGGCTGTATGGAAGCCTGATCAAGCAGTTCTGATTTCTTACATGGGGAGCAGGACTGAAAATGTGGGAAATTCCACAAACATAGGAAGGCTTTCCAATGATGCCAGGAAATCGTGACAAATATCCACTTGGCTAACATATATACCTCCAAACCAAAGTAAACTACACAACATCAAGTTCCAGGTACTTGAGCCTCCAGTAATAAAATGGTAAACTAAGCAATTTGGACGAGGCCTTCTGGTGAAAGTGAGAACTGGACAATGTATGAAAAATACCTGCTTGAAAGATACCTTCCTGAAGGATCAGAGAGCTAACAGGGTGGCAAAGAGTTCCTGTAAAAGACATAAATTCAGAGACTTAGGCCTAACATTTAAGACAGCTTTGCCTTTCAGGGCGTTTGCCAGTGCATAAGGAGGTAGCTGAGAGACAGAATTTATTTTTACAGCCTCCCAGGGCCATGGGTACAAGAGTGGCGGCCAGAGCCTGCCAAGAGTGGGAACAGCATGGAAAACCTGTATTTTGGGTTGAGGCTGCAAAGTCCACACCCGACAAGTAGGAATAAATTGAAAGTAAACTTAGACTGGCCCCCAGAGGGATATCACATTATAGACAATATTAAGTCCTGAACTTGGATCAAGGTGATTATTCTCAATGGTATATGTTCATTGGAATCATCTGGAGAACCTTAAAAGTATTGCTACTTGAGCCCACAGATTCCCAGAATTCCAGATATTCTGATTTAATTGGTCTGGATTTTCGCCTGGGCGTTGAGATATTTTATATCTACCCAGATTATTCTAATGGGTAGCCAAGGCTGAAACCCACTCAGCTAGTTCTGCTTGGCAGAAGCAAAATACTTTAAAATGCCTACATTTACTCCATTCAGGAAGATAAAGATATAGTTGAGCATTTGGGTAGAAAATCAGAAACTTAAAAAAGACAAAGCCGATTTAGAAAGAGCCAAAAAGAAATTTTCGAACTGAAAAATACAAAAGCAAAATAAAATTAGGAACTCAGTTTGTTAATTAAGAAACTCGGTTTCTGAATTAAGAATGAGTTTCATAGTTACTGTCATTTAGCCAAAGAGAATTATAGATTGCAAGAAAATACTAAAAAATACCTGGAAAAATAAAAGGATGAAAAACACAGAAGAGATGAAAAGAGTAATAGATGTAATAGTGGGAAGTTCTAACAAGCTTTTAGGAAATGAGAAAGAAAATGCTTTAGAAGCAATATCTGAGTGTTGAAAACCTATATATTCAAAAAGTCCGATGACCCTGAAGCAAGATAAATTTAAAAAAAAACTATATCTAGGGACATCATAGTAAAAAAAAAAAAATGAAAAGGCAAGAGTAGCCAGAGAAAAAAGATTACTTTCAAAGAAGCAGCAATTGATTGACAACCGATTCCGAACAGAAATGAAGAAAACCAGGAGACAATGAGATGACAGCTCACCCATGCTGAAAGAAAATAATCGCCAACCCAGAATTCTGTAGCTAATGAAAACATCCTTCAAGAATGACAATGTGATCAAGACATCTTCAGAGACACAAAGGCTGAGGCAATGTGTCACCAGAAAGGCAGCAAAAAATAAATACTACAGGATATTCTTTAAGCAAAACAAAAATGGGCTGGGGTGCAGAGGCTCACACCTGTAATCCCAGCACTTTGGGAGGCTGAGGTGGGCGGATCACGAGGTCAGGAGATTGAGACCAGCCTGGCCAACATGGTGAAACCCCATCTCTACAGAAATACAAAAATTAGCCAGGCATGATGGCAGGTGCCTGTAATCCCAGCTACTTGGGAGGCTGAGGCAGGAGAATTGTTTGAACCTGGGAGGTGGAGGTTGCAGTGAGTCGAGATCACGCCAGTGCACTCCAGCCTGGGTGACTGAGTGAGCCTCCATATTAAAAAAAAAAAAGACTCAGACACCCCAAAAGCTGTATCAAATTTGAATCAATTTCAGAATGGTGTCTTTTATTGTCAGTTACTGCAAGAAATTTTTACAAAATGCCTTCCCAGGCCAGAGATGGGGAGATGTACTTTTAGCATTATAAGGTTAGGGTTATTACTTTACACAAAAAAGAGCCAATTTTATGTAAATAGGAGAAATGTGATTTTTTCATATAGGAAAAATAGGTGCTTTTGACAGGAAATTAATACTTGGAGTGGTGAGGTGTGTTTAATTTCAGGTATCTCACAAAACATGGTGAAATCTCTCACCATTTTCCTCTCATCTGTGGGACCAGAGCTGCCTTTTCTCCCTTTCTCCCCAACAGCTCTGAACAGCTGTCCCGGGGACCAGAGGCTCACCCTTCCCTCTGCAGAACCAGTAGAAACTGGGCAGAACAGTGAATCCATTTACTTCCAGAGGACACTAGAGACTGTAGATTTAAAGACCTAAGAGAATGATGTGGCAGGTGGCCTTGATTATTTGTGTGGGGCAGATGGTATGTACGGGGAAACAGAGAGCGGGGGCTTAGGCAGGGGCTTCGCTTCGTGGGCAGCATCTTGCATCTGCAAGCTCAGTCCTGGGCATGAAGCCCAATTCTATGCTCCTCTTTGTTGCCTTCTCCAGCTGTGAGTCATTCACTGGAATTTTCAATAAATAACTTTTTAGGACCTCTGTGTCGATCAGGGATAGTCCAGGCTATGCTGTGGCAGAATACAAGCCCAAATTCCGGTGAGCTAAAAGATGCTGCCCGTGTCTACTCATGCAGCATCTCCATTCCCAGTTGGCTGAGAGCTCTGCTCCAAGTTGTCACACCCTTGGATTCAGGTTGAAAGGCTGCATTGTCTGGAATGTAGCTGGTCACCATGGCAGGAGAAACAAGAATGTGGGGAAATAGGCATCAGCTTCCAGACCTTCCATCACTTCTGCTCACATTTCATTAACCAAAGCAAGTTTCATGGCCGCGGCCAAGTTCAAGGAGGCAAAAAAGTGCAGTTCTATCGTGTGCCTATGGGGACAGTCTTCACCCATTCAGGCTACTATAACAAAATACCGTAAACCGAGTGGCTTGTAAATAATAGAAATTCATTTCTCACAGTTTTGGAGGCTGGGACATGCAAGAGCAAGTTGCAGACTCAGTCTGGTGAAGTCCCATTTTCTGGTTCATAGACAGCTGTCTTGTTACTGTGTCCTCACAGGGGAAGGTGTAAGGGAGGTATCTGGGGCCTCTTTTATAAGGGCGCTAATCCCATTCTTGAGGGCTCCACCTTTAGATACCATCACTTTGGGGGATTAGGTTTCAACACATGAATTTTAAAGGAACACATATGCAGTCCATAGCAGGAACAATAACTTGGACATTTGGATGGTCCTGATTGCCCCGACGCCCTCACTGATGTCCACTTTGTTTTCACTCTAGTGAAGCATTGGTAATGGAGTATCTATGAGGTGGGGGACTGGCAGGACTTATTTCCTGGTCTCAGTGATCCCTCACTGCCCTCATTGCTCATTGACATAAAACAGTCCCACCAGTGCCATGACAGTTCTCAAATGCCATGGCAACAACCCAAAAGCTACACATCTTTCCATGGCAACTACCTGGAAGTTACCTCCCCTTTCCTAAAAAGTTCTAAATAACCCGACCCTCAATTTGCATTAACCCGCCTCTTAATTTGCATGCAGTTGTAAGTGGGTATAAGTGAGTATAAACAC
The DNA here is from genome assembly GCF_028878055.3 of Symphalangus syndactylus. Classification (NCBI taxonomy): domain Eukaryota; kingdom Metazoa; phylum Chordata; class Mammalia; order Primates; family Hylobatidae; genus Symphalangus; species Symphalangus syndactylus. Next base: position 17,714,340 of record NC_072437.2, read on the forward strand.
AGTTGCCAAGAGCCCGTATGCTGCTGACTCTGGGTGCACTGCAAGGAGCAGTGCTGTTCAATAAAAGATTGCTAACACGACTGGCTTGCCCTTGAATTGTTTCCTGAGTGAAGCCAAGAATCCTCCCAGTTTTGGTGCTCTCGTGTCCTGCATCATCTACAACAGGAAGTGCCCCCCCTCCACGGTTAGTAACATTGTGTGAACTGCTAGACAGACATGGGAGGCCTCTACTCATGGATAACCCCCTGGATAGAAAAAACTACCCCAGGTCATCTGAGAGTCCTATCTTCCCAACTATATACCACCTAGCACTTGAGTGCTTCAGAAATAGTGGTTGAACTACACTATGTCCTCCCTGGCCAAAGAATTGTGTTCTACCATACCCAGTGATGTCTCACACCGCTTCTGACTCAGAATACGTTCTCAAATCTTTGTGCATTCGCCCAATTTATTTTAATATCAAATGTTTACACTGTTTGGTAATTACTGATTGCATAGTCTCTCTAACTCTATTACTTGGTATTCTTAGGAGTGAGAAAAAAAGAATAATACGAAAACAGGATAACATTATGTGTTGTAGTATCATAGACAGAAAGGAATGCCCAAGAAACATTGCAGCTTGAAGAGTGTAAAATTCTCTAGACTTAAATTGTATATCCTTCCAGAAATGTCATATGCATACAAAGAATATGATGCATATATTTCCTCTTTCCGTTTTTACACAAATTGTAATACACTATACTCACTGTCCTGTACTTTATTTTTTTCTTTGTTTTTTGCTTCACAATATTTCCTGATGAATATTCGTACATAGAATTTTATTCTTTCTTGTTAATCAGGCATACTATTAATTTGTTTGGATATATCAGTTTATTTAACTCTATGTGTTTGTTTTTAAATCTCTTGAGAAGCTGGAAATGGGTACTTTCTTGCAAGTATAGTTTTTTCCAAAACATAAGCCTTTTGGGTAATAAGAGTCTTCATTTACTTTAGTTCTGACAAAGTCAGATGTCTGTATATGGCTTATATAAGTTCCACTCCCATCCTTAGAGGCATTCAACCCACAGTCCCTGCTAAGTGAGCAAGAAGAATGTAACCCACTTACCTTCTGGACATAGACGATGGACCAGGAGTAGAGTCCTGACCTGAGGCAGAGAAGAAGCAAATGGGTATGTAGTGTGTGATGGGGACTTACGGTGAGCTTCTGGTCCAATCAGCTTCTGCTTTTGGGTTGACAGGTGATTCCTTTGTATCCTTACATTTGACACTTTTATTTGACATCATATGGAATTTTCCCTTACTTAAAGCAGCTTCTGCTAGAACAGGGCATATAGTACTTATTTTGTTTCACTTCAGTTCCTGATGTATATTAATCAGCAAAAATATTCTCTCACTGAATTCCATGACAATAAATCACCATGAGGATGGCAGACATGTATTAAATCAGACAGTGAAGCCATTGTCCAAGGTGTAGTTCCTGCCCTGTGGTGCTTCACTGGATGGGCTCATGCCTGGACCTGCCTAACTGGGCTGTTGTCAATTGTGGCACCTGCACGGGGCTTCATAAAACCTGTCCATCTGCCCACATTTGGAATGTCAGAAAAACTTGCCAGGTTTAGGATTCCAGTTAAAGGCGAATCTCGATGATCCTGAACATCCTGAAGTGAACAAGAGAAGCCAACAATATGGTAGCAAAAGCATCTGGGCAGCAGTTAAAGGGTTTTGTCTTCGAGGTCTAGGTCTGCCACTAATTAGCTACCTGACCTTTAGCAAGGCCTCTGCTTCCTCTGTCATCAATCTGGAAGTTATATGAGTTAAATGAGGCCGGGCGTGGTGGCTCACACCTGAAATCCCAGCACTTTGGGAGGCTGAGGCAGGCGGATCACTTGAGGCCAGGAGTTCAAGACCAGCCTGGCCAATATGGTGAAACCTGTCTCTACTTAAAATACAAATATGGATGTGATGGTGCACATGTGTAATCCCAGCTACTCGGGAAATTGAGGCGTGAGAATTGCTTGGGTCCAGGAGGCGGAGGTTGCAGTGAGCAGAGATCGGGCCACTGCACTCCAGCCTGGGTGACAGGGCAAGACTTCCTCTCGCTCAAAAAAAAAAAAAAAAAAAAAAAAAACAGTTAAATGAGAAAAAATAGCTTCCATAGTGCTAATAACTATTTGCTATTTGCTATTATTAAAATGTGGCTGTATGTAATAGAGACTCAATAAACAAAACCAAAACTGGTCAGATTTACACCATCTCAAATTAAGACTTACTAAAGTACACAATTTTTTTTAAAGGAGGACTTCTTAGTTTGCAAGAAATGTTTTTAAAAATCAGCTTAGCCATATAGTAAAGGGACCTTGTTTTCTTGAGGTAGATCATCAAAATTTACTTTATAATTTGTCAAATATTTTATGGACAGATACATTTATACTGTTTCTAGAATCTAATTTTTTAAACAACAGACATGTCTGATCTTGCGGCACTATTCTTTTTTCTTTAATAAAATAATGACAAATAGAGAATTGGTTATAAAAATCACTTTGTGTGTGTATTCATGTGAACTGGGATGGTCACATTTTGGGGTGCCAGACAGAATTCTCTGAAGTCTTCTAAAACTGACTATAAGTATTCATTTAGAAGGAGCCAATTCCCATTGAATTCATAAAGCTGTTTTGGGGTGTTTTGGAGGTGGTTTGGGTAATATAAAAGGAATAGGGAGAAGGTAGGAAGGAAAGAGAAGAGGCTTTATAAAACATTAGATAATTAAAATCTTTTTTATTAATTGATTTCTTGAAGATTTTGTGTACATATTTTTTAAAACAAAATGTTTAACAAAATTACATAATATATGCGTGTGTGTATACAGTATACAATATATAAAATACACTCACATTTACATATGCACACAGAGACCCCATACACACTTTAAAATCAGATGCAGATATCTATTACTTGAATACTGAGAAAAATATTTCCTCAACTAGTGTCTCCAAACCTGCCCAAAGATCTGAGTCACCCAGCACTCTTGTTAAAAATACAGTTTACCTCGGTTCCACCTAAGACCTATGGAATCAGCAGCTCTAGTAGAGATGCATCATAATTTGTGTTTTAAACAAAGATCCTGGGTGATTCTCATCATCAGGAAGTTTGCAGAACACTGAGCTAAACTGTATTTATTTGCTGTACTTAGTTCTGGTATAGCACTACAGTATGGATAACTAAAACTGGGGAGTTTCTCTAAGATATTTGTATGCCATGGAGCAGTGTGCCAGTTGTCAGCTTCCTGCCTGTCCTCTTCAAATGCACCTTCTCTGCTCTGCTTTTGATACTGGAGCTGGACCCTGTAAACTTGTCTCCCTTCCCAGATGGCACAAGGTTAAGCTTTGTGCATTTTTGACTTGTGTTTTCTCTAATTTAACCCCTCTTATTTTCTTAAGAATCTACTAGGATGAGGTTCACCTTTGGAACTGTCTGTTCAAGGACCTCCACACTGCTAATTCTGAAAGCTGAGCCTCATCTTTTTACTTGACGATTGTTCGTAGCATTTGACACAGTTGAGTGCTGCTTCTTCCTCGAGAGACTGTCTTTGGTTTTGAGAACACTGCTCTCTCCTCATGTCTTCCTGTTTCATGGCTTCAGCTTCCTTTGCTAGTTACTCTTTTTCTTTTTCTGACCTCTGAATGTCAGCATGATCTAGGACTCAGTCCTTGAACCTCTTCTCTTTTCTGCCTACACTTATGCCTTTGATGATGAAATCTAATTGCATGGCTCTGAGTACCATCAGCAACCTGAAAATTCTAAAATGCGAGTCTCCAGCTTGACCTCTCTCCTACATTCTAACACCTGTTTGATATTTCCACTTGGATGTCTAATAAGAATATCACACTTTACATGCTCCAAACTTAACTACTTGTCTTCTCTAGTATGCTCAGTCCAAAAATCTTGTCTCCTCACTCTCTTGCCATCCATCCAATCCATCTTCAAAACCTGTTTGCTTGATATTCAGAAAACGCTCAGAATCTGATTACTTTTCATCTCCTCCACTGCTAACATTTTCATCTGAGCCAACATGATGTTTTGTCTGCATTATACAGGAGCCTTCTCTATCAGGATAGCCTGGGTTATGTTGTAATCAAAATGACTCCCCAAATCGCAATGACTCCAAACCACATGTTCTCTCTCTCCGGCACGATCATCATTGATTTATTCCCTGACATCTTCTGTCCAGGCTCTGGCTCATGGAGAAGCTGTAGACTAGAACATTGCTAGACGACCATGTGGTTAATGGAAAACAGGGCATAGTGAAGGATATAGTGCTCTGAACACTCTGCCTGGATGTCAGACATGTCCCCTCTGCTTCCATTTCATTGGTGAAAGCATGGACATGCCCCAGTTGAACATGACAGGGAGGTACGGGTGATCCTTGTTAGTCACGGTAGTTATATTCTATAAGGTTGTAGCAAACATTGAATTAGCAAATACTGAACCATTGCTCCTACGCTAGGAAATACAGGATTAGTTTCCTGTGAGCTTCTGGCTGAAACATTTTTGTCAACTGAAATGCCACCCTGTTAGGTAGATTTATTTGCCAACTTCCTTGTAAAACAAGCCAGCGTCACTGGTGTTCAAAACCTGCTCTTCCATACGACCCTTTTCCTGCATAATACTTAGCACGCATTTTTTAAATATATATTGAGGGAGTAGAAAAGATATCAGCCTTACCCTGGGACTGAGTCAGTGGCAGCTTCTTGTTCCACAAGGTTAGGGAAGACCATGAGGAAATAAAAGTTGTTTGGAAAAATCCAGGTGGCGTTGCTTTGTATGTTGTGATGGGGAGAGGGGTGAAATGAAGTGCGAAAGCCCCTCACACCCTCCATCTCATCTCAGACTGCGTCCTGGAACCCTGGGCAGAGAAGCCCCACTCATACTCCTGCCTCTTGGGATTACTGGTGGCCGTGTAGTGATGGAGAATGACAAGTAAGAAGAGCAAGCTGCCTGGCATGTGGGTGAAGACGGCGAGCTGCACTGTTGTGGTTGTCTTGGTCAGCTCTGCTGGGCACTGGCACTCTCTGAGCACGCATTGCAGGCAGGATACCTGGCCAGCATCTTTGTAGGCCAACTGAGTCCCAAGGGAGCACTTCGACCTCATAGCCCAATCAGAGTGGCCTTTCCAGCCCTGCTACCTCACCTGCTCCAGCAGAGGTTTTAAAAATTCTTCCTCAGCCTCTTGATCTGCAGACCCTGCCTCAGCTGCAAGTTCAACATCTCATGCCATCTGGCCTTTTGAATGAAATGAGTGAGCCAGCCAGTAGCTGAGGAAGGTTTAACATTTTCCTTGTCCTAAGGAACATAACATAAATGTCTTTGGCTTTCAGCCTCGAAACAATGCTGTCCACATGCTTTTTAAATCAGTGGTTATCTCATCAATCCATGTTTTCCATAGTGATATGGTTTGGCTCTGTGTCTCCACCCAAATCTCATATTGAATTGTAATCCCTTCATTACAATTCATACAACCCTTTTCCTGTATAATACTTAGCAGGCATTTTTTTAAATGTATATTGAGGGAGTAGAAAAGATATCAGCCTTACCCTGGGACTGAGTCAATGGCAGCTTCTTGTTCCGCAGGGTTAGGGAAGACTATGAGGAAATAAAAGTTGTTTGGAAAAATTGTTGAGGGAGGGATCTGGTGGGAGGTAATTGAATCATAGGGGCAGTTTCTTCCACGCAGTTCTTATGACAGTAGTGAGTTCTCAAGAGATGTGATGGTTTAAAAGTGTGGCATTTCTTCCTGCCCCACTGCCTGCCACCACGTGTGACGTACCTTGCTTCCTCTTAGCCTCCCACCATGATTGTAAGTTTCCTGAGGCCTCCCCAGCCACGTGGAACTGGGAGTCAATTAAACCTCTTTTCTTTATAAATTACCCAGTCTCAGGTAGTTCTTTATAGCAGTGTGAAAATGAACTAATACACACAGGTTTATAATACACTGTAGACATAACTCCAGCACTTTCTGGAGTGCCCTTGAATACAGACTGATGAATTTCCACTTCCTTTTCCTGGATGAACCATACTGTTGATTCATTAATATTGAAGTCATGGCCAACAGCACTGAACTCATGCCTGAATGAAGTTTCTCTGTGTTTTCTCCATAAGGGCACATCATATTCTTCTTGTGCTTAAGAACGCTAGCCAGCACTTCTATTTGGGGGGCATTTTAAACAGCACGATTACCAACAAAATGTGCAAAAAACATGCCCAAAAAAAAAAAAAAAAAAAAAAGCTTGGCATTAAATAGAACCTGAAAAAGATGTGGATTGTTTTCCTACTTTCCTTTTTGGATAGCTTGTTGTGAGTGTATAGGAATGCAACTGTGGTTGCCATGAGGCTTGCATATGAGCCTCAGAGCTGTAATAGCCTATTTCGAGATAACAACTTAAGTTGAATTGCATGTGAAAGCTCTACGTTTACTACCCCTACCTTAGGTTATTGATGTCAGAGTGTATTTTTATATTGTGTACCTATGAACGAAGTTTTGTGGTTATAGTTATTCTTAATAGTTTTGACTTTTAACTTTAATACCGGAGTTAAAAGTGGTTTACACAGGGCTCTGTGATGGAGAATTAAACTCAGATCACACCTGGGATTCAGACAGGCATTGCTGCATTTGCGGCACTAATATAAGTGAAGGAAAGAGAGTGATGATGGGCAGCAGGTGGTCTACTGTGGAGCTAGAAGGGAAAGGGGAGAAGCAGTCTTGCAAGTTACATTGAGCCTTGCTCAGAGTGGAGGCGGTGGGTGGGGGTGATCTGGCCCATGGATCCCTGATGTGTGCTCATGTTGAAGAGTGGGATTCCTCCACTGTCCTGCCAGAGTAGCTAAGGAAGGGCTTCTGCTGCCAGTGGGAATGAGACATGATGACCTCGACAGTTCCTTCTGACTTTCAGAGGTTGCACACTGCAGTAGTTAAGTGCACAGAGTGGAGCTAGCCTGGATGGGTTTGAGTCCTGTCTCTCTCACCTGTCAGCTCTGTGACTTGGGGCCAGTGACTTAACTTCTCTGTGCCTCAGTTTCCTCATCTAGAAAAAAAATAAAGATGCTAATCCAACAATAATACCAATTCCACAGGGATGCCGCAAAAATTAAATGACTTTGTACAAACTATTTAGAACTATCCCTAGCACATGATGAGAGCCAGAAAAGTGTTTGCCTTTTTGCTTAGATGGCTGTGATATTTAAAACTGGCCACAATTGATAGTTAACTGAAAATCTACATATTGTAAAGAAGCATGCTGTCCTGATAGTAAACTTTTAAAACACATGTTCAGTTTTATAATTATAATTCCACTATAGTTATCATAAGCAGGAGTACACATTTCTTTATTCTTTTATTGATATGAAATTTGATTCAATATTTATTTTGTGTATATGATTAAATCCTAGAAAATGCGTCTTAAAAAAGCAATGTATTTAGATTGGCTTTGCAATAGTGCCACCTTCTGGTTGAATTCCTTCTTTACAAGACAGCATCTCGTCTAGACTCATCCTACTGCGCTTGGTAAATTGTGATTTTGTTCTAGGAGACAGCTGAGTGAGGCATGGTAAACCAGTCCCAGCAGACCACTCCCTGAAGATGTTGGCTTGATATGTGCTGGAAGATGAAAAAGCATACAGAATGCAGGACAACATAAAGAAAATAGAACCGAGAAGTTATGCTAAGAATATAAACAAACCAAGAGTATGGATTGGAATGCTGTTTTCTTTGGACTGATCAGTGCTCCTTTGGAAAGATAGAATGAAGCTGAATAAGTTGCAGAAAAGGTCAAATAAAATGATTATGTCCAAAAGACTAGGGTCTTTCTACAGTTTGGAACAAACAGACAGAGGCAATGCAGTGTTTAATGACTGTTCTGAAAAAATAATTATGATATTGTGGGGCGAAGGAGACTCTCACAGCCAAAAGTTAGGAAAGAGAGCCACACTCTACAAATTATAGCAAATTTGGGGAGATATTAGGGTGAAGGGAGATGGAAAATAAAGTACGAACATACTATATAGTAGGTATTTTACCTATATGATCTAAATTTAGTTGTCTAGACAACCACGCCTTACAATTGGTCTTATCATCCTTTCAGTTATCAGAAAACAGAAGCGCAAAAAGGTAAGTATGTTGCCGGGCACTGTGGCTCACGCCTGTAATCTCAACACTTTGCGAGGCTAAGGCGGGCGGATCACCCAAGGTCAGGAGTTCGAGACCAGCCTGGCAAAACCCTGTCTCTACTAAAAGTACAAAAATTAGCTGGGCATGGTGGTGGGCACTTGTAATCCCAGCTACTCCAGAGGCTGAGGCAGGGAGAACTGCTTGAACCTGGGAGGCGGAGGTTGCAGTGAGCTAAAATTGCACCACTGCACTCCAGCCTGGGCAACAGAGTGAGACTCTGTCTCGGGGGGCAGTGGGGGGGAAGTTGGGTATCTTGGTCAGTTTCATAGAATAGCTGACAACTGTCTCTGATTCCAAAGGCTATGCTAATGCTAATGTACCATATGTTCCCCCCATTTTCATTTTATTCTAATTAAACAGTTAATTAATTTATTTTGAGACAAGGTCTTGCTGTGTTGCCCAGGCTGGAGTTCAGGGGTGCGATCATGCACCTCAAACTACTCACTGCACCCTCAAACTACTAAGCTCAAATGATCCTCATGCCTTGGCCTCCCAAGTAGCTGGGACCACACCACCATGCCTGGTTAATTTATTTTATTTTATTTTTTGAGACGGGGGTCTCACTTTGTTGCCGATGCTGGTCTCAAACTCCTGGCTTCAAGTGATCCTCCCACCTTGGCCTCCCAAAGTGTTGGGATTACAGGCTGAGCCACCACGCCCAACCTATTTTACTATTATTTTTTAATTTTTAAAGAAAGAAGAAGAAAGAGGTAATATGATCTAATATTCTTTCAGCATTTACTTTGTACCATGCACTATACTAAAATTCTTTTACACTTGTGGTCTCAGTTACATTTATTTATTTATTTATGGAGACAGGGTCTTACTCTGTTGCCCAGACTGGAGTGCAGTGGCACCATCTGGGCTCATTGCAATCTCCACTTTCTGGGTTCAAGCGATTCTCCCACTTCAGCCTCCTGAGTAGCTGGGACCGCAGGCACACACAACCATGCCCAGCAAATTAATTTTTTTTTTTTTTTGTAGAGACGAGAGGTCTCACTATATTGCCCTGGCTGGTCTCAAACTCCTGGGCTCAAGCAATCCTTCCGTCTTGGCCTCCCAAAGTGCTGGGATTACAGGCGTGAGTCACCACACCTGACCCCCTCAATTACTTTTAAAGTTATTTATTCAGTTACTTTTCCTCCTTGCCTGTAGCCAAAATTCTCACTCCCATCCTCACAGGGTGCAGTTCTGAGTGCAGTGCACACTCTTTTGCATGTATGTGCTACCGGCAAAATGTGTATTGCTGTTGTATGTGCCTTTATTCTAACTTATGTTTGTGGTATTGTCTTATTTTGTTTCTTTCTTTGTTCACTCAACACTATTTTAAAAATCTCTATGTGTTGTCCTGTGTACACCATCCGACTACCTCCAACATCTGGCTAGTGCTCTATTATGTGCTTGCGGCCTGGTTTACCCCTCCATTTCCCAGGGATGGCAGAGCAAGGACCGTCTCCGCTTATGCTTCGTACAGAGCTGGGTGAGAATTCCTATGAGAGTCACACCCAGGATCCATCCTTGGTAGGCCACAGTGAGCAGTCTACCTGCATTTCGACAGGGACCTGTCTGACTGCTCCCCAGAATGGCTGCTGAGAATCGGGCCAAGGCTCACCAGCAGCACAGGCAACCCTATCTCTGCGTCTCTCTGCTAGCAGTGGAATTATCCAGTTTTCTAAGTTCTTCCTGTCTGATTAGTCTAAAATGAAACCTCATCATTGCTTGAATTTGCAATTCTGATATCCAACGTATTTGAAACGTTCTTGATAAATGTAATGGCGCCTTGTTTCCTAGTCAGATCTTTTGTCCATTTGACTTGTTCTTATTGATTTGCAGGAGAGTGTCACATAAGGTTCTATTATTCTCATTTTTAGAGATGCAAGAACTTACTCTCAGTGAGGTTCAGTGACTCGTCCAGGGACATCAGAGTAAGCAGTGAAGCAAATGTTTGAATCCAGAGTCGTGCCTCTGAAAGCTGGATATTAGGGAACAATTTGGTGAATTATCTATTAACCTTAGCCTTGTCTTTCTTAACCTTGTCCATCAGGTTGAAAAAACTTCAGAATTTTGATTGTTGAGAAAGAAGATGGCTCAAAACAAAAGAGTGAATTTGTCTTTGATCTATTTGATATCTCCTTTCCTTTCTCTCTCTCTCCCACATTCTTCTTTAGGAAATAGTTTATTTTTCATAAACTAAAACCAAGAGAAGATTAATCACCCCAAAAGTCTATCAGTGCTAGATAAGTACTATGCTATGCCAAGAGCCAGCCTCCCTTACCTTGAAAATATGTATAAGGGGCCGTGCGTGGTTGCTCATGCCTATAATCCTAGCACTTGTGGAGGCTGAGGCGGGCAGATCACCTGAGGTCAGGAGTTTCAGACCAGCCTGGCCAAGAAGGTGAAATCCCATCTCTACTAGAAATATAAAAATTAGCCAGGCATGGTAGCATGTGCCTGCAATCCCAGCTACCTGGGAGGCTGAGGCGAGGGAATCACTGGAACTCGGGAGGTGGAGGCTGCAGTGAGCTGAGATCGCCCCACTGCACTCCAGCCTGGGTGACAGAGCGAGACTCCATCTCAAAAAAAAAAAAAAAGAAAGAAAAGAAAATATGTGTAAGGTATCTAGGATGTGCCATCCCCTGTTCTAGAAACCATGAGAAACAAAGAACACAAAATTTCAGTTAGACTGGAGGAATAAGTTCAAGAGATCTGTTGTACATCATGGTAAATATAGTTAATAACAATATGTTGTATACTTGCAAATTGCTAAGAGAGTAGATTTTAAATGCTCTCACCATAAAAAGATAAGTATGCGAGTTAATGCATAGGCTAAATAGCTCGATTTAGCCATTACTCAATTTACACTTATATCAAAACAGCATGTTGTATACCATATAGATACACACACAATTTTTACTTGTCAATTAAAAAGAAAGACCACTTTCCAAAAAAGGTATTTAAAATTAAGTAATCCAGTAAAAGAAACAGAATTTTAAAGGCATTATAATATTTTAAAGAAAATTTAAGTTCTAGTTTGGAAAGTGTTATCTTTGTAAATATTATGGTAGTGATAGTTTATAATTCTATTTCTCTACTTTTCACTTACTGATGTGTCCTGGATTCATATTTCATTGAAACGTATTGATTATATTATTAAAACTGTTAATTCAGACTTTTTTATCTTTATTTAAATGTTAAACAAAACTTTGAAAAAAATCAGGCTCCTATAAGAGCTAGGAATGTGTTTCATTGCTGATAACAGAGATCTGAAATAACAGGGGCTTTAGCAAAATGAAGGCTTATTTTTCTTTTCTAAAACATTATGGAAGGCCGGGCATGGTGGCTCATGCCTTTAATCCTAGCACTTTGGGAGGCCTAGGCAGGCCTCCTTGAGCCAGGAGTTCAAGACCAGCCTGGGCAACATGGTGAAACCCCATCTCTACAAAAAATACAAATAATTAGCTGGGCATGGTGGCACACACCTGTAGTCCCAGCTACCCGGGAGGCTGAGGTAGGAGGATCACCTGAGCCTGGGAGGTCAAGGCTGCAATCAGCTGTGGTCACGCCACTGCACTCTAGCCTGGGTGACAGAGTGAGATCCTGTCTCAAAAATAAAAATAAAATAAAATAAAATGTCACAGTCAGATGTAGTCGGTTCTCATTGGCATGCCGGTATCAGAGAGCCAGGCTCCTTCTGCATTTCTGCTTTGCACCTGGATTTTCATCCTTAAGGTTTCTTCCTGGGTAACAGAGGCCACTGGGGTTCTAGCCTTTTATATCCATGTTTCAAGAAGGAAGAAAGAAGAGAGGAGGACAAAACGGATGTATCTGCCAGTTGAGTAAATATTTTAAATATTTTAAAGTAACTTTCTACTTCTTACACGGTGCTGACCTTCTCTGTCTACAAGGGAGCCTGGGAGATGTTTAGCTGCTTTCACTGGCACAATACATTCCTTCTTATTAATTGTTTAATATGAAGGAAAAAGAACTATTGGGTAGGCAACTAGCAGTATCTGGCACAGCTCCTAATTATCTTTTATTCAGTACAAGACCACCCACTGTGAATGTGTACTCAAATATACTGAATAACACCTTAAGAAATAACAATTTTAGGCCTGGGCATCATGGCTCATGCCTATAATCCCAACACTTTGGGAGGCTGAGACAAGAGGATTGCTTGAGCCTAGGAGTTCGTGACCAGCCTGGGCAACATAGTGAGACCTTATCCCTACAAAAAAATAAAAAATAAAAAGCAAAATTGGTTGGGCCTGGTGGCTTGTGCCTGTAGTCCCAGCTACTCAGGAAGCTGGGGAGGGAAGATTGCTTGAGCCCAGGAGGCAGAGGTTGAAGTGTGCTGAAATCATGCCACTGCACTCCAGCTTGGGTGACAGAGTGAGACACCGTCTCAAACAAAACAAACGAACAAAAATTAAAGTTTCAGGTATTAAAAAGAAATGTTCAAACCTATAAAAAATCTCTCCCTCATACTACCTGATGTCAAAATCTACCAAACTGTAACAATCAAAACAGCATGGTACAATCAAAAGCAGACATATAGGCCAATGGAACAGCATAAATAGCCCAGAAATAAATTCACTCATTTATGGTCAAACTGATCTTTGACAAAGTTGCCAAGAACACACAAGAAAGGGAATAATAGTGTCTTTAGTAAAAGATGTTGGGACAACTGGATATCCACATGCAGGAGAATGAAACTAAACTCTAATGTCACACCACATAGAAAAATCAACTCAATATGGATTAAAGAGTTAAATAGACAAATGCGATTACATCAAACTAAAAAGCTTCTGCACAACCAAGGCAACAATTATCAGCGTGAAGAAACAATGCATAGAATGGTAGAAAATATTTGCAAGCCATACACCTGATAAAAGTTTAATATCCAAAATATATAAGAAACTCAACTCAATAGCAACAAACCCAAATAACTGAATTAAAAAGTGGGCAAAGGACCTGAACAAACACTTCTCAAAAGAAGATAAAGAAATGGCCAATGGGTATATGAAAAAATGATCAACATCAGTAGATATTTGGGAAATACAAATTAAAACCACAATGAGATACCATTTTACATCTGTTAGAAACACTGTTATCAAAAAGATGAAAGTTACTAAGTGTTGGCAAGGATGCAAAGAAAAGGGAACACTTGTACACTGTTGGTGGGAATGTATATCAGTACAGTCATTGTGGAAGACAGTATGGAGGTTCCTAAAAAAATTAAAAATAGAATGACTATATGATCTAGCAATCCTACTTCTGGGTATATATCCAGAGGAAATAAAATCAGTATGTTGAAGAGATATCTGAACTCTCATGTTTATTGCAGCATTATTTACAATACCCAAAATATGAAATCACACTAACTGTCCACTAATGCACAGATAAAGAAAATGTGGTATATATAAACAATGAAATACTATTCAGTCTCCAAAGAGAAGTAAATTCTGTCATTTGTGACAATGTGGATGAACCTGGAGGACATTATACTAAGTGAAATACACCAGGCACAGAAGACAAGTAAAGCATGATTCTTACTTATATGTGAAATCTAAAAAAGTTGAACTCATAGAAGTAGAGAGTAGAATGCTCATAACCAAGGCCTGGGGGTGGGGGTGGGGATGGGGAGATCTTAGCCAAAGGTTACAAAATTTCGTGAGAAGGAGTAAGGTTTGGAGATCTATTGTGCAGCATGGTAAGTATAGTTAATAATGATGTACTGTACACTTGAAAACTGCTAAGAGACATTTTCAATGTTCTCACCACAAAAATGGTAAGTGTGTGAGGTGAAGGATGTGTTAATCAGCTTGATCTAATTATTCAACAACGTATGCATATGAACAAAACATCATGCTGTACACCGTATATATGCAATTTTTATTTGTCAATTAAAAAACTAATTTAAAAAAGACCTAAAGGGAACCTCTCAATGTGCTCTGTCAAATTTTATTGCATTTTTTTTTTACAAATTTCAATCTATATAGATTTTAATTTGCGCATTTGTGATAATTTATGACGCAAAAAAACACTTGTTTTTTAGAATGACATAGTGAAAGGCACATTTCATTTGAATGCACAGTGTACCATTCTAAAATATCCAAATTTCTTTACAAAGTGCTTGAGCAGTCACATACACATACAGTAATAGCAAAATATATTTACACTCTATAAAGCTTAAAATTTTAAATCTGACTAAAAAATTAGTGCTTTCTTCAGCTTAATTGTGTAAATAGACCCTGCCTTCTAATTTTTTTAGCGATTTGACTTCAATTAAAAAAAATTCTGTACACTGTGTAGTTACAAAATGCTGTCAGTTTTTAATGCTAAAAGCCTATTTTAGACATTACTTTCTTTGCTATTTGAGAACCGAAAAAGTGAGCAGACTGTACCTCAAAAGTATTTAGTGTTTTATTTTAATGTTGTATTAACGCTGTTTAAATTAAAGCCAGACAATATGCTAACTTCCTCTATTGTCCTTTGCCAAGGAAATTAACTGGCATTTTAAAATAACTTTAAACCACATATTGCTCCCCCTTTCTAGAAGATTTACTCCCAAAGGATCTTGGGTAATAAACAATTTGCAAGGTAATATAAATGATCTCTGGACAATTTTAATTGTTCTCAGAGTACAATGAAAAGATGCTAAAACATCCCAGCAAATATTTATAAATGTTTTTAGCTCAACTCTCCATAAATCAGTGTTCTTTTTCATGTTTCTCATAAGATTTACACCTGAACAATTTTTCAGAGATGAGCTCACTGTGATTAAATAGTTAATTCAGTATGGGTACTTAACAGCTTGCTATTCCTGAGGTATAATGACCCTAACGTGCTAACTGGTGTTAGCTTCTTTTTTTTTTTTTTTTTAATTGAAACACGTGAAGATTTGTTTAAAAGTACCATTCTAATACTTCTTCAAAAGTGGCTTCTCATTGTGCTTCAGCGTAAATATGAGCACCGGGAACAGTTTCATGGAGTTTAGGTTGAGTGAACATCGGCCATGAAAATCCATCACAAATACTTTTGGATCAATAGTCTATTTTAAAAAAGAAAGAAAAAAACCACTTTTTTACAGTCCCTAGCTTTGCCATATGCCTGCCTTAAGTGGAAGGAAAATTAATCACTTAACGATGTTTTACAAAAAGAAAAAAAGGCCTTGGAATGCTTTTTGTAAAACATCGTTAAGTGATTAATTTTCCTTCCACTTAAGGCAGGCATATGGCAAAGCTAGGGACTGTAAAAAAGTGGTTTTTTTCTTTCTTTTTTAAAATAGACTATTGATCCAAAAGTATTTGTGATGGATTTTCATGGCCGATGTTCACTCAACTTAAACTCCATGAAACTGTTCCCGGTGCTCATATTTACGCTGAAGTACAATGAGAAGCCACTTTTGAAGAAGTATTAGAATGGTACTTTTAAACAAATCTTCACGTGTTTCAATTAAAAAAAACAAAACAAATCAAAACTCATCAGCTATTGGTGGCACAGGGAGCAAATGAAGGGTTGCTATTTTTAAGAGGTCTTCTTGTGAGTCAGTCAGCTTGGTTTCGCAGTGTCTAGCAACTTAACACCAATCAGCAGTGTAGTCAAAATCTCTGAACATTTCCTGCTCCTCTTCCGAAAGTATCCTTCGTTCTCGAGGTGGAGTCAGCATAGGTGCTTCTGAGGTAAATTCATCGTCGAAATGACTGACATCTTCTCGTCCTCTTATGGTAGGTATAAATGGTGGCTTTACTTTTTTGTCCATCAGAGCGCTCCAATCAATTAGGCAGAAAAATGGGTGCTTTTTTACATCTTCTGCATCTTTCTCAGTAGCCCCAAGGCGCTGCTCAGGATTTCTTCTTAACAGACTTCTCATTATAGAAATGGCTACTGTAGATAAGAACCTTGGATACCTTACTTCACCATTTACAATATTGTCATAAACTTTCTCTTCAACCTCACCAATAAAGGGAGAGTCACCAACAAGCATTTCATATATAAGCACGCCAAGGGCCCACCAATCTACAGCCCTTGTATAAGAAGTTTCTGTTAATAGTTCTGGGGCAAGATATAGAGGAGTGCCACAAAATGTGTTTGTTCTATCTCCATATCCCATTCCTTCTTTGCAAAGACCAAAATCAGCAATTTTCACAAAGCCCTCCGTATCTAGCAATAAGTTTTCCAGTTTCAAATCTCTATGAACAATTTTGTGTTCATGTAAATACTGCAACCCAAGAACTACACAAGCAGCATAAAATACAGCTCTTGGTTGAGAAAAGACATCATCAGTACAAACGTGCATCGTTAGGTCCCCACCAGCAGCATATTCCATTACAAAGCAAACATGCTCTTTGGTTTGGAAACATGCAAAAAGGTTCATCAAAAAGGGATGCCTTACAGTATTCACAGTTTCGAAGATTCTTTTTTCACGCATCAGGATGTCTACTGCATCTTGAGCCACAATCTCTCCTTTCTTTAAGGCTTTTATAGCAAACATCTCATTTGTGTGTTTATATTCAGCTAAAAGCACCTTTCCATATTGTCCTCTTCCCAAGACAGCACAACACCTGAAATCTTGTAGATTAATCTGAAACCTTTGCTGAGATCTATCCTCAAGTTCTTGAATACCACTATATTCTAGGCCTGACTGAGGAGTATCAGGCTTGTATTCAGATTGAGATTTTGGAAGTATATTATTTCTGTCATTCTCAATATCAAAAGCAGTCTCTGAATCCTGTCCTGGTGTATCCAAAACTCTTAATTCAGAAGATTCATCTATTTCTGCGAGGGAAGAAGCTCGTGGTGGGGCTGGAGGAGGTTCAGGCTCAAGATCAAAGTCCAGTTTGATTGCTGTAGAATCACTAGCTGGAAGTGCTAGTTCAGGGATGTGTACATCAACCACTGGCACTGTAGTAGGCACAGGAGCTTGAGGGCTGAAGGTGCCAGAATGATTTACTGTAGGAATAGCTCTTCTTACTAGCCTTCTCCAAGTGGCAATAATAATATTCATTGGAGGAGCTCTGAGAAATCTTTTGCCTTGTTGCTTTGAAAAAATTTTCTTTTGTTTTTGAAGCTTTGGTCTTCTTTCAATAACTGGATTAAAAAAGGTAACCTCTGCAAATAAAGTACCCTGTGGTTCCAAATAGAGACACATGCCATGCCGTTGGTTGTCTAAAAACTCTTCTAACCTCAGAAATTTTACAGCACAGAGAGACCGCCAATCACGCCAATAAACTGAAATTTCTAGCTCACGTGACCTGTCCAGTTCCAGTGTAAACTTCTGGTCCCATGACTGATTGGAAATAGGTTTCCAGCTAGTTTGGCCAACCACAGTATTATCGAGCTTCAAAACAGCACAGACATCATTGGACAAGTCATCGGTTTTTAGATTTCCACGACTTCTGCTTTTACTTTTACTCATTTTGATGATGAAACGTGATCTGGTTTCACTTGGACTCCAACCAGGCAGTGCAACTGATGTTGCTTTTGACCGTCCAGGGACATTCTCTAGGATATCTTGGCAGCCGATAAGACGCACTTCCAAAGTACCTGTTAATGCTGCTGGTTTGGATAGTGTACTATATTGATTTTGTGTAGATATCTTACTTTGACGTGGACTTAGTGTTGGTGATGCAGCAACAAGTGAAAGTTCTTCAATAATAATACTGCTTTTGGGATGATTCTTGGGGAGTTCATTTAATCTTTGCTCTAATGAGTAACTTAAAAGGTCCAACTTCTGACTTGATTCATTAAATCTTGCTTGAGCTTCTGAAAGTGCTTTTCTGTCTGTTACTTTTCCTGAGCCAAGTAATTTCATTACATTCTTTGCACCTTCTGCTACTGCAAACTGTATCCTAAAATGATGCCTTAATTCTTCTATCCGAAGTTCAAGAGGACTTATCACAGGTTTTGTATTATCAAAAGCCAATTCATTAGTCTGGACTGCCTGAAGGATCTGCATTCGTATGACTTCTATTTTTGTCTTGCTGTCCTGGAGCAGTTGCTGAGCTATACCATGGAGTTTCCGATCCTTTGAAGATCCATTTGAATACATCTGTATCATATTCTCTGCATCTTGTTTTACTTTAAGTTCTATATCCAACTGTTTTTGTAGAGCCTTCAATCTATTGTTGCTAGTAGAACAACGAGGGTCACTATTTGGAGTACCTGGAGTCGTTGGGCAATCTTTAATACCTTCTGGATCTGATACAACAATATATGCATTTAATTCCTGCAGCTTGTGATGTAGTTCTTCTAATTTTTTATTCGATTTTTTCAAAATGTTGTCTACGTAAGCCAAACTTTTTTTATCTGTTGTGACTTTCCTCAGATTTTCAGCTCCCTCTTTGATTTTCAGTTCTTTCCTTATTTCTCTCTTAATTCGATCCTTGATATCATCCAATTTCTGCTGCACCATTGTATCTGAAAAGTCTAATTTTTGAACAGCACTCACATTCTCAGAAAACGGAAGACTTCGGGAATCCCCCTGCAGTTCCCTGAGCAGAATCTCCCCCCGTTGGGGGTTGGACACCATCGCGCTCCGGTATGGACTCCGCACCTGGACGCCGCCGCCGCTGGCGAAGGGAGCCTTCAATCTATTGTTGCTAGTAGAACAACGAGGGTCACTATTTGGAGTATCTGGAGTCGTTGGGCAATCTGTAATATCTTCTGGATCTGACACAACAATATATGCATTTAATTCCTGCAGCTTGTGATGTAGTTCTTCCAATTTTTTATTTGATTTTTTCAAAATGTTGTCTACGTAAGCCAAACTTTTTTTATCTGTTGGGACTTTCCTCAGATTTTCAGCTCCCTCTTTGATTTTCAGTTCTTTCCTTATTTCTCTCTTAATTCGATCCTTGATATCATCCAATTTCTGCTGCACCATTGAATCTGAAAAGTCTAATTTTTGAACAGCACTCACATTCTCAGAAAACGGAAGACTTCGGGAATCCCCCTGCAGTTCCCTGAGCAGAATCTCCCCCCGTTGGGGGTTGGACGCCATTGCGCTGGTATGGACTCCGCACCTGGACGCGGCCGCCGCTGGCGAAGGGAGAAGACGGGACGGAGCTCGGAGTGGGGGTGAGGAGAGGGGAGAGAAAGAAAAAACAACAACTAGGGATTCATGGAGGCGCCGCCCCTGCGGGAGGCGCGGCTTATTCCGTCTGGTTCATCCAGAGAGGCGGGGAACGAGGACACTCCTAGCGGGCTTCCTCTCACTGCCTGCCGGCCGCCACCACCGCCCACACTGGAATGTTGGTCTAGTTGCTCTGGGTGACACCAGAATCCGCCTCAAGCTTCTGTGTTCTGAGCACTGAGGCCACCTATTGCATTTTTTTAAAAACTTGGAGTCAATGACATGGATGACCAGTTAATCAAGGCTGCCCACTTGGATGCCTTTCTTCATGTCTCTGAAAATTCAGAGAATTCATCGAACATTCACTAAGCATCTAGAGGCAGGAATGGTGTGGACACTTATTAAATTATTGCTGAATAAAATAGTAAACCACACTTACTTAGAGGCTGGTCTTGCAGATATTACAGAAACACTTGTCAATCATAAAACAAGATGCATGTGTTCTTATAACCTGCTGACCAGTTTATCAAAGTTCTCCTCAGAGTCTTCCTTAGGTAATTGCCCTCTATTCAGCTGGTCTCCCTAGCAACAGCTGACATTCTGAGAAAGGCAGCTGTGGCTCTGCCTTAGCTCCATCCATTGCTCTCTAGTGGGTTTCTGTAATTTTCCGTAGCAGCAGCACCTATGTTCATGTTGTATTATCTTCTCATTGTTCTTGTGAATTTTTAAAAAATAAGGGTGGGTTATATATACAGTTTGACTCATTTCCATTAAAAACAATTAAAATGATTGATAAAATGAAAACCAACAAAAAACTCACCATCATAAATATGTCTCCAAGCTGGCAAGAAAGTAAGGAATCCTCAGATTAAAAACTGAATCGAGACAGGCACCCAGAAACAAAAGCAGAGACAACTTTTGCATTGAGGATATTTGCCATGAATTTGAGCCAAGGTGCTCAAGGTCTTGCAGGGTATGGAAAAACAGAGAGAAAGACTAGGGCCCAACCAGGTTGTGATTTAATAGAAACCCCACCCCCACATATAAACCCTGGACCCCAAAGCCTATACCCTACAAATAAACATGCTCTCTGCCCCTCTCCCCAGGGGACAGTGAGGACACATACT
This sequence comes from Symphalangus syndactylus, assembly GCF_028878055.3. Classification (NCBI taxonomy): domain Eukaryota; kingdom Metazoa; phylum Chordata; class Mammalia; order Primates; family Hylobatidae; genus Symphalangus; species Symphalangus syndactylus. The sequence goes on from NC_072437.2 coordinate 17,734,762, forward strand.
ATATGGAGTCACTGACTGTATTAGTCTGTTTTCACGCTGCTGATAAAGACATACCTGAGATTGGGTAATTTAAAAGAAAAAGAGGTTTAATGGACTCACATTTCCATGTGGCTGGGGAGGCCTTGCCATCATGGTGGATGGCAAAAGCCGTGTCTTACATGGCAGTAAACAAGAGAGAATGAGAACCAAGCAAAAAGGGAAACCCCTTATAAAACCATCAGATCTCATGAGATTTAGTCACTACCAAGTGAACTGTATGGGGGGAAACTGCCCCCATGATTCGGTTATCTCCCATCAGGTCCCTCCTATAACCTGTGGGAATTATGGGAGCTACAATTCAAGATGAGATTTGTCAAGATGAGATATAAACCATATCACTGAGTATACAGGGAAAGTCTCCTTTGGGAATTTGCAACTATACACTGGCCCTCACATGGTTTGTAACCCAAATTCACACAATCTATGTTGTCTAAAAAACATACCATCAAAAATGTAGTTTAAAGTGATCCCAGGCTGGTAGTAGTACTGCTTGCCTAGCGGAACCAAGTGCAGTTCTTTTCTGGAAGAACTACCTTGCTTCTAAAAACAGAAGGTAAGATATGGCCTAAGACAGAATAGTGAATTTAAAGATAAACCTGAAGAAACCACAAGAATAAAGCATAGAGAGAAAACAAGGTGAGAAACAGGAGAGTTTGAGAACCATGGAAGAGAGAATGAAAAGGACTAACACAGGTCTGATGTGAGAATGACAGGGAGAAAGAAAGAATCGGGTAGAAACAATATTCGAAGAGAGAACAGCTGAGAGGTTTTTAGAAAGCCATCTACAGACTGAGAAAACCCAGCTATGGTTGCGTGCAGTGGTTCAATCCTGTAATCCCAGCACTTTGGGAGGCTGAGGTGGGTGGATCACTCGAGGCCAGGAGTTCAACGCTGGCCTGGACAACATAGCGAAACCCTGTCTCTACTAAAAATACAAAAATTAGCCAGGTGTGTTGGCACATGCCTGTAGTTCCAGCTACTCAGGAGGCTGAGGCAGGAGAATCGCTTGAACCTGGGAGGCAGAGGTTGAAATGAGCCGAGATTGTGCCATTGCACTCCAGCCTGGGCAACAGAGCCCAGACTCTGTCCCCCCACCAAAAAAAATAAAGCTATAAATATAATCATAAAGCAGGATAAATGCATAGAACTGCACTCCTGGACACAGCAAAATGAAAACTGAAAACCATGAGAAGATAAAGTCCTCCATAGAGAGAAGACATACAACCTTTCAAGAAGTGATGCTTAATTTGATAGCTTGCTTCTTAATGGCAACAATGGGGGCCAGAAAATGGCAGATCTGTACTGAGAGGAATAAAAACACTGATGCAGAAGTTGAATCTCAGGTTCCACATCTCTCAAATATGAGGGCTAAGTAGACATTTTTAAACAACCCAAAACTCAGAGAGTTTGCAACATTTAAACACCCAGTAAGGAAAATTCTAAAGGCTATTTTTTTCAGGCAGAAGAAAATGATCCCAGATGGAAAGTCTGATGTAAACAAAGGATTAAAGAACAAAGAATATGTCAAATGTGGGTAAACCAAAGCTAATATTGATGGAATGAAACATAATTAAAATATCTTTTGGAGTTAGAAAAGCATGATAGGACTAAAATACTTGGCAATAGCGTACAGATGGGAAGAGAATAATATTGAGTTTCTTGTGTTTGGGGGGAGAAGGATAAAAATACTGCTTTCCTTTAGAATACAGGGTATACAACTTTCAAAATAGAAGAGGAAAAAAATGAGAAAATAATAATCAGTCCAAAAGAAGGTGAGAAGAGAGAAGAAATGAAGTAAAGAATAAGGGAGAACAAACAAAAGCACAAGATAACTAGGTACAAATAAATCTAATTTATAAATTTAGTAATTATGACCAATATAAATGGACTTAAATCTTCAGGTACAAGGCTGTGTTTATAAAATGTACTTATATGCTTTTTATCAGAGATAATATGAAATACTTACAATGGCAACAAAAGCCAAAATTGACAAATGGGATCTAATTAAACTAAAGAGTTTCTGCACAGCAAAAGAAACTACCATCAGAGTGAACAGGCAAGCTACAGAATGGGAGAACATTTTTGCAATCTACTCATCTGACAAAGGGCTAATATCCAGAATCTACAATGAACTCAAACAAATTTACAAGAAAAAAACAAACAACCACATCAAAAAGTGGGCAAAGGATATGAACAGACGCTTCTCAAAAGAAGACATTTATGCAGCCAAAAGACACATGAAAAAATGCTCATCATCACTGGTCATCAGAGAAATGCAAATCAAAACCACAATGAGATACCATCTCACACCAGTTAGAATGGCCATCATTAAAAAGTCAGGAAACAACAGGTGCTGGAGAGGATGTGGAGAAATAGGAACATTTTTACACTGTTGGTGGGACTGTAAACTAGTTCAACCATTGTAGAAGACAGTGCGGCGATTCCTCAGGGATCTAGAACTAGAAATACCATTTGACCCAGCCATCCCATTACTGGGTATATACCCAAAGGACTATAAACCATGCTGCTATAAAGACACATGCACATGTATGTTTATAGCGGCACTATTCACAATAGCAAAGACTTGGAACCAACCCAAATGTCCAACAACGATAGACTGGATTAAGAAAATGTGTCACATATACACCGTGGAATACTATGCAGCCATAAAAAATGATGAGTTCATGTCCTTTGTAGGGACATGGATGAAACTGGAAACCATCATTCTCAGCAAACTATCGCAAGGACAAAAAACCAAACACCTCATGTTCTCACTCATAGGTGGGAACTGAACAATGAGAACACAGGGACACAGGAAGGGGAACATCACACACCGGGCACTGTTGTGGGTTAGGGGGAGGGGGGAGGGATAGCATTAGGAGACATACCTAATGCTAAATGGTGAGTTAATGGGTGCAGCACAACAACATGGCACACGGATACATACGTAACAGACCTGCACGTTGTGCACATGTACCCTAAAACTTAAAGTACAATAATAATAAAATTAAAAAAAAAGAAGTTACATCTGCTAAGTTTTCTGTAAGAAGCTGCTCAGGGAATGGCTTACATTGAATCATCCTGGAAGAAGCTCTCAGCCCTGGTACTTGATATCATAAGCCCAACTGCTGTTGCAAGCCCAAGAAAGGTAATTCTGCTTTCTTAGTTAAGGGATTAAACTGCATCCTTAAAAAGGTTTTCAAGTAAGAATAGAAATGATAAGTAAATTTATAATTTTGTGGAAGTTGGATACACATAGCTATTACAGTAAGTTCTCTAGCTAGTCTATTCTTTGCCTGTTTTTTCTTTCTCTGCTTTTAAATATTTACAGCAGTTAAAAGAGTGAGTTTCAAAGTATATCCTTAGACTCCTTAGGTTGTCCAAGACCCTTTCAGGGGATCCTTGCAGTCAAGACTATTTTCATAATATAAGTTGCTATATGCTTCCCCCTTCACATGTTATTTGCCTGTTAGGAGCCTGCAACTTTTAAGAAAACAACCGGCAGTTTTTTGCCAATCATACAATTTCAGTTCTCAAGATAAAATTAGATACTTGAGTCTGTCACTGTGAATTCAACAGTTTCCCAGCACTTAGTGAGACTGGGGGTGATACTGACTTTTTTTTTTTGATATTTTGAAATAAAATGTGTCCACATTTGGAAGAATTAATTGACTCAGTGAACCAATATATTCCAAATGACCAATGCAGGATGTTACAAAATCATACATAGGTAAAAAAATCTATTTTAATCGCAAGAAAGACCATTGGATTTTAATGTAACAGAGTACAAAAGGCTCATTAATATGATTTCAGATTCCAAATTGCGACTAACTTTTATGAAACTATCACTCACGGAATTCTGGTGTAGTATCAAAGAATAGCCATAATTATTTGAAAAGGTAATTAAAAATACTACTACCTTTTCCAAATACTTATCTCTGTTAATCTGAATATTCTTTATATACTTTAACCAAAACAACATATTACTATTTATTGAATACAGAAACAGATATAAGAACCTAGCAAAGCTATCCTTTGGAAATGAGGGAGAAATAAAGTATTTCCCAGACAAGCAAAACCTGAGGGAATTAATTATTACTAGATCAGCCTTACAAGAAATGCTCGAGGGAATACTACATTTGAAGTCAAAGATTATATCACCTTCATGAAAACATACAGAAGTATAAAGCTCACTGATAGAGCAGATAAACAAAGGATAGAAAGAAAACCCTTTTAATTCAAGAAAACCACAAAACCACCATGATAAACACAAAAGTAAGAAGAAAGGAAAAAGGGATACACAAAACAATCAGAAAACAATTAATAAAATGACAGGAGTAATTTATCATCTATCAACACTAGTCTTGAATATAAATGAATTAAATCTTCCACTTAAAAGGTATAGACTGAGAGAATGGATAAAAAAAAAAATGACCCAATTATATCGTACTACAAGAAACTCACTTCACCTGTAAAGAAACATGTAGGCTGAAAATAAAAGGATAGAAAAAGATATCTCGAAACACCAGAAACCAAAAGCAAGCAGGGGTAGCTATATTTATTTGACATAATATAGACTTTAAGTCAAAACTGTATAAAGAGATAAAGAAGTTCATTATATAATGATAAAGGGATCAATTCAACAAGAAGATATAACAACTGTAAATATATATGCACGCAACACCAGAGCACCCAGATATATAAAGCAAATATTAGAACTAAAGGGAGAGACAGACTATGATACAATTATAGTTGGGGACTTCAACATCCCACTCTCAGCATTGGACAGATCATCCAGACAAAAAATCAATAAAGAAACATTGGTTTTAAACTGTACTTTAGGCCAAATGGACCAACAACTGCAGAATACACATTCTTTTCATTAGCACATGGGACATTCTCCAGGACAGACCACATGTTAGGCCACAAAACAAGTCTCAACAAATTTACAAGGAGTTAAATCATATTAAGTATTTTTTTCTGAACACAACAGGATAAAACTAGAAATCAATAACAAGAACTTTTGAAACTTTACAAATACATGGAAATTAAACAACATGCTCCCGAGTGACCAATAGGTAAATTAAGAAATTAAGAAGAAAATTAAAAAATTTATTTAAGTAAATGATAATAGAAATACAACACAGCAAAACTTATGGGATATAGCAAAAGCAGTATTAGGGGGAAAGTTTACAGCAATAAATGCCTATATCATACAAATAGAAACATTTCAAATAACCTACTAATGCATCTCAAAGAACTAAAACAGCAAGAACAATTCATACCCAAAATTAGTAGAAGGAAAGAAAAAGTATCAGAGCAAAAAAAAAATAAAATTGAAACTAAAATAAATTACAAATGATTAACAAAATAAGAAGTTTGCCTTTTGAAAAAATAAACAAAATCAAGAAACCATTAGCCAGACAAACCAAGAAAAAAAAGAGAAGACCCAAATAAATACAATCTGAAACAAAAAAACGAGACACTACAGTGGTTACCATGGAAAGAATCTGAAGGTCTAGCCAGAGCAATCAGGCAAGAGAAATAAATAAAAGGCACTCAAATCGGAAAAGAGGAATTCAAACTATCTCTGTTTGCTGATGACATGATCTTATATCTAGAAAACCCTGAAGTCTCCTCCAAAAGACTTCTAGATTTGATAAATGAATTCAGTAAAGTCTCAGGTTACAAAATCAATGTACACAAATTAGTAATATTGCTATACACAAGTAACAACCAAACTGAGAATCAAATCAAGAACTCAATCCCATTTACAATAGTCACAAGAAGAATAAAATACCTAGGAATACACTTAGCCAAGGAGGTGAAAGATCTCTACAAGGAGAACTCCAAAATACTGATCAAAGAAATCACAGATGACACAAACAAATGGAAACACAGACCAAGCTTATAATATATTGAAAGAATCAATATTGTGAAAATGACCATACCGTCCACAGCAATCTACAATCAATGTACTTCCTATCAAACTACCAATATAATTTTTCATAGAATTAGAAAAAACAATTCTAAAATTCATATGGAACCAAAAAAGAGTCTGATTAGCCAAAGTAATCCTAAGCAAAAAGAACAAATCTGGAGGCATCACATTATCTGACTTCAAATTATACTATAAGGCTATCGTAATCAAAACAGTATGCTACTGGCATAAAAGTAGACACATAGGCCAATGGAAAAGAATAGAGAACCCAGAAATGATGCCAAATACATACAACCAACTGATCTTTGACAAAGCAGACCAAAACATGTGCTGGGGAAAGGACATCATATTCAATAAACGGTGCTGAGAAAATTGGATAGCCACACGTAGAATGATGAAACTGGATCCCTATCTCTCATCATATACAAAAATTAACTCAAGCTAGATTAGAGACTTTAATGCCCGAAGCCATAAAAATTCTAGAAAAAAACCTAGGAAAAACTCTTCTGGACATTGGCCTAGGCAAAGGACTTATGACTAAGGTCAAAAGCAAATGTGACAAAATAAATAAATACATAAATGGAACCTAACTAGACTAAAATGCTTCTGCAGGGCAAAATAAACTATTAACAGATTAAACAGACAACTTACAAAATAGGAGAAAACATTTGCAAACTATATATCTGACAAAGCACTAATATCCAGAATCTACAAGGAACTCAAATCAACAATAGAAAAATAAATAATTCCACTAAAAAGTGGGCAGGTGACACGAGCAGACATTTCTCAAAAGCAGATGTACAAATAACCAACAAATATATGAGAAAATGCTCAACATCTCTAATAATCATGGAAATGAAACATTAAAACCTCAATAATATGCCATCTTACCCCAGCCAGGGGGACCATTCTCTTTTTTTTTTTTTTTCACTTTAAGTTCTAGGGTACATGTGCACAACGTGCAGTTTTGTTACATAGGTATACATGTGCCATGTTGGTTTGCGCACCCATCAACTCATCATTTACATTAGGTATTTCTAATGCTATCCCTCCCCCAGCCCCCTACTCCCCAACAGGCCCTGGTGTGTGATGTTCCCCTTCCTGTGTCAACAGTGAAGATGCAACCTACAGAATGGGAGAAAATATTTGCAAACTATTTATCTGACAAAGGATTAATACCTAAGAGGTTCATAAAGATTATCCTCAATGTCTACGGCCTCTATTGGGCTTTCTTCCTCTCTAGAATTTCCTGGCACTTACCAGGGGCCTTGTGACACCCCCTCCTTGACAACCCCACCCCCAAGGATGCTACTTATTGGGTTCTTCCTGGAGACACTTCTCATATCTCTTGGCCCTTTATCAAAATGTGCCTGTCCTGTGCCCACTTTTCTTAGTTGTCTATGTTCCTAACACCTGTTAATGGGTTTTAGATATATATTTTAATATCTGAATTTCTATTGTGCATAGAAAGGATTATTATGCTTACTTGTCTTGTAAATAACATGTAACTTGTTAAAAGTTTAATTTTAAACTTTTAAAAAATATAGCCTTTACTATTTAAATTATTTAAACCCTTAGAACTGATAAATTCAGTAAAGCTGCAAGATACAAAATCAACATACAAAAATTAATAGTGTTTTATATACCAACAATAAACTAGCAAGAAGTCAAGAAATCAATTTCATTTGCAAAAAATCTTATTAAATTTATAAAATCAAACTAGTAAATGCTATACAAAAATATGAACAAAGTTATCACTGATTCTTTAATGAACGTTGAATTAATTTGTAAACACAAATTGATTTACCTTAGATAATCAACACTACTTGTATACTTCAGACATTCCCTAGGATATTTTAAGTTACACTTACACAGGAAAAAATACAGTTCTCTCAAATTCTTCAAAAGACAGAATTACAAATCTAACGAGGAAGATTTTCTGAGGTTCTTAGGAAACATCTATGTTTTTAATAAATCAGACATGAAAAATCAATAAATCAAATTCTCTCAACTTGTTAGTTCTCAGACCTTCTGGTCTCAGGATTATTTTAACTCTTAAAAAGCATACAGAATCTCAAAGAGCATTTGTGTTTTTGCGTTTTTTTCTGTTGACATTTACTGTATTAAAATTAAAACACAAATTTTAAATTTTTATTTATATGCTTAACATGAAATGAAATTTTAATTTTAAAAAACTATACTTTCAAACACAAACATAATGCGTGAGAAGAGTAGCATTGTTTTATACTCTTGTAAATATTTTTAAGACTAGAGTTCTGCAGCTACAGGCCAAGGACACCAATGAATGCCGGCAACCACTAGGAGCTGGAAGAGGTAGGGAAAGATTTTTATCTAGAGCCTTTGGAAGGAATGTGGCCCTGCGGACACCTTGGTTTTAGACTCCTGGCCCCCAGAACTATGAGAGAATAATTCTGTGTTATTTTAAGCTGCCAAGTTTCTGATAATTTGTTACTGCAGTTTCAGGAAGGCCTCTAACATACGGTGTTTTATTGGGATAAACTCTTATCCATAATCCTATGCCTCTTTGAAAACAGGATCCATTTTTCAGAATTATATAGATCTGTCGCCATCAAAGCTATATTTAGGAGGTATAATCTCATGACTCAAGTGATTTTCTTGATATGGATAACAAATCTCTCATAATGGTCTAATATTTAATCAAGCTTGAATGCGCGTTGTAAATTTTATATCTTCTATCTCTGCAAATATTTCAAGGTGGTAATGACATTTTTTCCAAATGAACTGTCAGCTTTTTGATCAGGTTTCATCTCACTTATTTGTAAAGTCTACTCCTATTTCCTGTCGACATCGATCCCCTCCTTCCTAACGGCCTGTCGTTTTTCAGTGTCTGAACTATGCATTTTGGCACATCAATCAAACTTGCTCCTGCTTTGTATAACATAGTACAGGTTAGTCATGACTGGGTAATAATAGCTACCATTTATAGAGCATGTAGTATTTATGTATGCTTAATATACGTCATTTGTAAATCCTTTAGCTATAGCAATATAGCTATCTATCTCTATTTATTTATATATCCCTATTTATATATATCTACATATAAAAATATATGATATAATAAGTCTATATATATGATACAATATATCTCTAGATATATAAATATATATTTCTGTATATCTATAGATATATCTATAATTTGGACTTTACACATATATTTATATATTATAAAATAAATATATAATAGATTTATATTTTATATATAATATATAATAGAAATATATATTATATATAATATAAATATATAATATATAATAGAAATATATATTTATATTACATATTATATAAAACTATATCTCTATAGATATATAAAAATATATTTATATTCCATATATATTTATATTACATATATTATATAAAATATATATCTATAGATAAATATATTTATATTACATATATTATATAAAATATATATCTATAGATACATAAATATATATTACATAAAATATATATCTATAGATACATAAATATATTTATATTACATATATATACATAGATATCTGTAGATATATAACTATATATTATATATTATAAATATAAGTCTACATTTTATACTGTATCTATATAAAATATATCTGTATTTTATAAATAAGAAAGCTGAGATTCAGAGAAGTTAACTGACAGCAAATATAGGGCAGAATCATAATTGAAATTTACTGTCTCTTTGATGTCAAAGTCTCAAGCCTTTCTACCAGGCTATTCTTCCTCAGAAATTTCTGTAAGTCAGCAATTTGAAATCTGAACAGAGAAACCATACCTCCCATATGTTTATTTAACCTACCTGTACAACAACATGTGCAGCCATAGATAAATGTTGACATATGAATTCCAACTTGACTTACGTTGAAAATACCCTTCCCAGTTGGGGCAGCAGAGTTTGGGGACTTAAGCTCCTGATCTCTGGAAACCAAGCGAGTTCTTCTTGGTAGGATTTCTTGGTAGGATTTCTGATGAGGTAGGGGCTTAAGGTTTTGAAAGAGATCCCAAGGGTTTGGGGAGCAAACTGCTTTGGAGGGGCACTTCACCACCTTTGGCTGGATTAGACCCTGGGCTCCAGAGTCTATTCCTTTTGCCTGCTACTTCACGGAGAGTTTTGAGGTGCAGTGATTTTGTTTGCAGGCTTTCATTTCCACTGCATTTAATAGTCGATTCTGACGGGGGGTTCTTTCCTCTGGCCTACTGCTGAGTAGAATAAAATCTCACAGCTTTTCCCAAATAATTGATATAGGCACAGAACCCTTTAAGCATGTTTAGTGATTTTTAACCATAAGCAGTTATGGAGAAATACAGGGCAGAAATAGGAAAAAAGTAAAAACTTCTAAGAAGTCTCCCTAAAGCAGCTGCCCTTGATACTTATTGGATGCTCATTCTCTTATCTTTCCCTTGCTACAAACTCATCTCTACTCAGGAGCTCCAATCTTCTCCCCTTTTTCTTCCAGAATTTGGGGCTCAGGTCTCCTTTCTTCTAAAAAAAGCTCCAGCCCACGTTTTCCCTTCTCAACAGCCGTCTCCTAGCTCTTGAACCTCATCCTTTTTATTTTGCAGTTTTTTGATTAGCCTCTGGGGGGCAGCAATCCCTCAGCGCTGAGTGACATTTTCCTGGACAGATGATGTTAAATTTCAAGTGAATCAGCGGCGGCTAATTTGCTCTGTCTTGTCTAGTGGAGTTTGTTGTGATGTCACTGTTTTAATTCTATGCTTCAATCCACTAATTGAAATAGCAAACCTGTGAATCAAAGTCAGATGTCTTCTTCGAAAATTAACAAAGAACGAATTTGCATGTTCAATGAAAGGAGTAGATGATAAATTGGCTCACAGCTTAATTTAGCTCATTTTCATTTTTCTGAAAATCTATAGAGTAAAATTCAGTTTTTTCATGAAATCACCCAAATTAACTGGATTGTTAACTGTCTTATGTGTTTATTTCTATACCTGACTGTAACCTCCATGAGGCCAAAGGCAATAAGGTATTTTTTTCCATTTGTTTTTTAACTAGCCCAATGCTCATGAACGCATAGGTAATTAGTAATATGAAAGCTACTGGCTTGAATTTAGTTCTCGTTTGTTTGTTTGTTTGTTTGTTTGTTTGTTTGTTTTAGAAAAAGGGTCTCGTTACGTTGCCCATGCTAGTCTCGTACTCCTGGCCCAAAGCAGTCTTCCCGCCTCAGCTTCCCAAAATGCTGGGATTACACGCATGAGCCACTGTGCCCTCCCTCAATTCTTTTAATGAATATTTAAGTGTCTCTTTTAGGGCAAGCATAATGTCAGATAATTGGGACGCAAAGATAAATAAGATATAATCCCTTTATTCTCAAAGACCTCACATGTCTTATTTATTTTTGTGCCCTAAATCTTTATGTATTGATTTGAATCAGTAATAAGGACACGTGATTCCAAATTAGAATGATAGCTTCTATTTATGTCTCTATCCAACCTGCACTCCCAGTCCGATCAATTTGGTATCATACTACTTTCCTGTGTGTCATTTTAGGGTTTCTTTATGCAGACAGAGTGCGCGCTCATGTGCGCACGCACACGCACACACAAACATTTTCCCTTTCTTTCTTTCTTTCTTTCTTTCTTTCTTTCTTTCTTTCTTTCTTCTTTCTTTCTTTCTTTCTCTTTTCTTTCTTTTTTCTTTCTTTTCTCTCCCTCCCTCCCTTCTTTCCTTTCTTTCTTTCTTTCTTCCTTCCTTCTTTCTTTCTCTCTCTCTCCCTTTCTTTCTTTCCTTTCTCTCCCTTTCTCTTTCATTCTCTTTCTTTCTTTGTCCCTCTTTCTTTCTTTCTTTCTTTCTCAAAAGTTAACAGGTAAACCATCCTGATCTTTTCTGTTTCACTTAATGTCTTAAAAAGATCTTTTAATATTTGTACACAGAAAGTATTCCTATTCTATTTTTTAATGGCTGCATAATATTCCATTGTGTGAATGATTGTTTAACCCAAGATTTCTCACCCTCAGTCCTAGTGAGAATTAAGGCGAGATAATTTTTGTTGTGGAGGTTGTCCTATGCAATATAGGATGCTTAGCAGCATCCCTGCCCTTCACCCACTGGATGCCATGAGTGTCCCTCTCTCCAGTTGTGACAACCAAAAATAAATCACTCCTGGCTGAAAACCCCTGGTTTAAACAATCCTCTAATGAGGAACATTTTTCTTCCTATCAAATTTCTATCATCACGAACTATGCAGTAATGAGTAATCTTGTAACATGTTATTTTGCACATGTGCAAGGATATTAGTAGAATAAATTACTAGCTATGGGATTTCTGGGTTAAAGTGAAAGTACATTTTTAATTTGGGAAACATTGCAAAATTTCCCCCATAGAGATTGTGTCATTTTGTATTCCCATCCACAACGTATGAGATGCAATCACCTTTCTATGTGATAACTGAAAACCTAAAGAAACATGTATGAATGAGGTATGCCAAAAGGTCATTGCACCCCTTTTGTTAAAGAAATCTGTGTCTGTGCTAAGGAAGGTTGAATGAAATGCAAATTCCATATTTTTGTACAGGTGTCCTTCTGCCTAGACTTATACCATCAACCTATTTAGGGAGAGGCCAATAACCACTTTGAGGCTTTGCCTTCCAGGGATGAATGGGAGGCTTTGTGACCGGCTTTGACCAAAAAGCTGTAATTTCTAGGCTGTTAGTCTTTAAACATAATACAAAGAAACCTGACTTCCTTCCATTTAGGTACCAAGTGGATGCTCAATAGATTCCCTGCAGAAGCTGAACTCTAAGCTCAGCAGGAAGGATGTTTCTCCCTTCCTTCAACAAAAGTGAGCAGGCAGCACTTCCAGGATGTTAAAACAATTGATGTTTTCCGCCTGTAAACAGAAGGCCTGGAGCAAAGCTCAATATTTAATAAGGAATAAAAGGGTCTAAGGAAACTACGACTAGTTTCTTTCTTTTGGTGTTCTGACATTTCCATCTTATTGAGATCCAAGGCCTAAAATATAGCAACGTGTAGTCCAAGGAGGAGGAGTACATCTAATTGGGCAGATCCCAAAACATTATGTAAAATACAACATAGAGATACAAGAATGAACACAGTCCCAGGGGAACAATGGCTCAAAACAGCCTGGGGAAGTGATGAGGGAGAAGGGGAGAAAGGCACTCTAGGCAAAAGGAATGGTATCTTCAGCCACAAGAATCAAGACTGGTGCACTCAGACACTGAAAAAGGATCGGGAACAGTCTTAACAGTCTTTTTTTTTTTTTTTTTTTTGAGACAGGTTCTTGTGGTCTCCCTCTGTTGCCCAGGCTGGAGTGCAGTGGCACAATCTTGGCTCACTGAAACCTCTGCCTCCCCTGCTCAAGCGATTCTCATGCCTCAGCCTCCCAAGTAGCTGGGACTATAGATGCGTGCCACCATGCCTGGCTAATTTTTGTAATTTTAGTAGAGACAGGGTTTCACCATGTTGCCCAGCTGGTCTTGAACTCCTGAGCTCAAGTAATCTACCTAGCTCGGCCTCCCAAAGTGCTGGGATTACAGGTGTGAGCCACCATGCCCAGCCCGGAACAATCTTCCATGACAAAGAAGAGGGTCAGGATTTTATGATATAGGAAACATGGAGCTAATAAGAGTTTGTTAGCATGAGAGTGGGACAGAATAGAGTTTGGTCGGTGTGCAAGACTAAGACGGTGGCTCACCATCTTTGGAAGAAACTCACCTGAGTGGGAAGAAACTTGTGGCCTGGACTTAGACAGTAGTTACAATGGGCCAGCAGAGAGAAGATGGGGAGTGGGCTCAAGCCCAGATGAGAGAGCAGGGCAGAATCCTCATGGGAGAGGTTTCTCCTCACTCAGCAGGCTCCTTCCATACTCCTTCTCCAATCTGAGGCTAGAACATAAGTTGGATCATATCACTTCTCACCTCAGACTCCTCTGGTGGCTCCCATCTCATTATGAGTAAAGACCTAACTGGTTAAAATTGCAACAGGGCCTTATATGATCTGCTAGACTGAGATCCTAGAGGGAAACAGAAGCTTTCCAGGAAAGAGGGCATGTGCACAGGCTTGACTTCTTCCACCCCCACCGGCTTCTCTCCCTTTCCATCTCAGTTACACAGGTCTGGGAAGCACCAGGATAGCTGGTTTCTGGACCAGTCAGGACAGAAGTTCATGTGAGCTTGTTGGGAGGAACGGGGGATTGGGAATTCGATGTGTGTAAATAGTTTCCATCCTAGTGTTTAATGTAAGTGGTAGTGATGAATGTAGCAAATGGGGAAAAAAAGCAAATTAATTCTGATTCTCTAATAGTTGAGCTCCTTGGCACGCTGTTGTAACTAATAAAATATATTTTATTCAGACTTTGATTGCCATGAAGTCACAAATATGTGTATATTTATTTGCAGTAAGCTTCTTACCCAGTTTTCTTCTGTGTTTATCTTCTTTCATTCTCTATGTTTGTGACTTTTTATCTTGGATCGTCTTATTGTGGGGGGATTAATAATGGCCTGCAATGATGTGCACATAATCACCTGGGACCTGTGAATGTTACAGGGAAAAGGGACTTTGCAGATGTACTTGAGTTAAGGATCTTGAGATGGAGGATTGTCCTGGATTTCCTTGGTGGGCCCAGTGTAATCACAAGGTCGTTATGAAACAAAGGAAGGAGACATGAGAGTCAGAAAGAAGGCGATGCAATCATGGAAGCAGATTGGAATAAGGTGCCTTGATGGCAGAAGGGGCCATGAGCCCAGAAATGCAGGCAGCCTCTAGAGGCTAAAAACACAAGCAAATGAATTCTCTTCTCAGAGCCTCTGGGAGGAATCAGCCCTGTGACGCTGTGATGTTGGCCCAGTGGAACTGACTTCCTACTTCTGATCTGTGTTGTTTTAAACCAATAAGTTAGTGGTAATTTATTATAGCAGCAATAGAGAACTAGCAACCTATTGACAGATTTTGTTTTTGTTTGTTTGTTTTTTTTTTTTTTACAATGATCTACCTAAGAGGTATGGTCTAGTGATCAAAAATATGGTCTTGGGAGCCAGGCTCCTGGCTCTACCACTCACTAGCTATGTAGACTTAGCTAGGCTATTAAACCCATCAAGTGCCATTCTCTTTCTTTTTTTTTTTTTTTGAGATCTCGTTTGGCTCTGTCGACCAGGCTGGAGTGCAGTGGCGCCATCTCGGCTCACTGCAAGCTCTGCCTCCTGAGTTCACGCCATTCTCCTGTCTCAGCCTGCCGAGTAGCTGGGACTACAGGCGCCCGCCCCCAAGCCCTGCAATTTTTTTTTTTTTGATTATTAGTAGAGATGGGGTTTCACCGTGTTTGCCAGGATGGTCTCGATCTCCTGACCTCGTGATCTGCCCGCCTCAGCCTCCCAAAGTGCTGGGATTACAGGCGTGAGCCACCATGTCCGGCTGTGCCATCTTCTTCATCTATAAAATGGCATATTGATTGGTACCCTACAGAGATTTGTGAAGATTGTACTATGACACTTGTGAAAATGCTATACCCAATATCTAGTGTGGAGTAGGCCTTCAAAAAATTCAAAATACAAGCATTGGAGGAGTAGCTAATTATATTAAGCCACCTTCATCCAGTCTGCTGTGCATTCAAAATAGGGTTCAATTCATTAAAATTCCATTTTGATTCATGTTCTCAGGGACCCAAATAACCTGGAGATGTGATATGTTTTCAAACTATTTTATAGTTTCTTCTTTCCTTCTTTCATTAACTATCAAAACCAAAGATTTTTAATTTTTGGATCAATAGAGAAGTTACAACTTATTTTGGGGAAGTTGTTGCCTCCTTAATATGTCATTTCTAATGGCTTAAGATAGTAATCTCACTTGCAATATCCCTTACCTACAAAACAGAAACATTTAATGGAGCACAGTAGTTTAAACACGATTTAAATGACACCTTAATAATTTATGTCTAAAGGATCCTTTCAGCCTCAAGTAACAGAAATCCCAATTCAGATAATACAGAAATGTATAATCTCACCATCACAGGACTTCTGAGGAAAGGTAGCTTTCAGGGTTTGGTTCAGTGGCTCAACAATATCTTTGTTGAGCCCTTTCTTTCTATCTGCTCTCCTCTTCGATGCTGGCTTCATCCCCAGGCTGGTGGCATGATGTTGCCTCAGGCTGTCCCTCAGTCCCCCAAAGGTCAGAATCCTGAGCCAATGGCTGGCAAGGAGAATGAGATTATACTGAAGACGGGGGTGGAGTCAGCTTTCCCTGTGACCCCTATAGCTGCCTGAAGAAAGGTACACATTTTGCAGATGTATTCTGGAGGAAGAACGGGAGAATGAATGCTGGCTGAGTAACCATGATCTTTGGAGAGTTCTTCCCTTTTTCATTTTTCTAATGGGATCCCTCTGTGGAAACTGCTTCAAGCTTTTCTCAGGAAATATTTCTACCTGAACACTTATAAGTGGTTAAGCACAACTTCTGAAATCAAATTTTTAACTTCCTAATGTTTTTAAATTTAAAGAGACACACGTGCTTTTCTAAAATTTAAGCAAATTCTTTGGGTTGAGATATACTATAGAAAGTTCATGTGAGAGGGTGATTTAAGAATAACTAATAGCTTATTGAGGGAATATTTTATCACTGTAGTTATACAGCACTGACGGTCATTGCATAAAATAACTCCACTATTCAATAAAAAAGTAAAATTTTCTCTGTGCAACTGGGAAGTGGCATGGCAGTGATACACACACACACTCTATATATGTGTATGCACATATGTGTGTGTATATACTATATTTGGAGAATATATATATGTATGTGTATATGTATATGCATCACTATGGTTTCATTACAATGACAATAGGACTCTGTTCTCATGTTGATAAAATATCATTTACTCTCTTCTAAAACTCTCATATGATTGACAAGTTTTAGTTTTCTACTTTGTGGATTTTTCCTCCTATTTCTTCTGGTTCTATTTGACTCCATCCCAAGGGTTGCTCTCTTTGGACCATATTCTAAGTCTGTTATGGTCCTTTTTGCTTTATTTATTGTAAAAAGAGACTAAGGAAATATAGCTAACTATATTTCACTCAAAAAAATAATGTTACAATGTCAAGAAATATTGAAGGGAATTGAAGAAATGTAAAATAAAACCATATTTTGGGATCTTGTTTCACTTAACTTTGGTAGCAGCCTCAAATTATTCTCTATTTTTCCATGGAGGGATTCTTTAATCACAATAATTGAGATTTTCCATTTCCAGGGCAATTTAAAGTGTTTGCGAAGGTTTCACATTGACTCATTATTATTAACCTCAGGGAGCACAGAAATGTAAAGAAACAATGTGTAAGTGGAGAAGGCTCTTTAAAACTGCAGAGCCAAACATATGAGAATATCAGCTATTTCAAAAATAAGGTGTTTAAAATAAACAGCCTTGGGAGATTCATAAACACAGTAGCTTGACACACAACAAAGCTGACTCCAGCAGGCTTTAAATATTGCCGGGGCAAAATCAATGTGTTTGAACACATCTCAGGTTCCAGGTTGTCTTTAAATCATTTTATGTGTACTGTCCCCTCTCAAAATATGAATTAGCCATGCCAGTGTGTATACATGACGCCCTTTCATAATCACTACTGTGAAAACATCAAGGCTAATTACACATTTTTTATATCACGCCGTTGATCTGAGATCTTTCCACACCTCTGTATGGAAACCTAACTCCCTTCAACCATCCCATCTTAAGAGTACTTTAGGGACCCCCAACTGTGCTCTTAAAGATACCTGGGCATCTTTATGTGTAGTCAAAATCAACATCTACAATGGCTGGTAATTTCCTTGTCTGTTTCTCCCACTTGAGCATGGAATATTTGAAGGCAAAGGCTGTCTTACTCACCTTTGTGTCTGTCATCATGTGCATCATTTGTGACACATGGGGCTCAGTAAACATATTGAGGAAAGAAAATAAAGGAAGGCATGAAATACTTTTTCCAATTCAGTTTTCTTTTAAACACTTCTAGGGTTGTCTTTGAAATATTTGCTTATTAAATAGTACCAGGATTTCCATGTCACTTTAGCAGGTGCTATAAATGTGTGGCTGGATCTTTCTTTTTGTTGAATTCCTGGTATGGAAAGAACACAGATGTGATGCCTCTCTGGCTCTCTACAACCCCAGTGGGAATTACATAGATGTTTAAGATAGAAAAGAATTTCCCTGAAATATTCAAATGATGGAGTCTGAGCACATTCAAGCTGTTGTGGAGAGGCGTAGGTTAAACATTATTTGTTTAATTTCGGTTGAATAGAGAGCACAAATGGCTAATTCAAGATAAAGTACACTTTGGGTAATGCCCAAATTTTCTACTTTAATTCATTTTGTTATCAAATAATCACCAAGTATGGTTTCTTTTCTATTAGGCAGATACAAGGGAAACCTTTGCTGTTTTTCAGTTACCCAGGTAATTGTTTTCAGGTTCCTTTTTTTTTTTTTTTTGGTCGACAAGTTTCAGGGAATTACATTCACTTTCTACGATGAAATGGTAACAAAACAATTGGTGAAACTGGTGAGCAGGCAAGGGGAGAACCCTACAACAGACATTTCAAGAGGAAAAGAAGGAGCAGAATGATTGATGTGAAAACAGTGGCTGTGAGAATGATCTTCATGCTTTTTTTTTTTTTAATAGTAGGGTTTAGAAATCTCTTTGGCACTTTGGAAAGTAGTCTGAGGCTTAGGTCTTATCAATAATGACCACAGAAGTACTTGAGGGAAGTTTCAGGGGAGCTGGGGTTCATATCATTTCCGTTAATGTAGATCATTGAAGACTGCCATAAAAATGTAGTTATTATTTTGATAATACAGCACTGCAGTGCATAGAGGTGAATCAGAAAACTCTGGTGGGTCAGCTAGCAGACAGAGGGGTTGATGCAGCCACTTAGCATTGCAGGACATCTGGGGGCAAACACCCTGAAGGAGAAGAGAAATTACAATAGAGGTGTAAAAATTAAATTACGCTTTAATTTTTTAAATCTTGGAATTAACCTGACCATAACCAGGAATGGCAAAGATAGCTCTTCTATGAAATGAATAAGTGGTAAAATATTTGCTTGAATTTTTCATTTCACATGTATGCCCTAGTTAAATATACACTGAATTCATTTAAAAGAAATAATTCTGCAAATTTTTCTTACTTTAGCCTTGAGTCGTTTTGTTATTTTTTCATATAAAACATCCAATTAATTATAAGACATTTGTCCTGTGCTATTACTTTTCAATCATTTAAACATACGCAGACTATAATTACATAATTATTGATTGTTCAAATGTGGCTGCTTAGTTTTTAAAATGTTAAATTAGATCCAAAAAGGATGATATGCAATAGAAATATATTTGTTTTATCGCAATTAGCACCATCAAAGTAAAATGATTTCTAGTCACCTTCTACATTGTGTGTTTTTTTCTTAAGGTGGAAGAAGGAAAGCAACTGTTTCTTTATCAATTATTCTCATAATAACTTCAAAATGTTTCAAAATCTATCTATAGGTGTTGACCTACTGAATATCACTTTAAAAATAAAGTATACAGGAATAAAAATATGTTAATAAATCATATTGCCTGTTTGCCTATTTGTGTCTTTTTTTGGTGTTTCATTTCATTTTATTTTTAAATTTTTCCATAGGTTGTTGGGGTACAGGTGGTATTTGGTTACGTGAGTAAGTTCTTCAGTGCTGACTTGTGAGATTTTGGTGCACCTACTGCTTGAGCAGTATACACTGCATCCTATTTGTAGTCTTTTATCCCTTGCTCCCCTCCTATACTTCCCCCTAAATCCCCAAACCCCATTGCATCATTCTTATGGATTTGCATCCTCATAGCTTAGCTCTCACATATCAGTGAGAACATACAATGTTTGGTTTTCCATTCCTGAGTTACTTCACTTAGATTAATAGTCTCCAATTTTATTTTTAAATTTTTCCATAGGTTATTGGGGTACAGGTCACTGTGAATGCCATTAATTAATTCCTTTTTATGGCTAAGCAGTATTCCATCGTATATACATACTACAGTTTCTTTATTCACTCGTTGATTGATGGGCATTTGGGTTGGTTCCATGATTTTGCAATTGCAAATTGTGCTGCTATAAACATGCATGTGCAAGTATCTTTTTCGTATAATGACTTCTTTTCCTGTGTGTAGATGCTCAGTAGTGAGACTGCTGGATAAAATGGTACTTGTACTTTTAGTTCTTTAAGGAGTCTCCACCCCATTTTCCACAGTGGCTGTACTAGTTTACACTCCCCCCAGCAGTGGAGAAGTGTTCCCTGATCACCACATCCACAGCAAAATCTACTGTTTTTTGATTTTTTGATTATGGCCATTCTTGCAGGAGTGATGTGGTATTGCACTGTGGTTTTGATTTGCATTTCCCTGATCATTAGAGATGTTGAACATTTTTCCATTTGTTTGTTGGCTATTTTTATATCTCCTTTTGAGAATTATCTATTCATGTCCTTAGCCCACTATTTGATGGGATTGTTTGTTTTTTTCTTACTGATTTGAGTTCATTGTAGATTCTGGATATTAGTCCTTTATCAGATGTATAGATTGTGAAGATTTTCTCCCACTCTGTGGGTTGTCTGTTTACTCTCTTGACTGTTCCTTTTGCCGTGCAAAAGCTCTTTAGTTTAATTAAGTCCCAACTATTTATCTTTGTTTTTATTGCATTTGCTTTTGGGTTCTTGGTCATGACATCCTTGCCTAAGCCAATGTCTAGAAGGGTTTTTCTGATGTCATCTTCTAGAATTTCTATAGTTTCGGGTCTTAGATTTAAGTGCTTAATCCATCTTGAGTGGATTGTTGTATAAGGTGAGAGATGAGGATCCATTTTCATTCTCCTACATGTGGCTAGCCAATTATCCCAGCACCATTTGTTGAAAAGGGTGTCCTTTCTCCACTTTATGATTTTGCTTGCTTTGTCAAAGATCAGTTGACTGTAAGTATTTGAGTTTATTTCTGGGTTCTCTATTTTGTTCCATTGGTCTATGTGCCTATTTTTATACCAGTACCATGTTGTTTTGGTGACTATGGCTTTATAGTATAAATTGAAATCAGGTAGTGTGATGCCTCCAGATTTGTTCCTTTTGCTTAGTCTTGGTTTGGCTATGTGGGCCCCTTTTTGGTGCCATATGAATTTTAGAGTTGTTTTTTTCTAATTCTGTGAAGAATGATGGTAGTATTTTGATGGGGATTTTACTGAATTCATAGATTGCTTTTGGCAGTAGAATCATTTTCACAATATTGATTCTAACCATCCATGAGCATGGGATGTGTTTCCATTTGTTCGTGTCGTCTATGATTTCTTTCAGCAGTGTTTTGCAGTTTTCCTTGTAGAGGTCTTTAGCTTCCTGGTTTAGGTATATTCTTATTTTATTTTATGTTTTATTTTTGCAGCTGTCGTAAAAGGGTTTGAATTCTTGATTTGATTCTCCATTTGGTCGCTGTTGGTATATAGAAGAGCTACTGATTTGTGTACATTAATCTTGTATCTGGAAACTTTGCTGAATTTTTTTATCATTTCTAGGAAATTTCTGGAGGAGTCTTTACGATTTTCGAGTTAAACAGTCATATTTTCAGCAAACAGTGACAGTTTGACTTCCTCTTTACTGATTTGGGTGCCCTTTATTTCTTTCTCTTATCTGATTGCTCTGGTTAGGACTTCCAGTAGTATGAAGAGGAGTGGTGAGAATGCACATCCTTGTCTTGTTCCAGTTCTCAGAGGGAATGCTTTCAACTTTTCCCCATTCAGTATTAACGTTGGCTGTGGGTTTGTCATGGATGGCTTTTATTACATTAAGATATGTCCCTTGTATGCCGATTTTGCTGAGAGTTTTAATCATAAACCGATACTGGATTTTGTCAAATGCTTTTTCTGCATCTATTGAGATGATCTTGTGATGTTTGCTTTTAATTATGTTTATGTGGTGTATTGTCTTGTGTATGTTAAACCATCTCTGCATCTCTGGAATGAAACCCACTTGATCATGGTGGATTATCTTTTTGATATGTTGTTGGATTTGGTTAGCTAGTATTTTGTTAAGGATTTTAGCATCTATGTTCATCAGGGATATTGGTCTGTAGTTTTCTTTTTTGATTATGCCCTTTCCTGGTTTTGGTATTAGGGTGATGCTGGCTTTATAGAATGAATTAGGAAGGGTTCCCTCTTTCTCTATCTTGTGGAATGGTGTCAAAAGGATTGGTACCAATTCTCTGAATGTCTGGTAGAAATCTGCTGTGATTCTCTCTGGTCCTGGACTTTTTTTTGTTGGTAATTTTTAAATTACCATTTCAATCTCACTGCTTATTATTGGTCTGTTTAGGGTATCTAATTCTTCCTGATTTAAGCTAGGAGAGTTGTATATTTTCAGGAGTTTATCCATCTCTTCTAGGTTTTTTAGTTTATGTGCGTAAAGGTGTTCATAGCAGCCTTGAATGATCTTTCATATTTCGGTGGTGTCAGTTGTAATATCTCCCGATTTTTTTCTTAGTGAGGTTATTTGGATTTTCTCTCTTCTTTTATTGGTTAATCTTGCTAATGCTCTATCAATTTTATCTTTCCAAAGAACCAGCTTTTTGTGTCATTTATCTTTTGTATTTTTTTGTTTCAACTTCATTTCGTTCTGCTCTGATCTTGATTATTTCCTTTCTTCTGTGGGGTTTGGGTTTGATTTGTTCTTGTTTCTCTAGTTTCTTGAGGTGTGACCTCAGAATGTTAGTTTGTGCTCTTTCAATCTTTTTGATGTAGGCATTTAGGGCTATAAAATTTCCTCTTAGCATCACCATTGCTGTATCCCAGAGGTTTTGATAGGTCGTGTCATTATTGTCATACAGTTTGAAGAATTTTTAAATTTCCATCTTTATTTTGTTTATGACCCCATGCTCATTCAGGAGCAGGTTATTTAATTTCCATATATGTGCATTTTGAAGGTTCCTTTTGGAGTTGACTTCTAGTTTTATTCCACTGTGGTATGAGAGATGGCTTGATATAATTTCACTTTTCTTAAGTTTGTTGAGGCTTGTTTTATGGCCTATCATATGGTCTATCTTGGAGAAAGTTCCACGTGCTTTTGAATAGAATGTGTATTCTGCGGTTGTTGGATGAAATGTTCTGTATAAATCTGTTAAGCCCAATTGTTCCAAGGGATAGTTCAAATCCATTTTTTTTTTTTTTAGCTTTCTGTCTTGATGTCAGTGGAGTATTGAAGTCCCCCACTATTATTGTGTTGTTGACTATCTCATGTCTTAGGTCTATTAGTAATTGCTTTGTAAATTTGGGAGCTCCAGTGCTAGGTTCATATATCTTTAGGATTGTGATATTTTCCTGGTGGACAAGGCCTTTCACCATTATGTAATGTACCTGTCTCTTTTAACTGCTGTTGCTTTAAAGTTTGTTTTTTTTTTTTTTTGTGACTTTATTATTATTATTATTTTTATTTTTTATTTTTTATTATACTTTAAGGTTTTAGGGTACATGTGCACAATGTGCAGGTTTGTTACATATGTATCCATGTGCCATGTTGATTTCCTGTACCCATTAACTCGTCATTTAGCATTAGGTGTATCTCCTAATGCTGTCCCTCCCCCCTCCCCCCACCCCACAACAGCCCTCAGAAATGATGCTGCATAGCTACAACTATCTGATCTTTGACAAACCTGACAAAAACAAGAAATGGGGAAAGGATTCCCTATTTAATAAATGGTGCTGGGAAAACTGGCTAGCCATATGTAGAAAGCTGAAACTGGATCCCTTCCTTACACCTTATACAAAAATTAATTCAAGATGGATCAAAGACTTAAATGTTAGACCTAAAACCATTAAAATCCTACAAGAAAACCTAGGCAATACCATTCAGGACATAGGCGTGGGCAAGGACTTCATGTCTAAAACACCAAAAGCAATGGCAACAAAAGCCAAAATCGACAAATGGGATCTCATTAAACTAAAGAGCTTCTGCACAGCAAAAGAAACTATCATCAGAGTGAACAGGCAACCTACACAATGGGAGAAAATTTTTGCAACCTACTCATCTGACAAAGGGCTAATATCCAGAATCTACAATGAACTCAAACAAATTTAAAGTTTGTTTTGTCTGATTCAAAAATAGATAACCCTGCTCGCTTTTGATGTCCATTTGCATGAAATGCTCTTTTCCACCCATTTACTTTATGTGAGTCCTTATGTGTTAGGTGAGTCTCCTGAAGGCAGCAGATAGTTGGTTGGTGAGTTCTTATCCATTCTGCACTTCTGTATCTTTTAAGTGGAGCATTTAGGCCATTTACATTCATTGTTACTACTGAGATGTGAGGTACCATTGCATTCATCATGCTATTTGTTGCCTGTGTACCTTGTTTTCTTTTTTTTTGTTTTGTTTTGTTTTTGCTTTTCAACTTGTATTTTTTTTTTTATAGGTCCTGTGTGCTTTAGGCTTTAAAGAGGTTTTGTTTTGATGTGTTTCCAGGATTTGTTTCAAGATTTAGAGCTCCTTTTAGTAGTTCTTGTAGTGGTGGCTTGGTTGTGGTGAATTCTCTCAGCATTTGTTTGTCTGAAAAAGACTGTATCTTTCTTTAATATATGATGCTTAGTTTTGCTGGATACAAAATTCTTGGCTGATAATCGTTTTGTTTGAGGAGGCTGAAGATAGGGCCCCAAACCCTTCTAGTTTGTAGGGTTTCTGCTGAGAAATCTGCTGGTACTTTTGTCCCATAGCTCTTAGGATTCTTTCCTTCATAGTAACTTTAAATAATCTGATGAAAATGTGCCTAGGCAACAATCTTTTTGTGAGAAATTTCCCAGGTGTTCTTTGTGCTTCTTGTATTTGGATGTCTAGGTCTTTAGCAAGGCCCGGGAAGTTTTCCTCGATTATTCCCTCAACTATGTTTTCCAAAGTTTTAGATTTCTTTGCTTTCTCAGAAATACTGATTATTCTTAGGTTTGGTCATTTAATGTAATCCCAGGCTTCTTAGAGGCTTTGTTCATATTTTCTTATTCTTTTTCCTTTGTCTTTGTTGGATTGGGTTAATTCAAAGATCTTGCCTTGAGCTCTGAATTTCTTTCTTCTGCTTGTTTAATTCAATTGCTGAGACTTTGCAGAGCACTGGGCACGTCTATAAGTGTGTTCAATATTTCCTGAAATTTTGATTGTTTTTTTCTTCATGCTATCTTTTTCCTTGAATATTTCTCCCTTCACTTCTTGTGTCATTTTTTGGATTTCCTTGCATTGGGCTTTACGTTTTTCTGGTGCCTCCACGATTAGCTTAATAACTAACCTCTTGAATTATTTTTCAGATAAATCAGAAATTTATTCTTGGTTTGGATCCATTGCTGGTGAACCAGAGTGATTTTTTTGGGGGGTGTTAATGAGGCTTGTTTTGTCATATTACTAGAGTTGGTTTTCTGGTTCATTCTCATTTGGGTAGGCTCTGTCACAGCGTCTAGGGCTGCAGGCTGTTTTTTTTTTTTTTTTTTTTTTTTTTTTTTTTTTTTTTACGGAGTTTTGCTCTTGTTGCTCAGGCTGGAATGCAATGGCACGGTCTCAGCTCACCGCAACCTCCGCCTCCCGGGTCCTTCAGAGGGTCTGTGGTTCTTCTCGGGATTTGTTCTTGGAGTTGTTCTGGAGCTAAAATTCACATTACGAGACTCCACACCCTTCTCTGTTAATCAGAGACAGAGTTGCAATCTAGTCCTGCCTCCTGTCTGCCATGATTATCTCCTGTTTGCCTATTTGAATAAATGTAGTCAGTTAGTTGTTCAGTTTACACAAAATTGAACCAGAAAATTACTGAGATTCAAATTCTAAGGGAAATTTTAATCAAAATAAGACCGTGCCTTAATACTAATCCTGTTAACTGTGACTGTCTCTACTTTGATGTTTTCCTTTTTTTTTTTTTTTTTTTTGACAGCATCTTGCTCTGTCACCCAGGCTGGAGTGCAGTAAAACTATCACAGCTCACTGCAGGCTTGAACTCCCAGGCTCAAGCAGTCCTCCCACCTTAGCCTCCTCAGTAGCTGGGACTACAAGCATGTGCCACCACAGCAGGGTAATTTTTTTTTTTTTTGAGACAGAGTATCCCTCTGTCGCCCAGGCTGGAGTGCAGTGGCGCGATCTCGGCTCACTGCAAGCTTAGCCTCCCAGGTTCACGCCATTCTCCTGCCTCAGCCTCCCCAGTAGCTGGGACTACAGGCACCCGCCACCATGCCTGGTTAATTTTTTTTGTATTTTTAGTAGAGACGGGGTTTCACTGTGTTAGCCAGGATGGTCACGATCTCCTGACCTTGTGATCTGCCTGCCTTGGCCTCCCAAAGTGCTAGGATTACAGGTGTGAGCCACCATGCCCAGCCACAGCAAGGTAATTTTTAAATTTTTTGTAGAGACAAGGTCTCACTATGTTGCCCAGGCTGGTGTTGAACTCCTGAACTCAAGTGATCCTCCCACCTCAGCCTCCCAAAGTGTTGGCATTTCAGGCGTGAGCCACCGTGCCTGGTCAATATTCTCTACTTTGAATCTTACCCATGGTCCTTGTATAGTTTTTATTAAAAACAGTACACATGAAAAGAAAAATTTGGTTCTTTTGTTTCCAGATATCCCCTCTGTATAATTATTTAGTTTCTAAAAATTTAGAAAAGTTTAATATACGCAATGTATCTTTCACATACATCTAATGTAACTTAAAATGACATTTGCTAACTTCTGGAATAGGTCTTGTTTTCTTTACTGTATAAACGAAATTGATCTTTTTTGTTCACCAAGGTTATTTTGTCTATTTAATAACGATGATGAAAAATTGACAGCTTTATCTAGGCAGTGTTTCTCACACTTTAGTGGGTATGTGAAACAGCTGGAACTCTTGTTAAAATGCAGGTTCTGCTTTAGTGGGTTTGGGTTGAGGCCTCAGACTGTGGATTTCTAAGTTCCCTGGTGGTTCCAGGACCACACTTTAAGCATCAAGGACACAGAGAAATGCCTTCATTTGCAAATCTTCAGGTGTTTCAGCACTGCTTGAAAACCTGCTGGCTGGTCAGAGTTGATGCCAGCCTGTGAGAACTGGCAATAACATGCAGATTATAGGAATATTTCACCTTGCCTAGACTTCCTACTACTTTAAAAGTATTGGCTAGGGACACTTTCCTTATTGTTATAAACTTTAAAATCTTTTAATAAAAGTCAACTCACTCTTTTAAAGAAAAACAGCCTTCCTTTGAAAAAATCATACTTTCACCTGAATTGCCAAAGCAATCTGGAGCAAAAAGAGCAAAGCTGGAGGTATCAAATTACCTAACTTCAAAATCTACTATAAAGTCTGCTACAAAATTTACTATTAAGACAGCACGATACTGGCATAAAAACAGACACATAGACCAATGAAACAGAATAGAGGACCTAGAAATCAATACAAGTACTTGCGGTTAATTGATTTTCAACCAACGCACCAAGAACTCACAATGGAAAATAGACAGTTTTATTAGTAAGTAGTGTTAGGACGGTTGAATATCCATAAGCAGAAGAATGAAATTAGACCCTATGTCACACTGTAAAAATTAACTCATAATAGATCAACAACATAAATGTAGACCTGAAACTGCAAAACTACTAGAAGATAACATAGGAGAGAAGCTCCATGACATGGGTCTGGATAATAATTTTTTGGATATGACCCCAAAAGCACAGGCAGCAACACCAAAAATAGAGAAATAAGATTACATTAAACTAAGAAGTTCCTGCACAGCTAAGGAAATAATCAAGAGGGAACAGACAACCTATGAAACGGGAGAAAATATTTGCAAACCATACATCTCATAAGGGGTTAACATCCAAACTTAACAAGGAACTCAAACAACTCAATAGTAAGAAAACAAATAACCCAATTTAAAAATGGGCAAATGACCTTAATAGACATTTCTCAAAAGAAGACGTACAAATGGCCAACAGGAATATGAAAAAATGCTGAACATCACTAATCATCAAAGAAATGCAAATTAAAACCACAGTGAGATACCGCCTCACACCTATTAGAATGGCTATTGTCAAAAATAAGAAAGATTGCAAGTGTTGGTGAGGATATGGAGAAAAAGGAACCCTTGCACACTGTTGGTGGGAATGTAAATTAGTACAGCCATTGTGGAAAACAGTATGGAGGTTACTAAAAAAAAATAAAAATAGAACTACCATATGATCCAGCAATCCCAGGACTAGGTATATAGCCAAAGGAAATGAAATCAGTATGTTGGAGAGATAGCTTCACTCCAATGTCTATTGCAGTACTATTCATGATAACCATGGTATAAAACCATCATTCAATGATGAATAAAGAAAATATGGTATATATACACAATGGAATAGTATTCAGCTATGAAAAAGGACATCCTGTCATTTGAGACAGTATGCATGAACCTAGAGGACGTTACGTTAGGTGAAATAAATAAGCCAGGCACAGAAAGACACATATTGCATGATCTCACTCGTATAAAAATTTCATAAAGAGATGTGTGAAGTAAGAAGTATGAGAGATTTCCCACTGAGCAGCAGAAGAGTACTTTTTGTTTAAATAATATTCAAGGGTCAAGTATTAATAATGGAAACCCCATTTGAGCTTCAACTTCAGCTTGGTGGATATATGGGAAGAAGATGTATTCAGAGCTGCTGTGTTGTGGGATTATTCATTTTTGTGTAATGAAATATTTAAAAAAGCAAACATACCTTTTATGAATAAATGGTTTGGCCCATTGTTTTTCCAACTGTGATCCTCAAACCAACAGCAACTGCATAACTTGGGAACTTGTTAGAGTCGCAAATTCTCAGGTCCCTTTCAGACCTATTGAATCAGAAATTCTAGGGGTGGGCCCTAGCAATCTGAGGTTTAACGCTCTCCAGGTGATTCTGATGTACACTAAAGCTTGAGAATCACTTGTTTAGTTAAAATAAATCTCAAAGGGATGCTTTTACCCCACACTCCCTCCTGCGGACATTTGGCAATGTTTGGAGACATTTTTGGTTGTCATAACTTAGGGGTGGTTATGTAGGGGGGTGCTACTACTATCCAGTGGTTGGAAGCCAGGACTGCTACTTAATGACAAATGCAGCCCCCCCACAATTAGCAACCCCCCAAATGTCAGTAGTGCTGAAGTTGAAAAATTCTGAAATAAATCCTTTAGGAGGAATTTCCCAAAGGTAGCTAAATTTAGTCAACAGAAAGATCGTGGATTAGCAAAGACCTAGAATTCAAATTCTGCCTCTGCTAATTAATAGTTGTGTGGTTTCATGTAAGTCCCTTAATCTCTCAGTTTCAGTTATCTCTTTTATAAAACGGGAATAATTTCTGCCTATTGCATGGATTACTATGAAGATCAAATGAGATACTGTGTATGAACACACATTGTAAACTGTAATGCTAATTAAATCGAACTGAAGGATTTTTCCAGTGGGAGGAAGATATAGACCAGAAGTGGGCACAGAACGCTAAAAAAAGGTTTGAGCATCTGATTCAGCTGTCTGAAAATAACCAGATTCTTTAATGTAAATCTGATTTGTGTTGGAGACTTTTTCCCTTAGTGTTTCTTACTTCCTTTCCTGTAACTACTTCATCTCAGCTTTTTTTTTTTACTTTCAGTCACTGCATGATACAGAAATAACTTGCTCCTGGCTTCTCTTTATACTAGGGGTTCTCTAAGTTTAGCCTGCATCAGAACCACTAAAAGATTCTTGTTAACGCTTGTCAAAATGAAGATTACTGGGTTCCATTCTCGAGTCTCTTACTCAGTGGGTCTGGGAGGAACCCAAGAAATTACACTTTCTGACACGTGCCCAGGTGATGCTGATGCTGTTGGTCTGGTGAACACATTTTTAAGAACTACTCTCTGCCCTATTACTAACTGGAGGACAGAAGATAATGGTTAGATTGCTAATTTCTAATTGTCACTGGCAAGGTATGGCTATGTACATCTCAATGGTTCATTGCCCAGTGCCTTTTGACATAAGGAATAGCTTTTATTTTCCTGGCAAGTGAAACCATTCCCCTTATTTATTCCTTGTCTGAAGTCCCATTTATTTCTCTTTCCTATTCTCAACGATGTTAACAATTTTAGCAATTTAGTATTGATAACGGCTGTGGCTTGTCCTCAGTTAATTGAGGCCACGGTGCTTTAACAATCATATATAACAGCAGAGGAGGCACATTTGGCCTAAACAAAGGCAGGATGTGCTAGTGTGCTTCAGATAAAGAATAGCTTAGTTATTCAGTGTTTGTCCTCAATCCAGGAATTGCTGCACTGTCAAAAAAAGCAAAATCATGAAAATGAAGGGACAGGTCTGATCTGAAATCTTTGTATTTGAAATGTATGTGTACACAGTGTGGCTTATCTACTATTTGCCTCCAAGTAAATTGGGGTAGTTGTCTAAAATGCAGCTTCCTGGACCCCACCCCCAAGAGTGAGGATGGTCAAATATCAGATGCTATAGAGGGTTTCTGAGAAAGGGCCTTGCACCTGCTTTGCCTCAGTTGAGCCCAGGGTGGGGAGCACAAAGCCCTCCAGATGGTTTGGGGCAGTGATGGCACATGGCGCTGGGTGGAGCATGCTTCTACCAGCAGAGAGAGTCCTAGGTGTCAATGGCGCCATGCCAACACACACAGGCGCCAAGGTGGTAACTGCTGGCCCAGTCAGAAGGGGCCTTAGATAGTCCTGGGAGTCTCTGATGTTTCTCCTGTGGCACAGGCAAGCCTCCAACACTTCCTCAAATTCCCAGGCAATAGCTAAGAGACACCTGGTAGGCCTGAAGTGACTTTGCTATTATATAAAGAAACTGTCAAGGGCCGGCCAGAAGTTCGTGCCAGGGGATGTAGGTTCTCAGGGTGCCTGAGTTTTGCCTTTGGGCACAGATGAGCTTCCTCTGGGTGGAGGCGAGGGTGGTATAAGAGCTAGAAAACATATGAGCCACCTGGGGGCAAAGAGAAGTGACCTGCAGTGGTGCCAGCTAAGAACATCCATCTAGGCTCACACCTACATTTCTGGGCACACTGTGGACACATGGCACTCACAGCCACATCAGGATCTGCAAGTCCATGTTCTCACATATTTGAGGAAAAAAATAGATTTGTGGGCAACTTTTTCAAGGGAGGGAGTACACATAAACTAGAAGCAAATTTACAAAGATTTATTCTGATGGAGTAGGCATCTTCTGAATCAAGGTTATAAACCCCAAAAGGAGTCATCAAAGATATCAACAGCTTGAATATATTACAGATAAATTGTGTAGAAATTGAAAGGATCTTATTGGGCTGAACATAGCCTCATGGGTTTAATGTTCCAGGTGTGCCCTGTTAGGTGTTAAGAACCACCTGAGCCTCACACACCATAAAGAGGGATCTAAGAGAGAGGGTGTGTGTGTGTTAATTTCTGTAACATCACAGTTGTCAAGGAGGCTGCAACAGGAGCAAAGCACATTCCA
The DNA here is from genome assembly GCF_028878055.3 of Symphalangus syndactylus. NCBI lineage: Eukaryota > Metazoa > Chordata > Mammalia > Primates > Hylobatidae > Symphalangus > Symphalangus syndactylus. The sequence continues at coordinate 17,766,206 of NC_072437.2, forward strand.
GGTATGGAAACTGAGCTATGAAACTGTGTTGCTGTATTGAAAGCGGAAGATTATATCAGCAGTTCTGTGAAATGAATAGGTCTGTTACACGGGACAGAAATGTGGCAAGGTAATGTCAAGTATTCAGAGTGTGAAATGTGTAAAGTATTCACTGTGGCTTGTCCCCCATTGTCTTGTTTCCATGGCTTCTCTCTGTGTAGGCTTTGTGTCATGACGTGTGCACCCCTGGAAATGTGGGAAAGGAGAAAATCTGAATAGACTGATGTGGCCAACAGAATAATGCCCCCAAAAGATGTCTGTGCTCTAATTCCTGGAATGTGTGGACATGTTCCCTTACATGGCACAAGGGACTTTGCAGATATGAATAAGGATCTTGAGATGCAGAGGTGATGCTGGACTATCTGGGTGGGCCCAGTGTAATCACAAGGCTCCTTCTGAGGGGAAGGGAGGCAAGAGAGTGAGAGAAGGGGATGTGGCAGTAGAAGTTGGAGTGACGTGGTTGCTGATTCTGAGGAAGGATGAAGGGGCCATGGGCCAAGGAAGGTGGCAGCTTCCAGAAGCTGGAAAAGGGAGATGAATAAATTCTCCCTTAGAACCTTCAGAAGAAGCACAGCCCTGCAGATGCCTTAGGCGTAACCCAGGACAGCTCCCTTTGGACTTCTGACCTTGAGGAGTGTAAGTTGATAAATGTGTGTTGTTTCAAGCCTCTAAATTTGTGGTAATTTGTTACAGCAGCAATAGAAAGCTAACGCAACTGAATTTCACCCTTAACTTCAAATTCACCAGTAGTATTCTCTGAACTTGAACAGACAGGTTTAAAGTGGAAATTCAGTTCATCGATAGAAAACTTTCTTGAGAACTCACTTTAGAGGCACTAATTTATAATAATAACTGCTGGCTTGAAGATTTAAAATAGAAAATATCAAGCAGGGCAGCAATCTTTCCTTATTTATTTGAAGGCGTAGTCTATTAAGTAACCACATTCATTTTTCAGCATGCTTCATCAACTGTATTCCCAGTAAATTGAATATTTAATAATATATATTCCTTCATCCACCTGCAGAGGATGAAGTCATGCCACCACAGATATTGTTACATTATTCTGCAATTTGAAGACTTAAAAAATTATTTTACTTGATATAGAGCAATAGCTAAGTCTTCAATTTTACTGACCATTTAAAATGATATAGAATGGTGCATTAATGGGTGTTTAATATTTTCAAAATCATAACATTGTCTATTAACTCTTCTGTGATGAGAGTAGTCACAGGCAAGATAAGAGTCTGTATTTCATGTAACTTTCAAGAACCAGGATTTTTTTTTTTTTTTTTTTTTTACCTCATGGTGCCCTTTCCCATGTACTTCTCCAACTTCTTTGATGAATTAATAGAAATTTAATATTGAAAAATGACTCTTGAAGACCAGCTACCTCATTTTACCAAGTTCATAGTACAGGGCCATAGATTAAGTATCTTCAAGTGTCCCTAACTAGAAGGTAGATATGCCAAGAGCAGGGAAGCTGTGATCAACAGGAAAAAGCAGACAGCATTTCTCCCGGCATCCAGATTACATTCCTGTTTCCCCACAACATTCCAAGTAGCTTGTCTTTCAATGTCTTTTGCAACAATTTAGATGGAACTAGAGGCCATTATTCTAAGTGAAGTAACTCAGGATTGGAAAACCAAACACTGTATGTTCTCACTTATTAGTAGGAGTCAAGCTATGGGTATGCCAAGCCATACAGAGTGGTATAATGAACATTGGACACTCAGAAGAGGGAAGGATGGGAGAAGGGTGAGGGATAAAAAGCTACATATTGTGTATAATGTATGCTGCTTTATTGGGGGAAATTCAGCCAGGTATCAGGCAAAATTCACCCCCGATATTTCAACGTGGGTTCTTTTCTATTTTCCCTAAGTGTCAGCCGGTCTGAGAATAAAGGGACAGAGTACAAAAGAGAGAAATTTTAAAGCTGAGTGTCCAGGGGAGACATCACATGTTGGCAGGTTCCATGATGCCCCACAAGGCGCAAAACCAGCAAGTTTTTATTAGTGATTTTCAAAAGGGGAGGGAGTGTACGATTAGGGTGTGGGTCACAGAGATCATGTGCTTCACAAAGTAATAGAATATCACAAGGTAAATGGAGGCAGGGCAAGATCACAGTACCACAGGACCAGGACAAAATTAAAATTGCTAATGAAGTCTTGGGCACACATTGTCATTGATAACATCTTATCAGGAGACAGGGTTTGAGAACAGACAACTGGTCTGACCAAAATTTATTAGGTGGGAATTTCCTCATCCTAATAAGCCTGGGAGCACTACGGGAGACTGGGGCTTATTTCATCCCTACAGCTTCGACCAAAAAAGGCAGCCACCCCCTGAAGCGGCCATTTTAGAGGCCTACCCTCAGGGACACATTCTCTTTCTCAGGGATGTTCCTTGCTGAGAAAAAGAATTCAGCAATATTTCTCCCATTTGCTTTTGAAAGAAGAGAAATATGGCTCTGTTCTGCCCAGCTCACCAGTGGTCAGAGTTTAAGGTTATCTCTCTTGTTCCCTGAACATCACTGTTATCCTGTTCTTTTGTCAAGGTGCCCAGATTTCATATTGTTCAAACACACATGCTCTACAAACAATTTGTGCAGTTAATGCAATCATCACAGGGTCCTGAGGTGACATACATCCTCCTCAGTTTACAAAGATGATAGGATTAAGAGATTAAAGTAAAGACAGGCATAGGAAATCACAAGGGTATTGACTAGGGAAGTGATAAGTGTCCACGAAATCTTCACAATTTATGTTCAGAGACTGCAGTAAAGACAGGTATAAGAAATTATAAAAGTATTAATTTGGGGAACTAATAAATGTCCATGAAATCTTCACAATCCATTCTTCTGCCATGGCTTCAGCCAGTCCCTCCGTTGGGGGTCCCTGACTTCCCAAAACACTGCTTGGGTGATGGGTGCACTAAAATCTCAGACTGCATTGCTATAAAATTCATCCATGTAACCAAAAACCATTTGTACTCCTAAAGCAATTGAAAAATTTAAAAAGTAGCTTGTCTTTTCCCCTAGACTTTCTCATCCTTGCTCCTATCTATAACCTGATAAAACTGTGTTCATTGGTGTGCCAGCTGCTCCCTGCGGATCAAGTTCTCCAAGGTGGCATGGCCAGAATGGTATTTGCATTTTAGGGGAGAGCTCTCAAGCATTGAGTAGCTCTGCTGCTCCCCTCTCCAGCTTTGTGCGCTATTTCAGGCACTCATCATCCCTCACTAGTTAGGGTGGCTTTGCTTTGCTTGCTTTGACTCTACCCTGACAATATATGTTCCACATTTCTGGCAGGGTTTCTCCAATAATTATAATGGCAGGATCTTTACATGTCAGACATACTTCAAAGCTCGTTATATGCATTAATTCCATTCTCATAGCAACCCTGTGGAGGAGATTTTATTGTCTCCATTTTATGCATGTTCCTCCTTTGAAATTCAGAGAAGTTAAGCAACTTGCTCAGGATCACAAAGTGGCGAGTTTAGGATTTGCACTCAACAGTCTGATTGCAGAGACTGTGCTAAATTTGCATCTTCTGCCCATTTAAGTCACATCGCTACCCTGCTAAAAAATCTGTGGTGGTTTATATAGCATCCATTTCGCACTAACCTTGAGAATTGGAGAGCAGACTGACCTCACCGCATGCCTGCTTTGTTGTATTTGCTGAGCAACTAGACTGCTCTGTGCTCCTGGCTTGTGTCTGTAAAATGGGAGTAATAAGATCCATTTCAGAGTCGTCACCAGGAACTAACCTGACAACACAGGCAAAAAATTTAGTATTGCGCTTAAAGTGCAGAAGCATTCAACAAATGGTAGCCATTTTAATGCTATAAAATTGCGATTATTTCAGATTTGAAATAACCCACTCTCTGCCCCAGGCAGTATATTTCTTGCAGGAATTACTCTTCTGCCAATGTTCCTTGTTAGAACTTAGTGTGAATTACTGTCAGTCTTTTCAGTTTGGGATAGAGCCTGTTTAACTCATTTCCCAATTGGTATTTATTTGCCTGATTGCTGGGTAGAGTTAGTCACCAGGAGTCAAAATTCCCATGGTGTATTAGATATTTCTAGGTCCAGGTATTATTTATCTAAATTTTGGATGGATTAATTGATATTCAGATTTGAAACTAAGAGACATACTGAAAGGAAAAAACAACCGTAAATGTCAATCATAAAGAGGCCTACACAATAGGTAATTTGGGTATCTAATAATGTATTGAAATATATTTTGGGTAGGTAGATTCACTTTTTTTTTTTTTTTTTTTGAGATGGAGTCTCGCTCTGTTGCCCAGGCCAGAATGCAGTGGCACAATCTCAGCTCACTACAACCTCCGCCTCCCAGGTTCAAGTGATTCTCCTGCCTCAGCCTCCTGAGTAGCTGGGATTACAGGTGCGAACCACTGCACCTGGCTAATTTTTGCATTTTTAGTAGAGGCAGGGTTTCACCATGTTGGCCAGGCTGGTCTTGAACTCCTGGCCTCAGGTGATCCACCTGCCTCAACCTCCCAAAGATTCACTTTTAAGTAATTTAGTTATCTCATGCCATGTACCTTCTCAACTTCTTCTCTCTTGCTTTTCTCCACACATCCGAGGCGTAAGCCATATTTAGTTACTAAAAATTTTCTAAACATGATGAGAAGTTTTATGTCTGTGTCCATGATGTTATTTCTACCTGAAATGAAAAATCCTGAGAAATCCTCTTCATCTGAAATGTACGTCTGCCTTGCCCCTGCCCCTGCACCCTCGTTAAAAAATTCCATCTCCAGCTAGCACTTATCATAGCATGGGAAGCATTACATTGGCTGAGTTCAATACAATTAAATCCAACAATAATTTCTCAGTACCTGCTAGGTCATGCTAGTGCTGAGGGGACAAAGACAGACATGCAGCATCTTTTTCAAGGATGTTTGAAATGAATGTTAAGTGAAACAATTCCACATAATGTGATAGATGCATACATACTTTTATGTGGAGATGAAGAGAAGGGAGTAAGTGACTCAACTTGTAGAGGCAGAGGCCGCTTCACAGGAGAAGTGGCACTTGAGTCTTGAAGAAGGGGCAGGAGTTTTCAAGGCTCACAGACAAGAGCAGTCAAGTTTGAGGGAACCCCTGTCCAGGAGCACAGAGGCATAAAGTAGCTTCAGTAAAAGAGGTGTATCTAAGGGAATAGCAAGAGGCGACTCCAGAGAAAGAAGCAGGGTAGAGGCAATTTCAACATCTCAGAGAGAAGTGCCCTGAACGAGGGCAATGGCAGCCAGCATGGGGCTGAGATTTGGAAGTAGAATTGACAGGCTTTGAGGCTGCTTAGCGGCTGGCAGTGAGTGAAATGGCAGAGCCAGGAATAAGTTTTAGGCTTCTCATTTGGATGAATGAATGATTGCCATTAATTAGGTTTGATAATAGAGAAATCAATCAGATTTTAGGAGATAAGAATTGAATTTGGTTTCTGCCAGTTTTAGTCTGATTTAACTATGAGATATTCAGGTAGGGGTGTCTGGTAGGCAGTTTGTTGAATGACTCTAACACCCTGGGACCTGTGCTGAGGATAGTTTTGGAATCATCTGAAGATTATAAATTAATAAATGCAAATTACTTAAAACTAAGGCCTGGCACATGGCAAATGCTATTATGCATGTAGGTGATAGCAAAATCCACAGTAGTGCACTAAATTCCCCTACAGCCAACAAGGAACTTGCTGAGCAGACTCCAGTGGACCTGCGATATCTGGGGACAAATTTGATGACCTCAGGCCAGCCCGAGACGGAGAAGAGGTGGTCAGAGGGAAAGGAGAGCACAGAGCACACAAGAGTCAGGTAAGCTAGACAAAGAAAATATTTTAAGAAGGAAGTGCTGTGTGCCTCCGAGCTGTCTAGTGTCTGTTTTTCCCACAGTGGAAAGGCATTATTTCCCTTTCTTCTTTTTCTCTCCACCCTAACCTGGAGCTTTCAGCTGAAATCCATGGCAGCTTTGAAATCCATCCAGAAACAACTCTGGGAATCGGGGTTGGATAATAGAATTCCACTTTATAAGCTGCTAGAAGTTCTACTGGGCATAAACAGTTTGACTGCTCATTATTTTGCGTTGTTAATCCTCTGTTTTGTTGTGTGGGATTTCATTCTACATTTCTTTGGGTTAAATCTTCCTTATTGTAATTTATGAACACTTGAAGCCTCTAAAACTCAGGCATAAGGGAAATGATCTGATGTTAGAATTTCAGTGTTTAGTCACTATTAGCTCTCAGTCAGATCTTTGGGGCATCATCTCTAAGGAAGTCGAGATGGTTACATCTCTCACTTTGCAAATTAGGTATTTCCTTGAAGGTAGGAACTCTGAACTGTGTCTGTCTTGCTCATCATATATATCCCCAGTGACTGTATCTGAACAGGTGATAAATAGTTTTTGAATAAATCAATATATTTTGTGTTAAAATAATTTTCTTTTCTTCTTACTAGTATTTTTCACAAACGCAAGATATGGAGGTCTGAAACGGATTTTTTCCCAGTTGGTGTAGTCTATTGTAACTTCTATTCCTATTTATTTATTTTAATAGCTTATTGGGGGTATAAGTGATATACAAAGAACTGCATCGGTTTGATGCGTGCAATTTGATTAGGTTGGACATATGCAAGCCCTTGTGATACTATTACCACAAATCAAGGGAAAAGACACATCCAACGCTTCCCGGAATTTCTATGTGTTCTTCTGTTTTTGTTTGTTTTTTTAATGGTAAGAACACTTAGCATGAGAGCTATCCTCTTATTAAATTTTGAAGGGCACAATGTGTATTGTTAATTTCGGCACTGTGTTCTATGGTGGATCTCTAAAACGTATTCATCTAGCATAACTGAAACTTTATACTTACTGAACAGCAACTAGGGCTGTTTTTATATAAGGTATGCATTGTCATCAGTAACAAAGCACTTTAACTTACAAGGGGCTTGATAGGCCTCCAAAATCAATGAAAGCTGTTGGAGAGCATTGTTACCTGGCTTCTAATTTTGTTCTTTTTGGATTATGAAACACATATGTTATCCCGCACTGTCAGTGAAGTTTGCTACAGTAGCCACCTGTGGTTGGAATGTGGAGACAAAGGGCTGTATCCACACTTTGGGCAGAGATGTGGGAAGGTATAAGAGTAGTGCTCAGAATGACAGGTAAAAAATGTCACCAAGGACTTGCGAGAACTTAGCCTCAGAAACATGCAAGGAGGTGCCTGAATCTCCATTGTCACACAGAATGAGGTGTAAGCTTAAAGGGCATTAAAGAAAGAGCAAGTGGCCCTGGAAGACTGGAAAACTTGGTAGTACGTTGTAGATACACGGGAAGAAATTCAAGGGCATAACAAGTAGCAGGAGAGCAAGTGCTCACTAAAAGGAAGCGACTTAATAAGGACGTGCTATCACGATGATTCTCCAAAACTACAGCCTGTGTTTGGGTGGCACCTTGCCATGTACATTGTGATGTTTCTTACTGTAGTCCCCTAATAAGCCACGTGGGAAAAGCAGGATTTACAGAATTATCTTGATTTTTACAGGTTTTGAGATAGTGGCTCAGAAGTTGTAACTAAAGCCATGGTCACCAAACTGTTTCTTTGCAGAGAGAACTCAGAGGATGACTTCCATCTCAATACCCTTAGTGTGTTTTAGTGATACATTAATTGAGGAAAATGCGGAATTTTAAAGTTATTTAGAAGTGCAATTTAAAGAAGGCTTAAAAACCCTCCTTGAGGAAAGGCTCGTGTTGATTTCATTCTTGTAGCCTCACTCTGGTTTGTAGATTATGACATAAGGTGTATTTGTTGAGTGAATATTGGTTATATATTAAGGTACATTTTTCATACCTACATCTCTTAAAATTAGTGACTTTTTAACATTGAAAGCTGTTCTGGAGATCCTTGGCTCTCTCTTATTTCTGATATGGGGAGGACATAGGCGCACAATGATTGAGGTACTTGTTCAAGGTCCTACCACAAATTAATGACAGAGATAGAACCAGATCCCAAACATTACTACCTTCCATAACATTTTGCTGTCATTTCAAACAGTTGGGACACAAGACAATATCATTGGCAGTCTTTTTAAATCAGTGTTTCGTGACACACTTATGTTGTAAGTAAGGTGTTTTTCCATTACTAAAGGCCTTAGTAATTATCTTGCAAATCTGTGACCCTTCTCTTTGTTTTTTTTGTTTTTTTTTTTTTGAGACGGAGTCTCGCTCTGTCGCCCAGGCTGGAGTGCAGTGGCGCAATCTCGGCTCACTGCAAGCTCCGCCTCCCGGGTTCACGCCATTCTCCTGCCTCAGCCTCTCCGAGTAGCTGGGACTACAGGCGCCCGCCACCACGCCCGGCTAATTTTTTTGTATTTTTAGTAGAGACGGGGTTTCACCGTGGTCTCGATCTCCTGACCTCGTGATCCGCCCGCCTCGGCCTCTTTGTTTTTTAGCCACATCAAACTACTCACTTCCAGTCCCTGAACAAAACAAACATTCTCCCACCTCTGTACCTTTGCTTATGTGGTCCTGCTCCCCAGAAATGTCCTTCCTTTCTCCTACTCAGTCTTCAAATCCCAGCTCAGTAAAGACTTCCTGACCTAACCCAATTGATTACTTACTTTTTCCTCTGAGCTCCCGAGCATTCCAAATGTAACTCTAGACTTGGTTATAGCACTTGTCACGACATTATCTGACAGACACCATCCCCTCTGATAGCCTACTATTGCTAATAATAAGTTGAGGTCTGGAAGGATACAAATGTGCAAACAATTCAGGACCCTGAGTCATTTATTTTGAATCCTTTTTTTTTTTTTTGAGACGGAGTCTCGCTCTGTTGCCAGGCTGGAGTGCAGTGGTGCAATCTCAGCTCAGCGTAACCTCCGCCTCCCGGGTTCAAGACATTTTCCTGCCTCAGCCTCCCGAGTAGATAGGACTACAGGTGTGTGCCACCAGGCCAAGCTAATTTTTGTATTTTTAGTAGAGACAGGGTTTCACCATGTTGGCCAGGATGATCTCGATCTCTTGACCTCATGATCCGCCCACCTCGGCCTTTGAATCCTTCTTATATAGAACCAGGACCACTAAATTTACCCAAAAAAACCAGATTCTCTTTTTTTGTCTTTTTTTTTTTTGAGACAGAGTCTTGCTCTGTCCCCCAGGCTAGAGTGCAGGGATTATAGGCATAAGCCACTGTGCCTGGTCAGATTCTCCTTTTATGTTGGTATGTGACATATTCAGGCCATGGAAACCTTCTAGACCTCGGGACACAGTATTTTACACTGGATTCTTGACTCTGCCTCCCTCTTTTTTTTTTTTTTTTTTTTTGAGACAGAGTCTCGCGCTGTCACCCAGGCTGGAGTGCAGTGGCGCGATCTTGGCTCACTGCAAGCTCCGCCTCCCGGGTTCACGCCATTCTCCTGCCTCAGCCTCTCCGAGTAGCTGGGACTACAGGCGCCCGCCACCACGCCCAGCTAATTTTTTTGTAGTTTTACTAGAGACGGTGTTTCACCGTGGTCTCGATTTCCTGACCTCGTGATCCGCCCGCCTCGGCCTCCCAAAGTGCTGGGATTACAAGCGTGAGCCACCGCGCCTGGCCGCCTCCCTCTTTAAGTCCGGCTAGAACAGTGTCCAGTACTTAGGAGGTACTGTGGAAGAAATTGCTGTTCTTATTGTTCAAAAGCCAGAACTTCTAACATTTTGAATCAAAAGCAGATCTTTTCCCATAGTTTCACTTTCTCTCTGGGAGACTATCACTTTGACACCCACTTCTGCTTTCTGCTCTAGGCTGGCCTTGAGGAGGCAGAAGCTGCGGACCAATTCCTAGAGGAGGACATGCTGGAGCTGGGTGTTGAAAAGTTACTAGGAGACATCTAGATGAAGTGGGTGGAAGGGAGAAAAGGATCCTGGTATTCCAGGCAGAACAAAGTTGTGGAGGCACCAAATAGCATAGTGGGGTCTGGAAGCCACAAAAAGTTCAGTATAGAAGGAGTGTAAGCATCAAAGAGGCTGCTTGCGGAGAAGAGGAAGGGCTGCGTGGTTGGCACTGGACGGAGGTCTAGGATTTGATCTGGCAGTTTACTGGCAGTCAAGAATGGACTTTAGGCGGAGAGAATTTCACTGATCAAATTTCCATCTAAGACTTCTGTCAATATTTAGCAATGATTGTAAAGAGTAGGCTTTAGGCTTTATATAGAAGACATATAACTACAGAAAGAAGAAGACTCTTTCTTGCTGGAATGTATGTAATTCATTCTTACTAGAAAGTAAACTATGTAGCTTCAGGAGTAGGGAGAATACCTTGCTAGAATGTAGTATATAGTCTCTTTCTCTCGTTTTATTCTATATATATATATATATATAAAAATTTTTTTTTGAGATAGAGTCTCATTCTGTCACCCAGGCTGGAGTGCAGTGGCATAATCTTGGCTCACTGCAACCCCCGCCTCCCGGGTTCAAGCGATTCTCCTGCCTCAGCCTCCCAAGTAGCTGGGACTACAGGTGTGTGCCACCACACCGGGCTAATTTTTGTATTTTTAGCAGAGACTGGGTTTCACTATGTTGGCCAGGCTTGTCTCAAACTCCTGGCCTCAGGTGATTCACCCGCCTTGGCCTCCCACAGTGCTGAGATTACAGGCATAAGCCACCGCATCCTGCCTCTCTCTTGTAATATTAATGTGGACAGAAAACTCTTAAGTAAACTTTACTGCTATTTATTAACTATTTACGGTATGCAATTGCTTTAAAAAAATCTATTTGTAGGGCTGAGACAATTCTCTTGTCAACCATTGCGTCGCCTATCCAGTCAAATATTTATTGAACTCCTATAATTTACAAAGAGCTGAAACTGATGAGGGGAATACAACAATAAATATAAGAACTGATCGAGGTTTTGCTGTGTAACTGTGTGCACTATGTTAAATGCTTTACACGCATTTTCATTTACTCTGTGAAATTAATTGTATACCTTATTCTGCACAACTTCCTAGAGAAATGTTAAATAGCCCATTATCTACAAATTACTTTTAAACTCATTTAAATGCAAGTCACCTATTTGACTTCTATTTCAACAATAGTATCAATACATTATTGAGGACCTTGTATATATAAAGCATAAAGGTATAATTTCTGACCATAAAGGTGTTATGTAGTCTGGTTGGGTAAATTACATAATTACAAACACACGTGTTATAGGGCTTCTTAACAGTGCTATATGTACAGTTGTTGGAGAAATTCAAAGGAAGGAGATAGGCATACTGGAAGAGGTAATTCAATTGGTTCTCACTAATTTTGACAGGCTCCCCAACATCACATTTAAATAATAAAGCTGTAGCCTAGTCATCATTATATGAAAGAAAATTTATAGGTCAGTATCTGTTAACTATAAATGTAACATTCTTAAAGTATTCAAATACATTGAATTACAGCATGAATAACATATTACAATCCATTCAAGTTTATTTTATTCCAGGAACACAAAAATACAAATTTCATTTGCAATTAAAAAAAAACAGAAATCGATACATATGATTGATGTATATACACATTTAATGTATTTTTAAATATACTTTTTTAAAAATAGAAATTTTTCTAGGACAAATACTTATCCTGAAATATCACTGAAAATAGTGTTATTAGCTAACACCTTCCTAATAACTGGGGTATTAGTATTACATAAGAAACCAAAATTAAAATTTCAGATAAACTTAGAAACTAAAAATTTTAAAAATATTATTCTGTTCTCCATATGTTCATATTTAGTCATATTATTTCTTGTTTTCATTCTTCTTCAGTGTTGCTCTACTAAAATATAACATACAATTCTAACTTTTGATTTCTGTTCTTATTACTCAAAATTGTATACATTTTCTCATGCTCTTAATTTAGTTATGCTACTTTTCTGTACTCTTGGAATTTTCACGTTTGTGTTCACTCTGAGTTCCCATATTATCAAATAAGCTTTTTTCCCTCTTTCTGATTTGAAGGTTCATCTTCTCATAATTATTTTGTCCACTCAGTTTCATTTCATTCTCAGTTAAGTGCCTCTCATCTGGCTTCTTTTCATTTATAAGGTTTCCTTTCATCTTAAGCCAGTCTTTTATTTATATTTTGATTCTGTTTTGTGGAGGACATGCTTCCCTGAATTTTATGGAAGAGGCCAAAAGGTTTGTTCAAGTTTTTACCTGATACATTGGATTAAATTATCTAATGTACACACTCTTAATTTAAGTCTAGGGGTGACTGTCTACTCTCGATTTTGTATACTATTATTTTTCTTAACATCCAAGTCCATCTTCATCTATTTATGATCAATAAAAATATATTTGTCCAGAAAAAAAAATAAAGCTGTAGCCTAGTTAAAGCTTTTCTTCAGTAATATGAGTAAAACATAAACAAACCTTACTTTTATTTATAATCTGGGCCTTAGAAATACACTTTTTATCCACTGCCCTACCGGGTTTATTCTGGAGTTCAAACAGAAGCCAAAGACGAAACAGGTGGTAAGTGTTTGCTTGTAACTTACAGGGGAACGTGGGGGGGGGGGACAAGAAAATAGTTATTTCCTTGCAAAAACATAGAGCAGCAGCTCTTCGCAGTAAGAGCATTGGCTTCAGCAGGCCATTATATGCAGTATGCATTACGTGCAAGACTGAAATTGTAGAACCTTATAATTTGTATGTATGTGTGTGTGCACATGTGCCTGTGTGTTTCCAATCGGCCTCCTTGCTGAATGACTCACAGTATAGTTGTCAGTGGGAAAGATGGGAAGATTAATCAGATTAACCAGCTCCTTTAAGAAGCATTATTTCCACCTACAAATATGCCAGTTATGGTGATTCTCTTTCCTCAAAGCTTTTCCTTCTTGGAAGGAATTCTTAATACCCTGCAGCAGCACAGGCCATTAAAGTCCAGGTGGAGTTTTGAAGAGTTCTTCTGAACCTGGGACTACCCGTGTTTTGCGAGGATAAGTCAATGTTTTCAGCAGAGTGAAAGAATGGAACAAAATAATGGTTCCATGTCCCTGTGATTGGACAGGTTCAAATGTTAGTCAAGCAAAGTGTTGAAAACTAGTTGCATCCTGAAATTATTCTTGTTAAATAAGCAAACTGAAATTTTCTTTTAAGTTTTTGTATTTTCTTGCTTCCTAGTTATTTTATATATTATGCTAAATGAAAGTAAGTTTTCTCAAATTCTAATATATTCTAAATTTTCTCATTACTAAAATGTTATAGATGATAAAGTTTAACCGCTTTTAAATTTCTGTAAGTTTAATTTTATAATCAGTAATAATGTAAGAATGTGATTTCTTCTATAAACTGGGCTGATATCCAAGTTGTTGCAGAAGATATATGTATAACATATATATCTTCATACATATATAAATATATATGTAAATATATGTATTTAAAGTTCTGAGTAGCTCCAAGACATTCCTGGATACAAGGTTGTTAACCTAAAGTCCATGAATCACCTGAAATTTTATGCACACTTGTGTGAATATGCATTTTTATGAAAATTGAATTCAAAGCTTTCATTACTTTCCTCAAAGGATGTGTGATTTGAAAAAGATTATGAATTACCATATTGAATAGTATTTAAATGCCTTGATAATGCTACCAGGAATTATATTAATTGGAAAATATGTTTTTTCTATTAATGAAACTGAAGTATTTTCCCACAAAGTCTGTGTTATAATAAAAACTTACACAAAGAAAAATATGATTTTACATTTTCATCCCTTTTCTTCTTGCAGTTATGATACCTCTATGTATTCAAGATGTGCACTGATATTTTTGTAGATCAGAGCTTCAAGTTTTATGGCTCAGTTGTTAATTTAAAATAGTCTGGATTTATACCCATACATTTCATATCTTTGAATCTACAATGTCCTGATAGATTCCTCATTATTTAACTGTCTTAATGGAAGATGTCTAAAAAATTTATCAGAATGTATATGCAGTTTATCTGGTTCTGTTCTTAATATCACCAAAAATAGAAGACTGACCATTTTCACTTCAAAATAAATTTTGCCAATACATAAACTATGTAGTGATTTTTTCTGAAAAGGATTTTCCCAAGGTAGTTTCTTAGCAGAAAAGACATTTGTAGAATGGACCTGACCAATTCTAACATTTAAAGATGGTTATAAGACAGTAAAAATTTTCTACTTCAAAATATTGAAAGCCTCAGACATTTAGTTGTTCAAAATTTGAGTTCCTAGTGTGTTGCTGGGCAATTTTAGGCACTGAATACCCAGATTAGTGAAACTCAAAGGTATCTTGCTCCAAATTACTCATTTTATAAATACAGAAACCGAGACTGTCCTAGGATGGTCCTTAGTTAGCCAACAGAATCGGAGGTCACCTATTTTGGCTTTCTTTAACCCACTCCCATGCACCAGTAGATTTGGAGATTCACCATTTGGCACTGATGTCATAGGAAAAAAGACCCAAATATTCTGTGTGGCGAGTAACAGTGGAAGTGGTACCACGTAAGCCATCCCATGTTTTTCAAGCCTTTGTCATAAACAAGGACATTCATTTCCCAGACATTCTTCTGCTTTTAAGGGTCTTGGGCCATTATATGGCCATTCCAGGTCTTCACCCCTCCCCGACCCCTCTCAATAGAACTTAAGTAAAACCAGAGTACCTCAGAGGCATCAAATACTGTTTGTAGTTGAGATTATTGGTTATCAGAGTTTCTAAATTTAAGGTCAATCAAAAAACACGAAAACGTTTGCACATGTAATTAGAAATGTTCGGAAGCTTATTTTGGAAAATGTTTAGGCATATTAAAGATTTAGGTGGTTAACTCACCTCTTTTCAAAATGAAACTTTGAGGCAACTATGTCATAAAATATAATGTTCCCACCATGAGAATGAAGGCAACATGTCAGGTGGGAAACAGTGGCAGTGTTGGAGTTGTTCAGAAGTGGTTTAGAATCTACTTCAGGGCTGTTTTATCCTTGGTCAAATTACTGAATCTACCTGAACCTGTATTTTTCATCTGTTAAACAAAAAGTGGGGATGAGTAACGTTTAAATTAAATGCTTCTTGACCATTCAATGGTATATACATTCTTCTACATGATAAATGGAAGATGTATAGCCCATGATAGGCACCCAGCGGACAGTGACCATGTCTCATTCTATATACTCAAAAGATCAGACTTAGGATAAGAGAAAAAATTATTTTAACATTTATTTGTATGTCATAAATTAAAATCAAAATTAGAATGGCAAATCAGACTATTAGACTGGTACTTTCATAATACTTAAGATTATTTAAAGTAACACATGCACTGAATATCATTAGCAATACATCTTTCTAGCTTCTTTTAGAAGCTAGAACAGATTCTCTGTCTTGCTTAGAATTGAAAAGTAATAATAGCAGCAACACACCCCGACCTTTATTGGGTAACTAATATAAATGTCATTCTACAAACTTTCAAAATTTAGTTAGACGTAAATAAAATGAGTTTTTGTAACTATAGTTCAGCCAGTAAATAAAACGATTTGCAGCAAATATCATTGTAAGTACTTTTGTTAAACCTAGACACACAATGAAAAGAAAATTGCATAAATATATGCCTAGAAAACAAGGCTAATAGCTCCTGGTGCTCTTAACACCTAGTAAAATACTATTAGGATTTACTAAACTGTACTATGTTTTCTTTATAATAGGAAAACTCATAGCAAGTTAAAGTAATATGACTAATGACGTAAACAATTGACATTATTCTGCCCGATTTCTGTATAATCATGTCCAACATATTTCCAGATTTTTTTTTTTTTTTTTGGTGGGGGGAAGTCAGGGATTGTTGAGACTGATTAAAAATACAAGCTTTGTTTTATCATCATTCATCCTTGCTCCTCTTCCTTCTTCTTCTTTTTCTTCTCCCTCTCTTCTTTCCCTCTTTTTCTTTCTACGTCTCCTACCCTCTCTCTTTCTTCCTCCTCCTCTCCCTCATTAGTATTCTAACAATTCAATGTTTATTCAAGAAAGATTATTTTATGCAATTAGACAGGTACCTGGGTTCCATCTTTTTAAAATCCAGCAATGACTCTAACACAGTGTCTAGTAGGCATTGAGTAAATAATGTAAAGGCTGGAAGGCTCCTGACCCAGGAAGAGGTGATATTTCCACTCGAGTCTGAAGGCAGGGAAAAGCTGAAGTCCCACCTCAAGGCAATCAGACAAGAGGAATTCCCTATTATCTGGGGGAGGATCAGCCCTTTGTGCTATTCAGGCCTTCATCTGATTTGACGAGGCCCCCACCCACATTAGAGAGGGTGGTCATTCTCCTTTACTCTGTCTCTCCATTTAAACGTTACACTCATCTAAAAACACCCTCATAGAAACACCCAGGATAACGTTTAACCAAAATCTGGGCACCTCGTGGCCCAGTCAAGTTGATACATAAAATTATCCATCACAATGACCTTTACAGTTTTCAAGAATACGGGTCAGAGATTTTGTAGAATGTCTTTCAGTTTGAATTTATCTGATGTTTTTTCCTCATGATTAGCCTGGGATTATGGGTTTTGCAGAGGAAAAATCACAGAAGTAAAGTGCCAGTCTCATTACATCATGTCAAGGAGATGTGCTATCAACGTGATTTATGGAGGTGGTGTTAATCTTGGTCACCTGGCAGAGGGAGAGTTTGTCAGTTTTCTCCATTGCCAAGTCGCTCTTTCCCCCTGTTTGTCCTGCAGTCTTTGACAGGAAGCCACTATGTGGAGCCCAAGCTTAAGGAAGGAAGAAGAGTTATGCTGCACCCTCTTGAAAGTAGAGTAGCTACATACATTATTTTGAATTCTATCCTCCCCCATTTATTTATTTACTCAATCACTTATTTATATCAGTATGTACTCATAGCTATGTATTTCATACTTTGGGTTATAATCTAATGTAATTTCATTGATTTTGTTCCCTCAAATTTTCCCAATTTTCAAAATTTGGCCATTGGGGACTGTTTTGGATGGCAATTGATGATGTTTTTAACCAATCTGATCTGGGAAAAATATTTTATTAATTTTGATTTTTGAGGTTACAGATGAGATTGGATAATTTTCATAGGTTTATTGTTCTTCAGTGTTGTTTCTTCTGTAAAATAATTTTCCATCCTTTGCCCAAAAATAAATTTCCATCCTTTGCCCAAAAATGAATTTATATTTGTAATTCATAACTTACATATTTTATATGTGTGTATATATACATACATGGCTTATATAATCTTATTCTTTGTCTTTTATTAAATATGTTACAAATATATTATCCTATTTCTTGTCTTTCATCATATAGAAATTGCAAGTCTTATACAGTCAAATTTGCCAATGCTTTCTTTTGTTTACTGTTTTTTTTTCTTTTTTGTATTTAAGATTATGAAAATGTTCTCATATTTTCTTTTATATTCTGCTTTATGTTAGTTTCTATATTAATTTGAAATTTCTTTTTTTAGAGATAGGAATTAAATTTTATTTCTGCTTTTTCCATGGATATACCCAGTTGCTTCAGTACTATTCCTCGAACAGACCATTCCTTCCCCAATTATTAGGAACGCCATTTTTTTTTCCTCATAGGCTCAGCTTTTCTATATGTACGGATCTGTTGCTGCAATGGCTACTCTCTTCTGTGATCTAGTCTCTTTAAAATAAAGCGGTGTGTATCACTGCAAATTTCAACTTTGTGAAGCTGGATTAAAGCTCCTGTGACTTGACTTTGGACTGTAGAATTCTTGGCCTAGTTGTTGAATATAAGATATGGCATATGGAGTCTTTTACAGTAAAAATATTTCTGTATGGTACATTTTAAGATGACACGCAGCCTACATTTGTGAATAGCATTTTCCTGAAAAACACAATTATTCTTGGCTTTATTTAGTGTCTGATTATGTTTAGTCAGGGTTCAGGCGGGAGAACAAAACCCATGCCAGGAAGAGGAAATTTAGCACAGGAAACCAATAAAGGGGTTAGAAGGGCTGAGAGAGTGAACAGAGGAAAGAAAGGCAACCAAAAGAATAGCAATTACAGAATGAAAGGAAAAGAGAAGAGGTGGTATTGCTGGAAGAGCTCGAGCCACCTGGATGGTACTGGGGTCACCTGACGGTAGTTAGACCTGTGGTCTAAAGGACTGGGAGAAGGAAGCTGGGCTGAAGAAGGAGATGCAGCTCCCACTGGAGACTCCTGAAGCAGGGAGAAAGGTGAAGAAATGCTCTGGCTTCTTCACTCTTCTCACCCTTCAGTCTACCATCCCTGAGTATCAGAGAGCCTGTGGAATACAGACCTGTAATGCCAAGCAAGCAGGAGAAGTTTGGGAATGGATCCAAGTCTAAACAGTCACTAATCACCAGCGATGGCTACATGGTTGTATTACTCTGCCTGGGCTGCCATAACAAAACACTGGGTAGCTTACATAACAGAAATTTATTCCTCATGATCGGAGACTGGGAAGTCCAAGATCAAGGTCCTGGCGAGGTAGGTTTCATTCTAAGGCCTCTTCTCTTGGCTTGCAGATGGCCACCTTCTTGCCATGCCCTCACATGGTACAGAGAGAGAGAACTCTGGTCTTTCTTCCTCTTCTTATAAGGACACTAATTTTATCAAATTAGGGTTCTACCCTTAAGACCTAATTTACCCTTTTTTAAAATAATAGGGTCAAAAATTAAAGCCCATAATAATGACCACTTAGATCAGTATAAGGTTTTACACTTTCAAACTCTTTTGAATATATCTTTTTATTTGATCTTCATGGTTAACCTTGGCATTATATAAGGGCAATATACCAGTTAGGGTTATGTTAGGTAACCTAAAGAATAGCGATGACAAGAATGAAAGGAAAAAGGGAGGAGGTGTTACCACTGGAAGAGATTGAACCACCTGGATGGTCAAGTTAGATCTATGGTCTAATGGCCAGGCAGAAGGAAGCTGGGCTGAAGAAGGAAGTTATTTTAACTTCCTCCTAAGGACACTGTCTCCAACTACAGTCGCACTGGGGGTTAGGGCTTCAACACAAGAAATTTTGGGGGAAGTGGGGCACAGTTCAGTCCATAGCAATGGTAATAGGAATATCACTGAGTGGAGACTCAGCATACTTAGATATTAGCCCTGCCTTTTCCATTCATAACTTTTGTAGTTTCTCATCTGAAAAATGGGCATCTAACATCACCTGCAGAAGAGTCTGCTAGTTCTCCCTCAAAATCCATTAATCTTTTCTTCCATTGTAGTAGAAACTTCAGTTTTTTTAAGGACACATGGTCTCTCAGACTAAAACAAAATACATTTCCAGTCACATTTGCAGTTAACTGAGATTTTGAGACTACATGCCAGTCAATAGGATGTGAGCAGAAATGTCATAACACTCATGACATTTACATGATCCCTTATGATACTTAGGATGTACCCTTTGTCCTTCCTCCTCTTTATCTCTTCTTCTGTTTTGCAGCCTCCAATTATAAACGTAATGGATAGAGATTTAGTCCTCATCTTGGCCAGGAAGATGAGGGCTCTACCCTGTTGATGTGGAAAGATTGGTCTTGGAGGAGCCTGGAACCTGGAGTATTTCTCAGAGGAGGGTTATGATAACAATCCTGGACTTTATCATGAGACAGAAATAAATCTCTGTCTTCTTCAAGCTACAATTATTTTGATCCTTGTAAGTGATGATGGACATAACCCTAACTGGTACATTGCTCTTATATAACTCAAAGGTAAACTGTGAAGGTCAAATGAAAAGACATATTCAAAAGACTTTGAAAGTGTAAAATCTTATACTAATCTAAGTGGTAATTATTACAGGCTTTAAGTTTTGGCCCTATTATTTTAGAATTTCCAAATAGATTCATTTTGTTCTCTATAAAGTCATTTTTTCATATATGTATTTTCCAGAGGACTTACTAACATATGTGTCACCCAAGTATGTGTTATCCAAGCAGCAGTTGAATATTTTTATCTCTTTCATTCATATTCAGAAGGCAAAACTCTTTAGAATTTTGATGTATTTCCAAATGACCTTACCCTAGAATTGTTTGGTAACTGTGCATGGAGAGTTATGGAAGAATGGAGGGAGGATATAACCATTGGATGTCAGAGCTGTGGTATTAATTATTCATAGTTCCATATTTATTAAGTATATATGTGCCAAGCACTGTGCTAGGAACTCAGGATAGTAAAGTAAATGAAATAGCTAAGGTTTTCATGGAGCTCAGATGCAGGGCATAAGACAGACACTATCCAAGTAATCAAACTAAAGGAGGACGTACCAGAGGTTTGGGGGCTAAAAAAACATAAAGCAGGGAGCCCTAATCACATTTCATGGGTCAGTGAAATCCTTCCATAGGAAGTGATATTTGAGTTGAGACATTAAGCAAGAGTAAGAGGGAGGCAGTTGAAGAATGGTATTTTAAGATGAATATTTCAGGCAAGTATTCTAGGTAAGAAAATAGTTGAGGTAGCAGCATCAAGGGGAAGTTAGGACTCCTTTGAGGAACCGAAAAGTCTTGAGCATGACTGGAGGTAGTGTGAGTAGAATACTAAGTCTAGGTCCAGGGAAATGCACAGAGGCGAGACCCTGGAGGTTTATTATCTGTGTGACTATGTTACAGAGTTTGAATTGTGTCCTGGAGACTGTGTGGAGCCACTGAAGGGCTTTAAACCAGGAGGTGATCTGAGCAGATTCTCATTTATGAGAAGTCACTTAGTTTAAAATGGAAAGAATGGATTAGGGAAAGAGAGGGAGGGGCAGAAGATGGAAAGCAGAGAGAAGAGTTAGGAGGTCATTGTAATCAGTCTTTTACTGACAAAGATTCATTTTTCATTCATTCAGCTGAGCAAGAGGTGACAGTCTGGAGGAAGTGAGGAGGCAGAGGTAAAAGATAAATGTAGGGATTTGACTTGACAGAACTGGATTGTGTTTGTCTCTTCTCATGCTGCTAATAAACATATACCCAAGAGTGGGTAATTTGTAAAGGAAAGAGATTTAATGGACTCACACTTCCACATGACTGGGGAGACCTCACAATCATGGTAGAAGGCAAAGGAGAAACAAAGTCAGGTCTTACATGGTGGCAGGCAAGAGATTGTGTGTAGGGGAACACCCCTTTATAAAACCATCAAATCTCATGAAACATATTCACTATCATGAGAACAGCCTGGGAAAGACCCTCTCCCATGATTCAATTACCTCCAACTGAGCCCCTTCCATGACATGTGGGAATTATGGAAGCTACAACTCAACATGAGATTTGGGTGGGGACATAGCCAAACTATATCATTCCACCCCTGGCCCCTCCTAAGTCTCATATTCTCACATGTCAAAACCAATAATGCCTTCCCAACAGTCCCCCAAAGTCTTAACTCTTTCAGCATTAATTCAAAAGTCCGCAGTCCCAAGTCTCATCTGAGACAAGGCAAGTCCCTTCTGCCTATGAGCCTGTAAAATCAAAAGCAAGTTAGTTACTTCCTAGATACAATGGGGGTACATGCATTGGATAAACACACTCATTCCAAATGTTGGCCAAAATGAAGATGCTACAGTCCCCATGCAAGTCTGAAATCCAGTGGGGCAGTCAAATCTTAAAATGATCTCCTTTGACTCCATGTTTCACATCCAGATCATGCTGATGCAAGAGGTGAGCTCCTACTACCTTGGGTAGCTCTGCCTATGTGGCTTTGCAGGGTACAGCATCCCTCCTGGCTGCTTTCATGGGTTGGCTGAGTGTCTGCAGCTTTTCAAGCACATGATGCAAGTTGTCAGTGGATCTACCATTCTGAAGCCTGGAGGATGGTGGTTCTCTTCTCATAGCTTCACTAGGCAGTATCCAGTGGGGACTCTGTGTGGGGGCTTCAACCCCACATTTGCCTTCTGCACTGCCTTAGCAGAGGTTCTCCATGAAGGTCCCACCCCTGCAGCAAACTTCTGCCTGGACATCCAGGCATTCCCATACATCCTCTGAAATATAGGCAGAGGTTCCCAAACCTCAATTCTTGACTTCTGTGCACCTACAGGCTCAACACGATGTGAAAGCTGCCAAGGTTTTGGGCTTGCATCCTCTGAAGCCCTGGGCCAAGCTGTACCTTGGCCCCTTTTAGCCACAGCTGTAGTGGCTGGGAAACAGGACACCAAGTCCCTAGACTGCATACAGCAGGAGGGCCTTGGGCCTGGCCCATGAAACCATTGTTTCTTCCTAGGCCTCAGGGCCTGTGATGGTAGGGGCTGCCATGAAGTTTGACATGCCCTGGGGACATTTTCCCCATTGTCTTGGTGGTTAACATTTGGCTTCTTGTTACTTATGCAAATTTCTGCAGCCAGCTTGAATTTCTCCTCAAAAAAAAAAAAAAAAAGGGTCTTTCTTTTCTATTGCATCACCAGGCTGCAAATTTTCCAAACTTTTATGCTCTGCTTTCCTTGTAAACATAAGTTCCAATTCAAAACCATATCTTTGTGAATACATAAAACTGAATGCTTTTAACAGCACCCAAGTAACATCTTGAATGCTTTGTTGCTTAGATGCTTTGTTTCTTCTGCCAGATACTCTAAATCATCCCTCTCAAGTTCAAATTTCCACAGATCTCTAGGGCAGGGGCAGAATGCTGCCAATCTTTTTGCCAAAATGTAGCAAGAGTCATCTTTATTCCAGTTTCCAACGAGTTCCCCATCTCCATCTGAGACCACCTCGGCCTGGACCTTATTATCCATATCACTATCAGCATTTTGATCAAAGCCATTCAGAAAGTCTCTAGGAAGTTCCAAACTTTACATCTTCCTGTCTTCTGAGCCCTCCAAGTCTCTAAGAAGTTCCAAACTTTCCCACATTTTCCTGTTTTCTTCTGAGCCCTCCAAATGATTCCAACCCTGTCTAAGTTCCAAAATTGCTTCCACATTTTTGGGTATCTTTACAGCAACACCCCACTCTACCAGTACCAAATTACTGTATTAGTCTGTTTTTGTGCTGCTAATGAAGACATACCAAAGACCGGGCAATTTATGAAAGAAAGAGGTTTAATGGACTGACAGTTCCACGTGGCTGGGGAGACCTCACAATCATGGCAGAAGGCAAAGGAGAAGCAAAGGCACATCTTACATGGTGGCAGGCAAGAGAGCAGCATATGTAGGGGAAGTCTTCTTTATAAAACCATCAGATCTTGTGAGAGTTATGCACTACCATGAGAACAGCCTGGGAAAGACCCTCCCCCATGATTCAATTACCTGCTGCTGAGTCCCTCCCATGACACATGGGAATTATGGGAGCTACAATTCAAGATGAGATTTGGATGGGGACACAGCCAAACCATATCATGGATGAATGATGGGATGTCAGCATGAGGATGTGGGGAGAAGCAAGATTGCCCCAGGTTTGTGACTGTGGTAGCCAGTGGAGGAGAAGCAGGTTGGAAGGCTGGAGAGTGGCTGGAGGTAATGCTAGTAATAACAACCAGAGCTGCTGAGGGTTTCATATGTGTCAGATACTGTCTAGATGCATAACATGTGCAAGCCCATTTAATAGGCACCAGAACCCTATGAAGGAGATGCCATTATTATTCACATTTTATAGTAGGGGAAACTGAGGCACAGAGTGATTAAAGGCTGTGTTCTAGGTTACATAGCTAAGAGGTGTTTATTAGTCCATTCTCATGCTGTTATGAAGAAATACCTAAGACTTGGTAATTTATAAAGAAAAGAGGTTTAATTGACTCACAGTTCTGCATGGCTGGAGACACATCAGGAAACTTAAAATCATGGCAGAAGGCACCTCTTCACAGGGTGGCAGGAGAATGAGTGTCAGTAGTGGAAATACCAGATGCTTATAAAACCATCAGATCTCATGAGAATTTACTATTATGAGAACAGCATGGGGAAACTGCCCCCATGTTTCTGTTACCTCAACCTGGTCCCACCCTTGACACAGAGGGATTATTACAATTCAAGATGAGATTTGGCCAAACCATATCAAATATCAGAACAAGAATATAATCTAGGCAATTGTTCTAGAAGCCATACTCAATCTTTTCTCTGCAAATGAATTGGTTTTGGAGTCTGGATTTGGACCTGGGATTAAACTCTGGGCTGCCTGTGTGTGAATGATGAAATCACAGAGAGCAGCTTCAGTCATAATCAGAACATTTTAGTTTTTATTCTACTCTTTGGCAGAAAAATAACTGGATGATCCAGGGGAAAAGCATGGAACAAAAATATCAAAGAATCTTTGTTCTAATAGTATCTTACATTTGTTCATAACATTTTGTACTTTTCAAACTGTTTCCATGAATACTATCTCATTTATTTTGCAGAATGATTAGCAAGGCAATTATTATTATCCCCATTTTACATGGATGAGGAAATTTCAGCTTGGAGGGATTAAGTAAACTCCAAGCCCAAATATCTTATAAAATGGAGCACCCAAATTTAGATTCAAGTCTTTTGATTTCTTTCTATTCAGGATTATTAGGGAGAAAATTGTGAAGAATGCAATACTTTCTAATCTCAGTTAAAATAGTTAATTTTAGATAGTTTTCTTCTCACTACAATCATCTTCAAGTGGCTGCTGTTCCATGTCTACTTTATTAATTGGAATTCTAGTCAGCCAAAATAATTGAAAATTTCAATATATAGAAAGGAAGCTTATGTATTTTAGACATGATTGAATCCAACTTATTAATCATGAAAGCCATCTGGACATTGGCATTCATTATTTTTCTTCTTTGGGTAGATATTTCTAAATTGACTTTAAACAATTGTCTCTCAGTCTGTTTTGTTCTTGAGTCAACATTTAAGAAACACTGTTTGAGAGTGGGCTTTGGCTTTGAATTGTAAAGAGGGAGTAAGAGGGAAGCAAAAAGCTTGACTCATTTTCCCAAGTTATACATGTTGAGGAGAGCAGCACAATCAGCGTACTGCTCATAACATTTGCAGTGAATGCTGAAGGAAAGGACCCATGGTAGTGTGTACTATCCACCAAAATCACTGTCATTTTTCAACTGGTTAGGTGTTGGTCCTTTTGTTCTTGATTTCTGCCAAGCTCCTAGTTTTGTAGCCTGTACACTGTCACTAAACATATATAGAACAATATTAAGGGATCACAACTTGGCATATGTTTTATTGAGAGCCCTAGGAAGTAGGACAGGATTAGGGTGTATCGCAAAATTGAAGATGATAAGGCTGTGAAGTTAATATCATGTTTCTCTGTCAACAAGAAGCTTAACTAAGGCCTTAGAACCATTGACTCAAAGGTTTATGTGCAAATGGATCTCTGAGAACTGATAAAAAATGTTTTTAATTAATTGATTAAATATTTATCCACCATTTTAGTGGAATACGAGACAGACGTAATGCTTATCCATATAGAGTTTACAACTTAATGGGAAAGACACACAATTAAACAAGGAAACATCTGCTTGGCTGCCAAACCGCTGGTTATCCAACACTCTCATTATCCTATCTAGTGACTGGACTATGCTCACTGCATAATGTGGTGGTATAAAGCCTAAAATTGAGGCCTAGCATTATAGATGCCTTGACATTTGGGGAAAACTGGGAGGGCCTCAAGTGGCCAAACTGCAGTTCCGCTACTTCCTCTGCTCCCACGGATGAGGCCCTCTAGTCAAACAACCCTTTTTGATCATGGGGACTATGCACAGTGCCTATTAGTCCCTGAGTTGTGGACTTCAGTTTCCTGCCAGCCTGCAAATTTATTCAGACAAGCAGTTACTTACACCCTCTGCTGGAAGTTAGGGGCCACCTCCCTTTGCCTCCCACAGCCCCCGATTGTTCACTCAGTTCCAGAGTGCAATCCCTGCGTGGCCCTGCGTGGTGTGGCATCCTTTTCTCCCAGATTGTGAGTACATGTAGCTAATACACTGCTCTAAATCTCATCTGTCCAGTGCTGGATGTTGTGTGTTTGCTCATAATCCTAGGGTAGGAATCCCTTCCTCAACAATGGGCTGAACAAGAGGTGATCAAAACAAAGGTACTTTAGATATTGGGTTAAAATTCAGTTTTAAAAATAATATTCACTTATTGCAGGGAATTGAGAAGTGAATGGGAGTTCAGAAATAATTGATATAAATGTAGACTACTCTTGCAAGTGATTGAACTCCAAACAAACATACAAAGGGGAACACTTAATACTGCTGTCCCCCTTCCCTCCAAACCTTATTATCATGAACTCAGAAATGGTTAAACAACATTGACACTTATTTGTCGACTAGTTGTATTAATCTGAGATATAAATCAATAGAATTTAGAGACTTTTTAAAGGGACAGAGATTGAAATTTCATATTGTTCAGTTCAAATGGTTGGCTTACTTGGAAGGTTCAATTTTTCATCTGTCAGTTTTCAATCCTGAGTTTGATTTAACAAGTCTTGCAGAAAATTATTCATCTTTGTGTCAGAAATCTGCTGGGAATGGTTGACACACACTTATAATGCATGTCAGGATAAAAATGAGGTGGCTTATGCCTGTAGCAATATTACCACTTGCTTTCCTGAAGCAACACTTCCGTGACTAAGGACAGACTCATCACTTATCTTAATTAACTTATATTTTCATTTCAGTTAAAAGCAAACACATCTCAGTCTGGCAACCCTGAAGATGGATGCTCTTCAAGTCAGATGTGTGCTGTGTTTGTTTGGCTGCATGCCATGGCATCCATGATGATGCTGGTTTATAATTATCAGGACAATTTTTACTTAACTGGACAAGCACTGATTGGAATAAAAATGCATAATGGTTTAAAAAAGTAATCAAAACAGCCATATTGTGCCACACAGTCATTAGAGTTGGAAATGGCAAATCAAAATTGTACCCCCATTGTCTGCCTCATATAGTCAGTGGTGACGAAGGGTCTTATTGAGAGGCAGTGGGACGACACCTTGATCTCCAGGCTGCTTCACTCTTTGACTGTGAAATTCTATTTTGAGTTGTTTCTACCCTATCCTGGCATCTTTAACTTTAGGGGTATTAGAATGGTATTTTATTAAGGGAATAGATGGGGAGCAGGGAGATAAGAAAGGAGGATCCTAAGGGAAAAACAAGATGAAGCTGGGAGGAGGGAGGCTCTAAAGTCAATTTGTACTCACTTTAACAGTCTGTCTAGAGACCTGCAGATAAGAGAATGGAAAGAAAGGGCAGACAAAAAGACACGGTGAAATTTGATAGGATAGAATACTTACAGCCACCACTTACTGAAAGTCTGTGCAGGGACAAGCAGTGTACTAGGTATTTACATAGACAGTACTAACTCAATAGAGTTTTAAAGCTTGGCAGCACCTTGGCATCACCTGGGAAGTTAAGAAAACAAAACAAAATTGACACTCAGGTTCCCTCCCAGAGATTCTGATTTAATTGGCCTAGGGTTAGGCTTCAGCATCAGGAGTTGGAAAAGCTTCCCAGGTGATGCTAATTTTCAGCAAAGTGCAAAAACCACTCAAGTTAATTCTCCAAACAACCTCAGAAAATATGTATTATAATCCAAATTTTAATAGTGTCATAAATAAATAAGATTCAGAAGGCAAATTATTAAAAACCAGGCGGCCAAAAAGTGTCAAGGCCGGGACTGGAAACCTCCTCTGCCCGACTCTGGCCTGTGCTTTTCCTGAGCTAATCTACTGCTCTGATTATATTGGAGGGCAGGGCAGGGAGAGGAAGGAGACTGATTTGGGTAAATGAGAGCTGACAATATAGCTTTGCTACTCATTATTCATTTTTTATATTAGGAGCAGATTGTACATGTAGAAACTGGGACTTCAGAAGCTTAAAAAATGCTACCATCATTTAACAGCCCCATGTTCCTAAGTTAAACTGATTTTTCTATATTTAGAGATATCAGAGCTGAGTTTGGTTCTCTGAGCTCCTTGACTGCAAGAAAAGAAAGGTTATATCGGAATTATGCTTCAAAGATTGAAATCGGTTCTCTTCTGTTTTATGAATGAATTGCATTGAATATATTTGGCATTTTATAATTTGTCTTACCACTCCCATTATCTTTTTTCTAGTTCACTTTTCATGTGACAGAGTGATTTATTGACTGTCTTTTAAAAGTTCCATTTCACCGAGCAAATGGTGAATATAAAAATCTGCCACTTGACCTAACACTGACTCAGATATCCAAAAGCTTCATTTGATTAAAACGAACTCACGGAAATGGAGGCCAATAAATGTTAGAATGTAAGGAAATTGAGAAAATTCCAAGATTTGTTCTTTCAAAAATCAGCAGGAGGCAATCTAAATTACATTTTCTTTTAGGATGACCAGAGGCTGGGTTTGCTTATGCTTTGTAAATTACATGTTTTATGTCACATTCTGTCTATCTCCATTGACTTCACTTCAGGAACCAAAATATATTACCACAGTTCAAGAAACACTCTCAGTAAACATAGCTCCTCTATCCCTCCTCCCAAAATCCAGAGCTGGTTACTTGCAGAAGGACTTGAATGTGTAGCTCTAAGCCAAAATTAAACTTCTATATTCTTTTAGGAGTTATTTCATTATGAAAGGTCTGATAATGACTTATAAAAAGCCAGACTGGAAATAACCCAAATGATCCTCAGTAGAAGACTATTCTACAACTATAAAATACCCTTCCTATAGACTACTATGAAGCAGGCATTATGCTATGTTTTAGGTGTGATAATGATATTGTGATTTTGTAAGTCAATAGAAAATTTGTGTTACAAACTCCATAAGTGGAGAATGTTCTAGTTTCCATTGGTCTTGGGGGAATATTACCTATAACCTTTATTGCTTAAAGTAGCCAAGGCACTGTTTAACTGACATGACTCAGTTAAGACTGGCTGAGATTTTAGCAAAACAACGTCTTTTCATTTTAATACTGTAAATAACATTGGAAAGGAGACTTTCAAATGTCTGCAAGCTTCTAGAAAGGACTTTTTCCAGGACAAATTTGAAAGACAGTACCAGTTTGCCTTTGGAAACTTCCTTTGATTCCTATACTATTCGTTTTCTTATTCTGCTTCTTCCAATGTAGGGAGCAGTGTGAATTTTGGGGGCACTTACCTGGGTCTACCTCTTTTGTCAATGCTATGCCACAGGTCCAAGCCACTCAGGACTTCTGTGCTCCTTTGCTACATTCCTTCCTCTTTACTTCTGCTTACCTTTACCTTAAATATATCTATATTTAATTGGGAGAGTAAGATGTGAAACAAATGCAATTTGGGGGAGCAGAATTTGAGTCTTAAACTAGGTGACACTGCAAAGGAGCTGAAACGGTCTTAGGCGGTAATACCTCTGGCTTGCTGCAGACACAAAATATAAATGCTCCCTGAGTGAAAAAATCCTCAGTTATAGCCTCCAGTATTTCTACAGATTAAGATCAATGACATATGAGCTTATATTAATTACATTATTAGATACAGAATATAAAATGTTTGTAAAATATTTAACAAAATAGAGTAAAATTTTAAAAAATCAATGAGGTTATTAAAAAAATGACCAGTAATATATAAATATAATATAACATGATAGTTGGGTTGATCTTACAAATGCAATGTTAAATGGCACAGACATACTCTGGAAGATCGTTTCGCTGTTTCTTATAAAAGTAAGTATGCACTTACAATGCAAACTAACAATTATACTCTTGGGCATTTACCCTAGAGAAATGAAAATTTCTATTTACACAAAAACATGTGCATGGATGTCCATAGCAGTTTTATTCATCATAGCTCCAACTGGAAACAACTAAAATGCCCTTCAATGAGTGAATGGGTAAACATATGTACTTCCATATCATGGATCACTATTCAGCAAGAAAAAGAAACTATTGATACATGCAACAACTTGGATGGATCTCCAGGGAATTATGCTGAGTCAAAAACCTAATCCCTAAAGGTTGCATAAGGTATGATTGCATTCAGATTGACATGAGCACATTATAGAGATGGAGAACAGATAGTGGTTGCCAGGGCATAGGCAAGGGGTGGGGGATGGGGAGGAAGCAAGGCTGATGTGGATACAAAAGAGCAGCCTAAGGGATTCTTATGGTGATGGAATTGTTTTGTATCTCAAATGTGGTGGTCACACGAAGCCACACGTAAAATTACATAGATCTAAATACACACAAACACACGCATGTGTACAAGTGTGTGTAAAATTGGTGAAATCTGAATACGATAGGGGAATACTATCAAGGTCAATTTCCTGGTTGTCATATTGCACAATGATTCTGTAAGATGTTACCCTTGGGGAAACTGAATGAAGCATATGTAAATTTCTTTGTATTATTTCTTAAAATGGCATGTAAATCTATAATTATTTTAAAATGAAAAGATTAATTAATATTACAAAAAGATACCTTTTTAAAGGAATAAAAATGTAAGGTATGTTGACGTAAATCTAACAAAATATGTGCATGAGCTGTATGGACAAAATTATTATGTTTTTCTGTTGGATTTTAAAATTAAATTTATTTTTAATTGTTGTGGGTACGTATTAGGTGAGTATATTTATAAAGTACATGAGATATTTTGATACAGGTGTACAATGTGTAATAAACACATCCAGGTAATGGGGTTATCCACCTCAAGCATTGATCATTCCTTTTTGTTACGAACATTCTAATTGTACTCTCTGGTATTCTAAAAAGTACAAAAATTACTGTTGACTGTAGTCACCCTGTTGTGCTAGCAAATACTAGATCTTATTCATTGTATCTAACTATATTTTTATACCCATTAACCATCCCCATTTCCCGCTCCTTCCTCACTACCGTTCTCAGCCTCTGGTAACCATCATTGTACTTTCTACCTCCCTGGGTTCACTTGTTTTAATTTTTAGCTCCCACAAATAAGTAAGAACATGTGATGTTTGTCTTTCTGTGCCTGGTTTATTTAACTTAACATGACGACCTTCAGTTTCATCCACTATGTTGCAAGTGATAGCATCTCATTCTTTTTTATGGCTTAATAGTACTCCGTTATGTGTAAGTACCGTATTTTCTTTATTCATCTGTTGATGAATACTAAGTTGATTTCAAATCTTGGCTATTGTGAATAGTGCTGCAATAAACATGAGAGTGCAGATATCTCTTTGATATACTGATTTCCTTTCTTTGGGGTATATACCTAGCAGTGGGTTATATGGTAGTTCTAGTTTTAGTTTTTTGAGGAATCTCCATACTGTTCTCCATAGTGGTTGTACTAATTACATTCCCACCAACAGTGTACAAGTGTTTCTCTTTCTTAACATTCTCACCGGTATTCATTATTGCCTGACTTTTGGATATAAGACATTTTAACTGGGGTGAGATGATATCTCATTGCAGTTTTGATTTGCATCTCTCTGGTGATCAGTGATGTTGAGCACCTTTTCATATGCCTGTTTGACAATTGTGTGTCTTCTTTTGAGAAGTGTCTATTCAGATCTTTTGCCCATTGCTTAATAGGATTATTAGATTTTTTCCTGTTGCGTTGTTTGAGCTCCTTATATATTTTGGTTAATCCCTTGTCAGATGGAAAGTTTGCAAATATTTTTCTCCCATTCTGTGGGTTGTCTTTTCATTTTGTTGATGAAATATTTCCTTTGCGGTGCAACAGCTTTTTAACTTGATGTGATCCTACTTACCTATTTTTGTTTTGATTGTCTGTGCCTTTGGAGTATTACTTAAGAAATTATCACCCAGACCAATGTCCTGGAGAGTTTCCCCAATGTTTGCTTGTAGTAGTTTCATAGTTTGAGGTCTTAGATTTAAGTCTTCACTCCATTTTGATTTTATTTTTGTATATGGTGAGGTATAGGGCTCTAACTTCACTTCTCTGCCTATGGATATCCAGTTTTCCTAGCACCATTTATTGAAGAAACTGTCCTTTCCCCAATGTGTGTTCTTGTC
Source organism: Symphalangus syndactylus (assembly GCF_028878055.3). NCBI lineage: Eukaryota > Metazoa > Chordata > Mammalia > Primates > Hylobatidae > Symphalangus > Symphalangus syndactylus. Next base: position 17,798,086 of record NC_072437.2, read on the forward strand.
ACCTTTGTTGAAAATTAGTTCAATGTAGATGTATGCATTTATTTCTGGGTTCTCTATTCTGTTCTATTGGTCTATGTGTCTGTTTTTATGTCAGTACCATGTTGTTTTAGTTACTGTAGCGTTGTAGTATAATTTGAAGTCAGGTCATGTGATTCCTCCAGTGTTGTTCTTTTTGCTCAGGATGGCTTTAGTTATTCTTGGTCTTTTGTGATCCCATGTACATTTTAGGATTACTTTTTCTATTTCTATGAAGAATGTCATTGGTATTTTGGTAGAACTGCATTGATTCTGTAGATTTCTTTGGTTAGTGTGGACATTTTAACAATATTGATCCTTTCAACCCATGAAAGTAGAATATCCTTTTGTGCGTGTGTCCTCTTCAATTACTTTCATCAATGTTTGATAGTTTTTATTGCAGAGATCTTTTACTTCTTTCGTTAAGTTTATTCCTAGATATTTTATTTGTAGCTATTGTAAATTGGATTACTTTTTTGCTTTTTTTTCAGATTGTCTGCTATTGCCATATAGAAATTCTACTGATTTTTGTGTATCGATTTTGTATTCTGCAACTTTACTGAATTTGTTTATCAGTTTGAATAGATTTTGGTGGAGTCTTTAGGTTTTTCCAAGTATAAGATTATATCATCAGCAAACAAGTATAATTTGATGTCATCCTTTCCAATTTGGATCCCTTTTATTTCTTTCTCTTGTCTGATTGCTCTAGCTAGAACTTCCAGTACTATGTTGAATAACAGTGATGAAAGTAGGCATCCTTGTCATGTTCCAGATCCTAGAGGAATAGCTTTCAGTTTTCCCCCCACTCAATATGATACTAGCTGTGGGTCTGTCATATATGGCTTTTATTGTGTTGAGATATATTCCTTCTATACCCAGGTTTTGAGGCCTAGACTGCCTTTCAGGTTTATTTGGGATGCCAGAGTGCTTTATCCCACAGTGGTGGGGCTAGCTGGAACTCAGACTCTGACTGCTGGGATGGACTATTCCCGTCTGGTTAGGGCTGGACTAAATTCTCCCTTTGTGGGTGCTGGCCAAATTCTGCCCTGTGTATGCTTTCTATTGTAACATGGCAGCACTGGGTTCCAATGTAAAGTTCCACAATCACTTTGCTCTTTCTCCCCCAAGCACACAGATTCTCTCTGCCCCTCATGGCTGCTGCTGGGGAATGAGGGAAGAATGGTGTTGTCAGTCCAAGACTGTTATACCTACCCTTTTTAGTGTTTCTTTCCTTGATACAATGTTAAAACTAGGTACTGTGATCACTCACCTGATTTTTGGTTCCTATGAACGTGCTTTCTTGTGTGAATAGTCGTTCAATTTGGTGTTCCTGTAGGGGTGATGATCTCTGGAGAGTTCTGTTTGATCATCATTCTCCACCTCCCTCAAAATTATTTGCTGTATTAGGAGACACTATGAAAGATATAAATAAATGGAGAGATAAACACATTAATCTATTAGAAAGTTTACCATCATATCAAATCACATTAATAGACATCATACATAAATGGAAATACAAATGTTCAACACAGTTATACAAAGATGCTTAATCTTATTAGAATTAGGAAATGACAGTTAAGACAACAATGAGATACCATTTTATGTTCACTGAACTGGAAAAAGACAAGAAGTCTGTTAAAGTTAAGTGTTAGCAAGGAGGTAGAGTCATGGGAGGTTTTTGCATAGATTTTGTACTGGTATAAAAAATGTACCTTGCTACAATGCTTTTTGTTTGTTTGAGATAGAGTCTCACTCTATTGCCTAGCCTTGAGTGCAGTGGCATGATCTCAGTTCACTGCAGCCTCAACCTCCCAAGCTCAAGTGATCCTCCCACCTCAGCCTCCCAAGTAGCTGGGACCACAGGCATGCACCATGATGCCTGGCTAATTTTGTTTAATTTTTATAGATATGAGGTCTCACTATGTTACCTAGGCTGGTCTTGAACTCCAGGGTTCAAGCAATCCTCCCATCTCGGTCTCCTGAAGTGCTGGAGTTACAAGTGTGAGCCACCACAGCCAACCTACAGCAATACCTTGGAATGCAATTAGGTACTAGCTGGTAAAGTTAAATAGTCACATAACCTCTGATATGGCTTGGATTTTGTCCCAACCAAATCTCATATCAAATTGGAGGAGGACCCTGGTGGGAGGTGATTGGATCATGGGGACAAATGTCCCCCTTGTTCTCGTGATAGTGAAAAAGCGTGTGACACTTCCCCTTCACACTCTTTCTCCTGCCACTCTGTAAAGAAAGTCCTTGCTTCCCTTTCACCTTCTGCCTTGATTGTAAGTTTCCTGAGGCCTCCCAGTCATTCTTCTTGTTAAGCCTGCAGAACCGTGAGTCAATTAAACCTCTTTTCTTCATAAATTACCCAGTCTCAGGTAGTTCTTTCTAGCAGTGTGAGAATGGACTAATACAGAATATTGGTACTGGGAGTGGGGCATTGCTATAAAGATATCTGAAAATGTGGAAGTGATTTTGGAACTGGGTAATGGGCAGAGGTTGGAACAGTTTGGAGGGCTCAGAAGAAGACAGGAATATGTGGAAAAGTTTGGAACTTCCTAGAGACTTGTTGAATGGTTGTGACCAAAATGCTGATAGTGATATAGACAGTGAAGTCCAAGCTGAGGAGGTCTCAGATGGAGATGAGGAACTTACTGGGAACTGGAGCAAAGGTCACTCTTGTTATTCTTTGGCAAAGAGACTGGCTGCATTGCACCCCTGCTCTAGAGATCTGTGGAACTTTGAACTTAAGAGAGATGATTTAGGGTATCTGGTGGAAGAAATTTCTAAGCAGCAAAGCATTGAAGATGTAGCCTGGCTGCTAGTAAAAGCCTATGCTCATTTGGATAAGTAAAGAGAACTTACATTTAAAAGAGAAATAGAGTGTAAAAGTTTGAAAAATTTGCAGCCTGACCATGTGGTAGAAAAGAAAAATCCTTTTTCTGGGGAGAAATTCAAGCCTGCTGGAGGAATTTGCATGAGTAAAGGAGAACCAAATGTTAATAGCCAAGATAATGGGGCAAATGTATCCAGGGCATTTCAGAGAATCTCACAGAAGCCCCTCCCATTACAAACCTGGAGGCCTAGGTGAGAAAAATTGTTTAATGGGCCAGGCCCGGGGCCCAGCTGCTCTGTGCAGCCTTAGGACGTGGTGCCCTGCATCCCAGCCACTCCAGCTCTAGCTGTGGCTTAAAGGGGCCAAAGTATAACTTGGGCTGTGGCTTCAGAGGGTGCAAGCCCCAAGCCTTGGTGGCTTCCACATGGTGTTGGGACTGTCAGTGCGCAGCAGCAAGAATTGAGGTTTGGGAGCCCCTTCCTAGATTTCAGAGGATATATGGAAATGCCTGGATGTCCAGCCAGAAGTCTGCCACAGGGACAAAGCCCTCATGGAGAACCTCTACTAAGGCAGCGCAGAGGGGACATGTGGGGTTGCAGCCACCACACGGAGTCCCCACTGGGGTACTGCCTAGCGGAGCTGTGAGAAGAGTGCCATCTTCTCCAGACCCCAGAATGGTAGATCCACCAACCACTCTCACTGCACACCTGGAAAAGCTTCAGACACTCAAAGCCAGCCCATGAAAGCAGCTATGGGGGCTTCACCCTGAAAAGTCACAGTGGGAGAGCTGCCCAAGGCCTTGGGAGCCCATCTCTTGCATCAGCATGCCCTGGATGTGAGACATGGAATCAAAGGAGATTGTTTTGGAGCTTTAGGATTTAATGACTACCCTGCTGGGTTTCAGATTTGCATGGGGCCTATAGCTCCTTTGTTTTGGTCATTTTCTCCCATTTGGAACAGGAGCATTTACCCCATGCCTTTACCCCTATTGTGTATTGAAGTAACTAGCTTTTTTTAAATTTTACAGGCTCAAAGGTGGAAGGGACTTACCTTTTCTCAGATGAGATTTTGGACTTGGACTTTTGAGTTAGTGCTGACATGGGTTAAGAAGGTGTTGAGAAGGGTTAAATTTTTGCAAAGTGAGAAGGATGTGAGATTTGGAAGGGGCCAGGGATGGAATGATATGGTTTGGATTTGTGTCCCCACCCTAATCTCATGTTGAATTGGAGGAGGAACCCGGTGGGAGGTGATTGGATCATGGGGGCAGATGTCCCCTTTGCTGTTCTCATGACAGTGAATGAGTACTCACAAGATCCTACGGTTTAAAAGTTTGTGGCACTTCTCCTTTCACTCTCTCTCTACCTCTCTATCCTGCTGCCATGTGAAGAAGTTTCTTGCTTCCCTTTTGCCTCCCGCCATGATTATAAGTTTCCTGAGGTCTCCTAGTAATGCTTCCTGTTAAGCCTGTGTAACTGTGAGTTGATTAAACCTCTTTTTTTCATAAGTTACCCAGTCTCAGGTAGCTCCTCATAGCAGTGTGAGAATGAACTGATACAACCTCTTTGACAGAAATTCCATCCTTAGAGTACATACTAGAGAAACTCTTGCTCATGTGTCAGATGTGTATATGAATTCTCTTTACAACATTGTTTGCAGTATCAAAAAACAAAGTAAACCTAAATGCTTAGTGATTAGAAAAAAGATAAACTGTTTTACATTTTATACAGTGAGATACTACATGGAAAACAAATGAAATATAACTACGTGTAATAACTTCAATGAATCTTAGAGAAATCATAGAGTGAAGAAAAGGTAAGCTATACTAGAGAATCTTTACTATGCCATCATTTTCATAAATCTTCAAGACAAGCAAAATTAAACATTATATTATATTTATTATGTGTTTGTCTTCATCCTTCCAGGCTGCTATAACAAACTTCCACAAACTGGGTGGCTAACAAACAAATAAAATTATTTCTCACAATTCTGGAGGCAGGGAAATCCAAGATCCAAGTTGTGGACTTGATCACTGTCTGGTGAAGATCCACTCCCTGGCTCATAGATGGCTGTCTTTTTGCTGTGACCTCACGTGGCAAAAGGGACAAGGGAGCTCTCAGGTATCTCTTTTATCAGGGCCCTCATCCCATTCACGAAGGTCCTTCCCTCATGACTGAATCACCTCCCAAAGGCCCCATCTGCGAAAACCATCACGTTGGGGATTATGTTTAAACGTATGAATTTTGGAGGAAACAAAAACTTAGTCTATAACAGTATCATTACAATGTATTTTAAAACAGTAATAATAAACAATTAAGAGTAATGATTACCTCTGAGTGGGTGTAGGAACAGGGAGATGCCAGGTAATAATATAAGGAAAGACCATGTATAAAGATGCAAGCTCTCGGCAATGTTCTAGATCTTCAGTTATAAATTTATAGTGTTATTTCATCAGTTACATATATGTTACATATATTTTTCATGTATCACATATTAAATAATACATTTTAAATAGAAAAAAGAAACATCCCACATAGAAAATTTCAAAGACAAGTTCAAATATCAGTACAAATTTAAGTTCCTACCTCAGCTTAATATCTATTGATTGAGAAATTACATAATAAAAATCCATTGTGATTTTCATACGCTTTTTGAAAGAATATATCATCAATCATAACCATATCTATATATATCTTTAAAAAAACTATGACATACAGTTAGCTCCTCATACAGTTCTTTGGGGGTTAAAAGAGATAATAGCTGTGGAATGCTTAGGAATAGTGGCCGACACATATTAAATGCTCATTAAGTGTCGGTTGCCCGTGTTGTTATTTATTCAGTTTAAAGACAAAGTTTGGGATACCTGTGGGTTCGGCATTTCTGTAAAATCATTCCAAAGTTTTAGCTCATGTGTAGGGAACCAATGAATTAAACTCATCTGTGGTAAGCAGAATAATGATCCCAAAAGATGTCCCAGTCTTTAATCCCGGCACCTATAACTATGCTGGGTTATATGGAAAAAAGGAGTGTTTGATTTTTTAAAACTGCTGTTCTTGTTTCCCCCATTTTGAGGTATGTGGCCTCATAGTCATTTCGAAAATCTGTGGGGGCCCAGGGGAGCAATTAGTTTCAATCTGGTGTTCACTTCAGATGCTCACATTTTTCTCAGGGCTGAGTCTGATTGCTGACCCAGTGAGTAAAAGAAACTGCCTAGGAGATATGTTGTAAAAGGCCATCTGCCCAGGTGCATCTTTTTTTAAAATTTCTATTTCTGTCTTCTAAAATATAGGGTTGTCCAGATATAGGCATAAGGGCTTTTAGGGCCATTCCCAGGCAAAATAATGAAGCAGAGTCTCACAGCTGTTCAATCTGTGCTTACCCATGCAGCCTCCCTCCCTGCCTGGACAGCTTAATTTTGGCATTCTTGTCCCAGCTCCCTCCCAATGCTGCTGCTGCCTGTGCTGCACCTTCCTCCCTCCCCCTGCCCAACTCAGACGTGCCCATCCTTCTAAGCAGCCCAGGCCCACAGGCTTCACATTGATTGTCTACAGTTTGGAACTTTCTATGTTTTTCCCCCTTAATCAAGAGTTACGTATGAATATAAATTGAATTTAATATAACCTGAGTGAATAAAATCTGGATTTAAGTCTAGAAATGTCTCTAGTGTGGAGCTGAGCTGCTTTCTACCTGCTGGAAGAGCCTGCAGAAGAAAGATAGAGGGACTTTGGGGGTGGATTCAGTCTTGGTATTGAGCGTAACAGCTGCTAGGAGCAGTACTGTTTACTCCTGTCATTTCTTAAGTAGTCAGGCAAGATTTGCCTGACCTGATGGTTAACATTTTCACAAGGGGTAGAACAGTGTTTGGGCAGAAGGAAGTCTTGCACTGTGGCTGAGGGTAAAATTAGGGGTGGGACAGAGAGAAAGTTGGTCATGAGAGGTAAATGGACTCTTCTTCTCTGTGATGTGTTTTCCAAATTTTCTACAATGGGCATGCATTACTTTTATTTAAAAAAAAAGTAAAAATATTCAGTGGCTGTGTATATATGGCCCAACAATGAGTTGAAGAGTGAGAGTTTCAGGCCATATGGAGTCCCATAGGGAAGCCACTATGGAAGGGCATCTGGTATCTTTCTTCTTTTTCTAAAGTACACCAAATATAAAGTGCTTTTCTCTTGAAAAATCAAATTAAACTTGTTCTATTTGCAATAAAGTTGCCCACTGATGTCCATTTGGAAAGCACACTTGACAATTAAAAAGTAAATGTAATATGGATTTAGTGGTAACTAATGAGAAATCATGTTATTTACTTGGATATTAGTGATGTCCCAATAACATGGCTAAAAGCTACCAAATTTTCCTTTAAAATGTTATATTTATTTCTTTAAAAAGTATGCAATAAATCATTTTTTTATTTTCATAGGTTATTGGGGAACAGGTGTTGTTTGGTTACGTGAGTAAGTTCTTTAGTGGTGATTTGTGAGATTTTGGTGCACCCATCACCCAAGCAGTATATGCTGCACCAAATTTATAATCTTTTATCCCTCACCCTTTTCCCCCTGAGTCCCCAGAGTCCATTGTGTCATTCTTATGTCTTTGCATCCCATAGCTTAGCTCCTGCTTATGAGTGAGAACAGACGATGTTTGGGTTTCCATTCCTGAGTTAAGGAAGTTAATTTCGTAGCACTTTTACTTTATAGTCTTTTTCTTTGGTTGGTCAAAATTTAATTGTGTCATTCGGTTGAAGCATTAATATTGCATAAGAAGGCAAGACATTTTGCAAACCTAAAAATAGTTTAAATGTAATTCTTGAATTGTCAAGAGAGTTACTATTAATTATTTAGAGGCTTTTTGAATTTTTGTATTGAAATCTTAGTCATTGTTTAAAATGGATCACTTACATAATTCTCTCAGTTATTCATTTATTCATCAAATATATTTTGGTTCTCAGCTATATGCAACATATTCCTTGAGATTTAAAAATGGGTGCTTCTCTTCAGTGAGCTTACCATCTAGTAGAGGGGATAGGATGCAAACAAGGAATACTGTAAGAATTGGAAAGTGGTAGGTCCTGCAGGAATTAAGATAGGTTAAGGTGGTTGCAGTATGTGGGCAGGATAGGGACAGACATAGTAAGATCATTCTTAGCAAGAGGAAGAGCACAGCAAAGGAAGGAAGGAAAGAAACCCAAGATGTGATCTGGGAACAGCAAGTAGAGGCTACTGGCCTCTAGCCACTATGTTTATATAAAGTTAATGGTAGATTTGTGGGTTTTATGGTTCCTGTTTTGTAATAACCCCTAACCCACTAAGTATGACAAGTAGATTTTCATTTGACCCAGTAGACATATATTACTCAGCCTGGAATCTCACGTCACTGAGGAGTGAGTGTCATTGTTTCATTCCCAATGCTGTCTCACTTTGTCTCATGGTCATTGATGAAGCAAAATCCTCTTTTTTGATTTTTATACCTGTGATGGACAGTTTTGCATGTCAACATTGCCAGGCTATAGATCTGTGCCATTCAATCAAATATAAATCTAAGTGTTGCTGTGAAGGCATTTCATAGATGTAACTAAAGTTTATTACCAGTTGACTCTAAGTAAAGAGGCATTATCCCAGATAATCTGGGTGGGCCTGACTCAATCAGTTGAAAAGCCTTAAAAGGAGAGCTGAGGCTTCCCTGAGAAAAAAGGAATTATACCTGTGGACTGGAGCTCCAGCCACTGCCTTCCCTGCCAGCCTTCCCTATTGATTTTGGGCTTGCCTAGCCAGCTCCTGCAAGTGTGTAAGCCAATTCCTTTCAATAAATGTCAATATGTATCTCCTAATGGATGTACTTCTACAGTTGAACCATGAGACAACACAAAGCTTTTTCTACTCCTTTTTGAAATTATGCTCCTTGGTTCCCTTTGCTGAATGTTTCCCTTTCCCAGTGGTCTAATATGTGTGAAATCCTCCAACTTTTCTCTTCCCAAGCTTTACTTATTATTTTCCATTGCTAGCTCATAATTCTCTTGCTTATTACATGTTTATTTTACTCCATTTCTTTAATCTTTACTCCTGTATTAGCCCATTTTCACACTGCTATGAAGATACTACCTGAGAATGGGTAATTTATAAAGAAAGGAGGTTTAATTAATGTCCACAGTTCTGCATGGCTGGGGAGGCTTCAGGAATCATGAAGGAAGGCAAAGAGGAAGCTAGGCATGTCTTACATGAAGGCAGGAGAGAGAGAGAGAGCACAGGAAAAACTGCCACTTTTTAAACCATCAGATCTCGTGAGAACTCGCTTGCTATCACGAGAAGAGCATGGGGGAAACCACCCCCATGATCCAATCACCTCCCACCAGTCCCTCCCTCGATACGTGGGGATTACAGTTAGAAATGAGATTTGGGTGGGGACACAGAGCCAAACCATATCAATGCCCTAGCAATCCTTGGCTCTAGTATGTTCTTTCTGTCTTTGTTTTCGTCTCTCTCTCTCATATATATCAATATCTGTTTACCTTCAGAACGTCAGTTCCACAGGACAGGGAGTCTTTGATTGGTTCATTGATGTTTGCCAAGCACTTTAGAACTGTGCTTCACACATAAGAGATGCTTTTTGTTTATGAAAGTATAGATTTTATTAAATTAAATATTCATTAAATGAAATATTTTATTTATTTGTAAATGTCTTTACACCTGAACATCGTTCATTGAATGATAATGGCATTGCATGAAACATTTCTCTCTGCCTCACTGTGGGGTTTGTTGGTGCAAGGCAGTTATTTTGGATGTTTCTGCTTTGAAGATTCAAACTCTCCATCAGGTGTGTAATCTCAATATCTAGAAGAAAGACAAAGTATAAGGCAGATAGTTACCCACTGTAGATCTGAGCTCTTCCTTCCAATTCAACATTACCGATAACAGAGGTAGCTTAACCCCTATCCATCTGTTGTCTGCATTTCTCTCTCAATCAGTTCTAAACTCAGAGACTGTTGAAGAGGTATGCTTAATTCCATCCGCCAAATTATACAACATGTACGTGGAACAAATCTATTTTTAGTCTTCTCTGGGAAAACATGCTTTTTCTCTTTTTGGAGAGATCCAATTCCGTTTCCTACTTAAATTTTTTTTGTTATAGTAGAACCGCCAGTCACACAGTAGTCTGTCTTTCCTCAAATGTGTGTGTGATTGCAAGTGACAATTCTTCCCAGACAATTTTTTTTTTTTTGAATTGGGATTAAGAAGAATGAGGCTGCTCTTCTCTGCTGTCATTCTGATATTTTATATTTTACCTTTTTTCATAAAATTAAAGATAATAATATGGCCATCTTTCTGCAAAATTAGTTATGAATTTTGGAAAGTCCCCTGAAGGAAACTGTAGAGGGAATTGACCAAGCACACCCTTGGCACTGTATTGGCACCAATTGAAATGAGACATAATTGGTTGAGGAAGGCCCCAATGCATACTTTTATAGGGTTTTCTTCACTAATGCTAAAGACATAAGGGCAGGGAATGAAGTTGTGGGGTGAAATAGGATGGAGGCTACTAGCTAAATTCAACTTTCGAGTGGTTCAGGTCGTAGGTGGTGAGATGTCATGCAGCCTGGATTATTGAAAAAGAATTTGCATAGTAAAATTAACTGAATGACACCAGTCACTATTTCCTGGGCTCCAAAATGCCTATATCTTTGTCTGCTTTCTCAGGTAAACAATCTGCGGTTACTGTCCTTGGAAGCCTCCCTAGAATTCTCAACCTAGTTCTCGCATTGGGCATCCTCTTATGGCCTCTCCTCCTGGTTCATAAACTGAATCTGGCACCTACTCAATGTTTCCTTAATATAAACTCTTACAAGCCACAAACTCTGCTGGGTACATTAATATCCAGGTTCTTTTACCAGACATAATATTACTTAGTTCCTTTAGTAGTTTAAATCTTTCAAATTGTTCTCTAGTAATAAAATAACAGTGCATTTTTGTTTGGGAGAACATAAAGATTTATAGTCTTTTGAAATATTGGGCTTGTCTTACTTTCATTCAATACAATATTTATCACTTTTGGTCATTAGAACATAATGTTCATCTCAAAGAAAGTGAATACTTTTATATGCCTGTGAACATGAAGTGCTGTTAGATTCTAAAACTGATTCAAGTAGACAATAGAGTGACTAAGCAATGTGAGTTTGCCTCTTTTTTGAAAACCTCCCACTTGTAGAAATTTGTGATTTATGAGGCAAGCTGAAAAGGCTTATTAATCTGTCTGGTAATCAGATAATTATAGCAAAGAATACCATAGTTAGAACTTAGCAGAGGGATATTTGAAGTCAAGTACAGGGCAAAATCAAAGGAAATAAAAACAAAACACTAAAATCTTCCAGGTAGATGTAATAAAATTCCTTGTGTTAATAACGAGAGGCATAAAAGTGTCCCCCGGCCACGTTCCTGCCATCCCTTCTGTTTCTTTGACACTGGTGTACTTTCCAGCAAATGCATCTTCAAGGCAACGTCATTGCTCATTTGCTGAATGTCTGTTGCATGCCAGGCTCTGGGCCAAGAATTCTGCTAAATGTGAACATGCGCAAAACATGGCTTCTTTTGAAGGGGAGCTTATGGTCTCCTGAAGGAGATAGACAGATATGAGGTTTGTAAGTCAGAAGGGTGTCAATATGTCTGATTCCACCTTGAGAAAAGGGCCAGCCAGGTTGTCCCATGCCACTGGGAAATTTTGGCCTGCATGGAACACGGTAATTCCCTGTTGTTCTATTGATTAGCATTTGGGTAATTTTCAGTTTTTGGCTATCATGAAGGAAATGTTTGTAGTAAGTGGAGCAGGAGAAAGGCTAAGGGCTGAGTGAAAATGGCTGCAACTGGAAATCTCAACATATGAGGTAAAATTGGGGGCCAAGATCTAGGGAATACTAGAATATGATAGGAAGTGAGCAAAATGTCAAGAAGGAGGCAAGAATCTTTAAATATGGCCATGATTCCAACTCAGGTATCGGAGGTTTTCTATTTTTTTCTTTGTTTGAACAATGTTTTCTTCACTTTTTTATTGAAGTATAACATAAAGGGGAGTACACAAATCATAAAATATATGAGTTGTTCAATGAGTTGCCACACTGTAACCATACCTATGTAACTACTAGCCAGGTGTGTTAGTCAGGGTTCCCTAGAGGGACAGAACTAACAGGATAAATGTATATATGAAGGGGAGGTTATTAGGCAGATTGACTCACACAATCACAAGGTGAAGTCCCACAATAGGCCGTGTGCAAGCTGAGGAGCAAGGAAGACAGTCTGAGTCCCAAAATCTCAAAAGTAGGGAAGCCAATAGTGCAGCCTTCAGTCTGTGGCTGAAGGCCGGATAGCACCTGGCAAACCACTCGTGTAAGTCTAAGAGTTCAAAAGCTGAAGAACTTGGAGTCTGATGTTCAAGGGCAGGAAGCATCCAGCACGGGAGAAAGATGAAAGCCAGAAGACTCAGTAAGGTCTTCTTCTACCTTCTTTTGGCTGCTTTATTCTGGTCATGTTGGCAGCTGATTGGATGGTGCCCACCCAGATTGAGGGTGGATCTGCCTCTCCCAGTCCACTGATTCAAATATTAATCTCCTTTGGCAACACCCTTACAGACACACCCAGGAACAATACTTTGCATCCTTCAATCCAATCAAGTTGACACTCAATATTAACCATCACAACAGAACATTACCAGGGCTTTACAAACATTACCAGGGCTTTACAAGTAGCCCTCTCCATCACTACCCACTTCCTCCTTCCGACTATTCCCAGTAGCCCCATATTTACCCATTCTTGAAATCTGTTTATTAATATTTCTCTTTTTTTTTTGATACAGAGTTTAGCTCTGTCACTTAGGCTGGAGTGCAGTGGCACCATCTCAGCTCACTGCAACCTCTGCCTCCCAGGCTCACATGATTCTCCTGCCTCAGCTTTTGGAGTAGCTGGGATTACAGGTGCCCGCCACTACACTTGGCCAACTCTTGTATTTTTAGTAGAGATGGGGTTTCATCATGTTGGCCAGGCTGGTCTTGAACTCCTGAACTCAGGTGATCTGCCCACCTCAACCTCCCAAAGTGCTGGGATTACAGGTGTGAGCCACCATGCCCAGCCTGTTTGTTAGTACTTTTGAACAGTATTCCACACTACAAATATAAAAATGTTCTTTAAAATTCATTCTATTGATTAGCATTTGGGTAATTTTCAATTTTTGGCTATCATGAGTAGTACTGCTATCAATTCTTATATGTGTCTTTTGGTGAACACACAGGTACTTTACACATTGAGTAATGCCTAGAAGTGGAATTTCTGGGTCATGGGATATGCACGTTTAATTTATTAGACGATGCTGATAAGTTTTCCAAAATGATTGTAGTAGCTTATACTTCCAGCAGCAGCATATGGAAGTTCCAGTTGCTCCACATCCTCATCAGCCGTTTTGTTTGTTTGTTTTAGCCATGTAGGCAGATTGTAGTGATATCTAGTGATCTCATTTTGGTTGCAAATTGTATTTCCCTGACAACTAATACAATTGAGCACATTTGGCCACTGACATGTCATCTTTTGTGAAATACCATTCAAGCCTTTTGCTTCCTGCCCTTCTTTTTAAAGATTGGTTTAACCTTTTTCTAATTAATTTGTGTGTTTAAAAAAATGCATTCTAGATATGAGTCCTTCAGTCCTGTGTTGAATATGCATACCAAATATTTTCTCCCCCTATCTGGGTTGCCTTTAACTGTCTTAGTTGTACTTTTTTGAACTGAGGTTTTTTATATTAAAAATTTTTATTTTTGTTTTAAGTTAGCACTTTAGCACTTTTTTGTCTGTTTAAGAAATCTTTGCCTACACTGAGGTCATTAAGACATTTTCTGATGTTTTTGCCTAAGACGTCATTGTTCTACCTTTCACATTTATATCTGCAGCCCACATGGAGATAGATGTCAAATTAAGTTTTTTCATATGTGTATCCAACTGACCCAGTAATAATTTATTAAAAAAGTCATCCATTCTCCCTCTACTTTGCAAAGTCACCTATGTCATAAAGCAGGGCACTGCATATGTGTGGCTCTATTTTTAGACTCTTTATTCTGTTTCATAAGTTAGTCTATACTTTTACCAATTCCATATTGTTATACTTCTGTATTTTTATAGTAGGTCTTAATATCTGGAGGTATAAATTATCCAGCTTTGTTGTTCTTCAAAACTGTCTTAACTATACTTGGCCCATTGGATCACTATTTATATTTTAGAATCAAACTGTCAATTTGAAGAAATAAAATTCTACTGGGTTTTGAATGAATCTATTGTATTAGCTATCTGTTGCTGCCTTACAAATTACAAATTACCACAAAACTCAGTGGCTTAAGCAACAACATTGATTAACTCACTCTTTCTGCAGGTCAGGAATTTGGGCATGTTTTAGCTGAGTCCCTTGGTTCATGGTCTCTTGTGGGCTTCAGTGAAGGTATCAGCCGGGGCTGTAGTTATTTCAAGGCTCCACTGGGGAGCAATATTGTATACTTCCAAGCTTGCTCCTGTGGTTGTTGGCGGGATTCAGTTTCTCACTGATTGTTGGACAAAGGCTGACCTCACTTTCTTGCCGTATAGGCCTCTCCAGAAAGTCATCTTGTTTCATCAAACAAGAAGGCAATAGAGAGAGAATACCAGCAAGATGAAAGTCTTTAATGGAAGCCACATCCCATCACTCTTGACATATTATACTGATTATACACAGGTCAGTAGGTCCAATGCACAATTAAGAGTAAGGTATTTTAAAAGAGTGAGAATAGTAGAAGATGGGGGTCATTGGGAATGCTGTTGAGTTGTAAGCATTTTTAATATATCCTGAATACTAAACCCTAATCAGATACATGGTTTGCATGTCTTTTCACATTCTTTTTACTGTCCTTTTATGCACAAAAGTTTTAAGTGTTAATGAAATCCAATTTATCTATTTTCTTCTTTTGTTGCTTGTGCTTTTGATGTCATAGCTAAGAATCTATCGAAATTGAGAAATGCGGGCCCTCCAACTTTGTGTTTTTTTTTCCAAGAATGTTTTACCTATTTGAAGCCCCTTGCAATTCCATCTGAATTTGAAAATCGTATTTTCTATTTGTGCAAAAAAGGCCACTGGAATTTTGATAGGCATTGCATTGAATCTTCGGATTGCTTTGGGTAGTATATACTTCTTAACAATATTGTCTTCCAATTCATGAACATTAGATGCTTTTCCATTTATTCAGGTCTTTAATTTCTTTCAGTAATGTTTTGAAGTTTTATTACTTTCTTGATTAAATTTATACCTAGGTATTTATTCCTTTGGATGCAATTGTAAATGGAATTTTTTTAAACTTCCTTTTTGGATTGTTTATTGTTTGTTATTCTTTTGCCTTTTGAGTCTCATGAGAGCTCTTCTCAATTTGAGCCTCTCATTTACAATCTCCAAAATTTTCCGATGCCTCTAAAGGAAAAGTGGTCCAAATGCTGCACTTAGCACCTTGGGCCCTGAAATTACATGCCTATTCTATAGAAAAATATGTTGTCAAGCAGGACATAGGCCCTGTGACATTCAGTTGGGTCAACTATGGTTCAGAGCAAAAGATCAGACAGTGATAAAACAAGTTTAGTACAAAAAAAGTGGGAAAGATAGAGCAAATAGACCTGCAACCATCCTGACCTCGTCACTCTATTTATGTTTCCACGAGGAGGTATTAAAACCCTTTCAGTGTCAAGTTTGTTATCTGAATGGAAATAACTACCTCATAGAGTTGCTTTATAAATTAATGATGATAAAGTGAGTAAAACTCTTCGCAAATAGTAGTTATCCTTCCTAATTGCCACGTTAGAGACAGAAAGTAGTGTGAGGTTAGGCTGATAAAACCAAAGTAGGCTCAATTGATCCAATTTGATATATGTTCTTTATTATTTTATAATGCTGCCTATCCATCCTAAAGAATTCAGCATTTGCCAAATTGATCTAAAAAATTTATTTAAAATGAAAAAATGTTTTAATTTATAATGTTTTAATTAAAAATATTACATTTGAAAACATTCTAAAATAATTTCAAAGTGAAACATTTTTCTTTTGAACAAAACTGAGTATAATAAGCAAGTCTTAATTTGGTCCTATACACTGGAATTAGTGTCAAATTGGGGACATCCATCAGATATGTGGGCATCCAAATGCTCTATGCACAGCAACAAATGCTTAAAACAGTAAATGGAAGAAAAAAATTAAAAAGAAACATTAGCACTTGATCATATAAATATGGATTTAGGTCTCAATTGTAATTATGATTTTTGAAATGTTCTGCAGATATGTTGTACATTGGTGCATTGGAAATTAAAAAATACGTAGGCAAGCTGGATCACAACACTTAGACATTAAATATAGAGTTATTTTCTAAAGCCTTCAATTATTTTTATTTATTTATTTATTTTTGGGACAGAGTGTCGCTTTTCTTGCCCAGGCTGGAGTGCAGTGGCGTGATCTTGGCTCACTGCAACCTCTACCTCCTGTGTTCAAGTGATTCCCCTGGCTCACCCTCCCAAGTAGCTGGTATTACAGGCATGCGTCATTGCGCCTGGCTAATTTTATATTTTTAGTAGAGATGGGGTTTCACTATGTTGGTGAGGCTGGTCTCGAGCCCCTGGCCTCAAATGATCTGCCTGCCTCAGCCTCCTAAAGTGCTGGGATTATAGGCATGAGCCACCATGCCCAGCCAGCATTCAATTATTAAACAACACTTATAAAATCAAAAATTAAAAAAATGATAGTTTTATTTCTATCCCTGCTTTTGTAAATTTTGCCTGTCTCCAGCCTTTGCCAGCTGTAAAAGCAAAGTCTGTCACTTGTCACATGGGCAAAGGGAGGGTAGATGAATTTGCTTATCTCCATCACTACTGGTGGAAAACAATTTTTTTCCAGTCCAAATAGTGAGTTATTATCTCTATTTTCTTATATAAAAGATAACACAGCATTTTTTTCATTAGTTCAGCTACAAACCTTTTGAACAACTATTGATAAGATTAAGTGACTTACTGACAATTTCGGCCAATGAAATAATGATGGCATATGTCAACCTCTGAATAATTGTTGTTCAAAAGATCTGACTTAACTACGTTGAAAAGAAAGTTAAGAACATCTTTAAAAATGCTTTCTTTGTTACTTTATGATTGAAGTCTTAAAAAATATTTAATCATGATACATTTTCCAAGTTTTTTTGAGATTTTGGTTGTTATTCTTAAAACATAAAATAGGTTTCTAAGGTCAAATGAGTTCCAGAACCTTGGAGAATTCAATCAAGATAACATTTGTTTTTCAAGACAATGCAAAATCTGTAATATGAATGTCCACTGTGAATCTCCAGGAAAGTGAGTTTGGGGTGGAACTTACTAGGTATCAGTCCCCAGAATCACAGACTATGTTTCTCAACCTCTTTTCTTAGGAACAATTAGGAGATTTCCTATAAGTACTTGAATTTAAGAGAAAGTTAACTTAGTAATCAATTATCCACAAATTGATCCATTTCAAAAATTTTGTGCTTCAGAATCTAGTAATAATGTTATTGAGATGTTTTAATTTGATTTGCCATTATCTGTTAGATTCAGTTATAGAGAAAACTCATATCTTAGGATCCCATATAGTAAGAAATTCAGCATCAATATATGATGAAATGATATGCTAAAAATGCTTTTTTAGTGAATATATTGGCTATGACTCTTTCAATGGCAAGTAATAAAAATTACTTGAATCATATTAAACAACAAAGGAAGGATTATTATAATGATACAAATTTATTCTCTATCTAATTTATTTTCTATCATCAGAACCCACAGGCAAGAATGTAGCTGGGTGTCAAGACTGTCTAGAACCATGCTGTCTGATAGGAAAATGATGTGAGCAACAAATGTTGGCATATCTGTAATCCTGGTTTTTCTAATAGCTGGATGAATTTAATTTTAACAATATTTTATTTAACCCAATATATCCAAAATATTACCATTTCAATATGTAATTAGCCTGGAAATATTAATATTTTCTATTATTTTGTTTTTGTACTAAGCCTTTAAAATCTAATGTGTATTTTTATGCTTAAAGAACATTTTTATTTTATTCTATTTTGAAAGAACATTTTAATTCTAAGTAGTTACGTTTCAAATGCTTAAAAGCCTTATGTGGCCAGTGGCTATCATACTGCACAGTGCAAGTCTAGAGCAAAGAATGACAAAAATTTAGGGAACCCAGGTAATTCTCCCTCAGGTTTAAAATTTCAGAAAAGTTTGTTTTGGTGAAACCATTATAAATTTATTTATACCTGTTCAAAGGCAAAAAATGGCACACAAGATTGAAAAAGAAATGCATCTATATGTTGTTATTTTCAGGAATTATACCTAGAATAGAGGACAAAGTTTGAAAAATAAGAACACAAGGGCCAGGCGCGGTGGCTCACGCTTGTAATCCCAGCACTTTGGGAGGCCGAGGCGGGCGAATCACGAGGTCAGGAGATCGAGACCACGGTGAAACCCCGTCTCTACTAAAAATATAAAAAATTAGCCGGGCGTGGTGGCGGGCGCCTGTAGTCCCAGCTACTCGGAGAGGCTGAGGCAGGAGAATGGCGTGAACCCGGGAGGCGGAGCTTGCAGTGAGCCGAGATTGCGCCACTGCACTCCAGCCTGGGTGACAGAGCGAGACTCCGTCTCAAAAAAAAAAAAAAAAAAAGAAAAATAAGAACACAGAAAAAGATTGATTAGGCAAATATTAATTAAACAAAACAGATTAGAATATCACATGACATAGGCTCTCAGGAATAAAGAAGTATGAAACATAATAATAAAGTTTTCAATTCACCAAAAATATATAACTCCATACTATGTACATAACATAGCCTCAACACATATACAGTAAAAATTGGGAAAACAAAGACATTCACGAAACAATTGTTTTAGTGGAATATTTTAAAACGCTTCTCATTGTAATTGATAGAGGAAGGAAAAATTAAGGAAGATATAAAATATTTAAACAATGCAATCAATGAACAATCTTGATCTAACGGACATATATAGAACTCTGCACACAACAATCAGAGAATACACATTTTTTTCAAATATACATTTAGGCCTTTCATTTATGAAAAGGAGCAGCATACTACACCATAAATCTCAATGTGACTTAAGAAATGTTGTTATACAGAATACAACTCAGTAAAAACTAGTAATAAAAAATAATTAAAAAGCACTACACACTTGAAAATGTAAATATGCAGCTTTAAATAACATATGAATTATAAAAGACATTTTAATGGAAATTAGAAATCACCTAAAACTGGTAATAAATACGCTACATGTAAAAACTTGTGTGATACAGTTAAAACCATACATAATAAAATTTGTGTCCCTAAATTTTTGTATACATGTTACAGAAGAAGGGATAAAAATTAATCAGGTCTAACTTAAGAAATAAAAAATGAGCAGCAAAAGTTCAAAGAATCCTGGGAGTCCAATTATAGCATTTAGTTTCCTTTTCTTTCCCATGTAAATTTCTCACATAATATTATTGATTCTACTTTCTCATTTTCTCTGATATCAGTCTTTCCTTCTTTATTTCCCATGCTGTTGTATAGGTTCAACCTTCCTCATGGCTTCCTCATTTCACTGGCTTTTTTTTCTTTATCACCTGTGTACCCTATGCTTTTAACCCAATCTCCATAACACTAGAGGATCTTTCTAGATCATACACCTGATAATTTTAATCACCAGTTTAGATTTAGTCTTAGTGTAAATTCTTTGTGTATCTACACACTAAAGAGCTTTCCCGCCCTGGCTCCATGGGGTTGGATCATGATTGGTCTAGTCGTGGTCTTATCATAATTTTTCTCCTGTCCAGGGATTGATTGATTCATGGGCATGTGACCAACTCTGGCCAAATAATCCTGAGGATAGTCCTCGAGGGGCTTTGCAAATGTAAATTAGTAAAGCCGTTATGGAAAAACAGTATGGAGGTTCCCCCCCACAAAATAAAAAATGGAACTATTGTATGATTCAGCAATTCCACTATTTCATGTATATCCAAAGGAAATGAAATCAGCATGTTGAAGAACTATATACATTCCCATGTATGTATATTGCAGCATTATTCACAATAGTGAAGGTATGGAATCAGCCTGTGTCTATTGACAGATGAGTAGATAAATAAAATGTGATTATGTATATATCATCCTTTACATATATGTGAAGTGATATGTATATAACATGTATGCACACACACATATATATAATGAAATATTATTCAGCTTTAAAAAAGAAGAAAATCCTGTCATTTGCAGCAATGTGCATAAACCTGGAGGAGACTATAGTAAGTGAAATATGCCAGGCACAAAAAGATAAATATTACATAATATCACTTATATACATTATTTACAAGCTGAACTCAGAGAGGTGGAGAGTAGAATGGTGGTTATGAGGGGCTGGGGGTTTGGATGATGGGGAGATATTGTTCAAAGAGTACTAAGTTTATTAAACAGAAGGAATAAATTCTGGATGTCTATAATACATTATTATTAACTATGTTAACAATAGTTAATAAAAATGTGTGGTACATGTGAAAATTACTAAGAGAGTATATTTTAAGTGTTCTTATAAAAATGTGAGGTGATGGAGATGTTCATTAGCTTGATTTAATCATTCCACATGCATACATACATCAAAACATCACATTGTACAGCTTAAATATTTATAATTTTTATTACTTACACCTCTATAAGGTTGGGAAATAGTTCTAAAAAAGTTTACTATGGCGGGTTTTAATATTTTCACATTCTTTATATTAAAGGGGAAGTATCAAATTAAAAAAACGAAATAATAAACACTTAAATCCTTGTTTTGGAATTTTCATTCTCAAGGACCCAGACAACAAACCCTTTCTTTTTGGTGACTGATATGGTCTGGCTGTGTGTCCTCACCCAAATGTAATTTGAATTGTAATCTCCATAATCCCCATGTGTCGAGGGAGGGACCTGGAGGGAAGTGACTGGATCATGGGGGCAGTTTCCCTCATGCTGTTCTTGTGATAGTGAGTGAATTCTCACAAGATCTGATGGTTTTATAAGTGTTTGACAGTTCCTCCTTCATGAGCTCTTCTCTCTTGCCTGCTGCCATGTAAGACATGCCTGCTTCCCCTTCGGCCATGGTTGTAAGTTTCCTGAGGCCTCCCCAGCCATGTGGAACTGTGAGTCAATTAAACCTATTTTCTTTATAAATAACCCCATCTCGGGCATTTCTTTATAGCAGTGTGAGACAGAATTAACACAGTAGCTTTTCTGATTTTATTTTTCCTCTGACAGTGTGAAGTTCTATCATAGTTATTTCTTAGATTAGGTTTGGTTTTTCTTCTGTTTCTCCTGATCATACTCAGTGGGCTTGTTCCATCTGAAAACTTAGGTCTTGTCATAATTCTTGAGAATATCTGCTTATAGTACTTTGAGTGCTGCTTCTTCTACATGCTCTCTAGTCTTTCCTTTAGGTGTCACTAATAGATGGATATTGACATTCTAAAGTCATCTCTTTTATATCTGTTAACTTTTCTCCTCACTTTCCTTCTCTTTAATTCTGTGAACTGTGTACTTGAGTACTTCCTTAGTTTGATTTTCCAGATAGCCAATTCACTTATGTCCAGCCGACTCTTCATTTGTTGAGTTTTTATATTTAAACTTTAAATTTTAAACAGGTAGGTTTTTTGGTCTCTTTTATTGTGGTAAAAGATATATAACATGACATTTACCATTTGAACCATTTTTAAGTGTACAGTTCAGGGCATTAAGTACATTCACAATGGTGAGCAACTATTACCACCATCTAGTTCTGGCACTTTTTACCCCAAACAGAAGCTCTGGCCCATTAAACAACAATTCCTTCTCTGCAACTCTTCCAGCCTCTGGTAACTTCGATTCTACTTCCTGTCTCTATGCTTGTTCCAGGTACCTCATATAAGTGGCATCATACAACATTTGTCCTTTCTTGTCTATGCTTATTTCACAAAGTATAATGTCTTCAAGATTCGTTTAGGTTGTAGCATGTGTCAGAATTTCATTTTTGTAACTAAATAATATTCCATTTTATGTATATACTCCATTTTTGTCATCCATTGATCTGTTAATGGACATTTGTGTTTTCACTTTTTGGCTATTGTGAATAATCCTGCTATGAACTTTGGTGTACAAGTGTCTGTCTGAATCCTAAACAATTATTTTTTAAAAGAAATGTTAGGATCTCTAAGTGGTACTTTTCCATGAAAATCTACTTTTGTTTTATGACTTCCTGTTCTTATTTGACTTTCCTTTATGTCTTTACAGTCTAAAGGATACTTACTTTAAATCTTTTATTGTTCTTCTCTTATTTCTGTTCAGATGTAAGTTCTTCAATTTGTTGGGTGTTTTTTTGTTATTGTGGTTTTAGATACATGTCTTTCACGGTGTAGGCATCCCTTATACGCTTGTTGGTTCTTTTGAGCTCACCTTATGAAGTGGAGTTTTCCTACCAGTGTCCTAGTCTGCATCATTTCAATGGCGTATGTCACTGAAATTGTCTAGTCATAGGGCATTAAAGGTACAGTTTCCTGCGAAGGTAGTGGCATCTTATTGGGTGACAACTTGCTGGAGTAGTTTTGATTTAGCTCTGAAGCTAATGTATTATTACTTCCTCTGAAGTTGCCACAAAGCCTCTGGTGTAAGAATTCCTTCCTTTGCATCTTGAAGGCAAGTATGTATTCATTAAATTAAGAATTTGCATATATATTTTTCTTTCTCTAGTTGTAGAGCAAAAACGGATTTTGCTTTGTTCATTTCTTTATCTTGAAGCTGTCATCCTTTTTCTTTATTATGCCAGACCTTTCTTGCATTATTTTCTGCTCCACTTTCTTAGTGATTATATCTTCTTGAACTCTATCCAGGTGTGCTGATTACTCATAAAGTTTCTTCTGGTCTTCAGGAGTGTGCTTCCAGGAGAATACTCTTCCCCAGAATCCAAGGTTTGGATGTTGTTAACTTTCTCTTGCTCTGCAGTATGATTTCCTGAGACTCTTGCTTATCTATTTTTATATATCAAGATCTGATTAGACCCAATGATTGTAGACACAAACAAGCAGATTGTTCTCTGCACCACTCTCTGTTTGTTGATATTCAGATGAAATTCTCACCATAAGTCCATAGTGTGAGTCTGAGATGATGTGCTTAGTGGCCATCCCGTCCATTTCTAGCATGTTTTTACCTCGAATACTACTTTTCACTATGTTTTTATCTTCTCATAAGGCCATTTCTTGGTTTTATGATCTGAGAAAGTATGTAAAAAATTGTCAGTATGCAGGGGGTTTCCTGTATTTTTTTTTCTTTTTTTTTTGTAATTTCTTTTTTCTACATCACAAGTCATCAAGCAATCTTCCTATATTTTCTAAATACCCTTTTATCCTATTTCCACCCTATGCTTTACTCATACAAATTATTTGCTCCAGAATAAGCTAGCTCCCTTAACCTGCTTGCATTCTATATGCACACATTACAGGCAGAAGAACTTCTAGGGGATTTAGTTTTGGTTGGTACCAGATCTGGGTCTCTAAATTCAGGAGCAGATCATGGGAGATAAAACGCATTTCCTTACAAATTTTTAGGAGTGGATGCAGTTTAATCAATCAGAGCTGGTTGTATTATTATTATTATTTATTATTTGGAGACAGAGTCTTGCTCTGTTGTTCAGGCTGGTGTAAAATGGCACAATCTTGGCTCACTACAACCTCCATCTCCTGGGTTCAAGTGATTCTCGTACCTCAGCCTCCTGAGTAGGTGGGACTACAAGCATCCACCACCATGCCTGGCTAATTTTTTGTATTTTTTAGTAGAGACGGAGCCTCACCCTGTTGCCCAGGCTGGTCTCAAACTCCTGAGCTCAGGCAATCCACTCATGTTGGTCTCCCAATGTACTAGGATTACGGGCATGAACCACCATGCCTGGCCTGTGTTGTATTCTAAAATCTGTATAGTTTTCAATGTAATTTCCATACTTTATCAGTAATTACTTACAGATTCTGGTTTTAGTTTGAATGTTGTCTTAGTTTTTGATACTGTAGAGAGTTTTCTTAATATCTTCATAATTATTTAGAGCTGTTAGAAAAGACCACATTGGAATGTGCTAAGTATACATGAATTTAAAACTGAAAATCAGTAATTCTTTTTGATAGAATAAAGGGATAAAACATCAAAAAAACTTTTTAAAAAACGTACTGCTTTTGAATTATCAGAAAATTTCAAGTAACAGTGAGTAGTTTTATGTTCTATTGTTCTCACTCTTTGCCTCTTTTTTTTTCAAAAGGAAGTGTGAAATTACTCCTTTCTGAATTAAAAACAGACAGTTATGGTTGGCTTCCTCTACTGCATGTATATACTATATCATGATAATGATTATTCTGTGGATATTGAAAAAGGAAGGAAAAATGAAAGCATCTGTAAGAAAGACAGGGCCTAAAATTTATGAGAAATGATTTCAGCAGTAAGCTAAAATCTATAGCAATAATTTCTTTAAAACTCATTATTTAGGAATTCTTTATTTCATTCCTTAATGTTTAATATTTAACTTGGCTTTTTTCTCTATAAAAGATTTTTCTTCAAAATAAGTATAATCAAGCAGAAAAACAAAGAAGTATCTGTTTTTGGATATCTGTTTCAAGTAAAGAACGATAAATAGGGAACCACCTGTTAGCAGGTGGCAAAGCCCCCAGGATGATTTCGTATATACGAGACACTAGCAAGAATAACAGGTATCACAATTCCATTCAGCTGTTTTTCCCCTGTTAAGTAAAAGCACTTAATAAATGTTACCAAATAGTTGAAAGTGAATTATTGACTAATACACGGAGATTATTTTTCTAATTAGGTGGCTTAATAATATTTTGTCATTTTCAGCTTTATTGGGAGCTTTAGAAGTTTTATAGTGTTTTGAGTGTAGGTTTTGTGTGTGTGTGTGTATATATATATATATTTAATAGCTTTATTGAGATATAATTCACATACAATATAATTTACCCATTTAAAGTGTACAGTTCATCAACTAACTTTTTTATCGTGGTAAAATACACAACATAAAATTAACCATCTTACTTTTTTTTTTTTTGAGACCGAGTCTTGCTCTGCTGCCCAGGCTGGAGTGCAGTGGCACAATCTTGGCTCACCTCAACCTCCACCTCCCAGGTTCAAGCAATTCTCCTGCTTCAGCCTCCCAAGTAGCTGGGATTACAGGCACCTGCCACCACGCCTGGCTAATTTTTTTGTATTTTTAGTAGAGACAGGGTTTCATCATGTTGGTCAGGCTGGTCTCAAACTCCTGACCTCAGGTAATCCACCCATGTCAGCCTTCCAAAGTGCTGGGATTACAAGTGTGAGCCACCACGCCTGGCCTATCTTACCCATTTTTAAGTGTATATAGTTCATTGGCATTATGTACATTCACATGGTTGTGCAATCCTCACCACTATCCATCTCCAAAACCCTTTTTATCTTGCAAAACTGAAACTCTGTACCCATTGAACAATTACTCCACATCCCTCTCTTCTTCAAGCCTCTGGCAACCACCATTCTTCTTTCTGTGTCTATGAATTTGACTACTTTAGGTGCCTTAATAAGTACCTACCATATAGTATTTGCATGTGTGTGTGTGTGTGTGTGTGTGTGTGTGTGTGTGTGTAATTGCCTTATTTCACTTAGGATAATTTTCTCAAGATTCATCCATGTTGTAGGTCATATTAGGAGTTTCTTCCTTTTTAAGGCTTTTTGTGTATCACATTTTATTTATTAATTCACCCATCAAAAGACTTGGGTTGCTTCCACTTTTTGGCTATTATGAATAATGCTGCTATAAACATGGGTGTTCAAATATCTCTTTGAGTCTCTGCTTTGGATTCGTTTGGTTATACCCAGAAGTGGCATTGATAGGGCATATGGTAATTTGATTTCTAATTTTTTGAAAAACTTCCATGTTGTTGTCCATAGTGGCTGCAGCATTTTACGTTCCCACCAGCAATGCACGGAGTTCCAGTTTCTTCATGTCATTGCCAACACTTGTTATTTCCTGTCTTTTACAAAAATAGTAGCCGTCCTAATGATGTGAGGTGGTTAAGTATATTTTTGAACACATAACATTCAACAGACCTCAGCCAATATTAACGTTTCATTGATTTCTAAATGAAATATCTTCTCAAAGCATTACATAGTGGGAATATTAAATCTAAGAAGCCACTAGTCTACCAACTCTGTGAGGGTAGGAACTGCACCCTAGCACGTGCCTGTCACATGCCTGCATCTGGGAGACATCAAGGCCCATTTGCTGAATAAGTGAAGGGTATGTTTCTATTGACAATGAGCTTGGAAATGAATGATGTGGTGCTTGTCATCCTGGGTGGAGGAGACCAATGTTAAACATGCAATTGATGGCAGCAGCCACACTCCAGGCAGCTTGCTGCTGCCATCACACCAGCTGCAGCAGGGAGGCACGGCTGGGGCTGCATGCTCTGTGGAGCTGGTGGGAGCAGCACTCCTTCCAAGTTGGGGAAGGAGTTCCACAAGTGACATTGCAGTCACCCAAACCATGGCTGTGGAGCTGAGCCTCCCTCTGCTCTTGGTAGGCTGGGAGCAGGCAGCTGCCCAAACCACAGCTGCATGGCTGCAGACCCAGGAAAAGGCAGGAGCCCCCCTCCACCATCCCTGTACTCTTGGGTGCCTGGGAAGGACCCCCTGCTCTATCAAGCTTGGTAGTGACTGCCCCTGCTGCCTGGCTTCTCCCTGCTGTAGGCACCTGCTCCGACTCTGGAGCAAAATCCAGCAAGCCCAGGGACATGAATGGCAGCAGGAGGCAGACAGATTCCTGGGTGAAAGAGGGTGAGTTCCAGTAAGGCCTCATCTTCAGGCCAGGGAGGGCCTGAAGGCTAGTGGCCAGGCTGCCTGTCCCAGTGGACTGGAGTGGGGACCTCTGGTCCCTCTTCTGGGCCACCCGTGGCTGACCAGGGACCAATCGGCATGCACTTCCTCCCCTCTGAGGTTCATAAAACCCTTGGGCTCAGCCAGAGCAGGGCAGAGGACAGAGAGGATGGAGAGATGTCTGCAGAGAGGAGCTACCCTTTCTGCTTAGAGCTGGGATGTCTACGGCGACCTGCCTGCAGACAGGAGCCACTCTCTCCAGGAACTCTTCTCTGCTGAGGGCTGCAGAGACAACAGGGAAGACCTGCCCTCAGAGAGGAGCCACTCTCTCCTGGGCCTCCTCTCTACTGAGAGCTGAACACTGGGTGAGATAACCTGACTACAGAGAGGAGCTGCCCCCTGAAGATCTCCTCTGAGCTGTGCTGACACTCAGTAAAGCTCCTCTTTGTCTTGCTCACTCTCCACTTGTCTGTGTACCTCATTCTTATCCTGGATGCAGGACAAGAACTGAGGCAAAGGCGCCACTGGCCACAGAGGTTTCTAGCCAGAAAAGCGACACCCTAAACATCCCATAACACAATCAGTGGCAAACCTTGGGGTCAGGCTTGTTACACAGGGCAACAACAGCCTTGAGTTTCTCTTTAGTGGTGGGTGACACGAATGACTACTCTCCTTGTTGGTATCAGTTGATTTTGAGCTCTCAATGGGTAGTAATGAGTTGCCATTCCTTGTGTTCCCTGAGTACCTGGCTGGTTTATCTTTTAGAGAGGCAGCATAGTGGAGTGAGGAGAAGATGTGGGGAACAGGGCTCTGTATCACTGGCCACGTGACCTTTAAGAACTATCTCATCTCTCCAATGCCATCTCCTCACCTGTAAAATGAGATTAATAATAGCCACTCCAGGAGATTGTTGATAATTTAAGTGAAATAATGTATGTAAAGTGCAATGCATACATATATAGAGTAGATATTATTGTAAACATATTTTATTTTTCATTTTAGAACTAGTTATTTTATTAAATGATATTAATACACATTTCAAAGAGATTTCATTGTTGTTGCTTCCAAAGCATGTACTTGTTTTGTTTTCCACATTGAACTCATGAGAATATGAATTCAACATATCTAATTTTGATTTTAACAGGCATCTCTGCCCATTTTTAAAAAGAGGGAGGAAAGCAAGGTGGCGAGGGTGACAGGGGCGGGAAGTAGTAATTTACAATGGCTTCAAAAAAATAACAGTTGAAGCTGAATTCTGCATAAACTGGTAACTTCAAGACTGACTGTGAATTTTAATTGTTGTTTTTCCTTTAATGTGTGACTTTTTTTTTTTCTGCTTGTCCTCCACTTTGTGCCATGAAACTCTCTGATAGTTACAAAGTATTCAAAGTATTTCACTACTTTTGTTAACTTATTCTTTTTTTTTTTTTTTTTTTTTTTGCAAGTGACTCTCAAGAACAGGTTGCCACACATAAAGTCAGTGCTCAAGAGATGTTTTATTCACCAGAGTTCCTCACAATGTGTACTTCAAACACATCCTCAGGGGCTTTGGCTGAGGCCATCTGCTAGTTTTGAAGACCAGATTTCAGTGTGTTGGTGACTGGACTCATGCATATTCTGTCCTGTGTTTTGCAGCTCCTCCTACAACAAAGAATCTTCCTCTTAGAATTTAGAAGGAAGTCCAAGTCTTTTGTGTTTTATTATCTTTACACCAGTTCTGCTTTGGCTATGCTCCTTTTGTTTCAGCTGCCGCTGTCTCCTGGGTGAGGCAGTGAAGTGGACCCATTCTTCCATCACTGTTTATTGAGAAATGCAGAAACATTTGTACAGAAACCACTATGGGTTCAACAGATTTCCTGGTAGAGAAGTAGATAAACCAGCCAGACAAAGACGTTTTGAAATGAGATGTTATCATGTAGCCAACAACTGCAAATTTCCAAGAGCTCTTGGTTGAAAATATAATTGTGGCTTTCAAAAATCTCATGAGAAACATCTGGGCTAGAATGATTTTCAGAGGGCTCGCTCAGAACGCTAAGATTTTGCTCGGATGATCTCTGTCGACTCCTGAAAACAAAAATAAAAGTTTCTGAAATACCATAATCTTTTATAAAGACATCTTAACAACTTTCAATATAAATAACTTATGTTAAATATAAAGTATGCAATCATATATAAATGGCATATATTTCTTTTTTTGAGACGGAGTTTCACTTTTGAATGATATATATTTCTATAAAACTTATATACAAACTCATATAGATGCGAAGAAGATAAGCTACTACGAGTAAAATAAAGCACATATTACACCATAAATATTTCAGGGTGAGATTGGTCAAACTATGCCTCACAGAGCAAATCTGACCCGCAGCCTGTTTTTGTATTGCCTGCAGACAAAGAATTGGTTTTTACATTTTAAATGAACTACTTTTAAAAAGAGTATGTAGCTCCCAAAGGCAACATATTTAATAGCTGTCCCTTTACAGAAAAAGTCTGCTGAGCATTCATGTAAAAGGTAATGTTTCTTAAGCAGCAATTATCTATTAAAACAAATCTTATATTTTTCAGAAACATGAAGTGGAAGCTTAAAAATAGCTTGCTCAAATGGGGAAAGGACTCCGTATTTAATAAATGGTGCTGGGGAAACTGGCTAGACATATGCAGAAAACAGAAACTGTACCCCTTCCTTATACAAAAATTAACTTAAGAAAGATTAAAGACTTAAATGTAAAACCCAAAACCATACAAACCCTAGAAGAAAACCCAGGTGATACCATTCAGGACATAGGCATAAGCAAAGACTTTATGAATGTAACACCAAAAGCAATTTCAACAGAAGCCAAAATAGACAAATGGGATGTAATCAAACTAAAGAGCTTCTGCACAGCAAAAGAAACTCATCAGTGTGAACAGGCAACATACAGAATGGGAGAAAATTTTTGCAATCTATCCGTCTGACAAAGTTTAATATCCAGAATCTATAAGGAACTTAAACAAATTTACAAGAAAAAAACAACCCTATCAAAAAGTGGGAAAAGGATATGAACAGACACTTCTCAGAAGAAGATATTAACGTGGCCAACAAATGTAAAAGAAAGCTCAACATCACTGGTCATTAGAGAAATGCAAATCAAAACCACAATGAGATACTATCTCATGTCATTAGAATGGCAGTTACTAAAAAGTCAGGAAACAACAGATGCTGGTGAGGCTGTGGAGAAATTACGAACACTTTTACACTGTTGTTGGGAGTATAAATTAGTTCAACCATTATGGAAGACAGTGTGGTAATTCCTCAAGGATCTAGAACAAGAAATACCATTTGACCCAGCAATACCATTACTGGGTATATACACAAAGGATTATAAATCATTCTACTATAAAGACACATGCACACATGTAGCACTATTTACAATAGCAAAGACTTGGAACCAACCCAAATGCTCATCAATGACAGACTGGATAAAGAAAATGTGGCACATATACACCATGGAACACTATGCAGCCATGAAAATGGATGAGTTCATGTCTTTTGCAGGGACGTGGATGAAGCTGGAAGCCATCATTCTCAGCAAACTAACACAGGAGCAGAAAATCAGACAACACATGTTCTCACTCATAAGTGGGAGTTGAACAATGAGAACACATGGACACAGGGAGGGGAACATCACACACTGTGGTCTGTCAGGGAGTGGGTGGCAAGGGGAGGGAGAGCATTTGGACAAATACCTAATGTATGCAGGGCTTAAAACCTAGGTGATGGGTTGATAGTTGCAGCAAACCACCATAACACATGTATCCCTATGTAACAAACCTGCATGTTCTGCGCATGTATCCCAGAACTTAAAAATTTAAAAAAAGCTTGCTCAAAGTTGTTTCATTGATAATAATCTTATATCAGTGTCTTTAATATTTCAGTGTCTTTAATATTTCACTTCGTGTAACTTCTATGAGAGTCAAGTAGTGAAACATTATTAGTTCTGAAGGAGTAAGTTGTGACTAATGAGCAAGAGACTTGTAATCTGATTAAAAGAAATGTCAGTTCAGGTCAAGAAAATAGCTAAAGTAACATTGAATTAGTGTATTATGCTCCGGTGATTGTTGAACTTTGGGTGGGTTTATACTCAGATATTTTTAATTTAACCATCCACCAAAATGTATTAACATAAGATGACAATCTTGCACAGCTCAGCTTGGATGCTGAAGTCAGCAGGTCTCTGCTTCCCACCAGCTGCCCACACTTTACAACTGTCTCTTTCCCCACCTCACTTGACGTCTTTGCAGGGGTCCTTCCTCCTTCCAAAAATTATCTTTTGCTTTGTCATCGCAGCAACCAGTAAGTAGGAGAACTACAACCCTGGTTCTCCTTCTACTTATCAGTCTTGGACCCTATAACCAGCTTCCCTTCCTCAACTGGACCTCTAGGCATAGGAATCCATCAACCTCTGTTCTCTTCCTGTGTGTCCTTCCCTGGCTGACCTGAGCCAGCAAATCTGGTGCCTCCCACTTCTGTCTGTGCTTCCATCCACTCTTCTCAGCTTCAAATCTACTAATTCTAATATCTAGACCATGTGTGAATCTGTTTGGTGTCTTTATTTCTTGATTATCACTCATATAGTCTTGTCTTTTTCCATGTCTGGTAATTTTTTGTTGTATGCTTAACACTGTGTATAAAACAAGTTCAGAGGCTCCGGATGACATTCTATCCTACAGGAGAAGATTCTCCTTTCCTCTGTTAGGTAGGGTAGAAGCTTGATCACTTCATCCTGGTAAGAATTGAGGTGGTCGGCCAGGAGGCTGAGGCAGGAGGATTGCTTGAGGCCAGGAGTTTGAGACTATCCTGGGCAACATAGTGAGACCCTGTCTCTAAAAAAAATTTTTAAAAAGCTGGGTGTGATGGCATGCACCTATAGTTTCAGACACCTGAAAGCTGAGGTGGGAGAATTGCTTGATCCCAGGAGTTCAAGGCTGCAGTGAACTATTATTATTACATCACTGCACTTGGCTGAAGACCAAGACCCTATCTCTAAAAAAGAAAAAAAAAAAAAAAAAAAAAAAAAAACAAGCCCAGAATTGAGGTGGGTTGAAGCTGGATTGCAGTTTTGGCAAGACCCAGCCTACTTCTGGCTTCACTCCAATTTTAGGGGTTGGCCTCCCAGACTTTATTAGAGGTTTTCAGCTTAGTTCTGTAGCCTCTCATTCCACATAGTTCAAATGCTGGAAAATATATTGAGAGGGACTCCAGGTCTGTGTTGCCTTCCACACAGCCCACAGCTCAGCAAATGCCCTGTCGTCCGTGTGTTTGAGGCACCCCATGTCCCTAATTAGTCAACCCAGACCTTGTTAACTGCCAAAACTTTGCTGAATTTTTTCCACCATGAGATCTCTTCCTGGATTCCAGCCAATCCTCAGTTTATGCACAGAATCAACTTTAGAGGGAAAAATTTCTGGAATATGTTAGCTCAACTGGAAATGGGTCTCCCTCTCTTATGCATATAACAATGTGATAATTGTAATTTATCAGGCTTTTTCTCATTGGAGTGTTAAGTTTCCAAGAACACTACATACTGCATAGAAGCATAAAGCTTCTGGGAATGACATTTGCAATTGAAACTTTCCTTTTACCTCATCTCCCCACTTGTGGGAATTTACCAAGTTTATCAGCTTTACTTCTAATAACTCCCCAATCTGTTCACATCTTTCCAATTTCACTTTTATCACATTGTCCAATACCATCATGTCCCGTCTGGACTTCTGTAATACTCTTGATACTTTTTAACACATTCTTTCTCCCTTCAATGTATTCCTCATTCTTCATTGAGAGCTATTCTTTAAAATGCAAGCCTTTACGTCACTTCCTTGGTTAAATCCCTTCAGCAGCTTTCTATTCCCCCTAAGTCGAAAATCCTTAAAAATTCTTACTGATGCGGCACCTTCAAATCTCTAGGGCCTCAACTCACAACTTGTGTCCCTTCTCTTTTCTGTATTTCTAACTATGGCAGCTAAGCCCTTATTCTGATTCATATGTAGATTCTTTCAAATATGATTTTCTGTTTGTCTTGAGCACTCTCCCCACCCTTGCCTTTTCTCCTAGCTAACTCTTCCTTATCTTCCAGTCTTACTTTAAACATAAATTTTATAAGGAATCCCTTGTTAACCCCATAAAATAAATCACATATTCATAATATATGCTCTCATAGCACTGTATATGTTTTCATTTTAGGATTTATGATGAGTGTAATAATTATGGAAATATATGATTCATTTCTTTACTTTTCACAAAGGGAGGGACCATGTCCATGTTGTCCTCCACTAATACCACTATTACAGGGTATCTAGCACTGATTAGGCATTCAATAACTCTTGGTGGAATGAGGGAATAAAGAAATAAATCAATGAATAAATTCATAAATATTATAGAAACACATCCAACTATATATTAAATCAAATCAACTTGTGGTGATGAAATGTATTATTTGAGGGTTTTTAGGAGCTTAATATTACTCATATATGGACAGCCATCTTTGCTAGGAAGAAAGCCACTTATTCTGTTCCCTTTTATAAAACCCTCGTTCCCACCTCTTCACCCATAATTTCAACATCTGTCCCCAAAACCTATTTGCACACTCAAATACAGGCGCACACGCACACGCACACACACACACACCGTGTCATACAGGCTGTAGAGGCTGCAGGCAACTCCCCATTCTGCCCTTCACATCCTGACTGGCTACCCTGTCACTCCCTCTCACTGACGCTGTGGATCTATTACGTTCTCCCTGCTACTTCCTACTTTTTGCAGCTGTTAAGTCTCTCCTTCCTCTCTCCTCCTCACAGTAGCCAGTTTTGTATACAGAATAAAAGGAAAGCGAAGCTCTCCATCTAACTGAATTGTAACAATTCCTAGTCTCCTACTTGAATTCCTACAATAACAATGTTAAAAATTGTGGTTAGGCCTAACACTCTTAGAGTTTAGAGACAGGAAGAAATGAAGGGTCTGTGGTGGAAATTCTGAAATGCATTGCTAACAGAAATCCTACCTTCTCTTTGGATGTTTGCACCATCACAGATTCACAGCTTGAAGCCTCATAACTAGAGAAGCCCACTTAGTCAGTTCCCTGTATAAAATATAGGATGAAGAATGTCCTATTTTATGGTATATTTGAAAATCACAAAGAAAGTAGATTTTATATATTCTCATCATAAAAACAAGTATGTGAGGTAATGCATATGTTCATTTGCTCAATTTAGCCATTCCACAATCTGTATATATTTCAAAACTTCACATTGTATACCATAAATATATGCAATTTTTATTTGTCAATTGAAAAAAATTTTTAAAAGAATTTCCATTTCATGAGATACATTTTGAGGTCTTCTCAAGATCTCCAGATTCTCAGATTCTTCATTCTCTTGGCCCATATAGTAAAATCCTCCTTATGTATTTTGAAAATCCTGGCCATAAAAACTATATGGAGGCCTGCTATCTGATCCCTGCCCCCATATGTTTTATCTTCTATTTATGGCACCATCTTTGGCACCCATGGCCAATGATCAGTTCAATCTTATTTTTGGTCCTGGCCAGGGTAGTAGACATCTACAACAATGATGCATATCGCCAATTCCCTTCTCTTTTTAATAATCTGATAAGTAATCACAAGTCTCAATGGAACAAGGGAACTTTAAAAAAATAATGCTAAACACAGCTAAATCAAACTTTCGAGAATGAGAAATGTTTTGATTTTTGGCTGTCAGAGACTCCTTATATCTCTGGGTCTTTATACATTCTAACATCATCAAAATAAATTTTTGAATATTTTTATTTCTAAAAAAAGTATCGTGTACCCACGAGCAGTTACTGTCCTTCTTCCCCCAGCCTCACCAGACCTAGTCAACCACTAATCTGCTTTCTGTGTGTATGGGTTTCCCTATTCTGAAAATTTTATATCAGTAGAGGCATACAATATGTTTTCTTTTGTGTTTGACTTCTTTCACTTAGCATGTTTTCAAGGTTCATCCATCTTGTAGCATGTATAAACACCTCATTCCTTTTTATTGCTGAATAATATTCCATTGAATGGATATATCACATTTTTTCCATTCATCAGTTGATACACATTTGAATTGTTTCCATGTTTTTCCCCTTATGAATATGCTGCCATGAACATTCATGTACAAGTTTTTGTGATGACATATGTCTTCATATCTTTTGGATATATGTATTTATATATATAGATATCCACTCAGGTAGATATTTATATATCTTTCTATCTATATATATATAGATATCTCCATGTCTCTCTCTCTATATGTATATATAATATACGTATATACTATCATCTATTTATCTATCTATCCATTATCTATCTATCTATCTATCTATCTATCTATCTATCTATCATCTATCTATCTCTCTATCCTATCTAAGAGTAGAATTGCTGGGTCACATGACAACTCTATATCTAACCATCTGAGGAACTGCCAGACTGTTTTTTCTTTTTTTTTTTTTTTTTTTTTTTGAGATGGAGTCTCACTCTTGTTGCCCAGGTTGGAGTGCAGTGGCACGATCTCAGCTCACTGCAACCTCTGCCTCCCAGGTTCAAGTGATTATCCTGCCTCAGCCTCCCAAGTAGCTGGGACTACAGGTGCCCACTACCATGCCTGGCTAATTTTTATATTTTTAGTAGAAATGCGGTTTTGCCAGGCCGGGCGCGGTGGCTCACGCTTGTAATCCCAGCACTTTGGGAGGCCGAGGCGGGCGGATCACGAGGTCAGGAGATCGAGACCACGGTGAAACCCCGTCTCTACTAAAGATACAAAAAATTAGCCGGGCGTGGTGGCGGGCGCCTGTAGTCCCAGCTACTCGGAGAGGCTGAGGCAGGAGAATGGCGTGAACCCGGGAGGCGGAGCTTGCAGTGAGCCGAGATCGGGCCACTGCACTCCAGCCTGGGCGACAGAGCGAGACTCCGTCTCAAAAAAAAAAAAAAAAAAAAAAAAAGAAATGGGGTTTCGCCATGTTGGCCAGGCTGGTCTCGAACTCCTGACCTCAGGTGATCCATCCGCTTTGGCCTCCCGGAGTGCTGCGATTACAGGCATGAGCCACTGCACCCAGCCCAGACTGTTTTCTTTTTTTTTTTTTTTTTTTTTTTGAGATGGAGTCTCGCTCTGTCGCCCAGGCTGGAGTGCAGTGGCGCAATCTCGGCTCACTGCAAGCTCCGCCTCCCGGGTTCATGCCATTCTCCTGCCTCAGCCTCTCCGAGTAGCTGGGACTACAGGCGCCCGCCACCACGCCCGGCTAATTTTTTTTGTATTTTTAGTAGAGACAGGGTTTCACCGTGGTCTTGATCTCCTGACCTTGTGATCCGCCCGCCTCGGCCTCCCAAAGTGCTGGGATTACAAGGCCCAGACTGTTTTCTAAAATGGCTGCACCATTTTACATTTTCACCAGAAATGTACGAGGCTTCCAGTTTCTCCACATTCTCACCAACACTTATTCCTGAATTACTCTTGTTAGCAGCCATCCCAGTGGGTGTGAAGTGGTATCTCATTATGGTTTTAATGTGCATTTCCTTAATGACTAAGGATCTTGCTCATCTTTTCATGTGCTTATTGGTTAGTTGTATACCTTCTTTGGAGCTATGTCTATTCAAGTCCTTTGCTAATTTTATAACTGAGTTGTTTGCCTTTTTGTTTTTAAGTTGTAATAGCTTTTTATATTTCTGTATTCTGGACACTAGACCCTTAGCAGAGGATTTGCAAATATTTTATCCCATTCCATGGGTTGTATCTTCACTTTCTTGAGGGTATCCTTTAAGGCCAAAAGTTTAAAATTTTTTCTTTTTTTTTTTTTCTTTTCTTTTGCTTTTGGTGTCATATCTAAGAAGGTTTGTCTATCTAATCTGTTAAAAGCAGCCAGAAGCAACAACACGCTATCTCCTAGAAATGTTTTCCATTTTTGGATACATGTTTCCTTCTTTCTGGCTTCTTGCAAAATTCCTAATGAGGATTCTAATTTTATAGCCCCTATTTTGAAACCTCCTCCAGTGTCTACGGCATCATCATCACCCTTCCCCACTTCCTGCGTGTCATCATGCTGTTAGAACCTCTTCAGTTCTTCTCTTTCCAGGTCCAACCCCTAATAAGTCTTCTTTCAGTCTTTGATTGGCTTCTGACAAATAGTAGATAAATCAGTTGACCGATATAAATCATTTCCCCAAAATGCCATCCTGACCACCAGCAAGGCAACCTTTCCTATTACCTTGCAAAGTAATTTGACTCTTCTTTATCCTAAACTCCTCTTTCTATACCAGGCTCTGGATACTACTTTGTATAATAAAAATGCCCATTAAGGTATTTCCCATATACCCCACACTTCAAAAATGTTCCCATCAAACATTCTCTCTTCGAATGGGAAGAGGATGGCAATTAAAAAAACAGTAGTTTTAAAAAATATACACATGTCTTTTGGTAGGAAGGAGTGGGACATAAGGCAAAAAAAGGAGTAATTTTTTTTCCCATCGCAATAGAGGTGTCATCAGTGCAATGTGGCTTTGGTACAGTGTCTCATCTTGGGAAAGAGTCACTCGAAAGTAACAGCACCAGTAGAAGATGGCACCTGGCACAGTGGTAGCATACCTAGCTAGTGCTTTGTAGGCATCATGAAAATAACTGTAAGACATTTTTATCTTCTATCTGAATATAAGAAAAAAAGAAACATGTTGAACAAGTTAAAGGAGGGTTCTTGTTCAGAAATGCATGTGAGACACCCCATTGTAATTTGTAGAAATAGTTGGAGAGACTGTCGAAGTAGAACTACAGATTCTAAAATGAGAAGTGGGGTCAAATAAAAATAAAAAAAGGATAATTTCCACAATACTTCAGAGCCTGCAGAAGGATGGCTTCATGCAGAAGTGAGCCCTTGGATGAAGCTTAGAGGTGGATTGTGGTTATTTCTAATTTAGGAAAATAATAAAATGGATAACTTTTTAATTTTTTTACACTGACTTCCTATAAAACCTGGAAATAAACTTTATAAGTTTCAGGACAATAATTCATTAATTGAATCTGACAGCAGCACATTGCAGAACATATTTATTGATTTCTCAATTTTTTGAAGTACAGTTGCATTTACTATGATGCCTTCAAGGCTAGACAGAATATAGAGAACTTACGTAAAATTAATTAAATCAATATGTTCTATCATACACTTGAATACTTGCTAAAAAGAAAAATTAGTTAGCATTAGAAGCATTCTATCATTTTATATTAAGAAAACTATTTTCTGTGTGTTTTTGTGGAAAAATATGAAAATCATAGAGCTATAGGCATTCCTATGCACTGACTCAAACATGGGCCAGTTTGGAAGCGTTGTTTATCCTGTCATGGTAAAAGGCAAATGTTTTGAGTAATACAGTCTGTCTTCATTTTCGTCTTCCTATCATTTCATGAGGTATTATAAATAAATAACAATTCAAAGGCAAGTGAATCAGAACCCCTGACTGTACCATCCAATTCAGTAGTCACCAGCCACAGGTGTCTCTTGAGTCCTTGAAGTGTGTCTGACTGAGTGATGTATTGTGAGTGTGACATGCCCTCCAGGCTTCCAAGAAGTAGTATTTAAAAAGATACAAAATATAACATTAATCATATTTTTATATCAATTACATGTTGAAAATATATTGGCTATATGGGGTTAAATAAAATGTATTAAAATTACTTTCACCTGTTTATTTTTGTTAATGTGGCTACAAGATTATTTCAGATAACTTAGTGGCTTGGATTATATCTGTTGGACAGGCTGCCTGCAAGAATACCAAATGTTTTAAGTATTGTTAGGAATTGGAGGGTGCAGCAGGCCAGTGTGGCTCAGGCGTTGCGGCATCTGTGGGTCCTTCTGCCTCAGTTATTTGGTGGAGAGGAGCTGCCTGCCAATTATAGCCACCCGAGCTGTAGATGTGGTTTTATCCAAGACCTTCCAGCAGGGACCAAGAATGCACTGGTTCCACCCCTGTCCAACGGACCAGAACAGGCAACCGTTTGAGGACCTAGACCAACACCTGCTCAGGCTGCTTTTGCATCCTTGACAACAGCTTCGAGATGCTCATGTCTCGAGTAAAGCCCAAAGACAGCAGTGTTTGCAAGTGAACAAAAAAAGTCTACAAATGGATACATTGGTATCAACCTAATAAGAATTTTGAGAAGATTAAAGGAAATTATATGTAGAAAGTCTAGATCAGTTAATTCACTTTTGATGGCATAGGAGGAAGTATTAGAAACTTTGGGAAAGAATAATAAAGAACTCTTGGTGGTGAAAATATTGTGAACCATTCAGTTAATGAAGCGATGTTTAACTGTATTGTGCAGAGCCACAGAGTCGCCTTGAAATGGAGAATGGAGGCCACACCTGCATCAGTCCCAGAGCAACCAGCAAATCTGCTGTTACCCGTTTACATATTAATGCGTGTGGTTTATAGATTTCATCGAATTCAACTAAAAAGTCCTCTGCCCTTTAAAAAGTTGGATAGCCATTGATTTAAAGAGGTTAAAATATGTATTTGATGTAAACGGAACTGAGTTTTTCAGTTTAATAATGTCATTTTACCTCTTTCTTAATCTCTGGGTGGAAATATTTATTTGAGGACCCCGAAATCTGGCATTAAAAAGTAAAAAGTCAAATGTTTTTGCCGTAACATTAAGAAAGCATTTTTATTTTATTTTTGGTTTAAGAAGAAAAGGAGTTTGTCTAGGGATAGTTCACAGTTCTTGGGGTTTCTGAGAATTTCACAAGAGCATAGTGGAGGTGGTGTGCGTCTGTCCCATAAAGCCCCCAGCTTCTGCCGCTTAGTGTGAGTGCTCAGGATTACTACTCCTACGATGGCTGCTGAGTGTGGGCTCCTCTGCCACCCTTCCCTGGAGTGCACCTTGTCAGACCCTCCTCCAAATTCTCCGAACCGGCCTCTTGAGCAGGTGTGTCTGATTGGAGGAGCCCGTACCTCGTGCCTGTCGTAGCTGCGATGGAGGTGGGGAAAGTGAGATTCCAGCTTCTGCTCTGGGGACCCGTAGCTCATAAAACAGAGTTGCCCAATCATGGGAGAGGCTTCAAAGCCTTCTTCCATACCCATGTAAGCTCCTTCTCCGCCACGTTTCTGTATTTCCTGTGCAGAGCCTTGCTTGCCCTCTGGGGTCCCACAGTATTCTGCATGGACCTCCGCCACAATATTCATCAAGCTAATGGTCAAGTGGTCTGCAACAGTCTGCGAACTCCAACTATTCACGTTTGGATCCTCATTCCATAGCATCGTGCCTGGCACGAAGAAGATATTTAGGAAGTGCTCGCCAGTGAACAAAAAAGTGAATTAACTGCAGTAGATTAATTTTCCTAAAGTAACTCTGCTTGCCTCACTGCCAGCTTACCATCAAAAATTCTAGAGGACATCAAACAGGTGTTTGGAGAGAGGGGCACATATGTTCGTCTAGAGCTGCAAAAGGGTTACTTTGGGGACAGAAGAAGAAAGTTCTGAGAAAGGTGGATCATGTTTTATTATTACTACTATTTTAAATAAATACTCATATTTAGCTATTACCAACATAACAGCTTACTTGCCACGGAAGGGGATGAGTCTTAGCCCTCTCAGATTTGGCATCATTCAGGGTCCCCAGTGAATAAAATTCAAGGGAAGAAATAGAACTTTGCAAGTTTCAGACCCAGGGTGGCATCCCCTAGTACATGGCCAAGAACAACTAGAATGTGGCTGACAGGCTGAAAGGCTGTGTCCTCCCTCACCTTCCCTCCTTCTTTCACAGACCCAACCTCTTTCTCTGTACATTTATCTAAAGTGTGGGGACATAAGAAAGAGAAGTTGAAGCCCTAATCTCACAGAACAGTAGCTGAAATTACATAGAAAAGCCATAAAGCAGTGCTTCTATTTAGTTTCATTTTTAAAAGGCTTTACTTTATGACTATAAAATCTGAAGATGTTTCTCCCCCCAAATTAGAACCCCATGAACTAGAGAGATGAGTTACTAAGATTTTTTATTTTTTCATTTTTCTGAGACGTAGTCTTGTTCCATCGCCCAGGCTGGAGTGCAGTGGCATGATCTCGTTTCACTGCAACCTCCACCTCCTGGATTCAAGTGATTCTGCAGCCTCAGCCTCCTGAGTAGCTGGGACTACAGGGGCACGCCACAGGTCCTGGCTAATTTTTGTATTTTTATTAGAGACGGGGTTTCACCATGTTGGCCAGGCTAGTCTCGAACTCCTGACCTCAGGTGATCTGCCTGCCTTGGCCTCCCAAAGTGCTGGGATTACAGGCATGAGCCACTGCGCCCAGCGGAGTTATTAAGATTTTTATATCTCCTTTAAGCAACTATTTCAATGCCCTTTGAATTCCATATATAAGGCATATATTTGGCTATGAATACGATATGAATATATGTAAATATGATCCTGGTTAAATTACACATGATGTGGGGCTTGATGTGCGGCCTTTTTTACTTTATATTCTGTCAATGCTTTCTAATGTCATTGAAATGTGCTGAAGGCTTTATTTTTAATGCCTGCATAGTATTTCTGAATATGAATTCATCATATTGATTTATTTCCCTTTCATATAATTTATTCCAAATTTGTCATTGTTATAAACTTTCAGGGATGAAGCCAGTTGTAACCTTGGCTGTAAACTTTTATGCTGACAGCCAAATCAACAATTCAACATATCCTGAGAAGAGGAGAAAGGATGTGAAATTTCTCACTGTGGTAACACTTGATGACTGTAATTATGACATTGATCCCATATCTCACCTGCATTGGTAGATATAGAAACTGAGGCTCATATTGCTAAGAGAGCATGTCCTAAGTCACACAATTAATCAGTGGAAGAAGAAGCGAGATTTAAACCCAAGTCTACTTCACGCCAAAAATCCGCACCTTTTCCTCTGCGGTGTATGTCCCTGTTCTGACTTAGGAAATTTCCCTCTGTAACTCCAGTGGGGCTACTGAGTGTAAACGGGTATTGTGAAGGAAGGTCCGTCTTAGAGCTGCAGCCAGTATGCCCTGTTCCACCAGCGGCACAAAACAGCTAAATCTCTATTATTCTCCAA
Organism: Symphalangus syndactylus; assembly: GCF_028878055.3. Lineage (NCBI taxonomy): Eukaryota > Metazoa > Chordata > Mammalia > Primates > Hylobatidae > Symphalangus > Symphalangus syndactylus. The sequence goes on from NC_072437.2 coordinate 17,839,986, forward strand.
ATCAAAGGAATCGGGCCCTTCTCTTACAATCTTTGAAGATCTTTTTGTTTTCTTACCCCTGGCATTTTACTTCTATAAATTTTCACACCTGAAGCACACATACATGCACGGACACCACACACACACACACACACTCCACATGACAGGTCAAGAATCTCAGGCTATCCCAGATGACGTGTCAATCACCTTGCACAGAGGAAGCCAGAAGTTTAAAAGTTGTCTGCCGTCCCTGTAGCCATTGCTGCCACATGGTGTCACTGTTGAAGCACAGGCAGACCAGCTGCCCCAGTACTGTCTCCTTTGTCCCCAGAGTTGGGCATGGGCCTCCCTACCTCCATGTCCCCTCTCTAAACGACCTGGTGAGCTGGAAATCGGATACAATCCCTGGCTGCCTCTGCCTCAGACACTTCTTTCCATGGGGCAGAGTCACCATCATTCATTACACATATATACAAGACACACAGGTATGTGAGCTGGCTGTCTCAGGTGTGCAAACTTAGCCCACAGCCTCTTGGACTTTACGTACCAGTGATCTAGGTTCAACGTCACCCATTGGTAATGTGGCAACTTGAATTAAGACAAGTAGTGGGGGTGACCTGCTAAAGATAGTGCTATCAGTTTCTTTCCTCCTTCAGCCAAAAAACGTTCTTTTTTGCTGTTGGGTAAGTGGAGAGCTGGTTTATTCATCCATGTGGAATGATGGAGATTTTTCCCTTCAATCCCTTCTCAGACGGGATAAAAGCCCTTGTGTTTTTAGGATCTAAGTCTTACTTTCTCTTAGAGAAGAGAAAAAAATTTCTTTATGTCTCAAAAGTCCAGGGTCTTGTCTTGGGCAAACGTGTACTTTTAGAGAGAAAAAGTTGGTGTTTCAGGGGTTGAAACAAAAAGCAGTAAACCCTGTGATTATCCCCAGATTCTGGGAGAAAGCGCTAGGTGGGTGTGGATTTTGTTATGGGCAGGTGACATGCATGTTTTGGCACAATAATGAATGCCGAGCAATGTGCCTAGTGCTGTGACTAGGGTGCCGGATGCAGGTACCATGTAGAAGGGGAGGCGGAGACACGAGCCATCAAAGAACCTGACTGGTCTGAGCCTGCAGCTGGTGACAGCCCTATTTTGTTGTGATTGGGAGGGCAGGTTGCAAAATCAGAGAAAGAAAGGGCACTAGCACCTGTGGGAGCTCAGCGACATCAAGACATTTCCCTTCTTAGGAGTGCACATTTGGAGGAAGCCACCTCTGGGACATGGAAGATATTCCTTCTCTTTGAGTATCTAATGGGAAGTGGGAGAATCCCCAAGAATTTAAAAACGGACTTTGTGTCAATCTGCCATTTGGATGCCAAGCCAGATGAAATTGAATGTGGAGACATTAAAGCAATGTGAAATTGCACCCCAGTGTTGAGTAATAGTCTATAGCATTACCCCTCATGCATACAACCACCTGTGCAGATTCAAGCCTCTGCTATACTGATCAATTTTACCTACCTCTTGTCAGAATGGAAGAGACCCATCTCATCACTTATGTTCAGGATTCCATCTTGTCCAGCTGGCTCGGGGACTTCTCAGTCATTACCTTCTCTTTCTTCTGTGTCTTCAACCCCTTGCTTCGCCTTGATCTCTTTCCCATCAGCTTTTTAAATACACCCTAGTCTCTTCCATCTTAATAAGCTTTCATCATTTGTCAAATTATCTTTGCATTAGCCCTTTGTTTATAGCTAGAACACTGATCAAAGCCTTCAAGAGTGGTCCTGCTCTGTTGTCTGCCAGAATAACTGCTTATGACCTGAGCAACCAGTAGCAATATCAACAATAGAAACGTTTGGGAGAATAATGGAATGCTAGAGCCCAAAGCTAATCTGCCTTTAAGACATAATCATGACTACCCATAGTATGCCTCAATTCACAGTTTGCTTTGGTTATCCCCAGAAGTCCAAACCTCTGAGAACATTTGCTACCACTTGAACTTCCATTTATGTTCCTCTCTGTATACCCCTAATGTGTCCCAATCCCACAACCTTCGCCATCACCTCAAACTCCGTCACCGTGCCTTCTAGAATTCCTGCTCTGTGACTGGCCAAATCCTCTTTGTCTCAGCCAGCTCAAGTTGCTATAACAAACCATTGACTGGGTCTCTGAAACAGCAGACATTTATTTCTCACAAGTTCTGGAGTTTGAGAAGTCCGAGATGAAGGTGCTGGCAGATTTGATCCCTGGTGAGGGCCCCCTTCCTGGCTTGCTCATGGTTGCTTTCTCGCTGTATCCTCACATGGTGGAGCAAGAGCGAGCTCCAGCCTCTTCCTCTTACATGGTCACTAATGCCATCATGAAGCTTCACCCTCATGATCCTATCTAAGCCCAATTACCTCCCAAAGGCCTTACCTTCATATACTATCACATTGGGGATTAGGACTTCAACATATAAATTTAAAAAACATTATTTTCAACACATACATTTTGAAAAACATTCAGTGCATAACATTAGGCCCCTGTCTCCGCCCTCTAATTCATGTCATTCTTGCATGCAGAGTACATTCATTCCATCCCAACAACCCCAAAGTCTGAACTTGTTCCAGCATTAACTCTAAAGTCTGAAATCCAAAGTCTCACCTAAATATCATTGAAATCAGATATAGGTGAGACTTGAGGTACAATTCATCCTGAAGCAAAATTCATCTCCAGCTGTGAAACCGTGAACCTGGATATGTTTTGTGTTTCCAAAATATAATTGTGGAGAAGGCATAGGGTTAGACATTTCCATTCAAAAGGAGATAAATAGTGAAGTAGATGGTGATGGGTCCCAAGCAAGTCAAAAACCTAGCAAGGCAAAATCCACTGCATTTTTTTTTTTTTTTTGAGACGGAGTCTCACACTGTCACCTGGGCTGGAGTGCAGTGGTGCGATCTTGGCTCACCGCAACCTCCTCCTCCCAGGTTCAAGTGATTCTCCTGCCTCAGCATCCCAAGTAGCTGGGATTACAGGTGCCAACCACCACGCCCAGCTAATTTTTTGTAATTTTAGTATAGCTAGGGTTTCACCATGTTGGTCAGGCTGGTCTCGAACTCCTGACATCAGGTGATCCACCTGCCTCAGCCTCCCAAAGTGCTGGGATTACAGGTGTGAGCCACTCTGCCAGGACCCCACTGCACCTTTAGATGGAGAATACTCTTGTGGTTTGATGCTCTGCCTTCCCAACCCACAGGACCCACTGGAGCTGCTATCCTGCCCCAGCTCTGCCAGGGGGCAGGGTGGGGGTTGTGCTCCAAGACTTCCGGCGGCCCCTCCCTCAAGGCTCCAGGTGGCCACCGTCTGACCTGTTGAAATAGAAACTGAGGGGATTCCCCCAACTCCCACCCTTTGAAATAGGAGGAGGCAGCCCTGATGATCTCTGCAGAGCCTTCATGGTCATTCTTCCCTTGTATGAAGAAGGGTGCGTCCACTGGAATAGCTCTGTGGTCTGTTTCTGCAGTCTAAAAGCCTTCCTTCATTTCCTCCCATTTTCCCCTCCATCCTCAAATCTTTTTTTCACTATTCCTTCCAAGCAGGGCCTCTAACAGAAATCTGGCTGGTATCTCAGCATACAACTTCCCCTGAAGGCTTTCAACTGGAGGCATTTTTTCCACTTCTTAATTCTCATCGCCACTTCTGAAGGATTAGGCTGTCTCCCTCCCTCTTTCTCTTTTTCTTTTAAAAAATTTCACGCTTATAGCATCTGATTGATTCTATCATGGTATCAGTCAGAGTCCCAGCTATGAAACAGATGGCACACTCAAAGTAGGAAAATTCAAAGAGGGGTTTAAAAAAGGAGCATTTACACAGATACAAGTAGGCTATAGAGAAACTACGAGGAATAGTGCAGGAACCTGGAACTAGTAAGAGTGGTCACCTCAAGGGAGGCATTAGGGAGTTGTTATCAAAACCTAGAGTAAGGGACCTATGCAGAATTGGCTGCTGTATCAGTCCCTTTTCATGCTGCTGATAAAAACATACCCGAGACTGGATAATTTATAAAGAGAAAGAGGTTTAATGGAATCACAGTTCCACATGACTGGGGAGGCCTCATAATCATGGCAGAAGATAAAAGGTGCCTCTTACATAGCGGCAGACAAGAGAGAAATGAGAGCCAAGCAAAAGATGAAACCCCTTACAAACCCATCAGATCCTGTGAGACTTATTCACTACTATGAGAACAGTATGGGAGAAACTGCCCCCATGATTCAATTATCTCCCACCAGGTCCCTCCCACAATACGTGGGAATTATGGGAACTATAATTCAAGATGAGATTTGGGTGGGGGCACAGTGCCAAATCACATCAGCTGCCTTGAGCATTCAATGACCTGGAGCCACGGAACAATTTGACGCAACCTGGGGAATAAGTAACCAGACCTTCCTCCCTTCAGTCTCCCAAAAGGCTCCCCATTGGCTGAACCCCACCAGAAACCAGGGTGCAAGGGAGCTTTTTGAGGTGTTCCATGGGGGACTCAGTGGCGCACAGAGCAAGTGCAGAGCTGATCTGATGAGCATACAGTCATGGCTCACAGCAATCATTCTCTTCTTTTCCTCACCGCTGTGGTCTACTGACCTCCTATTCTATTAGACACTTAATAACTTATTACTAAATTTTAACACCTTATTTTCTCTCCTTCTGTCATGTTTTTTGGCCTGGTAAAACCCCAGGCTGTTATGACTCAACCATCCAAGCACATTTCAGTGCTTACATACAGACAGCTGAACATTGCAGGAGGAGAGTGATGCAGCCAGGCAGACTCGTGGCTTCCCTTTAAAGAAATCGTATAAAACTCCAAGGGGCCACTCAACCCTGACTGACAACTTACCTGCATTTGTTTTGCAAGTTGCTTTTCTCACTCTTTTAGTAAACTATTTTCTGCCTTTTCCTTTCTCCTCAAACTTCTCATTTCTCCTTTCTATACTTTCATCCCTACTCTTAACTTTGCCTCCTATTTCATTTAAATGTAGCAATTGTCAATGAGGAGTCTCTTCATCTTTACACTTCCAAGTCCAGAAATCTACCTGCATTTAAATCCGTGTCCTTCTCTCTAGAGGGAGAAAGATCATTTGTATAAAAGTGCAATGCCTACGCCCACGTTTACCTATGTAACAAACCTGCACATCCTGCACCGTATCCTGGAACTCAAAATTAAAATTAAATTTAAAAAAGTGCAATGCCTCTACTCTTTCATTTGGGCTCTGAATCCCATATCTTTTTGGCTTTCTCAAAAGCTCTGATTAGATCTCCACTTTCAGCTTACTTCTATCTCTTTCATCTGAAACCATTTCTACACAAATGTTAACAATGTTTTTTACCTCGTATCTGAAGGAAGTAGAGTCAGTCTTCTAACTTTGCCCTTCCTTCCACTATAACTTTATTTCTCTACATCACTTCTTCTGAGTTGGTTTTTTATACTCCTCTCCTTGATTTCCTTCCACATAATTGGCAGCTTTCCCTCAGGCTCCCTTTTTGGAATCTCCTGCTCTATCCACCCTCTAACTGGAGGCGCATCCCAGAGATAGTACTGTAATTTCCCTTCTTCAGAGCCCCCATTCATTCTTTTAAATACAGACAGCCCCTGACTTATGTTGCTTTGACTTAATGACTTTCCTGCTTTATGATGGCATGAAACTGATATGCATTTAGCAGAAATTGTACTTCAAGCAAACACACAACCATTCTGTTTTTCACTTTCAGTACAGAATTCAGTAAATTACATGAGATATTCTATAATTTACTATAAAATAGAATTTGTGTGAGATGATTTTGTCCAGGTGTAGGCTAACATAAGTGTTCCGGGCATGTTTAAGGAAGGCTGGGCTAAGCTGTGATGTTTGGTAGGTTAAATGCACTATATGCACTTTTGATGTACAGTATTTTCAACTTAATGATGAGTATATTGGGGCATAAGCCCATGGTAAATCAACCACATATCAACGATATTTTTTCCTCTAAGATTATGCACTGGCACAGGGACAAGAAGGAGAGGAGGAATACATGAACTGGAAAACTTCTGCACACTTCCTGATATTATGCCTTTCTGCATCCCAGAAGAACCCTCATGGATGAGGAGTCTTACAAAACTCCAGCCATTTTCCTGGAGAGAATAGTTGGCATTCTTGTTGGCTAATCTTCATGGCCAAAGGCACAGAGGAAGGGCAGACCTGGGTCTCACCAGCTCCCACTCTTTCCTCCCATCATGGCAGGCACATGCCAATACTCTTTCCCAGCTAATTGGAACGTAGCCCCATAAGCTTTCCCCAAAGAGCTGTCACGTCATCCACTTCCAACTTATTTGATCTGTCATAGCAGATGAACCTAATTTGCCATCCTTGGCCCGATTTCCTAAATTTAGTGATCTTTTCATTAAAGAATCTTTCTCCTTCTCCAATTTAGGGAGTCCATTGAAATGGTAAAAAATGTTTTAATATTATGAATCATTCCATGGAACATCTCTAATATCTACATCAACTAACAACTTTTCTTATTTAGGTTGATAATATGATTTTTTCTCTAGATTTTTTCCTTTCTGAATGCTTAAGTTCACAATTTTTAAAAATCTATAGCCCTTATAAAAGGGTTCAGCCATTGTTCTAGTCTGTTCTCATGCTGCTATGAAGAGATACCTGAGACTGGGTAATTTATAAAGGAAAGAGATTTAATCAACTCACAGTTCATCACGGCTGGGAAGGCCTCAGGAAACTTACAATCATGGCAGAAGGCTAAGGGGAAGCAAAGCACCTTCTTCACAAGGTGGCAAGAAGAAGTATAAGCAGGGAAATGGCAGATGCTTATAAAACCATCAGATCTCATGAGAACTCACTCACTATCACGAGAACCGCATGGGTGAAACCACCCCTGTGATTGAATCCACTGGGTCCCTCCCACAACATGTGGGGATTATGGCAATTACGATTCAAGGTGAGATTTGGGCAGGACACAGCCAAACTATATCAGCAATACAATATTTTAAATACAGACAGCCCCTGACTTATGTTGGTTTGACTTAATGACTTTCCTACTTTATGATGGCATGAAACTGATATGCATTTAGCAGAAATGGTACTTCAAGCAAACACACAACCATTCTGTTTTTCACTTTCAGTACAGTATTCAGTAAATCACATGAGATGTTCATGTAAATTCATGTAATAGGCGACCAAGCTCGCCTATTATAGGTCTTAGCACAGCACCAAAAACAATAGGCCGGACACAGTGGCTCACACCTATAATCCCAGCACTTCAGGAGGCTGAGGCGGGTGGATCACGAGGTCAAGAGATCAAGACCATCCTGGCCAACATGGTGAAACCCTGTCTGTACTAAAAATACAAAAATTATCTAGGCGTGGTTATGTGCGCCTATAGTCCCAGCTACTCGGGAGGCTGAGGCAGGAGAACTGCTTGAACCCAGGAGACGGAGGTTCCAGTGAGCCGAGATCGTGCCACTGGCACTCCAGCCTGGGTGACAGAGCGAGACTCTGTCTCAAAAAAAAAAAAAAAAAAGTCCAGGAGTCCTCTTTGCCAGGGCCCATCAGGTAAGACTGGAATATAGGAAGCTTGTCATATTAATAACAATGTGAAATGCAGTGCTGATATCAGTCCTGTGCTCCAGCTTGGCAGCAGAGCGAGACTCCATCTTAAAAAGAAAAAAAATTCCATGTAACCTAAACTACACAGAGGTGTGGAATCTTGTTTGCTCTATTGGATTCCTTGGAGTAAATGTAATTCTCTTAAAGAAGAAATAAGGAGTCTGAAGCAAAAAGTCCAATCTGCTACTTTTCGTTTGGGTTATCAAAAATGTTTCTAGAAATAGATTCTAGAAAATAACTTTTTTTCATTTCTCAGCCTCAGATCTTCTTTCCAATTACATAAGAAAATATTCTTGGCAGTGATAATATTTGGTGAGCTCATCAATTTCAGTTAAGAAAAAAGTTCAGGGAATAATTATGGAGCTCTGTCCTCATGCAATAAGAACTTGTTTCTCTCTATTTTGATTCAATCCCCATTTCCTCCTTAAAATGGATGTGTTTTAAAACTCTCATTCACTAAATAAGATACACTTGGATTCTTTGGATGCTTGATTTAGTAATCATTGTCCCTTATATTCTAAACACTGTAGGTCTGAGAACAAAGATGTTTGCCAATCCATATACCAGGATAATTGTGGTAATAGGCTTCCCAGAAATGAATAGGGGTTTTTACTTTGCAACTTCTATTTCTGAAGTCATGGCATGAAAATTATATCCCCAAATCTATTTGCATTATTGTTTTCTTATCCAGTTTAATAAACACTTCCACTAGTACTTCTTTTTTTTTTTTTTTTAAATTTCTTTCTCCACAGTTTATTGAGGTACAGGTGGCATTTGGTTACATGAGTCAGTTCTTTAGTGGTTATTTGTGAGATTTTGGTGCACCCATCACTGCAGCAGTATACACTGCACCATATTTGTCATCTTTTATCCCGTGTTCCCCTCCCACTCTTTCTCCTAAGTCCCCAAAGTCCATTATATAATTCTTACGCCTTTGCGTCCTCATGGCTTAGCTCTCACATATCTGTGAAAACACACAATGTTTGGTTTTCCATTCCTCAGTTACTTCACTTAGGGTAATAATCTCCAGTCTCATCCAGGTCACTGCAAATGCTGTTAATTCATTTCTTTTTATGGCTTCATAGTATTATATCATATATATATATCAATATATATATCAATCACAGTTTCTTTATCCACTCATTGATTGATGGGCATTTGGGTTGGTTCCGCGATTTTGCAATTGTAAATTGTGCTGCTATAAACATGTGTGTGCAAGTATCTTTTTTGAATGATGACTTCTTTTCCTCTGGGTAGATACCCAGTAGTGGGATTGCTGGATGCAATGGCAGCTCCACTTTTAGTTCTTTAAGAAATCTCCACACTGCTTTCCATAGTGGCTATACTAGTTTACATTCCCACCAGCAGTGCAGAAGTGTTCCCTGTTTACTGCATCCATGCCAACATGTAGTTTATTGATTTTTTGATTGTGGCCATTCTTTCAGGAGTGATGTGGTATTGCAATGTGGTTTTGATTTGCATTTCCCTGATCATTAGTGATGGTGAGCATTTATTCAAATGTTTGTTGGCCATTTGTATATCTTCTTTTGAGAATTGACTATTCATGTCCTTAGCCCACTTTTTGGTGGGATTGTTTGTTTTTTTCTTACTGCTTTGTTTGAGTTCGTTGTAGATTCTAGATATTAGTCCTTTGTCAGATGTATAGATTGTGAAGATTTTCTCCCACTCTGCGGGTTGTCTATTTACTCTGCTGACTGTTCCTTTTGCTGTGCAAAAGCTCTTTAGTTTAATTAGGGCCCAGTTATTTGTTTGCTTTTATTGCATTTGCTTTTGGGTTCTTGGTCATGAAATCCTTGCCTAAGCCAATGTCTAGAAGGGTTTTTACAAAGTTATTTTCTAGAATGTTTATGGTTTCAGGTTTCTATTTAAGTCCTTAATCCATCTTGAGTTGATTTTTGCATAAGGTGGGAGATGAGGATCTACTTTCATTCTCCTACATGTGGTTAGCCAATTATCCTAGCACCATTTGTTAAAAAGGGTGTCCTTTCCCGACTTTAAGATTTTGTTTGCTTTGTCAAAGATCAGTTGGCTGTAAGTACTTGGGTTTATTTCTGTGTTCTGTATTCTGCTCCATTGGTCTATATGCCTATTTTTCTACCAGTACCATGCTGTTTTGGTGACTATGACCTTATAGTATAGTTTGAAATCAGGTAGTGTGATGCCTCCAGATTTGTTCTTTTTGCTTAGTCTTGCTTTGGCTATGCGGGCTCTTTTTTGGTTCCATATGAATTTTAGAATTGTTTTCTCTAATTTTGTGAAGAACAATGGTTGTATTTTGATAGGGATTGTATTGAATTTGTAGATTGCTTTTGGCAGTATAATCATTTTCACAATATTAATTCTAACTATCCATGAGCATGGGATGTATTTCCATTTGTTCATGTCATCTGTTATTTCTTTTAGCAGTGTTTTGTAGTTTTCCTTGTGGATGTCTTTAGCCTCCTTGTTTAGGTATATTCCTAAGTATTTTATTTTTTTGCAGCTATTGTAAAAGGGTTTGAGTTCTTGATTTGATTCTCCTCTTGGTCTCTGTTGGTGTACAAAAGAGCTACTGATTTGCGTACCTTATTTTTGTATCTGGAAACATTGCTGAATTCTTTTATCAGTTCTAGGAGCTTTCTGGAGGAGACTTTTGGGTTTTCAAGGTAAATGATCATATTGTCAGCAAACAGTGACAGTTTGACTTCCTCTTCACCTATTTGGATGCCCTTGATTTCTTTCTCTTGTCTGATTGCTCTGGCTAGGAGTTCCATACTATGTTGAAGAGGAGTGGTAAGAGTGGGCATCCTTGTCTTGTTCCCATTCTTAGAGACAATGCTTTCAACTTTTCCCCATTCAGTATTATGTTGGCTGTGGTTTGTCATAGATGGCTTTTATTACATTAAGTTATGTCCCTTGTATGCCAATTTTGCTGAGAGTTTTAATCATAAAGCGATGCTGGATTTTGTTGAATACTTTTTCTGCATCTTATTGAGATAATCATGTGATTTTTGTTTTTAATTCTATTTATATGGTGTATCATATTTATTGACTTGTATATGTTAAACCATCCCTGTATCCCTGGTATGAAACCCACTTGATCATGGTGGATTATCTTTTTGATATGTTGTTGGATTCACTTAGCTAGTATTTTGTTAACGATTTTAGCATATATGTTCATCAAGGATATTGGTCTCTAGTTTTCTTTTTTGGTTGTGTCCTTTCCTGGTTTTGGTAGTAGGGTGATGCTGACTTCATAGAATGAATTTGGGAGGGTTCCCTCTTTCTCTATCTTGTGGAATAGTGTCAAAAGAATTGGTACCAATTCTGCTTTGAATCTCTGATAGAATTCTGCTGTGAATCTGTCTGGTCCTGGACTTTTTTTGTTATTGGTAATTTTCAAATTAGCATTTCACCCTAACTGCTTGTTATTGGTCTGTTCAGGGTGTCTCATTCTTCCTGATTTAAGCTAGGAGGGTTGTATTTTTCCAGGAATTTATCCATCTCTTCCATGTTTTCTAGTTTATGCACATACAGGTGTTCATAGTATCCTTGAATGATCTTTTGTATTTCAGTGGCGTCAGTTGTAATATCTCCTGTTTTGTTTTTTAGTGAGGTTATTTGGATTTTCTCTCTTCTTGTCTTGGTCAATCTTGCTAATGGTCTATCAATTTTATTTACCTTTTCAAAGAACCAGGTTTTAAATTTGTCTTTTGTATTTTTTGTTTCAATTTCATTTAGTTCTGCTCTGATCTTGGTTATTTTTTTCTTCTGTTGGGTTTGGGTTTGTTTTGTTCTTGTTTCTCTAGTTACTTGAGGTGCGACCTTAGATTGTCTGTTTGAGCTCTTTCAGACTTTTTGACATAGGCCTTTAGGGCTATGAACTTTCCTCTTATCTGTATCCCAGAGGTTTTGATAGGCTGTGTCATTATTCTCTTACAGTTCAAATAATTTTTTATTTCTATCTTGATTTCGTTTTTGACCCAATGCTCATTCAGGACCAGATAATTTAATTTCCATGTATTTGCATGGTTTTAAAAGTCCCTTTTGCAGTTGATTTCTAGTTTTTTTTCCACACTGGTCTGAGAGAGTGCTTGACATAATTTCAATTTTCTTAAATTTATTGAGGCTTGTTTTATGGCCTATCACATGGTCTATCTTGGAGAGAGTTCCAAGCCCTGTTGAATAGAATGTGTATTCTCCAGTTGTTGGATGAAATCCTCCATATATAGCTGTTAAGTCCATTTGTTCAAAGGTATAGTTAAATCCATTGTTTCTCTGTTGACTTTCTGGCTTGATGAGCTGTCTATTGCTGTCAGTGGAGAACTGAAGTCCTCCACTATTACTGTGTTGCTGTCTATCTCATTTCTTAGGTCTATTAGTAATTGTTTCATAAATTTGGGAGCTCCAGTGTTAGATGTATATATGTTTAGGATTGTGATATTTTCCTGTTGGATAAGGCCTTTACCATTATATAATGTCCCTCTTTGTCTCTTTTAATGGCTGTTGCTTTAAAGTTTGTTTTGTCTGATATAAGAATAGCTGCTTCTGCACACTTTGGGTGTCCATTTGCATGAAATGCCTTTTTCTACCCCTTTACTTTAAGTCCGTGTGAATCCTTATGTGTTAAGTGAGTCTCTTGAAGGCTGCAGATAGTTGGTTGGTGAGTTCTTATCCATACTGTGGTTCTGTATCTGGTTTTTTTTTTGTTTTTTTTGACAGAGTTTTGCTCTTGTTGCCCAGACTGGAGTGCAATGGTGCGGTCTTGGCTCACTACAACCTCTGCCTCCCGGGTTCAAGCAATTCTCCTGCTTCAGCCTCCCAAGTAGCTAGGATTATAGGCACCTGCCACCATGCCTGGCTAATTTCTATATTTTTAGTAGAGACGGGCTTTCACTATGTGGACCAGGCTAGTCTTGAACTCCTGACCTCAGGTGATCCACCCACCTTGACCTCCCAAAGTGCTGGGATTACAGGCATGAGCCACCGCACCAGCCAGTTCTGCATCTTTTAAGTGAAGCATTTAGGCCATTTACAATCAATGTTACTATTGAAATGTGAGGTACGGTTGCATTTATCATGCTCTTTGTTGTTTGCGAATTTTGGATTTTTTTGTTTTTTGTTTTTGCTTTTTAACTTTTAGTTTTGTTTTATAGGTTCTGTGTGATTTATGCTTTATAGAGGTTCTGTTTTGATGTGTTTCCAGGATTTGTTTCAAGATTTAGAGCTCCTTTTAGCAGTTCTTGTAGTGGTGGCTTGATAGTGGTGAAGTCTCTCAGTATTTGTTTGAAAACGACTATATCTTTCCTTTATACATGATACTGAATTTTGCTGAATACAGAATTCTTGGCTAATAATTGTTTTGTTTGAGAAGGCTGAAGATAGGGCCCAATCCCTTCTAGCTTGTAGGGTTTCTCCTGAGAGATCTGCTATTGATCTGATTGGTTTTCCTTTATAGGTTACCTGGTGCTTCTGTTTCACAGCTCTTAAGATTCCTTCCTTCACTTTAACTTTGGATAACCTGATGATAATGTGCCTAGGTGAAGATCTTTTTGTGATGTATTTCCCAGGTGTTCTTTGTGCTTTTTGTATTTGCATGTCTAGGTCTCTAACAAGGCTGGGGAAGTTTTCCTCGTTTATTCACCAAATATGTTTTCCAAGCTTTTAGAATTGCCTTCTTCCTCAGGAGAACCGATTGTTCTTAGGTTTGGTCATTTAACATAATTCCAGACTTCTTGGAGGCTTTGTTCATATTTTCTTATTCTTTCTTCTTTGTCTTTGTTAGATTAGGTTAATTTGAAGTCCTTGTCTTCGAGCTCTGAATTTCTTTCTTCTACTTATTCAATTCTATTGCTGACACTTTCTAGAGCAATTTACATTTCTTTGTGTCCAATGTTTCCTGAAGTTTTGATTGTTTTTTTCTTTAAATTAGCTATTTCCTCAAATATTTCTCTCTTCACTTCTTGTATCATTTTTTGGATTTCCTTGCATTGGGCTTTGCCTTTCTCTGGTGCCTCCCTGATTAGCTTAATAACTAACCTCCTGAATTGTTTTTCGGGTAAATCAGGAAATTCATCTTGGTTTGGATCCATTGCTGGTGAACTAGCGTGATTTTTGGGGGTGTTGAAGAGCTTTGTTTTGTCATATAACAAGGGTTGGTTTTCTGGTTCCTTCTCATCTGGGTAGACTCTGTCAGAGGGAAGGTCTAGGGCTGAAGGCTGTTGTTCAGGTTTTTTTTTTTTCCCCCCACAGAATGTTCCCTTGATGTAGTACTCTCCTCCTTTTCCTATGGATGTGGCTTCCTGTCAGCCAAACTGCAATAATTGTTGTCTCTTTTCTGGGTCTAACTACCCAGCGAGTGTACCCGGCTCCGGGCTGGTATTGGGGGTTGTCTGCACAGAGTCCTGTGATTTAAACCGTCTATGGGTCTCTCAGCCTGGATACCAGTGCCTCTTCTGGTGTAGGTGGCGGAGGATACAATAGACTCCGTGAGGGTCCTTAGCTTTGGTGGTTGAATGCTCTATTTTTGTGCCGATTGGTCTCCTGCCAGGAGGTGGTGCTTTCTAGAGAGCATCAGCTATAGTAGTGTGGAGAGGCACAGATGGTGGGCAGGGCCCTAGAACTCCCAAGATTAAATGCCCTTTGTCTTCTGTTACCAGGGTGGATAGTGAAGGACCATCAGGTGGGGGTGGGGCTAGGCGTGTCTGAGCTCAGACTCTCCTTGGGCAGGTCTTGCTGCAGCTGCTGTGGGAGATGGGGGTGAGATTCCCAGGCCACCGGAGTTGTGTACCCAGGAGGATTATGGCTGCCTCTGCTGAGTCATGCAGGTTGTCGGGGAAATAGGGGAAAGTTGGCAGTCACAGGCCTCATCCAGCTCCCATGCAAAGACATAAGAGCTGGTCTCACTCCCACCATGCCCCCCCACCCAACAGTCTGCTTCCAGGTGGAGGGCAAAGAAGAGCTTGAAAACTTTCCTGAGGCTTTCCACCTCCCAGCTGCGAAAGAAAAGGGCTTTAGTTCTTCCCCTTCCTGTGAAGTCTGCATGCCGGATTTGCACTCTCCCCCAGGTTCTGGCCAGGAGGCTTCTTGCCCAGTTCAAATTGTTACAAAGGCCAGCTAGAGAATTCCTTCCCCCCTTGGAGTTTTACCCCCCGTTCCTCTGGCCATCCTCCCGATGGATCCCTGTGGTGCCAGGCAGGAATGGGCTGCTTGGGGACCCAGCGAGCTCCCAAGGCCTTTCTGCTGCTTCCTCTACTCCTGTATTTCGCTGGGCTCGGCTCTCTAACTTGACTCAGCTCCAGGTAATGTCAGAAACTTCTCCCACAAACAGACCTTCAGCTTCTCCATTGGGGGTGTGTTTTCAGGAGAGGAGGGCCTCCCTTTCCCACTTCCATAGTTGGGGTTACTCACAGTATTTGGGGTGTCTTCCAGGTCCTGAAGGAGCAGTCAGCTTCCTTCAGAGGGTCTGTGGCTCCTCTCAGGATTGCAGGTTTGTTCTTGCAGTTGATCTGGAGCTAAAATTCACATTGCAAGCCTCCACATGCTGCTCTGTCTGGAGCTGCAATCTAGTCCTGCCTCCCATCCGCCACGATCCCTGCAAATCCCCACTAGTACTTCTTAGTTTAAAATTTGTCTTGGCTATATGAGGTTTAAAAACTAATGTAACCAAATGATTTGTGAATATTCTATTTTATGTGCCGTCATTTACTACGTCAGAATTTATTCTTATTTTTTACTCTTTCCCCAAAGCCTGAAAGAAGGGAAGAACAGGTTCCACATTCTCCCTATGAGACCTACTCATGATATATTCAGTTGTCCATAAATGTCTGACACCAGAAATGTCGGAGGGCTTCTATAGAGAGTTCATTAAACTAAAGCTATTGAAGATATGTAGAAAGAAAAAAATGTTAATCAGATTAAGTCAATTTAATTCTTTAATTTCACTTGTTGAACTGTCAGTATAAAGAATTTGGGTCTGATATATTAAAGGTTAAGATGAATAGCAACCAGTCTATTTCAAGGAGATCTAATATTTCCATACCAATAGCAGAAGGTAAGGAAGAACTAGGTACTAGGTAACCTGCAGCATTAATCCTTTATTAGAAAATATTTTTCTCCCAAACTACCATTCAGTAATATTCATTTATGTTTATAAATCAATGTGGGTGGTTTCCTTGTTTGATTCAATGAGCCATGTCTTTAAGATTTGACACAGGGAGAAATAATTCCAAATTTTTTCCAGGTAAGGCTTTAATACCAGCAATGATTTGTCTAATTATTCCTCTGGTTTTGAACACAAATTAACAATTTTCCTCTTTTTAGAAATAATAACAAAAACATTTTAACTTTTTCTAGTTAGAAACAGCAATGAGCATCTTTGCTTATAAAATCATACTACGTGTAAATTATTTTCTTGACAGTGCAATTTCAAGTCAGAAGTTAGGATGTAGAAAAAAATCCCACAGGAAAAAATAGGTCAAGATTATAGTGAGGTGGGAAAACAAGTAAGAAAAAACTCCCAAAACAAGGTGCTATTTTTAAAATCTCATAAAAACAAGAGAAGAGAAAATTTTGTGAGCTTGCAAAAGAGTTAGTAGAGCTAGCTAACCAATCTTTCTTCTAAAATGTGGGAAAATAAAAAGAAGCAATAAAAACATATTGTGATGAATCCCATGCTATAACAAAGAGAAAAGAAGGTGCATGCTGGAAAGACATGTTTAGGAAAAGAAAAAGGAGTGTGTGTGTGTGTGTGTGTGTGTGCAATTTCTAGCTATGTCCCTAAAGAGGTCAAGAAACAATGACCAGCTCACTATGAACACACATTCACAGCATCCAGACTATGGTCTCAAAGATCATTTCCATTTTTTAAAAAGAGGGGTTCTTAGAAAATTGATTATGGACAGGAAGTGTACAAAATGAAACTGGGACATTTTGACATACCAGAGAGCATAGAAGCTATAAAAAGCTACTAGGTTTGTGTCAAAAGCACATAAGAGTCAATTCAAAGAGGCTTGTATTCACCAAGGGTAGGATAATCTGAGCCTTAATAAAGATACAGATTTCAATGGGTTAAAAACTATCAAATATGTTTAAACTTAAGAGTCTGTAATGTCTATCAACAAGAGACTATCAATCTATTTATCCTGCCTTTTCTATATAGCCGCTATCCCTGGGTAATCAAGTAGCAGATGAGCGGAAGTGTCGTTTTACAAAATTATTACAGCCAGTAAGTGAAAACAAAATGATAGAATTAAAATATTACTATTTGTAAACTCCTATGAATTAAAGGGCCCTGGGTATTGAGCATCAAAGGCTGCTAACATCAAGAAAGAGAAAGACATAATGTGCCTCAGGATGAATGAACATACCACCACTCTAACCTTGCCAAAGGGATCAAATTGATTCTGATCAAGGCTCTGGATCCAGCTGCCAATATGCAGGAAAAAGCAACATGTTGCCCTGAAGCATGAGAACTCACTTAGTAAAAGCCAAGCAACAGGAAACTACACCTCGCAAGAGTAGGCTCTTCCAACAAATGAGTTAGGAGAGAAGAAAAAAGATAGATTGAAAGGAAGTTAAAGGTATTGAAGGAAGAGAGAGACCCTCTCATATTGTTTTATATTGTTTTATACTCAGTACCTGTTTTAAGAAAAAACAACAAGGAAGTAAAACCAAAGACAGGCAGCCCGGTGCTAGGCCAGAAACCAGGCCTGAGCGTGCTTGGCCTAAACCCAGTAGTTAAAAATCAACTCATAACTTAGAAACCGGTGTTATTCGTAGATTCCAGACATTGTACAGAAGAACATTGTGAAACTCCCTGCCCTGTTCTGGTTCTCTCTGACCACCGGTGCATGCAGCCCCTGTCACGTACCCCCTGCTTGCTCAAATCAATCATGACCTTTTCCTGTGAAATCTTTAGTGTTGTGAGCCCTTAAAAGAGACAGAAATTTTGCATTCAGGGAGCTCGGATTTTAAGGCAGTAGCTTGCCAATGCTCCCAGCTGAATAAAGCCCTTCCTTCTACAACTCGGTGTCTGAGAGGTTTTGTCTGCGGCTCGTCCTGCTACAGTATCAATTTTAAGAAATGAGAAGGCTAAACTACAGTATCTAGGGATGTAAATTAGGATAACAAAACAATACAGAAATAATGTAAGGAAGTGAGTCCTCTAAAAGCTGTGAGAGTAATTCCTCATGGAGGGAGAGAGCTGTGGTTGGTCCTGGACATTCTGGGGGCCTTCTGGAGTGGCTGGAGAGTTCTTTTTCTTTTTCTTTTTTTTTTTTTTTTTTGAGTCAGGGTCTCATTCTATCACCAAGGCTGGAGGGCTGGAGTGCACTGATGTGATCTCAGCTCACTGCAGCCTCTGCCTCCGGGGTTCAAGTGATTCTCCTGCCTCAGCCTCCCGAGTAGCTGGGATTACAGGCACGCGTCACCACACCTGGCTAATTTTTGTATTTTTAGTAGAGATGGGGTTTCACCATGTTGGCCAGGCTGGTCTCGAACTCCTGACCTCAGGTGATCCACTTGCCTCGGCCTCCCAAAGTGCTGAGGTTAAAGGGGTGAGCCACTCGGCCTGGCCTTTTTTTTTTTTTTTTTTTTTTTTTTTTTTGAGATGGAGTCTCACTCTGTCGCCCAGGCTGGAATGGAGTGGTGCAATCTCGGCTCACTGCAACTTCCGCCGTCCGGGTTCAAGCAATTCTCATGCCTCAACCTTCCGAGTAGCTGGGATTATAGGTGCCTGTCACCTCGCCCATCTAATTTATTTTTATATTTAGCAGAGACAGGGGTCTCCCCATGTTGGCTAGGCCAGTCTCCAACTCCTGACCTCAAGCGATCTGCCCACCTTGACCTCCCAAAGTGCTGGGATTACAGGCATGAACCACTGTGCCCGGCCTGGATAGTTATTTTTCTTCATCTGTGAAGTGGGTACGGAGATCTTAAAAGAGACAAAATCAGAACAAAACTGACTAATTTGCAAGCAAGAATGGAAAAGAATAGCGGTAACGTAAATTGAAGTACTTGTAGGATTGAAAAGAGAACTGTGTCTCAAACCTAATTATTAAAAGATAAAACTGAGGATTTTTTTTTTTTGCTCCGTCATCCACTGACACAGAAACCTAGAGGAATTTTTGGAATACAACCTAACTTTACATCTCAAGGAACTAGGAAAAGAAGAACAGACTAAATCCAAAGTTAGCAGAAGGAAAGAAATGATAAAGATCAGGCAGAATTATTTCTACTAGAAAAACTATAGAAAAAAATCAACAAAAATAAGCGTTGGTTTTTTGAAAAAATAGAGAAACCCTCAGCTAGACTAAGAAAAAAGGGGGGAGTTTTAAATAAATGAAATACAAATAAATGTGGAGGCTAATTAAAACTTAGCATTGAGATAAGGATAAAATAAGAGCATGGTTGTCATATTCACTGTTAAAATTTCTGAAGAGATTAAGGTTTTCCCAGTAAATTCTTTTAGTTGGATAAAATGGCTGAAGAAAAACAGACTAAACATGTAACTCTCCTATCTCTGTCTCATAAACACAATATACATGCATGTATGTTAGGTGTGGGACATGAAACAAGAAAATTGTCTGGAATAAAATAGGTAATAAACTATCTAGATTTTTGAGAGATTTTGTTGTGCAAAGGGCCATCACTTGGACTAAAAGAGGCTGTAGCTGGTACTTAAAAAGCCACATAGGCACCCATACTTCTACTAGAAGGAAGCTGGCTAAGAAAGCTGCTCAACTCTCAAGGAAGGCATTTTCTTCAATACTCTATCAAGGTGTGGTTAAGGACGATAATGGACAAAAGGAGGACCCCTCAGAGAGCTGAGCAAAGGCGCACAGAGAACAATGGGCTGGGAAGGTCATGCCAGAGAGGAGAGCACATCTCACCCTGAATACGAGCCTCTCAGCGCGTATGCTCTGCACAGCTTTGGAACTGTTATTTTCTAGTGACTTCTCCTATTTCTGCTCTTTCAGGAGAAGATAGTGTACAGGTGTTATCCCTTCCCATTGCCTTTTTGGAGTGTAAAGGGCAGATACCTTGTCTCTAGTTATCAAATCTCCAGATCAAAAGTCAGGTCTAGACCCAATGTAGAGGCTGTTGTGCGTCACTTGGAGATCCTGAACTTTGAGAGTAGTGATTGGGTGGAAATTTTGGATATGTCCTTTGGGGAGAGGTTGAGTGTGATTGCACTGAGAAAGAAGAGGAAAATAAATATTTGGCAGGCCCTGAAAAATTGCATGACTGCTTACCCGTTTCTGGGTTTCTACTTTATTGGAGAAACTGCATTTCCTAACTCTATCAAGCTCAAGTGCGGTTATGAGATTTACCTTAGGCAATGTAGTGTGGGTGGAAGTGATGTGTTTCATGTCTAAGAGGAAGACTTTGAAGCTGGTGTATGCTTCTCCATACTCCTCCCCAGCCCATTCTGCTATAATTACTGAAAATATTCCAGTAGTCTGTCATAGTATGTTACTGACTGAAGACACAAGTGATGAAGTTATCTGAAAAATATTTTGAGGGAAAAGATAACATTATCTTCCTCTGGAAAGGTGTTTTTTTTTTTTTTTTTTTCCTTTTAGGGGGCACTAGAAACAAGGATTCCTTTAATCAGTTCCAAGACTTGAGATTATCTGCCCATCCAGTTGATTTCAACTTGGTTCAGTCATGCTGACTTAGACACAACCCTTGGCTGGCTGGGGACTCTCTGACATTAACCTACAGCTCTGGGATGTTGTCACAATTGTGGCTCAGTCCATGAATAGCTACTTTTTTATGACAAATGCTTCTAGAGAAAGAGGTGACATATAAACAGCTAAAGTCTCTTAATTCTTTTCAATACTTTTGACCTAGCAATTCTTTACATTTTGTTATTTATTAAACGGAAGTTGATTCTACAAAGTGTACATATTTCAAAACAACGTGTTGTACATGATAAATACATACCATTTTTCTTTGTCAATTAAAAAATTTGTTTAATGTCTAAAAAAAGGAAGATACCTTTAGCTGGACTGGTGGAATGACTTATCTAGTCTTCTGTTACTGTTAGCTGAAGTAAATTTTTATTATCTGTATTTCCAAGTTCTCTTGGAGGCACTCACTGTGTTGTCCAGGTAATGACTATATTTGGTTTCCTTAATGATCACCTGTGCATTATTATTTACTATAACAAAATTTTTCTAATTTGTCATGTTTTTGTTTTCCCCTTGCTTTCTAAAAACTCAAATTTGAAGCTTACATTGATCCAACTGAGTCTTTGTTGGTTTTATACAAAATTTTATTGTTCTATATTCTTGCAAGTATCCTGTAATAAATTAATTTTAAATACAAAGATAAAGAGGCAAGATGCAAGTAATTCACCAAAAACACAAGATGCAAATTAAAAAATGGAAATGGTTGATCTTATTTTGAGGGAACAGGATTATACATCGCACAAATCAAATGAACATGCAAAACATAACTCTGAATATTCAAGAGATCATTGATAATATTCCAGACATTACTCAATATAATTTTTATCTGAGTAACTCCCTAGCTGCATTTGTTTCTTCTTAATTTTTTGAAAGAAAATAGAGTTTCTGATAATACTTTATTAATTTGTGCATTACCTAGAGAGTTATCATGCAATCATAGTCTAAATTTTTAGTCTAGATTGCCTAGCACTTATATAATTCATTGTCGTATTTGTCCCTGAAGTCAGTAGTTCAATGCCAGCTCCATTGAAGGTCGGTCACTCCATCTGTTTCATGACTTTGTAAGCTTCTAATTGCATATATTAAATTATTATTATTATTATTTTTTGAGACGGAGTCTCACTCTGTTGCCCAGGCTGGAGTGCAGTGACATGATCTCAGCTCACTGCAAGCTCCATCTCCCAGATTCACGCCATTCTTCTGCCTCAGCCTCCCGAGTAGCTGGGACTACAGGTGCCCGCCACCACGCCTGGCTAATTTTTTTTTTGTATTTTTAGTAGAGACGGGGTTTCACTGTGTTAGCTGGGATGATCTCGATCTCCTGACCTCATGATCCACCCACCTTGGCCTGCCAAAGTATATTAAATTCTTAATTCACTCAGAGTGATTTCTCTTTCCTGAATCAAACATTGACTGATATAATCTTTGTTTCCACTGAATTTACTTTAATGTTTATTTGAAAGCCATGATGGAAAGCTATTCTTTTGCCTGCCAAAACTAGTACTCGCTTCTTTCTTTAACCCCCTCCCTATTTTATCCGTGTGGTTTGAATGAGTGTTGCCATGTTATTAGATATCTGACATCCAAGACTACTTTTAGTTGGCTCAGGGATGGCCAACTCAACTGACCTAAGATGAATCAAGCAAAGCTAGAATCCCTAAATTTGGGTCTAGAGAACAAGTCTTGAGTTTATCTCTATTGGTAAAGCTGTGAGATAGAAGACATAGCAGTTTCCAGCAGCCATTTTTCCCACTCTTGTGAATGAAGCTGCTCTGATAGAACAAAGTTGACACATTGAGAGGAATGGAGATAAAAGGCAGAAAACTCTTTTCCCTTCAGCTTTGAGAATCAGTGAAATTTTTGCTCTTCTCAGATTTAATGGAGTCAACAGAGTTCTGTTTCTATCACATACAACCAAAAATGTCTTGAATTAAAAAAAAATCAGTTAATGTGAAACCACTCAGTGGAAATGGCTATTCTTCAGTTGGCCAATATATGGATGCTAGAGTTTCAGAAAAAGGAGTTTATTAAGTTATAGCAATTACTAAGTGGTCAGTAGAGATGTTAGAGCTTATATTTTTCATATTAGTCAGAAAAAATAGATGCACATCCCTTGGTGCTTCTTCCATTTAATCTTTATTGACAAACACTTATGATTAAAGGTGGGTGAAATTAAGATGGTAGAGTTTAGATGGTTAATAAATATGGCACAGTAAATAACATCTTAAATTATTATTTTTGTCTCAATAACATTATAGTGATGGATGCAATATAAAAACCAGAAATCAAAAATTACACAGCCAAGGTAAATATTTAATATTGAAATTTTCACAGACCAAGACATAGAATGGTGGCTCACATGTATAATCCCAGAACTTTGGGAGGCCAATGTGCATGGATCACTTCAGCTCAGGAGTTCAAGATGAGCCTGGTCAACATGGTGAAACCTCATCTCTACTAAAAATACAAAAATTAGCCAGGCATGGTGGCTCATGCCTGTAGTCCCAGCTACTCAGGAGGTTGAGGCGAGAGGATCACTTGAACCTGGGAGGCAGAGGTTGCAGTGAGCTGAGATCATGCCACTGCACTCCAGCCTGAGTGACAGGGCAAGACTGTCTCAATCAAAAAAAAATTTTTTTTTTTTCACAGACCAGAAGTAGAATAGAAACTCCCCAGAGAGATGGAGGCTGAAGCCACAGTGAGATTCATTGGCAGAGGCATCTGGGAGTTTGGTTCTTGAGGGGTAGCAGGGCCTGGAGGCCGGGAGGTGGAATGAAACTCCTTGTTTTGTCAAAGGACTCTGAAACACAATTGTGCTTGCTACTGAGACTTGGGCATTTATGAGCCTAGGAAGAAGAGGAAGATAAAGGCAAGTCCTCATGGCTAGGTATTGCCTTGGGGACTTAATTTAATCCTGAGTGTCACTGCATATTGTGAGCACCAGCAATTCCATGCCTTCTATTTTAGACTATGGTCCTAGAGGATGCTAGAGGGAGGCAACCATGAGACAGGGTGGGAGAAAACAAGGAATAGAGAGAACAAACAAAGAAAAGTAAACAAAAATCTTTCTTCTTACTTTCTTAAAACCAAAATTCGAACACCCATTTAAATTGAATGCTAAGAAAGACTACTAATGAACTCAATAATCAGAATATGAATTCACTCCATATTACCTTACTTGATGGGACAATGTGACCAAGACTTTGGGGAAGCAAAAGAACAGCTTACATAAAACATAAGCAAAAAAGATTAGAAGACAAAGACAAAGTAAAACAGAATCAATATTTCTGATTTAGAATTTCCAATAAAAGAGAATGGAGAGAATGGCTAAGAACAAATATCTGAAGAGATAATATCTGAGAATCTTGGAATTGAAGAAGAGTACCCACTGAATAGACTGTAGGCTCAATAAAGATAAATCCACTCATAAGCACACCATAGTGAAGCTGCAGATCATCAAAGAGAAAGGGGAAGAGCTTAAGAGTTACCAGAGAGTAAAATCAGATTACTTGCAAGGGAAAGACAGACTGTGAGTGAGCAGACATCTCATCAGGGACAAGACGGGCTAGAAAACAATGGAATAATAGTCTCAAATTGCCTAGAGAAAAAAGTGTCAACCTAAAATTTTATAACTAGCCAAACTATCATTCAAGGGTCAGACAAAGGAAATACTAACAGAATTTTCCAATCATTGTCATTCGCTAAAAGAATTGTTAGAGACTATTTCAGCAAGATTAAAAGTGACCCCAGAGGAGAGATGTGAGATACAGAAAACAATGTTGAACACAGAAACTGATAAAGTGTATCAGCAAGTAATTATTGACCACTCAAATAACTACAAGTTTTTGTTCAGCTACAACCAAAACTCTTAAAAACAGTTACAATACTAGGAAGGGGTGGGCAGTTTCCAATGAGTCATTAAACCATGTTGAAATTTTTGTTGCAATAAGGAGAGAAATACCAAACAATCATAAATTTTGTTAGAAAAACTTCAAGTCAAAGATTGTGCTGGGTATCTTCAATTTGCCTCTCTAGATCCAACTTTTCCCTTCTGGCTTCTCAGTGATGTGCCAATGGAGCCTTCCTCAGAAGATTAAAGGGAGGCAGGAGAGTGAGGTTAGGGTACATAGCATCTTCTGTCTCCAAGTTTGTTCAGTTCCAGTACCCTTTCTTCTTCTGCCCTTCCAGGCCTAGAGGGAGGTAATAACCCTGCTGTACCTTCTCCTAAGTTTCAGCACTATCCTGTATGGTTTATGCCCATGTTGTTGCCTACCTACATACTTCTATTAAGATCTTTTCAAATAGCTGAATATGAGTGAGCTATCTGGGACCTTGAATAATAGAAGCACACATGTTAAAAAATGCAAAGTATGAAATAATAAAAATTTAATCTATAGCACCTAAGCAAGAAAAAAGATTTAAACTCTAGCCAGGGCAATTAGGTAAGAAAAGAAATAAAAGGCATCCAAACTGGAAAGGAAGAAGTTAAACTGTCCTTGTTTGCAGACAATATGACCTTGTATATAAAAATTCCCAAAGCTCTGCAAAAATCGTGTTAGAGCTAATGTATGAATTCAACAAAGCTGCAAGTTATAAAATCAACATACAAAAATCAGTAGCAGCTCTATACACTAACAACAAACTATCTAAAAAAATTTTAAATCCCACTTACAATAGCTACAACAAATAAAATACTTAGGAAACAATTTAACCAAGGAGGTGAAAGGCCTGTACACTAAAAACTGTAAAACATTGATAAAAGAAATGAAAGATAACACAAACAAATAAAAAGATATCACATGTTAATGGATTAAAAGAATCAAAATTGTTAAAAATTTCTATGCTACCCAAAGCAAACTATGGATTTAATGCAATCCTTATCAAAATTCTGATTACATTTCTCACAGAAACACAAAAAAACCCCTAAAATTTGTATAGAATTACAACAGACTCCAAATAACCAAAGCAATCTCAAACAAAAAGAACAGAGGCACCATACTACCTGACTTCAAAATCTATTACAAAGTGTAGTAATCAAAACAGTTTGGTACTGGCATAAAAGCAGACATATAAACCAATGGAATAGAATAGAGAGGCCTAAAAAAAAGTCCACATTTATGGACAGCTGATTTCCAACAATGGTGCCGAGAACATATAGTGGAAAGGATAGTCTGTTCAATAAATAGTGTTGGGAAAACTGGATATCCAAAAGCAGAAAAATGAAGTTAGATCCTTATCTCACACCATATACAAAAATCAACTCAAAATGGATTAAAACTTAAATGTAAGACCTGAAACTGTAAAACTATTAAAAGAAAACATAAGAGAAAAGCTCCATGACATTGGTCTAGGCAATGATTGTTTGGATATGAACGTGTAAACATGGGCAACAAAAGCAAAATAGATAAATGAGATTATGTCAAACTGAAAAGCTTCTGTATAGCCATGGAAACAATCAACAGAGTGAAGAAACCATCTACAGAATGGAAGAAAATATTTGTAAACCGTACATCTAATAAGGGGTTGGTACTTGAAATATATAAGGAACTCAAACAATTGAATAGCAAGGAAACAAATAATCTAATTAAGAAATGAGAGAAGGAGGGAGGAGGAGTTGATAGTGTGGCAAGAGAAACAAGAAACTGAAGAAGTTAAGGGAGAAGAGAGTTTATGAAACTCTTTTCCAAAGGAGGAGATTTGAAAGCCATTGCAAAGGATCTGAAAATACATTTCTGAAAGGAAAGGAAATGGCCAAAAGGTATATGAAAAAATTCTTAACAAAATCATCAAATAAATGCAAATGAAAACCATAAAGACAGGAGTGACATCAGCAAGATGGCTGACTAGACTAGCTGGTGCTTGTGTCCCCTGCAAGAAAGGACCAAAGCAATGAATACACAGCTAAGATTTGACTGGACTGTCAAAGGGAGAGTGCTAGAGTGCAATGGGGGAGTGGAGATGCACATGTGGTGATTAGAAGTCCAGGAGAGTAGCATGAAGACACCTGGGTTCTGTAGCCGTGTCTCCTCACCAAGATCAGGTCAGCCCAGAGACAAGAGGGACTTCCTATTGTGGGAAAAAGGTAAGCAGAAGATCCCCACAGTCCTCATTGCCACCACAAACACATATACAGTTCTTACTACAGGAGAATTCCATGTTCCTCACAGCCTTGGGCCCAGTTTGGAGGGCTGCTGGGAATTCACATAGCTGCCCTGCCCCAGATTAGGAGCACAAAGTGTGTACTTTCCACTCCCCACGCACTCTTTGTGAGCCAAGCTGCTAAAATGTAGTACCACCTTGAGACCAGAACTTCTTCTGGAGTGCCCTGCTCTGGGAGCCAGTAGCCACTGCACCTCTCTAGCACTGGAGCTTCAACTTCATTATGCCAAGCCCACAGAGGTGGCTGAACACCACAACCCCAACTATGGAGCTTAGGCCCGGTGCTGGCTGTGACGTGGTTTTGAACAGCAGGGAAATCAGCCCCTGCCACTGCACTTCCAGCCAGAGGAACAATCTGCCAGTCCTACCCACAGCAAACCTACCCTTGAGCTGACCAAACCATTGCATGCCCTCCCTCAAGCAGGAGAGACCCCTGAGTCCCTGAGTATCTGACATAGCCTCAGTTCAGTGGAATGGCTATGTGCTCACTCACAGGACCTAAAAAACAGCCCTGCAGTGCCCCCAGCCCCTGAAGACATGCCCCTGGACTTCCCAATGGACCTGCACTTCCAATATGGGCTTGAGAAACAGTCCTGCAGGCCACCCCAAGAGGGCATGTTTCTAGGATCATCCAAGAGCTAAAAGCCCACACCCCAGACCTGAGAAAGAGCCCCATGGGCCACCCTTGGCAGGCATGCCTTTGAGCCAGTGAGCAGCCTTGAATCTATGTCTCAGACTTGATAAGCAACTCTGTGGGATGCCCCTAGAAGACACGTTCCCAGGCCAGCTGAGCAGCCCTGTGTCCATATTCTGGGCCTACAAAAAACAGTGTGAGCCACCCTTGACAGAAACATCCCCAGGATAGGCAAGCAGCCATGCATCTATGTCCTGGACCTGAGGAATTGGCTCATTCCGTTGGCTAACCCCAGCAGACATGTCCCCAGGCTGGTTGAATAGCTGTGTGCCTGTGTCCTGAACTGGAGGAAATACCCTGTCAACCACCCCCAACACACACACACCAGGCCAGTTAAGAAGTGTGTGACTACACTCTGGGACTGACAAACACCCCTGTGGGCTGCTTCTTGCAAATATACCCCCAGGCCAATTGAGCAGCCTTGTACATGCATCCCAGGCCTGAGAACTTCCCTGTAAGCTGCACCTGGCAGGCATGCCTTCAGGTCAGCTGAGCAACGATGTGCCTGCATTCCTGGCCAGAGTTACAGCGCCATGGTCCCAACCCTAGCGATCCAGACCCTGAGTTGGCCAATGTACTGTGTGTTTGCACATACCCCTAATCTGAGAAACAGCCCAGCCAGCTTGCTCCTGGCAAAGATGCACCACCAGCCATAAATTCTCTCAATCTAGGCCACTGAGAAACATGTGAATGCCATCAGTTGAATGGATTACAGCAGAAGATATTACATGAAGACCACATCACTGCATCCACCTAGAACCAATGCCAATGCAGTTCACTGAAGTGACACCCTAAGACGCATTTACATGAATAATTCTTTTCCTATAAAACCTACTCCATAAAATTGGAAGAGTTGACTATACCACCAGATGCATAGAAATCAACATAAGAACATATCAACCATGAAAAAGCAAGGAAATGTGTAACCTCCAAAGGAAAACAATAATAGACCCCAGTCATAAGGAAATACACGAAATGTCAGAAAAGGAATTCAAAACAATAAACTTAATAAAACTCAGTGAGATACAAGAGAATGAATACAATCAATTCAATGAAATCAGAAAAACAATTTATAATTTGAATGAGAAATTCAACAACAGACTAGACAAAGCAGAAGAAAAGGTTTCTGAACTTGAAGAAAAGTCTTTTGAAATCACATAGACAGATGAATAAAAAGAGAATGAAAAAGAATGAAGAAAGCCTACAGGACTTATGAGACACTATTAAGTGAACAAATACTGGTATCATGAGCATTCAGAAGAGGGAGAAAGGTGAGGAAAACTTTTTAAATAAAATAGTAGCAGAAAACTTCTTAAGTCTTGAAAGAGAGATGGATATCCAAGTCCAGTAAGCTCAAAGAAGTCCAAACAGATTTAATGCAAAAAGATCCTTTCCAAACAAAGTAGTAAGAGAAAAGCATCAAGTCACATATATGAGAATCTCCATTAGATAAACAGTGGATTTCTCAGCAGAAACCACTGAGGGGAGTGTTAGGGATATGTTGGCCAAAGGATTCAAAATTTTAATTAGATGAAAGGAATAAGTTCATTAGATCTATTGTACAACGTGGTGACTGTAGTTAATAATAATGCATTCTATTCTTGAAAATTGCCATGAGAGTAGATTTTAATTGTTATCATCACAAAAAGGAAAAGCATGTGAGGTAATGTGTGTGCTAATTTAGCCATTTCACCATGTATACATATTTCAAGTCAACATATTGTATACAATAAATATACATCTTTTCGTCAATTAAAAATAATTTAAAACAAAAAAATATGTGCCAAAAAGAAAAGAGAGTGTAGACACTGAATCCAACAGAAGTCGGAAAATACTGTATAAAAAGGCTAATAAATAGAAACCAAAATTACATGATGAAAATAATTCCAAATATATCAGTATCTCAGTATATATCAGCATATGAAATCACACAACTAAAAGGCAGATATAATCATATCTAATAAAATTCTGTCACATATATGATAGACACACTTGAAACTACATAGGAATATTAAAATTAAGGAAATATAGTTAAAAATATGGAGCGTAAAAGTACCAACCTAAAAGATAAATTAGTATAGCAATATCTATATGGAGAAAATACCACTAAAAACAAAACACCTTAATAGAGGTAAAGTGAGATACTAATTAATTATAAAAGAACAATTTGACAGGAAGCCATAAAAGTCATAAACTTGTATATACCTAATAATAGCCTGTTCTAATATATGTTGAAGTTTCATCTAAAGTGCACATAATGGGCCGGGCACTTTGACCCATTCCCATAATTCCAGCACTTTGGGAGGCTGAGGCATGAGGATCACGTGAGCCCAACAGTTCAGAACGGACCAGCCTGAGAAACATAGTAATAACCGTATTTCTATTAAAAAAAAAAAGTTTTAAAAAGTAAAGTATATATAATAAGAAGGAACATGTACTGTTCTCAAGTGCACATAAGATATACACAAAAGCAAACCACATTCTCTCTCTTTATAATGGAATACCAAACAGCAGTAAGAATGAGTGAACTACTGATTCACAGAACCATGGGATGGAATCCCAGAAGCAATGTTGAGTGAAAGCAGCCAGTAAAAGAGTGTAGTATAGTTTAAAGTCAGGTAGCGTGATGCCTCCAGCTTTGTTCTTTTGGATTAGGATTGACTTGGCGATGCGGGCTCTTTTTTGGTTCCATATGAACTTTAAAGCAGTTTTTTCCAATTCTGTGAAGAAAGTCATTGGTAGCTTGATGGGGATGGCATTGAATCTATAAATTACCTTGGGCAGTATGGCCATTTTCACGATATTGATTCTTCCAACCCATGAGCATGGAATGTTCTTCCATTTGTTTGTATCCTCTTTTATTTCATTGAGCAGTGGTTTGTAGTTCTCCTTGAAGAGGTCCTTCACATCCCTTGTAAGTTGGATTCCTAGGTATTTTATTCTCTTTGAAGCAATTGTGAATGGGAGTTCACTCATGATTTGGCTCTCTGTTTGTCTGTTATTGGTGTACAAGAATGCTTGTGATTTTTGTACATTAATTTTGTATCCTGAGACTTTGCTGAAGTTGCTAATCAGCTTAAGGAGATTTTGGGCTGAGACAATGGGGTTTTCTAGATATACAATCATGTCATCTGCAAACAGGGACAATTTGACTTCCTCTTTTCCTAATCGAATACCCTTTATTTCCTTCTCCTGCCTGATTGCTCTGGCCAGAACTTCCAGCACTATGTTGAATAGGAGTGGTGAGAGAGGGCATCCCTGTCTTGTGCCAGTTTTCAGAGGGAATGCTTCCAGTTTTTGCCCATTCAGTATGATATTGGCTGTGGGTTTGTTGTAGATAGCTCTTATTATTTTGAGATACGTCCCATCAATACCTAATTTATTGAGAGTTTTTAGCATGAAGGGTTGTTGAATTCTGTCAAAGGCCTTTTCTGCATCTATTGAGATAATCATGTGGTTTTTGTCTTTGGTTCTGTTTATATGCTGGATTACATTTATTGATTTGCGTATGTTGAACCAGCCTTGCATCCCAGGGATGAAGCCCACTTGATCATGGTGGATAAGCTTTTTGATGTGCTGCTGGATTCGGTTTGCCAGTATTTTATTGAGGATTTTTGCATCAATGTTCATCAAGGATATTGGTCTGAAATTCTCTTTTTTGGTTATATCTCTGCCAGGTTTTGGTATCAGGACAACGCTGGCTTCGTAAAATGTGTTAGGGAGGATTCCCTCTTTTTCTATCGATTGGAATAGTTTCAGAAGGAATGGTACCAGTTCCTCCTTGTACCTCTGGTAGAATTCAGCTGTGAATCCATCAGGTCCTGGACTCTTTTTGGTTGGTAAGCTATTGATTATTGCCACAATTTCAGAACCTGTTATTGGTCTATTCAGAGATTCAACTTCTTCCTGGTTTAGTCTTGGGAGGGTGTATTTTCGAGGAATTTATCCATTTCTTCTAGATTTTCTAGTTTATTTGCATAGAGGTGTTTGTAGTATTCTCTGATGGTAGATTGCATGGTACTGGTACCACAACAGAGACATAGATCAATGGAACAGAACAGAGCCCTCAGAAATGATGCCGCATAGCTACAACTATCTGATCTTTGACAAACCTGACAAAAATAAGAAATGGGGAAAGGATCCCCTATTTAATAAATGGTGCTGGGAAAACTGGCTAGCCATATGTAGAAAGCTGCAACTGGATCCCTTCCTTACACCTTATACAAAAATTAATTCAAGATGGATTAAAGACTTATATGTTAGACCTAAAACCATTAAAATCCTACAAGAAAACCTAGGCAATACCATTCAGGACATAGGCGTGGGCAAGGACTTCATGTCTAAAACACCAAAAGCAATGGCAACAAAAGCCAAAATCGACAAATGGGATCTCATTAAACTAAAGAGCTTCTGCACAGCAAAAGAAACTATCATCAGAGTGAACAGGCAACCTACACAATGGGAGAAAATTTTTGCAACCTACTCATCTGACAAAGGGCTAATATCCAGAATCTACAATGAACTCAAACAAATTTACAAGAAAAAAACAAACAACCCCATCAAAAAGTGGGCAGAGGACATGAACAGACACTTCTCAAAAGAAGACATTTATGCAGCCAAAAAACACATGAAGAAATGCTCCTCATCACTGGCCATCAGAGAAATGCAAATCAAAACCACAGTGAGATACCATCTCACACCAGTTAGAATGGCCATCATTAAAAAATCAGGAAACAACAGGTGCTGGAGAGGATGTGGAGAAATAGGAACACTTTTACACTGTTGGTGGGACTGTAAACTAGTTCAACCATTGTGGAAGTCAGTGTGGCGATTCCTCAGGGATCTAGAAGTAGAAATACCATTTGACTCAGCCATCCCATTACTGGGTATATACCCAAAGGACTATAAATCATACTGCTATAAAGACACATGCACACGTAGGTTTATTGAGGCACTATTCACAATAGCAAAGAGTTGGAACCAACCCAAATGTCCAACAACGATAGACTGGATTAAGAAAATGTGGCACATATACACCATGGAATACTATGCAGCCATAAAAAATGATGAGTTCGTGTCCTTTGTAGGGACATGGATGAAACTGGAAAACATCATTCTCAGTAAACTATCGCAAGGACAAAAAACCAAACACCGCATGTTCTCACTCATAGGTGGGAATTGAACAATGAGAACTCATGGACACAGGAAGGGGAACATCACGCTCCGGGGACTGTTGTGGGGTGGGGGGAGGGGGGAGGGACAGCATTAGGAGATACACCTAATGCTAAATGACGAGTTAATGGGTGCAGCAAATCAACATGGCACATGGATACATATGTAACAAACCTGCACATTGTGCACATGTACCCTAAAACCCTAATAATAAAAGTAGATATACATAAATAAATAAATAAATAAATAAATAAATTTAAAAAAAAAAAAAAAAAGAGTGTATACTGAGTTAGTCCACGTATATTCAGTTTAGGAAAAGGCAAAACCAATAAAATGGTGTAAGTTAGAATAGCGGTTATTTCTGAGGGCAGGTAATGATTAAAGGGGGCCAAGGAGGTTACTATTCCGTATCTTGACTAGGGTGCTGGTTGCAAAAATTCATTGAAATTTGTATTATAATTTGTGGCTTTTATGCATGCTTGTTGTGCTTAAAAAAAGTTTACTGAGAAAATTACTATGTACCAAGCTCTCATGGAAATCTCAACACATCATATTCTCTGAGCATAACACATTTAAATAATAATAATAATAATAATAATAAATGGTCATCAGAGATAATGAAAATATAGAAATTATAATAGAAAGATAATTAAAAGGTCATAAATTATTGTGAAGCACAGTTAAAAATAAAAATATACTTAATGATTTTCCCCCACATATTAGTCTAATTTTTAATATACAGATAAGATATTGGACAATGCAAACGGTTAATGAGGCATTTTGCTTAGGAATTGCTAGTTAACTTTCTTACTTCCTATAGTTTCATTGTGGATGGAGGCGGTAGAGAGGAGGTAACAGAAATGATTTGTTGGCCTTGGGAAATGATGTAAAAGCCAAACTTCATGGGATTTTACTCAGCTCCATTTTGCGGAAGTGATCCAAACCTGTATCACGTCCTTACATCCCAATGCCAAGGTTTCTAGAGAGACATCTGTGAAAACACTTTCCGCAGACAGCATCATGCCTCTTTTTTTTTTTTTTTTTAACGAGAAAAACAAATGGTCACCTTAGGAAAAATTAAGTTCAAATAGTTGTGTTTGTGCGTGCACTCATGTGAGTTACATATTACAGGGACAGAGATGGGGAAGAGACAGAATTAACAGAGATGGTCTGAGTTTCAAAACTTTGATTGGTTGGTGTTACGAACTGAATGTCTGTGCTTCCCCCAGATTCACAGTTGAAGCTCTAATTCCCAATATACTGGTATTTGGAGGTGGCGCCTTGGGGAGATAGTTATGTCAAATGAGGTTATGAGGAGGGGTCCTCATGATGGGATTAGTGACCTTTATAAGAAGAGACACCAGAGAGTCCTACTCCCCCGCAACTTCCCGCACCGAGGAAAGGCTATGTAAACTTACCTCGAGGATCTGCAAGCCAGGACTAGAACTATCACTAGAAACAAAATTGGCTGGAACTTTGTCTTGGGCTCCCCACCCTCTAGAACTGTGAGAAAATAAGTTTCTGTTGTTTAAGCCAGCCAGTCAATGTATTTTGCTATAGCAGCTTGAGCAGACTAAAGTAGTTGGTCTCATGTAGACAAAGTCAAAATCTTCTAGAGCCTCAGAAACAGATTTTCTAATACTCCCAGAGGCTTGCCAAATTTAATTCTAATGAATTGGCTGGCTAAATGTTGGAGATAAAATCGGCAGACCTGGGAGATACAGATTTGCAAAATTAAAAAAATATAAACTATCAGAACTATTAATTCTCCTGTACTTTAGTTACAGATAAGTGTTAAACTCTACTTTGGGTTAAATGCCTTTCAATGCTGATTTTTGTATGTTTAAGACAAATATTCTTCACGTGTAGAAGATGACATACCACAAGTTGGAGAAATGTGGTGTTTGAGAATAGACTCGATACAAAAAATTTAAAAATTTTCAGTGATTAGCACCCACTTTTTAAAGAATGACAACAAACTTATTTAGAATATTACCAGGCACATTGTCTGAACTCTATGATTCATCTTTGAGGCTCATCTTTGTAACTTGATTGAGAATAGCTGCTTCATTTAAGTAGCTGCTTCCTTGTGACACTTGAGCACATTAATGTGCAGAGAAATACTCTGAAAGCCAAGTATTTCTCCATTTTCAAAGTGCTAGTAAAGAGCATCACCTTTGGAATTTAGTCTTGGGTAGAGTGTCTGCTCTACTGAGATGAGTGACATCAGGGAAACTCTAAACTTTAGTTTTCTTCTCAGTGAAAAAAGTAGTAGTAGCTTTAGTGTTGTTGAAATTTTAAGTGAGAGATGTGTACAAATCACTTACCATTGTGCCTGATACTTAGTAAATACTCAAAAAGATTTAGCGATTGTAATTCCAACATTATCATCACCATCAAGTAGGAAAGGTCCGAATTATAATAGTTATGTATTCTCCCTTCTGAATAAGTACATTTCTAAAATATTAGACACCAATATAGTTATGTTTAAATATAAATAAGCTCCCAAGGCTAACTTACCTCTTAAAAATGATTCATCCTTTTGGAGACATCTTTTCCATTAGAGTAATGTTACTGAACTGGTTTGATCAAATGTATCTCGCTATTTCAGGTGTGACCACCTCCACTAATCCTCCATGAACTCTCTCGCTATTTCAGGTGTGACCACCTCCACTAATCCTCCATGAACTCTCTGAGAAGACATCCGTTAATTGTACTCACCAAAGGGTCTTTGGGAATACAGCCTATCCTGGATGATGGCTCTTCCTGGGAGCTTTGTTAACTTTCCTATTTTGACTTTCAGAGCTCTGCCTCCAAAGCTATTTTCCATGGCCAGCTGTGTTTCAGGAGCGCAATATGCCAAGAATGGTTCCTTCTTTCTTCGGTTAATTCCAATGGCTTCAGAATAAAGATTCCATCATAGGTGCAGGATATGGGATACAGGAGCATTATTGGACATCAAGATATCTACAAGGTTTCCAAAGGCTTTTTCTTCCTGTTTTTGCTTTTAATGGATTTAATTTTTTGTTTTAGTTTTTAATTGAAGTATGACAAAATCTAGAGAAGTGCTCAAATCACAAATGTTCAATGAATTTTAAAATATGTGTATGTGTATGCCTATGTAACCAGCACCCAGATACCTTTCTGTATTTATCAGTTTTGGGCAGTAAAACATCTTTTTTTTTTTTTTTTTTTACTTTAAAATACCATCAAAATGTTTATTCATTGGTAGTGGATAAACAAATTGGGGATATATTTTAACTACTACACAATTGTTAAAATAAATACACTAAATCTACTTATTTTAGCATAGATGAATTTCTAACATCTAGTGTTGAGAAACAAAAGCAAGTTGAAAATATTATGAATAAAATAATTCCTTATTCATGTAAATTTAAAAGGGAAGTAAAACATCTTATCTTCTAACAACATAGATTGGTTTTCCTTGCTTTTGGTATTTATATAAATGAAATTATACAGTATATACCATTTGTATCTATTTTGTATTCTTTTGAACATTATGTTTGTGAAATTTACTCAAATGTCCACATGAACATAGTTGTAGTTTTCCCTTGTTATTGCTATAACCTAGTCAACTATGTGACTATAACAAAATGTATTTATCCATTCTTCTCTTAATGACCATTTGGATAGCCTCTTGTTTTGTGCTATTGCAGTTAGCATTATTAAGAATGTATTATTAGGTGGTTGGTGCAAAAGTGTTGCAGTTTCTGCCATTAAAAGTAATAACATTAAAAATAATGGCAAAAACCACAATTACTTTTGCACTAATCTAATAGTTGCACATTTCTTTTGGAGGATATATGAGCATGTTACTCCTGAGTATGTATGTAGGTATGGAATAACCAAATGATGGGCATACCTATGTTCTACTTTAGCTGATACTGACAAGCAGTTTTCCAAAGTAGGTTTTTCAATTTCCACTCCCACTTACTGCATGAATGCTCTAACTGGTATTTTGTCAATATTCTCTGTCTTTCTATTTTCATACTCATATACAATCATTTAAACTATTTTGCGGGGTTGTATAATCTCAATGCCCTTTGAATGCTGAGTAGTTCTTTTGAGTATATTTTCAAATGTTCATTGACCATTTAGATATCCTCTTTTGTGGAGTGCTGGTTCAAATCTTTTGCCCATTTTTCTATTGGGTTGTCTATATTTTCTGTATTGATTTGCAAGAGTTCTTTATGGATTCTGGATATGATTATCTTGATAGGTACATGTTTTGCAAACAACTTCTCTAACCCTGCCGGTTGTCTTTCCACTCTCTTAGTAGTGAGTTGTTGACAGGAGCTATTATCATTATCATTTATATTTCTCCTTCATGGTTATTTGTCTTGTTTTTAAAAATGTTGTGTACACCAAGGTCATACAAATGTTTTCCTATGTTTATTCAGAAAGCTTTATTATTTTACCTGTTACATTTAGATTTGCAGTAAATCTTGAATAATTTTTGTGTAAAGTGTGATGTATGGGTCAATCTACACTTTTTAAAACATTTATACAGTTGATCCAGCACGATTTTGTGAAAAAATGATGTTTTTACATTGTAGGACAGTGCCACTTTGTCATAAATCAGGTAATAGTGTAACTGTAGGTCTGTTTTTGGACTCTGATTTGTTCTATTGGTCTATTTGTTTATCATTGCACTGATACCACCTTGTCTTAATTGCTATGGTTTAGAATAGGTCTCGATTACCGGTAGTATAAATCCTCTAGTTTTATTATTCAGGATTCCTTGACTATAGTTGCCTCTTCATATGTTCATTTAACTTTCAGAATCAGCTTGATCATGTTATTTAAAATGATGCTAAAGTTTTATTTGTGAGTGTCATTAAACTGTGTAAAATTGACAAATTTACAATTTGAGTCTTCAACTACATGAGTACAATGTATCTCTCTGTTTATGTAGGTCTTTAATTTTTTAAAAATCTTTTAACAGGCTGGGTGTAGAGGTTTTGCACATCTTTTATTAGATTTATTCCTACATAACTGATGCTTCAGGTACTATTGTAAAGAGTATTATTTATTAAATTTTATTTTTCATTTTTAAATATATCCACCTTAAATTTAGGGACCTTGCTAAAATCACATATTAATTTTAATCTTTTTAGAGATTCCACAGAATATTTCTTATGCCTTCTTGTGTAATGACAGTTTTATTTTTTCGCTGTAAAACTTTTTACTTAAGTCTCTCTCTACATTCTACAAGCCCATAACTAATGCAACTTCCTCCTCTCTACTATAACAACTTGCACCTCATGAAATGCAGCAGGTGCACTGTCAGGAAATAGAAGACAAGTGAAACTTACAGTGACATCTCTGACCTAAATTCAAACATTTATTTTTTTAAATGCTTTTTTTTTTAACTTTTATTTTAGGTTCAGGGATACACGTGCAGGTTTGTTATGTAGGTAAACTTGTGTCATGGGGGTTTATGGTACAGATTATTTAATCACTAATCCTAGTACCCAATAGTTATTTTTATTTTATCTTCTCCTTCCTTCCACCCTCCTCCCTCAGGTAGGGGCTAGTGTCTGTTGTTCCCCTCTTTGTGTTCATGAGTTCTCATCATGTAGCTCCCCCTTGTAAGTGAGAACATGTGGTATTTCATTTTCTTCTCCTGCATTGTTTTGCTGAGGGTAATGGCCTCCAGTTCCATATATGTTCCCGCAAAAGATAGGATTTCATTCTTTTTTATGGCTCTATATGTACCACTGTTGCCTGCAAACAGGGATAGTTTGAATTTCTTTTTTCCTATTTGGATGTCCCTTACTTCATTCTCCGCCTCTTTCCATGGTGTATATGTACCACATTTTCTTTCACCAATTTGATGGGTATTGAAGTTGATTCCATGTTTTTGCTATTGTGAATAGTGCTGCAATAAACATTCGCATGCATGTGTCTTTACGGTAGAATGATTTATAGTCCTTTGAGTTTATATTTAGTAATGGGGTTGCTGGATCCAATGGTAATTCTGTTTTTAGCTCTCTGAGGAATTGTCACACTGTTTTCCACAATAGATGAACTAAATTACAGTCTCACCAAGAGTGCATAAGCGTTACCTTTTCTCTGTAACCTTGCCAGCATGTTATTTATTTATTTTTTTACTTTTTAATAATAGCCATTCTGACGAGTGTGAGATGGTATCCGATTGTGGCTTTGATTTGCATTTTTCTAATGATCAGTGATATTGAGTTTTTTTTCATAAGCTTGCTGGCTACATGTAAGTCTTCTTTTGAAAAGTGTCTGTTCATGTCCTTTCCTCACTTTTTAATAAGATTGTTTGTTTTTTTCTTGAAAATGTTTTTACATTCCTTATAGATGTTGGATATTGGACCTTTGTCAGATGCATAGTTTGCAAATATTTTCTCCCATTTTGTAGGTTGCCTGTCTACTCTGTTGATAGTTTCTTTTGTTATGCAGAAGCTCTTCAGTTTAATTAGGTCCCATTTGTCAATTTTTGTTTTTGTTGCAATGGCTTTTGGTGTCTTCGTCACAAAATTTTTTCCTGTTTCTATGACCCGAATGGTATTGCCTAGGTTGTCTTCAAGGACTTTTATAGTTTTGGGTTTTACATTTAAGTCTTTAGTCCATCTTGAGTAGATTTTTGTAAGGTGTAAGGAAGGAGTCCAGTTTCAATCTTTCGCATATGGCTAGCCAGTTATCCCAGTACCATTTATAGAATAGGAAGTCCTTTCCCCATGGCTTGTTTTTGTCAGCTTCATTGGAGATCAAATGGTTGTATGTTGGAGATCAGATGGTCATATATGTGCAGCCTTATTTCTGGGCTTGAAATAGATTCTGTTCCATTAGTCTGTATGTCTGTTTTTGTATGAGTACCATGCTGTTTTTGTTACTGTAGCCCTGTAGTATAGTTTGAAGTTGGGTAATGTGATGCCTCCAGCTTTGTTCTTTTTGCTTAGCATTTCTTTGGCTATTTGGGGGCTCTTTTTTGGTTCCATATGAATTTTAATAGTTTTCTCTAGTTCTATGAAGAATATTACTGGTAGTATGATAGGAATAGCATTGAATCTGTAAATTCCTTTGGGCAGTATAGCCATTTTTAATGATTTTGATTCTTCCTAGCATGGAATGTTTTTCCATTTGTGTGTTTCATCTTTAATTTCTTTGAGCAGTGTTTTGTAATTCTTCTTGTAGAGATATTTCACCTCCCTGGTTAGCTGTATTTGTAGGTATTTTATTTTATTTTTTTGTGGCAGTTGTGAATTGGATTGTGTTCCTGATTTAGTTCTCAGCTTGGCTGTTGCTGATGTATATAAATGCTAGTAATTTTTATACACTGATTTTGTATCCTGAAAGTTTGCCAAAGTTGTTTATCAGCTGAAGGTGCTTTTGGGATGAGACTATTGGGTTTTCTAGAAATACGATCATGTTGCCTGCAAACAGGGATAGTTTAAATTTATTTTTTCCTATTTGGATGTCCCTTATTTCATTCGCCTGCCTGATTGCTTTGGCCAGAACTTACAATACTATGTTGAACAGGAGTGGCAAGAGAGGTAAATCCTAGACATTTTAAATTTGTAACACACGTTCACAACTATGAAAACATTTCCAGACACTGTCATATTGTCCAGACTTCTTATTACCAATATCATTGCTTAGGTCTTTCCCTGGGTTTATAATTGATAAATGAAACAAAAATAAAACTTAATAAATCTTGTGCTGGAAACCTAGGAAAAAGATAAAAGCAAAACGTTCAAGGAAAAAAGGAAGTCCAAGGCGTCACTGGGTAGCTCTTTTTATGGACAAGGAACTACAGTCTGGTGCACATCATGACAGAGTAGCTGATATGGAATGAAGTCTTCTGCCAATAATAATTATAAGAGCTGGACAAATCCAACTTAAAAAATCTGAAGGCACTGGAGAGCCATGAGAGATGGCAAAAACTGAAAGGAGTACAACCTTAAAAGAATGAGATCCACATTTTCACAGCTTTCTTTGGGGGCACGTTCCAGTTTTCCATGCTATGAGTGAGTTCTGTGCAATGGGAACTGTTTTTCTTGATCGAGACATAAACAGGAGATCAAGACTGTCAGGGCAGCCAGAAATTGAAAGGCAAAACTTGCAGAAAGGAGAAAGGCACAGAGAAAGAAACAACAAAATCTGCATGTAAATTTTCTTCTAGTCTTGACTTTCAAGTTACTCAAATACAGGATATGACTCAAAAAACCCAGTAGAATGCACAAGTTGAAGGACAAATAGCTGAGCAAATATTTTAGCATCTGCCTCGTTCTGTAGAAGCAGAGATTGCAGTTTAAGTTTCATAAGTTATGAGAGGCTTAAAAAAAAAAAAACAACAACAAACAAGGCTTATAGTTGTGACCTCAGAAGGGCCACACCTGTGACAGGATTAAAATTATCTGCTAGTATTCTATCTGCCTTCCAAAATAAAAATACAGTTTTTTTTCATGAATAAAACAAAGTTACAGTTTCCCCAAGTTTATATACACAATGTGGCATTCAATTAAAAATACAAAGCATGATATAAAACGGAAACGATGCACTTGAAACTAAGAGAAATAACAAATGATAGAAGCAGACCCAGAGAAGATTTACTTACTGGAGTTTTCAGACAGGTATGTTTGAATAATTATGATTCATATATTCAAAATTACAGAAGAGAAAACATTTGAGCAGAGAACTGGAATCCATAAAAAAGCAAAACTGAAATTCTATAAATAAAACTTAAAATAACTAAAATTAAAATTTCAAGAGATGAGAATAACAGCAGTATGAAAACAATATTTGTTATCTAAAAGATAGGTCAGTAGCAAGTTTTCATAATGACACACACAGAAAAAACATGTAAAACATAGAAAAGAATTTGAAAGGCACATGGGAAATTTTGAAAAGATGTAGCAAATCTGTAATCGGAATCCTAGGAGAATAGAAGAAAATTAATGGGATAAAAGCATTATCTAAACAAATTTTCCAAATAGCTGAAAAGACATCAACTTACAGGTTTAAGAAGCCCAAGTCAAATAAATGCAAACAAAATCACATCTAGTCATATTATGTTCAAATGGAAGAAAATAAAATACAATGAGAACAAAAGCAGTCTCAGAAAATAAAAAACATCACCTTTAGGGAGACAGCAGTAAGGATATTGCCCACTTGTCAAACAAAAAAAAAATAGCCCAGGGAATGTGAAAAATAGTAGCAACATATTTAAAGTGTTTAATGAAAAACTTAACCTATAATTTCATACCTAGCCAAAATACCCTTAAAAAGGAAGATGAGATAAAGACATTTTCAGACAAGGAAAACTGGAGAATATAGTGTAGAAAAGAACAAAGAGTACCACTGAAAGATAAATGTAAATAAATATTGATTATAATTACCATACATAATTTAAAACCTATGTAAAGTAAACTGTATGCAACATTAGTACAAAAGATGAGAAGGAGTTAAATGAATTTAAACTGTTATAATTTTCTTACATTATTAGTGAAACCACTAATAATGCACTTTAAGTTCACTTAACTACTTGAAATTAGAAGTAAATGTCTTGAAATAAGACATTGTGTTACAAGTAAATCACTTGAAATTAGAAGCAAATGTCTAAAACATTTTTAAGGTTTTTTTTTTTTTGAGACAGAGTTTTGCTCTTACTGCCCAGGCTGGAGTGCAATGGCGTGATCTCAGCTCACTGCAAACTTTGCCCCCTGGGTTCAAGTGATTCTCCTGCCTCAGCCTCCCAAGTAGCCGAGATTACAGGTGTTTGCCATCACACCTGGCTAATTTTGTATTTTTTTTAGTACAGATGGGGTTTCATCATGTTGGTGAGGTTGGTCTCAAATTCCTCACTTCAACTGATCAACTCACCCCGGCCTCCCAAAGTGCTGGGATTACAGGCATGAGCCACCACACCCAGCCTTTAAGAAATATTTTTAACAGAATCTGAGCTTATGTTCATGGCCCCCTATAAAGAAGCCTATACTTTTGAACACACATACCCACAGAAAACAATTTTGTGATGAAGAGATGGCAAAATAAATTACTATTTCACTTATGTAAATTTGGTTAGAAAGTTAAAAGAAAAATACTCAAAGAATTATTTTACAAAAGTGGAAAGATCTTCAGTTAAGCTACCAAAAAATTACCTGGAGAATACAAGATGTTTCTAACAATAGCAATGATTAATTGATTCAAAATTTTAAACGTTTCAGGTTTATTGTTAAGCTTTAGATGAGTTGTATAATATAAAATACTGCCCGTTTAACACTTTTGCTGTTTTGTCTCAAAATATTTGAATTTTTTTAAAGAAATATCAATTTGCCTTCTAAAAAATTTAACTCCTGTCATTAATATTTTTGGAACTTTTATATTTTTCAAAGAATGATTTCAGATAGATGTGAAAAATTAGTTCTATCACAGTGGTC
Organism: Symphalangus syndactylus; assembly: GCF_028878055.3. Classification (NCBI taxonomy): domain Eukaryota; kingdom Metazoa; phylum Chordata; class Mammalia; order Primates; family Hylobatidae; genus Symphalangus; species Symphalangus syndactylus. The sequence goes on from NC_072437.2 coordinate 17,882,734, forward strand.
AATGTTTCAGCTATGTTAGGTCAAAGATAAAGATTTAATGATATTTAATGTGGGCCTGACATTTCTCTAATTGCTTCATTCTACTGCATGACACATATTGAAAATATCTGTAACTCCAGTTTTTGAAGCAAACTATCAAAAGTGTCATGGATATTACTATTAAAATCATTTAGTATATATGCACAAATGCTATGGATCACCAATTTGCAATTCGTAGAACTGTTGTAAGAAGTAAGAATTAATCTAATAATCTTGGATTTTTTTCTAATGCTCGCTTGTTAAATGGTGGAAAAGTTTTACACGGATTTACTATACTTTTGAATCTAATTCTGTATTTTCTTAAAGCAAAAGAAATGCTTGCTAAATGTTTAATAGTCAAAGACAAAAAATGACAGTAACTTATGTTTTCTCACTAATATTATACTGCACATTAATGAGCCAAATTTGAAGTTCCAAGGAAAGGAAAAGCTAATTTCTGACCTAACTAGACAAAATCAAAAATATATGTTGAAATTAAAATTTTTCATCATACAAATGAGCAATAATTATTTCATATATTTTAGCATAAATCAGCATAAAGAATATGTTAATTGTTAACAACATCATGTAAACTGGCTTCAAAATCTATAAGCAAAATTCAAAGAATTATTTTTGAAATTCATAAATTTAGAATAATCACTCAATTTATGCAATACTCTTTGAATTAAATATTAATAATATCCTATTGACACAAGATATAGTAAATTTAACTTGGAAAACACAATTTTGAAATTAATATACTTTTGCTTAAAAGTCAAATCAATTTTTATAGAAAAAACCTCAACAAATGCTGTTAATGTGAGTGAGATTATTAAAGGAAAATGATTCTTAGTTAAAGTTACTGGAAAGTGTTTAAGTATATTTTGAACATCTTGGGTATATGAATCTACTTCTTCAACTGTAATTCTATGCATCAATATAAATCAAATACTTCAGATAAAAAGTTAGCATTTTAAGTGAGATACACTGTCAGTGTAAAACACATCCTGGATTTTAAAGACAGGACAGGAAAAGTAAAATAACTTAATAACTTAAAATTGATTAAATATTGAAATAATAATATTTCAAATATATCGTTTCAAATATAATATATTATTAAAATCAATTTCTTTTTTATTTTACCTTTTTAAATATTGCCACAAAGATTTTAAAATTACATATGTGACTCACATTATATTTCTATTAGACAGTTCTGATATAGATTATTTTTATGACAGTATGAAAGGACTGAAACTAATCAACATGTGGAGAACACTTCACCAAACTACTGAAGAATATACTATTTTTTAATGGGTTCATGGAACATTTACCAAATAGAACATATTCCGAGCCAAAGTCACTCTTAAACGTATTTCAAAAGATTCAATCATATAAATGTTTTTCACTGATCACAATGGCATTAAACTAGAAATTAGCACCAGAATATAAATAATGCTTGAAAACTAAATAATATACATATTAATAACAAAAAATCCAGGAGGAAATATAAAAATCAATTAGAACTTTTTCCTTTTTGAGATGGAGTCTCACTCTGTCGCCCAGGCTGGAGTGCAGTGGCGTGATGTCGGCTCACTGTAAGCTCTGCCTACTGGGTTCACACCATTCTCTTGCCTCAGCCTCCCAAGTAGCTGGGACTACAGGTACCCGCCACCACACCCAGCTAATTTTTTTGTATTTTTAGTAGAGACAGGGTTTCACCATGTTAGCTGGGATTAGAACATATTTTTAAATGAATAAAAATAATACGACTTCAAAAACTACAGGATGTAGGAGAAGTCCTTAAAGTGGAATTTATAGCACTAAATGCATATATTAAAAAAATCAAAAGCTTGAAAATAAGTAATCTAAGCTTCTCTTTTAGAATGCTAGAAAAAGAACATCAAACCAAGCTAAGAAGGTAAATGGAGATAAGAGAAGAAATCAATGAAAATTACAAGTTGACCAACAATAAAGACATTCAACGAAACCAAAAGTTACTTTTAAAAAAGATATTAATAAAATTAGTAAACATGTGGCAATAGTAATTTTTTTAAAAGACAAAACTTGAGTGACATTACTAGAAATAAAATGGGGCATCATTACAGATCCTACAGACAGTAAAATCATAAAAGGACATTTTAAACAACTTTATGTCATTTCATTTAGACAGTGTGAAAAATCCCTTGAAAACATAGCAAAACAGAAATAGAAGAATGGAAATAAATGAAAAAATATGAAGCATTCTATACTTGTTAAATATGTTGAATCTGCAATTAAAACCTTTTCACAAAGAGAATTACAAGTTCAGATGAGTTTGCTGGTGATTTTTTCTCTTGCATTATTGAAAAATAATATCAATCTTACATAAATTTTCCCAGAGAAGAAAAGAGAGCTCACTTTCTAATTCATTTTATGAGCCAGTATAACCTGATACAAAGATTGAAAGATGGTATTTCATTAAAAATTAAGAACTTCTAATAATTAAAATACAACCATAGGAAACTGAAAAGCAAGTCACAAGCTGGAAGAAAGTATTTGCAGGCTGGGTACTGTGGCTCATGCCTGTAATCCTAGCACTTTGGTAGGCTGAGACGGGTGGATCACCTGAGGTCAGGAGTTTGAGACCAGCCTGACCAACATGGAGAAACCCTGTCTCTACTAAAAATACAAAATTAGCTGTGCATGGTGGCGCATACCTGTAATCCCAGCTACTCGGGAGGCTGAGGCAGGAGAATTGCTTGAACCTGGGAGGTGGAGGTTGCAGTGAGCCGAGATCCTGTCATTGCACTCCAGCTTGGGCAACAAGAGGAAGACTCCACCTCAAAACAAAACAAAACAAAACAAAACAAAAAAAGAAAGTATTTGCAGTGCATATACATAACAAAAGATGTGGACCCATTATGTAAAGGACTCCCACACATCAAAAGTAAATAGTAGACAATCTAATAAAAAAAAATCACATGACTTGAAAAGACACTTCATAAAAGAAGATAAACGAATGGCGAATAAGCATATGAAAAAGTGATAAACATGATTATGCATCAGCGAACTATAAAATAAAACCACAGTGGGGTACCACTACACTAGAATGCCTAAAATATAAAAAGAGATTATTCTGGTGTTGGTGAGAGTATAGAGAAATTGTAACTCTTGTATGCTGCTGGTGGGAATGTAAATTTTCACAGTCATTTTGGAAAACTGCTAGTATTTATTAAAGTTGAATATATTGCTAATCTGTAATCTAGGTAACTACCCAAAGAAAATAGGTTATCGTGTCCACCCAGACATAAACAATGATGTTCATAATCCTGATATGGAAAATACTCTAAAGTCCATCAATAACAGAGTGGGCAAACAAATTGTGGCATATTCACAGTGGAATCGATCACGGCAGTCCAGAGAATGAACCACTGCTACATGTAACAATATGGATGGTTCTCACAGATACAAGGTTGAGCAAAATATGCCATCCATGAAGAGTACATTTATGATTCAATTTGCATGAATCTCAAGGAAATGTAATTCTTGGTAAAAGAAATCAGAATAGTAATTTCCTGTGGGAGTAAATTTACTGGAAAGGCACACAAAAGAGCCTGTGAGGTACTACAAATGTTCTGTTATTACGTGCATTGTGGATGCCCAAATATAAACACATGCAAAAAGATCAGTGTACATTTAAGATTGTATACTTCTCTGTTGTATGTTACACTAATTTTAAAAAGATAAGCATAGTAATCATGCCTAATTTTGAAATTAAAGGAGTAAAAAATGCTAAGCAAACATTTTTATTCTCAAAGTTTGCCATTTCCAGAGATATTCCAGTGTGGCTTTTTCAGTTTAGTATTTGCCCTGCTCTATACAGCATACCCTAAATCCTTGTAGCTTTCACAATTAAATGGCCATTTTTGGTCTGGCTCTTTTTCTCCAGAATCCCTTAAAATTGTGGATTCCTTGGACCACAGAATAAAACTTCCACCACATCCTGCCTCCTCCCTTTCTTCAACTTCTTCATTTGGCAGCTTTTCTGCAAAGTTACCCCAAGTTCTAAGCCAGCTTGCAAACTCCATCTGCTTCCCAGACTCGGAGAACTCATGACTCAAAGACTCAGAGCAGGGCAGCATAAAGGGAATAAGAACTATGGAATGAGAGCACACGTGTGAAATTCTGACCGTACCACTTACTGGCTGAGATTCTGTGGGTAAATCTTTCAACCTCGTCGAAACTTAGTATCCTCAGTCATAAAATGGCCTCCCATTTCATAGTTATTGGGAAGTACCAATTTATACTCAGCAAAATGCCTGACATGTATTAATAGTAAATAAATGCTCATAAATATTAGCTATTGCTTCCTAACGTTGTGATGTAGACTTAATGACATGGGAGATTAAAGCTGAAGATATGCACTAAGTGGGTCCATGACTAACAGTTTATGAGGCTCATATGTCAGGGCTCAGGGTCTATTATGGATTCTCTGTGGCACAGACCACCACCCTCCAGGATAAAAATAAGGTCACCAGCAAAGCCTGTCTTTAATAATGACTAGAATTTCCCAGAGGTTACCTTGGAAATGATCCTTAGTAAAGTCTTCTTGGGGCTACCTATGTTATTTCTTTTGCAGCCACCTTGAACTGATCAAAAGAGAGACACCAGGAACCAAGGCTATGCTGTGTTTCCTCATGAAAAGGGATGTCGTGTTCCCTAACTTTGCGTTATTCTGTGTAACATACATCCCAAAGTATATGGCTGTGTATCAACCGCAAAAGGGTACTTACTGGATGAGTGCCACTTTGGACAGGTTACTTAACTTCTCTGTGCCACAATTGCTTCATTTTTGTAGGATGAAGGGTACCTATCTCATGAAGTTGTGGTGAGAACAATGTCTAGCACAAATTAAGCCTTTGCTAAATCTATCATCACCATCATCATTATTATTGTTATCATCATATATTGTGGTAGTAACATCCCACATTGCCATTTCTTGTCTGTTAGCTCTACATATGTGTTATTCATCTTTCTCTGCTCTGTGCCCCACGAGCCTGGACCGCAAAGACTGCATCATCTGGGCTCTCCTGTCTTCTATTTTCAAGTTGAGTTTGACAAGGAGAGGCAGTAGCTGGAGAACAGTGGCTGGAAGGAAAAAAATCAGAGTATTTTTTTTTTTCCTATGTCCTCTCCTCTGTTCCTCCACTTTGGTCTTGGAAGTAGACTTTTCCCTTGCCTCATACAGCTCATAATGTCAGTCTCTTCTTCTACTATTTTAGCTCTCCCTGAAATCCAGTAATATTATGTCCTCGATTTCCCCTTTGAACAGGGTAGCGGTGATGATTTTCCACTGTTGCTGGTGTCTGGTGGACCTCAACATCACTTGTTGGTTTCCTTAACCCTGCTCATATTGCTACAGATAGTCTCTTCAATAAATTCTCAGTGGGTAAGCCTTTCTGAATGCAACTGACTTCTTACTGAGATTTATTATGAATATAGTGTTAAAAATAAAACTACTCTGATGTCCCTCTCGCTGCACCCTCCACAATCAGCCATGAATCCATGGAAAATAGGCCACAATCAATAAATTTCAAACTTCATACTGTATTCAAAAATCACCATTCTTTGTGAATCTGAGTCTGTCTTCTTTGATCTAGCTTATGTGTCTGAACAATTCTTTGAGGATGAATCTCCTGGGTCTCATGGGTACTTCTCGTGGGCCTCCTTGGCCCACGGGTACATAGCCAGGGAGGCCAAGCATCCAGTGCTCTATGCAAATTAGAAAAAGAATCTCTTCTGGATGGACCAATTTTAAAAAGGTACATTTTCTAGGTTGACTAATCAGAAAAAGCCTATCCTCTGGGCTGCCCAATTAGAAAATGGGAGCCAGCTGCATTGGGATGAACCAGTTAGAAAATGGCAGCCCTTTTGGATTAGCCTGTTAGAAAAAGATGCCTTTCCTAGCCTAGGCTTTTGCCACCCGGCCAGGGAAGTGGCTGGGCAAATGGATGCAAGCTGCATTTTAGTTATAATTCATGCCCCGTTGGTCAGCTGATGCCTTGGAAGTTTCAATGTTCAAGAGTTAAACGGCAGTGTTTTGCATAAATACTTGTCTTTCCCCCAATACTGTAAGAAATAAAATAGAAACATTATTGATATATTTTTTTAAATTCAATTTTAAGTTTTCTCCTAAATTCTAACTTGATTTTTTGGCACCTGCTGCTTGTTCATACTGTAATCTGATAGAGATAGTATAAGTGTTATCACTGAAGTATATTTGATAACTTTAATTTTACTGTAACACTATTTCACATGCCTCTGCATTGAGCGTCATTACTTCCAATCTCCCACTACTTGAACATACTTGAAAACCTTACTTTAAAATGTTACCTTAATGGAATAAAATCAGACCCAATTGACCAATGGCCTTTTAAAACAGATACATTCCTGAACATGGGAATATCTATATAAAGTATGTGCCTATTTTAAGAGGTAAAATGACAACAAACAAAAATGTGTATATTAATATGTATCAGAGTTTGAGAAATATATATTGATTAAGGGAAAGTAATTGATATTGAGGTTAAAATATGATTTTTGCATACTTTTATTCCAATGTTACCCAAATTATAAATTCCTTAAAAGTAACCTAATATATGAATCAAGATATCCTTGACTAATTACTTATATATTGTTCATTTTAATATTTATCAAAACAATTAAAACTAACTGCTAAGTAGTATTCTGAGCCATCATACATATGTGTGTATATTCTATTATTTATCTCATTCATACCAGTAATAAAGTAAAAGTGCATTGCTGTCAAGATGCCAATACTACATTAAACCCAATCAATGTTCAAATGCAACATTTAAGCATTTTCACACCTTCATAGACAATTCAATCATGTGCACTTAAATCTGCAATATTATAAATGCTTGAGAGGATCCCTGTTGACATGAAATAGGATTTTTTTTCACATAATGTAATCTTCTGAATCTAAATTGTTGTGGAAATTAAATATTTTGGACATGAGCAATTAAACGTGTATATATCCGAGATTATTAGGATGATGGATTAAGCAAGTTCAATAACCTTAACTTTTGAGCTCTGGAAACTTATGGTCCAACAGACTTGTACCATTTATTTTCTTGAGTATAAAGTCTCTCTGGGTTGGTATTTTTCTTCATTAAGTTTGTAACCTAAATGTTACAATATATGACACATTTTTCTGAATTGCAATTTTTACATTTATTTTGAATAATAGCTTTATGAATGACTCACTTTACCTTTATGACAGGAAATGTGAGTTTACAAGTGCAATGATTTTCATGTTTTTTTAACCACTTATCCTCAAGTTCTAATAAAATGGTTTTCATATATTTTCTTATGTGAGGGTTGAATTTGATTTTATAAACCTCTTATTTGAAGAAATATGATAAATAAATCCAACTAAGTAATTTTCTTCAATGTAAAGTGAAAAGTGCTACAGATTCAACTTGATTCTCTCCGAAACTTGCCTGTTGGAAGCCTATGCTCAGTAAGCACTTATGGAAGGAAATAATCCCTGTTTACATGTTTCATAGTGTGTGGTAAAACATGTGCATATTGGATTGAAGGTCTCATTGTCATACTAGATGTTTAGGGATCAAGTAAACCACTGCAAACTCAAAGCAAATTCCTTATCAGTAAGCTACCAGGTACCTATAATGGCTTAGAACCTAGGCAGAGAAAACACTGTGTATCCGTCTGGGATCAGTTAGGAATAAGTTATTTGATATTTTCTGGTTTCAAAGTGTTTTGATAGAGGAATTGGAGACTTAGAACTGTTGGGAAAGCTGGGAAATGAAAGTCATGGAAACTATCATCCATGATCTCAGCCTGAAGCACTGAAAGTGGATGCTCTTCAGAGTTAATTGGGAAGTGGCTGAGATTTTTGTCTGCAGTAGCAAAGCGACGGTTTTTAAGAATGTGCCAAGAATTGACTGTGAATCTCACACTGGCACTGACAACTGCCTTAAGAGAATAATGACTTCTCTTCTGCCACCCAAATCTCTTGTTTGTGGGCCTCTCATTGGAGAAAAGTATCCTGCAAACACACAGAAAGGGTATTCTGGGAAATTTATTCCTGGCTTCTTCAGGTGAACTTGGAATGGGTTTGGTGCAGAGTTGACCACGGAAAATTCATCATTCAGAGGGAGGCTTCTCTTCCATTTAGGTACATATTCAATAATGTTATTTTAATTCTCCAGTTATCCAAGTTTTATAACCTATTGTCCAGGGTAAATAATATTCTAAATTTTGGAATATATAAATCTCTCCTCAAATGGAAAAAGTTCAGCTGACAAATTTCTCCTGTAATTTAAAAATGATATATCCAAAGTTGTCCTATTCAATGGCTATAGAAATTAAGAAACTGGATTCTATGTATGTAAAATATTGCCTGACCTTAGAATACTTCAAATCACAGGCAACAATTATTTTCAATTGGGAGCATACTTGCCTCGAATAAGGCATCAGAAAAATTTGGATGAGTGGGAAGAAAGTAGATTGTAGTTTGAATTAGTTTATAAAAGTTACTATTGCTTTGGTTTTAGTCAAGGCTTTAATTTCACATTAAAATTTAAATCATATCAATGAAGGTTTAGGAAGTTTATTAATAGGAGGCATGGGTTATAAAGGTCTAGAGGCATTGATACAAAGAGATTTGCTGCATATGTCCACAAATTGTTCAGGGCCAATTCAACTTGTAAAAAGATCCCCTCACCTGCCTCAAAGGATGCAGAGAGGGTCCTCTGAACTCTTGCTGGGCTGTACAGGGAAATGGGGTTTTATTGTCCGTCGTATCTATATAGACTGTGATAAAGTTCATTTCAGTGAGAAGTGAAGCCTGTGGAACATTGCCAAGAGAAGCTCATATTTCTGAGGACTCAAGGGAATTCACCTGCTTTTATCTGTATCTCTTGGCAGGTTCTTCACTGTTTTATTATACTTTCTGAACATAATTGGAACAAAGGAGGGTTTTTTTCTTATATTATTTTCTAGTATTTGGGGGCCTTAAGAGGTGATCATTAATTTTGCATTTTCCTCCTACTTCTGAATTCAGATTCAATTAAGAAAAATGACCACACATGTTAGAAAGATGAGACTAAAATACTATTTATATTACTGATAAGGTTGGTTAGGGGCTGGAAACTTGGCCTGAGGACAAGAATTTGAGTCTCTAGATACTTCCTCCACATCTGGAAATTGCAGTGGCCATCTAAGGAAGGGTTTGGATTTGGAGAGCAGATACATTTATCCAAAACCCCTGTTGTATCTGTTCAGCCCTATCTTGGCTTGATTTTCCTTAGAGGACAGATTCTGGGGCAAGTAATTTACTTGGGAGGAAATACAGCAGGTGAGTCGGGAGTGGATCTAGGGAAGGGGAGGAAGCAAGTAGTGTGGTGATAAGCCAACTACTCCAGTGGGAGACCGTGTCTTTATCCCACAGGAAAACTGTGGATGGATGTAAAACACATGCTTCATCATTATCCCTCCCAAGAGGCAAAGGAGCTGGAATATTTAGTGATGGAGAAATTCTCCTAGGAGCGTTAATCTCTAGTCTTTTCTTTGAGTGCCTAGATAAAGGGCCTTCTGTGGTTTAAATAAAAACCCCTGGAGATCAGATGAGATTGGGTGCATTCAGGGTGGTATGGCAGTCAAAGCAATTATAACAAAAACAAAAAACTGACAAATGGGACTTAATTAAACAAAAGAGCTTCTGCACAGCAAAAGAAACAACCAACAGAATAAACAGACAACCTACAGGATGGGAGAAAATATTTGCAAAGTGCACCCGACAAAGGACTAATATCCAGAATTATAAGGAACTTAAATCAACAAGAAAAAAAGACAAATAACCCCGTTAAAAAATGAGCAAAGGACGCGAACAGATACTTCTCAAAAAAAGACATAGCAGACAACAAATATAAGAAAAAATGCTCAACATCACTAATCATCAGAGAAATGCAAATTAAAACCATAATGAGATACCATCTCACACTAGTCAGAATGGCTATAATTAAAAAGTAAGAAATGGCCGTGCACAGTGGCTCATGCCTGTAATCCCAGCACTTTGGGAGGCCAACGTGGGTGGATCACGAGGTCAGGAGATCAAGGCCATCCTTGACAACATGGTGAAACCCTGTCTGTACTAAAAATTCAAAAATCAGATGGGTGTGGTGGCATGTGCCTGTAATCTCAGCTACTCAGGAGGCTGAGGCATGAGAATCACTTGTACCCAGGAGGCAGAGGTTTCAGTGAGCCGAGATCATGCCACTGCACTCCAGCCTGGTGACACAGCGAGACTCCATCCAAAAAAAAAAAAAAGTTAAAAACAAAATAAAACAAATATTGGAGAGGATGTGGAGAAAAGGGAGCACTTATACACTGTTGATGGGAATGTAAATTAGTTCAACTCCCATGGAAAACAGTTTGGAGATTCCTCAAAGAACTAAAAATAGAACTACCACTCAACTCAGCAATTCCATTAGTGGGCATATACCCAAAGGAAAATAAATTGTTTTATCAAGAAGACACCAATACTCTTATGTTTATTATGGCACTCTTCATAATAGCAAAGTCATGGAATCAACATAACTGCCCATCAACAGTGGATTGGATGAAGCAAATGTGGGACATATACACCACGAAATACTATGAAGCTATGAAAAAGAATGAAGCTGTGTCCTTTGCAGCAATATGGATGCAGCTGGAGGCCATTATCCAAAGCGAATTAATGCAGGAACAGAAAACCAAATACTGCATATTCTCACTAATAAGTGGGAGCTAAAAAATGCGTGCACATGGACATAAAAATGGAAACAACAGACACTAGGGACTACAAAAGAAGGGAGAGAAAGAGGGAGGGGTCCAAGGGATGAAAAACTACCTATTGGATATGATGGGTACTATTTGGGTGATGGGTTCACTAGAAGCCCAAACCTCAGCATCACACAATATACCCATGTAACAGACCTGCACATGTACTCCTGAATCTGAAAAAAAAGAAGAAATCTCAAGCTCAGAGATAGAGATACTGGCAATTAGAGGTGGCTCAATGCTTCTCACATGGAAGAGCTGAGGCTGAGGAGTCTAAAAGCTTCTTGCAGGCAGGAAAGCTTCTTGCAGAAGAGAGAAAAGAAGGGGCTGGGCCCCTTAAATTGTTTCTCCATTGAGAAGTTGGGAGGGGAAGAGAGATGAACTCAAGTTACCTTCCCAGACTGTTCCCTCCAGCAGAGAGGTGCAGAGGTTTTTTATATCATGGGTAAATGTAGGAACATGGGGAGAGGAAGAACAGGTACTAATGAGTAGTACAGAGATGTGAAATTTAGAATTATTCCTTAAAAGGTGAAGATAATTGTTAGCAACAAAAATAGAGAAGGAATACACGTGCAAACAACATAAAGCTTCATTTTTTGAAAAAGATTTACAAGGTAAATGTAGACATTGAAGTCCTTATATACACGTTGGTCTTTTTTTTGTATCTCTAGTCCCTTGATGGCCAACTCTTTCAATCACTTTGCCCTTCTGCTTCTTCAGTGATCGAAGTTTTTTGTCACGGTCATAGGCTCTAAACTGCCATAGGTTATATTTGATGAGCAGGGAGTAGGACAGAGAAGGAGGCAGGAAAAGTAAAATCTGACAGTAGGATGTTTGCACTGGTGCTGGAAATAAGCAAGTGTGGTTTGCAAGAGGCAACTAAGGAATAAGCAGCTGCTGTAGTGAATGGAAACGAGAGTGGCAGACTGCGGGTAAAGCCATAGGTATATGTTATGTACTTAAGTTCTTTATTCTTCTAAAATAAATAGCTAACCCAAATATAAGTGTGTTGTTATTAACACAAGGCCAGCCCATAAGATAGTAGAGAGAGTAAGCTGCCGTAACAAATTCACACAAAAACACGTGGTCCGCTATGGATGGTTATGTTCCTCCAAATCCAGATGTTAAAATTGAATGCCCAATGTGATAGTATTGACAGGTGGGTCCTTTTGGAGGTAATTAAATCAGGAGGGTGGATTGCTCATGAATGGAATTTGTGTCCTTATAAAAGAGACCCAGGGGAATTTGTTGTTCCCTGCCACCATGTGAGGTGAGGACCCAGCTAGAAGGCACTGTATATAGGAAGCAAGCCTACACCAGACAGTGCTGGCACCTTGATCTTAGACCTCCTGCCTCCAGAACTGTAAGAAATAAATATCTATTGTTAATAAGTTACCCAGTTTATGGTGTTTTGTTATGGCAGTGAGAATGAACTAAGACAACCTCAAACAAGATAAAAGTTTCTTTCTTTGTCAACAGTGCAGAGTCTGGTGGGCAGGGTAGGTTGGTGACTCTGTCCAAGGTGCTAGCTTTCTTGAATCTTGATACTACACCACTCTTGGTGTGTGTTCCTGTCCACGTGAGTAGTCAAAGCTACTCACCCACTTTCTTTCCAACTCACAAGAAGGATGGAAGAGAGACGTGGGAGGCAAGCGACTTCCTTTGAAGAATATGACCAGGAAGTTGAACATGTCACTGCTGCTCACATCTCATTGATCAGAATCTAGTGACATGACCATACTTACCTATAATGGGGCTGAAAATTATATTCTCCATCTGAGTACCCATGTGCCCTTCCAAAACTGTAGAGCAGGTGGGGTTCAATACTAAAAGGAAGAGTGCAATAGAAGAGCAACAATTGGAAGCAAATAGTAAAAGCATGCTGCAGTAGTTTTACAGATTTTTGCTGATTAATATCATGAAAGTTTACATGTCCTACATTAGAATAAAATGCAAATGTGATTGTGTCATGAAATTCTGGTCATTACACTTACTTTTAGAATTGTTTACTATAATATGCTGAAGGTAGGTTTAATTTTTAAATGAACTTGTTTATGAGTACTGGGTTTACGTTAGCCTTATGAAAACAGTCTTACAGATTTTTTCTCCTATGTACTATGAATTTTACTATCAATTCTTACAGTCTCAGATTTTTAAATCTTATTTCTACTTATGTGCATTTCAAAACTTGCATTTTTCCCTGCAGTTTTCATTTTTGTAATCTAATGCTGATTTGAATGTAGTAGCATAGCAAAGGGTAAGCAAACATTTGATATCTTCCAAAGCAAACCTTAAATAATTGTCTGGAACTCAGGTCAGCATCATATGTATATTTGAATCATCCGTGACCTAGAGGCCCCAGAACCTGGGTTAACTCTTGGACCATACTTAGTCTTTCTTGTATAACTGGAAATCTGGTTCAAGTTCATCACTTAGTATCCAACATGGAGTCTTGTACAGTTATTTTCACTGAGCAGATGCTTAATAAATATTGGTTGAATGACTGAATTGGGCTACTCAGAAAACATCAAAAATTGAGGGTCCTTTAGACCAAAAGTAACCTTAATTGGTGTTAGTCATCTTTTCCAGACAAAAACAATTGCTTTTTGGGGGGTTTAATGATGTGAATAGTAGCCTATGTAACCTAAGTAAATAATATATCAATAAATATAGGAAAGAAATGTAGAAAGAGCAAAATGTTATACATCATAAGAAAGTTTCTCATTCCTCTAAATAGTGTAAAATATGACAAGCAACTAACACATTGCTTGGCATAATAGATTCTCAATAAATAGTAGTCACAGTTAATTATCTTTTGTATTGTTCCTCAGGTCACAAGTCAAAGAAGTTTTCCACCAACATGTAGCAAAAGAAATGACAGTTTTCTGGCAGTTATTCCTTATTTCAATAGGGAACAAATTCACTGTCAGAATGCAGAGGAGAAAGTCAAATTTTCATATTCAAGAAGAGCTGATTTGAGACAGATTGTCTTTATAACAAACTAGCATTTAAGAAGATCCAATAATTATAGAATATTTCCCCAAATTTTACTCTATTTGTGAAATACTCCAGGGAACTCAGAAAGTTTTAACATAACATCAGAGCCTGTGAGTTTGGAAGGCCTATTTATATTTCAGCTATTTCTCTGGCATTTGCCCAGTGATAATATATTGGGATATTCTGGAACCCCCTAGGAGACACCAACATGTTACAGAAGCAGCATATGGTATCTGTCTCTGATTGATATAAAAATTATTTTCTAATTATTTGGCAATGCTATTCCATTTTTCCTCTTTCAAAAAGAATTCCACTCCATTTTTTTTTTTCAGTCTGTTTCTTCTTAGCAAGTCACTGGCATTAAATTCAGGTACTTTTAGTATTCTCTATTTCTTTACCTCACAAACCTTTCTAGACCATATTTAAATCGTAGTAATTTTTAAAATCTGTATGATATGATCCTTTTGACACATCAAGGCCATCACGATATAGCTTTCCAAAGTCTTAACCTTAATAGGATTTACTGGTTTTAAATTCTTCTATCTTATCTAGAATTGACTGATGTTTCCCAGAAGGTCAGGATATCAATGCTAATTTTAGCATCCTAACTAATAGAAAACTCTAAAAGTGGTAAAGATGTTTATTCCATTTTTTGTTTTTTGACAACTGATAATCAAGAAGTTAGTCGATTTTCTTTAAATCAACTTTTAAAATCAAATCAGTCTTTTCCATCAATCCTCAACTGTATAAATCGACACCTAAGTTTATATACCATGCAGTAGAGGCAGTAGTTTTAATTTTTTTGAAATTATGAAGAAACTTCTACATATATATTTTTAGAGTTAAAATTTTTATGTCAGTTTACCTATAAAAATAGAAATAAGCTGGCATAAGTTTAATTCATTTACCTACAGAGAATGGGAGTGGTCAATTTTACCTCTCTAAAATCCTTATCTCAAAAATATGATGAAATGGTAATTTTTAAGTTAATTTTGAGTAGCGGGTACACTGGAGTTTGTTATATTATTTTTTGTAATTGTTTGTATTACTTTGCACATTGTATTTTCCTCCAAGGAGAATAAAATAACAGCTTGGTCTGAAATCCTCTGATTTTTCTGGGCAAGTTGGAAGCTGGGTTATATCCTGATGAAAATAGAAAATTTGCCTGTTTTGTTAGGTTGGATTAGTGTAGGTGAGATGTGCAGATGAGAAGTAAATGAGGGTGAATTTAATGTTAGCTCAATTAATGAGTGCAGAAACATGCAAAGAATTAGGGCGTGATTTAAGCAGGGACTTTCTGCACAATTATTTAAAGGTAACGTGTTGTCTATAAAAGGCATACATTTTCTCATGTATACATGACCCTCCCCACAAAAGTACAGTTTGCCACCTAGATTTTAGTGGTTGTCCTTTCAAGAGGCAGTTTCTAGTAATATCTGTTATATATCTAGTTTACATTTTTCGAACAGCCCCTTAAGTAGGAGTCCGATAATAAGAATTAAAGGAACTTGAGTTTTCCTTAATGTTTTAGGTGCATTATATGCTGCTTTTGAAAATGTGAAGGTGGAACTAATTTTGGCTGGGTGGAGAAGTATTAAACCCCTTTTTCTCTTTATTTCCCCCCCACCTCCAACCTCCCAGCATGCATTTTCTAAGGTTTGCTCATTATAATTTTTAATTTTTACTTTTCAAAATTCACTTTTAACAGAAGGCTGTTAGATTGGCTCCAAGAGCAAACAGCAGGCCGACTGGCACTTGGCGGAGGAGGGAGAGGGTCGCGCATTGGGTCTGGGTTTGGGGCCGGGGCTGGAGCTGGCGGGTGGGGAGACTTCAGGAGGGGCCCTAGCAGAGAGACTGCAGTGACACTGCCCTCCCTGGGCTGGTTGAAGCATCTCACTGGTGACGGGTCTGAAAGCACGTGGCTACGTCATGGAAAGCCAGTCTTTTCAATGCAAACTTCAACTCCTCCTCCTCCTCCCTCTAATGCCTGTAACTCACATCCGAGGCTGGGCGAGGAATCCGGAGGGGAGATTTTCCTCATGCTCACGGTTGTTGGAAACTGGAAGAGTGAGAGGAAGGAGGAAGGGGATTTGTGGCGCTCTCTACCTACTACAAGACTGACAAGGGGAGGGGGCACCTAAATTTGCATCTTTTCTTCGTGGTGATTGAGAACTGCATGTTCAAACCGATCCCACTGAGCACTGGCGATTGATTATAAAAAAAAATCGACACTGGGAGAAGGGAGGCTCTGTCTTCGGCTGTCAGACTCAATCTCGGAGGTGGTATTGGTGTGTGAGTGTGTATGGTGGTGTTTTTTTTTTCTTTTTTTTTTCTTTTTTCTTTCTTTCTTTCCTCTTTTTTTTTTCCTTCTCTCCTAGGGGCTACACAATGGCAGTCTTCTCTCAGTAAGATGAATCCTGCTTTGCCTTCTGCAGATCCACCCATCCTCATAGCGATCAAGTAAAAAGGCTATGGTTTTCTCTTTGGGGATCTTTTGTGCATTACTGTTCTCCCTGATTAGTTTTGATCTCAGTTGGGATCTCTTTGCTTTTTTGTTTGGCTTCATGCTGAAAAAGGATTTTTTCTCCAACCCTTTGGTAATAATCCGGTGGTGATCGAGGGGGGATAAATCATTCACCCTGGCCGAAAAAAAACAATCACTGAGAAGTCTCAAAGAAATATACCACGTGAGGGGAAAAAACTGGGAGAAGATCCGGAATATTATCGTTTTTCCTATGGTAAAACCGGTGCCCCTCTTCAGGAGAACTGATTTCAAATTATTATTATGCAACCACAAGGATCTCTTCTTTCTCAGGGTGTCTAAGCTGCTGGATTGCTTTTCGCCCAAATCAATGTGGTTTCTTTGGAACATTTTCAGCAAAGGAACGCATATGCTGCAGTGTCTTTGTGGCAAGAGTCTTAAGAAAAACAAGAACCCAACTGGTAAGCAAAACATGCATCATATTATGTTTTTCCTCATAATAACCTGTCTGTTGCTCATCGAGCTAGATCTGCAGTTCTGCTATGCAGGAAGGCAGGGGAAACATACCAGGAACCAGGACAGTGTTGCATATAGAGGTGTTGCATGAATAAACAAGTAACAGCTGGATCGGCGTCTACGAACCCCAAAACCATTATCGGCATCTCTTGGCTGTGACACAATCCATCACTAGGAGGGAGGAGGAAACTTTTTGTTTTTTAATGTATTTGGTTGCCTATGTTTGGTGGAATAGTGAAGGGCTATGGCTTAAGGTTGTGCCCCAGGCAGCTGAAGCTTCGGTAGTTGCCAGGAAAAAGAACCGCGAGCTCCCCTTAACTTCTGCAGCAGGTTCGGGGGACGTAGCTGGGTTCCGAGAACCTGCTCTAGACTTTCTGATTAGCTTGCACAATATTCGCCACCACGATCACCTTTACCAAAGTAAAAGAGGCCCCCTCCCTCGCGGCCCCGCTCCTCCGTCAGCCCCCGCGTCCCTCCCCCGTCCAGCTCCGGGTGCCCGAGCATTAACTCATTCCCCCTGTCTGCCTCTGACACATCCTGCCACTGGGAATACTTGAGCAAGGCTTGCGCCTGGAGGGAACCCCAGACTGAGAGGACAAGCCCAGCCCCTCTAATATTTGTAATTTAAGTCCCCCCTCTTTAGAAAGCGGTGTCAAAGCCCTGCGTCGGGGTCCCACAGGGCCGGGGGTGGGGATGAGCCAGGCCGTGAGTTCCTGCTTTTAAGCCTACTGGTGATCATGCGCCCCGATTCCAAAGGGCTCCAACAAGGGAACTTGCAGTACATTACATAAGAAATGCAAATGCATCTGATTTGGGCAGTCGGATCCCAGGGGTTCCCGTCCCCGCCTCTCAGTCTGAGGCGACTGGGGGCGGCCGCGGAGCTGTGGGCGAGCAACCCAGGGGAGGCAGGCTGGAGGGCTGCATGGTGGTGGCGGCGGCGCTGGCGAGGAGGCTGGGCGCAGCCTTTCCCGGAACCGCTCACTCTGGCAGCCGGGAGTGTGTGGCATCCCCTAGCTCCGTTCAGGGTGGGGAGGGACTCGGGGCCGGCTGATTTTGTCTGGGGTTGTGTCTGAAGGAGGGAGCGGGGAGATCGGCCGTCCCGCAGTGGCAGCCCGGCCTCCGGAAGCTCCTGACGCTGGCACTGCGGTGCAGTAGATTATGGCTCTCCACTGCCTCCCTGACACCCTGACTCTGCCGGGGGCCGCACTGGCACCCAGAGCCCCAGCGACTGGGGCAGCAAGTGGCTGCTGCCCTCCAGCCTCCGAACCTTGCCAGTGCAACGTAGCTGGGGTGGCGCGCTCCGAGGGGGAGGAAGTGTGGGTGGGCGGGGACGGAGGCGGTGGGTGTGGAGGCTGAGACCGTTTGCGGCCACCATTCCTGCAGCAAAGGAGAAACTGCGAGTTGTTAGACAGTCTAAAAGGGCAGAGGCTCCTATGCTGGGGCGGAGAAGGTTGCTCCCAGCTGGTACTTTGGGGTGGCAGTTGAGGCTCTGGTAGTAGCCTCTGGCTGCTCCGTGGACTCGGTGCTGCAGTGGGCTCTGGGCTCTGCCCTGAGTCCTCCTCCCTGTGTTCTAGTTCTTACACCCTTTCTATTCACCCCCTGTTTCCTCCTCCTCCGTCCTTTTACCCTTCTCTCTTCTTAACTCCTCAGCGTTTAGCAACTCTGAAACGACACACCAACCTGAGAATTGCTCAAGGGGAAAACAGTGTTGTCACCTTTCCACCCGCATGTCTAATTCAGCTATGAAGTGTACACCAAGATGTACTCCAAGCCCCCGACATCAAACCTAAAACTTGCTGATGCTTGGTTCATACAAAACCAACTTACATCTGCAACACTATCTCACAGCCTAACATGAAGACCCTTTTTGCAAGACTTCTCAAAGTGAGAAAGGCCAAGGGCTGCAGTGGGAAGGGAAGGGGTGACTGCTTTACACTGTAAAAAATAGTGGTCTTTTGAACCTTTCTTGTGTCTTTCTGTGAAAAGATTTAACTCTCTTCTGAGAAAGGAATAGTGCAAAAACATTTTTTATTTAGATGTGACCATTTGTCTTAGGGACCTTGAAGTCAGTCCTTCCATAGTACTGGAGAGTGGGAAATAATTTAGCACAGAACAGTCAGTTTCTTTGTAGGTCTTTATAAATTTTTTGTAAACAATTTTACCGGAAACACTAAATTTCTCCCTATACACAATTCACAATCTTTTTATTACACTTCCTGCATCCCACCCACTTTCATCTCTCTGGAATAGTTTTTTCCCCCTTCCAAGGCATTTTTGGAAACTGTCGAACAAATGACAATTTATTTTTAGAACAATTCATTTTGCAGCTCAGGAATGCTAAAGTATTTGGGTATGAATTGATGGGCTAACTCAAAGTGTATCTAAGAATATTACCAACTATTCTAATAGGATAATTTAGTCTTAGATAACCAGGGATATGAGTTCCAACCAGGGAGTTGGAGCATTTAGTGTATATATATATATTATATATATTATATATATATAATATATATAATATATATATAAAATATGTTATATATCATATATAAAATATATGTTATATATTATACATATATAATATATATGTTATATATTATACATATATAATATATATGTTATATATTATACATATATAATATATATATTTAAATGGGACATTAATATGCCACATTATTTATCTTACCTTCTAAAAGTTTTAGCCTGTTAAACTTGAATTAAACCCGTGCCAAGCCATTCCCTTTCGGTATTGTACTTGGTGAGTTCCATTCTCCTGCTATTAACATAAAGCCTAAAATCTTTTGCAGGTTTTTGATCCCAAAATAGCAGTAGAACTAAAAAGTTAATTGGGTAATTAAAATGAAACAAACACTAAAATTCTTTTAACTGTTACAACCAAAAGGAACAGATTGACTACTCCCTATTATGTTATCTTAAATTTAAAAAGAGAACAATTAACGGGTTTCAAACTAAGAAACTTGGGAGAATACTGCCAAATACCAGTGAATTTGGTGTAAAGCACCTATTATTATTTCAGAGATAAATAATAGGTTAATTTTCCTTCCTACATCTTTGGAAGTTATGAAATAATTTACTGATTATTTCCAATTCGTTAAATTATCAACAAGTGTAGGTAGTTTGATCAAGCGTTCGTGGAATTTCAGAGCACTGCTATATAATCAAATTGGTGTGAAAATAAGCAGAAAATAGAGTCATGAATTTAAGGACAAAGTTATTCATCTACCCAAAAGTTACTGATTAGCTCATTATTAATACTTAAATAAGAGGCATTCATTAAATAGTGTTTTGGGCTTGTTTTATGTAAAATTTAACTGGAAGAGAACATGAAAAATGTGTTTGCACAATATATGCTTTTTAAAATAAATTCCAATAGCTTAAACGTCCTGGATATAAAGTAAATTTGCTATCTTCATAAAAACACGAGTCAAACAACTTTTATTAGAGAACACACACACACACACACACACACATTCTTAAATGTCCTACTTTCCTAGCAGAGCAATAGCTATGCATTTAGAATAAATGTTACCTGCTTCAACTTTCACTGTAGGAGTCATGCAAGGTGACTGTATTTTAGGCAAATCATTAAATAGGGAATACTAAGTCCAAGGCATTTATTTTGCCTGAAGGAGGCTTCATAGGTTTCTTTAAACCAGTATGATAGTTTGGATTGACCAATGTATATAATAGGCCCGCTCTGGAAATAATCTAGGTCACTGCACTTTAAGCCAAGGGTACTAAGGAAACAAGTGTGGTTGAAAAAAGAAAATCCACAATAAACATAAATACTAAGGTCATGTCATTGCTGTCTCTTCAGGCACATAATGTAAAACAAGCAAAGGAAGCCACAGACCCTCAAATAGATATACCCACTCAACCACACACAGGATATCCCCAAACTTCCATGGTTTGGTAGGATTTTGGAAAACACAGATTTTAAGATAAATCATAATCTAAGAGGATTTTATTGAGTACAAATGTCAGTGCCCAGTGTTAGTACGAAGCAGACGCCCTAGACCTAGTTCTGCACAGCACACTGAGAACATTCCATCAATTCTCTTTTTCTGAATTCAGTCTCCCGCTCTGTCATGTAACTTTGAGATGGAACATGCAGGGCTCGGTAGGACCCATTATCACTTTCTATTTCCTACTTGTCTGGCTGCCTTTCAGCTCTGCTTTTGCCTTTCACTAAGCTGTTTTAGGTGCCAAAACACCTGGTATGCCACTGTTACTCATTTAAATATACGTTATTTTTTAAAGCTACTTGCTTTAC
Organism: Symphalangus syndactylus; assembly: GCF_028878055.3. Taxonomy (NCBI): domain Eukaryota; kingdom Metazoa; phylum Chordata; class Mammalia; order Primates; family Hylobatidae; genus Symphalangus; species Symphalangus syndactylus. Next base: position 17,903,883 of record NC_072437.2, read on the forward strand.
ATCTAGGGCTGTGATGGTGTTTGGAAGTGAGAAAATAGGAAGAGAGGGAAGAAGAGTGAGCACTTTTTACTCCTCCTCCTTCTCAGCCTACCGACTCATCCTAGGTTCCAGTAGAGCTGGGTGAGCCACAAATGGGCCGCAACCTCTGCATGTCTAAACACTGAGTATATTTCAAATGAAAACATCAAATTCAGATTGCATGGCTGGAACACCAAATAGATGTAAACTGCTTCTTCTAACATGCTTGGCTTTAGAGTGGGATTCAATGTAGTATGAGTTGGCCTTGGACTCCATCCAGGAAGCTTTAGTTACTGAGGTAACAAAATGGGTTTTGTAGAGCGGTGCCACTCCATGAACGAAAGGATGGCATTTTAGGTAGGCTTCCGAGTATTGCCTTGTTGGGAGAGCAGATTTTTCTTTTTAGAAATGTATATCCCAGTTAATAAGTGTAAAATTCAATGCATGGTAATCTAAACTTAGTTTTAACAATGAAGATGACTTTGGCTGTACAACTTGTTCTCATCTTAGCATCCATAACTGAGAAAATTTGTTCGAATGATGCATTACTTTCTGAAGGTGCTAAAGCTAATTCTATACTATACTTCACATTTCCTACAATGAACCATTCCTTTAAAATGTTCGAACCCAGTCTTCCATGTTTTAGCAACACAAACATTGGAGACTTTTGTGAAGTGTTTTTATACATATGGTAACAAGGACAACAACCAATGTTTTCACTCCTTTGCACATTTTGGCATCATACCTCACTCAAATTGACTCATACGCCTTCTATAAATACCACGTAGATGTCTCAAAATGGAAGCATTTATTCAAAATAGTTTCTTTTGCCTTAAGGGGAAACAGTTGGGATGTTTGAACAGTGTAACAGGAGCTCTTCTATTCAGTGTTAAACAAGTCATTGCACTGTGCCTATGTTTTTAATAAAACCTTTGAGCCCAACTCAGTATTACCTCCAGGAGGGACTGTGGGACAGGGAAACACCTATTTACACATCCGCCTGCTCAGTGCCATAGTCTGTGCGATGTTCCTTAGGACTTGTGTGCCAGGTACAAGGTTTAGTTATGTGTTGAACCCAGGTACTGAAGGGGGGAGTTTTCCGAGGGAGACTTCTCAGTTCCCCGTATACCTCTAGAGATGCAATAGCTCTGTTGTATCAAGACCAACTCTGTCCTGATGTTTTCCCTGCGTAGTTCTCTAGCTGCCACTATTTTTTTTTTTACTTTGGTCAGAATGTAAAAGGTAGGATGATGAACGGAAGGGAACAAAAGGAGGGATTCTTAGGGACTTCCTAAACGTGAAGGAGGAATGTCGCAGACATGTTTTATAGGGAACAGTGAAGTTCTTGCTTGATTAATCTGGTAACATCGTGTAAGAAAGTCACCCAACAACTGCTGGGCACCACTGCCTTCGTCATTGTCTCTTGACAAAAATTCTGTTCACGACACATGGTAGGTTTTCAATACCCTTTAATAAAATAGTGAAAAACAGGTATCTCTAGGATACTGAACTATGGGACTACAATGGGCAGGATGATACATTTTACTTGGTTAAATTCGCTTAATGCTTACTCCTTCCCCAAAGGGCAGAAGTTGGCTACTAAATAACTTAAAAAAAAAAGCTGTTAGTGGCTCTTTATCAGCCACGATAGGGTGCTCTGAAACCCGGTCCTGCAGACATTCCCTTGACCCACATTTTATAGCTTCCTTCTCAGTCTCAAGGCCTGTAGTCTACTGTTCACACTCGAGCCTCTCGCAAAATATACAAGCTCAAAAGCTCATGGCGTTCTCCCCATCTGGCATTCTCGGCCTTAGAATAGCAAACGTTAGGGCACCATTAGGTTCATAGTTGCCAGACCCTTCATTTTCTTTTTTAATCTTTAATTTTCTTCTTAACAAGGAAGACATTCCGCAAAGAATAAACTTCTTCTTTTGAGCTCCTTTCTCTGAAGATGGTAACTGGAACTCTCATTACTAAAGAACCTCGAGTTCCAGTTGCTTTGGACGGAGTTTCTCGCTTAGTATTTTGTTCTTTGGCAGTTTGAAAAGCAGTCATCTTCCAACTTCGCAGCTCCCTGCACTCGCGCCCACCACCCTGATCTATTTGGCTTCCTCCTTTTTGGAGCCACTTTAAAAGGTGCAGGGCGCTGGGCCGCTGTGGCCTCGGGCTGAGAGGCGGGGAGTTGGTGTCAGGGACCAGAAAGTTTGCACAAGCCACGGCTCTGGGCCCAGGCCCCGGGCTTCCAGAGAAGTGTGTCATTATTTGTTTTCTGCGAAGCCGCGAGCGGGCCCACGCTGCAGCTCTGCCTCCAGGCGTAGAACCCCTCGGTAATCCGGCTGAAGCTGGGTTCCGAGTGTGGACTGCTTCGGCTCTGAAGAGGAGGGAGCCCAACGGGCCAGGCACGGGCTTCCTCCTGGCTTTACCCGTTGGCCCAGAGTCCCCGGTCCCGCCGCCGCTGCCCTCTGCTCACGGGGACCGGCCATCACCGCTCTCCCGGCCTCGGCTCGCCGGGGGCTCCGCTACGCAATGCGGTGGAAGCGGCCTATTGGAGCCGCCGTAGCGCGGGAAGTTTCCGTTGCCACGGAGATGACCTCTGACCCTAGGGCGTCTCTGGGACCCGGCAGCTAGTGCTCTTGTTGCTATGGAAACCATGGCGGCCGGAAGCCGCTGGCCGGAGAGACTAGGCGCGCGGGTCGGGGCTAGGGCCCCTGCCCCAGCCGAGGTCTTCGCTCTTCCGTGGTGGCCGGGGACTGGGCAGTGAGCGGCCGGCTCTGCCACCCGCGGGGCGCGGGTTTGCAGGTCACTCCTCCGGCGTTGACGCGGGGGCACCCCATGTGCACTGCTGGACCTGAGGGATGGGAAAGCCACAGGTGGCTGCCTCGGCCCTCCCGGTCTGGCCTCGCGCTAGCGAGCGCTAGCTCTGGACCCGGGACCCATCTGAAGGAAAGGTAAAGGAGCTGGCGTTGCTCGTGGTTCTGCCCAAGCTCAGGACTGGGAGAGAACCAGCCAAATTCTGGTCTCAGCTTCCCCACTAGCTACTGGGAGACCCTGGGCGGGTCCTGAAGTTTTCTGGGCTTCAGTCCCCTCGGCTACTACAACAAGGATATTGATTAGAATAATCCCAGATCAGCCCCAGCTCTAATATTCTAGGTTCCTATAGCGTTCACACCCAGTCCTGATTGTAAGTAAACTTCCCTCACCCCTTCCCTGTATCTCTCCCGGACTATGTTAACTACATATTTAAATTGTACTCTAAATTCAGAGACTATCAGAGATAGAGGCCGACCTTAGCGATCTCAAACAACTTGTTCCTTTTACAGGTGTGGCAACTCCTTCCCAGTGGAGGAAGCGACTGTTCCAAGAGCCAGTTTTGGAATTGTAGGCACAAACACAGGTAGAAGCTTTGAGCCTTGGGTGAAGAAACACGTATTTTACTGGTGACACTAGGAAGAGCTCCTCATGCGCTTCGTAGAATTGTGTGGTTGGTGCTGAAATAGATGGCATTCCATTTATCCATTATATTCCCCAGATACCTTTTCTTTAGAGAGTTTTAAGATTTTCGGGGTAGGGGAGGGTGTCTTCACTAGGTTATTTTTCCTTCTCTCATATCCATGCTATTGGGAAAAATCTTTTAAATCTTTTTTATAAACCTCATTTGTAAGTTAAGAAGTTGAAAAAGATTATTTTCAGAGTTTATTACAACTCTGAAATTTATGAAGTATTTCTTTTAGGTCCGCATGCTTTTTATCACTTTTTCAGCAACTACAATCTCAAAAAGAAAACAAAAAACAAAACTTAGTAAACACTTAAAAAGTGCTGCTGTGTTTGAACTGTTGATGCTGGAGATACAGGGGTGAAGAAGAGTTCTTCCTTCAAGGAATTGGCAGGAAAGACAAAAGACAGGATCAATTATGATGTGGTGAACAGTTCTGTGTAGGTGGACGAAGGTGCTATAGGGCCAAGGAAGAGGGGCATGGAAAGGTTTCTGGAGGGAATAAAACTCAGACTGAGTCATGAAGAATGACTGAGAGTTAGCCACGTGGGAAAGGCACTGGTTAGGCTGTCAAGGAAGAGAAAGAAGCATACTTTAAGCTTTGGGGGCGTCAAAGATTGTGGTGCAGACCGAGAATATCAAGTACAACTGAGAAATAGAGGGTGTTTCTAGGGAGTGGCAGGTAGTGAGTGGGGTGGCAAGGTAGTGAGGCACAGATCGTGAGCTCTCTTCTGTGTCATGATCATATCTACCCTTTAGACAACCATTATGACTACAGCGTGGAAAACAGCTCTGGGTTGGGCAAGGTTGAAGGTGGAAAGACCAGGGAGAAAGTGCAGTGAGCAGTGGTGAGAGGTCCAGAATAAGGCAGTGACAGGCACTAGAGAGGAAGTGAAGTCCATCCATCTTAGTGGCCAGTTTGAATTTGGGAAGGAAGTTGAAGGAGGAGTCTGGAATTTTCTGATTACAGGTTTTTGATTTGGACAGTTCTGGTGAGCTAGTCTTCTGGCCATTTGCCAACAGAACACTTCCATCTTCTTGAGACATGGTTGGCTCTCTTCTGACTTACATTGAGGGGCCGAGGTAGCTTTTAACAGCAAGTAGGAGACTTAGACAAGCTTCTCTTTCTAAATTAAAATTTAAATGGACAGTTCTGGGAGAGTTGCTGTGGGATGAATAGTTCATCTTGATTTCAAACCCGAAAATCCTTAGGACTGGGAAAAAATGCCTTACAATAAAGATAAGCCAAAATGATTTTTTTAAATGATCATATACAATTCTTTGTCAATAGCAGATGTTTTTATGGACACAATACTTTGTTTAGTTCGAGGAGTCAAGTAGTGCAATTAAAAGCCAAGTTTTCAGATTAACTCTTCAGGTCTGGCAAGAAAAGAGAAGGAAGTATGAACTTTATTGAATTTACATATGTAAGTGTGCGCACCTGCCTTTTTAGATAGGAATGAATGTAGTTGTAATTAAAATGCCTTTTTTTCCTCCTGTAGCATTTTGTTGTCTGCACAATTATAGTGGATCACTAAAGTGTGTGGTAACCTTATCTGTAATGCTGCATCTTAAAGGTGTAGCTTGGGAGGGATTGTAATACCTAGATTCTTTCCACTTCCTGTGTGGAGCACATGGTATAATATTGTACTTTAAAAAATAAGAAATATGAACATAAGAAGGCTTAAAGACTAAAAGAAAAATCATATCTCGTAATTGTAGTTCTTTTTGTTTCAACAGCCACTTATTTGTAGTCTGAAACTCATCTTCTTTAGTCGTATTGCTGCTGTATACCAGGTGTTGTAACTTTTAAGCAAAGAAAGGACCCTGTCTGCTAGGAGACCTGAGTCAGTTTTCTACGTAAGCACTCGGTAGTAACCATCATTTGGCCTTAGCATTTTATTGTTGGGACAAATTGAAAGCAGTAACATAATATGCTCTTTCCTCCTTCATTGCTAAATGACTTGATTTGTTTCCTGAGAAGTGATGTTTTCCATTAACTTGATTATTTTTTCTTGTACCTTTAAAAATTTTTTCAATTCACATAACAAGTAACATAAAATACCTCACATCTCAGACAAATAATAATGACTGTTAAACATTGTAAATACTTTTAATGAGATCAATACTAAATGTTAGAGATATTTTAATGATGCAGTTAAGAAATTTGATATAGGATAAAAATTTTACATCATTAGTGCTTATTATTATCTCTTTTCTAGTTTCCTTTTAAAATGTTGGGAATAATTTTAAACAACACAGTGCTGAGGCCATTCTGGTACATGTGTGGCAGATGTGACTCTGTATGGGGGATACTAACTGTGGCATGAATGCTATAGATAGTATGTGGTCTGATATGCAGCCATAAAGTCTGCCCAGCTTTGTCAGACCCCTTGCCCTTTGTTGTAGCAAAGTGCTTTTCCAGCACTGATATTTCATCCCTTTGTCTCCTTCTCCCTGTATTTGTACTATCCGATTCTAGATTTTGTCCTTTTACATATTTTTTAGTCGTGTTTTTCAAAAATTTTGTCATCAGCTTACTCTTCAGGCATGATCAGGATTAGTATTCAATTGGATTTACCTCTTTTACATTCATTACATTAGGAAAATAGACCCAAAATAATAAAATAGTTGTCTGAGAGTAAATGAGAAACATTTGTCTGAACTTGAAATATTTACCCAAAGTGATGTTTATTTGGCTTAAGTTTTTTCTTTCTGTACTTCAAATTAACATGTACAAGAACTGTGATGTGGATCTATTGCATTATTTGATTATATAATTAAGTGACTTTTAGGGCATTGTAAATATCCCACCTAGTTTTCCCATTAACGAATGTATATTACACTTACTAGATTTTTAAAATTATATTACTCTTTTGCTTTAACAGAAATGTTCTGAATTATTTTGAGTCCTGTGTTGTTATTGATTGATAACAACTAATCTTTAGAGAATGCTTCTATATACTAGGCACTCTACCTATACTATCTAATTTCATCTTTAAAATCACAGATAGGAAATTCTTTTATACTTCTGTTAAAAATTATGAAGCCCAAGCATGAAAAGATTAAGGAAGTTACTGGAGAGTACCTAGCTAGTAACTGAAAGATCTGAGTATAAAACCAAAACCAAATAATCTGACTCCAGAATACATACTCTTAAATCCCTAAATTGCAGCTACTGCTCTAGAAAGGATGTTGAGCAGAATGCTTGTGAAAGTGAGCAGTATTTCTCCTAATGTTTTTGTGAATTATTCTATCCTGAAACTAAAAGGGACTGTGATGTATTCACTGTTTAGCTATCTAGAATTTTTAATGCTTTCTTAGTGAGATATAATTTATATACATTAAAATGCACAGTCTTAACTTTATGGCTTGATGTATTCTAACAGTTGTGTGCATCATTGTAAACACTACCCTAGTTAAGATATGGAATATTCCTATCACCGCCCCCCACAAAATTTTTCTTATTTCCATTCTGTTCCTACCCATCTCCCCTCTGAGAAGCAACCGCCATTCTGATTTCTCTCCCCTTAGTTTGACCTATAGTAGAACTTCATATCATTAAATCATGAAGTGTTCACACTTTTGAGTTTGCCTTTTTTATTCAACATATTGTTTCCGGGATATGACATTGCATGTTAGACATGGAGAATTCAACGTGGTAGCTTCTGTTTTATTTTTTAAACCGGAAACTCCTAACATCTAAAAATTTCAGGAACTACCAAGCGTCTCACAGTTTACCCAGCTTGCTAGTCTGCCGCAGTTACATGATGCTGGCAGAAGACAGGGGACTCCTGGGTCAGAGACAGGGGATTTTATTACTCAGAGCATAGCAGACAGCATGAGCTTCATGTGTTTGTCAGTTCCCTGTATGTCCCAAAATCCTTTCAGGGGCAATGCTGAGTGTCTCAGGTGGATGCTTGCTCACAGCCAATTTGTGTCATTGCTCAGTGGTCTGATATGCAGCCATATCAGGAAATTCCCAATCTTTTAAGGGGCTTCTAGCAAAGCTGCCTAATCTTTCTCTGCAGGGAGGTGTTATCTTTATTATCCTGGTCAGGAAACAAATCTGTCCTCTAACCTGGAGGGAGGCAGCATCTCTCGATGACAAGGTGGTTTGTTATGCAAATATTTTTGCAAGGACAGTCTGGTACAAAAGCTGTTAGAAGACGTGCAGTAATGCCATGAGAAAATTCTTATTTAAATCTATTTCTGCAAGGTAACTCTTTCTTCCTTTTCTATTTCTCTTGGCACGGCCATGCTTACTGCTCTATTGATGTATTTACTCTTTAGAAAAATAACTGTTATTTGGAAATTATCTTAAAATCGATCATGAAGTTTTGAGAAGATAGTATACAATCCTATATGATAAACTTATCTGCATTTATTAAGTAACTAATATGTGATATGTTAACATTACATGTTAGTTACTGGGGGAGATTTAAAACATTCTATAAAGGTTTGGTCTTTGACCCACAAGTAATAAAACTAAATGTATGGAGAATACTAGGTATGAGAAAGTTGATTCTGCTAGAAAACTCATCTAGGATGAAAGGGGAAGAAGGGGAAGAAGGGGAAATCTTTTAGAGAAGCATGACCTAAGTTGACTCTTGAATGTGTGTTTCTATTGGTAGGAGAGATAAGCATATTCTTGGCAAGAGGAGTAATGTGAATGAAAGTCAAAGGCTGGGATTATTTATGGATAGAGTGAAAGGTACATGATTGGGATTTATGGACAGTTAATGGAATCGTATTTTAGAGGATTAGTGAAATCATATTTTGGGGTCCAAAAGCCTTGTAGAGGAGTTAGCTGGGATGTGGTGAAAATTAGTGAACTAGGGAACTTTTCCAAAAAGAGAAATGACATGATTGAGAATTGCTCAATTATAATGGGTGTGTGTAACTGATTGTGGGGAGGGGCAGTACTAGGAGGAAGGAGGGATTTTTGTATTAAGAAAGCAATAAAATGAAAATGTCCTTCTGTTAGTTCGAAATGGGAAACAGGAGCTTGGATGAAAGGATGGTTCTGGGTATGTAATATGAGCAGGAGAGAAATTGCTCAGTAATGAGGAAGGGATGAATTGAAGGCATACGTTGAGAAATTGTGGGCCAGGAAGGGCACTGCTTTCTTGGAACCTGGAAGGATGAGTGAAACAGAAGGTGTAAATGAGAGACGTGGAGTCACTGTGGACTCTGGTGCCTCATGGGAAAGTGGCCTCCATCGACTCTTGGAAGTCATAGATGGTTTGTTGAGAATGTGAGATAGGAAATCTAGTTAGCAGGTACATTTATGTTGTTACCTGTAGTTGATAGTTGTCTGAGCATACATTGTACATCTTTTTATACAATTTGAGCCTACTTTGCAGTTTTAATTTTCTTATGTAATTTAAAGTCACTTTGATAGCCCTGATGACGTTACTGGCTTTCTAAATAAGGGGAGAATGGCTTTGACTACTTTCTTCAAGATATACTGAACAACTTTGTAGTATTGACATACTCTTCTTAGCAGCATTTTATTTCCCTGCAAAATGATGTTTTCTACACTGAGTACACATGGACACAAAGAAGGGAACAACAGACCCCTGGGACTACTTGAGAGTGGAGAAAGGGAGGAGGATGAGGATTTGAGGATCAAAAAACTGCCTATGGGCTGGGCACGGTGGCTTATGCCTGTATTCTCAGCACTTTGAGAGGCTGAGGCGTGCAGATCATGAGGTCAAGAGATCGAGACCATTCTGGCCAACATGGTGAAACCCCGTCTCTACTAAAAATACAAAAATTAGCCGGGCGTGGTAGTGCGCGCCTGTAGTCCCAGCTACACAGGAGGCTGAGGCAGGAGAATCGCTTGAACCCGGGACGCAGAGGTTGCAGTGAGCCGAGATTGTGCCACTGCACTCCAGCCTGGCGACAGAGCGAGAGTCCATCTCAAAAAAACCCCAAAACTCCCAAAAAACCAAAGAAAAAAAACTACCTATTGGGTACTATGCTTATTACTTGGATGAGAAAATAATCTGTACACCAAACCCCTGTGATACACTATTTACCTGTGTAACAAACCTGCACATGCACCCCTGAACCTAAAATAAAATTTTAAAATATAAAAATAAATGGTGATGTTTTCTAGTAAAGCCCTGCAACTAAGGACTAAAAATGTCATAGGCTATTTGGATATAAGGAATTTTTTTTTTTTTTACCAGTTTGGACCATAATTTTTTCTGTAAGAGTTCCGCTATGCTGCTGTGGCTCTAGTATTGATCATATGTTTTAGTAACCTTTATGATCATTGCTTAGAGGAGATATGCATTAAAGAACAGTTGGCTAAAAGCACAACTTTTAGAAATAAGTTTTGCTTTCCTTACTCTTTTCTAAGATTTGAATTGTGTTTCAAGGGATCAGTATCTGTCTGCTGGATGTTTGAATGCTTAAGAATGACACAAAATTTATAAAGTGGTATTTTAAGGAAGGTAACTTTTGTGAAAATGAGAGCAACTAAATTCTTAATGGCTAATCCAAATTGTATAAAAATGTAACTAATAATGCCTTATTCTCGGCAGTTGCAATTTCTTTGATTTAGAACTAGGATCCTTATTAGAAATCATAGTTTATAAGACTGGTATTTATAGGTCCACAAGCATGGTTCATACAAGAAGGGGAAGGGGTCCATTTTAGGTGGCGATAGCAGTAGTAGACATACTGTGGTGGGAGCAAATTGGCAGCACAAACCTGAATTCTGTCATTTTAGTGGGTGAGTGAGTAGTGATTTCATCAAACTTTTCGCAAATGAGTGTGAATGCAATAGACAGCTGCACAGTACTAACTCCTGCAGCATTAAATAAAAGGTTTGAATTTTGTATGAACATAACTTTGAATGAAAAAGTAAAATGTACACCCTTTCCATGTAAAGGTGCCCCTTCGGAGTAACGAACCAACCTGTGTCATATGGAAATGTGCACAGTTTCCTACCCAGCCTCTCTGGTGCCAACTAACTTGTATTTGTGAGAGCCTGAGGAAAGGAAGTTAGGGTCATTCAGTTCACTCTGTGTCTTACAACCTTACTCTCACTTTTATTATTGAAAGCAGAAGGAAGCATTATGTCTGCATATCTTGATAACAGTTTTTGCCTGACTATGCCTTTTCCTTTTAGTGTTACAGTTAATGTAAGACAAATCTTTGACCATTTTTTATGTATCCTTTCAAATTTATAATTGGTAGAAATACTTTTAAATATTATTGTAGGGGCCATGTGCGATGGCTCACGCCTGTAATCCCAGCACTTTGGGAGGCTGAGGCGGGCAGATCACTTGAGGTCTGGGGTTCGAGACCAGCCTGGCCAACATGGCAAACCCCATCTCTACTAAAGATATAAAAATTAGCCTGGATTGGTGGCACACGCCTATAATCCCAGCCACTCGGGAAGCTGAGGCAGAAGAATCGCTTGAACCCAGGAGGCAGAGGTTTCAGTGAGCTGAGATTGCTCCACTGCAGTCCAGCCTGGGAGACAGCAAGACTCCGTTTCAAAAAAAAAAAAAAAATTACTGTATATTTTGTTGGGAGCTATTCTTATCTCTCTCCCTTTTAGAATTACAAGAAAATTAAGGAAAATAATAGGAGTTAGTACTGTTAATAAATATGCCAGTGTAAGTTCAAGGAACTTAAAAAATCGTGTAAAAGTGACGTTCGGGTAAAACACATCATATTTATTTCCTAAATGCTATATTACATTATGGCAAAATTGCTATATTTTAAACTGCTAAATAGTGAAGTACTGCTTTAACACAGTACTTCACAGGTTAAATTTTGGTTTGAGTTTTCCCAATTTTAAAGGCAAATACAAAGCAAGTTGAATGTATTTATGGGTGTGTATGTATGCCAGACATTTAGCTTGGGACAAAATTCTAAGTGTTTGTGAACTTACCCCATCTGTTGGCCATTAGAATCTTTCACCCAAGAGAGCTACTCAGAAAGGATTGATACTAATAGTAATTTGAAGACAGAAATAAATAGCTTAGAAATGGGTTCAGTACAAAAATAACTTTTTGTGTTTTAAGTTTGTGATTTTGAAAATAAAAAATGGTATTTCATATCCACATCAGTTCATTTCATGGCTTTCAAGTAGCTTTTGTTGAGATTATTTTAAATTAAAATTTAGATGCTGAGATCTACAGAATAGGATGTAATTGAAGAACAAGACATTTTTAAGTATGTCTGTTTCCTGTATCAGGTTTACTAGTCAGGCATCTTGGTTATTGGTATTTATTTATTGGTGCAGTATAATCAGCCATTACAGACTTCTTCTCACAAGTAAGTAAGCCACATAGATAACTTAGAAGTAAGCGTTGGAATCTCCAAACATGTGGTATATTTAAGTTACAGTATAGGTTCTTCTATAGGTTCAGGGTTGTCTGATACCATTATTTTTCTGTATACTAGCAGGTATTAGAAGAAAGGCAGAAAATAAGATGCAAAAGAAAAAATATGTAGTCAATAAGTCTTTAGGGTATTCAAAACTTCACAGGGAGGAAACGAAAAATGTTCTGAATAATTCTGTTGGCTGCTGTCTCCATATGGTCATTGCAGGAGTTTTAACATATCGTATATCATTGATTTCTACTGTATGTGGTTAGACATACTTGACAATAGTTGCCAATACTTTTACCTTATAGTCTCCTAAGGACTGCTATGACTTTCATATCTCCTTATTAGTCTTTTATCTAAAAGAACAAAAGGTGAAAAAATCTGGTGTAGGTGCTGTCCTGCATTATTTTTTGTTTATTTTGTTTGTTTTTAGTTTTCCTTTAGATACTTTGTAAGCAGGGAGGAGATTAAAAGGTTTTGATTCCAAGACTTCCTTAAAAATTAATCAACTTGTGATGACTTTGAGAGCTGATCTCCAAGTTGATCAGAAGCGATGGTTTAATAAAACAGTAAATAAAATATGTAGACTGTGGCGTGTATCTGTAAGGGTAACATTTAACAGTTTTTTTTCTGATTAATATTGTAGGGTACAGTAATATCATTGAGTAATCTTTCATTTTTGTGGTTCTGATACTATAGGGCTCAAGAGGAGGGCATGGCAGGCTTCCTGCAGGGCATAAAATTCTGACTGAGTCACAAAGAATGATTGAGGATTAGTTGGGTAGGAAAGGCACAAGGTAATTGTTCAAGAAAGAGAAAACAGTAAACCTTAAACATTTTTAGGGGCATGAGAGAGTGTGGTGAGTACCAAGAATGACAAGTATACATAAATGAGGGGTAGGAATTTGAGTTGATTTGCCTTCCAGTAGACATAATGATATGTGAAATCTGAGAGTTTCACCTTATCAAGAATATCCTTTGTACCTCACAAATATACCTCTAGTAGTTCTTTGTCGTGTAATACAAGAGACAGATTTGCAGCCATTTTTTAATTTGCCGCACATGATAGATAATATTCTCATGTCTAATGCAGTTCTATAAATATTTTTTCCTACCCACAAGTTTTAACTTCCCGTTTTTGCTACATCTCAAAAAATCAATCATGTAACAAAAACGCTACTAGAAAAATAGTTTTGAATACATTTTGATTATAGAAAAAACAAACATTGAAAAACACTGGAACTTTTTCATTATTAACAAGTTACTTGAATAACATCTTGCGTCTGATCATGGCATGTGAGTGATGGAACACCATGACTGAGAACTGATATTAGATTTTAACATATGAGAGTTGGTCACCTTTTAAAAAAAGATATTAAAATTTTTTGTAACATTTTTAATGTGTGGTATCCCATTTCAGATAGTTGATTCAACACCCAACCCTTCCTGAATTCCTTCTACATGAAGGACAGTGTGCTTGGCCCCATGGGTTATACATGAATCAGACAGGATCTTAATCTTTCCAAGGGGGTCAGAGGGCACTGGAAAGTTGGATAAAGATGAAGAGTTGCTGGGGATGATCAATCCTGGAGCTAAAGCAGTGATTGATAGAGGTGGAGGAATAAACGGATCCATCCTCATTCCCCTTTTTTCTCCCATTCCCTTTCTTTCCTTGTCACTGCCAGTCATGGCAGGAGATTCTACTCATTGGACCAGATTAGAAATAGATTTTGACTGGAATATTTCCAAACAGAATGAAGAGTACACAGCTGTCCTTAGATAGCATTTGATAAGTTGGGTACATTTTTAAGTTGAAAAGATAGTAATATGATGAAAATAGTAATAGCTATTACTTCTATAAAGTAGGTTATGACTGGAAATTGGTTTATTGTCCAACAAAGCTGATTGACAGTGCTTTTAGGGCTTTTGTGCATTTTTTCTTTTAAATATGCTTACTTGACCACAAATAAACATATTTGTCTAATGAATAATAAAACAACTTCAAAGAACTTTTCTGTTATGTAAGAAATCTAAAATAATTGGTGATAACAATTCAATTATAGTCGTAATTGCATTTCTTAAGCCCAGATTGAGTTATAAATCTCACTTTTGTAACAGCTTTATTGAAATATAATTCATATACCATGAAATTTACCCTTTTAAAATACACAATTCAATAGTTTTTAGTATATTCACATAGTTGTGCAACCATTACCACCATCCAATTCTAGAATATTTTCATCAGCTTAAAAAAGAAATCCCATACCTATTAGCAGTAACTCTCTATTTCCCCATTCCCTATCCCCTGGCAACCACTGATGTGCTTTCTATGTCTTATGAGTTTGCTTATTCTAGATATTTCATATGAATGGAATCATTCAATATCTGGCTTCTTTTATTTAGAATAATGTTTTCAAGGTTCAAGCATGTATCAATATTTCATTTTGTTTCATTATTGTATAGTATTCCACTGTGTGGATATACCCCTTTTTAAAATTCATTCTTCAGTTGATGGACATTTGAGTTGTTTTCATTATTTTACTACTATAAATAATGCAGCTATGAACATTTATGTATACATTTTTACATGGACGTATGTTTCAATTCTTTTGGGTATGTAACTAGCAATGGAATTACTAGGTCAGTTGATAATCTATGTTTAACATTTTGAGTGACTACCAAATGTTTATCAGAACAGTTGCACATTTTACATTCACTCTAGCAATGTATGAGGGTTCTAATTTCTCCGTATCTTTGTCAACACTTGTTATGATCTGTTTTTTTGATAGTAGTAATTTTGGTGGATGTGAAGTATGTCATTGTGGATTTGATTTGCATTTCTCTAATGACTAATGATGTTGAGCATCTTTTAGGTGCTTACTGACCAATTGTATATCTTTGGAGAAATGTCTACTCAAATTATTTGCCCATTTTTAATAGGGTTGTCTTTTTATTTTTGAGTTGTAAGAGCTCTTTTTGTATTCTAGATACAAGTTTCTTATCAAGTCTATGATTTAGAAGTATTTTATCCCATTCTGTGGATTTTCTTTTCACTTTCTTAATGGTGTCCTCTAAAGCACAAAGTTCTTAATTTTGTTGAAGTCCAGTTTATGTGTTTATTCTTTTGTCACTTACATAGTTGGTATCATACCTAAGAAATCATTTCCTAAACCAAGATCATAAAGCTTTGGTCTTAAGTTTTTCTGTGAGAGTTTTAGCCCTTATATGGGTCTGTGATCTATTTTGACTTAATTTAGTAGATGTTGTGAGGTAGGGGTCTAACTTCATTCTTATGCCTGTAGACATCTAATTTTTCAAGGAACATTTGTTGATAATCTCATGGGACATGTAAATCTCATTTTGAATTGACATATAACCAAAATGCCTTTTTACCATTCTTAATTTGTTTTACCAAAGAACAATCTAAAAATGTCCTGTTGTTTCAAAGAAATAAGTTATTGTATATTACATGAAACGATAGTAGGGATACTGTAAACATTTTTGTTAACAATGCATATCTACTTTTACTGTAGCTTAGCTTAGAACTTTAAAAAAATTAATACTCTTGTGAAACATATAAGCACTTTCAAGAAGTTAATATCCTCCTGAAACTAGAACACGTTTTAGCCCATTCTGGCTGCTATAACAAAATTCCTTAGACTGCGTATTTATTAATTTCTCATGTTTCTGGAGACTGAAAAGTCCAAGATCAGTGCACCAGCAAATTCAGTGTCTGGTGAGGGCTCGCTCTCTGCTTCAAAGATGGTGCCTACTTCCTGCATCCTCACATGGCAGAAGGGAAGAACAATCTCCCTTGAGCCTCTCTTACAAAGGCACCAATCCCATTCCTGAGGGGAGAGCCCTCATGACCTAATCATTTCCTAAAGCCTCCACCTCTTAATATTAATTGCATTGAAGATTAGGTTTCAACATATTAATTTGGGGGAATGCAGACATTTAGACTGCAGCAAACACTTAGACTGTAGATAATGGAGTGAACAATTTTTATGTACAGATGGTTTCTGACTTAGAATGGTTTGACTTACTATTACTCAACTTTACAATGGTATGAAAGCAATACACATTCAGACTGCCCATACAACCATCCTGTTTTTTACTTTAAGTACAATATTCAATAAATTGCATAAGATATTCAACACTTCATTATAAAATAGGCTTTGTGTTAGATGATTTTGCCCAACTGTAGGCTAATATGTGTTCTGAACATGTTTAAGGTAGACTGGGCTAAGGTAAGATGATTAGTAGGTTAGGTGTATTAAATGGATTTTTGACTTACAATATTTTCAGTTTACAATAGGTTTATTGGGACATAACCCCATTATAAGTTGAGGAGCATCTATATTTATCTTTGATTAAAAATTGTTCTGACCCTTTATCTGTGTTTATTTTTCAAAGCAAAGGCATTTCATTAATACACTGACAATATGGTGCTATATTTACTTTTAATTTGTCTACTTAGTTTTAAAGTTAAATGTAATGAAAGTCAGGATTCACTGAGATGTAAATTACACTTCTTGTATTTAAATTTATTCTGGTTTCCTTATTAAATATCTCTTGCAAAACGTAAACATTCCTTGATTTGAATGTCATCTAAAGTTGTAACAGACCAGCCTCTCCTGCTGCAGCTCTCTGTGCTTTGTTAGGAAAATACCTGATTCAGTAGATTAAAGCCCTGTCATCATAAGTAGGTAGAGCTTCTCCTGAAGTAGCTAGACATTCTCAGGGTCAATCATCTGAGGAAAGTTGCAGCCATGAACTTGAACCCTGAAACTGGGAGTTAACTAGATAGCAAAAGGTATTTCGTGCTCTGTTTCATACATTTCTTGGGTTTGGATATTTAAGTTGCTAGATATAATTGGGCATTTGGGGCAGGTTAGAGCTGAATAGGGAGGCACTCATGTGCTGAACTTTAAACTGAAAACAGGTAAACTATATGCCAGATGATTCAGTTCCATGACATTCTATGTTTACTTCCTTTGTATTATATCCAAATATTTGGTTATCTTCCATTTAAGATTTCAGCCTTGCCTTGGCTGTGCTCTGAGAAATTAAGAAAAGGGACATTTACCTTTGCTTAAACCAGAGTGTTAAATTCAGAGAGTATTAAATTCAGAGCCTCACTCACTATTCTCTCTTTTGAAGCCATCGTTAGTGAGCTACCTAAAGGGGAAGATGGATCTCTAGAGGCTTGAATAAGGCTTTCAGAAACCTAGCTGGCTTTCCAGTGAAAACTTTGGAGGCTCTTGGTTTATTTTCTTAAGGAATATGGCAGTTTTTCTCTTAAAGATAAACCTTTTGTTTTATGATAGCAAAAAATATTTTCTTTTCAGTTACATTGCCAGAGAAAAGTACAATTATGTGAGATGAGTTGCTTTACCTTTCTAACTTGTTTACTCATTAGATAAGTAAACAAAGTTGGCCTCAAACTTTAGAAGAGGTAGACTTGTTAACACGAACATGTTAGGATGTATGTGTTTTTTTGCCTTAATCTATATGCACATGTTACATTCAGAAACATAGTAAATGTTTGACCATTGAATTATCTCTCTCTCTTTGCATATTGGATGTGTATATGTGTGTTTGTGTGTATGTGTATATATATATATATATATATACTTTAAACTGAAAGTTTAAAAATATATATACACACACATATATAAAGGTATACATATATACATACACACATATATAAATATGTGTGTGTGTGTACGTGTATATCTATATTACCTAGGTGTACAGGTAAATCAAATGTAGAGAATAAAACATATTTACCTTTGCTGTTTCTTTACCTTTAGTGTCAAGACATACTGCTTGATGCCTTGTGGGTTTGCAGAATGAATGTAGTTAGAGTAATATTGATTTCCTTGAAAATAATAGTGGTATGTTTCTAATGCCTTTAATTTAGATATCTCTAGCCCAAACTTGAAAGTAGAGCTCTTTCAGTACAAATAACCAATTTATAGAGATTTTTGATTATGTTATTATAATGTTAAATAATACAATGTTTAAAAATTGGAATTTTGATTTGCCTGGGTATTTCCCTTTAATAGACAGTGTCCTCCAGAATGAATGAAAAAGCTCAATCTTTTATGTCCCCCTTCATAGGCTAGATAGAGCTTTTGGTACAACTCCTAGACAGATGATCGTATCTTCTTTTGGCTTGTACTCGTCAAAGTGTCCCCAATCCTGTTGATATCGATGGGCCATTTTATGTAACCCTGTGTAAAGGCCACTAAATGTCTCTGTGTTTTTATTGTCTTACTTTGCAATTATTGTTAGATAGTTGTCTGTTTTAAAAATCATTTTTGTTGCTTTTTTTTATTGATAAAGACAGCACTATATGAATTTTGGAGTTAAAGATGAAAATTCTAGCTGTAATTTATCTGTGCCTCAGGAATGTTTTTGTTTCTTTGTTTTGTTTTTGGTAGTAGAGGGAGAATACCTCCTTTAAATATGTAGTGATTAAAAGAGAAGATATTTGTGTGTGTGTATATATATATATATATATATATATATATATAACATACTTAATGTAATACCTAGAATGTAGATATTTATTTATTCTTGCCTGTCCATTTCCTTGTCAGAAACAATGTTAGTTTCTTTCCTTCATTCTCTGGTAAATGATCTATGCTAAAATTAATATTTTTAATTTGTATAGTATTTTAAAGCTTTTACCTATAGCTAGTGGCATAGGGCTTATAAATCAATGAACTTTTTAATTTTTAAAGGCTTTATTTTTTTGGAGCAGTTTTCAGTTTACAGTGAAATTGAAAGGAAGACACAGAGATTTCCCTTATACCCTTTGCCCCCACAGATCCATCACCTCTCCATTACCAATATACCACACCAGAGTGGTGCATTTGTTACAACTGATGAGTCTACACTGGCACATCATCACTCAGAGTTCATAGTTTACATTAGAGTTCACTCCTGATGTTGTATGCTCCATGGGTTTGGACAAATATATAATGTATTCACCATTATAGTATCATGCAGAGTATCTTCACTGCCCTAATCCTTGTGCTTTTTAAAAGTATCCAAGTTAAGGTTGAAGATAGACATATTAGAGGCCTAGTAAGAGCCTTGTTCTGTCACTGAGTCTTCTTTTGTACCTTATAGACCTAACCAGTTCTTGATTTGCAAGCCTTTAGGACCTAAAGGAGCCTAGAACAGTTTGTGTTTTGCCTAGAGTGAGACTGGCTATAGACAGACAGTTCTGAAGTCTTATATTGTTCTTGAATTGTACAGAAAATTGTCAAGTTATCTGTGCTAGAATTTTTTTGTTGTTGTTGAGATGGAGTTTTGCCCTTGTTGCCCAGGCTGGAGTGCAGTGGCACGATTTCAGCTCACTGCAACCTCTGCCTCCTGGGTTCAAGTGATTCTCCTGCCTCAGCCTCTCGAGTAGCTGGGATTATAGACATGTGCCACCACACCCGGCTAATTTTGTATTTTTAGTAGAGATGGGGTTTCTTCATGTTGGTCAGGCTGGTCTTGAATTCCCAACCTCAGGTGATCCGCCTGCCTCAGCCTCCCAAAGTGCTGGGATTACAGGCGTGAGCCACTGCGCCTGGCCCTTTATCTGTGCTAGAATATTAAAATACCTGTTTTTCTTGTATGTACTCTAATATTAGTCATGTGTATATGCCAAAATGGATATTTTAAAATATTTTCTAGGCGTTTATAATGTATATATTTCACTTCATTTTTACTATTCTCTTCCCTAATTATTTACACCTAAAAATAAATATCTCAAAAACTTTGAGGTGAATTTTATGGTCATTCCCACTCTCTGATGCTTTTTACTCTAGTTATAAATGAACAAAGCACATATTAAAGCAACCTAAGTATTTAAGCCTTAGCTTTGCAATTGGTGATTCTGCTCACACCTGAACACTATAAATAGCCTGTCCTGTCAATTTTTTATATTCATGCAAATTGTAGCCTTTCCTTTATTCCTACCTGACTACTTTGTGCTCTGTCATTTACTTCTTAGGAAAAAAAAAAAGTGACCTAGATATTTGAAGTCTAGCTTGAATTTGCCTTTTTCAAGGACCTTGTAGGAAACTCTCTGCTCCGTCAATCATCCTGTCTTGGGTGGTAGAGAAGTTGGGCCCAGTGAGCTCATTTCTCACTGCAGGTTTCAGGTCACTGGGGCTGTTCCTCACACCTGGCGCCCGTGGGCTTGTGCCAGTGACAGTAAACAACAAACTTCTCCCTTTCTTGGGAATATCATTGGAAAACATGGAATTCCAATATGCTCAGAGAATATGGTTTAGAGAAACTCGCAAGTGAAGATGACCTGATTCAAAATGTCAATCAACTAATTAAATAATTGATTTCCTATTGAATATTTAATATCCCAGCAGCAATTAAACTTCATTTAAAGTTACTTCATACTTCCTTGGATATTTTATTTATTTAGAATGTTACAGAATTATAGCGCGGGTTTTCTTTTTCCAGGAGAGGCAATGGGTGAAAGGAAATGTCTTTAAGAGAGCTATAGACTATTGTGTATACTACTCACAAAGGAGGCCTGGGCTGTAAAAGCCATGATGACATCATCAGTGTCTGACTGCTAATTGAAAACCTGGGAATGAATGAGGGCATGGAGGAGAGGCAGACAGTGGAAGGAAAAGAGCACAGAGCACGGTTGTATTAGTCTGTTCTTATACTGCTAATAAAGACATATCTGAGACTGGGTAATTTATAAAGGAAAGAGGTTTAATTGACTGACAGTTCCACATGGCTGGGGAGGCCTCACAATCATGGCAGAGATGAATGTGGAGCAAAGTCAAATCTTACATGGCGACAGGCAAGACAGCTT
The DNA here is from genome assembly GCF_028878055.3 of Symphalangus syndactylus. Lineage (NCBI taxonomy): Eukaryota > Metazoa > Chordata > Mammalia > Primates > Hylobatidae > Symphalangus > Symphalangus syndactylus. The sequence continues at coordinate 17,924,597 of NC_072437.2, forward strand.
GTGCAGGGAAACTGCCATTTATAAACCATCAGATCTTGTGAGACTTATTCACTACCATGAGAACAGTATGGGGGAAACTGCCCCCAGATTCAATTATGTCCACCTGGTTCCGCCCTTGACACATGTGGATTATTACAATTCAAGGTGAAATTTGGGTAGTGACACAGCCAAACCATATCAAGGGTGCTTACAGATTCCAATAGTTAATGAAATAATAGGTCCAGCCAGGCATTTTTATTGACAGTAGAACCAGCAGATTTATTCCTTAAAATTTGGATGTCAGTGTGGAGATGCACTCTAGATACTACAGCTTCAAAATTAACAGTTTTTTTCATTTCAGTTAGGTTTGAATTCAAGAAGATACATTCAAATAAAATATATATTAGTACATCCTATTCTTTTGGTTATGATTTTTGATTTTACATGTGCAGTTTTAAATTTGTTGATCTTTTTAAGGAACAAGATTGGAAAAACAAGGCAGATAGCTTTTATTGATACTTTAATTGCTGATTTGGGTTTGGGTTCTCTTGAGACTAGAATTGTTTTTTCTTGCGTGAAAAGAAACTCTCATGAATATTTTTCCTTACTGGAATTTGGAAGATATAACCTAAAATAGAAACTAAAGTTTATATTTAAAATTGTAGCCTCCCATATAAGCAGTCTTATTTATTGAATTTCAAGTATTTGTTTTATTTCGCTCAGAAGGTGGGTTTTATATGTATGATTTTAATTTTTTTATTTATAAAGCCTTGCCTAGTCTTCTACATCGTTATTAAATAACGATAAACTGAGTCAAAGAGTTGATTTCCAGTCACTAACTTACTACAAAGTCTTATGCTTTCAGTTAAAACATTTTATTATTTGTATTACACTATATGCTGGCTGATTTGATTACTGCTGTGACTTGTACACTGTGCTAGAAATTAGGGTACAGGAGCACAAAATACTTAATCCTGGCTCCAGCTGAGCACCTGCCTCTGGATCGATCCTGCCTAGTAGTGAAGATTAAGACAATATGGATGTAGATTTCATTTGTGGGGTATAACTGTGGCAGCAGGGGTATTACTTTTTACCAGCATGAGTGACCTTTCCTATCACTGTGTGTTTCCAGTTCCATTTGGGTACAGTGAGCTGAAATGATTGGCCAGATGTTATGGCTCATTTATCTAAAGTCCCCCTTTAACTAGTTGTGTTATATTACTCTGCCTTTTTGAACTCTTGTTTTGTTTAGTTCAAACAAACAAAAAGTTTAGTCACCCGAAGCAGAATTTAGCAAATGTGTATTTTTTAGTCGAAATTCTCTCATATCTCACATATTCTTTATCTTGCAGAATCAGCATAATTCACTAGCAAGCCTGTATTTTAATGAACTTGTTTCGAGTTGTTGGAAATTTAGTTAAAATTGCATAAACTACCAATATCTCTTGAATCACTTAAAAATTTACTTTAGCCCTTAATTGAAAAACCACTAGAAGAAATTGATTTGGCTTTGTATAACGTAATTCCTTTTGGTGAATGTTTAGTGAGGCTAAAGAATCTGACACATCTGCTTACTGACATATGTATATATTTTATATGTAAGATATATATTAAAAATATATGTGAAATATCACCTGAAACTTTAAAATTTACTTTTACATTTATTATTCTTCAGTAAAGTGAATAAGATATGGACTTTTGCAGTGATAAAAAGAATACTTCTGCCGGCCTTTCTCCTTCACAGTTGAACATAATCACTTAAATGAACCATCATGCACTTCGACTGCAAACATACTCCCCTTACTTTTGTAGTACAACCATTTGTGTCCATTAAATTGTAAGTTCCAAAAAAATCTGACTCTGGCTTACTCATTAATAAATGTTCAGTACCCACATTTTTGTGGGTACTGTGTTTTGCCAACAGTAGATGCTCAGTATATTTTTAATAATTGAATTGATTAAATTGTTTATTTTAAGGTCTCTTCAATAGGTAATCACAGCTTGAAAGAGAAGTGTAAATAATAGCGCATCTTCTTTGTACTTTGAAACTACATCTAGGAAGAATGACTGTAACGATGTATTCCTAATTTGTATATCCAAAGACACTTCAGGTCTGCTCTAGTACGATGTCATAGTAGGGTCACATGTACAATTAGACATAGACTTTCAGAGTTGAAAGGATCCTGAAATGTCATTATTCCAGCTTTCCATCCAATGCTTGAGTTTCTTCTGTAGCCGTTGTTCTCAACTTTTGCTGTATATTAGAATGAGTTGGCGAGTTTTAAAAATCCCAGTGCTCAGATCCCACCTCAGCCCAATTATATAAGAATTTCCAGGGGTGAGACCTAAGCATTGATTTTTTTTTTTAGAACCCCATAGGCGATTCCAGTGTGCATTCAAGGTAGAGAGCTGTTGTTCTACAAGATCTGTACAAAATATTTTTCCAATCTAATTGAACTCCCCTGAAGATGAGCACCTCACTACCAAAGTTTGACTTGTGTTTATTCCATTTATTCAAATAATAACTTAATTATAAGAGTGTTTAAATTATAAGCTGGTGAAATGAAATAACACAAATCAAGCTCACCAATTTTAATACTCAGCTGTTGATAAACAACACTGAAGAGTGACATTTAAATTTGAATTATCTTCTTTGAAGTAGCATTGCAGCACTTTTGAATGACTTCCAAAAGGCTGATCATAAAAATCACTTTAATCATTTTCAAATTTTACTTTAGCAGCAATGAAGTTATTTGGTATGACTCAGATGAACCTTCTGCTCTGTCTTGGAGTTATTATGGTCATTTCATTTTCTGCAACCTGGGAAAACAGAGAAGGGATAAGCAGACTTATTTTTACATGTACCTTACATATTTACCTTACAGTGTTTATAGTTAAAAGTTAGACACTTTTAGAAATGTACTAGCTTCACAGGAAGGTAATTTACCATGTAGAAAATTTCAAATATACTGAAAGAATTGAATGGAATAGGGAAGGGCTTGGTTTTTATAAAGCTCTTTGATTTTAGAGAAGAATTTTCAGAGGAAGTGCCATGTGACCACACACACGAACACACAAGCCTGTATTCTTGCTTAGGAACTTATCTGTCCTGAGACCATCCACCTGTATGTCAGCTCTTTTGAGCACCTTTACATTTCTTTTGGTTCTTTAGTAGGACCGGCTACGAAAAGTCAATATGTAACATCACTGATAAATAATTAAGTAGTTCTAAGGTCTTAAGAGCTGTGTTTGAGTTTCACCTCCCTTCCTACTTATGGTGTAGTCTTGGGCAAATTATTATTTTCAGCCTTAGTTTCCCTATTTTTACAGTAGAAAGAATGCCATATATCTTGTAGGAATGTTATGAAGATTTATAGTAATAATGCATATAAAGCTTCACAGTAGCCCCTGCGTTATAGAAAGGGCTCGTGGACTTAAATTTTGTGATACATTAGAATACTAGCATTGCTGGGAAGACTACAATGATGATACATTTTCTTTTTTTTCCTGACAGTAGTAGGAAAAAATCCTGAGACTAATTCTGTAGAGAACATCATCTGTCTGCTCCTTTATAAAAAAAACTATTCTGAGACATGATCTTAGATTGTTCCTTTACCAAAATGAGTTTCCTGTTGGAAGTCCTGATGCCACAGCACATGGGTAAACATGGGTCTCTAAGGATATAGAGGATAGGGGATGGTTGATGCCCCTAGATTTTCTCTGGGGAACCAGGAAAGCTAGCCTTTCTAGTAGCATACGTCAACCAAGACTTTCCTGGCATGTCTTCATTGCTCGTCTTCTTGTCTGCTGCTTTGTAGAGTTGCCAGATAAAGGACAGCCATTTAAATTTGAATTTCAGATGAATAACTAGATTTCTGTTAGTATAAATATGCCTCAAATGTTGCATGGGACTTTTATATTTATTCATTATTTACCTGAAATTAAAATTTAACTGAGCATCTTGTAGGTTTCTTATTTTTTCTAAATCCGTCAACCCCTACCTACATGCTGTGTAGGAATTTTGGGGTTAGATGTTGGGCAGGTTTTATCCTAGACTAATATATTACTGTTTTTGAATGAAGTAGAGAGAAATATTTCATAGTAAGTGAAAAGACAAAATTATAGCATTAAAATGGCTTCATTGGTTAAAATACTACAAATATAATTGTTACAAACTAATATCAGTAAATAAAAGTAGACAATGATGATCCAGATAGAAGAACATCTTCCTACTTATCTGATCCCAAGAACTTAAGGGAATCTTGAACCTAAGCATCTTCCAACTGCATACTTAAGGCATATTAAAGAGAACGTATGATAGTACAAGTATATCCTTTTTAAAGCAAGTCTGAAATTAGGAAGGGTTCAAGTGTGATTATTCTTTGTTTAAAGCATGTTATGCACATTTTATTTACATATATTTTACATATATGTTAGTGTAGCAATTCCTAATTACTCCATAACACACTGAATTCTCCTTTCTGTAAACTTGTAAAGTGTTTACTTTGTTATTCATTTATTCATATTCAGTAAGGCTTCACTGGAGAAGGGACATTTAGACTGGATTTTCTAGGATGAATAGAAGTTTGCTGGCTAAGAAAGGAATAAGGCTATTTTAGGCAGAGGAGAGAGAGAGATAATGAGTAAAAAAGAATAGAAAAACCCTCAAACCCAGCACCCCAGCCTGTGAAATAACCTGTTGTGACTTGGAACTGGTGAGAAGATGGCGTGGGGAGGAGCACCCTGGAAACAGGGTAGAAGGTACAGAGTTGGTGATTCGATTTAAAGACAGGCAAGAGGAGCCCATGAAGAACATTTTGTATCAGGTTATAAATTTTGTTTTTATTGTATAGTCAACAGGGTTTTAAATAAGACTGAGGCCTTAAGTCAGTAAGACCTAATTGTTTGTTTCAGGAATATACCTGGAATATGAAATAACACGTGGCCAGAAATGATTGCAATAGTTCATGGGATACATGAGGACAATAGGAATAGGGTAGTTGCACTAGAAGTGGAGATCTTGAATGTGAGACATTTCTAAGTTAGAATTATTAGGATTTGAACAATTTTTCTGTTGGTTTTGTTTTTTTTTTTTGGTATGCGGAAGGTGTGAGGATAAAAAATAGGGATAGTTCATGTATGTGAACTATGTGTGTTATTTCCCTAAGGCCTTAAGGTCATTAGAGGCAGGGTCTGTCTCCTAACAAACAATACGCAATACGTTCTTGTTCAATTTAAGAAGAAACACAAAATGTTTAAGATGCGTGCATTTGTATGTCTGTACTTCATTATTATTTTGACAAATCTAGTCGGTATTACAAGAATAACAGGATGTACATTGGCAAACCCATTTTTTATCCCACTTAGTTAAATAAAATAATCCAGTTGTCTGACACATAATGATTTTATCAAAATTAACCTTTGTCTTTGATAACTTCTGCCCTGTGATTGTTGTCATTTACTTTAAAATATAATCATGGCCAGGTGTGGTGGTGTATGCATATAATCCCAGCTACTCAGGAGGCTGAGGTGGGAGCATCAAGACCAACCTGGCAACATAGTGAGACCCCATGTCATAACAAACAAACAAAAATGTTTGTATCAAAACATCACATGTGCCCCATAAATATATGTATGTATCTATTATGTACCCATAATCATTAAAAATTTTAAAAATAAAAATAATGTATTGTTCTTTTCATTTTTTAATGTGCCAATAGAATTGTTCTTTGATGCCAGGCATGGTGGCTCACAATTGTAATCCCACACTTTGGGAGGCCAAGGCAGGAGATCACTTGAGGCCAGGAGTTCAAGACCAGCCTTAGCAACATAGTGAGACCCTGTCTCTACAAAAAATTTAAAAAATTAGCTGGGCATAGTGGCATATGCCTGTCATTCCAGCTACTCAGGTGGCTGAGGTGGGAGCATTATTTGATCCTGGGTGGTTGAGGGTGCAGTGAGTTGTGGTTGTGACACTGCACTCCAGCTTAGGCAACAAAGCAAGACCTTGTCTAAAAAAAAAAAAAAAAGATTTATTCTATTTGATAGTTAAAGAATTCAATGCTAGGTAACTCTGAGACAGACCAAACTGTGGACTTTGAATTTGTAGTTTTAGCTTTGTCACTCAGCATTAAAATCATAAAACCTGAGACAAAGAAGCAACAAGCAGTGATGCTTTATATGTAAGGACTTTCTTGTTCCAAGAAATGTATCACTTTATATACAACACAATGTACTATTTAAATATAACATAAATTATATATTCCTATGCATTATTTTTCTGTTCATGTATATTTTTATATTCAAAAATGCTATTTGTGAGTTGAGTTTTACATGGGTGTATTAAGGGAGGCACACCAGTTGATGAGGTCTTGTGTGAGGTCTTTAAACACACCCAGACTCTAAGGCAGCAATGGATAACCTTGAACAGGTAAGGAGCCAGGTGGCCCTAGGGTAGGGAGAAAGTGCAACATTGTAACATCCCTTTGGATAATGTCTGCAGCCAGATCCTGTGTCACCATGACTCAGCATCAAACAGACATTGATTGCACAGCATAAGGAGCACACAGGAGGCAAAGCTGGTCTGTGACATGGCAATTAGTTTGAGACACCACACCTGTATTCCCACAGCACATCTCATTCCCCTATATCTTTGGCTACCACAGAGGAAAGCAGAATGGATCTGGGCAATTTATTGTCTTACTTTCGTTGAGGAGAGGGAGAGCAGCAGAATGCATGCTGTTCCACTTTTTCTGTGCTGCAGTGGGCATATTGGTCATTGCTGGGAGCCCTTCAATGAAGGACAGTGACAGAACACCAAAAAGTGTCAGGAGCTTCCATGTGGCTGAAAAAACACATTCCAAGGACATCAGCCAGTGTTCTAGTGTTAGACTGTGACTTGGGCGTGTAACTGGGCCAACGATTCCAGTTTTGCATGGAAAAGACACACATGGTTAATTTTTCAATGAGGAGGTAGACAAGTTTTACTAATCTGTTGACTGAGAGCTTCTAATATACTCATGATGAAATCTCTCTGGAGCAAGTCCTGTGAAACAGTGTAATGACTTGGCACAGGATGGCTGGATTCGCTTTAAAAAAATTCTTATTATTCATGTTTATTTAGGTCCAAAGGATCCATTATACTTCAGCTTTATATGCTATTAAATTTAGAGATGACACAAATCAGGACACATCTTACATAGTTCTTCTGATGGGACAAAAGACCTGATAGAATAAGGTGACGTTTATGGGCCTTTAATATCAACATTACAAAAGAAGGGGAATTGCATTTTCTTTATATGTAAAAAAATAATGACTAATTTAGAGTAATTCTGAAATGAAATCATGGCATTATTGTCAGGATTGGTAAATCTTTGAAGCTATTATCATTTCTGTCATGCAGCTGCATTCAATGTCTTAAGTAGGCAACGTGATATTTTCACAGGAATTAGCAAATAAACTCAGTATGTTAGCTTCTCAGGGACTCCAAAGCTTTGAATATAGAGGAGGAGAAGGTCCGATGAGGGGAAAAAGACCTTCTGAACCCACTATGGTCATAATTCCAGGGAAAGAAGGAGAAGAAACTTAAATATTTATTAACTCCTTACTATCTGTTAAGGTTTTTAATGTACTTTATTCCCTTTAAATTTGAAAGCAATTCTGTGAGTTGAATATTATTTCGATTTTTTTGCTGATGAGAAAACAAGCTCAGACAAGGTGAACAGAAACTGACATATTAAAACGCCTATCATGTAGATACTGTGTAGGAAGTTAAGATGTGTTTTCTCATTTAATTATCTAAATAAGTATTATTTTATGTACATTAATTAAAATAGGCTAGATTATACTTTGTTAACAAATAGACCCCGAATCTCAGTGGCCTAATAATATAAAGGTTTATTTTTCGCTCACACAAAGTTTACTCTGATGCCAGGGGACCTCCCAAGCCAGTTCCTCCTGGGGTTCCTTGGCAGTCGAGGCCAAGGGAAGGGAAGTAGCGCCACGATGCGGTCACACTCCCTGGAATGAGGACTCCTTGCTTGTTGCCGCAGGGAAAAGTGACAGGAGAAGAATGCATGGGTTCTTAAGGCCTCAGCCCGGAACTTAGGCACGTCCTCTTCCCTCTTAGTCCATTGTCCGGGGTCTAGTCACATGGGCTCATTGCACTGTGGGCAGGCTGGGAATCGCGAGGGAGAAGATGGATAGCAGTGACCCCAACTGGGTCTGCCATGGCACTGCCACCCCCATTTTAAAAATGAGAAGACTGAAGTTCAGAGAGGTTATATCATGTTCCTTGATCACCTCCTTGGTGATCTGTAGACTTAGTTCTTGAAACTAGATCTCTCTCCGTCCAAAGAATCTGGTTTTTTGCCCTCTACTCCATCTCACCCCACACACTCTGAGTAATTTGGTAGTTTGGAGTTAGGTGTGGATCTGTGGTCGCCAGCCTTCAAGATGGCTCCTGTCATCCTTGCCTCCTGGGGTTCATGCCCTTGTCGTTCCCTCTGTCAGTGAATAGGGCTGATCTGTGTAACCAGTGTGGTATTGCAGAAGAGACAAAGTGTGACTTCTGGGACTAGGTCATAAAAGACAGTGGTGTTTTCATGTGTCAGTGCTCTCTGTTAGATCACTTGCTCTGGGAGAAGCCAGCTGCCATCAGGTGGGGACACTAGAGCAGCCCCAGGGAGCTCCCATATGGCAAGGAACTGAGACCTGCTGCCAACACCCAGGACCAATTTGCCATCCATGAGAGTGGGCTGTCTCGAAAGTGGGTAAGTCAACCCAGGTCGGCCTTCAGATGGCTGAGTCCAGGCCAACATCTTAACAGCAAACTCATGAGAGACCCCAGGCCAGAACCACTCAACTAAGCTGCTCCCAAATAATTCTTGACCCGCAGACATTGTGTGAGATGATAAATGCTTACTGCCATTTTAAGAAGCTAAGTTTTGGGGTAATTTATTATGTGGTAATAGACAAAAATACAAACCTTTTTGGATTATTTCCTTTCTTTGTGTTTTTCCCTCAACTCTGGGACAATTCCTACCTTTAACGGTGAGTTTTTAAGTTAGCTAAATCAGAAAGTAATTGCCACACAATGTTATTAAATTTTAGTTAAATCTTATTATTTACTTTAATCTTGTAGTTCTAGGCAAGCTCTATGTGAAGGTCTATACTAAAAAATGATATACTCTGCTAGTTCAGAAGGGAGAAGTTTTGAAATTTACTTTCCATCAGATGTGTATTTTTCTGTTTTAAGATATTACCTGCTTGAGATTATTTTGTAGTTTAAATTACATTGTGAAGTTTTGAGAAAGAACAAGCCAAGTACATTTTTATTAAGAGTTTACTGTCAGCAGGAAGACAGAATCTAGAAGTAACTGCTTTTTTTTTTTTTTTTTTTTGCAAGGAGAATGTTGGTCAGTGTTTTAGTCAGTGCTTGCTGCTAAGGCAGGAGAGAATAATTGTGTAAAGAGGGGCCTCCTGCAGTGCAGGACAGGAAGCCACCATGTGAGCACCACGTCCATGTGCAGGTCGCAGGCTTCATTATGTCCTGAATACTATGCCTCTGCATTTTATGTGAGTAATCTTAGATTATTCATCAAAGAACAGGTTATGTTTACAAATATAATGGTTTTAAGGAATATTATAATTCAGCATCTTGACCACTGGTACTGGTATGACATGTTAGAATATACTGTGCTTTTAAGTTTTTCAATCACTCATGATTTGTTCTTTAATGTTGTACAATGTTTCTGAGATTGTCTCTAAGCTGGGGAATCTTGTGTTTCCCAGGGTACCAGGAGGGGAAGACTGGGTATGAGTCAGTAGTCTATGAACTCCAGTGAAAGGCAGCAGGATACAATTTCTATTTGATTTAACATTCTCTTAATATCGCTGTTTTAATAACCTTGTGTTGGGTGAAATAAAATTTTCTTAATGAAAACCTTTTCACTAATCATTGATGCCCATTTGCCCCCTACCCCCATTAACAAACACTTCCTATATATACACTGTAAACTTTCTATCTTAGCTTACTTTTTGACAGTTGGGCAAATGTCAGTGGAGAGAACATCATTAGATCAAACAACGTATTATTGTTGGAAATATGGCTGTCTCATAGAAATATAGCCAAGTCAGGGGAATAGTGACTATATATTATATTCACATATACAAATTTTGTAGGTCTACATATACAAAAATATAGAGACATATGCATTTCCACATATAACTATATATAAAAAACTATATATAACTATAACTACACACACACACACACACACACACACACACACACATACACACACACATATATACATAAACAGGTTGGAAGTAGGAGATCCCCAAGGAAGTGGAGACTGAAATTCAGACATGAGGACCTTAGCAAGGTGAGTGAGACAGTGAGAACTGATGAGATATTCCATGAAGGAACATCTAACAGATTTTAGTGGACAAAGCAAAACAAGGAATCAAAGATAATGCAAAAGTTTCTAATGAAAAGTCATACTTTAACAAGCATGGGGAAATATAATTACAAAATTTTGATATACGTAATAATTTTTATGAGTAGAATCCAGAGAGGTCGCTGCAGCAGGAATTATTATCACCATTTTGTAAATGAAGAAACTGGCTCAAAGAATTTTAACTGATTTTTTTTTAAGGTTTCATAGTTAGTCGAGGATAAAGCCAAAATTGGAATCTGAGGGTTTTGACTTCAGATCTTTCCATTTCCATGGATTCCTCAACTGGGTGTCCAGGCATGGCCCTCTAGGATCCGTGCTGTGCTATCCTGTCATGCATAGGCTGTGTGTGTATGTGGATTTTCCCAATTAGAGGACCCAGACTTTGAGATTCTCAAAGGGGCTGTGACTCGATAGAGCTTAAGAACTTTGTTCCTCCCAGTGACTGCCTGGCTCAAGGGACCAAAAGGATGATGAAATGAGAGGGATGGTCCTACTTAATACTTAGGTCATGGAAAAGTACATTCCCACAATGGAGAGACCTAGTGGTGTAAAGAGTCCTGATCATGGAACAAAACAGAGCAAGAGTGTTGGAAGTTAGGTAAATTTTTAAGGGAAACGTCTTACTTGGGGCTGGGCTAACTCTGCATGCCACTTAGGGAAACAGGTCAGACTGAACAGTTTAGGCCACATGGATTTTTTTTTTTTTTTTTTTTATTATTATACTTTAGGTTTTAGGGTACGTGCGCACAATGTGCAGGTTTGTTATATATGTATCCATGTGCCATGTTGATTTCCTGCACCCATTAACTCGTCATTTAGCATTAGGTATATCTCCTAATGCTGTCCCTCCCCCCTCCCCCAACCCCACAACAGTCCCCGGAGTGTGATGTTCCCCTTCCTGTGTCCATGAGTTCTCATTGTTCAATTCCCACCTATGAGTGAGAACATGAGGTGTTTGGTTTTTTGTCCTTGCGATAGTTTACTGAGAATGATGTTTTCCAGTTTCATCCATGTCCCTACAAAGGACACGAACTCATCATTTTTTATGGCTGCATAGTATTCCATGGTGTATATGTGCCACATTTTCTTAATCCAGTCTATCGTTGTTGGACATTTGGGTTGGTTCCAACTCTTTGCTATTGTGAATAGTGCCACAATAAACATACGTGTGCTTGTGTCTTTATAGCAGCATGATTTATAGTCCTTTGGGTATATACCCAGTAATGGGATGGCTGGGTCAAATGGTATTTCTAGTTCTAGATCCCTGAGGAATCGCCACACTGACTTCCACAATGGTTGAACTAGTTTACAGTCCCACCAACAGTGTAAAAGTGTTCCTATTTCTCCACATCCTCTCCAGCACCTGTTGTTTCCTGATTTTTTAATGATGGCCATTCTAACTGGTGTGAGATGGTATCTCACTGTGGTTTTGATTTGCATTTCTCTGATGGCCAGTGATGATGAGCATTTCTTCATGTGTTTTTTGGCTGCATAAATGTCTTCTTTTGAGAAGTGTCTGTTCATGTCCTCTGCCCACTTTTTGATGGGGTTGTTTGTTTTTTTCTTGTAAATTTGTTTGAGTTCATTGTAGATTCTGGATATTAGTCCTTTGTCAGATGAGTAGGTTGCAAAAATTTTCTCCCATTCTGTAGGTTGCCTGTTCACTCTGATGGTAGTTTCTTTTGCTGTGCAGAAGCTCTTTAGTTTAATTAGATCCAATTTGTCAATTTTGGCTTTTGTTGCCATTGCTTTTGGTGTTTTAGACATGAAGTCCTTGCCCACGCCTATGTCCTGAATGGTATTGCCTAGGTTTTCTTGTAGGATTTTAATGGTTTTAAGTCTAACGTTTAAGTCTTTAATCCATCTTGAATTAATTTTTGTATAAGGTGTAAGGAAGGGATCCAGTTTCAGCTTTCTACATATGGCTAGCCAGTTTTCCCAGCACCATTTAGTAAATAGGGAATCCTTTCCCCATTTCTTGTTTTTGTCAGGTTTGTCAAAGATCAGATAGTTGTAGATATGCGGCATCATTTCTGAGGGCTCTGTTCTGTTCCATTGATCTATGTCTCTGTCATGGTACCAGTACCATGCTGTTTTGGTTACTGTAGCCTTGTAGTATAGTTTGAAGTCAGGTAGCATGATGCCTCCAGCTTTGTTCTTTTGGCTTAGGATTGACTTGGCGATGTGGGCTCTTTTTTTGGTTCCATATGAACTTTAAAGTAGTTTTTTCCAATTCTGTGAAGAAAGTCATTGGTAGCTTGATGGGGATGGCATTGAATCTATAAATTACCTTGGGCAGTATGGCCATTTTCACGATATTGATTCTTCCAACCCATGAGCATGGAATGTTCTTCCATTTGTTTGTATCCTCTTTTATTTCATTGAGCAGTGGTTTGTAGTTCTCCTTGAAGTGGTCCTTCACATCCCGTGTAAGTTGGATTCCTAGGTATTTTATTCTCTTTGAAGCAATTGTGAATGGGAGTTCACTCATGATTTGGCTCTCTGTTTGTCTGTGATTGGTGTACAAGGATGCTTGTGATTTTTGCACATTGATTTTGTATCCTGAGACTTTGCTGAAGTTGCTAATCAGCTTAAGGAGATTTTGGGCTGAGACAATGGGGTTTTCTAGATATACAATCATGTCATCTGCAAATAGGGACAATTTGACTTCCTCTTTTCCTAATTGAATACCCTTTATTTCCTTCTCCTGCCTGATTGCTCTGGCCAGAACTTCCAGCACTATGTTGAATAGGAGTGGTGAGAGAGGGCATCCCTGTCTTGTGCCAGTTTTCAGAGGGAATGCTTCTAGTTTTTGCCCATTCAGTATGATATTGGCTGTGGGTTTGTCATAGATAGCTGTTATTATTTTGAGATATGTCCCATCAATACCTAATTTATTGAGAGTTTTTAGCATGAAGGGTTGTTGAATTTTGTCAAAGGCCTTTTCTGCATCTCTTGAGATAATCATGTGGTTTTTGTCTTTGGTTCTGTTTATATGCTGGATTACATTTTTTGATTTGCGTATGTTGAACCAGCCTTGCATCCCAGGGATGAAGCCCATTGATTATGGTGGATAAGCTTTTTCATGTGCTGCTGGATTCGGTTTGCCAGTATTTTATTGAGGATTTTTGCATCAATGTTCATCAAGGATATTGGTCTGAAATTCTCTTTTTTGGTTATGTCTCTGCCAGGCTTTGGTATCAGGATGATGCTGGCTTCATAAAATGTGTTAGGGAGGATTCCCTCTTTTTCTATTGATTGGAATAGTTTCAGAAGGAATGGTACCAGTTCCTCCTTGTACCTCTGGTAGAATTCGGCTGTGAATCCATCAGGTCCTGGACTCTTTTTGGTTGGTAAGCTATTGATTATTGCCACAATTTCAGAACCTGTTATTGGTCTATTCAGAGATTCAACTTCTTCCTGGTTTAGTCTTGGGAGGGTGTATTTGTCGAGGAATTTATCCATTTCTTCTAGATTTTCTAGTTTATTTGCATAGAGGTGTTTGTAGTATTCTCTGATGGTAGATTGTATTTCTGTGGGATTGGTGGTGATATCCCCTTTTTCATTTTTTATTGCATCTATTTGATTCTTCTCTCTTTTCTTCTTTATTAGTCTTGCTAGCGGTCTATCAATTTTGTTGATCTTTTCAAAAAACCAGCTCCTGGATTCATTAATTTTTTGAAGGGTTTTTTGTGTCTCTATTTCCTTCAGTTCTGCTCTGATTTTAGTTATTTCTAGCCTTCTGCTAGCTTTTGAATGTGTTTGCTCTTGCTTTTCTAGTTCTTTTAATTGTAATGTTAGGGTGTCAGTTTTGGATCTTTCCTGCTTTCTCTTGTGGGCATTTAGTGCTGTAAATTTCCCTCTACACACTGCTTTGAACGTGTCCCAGAGATTCTGGTATGTTGTGTCTTTGTTCTCATTGGTTTCAAAGAACATCTTGATTTCTGCCTTCATTTCATTATGTACCCAATAGTCATTCAGGAGCAGGTTGTTCAGTTTCCATGTAGTTGAGCAGTTTTGAGTGAGTTTCTTAATCCTGAGTTCTAGGTTGATTGCACCGTGGTCTGAGAGACGGTTTGTTATAATTTCTATTCTTTTACATTTGCTGAGGAGAGCTTTACTTCCAACTATGTGGTCAATTTTGGAATAGGTGTGGTGTGGTGCTGAAAAAAATGTATATTCTCTTGATTTGGGGTGGAGAGTTCTGTAGATGTCTATTAGGTCCACTTTGTGCAGAGCTGAGTTCAATTCCTGCATATCCTTGTTAACTTTCTGTCTTGTTGATCTGTCTAATGTTGACAGTGGGGTGTTAAAATCTCCCATTATTATTGTGTGGGAGTTTAAGTCCCTTTGTAGGTCACTCAGGAGTTGCTTTATGAATCTGGGTGCTCCTGTGTTGGGTGCATATATATTTAGGATAGTTAGCTCTTCATGTTGAATTGATCCCTTTACCATTATGTAATGGCCTTCTTTGTCTCTTTTGATCTTTGTTGGTTTAAAGTCTATTTTATCAGAGACTAGGATTGCAACCCCTGCCTTTTTTTGTTTTCCATTTGCTTGATAGATCTTCCTCCATCCCTTTATTCTGAGTCTATGTGTGTCTCTGCACATGAGATGGGTTTCCTGAATACAGCACACTGATGGGTCCTGACTCCTTATCCAGTTTGCCAGTCTGTGTCTTTTAATTGGAGCATTTAGCCCATTTACATTTAACGTTAATATTGTTATGTGTGAATCTGATCCTGTCATTATGATGTTAGTTGGTTATTTTGCTCGTTAGTTGCTGCAGTTTCTTCCTAGCCTCGATGGTCTTTACAATTTGGCATGTTTTTGCAGTGGCTGGTACTGGTTGTTCCTTTCCATGTTTAGTGCTTCCTTCAGGAGCTCTTTTAGGGCAGGCCTGGTGGTGACAAAATCACTCAGCGTTTGCTTGTCTGTAAAGTATTTTATTTCTCCTTGACTTATGAAGCTTAGTTTGGCTGGATATGAAATTCTGGGTTGAAAATTCTTTTCTTTAAGAATGTTGAATATCGGCCCCCACTCTCTTCTGGCTTGTAGAGTTTCTGCCGAGAGATCAGCTGTTAGTCTGATGGGCTTCCCTTTGTGGGTAACCCGACCTTTCTCTCTGGCTGCCCTTAACATTTTTTCCTTCATTTCAACTTTGGTGAATCTCACAATTATGTGTCTTCGAGTTGCTCTTCTCGAGGAGTATCTTTGTGGCGTTCTCTGTATTTCCTGAATCTGAATGTTGGCCTGCCTTGCTAGATTGGGGAAGTTCTCCTGGATAATATCTTGCAGAGTGTTTTCCAACTTGGTTCCATTCTCCCCGTCATTTTCAGGTACACCAATCAGACGTAGGTTTGGTCTTTTCACATAGTCCCAAATTTCTTGGAGGCTTTGTTCATTTCTTTTTATTCTTTTTTCTCTAAACTTCCCTTCTCGCTTCATTTCATTCATTTCATCTTCCATCAGCGATACCCTTTCTTCCAGTTGATCGCATCTGCTACTGAGGCTTCTGCAGTCTTCGCGTAGTTCTCGAAACTTGGCTTTCAGCTCCATCAGCTCCTTTAAGCCCTTCTCTCCATTGGTTATTCTAGTTATCCATTCTTCTAATTTTTTTTCAAAGTTTTTAACTTCTTTGCTATTGTTTTGAATTTCCTCCCGTAGCTCAGAGTAGTTTGATCATCTGAAGCCTTCTTCTCTCAACTCGTCAAAGTTATCCTCCATCCAGCTTGTTCCGTTGCTGGTGAGGAACTGCGTTCCTTTGGAGGAGGAGAGGTGCTCTGCTTTTTAGAGTTTCCAGTTTTTCTGCTCTGTTTTTTCCCCATCTTTGTGGTTTTATCTGCTTTTGGTCTTTGATGATGGTGATGTATAGATGGGTTTTTGGTGTGGATGTCCTTTCTGTTTGTTAGTTTTCCTTCTACCAGACAGGACCCTCAGCTGCAGGTCTGTTGGAGTTTACTAGAGGTCCACTCCAGACCCTGTTTGGCTGGGTGTCAGCAGCGGTGGCTGCAGAACAGCAGATTTTTGTGAGACCACAAATTCAGCTGTCTGATAGTTCCTCTGGAAGTTTTGTCTCAGAGAAGTACCCGGCCGAGTGAGGTGTCAGTCTGTCCCTACTGGGGGGGTGCCTCCCAGTTAGGCTGCTCAGGGGTGAGGGACCCACTTTAGGAGGCAGTCTGTCCGTTCTCAGATCTCCAGCTGCATGCTGGGAGAACCACTACTCTCTTCAAAGCTGTCAGTCAGACAGGGACATTTAAGTCTGTGGAGGTTCCTGCTGACTTTTTGTTTGTCTGTGCCCTACCCCCAGAGGTGGAGCCTACAGAGGCAGGCAGTCCTCCTTGAGCTGTAGTGGGCTCCACCCAGTTCGAGCTTCCTGGCTGCTTTGTTTACCTAAGCAAGCCTGGGCAATTGCGGGCACCCCTCCCCCAGCCTCGCTGCCGCCTTGCAGCTTGATCTCAGACTGCTGTGCTAGCAATCAGCGAGACTCCGTGGGCATAGGACTCTCCGAGCCAGGTGCGGGACACAATCTCCTAGTGTGCCGTTTTCCAGGCCTGTTGGAAAAGCGCAGTATTAGGGTGGGACTGACCCGATATTCCAGGTGCCGTCTGTTACCCCTTTCTTTGACTAGGAAAGGGAACTCCCTGACCCCTTGCGCTTCCTGAGTGAGGCAGTGCCTCGCCCTGCTTCGGCTCATGCACAGTATGCTTCACCGACTGTCCTGCACCCACTGTTTGGCACTCCCTAGTGAGATGAAACTGGTACCTCAAACAGAAATGCAGAAATCATCCGTCTTCTGTGTCGCTCAGGCTGGGAGCTGGAGACCGGAGCTGTTCCTATTCGGCCATCTTGGCCACATGGATGTTAAGACTAAGCAACAGTGTTGCAGCTCGCCCATGTGCATGTGGTTTCCAGTTTTTTGGACATTTCTCCTATAGACGGTTGTTTTTGCGCTGTGTTGCATGCTGATGCTCAACTGCAGAGGAACCAAATGGAGACGTTCCGAGAGACCGTGGCTTCTGATCACTGGCTGCGGTGCTGTGGATGGTTCCAGTGAAGGGTGGATGCCTTTTGTTGAAAACTTGCTTAGACTTTGTCATCAAGGTCTGTCTCTGCCATCGTATAATCTAAAGTCAGATCTGTTTATATTTCATAAGTATTGTTGGCTTTAATTGGCAATATATAGAAATGTCTATTGGGAAGTCCTTCAATTGCCATAATTCCTTTTTTCTCAGGAGTAGTAAATAGGAAATATTCTTAAGCATGAAATAGTGAAGAGCTAAAGTGGGAGGGCTGGAATTTAAAACTGCCTGAACAAACTCAGTCTATAGAAGAACCCCACTACTGTTGGCGTTACTGTGAATATGTGAGCAACCTTCTAAGGCTGAATTGAGTCCACCATGAGGTTGTGGCCTGTTATACACATTTCAAAACCATGAAAACAAATTGGAATGAAAGTAGTGTCATGCTAAAGCATCCTGGTTGCTCTCAAGCATGGTGCCTGGAAACATATTTTACAGCACAAGGGGTTTTGATCATTTGAGCGTTCACTAAAGAAATCATTGCATTGCATTATTACAGATGTGCACATTTGTCCTGTTGAAATTGACTTAAAAAGTTTAGTGTAAAATCTAGTGGCACTTACAGCATCTTCCTTATAATAAAAAAGTAGCAATAACACAATTTCCTTCAGATCCACAACCACGTACCTGGGTACCCAAATGATCTAAAATTGTTAGCTTAGTTCTGCCTCCATCTCAGGTGCAAATAAGGAAGCTGAAAGTGTGTTTGGGGGCTAAGATATTCAAATGCAACAAAATAATAGTCAAGCTCTTTCTTCAGGAAAAGATCCATTGAAAGACGCTTGACAGGATCCTGCAGGGCATTGAGTTCCATTCCCCTGAAAAATGGAAATATGTCCCTGTTAAATGTTAGATATGAAGGTAAGGAATCTTGGCCATACGTTTGTGGAAGCAGATAGAGAAGAAATCAATCAAACTATTCAGAGTGGCAACAGGACAAATAAAGAGCTTCCAACAGCGGTCACAGGCAGATGGTGGAGACATCACATTAGAAAAATAAAGAATAATATATTTTCTCTGGTTCGAGAAATGCCTTTTGTTTTTCCTTCTTGTGTAATAATAATAAACATTAATCTTAATGGCAGAATCCTGCTGTGGGAAAAAGCCTTTTCTAACAGAATGCAGTGGCCGTGTACTGGAACACAAAGTGTTGTAATTGAGCATGTACCGCGCCTACATTTTTAGAGCACTTTACAGTTTACAAAGCTCTTTTAATACTTCTTTTCTCATCCAAATAGGCTGGAGTCCTATTTCTGATTTCCCAGTTGACCATGTGAATTACAGAAACTTGCTCAACCTCTCCCAGAATCACTTTCTTTTCCTTGCAAAACGAGGAAATTAATGCCATCCCAAGTGAATATTTTCTTTCTAAATCAGTGAATAAGAGTATGTTTTTTCTATAAATAAATTAGCAACTCTAATAACTGGAGGTCACAATTAACTGATCTAAATGTTAAGTCGATTAACCATTCAATTTGAATTTCAGAGTGTATTAATTTTAACTGTGATTGGTGCAAAATTACATTTTGATTTCTTTGTTACTTAAATATTTTTCTTTCAGATGTATATATCTCTTAAAACAATGAATTTTGTTGTATTTCATGTTACCACAATGAAATATTATTAAATTCAAGTCAGTTTTTATGCCTTAATGGTTTAATATTCTTAACATGCTCACTATTTTTAATGAGTTTTTTTCCTATAGAAAGTAAATCATTCTCTTTTTCAACACTTCAATAAAGTAACCTTTTCCATGTGGATTTAATTAACATGTAAGTTTTTCCCTTCATGATATGCTTAGATAAAGATAGTTATTATTTTAATCTGATTTTGAAAATTTTACCCTGAAAAATTGTTAGTTAAAATTTGATTTTTTTCTATACTTGTATGGACTTTAGAAATGAATACCAAAATAAAATTATTTTCTTTCTTCTTTTGGCATTGGATAAAATAGTGGTGTGGGGACCATGGGTTCTGTTCTCACTAAACTCATAATTTTAGGAGAAAGAGAGACACAGATTTATTGAACATACAAGTGCTATGTCAACAAAGTGCTATTGTACATAGAGGTAAACAGCTGATTTTGCCTGCAGGCAAGATTAACTTCCCCCATATCATTCTGTTCATATTGCAGTTATCCTGTTGATAAGGTATTATAATGAGTAAAGTTTCCATCTCCTCTGCTAAATATTTAACCTCTTATAGCAGAAGCACTTTTATTTATCTCAATATCTCTATTCCTTACCTTGAATTATGCTCATTAAATATTTACTGAATTCAGTGGAGAGAAGTTAGAAGAGTCCATAGAGGAGATAACATGTAGCGAATGAGATAATACTTGACATAGGCTTGAATAATAATGAGCCAGAAAAAGGATAAAATAGGAGTGAGGAGGAAAGTACAGTCCCAGCAAAATCACGAGGGAATGAAAGCTTGTAAAGTATTTGGAAAGGGGTGACCTAGTGTTAGGGAGTGGCTAGAAATGGAGATGAAACTGTTGACCCAGGCCATAATTATAAGGGCCTGGACTATCATGGCAGTGAATTTAGAGCCTCCTGGAACAAACAGATCACATCAGTTTCTGGCAGTAGTGAGGACACTGCCAGCAGCAGTGGCCCCAGAAAGAAGGGCATGACAGTTCTTCAAATAAGAAGATGAAGTCCTGAACCAAGGCAGTGGCCGTGGAAATTGAGAAGAGGACGTGATACCAAGAGACAGTAAAGACTGAAGGAGACTGGGCTGCTGACACCACGAAACCACCATGTCAGCCCTGGACTGCTTTTCACGTCCACACTGTTATTTGAGAGATTAAAAAAAAAAATCCTATCTTGTTCAAGCAAATGCTGTTAGGTTCTCTGTTACATCAGTTAAAATCATAGCCTAATGAATACAAGGAAGACATCCAATGGGTTCAGTTTGGAAGATGTGAAATCTGAAGTTGTTTTAAGGGTCTAGAATTCAAAATAGTGTTCAAAGCTAAAGACACAAGTTTGGAAATGAATCCCACATGAATTCATAGCTGAAACCATGGAACTGAAGAGCAACAGCATTTACAGGGAAGGCAAATAAGGAGGGAGTGGCAAATGGTGCAGAAAACATTCAGGGAAAACGGAGCAGCATTTCTGGAAGTGGATTCTGTTACAAATTCCTGTAGTACTGGCCTGTACATGTGCTATGAAAGAAAATTCACAACCAACACACAGCTTGGCTGGAGTCTGAGGCCTAAAATCCCCATGGCCAGTCCACATCTTAGGCACCATTTCCTAAGACATTTTGGCACCTGAATGCTTTGAACATTTTGGGCATCAGGCTTTGAAGCCAGGTTAACTTCTGTTCTTCTCCATGCTGTCTTTTCCAACTTGATGTCCTTCAGGTGAATAATATTCTGCCTGTTCTTGGCTAACCTCCTCTCCTGGACCACAGACAAGTCCAGGTGAAGAGTGCTGAGCCTCTGACTTGCTGTTGATGGTGACATTTGCTTTTCTTTGAAACCGCTCTGATTTGATGGTCTGTCTTGAAATGAGATGCTCAAAAAAGAGCATATCAATTAATATTGCTGTGTTATATAACTTTTTAATTTACGATCAAGACACTGAGATACCATTTGCTTAGTAATTTTTACTTGGAGATCTTAACATGCACTCTTTTTTTTAAAGTTCTCCAATTTAGACAAGGATATAATTTCACTGGGAGATATTTTAGAATTACCTTCAAATGATAACAGCAATCTAATCCCTTCTT
The DNA here is from genome assembly GCF_028878055.3 of Symphalangus syndactylus. Lineage (NCBI taxonomy): Eukaryota > Metazoa > Chordata > Mammalia > Primates > Hylobatidae > Symphalangus > Symphalangus syndactylus. Next base: position 17,945,859 of record NC_072437.2, read on the forward strand.
TGCTTTGTAATTTATGGCCTTCTTTGCTTTGCAATTTATGGCTCGTGTGTGTGTGTGTGTGTGTGTGTGTGTGTGCACGCACAAGTATGTGTACTGTCCAGCGTTTAGAATGGAGTATACAGTGGGAACTGGCTTGGTTAAGACATGAGGACATAAGAATTGTATTCTGACTGAGGGTAAAAGTCCATTTAAGAAGTGTTCTCAGACAGGTGTGAATGGTTGACTGGACAGTCTGATAATTTTCCTCCTTGAAATTGACTTGAAAAGGTGTTTGTATTCTTCTCGCTAATTTTTCTCAACTTACTGTGGAGGTATTACCTGTGATTTATGTAGACTCTAATTGAGAGTTTATATTTTCATCTTGTACTACCTCTTAAGGGTAATCATTTTACCAAGTAGCTAGTACTGCGTGGGATACTATTTTATTTGTCTCATAATTATTTCCTTAATGTTTAATGGACAAAGGCAAGCTCTGTTATTTCTTTTTAACCTGCTCTACCTCATCCATGACAGGGAAAATTTTCAGTCATGATGCTGCCATCTAGATAAACACGCTTGGGTTTATTTACCTTTGAGCAGATGTAAGTAGCACACATTTTGGGGCAAGTAATTTAATTATTTTGTAGGCTAATTTTCAAATATGTAGACTATTCCCAACAAGATCATCTGGAAATTGTATGCTATGCCATAGTTTTAAAATCACCACAAGCTGACGAAAGGCATGATCTTGATCCTTCTTCAAATGAGGATTTTGCACATAGCATATCCTTTTTGCGTGTATGCCAAGATAGTGGCTTTAAGTAGTATTAATTATGGCTTAATAAAAGTGAAGTTAGAATGGCTGAAGGGGCAAATGAGTAATGAATCCATATTTTTATGTGTCATAGCTACTTCTGATATTTATAGCTCTTTAGCTTTGTTTTAAAGACATCATCATATTTTTTGGTTGAAATTACATTTTTATTCAAAATCCAGTCTACTCATTCTATGTTATTCTATATACTATAACATTTCCTTCTGTTATTTTTAGGGCTTAGAAAAAAATTGTAAACACAGCAAATTGTTTTCCCCTTGGACTGTTTTTTTTTTTTAACATACAGTTGATTTTGGTTTATTTCTCTTCTTAACCACTATAGTAGTTTCCCAATGGAATTATGTTGAGATTTTCAGAAAGTTAACATATAAAGGAAGTGAATTCTCTTTTTCCTACTCAATGCAAAATTTCACTTAATAAGAGAATTTCACTGAGATATATAGAGCTAAAAATGAAGTTTTAATTTGGAACAGCAGCTTGTAACTTTAACTAAACCACTGTACATTTTCAGATGTACTGTTACCAATTTTCAAATTGATCATATTATTTTTCCTTAGGGAAACCGAATAGTGGAAGAGCTGCCTTTTAGCTGGTGTTACCCAGAAAGAAATGCAAATGTGAAAACTAGCAAGATGTATGGGAATTCAGATTTCCATAGTATTTTGATTAAATCATCAAAATATGGCCAGAAATTTATATACTAAAAATTATGATAATATGGAAAGAAATATTAAGGTGCAACAATAGTTTATATGCTTGTCTGTTGTATGTGAAGCACATATTCTTTTTAATTTAATGTAATTTTAAGTTCTTGGATACATGTGCAGGATGTGTAGCTTTATTACGTAGGTAAACGTGTGCCATGGTGGTTTGCTGCATCTATCAACCCATCACCTAAGTATTAAGCCCATGATGCATTAGCTATTTATCTCGATGATGTCCTTCCCTCCACCCCCACTGACAGGTCCCAATGTGTGTTGTTCCCTTCCCTGTGCCAATGTGTTCTCATTGTTCAGTTCCTACTTACAAGTGAGAACATGCTGTGTTTGGTTTTCTGTTTCTGCGTTAGTTTGCTGAGGATAATGGCTTCCAGCTCCATCCATGTTCCTGCAAAGGACATGATCTGATTCCTTTTATGGCTGCGTAGTATTCCATGGTATATATGTACCACATTTTCTTTATCCAGTTTATCACTGAAGGACATTTGGGTAGATTCCATGTCTTTGCTATTATGAATAGTGGTGATGCACATTTTCCTTGTGGCTGGCATGTATCAGATTATAAATCTTATCTGAATCTGACTAATGAAGATTTTTCTAGGGTTTAACTCCATTCATTGTAGAGTTAATCTCAGATGAGCATTTAAAACCTTTGAAAAAGAAAATTTTATCATCTGCAACCTTTTCAATATCTTCATTATCTTTAATTTTTGTTAAGAAATGTATTTTGTGGTCCATGCAGAGAATGGTTTTGTGTTAGGGAAGTAAAAACAAACACACACTATACTGTGTTTTCAGGTGGAGGACAGGTCAGAACACACACACATACACACACACACGCACACGTACACGATACTACTTGTGGATTAACTGATGACCTCAAATCATAAAGTGAACTGGGCCTTAACAGCTTGTGCAGTCTTCACTGCACTCTTGACCTTTGCTAGTTTATTGGCACCAAACTGTTTTCAATCCTCCTAGCAAAATAGTATATAGTTACAAGCCTGTAAGTTAGGAAACCTCGTAAGTTCACTAGGATGTATTGGAATATAAAATCTTTATAACTGTTACGGTGTCAATGTCTACTAAGTACAAACACTAATTAAAAATGGCCCTCAGTGAAGGTCATAGACAGTGATGATAAATTACTTGTTTCATATAATTAATGTATTCCTGAAAATATATACACGAAACACATTTTTGTTAATGATTCATATTTCAACTGTTTATATGCAATCATTAGAGGACACCAAAGGTTTAAAAAATTATGTTCTATGATAATTTTTAAAGGTAAATAATTTTAATATAAAGTTCAAGATTTTTAAATGTAAAGTTCAAAATTTTGCCCATTAAAAATAAGATTTTCCTGACGTGAGGTCAAATTGGAAATAACTCTGGTCAAAATAGAAATAATCTTTGCTGTTGGTGAAAAATCTTTCTCTTCTGATATCTCTGCCCATACAATTGTTTGGTGTGTAACTGCTGGTATAATTCCTGTATATCTACAGGTACGTACATTTTGCTCTAGAGGACGGTAAGCTAGACCTTGAGGGCTAGTGTGTGTGTTTCTCTGTGAATGTGGCTATTCTTGAGACATTTATAAAGTGAGTATAATCAGTGAACCCATTTTCAATAATAACACCTTGCCCACCAGACAAGAACACTAGCAAAAAGTGACATTTATTGAACACATGATTGTCCAGGCACTGTTCTAAACACATCATCTATACTAACTCATTGAAACTCCACAATGTCCCTATTATTTCTGTCCACATTTTATAGGCTATGGAATTGAAACATAGAGAAATTATTTAATTTGCTCAAAGTCCCCTAGCTAATAGCTGATGGATTCAGGATTCAAATTTAGACAGTCTGACTGCAGAACATACTGTTTTAACAGCTACATTGAGTTGCATTTTAACAGGGAGAATAAGAAGTCCAGAATTAAATATTTTAATTTAATTCTGGAGTTCTTATTCTGTTATTTCTGGACCTTGGCTACTGGTACTGGTAGAACTTCCGTGTATCCTGACAGACATATTGTCAGTGCCCTCATACACTCTCCCAGAGGAGACCTCTGGGCCCCACTTCAGAAAGCTCTAGAGTGTGCATGCAGGTGTGGCTCCTTCCTCCTGGAGGAGATCTTACATGGCACACTGTGAAGGACCATGAGGGACGTAAGATGTATAATGTATATCCTACACCCTCGAGGTGTGCAACCTGGTGTCCTTGGTGGAATGTGAGGAGTTTACCATGATTAAGAGCTCAGATGCTTTCATTAAAAAAAAAAAAAATTATAATGGAGGTAGCCTGTGTTAGAATTAAACAGCTCAGATTTTATGATTTAGAATGTACACTAGTCTCTGCTCCTCCACCACTTCCTGGCGATAGTCTCTTTTAACAGTATGAAATGGAACTTTCTAGATATTTAAGAAATATCTACAGGTATGAATATCTCTCTGTATATATATATATATATATATATGCGTTTTATAGATTAAAATCATACTTTACATGTTGTTATGGCATTTTTTTTTACTTAATAAGTAATAATTATCTTCCAGTCTCAGAAGTCCATGTCAGTATATTGGGAATTAGCTCATTTTAAAAACAGCTGCTGGGTATTCCAGAATATAAATCTATTTAATATAAATAATGCTATTAAAAGTAATCAAATAATTTATGTAACCAATGCCCTGCTATTGGAAATTGGGTTGTGTCCCAGTTGTGTGATTCAATGGGACAGTAAACAGTGGGACTTGGACATTGAGGATAGAGAGGCACAATCTTGCCCTCAGGCATTGGTGCATTCCTGCCTCTTAGGCCATCAGATCTTTAGCAAATTTTCAAGGTTTTTCATTAATAATAATGACAGATTTTAGGTAACATATAACTTTTTGGTGGGGAAGCTTAATGTACTCTATGTGGTTGATTGACATATGAACCTTCACTATATTTTGTCAGGCAAGAGGTAGGCATTAACTTTCTGAATCCGATATTTTTAAAGCAATTGCAACTCTTTCACACCTGAAGTTCTAGATTTATGTCTAACTGCTTCAGAGTTATCCTTATCTTGCAAAGAACTCTTCAGTGTTGTTTAAAGTTGCATGGTTGCATTTTAAAAAGTTTTGCTCTTAGTAAGGAGCAAAGAATTGTATTAAGGAAGAAGTGATATTTTCTGGGTCTGGCTTTACATTCAGCTGAGATGTTTTAAGTGCTTATCAGCAAGTAATCATTTAAGTCTCCTTTATTTGACCTTTGTTAAAATGTTTATCTCTTTCTTTTTCTCCAATTCTCCACTTAAAAATCTGTTACGACCTAATGTTAGGTAGTGAAACTATTTTGTGAGAAGTTCTAAAAATAATAATCCTGAGCAAGTGACTTCTAAATGGCAACTAAATTGATGTCTGGGAGAGACGGGGACATTGTGCTAACTCAACTGCTACTCTCTCTGTGCAAAGTCACATGAGGTTTTAATAGCATAGGTTGTTATCTGAGATGGAAAAAAATCTTAGACTTGAATTAGTCCTAAGATAATCTATAATTGCATAATTTTGTTGAATTGATATGAGTACTTTCGTAATTTTTAGAAAAATTAATCGAAGGAAGAATTATTTTAAATATATTCACATACATTATGTTCAAAATATTCTGCACAAGGTTTTCAGAGTATGAAGACACAAACTACGGTGGAGACTATACTGTTATTAATAAATTGTAATTTTTTAACAATTTGAGTAGAGTTACTCAAAATTCTGTTTCTTCTACAGAATACCTCATGCTTGTATGAATTCATGGGAAGGGCAGATTATGTTATTTGCAGTAACAATTTCACACACCTTGTGTCATACGAGATGGGGAGTTTCCACTGTCCTAAGGCAAACATTTCCACTGTGTCAAAGCTGCAAACTTCCAGCCAGCAGCACATACTTAACTTTCCAGGAATCACCATCTGGAGGAGGCCTCAGTAATACAGCAACACCTTGTTAGTCTGGACATATCTCACTGACTCATTCTTTGGAATGTGTCACCAGCATCCAAGCAACTATAGATGGAGGCCTTCAGTATTGTGAGTGCAGGGATACCTGTGAAATATAATGGTTGTGCAAATTTCATTGAGCAGTAGTTAATGTGACCTACAAAGCCTAATGCATTTTTTTGTCAGGATCTACGTAAGTACATGCTTTGTTGGAATCTGTGTTAGAAAACACGTCAGTCTATTATTCCATTATTGTTACTGCATTTTGCTACTTCCATCATTCATCCCTCACTCAACAAACGTTCACTGGGGACCTTTTAAGTAATAGGTATTAGATACAGAAAATACAGAGGTGAAAAAGACATACCTTTTTCCCTCAAGACTGTCACGAAGGCAAATAGTTCCATGACAGTGTGAAACGGGCTACAAAATATGTAAGAATATGGGTCTTGATTGCACAAAGAAGGGTATGACCAGCTGCAGCTAAGATGTGAGGGGAGGTCAAGGAAGTTTTTACAAATAAGGTAACTCAAACTAGGTCTTGAGGAATGAACAGATTTTACCAAATAAATAGGAAGGAAAATACTTTCTCTCCAAAGAGAGAATAAGCACAGAGGTATGTATTTAACACATTATATAAAGGGAAGTGCAAATGATTCTTTCAACAATATTGATGAAGTTGTGAACCAAAAGTATCTGAGATAGGACTCAATCAATTTAGAAGTTTATTTTGCCAAGGTTAAGGACACACCCATGACACAGCCTCAGGAGATAAAAAAGCTACATACCTCCCTCACAATTTGCCTACAAGGAAATTCTTTGTGGGCCTCAAGATGATGACATATGCCCAATGTGGCTGGGGTACAGCTTGGTTTTTTATATTTTAGGGAGACATGAGACATCAATCAATATATGTAAGATGTAGATTGGTTTGGTCTGGAAAGGTGAGACAACTTGCAGTGGGTAGGAGGCTTTCAGGTCATAGATTGCTAAGAGACAAACGGTGGCATTCTTTTGAGTCTTTGATCAGCCTTTCACTGAATACAGAATTTACATGTGAGAGAGGGGGTAGAGGAAGAGTCACTTTTGTCTTAATCTGGCTCAGTGAATCTACATTTTTATATAAACAATAGGTGAGAAGAAGCAATCAGATATCCATTTGCTTCAGATGAGCAGAGGGATGACTTTGAATTCTGTCCTTTGTCCGGCACCTGTGAAGATAAGCTATCAATTTACATTGCCAAGGTGAAATCCAGCAGAACTCTTTTAAGGTAAAGATCTTGAGTCCCAGAAGGAATTTCCTAGTGGGCAAATTGTGAGGGAGGTATGTAGCTTTTTTAATCTTTGTAGTTATCTTATTTAGGAATAAAATGGGAGGCAGCTTTGCCTGAGCAAGTTCCCAGCTTGACATTTCCCTTTGGCTTAGTGATTTTGGGGTCCTGAGATTCATTTGCCTTTCAAAAAGTGTATACACCAGACATGGTGAATGTAGCCTTAGGGTGGGAAGCCACCAGAAGGGAACCTAGAGAAGAAATGAGAATGAAGTCAAAGTAGGCTTCCCGTAACTATCAAAATGAACTTAGAAGAGCCTGATGGTTGAAGTGAAAGCCACAGAAGGATTTTAAATAGGAGTCTAATACAGTTAGGAAAAACACTCTGCAGGGTGGAGAATAGATTTGAGGGGTCGAGAGTGTAGGATGGGAAGAGTGAATGAAGAGACTGTTGCAATCAGTAGTCTAAGTGGGAGGTAGCAAGGTCCAGGAAGTGAGGATGGATTGAAGCGATCCATCTACTTTGCAAGAAGGCAGAGTGTGGGAGTACTGGGGACTGATTCAATTTGAGAGGACTGGAGGTGTGAAAAGGAAGCTTGAATTATAGTGTGATTGTACCAGGAGGCACCTGAGGAGGAACTTCCGTGGAGAAGATAATGCTTTCAGCTTAGGACATTGTGGTAAAGCTTTTCAGAAGGCAGTTGGGTATCTATGTCAGTAGCTTAGAAGAGGGGCCTAGGTTGGAGGCACAGCTTTGGGGTGATCACATTGAACTGGTATTGAAACTACAGGGGTTGATGAGATCACCAAGTATTTTAGATGAGAAGACAAGAAACGATACACAGAACTTTGAATGACACCAATAGTGAAGACTTGCATCGTGAAGGGGAAATGGCAAAGAGATTGAGAGAGAATGCACAGCAAGACAGAAAAACAAGAAATTTATTAGCAAACTGAATGTATTTTCTTTATGCCTCACTGCTTTCATGACTATGTCTAATATTTTTCTATGAGTCCAATATACATTTTTACTGGGTATATTGATTTTATTTTTAGATATAATGGTTTTCAATTCCTTGTGACTTGACACTGGACTCCAATTATTATAGACAAGACACTTTGGAATTTAAACTATATCCATTCACATAGTGTTTATAGAGGATGAAAGTAAATCTAAACTCTTGATTCAAGACTCTTTCAGGATAGCAGAGGTGCACAATGGGAAGGGGAAGAGGAGTGAGAATTAGAGCAGTCTATTATAAGAGAGGATATTTTGAGAGGAAAACTTTTCTCTCCTAAAGACAAATTGTTTTCTTGGTAACTGTGTCTTAACATCTTAAAAGAATCCCTAGTTTATGTAATGCTGATGGCTAATGATGGACTTGTCCTGGTGTATGAGTAAATGTAGATAAAGTTATGAGCCATTTATTAAAACAACTTGTCTCCTTAGTAGCTAAAATTCCCCCCATGTTTTCCTCAAGGAGTCATCCAATCCAGTTGTTCTCTATGGAACCTATAGCCTTCCTGCATCTCTATGGAACCCTATAGCCTTCCCCCACTTCAGTAGGTATTTCAGTTTTCAAATGAATATTGCAGGTGTGTGTGTGTGTGTGTGTGTATGTGTGTATAAATATACAGATATTGTGGTTGTTTGGGTATTTTATAATGGTGAAATCTATAAACTTGCAGCTTTCAGTACATTTCAAAGGCTCAGTAATATACCATAATGTTCGACAACATCCCAGCCATATTCATATAATATGAGGTGTATCTCCTTTACCAAAAAAGCTGCGTTTTAAACATTTGCTTGTAGTTAGGTTGCAGAACACTTTTTCCCCAATGGAAATAATGTGGTAAGTGGGACTTGCATTCAAGCCCTGCTTACTTTGGTTATTTGAAATATGTTCAGAAATTCTTTGACAAAACCTTCAAATGGTAGAGCTAATTCCTCTCCCTTCAGCATGGGCTGGATTTAGTGACTTACTTCTAACGAATAGAAAAAAAGAAAAGCAGAGGCAACTGAATGTGGCTTCAGAGACTAGATGACAAAAGCCACCTTGGCTCTCTTTTCTGCCTTTCTCCTGGATCCCTCTCCCTGGGGCCAGCCAGCTGTCACATCCTGAGGATGCTCAGGCGGCCTGTGGAAAGGCCCCCATGGTGAGGAACGGAGGTCTCTGACAAAATGCCATGTGAAGACGCCAGCTTGGAAGTGGACCCGCCAGTCCCTGTCAAACCTTTAGAAGACTGCCGGCCTGCTGATAGCCTCACTGCCTAGAACCAACCAGCTAAGACGCTCTGCATTTCTGACCCACAGCAACTGTCAGATAATACATCTTTGTTGTCTTAAGCCACTGAATTTTGCAGTAACTAGTTACCCATAACTAATACACACACAAAATCCTGTTTTTTTTTTTTTGAGACGGAGTCTCGCTCTGTCACCCAGGCTGGAGTGCAGTGGCGCGGTCTCGGCTCACTGCAAGCTCCGCCTCCCGGGTTCACGCCATTCTCCTGCCTCAGCCTCTCCGAGTAGCTGAGACTACAGGCGCCCGCCACCACGCCCGGCTAATTTTTTGTATTTTTAGTAGAGACGGGGTTTCACCGTGGTCTCGATCTCCTGACCTCGTGATCCGCCCGCCTCGGCCTCCCAAAGTGCTGGGATTACAAGCGTGAGCCACCGCGCCCGGCCAAAATCCTGTTTAATTCAATTTAAATACTCTCTGAAGATTTCCAATGAAAAACTATTAAAATATAATTTCAGACAAAGAAGACACTGTAAACCTGAATAAAGAATGTAATTGAAGACATGTTCGAGGGGAAAGAAAGCACATTTAATTAGAGAAAGATAAGGAAGAAGATTGTTTTTTTTTTCTGTTATGATTTAGGTTCCAAAGGGAAATCCGGTTTTTAACTTGGTATAATTTTATTATGCTTGTAACTGTACTTTTTACAAAATTTTAGTCTTTCTCATTCACATAGGAAAGAAATATAATGAGAGATTCAGAAGGGGGGAAGAATAATTTTCCTGAGGCAAGAGTTAAAAGAGAGGTAGAAAGGGAGATGGGGAGAGAGTTCCATGAGGCCTGAGAAAGGAGAGGAAGCCCTCAGCAGTTAGTGGTGAGAAGCAGAAGAGAGTACCCAGTGCTGGCCTGCGGTCTGAGGAGGAGCAACGTGGGTGTTGTGGTGGATACCTCCACCCCCATAAGAGAAGAATCTGTTGCTCCCTGAAGCAAGTTAGGTTGGAATGACCTGGAGTTTACAGTGGTGACAGGGAGGCCATGTCCAGTGACCACGCTTACGTAGAAAGCTTGCAGGAGTTGAATAGACATTCGAGAGAAACTTGTATGAATATGGCTGCATCTTATGCCACTCCTTACTTCAGTGGAAGCTCTGTTATTCCCACATAGCTTCCTTTGAATTTCCCTATCATCATTTTACACCTGAATACCTGGACAGTTGTCCAGAAGTACAGTGCTTGTCGGCTGACTGGTCAGCCCCTTCCTGTGTTCTATACAAAGGCCATGGCAGGCAGCTTGACTTTTGCCAAGTACGAAGAGGACTTTTATTTGCCCTAACATGTTCTGCAATTTGCTAAGGAGGGTGTGCAAGTTAACCACACAAGATAGGAAGAGAGTTGGGAAAACAAGACCCATCAGAGTTTCCACATGGGCAGGAAGTGTAACGAGGCGTCTGCCTTTGCTCCACATGAGATCAAAGGACATTTCTGTGAAGCCGATGGATTTTTTCTTTAAGCCTGTTGGGGAGGTGATTTTTTTTTTTTTTAAAGAGGGGTTCACTCTGTCGCCTAGGCTGGAGTGCAGTGCGATGGCACAATTATAGCTCACAACAACCTCAAACTCTTGGGCTCAAGGGATCCTCCTGCCTCAGCATCCTGAGTAGCTGGGACTACAGGCACGTGCCACCACACTGGCTAATTTTTTAACTTTTTTGTAGAGACGGGGGTCTTACTATGTTGCCCAGATTGATGTCAAACTCCTGGCTGAATTTTTGCGGTTAAATTACCTGCTGTATGCTGTCACATAAGGATCTGGTAAATATGTGTTAATTTATTATTAATGAATGTTTTCACAAGTGTGTGTTTTTAACAGGTTACCATAGTCCATATTCACTCTTGTCTCTTCATTTTCTTCTCAGGTTTGTATTTGAAAACAGTGTGGCATAATTCAGTGTGCATGCACATGTGTAATTATAATTTTCCCTCCTTAGTATCAGCTTTATTCTGAGGAGAAAAATGAGGTTCATCATTTCCATGGGACTACTGATTAGTGAAAGTAATATTTGAAAAATATTTATAGATTTGTTGCACCACAATTTCCCATATAGTGAAAGTACATATTCCCAGAATTTGTCCTACTTTAACCTAAACCCATGGGTTCATAATATGTTATATTTAGGTAAAACCAAGGAATCAAACATGTTCAGGGTTTTTAACTTTCTTTCTAGAAAAATTCACTTCTCAGCCTTCTGGCTTTGAAGTTTCTATTGATAAAAAGAAAGTCAAAACTGTTCCTGGAGAGATGCATTTTTATTATCTTTCTGGAGCTAAAGTTTGCAGATTTTTATGACTCCCGGTCAAGTGGCATTATTATGGAAACCCTCTTAATATGCTAGTTCAACATGTTCAAATCAGAAAACATGACATCAATTCTCTTTTGGGGTTTGTAAGCAATAGAATGAATATTATATTCATCATTGACATGGAGAATGCAGCTGAGAGGGTTGTGTCGCCTGAGAAAAGCCACATGTGATTAAATTGAGCGTATGGAGAGCAGACACAGAGAAGTTTGGGTATAGGGAAATTGACTGTGTCAGCACAACCAGGATTTCACAGTGCTAGTGGAATCAGTTTGAGCTGGAGGAGTGGAGGAGCAAAGAGATGATGCTTGGTGTGAATTTAGTTTCCGGGGCAACTGATCTGGATCATGGTTTCTGAACAGCAGCACTAGTGACATTTTGGGCTGGAGAATTCTTTGTTGTGGGGAGCTTTCCTGTGAATTGCCAAATGTTTAGCAGCATCTCTGCCCTCTACCCAGTAGGTGCCAGTATCATTACCCCATTCTCACAGTTTTGACAACCAAAAAGGTCTCCCACTTTGTGATATGTTCCCGAGGGGCAAAATGGCCAGAGTGGAGAACCACTGGTCTAGATAAAACCAGAGGGCAGCACTGGGATAGAAACCTGGGCATCGGTTTCCAGGAAGAGAAGATTGCTGAGTAAGAAGTACCTTTTTGCTAAAGGAATGCAAACGAGGTTAGAGAGAAAAAGGATTGGTAAAGAAAAGTGGCCCCATGTCTGATGTGTGGCCTCCTACAAACCCAACACCCGCCTAAATTGCTCAGCCTGGGCTGGGGGAGGATTCTTCTTCAGTTTCTTGGTTTCTTGATCTCCCTGATTCATTTGATCCCAGGTGGGGCTGAGAGGGATTTTATATTTCAAACTGTGGTTTCTAGGTGATGCTGATGCATTGCAAAGATGTCACATTTTGAAAACCACTGCTCTGGAATAACCACCTGTGGTGCTATCTGGTGTTAGACTCTTCTCGATTATCTTTGTGATTTTCTCTATGCCCAGGCTTGCTACCCTTAGTTTTTCTTATGTTGGCTGCTTCTGTTTCATCTTGGCATTGCTCACTTCCTGTAGTCCTTAATTGTCTTCCTTAATTCACATCCTGCACTCATGGATGGAGGGAGAAGTGCCTCTTCTTTCTTTTTCATCTCTCACTGGTTGTTTTTTCTTTGCTTCAAACTACAGGAGACTCAGTTTCCCTCATGCTGTATCCTGTAACATCTCCCAAGGCTGCTCATCTTTTAGGAAACTGATTCCTTAAGGCTAGGCTACATATACCATGGTTGTCAATAATGTAGAGTTCTTAACATTTTATATGCTGTTTGGACTATAGTAACACATTTTTAGGGAATATCTGACTTTTAGATCCTTTTCAGAGCTGTAACTGATTTCTTGGAACTCATCTTTCTACAGGGGACATTTGAATTATTTTGCATAAATGAATAATTTTACACTTGCCCACATCAAAAGCTTATCTGCGAATTTCTTGCCTACTCACACATCCTCATGAGATGTGCTTATCATATTGCTTTTTTTTTTTTTACCCAGAAAATCTTACTTAGGGTCGTATGCATTCTTAGAGATATTGCTGTATCTATTTTTTCTGAGTTATTAAAATTTTTTTGTTATAAATAGAGATTGGCTCCTGGGAGATCATCACTGTTTATATTTTTATAAACATTCCCTTTGCTGCATGTTGCTAAATGACTACCTATCCATAACAAAATAGAATCATATGAGTCCATTCGAATTTCGGGTTAAAAGTAGACTGTTTCCTCTCTAGCATTACCTAGTGTTCCGAGGCCTGATTCCACGTCAGTGGCTGACCCCAGTGACCCACTGTAAAGCTGACAGTTCTGTCACTCTGGATCTTGAAACATGTTCCTGCTAGGTGTGTTTCATGGCCAGGGCAGTTGGGATTGCCAGCGCTGTTAGGAGTCATTGCTTCTTATGCTAAAGTGCGAGAGGACTTCGTCGATTTCCGCAGCAGGCCTTACTCCCTCCCACTCTGCACACTTCCTAAAGCCTCCTTCCACCTTTACAAACTCAGCCCCCTCCTGGCCATGTCAACTCCTGATCATTTGTGAGGTGTCAGCTTGTACACGTCCACCTCACCATCTCAGGGGGGTCTTCTGTGATACCGATGACAAGCTGCCACACTGGGTGCTCCTGGAGCACCTGCATATCTCCTTCAGGACACTTTCTACAGTAGAATTATTTAATTATTAGCAATAATGTGATGAGTTACTCACCCATGAGTTCTCTGAGGGTGGTGATTGTTTCTTGAGTCATTGTAAATCCCTGATGTCAAGCATTGGGCCTGGTACCTAGAAGGACCTCAATATTGACTGACTGGCAGGTCTGCTTCTCCTGTCCACTTCTGGAATAACACTAAAGAACCCAGCTTCTGAACTTTGCCATTTTAACTGGCAATGGTCATGCATCTCACCATGTATTTCCCCTTTATTTTCGGGCTCTGCTCGTTTCCTTAGCTTTTCTTGATAGGACGTGGTCTCCAGACCTCCTACCACGCTGGCTATCCACTTTTGGATGTTCTATTGAACACGGTGTTCTGGGCATCAGTGCAAGACACACGAAAGTGGTTTTCTACTCCATTAGAATATGGCTGTTCTTACATACACAACAGAACTACTTTAATGATTGTGGCACCTGAGTCACATTGTTGACTAATACTAAAATTCTGATCACTGCAATGCCTCAGCTATTCACATGATGCATTTTAAGTATACAAGCAATACATGATCACTATAAAAACTAGAAAATTCAGATGAAAAACAGTAATTTAAAATCAGCAATTAATGCCACTACCAAGAAACATCCAGTGTTGAAATTTTATAACCTTAAAGACTTTTCCATGAGCCATCTTTATTGATATATATGCATATATGTTATGTGTAATGTATGTATGTATATGTAAGTGTGTATATCCTGAGCTTATATGTTCTCTCTCTCTATATATATAAATATATATGGCTCTGTACGCTGCCATATATGACAAAGTCTCTTTATGTCAGTAAACAGAGTTCCATTCTGCCTTGAGAAGCAATGTGGCATAGTGGATAAGAATCTAGGGTTTGAATTCAGATGGCCCTGGGCTGTACATCCCATTGCTTACTAATTATATGACCTGGGATGTGTTACTAATCTTTTCTAAACTTCAATTATATAGTTACTTATAGTTAGTTATACATTTATATAGTATATGGAATTATGTAGTTATAGAACATATTTATAATAGCCATATGGTTCATTTAGCTATATAGTATTTCATTTTATGAATATACCTATTTACAACACCTTTAAATTAGGTTTACTTTATCCTACCATTCGATTTTTAAATTCTGAAGCTGAATTTTTTATTTTTGTGCTGTTAAATTTTATTTTATTGATTTCAACCAAAATACGTCAGGATTTGTGATAATTTAAAGATACTTTTCAATCTTTATTTTTTGAATCTGTGTGTTACTACACAGTTGATAATCAGACATTTAATCCAAATGATAGACAAAAATGTTAAATGTAGTAGAGAACTATATATTCTATCATTGTTACCATTATAGTAACTCTCCCCATTGTTGTCCTAGGGATACGAATACACTAATAACCAGTACACTTTGATTAATGTTATTAATTGGCTATTGAATCTATCCAACTGATTGGTCTGCTACTGATTAACAGCCTTTTCCAGTCCAAAAGGAGAGCAAGAGAAATCCTGCCTGGAGCCCTGAAGAAATAGAATATATAATCTTTGTTACATTCTCACATTTTACCTCTCCAAGAAGTGTTTCATAAAAGTAAATAAAGTTAGGTTAGTCTAATACATTTTTAGTAAACTCATACTGCCTCCCTGAAACGTTCACAGCTTTCTTAATAACGTAGGAGCCGTGGCGACATGGGTGAAGATGCTAACTCTTCCAGAAAAGAACAACCCATGGCAACAGATCTATACCAACATATACATATGAGATAAGCATGCTCCAGCTTTTTACTTTAGAAAGGGATAGGGGAAAAGGCATGCTTGGTAGGGAAAAAGGAAAGAATGGAAAAAAAAGATAGGTTGAGAGAGGATGGAGAGAATTTTTATTTGCTTCATTTGTTTTCCCTTGGGACAGCACTGGTTCTTAAAGAAAGAATGGGAGGACATGCCAAAGTAGTGCCATGTTTATTAAACTCATCATCGCATTTGCTCTATAGAAATATGTGCTAGAGAAGCTCCCTCGCTGCGATCCATTGAAAGTCAGCCCTCGACACAAGGGTTTGTAAAAAAAAAATAAAAAAAAAATAAAAAAAAAAGAAAGAATAATAAGAAATAAAGAAAAAAAAAGGAAAGAAATATGTGCTATCCACACATGCTGTAAGATGTATGTGCTTGCTATTTCTTGTTCACCTTGGGTAGTTCATGTGATGCGTAATACTTATTATTAAAATGACAATATTCTTAAATAATATTGTGGTTATATTCTCCAGATCCTTTTTACTTCTTCAATATACCTGAGTAAGTAGGTAGAGTATCTCTTAAAAGGTAAGAGGGATGTAGAAAGCCTAAATGATTTTCCCCAGATGTTTATAGCAAGTTAGTGCTGGAATAAAGACCACACACCAGAGGTTGTATTATATGGCCCCTCACTTGAAATTCAGTAAAATTTTTCCTCATCCTGTCTTAGGAGAGTGAGCCAGCCTCATGTACTGGTTCTAGAAGAACATCCAGGTTTCAGGCCTTCCCTGCTTCAACAGCCTGGTTTCCCACAGCTTCTCATTCCAGGTACATCAAGCTACCAGTAGTTGTTCCCTGCACCAATGCTGCTCCATACCTTTGTATGATATTTTAGGCCACATAGATTCATCTAAATAAAATGCCCTTTGCACCTTTCTTTACCTGGACACACTACTGTGTGTCAAACTCTAAGTCTTCTTCTCCAGGAAACCTTCTTTGAACCTCATGTGCATGACTATGCTAGCCCTGGACCTTGTCCTTGAGAGGGCAATGATCTCTTATGTGCCTCTCTCCTTCCTTACTGCAGATCCTTTGTACATCCAGAGACTGACAGGCAGTGAGAGCTCAAATACTGTGAAAATGGCCTAAACTGACAGGTTGTCTTATATCAAACAGGATATGAGAGCAAATCTCAATCAACCAACAGATAAATACTCTTGGACTACATTCTACTTAGAAGGAAATTTAGTTTGATTTTTAAAAATACATTTTTCAAATGCTCTAGTAATAGATGTTGTGTTGTTACACATCTAATTAGTGTTTTGCCCAAGTGGGCAAACATAGGTATTCTTTACCCAGAAGCAACATGTGTTACAATCTCAATAGCTAATAGGTTTAGTAGGGTTCTTTGGGGAAGCATTTCTATTTTAATTCAGATTCCTTAAGAAGTTGGAGGATCTTTACCAGAAATCGTAGCATTTTGACAGTATCTATCTTTTAAAAAATATTCTGACATCTAAGTGATTTGATTAATTTAGTTTTTAATAGGTGTGAGGTAATTTTAAAAATATCATAGCCACAGGATAATTTATTCATGGAGGCTCATTTTGTAAGTGATTGAGTTTCATTCCTTCTTTTCTGGTAGAAGTATAAAAAAGTACGTGGATTGCTGCTAACTTAATAACTTTACTGATAACTAAGAATGGAACAGATCTTGCTGTGAATTATATAAGCAGCTTTAAAAGCACTCCATATTCTTTCTGTGACAGAATATGAAAAACACAAGGCAGAGAATATGGTTATGAGAATGTTTTCCTGCAAAAGCTTAACCACGTTGTATTTAGTAGTATAGTCAGAGAAAGATTGGGTTAGAATGATCATAACAGCCGCTTGAAAAATGTGTCTTAATGTCAGCCTTGAATGGCTTTTCTTTTTCCTGCTAAGGGAATCTAACAGGATATTAAAAAACATATTAACCTTCAAAATATGTTTAGATTCTGCTGTGCTTCTAAAGAGGCAATATGAATGTGAGAGCTATGTTTAGTAGAAGTATTGACCCATAGAATTCGTAGAAAGGGGTCACTTAAATTTAGTTTGGAAGCCAACAGTCTCGCATATGACTGTCTGTAATATCACACCCTTCTAATCCATTCTCTATGCAGCTGGTACAGTTATCATTCTAAAAGCAAATCTGATTATGTGATTCATCTGTTTAAAGCCCTTTAGTGGTGAAATCTAGATGCCTTAGCTTGGCAGACTAGGTCATGCTTGAGCAGGCCTTGCAACAACTGCCCTAGCAATCCATGCTTGAGCTATAAGGGAGCAACTCACAGTGCCTAGAATTCCTCAGCCAGTGGCTACTTACTGCAGTCATCCCTGCCTACCTGAAATGCATGGTCTGTGTTCATCCTCTCCAGGGATTGACCAATCCCTCCTTTGCACCAATAATCTGCCCCTACATAACAGTTCTTTCAAGCCACTCATAACAATTTTTGTATTCAATTACCCTTCTCTCTTAGATCCTAAGCTCTTATTATCTCTGCGTGGTCATTACCCTTCCCTCTTTGACTCTAAGCTCTTATTATCTCTGCGTGGATAGGCCCTGCATGACACTTAGTTGAGCTGATTTATAAATAGATTCACTGATACCTCAGAGTCAAAACTATTGACTATGCCTACTCTCAAAAACAGTATCCTTCATGGAAGTTTTGCCTGCAATTCCAAAATAGTCTTCATCTTACTCTTACTGATTTTGTATTAATGTTGTAGTTGAAAACATTGAAGATTGGTTGCTTGGGTTTCTAATTTCAATTCTTACTCAAATACTTATATTCCTACAGAAGAAAATACTTTAGTCTAAGAAAAACAGCATTGTTGCTGAAATTCTCAATTTTGAGCACCACCCACCCCACATTTTATCCATGGAAATGTGCCTATTGACCCATTTTGCCCTCCACTGGTGTTCCGAGATGGATTTAGAATTTTGTGGGAAGCATATAGAGGAAAATGACATCAACATTTTTTAGCTAGATTCCTGTTTGGCTTCCTGTGACTATTAAGATTGGTTCTATGTTATTTTGTTCCTTGAGCTATCACTGATCTTGATTACTGGATTATTGTTATTTCTGAGTTACTTAAGTAATATAAAGTCATATATTAGTATGTTCAGTATTATATGCAGTAATAGAATTAGTCATTGCCATTGCTGCAGGCTTAAAAGTAATTACCAAAGTAGACACCATCACTGGAATGTAGGTTGAATCAGAGAGTGTTAATTTTGTCCATTTTTCTTTCGTATTTTTTTTTAAAGTTTAGAAAGCTGAGGCCCAGAATCTTAAGTAACTTATGTAGGATTTCATGGCAAATTAAAAATGAATCCCTGAGTCCATGCAAAACATTTCCAAAATGCCTTCCTCCCCTTTTGTATTTGAAAATCATTCCAGTAGCACGTTAACGTAGGGACTATTCAGGAGACATCAGGCTTGGAGCTGGGAGTTATGCCACCGCTTACTTTCCATTGCTTTTCATTGTCCCCCTGCAGAAAAGTGCCCCAGGAACGATAAGTCCTTAATGAATGGAGAGATTGAGATACATAACTCCCTCGTAACTTATGGCTTTATCTAAATGGCTTTAAACTTGTAGGTGTTGCCTTAAAAGTATCAGAAAATACTGATTTTCTACTGAAATCAACAGAAACTTTGACTGTGTGAGTGAAGATTCCCAGTCTGTTATTACTTGTGTTGATGAGTGGGCTTGTTGTTTCCCTGTAGCTTAGGAGGCTCCATGTCAAGTAGGTTCAGTTTGGATGACAACGCGGAGCTATGGAGAAGCTAACGACAGAGGCAAAGGAGAGAAAGCAGTCTCAGAGACAAATGCAAATAGTCTTGGGAATCCTTTCTAAATATATTCACTCATCAATCTCTCCAGGGCACCTATCTGGTATTTTCCCTCAATAGGTCAACTATTGTTGCTTGATGGCTTTAATCATTTTGCAATTTCAAGTAAAAAGAAGAGTAATACCATAGCTGTGTGTCAGCTTTCTGTCTTATTCATAGGAAGAAGGACATAAACAGTTCTTGAAAAATGCCGTGTCTTGGAAACCTTGAATGGTGGTCGCCTTCTCAATCATACAAATATTTCAAATAACAGCTTTGTCAGCCTTCCTGCTTTGAGCTCACAATAGGGATAGTAGGTAGGTTGGGGAAGGGGAGAAGAACAGCCTTTAATTATACATCAGCAGCACTTTCAGGGAAGGAACTATATGTTTTTTGTATTCTTCAAAGCCTGCTATTGTCTGCAGCACACAATCTGCACTATGAAGTGTCTGCTGAATGAATGAATGGGTAGATTAATGGATGATGGATGGATATTGTATATCTACTTTCTGTTATTTGGAATGAAGCAGGAACCCAAAACAAATTTGTCTCCTCATAATGGAATGATTTTTCTTTCTTTTTTATTTGCATAAATATTGTCCTCTTACTCTTCTCTAGTCTCATATAAAAGCATTTTCTCTACTCTATAAAGCTATTCACCTTTATTCTGGATTACATCCCATCCTACTTCTTTTTTTTGTTATAAGATTGTCAGAAACAAAAGTTTGGTTTCTTTCCAGGCTAGGGGAGTCTTTTTTCCCCCCTTTTACTTTTGTTAATTTTGCCTTGAAGGTACAGTGAAAGTGCCACCTCCTCCTTGAAGCTTCTCATTGGTTATTCTACCTTACTCCATTTCTATTTAACACATACTTAGTTTTCTTACCATAATTACACTGGCAACAAGTGTAATAGCACATATTTTACTTAATAAAAATATCAGCATCAAATTCAGTGATGAGCAGATAGTAGTTAATTGGCAAATCCTTCTTGATTGAGTGAACTATTATGCATGCATGGGATATTCTTGCTTTCTTGAGTAAATCTGATTGCCATTTTATTACAAACTCTGAATGCCCACGAAAGTACATTCATCATGGTAATTTAACTGATTACCTTGCCTTTAGCTACTGTAATAAGAAGCCCTTTGCATTTTATGACTGGCTTCTTGATCCACATATAGATTTTAAGTTTTGTTTATTGGACACTTTCTCTATTTCTTTCCATATTTAAAGGTCATTCTAGTTGTGAGTTATTGTTTCAGAATCAGGAAATATGATAGTTAGACAAAAGGACTGATGAGCTAATATGGAATCTCTGATGATAAATTAAAAGATATTTTGGGATGCATCACAAGGTTTTAGGGTAAAAGGCTAGTATATTTTGTAAACCTTCTGGAACTGATGAACACTTTTTTTTGGCGTGTGTGTGTGTGTATGTGTTTGTACTGTGGCAAGGATGTGCGGGCAAAGAATTGCTAGCAATCCTAGATGTAACTCAAAAGAGAAGCAAGATTATTATGGTTATGCTTTTCTGTCTTAGTTTCTGTCGAAGAAAAATATTTCTTGATGTGAAACGCAATTGCTTCTGATTCTAAACTACATGGCTCCCCTCTAAGGGATTCGCCAAAATGGCAAAAGATGTGGGGACGGGCAATTTGAATCTGAAAACATTGCAACTGGAAAGAAATTTAGGGCTGTGCACTACTAGACAGAATTGTAAATGAGCTGAATTTGGTTGTGTTTCCATTAGTCCAGTAGGAATCTGAAGATACTAATTATTGTGTTTTTTTTCTCTTTTTAAAAATGAACTAAACACGTCCAAGTGCCTTTGAAATTCTGTTAATCTCTTATCCAAACACTAGTAGGCTCCTTTCTTATTCCGTGTGTCATTAACCTCAATTTTGCCTCCAGTTGCCTCCTAGCAAGCTAGTAAAAATGGAAAACGGAAAATGAATTGTGGTGAGTGCTTAACTCACTTTAGACGGTGTGGTCCTTTTTTATTCTTGTTTACTGTGAGTTTACGTAGCCCATGCTATCATTGTACAAATTTCTTTAACCCTTTTTATGTGGGAGCTTCTATCTCTAGGATCTATTATCTCTCACCATGATGACTTCTTGATAAAAGAAAATAATATGTGATATTACATGTCTAAAAATGTCTTTTTCTGTCCTCCTTTTGGATTGATAATTTTGCCAGGTGCAGACTTATAGAATGAAAATTGTTTTTCCTTGGAATTTTGAGGATATCACTGCATTAGATTCTAAGTTTCAATAATATTGAGAACTATGATGCCACTTAAAAAAATCCTTTGTATGGGACCTTTGCTCTCACCTCACCCCTTGGAATTTTTAAGTATATGATGTAGATATTTATTGATTTTGTTAGACATTTTCAAGGACTTTTAATTTTAGAGATTTACATCTTTCAGTTATAAAATTTTGTTTTTAAAATTATGTCTTTGATTATTTCCATACAAATTCTTTTGTTTTGTCTTTTCTACTGAAACTTCTGTAAGATTTTGGAACTCATGGCTTTTCTAAATAATTTCTTTATGTTTGTTTGTTTGTTTATTAGCCCTTTGTTTGTCTTTTTATTCTTTTTTGGAACAAATTTCCTTGAATCTATCTTTTTTATTTTTTACATTTTTTCATTTTCAATTTTTGTGGTTAAATAGTAGGTATATATATTTATGGGGTACATGAGATGTTCTGATACAGGCATGCAGTGTGAAATTTGCACATCATGGAAAATGGGGTGTTCACACCCTCAAGAATTCCTTGTTTTTAATCTTCTAATCCTCTTATTGGATTAAAAAATTACATATTTATATTTTTATTTTCAGGGAACTTTTCTTTTCTTTTTTCTTTTTTTTTTTTTTTTGAGATGGAGTCTTACTCTGTCACCCAGGCTGGAGAGTAGTAGTGCAGTTTGGCTCACTGCAGCCTCCACCTCCCAGGTTCAGGGGATTCTCCTGCCTCAGACTCCCGAGTATCTGGGATTACAGGCACGCACCACCATGCCTGGCTAATTTTTTGTATTTTAAAGACGGGGTTTCACCATGTTGGCTAGGCTGGTCTCGAACTCCTAGTCTCAAGTAATCCACCCGCCTCAGCCTCCCAAAGTGTTGGGATTACAGGCATAAGCCATGGCACCCGGCCCTTTTCTTATTTTTTTGTTATTCCTTTTTATGATATCTTGTTCTTAATTCTGGGCACAACATCACATCTTTGATGACATCAAGGATAGATTATTTGAATTTTTCATTTTTGTTTCTCACTTTTGTTTCTTATTTTATTCTCTATTTTAAATTGGAGGCTTTCTCAAATGTGTAATCCTTGCTTTTCTACTTATGTTCATTAAACATGGATGGGAAGCTTTGTGAGAAAGTTACATTAGTTCATTGATTGGCTTTTCTATAACCAGCAAGATCATTTTTGGTTGGGGGTCCCCAAATGTCAGTCAGTATGTCCACATTTTCCCCCAGTCTCTCCAGAGCAGGATTCTCCAGTGTCCTTTTAAGGAAGCAGAAACTTAACTGTTCACATCCTAAGCTGGGCAGAAGGAGGGGCATGGATGTCAGTGTTCTCACTGTCACCCTCCAATGTTCCTAAAAATCTCAGACTCAATTTCTCCATCTAATATTTCTCAACGTTCCTGAGGGAAGGAACAATGGGTAATCATGTAATAGATTGTGTTGGAAGTCGGGATGCAAGAAATTAAATGTTCCTTATGGAGACTTTCAAAATATTTCCTTGTATGCATATGTCATCTGATTTTGGAAAAACAACAACAGAAAACCAGACAAAATATTACCATGTTTTTCAACCCTTTCCCTTGAATGTACAGGCATACCTTGGAGATATTGCAGACCAACACAATAAATTAAGTGTAGAAATAAAATGAGTCACATGAATTTTTTGGTTTTCCAGTGCACATAAGAGTTATGTATACACTATACTGTATTCAATCATGCGCAAAAGCATTTTGTCTAAAAAAGCAATGTACACATATTAATTTAAAAATACTTTATTAGTTTAGTAAAAAAAAAAAAATGCCGACAGTCATCTGAGCCTTCCATGAGCCATAATCTTTTTGCTGGTGGAGGGCTCAACTTTATGTTGATGGCTGCTGACTGGTCAGGGTGATCGTTGCTCAAGGTTGGGGTGGCTGTGGCAATTTCTTAAAATAAGACAACAATAAAGTTTGCTGCGTCAATTAACTCTTCCTTTCATTAGAAACTTCTCTGTAGCACATGATGCTGTTTGATAGTATTTTACCCACCATAGAACTTTCAGAATTTGACTCAATTCTCTCAAACCCTTCTTCTGCTTTATCAACGAAGTTTATGGGATATTCTACATCCTGTATTGTTGTTTCAACAACACTCACAGCATCTTCCATCAGGAGTAGATTCCATCTCAAGAAAACACTTTCTTTGCTCATCCATAAGAAACGCCTCCTCATTTGTTCAAGTTTTATCATGAGATTGTAACAATTCAGGCACATTTTCAGGCTCCACTTCTAATTCTAATTCTCTTGCTTTTTCAACCCAATCAGTAGTTACTTCCTCCACTGAAGTTCTGAACCCCTCAAAGTCATCCATAAGGATTGGAATCAACTTCTTCCAAACTGCAGTTAATGTGGACTTCTTGACTTCCTCCCATGAATCAGGCATATTCTTAATGACATCTGGAACAGTGGATCCTTTCCAGATGTTTTTAATGTATTTTACACAGGCCCATCAGAGGAATTACGATCTATGGTGGTAATAGCTTTACAAAATGTAAGTCTTAAAGGATAAGATTTGAAATTTGAAATGATTCCCTGACCTATGGGCTGCAGAATGCATGTTGTGTTAACAGGCATGAAAACAACATTTATCTCCTGTAAAATCTCCATCAAGGCTTTTGAGTGACTAGGTGCATTGTCAATGAGCAGTAATATTTTGAAAGGAAGCTTTTGTTCTGAACAGTAGGTCTTAACAGGGAGTTTAAAATATTCAGTAAACCATGCTATAAACAACTTTGCTGTCATTCAGTCTTTATTGTTCTATTTATAGAGGACAGGTACATAATTCTTGAGGGCTCTAGGATTTTCAGAATGATAAATTAGTATTAGCTTCAACTTCATATCACCAGCTGCATTAGTCCCTAACAACAGAGTCAGCCTCTCTTGGCTGAGTTTGAAGCTTTGATGCCAGGCATTGACTTACCTTCTCTCACTATGAAAGTCCTAGATGGTATTTCCTTCCATTAGCTGGCTGTTTCATATACATTAAAAATCTGTTGTTTAGTGTAGACACCTTCATCAATGATCTTTCCTAGATCTCCTGGATAACTTGCTACAGCTTCTACATCAGCACTTGCTGTTTCACGTTGCACTTGGATGCTAAGAGATGGCTTTTTTTCCCCTAAACCTTATGAATCAACCTCTTTTAGCTTCCATTTTTAATTCTGTGGCTTCTTCACCTCTCTCAGACTTAATAGAACTGAAGAGAGTTAGGACCTTGCCCTGGATTAGGCTTTGGCTTAAGGGAATGTTGTGGCTGGTTTGATCTTCTATCCAGATCACTAAAACTTTCTCCATACCAGCAATAAGGCGGTTTCACTTTCTTATCATTCATGTGTTTGCTGGAATAGCACTTTTAATTTTCTTTAAGAACTTTTCCTTCACATTTACACTTGGCAGACTGGTGTAAGAGGACTAGCTTCAGCCATCTTGGCGTCAACCTACCTTCCTCACTAAGCTTAATCATTTCTAGCTTTTTATTTAAAATGAGAGACATGCAACTCTTCTTTTTACTTGAACACTTAGAGGCCATGTAGGGTTCTTAATTGGCCTCATCTCAATATTCTTGTGTCTCAGGGAATAGAGAGGGCTGAGGAGAGGGAAAGAGATGGGGGAACAGCTGATTGCTGGAGCAGTCAGAACCTATCACATTTATCAATGAAGTTCACGGTCTTAAATGGGCACAGTTTGGGGCACCCCAAAACAATTACAATAGTAACATCAAAGATCACTGGCTACAAATTACTATGACAGATATAACAATAATGAAAAGTTTGAAATATTGCAAGAATTACCGGAATGTGACACAGAGACGCAGAGTGTCTTGGAAAAACAGCACTGATAGACTGGCGCAACACAGAGTCCACAAACCTTCAATTTGTAACAAAGCACAGCATCTGTGAAGGGCATTAAAGAGAGGCACAGTAAAATGAGTCATGCCTGCACTCCTCCCTTGCATTGTATCTGGTACTTCCAACTCCTAGGCTTTTTGTGGGTTCTTCGGGGTAAAATGGAATGCATCTTCTGGGTCTCTTTCTTTCATAGGCACTTGGGCTTTTCTTTCCTCTTTTCTATGAAGTGTTTTCACTATATTTTATTTCTTGGTGGAATGGGGTTTGGGTTGTGTCTGCTAAAATTACTTAATCTTAACAAAAGACTCTCTTACTGAGAACCCTTATGGTTATTTATGGAATAGGCCAGTGCATAGATGTAGATGCATAGATAGGAATTAGAAATAATTTAGAAAATCCGTGAGGTCCAAAATCTAACAGGGGTTTCAGCAGGAAAGACCAAACAAAATAATAGTATTGAAATGATCAAAGAATAATGAAATGAAGGCTAGTGTGGCATGTTTGTGTATCGGTGAAGATGTTGTTGTCTCTCTTTCCAGTAGCTTCAGAGATTGGGCCAAGTAAAACAGGGAGTCTAACTTGGAATGCAGAGAAATAAACTGAGATGTGATGTATTAACAAGTCTGTACGATGAGCTACCTTCATCGTACAGAGACACAGGGAGGGCCCTGAAGGAATATGGATATGCAATTATAGGAAAGTAGGTTTTGATGGAAGAGGGTATAGACAGGAAAAAAGCAGAAGATGTGACGATGACTCTAAGATGTGGCTTCTAGTCAGTGAGGGTCTGCTTGGTCACTTGGGGTCTTACTGTGGATTGAAAACAGGTCCTTTCTTGAGGATGGAGGGGTGCCTCTACCAACATAACTGCCGAAATGGTCCTAGGTCCTAGAAGTTCTCTTGATATCATAATGGGTTATTTTGAAAAATCTAGGACATCCTTCACATGATCATCTCAAGGATAACTAAAAATGCAAGACACGTTTTAGGGTACAAAAAGAAAAAATTCAAAACATCTTAGAAAGCCAAATTATTTCTATTTGAATTCATAAATACTGTGCATATAACATGAAGTTAGAATTCTGATCACAGAAGCCTTATACAAATACTTTTTTTGTCCCAACTAATCTGTAGTGATTGGCATTTCTTTGTAATAGATCATAAATCATGGTGCAATGGGAGGATCATCTTGAGGCGAAAGAGAACATCTCATTTGTTTTATTTCACTGAGTAGAGCTACATGACACTGCTGTTTCTGAAGAGTGGCCATCATCTGCATGGCTTGCTGCAGAGAGTTTTTCTGGCTGCAGTAATTTAGGGGCATTTGAAAGCTGAGTTTGAAGGTGCACTACCAAACCATCAGGCTAATGCTGAACATCATGTCTTCTGAGGTGGGTTTCATTTAGTAGGTTGTAAGCAACGTGCATTTTTCTTGACTCATGGAATCTACCCACCTATATGTCTATCAGATAGGACTAAACCACAGATGTTCAAATCAACTTAACATTTGCCTAGGGAAATAAACTTAAAAATAATTGTGCCTGCCCTAATCCATGACTTGATTGAACTTGGCTGCTAACAGAGAAGATAAATGGGTGGGCTACTCAGGCTGAGTCTTCCAGTTTACTTCGGGTGGCTCATTAATGGGGCTGAAGCACACCCATTTTGACGTCACCTTTCTGTGCATGTTTGGCGAGACTGGGACCTGAACAGATGGCCTCTATATGGGCTCCCATGACTACCAGGCATGCCAAGCAGGCAGATGAGTGATCTGGCTTGTTCCTTCTCTTTTAGATTGCTGTCAGCCAGGGAAAAGTGGTGAAAATAAATCAATGGCTCCCTCCTCCAGACCCAGCATGTACCCTTCAGTCATCAAAATAAGAAACATCCTGTGGTGGCTGTTGGGTGATTTCTCTGATGGGAAGAGCCCTTTACACGCTGGAGATTACCATAAGAAATGACCAAATACCTCTTTTTTCTTTGTCCTGGATCAAATGTTGGCCCTGAATGGCAGCAGCAGGTTTGGAATGAGCATTGTTTATTCACTCCTAGACACTTTATGTCCTTTCTGAATGAGTTCAGTATTTTTGGAAACTGGTTGACAACTGTTTACATGTCCCATCATCAGAACACAAGAAATCATAAACAAGAACCATGCTGAATATCTCTGACATTGCCTTTGTGTTCCTACTGTACCGAAAGCCCAGGGGCGTCTTCTTGTGTAACATCCATGGTTTTGACTCTTCAGTGAGTCCACAGGAAATGGTATAGCAGGGGACTCAGTTTAGAACCAATGACATAAGCTTTAAATCTTGTTTGATCTTCAAATAACAAGTTGACCCTGGGCTAGACTGTTTTATGGGCCAGCTTTCTTTTATTTGGAATAAAGACCTTCCTACCTTGCTTGCAGATCTATGACTCATATTCTCACAGACGCACACTGATTTTCTAGTTATAAATCATGGACATTTGATGTGTTTTCAAACAATGAACATTTCGCATATGTGAGAGCCACGTTGGGTTAAGGTAGAAGGGAAGTTTTACTTTTTGGCATGAATTACATATATATAATCAAGAGGCTTTTCAATTTTGGAAGTTTCATATGGCCCGTGGGTGGCATGTTGGATATCCCAAGATTTACTTAGTGCAGTATGATAATCTAGTTCCCAAATTTTACATAGCTTAACACATAGAATTTGTAATGTTTCTAGAAATACCGCATATGGAAATATCTTCATAAGAGTTCTATGTTGTGATCTCCTTTAAGTTAATTCTCATTAGTTAGCTAGAAGCATTATGGGACAGTCACGTCAAGGAATAAAAAATGAGACTTCTGGTCTTAGTTCTGATTTGTTTGTAACTGAGCTATTTCTTGAGAAATATCACTTATAATGTCTTTTCACTGATGCTTAAAATATATATGCAAACTAGAGCTGTCTAACTTGCAAAGCTTTTGGGGGGTCTTCTTTTATAAGTGTTAAGAAACTTATAAGTAAAAATTATTATTAATAACTGACATACTTAGACCTGTCAAGAAGGATGGTAACATTTCAACCAGCACTTGAGAGGAGACAGGTCTGCTGTGAGTTAGTCATCATCTGTGGATGATGTATTTGAGGACATGATGCACAGAAGTTGAATTTATAAAAAAAAAATGTTGGTAAAGCTCTTTCTGGAGAAATCATGGGTTGCAGCCTTAAATTCTGGGAAAATGGAATTTTCCCTTAGTTTTACAAACATGGCAGAAGGGATCCTCACTCTTGCATTTTTGGATTCTCATTAATGTTTCATACACACACAAAGTTAATAAAATCTCTGATGATTAAAAATGTGATTCTAGATTTAAGATATATTTTTAAAATATTAACATACAATGGCATCTCAGAATAATGAGTGTTTTACTTCTACCACATCATTTATGCATTTTCTTTGGGGAAATGGACAGTCAACTCTTTATTCGTATTTACTCTTTTTTCAAATGTTTTAATTTTTCTATTTATTGAAATAGAATGTGATCTTTAGGATCCACTGTCCTACCACAGCTCTGGGAGTCTTAAAAAAAACATTAAAAAGTTTCTCTTCTTTTCCTATCTCTACAAATTACAATCAGCCACCTAACATGCTCTTAAGTCTCTGGAACCCTACTGACTCTGCCGTTTAGTACAAAGAGGAGAAAAAGGAGACCAAGAAGTAAAGTTACTTATTCAAGGAGAATTTGGGCAGAGCCGCAACTGGAATTCAGGTCATCGTACCCTTAATTCAGTTCTTGCACAAATATTTATTGTGTTGGGTGCTGTGCTGATTGCTATTTCTGTGCCCTTTCTATTCCATTAAACTGCCTGTCTGTCTCTGCTATGGGGAATTTACTCTGTGGATGTTTTTCCTTTCCATGGGGAAGGATTTTCTTAATGCCCATTCCCTTCACATAAACTCAGTGGGTCTCCTCACTTTTCTCATTTATATCATGAGGATGCTGTACTACCAGTTCTCTAAATTCTCTTGTCTGTTCACCAATTATGTATAAAAAATGCATTTGAACCCTAAAATCCTTCATTGTACGTTTCACGTAGCTTGTGTTCATTATACTGTGTTTTAGTTATTTTATTTCACCTTGTTCTTAAAGATGGCATGAGAAATAATGCTATAAATCAATCCCCTTGGAGATGCAGTGTTCAAAGGAAGAGTGAAGTTATTTTAATCAGATGTTGACATTTTGCTTTGGGTCTCTTCACATCATTGTGGGTGGTTTTCTGTGCTTTGCTGGGTGGTATGTGCACCCACACGTTAGGAGCATTGTGAACTACTGTTCTCAGGGCCTAGCACAGTGTGAATGTACAATAATGAAGGCAAATGTTTAACCAATACATGCAAGCTGATGATGCACACATGTGATGGAGTAGAACAGCATTTCTAGTATGGGCCCAAGCTATTGGGATTATACCAATATCCATGTTAAATTGCATAAGCTGAAACTATGTCTTTAGGGGCCTTGGGATATTAAAATATGAGAAAATGGAGCAGTTCAGAATTTAATCATTGAAACAGCTTTGTACCTTTTGATCTGGGACAATGTAAAAGTGGCCATTCATTTGTTGGTTGTTTTCTGTGTCCCAAGGAATTTTCTGATTGCTTTATGTATAACATTTTATTTACTTTAATAATTCTATGACATACTTTATTATCCACATTTTACAGTGAAGAAAACTGAATTGCAGTGAGGTTCAATGACATGTCCAAGCACCAAGGCTGCTGTTCAAATGGAGGACGGTCTGATTCCAAAGCCCTGGTGTTAATTAAGCACTATGCTATAATTCTCTCACATCCATTCATTAATTTATTTACTACATATTTATTGGCACATTGCTATTTTAGATGCCAGAAAAATAGCAGAAAATAAAGTAGACACAGAATCTTGATTTCATGGCACTTTCCTACTTGTAGAGGGGAGACAGATAGTGAAGAAATAAATACATGCATGGAATGTCACATGGTAACGGAAGCTTTAGAGGACAATGAGGCCATGAAGGGAGGAGGGAGTGATGATCAAGGGTGTGGAGCTTGCAGTTTTGAGTAGGGTGGTCAGGAAGGCCTTGCCAAGAAAGTCACCTTGCAGCAAAGGCATGAACAGAGGTATAATTGAAATGGGAGTGGGGCGTGATTGAAACTTTATTGTAGATAGCTAAAAAGAAACTGGAGGAAGAACTGGAAGCAGCAAGAATACAGTCAGTGTTTTGGAGTTAGGTGTCCCAAAATTATTCCTGTGTCAAGGGAGTATGGGATTTTTTAAATTTTGTAAGACTTGAGATATTATAGTATGATTAATTGGTAAAAGAAAAATCGATGATGCAGGAGAGAGAGTTGAGAATTGCTATAGCAATGTTCTTGAGTAGGTGAGATGGGATGGGACCCAGTACAAAAGTGTAGGACTTGATCTTAGATAAGAACAGAGAAAATTGGTTCACAATAATAGGAAGGAAGGCAGAGGATAGGAGCACAGATGCTGGTAGGTGAAGGGATGAACCTGTGGGAGTTGAGGGCATTCTCTTCTGTTTACTTCTATTTACTCATTGTAAAGGCAAAATCAGATCTTGAGCTGAGAGTGCAGACAGGCTCTGCTGAAATTTGGAGTGGAGAACAATCCTGAATTGTCGTCTAGAAGAGGGTTAGAGTGACGGAAACACATCTCTGCTGGTTCCCTGCCTGTTAGCATTAAGGGTCCACTTGGGGTTAGTGGCTGTGTGATCAGAGTGAGAATAACTGGCGTGATTGTGGGTTTAACTTTGGGGAAGTGAACATGATGCTCAAGTCAGGTTCAGGATTCACAGATTAGTTGGTGAAAATTTAGGTTTAAATGTGATCAGAGTTTTGCCAGAACAGTGTAATAAAGAGCTAATAATTATGAAATATAAGCTGAGAAGTGAGGACACAAGATGGGGGTGGGTAAGGGCCATGGAATGGATTGTACAGCATGGTAGGGTTAAGAGTAAAGGAGTAAGGTGGAAAACAGGAGGTGCTGGTCGGAGCAGGGGTTCTTGATAACGACATTATTCAGGAGATTCAGTCTTCTTGGGTACATCCACAGGTCTGAGCAGCTGAAGTTGAACAAAGCACAAGGTTGGAGGAAAGATCCAAGGAACTGAAAGACCACCATGAACTGGAAAGGGAAATCACCAAGGATTATTTTGAATACTCTTGGGTGGATTGATGATGAACTAAAAGTTGAAGAACTCCAACAGGGAAGGGAGTGGTCAGCAGGTGGTTGCAATACAGAGCAAGTGGTTGATGGATTTTAAGGGAATGACAAAGGTCTGCTCACATTGAGTCCTGCTCACAGGCAGTGCAGAAGAGCTATAGGTCTTTCGGGAGGGAGAATGGAGAGAGATCTGGCAAAGAAGAACAAGGAGGCTTTTGACACTACTGTTGGGGTCATGTGGACAAAAAGCAGCCTTCACTCACAGGGCTAAGAAGAAGCCAAATCTTCAGAGGAGAGCCAGCTCTCAGCCTTGGAGCAAGAAGCTGAAGGGTAGAGTCAGAGAAGTTGATCAAGTAGTGGGTTGTACTAATAACCATGAGCTTTCGTACTAATAGCCATGAGCTTTGATGTAAGCTCATGGGTATTAATGCAACCCTCTATTTGCTCAACTGAAAATTGAAAGTGAAAGAACTTCAGCAGTTGGGTCATAGTGGATAGGGCCAGAGAGGAGGATGTACAGAACCATATGGGGTGACAGTCTGAGAGGTCAGGAATGAACTGGAACTCTTAGGCTTCTTAAAAATGGAAAATAAACTTAGGCTGTAGGAGGCCTAGGGACATTATGGTAGTGAGGCTTGGTGTGATAAGGGGAGAGGAGAATGGGGGGTTTGCCAAGAGCGTGTAGGGCTTCAGGATTTTCCTATTCCTACAAATAATGGCATCAGTTTCACCGGAACACCAGAATATCTGGAATACTCTCATAACTCCTGGAATATGAGCAGTGTTAGGGCTCCCCATCTTAATTTATGCAAGATATTTATACTAAGGAACTCATTTTCTTTATTTGTGAGAATGCTCAGCTATGAAACTAGGGATTTTTTCCCCTTTACCAGTCTACGTTATTGCTCCTCCTTCGTGTATCACACGATACAGCTATTCTAAGCATCCACAATGTACCAGGCAGTGCTCTAGAGCTTTAAGTGTGGGAGTAGGTGGGAGCTCCATGAATGGGTAGAATTCTTGCTTTGAGGAGTTCACAATCTAGAGGGGCAGACTAATATTCTAGCAAATAACTACAAGGAGGATAGAAACGTGTGATTTATGCGGGAAAATAGAGGAGGTAGAGACATGTTTAGATGTCAGTTTTTCTAGAAATATGGATGATAAAATAGTCTATCTGGAAGACAAATTCACCCATTTTAGCCAGACCACTCAGAATTTTATAGCCACTTGCAAAGAATTTGATTTCTGCCCAGTTAGTGCCTGGCACAGGTTTATACATAGTTAATGTTCAAAATTTTTGATAAATAAGTGATTAAATAATAAATGTACTTATGAAGAACTTCAACCTTCAAGATGGTTAACTTGAATAAGTTGCAAATATTTGTTTATGTTAAAATTAAAGTACAAAATAAAACAGTGAGACTTCACTGCCTTTCATTCCAGAAGGGAGAATGGAGAAGACTATTTGTGCTCTGGTTTGAGATAATAGGGAGACTTATGAGTTTTAGGCCACTTTCATTTTTTTTCATAGCAGTGAAGAGGAGACCCTAATTCACATTCCAGCATTTATTCTAAGTTTTTTTTTTTTTTTTTTGATCCTTCCAGGTTCCTTTATCTTGCCTTTTGCTTATAAACCCTTTTTTTTTTTTTTTTTTTCGGAAATGAGTCAATTCTTGATATCCTTTTTTTTGTTTGTTTTTTGTTTTGTTTTTTGGAGACATGGTCTCACTCTGTCAGATTGGGGTGCAGTGGCACCACCATGGCTCACTGCAGTCTCGACCTCCCAGGCTCAAGTGATCCTCTTGCCTCAGCCTCCCAAGTAGCTGGGGCCACGGGCATGCACTACCATGCCTAACTAAGTTTTTAAATTTGTTTTTGTAGAGGCAGGGTCTCACTATGTTACTCAGGCTGGTCTCGAATTTCTGGCTTTGAGTGATCTTCCTGCCTTAGCATCCCAAAGTGCTGGAATTATACGTGTGAACCACCACACCCAGCTGATCTCCTCTGCTTTCATGTTCGTAGTACAGTTGCCCTCTGTTAGATAAAAGAGATTTATATAAGTGATTTGGCCAAATCTATTTATTTGAATTAAGATAATTGCTTGGAGTTGGAGGCATCTGTTAGTAATTCAATGGATACTTGCCCTTGCATTGTATATTGGTGTAAGCTTACGTGAGATAACTATAATAATTAGTGCTGAGTTTTAAGTGGTTTTATGTTGTTGTGCATTGACTTGACCCACTGCTCCCTGCCAAGTCACCTTGGATCCTAACAGATGTGTTGCAAACCAGCCAAATGTGAGAAGCTGTGTTTATAATTTTATATTAACATTAATGTTACTGAAAGTAAAGAAATAGAGACTTAAATAGTTTATGTAATTTGGAGGACCAGAAATCCACGCCAGGTAGGCTGGTAGACCATTACTTGGCATTTTTGAACTTTATTTTGATGAAGACACCTTGAACTGTGATCATAGTTGCTAGGAAATTCTATTTATTTAACTTGTTTCAATTTGGGCTTTTGGGCTTTTTCTGTGTTTATCCTATGCTAGGTTGAACTATTATTATGGTTTAACACATGAGCTGAACAGAACCTTCCCTTCAGGTTCAGTTTCTATAGGGAATAATTGGGGTTATCTTGACTGTTTCAAAATCATATTCTACTAGTGTATATATTTTAGTTTTCATGATCCCTCTTTTTTAGTCACAATTTCTCATATCTGAAACATTGGTTTGCTCATATATATTTCCTTCCTCCCTTCCTCCCTTCCTCCCTTCCCTTCCCTTCCATTCCCTTCCCCTCCTTCCCTCCTTCCCTCCTTCCCTCCTTGCCTCCTTCCCTCCTTGCCTCCTTCCCTCCTTGCCTCCTTCCCTCCTTCCCTCCTTGCCTCCTTCCCTCCTTCCCGCTTTCCTTCCTTCCTTCCCTCCCTCCCTCCCTCCCTCCTTCCTTCCTTCCTTCCTTCCTTCCCTCCCTCCCTCCCTCCTTCCTTCCTTCCCTTCCCTTCCCTTCTCCTTCCTTCCTTCCTTCCTTTTTGAGCTATTTTCTTGTGCATGTTTCTTCTATCCCCCAAACCCCATTTCATTGCCAACTTATAGATAGATAAGTACTTTTTTCTTCCTTCAGTGATGAGGAAGTAGTGCTAAATATTTATACCATTCCTTATCTATTTACCAATCATTAATATGTCCCAAGAAAAGAGTTTAAAAGGCCAAGGAAATCATAAGCAGGAGGTCAGTATTCTTCTTTTGGTTTTGATTTATTTAAATTGAACTTAGGCTATATAATAATTCTGTATAAGTTTGGCCTAATTATAGTTTTATTTGCATTGTGCAGTTTGTCACTTTAGCATATTTAATGGCATTTTTCAATACAGTGTTTTGGCTGACATGTTTTCAGTCAAGAAATTTATTGCATTTGCATTTGATGCTTGCATTTGATGCTTTGATTGTTATTCCTGGGCTTCTGGGCTTATTTACAAATTTCATTTAGTTATTATTTGAGGTTACGCTTTAAAATTTGAATTGAATAATACTCATAGTGATCTGAATTCATCTCACATTTCAATTCTACAAGTAACAGAGATGATTAGTTTTCCTTTACTCTTAAAGATGCCCAATCAGAAGTGCTAGGCTGTTTTGTTTGGTTTTGCTTTTAAGCATCACCTATGTCCATTGGAGCAAGTATGAAAAAAATTATAGGTATTTACGATTTATTGAACAAACACTTTTTGTTTGTTCACACTAGTCACAGTTTATATTCACCAGAGTACACCAGTGAACAGATGAATGAAAATAAGCACAAATGAAGGCAAAAAAATCTGTGCCTTCAATGAGCTTATATTCATTTTGGACTAGGCAGGAGGAAACAGACAAAATAAAGGATAAACATGGTAGATAAGTAGAGCACATAGTGTGACCGAGGATGGTAGAAGAAAAATAAAGCTTAGGTAACTGGGATCAGGATTACTAAAGTATGGGTGAGGTTGCAAATTTAAATTTTAAATTGTAAGGACAGTGCAGGCCTCTTGAAGGAAAGAAGGGCCTTACCCATGATACACTCCAGACGATAGAATTCCAGGCAGAGGAAACAGCCTGTTAGTATGCCTCTTTGCACATTCAAATAATACCACGGCGGCCACAGTGGCTGAGTAGTGTGCACAAGAGGGTGTGATAAGACCCAAGATCAGACAGAAAACGATCATCAAAAGGAATTACAGTCTTTGAATGGCCCAAAGCAATATTGTAAGGACTATTGGTATTGTTTTTTCTTAATAAAAAGAGAGAAAAATAATTTCACAATAATGTTTTTCTAAAATTTTTTTCTTCTGTTCATAACCTTGATCTAATAGGATGCTCTCCATTTCTTTTCAAAATTCTTTGGAAAAAAATAATTCCAGGTTTAATTAAAAACCCAGTATAATTTTTTCATCTTTCCTTTGGGATCCTTTATTCCTTGTTTCTGTAGGCTATTTGACAGCTGTTTGTAGAAGTCTGGTCCCATCTTTTATTTTCAGGTTCCTTCCATTTCCTTTGAGCATTTTCTCTTTTATGTGCTATCATTGCAAGGATCTTTTCCTCTTTTTTTAAAAAAATCTTTTGATGGTGCTGTGTGTGCATATGTATGTGTGTGCTTATGACATTGAATTGAGAATCACAGTAAAGTTTTTAAAAATTCACTTTTAACATTTCCAAAATTATCAAAAAACCCAACAAATACCAATTATTGGTTAGCAGATGATATGGTACAGTGAAAAGGGGGTGAGTTTTAAGGAGTTATTATTTAAATGTATTCACATTCGTAACGTGTTTTGAACACACAGATCTTCTCGTATAAAAATGCAATATCTGTCTTTAATAGAGAAAAACAAACTGCAAATGGGCCAGACATCTCACCTTATTAGTCTTAGTTTCCTAACATGTAAAACAAAGTTAATAACAGTTACCCTATTGTTGTGGGGATTGGAGATCATGTCACCTGACACCCGGTGATAATTATCCTCCCATGAACTGACATTTTTTGAGGGCCTGCTCTGTTCTAGCCACTGTGTCAAAGACTTTCATGCATGATCTAATCTAACCCTCATAAGGACCACTAGCATGAAAGCTCCACAAGGGGTGGGAAGAAATCTAGGTATTGTTCATGATTGCATCTCAGGATGCATAGTGCCCAGCATGTTTTAGACATTGAAGACCTTTTTTTGTTGGATGAGTAAAAAGAAATGCCCCATTTTACAGATGAAGAAACTGAGGCTTGGTGAGATTAGATAAATGACTCAAAGGACATACTTAGTAAATGGTAGAAACAGAATTTGAACCCAGTCAGTCTAACCCTAGAGCCCAAGCTCTTCATCACAACACATATGAGGCTTTTATTAGTGTTGTGTGGAGGACACTAAAAAGAGGGTTCTCTCCCTCCATTCCTTAAGCCCACAGCCTCTTCTCTCCACTTTTATCTTAGAGTTAGGATATGGCATTAGGCACACTGAATTCTATAGCTATGATTATTGTCCTTGAGTGTAAAAATATTGTCATAGCTTTCTTTTTCCCATAAAATCAGACAAGGATATATATGGTAATGCCTCCAGATGTGTGCCTGTGCTCACATACAACAGCACATGTACAGCAACACACACACACACACACACACACACACACGTGCGCATACTGCACGTTGGGATCCTTTAAAGAGTCATCTGATATATAACATTCTGTTAAGCAGTGGTTTGAAGGCTTAATGAAATAATCACTGACCTGAACTAAATTTGTTTCCTTTAGTTGTACATTACAAGTGGGAGAGCAGCAAACTAATATCAGAACCTGAATTCAAATCTCCTATGAGTATGAGATTTTATTGCTACTAGGAGGTTAACTTAATTCCAATTTGTTCTTAATGATTGATAGAATATTGATTATTGTAGGTCATTTAGCTTTTCGAGGCTCAAAAGTCAAAAAATATAGAGGGACGTCTGGTAAAATCTTACTGCTATATTCACAAAGGAGCCAATACAGTTTTTAAAAAGAAAGGACTCTTGGTAAATTTAATCTTGATTACTACACAAATGATATGATTTCAGTTTGTCTCTGAGATCAGCTTTTGATCTTTACCAATGTCATATCAATGCCTTTCATATGGTGAAACCAGTCTTTTATGTATTTATTGGTTAGACAACTTATATGAAAATTATAAAACAGACTTTAATGAAATTCCCTTAGCTTACTTCATCAATAACAAAGACAGGAAATGAAATAAAAAGAAGCAAGTTAATGAACTACAGAAAATATGAACTTATAAATCCTTTATAGCTGCATATAATCCTGATTTAATTTGAGGACTCAGAATTCCAGGTATTCTTAGAGAAATCTGTGACTAATGCAGCTTAAAAGGTCTCAAACTGACGTGGAACAATTTTCTCAGTGTTTCTCATATACTGCGATGTGTCAAATGCTGACACAGATTAACAATAATTTATAAATTGACATTGCAGCAACTTTTTTAACCTTACACTTGGGCAAAAATGGAAACAAAAGCCATTGGAGTCAATACTAACCAAATTTACTTTATGAGCAGAAACCACAGGGCTTCTGTTTCACCTTTATGCTGTTTGCCAGTTTAAGAAATGCTAGCGTAAGGATCAATTTGTGAGAAAAGCAAGGATCAAAGAGGTTAAAGTAGGATATTTCTTTAGCTTATACTTTGTTTTATTTTCAATATCACATGGCAACCTTTTTTTTAATGTTAAGTTTGGTGATAGACTGGAAGAGGTAGAGATGGGACAGTATGGGAATGGATG
The DNA here is from genome assembly GCF_028878055.3 of Symphalangus syndactylus. Taxonomy (NCBI): domain Eukaryota; kingdom Metazoa; phylum Chordata; class Mammalia; order Primates; family Hylobatidae; genus Symphalangus; species Symphalangus syndactylus. Next base: position 17,984,182 of record NC_072437.2, read on the forward strand.
CGTATTTGATTCTATAATAGGGATGTGGAATTAGAACACATATTATAATGCATGTTTTAGGAATAATTTAGACACATTTTAGTATGAAGCTACAAATGTATTCATCCTCTGAAATTCTAGAAGTTCCATGCAGCCCTGTGTTTTACATTGTTTTTGCCAAGTCAACGATGATAATTGTACCAAAAGGAAGTCATGCAGAAGACAGAGAAAGAGCTATTGAACCACAACTTTATTTATAAGTATGAGAAGACTTCAAATTTAAGACAAAGTTTTGGATAACTTTTTAAGGATTATGTGCATCTTAGGAGTCCAATCAATAGTCACTGAAGTGCTCTATCTTCATAAATGCCCATGACTCACCACCAGCCATTAAAATCATGGCAGTTATGGGATCCCCAAAAGCCTCAGGGATAAATTATACATTGGCATTGTGACAGACAGGCCTAATAGGTCTTTCCCACCAATAATAAATATGTCCCTGCACTCTATGCCAAGGTACATTTTATTGACTTCCTCTGATACTATGGTGAAGCCTCAGTCTTGGTAGTAAAGGATGTTTTCGTTTAAAGATGCTTCATGGCAAGCATTAAGCCACTGAGTTAACTGCTCAAGAAGTTCATGGCAATACCCTGCACGTCTTAGCATGACATTTAGAAACAATATGTAGGTGTGTTTAGTAAAGCAATGCTTAAGCTCTTCCTAGAAGGCAAATCTCCAGCCCATTAGTTTTTCATTACAGTGAATGCTGGAAGGAAAAGGGCTTGTGAACCACCCTCCTTGTGTTCCAGGGTTTGGGTGCCTCTCTCCACTCTCACCCTTCCTAGGCTCAGTCTAATCCTGTCTGGGTCAAACCACTCTGGCTTGGATCTGACTTAGGAAATTTGGTCTGCTCCCGGTACAGAGTTGAAAAACATTTAAAGGTCACTTTCTACCTTTGGATTTGAAGAAAGTTAAAATGGGACATTGGCAGGGGGTGCTAAATTAATCTGAACCAACTAATCAGGATAAACCATGATTCTTTATTAGTTATGGAATCACAAACTACCGAGAATTGATAGAGTCATCATATACTTAATGCTCCTGGTTATGAACTAGATGTGGAATCTAGTTTTGTTGTATTTGGTATGCCCTACCCAAGTTTAGAAAACACATTAAGGCCCAATGAAAATTAGTGAAATGTAAGCAGATTTTGGCAGTAGGTCCCTATTCAGTTACCTTCGCTTGTAATAATCTCACATGCACACAAATGTGCTTTAAAAAATACAGTATGGAAAAGCCACTGACAAGAATTTATCAAAAATTTCCAATAATTAGCAATTTAAAATATACGAATAAATGAAAATTTGTGTTTATAATGACCCTGGGAAGCATTGTGTTTCAAATTCATTTAAAAATTGTATTCTATATGTTGCATTGTTAAATACTTATTTTTTGCATTATGATTCTTTGAGAATTGCAAATTATATAGTAACTCCATATATGGAGTTACATGGTAATTTCAAGTTAACCAAAATGCCATACCGTATTATTTATCAACTACCATGGAAATTAAAACAGTCCATATAACTTGAATTTCCAGCACTGAATTGAAAGCTTTTTAGAGCTATAGCTTTCAATTCAGTCATTTTATTGATAAGAAATGTGCTCTATAGCAATGAAGGGGTCTGTCCAAGGATATATAGAAGTTTGGCAGTCAAGGAGACACTGTAGTCTGGCCTTCTGACTTGCAAATTGGTGCCCTTACTTCTACAGCATGTCAAGCAGGAATCAGACGTTCCCATATTTTTGAATGGCCAAAACTTCTCTTCATATGAACTGTACCAGCTACCCAGGTTATAAATTGAGCCCATATTGGAGAGAGGCTATTTTGAGTATAGCCATACTGGTCCTATTGGGAGTCTATTTTATGTAGAGTTGGCTAAGAATTCAGTGTGAAAGGTGAATGGGAGGGATGAAGGAAATAGGAAGTGAGGTATTGCTCCTTAAAGAGTTCACAATGAACATTCACTATCCATTCTTCTATCTCATGTTGCTATTTTTTTCAGCTTTTGGCATAACATGCACCATCTTCAGCCCCATTCAAGGGAATATGTAGGTGAGTAGATAGATGCTGCTCAGCTATATCTCCATGTGCCTCTAGGGAGGTCCTCCCAGATTGGCTTTGAAAGAGCAAAAACTCCTAGGGGAGGAGCTACCTTGCCTCCAACCTCTAATTGTGAACCAGCAAACCAGATCCCTTTCCTTTAAGACTCTATGACAAAATAAGTCTCCAAAACAGGAGGAAATGGGAATGAAAAAGAACACTGAAGAGGAACTTGGTCTAGTCACCATTTTCCCTAGGATAACTCCAGTCCCACAGCAGAGACTCAGGATGCAGTCATATGGCAACTCCAGTGCAGCACCAACTGAATGCATGCCAGGGAGGTGCCCAGAAGTGTTTGCAGGGTCAGGAGGCATCAAGCATGTCTCCACCTGGATGAACACAAGGTTGCCTGAAACTTTTGCCATTGATTTTTACCTTTGCTGACTTGTGAAGTCTGAGGAGGTCATTTTGTTTTGTTGTTGTTGTTGTTGTTTTTTTTGGAATTTTCAAGGTTCTTTCATATAATCTCTTTAATTTCACGCTCATACTTTGAGTAACAGAACTCATTCTTTCCATTTTTGATCAGTAGCAAGACTGGGACTCAAATCTAGGACTCCTGATTATCTCCCAAACAATTATTCTGTGCAGTGCCCTACAGCTGCTGCTTTGGGAGCACACACACGCACACAGAGGCACATGCATGCATTTGGAAAATGGAAACTATATAGGTATGTATCTTTCCACAGAAATACTATGGTAGGTGCTCTCAGAAACAACACCAACAATATGCTCTATAAATCTGGTATCTGTAGTTCAGTGGTTATTTGGGGATATCAGCAAAGTGGCTTTCATCAGTATGCATGCACATATATATGAATATATATATACATACACATATATATAGCATTTGGCACATCTATGTCTATATCATCTCTATTATATATTTCATCATCTGCATATCAGTCACTATCCTTAGCTGGTGCCCAGGTGCTCCAAAAAATGCACAGTGGCTGTCAGCATAAGCTGATAGAGTTAATTGTTTTAGAATTAATAGAAGAACACAAGCAACCGGTCATTTGGCTCAAGAACTGAGAAACTTCTTTACATTCAGACTTTCCTGACACTGCTTACATTTAAGTAGCAATTGTAAGGCATCACGGCTGGTTTGGCTCCTAGCAGTGACAACAAAGTTGTTATTGTATGCAATTGGTGGCCTCCCTCCCACTGGCCATGCCTCACCATGGGGCAGCCATGCTGTGTGGTGTCTGCACTGCTGTGTGCTGGTGAGGGCAAGCCCCAGAGAGGGATGGGGGAAGGCAGGAGGCTTGGCACTTGCAGGACTGAATTTCCAGGTTTTCTGGGAAATTTTCAGGGGTTGTTGATGGCGTCTGTATCTAAGCAGAGCAGGGGGTGTGTTCCCCAGTCCAGGTGTGCAGTTGCCAACCTTTGCCAACTATGATTAGACATGGATTCATGCATCTAAATGTAGTCCATCATTTGCATATGTTATATATAATTAATTATAATATGGTTAGTTCTTTCTGGTCTCCCTTTCCTATAAATTGAATTACTCAGGGACTCTCATATGACACTAAAATCTTTTTAAAAAGTACACATGACATTTTGAAGGATAAGACTAACTGCTATTTATAGCACTCCGACTTCAAATTCAGAGCCTTCTGCTGTGATCAGACAGCGAGGAGTGCCTTCGTCTTTCAGCAAGCAGCCTCAGAAAGCTCGCAGCAACGGCTTCTCTCCTCAATAGTCTTCAATGCTCAACGGTGATCATGAAAATCACGGCACCCCAAGTCAGAGACTTCTTCACTGGCACTCAGAAAGGATGATTCACTCATGCATTCATTTATTTAACTCACATGTGTATTGAGTACCAACCTACTGTGTGCCAAACCCTGTCTCAGATGATCTACAGGTAGCCATCAGTGTCATTCCTGGAGTTATGGGTTGAAACGTGCCCCCCTCAAATTTATGTGCTGAAGTTCTAATCCCCAGAACTTCAGAATATGACCTTACTTGGGAATTCTGTTGTTGCGGATGTAATTAGTCACGATGAGGTCATACTAGATAGAATAGGGCAGGCCCTTCATTGAATATGACTGTGTCCTTACACAAAGGGGAAATTTATACACAGATAGGGACTCAGGGAGAATGCCAGTTGAAGAAGAAGACACAGATCAGGGTGATACTTCTGCAAGCCAAGAAAAGCTGAAGACAGGCAGAAAAACCACTAGCAGCTAGGAAAAGGCGTGGACCAGTCTCCCTCCCAGTTCTCAGAGAGTCCACTCTGCCAATACCTTGATCTCAGACTTCCAGCCTCCAGAGCTGTGAGACAATACATGTCTGTTGTTTAGGCCACACAGCTGATGGTGCCTTGTTACAGCAGCCTAGGACACAAATACATCTGAGTGCCCAGTTTGGGTAGGGTGGGTGCTCTAAGGCTGAGGATATGCAGTTGGGACCCCCTGCTGCCAGCAGTTCCTATGGCACCCAGGGCACTCCCTGTGTGAGTAGAGTTCAAACTGAATTCTGGCTCCTTCCAGGGGTTTAGATCTTCTCACTGCTTGGCCCTAAATGTCTGCAGGTATGCTGAGGTGTTGATCCTCTCAGCTTTCAAGATACTTGGGAAAGACCCAGGTGGCTGGGGCCTCCAACTCCCTCCATTTACTGAAAATGCCAGATACTATTATCAGTTTTTTCAGACATGATGGTAACATAATGAATAAACCCTAGTCTAAGCAAACAAAAATTAAAAACCAAGCATGACTGGGGCCAATGATGAGTTTCAAGGACCTTGGGTGAGGGCCCAGGCACAGGGTAGCGTCAGACTTTGATGTAGCTGATGTCTGTGGTCTTGCAATTGTTGTTGTAGGCCAGATTGTGGAAGGGGAGGATGTATCTGAGTTGGACTCTAAATAGGGCAACTTACTGAAAGGCTCTGGCAGGAACCAAGCAAAGGTTTCCACGTGGTCAAACTGGACTTTTTCAGTCTGGCTGTTGCCCAGTGTGTGGGAGGGGGACAGGAAATCCGGCTCTTAACAGAAGGTCAAGCAGGCAAGTTGTCACATTTGGTAGAAGCCAGAAGGGATGGGATGTTCCCTCCCTAGTGGTGAAGGGAGGGGCAGGTCCTGTCCAGGACCGAGGGATCTGCTGCTCTCCTTGGTTCTCAGCTTGCTCAGGCCTTTCAAGTATGTTAAAAATTTGGTCCTATATTTTGGAAAGTGTTTAGAAAAAACACAAAGGTTTTTAAAACCAGAATGTCTCAAAGCTATAGAGAAAAAATTCATTCGTTTATATTTAAGTGATATAATTTATAACAGAGACAGAAGCAGAAAACCAGGAGAAAGGATGAAACATTCTTAACTCCTTCAATGTGTGTAAATAAGGAAGGAACATATCAGTTGGTTCATAATATCCATATATATATTTAATTCCTCTTGTTTTGGGGGATCTTTTTTTTCTAATAATTATTACCACTATACAGAACGCAGGTGGGAATAAAGGAATAACGAAAGAATATAAATTACTGAATCGATCTTGCAAATGTTTATGTATTGTTCAAATTATTTACTTCTAGAAAAGGTCTTAAGAATCTTACTCAGAACCTTTTTACTCTTATTTTATCACAAAGCTCGTGACTGTACTGTGTAAATTAATGCCTTCTTGCAGAATAAATGTAGCAAGCAGTTAGGGTAGGAGAAATGCATCCGTGCCAGAGGCAGGCATACTGACATCGGTGCCTGTCTGTATCACATGTCTGAGAAGGTACATGATGGAATGAAATGAATTAATGAATGGAAAATGGCCTAGAAAAGGATGGAAAATGGCCTAAAAAAGCCACACAATCAAAAGAAGTATCATGAGTATCATGAGGTGAATTTACCGCATGTCGGAGCTACTCTTCCAATCTCAATCACCCTGAAAGATGCCAGCATTTAATATCAGTGATCATGATGTTAACCCTGAGAATGGATTACATTAGTTTTACTATAATTTCTCAGGTGTTTCAGAGGTTGTATGATTAACCATGCAAAAAGTAGTTAATATTTTCAAAAATTCTGATTTTTAAAGTGGTCTGTTTCAGGACATCTGAACAAAAAGCTTAAAGCCTACAATAATACCATGGCTGAAAAACCACATGCCAATATTTGTAATATTTTATATGCATATATATACACACATACACATACAGAGATAGTTCAAGAGAGTGATTCAAGGCAATTTGTAAATGTGTTTTGTTTAAGTCGTCCTAAGTGGTTCTCAATGTTTTAACATGTTTAGTTTCATAGTCAACTTGCATGATGTGTGGGATTTCTATGTGCAAGGTATTCTCCCTTTTAAAAATTATTCATTTATTTTTAATTGATGATAATTGTATATATGTATGGGGCACAGTGTGATATTTTGATCTATGTATACCTTATAGAAAGATTCAGTCAAGCTAATTAACATATCTGTCACCCCATCAACTTACCACATTTTTGTTGAATGTTCAACCCTTGATGTGCATGTTGAGAGACTATTGCTGGTAATATTGCTTTTGACGTGTCCCACAACTGATTGTATGTAACATGATAGTGTGCCATGAAAACTTGGTTGAGTACCGTGGCAGAAAGGTCAGGATTTTAGGATTTGAGAAAGTTAAATTTTTCTCCAGGCACAAAGCTTATCCTTCTGTTAATTTCTGTTATTTTGCAGTCTTCTGGGTTTAATATGGGACTCCAAGGGGGCTCCTAGTTTAGACCCTTGCCTCCTGGCAGGACATATTTTCCCCTAATGAGACAGCACTGGCCAAATGCTTTATTCTTCTCTGCACAGTGTAGCTGTGGGATTGCATAGGGTTCATTATGCATCCAAGTAGTCATGTCCTAGTTTCTGCTCTTTTGCAGTGCTGGTATATTCATGAAAGAGTGTAATGTAATATACAACAGGTTTTTTTTTTAATATCTTGGGATATTGTAAAAAGGAGTAATTTGCTAGAAAGGTAAGAAGAGGGAATTAAAGCTTCAATAAATCTGCGTTAGGCTCACTGCCTTGCTGTATTTGAGGTCTTACCTAGTTTATTTCAAGCTTGGGGTTCTCCCTAAGGTACACAGGACTCAAGCTGATATGTTTTAGAGGCAATAATATTTGGGACAGAAAATTCCAACTCTTGTTTTGTGAAATGCTAGGGGATCCACAACTATTTCAAGAAGGATTACAAGATAGCTAAAAGGAAAATGATTTTAAAATTACTTTAATAAACTAACCCATGCCATTGAGTTCCCTTTTTGCAGTATTGGGTTATGACCCAAACTGTGCCAAATGCAAGGCATTTAAACACAAATGGTTCATAGTACTGGCTCTCAGGGAACTTAGTCAAGTAAAAGAGGCCCGCAAAAAACGCAGTGAAATGTTACAGGCATTACCTACAGGGGAGGGTTGAGAGAAGTGATAGTTTTTGAACATGAGGTAGGGCTTCAGGGAACTGTTCTACTGTCTCCTGAAGGGGTGCAGGCTGGGAGGCACTTTGGGAGCAATATCTTCTGTCTATGAAAGTGTGACTGAATCTTAGAGCAATATGTGTTTCTTTTCAAAAAGATCCCTTTTACAGAAAGGAGGAATGCCAGGTTTTATAATATTTTTTCCTTGCTACTCATTTTGTTGATCTATTTATTAGGGAAGGCATGTGTGTGTGATATAATATTCACGCAATATACATATATATTACCACATTACCACAAACGTATGTACATTTTTGTACATATATGTGTTTGTATATCCTATGTATATATGCATATATGTATACATATATTTGTATGTGTGTGTAACATTTATTATGTGAATCTTTTATTATACATTAATATGTTATTTATAATAATGTATATGTTATGTAATATATTAATATGTATAATTTTGTACATTTATTATGTATTTTTATATATAAATTTTTAGCTAAAGCTAATAGAAGTGAGATCAATAAAACATTATATTTACTCCCATGTTAAGAAATACCAAATCCTTCTGGCAGGTGTGAGCAAGTACTTGCTTTCAGAGCTTTGTAGGAAATTCCTGAGTTAATACACAAGATGATGTTTTTTTCTGATAGCAGAAATTAACTTTCAGAATAAAAATAACTCTTGTTGTAAATAACTTTGGCAAGACGTGCCATCACAAGAGTGATTGGCATTTGTTTATTTGCAGGTACATCTACCTGTTTATTCACCAAGTATTTTCTGAGTGCTTACTATGAATAATTGTTTCATGAGTTTCTGTGATAATGAAACTAGACTTTCAGCTCTCTGAGGGCAGGAAAGCTTCTTTATTAATCATTGGATCCTTGTATCTAGTACAGTATCTGGAAAATGCAGACATTCCATGTAGTATTAATATGTTTGGTTCGTTGAAGTAACCTACACCGTAAAGACACTTGGAATGGTCCCTTCAGTTCAGGAAATATGTATAGCTCAATTGAGGACGTATTCAGAAGGAACTAGTAAGTAGTCAGTATAGAATGGGTGCTGCTTAATTTGTGCATGTAGTATATGTTTGGGGCCATCAGTGGAGAGAGACAGTTCCAGCTGAATAAAACATGATGATACACAAGTGAATACACTTTATTGATGACTTCAATTTGTAAGATGATCAGGTCAGGCAAATTACATTGTTGCTAACTGACTTCAATAAATTTTGATTGTACAAGCAGCAGAAAGAAATTTCTGTCTCTTATATTTCAACTGACCTCTCAGAAAATTAGCCATTTTTTTTCAATATGTAATGCCTCATGAAGATGACTTGCATGGCCCCTGGAGTAGAGAGGTGCATTTTCTTAAGTGGACTGAACATCTTGGTTCGTCTGTGTGCTGGCTGTGTTTTCCGGCCTCAGCCTGGCGGAGTTGTTTCATAATGGCTGCATTTTCTGCCTGAGTGATGGAAAACACGTTTGGTAGTTTTAGAGAAAAGAATTGGTATTTTAATTTCTCTGTCTTGAACGTCTAATACTACTTTGTGGAGGAATTTGTGACGTGATGTTGTTGCTTTCCATTTGGACTGTTGAAGAAATCATGAGGGTTGATGACTGTGAATGATTTTCCATAGAAATGAACCTGAACAGTTTTGGTGAAAACCTTCTTTAATGCAAACAAGAATATATTTCTTTTGGGGTTGGGGCTGAAGGTAGATATTTTAATGTCATTATGTTATTAGCTTAAAAATCTATTAAAACCAACAATGTGAACTACTTTGAGCTCTTACCCCCCTCCCCCGCCCAATGCCTTAAAAGGTAAACGGAGTATTTCTGAGAGAACTCCCAAATAATATCTTGTTTGGACCACCAACTACAATTTTCACTCTCACTTTCTCACCATTTCCTGTAAAATCGGGACTGTTTCATCAGCGATGATCTGCATTCTCTTATGCCTTTCCCTGAGTCGAGAGTGCCCTTCCCTGGCTCCAGTGAACAACTCCTGCTTGTCTTTCAAGATCGACTTTAAATGTTACCTCGTGAGACTCAGTTTCTGAGTTCTCACTTCTGTTGTAACTGATGAAGAAACCAAGCACATAATTGTAATTTAGCTGTTTCCACGGCTGCTTTCCCTGTGTGTGAGTGCCTCCAGGCTCAGGATTGGGTTTTACCTTGCGTGGTGCCTTCCAGGAGCAGTGCCCTGCCCACAGTGAGGTGGAAGACACTGTTGAATGGATTGTTGGATAGCTGAATGTGAACCTTGCAGAGGGGCCTTGCTTGGCCCTGCCTTTTCCCCTGGAGAACTGTAAGGCTATCAGTACTTGGAAGGTGCTCTATTGTCCTTGAACTAAATGTCTGCTCCTACAGCCATGGCTCAGGAAGGAGCAGGTTGGTCCGCCACAGGAGGAGGAGAACTCCCTTGCTTTTGTCAGGGTTGCATCTCCTCTCTACCCCACTTGACTTTTCACACAGCCTCTGAGTGATGTCCCTGCAGAGCTCTGGACTGAAAGGGATATCTGGGTCTCTAGATGGAGACCAGAAGCAGGGCTTTGATGGAAGAGCTAAATGTTTCTTTATTCTTTATATGTCTCTGAGGATGTTGTTGACCGCAGAAAACAATCAGCAGGAAATTTCTGCTATTAGAAGCTTTCAAATCCATGCCCTGAAAAAAAAAAACAATAAACTGCCTTCTCCTATAAGTTCTCATTCTTATATTTTTCCTAGGGCTATCACTGATGTCTCTATCCCTTTAAGCCATCCAGGGGGTAGTTGGAATTCCTAATAGCACTAGGATTAATAGTGCAGTGGTATAATGCCATTCGTAAGTGTTTGTGGGGAATACAATTTCTAGTGGATTTGACTTTTTATAAAACATACAGACATTTTAAACCATTGGCCCAAGTATCAGTCCTATTTATTCTTTTAATTGACATTATTTTGGTGATCTTGGATCTGAATTTCCCCTTGGTAAACAGTAATAAATATTAGCTTCCAAAGTTTGTTGTGAGAATGAAAGACAACTCTGTAAATGAAACCTCCTTGAAAATAGTATTTTTGAAAATTGGTATTGTCCAGAAGTAGGTTGCTAATATAGGCTCTCTCGCACTTAAGATTTTTTTTCTGCTTTCATTTAAATGAGCAAGCAGAGTTTGCCTTTTTTTTGGTTTAGGTCTTGTACTTGTTCATTATGTAATAAAATGGAAAGTCGGAGAGTACAAAAGAGAGGACAATAATGGTTTCATAAATCGTAGACAACCTTAAAGAAAATGGAATACTTTAGCAGATAGGGAACTGAAACTCAGAGTAGGTAACATACCAAACGTCAAACAGTTCTTAGTAGCACAGCTAAACTAAAATTCAGGTCACTTAGTTCCTACATTCAAATTTTATTAACCCATAAATATGAAACATTAAAATGTGTGAGCCAAATTGAACAAATGTTGGAAAATATGAGACCCTAGTAACATTCAGATACTGATTTCCCTTTGGCTTACCTCAATATTTGAAAGAGACTTTTTAGCACATCAGTAAGTTGTCTATTCGTATGGCAAATGTTGTTATGCCTTCTGTATTTCTAAGAACCATAAAGGGATGGGGGATAACTCGTTCAGCTCTCATCTATGATCACAGATATTCAAGAAGTGTTTATAGTTGTGCTTTAAAATAGCTCAGTTCTTTGTTCGTTTTAAATATCCTGTGTTACACGCTGTCTTTGTAAGCCCTTTGCTTTGCCTGACCCTTAATCTCTTCTGCTTACTTTCCCCTCCCCTCTCCTTTTCTACAGCTTTATTTTTGGTTCTGATAGTATGACAGCACTTCTGAATTGTAATGGGAGTGTTTTTCCACACCTCCAACCTGTCCCAAATGCATGAGGTGACTTTTAAATTGGCCCGATTCAGCTGTGGGGAAGGATGGGCTCTTGCCAGCAGGGGCATTGTAGCTAGAATTAAAGACACCGTTATTTCTTGGGGAGAATCATTGACAAAACTTAGTTTTACTTTAAAGAGCTCACATAGAAAAGATATTTTCTTCAGCACTGATCAGATAACTGCCCCTAGTATGCCATAAAGCTCAACTCCCCAGGGCCCAGAAACCAGGGCAAGAGAAACTCCTAATGCAATGTGATCTGTTCATGACCTTCTTAGAAAAGAACATCTTTGTTCTCCCTGAGGAATGCATGTCCAAATGCATCTTTCTTCACACCCTTAAGAAATAACCTCTTCCCTTGGACCACGCTGCATGTAATGAATGGAAGAACACTGAATGAGGGTGCGACGGAGCAGTCTAGCCTAGTTAATGGCTGACTGAATCCTTTTTAATTTGTGTGTGTGTGTGTATGTGGGTGTAAATTTTGATGCTAGTGGGCCATATGGGACACAGCTGGTCATATTAACAGAGGCAATGCTGGTGTGGTAGAAGGACACAGGCTTGAATTAGGTCACGCCCTGGATGCAGTTCTTAGCTCCTGAAAATGAGACCCTGGCAGTGACTTCCCGCCCCCAAGGAGAAACAATCTGGTCTGGAATCTGGCCCCAAATGATTAGTTAACTCCTGAGACCAGGGACTTCAGACTTGGTGGAGGCCAGGCTTCTTTTACCTAGACCTTGGGGCTGGCTACCTTATAGACAAAGGAAAGGGGAGTTTTCTAGCAGTTAAACACACACACTCACACACATACACACACACACATACACACACAGAGAGAGAGAGAAACAGAGAGAGAGAGAGAGAGAAACGAGGAGAGAGAGAGAGAGAAAGGAAAGAAGGTTTTATTCATTGCCTCCCTCTATCTCCTGGCCCAGAAAGACACTTTTCAGTCCCTTGTGGGCACAAACTCTGAAGACAGATACAACAAAGATGCATATGGAAGCTCAGCTCATACTTAAAGCAAAAAGACTTCACTCTACTTTCAAAAAGTAAGTTCTCTTCTCCTTTAATATTTATTAGTTCCATTCATTCCTTGTGCTCCTCAAGGTCACTTCTATTTTTAAAATTCGGGAATTCTGCCTGTTAGGATTTCTCACTTTAAATAGTTGGTGATCCAAACAAACAAACAAACAAACAGTAAAAAAGGACTCTAAGTGAGGAAAGCACACGCACATGTGTTTCATTTTAACCAAGACCAAAGAGGGCAAGAGTAAAACTATGCTCTTGTTTTCCCTTCTTCTCACCTTCTGGGCTTGTTAGAATTAAAGCCTTTCCAAAGTTTTCCCAATTCAAAGCCAAGCCATTTAAAGATAAACTGATGCCAGAATGACAGAGCTATTATAGAAGGAAGCAAACCTTTTCATTTTATAGGGTAAGAAAAGGAGTTCTAAACTGGTGAAGTGACAGCTTAGAGTCACACAGAGATGTTTGTGGAAGTGAATGCCTTATATATTTTTAAGAGATATCTGTGCATGGGTAAAAAACAATTAGAGGTCATGGACACCCTATCAGAGGTTTCTATCCAGATGAGTTTGCTAGGTTCAAATGAAACTTGTCCAAGAGTTGCTGAGATTCAAAGGCTAAAGCAAATGCAGGATGAAGATTCAGAGAGGTCCCTGCCATCATATATGAAGAAGGAGGGGAAAAGAGCCAGGATATGTGCTCTAAGAAGATTTTAAATTCTGAGAATTTTCATTTATATAATCCCTTTGATGGATAAACATGTAGCTGCTTCATCCTTTGTAATTTTATAATAGACAGCACTAATTTTAGCATATTGTTTATTAAACATTTCAGTGCTCATCCGATTTTTGCATTTGATTATTGAATTTACTTTTTCATGATTCAATTCTTTTTACCCAAATTGTATGATCCTTTTGTGCAAGAGAAATCACTTGTGGGCAATAAAATGCAACTTTCTCATCTCTTTGATTCTTTCCTAGCAGATCTAGGCAGAATCTCATTTGCTCTGTGGTACTCTGCAGTACCAGAAACTATAAAACTGCACTTCCCAGGGCTGGTTAGTTCAGGCTGATAGCCCCGTCATTTCAGCCGGTGAAGTGAATGCTTTTACCTAGCTGATGAAAGCATGGGGCTTTGGAGAAGTTCCAGAACCTCCTTTATGCTTGTAGGAGAACGTGGTAGCATTTCCAGGCATGCTGTGCGCTCAGCGAGTTTGGTGCAGTGCAGCAAGCTTGTGTAATAGCACCATGTTGATCGGCTCAGTGCTCCACTTGAAGGACTGGGAGGCACTCACGCATTGCCGTGCGAGGAGATGTGTGTGTGTGTGTGTGTGTGTGTGTGTTATATGCATGTATGCATTTGTGTGGGTGCATGTTTACTTTTCATTTAATCCCATTAACCAAGTATCAAGTACATCGGCCGTTACTAACATAGCAAGGTTACTATTTCTGGTGTCCCATTTTTATTCAGGTCTTGGAAAACTCACTACATTTCTGCAGATACTTTGGAGTGCTCTTTTTCTAGGGTCTGTTTTTTTTTTTTTTTTAAATAAGAAACGCTCCTAGTTCATATACAAAGTGGCTCCCGAGTCTGGATATTTGCCATCTTCTGCCCGCAATAACACCCCAGGTACCAGGTCCCACTCCAGCCTTATTGTTTAGCACATTGCCTGACTGTAACCACTCTCCTGTGTGAGGGCAGACTGGCAGATTTCAAAGAGCAGAATCACAGAACTCAGAACTCAGAAGATATTTGATATATTGTAGACTGATTATTTTATTTTACAGATGAAGAAATGGAGGCAGACATGTAAAATGACTTGTTCAGATCACTCAGGCAGAGCTGGGGCTAGAAACTAGGTCTGCTACCTTTTAGTCCAATTCTTTTTTTCCTGACATAATTGCATTGAATTTTACTGGAACATTATAAGAAGTTGATCAGACTTCCCCCTTTATACATCCTGTAAGTTTCTTTAGGGCCATGGTGTTACCCAAATGTGTTACTGAAGCCCTTTTAACTTCTCTTGAAAGTTATAAAGTATAAATCAGTACACCTGGAGAAATTATACCTGTTTGGATGTTCGTTGATGCTCATTATATTCATCTGCTCATAGTGGACATCCAACACATGTTGAGTCAGTTTTGTAATCAGGATTGAATTTAAAAAGTGGGAAAGTGATTGAAACTTTTTATTGTTAAACACAAATATCCTCAGTTGTCCACTTGGTGGATGTGCAGCCCACCCTCTGCCAATGGAGAGGATCTTGAGTATCTTAGGGAGATATCTGGCTTGATCCAACGTCTGGAAATCTTTGAACTGAAATAGTCTTCTGAAGGTTCTTAGGGAAAGGACATTTTCAGGTAGCCACACGTTGTTGATGCCAGCCCAGCCTTCTGGTGTCTCGAGGACACCCTGGATGGCTGAGAGGGCCTGTCCTGAGGTCATTTCTGGCTTTAGCAGCACTATTTGTTCATTGTGAGACACGTTGAAAGTTATTAAAATTTTCTAGGCCCCAGGTTTCTTATCTGAAAATGGGGTGCTATTGTGACATTAGTGCGCTAGTGAATGGGAAGTACATGGCCTATTACGTAGAACACAGTATATTTCTAATAAATGCTTGCTCCTGTTAGAGAGCTGCAATGGGGGTTGAGTGACTGTGGCACCTTATGGATATCCTTTGTGTCTCAGTTCCCTCATCTGTAAAATGGGAATGATAATAGAAGTTGCTTTATAGGAGTGTTGTGAAGATTAAATGAATTAATACATGAAAATGATTGGTACAGTGCCTATCACATCCTAACATACATGTACATATACTAAAAATGTTAGTGATTATTATTGCTATGTGAAGCACTTGGCACAATAACAAGTACATGGTGTCTCCTCAATAAATGGTACCACTTATTAGTCTTAAAAGTTCATAAAAATAAGTGGTACCAACATTTCTGGATATTGTACAGGATTTTGTTTTATAAACTCAAGTTATAAGCCAGTTCTTGTGACTCCATTTTTAAGTGACAAACAGAATTTATTGGTGTATTAGTTTTTTTAATGCCGCTGTAACAAATTCCCACAGATTTGGTGGCATAAAGCAGTACAAATTTATGATCAAACAGTTCTGCAGGTCAGAAGTCTCCTGTGGATCTCACCTGGCTAAAATGAAGGCATCAAGGCCCTGCGTTCCTTTCCGGAGGTTCTCAAACAGAGTTCATTTCATGCTCACTTGGATGTTGGAAAAGTTAGGTTCCATGTGGTCGTGGGATTGAGGTCTCCACTTCCTCGTTGGCTGTCAGCTGGAGGCCTCTCTTATGTTCTAGAAGCCTCTCTGCCATCCTTGCTTGTGCTCTGCTACATCGAATTCATGTCACGCTGCCGTCTCTTTGACCACAGCTGGGAAATCTCCACTTTTAAGGCCTCCTATGATTGAACTGGGCCCACTTTATAGGATTAGATTGGACCCAGAGAAATGCCCTGGGTCATTTAGGATACTCTTTCCATCTCGAGGTCCTTACCCTTAATCACATCTGCAGCACCCTCTTTGCCATGTTTGATGATATGGGCACAGATTCTGAAATTAGGACGTGGATGTATTTGCAGGGGGTGGTCTTTATTGTGCATAGAAGTTAGAATGTGAAAATATATGACTCTGGCCTTTTTCTGATAGATGGTGAATAGTTCCAATTAAGTATACTGTGCACTGCAAATTTCATTGTTGAAAAGGTTAAAAGGCCTGAACACTTTGAGAATAGGTATGCTAATTTCTTTCTTCATTCTTTTGGCCTTATGGGCCCTTGAGAAATACTTATGTGATTATTATTTTTTAAGCAATGTTTTTGGCACACAGTCTTACTTTGCAGAAGCTTCAGCTTTGTGGCATAGGGTCCCCTCTTACCTTGTCGAAAGCCAACTGTCCATTGATGAGCTTCTGCCTAAAGACCAAACTCCAAGGTCATGATTTTCATGACATCCTTTTCTGTAATGCCCTGTTCAGCCTGTTTAGTAGCTACTTTTTCCAGAAGGCTTGATTCTTCTTTTTGTCTTCCCCTCCATCATCTGCCTTCTCTCAAGCATGATATGTTTTCCCTGCCCTGCAATATCTATGCATATGCTTGAATCTCCCACTGACCATGAGCTCCTCTACAGCCAGGAATGGCTCTTCATCTTCTTTGTATCCTTAGCACTGAATACAGTGCCTGGTAGAAGATAAGATGCAGTGTGTGTTGGCTGTATTCCAGTGTACTGATTAGAAGAAGAGTATTTGTCTAATCTGTCACTCAGTAGTGATCTATTGGCCAAAACCAGGATGCAAAACTTGGGGCCAGAGGCAGAGCCATAAATAGACACAGTTCTGGTACCCTAGGGGTTTACAGCCTAACTTCTAGGGAAGCATCAAAGTGGTACCTCTCCAACAAAATGAGTTGTATATTCCTCATTAGGGGATGAATGCTAAATGCTTTATTTGCGGGCAGGGCAGGCCATTGAAATTATTTAGCATTTATCTCCTAAATGCTTCCCCAGGGCTTCAAAAGAGAAGCCAGATATTATCTTCATGTCTGTTGTCTTCAATTTTAGATTTACAGCAGTTCCTCTCTGTAACGTGTGATATATCAAGACCAGAGTAAATATTGGCAACATTAGGTCCATCTATAAGTTGGGTATACCCTATTTTGTCTGTTTACTTGAATATCTGAAAATTGACTGCAGTTGACAATTTGAGTTCACTTGGCTAAGTTCACTCTCCATAATATCACTCCAAGGAGGATGTCATAAATCAGGAAGAAGAAAAATTAGTTTAGAATGACTGAACTCATATGTGGAATGATTTATGTTCAAATTTCTAGTTGGTTTAGCAAACTTATATTTAGATAAGGAAGTAAAATACTGATCTAATTACAATGCTATTCTGATATTAATAGCAAACTTTCATCCTTAAGGCAAATATTTCTGTTTTAGTCCTGGTCTTGATATTTTCTTTCATAATCACACCCTGACATTGTCTTTAAGCTTCTGTATTGTACACCTGTTTCTATCCTAGGCAACCCACATTTGATTGGTTATTATTATATTTTAAATCAGGGCTATTGCATTAACAGCAGAAAATTATGCTTCTTAATTTTTTTTAAAGTTCAGAGTTTAAAGTTTAAAGTCATTGGAGCTCTGTTTTTTTAATTAGGCTATTTGTGCTATTTTACAAACTTATTGAAATACTGATATTTAGGGCTGTACTGACAGAAGAAAAAGTCAGCTAAAAGCTTTTCATAAAGACTCATAATAAAAACTCTAAGCTTTGTAAAAAGACAAAATCATTATCTGTTTTATATACCCAATACATTTTCAATGCTGAGTTGAATTTCTACACAATTTTCTTTGTCACAGGACTCATGACTTTCCAGGTTTACTTTCCTTACAAATGGATGTTGTATGCACACTGTTTTAGTTATTTTTTGCTGCATAATAAATTTCCCCAAAACTCAGTAGTTTCAAACAGGAGTAGACATTTATCATTTCACACAATTTCTGTGGGTCAGGGATTCAGGAATGTCTTAGCTGGATGGTTCAGGCTCAGTCTTTTGTGAGGTTGTGGTTAGAGTGCCCGCTGAAGGCACAGTCACCTGAAGGTTGACTGAAGCTGGAGCACCCTCTTCTAAGATGGTGCCAGCACTTGGATAGCAAGTTGGTGCTGGCTGTTGGCAGGAGGCCTCAGTTCTTCGCTAAGTAGACTTCATAGGGCTGCTTTTGTGTCCTCATGACATGATCACTGGCTTCCTCCAGAGAGAATAATCTAAGTGCAAGGCAGATAGCCCAGTGTCTTCTATGGCCTAACCTCATCTACACAGGTTATCCTATTTGATATGGGAGGGGCCCATAAAAGAATGTGAATATCCAGAAGTGAGAATCACTGGAGTCCCTCTTGAAGGCTGGTTGGGACCACCGATTCCTTTTTCTTACTTCTTAAGCCTATCTGACTGAGTAATGGTGATTCTGCAAAATTTGAAAGTACAATTTCAATGTATTTAGGCTTGAATAGAGAACCCATGTTAGGGAAGAATCAGGAGCTGGTAGAACGTAGGGTTAACAGTATTGGACATAGGAGGGCTGAATTCAGGATCAGAGTAGCAACAGGAATCTAGGCAGGAAGACAATTCCAAAATAGAGTAGGTATTGAACCAAGTAGCATCTCAGGGTAGCTGCTTCCTTTAAGCAAGAAGTTCATGGGGTTCAGTAGGAAGACAGGACTCTAGGGACTGGGTTTCAGAGAAGAAAGCAAGGTGTATACCTTGCTATTTATCATTAGAGGAAATAATGTAATAGATTTTTCTTGTTTGTGCAAGATGATGATGATGATGATGATGATGATTTGGGTTCAGTAGTGACTTGGCAAACTGATTTTAATAACTCGAACATTTGCATCAATAAACACCAACCAACTTTTGAGGGCTAAATTGAAAATATGCTAATTCCAAAGTCACAGCATCCATTTAGCAATGAATAAAGATACACTAAATGTCTAAAATCGCTGTTGGTAAATTTGTTGCTTAGCAAGCTACACAGCTTTTTGCATCTGGTAAGTTATCATTCAGTGTTTTACCTACTGTGTGCAGTTTGAATTTTAAAGACACTAATTGCAGATGCTTATTAAGTGTTTAATGTACACTAAGGTCATTATCTACGTTCGTGGCGGTGACACAACCATAAGATACATGGAATCAATTCAGAAAAACAATGGGATGTGAAGTGAAGCAGGCTTGAGTGTCTGTCTCAAGTCCACCACATACTTGTTATAGCTGTGGGACATTTGGTGAGTTATTTGATTTCTGTTAGCCCTAACTTTCTTATTTGTAAAATTGGGGTTTAAAAGAACCTACCTCAAAGATTATTGTGAAGGTTCAGTAGACAGTACCTGCAAAATACTGAATGAACCTGATAGATGGCAAACACCCAATAAATGTTAGATTTTATTGTTCATATAAATATCTTTTTAAAATTTCCACTCAATTATTCATTTGACAATTCTTTATTGATTTCCTTTTATTTATAGTTTTGAAATCTGTGGAACAGAACTGAAAAAAATGGTCAAATCCCCATCCTCATGGTGTGTTTATAACCATAAAGTAAGCACAACAACACAAAGTGTTTAAGATGGTGATCAATTATATAAAGAAAATAAAACAGAAAAGGAGGAGAGCAAGTGCCGTCACTGCGGAGCAGATGCTGTTTTGTGTAGGATGGTTAAGGAAATCCTCACTGACATTTTCCCAGAGGACAGCAAGAGTGGCAGAAAGAGCATACAGGTGTCTGGGGAAGACAGTCCAGGCAAAGGGAGCAGCCAGTGCAGAGATGCCGAGGTGGGAGCATTCCTGGCTTGGGTAACATCAAGAAGTCCACTTTGGGTGGAGCAGAGTGAGTCGGGGAGAAAGTGGTAGGAGATGATGTCAGAGAAGCAGGATGTTCTGCTGGAGGCAGTTCATTTAGGGCTTTGTAGGACATAGTGAGGGGTTTGCCTTTAACTCCTAGGGGACAGGAAAACACTGAAGGGTTTTGAGTGAAGGAGTGGCAGGCACTGAAGGAGTGGCAGGATCTAACTTACGTTTTATAAGGACCACTCTGGCTACTGTGTAGGAATAGATGGCAGGGGCCAGGTTTAGAATGAAATACTAGAGATTGTGCAGGCACAAGATAATGGTTGGGTGGACGAGGGTGGTTTTGGTGGAGGGAGTAGAGAGAGGTCAGATTCTGGACATATGCTGGAAGTAGACTTGACAGGAGTCAAACATCATTTGAGTTATTTTGACTTGAGCAACTGGGCAGAGAGAGTTATCACTCACTGAGTTTGGGAGTTTGTGGGAAGATATCTGGCAGTTGGGAGCAAATGTCTGGGTTCAGACATGCAAAATTTAAGAAGCTTTTAAGAGACGTCCAAGTGGAGGTGGTGGGCAGACAGTTGGATTTCTGAGTCTGGAATTTGGGGCACAGGGTGAGGGTTGGGGGTGTAAATTTGGGAGTTGTTAGTAACTGAGTCCATGGCTCCACCTGGAAATCAGTGTAGATAGTGACGAGGCCTGATTTGGAGCTGGACCATTGGGCAGGCTGATGTTTGCAGCACAGGGATTTGAGGAAGAACCTGGAAAAACATCTGATGGGAGGAATAAGCAAGCGTGATTCCTGAAGCCACATGGAAGAGTGTTTTAATAAAGAGGGGAGACTAATTATATTAAAAGCTGCTGATGGATCAAGTGAGATGTAACTGAGGATTAACCACTAATGTATCTCCAACACAGTTAACTGGCACTCCATTCAACACTCTGCAGAAAACAATTCAATATGCTAGATATAGTATTTTAAAAACCTTTTGAATTCTCCTGAAGCTGGCAAGAAAGCAAAGAATACTCAAGGAGAAAAACTGCTGAGGCAATGCTCTTGAACAAGCAGTGTGAGGAAGGATCTGGGGTACAGGTGGAGGAGGAGGCCCTAGCTAAAAGTCTGGACATTTTGACAAAAGTAGCAGAAAGGAAGACAGAGTGTCTGGACACAAAGGCAGGTGGCTGTTAGATATGGTGGTGGGAATGTGTTCTTCCGATGACACTTCCTTTCTTTCTTAGTGAAGGCAGAAGTAAAACCATTATCTGAGAGTAAAGTGTGTGTGTGTGTGTGTGTGTGTGTGTGAAGTACTGGAAGATTTGAGAAGAAAGGAGTTATAGAATGATTTCCAGGGAATACTGTAAGATTGCCTTCCAGCACTAAAGGCCCACTTGAGGTTAGTCGTCATAGATTGAAGAAAAGTGTGCTTGTGGAGCTGCCTGTTTGCCCTCAGGTGTGCTCATCTGCATGCATGCAGAGGTGGAGTAAGTCCTGACTGGTAAGTCCAAGTTCCAGAGGGAATGGGTAAAGCCATATGAGAGGGCAAGAGTGAGAGGACAGGAGCTCAGAAGTCAAAGCCTTCTGTTTTTCCACTTTGTCATGGATTATAATCCACCTCCTTTATTAATTTACATTTTTCTCTACCTACCCCAATTGCTGAGGAGCCCATGTTTTATTCGATGTTTCCAACATACTCTTAGCAGGTTTTATTGTCTGCAAAGTAGGAAATCCATAACTGTCAATTGAATTGTGTTTTCCTATTTTTCTTAGTCATTATACATCAGCTACATTATGTGAAATTTTGTTGAAAACTCTTTTTAAAAAGTCAGCTCCATATAAATATGTATAAGGAACTATTCTGTTCCAAAATGCTGCTTTTGATTATAGATATATCAGCAAGGCTGAGATAAATTAAACTTTTAACAATATGGCCAATTTTGTCAATTAAGTAGATGGATGAAACTAAATATTTCAATAAAGCATTTGGCCTGATCTATTTCATTTGATGTTTACATTTTATCAAATTGGCTCATTGCTTGCCAATTTTCCACTTTATTTTGAGGAAAGCCTAGAAGATGAAAAAAAGACAATAGCCTAATAGCCTTTTTCTTTTAAAAATAATTTCTATATAGTGATTATCAATTTGAAATGTTGTTAAGGTTAAAGATGTGTGTGTGTGTGTTCGTGTGTGTGTGTCTGTGTCCATATTGGTAAGGACTTTGGGGAGTCAGGAAAACAAGGAATATAAGCAAATTTAGATCAGTGTTCTGTGATGGGCAAAGGATCCCTGAAAATCCTCTCATGTGTGATTATGTGAAATATAAAAGGCTAACAACTAAAATAATTGCCTTTAGATATAGTAATATATAACTTTAGTCAACAAATATGCACTGTATATCTTCTTGTGCCAGATATGGTACTGGGTAATGGGTACAGTATTTCAAACAAATCTAACATTCTTACTATGATAGAGCTTAAAATCTGATGGGGTTGTAAATTATAGTCCGTACGGCGGTAGATAGGGCACACTTTGGTAACTGATTAGAGGTGAGGGGTCAGGGAGAAAGTGTTATAGAAGATTATACAGAAGTTTTGCTCTTGAGCAACTGAGAGGATGAGGTTGGCGTTAACTTCTTTAGGGAATACAACAGGACTGTCAAATCTGGGGAAAGACACTTTTCAGATGTTGAATAATTTGCTGAGGGGTACATATGGACATTTGTTTAGAAATGTCCAGCAGGGATTAGGTAAGATTCTCGAGGCATAGATTACATTTAACATGAGAAGAAGGCAGATATGTATGATGATGTTGTAGTTTTCAGCTGGAGAGAAGGGAAGATTTGAGGAAGCAACAAGAAGGTTGGTGGGAGAGATGAGTTATGAGCCAGGTTCTAAAGAGAAGAATGCTCACTGTTGCTCATTTATAAAACAATCAGTTCTGGTATATTTTAGGTATATAGTTGATTCTAGGCTTTGAATATGACGTTTGTATTTTCTTCACACAGCTGATTTTAAATTATATGAGAATGTAGCAGAAACTAGAAGTGTATTTTAAAACTGATTTTGGTGGTAGAACAGTTAGCTTAAAAATATCAGTTAAGGCCGGGTGCGGTGGCTCACGCTTGTAATCCCAGCACTTTGGGAGGCCGAGGCGGGCGGATCATGAGGTCAGGAGATCGAGACCACGGTGAAACCCCGTCTCTACTAAAAATACAAAAAAAATTAGCCGGGCATGGTGGCGGGCACCTGTAGTCCCAGGTTCTCGGAGAGGCTGAGGCAGGAGAATGGCGTGAACCCAGGAGGCGGAGCTTGCAGTGAGCCGAGATTGCGCCGCTGCACTCCAGCCTGGGTGACAGAGCCAGACTCTGTCTCAAAAAAAAAAAAAAAAAAATAAGTTAAATAAAATTTAATTTCAAACACACGAATGCTGAAATACACATATCCCAGAAGTTTGTTTAGGGATAAGATCAGTGAACTTTTAATGGTTCAATTCAATTTTTGTGTTTAGTTTACATATATGTTTTTCTCTCATATTTGTTTTTACTCATATTTTGTGTTATCCAAGTTGATGTATTCTCAAAAGTCTAACCCTCCTAGGGCCTAGAGAATTTCTTCTGTGCTGTGCCTCTTCTTGTTTGCTTATTTCCTCATATTGTGCTTTTAGTCTCAAGGTTAATGCTTGTAGGAAGCAAAGAAAGGAGAAGAAACAGGGAGCCTATGCTATCCTGAGACCTCGCTTCCGGGGCCTCCTCCTTCCTTCTGCCACCATCCCTTTCCCTCTCCACCTCCCGCTGTCCAGCCAAGTCCGCTTGCCTAAATCGGGAAAGGTGCAGGTAGAAATTCAGGCAGCCCCAGTGGTTCTACTCCTGCTTGATTTTCCTCTTGATCTCTTGCCTGCTTGCTAGCTGGGATTTCTGACAATAGTACGATCATAATGGAAACAGAAAAGGTCCAGCCAAGCCACATGCTGAAATTCTCCTAACCTTTAAATGTGCACATGGCTTAATCCTAAGAAGCACTGCTTTTGGACTGTTTGCACTGCTTTATGTTCTTAAGATTTGGTTGCATCCATTTTGACTCCCCTGGATTGGTTTCTCAAGTATATTTTTATAAATACACTATTTAAAAAATCACTTCTCCAAACCATACTTCAGACTCAACCACCCTAATTTTTTAAGAAGCTTTTCGTTTTTGTTGAACAGCTGAATTTGTAAATAACCATTGAATTTCATTCGTTGTATCCTTGGAGCATCTTGCTGTTCTTTTGCTTAGAAAATTCTAACGGCTCGGAACTATTCAACCTCGATTAGAATGAGTTTTCGACCAATGTAGAAAAAACTGCTTTATCACCATCATTGAGAAAGATAGATTCTGTTAAGGAAGGTAAAGTATGTCTTAGTGATCTTGCTCTCAGCATAAAATAAGAAACAGATTCACATCTAGTGTAATCTGTCTAGTGCAGAATTTATTACCTAGAGGCCAAGAGAGAAGCACATCACATTTATTCAGTTCTCATCTTCGCTCCTACTTAAGAGTTCTTAGAAAATAGAGTCACTTAATTTTGAAGAAATGATGTTTTCTCAGACACTGGATTTTTAAAAAATAAAACAATATTTTAAAGCTCTTTTGTTCTTGGGGATATTTTTCCTCTAGCTTTCTTTCTTTTTTTTTTTTTTTTTTTTGTTTTTTTTTTTTTTGAGACGGAGTCTTTCTCTGTCCCCTAGGCTGGAGTGCAGTGGCGCGATCTCGGCTCACTGCAAGCTCCGCCTCCCGGGTTCACGCCATTCTCCTGCCTCAGCCTCCCGAGTAGCTGGGACTACAGGCGCCCGCCAACACGCCCGGCTAATTTTTTGTATTTTTAGTAGAGACGGGGTTTCACCGTGTTAGCCAGGATGGTCTCGATCTCCTGACCTCGTGATCCGCCCGCCTCGGCCTCCCAAAGTGCTGGGATTACAGGCTTGAGCCACCGCGCTCGGCACTTTGCACTGTTCATCTAAGAAGCCACTTAACTAATTTGCTTCTTATAAGCAGCACAGTATAATTAGGCAATCACTCTTGTTTCTAGAGTCCGCCAGGGAAAAAAGGTGACAGAAGTGCACAACACATTTATTATAAAACAGTGCAAAATAAAAACCGGAACTTACCAAATAAAGGAAATATGGTAAAAGACATACTGTAAAATACTAACACATAAAAGGTAAAATGAAAAATCACCTTCAATATAATGTCTTCGTTAGTCATTTGGGATCAGGAGCAACTGAAAAGATAAATTAACAAAAATAGGGAGTAAAACAGGACAATTATTAAAAATGATCCACACATGCCTTGAACATTTTATTTTATATTAAATATATAAATGCTCATTCATCAGTACTTTGAGATAGCTCCACCGTGTGTTCTTTGATTAGGGTTGAACTGATCTGAGTTTCTGCAGAAATCACACCTACGATCTATGATTTCTAATTTTGGTGTTTTTAAGTGGAGCAGAACTTGAAGAACATAAGCAAGCTGAGTGCAGCATCCTTCTTGATTTTCATGACTTTTTTCTTTCCTCAATCATTTATGGCATGAGAACACATATACTTAAATAAATATTCTTAGACATTTGCCTCTACCAGATTTTGCCAAATTATCCAATCTATTTTTCATAGAAATAACTGTCTTTTGCAATTATACTTGTGATTTCAAAAATTCTTACACTGCAACAGTACAATGTGTATAAACAAAATTACGGCCATGTGTTGTTGAGACGAGAACTTCCCTGCATGGACATTCTGTGAGGGCATCCCAGCCACTGTGGCCAGCTTTCCACGGGCACCATCACATTGATTTGTAAAACAGAAGAGATAAAAAATAGTTTTGGTTCATTTAGTAATGCAGTCATTAGTGACTTCCTGGGATCAAGCCATCCTCCCACCTCAGCTTCCCAAGTAGCTGGGACTGCAGATGCACACCACCATGCCCTGCTAATTTTTTGATTCTTTTTTTTTTTTTATAGAGGTAGGATCTTGCCGTATTGCCCAGACTGGTCTCAAACTCCTGGGCTAAAGCAGTCCTCCCGCCTCAGCCTCCCAAAGTGCTGGGATTATAAGCATGAACCCCTATGCCCTTTTTTATTTGTAATAAATCTTTTATTTCAGAATAGTTTTAGGTTTACAGAAAAGTTGCAGAGAAAGTACAGAGTTCTCATTATATCCCACACCCAGCTTCCTCTTACATAGCCTCTTATGTAAGTATGCTGCGTTTGTCATAACTACTAATGAATCAATATTGATACATTATTATTAACTAAAGCCCACAATTTACTAGGATTTCATTAGTTTCTACCTAATGTCCTTTTCCTGTTCCAGGATCCCCTATAAGATACCATGTTACATTGAGTTGTCTGTCTTTTTAGGGGTCCTCTAGACTGTGACAACTTTGCAAACTTTCCCTGTTTTTGATGGCCTGAACAGTTTGAAGAGCTTTGGTTCAAGTATTTTGTAGAATGTTCCTCAATTTGAATTTGTCTGATATTTTCTTCATGTTTAGAAGAGTATTATGGGTTCTGGGGGGAGGGAAATCCGAGGTAAAATGCCACCTTCTCCCATCATATGAAGGTTATCCACCAATACTATCAGTATGAGTTATCACCATTGATGTTGACTTTGAGCACCTGTCTGAGCTAGCATAGTCATGTTATTCCACTGTAAAGTTACTTTTATTTTTTTGTTGTTGTTGATTAAATGATTCTAGTAGGTAGATCATGGGTAAGATAACTTCTGCTATATTTGTGTGATTTTTATGCTGGGGTGATTTACTACACTAAAATGGGAACATGTAAATTATTTCAGCTATGTTCTCTCCGTGATAGAATGCAACAGTTTGGCCTCTTTATGAGGACTTCATGAATAGCTGAAAGGAGTGCACTTAATTTTGTCTTAGCACTGCTGCTGAATTCTAGTTTCCCTGGGTTGTTTCACATTTCTTGAGCTTTAGCATCTAACTGAAGTAAAGACAGTCTCCAAAGCTGCTTTTCTGGAGGAAGTGGTTTGGAAGGAGAGATGGAGCACTATGGATGCACAATTGTGCTTCTATAGTTGTATGATTTAGGTCTTCAGGCTCAAGACTAAAGATGCCATTCTTTGGTTCAGTTTTAGTTGAATCTGTGGTTAGCATTTCGATGACATTTTAATTTTTCTTATTACTCTTAAGTGCACTTGGCAAAAATTTAGTTGCTGATTGCCTTGCAGTACATCAGGGATTATCAAGGCCAATCAAGTGTCCATAAGTCCATTGCCCTATTCTGCAGACCACCCCCAAAATGCAAAGTGATTCCAATACGGTGTGCAGAGGGGTTTTGTGCACCAAGATGCAAACCACGATAACTCAAAATCTTATACTTTCCAGAAGAATTTGCAGAAAACCTAAGAAACAATTTTTTAATGAAGAGCCAGACTCCTACACTATGTCAATCTATTGGAAAACATTTTAATATAGAACACAAAGAGATCTCTAGAACTCAGAGACCATCTGTTGTCTTTGTGGGCCTGGGAGACATGATGAGAAATGTCACACTAACTTCATTTTACCTAAATATCTGAAGGGGATGCAAAAACTTTTAATTGTAGAGTTGAAATATACTTACCTTACTTAAATAACAGTGGTTTTCTAACCTTCCAAAAGGAACAGCAACAGTGGTCCTGACAATGCAAACTCGGTCCTACATAACCAACATTAAGGAGCAAAATGACTGAGGCCAATTCTTCTGTTTTTTTCTTCTGTAGTTCAAAGGGACTTTATTTTTCATCTCCATTTTGGATGGATAGGGAACTCAGGAATCTATTTTCTCAATCTCTGCATCATCTGGATGGCCTCAGTGTGAACTTGACCCAGAGCTGCTGAATGGTGTAAATATTTTACTGCCCATTCAGACATTATTTTATCGTTTCTGTCATTTTCTTGGTCTCTGCCCATTGCTGAGGTATTTGCTTCTACTAATATGGTTGCATGAAGCAATGTGTTTTGGGGAGAAGCAGTGTGGTGCTGTGAAAAAATCTTTGGAGAGAAAATCCTAAGACTTGGACTTTATGTTTCTCTCTGGTACTTCTAATTCTGTAATCTCAGGCAAGATCCTAGCCTTTGATTCTCAGTGCCCTGAGGGAGAATGAGGGAATAATTATGCCTGCTTCACTGACCTTTAGAAAGTTGGTTTTAGGATCCATTGTGTAATAATTGTGCAAAGGTATCACAAACTACACCGTACTGTACAAGTCAAAGGACAAGAAAAAAATTAAGGCTGCTAAGGGGCAAGGAAAAGTCTAGAGTAACTAGGAATCCTCTGCCTACACCACAAACCATTAGATATCACAGTGCATGGTGGAGTGAAGATCCTTACTGTTCAGAAGATGTTGATGAGAGGGACAGAGACGAAAGTGAATTTTTAGATACTGTTGAGAACATCTCCGTGCCCCAAGCTTAGATAAAAATGCACTCCAGTGGCACCAGAATCCGTGAGAAGTATAACTAGCTGAGTAACAAATGCCTGGTGATAATCATAATGATGAAGAACCTCCTGTAGAAGTTGGACAACATGATTTTTATGGTTCTTTCTGGTTTTAAACTCCTATGGGTGGCCAACTTAAAATAATCATACCAATTACTTAAACTAAACTAATCCATAAACTGATGGGAGAAAAATCAAAGTAGATATTTTAAAATATTTTGAATAATAGCATTCACAATGAAATCACTTCAATTTTCAAGTTGAGAACATTAACACAGAGCTTACTCCGTGCCAGACGTTGTTCTAAGTGCTGTTGTAACTCATGTAGTCCTCATGGTAACCTCAGGAGGTAGATCAGGAAACTGAGGCTCTTAGAGAGCCATCTTTTGATAAAGGTCACACAGATGGTTCTGAGGGAGCCAGAACTTGGACAATGGCAGTCTAACTATATAGACTAGGGAAAAGTGAAACTAGAAAAATTTCACTAATATTATCAGAAGGAAATAGCTATTTTGACCACTGGAGAAATAGTGGAAATAAGAAAGGAGGGGAGGGCAAACAGAAATTGACAATCTAGTCCCAGCAACCACTCAAATATTCAAACACAAGTGACAGAGTTCAAGCCAAGGGGATGCCATGGGGTTAAAAGAATGCCCCTGGAGTTAATATTTAGAATGTATTTATTTTTAGAGATAACATGAAATAAATTCCTTGCTAATATTAAATATTTTTTTTTAATAAAGCAGTCCTAGTAGTTTTCCTAATCATTCAGGATGTGTGTGTGTGTGTTTTTTTTTTTTTTGGACCAAACAGTCTTCTAGAAAAAAACAGTGGAAGATGAAGATTAAGCAATGGATACAAGGCCTGTTATTTTAAGAAAATTAATTGTTAAAAAGTCATAGAAAAGACATTTTATTTGAATAAATATGTTTTCCCATTGACTTGAGTACTTTAGTTGTAGCAGATCATTCATAGATTTATGCCATAAGATTTTGACTAGAGAAGCCTCTTGTATTATGATTGCATAACAACTGCTATGTTTCATTTGTTAATTTTTGCTTGGTATTTGTGGATGTTAAGTGTTTGTTCATTTTTTTCATATTTCATATGTCAGGTTTCTACTTCTACCTCTCCAGCCCCGAATACTCATGGAATATTGCTGTACCTATGACAGGTTGCACGATTTTTCCCCCTCTGTGCACTCAATTTGTGTATTATTGTATCATATGACATTCTGAATCAAGTGCTGCTAGTACCAAGCTGCTATCATCAGCTGATGCCAAAAATATTCGTTATAACACTTCTCAGCATGCAAGTGAGAGCACTTCAAATCACACAGACAGAATTTCCAGCCATTGTTCTTTTCTTTTTTGCTTATTATACAGCAACAAGAATCAAAACAAAAGGGGATTTATTAGAAAATAAGGCTTCAGTAAAATGTTATAAAACATGAGGTTTATTGTTTGTGAAGACAGAGTGAAATTCAGTACCACATTATAGATACTGCCTCAGAGGCCTATTTTCCCCTTCTTTTCTCTTTTCCCAAATGTTTTTCAAGTGGCATCTTTTTTTGTCTTTGATTACATTAAGGTGCAAACCATTTATCCATCTGGAAATAAGCAATACTGTCAACAGAGAACCAGGAAATGAAAAGTGCAGCCAGCCATATGCCTTCTCTATGGCCTCTTTATGTTACTATGCTGATCAAGACAAATGCAGTACCCATGGTAGCAATAGGGAGAGTGAAAATATGTATTCTCCAAGGGAAGACAATTAAAAGACAAATTCCATCAGGAAGATTTGTCATTTTCTAGTGTTGAGAGTGCTGAGCCTGCATCTATCAGCAAATTTCATATAAATTAATTTATTTTACAAAGTGAATGTTGAAACTTGGAAGCCAACTGACAAGATGCCAGGGATGGCATGGGAAGGAAGAGAGAGCCTTCATGGCAATTTTGAATACCTGATCTCTTGCTTTCATCATCTTCTCTAGGGGAAGAAACACAGAACCTGTTAGTTGGGAGGTGAGGGGAAGGAATGGATACCAGAGATGGACAGACAGTGGGGTGGTGAGAAGGGAGCTGCGATTTGCTAATCCTTTTAGTACTGCCTGTCAATCATCTTGCTTTCCTTAATCATCGATCCTGGAGAGACTTTGAGCAAAGGGCTGGTGGAGTTGTGCAGATGTGATCCTCAGTTCAGCCTTATGAATACATACCACGGTCTCTTTAAATCTGTGGTTCCTGCACAAAGTGCTGAGTCAGGCTAATAGAGAGGTCCAGATGTCACATATGCGAATTAGAAAGAAATGAGGACCATGGCTATGGCCCACTGTGTTCAAAAGAGACGCCAAAACCACCCACTGGCATTCATTGCTGTCTAATACGTGACCTGTCCTGCTGTTTATTATGTGGGGTGGCTCCCTATTTTAAAAACCGTATTCATAAAAAGATATTTCTCATCCTGCTGAGTCTCAGGCCCATTATTGTAGGTGAGGTGGTTTCTTTTGTTTGATATATAACGTTTTGCTGACTTTGACTTGGAAATTGTAAAGGCTTACCCAAAACCCTGAAGGAAAAGCTAAGAATTCATACTTATTAAGCACTTGGTAGGTGTCTGACACTCTAGTAAATATATACGAGAGCCCAGAACAAGCTGATGTCCATGTACATATCTTTAAAAAATATAATGATCTAGTCTTATCTGTGGAAACTGCTTCAGATACTGATCTTACTCTTTCCTGTTACATCAGAAATTCTGGAAGATAATATCCTGAAAGGTTTATCCTCAAGAATAACAATACATTAAAATCTTCTGCTTTGAAAATACTTTGAAATTGTCATTTTTTTTTTTTTTTTTTGCTATAGAGTATAAGTTAGGAAATATTTGGCAGGTGAAATCAGACATCCTCTCAACTCTGTCAGTTTTTGTCAATTTCTGGGATGATGAAAGATATGAGAACTAGAAGGCTGGTTTAGTACTGACTCCTGGTTTATGTTAAATAATGAAATGCAAGCCAGAAGGACAAATTGGCAGGGGCTCCGGCCAGCCAGCCATTCTGCAAGCACTTGGGACTGGGCAAAGTGAGAGTCCAGGTCACAGACAAGGCCGGCTCTAATCCAGATAACTGTGGAGTCAGCATTAATGTGCTGACTCACTGCAGTGAGTCTCAAGCATTTCTCTTATCCTTTAAATGCTTCCAAGTTTTGTTCTTTAAGTCCAAGTAGGCACCACAGGCACCATGTGGGCAAGCAGGAGGGTCGGCCTGGGGTCCTACAATAGGTGATAGGACCCCAGGTAGTAGGGCCCCACCTCCCCTTTGAGGTGGTACAAACCAGAGCTTTGGAGGAGTCAGGGCAGAGGTGCAGACACCTTCCTGGGACCTGTTGAATCCTTTCAGGTGTACGTAGCTGCTGGGCTGTGAGCTCTGTCTTTTTTGCCAGCCTTATTCTTAGGATCTGATTTTATTCCAGTCAAGCCTTTAACATTCTTTCCTTGGTTTCCTCAGTATAGCACACCCCACAGTATGGTATTGTATGGGGACTCTCAGCTTGATGGATGCTGATTTTTCTGGTTCTAAAAAATGTTATGTATTGATCCATCTATTTTAATTTATACCTATGCAGTTATTTATTTACTTTGGTGAATAGAGAACACATTCTTGACACAGGGAAGGAATACACTCCTTTAAGCTTCTTCTAGCACCACTGTGAAAGCTTCTAGACTTTTTTTCCTCCCAAATCCTATGAACATGTTAGCGAGTTCCTCTCTGCCTTCTACTCAAAACTCAAAATACAGTTTCTCTAATCTGAAGGTAGGACCAAACCCCATGTATAAAATTCCCAGGGTAATATTTATAAAGACAATTTCAAAAGAAGAAAAGGCTTAATTGTAACTTGTAAATGATGGTTCATGAAGGAATGTAGATAATTTATAAGATTGTTTTGAGTTCGTTGGTAGAAATATTTTCAACAGCGTGTGGCTGAAAAGTTAGAAAATTTATATCAATCATGTTTTTTAGCAAAGCATCCTTTTACTGCTTTTAGAGTCACGCACAAGAAAACTTGCAGCTTACTAGCTATAAAATACTATTGCTCCATTTTAACTCTCTCTTTGTTTTGATTTTTTCTTTTTATGTGAAAGTGATACAAAGTGAATAAGAATAACATTGTTTTTCAAAATATTATTGGTTATAGAATTTGTACTTGGTTTCTGCAACATCTTATGCTCCCCTAAAGGACAATTTAAACTATATAGGTTTGCATAGATCCATAGAGTAGGTCTCACAAAGACAGAGTTATCCTTTGCTGCTGGTATGTCATTTTGTAGGCATTTTAGCTGTGACAAGGGCTGGTGACAACTGCGTAGGGTGAAAATGACTATGTGATTTTAAGGATTGTGGAGGGACGCAGCAATAAATCTGCTCTGGTAGGAGTGACAGTAGCCCTGGACCTAGCTCAGGGCTGTACCCTATCACTCACTCCAGAATAAAGCTGAAGACCACAGCCAAGTCTTGCATATGCAGAAGGACACAATGCTACATTGGCGCTGGGCTCAGGCACAGCACTAGAATTTAATGGAAAAGTTGGTAGTTGGCACCAGAACAAAGTAGATCAGGTCCAGAGAGCCAAAGATATGTTTCTCTCAATCTTAGGAGACTGTTGACTATTACACTCAGGCTACTCCAGGAAGGTAGCAGTGATAATTTTGATAATGTGCTATGTGGCTTATTACCATTTGTCTTAGTCTGCTCAGGCTGCTATAAAACATACACTAAGATGGGTAGCTTATAATCTAAACAGAAATTTATTGTCCAGTTCTGGAAGCTGGGATGTCCAATATCCAGGCACTGGCAGGGTGGGTGTCTGGTGAGGGCTCATACTCTGGCTCTTAGACAGTGCCTTCTCCTTGCTTCCTCAGGTGGTAGAAGGGACAAGAGAGCTGTCTGTTTCCTTTATAAAGGCACTAATCCCATTTGTGAGGGCTTCACTCTCATGACCTAAGCACCTCCCAAAAATCTCACTTCGTAATCCCATTACCTTGGGGATTAGACTGTCAACATGTGAATTTTGGAGGGACATAATCATTCCGTTCATTGTACCATTTGTTATTTAACTGAGCTCTTCTTTGAAAACTAAGTCTCTTTCTAAATATCCACAACTTAATAGAAATAACTTACCCTTTAAAGTAAGAATAACCCTTTAAGAATAGAATAACTCCCTAAGGCTACCATGTTCTGACTTCACTGGAATCTTAGAGAGAAAGAGAGAAAGGCAGAGAGAGGAGAGGGAGGGAGGGAGGGGGGGTAGAGAGAGAGAGAGAGCAAAAAAATCATTCACACACAAACAAGGTAACCGTGGTATTAAGAGAACCATACATTATTCAGCAGTGATTCATCCTCTAAGCATGTGTTGAGCATGTACAATGTATAGAGCATTGTCTAAGGCCTGGACCTATGTTGGCAAATTAAGATAAGACACAGAATCTCTTCTTATGGGTCTGAAAGTCTAATGCAGGGGTCAGCAAACTACGATCTGCAAGCTGAACCTACCTCCTACTGGTTTTTGTATGACCCTCAAGCTAAGACTGAAAAACACCAAAAGAAGACTAGTATTTTGTGTCATGTAAAAAATTATGTGAATTTAATTTAGGTGTACAGACACCGAAGTAAAATTTTATCAGAACGTAGCCATCCTTATTCTTTTACATATTGCCTATGATGGTTTTCATGTTATAATGTCCAACTTGAGTAGTTACATCAAATAACTTTTGGTGCACAAAGCCTAAAATATTTAATTTTAGCTCTTTACTGAAAAAGTTTCAATGGGTTTTCTAATGGGCTAGAAAGCCATTAATCAGATTATCACACCATTAAAAGTAAGCATGTGGGAAATGCTGGGAATGAATGGTGTATAAATGTATGAATGTGTATAATGAGATCTAGAAATATAGTGATGGCAAGCAGACCCACGGTGGAATTAAAACCTTCATCACTTTTTGTTTAATTCTTTACAGGGCTCACAAGAGACCACACTCAAGGAGTGATGAACAAATTGTAATTGGTAACATAATTCTAGTAATACTAAGTGTTGAGGAGTTTCTGACTGAATCCCTACTTCTCTGATGTTGAAGGTGTTGTAAGGCAAAGGGTCAAGAAATCAATTTAGTGACATCCTATAATGCCCAGGCTTTCATTGGCTAACCTTGGCATTTATTGGTACTCCAATTGAAAAAAAAAAAACCTGACAAATTTACAGAATATAGAGAAAAATGTTGAAGGATACAAGCTTTTAAAAATGAGAAAAGAGGGTGAGGAGTGGTGGCTCATGCCTGTAATCCCAGCATGTTGGGAGGCCAAGGCAGGTGGATCACTTGAGGTTAGGAGTTTGAGACCAGACTGGCCAACATGGTGAAACCCCATCTCTACTAAAAATATAAAAATTAGCTGTACATTGTGGCGGGCGCCTGTAACCTCAGCTACTCGGGAGGCTGAGGCAGAAGAATTGCTTGAATCTAGGAGGCAGAGGTTGCAGTGAGCTGAGATCTTGCCGCTGTACTCCAGCCTGGGTGACAGAGTGAGACTCCATCTCAAAAATAAAAAAAAAAAAAATTAAAATAAATTTAAAAAAATGAGAAAGGACATCAGCTGTATAGTTATATAAAAATATAGGAAATGTATTTTACTCCACAAATAAGCAAAAAGTGGATACTTTTCTGTCATGAAAGGACTATTTAAAACTTATGGGAATAATATTTTTCTTCTGAGAGAGTCAAAGTACTTGTTTTGTTTTAATTCTATGAATATTATTATGGAATAGTAAAAAAGTAAATCGCTTATACTGCACTTAGAATTAATACAAAGTTAGATCTTTGAACCAGTTTTTCTGTTAATTATTGTGAATAACAGGATATGTGAGAATAAGGCTCACATTATTTGTCAGTTGTGACAAGTTGTTTTCACCAGTTTGCAATAGACTTTAGTTTGCAATATTACATAAACATGACCACTTTATTAGCCTTTTCTGATTATGATTGAGGAAAATAAAAAAGCTAGATAAAATGAAGTCATTGTTTCAAAGTAGTATTGATATAAAATAAACTGTCATGGTCATGTAGAAGAGCCTTTGAATTTTTAGACTCTTAGAGAGATCCAGCTTCAAAGATTACTTTATTCTCTGATGCAAATGCTTTTTATCATTCATCCTCAAAAGATATTAGTTCATTTGTGTGGCTTCGAAAGATTCTCATTTATTTATTGAACAAACAACTACTGAATGCCTACTGTGTGCCAGGCACTGCATCTGATGTTTGGAATAACAAGACGATTAGAGAGTTTCTGCTGTGCTTAGGTAGTGGGAAGACAAAGGTAAAAAGTTGGACTCCAGTGGCCAGAGGCTTATCCCCCCAAAGTTAAGTCTGTAATAAAGTAAGGGGTTTAGCATGGAAGTAAATGGAATAATATTGTCTGCATACATTTTATCTTTCACTTTTAAAATTTCATATGATTTATTAGGTCTTCTTCGGCCTTTTAGATTAAAAACAAGAACATTTAAAAATTAAACATTCAGTATTAGAAATTTGATCAACTAAGGTATTTTCTCATTGTGGAGATATAAGTTACTATGTGATCTGCCCTACTATTGTGGTCTGAAATTTAAATAAAACACAAGTCGAAAACATTTTGCAGAGGAGAAGAAAAGAAGGCATGGCATTAATAGAGATGTTTTCAGAAAGAATTATCCCCTAAATTGCATGTCTACCTTTTAAACAGATAAGTTCTGTTTACTAGGAAACAGATATGTTCATAGTGATTATAGTGATGATATCCAAATAATGTCATAAACTAAGGTGGCTCTGCTATTTAATCTCCAGTCACATTTAATTTCATTGTCTTAGTATTACACCAAATGCAGTACATGGAAGCATGCTGTGTACATACATATTTACAGAATGGTCAAAGCAAAACCAAAGCCAGGGACTGTAGCCTTGAGTTACTAGCCTTCTTCCTAATTGCTATCACTATTTTTTTTCTGAAATATTGTTTTGTTTTCTGTTTGTTCTTTTTTTATTATACTTTAAGTTCTAGGGTACATGTGCACAACATGCAGGTTTGTTACGTATGTATACATGTTCCATGTTGATGTGCTGCATCCATTAACTCGTCGTTTACATTAGGTAGATCTCCTAATGCTATCCCTCCCCCGCTCCCCCTACCCCATGACTATTAAAGCTCAAATATCACAACTATTGTCAAGTATGTGTCAAACATAGGGAGGGAGTGACCAGGGATGCAATGTTTTCTCACTAGGCTTGAGAGAATAAGGAAAATGTTTGCCTTCTTTAGAAATGAATCCCAGGGATTAGTCCATAGTGTGGCTCCTATAGAATTATACAAAGTGCCTTTGACACTTATTAAATATTATTTATTTTAAATAACTAGTACTGGATTAGGGTCACAGTCTTTTGTTGTAATACTGCAAACAATTACTGACTCAACAGTGAAATAATTCATTAATCAATATGGACTTACTGAGCATTTTTTTGCGTACCACAAATAGTGGGTTGATGGAAGTTACGACATTCATGGACACATTTAACAAGTACCCATTAGGCAATTTGTATAAGCAAACACCATGATGAGCACTATGAGTTAAGTGATACTTATAGATAGAGAGAAGTAATACTACATGGTCATTGGCCTCAGATAATTCCCAGGTTAGTTACTCATGCAGAGAAGCAAAAACATTTCAGTGAAATATGTGACTGAGTATAAAATACAGATGACAAATGCTGTAGCTATTTAGGTATTTAAGAGGAAAGGGGGCATTTTGTGGAAGAGGTGGAACTTGACCAGTTCCTATGTGATGGGTGAGCTTTGGGCAGCAGGGGGTTTCTTTCTGGGCAGTGGGAGGGGGCAGACTGGTGGGCTGGGGAGAACGTGGTCAGGGAAGTTGGTGCTAAAGAGTTAGTGCTCATAATGCATGCAGGAGAGAGCTTGTGGACAAACCTGGTGAGAATATGGCAATGATTGCTTAGGAACTCTGGCCCCTAAATAAAAACATTCATGAACGAGACTACTTAACTCCCTCTACAAAGTTGGAGCCTGTCGTGATCAATGAGACCTATTTTGCTCTCGGAGGATGTTTTAGGAGTCTCAGACCAACGGTTCCAGATATAGATTCCAGTGAGTTTTCCTTCCTTCTTGATGCTGCTTTGCTATTGAATCCTGTTCCATGAGGGGTACTCCCTTCTTAGTCTTCCTTACCAATCTTCTATCTTGTACTACGATCCCTGCAACTCTGCAACCCTTAGCCTTCAAGTATCAGCCTTGACTTCATGTGTTACAAGCTGTTGTAACCTTAGGCAAATTACTTTCTTTCTCTTTGCTTCCATTTTTTCATTTGGAAAATGGGAATAAAAATAATACCTACCCTAGTGTAAGTTGTAAGTATTTAAAATATTTAGAACAGTGCTGGGTACTGATTAAATGCTTTCAATGTATTAAAAGGCATCAAGGTATTATTTGGCTAGTTCACAAAGATTTATCTTATCCATTTGCTGAATAAACACAGGTCTAAAAAAATAGAGAGTTTGTGAAGAAAAATAATTAGAAATGTTGGAATGTAGTGTACTCTCAAACAGTGTAATATCAAAATACAGAAGAATTCAGGGCAGAGACTGTGTGGTATTAACTCTTAGTGTAACCTTCCAGGTTATTGAAGAACTGAGTTTATTGTTGATATGATATAAGTCTCAACCAGCATTTACCCCTCCAACTGTCAGTTCAGTCTAATTCCTGAAATTCATGGATGTAAACCATTCCAAGAAAGTGAGTTTTCTATAATTCTTATTATCTCCAGAAAAACAGCCACCAGAAATACATTCATATAACATCACACATTCCAGAAATTCTTCTTGATAAAATAATTCTTCACTTCGAAGCAGAATATATAACCAAAAAAATTGTATTAATCCAGGTACCAAGAACATTAGTCAGATCACCGAAGGGATTTATTATGGACTCATGAGTATTATCCTTTGCTCTGTAAAAAAATTTCCTCTGACATTAGGAAAGTATAAGTAGATGTGTTCTTGTGGCTGCAATTTCTAATGAATAAATATGTTTAATCATAGAGTCCTCCAAGATTCATTCTTTTTTCTGTATTTTTATGTCTTTGGTGACTCTTCTTTTCCTCCTTTTTGAAAATTGTAATGTATACAGCTCAAAGTGGTGAGAAAGCGAAAGAGGGACGGAGGGACGGAGGGACGGAGAGAGAGAGACGGAGAGAGAGAGAGAGAGAAATAGAAAAGGGAGAATGACAGGGTGAGAGGGAGCTAAGACTTAAACATTGTCTATTTGCAATAAGAACCAATGATTATATTAATTATTTAGAGTCTTCTTTACTCCTCGGTAAAAAATACCATTTAATTTTTTAAAAGTAGGATTGTCTGCATCAAAACCACGAGTAAGCATTTATGTTTGATATTCCTGCTGGAATGCTTTAGTTTTGTGTTTCTATTATTTATAGCTGACTGTCAAACTCAGATGGCTTTCTGTACTGGTACTTAATGCATAGAATTGTATTTAATCTAAAAAAATTCACACTGAAATTAATATTGTAAATTTCTTAAAATTTTAGAGTAAAAAATATCTAGAGAGCATCTGGACCAATTTCATTATTTTTTAAATAACTTTTTTTCATTTTTTAATGTGAGAGGTCATTGCACTGTTTATTCCTTTATTGCTCATATTATGCAAAGGTTAAACTTTATCCAAAGTAAACTTTGCTAATGAATTTTTTCATTAAGACCTTGCTACATTTATCATTAGGTTCTGCCTTATTTACCCAGCAACTCCCAAGCATTCCCATTGTCAACAAATTTTATTGAGGACTTCATAGAGTCGTTCTTGAGGGGCAGTCCTTTATAAGATCAAGATAATCTTATGAAGTTTTATAATTGATTTTGTCAGAGTTGCAATTTGGAGACATTCTGGCTATCCCATCTGAAATATGCTTTTGTGTATGCAAGACCTGTTTCCTAGACTTTGAGATGACATCAAGAAAGCTGCTCTCTCTTGTGGAGAAAAAAGCACCAATTTACTACAGTGTTGCCTGAAGTTCCAGTGCCAGCACTTCTGCATTACCCACCCTTCACTATTTTTTAAATCACAGAAATGTAGAATATTAAGGATCATCTAGTTATAATACCTACTTTTTGCCTGTGAAAGTAAGTGCCAACGATGATTGACTACCTACTACATACTGACATATATATGCATTATTCCATTTAAACCCCACAACAATACTGCAATATGCATTATTTTCATTTTACAGAGGAAATGAGACTCAGAAATTGAGACTTGGAAAAATCAACTGACCTGCTTATGGTTACAAAGCTAGTGAGTGGCAGACCTGAATTTAAGGATTAGGGAGTGAAACAAATTGTTTAATGTAATTTAACGTCTCCCTTTTGTACACACAGCGTTCGAGAAAAGAAATTTTGATTGCATTTTTTCAATGAAGTATGGTTACAGTGGACAGTAGGTTCAGAGAAATTGTTTACTGTAAATCTTTGAAAATATTTAAAAATATTTAATAAAGCAATTTTCTAAGAATGGTTGGAATTTACACTAAATTTGAAAGAAATGGTGAAATGAAATTGATGGCAAAGGACTGTTTTTCAGTGTGAACGTTTGAAGATGTTAGATATTGCTGGTAAAACACTTCCTTCTAGATCACTTAATATGCATCCTCCGTAATCTTATTCTCATTCATCAAGTCTTTAGCCCAGCATGTACCAGAAGGGGTTCTGGAGCTGTTATAGCAGAGACTACAAATTCTTCTCCATTCTCTATTCTCTTCTTCTTTTTTTTAAAATAGTAAAAGAGGTTTCAGCTGAGCATATGATCATGTCCCTAAAGGCTACATTTCCCAGCCTCCCTTGTAGCTGGTTGTGATCATGTGATCAAGCCATAGCCAATGGAATTTTAGTGAAAATAGTGTGACCAATTCCCAGGTCATTTGCTCAAAAGAGTGCGATATGTCCCCTTCTTTTCTTGTCTCCATTGAGTGGAACATGAGCATGATGGCAGGAGCTGGGGCAGTCATGGATGAAAAGTTGCTTTTGCAGGACCACAGAGCAACAAGATAGAAGGAGCCTTGAAGCCACCATACAAGCTTTGGGCTGATGGTGCTCTCTCAGAGAAAGAGATAAATGCCTACCTTATCTAAACCACTACTAGTTTTCAACATAGATCTTCTGAATCCTAACTTTTTTCAGATATTAATAAACATAACTTAAGAAAAGGTTTGGAAAACATTGACATTAAGAAGGTAGAGAGTTTTTTTTTTCTTTTAATTGCATGACTTCTCAGAAGTTTTATTGGATAGCTATGTGATCAAGCCTTGGCCAATGGAATATGAGTGAAAATAGTGTGACCTAATAGTGGTTGGAATGAATCTCCAAGAGGAGGTGTGAAGTGTTTCTAATATTTATTTGATTACAAAAATTATTTTTAAAATGGGGCTTCCTATGGGCTTCACAGGTTTGTGGAGTGGATTTTGAGAACTGCAGCTTTAGGAAGCACAGCTTGAGAAAGCTCTTAGTGGCTGAGCTTAAGATAAATGTTGAAGGTAGGTGTGGGCATGAGGAGGTTGTGTTGTAGAGAGCCCTTCCATTCCACATATCATTATGGAGCACTAAGTGTTATGGAGATAAAGATATATTTCTTTGGAAAGAAAATGAAATAACTTATTGTTACAGATACTCAACTGACATTAAGACAGATGAAATAATTGCAAAATAAGAAGTGGCTCAGATTCCTTATGTGATAACCTGTAAGAAGTAGGGATAGGAGGCTGGGTGTGGTGTCTCACGCCTGTAATCCCAGCACTTTGGGAGGCCAAAGTGGGCAGATCACCTGAAGTGGGGAGTTCAAGACAGCCTGACCAACATGGAGAAAGCCCATCTCTACTAAAAATACAAAATTAGCTGGGCATGGTGGCGCATGCCTGTAATCCTAGCTACTTGGGAGGCTGAGGCAGGAGAATTGCTTGAACTCAGGAGGCAAAGGTTGTGGTGAGCCGAGATAATACCATTGCACTCCAGCCTGGGCAACAAGAGCAAGACTCCATCTCAAAGGAAGAAAAAAAAAAAAAAAGAAGAAGAAGCAGGGATAGGAGAAGGAGCAAGGTCAGCCTCTGTGGCATCTTCTGAATTTATATATGTGGGGCTTGAGATGTTAGAAGAAGTTGCTGCGTTTGCAGTACAGACATATGATTTTCTTTCTTTGGTATAGTTGTGAGAGGTGCCTAGTAGAGAAGTGATAAATCTTGACCAGGCCATCCCTTGTTGCCACCACTATTTGGGACACATAGGTATTAAGTTATTTGGTAAGATAGCTAGATGGACATGTAGTGCATACTTTTGGAAATAGAGGCTTGAAGCTGGGAGAGATGAGAAATCTGGAGAAGTGTTTTTGGAAGTCATTTCAGGACCCCTGAACTTGTACCTCTGAACTTAAAAACAGAAAGAAGTTAGGATCAGGGCAATAGTGGAATACATAAGATAAACAGAGCCAAAGATTCCAAGGTTGAGGTGAGTAGTTTTTATGACAAGACTACACGTCCGGGGCAAGTGTGGAGAGGTGGAAATGAAGAGAAGATCACTGGTTTTGATCATTAGGAGGTTGTTGGTGACCACGGTGGAGTAGAGTCAGGTCAAAGCAATGATAGCGGTAGCGGCTTGTTTCCTCTGCTTTGAAGAGTGGATAACTGTGAGGAGGTGGGACCAAAACGTGCTAGAACATGGATGAGACATACCCTCCCTTTGCTGGGCTGATGAATAGTTTTCAGGGAGAGGACCACTCTTGCTTCTTCTTTACTGGACAGTTCTAAATCCAGAAAAGCATTCAAGGACCGATGGCAGCACAGGCTCAGGGCCAGCCCTTACTACCTCCTGAGCTTACTCAGAGCCTGCGTTCAGGTAACTCAGTTTCGATGCTACTCTATTTTATAACCAGTAAAAAAGAAACTCTTACTTTTCATCAGAACAATGGCTTGATTTCATTTAGAATTCCTTAAAATTATTTTATGTTTGCCTTTGTGAAAATATTACTACTAAAACTCAAGCACTTGGGGAAAAAAAGGAATAAAATAAAGTAATAGCAGAAATAGATGAAATCTAAGTCCAGTTCCCCAAGCACGTTGGAAAGCACCTTTTTATCCTGTTTATTTTATACTCCTCCTCTAGAGATTGTATCTATTCATTCATGGAACTATGATGTTAGGTTCCCTTGAAATGTACACAGAGTTGACCCAAACTCTCAACTTCATATTCTGTAGGAAGCTCAATGTCCTTCCCATGATTTCTCATGTTCTCATGTTCACTCTAGATCTGTTTTCACATTCCTACTAAACTCTAGATCTTGTTTGTTTGTTTTTTAAATCCTAGCTCTTGGAGCTGTCCTTATTTCTTTATCTCATGCATACTCCAAAACAAAACAAAAACCACCATTCAAAGAAGGCATTGGTGTGTATAATGGCTTCACTGAAGGTTTGCAGTGACTAAGGCAGTTTACCTTGCAGAACCACTCATTCAGCTGCTGTCCTGCTTTCCTGACACTGGAATTTTTTAGATTGACCTCCTTTTCCGCATGATCAAACATCCTGTTCCATTGCTGACCACTGCCCACCTCCACTCTCACTGATGGCTTGCCCTCTCTCCTTTCTTGATATCTTCTCCACCCTCCAGATTCTATGAGCATCTCATGGAGCAGTCAACATCAGTTGGTTTTGCAGTTTTTCACATAAAACATTTCCTTGGGTCATACTCCCCCACTTACAACGGTCTCTCCAGGTATTTTGCTAAACAAAGGCAGTTCTCTCTCTTTGGGAAACTCTGGTACCAGCTGTTAAAATGACATTTGTTTCCAACCTGCTACATAATTTTAAAAAGGTAAATATGCTATTTATTCTTTAGTAGCTGACATGTCTGGATAATGCTGAAATAATTACCTATTTTTCCTGCAGCATGTGATCTGAGAAGGGACTGTTATTTGAACCGAGTGAACAACGGAAAAATAATTTGTATTTAATATGTACAGCACTGCATCCACGTTATACTTAAATGATATTTGTAATTATTATTTACGATGTATACAACTTCCTCCCTAATATATTAAATCATACACAGAATATAACTTTAGGCCTGGTCTCTGGGCAGCATGTCTCCAAGTCGGTCTGTTTCCAATAGATGTAAATGCAGGAAATAATCTGTATAACATTAGGGAGAAGACTTGGAAGGCATCTGTGCATTCAGCAGGGGGAATTGATGGCCAGGCATTTTCCGGGGGAGCCTAGATGCATTTAAAATACAGTTCCCAAAGGGTTTTATCCTGAACAAGATGTTAGTGGTTAGATTATAAAGCTTAGACATTTAGAGGGTGTTGTTTCCAAGAAGGGTTTGATTTTTATTAACTTACTTTTTTTAAGGGAAGCAAAGCTGAGGAAAGAAAACATATAGTATGCATTGGGCACTGTGCCCACTATTTTGTACGTTGCA
Organism: Symphalangus syndactylus; assembly: GCF_028878055.3. Classification (NCBI taxonomy): domain Eukaryota; kingdom Metazoa; phylum Chordata; class Mammalia; order Primates; family Hylobatidae; genus Symphalangus; species Symphalangus syndactylus. The sequence continues at coordinate 18,028,021 of NC_072437.2, forward strand.
TTTGATTTTGTCCTCACAATAATGTAGAGACATAGCTTAATGCCCCTATTTTCAGTTTAGAAATGTGGCACTATGGGAAGTGACTATCTGTGCTACAGTCACATCTAGTAAAAGGGTAAAGTTAGGATTCAACTCTAGTCTGATCATGCCTCGATTGTTCAGAACATGGAAATCAAATTCTCCATTATTCTCTTCTTGAACTTAAGACTTTCTATTCCGGTCTTTCTTTTGAAAGACATGAGAACAACACTTTGTAATTCTGTAAGAGGAGTAGTAAGACAAACGTCATTTGTAGGGAGAATATAATAAAGCTGTTTCAATGAAGGAGTTGAGTCACTATGATTTTTTCCCTCTGTATGTTGTTGTTTCTGTTTGTTATACATCAATATTCCTGTTCTTACATTCTCTTTTAAAAATGGGAATTATGTTAAAATAACATGCAATAATAATCATGCAGTCTTGTTTTTTAGAGAAATGGCATATACTTAAGTGATTCATTCAGAACAGAGCCCCTGGAAGCAGACTGCTGGATTTGAAAGCGCAATCCATTCTGTATTTACTGTGTGACCTTAGGAAAATTACAGCAGGTTTTCTATATGGCTAAATTTTCTTTTTTTCTTTAAAGATAGTAAAAGATAACAGTAGTATTATCTCATGAAACTACTGTGAGTATTAATATGTGCAAATATATGGAAAGTGCTTAGAACCGTGCCTGGCATACGTTTACTAGAATTAGTATTACAAATTAGTGATCAACAATATACAAAATGAGGAACAAAATAATAGACACAAATAATATATTAAAAAGACAATCACATAATATATAACTCAAGGTTGGAATGTGAAGAAGCAAACCCTGGCAACTAAATTTATTAAATATAACGTGCATTTTGTTAAAATTTTGCTAGTTGTAGTGTTAGTTTAATAGCCAAAAGGTAGAAATAACCTGAACCTTCAACAATAAGAAATAGTTAACAGATAAGCTTATGTATGATGGTACCTACCAAAATACCATGTTTTCCATAAAACATGTTTCCATGTAAATATATTACTTGGGAGAAGAGTGAAAACATTGTATAAACCTTATTAAATCTATCATCTATTTATCTATCTATACAAACATACATAGAGAGGTTTGGAAGAAAATATAGCTGTATGTTCAAAATAATCTCTTGATGGAGGGATTATGAGTAATTTAAATTTTTAATTTGTCCAGTTTTCTTCCACTAGTTCTCAGTACTTTCATAGTCATAAAATAACATTTAAATAAATTAAAATAAAACAATCCAGTTCATATATGTCAAAAATATATAATATCCCCTTTGCTTTTTGTGATTTTTATATCCAGCTGGTATATATAAGTCGCAAAATATGTCACATCATCTTCGTTTCCTGGACACTTTTGTACAAGGTCACTACAGAGGGCTCAAAATGCGCTCTGTGTTTATACTTCATCATTGCACCCTCGGCAGATGGTGCCAGACTTCTGTATTTGATGGAATTTGATTTCCCCTCTCACAATTGCTGTTTGCTTTCAGTCATTTATCTTAAAATGTAACAAATGAGCATTATGATAGCAGCAGAGAGGGATTTTTCAGAGTAATGCATACACGGGAGCTTAATGAAGTGTGTATGTGTGCGCGCGTGTGTGTGTATGTATATATATTACACAAAATGTATGTAGAGTGGCGCTTACATTGCTTACATTTGCATTTTGGGGTCACATCTCTAAAAGCCTGAGTTTTAGAGCAACTTGATTTTGTTTCCAGAAGGAATGATGCATTTTGAGCCTATGTTCAATCACCCTCTGTTTCATCTACCTCATCAGCTGGTGAAATGCTTGAGTTCATAAAAGACTAACTTCAGGAATGGCTATGGCTGATGTCAGTACATACCACTGTATTGTTCGCGCTTAACTTGAAGCCACCTTTCCAGTTTGCAACTTGTCCGTTGCTTCCTCTGTGAAGGGCAACCCTGAGCCTCAGGAGATGGATGCCAGTCAGCTCTAATTCTGCACAAACTGTTTTACCTCACTGGGCCTCCATTGTTTTGTCATATGTGAAGAAAGGCACTCTTCAGAACACTTAGATTGTGACTCATTGCCTCTTTTAATGGGCTATGGATGTGAGTGGGATCATCTAAAGGATTTTAGCTACATTTTGTGTTATTTCATTAGAATTCAATTATGGAAGCTGGTAGCAGAGCCACTTCCGTTGAATAGTAGGTGGGCTCCCACCTTGAATGCAGCTTTAATGAGGCTCTTCAAAGACCACAGTCAGCCCAAGAGAAAAGCGTGTACTCTAAGGCTTGTATTTGATTCTGGGCCACATATTTTGCAAAGTGAATTGAGCAGATATGATCCCATTTGTGCAAAATTTGCAGTCCAATACAGGTAATAATTACTTGGATGGGGATATTAAGGATGTAAATAAACAAATACACATTAAATTAGGTCAGCTACAAAAGTAGGCTAAGAACTCAGTGAATGCAGGAGCACTTTTGTGAGTTCACTATAATGGATGTCAACATGTGGCAGAGAAGGGTTTGAATGGCTGTAAAATTAGTGTAAAAAGCGGAGTTCAGTAGTTGGCTTTCTTCCTTTTTCTCAATAAGATCTGGTAAATGGTTGAGCTTATGAAAAGTCTTCCCTCTCCTGGGATCCTCCCCTGCTTGGGATGCTGTCCAGCAGGGTAATGGGAGGCAGCAGAACAGAGCCCAGGGCTGGCCTCCCGATCCGCCTGGAGCTCCTCCGGGTCCCTCCCCTGGGAAAGAGGATAGTGTCTACAGGCTGCAGGTTGGGCTGGTAAGTCAAGCTGATGACGAATCATCTACATAACCCCAGTGGGCACGTGGTGGGGCCACCATGCTGCTCTTGCCTGGGAGGGAGGGCACTGAGTGCCCTGCACACTTCCCAGAGATAGCTGAGAGGGGCACATTCTCTCCTTTAGGACAGTGAGTCATGGTTTTCCAAGTTTTGAATAACTTTCAGCTTAAGCTCAACTTTAGAGTTAACGAGGAATGTGCAAATTTAAAACAAAGAGGCACTGCAGTTGTTTTAAATAGGAATATAAAGTGAATAGTGATTTCTAAAATAGATTTTCTTGATAGTCATTCTAAAAAAGATTTTCGTCAACCACAATCTCTGGCATCTGTTGAAAAATAAGGTGGGTAAAATTGGACATATTCTAGTAATGTGGCAGTTGATAAAATTAATCTACAAAATATTTGAACAGATAAAGGAATTACAATTTAAAATGATAAAAGTTAGGCAACATATTAATCCTTCCATCATCTTTCTAGGTTGACATGCTTTTAGCAAGCACCCTTAGCTTCATAATTTTTGCTTCTTGGCCTCCATTAATTTTAGATAGGTGATCATCTGCACAGATACCTGTGAACATACTACCAAGTTAGTCAAAGTCACTTTATCCTATTATTGTTTGCAACACTGAGGCCTCATAATCTCTAACTTTTTGCATAATTTACTGTCAATTTTAAAATGTCATGCTATTATAGTAACTAAAGACATCATTCCTGTGTTTCTGGTTGCTTACATAAGATGTTGCTTAAATAAAAAATTCTCTAAAAACATTAGGGCTCAAACACACATCTCTTTGTAGTTTGTTTATACTGTTTCAGAAAGAAGATTATGCATACCGTGACACTTATGTGTTTTGTAGGCAAGCTGAATAATGCACCAAAGGCTTTCAAACTTCTTAAAAGGAAAAATAATTCTTTGAACTGATAGTGAACAAACAATCTTTTCAGAGCTGGAGAATTTCTGTTTGATGGCCTGTGTCAGATGCAATAAACATTAAGAAAGTTTCCATATGCTAAATATGTCAGTAGTTTGGAGATTTCAAGAGATCTTTGCTGAAGTGCTTTTGATTTCAGAAATGATGAACCAATAATGCATATATATATACACACACACATATATATACACACAAATACATATACACACACACACACATATATATACACACAAATACATACACACACACACACACACACATATATATATTTCCAAGTTAAGAAGACAGAAATTTCCAGAAGCCTCTAGTTAGTATTATTCAGTAGTTAAGGCAAAAGCACTGTTGACTGAGATTTCATCTGTGCAATGGTTTTCACTTATATTATCTCAGAATTATGCAATTCTCAGGCCAACTTTGAGTCTCCGCTTAACTAATGGAAAAACTAAGTCTCAGACTGAACAATTTGCTGAAAACCATTTCATAGGGAATGACTAACTTTTATAGTCATTTCACATTCTACAATGCTTCCTAAAAGTAAAATTCCACTTTAATCTTTACGGCAGTAAGATATAGCTCAAGAAGTAGGTATGAGGGAAGTTTGTTTTGTTTGTTTTTTTACTGTTCATTGCTCTTAAACTCAATTTAAGATTACATTTATTTTATTATTATGTTGCTGAGATCAGTCAGTGGTCTCATTCTGTCTTGTATATATGTTTCATTTTAAATAACTGTTCCTTTTTGCTACTCTTGGGAAGATTGTAGAGGGAGTTAAATTGGAGCCTGAGTTGTCTAAGCTAAACAGAGGTGACAGTTGGAAAGAAGTATTTTCTTGGAGGATCCAGAATCCTTTGGACTCACACTACTCACAGGAAAGAACTTTAGAAGTCCTATTTGTGTTCCGAAATCTAGTTTATTAGGCATAAAAGTCTGAGACCCCGATTCTGTATCTAATGATCTTTGCAAGGATCCATGTCAGCTGTTGAGATTATTGGCAAGTTATTTCCCAATGGAATGCCTTTATGGCTGAATACTTAGCTCTTTACTTTCAAATTCATTTTTATCTTCTTTACTTTTCAAACATTTCAAATGTTATGTTTGATGTAAAGATTAGGAGAGAAACCCATTCAATTTTAAATACAATTTTTCAGAGGTTGTAAAAAAATACAGTAGCCCCTTGTCCAGATGTTATGATTTAAATTCTTCATTAGATAGTATTTTTGGCATATTTTTTAATTTATAAAAATACCAAAACAAAAATGACCCCTTTGGAATTTTAGAGTGACAGAAAGAGAGAGAGAAAGAGAGAGAGAGAGAGAGAGAGACAGAGATCTGCCTAATCTCAGTTGGCAAATTAGTAGCTTCTGCAGGACATTACAGGAATTATTACCCACAAGGTCAAAATGCAGAGAAAATAGTTAATCTCTGTCATTTGCTATGAAGATAGGACATAATTGAATGCATACAGGAGAAAATGCTTCAAATATATGCTAAGATTCTGTCCTAGGCAAAACATGATCCTGATGTGTTCAGAGAAAATCAAGATACATTTAATTATTTTGGATTTTATAGATACTTATGAGTTGAATGCTATTACCATGTTGAATGCTATTACGAGTAAAATGCTATTTTATTTATTAAATAATGATGAGTAAAAACAAAACTAAAACTCTATATTGGTTACAAGACATATGGGCACGGTTTCTACAGTCCATATCTGAGGATCAAAGACAGAATACTCCAAGTCAGACATAACCAGAATATGGGTTAAATCAGTGGTTTTCAATATTTCGTCCACCAAGGGCCAACGGCTTCTTTTAGTATGTATGTGTATGCGTGTATGTGTGGGTTTAAACCCCTTGTTTGACAGGCTTTTAACTTTCTAAACAAGCTGCATTCTTTAAAATATATATATATGAGTGTTAATCAGAACTTCTGAGCAACATTTTAGAAAATTGGCATTTCATTCTTCTTGTTTATTGATCACCTGCAACCTGCATTTTGCTGGACACAGCATTCAAAATCCAAAGAGACAGCATCCTTGCTTTCATGAATATTAAAATAGGGGTTTGTGTGGGTGGGGGTAGGGGACAAATAAATAGTAATAAAATTCCAGATCCATTAGAAAGCAACTTGACATTTTAGTTTGTACAAGGTTGCCACAGATACATGCAGCATTCCTATAGAAGTTAAAAAAATCAAAATCTTTCCGACACTCAGAGGTACAGGTGCCCCAAGGTGGGATTCACTGTGGGATTCAGTGATGTTATCATATTAAGTATCCAAAAAGCACGTTTGAAGAGAATGAATGATACAGGGAATTGCAGAATGCAGTGGGAGCCCCACGTGTAGCTAGCTAGGCACAGGCAAGGGATAGTGGCAATGGCAGATCTGCAATGGAACATTTGCTACGTTCCAGCAGCTTTCCACATGATATCTACAGCTCTCAACAAACCCCTCGAGGTGACTACTATTGCTGTCAGTTTCTTTTTTCTTTTCTTTTCCCCTTCCCTTCCCTTCCTTCCCTTTCTCTCTTCTCTCTCTCTCTCTCTTTCTTTCTTTTGTTTCTGAGACTTCTTTTTTCCTTGTTTTTTTTTTTGAGACAGGATCTTGCTCCTGTTCTGTCTCCCAGGTTGGAGTACAGTGGTGCAATCACGGTCCACTGCAGCCTCGAACTCCAGGGCTCAAGCAATTCTCCCACCTCAGCCTTTTAAGTACTTGGGACTACAGGCACTCGCCACCACGCCCTGCTAATTTTTGTATTATTAGCTAGCGTCTCACTATGTTGCCCAGGCTGGTCCTAAACTCCCGGACCTGTAGAAAGAGAAAATAAATTAAAGATTTTTGAGAGGAGAAAAGCATTTACTATGACTTAGGAAAACAGCTTGATCATTTAAACAAACAATAAAAATCACTAATTTCTGCTTATGACATTTCAGGTGTTCTATATTAGTACACACACAATCTGTTACTAAAATTAAGTTTGAAAATGTAACTATTTTTTACTTCATTCTTCTTTAGATCACAAAATTTACCTTTCAGCAAGCACAATGCTTATTTTTATCATGTGGCATAAATGAATGCTTTTAGTCGTTCTGAGGTAGGCCATTCCAAATCTTCTGAAAAGCAAACCTCTGAACAGGTGGCAAGCCTTCAGATTTCCTCTTGGTGAAGGCTATGCACAGGAAGGAAATTACATGTTGTGGATTAATTCTGTCTCATGCTGCTATTTCTTTTTGTCGTGAATTCTATTTCCTATAAACACGATTAGTCGACGGATCAGTGGTTTGCTATTATTAACTAGGTTAGGTCTATTTTTTAGTGTCCCTGTCCAAAAGTTACTCAGCATGGGCTTGTACCACACCATATGTCCAGCATTGCTACGTTTTTGTCAAAATAATGCAATGTAGTGATGTCCCTTATATTCCCTTCAACTAAAGGAAAAGTCTTTGCCTTTTTCTAAGGACAGACGTTGGAATTAGCTCTCACATAACTAGTTTTTATTTGTTTCATGACAGGTCATAGGATATGATATCAACAATGACAACCTAGCCTGCTTTATTTTTAAAAAATCTTCTTCTGTGAGCTCATGAGATGTATTTGTTTATTAAATTAAAATACGTTTGAAGCTATCTTTAAGTCTTATCAATGAATTTCTTTCCATATTTTAAAATGAGATGTACATAGCACAGTGGTTAAGACAGTTGGGTCTCCTGTCAGTGTGACATAATTCAAACTCTGGCCCTATATCACTCAATATCCATATGATCTTGGGCTAGTTATTTCACAGCTTTGTGTCTCAGTTTTCCTATCTGTAAAATTGGGATAATGACAATGACTACCATTTCTACTGCAGAGTCTCATGTGTGTATGCATTTTTATTTAAAATAAATAAATTAACACATATGCAGTATTTAGGACAGGACCTTGTGTGCCGTAGTCATTCAATAAATGTTAGATATTATTACTACCATTCCTGCCATCACCATATCCTCATTTAGGAATATTTACTTTGCACCTGCTTTGTGCCAAGCACTGGACTTACAAGGGTGAAATAAATTATGGACAAGGTCTCTTCTGTCCTAAAGCTTATATTCAATGGTGAGATACAAGTAATCATAATTTTTAAGCAAAAAATCAAATCAACAAACAGTAAGAAATGCATGAATTAACATAGAGTGAAATGATTAAAAGACAAAGGGGTTGATTAGACTGAGTTGTCCGGGAAAACTTCTCTGCGTTTGTGATATTTAAACTCAAATTTCATGATAATAAAAAGCAAGCCAATAAGGTGAAAGAGGGAAAATGGTGAGAGAACTGTCGGTAAAAAGGCTATAGGACTGAAAACCTAAGGGGTGTTTGAGGAAAAGAAAAAAAGTCAGAGTGGCTGGAGACTGTGGGCAAAGCGGAGGGAGTCAAAAAGTTCAGCCAGGGTTGGCGCGCGGAGAGCGGCTGGACAGGCTAAGGTGTCTGAGTGATACTTTTTGTGCAACTGGAAGCCATTGCAGAGGAGAGACAGATCACATGTATGTTTCAAAACGATTCTTCTGAGTCCTCACTAGAGAACAGATTATTGGGTTGGGGCAAAGGAAGAAGCAGAGACTTAGGTTAAGAGGCTACCAATGTGGCCCATGTGAGAAACGATGGTGACCTGGTCTACAGAGGTGGGAGCCAGGGTGGAAAGAAGAGGAAAGATTCAGATTAAATTTTTGGAATTATTTTTGTGCCATGCTGTCTACTTGACCAGACATCAGACAGACACCCAAAAGTGCTCGATGATAGCGATTGTCATTCATAACATTTATTGCAGACCCAGACACTGTACTAGTTATTTGAAATTTAAACTTATAGTTTTGTAGGGAAAATGGACATATGAAAGTTAATGAAACACAACGTGATATTAACTCCAGTGAGCCTAAATAGATGGTACGAGTACTCAAAGGAGCTCACTCATCTGGGGCTTTCCAAAAGAATTCGTGGGAGAAATAATATCTGATTTTAGCTTCTATTGATGATGGGTTGGAGTTTGGCATGTTGAGAAATGAACAGAAATGCACTCTGGACAGAAAATGGAGGTGCGTGGCTCAGAATTATAAATGTTCTTGGTATTTAGAGAAAATTACATGAATTGCTGTGACTGGAACACGGCAAATGGACAAGACAGAATGGTGAAGAGAAGGATGAGTGTGATGGAGTTTTATTTTGCAGGAAGGAGTGCTGGGGAACTGGCAAACCAATATGAGGTATAAAAATTGTTAAAAATTTGGCAAAGATTCAAAATTTAATTTCAAGAAAAATTTCACTAGACACCAAATTAACCAAAAACTGTATATGGTAATATTAATTCTGATAAGTATTTACCACGAAACCAAAGGTAATTGATGAAATCACTCCTTTACATAGCAAGATGAAACTAATAATATCTCTGCAGAGCATGTGGAGTAACTAGCTAATATGAATACAGAAACTGTGTCCTTTTAAAACCATGTTAACTGCTTATTGTATAAATGTTCATGCATTCATTTCTTTTAGCAAACAGCATAAGCAAGGAAATAATACTTTAATGCATTTATTCAGTGGTAACAATGATACTTGCATTAAATCAAATTTATCTGACAACAAATTTTGAAAGCACTTTACACAGAATATATACCCAAACGTCAGTTGCTACAAGTATGACAAAGGACTAATATATTTACTCTATCATGAAATCATAATAATCAATAAGAAAAACATTAAGACAAACAAATAAATGACAAACAGCTTGAACAGACAATTCAGCAAGAAGGAAAAACAAATACCCAGACATAAAATACAATGCAATGTACAATATATATGTCTATATGTCTATATATTTATGCTCACTTACAGTTCAAAGCATGTAAGTGAAATTCAACTTATATTGTTTATAAAAGTAAATTCTTGGCAAGCAGTTTGACAATATGTATAAAGATCCTTAAAAGCTTTTATATATTTGGTAAGTAATTCTGTTTCTGAGAATCTATCCTAAGAAAACAAACCTAAGTAGGCAAAGTGTTACAGTAATGAAAACAGCTGAAATTTCTATCTATAGAGAAATGTTTTGAGATTCAGTGGTAAAGTCATTTCATGTAATATGATACAGATTTTGAAATATGATTTATTAAAATTGTGTAGTAACATAGAAAATGCTTCCAATATAGCATAAAATAAAAATCAGAGTAAAAATGATGTTTATGCTTAAAATATATGAAATACCTTAGAGACACACACACACACAGAGAGAGAGACAGAGAGAGAGAGAGATATGAAAGACGTTTACTATGTGGATGTTTCTAAGTGAAGGAATATGGTTCTTTTATTTTTTTTCCCCTGAATGTTTCATATTTTCTTGAAGCAGCATGTAATATTTTTATAACATCATTTTACTTAAAATTTTACAACTTTATTGTCAGATGACAGATTAATTCTATTTTAAATTGTAAAAATTTAAGACCAGAGAATTTTTTTAAACTTGCTCAGGCACAGTAGTAGGTACTGGTGAAATAATGGAAAAAAACTGGTCCCTGCCTTTGAGCAGCAACTCGACTCGGGCGTGGTGAGATGCAAAGCTCCTGGTCAGGCCTCCAGCTTGTGGACACCATCATAACCAGGCCTTCCAAACAGATGGTATCTATCCACGAGTTTCTGATTTTTTTTTTTTTTTGAAAGGGTGAGTTTCACTATGTTGCCCAGGCTGGCCTTGAACTCCTAGGCTCAAGCAGTCTCCCTGCCTCATTCTCCTGAGTAGCAGGGATTACAGGTGTGTGCCACCACATCTGACTTCCATCAACTTGTGTTAAAGATTGCCAGGGTGGAGCTGGGTGTGATAGCACACGCCTGGCAGTCCTAGCTACTCAGGAGGCTGAGACAGGAAGATCACTGGAACCCAGGAGTTCAAGGCCAGCTTGGGCAACATATTGAGACTCCATCCTCAAAATACAATAAAATATAATAAAATAAAATACAAAATAAAATAAAGATTGCCAGGGTGATAATTTAACTTGCCTAAGAAATTCACCACATCCCTACTTACATCTGAATAAAATTCTCTATCATATAATTTTTCTTAATACTGTTTTTATAAGAGATGACAAACAGTTACCACCATTCTTTATATAATAGCTCACCTAAAATGAAAAGCAGAATTATGCTTTTTATGGTCTTCCCCAATCTGCCTGTGCTATCCATGCTGACAGACACTTTCAGAGTTAACACAAAGAACTTTGTTTTACAATTGTAGTCTATTGCTGATTGTGAAATTTGTGATATATTAGCAGAAATTGCCTTGACTGTTGAATTCGCATGTGTCCAGTTGGTCTCCACCTAGGACTTAGTGGCTTTTGCTTTTCCTGATGAACTGTTTTTCACTTTTCCAATATTTGTGCCAAACAAGTCATTCACTGCCTGTTTCAGACCACATTTTTCTCTATCACCCAAACATTAAGATGGAATTATGTTTTTCTCAGTTGAATGTTACTTCACCATTTAATGAGAAAGTTGTATCTCTCCAGATTGCTAATTGTTAGGTGATATGGTACACAATCTAAATATTATTTTGCCAGCATAAATAACATCTCTATCTTCTCAGTAACCTGTTGAACGATCTTCTTGTTATAGAGGCAGATAAAATTGGTTGCCATGGTGAGTTCATCATTAGACTTATCAAAAGATTAGTCAGTCTTTTGATGGAAATATTTTTTGTTAATTTATTTCTATTTGAATAATATAACATGTTTTCCCCTCATGTATTTTAGTGATTTAACTAAAGGATTAAATTTTTGACTAGAAATTTCCAGGTAACATCTGTAGTCTTTATTAAGTTTTGATTTATATGATTTAAATTATAAAAACACCATCATCATATAAAATTAAAATATAACAGGTCAGAAATGTGAAGTGAAATTCTCTTTCTCCCATCATCCCTAGTTTCCTTTATTAGAAACTCTATTGAGATTTTCATATGTATTTGCATATATTATTCTAGACATTTTCCTGTATCCACAACATTATATATGTATATAATGTATTATAACTTACATAACTTTTATATAATATCTATATATTTTGGTTTTACTCAAATGATATCATAGTATAACAATATTCTGCAGCGTTTTCACCAAAATTATGCAAAAATGTTCACATCAGTCATTTTTAGATCTTCCTTATTGTTTTTTACAATAAGGAAAAAGTTTTTTTTAACTACACATTATTCCTTTGTGTGGATTATTATGAACTATTTCACTAACCCTTAGTGAGTTAGTCAATGATACTGAGTGTCTGCAATGTGCTTGCACTTACGTCGGATGTCATGGAGACAGTGGTGAACAAAGACCAAGATTTTGTCCTCAAAGTGCTCACATTTTTGTGTCCTTAAGGATAAGTTTTTCACTATTATGGCAGCTTTTCTATTCAGAATAAATTTTATTCCATTTACATTTATTGATTTCATAAATGTGTGTGGTCCTATTCTGATGTCTTAGAAGATTGTATTTCATGATTTATTGTTTCCTTCTTATCTATTTATAGCTAAATTGAATGTACTCTTTTTTTTTGTATTTTTTGAGGCATGAAAAACGTCAGCTGAACTAACCAGCTTCTTTTCGTAGTTTTCTCAATATCTTTAGATAATTCATTTGAATAACTATTTTTTGATTATTAACTTTATACAATTTCTGTCTGCTTTGAAACTTAGAAATTACTATGTTTGTATTTTCTTTTACCCCCGAATTTTAGTACTTTACGTGATTGTAAAATACCAAGGATTATAACATTTACATTTGGTTCTGTAACCATAATTATCTTGTTTATTTAAATCTAATTTTTCATTTATATTGATCTAGCACTAGCAGTCATCCTTTATAGAGAACACATTATTTAAATGTATCTCTTGCTTGAAGATATCTTTCTTTCTCCACATAGCCATATATGTAACCATAGATATGATACATATATCCTTTACATGTATGATACATAACTTTAAAAATGGCCAATACATTTCATATGTCCTTGAATGTTCCAAAAAATTATTATTTTTGTCTGTACACTTGACTGAAAAATCTTGGCTGAGTATACAATGTATGAGTCATATATTTTTTCTGTTAGAATTTTGCCAGCATTTCTCCACTGCATTGGTCATTGGAAGTTGATGTCTGAAATGCTCCCAATTTGCTTTTTCTCCACCACACTGTTACAAGCACAATGTTCAGTGCTGGAGGCACAAAGAGGGAGAAGTCTCAGATCTCTTCATTGAGAAGCTCCGCAACCAGGGTGTGGTTGAGCCCCAAATCAGTCATCTGGGTCATGGACGTAATTCTAACCCAATAGTTGTGAATAGAAAGTTTATCTTTTGTCTTAAGGTCCAGTAACTTCACTAGAATCTTCAGTTAACTTTCCACATCATTTCTTTGTAAATACAGTGTGATTCTTTAACTTCATCATCTTTTATTTCAAGAAAGACTTCTTTTGTTAAAACATTGAACTTTTGTCTGTTTCTTTGTTTTTGTTTGTTTTCTTCAAGAATATCAATTTTGACCATTTGGTCACTTTTTGTCTTCTGTAACTATTGTTTTCTGTCTCCAGTGAGTTTATATGTTTATTCCTTTATTTTTGTGTAATTTGCTTTTCAAGCTTGTGTTTTACCTTTCTTACTGATTTCAGCAGTATATATTCCACTCTTTTCTTTCTCAAGTGTAGTTTTCATCTGAAAAATGACTATACTGATATTTTCAATTTATTTTCTGAAATTGGTGAGTTCATGTTTTATCCCTGTTATCTTTGATCCCTCTTTTATATGTTTAATATCTTTTAAAAATTCTTTACCCAGAATCCATGGTCCATGTTGCATGTTTTCTTTATATTCTTTAGGAATATCATTTGATATAAATTTGCTTCTGTTTATTGGGAGCAATTCTTTTATAAAATGCGGTTTTTATCTGATCTTTGCTTCTTTCTCTCCCTTTCTCTTTCTCTCCCTCCTGTATTCTCTGAGATGAGCGGATCACCCACAAAGAGGATTAGGCTTGTTGTAATTGGATGTTTAAATTACACATTTTTATTTTGTAATTTAGAGTTTCCTTATCACTGATCTGGTGACCTCGGTATGCAGTTACAAAGAGGGAGGTTCCTCTCTCTTCAGCCCTTCTAACTCCATCTAACTCCATCTTTGATTTCTTGGTGTCAGGAGTTTTAATGGGAAAAACAAAAACAAAAACGGCCAATATTTGTCATTCACCTTTAGTCAGCCTCTTCTAATGTTCTGGGAAGTAGAAGTTGAGCCTTTGTTTTCTCACCCCAAGTAAAGGATCACTAATTAGACCTTTTTGAATTTACCAGTTACTTTTAAGAAATCTGCGTCTTGGTCAAGATCTAGAGAGATGGGTTGTCCCTTATTTTTTCTCTCATTTTGTATCAATTCAATTGTATTTTGCAATAGTCTTCTTAGTCTTTTTTTGTGGGGCTGTCATAGCTTCCCAATTTCATTGCAATTGTAATTTTATCTAATTCTTAATTATTTTAATCAATTTTTTAAATGACAATGCAGGAAGTAAACAAGTATTTTTTTCTTCTTATATTTTACAAGAAATCTCCGTTAGTATGCTTCAAAATAGAGTAATCAAAGTAAGCATTTGCATCAATTTAAAAATATTTTTATTGATTTTGAAAAAGAAGCACTTTTCAGTGTTTTCAGTTCTTAGGTAAAGTGTTTTCAGTTCTCAGGGACAAATATATTCTGGAATTCTAATTTTGATTTCTTCACTTACCAGCTGTGATTTTTCTATTTAGTCATTAAATTTTTCTCAGTCTTAAAGGAATAAAAATTCCTACTTACCTCACAAGGCTATTTTGTGAGAATCAAGCAGAATAAGACATGAAAATCTGGAATGCTACCAATTCTAATGCAAGTATCAGGTACAGTCAATATTTACATTTTACATATGGAAAAACACTTCCATTTTTCCATATGGAAAAAAACCCAAGTCATGACTTATAGAAGACCATAATAGATTCTGCTTTTTGCTTGAGTTATCTTCGGATGAGCTCTTATTTTTCACCAAGTCTGATGGAGATCGACAGCAGTGCATATCAGCGTGTCTGTGCTTGCAATTACTTCCCTTTATCCTCACCTTCCACCATGTTTGCTAAAAGAGGTAATGAACCTGACAGTTCTGTTTCTGAGCATTTGCAAAGCAGAAATGGGTATGGAGAGTTAAGGAGTTTATACCAGAAAGAGCCAAAATTTACTTACACAAAAACATAATGGAGAAATAAAGGGTAGTAGAGACCTCGTTTTGGAGGGAAGTTTTGATGGAGGATGAGAATGAGAAAGGAAGAGAGAAGCCAAGTTAAAGAGAGAGAAAAGGCATTTTAAATTGTTTTTTGGTTACGAATTGAATTTCTTTTAATATTTTCAAAAGATACAAGTAAGTATTAGAACTATTTTTAGTTACTTTGGGGTGAAGGACCGTGTTTCTTTATGATACAGAATGACACAGGACTTACATGCGATGCCTCCGATTTCCTCTTCCTATCTACTGTCAGCTCTTCTCCATCCTGTGCTGTGCCCTGGGAGACTGACCTTGAGCTTTGGCCAATGGGCTGCATGATCAAACAACTAGCAGGAGAAGAGTGAGATTGGGGATTTTGTCCTAATACCCTCCTTCTGACAGTCACTGTGGACCAGCTGTGTCCCTTGACAACAGGTCATGGTTCCTCTGAGGGAAATTTCTCTGACTCCAGGTTTAAATAACCACTCCCCTCGTGCCCTTTTTGACTCAGGTGTTTTAGTCCCCCACCATCTTTAGCTCCCAGATAGTGTTACTATCCTTTGTGGTTTCTGTACAACCTGTAAAGACTCGTAAATAATTCCTTTATAAACTCCCTACTCAAACAACACGAAGTGTGTTATTTTCTGCTAGAACCCCAAATCGTACAGGACCAAATGAGGCCCTTAGGCTTATTTGGTTTGTAGAAATATGCTTTAAGTATCTGGTATTGTCCTAGAAAAAACACAGACGATCTAATGGCCATATAACTCAATCAGCTGAAATGGTCAGAACTTTTTATTTTGGCCAGTTTTCGTGCTTTATATATTTCATGCTTTCCGTGTCAATAGTAGATGCTAATTTTATGGAGAAGGAGCAAAGAATGCAAACTTTTTTTGAGCCTGAACTTTGCATTGGTGTCAGTGTTCAGCATTTCATTGTCCTATGCAATCCTAGTATGAATCTCATAAGAAAGGTCCATTTTGCCTCATTTTACAGATGAGTATCATGAGTCTTAAATTGTTTCTCCAACTCTCAAAACTGGCAAATGACAGAGCTATGATTCAAACAGCTTTGATCTCAATCCATCTAAAATTGGTTCCCCGAATTTATTATACCTCAGAAGTACATAGGAATTCTTTTAAAAATACAGATTATTAGGACTGTCTCAGATATGCTAAATAAAAAAAAAAGGGAAAGAGAAAACCTCTAGGGGTTCTCTATTTGGAAAGATTATATAAGCCCTCACCCCTCGCTTGGTGATTCCGATATGCAGCCAGTTTGGAAAGACTGAAGTTTCGAATTGATTCTGCCCCTAAATGACAATCAACTTTTTTCCCCTGGTTCTTATATTTGGCCTTTCAAATACCTTAAACAGAGCCATATACCAGAGAGTGAATTATTTCACTGTCTAAGAGTGTTTATTCTGATTTTCCCTCCAGGTCACTTCTTAAACAAATTCTGAATTTTAGCAATTCTGCATGAATTAAAAGCAATTTGAATTATGTCCAGAAATATTGTACTAGAAATATTTTTATCTGTACTAACATTTATTATTTAAAACAAAATTATATTAGAGTCCGTGAAAATACATAGAACCTAAATTAGTAACTCTGATATTGTAAAAAGTGAACTAAGTATATGTTTTTATAAAAATTGGCATAAAGTGAGAATATTGGTATTGAATTACTTCATAATTTCTCTCTAATCTTCATGCACAATAGGTACTGTCTCTACTGGGGGTGACTTTCATGTGTTTAAGGAATGAAGAAGAAAATGTGGTATTGTGTAAACCCTTAGCACTTGAGACTAAATCTTTGTCCTATTCATCAAATTATAATACTACATAATTTTTCACTGCTCACTACTCCATTTCTCCATCTTTAAAATGAGAGTAAGTCCACCTTACTAAAGCTCAAAGAAATATCCTATAAAATCTGCTCTTTAAAAGTAAATCGTCCTTTTTCTGCCATAGTGGTGTGTGCTTGACTCCGCTTCTTGCCATGTCTTCTCACAAGACTTTTAGGATTAAGTGATTCCTGGCCAAGAAACAAAACAAAATCATCCCATTCCCCAGTGGATTCAGACAAAAACTGGTAATAAAATCAGGTAAAACTCCAAAAGGAGACATTGGAGAAAAACCAAGATGGGTCTATAAGGAATTGCACATGAGATTGCACACATATTTATGCTGTCTGAAGGTCACAATCATGTTACCATATCAAGCTGAAAATGTTACCACTATGTGGAGAGTTAGACATGTTTTGTTGGGAATATATATATTTTTTCTCTCTGAATCTGTTATGAACGTGTTGGTTTGCTGGGTTCAGTAATAAATACATGAGACCTTTCGTTCACATAAAAATCAATCAATCAATCACTGACTTCTGAGATGATATAAAATAAAAGCATCAAAATAAAAGCAATAAAATAAGGTAAACATGAACTACTATGGGCTTCATAAAAAGTCCAAATATCAATGAAAGTGTGTTGTTCAACCATTGAGAATCCACTGCCTAACATAATGCTTACCAGTTAGTGGGTGCTAAATTTTGGCTTTACTTGGCTATGTTGGATCATTATTATATAATTTAACAGATATGTGCATGGATTTTTTTTAGAGCTACATTTACACTTAAAAACCTATCAGAATAATTACTCCTGCTAGGAATTTTAGAAAGACTTTTTAAAATAAACAATTACCCACCAAGAAACAACAAGGTTAGAAGGGTGTCAGTCATAGGAATTGTAGCACCAGTTTTTCTTTATAAAGTTCCTCACAGGGACAGAGTGAGCATGAAATAAAAAGTGCTTTTTCTTTTTAAGTTTGATTGGTTGAAAGGGCGGTCCAAGCAATAGTAGGTAGGAAATAATGATTCCGAATTTTTATTTCCATTGTAGATAGCAAACGTTTACTTCTGAAAAGCTTTAGAGTATTTAACCTAAATACCTAAATATTTCATCTTAAGCACTTAAAATATTTATTTTAAGTGTTATAACCTTAACATGTTTTATTTTTAGCATTAGAGTAAAAATGTACAAGTATTTCTTGCTGTATCCATGAAAAAAAGGTTTTCCCAATAGTGTGATACTAAAGATCAGCATCTGCTTTATAACATTCACATCTGTTTGCTCAGTGGAATTTACCCTGCCCTCAGCCACAGCTAGTACCGAGTGAATCCACAAGCCTACTGCTTCCGGGGAGAATCACGTAGCCAAACACCCAACTTAAATGGGCCCTCTTTCTCCATGCGTCCTCATACAGTTGCTAATGAAGCCATGCATCCCATCTGTCAAGCATTTTGGGTGATCACACCAAGGAGGCCTTGGACAAAAAGACTCCTACATATCCCCAGCTCAACAAAACCTACGAGGTACCCCCTATTTTATTTTTAGGGTAATAATTTCTTCTTTATTTAAAATTCAATAAGAAAAATCATTTTGTCTTTAAAAACTTTTGAAAGTCTTTGAAAATTAGACTGTTTAATTTGAATTCTAGGAATGTGCTTATATATTTCCTTATGTGTGATGTATTTTTATAGAAGATATTGGACACTAAAAGCTGATAGCCACCCTTGTTAGAAAGGAACCATTTAGTCATTATTTCTGAGGCCTGCTGTCATCTTTCCTTCCCCGGTTTGGGAAAGAGAGGGTAGTATAACGGGTTATTTTGGAATATGCAAGACATGTGCTGATGAGCTATAATTACATAGTGACATCTTGGGAACTGCTATTTGGATGCTGCTTCCAGCTAATTTATAATTCTTTAAAGATGCTACATTCACATTGGTTTTCATTTACTTTCATTTTTTTCCCATTTCTTTAAAACTGGTAGCATTGCTATTGGTTTAAATATCTCAACGATTTTCTTCTACGACATCCAGCCAAGCTGAATTAAAACTTGTTGTAACAGCCAAGAAGCTAAAGGTAAAGCTCCTTAAATATTTTCCAGAATTATCTAATTGCTTCTTACAAAACTTTTCCTTTGTTTTCGGTGCCTTGTTTTATCCTAATTATCAGACAGTCCAAGTGGATCTTATTAGGATCCCTTGGTCTTTTTGCCCTTACTGGGGCCTGATGTCATTTTTTGTAGACACTGATCTAAAATAAAATGACATGAATCTGTTCAGATGAAACAATTTCAGTTATTCACTTTTCAGGTATCTGAGTGTCTCCTATGGATACAGTTTCTGCCCTTAAGTAGCTGACAATTTTTTGGGACAGGGACAGGGAAAGAGGCAGTCACAATAGCGGGCACAATGGGAGTACCTTTCTGGAGGAGTTAGGAAAGGCACTGGCAAGTAACTTCTCTGTTGAGACACTTGGTATAACAGGCATCATTCAGAGAAGGGGATAGGGCAAGGAAGAACTCTTTAAGCACGGAAACAGGATGTCTCACAAGAAGGAGGTGAGAGTGAACAGGCTACACTGGGTGTGTACTGCAAGTTGCTGGGTAGGATGAAGATTCTAAAGGCACACTCAGCCCATTTACAGAATGTCTTAAAATATGGAGAGTTAGTTTTCTCTTGATCCTGATGCCCGTTTTGCTTCTTGGCACGTTACAGCAAATGAACAGGAGTCAATGTGATAGAGATAGCAAAGTTGTCTCTTTAGTCACCCTATTAGCATGTTGTAGTGAATTGGAGAAGAGAAGCAGCTGCAGGTTTGCAGAGGAAATCAAAACAGAGCAATTGCTGATACTCCCCATGGAACCATCATGAAAGCTCAGCACAGAGGGCTCTTGGGAGCCCAGCAGGCTGAAATGCTGCCACGCCAGTGCCTGGAGGGCATTACTTTGCTCTCCACTGCATTTGATTCTCAATCTTCATTTGATACTGAAACAAACTTTCAGTAAAAAAAGCGTGGTTGGGTTTCCAAGATCAATGGCGAACTGATCTATATTTTACTTGAGGTAACTTGAGATTTAGTTTTAACTTTAGATATAAATATCTGAGAATTTAAGTACCAGTTACCCATTCAAAAGATAACTAGATTTCAACTGTGTCCCAAGGAAAAGTTACATAAAATTACTTTCTTCTCCCCTCCTACCCCTTCTTTTCTTCTTCTCTCTTCCTCCTTCTCCTCCCCCTTCTCTTTTTCTCCTTCTCTGACTCCTCCTCCTCCTCTCTCTTTCTTGCCTGGAGATCAAGGGCTTCGCTAGTGATGTGCTCACCCTTAACCAACATGCAAATTATGAATCTCCTGAAAGGGGGTCGGGAACGTAGGAAACAGCTCCCTCTGTCTGGTGAGGACTGGAGAAGTAGTATTTATACTTAACGTTTTTAAAAGATGCAGAAAAAAATGCTCCTGCTTTTTTCCAGAGCAAAGACATAAAGCTATGGGTGTCATAGAAACAGTACTGGAATCAGAGGCAGATTTTTACTTCTGGCTCTATCACAGACTAGCTATGTGGCATCTTGGGCTAGTATGGGATGTTCAGTGCTTTATCTTTATCTATAACTCTGCTTCATTTGTTCATTCATATAAAAAACATATGTGGAGAACCTAGAATGTTCTAGGTGCTATGCTGGCTTCTGGGGAATATGAAGGTAAAAACATCCTACCTTGATAGAGCAAAGAGTGGATGGGGGGAAGGCTCCCACAGGGTCGATAAATCCAGAGATAAGCAAATTTGCTATGATAGTGGGATGATATATATGCTATGAGACAGGTGGACGTGAGTATCTACAAAAACAAGGAGGAGTGTCTCCTAACAGGGACTGGAGAACCAAGGTTTCAGTCAGGGAAGTTTTTATAAGGGAAGAGATGTTGGATGGACAACATAGAATGAGACTCTGTTTCAAAAACAAAGCAAAAAACCAGAAAAATAAAATTATTTAGGAGAGATGGCAAGGGGTGGGGATGTGCTCACAAAGGGAGTGTGGTCTGTTTAGGAGCTGTGAGGCTCAGTTTGTGTCCACAGGGCAGGTGTATTGATGAGTGGTGGGCATGGACCTGGAGGGATGAGCTGAGACCAGAGCCCCACGCAGCCTAGCATGTCATGCTTTGTGTCTCATCTGGAGAGTGGCGGGAGCCACTGAAGTCTTTCAACAGAGGAGTAAGATCATGATATTTGCATTTCAGGACAGCCTCTTTGTGCTTTGGTAGTGCCCATCACAAAATGAGCTGATGAATGAGGAGATGATTTCTAACTTTTTCAGATCATGTTCTTTTTTGAGAATATTAATTTTTTCTCTAGAAAAAATACGCATACAGGTAAAACTATCTATTAACTTCCTGGGAGGCATAAAAAGCCCCTGAAGTCCAACCATGGATCACAGGTTAATCAACTCCCCATTGTAATGGTCTGTGTTTACTTTTCACGTTAGTTTTACTTGAATAGTATTTGTCCCAAACTTACTTAAGAGATCCTGACTTTTTTTTACATTATTGTTTGTATGTTCCTCCATTCACTTAATGAAACCAAGAGCACATCTCTCACAAAGCTCATGTGCAGCCCCTCTGACATTACCCACAGCACAATAGGTGGAATCAGTGATTCATTGAGACAGCTATCATTCCAGGGAGCTTGGGCTCAGGGATGGTGGAGCGACCCATCTGCTGCCATCTGCTGCCACATTCTTCACATGGGCTCCAATCCCCAGACTGAAGGTATGGGGTCAAGAAATAAACACTCATGTAGGGGTTTGGCAAGTGATGCCCAAGCTCCCAGAGTCCTAGGCAAGCCAGTGTCTAGGGTGAGGCAGTCCCAAAAGGGAACTAAGACAGAGGACCTCAGCCAATTGTGGCAGAGGAAAGGACACAGCAGCCTGAGCAAGCAAGAGGGGTGGAGGCAAGCAACCTCCATGGTCACTCGGCCTCCTGGCCTCACTAGTGAGTGGGGCACAGTACAAATGTCCCTCACATGTGGGCTGAAGCTGCTGCTGCTGTGCTCCCAGCTTGATATGTTTTGGCTGTGTCCCCACCCAAATCTCATCTTGAATTGTAGTTCCCATAATTCCCACGTGTTATGGGAGGGACCTGGTGGGAGATAATTGAGTCACGGAGGCAGCTTCCCCATACTCTTCTCAGGGTAGTGAAGAAGTCTTAGAAGATCTGATGATTTTATAAGAGGAAACCCCTTTCGTTTGGCTCTCATTCTCTCTCGTCTGCTGCCATGTAAGACATGCCTTTCACCTTCCACCATGATTGTCAGGCCTCTCCAGCCACGTGGAACTGTGAGTCCATTAAACATTTTTCTTTGTAAATTACCCAGTCTCTTTAAGTATGTCTTTATCAGTAGCATGAGAACAGACTAATACACAGCTATATGTAGAAGTTGCTGAGGAACTGGGCCAGAAATGGACATGGGTTAGTTCAGCTTGAAGAGCTAGGAAGAAGAAAAGAAAGGAGAAGACTGAAGGTGGTCCATCCAGAAACACTGCAGACTGTCAGCCTTGTCAAATGCTTGGGTTCTTGCATGAAGCTCTCCCTTTTCCTTGTGGCTTAGTGGCAGCAAGTATGAAAAATGGAAGTATTGATGGAAAAAATATACATTGGCAGAAGATGGGTAGTTGGGGACTCTTGGTTAGAAATGTACATGCAACTGGCTGGGTGTGGTGGCTCACACCTCTAATCCTAGCACTTTGGGAGGCTGAGGCAGGCGGATCACTTCAGGTCAGGAGTTTGAGACCAGCCTGGCCTCTACTAAAACTACGACAATTAGCTGGGCGTTGTGATGTATGCCTATAGTCCCAACTACTCAGGCCGCTGGGGCAGAAGAATCACTTGAACCTGGGAGGTGGAGGTTGCAGTGAGCCAAGATCATGCCACTGCGCTCCAGCCTGGGTGATAGAGTGAGACTCCAAAAAAAAGAAAAGAAATGGACATGCATGCAAAAAGGAAAAAAAAAGGATGTCACATTAAAACCATCAGCAAACTATTGAAAGAATTTACTTCCAGAAAATGTCCTTATTATTGGAGGTAATGCATTTCTATCTGATGGTAGGTATGCTTTTTGTTTTTCTAATAGGTAAACCATGTATAACTACCATTATATACTCTGATGCTATTGTCGTGAGAGAAATGCCAATTTTAAGTTAGCTGATGCTTAATTTTGTAATCATCTTACTGCCTTTATTATGCCAATTATTATGCAAGCCAATTCTCCTTTTTCCTTATATACCAGATCAAGTTCAATACAAGCCACCAAATTCAGATAGAAATGTGTTAATTCCATGTGAAAAGTGAAGGAAAATGGATGTTATTTCATTGAGCAAAAATATCATTTATTTTTTCAACATATTTTCAGTTCATGACCAATTATTTTAACTCAAACTACTTAGATTTAATTTATAAACCTGATATTGCATAACATATAACTTAAAGTCAAACTGTTCTACATGGACTAATTTTATTGTATTATCAGCATCAACTCTTAATTTTAAATCAAGCAATGTCACCCATTTGTTAAGCTTCCCTTATGTTCTAGCATGAGCAATTACTAGTAAGTTATATAATAATTTAGGACAGATCTTGTGGAGGAAGTAAGTTCTGCTTAAAATGTGGGAAATTCCAGAAGATGTGTTAACTCTTTAGAGCATCTGATTCAGTAGTTCCCAAGGGAAGTTTGAGAAATGTTCCAACAAAATTTGATGAGTTGCTAGGCACCTCTGTTTTAACTTCTACATTAGCTACTTTTTTCTTCTTTTTTTTTGAGACAGGATCTTGCTCTGTAGCCCAGGCTGGAGTGCAGTGGCGTGATCACGGCTCACTGCAACTTCGACCTCCCGGGCTCAAGTGGTCCTCCCACCTCACCCTGCTGATTACCTGGGACTACAATGTGTCTCACCGTGCCTGGCTAATTTTTTTAAGTTTTTTTTGTAGAGATGGGGTCTCCCTGTGTTGCCCAGGTTGGTCTTGAACCACTAAGCTCTTGGTCTTCCAAAATGCTGGGATTACAGGCATGAACCACCATGCCTGGCATGTTAGCTACTTTTGAAAGACTTCATAGAATGTATGTGACCTGTTCTCAATCTTTTCATTTCTCCCTCTCTTCCATCAACTCATACTATCCCTTTATATTTCCAAATCAAAACACTGCTCCACCCTGATTTAGAGTTTGAGTTATTGCCGTGCCTCACCTGTCCCCAAGTAGAAACTGAGTGGTCTTGGATACTTTTCCGATCAATGAGTTTTTTTTTTGTTTTTAATTATTGTCAACTTCAAGTTTATTTTCTAAAACCTGTTTCTCCACCAGAACCAGTCCCACCATCAAGCATGCCTTGTAAAGTTTCCTGACATTAAGTTTAGAGGAAGATGCATTGAATTACCAAGATTACAGTCCTAAAGCAGCATGCTCACTCACAATATTAGCCCTTTAGAAGTTAGGTGATGGTGGGTGTCTCTGCAGACCTATGGTTTTAACTCAGCTAGACATGTACAAAATCAGGCAATGGTAACTTTTTTCTCCCAGCAGAAGTGTCTTAGACAGAAGAAAGGCTGTTTTTCTTCATCTACTTGCCCCCCAGAAGCAGAATTCCTTGATGAGATAATTACTTACTCACAACTTACCCAGGAAATTACATTACTTTGTAATCTTGCCTCATTTATAAGCAAGGGTAAATCTTCCATCATAGGACCTTTCTGACTGTATCTCTGCCTGTGGGTTAATAAGACAACTGATTGTACATGACAGCCTCTTTTCTTTCCTGATTTATAAATCTTATTTATTCCTTTAAATGGATTGCTTCCCCCTCTCATCTGCTTTATTTCTCTTTTCTTTATTGTGTGATAATCTCATGTAAAAAGCAAAGGCAAATGGGTGTTATTTCTTTGGGTAAAAATGCTATTTATTTTTCAACAATTTTCGGTTCATGTTTTGTGGCTGACTAAGTAGTTTTCCTATCACTGTACTTGATACCGAAAGATGGTTGGACATTTGGATTTCCCCTCTGGTCTTTCCTCTCCCTTTCAAGATCAAATCTTGCTCAAATTTAATCAGAATAAGTGGCCAAAGGAGTAATAGAATATAGAAGAATAATTTGCTATCTCTGGAACTCAGTGATGAAAGAGAGAAATTTTGAGGTGGTCTGCACTATCTTTCTGGTTGATGAAGTCTAAATGATTCAGTTTTGATTCATGGAAACAGCACTGTGAGCAATGACCAGAATAAAAGGGGTTTCAAATTTGACATTTTGTTCCAAAGCAAGAATGGTAAATTTACATGAAACTGTCTCAGATGATCAATGATTTAGAGATATCACCTGGCTATTTCCTAAAATAGTCTATTAACAGTTAATTAAAACATGAAGCAAGTTGGTGAGAAGAGTCCATAGCCTACAATCCCTATATTTTCTCCAGGTCTCCAGGACTTGAGCTATGTCAGTGGTTCCCAACTGGGAGCCATTTTGCTCCTCAGGGGACGTTTCTCAATGTCTCGTACATTTTTGGTTGTTATAACTGAGGGATGATGCTACTTGCATTTAGTGGGTAGAGGCCAGGGATGCTGTTGAATTTCCTACCATGGACAGGACAGCTCCCCATCACAGAATTCTTTAGCCCCCCAAATGTCAAAAGTTCTGCTGTTGAGAGACCCTCATCTGTACCAACGACTAGGACCACGTGGTAGGTCTTCCTTACAGATAGCCTCAAACAGAGGTCTTCTAGGGGCTTCTGGCCATCAGAATTCTTAGGAATCTTAATAAAGTATAAAATTGCTTCTGAGTCCAGGGTTATTTGGAGTGACAAAGAGGCTCCTGGACTCGCCTGGAAGCTCCTGTAAACCCAACTGTGAGGATCTTGGTTCAGCCCCTGAGCTCCACCTGTAATGTATTTTCAGCTATGACCTCAGATCTGATCCAGAGCTCCAGTAGATCCCCTAGGCTGACTTTGCCCATCTCTAATATTTTGGGACAATGGCCAAACCCTCACAGACAACCTGCATTGTGAGTTTGTGCCATAAGCACTCACTGTGAGATTAACAAAAATATTAACCAAGTTAACTTTATAAAGGCCACTATCCATGGGATAGTTTTGGGATTGTTTGAGGTTGTTAACTTAATGAGCAGTTTTTCCAAATAATGGAGAAATTCACCATCACCAACCAGTCTTGCCCTCTCTTGCTGGGGTGGAAACCTTACTACCCTTAGGTGGTGTAACTGTGTGCTGTGTTCATTGTCTGCCTTCACTTGACCTATATTAGTTCAAAATCACATGAGGTGAGGGAATAAAATCTTCATCTTTATTGAGAGGAGGGACAGGAAAAAGACTTGTGTCAATGGAAATTTTCCTCTCCCAGTTTACTTCTAATCACAAGGGTTCCATAATTAAGAGGCTTATATAGCATTTAAAGTTTATTTGTTTATACAGTACAATTTACAGTTTACAGTTCTTTCACCTCCAGCCAGCCTTCTGTATCTGATTCCACATCCCAATCCAACTAACCACAGATCGAAAATATGCGGGGGAAAAAAACCCATAAAGAGTAAGAGTACAACAAAAGCCAAAATAGACAAATGGGATCTAATTAAACTAAAGAGCTTCTGCACAGCAAAATAAACTATCATCAGAGGGAACAGGCAACCTACAGAATGGGAGAGTATTTTTGCAATCTATCCATCTGACAAAGGGCTAATATCCAGAATTTACAAAGAACTTAAACAAATTTACAGGAAAAAACAACCCCATCAAAAAGTGGGCGAAGGATATGAACAGACACTTCTCAAAAGAAGACGTTTATGCAGCCAAAAGACATATGAAAAAAAGCTCATCATCACTGGTCATTAGAGAAATGCAAATCAAGACCACAATGAGATACCATCTCATGCCAGTCAGGATGGTGATCCTTAAAAAGTCAGAAAACAACAGATGCTGGAGAGAATTTGGAGAAATAGGAACACTTTTACACTGTTGGTGGGAGTGTAAATTAGTTCAACCATTGTGGAAGTCAGTGTGGCGATTCCTCATGGATCTAGAACTAGAAATACCATTTGACCCAGCAATCCCATTACTGCATATATACCCAAAGGATTATAAATCATTCTACTATAAAGTTACATGCACACATATGTTTATTGTGGCACTGTTCACAATAGCAAAGAATTGGAACCAACCTAAATGCCCACCATTCATAGACTGGATAAAGAATATGTGGCACATATACACCATGGAATACTATGCAGCCATAAAAAATGATGAGTTCGTGTCCTTTGCAGGGACATGGATGGAGCTGGAAACCATCATTCTCAGCAAACTAATACAAGAACAGAAAACCAAATATCACATGTTCTCACTCATAAGTGGGAGTTGAACAATGAGAACACATGGACAAAGGGAGGGGAACATTACACACAGTGACCTGTTGGGGGGTAGGGAGCTAAGGGAGGGATAGCATTAGGAGAAATACCTAATGTAGATGATGGGTTAATGGGTGCAGCAAACCACCATGGCACGTGTATTCCTATGTAACAAACCTGCATGCTCTGAGCATGTGCCCATTTAACCAAAACTTAAAGTATAATTAAAAATAAGAATAAGATTACAACAATAAAATACATATAAGAAACAATGGAGTATAACAGCTATTTACATAGCATTTGCATTGTATTAAGTATTCTAACTCATCTGGAGATGATTTAAAGTATATGGGAAGATGTGCCAAGGTTATATGCAAGTACTGTGCCATTTTATCATAGGGACTTGAGTATTTGCAGATTTGGGCATCTCTGGGAGGTCCTGGAACCAGTCCCCTCGGATACCAAGGTACGGCTATATTTCATGAAATCCTCGCCATGTTAAGCAAGTTATTATTACTGCTTACATTTTATTGATGAGAGAATTGAAGCTCAGCAAAGTTGTACAGCAGTTAAGTGCGAGAATCAAAACCTGAATACTGCTTTTGCCCCATGAAACCAGTGAGTTTCCTACTCTAGCAGGGCTAGGTCTTGCCTCAGTGGCCTCAGCCATGTAAAAAAGTGCATGTCAACCCTTAGGATGTGTCCTGCTCCAGTTCTTCCCATGCAACCTACATTTCGCAAGTGGCTCATTTTCTTTTTCTATTTGGTTGCAAAATGTGCATAATGCCTTTCCCAGCTATCTTCCTTCCTAACATGGTCCAGACAGATTAGATTAGCTGCGTCGATATACAGGTGTCTGGGATCAGTAAAACATTGTGACTGGACTGGTACAGCATTATGCTGATAATTAATTTTATCCATTTGTGGGTCATAGCCTCCGTAGGCTGAGATGCAGAGGAACAAAGAAAATGAGTTCTGTGGATTCATAAATTTCATTTCAAATTTATCAGTGATATTTAGATAAAGGTGTGCTTTTGCCAATAAAGGGAAAATTGTTTGGGGATTGGATGAGGCTTGGTGGAAGGAGAGATTTGGTAACATCATTTGGAGGATGCAGGAAGAGAAGTCTAAGAAGAGTCATGTAAAGGGTGTGGCATCTGTTTTCCACTGAAGCACCAGGGAGGCTGGGTTCCAATTGCCCTGATGTGAATTTGGAAAAGGTGCCACCTCTGATTGTGCAGAGCATAGCTAGTAGAGAAAACCCAAATCCAATAGGCTCAGAACTCGATGGCTGGCTTCTCTACTGGACTTTAGCCCTCCTCACCCCTTGTTTTTGTCCTTTATGCAGTGCACAAACTTTACTGTCTGCAGCAGTCCTCAAGACGAAAGAAACACTGTTTCATCATGAGATCCTGTTTCTTGATGTTTTAAAAGATTGAATTTGGAAGTGAGTAAAACAAAATCCAACCAGCCAACAGAAAAGGTTCTTGGGGGAGCCAACAGTTTTTACAAAGTCCAGAGGCTTAGAGTGCCATAAAAGCTCCAGACCTCACTCAGAGCCTTCTGACTGGGTACAGCAGCAGACAGGTGGATTGCAAGACAGGAAATAAAAGGAATTTTCAAACAGACATCCAGGCCTTAAGAAGTCAGCAGCCAGAAGGGAACCTTGTACCTTTATCTCCATAGTTCCCAGAGACAAAGATACCATACCAATGAGTAGTGATTTGATGTAGCATTCGTGTTTATAATGAAAACTTCGTGTAATAAAAATCTGAATTGTGTTCAGAGGTTTTATTTTCAATGGTTGATATTTTTAAGTGTTAAAGTTTATAGGAGAAAGTTCTGGTTATCCAGAAAATTTGTGTATGTAAGATGCTTAATTTCTCAATGAGGTTAGCTAAGCAAAGATTTGCAGAAAAAGTACTCCAAAGATATTTTATTATAAAATTTATAAATAAAGGAATAACACTAAATAGGTCCTACTTTGGAATAAGTCATTTTGTATGTAGGCATTCCTAAATATGTTTTACGGGATAGAGATTTAGTAATATGCCAAATGTCTAGAACAATGCTTTTCAAACTCTGTTTAATGAAATATTAATCTTAGTTTATCAGCATATGAATCAGCATTCTCTGAAACAAATATTTCTCTTTAAATAAATTTGGGAAATACCAAGGTTAACAAAGTAAACAGGCTTCTTTATTGCAGGATTTCTCAGGGCTTTTAATATAGCAAAATGCACTGTGGTTTCCCAGAAGGGGAACATAATATTCAATGCCAGTCACACCTTATGTCTGAACTCATTAAAAATCAACTCCACTTTGCCTACCCTGCTCCTTTACACATTGGTGGGGGTGGTCTGCTTTTCCTTTGGAGGAGGCTTGGATGAGGCTATGATATTTGATCACTTTCAGATAATGAAATTCCTTTTGCTATAAAAACAGACTTAATTCCAAAAGCATATGCACAATATACTGTGCAAAAATTAAGATTCCAAAGAAGTGCATTAACCTTGGACTTCTCCCAGGTCAGAGGAGGTTCACATTGGAAGTCTGTGTTGCAGGGAAATTGTGGCTGTCCTCTCCTTGTGCGCTTTCACCGTTTGGTAACTGCATTTAGCTCCCTGATAGGGCACAGTGTAGGTAAGAGGCTAGGCAGAAAGACAGTTGTGACCTAGCCCTGTTGCTTTCTGTCAGCTTGGCTGATGTTAAAGCTTACTCCTTCCATGATGATGCTTTGAGGGGTGTCCTCTCCAACAGTTCCATTGATAGGGAACACATGTGTCTTTATACCCTGGGGGTGGTCTTCTTATGTAGGCAGGATCAAGACCATCTCCCTTTCTTTTGTGGCCGGGCCTGGTCCAGGGAGGAGTACTCACGCCTCCCCCTTAGTCCACTGTCAGAGAGGATAGCCAGTCCTTCTCCCTCCCAGCCCATGGTAATTGGTTCTAGAGTCCATGAGAGATTTCTCATGAGGAGGAGGAAGAAAATGCTCTGCATTCTAACTGAAGAAAAATCCTTTATGTATCTTTGAATTGCACCAAAGAATTCAAGAGATGTGAAAGAATTTCCCAAGACTGTTGCTTAGGAATTGGGGAACAAGAAGGAAGTTCTGTCTTTCACTCGGATATCTGAGGACCACCAGATTGGTGACTCTGTTGAAATAGACACAGGTGTAGTCCTATGTCAACATTCAGTGTTACATATTTCAACACAGAAGATAACAGAAGATACCCTCAAACGTGCATGCGCCCATGTGTGCACGTACACACACAAACACACACACACCCTCAGTACCATACCATAATTCTCTGAGCTGTTGGTCTCTCTCACACACAGTCTGCATTCTGCAGTGTCTGCTCTGTCCATGACCCTCAACAACAGCTCCCATTGTTCTGCAAAACTGCTGTCTTCAAGGCCAACCTTTTCTTTGTGATTGTGGTCAATTTACATTTTTTTTTTTTTTAGTACTTGTGCTCTCTGACCATTTTAGGAATTTCCCTTCTGATTTGAACAACATTTTGCTATCCAAATTCTGTCTACTTTTTTAACCAGTTCTTGCTCAATGTATCTCCTTTTCCTTGTTCTCAAGTAAGGGATTAACAGGGATAAACTCCTACTCCTTGGTAAATCTTTCTATCATTTTTGGAAATCTCATCCATTGTAGTAAATGCTCTTAAATCTTCATCTTCAGGCCGTGACTTCCCTGTAGCCTCCATTCACATGTTTCCAGGTGTATGTCTGCAATGAGCATTCCGTGGCTCTACATAGATGCCCCATCGTACCTAGAACCCATGTATCCCAAACTCAATTCTTTCTTTCCCAGGACATTACTTCCTGCACTTCCTTAGTCTATCAATGGCACTGTTATTCTCCTGATCATCTAGACTTGAAATTTTGGGGTTTGGACTCCTCCTGCTCCCTTGCTTTATATGTAATCAGTCATCAAGTCTCAATCATTCTCTTCTTTTAATGCTTTTTTCACCTTTCGTTCTACTGCCTGTCTTGTTCATTTATTTTTCACATCACGAAAGATGGTGTGGACATTTTTTCTCCCTTCACTTTTTCTTTCTGCATGTAATATGTTTTGTGTATTTCACCTGAAGTCATCCTAAAACATGGCTTTCATTCTGTTAATTCCTGGTGCAAAATACATGGCTCACAATTTCCTGGTGAATTTAATCCAAATTTAGCCCAGAATCCAAACCTCTTGGTAATCTGGCCCCCATCTCCCTCTCCCACTCTGTACTCCACTTTTCCTTTTATACAAACACTATGCTTGAGTCAGACTGGTCTCCACATTTTTATACTGAACACATCAAGTCTACTTCCCACCCCTCTGCTCTTACTGGAATCTTGAATATCTGAAATAAAATACATGTACTCTAAACCTCTGTAAAATCCATGTCTGCAGCGTTGTCTCATTTTATGTTTCCTCATTTTATTTTAGTTGGTAAAGAAGTATACATTAATAATTTCTAAGAGTCAAAAAGAAAGGGACAGTATTTTCTACTTCTTTATATATTTCAAAATGCTGAAAACCATGCCCTACAAGCAAAGTATATACTTTTAAAAAAACTTTTATTTTAGGTTCGAGAGTACATGTGCAGGTTTGTTATATAGATAAACTCATATTGTGGGAGTTTGTTGTATAGATTATTTTGTCACACCAGCTACTAAGCCTAGTACCTAATAGTTGCTTTTTTACTGTTCCTCTCCCTCCTCCCACACTCCACCCTCGAATAGACCCCAGTGTCTGTTGTTTCTCTCTTTGTGTTCATGTGTTCTCGTCATTTAGTTCCCACTTCTAAGTGAGAACATGCAATATTTGGCTTTCCATTCCTATGTTAGTTTGCTAAGGATAAGGGCCTCCAACTCCATCCACATTCCTGCAAAGGACATGACCTCCTTTTATTTTATGGCTGTGTAGTATCCCATAGGATATATGTACCACATTTGCCTCATCCAGCCTACCATTGGTGAGCATTTAGGTTGAGTCCATGTCTTTGCTATTGTGAATAGTGCTGCAATTAACATACGTGTGCATGTGCCATTATGGTAGAGCGATTTATTTTCCTTTGGGTATATACCCAGTAATGAGATTGCTGAGTTGAATGATAGTTCTGTTCTTAGCTCTTTGAGGAATCACCACACTGCTTTCCACAATGGTTGAACTAATTTATACTTCCTCCAACAGTGTATAAGCATTCCTTTTTATCTGCAACCTTGTCAGCATCTGTTATTTTCTGAATTTTTAATAATAGCCATTCTGATTGGTGTGAAATGGTATCTCATTGTGGTTTTGATTTACATTTTTCTAATGATCAGTGATATTGAGGGCTTTTTTCATAGGCTTGTTGGCCTCATGTATGTCTTCTTTAGAAAAGTGCCTGTTCATGTTCTTTGCCCACTTTTTTTTAATGGGATTGTTTGATTTTTTTTCTTGTAAATTTCTTTAAGTTCTTTATGGATGCTGGATATTAGACCTCAGATGCATAATTTGCAAATATTTTCTCCCATTCCATAGGTTGTCTGTTCACTCTGTTGATATTTTCTTTTGCTGTGTAGAAGCTCTTAAGTTTAATGAAATACCATTTGTCAATTTTTGCTTTTGTTGTGATTGTTTTTGGCATCTTCATCATGAAATCTTTGCCAGTTCCTATGTCCAAAGTGATATTGCCTAGGTTGTCTTCCAGGGTTTTTATAGTTTTGGGTTTTATATTTAAATTCTTTATCCATCTTGAACTTTGCATATGGGGTAAGGAAGTGGTCCAGTTTCAGTCTTCTGCATATGGCTAACCAGTTTTCCCAGCACCATTTATTGAATAGAGAGTCATTTCCCCATTGGTTACTTTTGTCAGCTTTGTTGAAGATCAGATGGTTGTAGGAGTGCAACCTTATTTTTGGGCTCTGTATTCCGTTCCATTGGTCTATGTGTCTGTTTTTCTACTAGTACCATGATGTTTTGGTTACTGTAGCACTGTAGTATAGCTTGAAGGGTTACATGAAGCCTCCAATTTTGTTCTTTTTGCTCAGAATTGCCTTGGTTATTTGGGATATATATGTTCCATATAAAATTTAAAGTAGTTTTGTCTACTTCTGTAAAGAATGTCATTGGTAGGTTTACAGGAATAGCATTGAATCTATAAATTGCTTTGTGGAATATGGCCATTTTAAATTAATTTGATGTTGATTCACTGAAACATAATAGAATCAGTCATTAACTGCCTAACGAACCTGGATATAAAATTTCCTCATTTTCCACAATAAATAACAAGGATTTGTGTTTCTCTGTGTTGAAATTTGTTTTCCCTTCTCTGTCAGTGCCAACTCCATCTGTTTTAAGTGCTTTTGCATGGTGTGGGGATATAAGTTGAGGGTTTGCCATTACACTTTCAAACAACTCACATTGATTTTCAAAAGGTAGCCTAGACAGTTATATCTGTGTAGCATTGCTTGCTTTCCTTTGTTAGTTCAACATTTGAAGGCTGATTGGCTATTTGAAAATCTTAACATTATAATGACTGCCAAGGGGTGTAACAACTTTGATACTGATGGTCATTTGCTTTATCAATTCTCATATTGAGTATGATCATTCTTAAATTTTTTGAGAATACGTATAGCAAAAGCAGTAGTCTAGCCGTAAAGGAGAGATGAATTCTGTGAATGTATCTTGCAGTGGCTTATCAGGTATCTTGGCTAAATTACTTGAACTTTCTGTGCTTCACTTCTTTTCTAAGACAAAAGAAAATGAAAATGTCCACCTATCACATAATCTGTTTTAGAAAGAAAGGAGTGAAACAAAACATTGGTAATGTTTTAAGTATCATGATCAATTGCAAGTTTTTCAAGTGGTAAGTAGGAAAAATGAAGGCATCTGGTTTTCACTAGACTGTAAGCTGCCAAGTTTGTGTTTTTCTTACTATACTTTAAAATTGTATGCACTTGATCTGTCTTGCACACAGATTTGTTCCTGAATATTAAACAAAAATTTAAATTTTAAATATCAAATGACACTTTAAAAACATATCTCAATTCTCATAATTGTTTTTTGAGGGTAATAGAAGCCCTCAACACACGCAGTGTGCTTATTAAATCAGATAATGCTGAGAGGTGTTTATTTAGTCCAGAGGATAGTGTGTGTTCAGGAAATGCTATCATCCTATTAAAATTATTTTTCATTAAATCCTTATAAATTAACAATCTAAAGGAAATTATATAGAAATATTAACGTTAGCTGAATTTGAGTTTATGGATAATTTTTTTCTACTTCTAAGTTACCATTACTTATTTAATAAATTTACTCCTTCATTTAGAAACCTTTCTATTGACTCTCTCCTATATGCTAGGTGCTTTGATGAGCCCCAGTCATGAAAATAAAAATAAGGCCAACATGAACCTTTCCTGGTAAAACTTAGTCTACATTTTTAAAAGACTCATCATAAATACTTTAAAGACATTTCAGTAATTGTTCTCTAATGTTTTCTAACTACCAGCCTCTAATAGAAATGTTTATATTTACAAACTGCTATAAGCATAGGGAGACACAACTACATTATTCTTTTGGATCTGAATTCTTACAAGTAACTCTTCGGAGAGGCTGTCTGTGTACCTTGTCTTTTTATAGATATGATTGCATGACTCACTCAAGCTCAGGTAGGCTGTAGATGGCATTTGGGATCATTTAAAGAATGAGCATACATACGGAGCTGATTTGTCCACTGGTTGGGATTTCTGAAAAGAAGATGTGATAAATATCTCTGCAGGCATTCCCTAAATGGAGAGCAACTGCTTTTCTTATCTTTTGATGTTGATTAGAGGTAGTTGGTAGTTTCCACATTTCATGTTATAAGAATAAATTGATGTTTTTTCTACTACCTTATTGAAAGGCTATTATTGTGAAATTATATCATTTCTGGGTATAAACACATTAAATCTGTTTTCCTCTGTGTATTTATGTGTGTTAACAGAAACATGTGGTTCTTCTTTGGAAAGGTATCCTAGGATACAAGAGGCCATCCACATGGCCTCTGCTGGGATGGAGCACAGTTTCTTTCTCTGTGCTGGGTCAGGCACATTTCATTGGCATTTTCAATATTCTTTACTTGAGAAGAAGATATATTTGCCTCACAAAACCAGTTGTGTGATTAAAATGGCACCCTGATTTTCGCCTCCTTAAAATATTCAGCTCATTGTATGCAATGACATGAAAAACCTAAAGGACTTGAGATAATTCATATAGATTCACATGACAATTGTACACTCGCCTCTCATCCGTTGTTTCCCCAAAAGCCTTCAAATTTCTTTAATTTGATAATAATATAATTTTAAGGAGGATTTTTTTCATTTAAAGTGCTGTGCTTATTTATTTATTTATTTATTTATTTATTTATTTATTTATTAGCTCATGCAATTGTGTGTGTGAATTGGTCAAAAAGTAGAACCCTAGGAAACCAGAGAGGATGTGGAAACTGCACAAAAACCATGGCATCCCTATTTCTATGTATCAGGGATGAGATTTTTACTGCACACCCGACTTGCAAGTTACACTTTTCAACAAAAGAACTCAAGACAAATACAGAACTCAAAAATGCATAATTCAGACCCAGCACAGATCTACAGTACTCCACAAAATTCCAAGAATATTCAGTCTCAGAGTAATAAGTACCAGTTTAAATTTTATAGGACACATGGAGAATGCAGACTGCGTTTGTAGTACTCTCATTTAAAACTTAGAATTTAGGGGAAACTTTGAAGGAATCGCATAGGTAAGGAATTAGCACTTACTAAATATAATGATGAGGGGCTTCTACAGTAGGAAAAGCATCCCAGTGCAGAACAGGATGGGATGAGAATAGTAAGAGATGCTTGAGAGCATCTGCTTAGTCTAGACAACCCAAGAAGAGAACCTGAGCGAGATTTGAAATGAAAGAGTTCTCATCAACATAGTTGCCAAAGGTTTTTTAATAGTGTTTCAGTGAGAGGAACTGTCCTTTTTAGCTGTTTTCTGTATATATATTCATTAATTAAAGCACTACTGCTAGTAGCTTCACTCTTGCTGACCACCTGTTTGCCAGTTACCAGGCTAAACACTTATTTTAACATCATGTGGTGGATTGTCATACTCTCTTATTATATACATTTCATCAAGGGCCAGAGAAATGTAAAAGAAAAAAAAAAAACATTCCCAAAGTCACACAGCTCTTAATTGTGAGACCTTGAATTGAAACCTTGGTCTTCCTGCCTCCTTTCCATTTTACCATACTTTTTATCACACTGATACCCCAACTTATTTTATATCAGTACTTGAAAATTAGTTTTTTTGTTGTTAATTGTTTCAGTTGAACAATTCAATTATGTGTTGTTATAAATAAATGTCGGGCTTAGCTATTTATCACCAGTGACTTGGGTTTATACAGTTACATAATCTATTTTGGACTTTAAAACATTTTTGAATTATCAGGATTCCATACTGAAATGGAGTTCCTTCTGGGAAAGGTGGCATTAAAAGGCAGAATTTGGTTGAACAAGTCGATTTCTTCTGTATTTGTGATGGTAAAAGCTAAGCTGCTATGACAAAGAGACCGTCACTTAAAGAAGATAGAAAGTTATTTTTCTCTTATTATAGTTCAACCAATTTAGTCTGACAGAGTAGCTTGGCTTTGTTGTGTTATTCAGAGACCCAGCATATTTCCATGTTGTTACTCTACTATCCTTTAGGGCTTTATTATAGCTGACCACCATTATGTCCCTGTTTTAGCTTATAAGGAAATGAGAAAAAAGGAATGGTGGAGGTTTTATGGCCAAAAGGAACTGAGGTTTTATGGCCAAGCTTTGGAAGTAGAACACACTGTTTTTACTCACTTCCATTGATAAGAACCTACTCACATGACTAACCCTAAAAGCAAAGGAGGCTGGGAAATATAGTCTCTAGCTGTGCAGCCCAATGCCTAGGGCAAGAGTAGAGAACTGATTTTGAGGGAAAGCTTGTCTGTCACACATTGGAAGGAGTAGTATTCTAAAAAGACAGGATTGGTTAAACAAATGGATTTCCAAGCAAAATACTGTGAAAAGGACAAAGACTGTACATAAAGTGGATATGCCCAGAGGAGATAATGCATGTGCTGTGGTTTGAATGTGTCCCCCCAAAAGCATATGTTGGAAACTGAATCCCCATTGCAGCTGTGTTAAGTGGTAGGGCCTAATGAGAGATGATTAGGGCATGAGGGCTCTGATGCCTCAGGAATGGATCAATGCTGTTATCTGAGAGTGGGCTCATATTCATGGAATGGATTCCTTATAAAATAACAAATTTGGGCCCCTTTTCTCTCTATATATCCCTTGCTCTCTCTTTGGCCTTCCACTTTCTGCTATAAGATGATACAGCAAGAAAGCCCTTGCCAGATGCTGACCCTGATCTTGGACTTGCCAGTCTCCAGAGCCAGGAGCCAGTTAATTTCTGTTCATTATAAATTACCCAATCTCAGGAATTTTGTTACAGCAGCTGAAATGAACTAAGACATCATGTCACTTCACAGTATGGTCAGGGCTTGGCTCTTCCTGCCTGTCAGATTCTTTTTGTCATATTTACAGTTTAAGTGCAACTTAAATGTAATATTTTCTGTATTGCCTGAGGAATTTTCAAGAAAGAGGGAGTTAAGAGTGGGACTACTTGGGACCTCTGTGAGCTAATAACTTATTTATACAGTTTACAAATATTTTACATGTATTTCATTTTATTTTGGCCTCCCAAACTAGGTTATTCTGATGAGGCTCATTATACAATGCTTTGTACTTGAAATTCAGACAATGACTTGAAGGAACAGGGGTTTAACTTCAAATCAAAAGCCACTGTACCTTTCATTACCCTCACTTTGGGGTCTTAAAGCCAAAAGACAGCATTTAGTTGATTTTTTATTTTCAGGTTGCCAAGAATAAAGATTCTTTGAATCTTAAATACAAAGCAAGCAGAACTTGCATGGCTTGTAGAAAATTATTTCCTAACTAAAAATAAGACTTCCTGGCAGGAGCTATTTGCTGTATCAGAGCTTTAGGGCTTCTCATTGGCAAAACCTTGTCCCCAGTGGTTTGTCTATCTTCACTGTACTCTAAACAAACTCTTTCTTCATTAAGTGGATGGCTTTGTAGGTAATGGGAGGATAGGTTGGCTGCTACTCATGGAAAGGGTTTTTTAATAATGGAAAAAAATAAACTGTCTTGATGCTCAAGTACTTGAGCCCAAATTAGCAAAGCAGGTGGACAGATCATATTTTTTCTACAGCATAACTCCAGGAGGATTCTGAGCTGTTTTTGTTAGTTGTCCTAGTTTCTTTTGACTGATAATCAACAAAGAAATCTTCATCTTATAACTTTATTGCTGTTTCTTCTAAAGAGTCTTTTTACGATAGGGAAAGAACAGGGCTGTTGTGTTTGGCCACATGGATTGTATGGGGTACAATTGCAGAATGACTTGGGAACATGAAGGCAACAAGTGACCCCTACCATTTCTTGTTTACTGGGGTAAAGGGATATGGGACTTGAAATTATGCTCCTTTTTTTGTTATAAGTTTTCTCATACATGCATGTAGTCTGTCCTATCTATGCAAAGGGAAAAAAATCACCAGGAATTGGATTGCTATTGCGACAGAGTCTTCTAGCTAGAATCTACAAGAGTGCCCCTTTCTCTACGAGTGCCCCTTTCTCTACAACGATCAAAGCCTCCACTGTTCATTATCAGTCTGGTGGGATATAAAGACTCAAATTCTTTTAATTTGTGTTTTCCTGATTTCTGGTAAAGCTGAACATCTTTATTCATGTTAATTTTACATTTGCATATTCCCCCCACCCTCTGCCACCCTGAGAATTATCTTTTCAGAACCCTTGCCTATTTTTACATTTTGCCCTTTGCCTTTTCTCCTAATGATTTGAAGAAGCACTTTTCATGTTATGGACCTTAAACATTTCCTATTATGTATTTTGATAATTTTTTTAAAATAAGAGTGTAAAAATTATTCTCTTTTATTGTTTCTCCTAATTTTGTTTATTCCATTAAAGTTTGCATCTTCAATCCTTCTGGAATTTACATGTTATTCTGTGGTAGGTATTTTAAAAAATGTTTTAAAAAATTTTATGTGTTACAAACATTCCTATTATACTCTTTTAGTCATTTTTAAATGGTAGGTATTTATCTTTCCTCTCCTGTAGCTGTTTCTTCCAGCAATACTTACTGAGTAGTTCATAGCTGAGGAGAACTGGCACTGCAGTAGTTGGCCTTACAAGTTGTGTGTTTTCCAAGAAAGGGTGTTTTTCTATGAAAGAGGGAGACTATAAACCAGATATGGTGGGAAGCAGAAAATTGGTCTATTATTTTGAAAGATGCAAATATCAGCTCTTGAATTTGCCGGGAAATGTTTATTTTAGTTGAGCAATGTTAACAGTAGAGGTAGGCAAGGAAAGCATGCTTTGCAGAGTGAAGACATGTCTTTATTATATAATGTGTGAGCCGGGGAAAGCATTATTTTATAGAGCAGGGAGTAGCAAAGATAACAGAATGACTGCATTTGGTTGGCCATATGCTTTATATTCTGTTTTGAATTAAGATCGCTATATATAGAGATATTTTATCTGTACCTTCTAAACTCCTGTTCATAATCTTGCTGAGGGTTATGTATGTTATCTGTAAGAGGCATTTTCTCCTTATGATGCTGATAAAAAATAACAATGCAGGTGCAAGGAGACAGCCAGCATTTCTGGTAATATTCTTGAGATAGACTATGCTATGAAGTGGTAAAAGCATTGTGTTAAAATTTCCATTGTAAAATAACACATTTTATAAGTGTGCCTTGTAAAGAAAGCCTTTCCCCAGTCAGAACAAAATGCTAATATATCCTTTGCATTTATCTTGTAAAATTACATTCTAGATATCTTGATCCTAATTACATGCTTTGGATGATTTTCCTGCTTCCAGTGACATTTGTTAAAGGTGTATTTTCTTAAACTTTGTGTTTAAAAAAGGACTTACTGGTCCTCTTTTTGGAAGGTGACCTGTTGTGAATGAGGGAATCAGAAATAATTAAGACAAATGTCAGAAGGATTGCAGTAAGAAAAGTAAATACTGAGTCATAAAACCCAGGAAAACTATGTCCAGGTTTTCTTGGTCACTTAGTGGCTCCATTCATTTGCAGAGCTCCAGAAATTAAAGGGACTACTTTTGGTTAGGGGCATTATTTCATAATCTTTTTTTTTTTAACTTGTTAGTCACATGTGCAGCTAATGCTATAAATGCATATTCCCCATTTAGCAGTTTCACCAGCCTCATTCAAATCCCAAAGCAGAAAATTGGTTGGAGTCTTCCATAAGCCTTGCTACTCAGTGTGGTCCTCACACCAGAAGCGTCAGCATCTCTTGGGAGCTGGCTAGGAATGCCCAACCTAGAAGTATTGAGTCAGAATCTGCATTTCTTACAAGATTAATGTTTGACAAACACTTTTCTATAGCACTAATGGAACAAATATAATTTGGCTTTTAATTTCTATCATCTTTAGTTCATCTGATAAGTACACTAGACATTTCTTTGAACAGAAAACAAACAAGCAATATAAACCCAAAAAAACCAGTTTGGCCACAGTATGATGAAACAGAAAAATCTGTACAGTAACTGGGTAATAGATATTTCTACAATGCAATTGCTACTTCAGGGCTTTGGAGTCTGACAGATGTGGGCTGGGATCTTGGGGTTGTCATTTACCAGTTTTTTTTTTTTACCAGTGAGTTACTGAACTTCTTTCTCTACCTCAGCTGCAGTGAAGTGTTCTGCCTCTGAGTTCCATCGTCTTTTGAGTCCACCATGCTTTCCACTCCATTAAGCAGATAGGCAACATAGGTCACAGGTGTACAGAACTGTATTCAGTCCTGCTATTCTTTTCAGCAATGTGCATTTTATTTTATATGTACTACCTTTCTAAGGACAGACACATGAACCAGACACATAAGTCACATAAATGAGCAAGAGGTAAGGGAAAATTAGGGGAGACCTGTGTAAAAGCACTGTGAGGTTATTTTAATAGTTTAAATAGCATTAATAAATCTCTAACTAATTACATTAATAAGTCTCCAGCTAATTTGCTCTAAAAATGAATCAATGATCCTGGCTGTCTGCCATATCACCATCTATACTTTGAATCTGTCTTCTTGGCTATAACAATGTGGAAATACTTCTGGTGAAAATATAATGCAGTCACTCATTAACAAATTATAAATATGTACATTATTATAAACTGTGTTCATAAAATACATCTTAAAGAAAGAGAGAAGTTCAGTTTCTCTCTAAAATATCATCTAATTGAGATGTGGGATATATAAATGGCTTTTAAGGGAAAGAAACAGTGTCAAGCATGCTGATGAAATGTGTATCTTCTACAGTTTAGAGTAACAGTCGGGAAAACAAATATCGCTGCAATAAAAGTGCATGTTGAAAGGATATACAGACAGGACAGAAGATGAAAACATTCTTTATATTCTACACATTTTAAATCATCTCTGGAAAAGTAGTTGCAACCTGTTTTATTTTGAATTGTGGCATTTGTTAATCCTTGGATTAACCTTTATCTCATCTCTTAAAGCCATCACTTTATATATTCTTGTTAAATCCTTTCTTTAATATATTTTAGAATATTTTGACTGAGTGCAGCCTTTACAATACAAATTTCTTATGTTCCAATTATTTCATTTAGTAAGCATGGCAATTCAATTAAGACACAAATTCAATGATAATAAAGAAAATGTTGCCCATGAAACACATCCCAGGTACATAAATGGTAACTAACTAGATTTAGGGGAGTATAAATAGCTGCATAATTAAAACTTAAGTAGATCTTAAAAACATGACTATTTAGGTAATATGTGTCCTTAATACCAGTTTAGAG
The DNA here is from genome assembly GCF_028878055.3 of Symphalangus syndactylus. Classification (NCBI taxonomy): domain Eukaryota; kingdom Metazoa; phylum Chordata; class Mammalia; order Primates; family Hylobatidae; genus Symphalangus; species Symphalangus syndactylus. The sequence continues at coordinate 18,070,215 of NC_072437.2, forward strand.
TGAATGCCGAGACACAGATTTCCTCAATAGATGTGGTCCAAAAATCTGCATATGTCTATAGTTGTAAGTCAAATCACTTCTTTATTGAAATCAACACCTCACTTTAAAATGATGTTTTAGATTTGTTATTTTAAACTCGTAATTATTATTTGTTAATTTACAGAAGATTGAGTGTTCAGGGGTCAGTTCTACACTATAAATATTTTTCCTTGAAAGGCTGAAGACAATTTTTTAGAAACGTATTTAATTTATGGCTTAGATGACTTAAAAATTCTGGTAATATCAAAAAATTTTTAGCTTGATTTGAACCAGGTTTGTAATTCTTTTTTATTTTTTTTAGAGTGTAAAAAACCCCAAGTAGTTTAGAAATCTGGTGCAAATACTCCTTCTGCTGAAACAGGGTTTGCACCAAAGTAACAGATGTTCAATTGTGAATTGTGACATTCACCACTCCTCAAGGGGATGGGCATGCGTTCCTCGCAGGGACGAGGGACAGGCTCTATTCCCAGGGATGTATTCTCTTCCAGAGGCTCTCTGGGGCTTTTGCTGGGGCTGGAGAAAGATACGCCTAGCTCAATCCCCTCCCTTGTGCAGAGGGCCTCCTGCTGCTCGGATGCAGGGAACCCACTTCATGTTTTTCAGATGTTCTCAGAGAAATAACGCCCCACTCTGCAGACATGTGAGACTCTAGGGTTTTTGAATGTCGGCAAATGTGTGTGGGAAGGTCTCAGGTGAGTGGGAGTGTGAGATAACGCTCTATCAGAAAGTCTTCCTTGTGGTGGACAACGCTAAGCTGAGCAAACAACAGAGAAGATGGGAGTCCTGCAGCCCGCAGTGCTCCTGGCAGCCTCCTCTAGGCCTGGTTTGTCAGCAGTACCTGTGAGGCGTGATCACACAGGAGAATGGCATTCTTGGGACCCAGTGCAGCCTCCTCTGTGCTCCTTTGTAGTGCTGCACAACCAACTGTCAGCACTCCAGTGCCTTTCCAGTCCCCTCCTGCTGGGAGGCCCTCTGGGAGCCCAGCACTCTCCAGCCTGGCTTCTCTGGGCCTTTCTCACTTCGCCATGAGTGAAGGGAATCACCCTGCACCTGCTCTAAGCTGGTGATGCAAATGAGGGTTCCGCATCCTATGTCCATGTGGACTTACTAGACACCCACTTTACCAAGAGGCTGCAAGAAAACACGCTTTCTTGTTAGCTTTCTTAGCTCAGTGTGAGTTGACCCCGGGCATGTTTCTAACTCCTATTCCAGAGGTTCTTTAGAGGGTGGACAATGCACAGTCCTGGGCGGGGGGTAGAAACCAGGCACTACCCCGAGATCAGGCTCTTCTTTCCTTAGTCTGGAAAACTCCACTCACTTGTACTGTTTGGCTTCCCAGGGCAGTGCACCTCGTTCTATTCATGCCACCAATCATTTACTCTTCAAATAGGGTCAGGCTTCTTGTTTGCGTCCGGTGAGAGTTCTCAGTCTGTCAAAGGGTCAGCAGGCATTGATGGGCTATTTACTGCAAGTAAAAGTCTTCCAGAGTCTGTTGAAGGATTTTCCTTCTGCAAAGGCCCATAATTTTAGGCCATTCTTCATCATTTTTTTCCTGTTCTCATCCCTGATCTGCTGATCCTGTTACCAGAAAGGAGTCCTGATCCAGACCCCAAGAGAGGGTTCTTGGATCTTGTGCAACAAATAATTCGGGCAAGTCCACAAAGTAAAGTGAAAGCAAGTTTATTAGAAAGTTAAGGGATGAAAGAATAGACAGAGCAGGGCGTTCCCCAAAGCAAGAGGAGGGATGCACTCACCTTAGGTTTGAAGCTTGTTTACATATAAGACAACAGAGCAAAAAGTCATCGGGAAAATGTGCTCTACTACAAGGGCTCCTGACAAAGGATTGCCAAGCTTTGTGTCACTATTGTCTTCCACAAGAATTTATATTACTATCTTTAAAGCAAAACTAATTCTTAAACTATGAATGCTTTGATTGTTAAGATATCGGGACATCAGGACATTTCCTTGGTCTGTTAAAAGTCCTGGGTCTATTTGGTAAATATTACTAATCTGTTCCCTTAATTGTAAACATCCTGTGCCTAAAAATGCCTAACCTAGGAATGCAGCCCAGCAGGTCTCAACCTCATTTTACCCAGCACCTGTTCAAGATGGACTCACTCTGGTTTCAATGCCTCTGACAATCCCAAAGTTTTAAAGACAGGGATCTTGCATCAAAATATCCAGTTGCCTTGAAGAGACACATTTTTCTCTAGAAAATATGTTTTACAAGCTAAGAAATAAGGGATTAAAAAAGAAACAAATTTTCTTCCCTGATCTTGATCCCTTTTGATCGTAAATTTGGAACATTTGTATTGCATATCTTTATATATCCCTAGGAAGTCTTTCACAAATGTTAAGGTGCACACAAATCAGCTAAGGATTTTGTTACGTGAGATATAGGTGGTTCTTGGGGTTTTCTACCTCAAACAAGTTCCCAGGTGACCAGGGCACTTACGGCTCACAGACCAAACTTTGAGCAGCAAAGAACAAAGCAAAAAATTTTCAATGAATGATTGTGTTTGGTTATATTGACAGCTAAGTGGAGATTAGATCTCTGAATTATTCATAACTTTAATTGATTCATTTGTAAAACTTTAATGAGACACTGGAATTTTAATATTATCCTACATGATTAATGAATCATATTGTTTGGCATGATTAAACATTACAGAAAAATATAAATAGATCCCAAAATATAATTTCCAAAGGAATAAATACTGCCAAATGATTTTGTGTTTTTTGTTTCAGAAATTCGCTGGGCATATATGCAGTAGACTTTGTGAGTAAACCAAATTTATAAATCAGATAATTTTCAAATGATACAGTGGTTTGGCCAGACAAAAAAAATCTTGTTCTGTGGGAGCTCTCAGTATGACAGATACTGTATTCTATGTGGAAACCTGAGATACAGCTGCACATGAAGCAGAGTTCATGTTCCTCTGATAATAACAAGACTTTACTTCTCCTACCCAAACAGTGCTTTAAAGCATCACTCATCCATACAGTCTTTTCTACACATGACTTCTCCATACACAGAAAGTAAATGGAATTCCAGGTTCCAATGTCATAACTCATACACATCGCTGGGGAGATAACAAACGTGTATGTTTCATAAGCTCAGATGTAATTTATGACTAATAAGCATTCAGTGTGTCTGACATATATATGTATATATAAATGAAATATGTACAGAACTTGAGAGAATAATTATGAACTCTTTGAAGACAGTAATATAATCTCTCAACATTTCAGAAAAAAATGTTGAAAATTGCCTATTATTTAAAAAAAATATTTTATTTTTAATTATAGTAAAATGCACATAACATAAAATGTGCCATCTTAACCATTTTAAGTGTATATTTCCATGGTACTAAGTACCTTCACATTTAAATGTATATTTCTATGGTATTAAGTACCTTCACATTTAAGTGTATATTTCCATGGTATTAAGTACCTTCACATTTAAGTGTATGTTTCTATGGTATTAAGTACCTTCACATTGATGGTGATGACGATTGTACAACCATCACCACCTTCCGTCCCTAGAGCTCTTTCCATCTTGCAAAACCCAAACTCTGCCTGTTAAACCACTCCACATTCTCCACTTTCCCCAGTCCCTGGCAACCACCTTTCTACTTTCTGTCTCTGATTTTGACTAATCTAGATACCTCATGTAAGTGGACAGTTGTCTACCACATAGTAGTCAAATATGGAAGAGCATAGTTTATTTAACAGTTGAAGATAGATGTTTAAAAACTTGACAGGAAACCAATTAGAAGCACATTAAAAGTCAGCATGATGCAAATAGAGGCTTCAGTTACTCATCGACCTCATTGTTTTGTGTGTCAACAACAGTAAGCTTCCTGGAAAAGTGTCTGGGTTGTGTGTCGTCAAGAGTAAGCTTCCTGGAACAGTGGCTGGGTTTTCTACTAATTTATATAGACAGTATGATGTCATAGAAGATTCTCTTATCTGACTCCATCTTCAGCTATGGGGAGTCACATGTTTCATCTACAGAATTAGGGAGTTGCACCAGAGATGATCTCCCAAGTTCACTCATTTGCTTAACAATTTAATTCAAGCTCTTCCTAGTAACAGGCTCTGTTATAGGTGCTGGGGGTACAGCTGTGAACAAAGCAGGTAAAAGTCCCTGCCCTGGTGGAACTTGCATTCCAGTGTGGGAAGCTAGACAAAAAAAAAACAAGTTAAACAAAAAAATGAGGCTGAGTGCAGTGGCTCAGTCCTGGAATCCCAGCACTTTGGAAGGTCAAGGCAGGCAGATCGCCTGAGGTCAGGAGTTCGAAAACAGCCTGGCCAACATGGTGACACCCGTCTCTACTAAAAATACAAAAATTAGCCGGGTGTGGTGGGTGCCTATAATGCCAGCTACTTGGGAGGCTGAGGCATGAGAATCGCTTGAGCCCAGGAGGTGGAGGTTGCAGTGAGCTGAGATCATGCCACTGCACTCCAGCCTGGGCAACAAGAATGAGACTCTATCTCAAACAAACAAACAAAAAATGGCATATTAGATGCTGAGGAATGCTTTGGTAGAAAAATGAGTCATAAGGGAATGGTGTGAGATGGGACCAGAGGAGGCTGCACTGAGAAAGTGAGAGGGGCAAGACCTCAGGGGAAGAAGGGAGGGCTGCACGGATGTCTCAGGCAGAGCAGGCAGCACCAGAAAAGGTAGGGGACACTCCTTTTGGACCAGCATATAATTTGGTTAAAGCCTCTCCTGTTTCACCTAATATATGATAAGCACATTTCAAGATAAAACTACTACTTTATTGTCATCAAATATAAAAGTAATTTTTTATTCAGGGTTTTCTAATATTCATCTATAAAGGCATTTCTTTCCCACATGGCATGTGTTACATGATGTTCAACTTAAAGCAATTGTAAAAGAAAAGCCTGAAGAAAAAAGTCTACAACGATTTGCATCATGCTTATTTTTGTGTCAAAATATATGTTAAAATATACATTAACTATACTAAGGAATCAAGAGAAGATCATAATTGCTCTCATGACTTGGAATTTAGAATTCTTACATTTTCGCCTAAAATCGACTTGTTAATTATTCATAATTTTATGTTTTATTTCTATATGTCAAAATAAAAGAAAAGGGTTCAGATTGATATTTGCAAATGCTTCTCTGAAAATAATACATTGTAGATGTGGTAGTTTTATTTGCAATAAATAAAAAACCTAACGGAATATAATTGTCACTGAATGTTTGCCTAGAGTTATTTCTTATTTAAATTTCTTGTGATAGCTTGATAGGATATATAGCATTGCAACTTACTGTTTAGGTAAAGTTGTTGTTGATGTGGATGTGAAAGTTATTTTTAGTTTTATTCTTTTTTTTTTTTTTTTATTATACTTTAGGGTTTTAGGGTACATGTGCACAATGTGCAGGTTTGTTACATATGTATCCATGTGCCATGTTGATTTCCTGCACCCATTAACTCGTCATTTAGCATTAGGTGTATCTCCTAATGCTGTCCCTCCCCCCTCCCCCCACCCCACAACAGTCCCCGGAGTGTGATGTTCCCCTTCCTGTGTCCATGAGTTCTCATTGTTCAATTCCCACCTATGAGTGAGAACATGCGGTGTTTGGTTTTTTGTCCTTGCGATAGTTTACTGAGAATGATGTTTTCCAGTTTCATCCATGTCCCTACAAAGGACACGAACTCATCATTTTTTATGGCTGCATAGTATTCCATGGTGTATATGTGCCACATTTTCTTAATCCAGTCTATCGTTGTTGGACATTTGGGTTGGTTCCAACTCTTTGCTATTGTGAATAGTGCCGCAATAAACATACGTGTGCATGTGTCTTTATAGCAGCATGATTTATAGTCCTTTGGGTATATACCCAGTAATGGGATGGCTGGGTCAAACGGTATTTCTAGTTCTAGATCCCTGAGGAATCGCCACACTGACTTCCACAATGGTTGAACTAGTTTTATTCTTTTCATCAGCTTGTAGCTCCATATGACTGTGATTTTTTTTTCTACTTTTAATCACCTAATAGCTAAAATAAAAACATGTTAAACATTTAGTGTTAACTGTAGTTAGGTTTGTTCAATGTATATGTAATACATGACTTGGATACTTAGGTGTAAATTCTTGTGGGATTCATTTAATTTCATGTTTATGGTAGTCTGCCTCTTTCTATTGATTACCAAGTGGGAATAAGTATTAGAAAAAATAAAAATAAAATCTCTACAGAAGCCACAGCGCACTCTAATATAGTTTGCACTTTAGTCTCAGGCCATTTTCTCTATCACAATCAGCAACAGCTAATAATAGTATCAATTAATTGAGCATTTTTTATGTGTCAGAATTTTTGCATGCATTCTTTTGTTTAGCCCTTGTAATGACCCTGTGAGTTGGGAATTACTGCCATACGTATCTTGCAGATGGAGAAACAGAGTTTTAGAGAGCTTAGGTAATTTGCCAATGTGTTTCAGCCAGAAGGAGGTGGAGTCAGGTATCTGAATTCAGACTGTCCTCTTGATATCACTGGATCGATGAGATCTGACTTCTCTGTGTTCTTTCTCTAGCAGGTTCTCATGAGTAATGAGATAGCCATTGGACAGATCACAGGAGGGAGGACATAACATATGCTATATTTGGCTGGTTTGTCAGTTACTGAATGCTTAAGAAGTAACATAATTCTAAAACAGCATAATTAGTATATTTCTGTTAAAAGTCTCAAGAATTATGGCTTACAGTTCTTAATTCTATCGATGAAGCTGTTTTATCCCATAGACCCTGCCTTCTGCTCTTGCTTTAAATGATTTTTCTCATTTCTAAACATTTCTATCTTATTCTTGTAGCCAACTCACCTCCTGTCACTGCTGTTCACAAATAATATTTTTCCAGATTCACAGGACGCCAAAAGGTGAAGGAGATTACTTTTTAAAAACATAAACAGATCAAAATGCAAAGCAGAGTACTTATTTTATGTGACCTTGATAAGCTGTTGATTTGCAACCTGCTGTTCCCTGTAAACAGCTCTTTCACCATTAATTTAAAATTCAGGACTTAAAAAATTATCCATATATTTCACAACATACTAAATTTGTATCTGAGAGACAAAGAAACTGAGACAAATATTTTTAGTGGCAACTTGGCTCACCAGATTGACAGATACCAACGTATGACATTATAGATGAAAAAGAAAAGGGAAATAATTCAGTGGAAATAATATATTTTGAATCAAGATACCCCAGGTCAGATTCCATCTTCTCCACTTACTACCTCTGAGACCTTGAGTATGTCATTTTAACTCTTTAAATCTGTTTCTTTACCAAATGAATAGAGATAACTCCCCCCCCAATTAGTTTGAATATTAATGATACCTATAAAATATGGCTTTTATCCATCTATTATTATACATTTATTTAATAAAAGTTTCAGTAATATTGCATATTTTTTTCCAATGCTCTTTACAGGTATTATGGCAAATTACAAATAAATGCTCAGAGGGTTTCCATCTACTCAATCTTATAACTGAGATGGGTTAGGGTCTTTGAGGAATAAATGACACAAGTTCTTTCCAGAATAACTAGCACACTAATAGACATATTAGCAAAGTGCACACATACCTCCTTTTTCTGGACTGCTCTTTACCCTTTTCACCTGCTACTGCCTGCAAAGTCCCCTGGAGTCACATCCCTCATGAGGCCCACTCCCCAGCACTGGAATTGGGCTAAGAAGGGGGAGCTGGTATAAATGAGCCACTTTTTCCTTTGTACTCCCAGTATACCTTTTATGGAACTCTAATATAGGACCCTTTTATTTTAGTTTGTAATTGCAGTGTTTGTTTATACCTTTTTATTCCCTAATAGACAGGGAGCTCCTTAATAACAAAGGTTATCTTCTTAACTTTGGTATCTGTCTTAGTCTATTCTTTCAGGCTGCTATAAGGAAATATCATAAACTCAGTGATTTATAAACAACAAGCATTTAATTCTCACAGTTCTAGAGACTGGGAATTCCAAGATCAAAGCACTGGCAGATTCAGTGCTGTGTGATGAGGGCCCACTACTCATAGACAGTGACTTCTAGCTGTGTCCTCACATGTTGCAAGGAACAAACAAGCTCCCTTGGGCCTTCTTATAAGAGCACTAATTTCATTTATGAGGGCTCTGCCCTCTTGACCTAATCTCCTCCCCAAATTCCCACCTCCTAATACCATCACCTTGGGGGTGAGGATTGCAATACGTAGATTTTGGAGGAATGTAAACATTCAGACCACAGCAGTGTATCAGTGACTAGTACAATGCCTGGAATAGAATCGTCATTCAATGAATTGAATAACTGAAGGCTGTTCAGTTTGAGGAAGCCTTCCACAGCACAGTTCAGAGTTAATCCGGAAAATTTGGAATTCAAACTCCTTTAGTCTTCATTAAATCCTAAATCTCCAATCATAGCCATTGGTAAGTACACACTTAGCTTTTGGAAATGCAACACTTGTTTTATTAACCATGACCAAGGCCTGAGAAGCCTTGAGGTGGGATAAAGAAGGAGAATCCAGAAGAGGAGGCTGAGAAGGAGGGACTAGAGAGGGAAGAGGACACCAGGAGAGTGGTGTCTTCCAAACCAAGAGAGCAGCCCATGTTCAGGTAAAGGCAGTTGTCTGCCATGAAAATCCTCATTAGTCACAACTTTGGGATCTTTTATACCTACCCTTAGCAAGAAATAGTGGAAAGAATAATGGACAGTGCCACAAAATATAAGTTCATTTCTCCTATTCATCCCCATCTCTGCGCCACACATCATCTGTGAAACGGGGATAATAGTCATTCTAAGCTGTAAGCTTGTTGTGGGGATGAAGTTGGAAAAGTCATGTGAGATTTTCTGCATGGAATCCTACATGTCTTAAGTACTAAATAAACATTAGTTATTAATACTCTTGTTGATGGCATGATTTAAATGAAATTAGGACAACAGAGCTTAATGTAATCATGTAAGATTTTGGAGTCTAGCAGATGAAGGATATCCATAAAACTCACAAAGTCTCCTGTGAGTGAGAACTCCCAGGCAGCATTGGCTCCTTCTAGGTCTCCTAAGTGTTAGGGCAAGGTTGGACTCTGACATCTTCCCTGGGGTGCATAATCATTCAAGATGCAGCCAAGAAAAACAGATTTTCTGCTTTCTCAATACAGAAGGAAGTGAGAATATGAAATAAAGGAACATTAGAATAAAATGATGTTAGGAGGAGAGAAGGCAACATTCAGTAGTCTTGAGAACTGTATGTTTAAATCAACCCAAAATATATTCGAGACTGTGCTTAAAATATACCCAACAATGGAAGAGGAGGTTTTATATTTTAATATTCAGCTTGCATAGGACAGAGGTGTGCTATGTTTAGAAGACAGTATAGCAGAACTGTTAAGAGCACACTTTTAGAATCACTGAAACAAAAATTCTGGCACTAGCACTTATTTAGTGTGCAATAACAGGAGGATTCTTGACTTACCTAAGCCTCTGCTTTCTTATCTGTAAAATGGGAATTATTATAGCCAACTCCTTGGGGTACTTTAAATATGAAACTAGATAATGTTAACAAAAAACTTAGCAAAGGGTTTGGTGCCTAAGAAAGGATCAGTGAGTACAGATAATGTTAGTATAATTGAATATGATAGATGAATGAATGGATAGGAGGACACTGTTTTCAATCTCAAGGAAAAGGATATTAAGTATTCATTAGGCAATTTTAGTTTCAAGCTTCTTTAGTCATATGCTATTCAATTAATACCTCTGAGTAAGTTGAAGGGGCAGAGGGCACCTTCAGTGTTAGAGAGGAAGATAATGACATTTTGATTGGCTTTAGTATTCTGTTTGTTTCGTTTTCACCATTTCCTAAATGGCACCCCCTACCACATAGGAATGTATTTTAATTTTTTAAAGCTACTAGTGAGAAACTAGAAAATACATTTTGTGTTGGTGAAGAAGAAAACTGTTCAACATACCTGAGGATAAATATAGTGGGATAAAGTTAACATCGTTCATTTTTTATGAAAACAAATCTTTGAAACAGGGAAAACTGCCACGAGGAAGAAATCAAAAGAGCATGTTTCCATTTTCCTTTTCACAGTTAGCAAACATGAAAGAAAATGTTGGTCAACATAAACGTTCAATAAGAAAACTTGGCTGTTATTCAATGAGGAACGAAGAGTATCATATGCAGAGTTTCTCTTGGTAAACATATTTAAAATAAATAAATCTGGAAGTGTCTGAGAGTCAAAAATGTGGTGCATGCAATATATGATGTAAAACAAAGGCGGGTGGTTTACGTAGCTCAGCAGACAAGACGCCAGATGGTATGTATGCTTGATTGAAAGTACCCACCTGTTATTCTGCGAACACAATGGGAGGAAGAGAATCCTACATTTCCTCATCCCCTTTATTGAGGACTCTCATTCTTTCATACTTAATATTTTTATATTACCTGTATCTATTATTCTAGGTTGCAACAAGTCCTTTTGGGAAGGCAGAGTATAAATAATGTAGTTTTATTAATAGATAAGTATTAGTAAAACTTTGCATTAGAAGATGTATGACTGATGTTGGATAGAGTTGTGTGATGTAGAGTAATATTCATGGTGTACACATCATAATTATGTTTGCGAAACATGAATACTTACTACAGGTCTTTGTGATAGACATCAGGGTGGGGACACATGGGGACAAAAATGTACACAATTTTGTGTCTGCTCTCAGAGAGATTACATAGTAGGACAGGAAGACACAGTATTAAAAAATAGAATAAAGGCAAGCGCCCCAAATCCTTGTCATTAATTTTGACTGGAAGAGAGGCTTAGGAAAGATGAGACATTTAAGCGTTGCATGGAGGAAAAAAGAAGTAGATCTCCCTTAGCAGGTGGATAGGCTAGGACATTCCAAACTGAGAAAAAGCAAGAAAAAAATTTCATGAAGCAAAAGAGTATGTAACAGCCCTAAAGGAGCAGCCTATAGGATTCCCTAGTTGGATGGAATGGGAGGTAGAAAGGGATAGGGCTTGAGTGTTATAATAATAATATAGGCTTTATTTTGAGAAAAATAAGAATCCATTAAATATTAAACTGGGAAGAAAAATGGCCAGGACTAGACAGGCAGCCTTGTTTGAAAATAAGCTCCAGGAATTTGATAGAATATAGGAAAATTGGCTCTTAAATGTATATTGGGGGAGGAAATGGAGTTAAATATGATCTTAATGTTCCCGGCTAGGATGTCAAGGTTAAAAATTGGTACCATTAACCATTTTCTGTAGAAAATATGGAAAGAAGAGAGGTTTGAAAAGGGGGTAGAGGAAGGAAGGTAGAATGTGTGGTTAAACTGATAAATTGAATTCTGGTGGCTGTTCATGAGAAAATGTGCTGACAGTGTTAGAAATAAAGATTTGGCTTAAGTGGGCTGCAGACATAGATTTGAGAACCATCATAATCAAAGTGGTAATTGTAAGTATGAGAGTAGATGATGTTCCCTAAAGAGATCAGGTACAATAAGAACTAAAAGGCCAAAAACTGGAAGAATAAGCAGATTTCAGAGATGAAGACAGAACTTACAAAAGGAGACTGAATAATATTCAGAGAAATAAGAGGAAAGCAAAGAGATAGTATTGTTGCTGAAGTATTGAAGCTGAAATGTTGAAGAACATCTCAAAAATATTACATTCCAAAATATTATCTATTGTCAAAAATTGAATAGAATAAGAAAATAAGAATATTGAAATAGGCATTATACAGACAGCAGTAAGAATAGGTTTAGGAGATAAAAGGGATAACTTTAAAATTAGCATAGCTAGCTATTATTTATGGAGCCCTTTCTTTGTTCCTGGTCTATTAACTAGAATCCTCACAACACTCCAGTGAGATAGGTTTTCAGCATTAGTTCATTTTTCAGTGGAGGAAACAGGCATGGAAAAGTTAAATGGCTACCTCAGGATCATAGAGCTAATAAATGACCAAGTTCTGATTCAAACTCAGGCCATGTGGCTGCAGAGCCCACCTTTGTAACCACTACATATAGCATCTTAGGAAGTGTGCTGTAAGGGATGGGCCAGCTGGCAGGCTTCCTGGTGGACTATCATTTGGAGGAAATTGCAACACGCATGAACCAAAGTATAATCAACCCAATGTCAATTCAATGTCAATGTCGATGTCAGCTGAAGTTGCCAAGAACTTTAAGTGGACAGGTAAAAACTCTTCCAAGGATGCTTTCACAAATTGAAACAATGAATAAATATGCGGCCACGACCTCAACTCAGGGACTATCTCAATGACAGTTGCTGCGAGTGGTCAGTTACAAATGTGTACATCCTATAACTGAAAACATGCATGGCAGAATCTTATTTTCAAGGAAAATACAATTTACTTTATTACCTAAATGTTAATTGCTTTAATATGTCTCCAAGAAGTCGTCTGGTTTGTAATATTGCAATAGAAAACCAAAGAGAAGATATATTTTGCAGAGCTGAGAGTCAAAACAGTTTTTATAAACATTTTTGAATCAGCCTTCTAATCTGTAATTTTCTTCTGCCTTTAATGTATACTCAGGGACACTAATAATATCAGTTAGAGGTGACTGGAAATGAGCAAAATGAAGGACAATTCTAAATCAGTTAACAGCATAGGTTTAGTTCATGAAATAAATCCCTTATTGAACTGATGGAGAGACATAAAATTTGTATTCATAAAAATTGTCTTCTCTAGTGCAGTATAAAATAAAGGAAGATAAAATAATGGTTTGAAAGGGCTTGAAATAATTAGCCTGTCCAGAGGGTTAGTCTGGTCCAGCCCTGAATGAGCGGGTAGTTAAAAGTGGAGGTTAAGTTACTCTGTCTAGCAATGTCACCTTGAAGAGGTGGATGTTGAAGTACTGGAGATTTAGGGGAAAGTCAGGGTTGAAGGAAGATTTTTTTTTGGATTCAAGGGCTTGTCCATGGGCTAAGGGGAAAGGCTAGTGAAGAGAGGAGGGAGAGAGAGGGACTGAAAGAGGAGCAGCAATGGAGGAAGCAGGTTTCAGAGCTCCAAAGGCCTGGGGGACAAAACTCACACGAGGAGGAGCTCTCGTGGAGGAGGAGAGCTTTCTAAATCAAGAAGTAAGACAGGGCTGAGACGTGGGGAAGCAAGTGCTGTCTTGGGGAGAGGCTGCGACTGTGACTCTCAGAAGGGCTCCTCTTCAGGGAATTCTGCTGGGAATTGGGGGCTTGGCATAGGGAAGATATTTAGAACATTTCTGTGAAGGAAGGGAAGCAGAGAGTAAAATGTTTATGGCTCAGCATTGAGGACGAAGTTGCAGTTCAGTGCACCAACTTAGATGACAGTGTGTTAAACATTCCTCCTCAAAGCATCTTTTAAGACAGCCATGATTATTGTTCATCAAGGTATTTGCCCAAAGGGATAAAACTACAGCTAATGTTTGAGTAATTATATAATGTCTTATATTTGATGGAAATACATTATGTAATATACTTTCATTAGGCTCAGAGACATGAGGATACTTAGCAGTGTATTGAATAGTTTAAAATCTATTTGGTATACATGACACAAGTTACTATCTAGAAATACTGTCTTCAGCAATCTTTGGTTCTTTTTAAAATTATTTTTTGTCAATTTCAGTTGGATAGGACCCTGAATGTTGCCCTCTCTTTGTCCTAGGACAGCTTGTGGAAATGATAAATGGGATCTATTAATTCAACGTAGCGACATTCAAATCTATATTATGATGGTGCACCAAAGAGTTGACACCCCTATAACCCTGAGCACACGGTTATACATAGTACAATTAAATATCTTCTTTCTTAGGAAAAAATCACTTCTCCACCACAGATCTGATACTGAAATGATATTTTTATTACTAAAAATATTTTATTACTAATTTTTACACTAAAAATTCCTTTAATCTGGTGTTTCTTTGCAAGCCCTGCAAAGACCCTGCCAATGTAATACGGGGGAGAGCTCCTTTCATCCAAGGGCTGTTGGAATGCATAGTAATGCAAGAGAGGCTTTTGGAGATATGTTTTCTTTATTTAATTTTTTTCTATTAATAAGGATAGGAAAAAGTTATATGATGAATATAATCTTTCTACTTTTTCGCAATCAAATATCTTTATTAGTTTCAATATGTTTATGTATGTTTATGTATGAAAAGAGAAGCCAAATGATAGAAAAATAACGCCATTTCAGAGGCTGCCGAGACGCATCTTTCACCATCCTGATTAACCTATAACTCAATTCAAGTTCTTATTACCATTATGTTATTCTATCATTTAAATCAGAATGAAAACTTTAAAAAATTAATATAATAATATTCTAAAGGAGGATGTTTTGTTTTGAGACAGCGTCTTGCTCTGTCATCCAGGCTGGAGTGCAGTGGCATGACAATAGCTCAATGCAGCCTCAAACTCCTGGGCTCTAGGACAGAACATTTTATAAGTTATGCTAGTAAACTATGGTAGCAATGTTTGGGATAGATATTTATAGAGATTGAAGCAGATAGGATAAATGTGAATTATGACAGTAGGTGGAAAATATAGGCAAAGACCCTGTTGATTTTTAAGTGTTTTAAAAGTGGAGTAAAATCCTTCTGAAAGCCATAGACCATCGTAAATGACTGTTACTGTGCAGAGGAAAAAAGCAGAGTAAAGCTATCATATCAAATGTAGATAAGAGGGGGCCTAACAAAATTCTAGTCCTTCTTAAATAATATTTAAACCACAAAGCTGAAAAGAGTACTTGCAGTGATCCCAGGGGCAGCACTGAAAATGGAATTAATTGGGAGGATCTACAAATAAATAATTTTGGTGCCTTTTGGATCTCCAGTAGCCAGGACAGTTTTCACTCTTGAAGTGACAAGCTCCCAGTTTCTGTGCATTGCCCTCTTCCCCAAGCCAGATACCTGTCTCTATGTCTAGCTAGTCACTGATGTTGCTTCCACAGAGTCACCAGCCACATTTTTTAGTAAAATGGTCTTGCATACACCCTTACCCCCACTCATACTAAATTTTGCTTAAAGTGTGAACTTGTGGCTTTAGCATTTTTCTAGGGTGATTTTTCTCTAGGTAATTTGAAACCTATATTTGGAACTGTAGAAAATGAGGTTTTAAACAAAGTGAAAGCTAGCATATTCCAGGATAGTTTAACTGACCCAGATAGCATCCCGATAGATGATGAAAGACTTCTATTGAGAGCTTATGTCTACATAGTCTCTTAAAACATGATTTCAATATATTTCCTCCATTTTCTCCTAAGTCGGGTCTTGGGCTGCGTTAATGGAGGCCTTGACCTGGATTTTGGTATGTAATCAGCACTTCAGACTGGACAGATTCCCTTAGAGGACTATGTTCATTTCTGATGCTGTATTTCGAGAAGGACATTGATTAGAGGAGTGTATGTACGTGAAGAATGATCAGGATAACCACAAAGACTATTCAAGGAGACTGGGATGCTTACCCTGGGGAAGAAACGTCCTGAATGAGACAGGATTGCTGACCTGTATCTTAAAAGAGTATCCTCTAGAAGTAGTAGAACAAGCTATTCTGCATTTTCCTTAACAGTTAGAACCAGTGGGAAGGAGGTAGAAGGAAGATGATTTCAGCTCAAAAGAGAATTCTTTAACAGCTAGGGATGCCCTTCTCTGTAATAACTAGGACTGCCTTAGGAGCTTATGACTACTGCAGGTATTTAAGCTGGGAATGGCAAACCACTGGTCAAGGTTTCTTAATTTGATATAAGGCTGCAATGCATGTCTTTAATAATGCCTTCAACTTTCAAAATTACATACGTTGTCAAACAAATAATGGTTGACCAGATGTCTGCCAAACACTGTGCTAGTGCTAGGCTGAATATAAAATGAACCTGCCAGAAGATCTAGCAATCAAATTAGGGGAAATGGCATGTATAAGACTAAGTTTAATACACATAAGTATAAGTGCTATAATAACAGTGTAAACAAAGTCCTCGAAAACCCCTAGGAATAGCAGTGGATGAATTCAGCAAATACTACATACTTACGATGCTATAGACAGGCATTTTGCTATATTCTATGTTCAGAGTGAGACTGAGCTTCATAGTCTCCGAAGACTGTATGGGGTAAGCAGGATTTGGAGATGATAATAAGTTTCATAATTGTACCAGTTTTTGAGAATAAAAAAGTATTATTGCTAAAGATAAACGATTTCTGACTCCTAATCATTTTCTAATCTGTGATAGAAATTTCTAATGTCTACAGAATTAAGTGGTTTCAGACAATCAGTAGACACTTATTTATTAGATGCCAAGTTTGTTTTAGTTAGTATTGGAAATATAAATACAAAAGACAAGAATTTTACCTTCAAGGAACTTGTAGTCTAGTTAGGAAATTAAACAATGACATAAAATAATTAATAATTTAAAAATTTGACAAATGTTTATTGCACTGTAATTCTACATTTGCAATTGAACTTCAACATGACTTTCATCCCATCTCTTTGTAAATTATCTGTTAGTTCAAAGAGCTTGTGATCACATTTTCACTTATAATCTATATGTGTGTGTGTGTGTGTGTGTGATATCATTCACATCAACCCAGCCCTCAGGCATATCTTCTGAAAGCCTGAAATGGCTGTGCATGTTTCTATTATATGCGGTCTCCTTTTAAAAGAAATTTCCCCCTCTCATGTACTGAGCTCCTTAAGGACAGGGATTCTAGCTTGTTTTTCAGATCCCTTTCTGTGGAGCAGTGATAGAAAATGGGTTTAGATTTATCATCTTATCAAGTTAATTTCTTCTTTCACTCAGTTTTCTTAAAAGACCTAAATTTTCTAAAATTTAACCTTCTGCCCTTTGCTATTGGTGGGTTTGTGTTCATTAGATAATTGTGGCTTCAAATTTATTTCATTAAATTTCCATCTGAAAAAAAATCACTTAATCCCCAAATTTAGTTCTGTTTTGAAAAGAGTTGTCTCCGTAATGCAGTTGGCCTAAAATCACATAGACATGTTTGTAAATATTCTGTTATTCAATTATTTGCATTGCTAGAGTACCTAGAGATAGTTGAACATTGAAAACCAAGCAAGGGCTCTTGTGAAAAATTCTTTCACAGAATCTGTTGTATGTCTGCTCTCCTTCTAACATGATGAATGTTAATGCTACCATAACCTATTTACAGAGTGCTCTTAAACTGTCATTCACTTTTATACCTGTTATCTCAATACCCCTGTGTAGTGCATTTCCTTATTTTACAGACAGGAAGAGGAATGTCAAGGAGATTAAGTGATTTGTCCAAGATTATATCGCTAAAGAGAGGCTGAGCTGAGACCAACATGCCTGTCTCATGAGCATGAGTAAGGGCCAGCCGGGCTGATGTTAACTTGTATAATCTTATGCTCTGGAAGGTGTGCATGCCACAAATCCAATAAGGAGCACATTAGTAAATGCAACTTGCAGACATGATGTGAAGTGACTCTTGATGCCAAGAGAAGGTACAGCAACCTAGAAAATGTGCTTTTGAAAAATGTATATAATGCCTTGAAAAACTCTGTTATTTTAAAGCAAGAACATGATCAAATATTTTACTTTTGTGCATTAGACAGGGAAGACTAACTAAGGAGAATGACGGCAATATTTTAACCATCTGCAGTGATTTGAATTGTATGTTGGCGAGTACAATAAGTAAAAATATATCTAATGTCTTGAAACTTCAAGATATGTAGCTGTCCTTCTTAAATTTCTGTGTTTTAAAAGGAATGACTACATAAAATACACATTTTGGATTTTATGTGTAGAACTAGAGTTTATCATGTTGATGACTAAAAGTGAGACTTATTTAGAAATTTTTTTCTTTGGAATCTATCTTCTTAGTGAATTGCTTATATAACATTTTTATTTCCATTCTTAAATGACAAATATAATCACATATTTTTGTTAAGAGAATTACTAAAATAAGATTAAAAATTAGATGCCTCTTCTCAAGTAAAAGCACTTTTACAGGGTTGGGACATATGAGCAGAAAAGTTTAGAATTCAAAAAGACTAAATACAGAGACATTTTAGAAATTTTAGCTTTTATGGAAGGGAAAATGGAAATCCAGAAATCTAAGGTCACTTGCTGGAATATTATTATTCATATTAATAATTATCATATGAAAACTACATTATGGAATTATTACATCACTTACTATTACATCACTTACACTTATGTTGTATTATACTTAGTCTTATACAAATGTAGTTTTCCAATGATAATTATTAGTATAAATGCTACTGTTAACAAGATTAAATTCAACCATAGCCACACTGTAAAATACAAGTAATGTCCCTGGGTTAGGTTTCACAAATTCGTATTTCTTGAGAAGCTCTGAACATGTCTCAGGCTTAACTAAAAGAAAATCTTTTGCCTTTTAATTGCCATTATTGGCTTCACTTTGATCATTTTATAGAATTCAGAACTGTGAATTGTGAATTGGGGCTTGAGATATATAAACTGAGTATATTTTAGTATCAATTTCAACAGCTGAACACCACCAAAATGGTAATCCAGCCTTCCAATTTCAGGAGGAAGTTAAAAAGTAAACATTGTAAATTTCTGCCTGAAGCATATTACTTTTTCTTTCATGGTTGGAAGTATCATGTATCCAAATTCCAAACCAATCTCCACAAGCTCAGAAGGTTCAATTCTACAACTAACTTTAGCAAGATTTGAAATGGAAGAATTTCACTCAGCAGTAGAAATCTAGGGAGCAGGGGTTGATGTCAAGTCCTGGGTGAAGAAGTCCTTCTTCTGTCTCTGGGGTAACCATTGCATGGAGGTAGCAGCCCCAGGAGGTAGGGCAAGAAAATGCACCTCCATGCAAGCAGGCAATGGGAGACTCCGGAGATGCTGGGAATGGACGCAACACCCAAAGGCCTGCACAGGAAACAGAAAGTGTCTTTTATCCAACCAGTGTAGCTGCCTTGAGGCAAGAGAAAATGTCAAAAGAAAAAGAGGACAATTTGAGATAGCACAACAGGGTGACTAGAGTCAACAGTAATTTATTGTAGATTTCAAAATAACTAAGAGTATAACTGGAATATTTGTAACACAAAGAAATGATAAAAGCTTGAGGTGTTGGATACCCCATTTTCCCTGATGTGATATGTGATTATTATGCATTGTATGCTGGTATCCAAATACCTCGTGTACTGCATAAATATATACACCTACTATGTACCCATAAAAATTAAAATTAAAAATAAAAAGAGGACAATTTGAATATTATGCAGACATGAAAATTGATGAGTTAAAAATGAATTTGCTCTTAAGAGAGCAATTTATAATCTTAGGTTTATAAAATGAAGAGAAAAGAGTGTACAGGTTTATATTACTACATACTCATATATATGCATATATGTGAGTGTATCGTTTTATGAGTAAGCATAAAAATGAGGATAAAAACACCCCAAGGTGGTGACATAAATGGATGTGCCATAGGCGAAAAGAGAAAGATAAAAAAAGGTGGGAGTTATGACACCCTAGCTTAATTTGGTGGCCCTTTAACATAGAAATAAGTATGATGGGATTCAGTGATGGGAATTCCATCATTCACCACCAACCTGAATGATGGGATTTTTCCTCTAATATTTGATATTTTCTTCCTTTTAACTTTTCTTGCAACCACCCAGAAGATTCCAAGTTCTCCACAATTCAACTAGGAATTCTACCTATTTCTGTTACAGTTGCCAAACCAAAAACTGCTGTCTCCCCTCAAATTCTAATTTCCCATGGCCATCTGCGCTCTCCCACGTGCTGCAGGTCCAGCGTGGGCCTGGTGGGCCCTCTTCTTGTGGAGTCAAGGTCTGTTCTGACGTGGTCAAAGCTCTAGCGCTCAGTAATATTTGCTGAACAAATCAGATGGAAGGAAACCTCTGCTTTGTGGTTAGGGCTTTTTATTCAAGCAGAGCTCTGGCATTGAGGAGAAAATACGGATTTGATTTCAAGCTGAGATTGATTTCCTCTTGGAATCAATACTGCATTTGCAGAGTTGGGCAAAGCAAAATTGATGAAGGTCCCAAGGCAGATTGTGCTAGTAAAAAATGGAGCACGCAAATACTAGAGAGAGTCCTCTCTTGAAACAGGGGCAGAATTTGGCTTCTGAGGGGGATTTTCTAAACAATTTTAAATACTAATTTGTAAATATATGTGCATATTTTTTTACTGTGCAATATGGGCTTGATCTGCGCGACCGTGATGGAGTTGGGCTGGTCCTGAACCCTGCCACCAGTGTTCTGGGCTTTCTCAGCTTACTCTGGTTAGCACAGTTCTGTAGCAGAGTTCTCCCCTCATCAAGGCAGCTCTTCATCTGGGGCCATCTCAGCTGTAGCGCTTCGCCGGTGGACCTCACATTTGCTGCATTGGTTGCATGTTGCTCTGCCTGTGGAGTTGTGTGAAACAGGGGTGACTTCTGACGTCCTTATTAATTACTTTTCTTTTTCTGAATCAACATCTTCTTTCTCTGATTCTCATGTTTGCCACTGTTCCGGGAAATTAAATTCCAATTTAATTACACAGAGTGGGCTTTTATTTGATCCCCATTAATAATTATGAAATGTAATTTCTTGAGCATTGAAATGCCTATTCATCTCATTTTTGGCAAATGATCTTTTAAAATATAAAAATGATTTTTTAGCTAATAGTAAATTGAGGTATTTTCTGCACAGTGGTTGTAACACTGAGATTGGGTCTGTTAAATTCTTGACTACTGTTTCCTTTAGAACAGAAATGTCTCTATGAAGGTTTCGATAGTGACTTATTTTTCTCCTTGGAGGAAGATAGCAATAAAACTGTGTGTGCATGTATTTTATTTTTTTACTCCCAAAGTATCTTAGAATTGCAGTACTTTAAAGTCTTCTTTAGAGAATATCAAGTTTTCTTTTCTGGGAATTATTGGTTATCTCATAAAGTTTTAAATTGCCATTGTATTAAGAATGTTCACTATTGGGTATGTATGTACAGGAAATGAAAACAATATGTCAAAAAGATACCTGCACTCCTGTGTTTATTGTAGCCCTATTCACAATAGCCAAGATATAGAACCAACCTGTGTCCATCAGTGGATGAATGGAAAGAGAAAATGTACATATACACAATGGAGTATTTTTCAGTCATAAAAAAGAATGAAATCCTGTCATTTGTGGCAACATGAATGAACCTTGGAGGACATTATGTTAAGTGAAATCAGCCAGGTTTAGGAAAGCAAATACAATATGACCTCATTCATATGTGGAATCTAAAAAGTTGTTCTCATCGACTTAGAAAATAGAATTGTGATTGCTAGAGGCTAGGGAGGGTCGGGGGAGAGAAGGATGGTGAAAAATTGGTCAATGGGTGCAAAGCTACGGTTAGATAGGAGGAATAAGTTCTGGTGGTCTATTGCATAGTTGGACGACTAGTTAACAATGATGTGTTGTATGTTTGAAAATAGCTATTGCAAAGGTTTTAGAATGTTCTGATCACAAACAGTAAGTGTTTAAGGATATGCTAATCACCCTAATTCAATCATTATATAATTTACACATGTATCAAAACATCCTGTTGTACCCCACATATATGTAAAATTATGATGTGACAATCTTAAGAAAAGCAATGTTTATAATTCAATTTTACTTTTACGATTGTTAAAATGTTTTATCTCCATTACTTAGAATACTGTGTGATGTGATCATAGAGCCTTCCACATAACATTCGCTAATGCACTTGATTCTTTACATATGTTACCTCAATCCTGCTGTGAATAAATGATTGCCCCACTTTAAGGATTGTCCCCACTTTGAGGAAATGGAGTTTGGAGAGAGTTGAGTGACTTGGTTAAGATCATCTGGCTAGTAGATGGTGAAACCAGATGCGGCCCGTTCTATCTAGTAGAATGATGTGGCTTTCCCAAACCTCATCCTGCGTTATCTCAGAGCTACTGAGAGGTATAGAATGAGGCAAATAGATTTGGGCTCTGGATTGAGAGACAGACATAGCACCTGCAAATTCTATTCGTATCCCAGTGATGCGAATCCCCTTTCTTCTTTTACCATGCTTTCATAGGGTTTTTTGTTTTTCTTTCTACCACTGCCTAACTGTATGCACCCTTTAGTCTCTTGGCTCTTCTGTAAATATTGACCTTCTCAGTCTGCACATCTTCTCCTGTGGCTCCATTTCACATTTCCGGATTTAGCTGCACCTCTGTCTCTGACTTTTCTTTCTCTCACTCCATCTGCTTTGGCCACTTGAAAATTACAAAGTCAACTGCTACTCATCAGTGAATGAGAAGAGTGCTTTAAGAAGAGGAAACATGTGCCTAAAATAACGTACGTAGCGTCGTCCCTATTCCCTTTTCACTCAAAAATAAAAGAAGAGTTTCAGATGATTCAAAAACTCACAATCTACTTTTGAAAAGCATATTATCTCAAGAAGGATACAAAATGTTCTAATCAGAATTATATAAATAGCCTAAACATACACACACAGTAGTGTGGATGGTAAATATAGTTGTGGGCTGTGGGGAAGGGGCTCAGATCTCAGACAAAGGTATGTTAGTTTAACCTGGCTGTTAGGACCAAATATCACTTAATTAGAAAGGTTTGATGCAGGCATAGGAACTAGAGATGATTTTTATTTGGGAACATAGGCTGTCTAGGAGAGTTCTTTTTACCTTTTCTGAGTTCTGAGCCAATTTGCCTGAAACATATGTCAGATTTATACTTTAAGAAGTACAGAGAAAAAAAATAAAGGAGTAAAAACCAGTGCCAGCTTCTGCTTAAAAGATTATTTTTAAAAAGCTGGAATCAAATCAGTGAACTTCAAGTACATGTCTTATGTTATCAGTTATTCTAACTCAAAACCCATGATATGCTGATGTATCCAGTGCCAGAGAATGCTGACCTCGGAGGCTTCTCACTTCTCTGTGCTCCCTCTGCCTCAGCTCTGTGCAGCTGGACCAGAAGAGTGGGAGCAATTAACCTGTCAGTGCCTCCCATTTTTAGTACCTTATCATTTGCATATGAACCAAAAGAAGAGGTAAATTGTGAAATTTTAAACTTAATTTTCCTAGAAGAGTGAATAGTGATATGTTTCTCCTTCACAGCATGTGGGTGGTGACATTCAGTTCCCACCAAAAAAGAATCTGTTTCCCACTCCTTTCTTCACAGGTGAGTTGTTCTTTCAGGTTTTATGGGAACTCTTCAGGCTGATGAGTAAATGGCCTTTCCATACCAAATATGAGCAAATTAGGCAAGATAGAACGTCTAGAACAAGCTTTCTCAACCTTGACATCACTGACATTTTGGGCTGGATAATTTATCTGTGAGGCTGTCCTATGCATTATCAGATGCTTAGCTGCATCTCTGGCCCCTACCCACATGATGCCAGTGGCAGCCCCTAAGTTGTGACAATGAAAAATGTCTCCAGCATTAGCCAGTAGCCAAATATCTCTCCCAGTTGAGATCCCCTGATCTAGAAATATAAATTATACATAATGAACTTAACAACACAGTGAGAGGAGATCATTCCAAATGGTTGCCTAGCTTCTGTAGGGAGTGGTGAGTGTTGAAATGACATTCCAGGGATTATGACTTAAAGGATGAATTGAACACACTTAATGAGTACTTTTGTTGTGTTTATTGTGTGATGACCAAGTTGCTCAAATAGTTTCATAAAAGGCTGTGGATCCTTCTTGGGGCTACCCAATGATGTATCCTGAGGAAGGAAAACCTATGCACATTTGTATATATTTTTTTAAGCTTCTGAATCTTAAGTTGTGGGTCAGAGCCTCAAAGTAAGAATAGAAGGAGACAATAAAAATGACACTGCATGATTGCTTCAAAATAAACCAGAACTTTAAAAAATGACAACATTTCATCATTTGGTTGAAAGTAATTAATGGCAAAGGAAGGGAATTAGTGAGCAAGTTCAGGGAGCGAAAGGATCTTCCTGAGGAACAACGATGGACCAATATTGTTAATTTTGCAAGTGCAGACAACTCAAGTATTACAAGTTATGGAGTGCAACTCAAGACAGTAAAGGAAAAGGTTAGGCTAAGGCCGAATAATGTGCTGCAGCGGATGGACTCGATGCTTGCTTTTCCACTGGTCAGTCATTTCAGGAGGGGGGCCACCTTGTCTATAAGACCTGACTCCTGAGTGAAGATCTGAATTCTCACCCAGAGGTTTTCTCAGGCCAGAGGTATCATCAGTCTTCCTCCTTCTTGAGGCTGGAGCATCTGAGTAATACCTATTAGTACCACAGACTGAGATGTCTCCTAGTTAAAGGAGACAGGAAGACCTACAGGTTGTTTTTCATTAGTGCCGTCTAAAGAGGCTGGTAACTGATGGCTGGGACATATATGGAGAGTATATAGTGTTTTCTTACTTGGCTTGGCTGTTGGCAGGCAGAAGCAAACACTGTTGAGGCTGCTTGTTGGGGAAGGAGGATAAGGAATGATTCCATTTAAATTGTTGAGTCTATTTCTCCTCACTTATCAGTGCCATCTCCCTGATTTATTGCTTTTTTCGTTAACACTGACAACAATAATTATCTAAATGTATACAATATTTCAAGGTTTCCAAAGAACTTTCTCCTTTGGGCCTTGATTTATTGGCAGCTGCTCCAACAGATTCTTAACTTTGAAGTCTCCTGATGACTCCATTCATGTACTCCTGAAAATCAGCTTGACATACATGCTCTATTACATTTATTTCACCTACCATTTAGTGATACTTTGATCCTACTTCCAGCCCTGCCAATAGCTGGGCAATGCAAAGTGCTTTGAGAATCACAAGTGAAAGGAATGTTCTAGGAGGAATTATGTTATTTTTAAAGTTAAGAGGTTCTAAACCCTTTCATTTATATTTTTTCCAGTGTAAATTACTGTATTAACATATAGTCCCCCTTGGTGGAAAGAAGTAAAGCTCTGTTAATATTTATTCTGTTTCTAAAAGGTAACGGCAGAATTCCCTGGGTTGTTCACTTGATTTGATATATACTGATCCTGAAACTGCAAGGCAGACAGGGTAAATGCTGGCTGCAGGCGTGAATCTCCTGCTTAGCAGGCTGCTTCAGAGCTGTTTTCGAAGAAATCTCCATCTTTGTTATTATTTCTTTCAAGGTGTTGTATAATTTTAAAAGTGGCAGTTGCAACAGTATGTAAAAAAGGCTGACAACTGGCAGCATTCAGCTTAATTTTCTGTCCCTTTTGCAGAAAGCTAAGTGTTTTGCACTGTGGGGGGTGGGGAAGTGGGGTCACAGACTTTATTTGGATTTAGTTGCAGCATGCAGCCTGGTGACAATAGACTCCTACTGGAGCAAAGCTATTTGTAAGCTATGCTTGGCAGTGCTGGTAGAAGCCCGTCATAATTCAACTCATGATATGTGTTGAGATGGCTGTAATATCAGGGTATCTGTAAATTTTGAAGAGGTAGATAGTTATTTGCCCTCCTCAATTATCAGTCTTGTAATTAGTCCTTGTTAATCTCATAATAATGTTAGAATCATAATTCCCTGTTCTCTTCATTCAATGCATATTTCCAAAGCTGTGCCCAGAGTATGTTATTTGTAGCTCTGAAGTTGTCAAGAGAAGGAGAAGGAGAATGGAGATATGGTTCCTCAGCTCCAGAAGCTTAAAGGTGGAGGCAGAGAAAGGCAGATACTGAAATGAACAGAATAGCAGGGGGACAGGGCTGCCCAGGGAGCACTGTGCCCTCAGAGCTCTCCTGTGGGAGGTGAAGGGTGGAGGTCAGGGTAGATTGAGGTTCAGAGATGCTTTGAGATCCCTTTGGTAAGCTTCTGGGACTATTGCATATTAGACTTTACCATGTTTGATGAATCTGTGTGATGCTCAAGGTTGATACTCTCCTTCCATTTGCTTATAGCCTGGGAAACAGGTTGACCTACCTTAGTTCTTTAAAAAAACATGTCATATTAAACCAACAAACAAATGAAAAGTTTTGAAGGAGGACTGAGAAGGCAGAGAAGGAAGTCAGTGGGAACTAGTATGGAATAAGATGCACAAAGGTCACCTATTTGGGCAGACCAGTTGTGGAACTGGTTGGGGAATTGGAATCAGGGTCATCTGTTTATTCCCTAATGTCCTCTAATGAGAGAAAACCTGGAAACAAAGGAGCCCTAAATGTTCTTTCGGAAAACAACTGAGTAACTGTGAAAGGGAAATGTAAGCAAACTCAGGGAGCTTCACTTAATGGAACGGACATTTAGGATTGATACGAGAAAAATTAAGCAAAATTATATGCATGTCAAATTGAACCAAGAAGCTTTAGTAACAAAAGGCAGTCTCGGAATTGAAGTCCTATGTATGAAAAGCGATCTGCAGTGCTTGCCCAGCTCCTCTACTCTGTTCAGTAAATTATTCTGGTTATGAATAAAGCCGTTTGTAACTTCATTGATCTTGAACTCTTTTTGAGTTAGAGTTTAAAAGAGCAACCAAATTTCATTGAAAAAGTATTGAACAAAATTAAAATGTGAAGTAGATTTGAGAGCCAGCCCTTTCTCTGGGCCCACCGGGTTCCTGGCACACAAGAGTCCAGTGTGTGTGTGTTGTAGCCAAGTAGCAAAAGATGTATTAAGCAGGGAAAAATTGTCTGTTGGCTTTTTCCCCCCTTAACTCTAACTTCAAAAAGTTTTGGAAGTAATTGAACCAAAGATCTGATTAATTTTGAACTAAAATGAAGGATGCAAAAATAATCTTTGAAAGTAGTAAAGTGATCATATGAACACCTCAGTTCTGACTAGGATGAGGGAAATAAACAAATTTACAACAGGGCAAGGCATTCTTTAAATGCTGTTGTTTAAAATGTTCTTTAAAATGTTTTCTTAGATAAGAATGGGGTAAATCACACACATATTATTATTAGTATGTATTTTTTGGAATAAAAATAGATAAAGGGATTTAAGAGACTGACCAGAGTGTGTTGTTAATTAACTCTTCCTTCCTGTGAAGTTATTTTGGCCAATCTGTCTCTTGTTCTTGGTAAAATAATGAGTAATTTTTATGTTGTTCCCTTTCGCATTATAACTATAATATTTTCTTTTTTACTAAGATGGAGTCTTTAAGCAGAGAGATAGAAAGATAAAAAAATGCAAATAAAGGGAGGAGGGCAGTAAGAGAAATAAACAAAGGTGGTCATAGTTGTTGCAAAAAAGAGAGAACCCAGGGGTCTTTCCTCCCAAGAGGTTGTTCACCGCCTCAGACAAGAGTTACTGCATGACAATAAAAACACTATTGCATTCGGCTTACACTACAATTGAGACTATGATTATTTTGACTCAATACAATGCACTATTTTGCCCTTCTGGAGTTTGGTGTGTTGGATTTTTCTCTACCTTGAAACCCCCTCATTTTCAAATATTCTCTGTCCTAGGTGGTTTTAATGTGATCAATTTTTGTTCTTTTACTCTGCTGGGTAGGGTTCTTAAAATGCTTTCTTGACATTTAACTAAACCATTCAGGACATAGGCATGGGCAAGGACTTCATGTCTAAAACATCAAAAGCAATGGCAACAAAAGCCAAAATTGACAAATGGGATCTAATGAAACTAAAGAGCTTCTGCACAGCAAAAGAAACTACCATCAGAGTGAACAGGCAACCTACAAAATGGGAGAAAATTTTCGCAACCTACTCATCTGACAAAGGGCTAATATCCAGAATCTACAATGAACTCCAACAAATTTACAAGAAAAAACAAACAACCCCATCAAAAAGTGGGCAAAGGACATGAACAGACACTTCTCAAAAGAAGACATTTATGCAGCCAAAACACACATGAAAAAATGCTCATCATTCCTGGCCATCAGAGAAATGCAAATCAAAACCACAATGAGATACCATGTCACACCAGTTAGAATGGCGATCATTAAAAAGTCAGAAAACAAGAGGTGCTGGAGAGAATGTGGAGAAATAGGAACACTTTTACACTGTTGGTGGGACTGTAAACTTGTTCAACCATTGTGGAAGTCAGTGTGGCGATTCCTCAGGGATCTAGAACTAGAAATACCATTTGACCCAGCCATCCCATTACTGGGTATATACCCAAAGGACTATAAATCATGCTGCTATAAAGACACATGCACACATATGTTTATTGCAGCACTATTCACAATAGCAAAGACTTAGAACCAACCCAAATGTCCAACAATGATAGACTGGATTAAGAAAATGTGGCACATATACACCACGGAATACTATGCAGCCATAAAAAATGATGAGTTCATGTCCTTTGTAGGGACATGGATGAAACTGGAAACCATCATTCTCAGTAAACTATGGCAAGGACAAAAAACCAAACACCGCATATTCTCACTCATAGGTGGGAATTGAACAATGAGAACACATGGACACAGGAAGGGGAACATCACACTCCAGGGTCTGTTGCGGGGTGGGGGAAGGGGGGAGGGACAGCATTAGGAGATGTACGTAATGCTAAATGATGAGTTAATGGGTGCAGCACACCAACATGGCGCATGGATACATATGTAACAAACCTGCACATTGTGCACATGTACCCTAAAACTGAAAGTATTATAATAATAATAATAACAATAAAAGCAAGCAAACAAACAAAAAACATGTTTCTGTGGGTAGTTCTAAGGTTCTGGATAGGCAATAGTTTCAGGGCCATGGGAAACACACCATTTATAACAATAAGTAGCTAAGAATTGGGAGGGACTTTAAAAACAGGTGCTCTGTCAACTGTTTGCTTTTGCACTACCCACCCCCAAAATAATTTTGGAAATCTATCTGTCCCCTTGCACATTTTTAAATGAAGCCTAAAATTTATATCACAAATTTAAATACTACTGTCCCCAATTATGTAGTTTTTAATGTAAATGTTTCCATTTTGGAACAAAAATGGTACATCTCTCTTTTAAGAGTATATGATTGTATCTGGAAACTACCGTGATTTGTTGATTACTACTATTCATTTAAAATATGTAAATAATCTCTTCTTTAACATATGGAAATTTTTCTATCCTTGCCTTTCCTCCATGAACTTGTATTTCCATTTAACTTTCTTCACAGAACTTAAAGTAATATATCTATACTTTAAAGGCTTTTATTGATCACTCTTTCATACCTCTCTATAATGAAAATATTTATATAAATTTAAAAATATTTTTTTCTGAATTAGATTTTTCATTAGGATCATTGATCAAAATAACAATTTTAGATTTAGGCAACCAATAAACATAACTACATTTGTTTTAAAATGCATCTCTTAATGAAACAGATGGACTTTAAATATTTTAATTAGTTTATTCATCTAGGATGATATTACTTATTACTAGAATGAGAAAAAGGCTCAATATTAATTGTATTTTAAGTTTTTAGTTTTATAATTTTAAGTGTAGAGAACAATTGTTTTTATAAATGAATTGATGAGAAAAAGATATATTTGTCTTTCCTCTCTTCCCAGTTTTTAATTAAAAATTTGTTTATTCTCTCTTGTTCAATAGATGCTTGCCTTTCATTGGCTAGGAACCCTTAATCTGTTGTAGATGTTAAAAGTTTGAATCAAGATTGCTCTAGCTTGAAATTGTAATTGGTGGTGCTTGCTACAATTTTAAATCCCCTTTGTAAGGATACTATGGTACTCTTCCTAGCTCCCTACTTCAAGTCAGAAGCATGATTCCCAGATGCTGAGAAAATGGGCAACTGATGGCTTATAGCTGCCCCTCACTGGAGAATTGCTGTCATGCTCTCAGCCAAAGGGACCTGCCTGGCCCTAGATTAACATGCAGGTCTACAGCCATGTTTAGCTGGTGCAGGGGTACAAATGCCTGGCTTCAACTGGGACAAATCTTCTTTCTTTTTTAAAAGTACATTAATTTATTGTATAGTGCGGAAAATCCAAACTTCATGAAGAACATATGTAACAAGGAAAAGGTCTCCTACCTACCACACCCACTCCAGACACCAACAGTTTTTGACTGTTTCTGTTTATATTTATTCTGATACTAACTTGCAAAATTCTAAATCATATGCCTAGAATGCCTCCTTCTGGATTCATGATTTCACAAAAGTGGAGGATTTGGTTCATTACAAATACTCCAAGGTTTGGGCTTTGATTGAAACCATCACCCAGATAAGGAACCTCATACCCATCTGGAAACAAAGCTGAAGGGTCAGCTCAGCTCTAGAGCTCCTTGTAGAATTAGCCTAAGGCTTCTGTTGCAACCATCGAGCTTTCCCCTCCACCCAGTCCTGCCTTCCTCGTGTCCTCGCAGGTGTATTCTTGGGAGCACCTCTCATAGCTGTTTTCATCTCCAAGTCTGTTCCCAAGAAACTCATGGTAGATTCTCCATTCAAGAAATTTCACTTTTGGAGTGTGATTCTGCTGAAGGGAGTGAAAAGAATCATTTAAATTTGGGTAGAAATAATATAGTGAGCCTATTTCATGTATTGTGGTTATTTTTGCTAGTATCTTTTTATATTGTTTGTGTTATGAAATATCTGTATTCAACAGGGGGACAGCTGTTGAAAATATGACCCACCCTTGATAAATACTCTCTTTGGATTTTTACTAATGAGTCAATAATATTTCGGTTATGTCTTGGATGATCTCCTTTCATTCCCAAGTGTGAGGTAGGATAAACTCAACTGCAGCATACTCACATTTTAAAATGTAATAATCCTCACATTTAAAATACCTCAACATAAACTATGTTGTAGTTAAAGATGTGGTTTTTAACAGGGAATATGTACACAAGCACACATATTCCTTAGTAGCATGGAGCCAAGGGAAAAGCAAACTACAGTTCATGAATAATGCAGAATTTTTCTGTTTATGCAATTTCCATCTGTTGTGTGCACGGTATTTATGATATTCACAAGACAAACTGATAGGAGTGTGTGATCTGCTAATATGTATATTTTAAAAGCTTTAATTACTGTTTTTATGGAAGCATGATGCTGTGTACTTTGACTCCAGGGAGATGAAAATTAGAAAATAAAATAGCAACACAACCAACACAAATGCTCCTGAACATCAAGCCTTTTATTTTCAAATGAGTGATACTTGATGTGTGTCTTAGCACACTCCAGGGTCTCAAAGGGCTTGTCAGCATTGCTTTCTGATTACAGGTTAGAGGAAAAAAGAGAACAGATTTGAGTGGAGTGATTCCGTCTTTCCCCTTGCGAATCTCTCACCGCCACTGCTTTTTGATGGCTATGTGTTGCCTTAGTTGAATGAAGAGAGGTGACTTATGTTTTTCAAATGCTATATTAACCTTGGAAATGATCTTGGATAACTTATCTTGGAAATTAAATTTTAATGAAGTGAGAGTCCCTAGAGAAAATTACAGAAAAACGCATTTTTTTCCTTTATAAATCAAAGGCACAATCCCACTAAAAATTTTTGTGAACTCTATAGATTTATGAGCTGATGTGATTTAGTGGAATGTAGTGTAGACGGAGGAACTGGCTTATTCTATCATTGGGTGAGAAAAATCACTGGTTCACTGTGCAGCTATGAACAGATCATTTAACCTTTTTGAACTATTGTAATTAGAAAAATGCAATGT
Organism: Symphalangus syndactylus; assembly: GCF_028878055.3. Lineage (NCBI taxonomy): Eukaryota > Metazoa > Chordata > Mammalia > Primates > Hylobatidae > Symphalangus > Symphalangus syndactylus. Next base: position 18,101,805 of record NC_072437.2, read on the forward strand.
TTGGGCTAGGTGATGTCAAACATTCAGCACAGACGTTTTTGAAAATCCTATATGCACTTTATTTTCACCTTCAAAACATTCATTTTAGGCCATTATGTTTGAAAGACCTTCTAGGTCTATAAACACTGTCTTTTTTTTTTTTTTTCTTTCTTTTTTTAATGAAAACTGACCCTTTTTTCTCAAGGACAGATGTTGCAAAACTTGTTAAAATGTCGTTTTTTTTTTTTTTCCAGACCAGCATTTTTCAAATGCTTTTCAGATACTTTGACTCTCTCCCTCATTTGCTTTTTGAAAAAATTTACTAAGTTGTTTTGCTTGTTTATAAATATGGCTTTCTTTGATGACCATTTTTTGTCAATTTCCCTGAGTTTAGAAACTTTGAGGTGTAAAATGGCTTCTCATAGGTCCTTACATTAACTGAATTGAGAATATATTAAATCTAAGGCTTGGAAGGGAGTTTTTTTGTTTTTTTCTTTCTTTTCTTTTCTTTCTTTTTTTTTTTTTTTTTTTTTGAGATGGAGTCTCACTGTATCTCCCAGGCTGGAGTGCAGTGGCATGATCTCGGCTCACTGCAACCTCTGCCTCCTGGGTTCAAGCGATTTTCCTGCCTCAGCCTCTGGAGTAGTTGGTATTACAGGTATGTGCCACCATGCCTGGCTAATTTTTGTATTTTTAGTAGAGACGGGGTTTCACCATGTTGGCCAGACTGGTCTCGATCTCTTGACCTCACGATCTGCCTACCTCAGCCTCCCAAAGTGTTGGGATTACCGGTATGAGCCATTGTACCCGACCAGGAGGGGAAAATTTGTTTCTGACCTTTTTGTCCAATACAGCCTTTTATGAATTATTGACATTTAGGTAGTCAGTGGTGTGATTTAAGATGAGATAGTGCCCCAGATATTTGGCTTTATACCTGATAAAATGATGCCCTAATTTTCGCCTGATTAGAATATTTAGCTTGTTGTATGCAATGGCATGAAAAGCCTAAAAGATTGAAGATAATTCAAATTCCTATTGATTCACGTGATATTTTCACACTCAGCTCTCTCATCTGTTGTTTCTGCGAACACCTTCAAAACACTTTAATTTGATAATAATATATATATTCTTTGAGACAGGGACTCACTCTGTTGCCCAGGCTGGAGTGCAGTGGTGCCATCTGGGCTCACTGTAACCTCCACCTCCTGGATTCAAGTGATCCTCCCGCCTCAACCTCCTGAGTAGCTGGGAGTACAGGCGTACATCACCATGCCTGGCTAATTTTGTATTTTTTGGTGGAGACAGGTTTTCATCACGTTGGCCAGGCTGGTCTTGAACTCCTGACCTCCAGCGATCTGCCCGCCTTGGCCTCCCAAAGTGCTGGGATTACAGGCATGAGCCACTGTGCCGAGCCTGATATTTTTAAGAAAGATTCTTTTTTTCATTTAAAGTGCTGTGGCATATTTATTTATTTATTAGCTCACAAAACTGTCATCTGAATTGGTCAGAGTAGAACCCTAGGAAACCAGAGGGGATGTGGGAGCTGCATAGAATTCATTGCATCTGTATTCCTATGCACTGAGGAATGAGATTTTTACCGCACACCCAACTTGCTCTGAAAAGGTCCTCTGAAAAAACAAATAGCATGTAGCCCGTGTGCGTGTGTGTGTGTGTGTGTGTGTGTGTGTGTGTTTGAAGGTTGACTAGTGTGATTTAGTTAAATGCTTTGTTTCCATTCCAACCCCTAAATGAGTTTACCTGTAACCCTAGTAGCTGGAATCTATTGCTTTTTTTTTTTTTTTTTTTTTTTTTTACCACGGGGAGCTTCTTGAGCTACTTTCTCGTGGAAGCCAAGTCCCAGTGACTGGTCCACGTCGCCCCAGCTGGATAGTCTAGTGTGTGATGCTCCTCATGGCTTCCACTAGGAGTGTGTGAGTTGCTGCTTGCCTGACCCACTTTCCACTTCCCATTTTGAATAGGGGCTCCTACTTTTTGGTTTGTAGACACGCTGGATTACGAGGGAAGTTTAAACAATTTATTTGTGGAGGTTTTTTTGTTTTTGTCTCTCAACCTTTCTTGGGGGAGAGATGGCAAAATGCTTTCATGTTTCTTTCCCTTTCTGAAGGCGGTCTATACCCCTCCAGTTTAGTATCTCCCATTTGGAGAACTCTTTCCCTTTGGAGAATATATACCAGGTTATCAATTTCTTCCTGTGGTTTATTAATTCCTCCCCCTCTGACCCTTGAAGGCAAATTGAGATGAGGGACCATATGTTATACTTTGTATCTCCCATAGCACAATATCTATGACATGTATAATGTCTAATGCCCACACACAATACCTGCAGTACTTTAGTTAAATGCTTTGTTTCCATTCCAACCAAGTCCAATTATTATATATTGACTATAATAATAGTAATAATTACTATTGGGTTTTTTTTGAGTGTGTGTGTACCTTGTTTTATGTTAAGCATTCCATGTGCATCATCTCATTTAGACTTTATATCAGTTATGTAAGGTCAGTATTAGAAATATTCTCCATTTTATAAATGGAAAAACCAAAGCTCATAGAAGTGAAATAATTCTCAAATTAGCACATGTGCATTCACATGCACACACACACATACACACCTAATGCCATGTGCCAAAGCCCTTCTTCTCTCAGTTTCTGCTGGCTCTGTAAGCAAGGGAGAAGAAAGCTGTTGTCAGAAAAAACAGGAGAGAAGAAAGCTGTCTTCAAGATGGGGCCAAGTGGAGGTATGCAGAGAAGGAAAATACATATATTCTGATTTGCATCAGTTTTCCCCTGAAGTACAAAATCAACCTAACTTGTACCAAGACATTTTATCTCTTTTTGTAGAATGCCCCCACATTGTATACTTTATCTCCTTGTGTTGCCATGGCTTTAATCTTATACCTTGTGATATAATCATCTTGGCCATTTGTCCTTTTCCTGCCTTAAGTTTTATTATAAAGTTCCTTGCACCAATCCTAGCACTTTGGGAGGCCGAGGTGGGAGGATCACTTGGTCAGGAGTTCGAGACCAGCCTGGCCAACATGGTGAAACCCCATCTCTACTAATAATATAAAAATTAGCCAGGCGTGGTGGTGCATGCCTGTAATCCCAGCTACTCGGGAGGCTGAGGTAGGAGAATTGCTTGAACCCAGGAGACAGAGTTTGCAGTGAGCCATGATTGTGCCACTGCACCCCAGCCTGGGTGACAGAGCAAGACTCCGTCTCAAAAAATAAAATAAAATAAAAATAAAATAAATAAAATAAAATAAAATAAAATAAAAAGATCCTTGACCCAAACTAAATAAAAATGTTTGAACCTTCACCAACCATATGTATGGGCCATGACCAACTCACTCTGCCCTGCTGTCTCTGCTTTCCTGGCCACTAAATTGAGGTTTGGCACAGAGAGGTGTGGTTACACTGGGTGGGAGATGAGGTTGTCCAGTTTATCCAGCCCAAATCATAGCTTAGATATCTGAGATGGGAGGACTATGAGGAGTGTGTGTGTGTTTCTTCCTGGGAAAATTGAACTAAGTGGACTCAGGAGAAGCAGTTTTTGAGCAACCATCACATATAGTGGAGGCTCAGACAAGCTTGGCTGAAGTGGGTCAGACAGCAGTGTGCTGAACACAAACACTACCTACCTCCCAGTTTACCTGGGTCCTATAATACCTGCCCGAATCTGAAGCTGAGTCAAATCATGATTTTGGATATTGTTGCCATGAATTCAGTTCCCACTGTGGTAACTGGTAATTGGAGCAGAAACTCAAAATCCATGTTGTTCTGTAAGACTGGAGACCTTGGCCATCTACAGTACCTGGTCACATAGTCTTTCCCACCGAGCATAAACCAGTTGTTTTGTAAGAAGCCACTTATCTAATTAAGTGAACAGTGCACAGAAGGTAACAATTAGGCTTTAATTAGCAGTTGTTTCCAATCATACAGTCCAACTTTAATGGGGGAAGGGGGTGCATGTTTTCATTACATTAAATTGTATTTGTCCTAATGCAAATTGGTGTCAGAACGTGTGTTAATTAGAAGAAAAAAATAAAGATTGTAACTTTATTCCATAATAAAAAATTAGACTTCATGAAGTACACTTAAAAGCAAAGTGGAACAATGTTTAAAATTCAGTTTCAATAAAATTTTATTTTTCCTTAATAAAAGTTTTCCAGTTATGAATATTCTAGATTTTAAATATAATAAAACATAATTAAATTTCACTAATGTCCTCCTGTTGGTCTCGTTTTGTATTAAAATTAAGAAATTACGGCCGGGCGCGGTGGCTCATGCTTGTAATCCCAGCACTTTGGGAGGCCGAGGCGGGTGGATCACGAGGTCAGGAGATCGAGACCATGGTGAAACCCCGTCTCTACTAAAAAATACAAAAAAAATTAGCCGGGCGTGGTGGCGGGTGCCTGTAGTCCCAGCTACTCGGAGAGGCTGAGGCAGGAGAATGGCGTGAACCTGGGAGGCGGAGCTTGCAGTGAGCCGAGATTGCATCACTGCATTCCAGCCTGAGAGACAGAGTGAGACTCCGTCTCAAAAAAAAAAAAAAAAAAAGAAATTATGTAATTTACTTTCAAAGAGGTTGTAGTTGCATTGTGCAAAATTATAACTAAAGGATCCTGGGGAAAGGGCTCTGTGCATGCTTATTCTTGGGCCACCCAGTGCCTCTCCGCAGAGGCAATAGTTCTATAGTTGCACTAATATCTTTCTAGGATTATTCAGGATTTTATTCTTTCTTATAAAAATTATAACAAAAGTCTTCATATACATCACGTAGTTCAAGAGATTTATGACTATGTATTTACAAAGCAGATTCTCTTTTGTCTTTTGAGGGGCTGACATTTAATTAATTGTTGATATGCACTTGGGAGATGCAAACTAATTTATTACAGTATTTACATAAATAAAACATAATTAAGAAGACAAATATACTGCTATCAAAACAAAGGAAAACACATACTGTAATAAAACATTGAACTGGAGTAGAATTTGCCCTGTGCTTTAAATGATGGTGGCTGTGGCTCTTCATAATGCTGCTGAAATAAGGTTTCCTGTCTTCCATACCTGTCTCTGCCTTGGAAGGACTTTGGTAAATCCTGATCTGGTTATTAGTTATCTACACGAAGACTGAAGGTTTGGACAGCACTGCCTCCTGAGCACCAGTATCGAGGCCTGTGGGCTTCTTTGCCCATTCTCCACTTCTTTGAGAGTTTTGGACGGGGCATGAAAAGCACAGCAGCACTGCAGTATTCTAAGTCTGAGCCCTTTTCTTGCTGGTGGTCAGAATAGTGCCATGGAACTTAGAAAAGGAGATTTTACAAATTGTCTACTACGTAAGGATAGCACTTCTCTGCAAATGCTTTTGAAGTTCTGGAATAAAAAGTGAAAAACAGTAACTCTAAGCACACTAGGTCAGACCTTTTCTAAGATGAGAATGCTCTCATTATGAGGCTTCAAAAGGTAGCAACAGCCATACTACTAAGATGAGAAAGTTTAATTCTGTGAAACAACTGTAAAGGACTTTTTCCCCCAATACAGCAGGATATCATCTGGCATAAACTGAATGTTTTCTGTGTAATATGAACAGGCTAGTCATGAATCAAAATGTTCTGTAATTCCTTCTTCTGCCCTGGCCATCACCCTCACTTATCACCTTCTCTCTTTGTAGTATCATAAACTTGCTTCCTGCTCATGGGTCTCCTTTTTGTGTGGGGGAATGAGAACTAGTGTTACCAACTTCCATACCACTACTTCTCTTCAATGGCTGCATCCTTATAGGCCCTTGGCACTAACTATTTCCCGACCATGATAATCTTTCTTGGGGCCCTGGCTTATGGGAGTGTATTAGTCCATTCTTGCTTTGCTATAAAGAAACACTGGAGACTGGGTAACTTATAAAGAAAAGAAGTTTAACCGGCTCATGGTTTCGCAGGCTGTATAGGAAGCAGGGCAGCATCTGCTTCTGGGGAGGCCTCAGGGAACTTACAGTTGTGGCGAAGGTGAAGGGGGAGCCAGCACTTCACATGGCAGGAGCAGGAGGAAGAGAGATTGGGGGAGGTGCCACACACTTTTAAACAACCAGATCTCATGGAAGCTCACTCACTACACAGTACCAAGGGAAGATGGTGCTAAACCATTAATGATCCCGTCACCTCCCAGCAGGCCCCACATCCAACACTGGGGATTATAATCCAACATGAGATTTGGGAAGGGACACAGACCCAAACCACATCAGGGAGGTACATTGTCTTTCTGGTCATATTGTCTGTCCCCCAGTAACAGAAATAGGGAAGCATTATTCTTTAGTTTTCAATCCCTGCCTCTCTCCAGAGGAAATTTGTCCCTCAGTATTCTCTTCAGCTTCAGGATCACGACAGTGCCAGATTAATATTTTTTTCCAAACATTTCCCTCGGCTATCTTCTTCACCTTGTCTTATACATCATGCTCAGTAGTTCATCATTCAACTTCTGGACCATCTAAGGTTTTGCATCCTCTGAAATCTTGCTAAAGAATCAAATGCATGTGTTCAAAAGAGATTTCATTATCTGCCCTGGAAACGATTTTCAGTGAAACAACAGAAGGATTAAATTTGTGAATTACACCTCAGAGATTTTTTTCAGCCAATCCCTATTCTTAGGGAATTTATAATCATTTTGGAGGGATTTGAAAAATGATGGTAGCTGCTTTCCTTTGTACACTAAGGGCATTTCTCTTTCTCTTTTCCTGTGAACTCTACATGTTCACTGATAGATTTTACAGATCCCTTGGCACCTTTATTATTCTCTCGCAGCTCTCTCCATGTTGTCTTTACTTGTCATGTTGCAGAATCCTAAAGTACAGATGGATTCAAAGGAAACTAAGTAATATGAACTAGCTTGAGGAGATCGCCCTCTAGATCTTAAATTTTAGCATCCTTATTTCAAACTGTTCCTGAGGAGACTTTTGATAAAGAAGACATTAGTCTTTTTTTTTTTTTTTTTTTGAGAGACGGAGTCTCGCTCTGTCACCCAGGCTGGACAGCAGTGGCGCAATCTTAGCTCAAGCAAGCTCCGCCTCCCGAGTTCACACCATTCTCCTGCCTCAGCCTCGTAGCTGGGACTACAGGCGCCCTCCAACATGCCCAGCTAATTTTTTGTATTTTTAGTAGATACGGGGTTTCACCATGTTAGCCAGGATGGTCTCGATCTCCTGACCTGGTGATCTGCCTGCCTTGTCCTCCCAATGTGCTGGGATTACAGGCATGAGCCACCGCCTCAATGCTGTTGTTTATATCTGCCCACGTCTTCAAGTTGTCAGGGTGTTTTTTCATTGCAGTGACACCCGCCAAATGAAGTTGACACTCCACCTACTTGGTGCTGCCCACAAATAGTAAGTACAGTCTCTGACTGTCATTAGTAAAAATGAAGTCCGATTTATTAAGGAAAAAGCTGACAGAACAGCCTGGTTGAAAAAAAAAATCAAATGGGAATGAGAAGATCTGCATTTGCCAATGGCTAGTTGGCTGGCCACTTTCTTCCCTTGACATTTTTCTAACATGTAATATGGGAATCATGATTTCTCCCTAGAGGCCTTGGGAATATTCTTACTCAAGTATTTGGGGAGGATTTTTTATGGTGTATAGCACTGTGCTAGAATCTGAGAAAGAGAAAGATATAAATGAAAAGAATTGCTGTCCTTTAGGAATAAAAAATGTAGTTGAGGAAGCAAAATATACATACATAATAAACCAGTTTAGCAACAGTAATGATTGTTTACCTCTTTAGAGCATTTTATAGTTTTCAAAGTTATTATATGTGGGTATACAAAAGTATATATATATAAATGCACATATATTCATGCATAAATATAACAAGGATTAAATGAAATTCTACATATATGAAAGTATATGCATATAAATATATACATATATTTGTGCGTGTGCATATATATGTGTGTGTGTTCACAACTTCATTTAATCCCTATTAGCAACTCTATGTGGCAGATAGTAATGACTCCACATCACAGATGACAACACTGAGGCCACATGATATTAAGTAAAATTGCAAGTAAAACAGGATTTTAGCACCTGTCTCTGGATTCTAAGCCCTGTGATCTTTCTATTGCAGAATACATTATTTTCTTAATTCAGGACAAGGGTGCATCCCCAAAGTGTAATGTGCCCAGTAAGTGCTATGGAAAGCTTGCTTGGAGGAAGTGGGTTTGAGGTGCAGAAGAAGATGGGGTCTCAGATAGGGAGAGAAACACGCTGTAAAGTCTGGCATGTGGCACACTGAGAAAGAAGAAATTGTGAATGCGAAGGATGTGTGAGTTTGGATTTTTCTGAAGGATTGGATTACATGAGTGAATATATTGCAGTGCATGAGATTAGGGTGTAGACTGGCTGTGGAGTGGGTTACAGCATGGGATCAGAGAGGTGGGTTAGAGGCCTTTTGTACTCTCCAAACAGAAAATGCCTAAGGGAAAATATGAAAAAGAAGAGGCTGGATAGACGGACCCTTTGGAAAGACTTTGTAATGAATTCATCTAGTCTAGTGTCAAAGATTGGGTTTCTAGCTCCACGACTAACTAGGTTTGCTACCTAATCGAGTTGTTTATCTTCATCAAGTCACAAAAGTACCTGCCTCATTGGGTTGTTCTGAAGATAAATAATCCATAGAAAGCCACTTTAACTCACCAACTCACCACCTAGCATTTAGAAATCATTCAATAAATGTTAGCTAGTTATCCTAGTATTAGAGGTAAAGTGGTAGAAGGAAAGATATAAAAAGATAATATATTGTATGAACATGTTTTAATTCCTCAGAAGAAAGACGAACTCTATTAAACGAAGGCTCTACACTGTTTTAACTAAAAAGCAACCAATACCAGCCTTCTCTGTGGACAAGATTTATTTTAGTTTAAATGGACAATTTCCACTATGAAGCAATATTAGTGACTCACGGCAAAGAAAATAAAACTAAGAACCACCTACACATCTTTACAAACTTTAAACTATTTGTAATAGTGAAATAATAGTGTTAATAGTGTTTCAGTTTCTGATTTATATCAGCTTAAGCCAGTTCCTTGTATATTTCAAGACCTTCATCATCATTGTGACATTTAGACATAAGGATAATGTGGGGTTTCACCAAGGCAGTTGTAGTTTTAGAGTTTGACAAAGAGTGAGGAGTAAGCACTTTCCATTTGTTCCAGGAACTTAAACATTTGATCCCTTTGGAACTGCTGAGGATGTCCATAAGCTGTGTCAGAGATACCACATGAGGAAGGCATTGAATAAGGGGGGGAGGCTCCCCTCATCCCACAGGGTTGGTATTTTAATGAATCTTTAAAGCATTTGACTAATCAAATAACTTTGGCAGATTTTCCTTTCAATATTTAAATGACAGTCAATTCCAAGTGCAATATTTACAAAGTCCAAAAGGATACAGAGTTTATCAGGTGGAACAGAAATTTTCTCTGGTCTTTAGAAAGAGGACTGACGTTACCACACCCCGTCTCCTTACTCGGAGGGACGCTCCGTTCAATTTTCCCATAAATTGCCTGGCTGCATTTTCCAATTCAGTCTCCTACGCCTTCCTAAAGGCAATTTTAAGACTAGGCGGCTGCCAATAGAATATAGTTTCGGTGGAAACAGAAAGGCCCACCTGCCTGAAATCTTCACTCAATGGCTAGGTCATCCTCTCTAGAGGGCTACAATTAAAATTAATGTGTTATATTTTGCACTGGTGTTCATTCATTTGTCTGAGAATTCTACAGTCAGAAGACACTTTGCGTACCACTGTGGTCTAACTTCCTTTTCCAGTTGGGAAAACTGGACCATCAGCTCCAGGAGATTGTGTTTTATTCTTCTGATTCTTGCCTAGCACTGTGCCATGGCTTCTGATGGTGCCTAAAAAAGCATCCCTGTTTGAGGCTGCCACTGCAACATCTGCCTCCAAGAGGTGAGGTACAGAAACAGCACATTGGAAGGCGGTTCCAGAGACAGAAAATGACAACTCTGCGCCAGGGCAGGTAGGGAAAGGAGAAAACTGGGAGAGGAGGAAAGAGTTGGTGCCCAGTTAGAAGAGGACCATGGCTAGAGAGTGAAAGAAGAAAAGGTTGTTGCTTCGCCATAATTTCTGAGGCTATTTCTGCTCAGACAGCATGTTTCAAAATATTGGTTGCCCTCTATTTAGAGGTTTCTCATTGATTAATGCCATCTCAAATCAGGAGTGGGCTACTGTGTACCATGAGGCTTTTCTGTGTTTTGATTCTGAGACCCTGAAATAATTTTGTAATGATCTAAAACTATTTTGGATGGGCTGTTGGGAGACTGTTTCAAAACACTTTTATCATAATATATTTTGTTTATATAGCATATGTATATCTATGTGTGTTATGCTACGTATGTATATATAATTACATATAAAAGATATCAATATTTATATATGTGTGTAAATATATTGATATTTGTATTTATGGCTTTGTGGTGTATAAGTATATAATATTTATGCATAAGTACATTTATTTTAAAGGAATTGAGAGATTTATTTTATATGATAGGGGCATCTAAAACTGCCAAATTTTAAAGATGCAAGAGAACTCAACCAGTTCATCTTCCGCGTTTTTTAGGTAAAGAAACTCAGAGAGTCAGGAAAGTTGAGTGACTTGGCCAAGGTCTCAGGAAAAGCAAGAGCCCCACCTAGAGCTCAATTTGTACTTTCCAGGCCAGGATACCCTCCAGTGCACCCCTGAGCCTAGAGCAGTAGCACTTGGTGCTGGTAAAGGGGTTAGGCTCTGGGTCTTGAAATTGTTTCCTACTCATGATTCTGAAATGCACTACCTCGTACTTTGACTTGATATCCACTTTAGAAGGACCAAAAGGAGAAATGTGAAGAAGTCATTGGCTTGGAGAGAGTATGATAAAACCTCAATAGGAAAACTAAATGTCGTTGATCTGTACATTCATCAAATGTAAATGAATACCTGTTCTTACAATGGAATGTCTATAACTGTGTCCTGAGAACCCATCCTAGCAGATACTACTCACAGAAAGAGGTCTTTCCTTTCTATTTTCTCTCCTTATCATTGAGACCACTAGGGTCCATCTTGCTTTAAGTTTACATTGTAAGAACAGAAAAAAGAAGAAAACAACAAAATCTGGACTCAGGTGTGGACTCTTTTCAAAGGTAAACCACTGGTAACAGTCATTCTAGTCTCCACCAGTGATTTATCTCTGAAAAGGGCCTGACGGAGGAGGATGGATGGAAAAGGGGTAGATGTTGATCAAACGGTACAAAGTTTCTGGTAGACAGGAACAGTAACCTTTAGTGATCTTTCACACAAAATGGTGATTATAATAAATACTAATGCATTACATATTTCAAAATTGCTGAAAGGGTAGATTTGACATGATTTTGCCACAAAAAATTATATGTGAGGTGATGAATTTGTTAACTAGTCTGGTTTAATCCTACCACATTGTGAACATATATCAAAACATCACCTTGTATGCTATACATAAATAGAATTATTATTGGTCACTGAAAAATAAAATAAAAATTTTAAAAAGATAAACCACTACCTTTTTCTTTAGCAGAGGCTGTTTATCAGATGTCCTTTAGTACTAGGCAAACTGAGAACCCCACTGTTTGGATAATATTGCTGCAGTAGGAAGGATATTTTTTTCCTTCCTGAGGCTTTTTTGCTTGAATCCAAATTTCTTTACAATTGACTCATTCATTTCTCCTACCCCTGCCTACTTCTCTCAGCTGTCCTGGGAAAAATAGCAAATGAGTTTAACATTTTCACCCAGTGGCTGGAGGCCACAAGACCAGGGCACTTAATATGATACGGTTAGCTTTGTTTCAAATTAAAATTGGAACCAGTAATGTCTTAATTCTCTTGTCTAGACGATTGTCACGGCTGTAAATTATCATCATAATAGCTATTGTATGGTTTCTAATGACTTTACCAAAACATTATTTGCCAATCCTATAAACTTTTTGAACATGCTGTTTAGTTTATCCTAATGAATCTATTAAGAGGTGACACATACATCCTGCTTCCTCTCTCCAAAGAGACATTTGTGGATTCAATTCCTTGCTTGTTGCTAATGCCACTTTGTAATCTCAATACTGATCTAATTCTGTCTTCTGTCTGTCTGCAACAAATTTAATCAGAAAAATCATTATCCAAATGTAATGTTCTGTGTTAATATAATTACCGATAAAGTAAGCTTTATATCTGCTATTTTGCCACATGTGGGTTTTTTTTACTGTTGTTTTGATTTGGGTTTTTTTTTTTTTTGAGACAGGGACTCACTGCGTCACCCAGGCTTGTATGCAGCGGTGTGATCTTGGCTCACTGCAACCTCCTCCTCCTGGGCTTAAGTGATCCACCAGCCTCAGTCTCCAATTAGCCACCATGCTTAACTAATTTTTGGATTTTTTGTACAGATGGGGTTTCACCATGTTGTCCAGGCACATGTGTTCTCTGTGTCTTTTTCTGTTTGTTTGTTTCTCTCTTTTTCCATTATTTTCTTCTTTTATGCTAAATAGATGTTTTCTAGTATAACATTTTAATTCCATTAATATTCATATTTCTTTAATTGTATTTTTACATTCTTAATGGTTGCTCTGAGGATTATAACTAGTATCTTAACAATTTAGTTTGGACCAATACCAATTTAATGTTAGTGGTATACACAATTTTGCTGCTACATAGCTCTACTTTTTCCCCTTTCTTTGTGCTCTTATATATTATAAGAATAAATATTTACAGATTATAAGTCCATCAGCACCATTTTATAGTTGTTGATTTGTATAGTTACCTTTTAAATAAACAGGCAAAAAATTACAAACCAAGGGTATATTAATACTATTTCTTATGCTTATTTATATTGTTACGTCTACTGGTGCTGTTAATATTTCTTCATGTGGATTCTATTTATTGTCTATTGTCCTTTATTTTCAGACTGAACAACTCCGTTTAGCATTTCTTATAGAGTAGGTTTATGAGTGACAAATTATTTCAGTTTGTTTATATGGCAATGTCTTAACTTTTTTTTCATTTTTGAAGAATAGTTCTGAAAATTATAGAATTCTTATTTGACAGTGTTTTTCTTTCAGTACTTGGAGTATGTCATCCCATTGCCTTCTGGAAACCATAGTTTCTGATAAGAAATCAATTGTTCCTCTTATCAAGGACCCCTCTATGTGATGAGGCACTTCTGTATTACTGTGTTCAAGATTCTCTCTTTATCTTTTACTGTTGACAACAATTCGATTATGATGTGTCTGGGCATGGATAATTTTAGTTGATCTTACATACATTCTGAGTTTCTTTTAATATGTACAGTTGAATGATTTCCAAGTGAAATTTTGAAAATTTTGGCTATTGTTTCCTCAAATATTTTTTCTACTTTTTCTCTTTTACTTCTCCTTCTAAAGTTTTCATTATGTGGATGTTGGTACACTTGATAGCATCACAGGGACATTGGAGACTTTGTTCATTTTTCTTCATTATTTTTTCTTTATATTCCACAGACTAGATAGTCTCAATGGACCTGTCTTCAAGTTCACCAATTATTTATTCTGCCAAGTAAAATTTGCAACTAAGTCTCCCTAGCAGGGAAACAACACACACTGGGGCCTGTCAAGGGGGCAGTGGGAGGGAGAGTATCAGGATAAATAGCTAATGCATGTGGGGCTTAATACCTAGGTGACGGGTTGATATGTGCAGCAAACCACCATGGCAGACATTTACCTATGTAACAAACCTGCACGTCCTGCACATGTATCCCAGAAATTAAAATTAAATTTAAAAAAAGAGAATAAAGCATTTACAATACATTTTAATATGTATTTAATATGTATTTTAATATGTTTTAAGCTCTCAATAAAAGTTGGCTAATTTTATAACATAGAAAAAGGCTCCCTAGCAAATTTTTTATTTCAGTTATTGTATCTTAGGGCTCTAGAATTTCGATTTTTTAAATAATTTACATTTTAAGTTGATGTTATCTATTTGCTGATATATCATTCTCATGTTTTTCTTTAAATTTGTATTCATGGTTTACTTTTGGTCTTTGAAAATAATTGTAATGGCTTTAAATTATAATTTAAAGTTATTATTTCAAATTTTGGACTAGAAATTCTAATTCATGGACTTTTTCAGGGACAAAAATTCATGACTGATTTTATCTCCTTGTTTTGGGGCCATATTCCCCTGTTTGTTTACATGTATCATGATTCTTTTTGAAACTGAGTATTTTAGATAATATAATGCAGCAACTCTGGAAACCAGATCCCATTCTTCACAGTTTGCTATTGTTCCTGTTTGTTATTGTTGTTCTTTGTTTCATGACTTTCCTGTAAGAACTCTATAGTTTCTCATGTGTAGTAACTGGTTAACATAATTGTCAGCTAATGACTAGACATGCATTTCCTTAATATCTTGAACCAGCAACTCTCCTAGTCTTTCCTGAATAGTTCCATGTGTGTTAGGTGCATGCCTTCAATTTACTGGTAGGCAGTTGAAAACCCTGTTACCATTAATTTCCTGCTTGCTCAGATACTCAAGGTCAACAAGAGTTAAAAAATTAAGACCTTTTCTGGTGTCTCAACTTCTTGCACATGTGTGTTGCCTTCTAGATTCTCAGAAACATGTTGGAGCTTTTCAAAGTCCTTATTGTTTACTGAATATCTATGTTCTCAAAATGTCTATGTTGTAATTACAGTTAGATGAGATCATATGAGTGGATCCCTCATGATGAGATGAGTGCCCCCAAAAGAAGACACCAGAGAGCTTGCTTCTCTTTCCACACCCATGCTCCAAAGAAAGGCCATGCCAGAGCACAGAGAGAAGGAGAGCTCCCACCAGAACCTGGCAAAGTGTGCTGCTGGCATGCTTGTCTCATAATTCTGCCCTCCAGGACTGTGAGAAAATAAGTTTCTGTTGCTTAAACCACCTTGTCTATGGTCATTTATTATGGAAGCCCAAGAAGACTAACACAAATTTTGGTACCAGGAAGTGGGGTGCTGATGCAACAAATATCTAAACATGTGTAAGTGGCTTTAGAAGTGGGCAATGGATAGAGGATGAAAAAGTTTTGAGGTGTATGCTAGAAAAAGCCAAAACTGCAGTGAAGTATTTAAGGCAGTTGGAGTGAGGGCACAGAAAGAAGAGAATAGCTAAGGGAAATTATCTATCCTTCTAGAGATATAATAATATAATAAATAATCGTGAAGAGAATGTTGATATCAATATGGATGTTAAAGGCCATTCTGTTGAGTTCTCAAATGAAAATGAGGAAAAAAATTACTAGAAAATGGAAGAAAGTGATCCTTTTATAAAGTGACATAGCACTTGGATTAACCATGTTCTAGTGTTTTGTGAAATTGATATTTTTGACAAACAAAATTAGATAATATTTAGATAAGACTTTGGATTTTGCAAGTGATAAAATTAGATAATTAGCTAAGGAGATACCTAAGCAAAGTGTTGAAGGAGTGGCTTGGTTCTTACTGTTTGTGGTAAAATGTGAAAGGAGAGAGAGAAGTTGAAGAAGAAATTGTTAAGCATAAAGGAACCAGAGTTGAAGATTTGGAAAGTTTTCAGCCCATCTCTATTGCAAAAAAATAAGCCTGTTGTGAAGACAACAGGAAGGGTGTGGTTGAACAATTATTTGATAAAGAGATTGTGGTAATGACTCATGGACTGAATCAGCCATCTCAGAAGAGGCCAGAAATAGAGATCAATTATACAAGCAAAAACACTGTCAATTTGAATTAAGGGGTCAGAAACAAATGAGATGAAATAAAGGCTGCCAGACTTTTAGATCCTGCAAGACCAGACCAGAGAGCTATTTGGCTGTAACTTTGTGCTTCTCAAGAAAATGACGTAATGACCCCAAAGGCAATTCAGAGATCATCAGGTCAGTGTCCTTTGTGGCAAAGGGTGGGACCATTGCCTCAGTTTCAGTAGGCCATATGGCCTCTGACTAAGGTGGGGCCTTGGAGACAGGGCTGTGTAAAAGCCTGGAGGCAGGATCCACTATCTCTGTAGGTCTAGAATAAATGGCATTAAATGAAAAAGATATCTTGAGCCTTAAGAGCTAGTGGAATTTGCCTTGGTTGGTTTTAGAGGTTCTTGTGGCCTGTCTCTCATTCTTTCTTTCTTAATTTTTCCTTTTGGAATGGGAATGGCTATCTCATGCCTATTCCACTATCTGTTGTAATTTGGAAGCATATAACTTGTATGGTTTTACAGGTTTACAGCTGGAGAATAATTTTGATTTTTGGGATAAGGCTTACTTATATTTGATTTAGATACTATTTAGATGAGACTTTGTACTTTAGAATTGATGCTGGAAGCTGTTAAGACTTTTGAGGCTTTTGGGATAAAATTAATGTATTTTGCATGTGAGAAGGACATCTTGGGGGTCCAGGGCAGAATGTATGAACTGAATATATGTGTGCCACTCAAAGTTATATGTTAATATGATGATATTCAGAGATGAGGCTTTTGGGTGGATAAATAAGGTTAGATGAGATCATATGAATGGGAACTCATGATGGGATTAGTGCCCTTAAAAGAAGAGATACCAGAGATGTTGCTCTGTCTCTGTGCATGTGAACCAAAGGAGTGCACAGTGAGAAAGAAGCCTGGAAAAGAGGCTTTACAAAAACTTCACCATGCTGGACCATTCTAGCCTCCAGGACTGTGAGAAAATAAATTTAGGTTTTCAAGTGATCAGTCTCTGGTATTTTGTTATGGCAGCCCAAGCACACAGACCCTATGGACAATTCATTCACCACATTTGCCTGTAAGGTTTTGGTCAGCTTCTTGTTTGCCCAAATTTTATAGATGCCTCAGGTAGTTGATATTAAGCAATTACCATGGATGGTTTTTGACTGATGTGCTGGGGAAAGGTTGTTTACAAGGAGTTATCTCTGAGTCCGGTCAAGTAAAGACAAGCTCTGCTAGAAGAGGTTTCCAGGAAACTACCAGCCAGATCAAATAAAAACAACTGGTAAGGGCACTTTTGAGGAGCTTCAAAACTGTTTTTCCCTCTCCTTTGGTTGGTAGGCTGCTGTTTTTTTTTTATGGCTATGCTTATCACTGCTATCATATTTACCAAGCTGTTGGTTTTCAAAGCTATTGTGGAGCTGAGAAGAGAGGATGGGAGTAGGGCAAGTTAAAACACCAGAAAGGTCACTGTTCTCATTGAGATTCAGCTGTTTTTTCTTTAATAAAGAATCTTTGGCCGGGCGCGGTGGCTCACGCTTGTAATCCCAGCACTTTGGGAGGCCGAGGCGGGCGGATCACGAGGTCAGGAGATTGAGACCACGGTGAAACCCCATCTCTACTAAAAATACAAAAAATTAGCTGGGCATGGTGGCGAGTTCCTGTAGTCCCAGCTACTGGGAGAGGCTGAGGCAGGAGAATGGCGCGAACCCGGGAGGCGGAGCTTGCAGCTAGCCGAGATTGCGCCACTGCACTCCAGCCTGGGCAACAGAGTGAGACTCCGTCTCAAAAAAAAAAAAAAAAAAAAAAAGAATCTTTGAATTTCTCTGTTGTTTAGTCGACAGAGTCCTTAAAATGTTGATTTAGTGTTTTCATTGCCATTATGGAGGAGCAGATATTTGGAAGCCTTTCACTGCAGCATTCTTGCAATGTCCCCACACCCCAACTCAATTAATTTTTATTGAGTATATTAATTTAATTGACTTTTTGTTGTCTCTCTAACATTGGTTTTGTCCTTATCTTTTAATGTAAGGTGGGATTTGGAGCTGATCTCACACTCAGATTCAGGGACACCCTTAATTGTTCAAAGCCAACATTCTCACTCTGAACACTGTGGAAATTTTGGGTCCAATACTTCTGTGTTGTAGGGGGCTGTTCTGGGCATTGTAGGATCCTTAACAATATCCCTGGACTCTACCAACTAGTGGCCAGTAACACTGTTGCAATTGTGACAATCAAAAGTTTTCCAGACATTACCAAATGTCCCCTGCTGGACAAAATTGCCTCAGACTGAGAATCACTGTTCTAACCACATTAATATAGTTTCATTATTATAAACACAAAAATTGATTCAGGTAAACAAAACTTATGTCCTAAAGCATATGTCAATCCCCTGATCAAAGTTATTAGTTCAGGAATGGAAATGTAACCAATTCAAGCCAGGGAGGTATGAGGAAGTTTCTTTTTTTCTGTTTTTTGTTTGGGTTGTGTGAGGATGTGAAATCCATTGGATGACCAGCCTTAAAAGGAATCTAAAAATGACACATAACGTGTGATATGTTTTGGATGTGTGTCCCCTCAACATCTCATGTTGGACTGTGACCTCCAAAGTTGGAGGTGCCTAGTGGGAGGTGTTTGAGTCATAGGAGCAGATTCCTCATGAATAGCTTGGTACCATCTTTTTGGTGTTTAGTGAGTTCTCACTCTATTAGTTCACTCAAGAGCTGGTTGTTTAAAAGATCCTGGCACCTCCTCCCTGCTCTCTTGCTCCCTCTTGCCATGTGATCTGTGGGCTCCTCCTATGTCTTCCACCATGATTGTAAGCTTCCTGAGGCCTCACCAGAAGCCAAGCAGATGCTGGTGCCATGCTTGCATAACCTGCAGAACCATGAGCCAAATAAAACTCTTTTGGTTATACATTACCCAGTCTCAGGTATTCCACTATAGTAATGCAAAGTGTGGTAATACAATGTGTCTGGCACTGAGTAGATATTAAGGGTCATTATTACAGCACTGATTGGGCTTATGGCATGACCTTTGCTCTTCCTATGAGGCCTATTTTATTCAAACTCTTTGAACTTAAAGGTGCTCCTAAATGTTGTAAGGGATTCTACCTCCATAATATCTCTTTCAAGTTTAGTTCTTCTTTTTCATATCAACATTCTGATTCCCATTTTACTTCTTAATTCTTAATTGGTTAAGTGGAATTCTTTTCATAAAATGCTCTGATTTTTCCTCTCTCCATCTTATCCTGCCATCCTTAGTTATTTTCCTAAAGGGCACCTCTGATTTTATCACTGCTGTGTTCAAAATGTTTCAATGATTTCTTTACTATCTACCAATTAAACCCTATATCTCAGTCTGTTTTTCAATTTGACTAAAACCAACTTTTCAAACCTATCAACCTCTACTTTTCTTCTATGATCTAGTCTTTTAACCAAATGAGAATTCTCACAGTTTCCAGAGTAAGGTCCTATGTTTCTTGTCTCTGTTCTCTCTGTCTCTGTCTCTCAATCTCTCTCTTCCTCTCTCTCTTTTTCCTTCTTTCTTTCTTTCTTTCTTTCTTTCTTTCTTTCTTTCTTTCTTTCTCTCTCTCTCTCTCTCTCTTTCTTTCTCTCTCTCTCTCTCTTTCTTTCTTTCTCTTTCTCTTTCTCTCCTTTCTTTTTTTTCTCACTCTGTCACTCAGGCTGGAGTGCAGTGATGCAGTCTCAGCTCACTGCAACCTCTGCCTCCCAGGTTCAAGCGATTGTCCTGCCTCAGCCTCCCCAGTATCTGGGATTACAGCCATGTGCCATCATGCCCAGGTAATTTTTGTATTTTTGGTTGAGAAGGGGGTTTCACCATGTTGGCCAGGCTGGTCTCGAACTTCTGGCCTCAAGTGATCCACCTGCCTCAGCCTCCCAAAGTGCTGGGATTCCAGGAGTAAGCCACTGCACCTGGCCTCTGTTCATTTTCTTATGCTATTTCTGGCACCAATATATTAAAAGTAGTAATTATAATGAAAATACATAGCCTTTACTTAGCACTAGCCCTCTGCCAGATACTGTGCTTTATCTCATTTAATTCTCAAAACAAAAACAAGACGAAAGAATGTGTTAGGTACTTCTATTTAGCCTGCTGGCACATAGAGGAAATTACAGCTTGGAGAGGTTAAATAATTTCCCAAAGTCACACAGATCATTGAAATAACCTGAAACTTAAACTCAGATATTTCCACTTGTTCATATTCTTGTTCTTAGTCATAATGCTATATTGCTTTCACCTTACTTGTCTTTGTTGTCTCTTTCTGTCATCATCTGTTGAAATTGTTTTTTTCCCAGTCTAAATTTTTATGTTATTCATAACATGTGTTCTAGTCTTTTAACCCAGAAACATTTTTTTTTTTGGCCTCTAATATCTCACTGACCCCAACAGAACACCTGGATAGATAGATAGCCAATGTATGTTTTAAATAAAGGAGATGGATATTTAAGTTGGAGCCTAGGTATCTGGTTCTTTTATTTCACAATTGCTGTAAAGAGAAAAATAAAAATTGTTCAGTATTTTCCAAAAAATAAGCACTCTATAAATATTTGTTAAATTTAATGAATTGCTGAAAATTCAATGAATCAGCTTCTTAGGTGTCTACTTCTCTTTCAACTGTCCTTATGCAGACCATAGCTATATATGTAATAGCAAAATGTCAAATCATTTACCCATTATATGTGGAATACCCATTACTTTCTGTGTGGATTGTGCAGGTGAGCAGACCTGGGGGTCTATTTGTTCTGTAATTGATAGCTGAAAAGGGCCCAGTCTTAAATGTTTCCAGGGGAATTCAGAATTTCCAGCCACACAACCAACTGTAACTATGGCTTTCCTTCCACAGAGGTGCTGTTTTGTGGGATTTCAGACAGAAAACGAATCTGTTTCATGGTATGTCTGTCGCCAAATGTGCGTGGTACTTAAGAATAGCAAGGACAGGGCACGAAGGTGGAAAAGAGAGGAGAAGCAGCAGCAATGAGGAGAAGATGAAGGGCAATGATGGGGACTAGATTAAATTAAATGCCAGAGCTCCCAACCCTTAGAGGCGGATGCTGTTGCCCTGAGTTAGCAACATAAATCAGTAAGTCAGATTCGGCTGAACTCTGCTGCCCCGCAAGTTCTATTCAAATCAGGAATTCTAGGATTCTATTTTATAAAAAACTTTTAAAAATGTTTGGACATAGGTCATATTATCAATAGCCGTTTCTCAAACAAGAGTATATGAACATTTTCCCTGTGCCTGTGTATTCTCCAAGAAAATAAGACATTTTATACTTATATTTTGATTATAGCCCTAAAAAAGTAATCTATGCATATCTGGGTTATCTGGGCCTCCTAATGCAGTTTAATCATGCAATTTTTGTAGCACACTTTTGATGAATTAGTAATCTGATTAGACGGAGGCAGTGCTATTTATTTATCTTGAGTTAATGGGAAAAGGCTAGATTTGTCCTCCATATGTAACCGAGGCATTGCTTGTGTGTCCTCCATATGTACTCTACCTAAATAACTCAAGCATGTGCCTATTTGTGCTCATATGTGCACCACATGTATAACTCATGTGTGTGTCTGTATGTTTTCCATGGATTATGTATGTAACTCTGATGTGTGTCTGTGTTTCCTATGTGTGCTGTGTATGTAACTTATGTGTGAGCCTGTATGTGCACTACATGTATAACTCAGGTGTGTGCCTGCATTGATTGCATATGTGCACTATTTATATAACTTGTGTGTGTACATGTTTTATATGTGCACTGCATGTATAACTCAGATGTATACTTGCATGTGTTTCCTATGTGCACTAAACATGTAACTCAGGCATTGCTCTTATGTTCCCCCTATGTGCACTAAATATATAACTTAAACATGTATCATACCACTGATTTTACAAAAATTGGAATAGATAAAAATGTTGAGAAAATTATATGTATAGACATGTCAAACTTCACATGTGCATGTGTACTATCATATTCACATTGAGAATTATAATTTACTTTCAGTGAAATAATGTGTTTATTCACATCAATGTTATTGATTTTCACACTACTTTAAAGATTTTGATTGCTTTTAATGTATAAATTAATTTTTAGTTTTATAGTTGTTTTAAAAGAACCATGAGGACAGGTCAGGCAGATTATACCTAGTAGCATATATTAATATTATTGTAAAAATAAGTTGTCAACATTGGCAGTCAGTGAGATCTTTTTCCTTTAAAAGAGATCTTTACATTACTAAGTTTGAAAAGAAAAAAAAAAACTATACCATTTGATTTTGAAGTACATATAAGTTCTAATCTGTTGACCCCAATAAGCCATCTTAAGAGAAAATATTTCTGTTACCTAGGGAAATACTGAGCTTATAAGTGGCAATATTCCATTTATTATTAGAGTAGGCTGCTTTCTGTTTTGTAAACTATCAGCTTTAGTTATTGAATTGTATATATATATTTTTTAACCTGGAAAAAAGTCACATCATGTTAATGCTGGTAAATTTTTGAGCTGCACTCAAGGAAATGTGCCCAGGCAATGAACTTTGTCCAGACTGGGTCACCAAATCTATTAAATGTACTTTTATTATTATTATTATTTTCATTTGGATAAGTATAGCATGTTAATGGCATGAAGAGGCCCTATCAAATACTTTTTCCTTCTTTTGGTATGAAAGGGTTAAACAGTGACTTCACAACGTTGCAGTCACTTCCACATGTATTATCTCATATCATTGTAGTAATGCTGTGAAGATGATATCATTTCAGCTCCACACATGACAGATTTGTGAGCCAAGGGACTGAGTGAATTGTGCCAATCATAAATGTGGTGGATCTATCTCCTAATACAGGTGTTCCAACTTCAAGCTTTGGGCTCCTTTCACTTTACCATGTGGCTCCTCTGAGTTAAATTTAAACTAATTTCCTGATAGATAAATTTATCTAGAGAAGGTGTAATATTAACTCATATGGACATCTTTAAGAGATACATTTCTCATCCTGTATCTGATATAGTTTATTATTGTGAGTATAGAATATGTATATATTTCTGCTGACTGCCATAAAAGATTTAGATAAAACATGAGAATATAAAACAGGTCTTTTAACATGGATTAAAATGCGAAAGTCAAGTAATAGAGGAAGAAAATAAGGCTCCGTCTTCAAGAATTCATGCCATCATCTCTTAATTTCTCTTTCCACTGTCTTGTGGCCTTTCCAAACTCAATACAGTATAAATAAAAATATCGTTTTCCAGTTACCTTTCTTCTCATGAACATAAGGCCTCAAAACTATGAAAGAAAATGGATGAGAACAATTCCTTTTTATCTTTTGTTTTTTTCTTATTATGATGATTATTTTAGCTTTATGTTCTTTCTGAGCTTAAAGATGAGGCATGTGCTTTGTAGAGAATTTGGAAAAATATGAAGAATCAGGAAATGTGTTCATTATTCCAGCAATAGTAATTTCTTAGTGTATTTTTAAAAATAAATTTTTAGTTTACCTGAGAACATATGCTTTCTTTACTTTACATTTTTAATGTTATTAAATTTCCCTATATTATTAAAAAGCTTTTATTTTTAATGGCCACAAAATATTCTACCATATTGATATATTCTGTCTTATTTAAGCATCTACCGAATATTGAATATTTGAGTGATGTCCAATTTCTCACTGTTATTATAAATGATGCATGTCTGTGCATAACTTTATGGGCATTTTGGCATGTGGTAGTTTCTAAGAAGAATTATTAGGCCAAAAGGGATGAATATTCTAAAATATTTTGATGAACATTACCAAATTTCTTTCTAAACTCTCATACCAATCCATACCCCTAACCACAACATCAGAGCACGTGTATTTCACGGCGCCCTCATCTACACAGATGTTCTTGTTAATTTCTTTCATTTGATAGGCAAATGCTGCATCACATTGATTTAATTTGCATTATTTAAAAAACTGAATTATTACTGCTCGTATTTACTAGTCATTTCTATTCTTCTTTTGAAAATTGTCCAACTAATCTTCTTAACTCTCCATTATCATTCATCACCACTCTACTTCAGGAAAATAGAGTTACGAAAATTAAAGACATTTAGAGCTGCAATCAGCATGATCAATCCCTCACTATACATGTGAGTCTAGATAGATTCAGGGACTGGACCACGAGCCCGTCCCTGGGATGCTGAGTGACTGAGCAATATGTGCCTCTAAGCCTTCTGCCTGTCTTTATTGTCTCCACCTCCTTCTTTTTACTGCCCTCCCCCACCTTTCTTCCATGCACCCTTCCTTGTGATGATGTTCTCTCCTCAGTGTAAACGTTTTGACATCTTTGTAGTATCCTGGGATTAGTAGGCTTGCATGTGAACCTGGAAACGGAAGTCAGTACTGGCCTTTGTTCCAGGTTGTCTGACGTCCCATCCCCATCTTCTCTTACCCACGGCTGTGTGTCTATGAGTACAGCAGGGGCTCCATCACCAAGTCCCCTGAGTAATAAGAACTCAGTGATTTCACAAGGCTCCTGCAGAATGTGCAAAGAAGGCTAAGTGTTCTATTCATTGTATTTCTTGATATTTACTTTACCTCTAGAAGGACATTCATGGTTAAAATGTACCCAGCATCCTGCATGATGAGCCAACTGTGTGAGCATCTGTGTGGTTCCTGGTCAGTCCTCACAGCAACACCACAAAGGAGATGCGATGATTCTTATTTTACATCTGAGCCCTAGGGAACTGTGTCCCACATCTTAGACTATTTTCCCACCATTACATAGCTAATAAGGAGAGAGGGCTTGAATCTAGGTCTGTCTGATTCCCAAGTCTCGCATGGCCTCTCTGCTATATTTCTTTGCCAATCTGGCAGTGGGTAGGGAAATCTCAGCTTGTGCCTTTTCTATGCTAATGTGACCCATAGACTGACTCACATGGGGTGGGAGCAAAGGTTAAATGCACCTTCCATTCTGACAGCAAATGACTGAGTTCATTGAGGAACAGGGGCAAGTCTTGGGTTCTTATTCCCAGCATATGGTAGACACTTAACAACTATTTGTTATTACCGAATGAAAGATGCTTTTCATTAAGCTACCTGTTTCTCTCATGTAAAAGTAGGGTTAACTAGTCTATATGGCAGGGACAATCTGGCAGTACTTATCCTGCTTTATAATGACTTTGTCTTTCTTTAGCAATTGATTTATGCTCTCTTAACTTTCCATTCTTCAAAATGAGGCTACCAAACTGCAAGTGGTGTGATTAAGATGAATATGTTTTGAACTCATAGAAAAGATGATTAATTTTACTGATAATATAATAGAAATTTTGAATTCTAAAAAAATCCTTAGGGGAATGAATTCTGAACATATTATAGGTGAGTCTTTTTTTAATAGGAAAATATTTATTTTTCCAGTCTTACACATTCCTATCAAATGTGTTTTTTATATAGCGCTCCATAGTGACAGTGCTATGAAGCTACCTGTCTGCAGCCAGGCAACATCCTGTCCATCTCTCTGGGATGAGAGGGCTTGCTTGTATTCCGGAAATTTAAGTCAACACTCCCCTTTGTTCCAGGTTATCTAATATCTCATTCTGACCCCATACGTAACATGCACTTGCTGTCCCAACTGCACTATACTATGGTGGCACATCACAAGCTTCACAAATCAAGTTTTTAGATGCATGAGGACAGTCATAGGAAGAATGGATATGTTTCTTTTAATTCTTTTTGAGAACTACAACTATACAAATCTTTATAATCAATCTACTTCTGTAATCTCAACTTCGATAAACCATTTGGCAAGAAATGTAGTATTTATAAATGGAAGAGCCACATTAAGTATTTTCCGTTTAACAAACTTGAAATTTGCTAACACTCAAAACCAGAGGTCAACAAATTTTGTAAAGAACCAAATAGTAAATATTTTAGACTTTATGGGCCAAGATGCAAAATCAAACACATTATGTAGGTACTTACCTAAGAAGAGGGAAAACAAATTTTCACAAAATTCAACAAAATTAAAGTAAAAAAGAATATTAATAATAATAAAGAACAGTTTTTGTAATACAAATCTATTGTATTAGTTTTCTGTTGCAGCCGTAACTTATTATCAGAAACTTGGTAGCTTACACAAAAATAATTGATGATATTATGGTACAGTTCCAGAGGTCAGAAGTCCAACACAGTTCTCACTGGGCTAAAATCAAGGTGTCGACAGGGCTCTGCTCCTCCAGAGGCTCTGAGGTAGAGTCTGCTCTCTTGCCTTGCCAGATGTCAGAGGTTACCTGCATTCTTTGGTGTATAGCTCTTCCCTTCATATTCAATGCCATGAATCATATTCATATTCAAGGCCGGGATGTAGCATCTCTGTAAACCTGCTTCTGTTGCCACATTTCTCTACTGCAGCCTGGAATGGCTCTCTAGGTTTAAGGACCCATGTGATTACACTGGGCCCACCTGGATAACTCAGGATAAATTTCGCAATGCAGAGTTCAGGAGTTAGTTTTCCAGGTCTGCCATAACAAAGTACCACAAAATGGGTGGCTGAAAACAACGGCAATTATTTAAAAACGTTTTCACAGTTCTGGAGTCTAAAAATCAGAAATCAAGGTTTCAGCATGGCCACGCTCCCTGTGAGTTTCTGAGTGGGATCCTTCCTTTTCTTGTTCTTTCTTCCACAGATGCAGTTGGCAGAATAATGGTCTCCAAAGACGTCCATGCCCTTATCCCCAGAACCTGTGAATATATTACCTGACATGGCAAAAGGGATTTGGCAGATGTGATTAAGGTTATCGACTACTATGGATCCAGCGTAATATGTACAACCTAGCAACAGAGTTTCATATAGCATGGATGCAAATATAATTTAGAATCCGTATAATATAAAGAAGCTGACCAACCATAAAGACATTTTTGAAAAGGGATGGAACAGCTATGCCCATCAATCCTTAGCATTTTCTGATTTGCAGCTGCATTGCTTCAATCTCTGCTTCCATCAGCACAAGGCCTCCTCTCCTCCTGTGCCTCTGTCTCTTCTCTTCTTATAAGGCATCAGTTATATTGGATTAGGGCTTACCTTGATGACCTCATCTTAACTTGATAACATCTACAAAACCCCTTTTTCCAAATAAAGGCACATTCATGGGTATCAGGGATTAGGACTTCAATATATCTTTGTAGGGGACATGGTCCAACCCATAATAGTCCATAACCTTAATCACATCTGCCGAATTCCTTTTACCATGTCAGGTAACATAATCATGGGCTCTGGGGATTAGGGCATGGACATCTTTGAAGATCATTATTCTGCCTACTGCATTTAATAATAACACTGAAAATCTTTTAAACTTTTCTTTTTTAAAAAAAATAACATTCTATTTAATTGAGATTCAAAATTAGCTTTCTTTATCATCAAACTGATTGCAAATCTGGAAAAATTATTCTCAATTATGGGTCAAAGAAAAACAGGTAGAGAGCTAGATTTGGCCTGCAGGCTGTAGTTGGCTGACTCTTCCTCTAAACAAAATCCTATTTAGCCCAAAACCTATTAGAGTGTTACCAGAGATGCCATTTACTATAATGTAAACATGATTTTAAAAATATATTAGAAATTAATCCCAGTTGGGCTGGAATACATACGCAGGAGTGAACCACATGATAAAACAGATCTTTTTGGGTAATGTGAACAAAGTTTGCCAGATTTAGGACTCATAATATATATCCTTGATTTATTTCAAAGAAATGCTAGTATCCAGCTACCTGTGTATATTTCTCCAGGGTAATAGGTACAACCTAGCCACAGAGTTTCCTATAGCATATACATTCTTCCCAGGCAATTACTAATAACAGAATAATATTACTAGGCTTCTCGCTTAGGAAAACACCAGTTAATTGGTAAAAGCTATTTTTAAAATCCAAAATAACTTCTCTTGGCCGGGTGAGGTGGCTCACACCTGTAATCCAAGCACTTTGGGAGGCTGAGCAGGAGGATCACTGGAGGTCAGGAGTTCAAAACCAGCCTGGCCAACATGGTGAAACCCCATCTCTACTAAAAGTACAAAACTTAGCTGGGCATGGTGGCAGGTGCCTGTAATCCCAGCTACTCAGGAGGTTGAGGGAGGAGAATCGCTTGAACCCAGGAGGCAAAGGTTGCAGTGAGCTGAGATTGCACCACTTCAATCCAGCCCGGGTGACAGAGCGAGACTCTGTCTCAAAAAAAAGTAAAAAGTAATGAAAATAGCTTCTCTTACTTGGTATTACAAATTTCAATATTTGAGCAGAATTATAGCATGGAAATGATAGTAAATAGTCCTAATGATTAACATTCATACTGTCAACAGAAAAGCATCATCAATTTTATATGATGTGTCTTTCAAATAAGGAAATTATATCTGTGACATTTAACTGGATAGTCTATAGTCTTGCCTTAGAAGTCAGTGTTAACCTTTCTCTCCATTGATTTCCACAGAAACTCTCTGTTTGCCAGAAATGCATTAGATTTTTTTTTTTTTGCGTTAGTAGTCAGACATGAAGTTAGTGGGGCGTCTAGTTGGGATGGTTAAGTGGTTTGGTAGGGATGAGGAGTAATCATATTTATAGATGTGATTGAGTTTCTCTGGCAAATGTATTTTAGAATTCATATAATATAAAGAAGCTGACCAACCATAAAGATTTTTTGAAAAGGGATGGAAGAGCTAGGGTCCACTTAATCCTATTCACAAGGCTTTCTTGATGGAAGAATTATATACTCCAAATTTTAGTTATGTATTTGGAGTTTTAAAGATTTATTATTAAGTCTTCACTTGTGAGCTTTAGCATAGAATAGTGATAAAGAATGTGGTCTTTGGAGCCAACATACAGGTGTTTAAATTTGGGATCTGCTACTTCACAACAGATCACTTAACCACTGTAAGTCTCAATTTACTTCCCTGAAATGTGTATAAAAGTAATGCCTAAGTATAAAGTGTTTTGGAGAGTGCCTGGTGCATAATAAGCATTATATAAGTGTTATTCATCTGTTTGTTTATTATGAGTATTGGTGGTGGTGGTGGTGGTGTTAAAAGGTACCCTGTGTTCCTGCACGTATCTGTTAAGGAATGTGTAGGCCTAGGGCTGACAGAAGACTGCGTAGTCCCTAAACCATTAAGCAAGTGATTAAGTAGCTGAGAGACCCCAGTTTACGGTGGAAAAGCTTGAACCAGGAGTGAACGAAGTGGCTGAAGAGGGGGTCAGGTCTGGGACCATTTCTGGGATGAAGCATGTGAGGTGGTTGTAGAGGCAGAGATAGGGCCATGCTCTGCTGACACTGGGATAGCCTTGATTCTTGGGAAAAACTGGATGATTTTTCATGGTACTCACCTATTTCTTTACCACTTGCTGCAGGAAGCCCAAGAAAGAGTGGAGACTTCCTGTTACGACTCGCTTCTCTGCTATTTGGTATGTGGCTGTGCTACTGCCATGGGCTGCATGACTGAATCCCGTTCTGCAGACAACACTTGACATTACTTTTAGTTTTCATTTCTTCATTTTTCTTTTTACTTTTTTAATGTCCTTATTCCCTGATTTCCTCAGTATCTCTTCCTCATCCCTGCTTACTGTTTGTACGATATGAGGTTCCCCAATGGATGTATATAGCTCCATGATGACAAAAGTGAATAGATAAAATATTTGCATTTGAGTTTAAAGTACAGTGGTAAGTACAATTTAAAATTTAAAATTTTTGGTATATACACACACACACATATATATCACAACTTTTGTGAGATGTATTTATACACAACACACACGCATATGATAGATTACTACTCAGCCACAAAAAAGAATGAAATCATGGCTTTTGCAGCAACGTGGATGGAACTGGAGACTATTAAGTGAAATAACTCGGAAACAAATAGTAAAATACCACACATTCTTGCTTAGAAGTGGGAGCTAAATAACGTGTACACGTGGACATAGAATATGGAATAATAGGCATTAGAAACTTGGAAGGGTGGGAGGGTGGGAGGGGGATGACAGACAAGAAATTACTTAATGGGTACAGTGTCCACTATTTGGGCAATGGTTACATTAAAAGTCCAGACTTCACCCTTATGCATTATATCTATGAAATAAAACTATACTTTTACCCCTTATATTAATGCAAATAAAAAATAAAATAATTAATGGTGAATATTCAAGAGTTATATTAGAGATCTAGGTGATTTGAGTGAAACTGGTGACCTAAGTCAGCAAAGTCAGTTTTTAGTAGCCACTGGGGTCACGTTTTCCAGGACGTGAAAATTATGATTCACTTTGGAAAGTTTTGGTTTTGCAGCCTCCTGAGCCATAATGGTGTTTCTGTAATTCCCACTGTCAGTGGCTTAGGTCTCCTTCTCTTCCCCAATCTTCATTTTATTCTCTCTTCAAGCTGCTGAAGTGGGGCAGGGCACTGGGATTTGAGGGAGCTGGTTGAAGAGACTTTAG
The DNA here is from genome assembly GCF_028878055.3 of Symphalangus syndactylus. Lineage (NCBI taxonomy): Eukaryota > Metazoa > Chordata > Mammalia > Primates > Hylobatidae > Symphalangus > Symphalangus syndactylus. The sequence continues at coordinate 18,131,996 of NC_072437.2, forward strand.
TGCTATGTTTGTGCTGGAGGTGAGGGTGTGATGCTGGGGGATTTCTGTTTAGGATGTTGCTGTGAGGTGCTGTGGTGCTGTGGTCAGGGGAGGTTTGGAGCATGAACTGAGAGAGACATGCTATATGTTGAATGATGAATTGATATCATGGCTTGTGATATTTTCATATATACTTATTGAAGATATAATTAAGGATTTGCATATTTTCTTTAACAACACATTTAAAAGAGTATGGTGATACCAACTTTCATGTAAAAATCGTAAAATGAAGATAACTTTTTTGAGATGGAAGTTTTTTTTTTTCCCTTTATAATTTCTTCCGTGTCACACTTGCCTTAAATAGCTCTTGGTAATAGACTTCTCTTTGGATGAATACAGGATTTCCATGAGCCATAAGGTTTCTGAGAAATCACTCAAGCAGACTTTAAGAGTTTTGCATTATTTTTCTGGGAATAACTTGCTGACAAAACATTATAGGATAGATTTGGCACACAGACATCAGCAGATGCAAAATTGGAAATAGGCAATGCAGAAAAGGAATGGTATTTCTGAAAAGTAACAGACACTGTGGCACATATTAATTGAAAAAGCTGATGATTTTCCTTGGAAAAAAAGAAAGAAGCACTGGGTGTTATTCTGTAAGTAAAATGAGGAGTTTACAATCTAAAGAAATGAGAGGCACACCAGCAGACAGTTTAAAGGACACTAGGGCTGAAAACATTTGAAGTCATTGTCTTTGAATTTAGCTTGGTTCCTAGCAGACACTGTGTAGCTTCCAGAGGGATCTGCCTTACCCAGACTCAAGCTCTGGCTATCTTCTCTCCACTCTGAATAAATGAGAAAAAAATCAATTTTCTGGAAAATTCACATCTTCCAAATAAGTTGTTTAATTATTGAATGCTAAGCTCTATGAAGACGTATTTCGCATGGGATCAGGCTCTAAGCATTAATGAATGTGTGTTGTATTTGAGTGAAGTAGATCCAAGCACTTGAGCATGCTTCACTGTGCAGTCATTCTTTCACCATCTGAACCATTGTTTGGTTGATTGATGTTTTCATGAAGTAGTAAAGGTCTTGGCTACAGCTGACTCCTATTTTTTAAAGTGACATAGCATATGGTAAGCACTGATCTAATAATGAGGGTCAACTAGTATACTACAGGTTTGTGCAAGTATTTTTGAAACAACTTGATTAAAGTGTAATTGACATACAAAAACACCACACATGTTTAATGTTTACAATTTAATGAATTTGGTCAAATGTACTTACCCATGAAACCATCGCCATGATTAAGGTAATAGACATATCCATCACCTCTAAAATTTCCTCGTGCCTCTTTGTTTTTTCTTTGTGTTTTTCAATTATGTTAGGAACACTTAGCATGATATCTATCCTTTTAGCAAATTTTTAATTGTGCAATACATTATTGTTAACTACAGATACCCAGATCTCATGAACTTACTCATTTTGTGTAACTGAAATTTTATTATTTGTTATTTTATTACAGATTAAGTGGGTATATATGTAGGTTTATTGCATGGATGTACTTTGTAATGGTGAGGTTTGTGCTTCTAGTGAACCTATGTCTCAAATAGTGAACATTGTAACCAATAGGCAATTTTTCACCCTACACCCCTCTTCTACTCTCCCCAGCTTTGGAGTTACCAGTGTCAATTATTTCTGTCTTTCTGTTCATATGTACCCCTTGTTTAGCTCTCACTTATAAATGAGGACATACGATATTTGGTTTTCTGTTTCTGAGTTATTTCACTTGGGATAATAGCCTCCAGTTCCATCCATGTTGCTGAAAAAGACATGATTTCATTCTTTTTTGTGGCTGCATAGTATTTCATGATGTATAGATACCACATTTTCTTTACCCAATAAACCAGTGGTGAACATTTAGGTTGATTTCATGACTTTGCTATTGTGAATAGTGCAGCGATAAACATATGAGTGCAGATGTCTTTTTGATTTAACAATTTCTTTTCCTTTGGGTAGATATCCAGTAGTGGGACTGCTGGGTCAAGTGGTAGTTCTGCTTTTAGTTCTTGGAGAAATCTCTATACTGTTTTCCATGGGGGTTGTACTAATTTACATTCCCACCAACAATGTATAAGCATTCCCTTTTCTCCACATCCTCGCCAACATCTATTATTTTTTGACCTTTTAATAATAGCCATTCTGACTGGTGTGAGATGGTATCTCATTGTGGTTTTAATTTTGCATTTCTCTGATGATTAGTGATATTAAACATTTTTTTCATATGTTTGTTGGACACTTGTATGTTTTCTTTTGAGAAGTGTCTTTCATATTCTTTGTCAACCCTTTAATGAGATTATTTGGGCTTTTTTCTCTTTTATCTGTTTAAGTTCCTTACAGATTATAGATCTTAGTTCTTTGTTGGATGCATAGTTTGCAAACATTTTCTCCCATTCTGCAGGCTGTCTGTTTATTCTGTTGTGCTGTGCAGGAGCCCTTTCATTTAATGAAATTCCATTTGTCGATTTTTGTTTTAGTTAACATTTGCTTTTGAGGATATAGTCCTAAATTCTTTGCTGGGCCAGTGTCCAGAAGAGTTTTTCCTAGGTTTCATTCCAAGAGTTTTTGTAGGTCTTAACATTTAAACCTTTAATCTGTTTGGTGTTAATTTTTGTATATGGGAGATAGGAGTCCAGTTTTCTTCTTCTACGTATAGCTAGCTAGTTTTCCGAGCACCATTTATTTAATAGGGTGTCATTCCCCATTGTTTATTTTGTCAACTTTTCCAAAGATCAGTTGGCTGTAGGTAAGTGGCTTTGTTTCTAGGTTCTCTATTCTGATCCACTGATCTCTGTGTCTATTTTGTACCAGTACCATGCTGTTTTGGTTACTATAGCCTTGTCGTATAACTTAAAGTCACATAATGTGATGCTCCAGTTTTATTCTTTTTGCTTAGGATTGCGTTAGCTATTCAAGGCTGTTTTTTGGTTCTACAGGAATTTTAGAATTGTTTTTCTATTTTTATGACATCGGTAATTTGATAAAAATTGTGTTGAATCTGCAGATAGCTTTGGGCAGTATGGACATTTTAACAATATTGATTCTTCCTGTCTATGAGCTTGGGATGTTTTTCCATTTGTTCGTGCCAGTTACAATTTCTTTTTTTTTTTAATTTCAACTTTTATTTTAGATACCGGCAGTACACGTACAGATTTATTACATGAGAATATTGTGTGATGCTGAGGTCTGAAGTACAGATCCTGCCACCCTGGTAGTGAGCATAATACTCGATAGGTAGTTTTTTAATCCACTCCCTCTCCCCTCACTCTCTAGTAGTCCGCAGTGTCTTTTGTTCCCCTATTTATGTCCATGTGTGCTCAGTGCTTAGCTCCCACTTATAAGTAAGAACATGCGGTGTTTGGTTTTCTGTTCCTGTGTTAATTTGCTTAGAATTATGATCTCCGTTATCCACGATTTCTTTCATCAGTGCTTTGTAGTTTTCCTGGTAGAGATTTTATATCTCCTTGGTTAAATGTATTCCTGGATATTTTACTTTTGTGTGTGGCTATTGTAAATGGAATTGAGTTTTTGATTTGGTTCTCAGCTTGAGTGTTGTTGATATGTAGAAATGTAACTGGCCAGGCACGGTGGCTCATTCCTGTAATCCCAGCACTTTGGGAGGCTGAGGTGGGTGGGTCATCTGAGGTCAGGAGTTCCAGACCAGCCTGGCCAACAAGTGAAACCTTGTCTGTACTAAAAATACAAAAATAAAAAAAGAAAGAAAGAAAGGAAGGAAAGAAAAAACTAGCTGGGCATGTTGGCATGCTCCTGTAATCCCAGCTACTCGGGAGACTGAGGTAGGAGAATCGCTTGAACCTGGGAGTCAGAGGTTGCAGTGAGCCGAGATCGTGCCACTGCATTCCAGCCTGGGCGACAGAGTGAGACTCCATTTCAAAAAAAAAAAAAACAAATGCAACTGATTTTTTGCATGTTTTGTTTCATATCCTGAAACTATATTGAAGTTGTTTATCAAGTTTAGGAGTCTTTTGGAGGAATCTTTAGAGTTTCCTAGGTATAAGATCATGTCATCAGCATATAGAGATAATTTGACATTCTCCTCCTTTCCAATTTGGATGCCTTTTATTCTTTCTCTTGCTTGATTGCTCTGGCTAGGACTTTCAGTACTATATTGAATAGGATTGGTGAGAGTGGGCATCCTTTTCTTGTTCCAGGTGTAACTGAAACTTCATACCCATTGAACAACTTCCCATACCCCCCTACCCCTACCCTCAGCTTCTGATAATCACCATTCTAGTCTCTGCTTCTATCAGTTTGACTATTTTAGATACCTCATCAAAGTGAAATCATGCCATATTTGTCCTTTGATTGGTTTATTTCACTTAGCGTAATGTCTTCCAACCAACTATGCCCTAACAAATGACAGAATTTCATTCTTTTGTAAGGCTGAAAAATACTCCATTGTATGTATATGTCACGTTTTCTTTATTCACCTGTTGATGGACATTTGGGTTGTTTTCACATCTTGGCTGTTGAGAATCATGCTGCAATGAACATGAGAGTGCAGATATCTCTTCAATATACTGATTTCATTACCTGTGGATTAATACCCAATAGTGGGACTGCTCAATCCCATGGCAGTTCTATGTTTGATTTTTTGAGGAAGCTCTGTGCTGTTTTTCACAGTGGCTGCACCATTTTACATTCCTACTAACAGTGTCTAAGAGTTCCAATTTCTCCATGTCCTCACCAATGCTTTTTATCTTTTTTTTTAAAAAAACAGTCATCTTAACAGGTGCAAGGTGATATCTCCTGGTTACTTTGATTTGTATTTTCCTGGTGATTAGTAAAGCTATTGAGCACCTTTTAATATGTCTGTTGGCTATCTGTATGTCTTCAGAAAGATGTCTATTCCAGTCCTTTGCCCATTTTTAAGTCAGGTTATTATTTTTTTATTTTTGCTAAGGGATTGTAGAAGTTTTTAATATTATTTTGGATATTAGCCTCTTATCAGCGATATGGTTTGCAAATATTCCAGTTTCGTATGTTACCTTTTCATTCTGCTAGTTTATAAGCCGATATGCCCATTTGGCCATCCTGGTACTTCACAGCCAGCCAAACAGACTGGTTTCTGTGTCAAACTGTTATTAAACATATAGAATCTCACTTAATTTGGTAGCTGGCTTAACAAGGGTCCAAGAAACTTGTCCATTGACACTTCAGTGTCATGTGATAGGTTAACCAGGTGTGCACCTGGGGCTCCCCACCTCTCTAATTCTGTCCCATATTAGCAAGATGGTCTGCAGCTCCAGGTGAAAAATACAAGAAGTATTGATGGAGAAAATATTTTTGTGTGAGCAGACAAGGGCCTTTAAGGCTAACACTCTTCATTGCGGGCTCAAAACCTTTGAATGAGGTATGAAGAGAGTGCTGAGTGAGAATGGTGGCATCACAGAGCTCACGCTGATCACAGTCGCATTCTTAAGAGATGAGGTAATTCAAGGGGAGAGTTCAGTATCCCCAGAAGACTAAGTGCAGTCATGTTAGGAGGTTTCTGAACACTTTTTCTAGAGTGATTCTGATTCAGATTCAGGTACGAGTGGAGTGTAAATGTATGTCACTACATTACCAGCTAGACTAAGTTACTCTAAATTCTCCTTCTTTTCGCCAGCAAAATGCCCCAAATCTCTGTTAAATCCTGCCTTTTTGGTCTTGTCCCCAACCTTTCCTTCTGCCCCCCACAACTTTCTAAGGGTTTGTCATCATTGGCATGCTAATAAAATAGTTGAAGGAAGGTAATTCCAAACTGGACTGGGGAAAGGCTGGCTTATTTGTGTGGAATAGAGTTGTTTTAAATCACTGGTAAGAACTGATTTAATGTATATTTTCTTCTCCCTGAAATTTGATATCAGTATTTTATGGTATGTCCTAGAAACATACAGGTTTAAGTTTAAAAGGTGAAGGGGGCCAGGTGTAGGGGGTCATATCTGTAATCCCAGCACTTTGGGAGGTCAAGGCAGGAGGATCACTGAGCTCAGGGGTTCAAGACCAGCCTAAGCAACATAGTGAGACTCTGTCTCTACGAAATAAATACATAAATAAATGGTAAGTGCATATCCTTTTTTTGCAAAATTTCCTTTGAAATCTCTTTAAAAATTCACAGAACAGCAAAAAAAATCAGAATATTTAAAGATTTTGTGTTTTTATTTACTGAAGAATAATTGGAAAGTGGGCAATGTCCAACTCATGAATATATCTCAGTATCTGCTAGTGTTTCTTAAGAGGATAACAGCTCTCATAAAAATACTGGCATTAAAAATGTTTTACTGACTGACAATGTAAATCTTTACCATTTTTCAGTTAAAGAACAAATAATTTTTTTCAGAAAAAAAGAATACACTGTCATTTGATAAACGACTTGTTGCTTCCATGATTTTACTTATTTTTCACACAAAGAATTAAATATTTTTCCAGAAGATTTAAGTGAGAAATGAAAGACATTAAGTCTTGTTTTATTTTCTTCTATTTATTCATATGCTAAAAAAGAAAGATAGGCTTTTTGTCTCTTCCTGAAGGATTTCCCAAATAAGAAAAAATTAACCCTAAGGGAGAGACTTCCTTTTATACCTAGATGAAGAATCTAATCTTAAAAGCTACAGTATCATTTGTCATTTCTAATGATTGTAAGCATGTAAGCATAGGGATTTTTTGAAGACATTATTATCAAATCTATTTCCTGAATGCTTCCTCGTGCAATCATTTGTTGAGTAACCCATTACTGTTCTTGGGAAGTTGTAAGTGTCTTCCTCACAGCTTACAGTGGACTCCTCCTTGTTTAGGACTAACATAGAAACAGCACATTATAAACACTGGTCTAAAAATGCAGGATCGTTCAATACATTAAATCTTTGTGCAAGTATTTTTTAACATGGTTGTGTCTCTATTGCCTCAAATATTATGTGTTTATATCTCCAGTTTTTGATTTTTTTACCGGATGCTTTAAATTGATATTATCCTATAGTTTCATTTTTGCTAAAATAACTTTAACAAAGTCAATCGCTTCTTTAAATTCCTGTTTTCATTTTTAAGCTTTCATTGTTAAAGATTTTAAAGCAATGCTTTACATTGTTTTTTGTAACTCACTATGCTTTGTGAGATATTTACATGAACCCTTTTGCACCAGAAGTGGTTGAAAATGTAGATGCAAATAACCCATAAGTTAGAACAGAAAAATATATTATTAGATGCAGATATAAATTCACTATTAAGAACATAGAAGAAAAACAGTCCCTACCTTCTGCCATGGAAAGGGTTTACCTTTGGTTTCCATGGCTTGGAAGAATATAGTGCTGGGTAGCTGAAATGTCATTGGAGGTTTTTTGTTTTGTTTTTTCGTGTTTTTCAATGTTGTTAAAACATTGCTGAGGGACATCTCGGCCCACCTATAGTTTTATGAGCACAAAAGCTGCCTTGTGTCCTTGGTCACTGTCGGCCTTTCACCAAACTGCAGCACTGAACTGATTGTAAAATATGTGCTTCTGTGATGGGAGATGCACTTAGAAATGTCACGCTGTACTTCTGTTGCATTCGTCTGTAAATGACTTTCTCTCTAAGTTAGACCAGGTCAGCCATCTGCTTGGGTGTAGGGCAGAAGTAGTAGCCTTGCTGTTAAAGAAGGAGAAGAATGAAGAGGAGGAAGAAGTGCAAGCAGAAGAGAAAAAGGAGGAGGAGGTGGAGGACAGGGAGAAGAAGAAGAGGCAAAAAGGAGAGTTGATATTTCCTGTAATAGGATTTTTGTGCCCTCATGGAGATTAATAGACTTGAAAGCTAGGATTTATTGAAACAGAAAACGATTAGTATCTAAATACCCTTACCTCCTCTTTTAACATACCAGGAGCGAGCCACATCGCAGGGTTTTCCTGTATCCCCCACGCTGGAGGACTGTAAGCCCCAAATAAGGGATGGAAAGCCAGGCCTTACCTCCAACCCAGCCACTATGATAAGCTGAAGGAAGACAAGGACTTTGCCGCTATCTTGTCTTCCTCACTGTTTCTGCCACAGACTCATAGGAGCATCTGTCATCTATAGTTATGGGTTTCAATTCCACAGCCACTAGCCAAATGTGGCTATATAAATTGAAATTTAAATCAGTTAAAATAAAACTTAAAAAAACTTCAGCCCTTCAGTCTCAGTAGCCACACTTCAAGCGCTCAATAGTTACATGTGCCTAGTGGGTGCTGGACTGGGTGTTGTAGCCATAGAACTTGCCCATCATTGCCAAGCCTAGTGGACAGCAACTTCCACATGGAGACTGAATTCCTGAAAGACCTTTCAATAATTGGAATAAAGGTTATCCATTTAAATTGCTTTTGAGTGGAGGTTTTAAGCAGATTTAGATCAGTTAACAGGAAACAAACAAAAAAACCCCACTTCTTTTAACATTTGCGCATCTTCATACAGTCATGTAAATTTGCAAATATGGTTCTATAACTTTAAGGAATTCAATTATTTGTTTTTCCTTGCAGAGGGGCTTTTGTTGTATTACTTTTCCTTTCTTGAATGTCTTAGGGAATTATAATAATGATTACCTCTCCGTTGATCACTTCTCATCTGGAGTTTCTTATTTCCTTTACACATGGTTCAAAAACACACACAAAACTTTGTCTGAGGTTCTAGTCTGGGTCCCGTCCTTAGAGGCATGAAAGAAATTGGCTGCCTGACCAAGTACAGGTGTCTAGGGAACCACGGGGGATAACCAGGTGTTAGGTGGAAGGGGTGAGTGGGGAATTGGAAACAGCGTGGAAATCGAGAGCTTTTGGATTGAAGATATTAGGAAAATGTGGGGAAGCACAAGTAAGGCCAAAGGACTCCACAGGTGAGGCTGTGAAAAGCCGAGCCTATAAATGAGAGGAGCCTTGCTGACTTAAAAGCGTAGATCCTTTAGTGTAATCTAGTTGCCTAAAGCTTACAAAGCTTCATCTATCCTAAGGTAGGCTCTGGGATCCATGACAGAATCAGTGCTCTAGTCTCAGAGGATGGAAGGAGTAAACTGTGAGTATTCTTTTTTTTCTTCTCTGTCTCGCTGTTCTGCATATAATTTAGCATCTAACTGTGCTCTAATTCTCCGTGTTATTTTCTCCATGATATTATTGTAATATCTTAAACTCAGGAATCAGTATTTTACAATGCTCCCTATCCTCCTTGCCACAAGGCAGATCTTCAGTGTGTGTTTGTTGACTAAAACAGCTCGAGGAGGAATTCCACCTCTGAAGAACATTATCACGGCCTGAGAAAAATAAGTATGTGGTAGTACGTTCCTGCCTAAATCAGTTTTATGTCAGATTTCCCCAGCAATAAAATATTAGCGTATTTTCAAGAAGTGACATTTGTGCCTATGGTTTATTATAAGAAGTTCAAAATAAGGAATCCAGTGATTATTCTGCTACATGCATTAGATTTATACAAGGCTATTTCTTGAAGCATTTTTCAGTTCCTACAGAGTGTTTCACCACATTAATCAAAGGGTAGCTGTGCTCTAAAACCCGTTGTTTAGGGTCAGTGGAGTCTTTGTATTAATGTAGTACTAAGAAAAGAATTAGGCTAGGTGCAGTGGCTCATGCCTGTAATCTCAGCACTCTGGGAGGCCGAGGTGGGCAGATCACCTGAGGTCAGGAGTTCAAGACCAGCTTGGGCAAATGGAGAAACCCCATCTCTGCAAAAAACTACAAGAATTAGCCAGGGATGGTGGTGTGTGCCTATTGTCCCAGCCATGCGGGAGTGCAATTTGATTAGGCGCTGAGGATCTGACATCTTTCCCTGCCCTCCCCATCATATACACATTTTTCTTCATTCTTCAGGAAATGTTTACACTGTCAAAGCACCTGGCTTCTATTAATGCCTCAATCAGCAGCACTATGCAAACATAAATTTTCATGTTTAATGAAAAGTAGTGAAGGTCTAAGGAATGGCTGTCAGTGATTTGTTTCACCCATGGTCTGTGTGAGAAAAACAAAAATATGTGGTTTTAGGTTTTTGAAGCTATAATTTCACTAAAGGAGAGTCAACGACTACATATACTAAAAAGCCATGACATAGAGGGCGAGAAAGTTAAATTAGAGATGTGTGTGTGTATGTTTGTGTGTGTGTATACCTGGCTCTTTATTTAAGTGTTTTTACTGATCCATCACCTGAAGGTTACATTATTTTTTTCTCTTATGAATCAACTCCTCCTTAAATATGTTTAGCATCTTTCAAACGATATTTCTTAAAAAAAAAAAAGACCTAGCATGCCAGTTTCTAATATCTTAATGAGGATTCTCTAATGGATTTTTCAAATCTCAAGGCTTTCAGAAACTAAAAAATCCCACTTGTGTACTGTTCTTGACTCCACAGTTTCAGTGTCATTACTTTTCAGACTTCCTATTTGCCAACTATTCCGGTAGCAAAACAGAGTGAAAATTAATCTAGGTGGAATGATTCACATAGAGACACAGAAATTAGAACTCCTATACTTCCTATATACCCAGTGGGTTTTTTTTAAGTAAACTATTAAAAGTATTGCTTGGATTTTCAGTAGATTAAAAGGAAATAGTCTGAGTAAGCAAGCCAGAAAATCCAGTCATAGGTAGCTTCTTTCCAGTGACTATGAGCAAATCTTAAGCTTTAATTAAAATAAAATTCTGGTCTGAAACTTGGTACCATGTTGTTTCAATAGATGCAACCTGAGGTAACAATTAATTTCCTTTTCCTTTTTTTTTTGAGATGGAGTGCAATGGTGCAATCTCAGCTCACTGCAACCTCTGCCTTCTGGGTTCAAGCGATTCTCCTGCCTCAGACTCCTGAGTAGATGGGATTATAGGGGCATGCCACCATGTCCAGCAAATTTTTGTATTTTTACAAAAATTTTTTAGTTTCTGAAAGCCTTGTATTTTTAGTAGAGATTGGGTTTCACTATGTTGGCCAGGCTGGTCTCAAACTCCTGACCTCAGGTGATCTGCCTGACTTGGCCTCCCAGAGTGCTGGGATTACAGATGAACCACTGCATCCTGCCAATTTGCTTTGTCTTTATTAGCTTCTTAGTGCCCAGCTTCTGTTTTATCTCTGTTTGCAATACCTCTTCCCCAAACAGCCAATTCTTGATATTCATGGTGGTTATGTTCTATAAAGTCACTGAAAACACTGAATTAGCAAATACTGATCCGCTGTGTCAAGAGGAAATACAGGGCTAGGTTCTTGTGAATCTGTGGTCACAACGTTTTCCTCAGCCCCTCAACACAGAACCTTGTTTTATATGTGTTTCTATTGGAAGACACCTTATTTTAGTACATATTGTTGATTCATTGGCATTGAACTCATGACCAGCACATTGTAACTCACGTCTGAACGAAACATATCGAACCCACATATTTTCCCTGTAAGGGACAGCACGGCTCTCTTGCACTTGGAAACAACAGAAAGCACTTAAGCACTAGGCTTGGGGGCCGTTTTAAACAGCAACATCACCAACTCCAAAACCTCAAAAAATATGACACTAAAGGAACTCAAAAAGGACACTTGTGCACAGTATGAGAGCTGAAACAAGAAGGCAGAGCGTTGCCATGTTGGACTTCCACTTGCTCTAAAGTTCCTCGATGGCAGAGCCTCAACACTGCTTTCCTCACCTTTATAACCCTGGAGCTTAGTATGGTGCCTGTCACAGCTGGTGCTTAATAAATCCTTCCTCTATGGAAGAGACATAGGAAAACCCCTGTTCTGGTAGACCATATTACACAAGGCATGGCATGTGGTGTGTAATACCTCTGTGCTAGAGGATAATTTACAAAATAAAGGCAGAAGGGCTATGATAGCCCTAAACTATGCAGTAAGCATTTATTTGTCACCACAGGTGTAATTCATCTATGGCAGGTTATTAATGGAATTGGACAGAAAACATTTACAAGTGTTTACATTATTGAGAGTCTGGCTATGTTTGGAAGCACTGGAGCTTTTTAAAACAAAATCAAATATATTGTATCTTTGAGGAAATGTACGAATCTCTCTATATGAAATATGTGGATGTATTTTTACAGCATTCTTTAGAGGCATTTTCCAATCAGATAGGTTTCTCTAAGAATTAGAACCATCATTCGTTTTCTCCCTTAGTGTCAGTGCTACTAACCTACATACAATTGAGGGGGACGCTGCTAACCACTGCCAGTGACCAGAGAAAGAATTACCAGACTTCTAATATCCTCCCAAAAAGGCTTCACTGCACATACAATAGAAAAAACGTGGCAGCTCATTTCACCACAAGGCTGGGGTACATTTTCCACAGCATTCAACTCACTGGAGAGGCCCAGAGAAACAGCTGTGGCTTCTTGTGTAGTTTACTGTCTCTATTATTCCTATTTATAAATCAAATTCCACTCTCAACACATAATGAAGTCTTTCATTATATTGAAGGATTCCATAAACTGTGTTATATTTTTAAGATCAGGACGTCTGTCTAGTAAGGCATATGATAGTAGTAATATTATAAACTTGATACTTTAGGCCCTTTTGGTTCAAACCTTTGTGATACTTTTAATGATGCAAAGTGCCTATTTGTAAGCCTGGATATTAGTCTCTATCTTTTTGCATCTCATATAAAAGAATTGATTTTTTGAATGTGATGTTCATTTATGTTAATTGCTTTGGAAATTTGCTCTATGGGCTTCATAATGCCAAAGACCAGAATAGCTCATGGCCGCTTTTGCCAAAAATCTGTTTTTCTAAAAGCTTTCTCTTCAATTGCTTTTCAGTAAATGTATTCCTGTGATCCATTCTTATAATTTATTACCAAATGCCTAAAATAGCAGGCTTTGTTCAGCCTTTGACCGAGAGATTCTGAGTTTGCTGAGACTTCAGTTGCCATTGAGAGAGCATCATTTGGAAGCATGGTGCCAACCACCTCCCAGTTAGCTGCAAGTTTCAGAAACTTGTTCTAGTCCCTCCTCTTAGCATCTTTTAAAAACCAGGAGATAACACCTAAAAAAGCTTGTTAACTGACAAAATGTCTCCCAAGTATCAGATTTTTGTTGTTCCATTTATATTCTAATTTATAGAGTAATATTAACACATCAGAAAGGCTCATGGAGGTGTTTCTTGAAACCCTACTACTTAACTTTAGGATAAAAAAAAAGAAGACAGTTATAATTTTCCTCGATAAAGAGATTAAATGAAGGTCCATATAGTGAGCAATGTCATTCACTCATTCTCCAGTTTTTTTTCTTTTTAATTATCTTCTAGGCGCACTATATTGGGAATGCAGTGATGAATTAAGCAGTTCCTGCCAGCATAGAGCTTAGTCTTATTGAGGAATTCTTAAACACATTTCTATTCTTCTTCTTCTTGGGGTACTATGACTAATAGAAAGTTGGTTGCATAGAGAATATTGATATTTTACAACTCAGATAAGAGTTTTCCTTTATTTGCAAAGGCAAGCTTACACTAACAGTTGCTGTCATTTGCTCTCTGGAAAGAAGTATTTTCTGTTTTCTCATTTCTTTAGCCAGCAGACACTAGGGATACAGTGATGACAAGACAGTCACAGTTACTCCAGTGGCAACTGGAACAGCAGGATTATTTTTCCCTTGAGAATGATAATAATTCATTGTTTAGAGGGAGGAAAATCTTCCACAGAACACGACGTGAAATTCTGACAACCGCCCTTCCTTTTTTCCTCTTTCTTTCTCCTTAATTTATTTCGTCTTTTACTTACGCATTCAACTCTTCAAGATGTTTGCTTAGTACCAATACACTTTAGATATTTTCACATTAATGATCCAAGTAAATTTTATGAGAAGCAGTTTTCCTTTACATTTTGCCTTCCTCCATTGTTTCTCTCTCTCTCTTAGGAATACTTTATTTTCCTCTCTATTTTTTCCATGTTGATTTGAACTATCAATTTGACTTTTAATATCCTCTAAGCAGAAATGCACGCATGACTTGAAGTGGCTTTGAAGACTAACTGAAGTGCTGAGGTTCAGCTGTGAGTTCCTCCATTGAGTTGTAATTCAACACTACATTTTGAGCTGAAGCTGAATGGAAAAGTTGGACGAGGAGCTTCATTCATTGTTTTACCACTTTATAAGCACTGTTTTTTTGTTTGTTTGTTTGTTTGTTTGTTTTGCCACGAAAAATAGATATGGCCAACCGTGAGCATTCAGGCTTCTTCTCCAAGCCCTACTATCTCTGGAGTTCTCTTTTATCCTATTCTAGGGGCTTTTGGTTTGCTGATCTTGAGGAGATTCTAGTATTTTTTGTGAAAGGGAAGTCCCTCTGTTTTCTGTGGAACGTGTTTCATCTTCCCAAAGCCGATTGAGTGGTGTTCCAAGAGAAGCTATTGTCAGGCATAGGATATCCGCCAAGAGGGGGAAATTATATCTTCTTTTTTAGCTGGAGATCAGATAAGGCTAAGCTTTGCCCATGTGTTCCTAAGTTTCTCTGAGATGAAGGGTCGGGGCAGAGAGCCAGGTGTGGGAGAAGATCAGGCTTAGAGAAGACACAGTAGTGAATGTAGCAGCCCTTTCCTGCTACAGGTGGTTTGATGAGGCTGCTGTTTCTGGGCAGTGGACTGGATGGTGTAGAACATAGCTGGACTTGAGCCATCTTGCTATGACAATATGTAGGAGTTGTCCCTGGGGAAAGAGACCACAGCATCCAGAAACAGTTGAATGGGCCACAGGAGGCAGAATCTGAGGAAGAGTGGAGGATGCTGGGGAGGCACCAGGTCTCCCACATCATGTGCTGTCTTTGATTACCTGCAAGGAACAACAAGGAAAGAACCACAAATGTACCCTTGTTTCCTTATCTTCTTAGAGTCCCCCATATTGGAGTCTAGGAGAGTGAGAAGGAGGAGGGTGTGCCAGGGCAGAGCATTCTGTGCAGAGAGGAGACAGCCTTGAATAGGAGATGAGACTGAAGCTGTAAATGGACCTATACTAAGTCTTCACAATGAAATATTCTACCCAGCAGGAAAAAAGGATTTGACATAGCATATTTAGGAGTGCTGATTGGAAAAAATAAAAGTTTTTCAGTAGCATACCTCACTGAGATGAGATACTTAAATACACTGGTTACAAATGCTAATTTTCTTAGTATCTGACCCAGATAACTTTTAATTATAAGATTTCTTACAGAGAGAATTTGAAAGAGGAAATAAAGCATCACTAGAAATTCAGCCAATACTAACTGTATGTTGTAATTTGGCACTTAATTAATCAAATGCATCTTAAGTTGTACTGCAGGTCAGGTACCATGCAGGGTGCTTGGCATATGAAGATAAATAAGATAGGATCTCATAAGGCAATAAGCACACAATTATGCTACAGTTTGATAGGTGGGACAGCAGAAGAGTGCACGATGAGGTCTGCCTCCGACTTGCTTGTTGAGATGTCTTCGAAAAGCCTGAAATTCCACTGGAGGTGTGGTTTTCTGAAAGCCCATTTAATAACAGCGGAGAAGAGTTGGCATTTCCCTTTGAGAACTATGTAAGCTATAATTAATGAGGAATTCTATCATCTGTCTCCCACTTTTGTACTCTGTACTGATGTCATGTTTGCCATCCCATCTCCCCATTTGGAGAAAACCGATTCATCTTTGAGGCCCAACTAAAATGTCAATGCTATGAAGCTTTGCTGGGTGGTGGCAGGTTAAATTAATCCTCCCTTTTTCCTTTATAATCATTTGTTCATATCACTAATGATTACATTTGCCATATTCTATTATGGCTAGTTTTTCATATGTTCATGTGAAAACAGATATGTGAGCCTCTTGAATTTTTTTTCTTTTTAAGAAAAAACACTTGTTAACCAGATAAAACAATAAATTGTGTAGAAAATTAATCATGGTTTTCTTAAATGGCTCTACTATGAATAGCATACACATTCATTAATTGTAGTGCAATATTACCATTTTGAGAAAGTTACACATGAGGAAATAGAAAATTTATCTGGGTGGGGTGCAGTAAAGAGCATTAAATCTTCATCTTCCATAGTGAGAAGTTAACATTCAATTCTTTTTTTTTTTTTTTTTTTAGTATTTTGGTCAATCTGTTTCAGTTTGTATACATTTATTTTTACATATTTGTACACAATTTTGTATTTTACTTCCTTTAAACTATAGAAATTTTTACCATTTTTATCATTAAATAGTTGATTTTTAATACATTGCCAAGATCATGTTCTGCAGCTAATGCCAACACATATCTTTTCTTTTTTTAAATTTGATTATTATTATACTTTAAGTTTTAGGGTACATGTGCACAACGTGCAGGTTTGTTACATATGTATACATGTGCCATGTTGCTGTGCTGCACCCATTAACTCATCATTTAGCATTAGGTATATCTCCTAATGCTATCCCTCCCCCCACTCCACAACAGTCCCCAGAGTGTGATGTTCCCCTTCCTGTGTCCATGTGTTCTCATTGTTCAATTCCCATCTATGAGTGAGAACATGTGGTTTGTTTCTTTGTCCTTGCGATAGTTTGCTGAGAATGATGGTTTCCAGTTTCATCCATGTCCCTACAAAGGACGTGAACTCATCATTTTTTATGGCTGCATAGTATTCCATGGTGCATATGTGCCACATTTTCTTAATCCAGTCTATCGTTGTTGTGTTGGACATTTAGCTTGGTTCCAAGTCTTTGCTATTCACCCATACTGGAATGCAATGGTATGATCTCGGCTCACTGCAACCTCCACCTCCTGAGTTCCAGTGATTCTCCTACCTTGGCCTCCCAAGTGGCTGGGATTACAGGTTCACCCTACCACACCAGGCTAATTTTTGTATTTTTAGTAGAGACGGGGTTTCACCATGTCAGCCAGGCTGGTCTCGAACTCCTGACCTCAAGTGATCCACCTGCCTTGACCTCCCAAAGTGCTGAGATTACAGGCATGAACCACTGCACCTGGCCGAATGTTGTTAATAGTGGCAAATAATAGTACAATTGTGACTGCTGTTAAATAATTTATAGTAGTTTCCTGGTCGATTCACTCTGATTTCACAGTGCAAAAGTTATAAACCAGTTTGTAGATCTCTAGATCTAATTTTGGAATCCTCAAAATGAAGCCATTGGATGAATTCAAAGATTTGTTTTTTGTTATTATACTTTAAGTTTTAGGGTACATGTGCACAACGTGTAGGTGTGTTACATATGTATACATGTGCCATGTTGGTGTGCTGCACCCATTAACTCATCATTTAACATTAGGTATATCTCCTAATGCTATCCCTGCCCACTCCCCCCACCCCACAACAGGCCCCAGTTTGTGATGTGTCCCTTCCTGTGACCATGTGTTCTCATTGTTCAATTCCCACCTATGAGTGAGAACACGAGGTGTTTGGTTTTTTTGTCCTTGTGATAGTTTGCTGAGAATGATGGTTTCCAGCTTCATCCATGTCCCTACAAAGGACATGAACTCATCATTTTTTATGGCTGCATAGTATTCCACAGTGTATATGTGCCACATTTTCTTAATACAGTCTATCGTTGTTGGACATTTGGGTTGGTTCCAAGTCTTTGCTATTGTGAATAGTGCTGCAATAAACATACGTGTGCATGTGTCTTTATAGCAGCATGATTTATAGTCCTTTGGGTATATACCCAGTAATGGGATGGCTGGGTCAAATGGTATTTCTAGTTCTAGATCCCTGAGGAATCGCTACACTGACTTCCACAATGGTTGAACTAGTTTACAGTCCCACCAACAGTGTAAAAGTGTTCCTATTTCTCCACATCCTCTCCAGCACCTGTTGTTTCCTGACTTCTTAATGATTGCTATTCTAACTGGTGTGAGATGGTATCTCATTGTGGTTTTGATTTGCATTTCTCTGATGGCCAGTGATGATGAGCATTTTTTCATATGTCTTTTGGCTGCATAAATGTCTTCTTTTGAGAGGTGTCTGTTCATATCCTTCACACACTTGTTGATGGGGTTGTTTGTTTTTTTCTTGTAAATTTGTTTGAATTCTTTGTGGATTCTGGATATTAGCCCTTTGTCAGATGAGTAGGTTGCAAAAATTTTCTCCCATTTTGTAGGTTGCCTGTTCACTCTGATGGTAGTTTCTTTTGCTGTGCAGAGGCTCTTTAGTTTCATTGGATCCCATTTGTCAATTTTGGCTTTTGTTGCCATTGCTTCTGGTGTTTTAGACATGAAGTCCTTGCCCATGCCTATGTACTGAATGGTGTTGCCTATGTTTTCTTCTAGGGTTTTTATGGTTTTAGGTTTAACATGTAAGTCTTTAATCCATCTTGAATTAATTTTTGTATAAGGTGTAAGGAAGGGATCCAGTTTCAGCTTTCTACATATGGCTAGCCAGTTTTCCCAGCACCATTTAGTAAATAGGGAATCCTTTCCCCATTGCTTGTTTTTGCCAGGTATTTCAAAGATCAGATGGTTGTAGATATGTGGCATTATTTCTGAGGGCTCTGTTCTGTTCCATTGGTCTATATTTCTGTTTTGGTACCAGTACCATGCTGTTTTGGTTACTGTAGCCTTGTAGTATAGTTTGAGGTGAGGTAGCATGATGCCTCCAGCTTTGTTCTTTTGGCTTAGGATTGACTTGGCAATGTGGGCTCTTTTTTGGTTCCATATGAACTTTAAAGTAGTTTTTTCCAATTCTGTGAAGAAAGTCATTGGTAGCTTGATGGGGATGGCATTGAATCTATAAATTACCTTGGACAGTGTGGCCATTTTCACGATATTGATTCTTCCTACCCATGAGCATGGAATGTTCTTCCATTTGTTTGTATCCTCTTTTATTTCATTGAGCAGTGGTTTGTAGTTCTCCTTGAAGAGGTCCTTCACATCCCTTGTAAGTTGGATTCCTAGATATTTTATTCTCTTGGAAGCAATCGTGAATGGGAGTTCACTCATGATTTGGCTCTCTGTTTGTCTGTTATTGGTGTATAAGAATGCTTGTGATGTTTGCACATTGATTTTGTATCCTGAGACTTTGCTGAAGTTGCTTATCAGCTTAAGGAGATTTTGGGCTGATATGATGGGGTTTTCTAGATATACAATCATGTCATCTGCAAACAGGGACAATTTGACTTCCTCTTTTCCTAATTGAATACCCTTTATTTCTTTCTCCTGCCTGATTGCCCTGGCCAGAACTTCCAACACTATGTTGAATAGGAATGGTGAGAGAGGGCATCCCTGTCTTGTGCCAGTTTTCAAAGGGAATGTTTCCAGTTTTTGCCCATTCAGTATGATATTGGCTGTGGGTTTGTCATAGACAGCTCTTATTATTTTGAGATACGTCCCATCAATACCTAATTTATTGAGAGTTTTTAGCATGAAGCGCTGTTGAATTTTGTCAAAGGCCTTTTCTGCATCTGTTGAGATAATCATGTGGTTTTTGTGTTTGGTTCTGTTTATATGCTGGATTACATTTATTGATTTGCATATGTTGAACCAGCCTTGCATCCCAGGGATGAAGCCCACTTGATCATGGTGGATAAGCTTTTTGATGTGCTGCTGGATTCGATTTTCCAGTATTTTATTTTATCTTATTTTGTTTTATTTTATTTATTTTATTTTTTTTTTGAGATGGAGTCTTGCTCTGTTGCCCAGGCTGGAGTGCGGTGGCGCAATCTCGGCTCACTGCAAGCTCCACCTCCCGGGTTCATGCCATTCTCCTGCCTCAGCCTCTCTGAGTAGCTGGGACTACAGGCGCCTGCCACCACGCCCGGCAAATTTTTTGTATTTTTAGTAGAGACAGGGTTTCACTGTGGTCTCGATCTCCTGACCTCGTGATCCGCCCGCCTCGGCTTCCCAAAGTGCTGGGATTACAAGCATGAGCCACCACGCCCAGCCGCCAGTATTTTATTGAGGATTTTTGCATTGATGTTCATCAGGGATATTGGTCTAAAATTCTCTTTTTTTGTTGTGTCTCTGCCAGGCTTTGGTATCAGGATGATGCTGGTCTCATAAAATGAGTTAGGGAGGGTTCCCTCTTTTTCTGTTGATTGGAATAGTTTCAGAAGGAATGGTACCAGCTTCTCCTTGTACCTCTGGTAGAATTTGGCTGTGAATCCATCTGGTCCAGGACTTTTTTTGGTTGGTGGTTGGTAAGCTATTAATTATTGCCTCAATTTCAGAGCCTGTTATTGGTCTATTCAGAGATTCAACTTCTTCCTGGTTTAGTCTTGGGAGGGTGTATGTGTCGAGGAATTTATCCATTTCTTCCAGATTTTCTAGTTTATTTGTGTAGAGGTGTTTAGAGTATTCTCTGATGGTAGTTTGTATTTCAGTGGTATCAGTGGTGACATCCCCTTTATCATTTTTTATTGCCTCTATTTGATTCTTCTCTCTTTTCTTCTTTATTAGTCTTGCTTGCAGTCTGAATTTTGTTGATCTTTTCAAAAAACCGGCTCCTGGATTCACTGATTTTTTGAAGGGTTTTTTGTGTCTCTATTTCCTTCAGTTCTGCTCTGATTTTAGTTATTTCTTGCCTTCTGCTAGCTTTTGAATGTTGTTTGCTCTTGCTTCTCTAGTTCTTTTAATTGTGTTGTTAGGGTGTCAAGTTTAGATCTTTCCTGCTTTCTCTTGTGGGCATTTAGTGCTATAAATTTCCCTCTACACACTGCTTTGAATGTGTCCCAGAGATTCTGGTATGTTGTGTCTTTGTTCTCTTTGGTTTCAAAGAACATCTTTATTTCTGCTTTCATTTCGTTATGTAGTCATTCAGGAGCAGGTGGTTCAGTTTCCATGTAATTGAGTGGTTTTGAGCCTCTGCACAGCAAAAGAAACTACCATCAGAGTGAACAGGCAACCTACAGAATGGGAGAAAATTTTTGCAACCTACTCATCTGACAAAGGGCTAATATCCAGAATCCACAAAGAATTCAAACAAATTTACAAGAAAAAAACAAACAACCCCATCAACAAGTGTGTGAAGGATATCTTAATCCTGAGTTCTAGTTTGATTGCACTGTGGTCTGAGAGACAGTTTGTTATAATTTCTGTTCTTTTACATTTGCTGAGGAGTGCTTTACTTCCAACTATGTGGTCAATTTTGGAATAGGTGTGGTGTGGTGCTGAGAAGAATGTATATTCTGTTGATTTGGGGTGGAGAGTTCTGTAGATGTCTATTACGTCCACTTGGTGCAGAGCTGAGTTCAGTTCCTGGATATCCTTGTTAACTTTCTGTCTTGTTGATCTGTCTAATGTTGACAGTGGGGTGTTAAAGTCTCCCATTATTATTGTGTGGGAGTCTAAGTCTCTTTGTAGGTCACTAAGGACTTGCTTTATGAATCTGGGTGCTCCTGTATTGGGTGCATATATATTTAGGATAGTTAGCTCTTCTTGTTGAATTGATCCCTTTACCATTATGTAATGGCCTTCTTTGTCTCTTTTGATCTTTGTTGATTTAAAGTGTGTTTTATCAGAGACTAGGATTGCAACCCCTGCCTTTTTTTGTTTTCCATTTGCTTGGTAGATCTTCCTCCATCCCTTTATTTTGAGCCTATGTGTGTCCCTGCATATGAGATGGGTTTCCTGAATACAGCACACTGATGGGTCTTGACTCTTTATCCAATTTGCCAGTCTGTGTCTTTTAATTGGAGCATTTAGCCCATTTTCATTTAAGGTTTTTTTTTTGATCCTGTCGTTATGATGTTAGCTGGTTATTTTGCTGGTTAGTTGATGCAGTTTCTTCCTAGCCTCGATGATCTTTACAATTTGGCATGTTTTTGCAGTGGCTGGTACCAGTTGTTCCTTTCCATGTTTAGTGCTCCCTTCAGGAGCTCTTTTAGGGCAGGCCTGGTGGTGACAAAACCTCTCAGCATTTGCTTGTCTGTAAAGTATTTTATTTCTCCTCCACTTAATGAAGCTTAGTTTGGCTGGATATGAAATTCTGGATTGAAAATTCTTTTATTTAAGAATGTTGAATATTGGCCCCCACTCTCTTCTGGCTTGTAGAGTTTCTGCCAAGAGATCAGCTGTTAGTCTGTTGGGCTTCCCTTTGTGGGTAACCCAACCTTTCTCTCTGGCTGCCTTTAACATTTTTTCCTTCATTTCAACTTTGGTGAATCTGACAATTACGTGTCTTGGAGTTGCTCTTCTTGAGGAGTATGTTTGTGGCATTCTCTGTATTTCCTGAATTTGAATGTTGGCCTGACTTGCTAGATTGGGAGTTCAAAGATTTAACTATATTTAAATTGTTATTCTCATGGATACCATATAGAATACAAGCTAAACTCAGAGATACTGAAGTTGGATAACCCAGAGACAAAGCCTGCCTTTGACTCTTAACCTCTTTAAATACTGGTTTCCTTGCAGCTAGAATAGAGAGAAGAACAATGCCTACCTCAAAGGATTTTGTGAGAATTAGATAAGACCATGTTTATAAATTGCTTAATATAGTGCCCAGGCATAGTAAGAGGTTATTAAATATTAGTTGTTTTAATTGCATCTGTGATTACTTGTGATTCGTCCTTGTCTCTCATTCTCTGAGATTAGATGGATTTCCAACTAGAGAGAAGAGAAATATATTGCTAACTCTGAGAGTAGAATGGTGGTTACCAGAGGCTGGGAAGGCAAGGAGGGAGGGAGAACTGAAGAAGAAAAATAATATAAATACACTTGCTACTACTGAACTGTACATTTAAAAATGATAAGTAGGGTAAATTGTATACATTTTTTACCTCAATAAAAATAAAGTAAAATAAACAAAATTTTCAAAATGGTAATTGTTTACTTACATTTCATGTACTATATCTCATTTGATCCATACAAAACTGTAAAATAAATAGGCTGCACTGAGATGATGCCCATTCTATTGCATATGGAAAAGTAAACCTCAGAGAGGAGCAATTTGCCAAAGAGCATGTAAGAAGCAAATACCAGATTTGCTGATATAAGCCAGAGTTTTTGAGCCAACAAGCAAGTTCTTTCTATTTCTTTTTTTTTTTTTTTTTTTTTTTTTTTTTTTATTATACTTTAGGGTTTTAGGGTACATGTGCACAATGTGCAGGTTTGTTACATATGTATCCATGTGCCATGTTGATTTCCTGCACCCATTAACTCGTCATTTAGCATTAGGTGTATCTCCTAATGCTGTCCCTCCCCCCTCCCCCCACCCCACAACAGTCCCCAGAGCATGATGTTCCCCTTCCTGTGTCCATGAGTTCTCATTGTTCAATTCCCACCTATGAGTGAGAACATGCGGTGTTTGGTTTTTTGTCCTTGCGATAGTTTACTGAGAATGATGTTTTCCAGTTTCATCCATGTCCCTACAAAGGACACGAACTCATCATTTTTTATGGCTGCATAGTATTCCATGGTGTATATGTGCCACATTTTCTTAATCCAGTCTATCGTTGTTGGACATTTGGGTTGGTTCCAACTCTTTGCTATTGTGAATAGTGCCGCAATAAACATACGTGTGCATGTGTCTTTATAGCAGCATGATTTATAGTCCTTTGGGTATATACCCAGTAATGGGATGGCTGGGTCAAATGGTATTTCTAGTTCTAGATCCCTGAGGAATCGCCACACTGACTTCCACAATGGTTGAACTAGTTTACAGTCCCACCAACAGTGTAAAAGTGTTCCTATTTCTCCACATCCTCTCCAGCACCTGTTGTTTCCTGATTTTTTAATGATGGCCATTCTAACTGGTGTGAGATGGTATCTCACTGTGGTTTTGATTTGCATTTCTCTGATGGCCAGTAGTAACCAAAACAGCATGGTACTGGTACCACAACAGAGACATAGATCAATGGAACAGAACAGAGCCCTCAGAAATGATGCCACATAGCTACAACTATCTGATCTTTGACAAACCTGACAAAAACAAGAAAAGGGGAAAGGATTCCCTATTTAATAAATGGTGCTGGGAAAACTGGCTAGCCATATGTAGAAAGCTGCAACTGGATCCCTTCCTTACACCTTATACAAAAATTAATTCAAGATGGATTAAAGACTTATATGTTAGACCTAAAACCATTAAAATCCTACAAGAAAACCTAGGCAATACCATTCAGGACATAGGCGTGGGCAAGGACTTCATGTCTAAAACACCAAAAGCAATGGCAACAAAAGCCAAAATTGACAAATGGGATCTCATTAAACTAAAGAGCTTCTGCACAGCAAAAGAAACTATCATCAGAGTGAACAGGCAACCTACACAATGGGAGAAAATTTTTGCAACCTACTCATCTGACAAAGGACTAATATCCAGAGTCTACAATGAACTCAAACAAATTTACAAGAAAAAAACAAACAACCCCATCAAAAAGTGGGCAGAGGACATGAACAGACACTTCTCAAAAGAAGACATTTATGCAGCCAAAAAACACATGAAGTTCTTTCTATTTCTATACATGCTGTTATTCTCTAGATCAATTGCCATCATATTTATTTCAGAGAAAAATACATCTATCAGGGGCATCTACATATAAAAATTCTAGTTCTTTCTCTTTATCAGGAGAACAACAGAGCAGCATCTAACCTTGGCAGTTAGTTCCATTCTCTACGATGTTCTTTCTCCTCCAGCCTCCCTTGAAATATAAAAATGTCAGGTATGTCTACAAAAGTTCTGTCCTATTTGAGATCATTTTGAATTCAGTTAATCGCTTCACTCTATAGGCGAACTCAGGTTAATGCACCTGGAAAGGAGGAGAGCAGCAGCCTTGCAGCTCCCAGCACCTCCACCGAAGCTGTGCACAGCCTGATGCTAGCAAGGACCTGCCACGGTGTAGGAGGGAGAATGAAGTCACATAGAAAGTCAAAAAGTGGTTTCCCAAGCAGCCAAAAACAGACCTCTTAAACGGCCCCCTCACATCTTTTAAAATTAAATGTTCAGCAGAACTTGAAACATTAGTAGATTAACATGTCAATACATCTTCCACATCACTGCACAAAGGTAAGCTCTAAGAATAAAATGCAGTGTTTAGATATATTTTTTTAACAGATATAAAAATTATAGGTAAAGCAGAACATGGCATAACTCCAAAAAGATCTTTCTATTTGAGCATTGTGGTTTCAGTTACTTATGGAACCCAGATCTGAGCTCTAACAAATTCCCTGACACCAGTGTTATGGGATGAATTGCTTCCCCCTAAAATTCGTAGGTTGAAGTCCTCACTCCCTATACTCCAAAATGCAACTGTATTTGGAGATAGGTATTAAGCCAAAATTAGGTCACCAGCATGGGCTTTAATCCAATCTGACTTGTATCCTTATGAGAAGAGATCATGACACAGACACACACGGAGGGAAGACCATGTGAAGACCCAGGGAGAAAATGGTCTCTACAGGCCAAGGAGGGAAGCTTCAGAAGACATCAACCTTGATCTTGGACTCTCACTTCTCATTTGTGAGAAAGTAATTTCTGTTGTTTAAGCCACCCAATCTGTGGTACTTTGTTCTGGGAACCCTAGCAACCTAACATGACCAGTGAAGCCTTTGCTTTGATGTTTAGGGGCTTTGCCAAGGCTTAAATTTCTAATGAAATCATGATGAGAGGTTGTCATCAGTAGCAAAAACTTAGCCTTGATAAAGAAAACCACCATTTTCACTTTCAGGTGTAGAAAACCAGTATCTGTGTTCATGAGTGTGGGGTGTGATGAAATACCATAAATATCCATGCTTCGTATTGGGTAGAATGAAAAGCCACCACTTGGGAGTCAGGGGCGTGAAGACCCTGTGAGCCTTGCGAACATCAACTTCCTGGAAATTTCCTCAGCAGTAAAATGGACTAGTAATGCATTGTAATCTTGTTGTGAGAAATAATTGAGCTAACATTTATGAAATAGTAGGTTATTACAAGCGGTAGAGTTACATAAATATAAATGTTATATAAGTGTTATCTACTAATGTGAGTCATTATTTTACATGGACTGTTTACTTGAAGGTAAAAATGGAGGTCGGGCATGGTGGCTCACGCCTGTAATCCCAGCACGTTGGGAGGCTGAGGTGGATCACCTGAGGTCAGCAGTTCAAGACCAGCCTGGCCAGCATGGTGAAACCCCCTCTCTACTAAAAACACAAAAAATTAGCAAGGCGTAGTGGCAGGTGCCTGTAATCCCAGCGACTCTGGAGCTAAGGCAGGAGAATCACTTGAACCCAGGAGGAGGAAGCTGCAGTGAGCCAAGATCCCACCATTGTACTCCAGCTGGACAACAAGAGTGAAACTCTGTCTCTAAAAAAAAAAAAAAAAAAAAAAAAAGGAACTGGAGGTGTCTCTCATCCTCAGCATATGATTTGACATTAGTATGGATGTTAAGTACTCTCATTTTGGGAGGAGGGGGCTTTTAAAATAAGGCCTAAGAAGATGATGGAAGCCTACCAGGATAGGTGAGAAAAAACAGGTATCACAGTCTTACTTTGGGTACGCTGGGTCTCCCCAGCATCCCATAATCAACATGGCACACAGCTGCTACTTCCATTTGGATTTAGCAATTTCTCCATGACATATACCTCATTATGGTATAAAAGAATAAAAGAACTTAGAAGTTAGCCCCCTGCTGACCTGTCTCTTGGCTCTGTACTATAATAAGACCTCAAACACAATGAAGTTTTCCAATAGCATTTCATTCTCTGCTCCGCTAGATAGCTGGGGAAAAAATTAAAAGTAACCTAAGTTCATTGAAAACTCTTAAAATGCAAAAGTGCTTTAAAAAAGCATAATCTTCATAACCTTGTTATCTACTGCTAGTGTATCCATTTTCTTTGCATTCCCAACACATACTTTTCTTTGCTAAACTGCCTACTTCAATTGGACCAGTTTCTCAGCGTCAGCTCTGCTGATATTTGGGGCTGGATGATTAATTGTAGGGGCTGTCCTATGCTTTGCAAGGTGATTAGCAGCACCCAGATCTCTATCTACAACATACCAGTAGACCTCCTAGACCCTTAGCTGACAACCAAAAATGTCTCCAGATTGCCAAATATTCCCTGGCAGGCAAAATCACCTGCAATTGAGAACCACTGGTCTACACCAAGAGAAAGATGTTTTGAGGAATTCCAGGGAAGACTGTGAGAATGAGATGAGTAGGATGATGCTCAAATGAGAAAAACCTCTGCGTTCACCCTTCGGTTCTTACCTTCCGTACCTTCTTATTCCTTGGCTTGTCATGTTTAAAGGAGGCAAATAGAATCAGGAATCATAGGACAAATATGACCACAAAGCATGGTGTGAGAGGTGTGACTTGGAATAATGTGAGAATGATGGGCACGTGAAGAACCCATTGCAAAAGTGGCCATGCCTTAGAGAAATAATGGAACAATTTACATTTATGTTGTTAGTCTTTGATATTAAATTCTTATATCAGCTCTGCCAGGTTGATATTATCATCCCCACTGTATGTCACAATGTTTACTTCTGTTATTTAAAAAAAAAACCCTAAAAACACAAATACACAGAAACCACTCTAGAGAATGTAGACATTTAGGGCTTCATAGATTTTAGATCGTCCAGCCACATCTCTACCTTTACTGATAATCTCTGTGAGGTCGAGATTCAAAGATGCTAAGGGACTTGACTGCAGTCATGGAGCTAGTGGAACTGAGACCAGAAAAATTTCTCGGTTCCCTGATCAATGTTCTTTCCACTGTCTTACTCCATTTCAACTAGGATAGCATTTTCCCCTCAACTCACATTCTAAGACATGCCCTAAAGATCCTGGTTCATATACATGGTTCTAATACATGTATATAAATATATAATGATTTTTGTCTTTGAGTTTGTTTACAAGCTTCTTTTGAATAAAAACTGTGCTGTCATAGCTAAGTAGAGGCTTTAGAACAGGGGTCTGTGATTGTCTATCCTCCCTAGTAAAGGAAAGAAGAGATGATCTAAAGGAACAAGCATGTCCAAGTAGGGCTCCCTGTATTACCCAATTCCTTAACTCCCCTTGCAAGTCTTCTGAGCTCTGCCTTGGGCTGCTCTTGCTGCCTGATCTCCCTCCACTTCCTCGCCCTGCCTGGGCTCTGTGCCTTTGTCCCTATTACTCCCCCCAACTCCAGCTTCCCCTCCCCGCCCATCAGTCAAGTGGAAAGTCTCCTTTCAAACAAATTTCACGTCTAATCTCCTTTATGAGCATTTTCCACCTACCTGACTCTTCCATGAGGTTGCACTTGGAGTCTTTGTATTAATGTTTTCCAAAGTGTACTCTGTGTGTCAGGTCGGACACGGGCTCTAAGATGATGTGTGTCCTTGCATGAGCGTGATGTCAGGGTCTTCAGTCTCTCTCTCTCTCACAGTACCGTGTGTAGTTGTATAATAAAGGCTTTAAGAAGCGCTATGGCACAGAGGCCTGTTGACTTATTTTATCTTATCCTTCCTTAAACTTACCTAACCTTTCTTAAGTAACAGCTGTTTGCAGTCAAAGAACCTAGTGTTTCTTAGAATTCGCCATAAGAGAGGCCATTTTATATCAATGAGTGTTCCAAACATTTATTTATAATTATTTTAATAAATATAAAAAGCAATTATAGTTATTTTAAAATAATTATATTATTTTAATTATTCATATTATTTTAATTAATGACATGCTGCCTTAGATATTTCTGTTTTGACCCATGCAGGTAAAGCACTTAGCATATAACTTAACACATAGTAAGTACTAGATAAATGTGGGCTATTACTAATAAAAAGTTGCAGTTTTCTGTGTCTCCCTGACAAATGTATGCGTATCCTAATATGTATAAAAGTGTGTTTGTGTGTATACATGTGTGGCACTGCAGCACACACTGTATATTCCAGGCATGTGCTGGTCAGTGATCACAAAGAGGCTCACCATCTATCTCCCAATTTAGAGTCTAGTCCAGATAACCAATGAGTGTGGATTTTTTTCAAATAATGGAATGTATTAATTAATTAATTAATTTTTTGAGATTGAGTCTTGCCCTGTTGCCCAGGCTGGAGTGCTGTGGTGCGATCTCGGCTCACTGCAACCTCCACCTCCTGGGTTCAAGCAATTCTCCTGCCTCAGCATCCCGAGTAGCTGGGACTATAGTTGCATGCCGCCATGCACGGCTAATTTTTTGTATTTTGGTAGAGACGGGCTTTCACCGTGTTGCCCAGGCTGGTCGCAAGCTACTGAGCTCAGGCAATCCGCCTGGCTAGACCTCCCAAAGTGCTGGGATTACAGGTATGAGCCATTGCGCCTGGCCATCGAATGTATTTTATACAGAGTAAATTGAACCTAGGAAACTTTGGTTTAAAACTCTGTTCCTAACACAAACTTGATCCCTCACTCTATATGATGTGATGATTTTTTCATTTTTTAAAAGTGCAACATTGAACCAAATTATAAGACAAAATATATAAGAAAGTATCATGTTAAAAAATCAGGCTCAAAAATTCTTGTATATAATCAATACAACAATTAAAGTGATTTTATAATTATTTTTGCAAAAAATAATTTTGATTGCTCAATCAATTTCTTAGTTTGGAGTTTCAAAATTACTTTTTTTCCCCCAAGTTACATTGAATTTAAATATAAGATTTTAGAGAGTAACTGCCCAGAAGATAAATGAGCTTCTTATGTAGGATGAAACTTTCATTTTTGATGCAGGGACCATTGACACATTGTCTCTTATAGCCTTGGAGGCTCAATGCTTGGCAAAACATTTTAATTCAGATTTATTAAATAAAGATTTTGCTAAAAAATTACATACCTTCAAGGTATGGGAAATTGCTAAATTTTGGACATTTGCCAAATTTTGAAGAGTAATTATTATGCGTGTGTGCATAAGAAGTTCTGTAAATGCATGGCCTGGCATACAGAATAAATTAAAACCTGCACAGTTTTTCCCTATTAAGATTAAACAAGAGAACCATTTTTGGCATGCAAAACCTTCCTGTGAGACAAGCTTGAGATCACTGACAGGAAGGTAAATTAACTCAAGTTCAGCTTTTTTAGTCCTTTCAGCCCCTTTTCTACCACTCCCCTTTTAGTGAAGCAGGCAGACCATCCACCTCCTCCCCAAGGACTCTGGGCTCTTATGCTGAAATATTTGCATTTCAAAGGTCTAAATAGGTAGTACCAGAAAGTGGCATTTTGGTGACATTTTTGACATGTACAAGAGAGATGGTTTTTAAAAGTTGTCCTTTTAGTAATCTTTTGTATCTCTCCACTGTCATAATATTTAACACATGACAATGAAATACGTTTGTCTGCCTTCCTTTGTGTCACATAAGCTCTTGGGAAGTAGGCACGTTTTATTCGTCTGTGCTTTGCATTCTCCACCAGTGTCAGGCATATGGAAATGCTGAATAAATGGCCTGCACTATCAACACATATACCAGCATATTCAGAAGGCCTGGACTGCCTTCACAACAAGCCCATGAATCTTACCTGGTCAAATTCAGGACAGAATCAATTTGGACCAAGAGTTCAGAAAACTAGAATTTGAATCCTATCAGTTGCTTCCATGCTCCCTGGGTCAGTCACTTCAGTCTGATTCTCACTTTCCCCATCTGCCAGCAAAGGGTCTTGACTAGCCAACAAGTAAGGTTCTTTCTATAAATATTTTCAATAAATATCTTTCCACAGGTGGCCTAAAATAATTCAACAAAATACTTTATAACCACTAAATTGTACCATAATATATTCTGTGGGGCTACTAGTGGATGTTATTTATTTATTAAAAGAGCTTTGATCAATGAGCATCACTGATAACTTTTTTGATGTCATAACGTAAACTGCCAGCCACTGGCAGAAGCTAAAATGGAACCAAGGATTGATCATTAAGTTTCCATCAGCACTTCGGACTTTATTCTTTTCCCTCAGGGTCCCTGATATTTTATGTGATGCCTTCCCTGTGTTTCGTACAATTCATTCTCATTAGTGCTCTTCATGAATGTGTCCGATCACCAGGGCTGGTTGGAAAAAATTTATCTTTTTATCCTTTGAAACTCATGCTTTTTCTTGGTTTAATTAAACACAGGCAGTTTTTTGGAGGATTTTTATATTATCTAAGTATCATGATGTAGTTGAAAGAGTGGTGCCCTAGACGTTAAGAGATTCGAAATTGAGTTCTGTTGCTGACACTAAATACCTGTACTAGTGTAAATTTCTTTATCTCATTGGGCTTCCATTTTCTCACTTACAAAGACCATGGAAAAGAGTGTCTTCTAGCTATGATATTTATTACTCTGTAATGTTATAAAGGCAGCTTCAAAAGTATTGGTTGAACGAATTAGGAAAGTAATGACTTATTGCTGTATTTAAGTACTCTTGCACATCTCAAACATAAAAAGGGGCCACTTTTATTTCTGTAAACCCATCAGCAAATGACATTGTCATGCTATACTAATGCTTACCTTAAAATGAATGTGACTTTGTTGCTCATCCCACAAAATAATTTGTCAGCCACCAAAATCAACACTGACCTTCATCAGCTAGTTACTTCTTCAAGGTCCTACCAAGAGCCACTAGCATCAATCTAAGGTAACATGTACTGCATATAAATTACATGTTACACTGAAAAGGGTAAAATAGAACAAAACTTTTTTTTTCCCCAACTGACACTGATAGCCATTGTGAATTGACTTTGTACAAGCAACCAGGAAGAGTTTTATGAGTCACAAGAACAAGGCAGAATATAAAAGTTCCTGGGTAATTGTCCTCAGTAATTTGCTTTGCTTATCAGAGTGCTAATAGGTTGGATCTGCTCTTTTCCGATATACTCACTGTTTTCTCCTAATGCACAATCTTTGGAGCTTAAGTAGAATGCTATTGAAAAATAAATAGGAATGATTTTGCAAGGATGTAGTCTGGTTTGTTGCTTTCAAAGTAAATGGATTTCATATCTCTTGCACTCAAATAAAATAATGTTTATATACTTCTCTAAATACTCTTTCTTCCTGTAGGAGGATTTCTGTGCTAAATGCATTAAGATAGCCAATGCACTGGTTAATTTTATTAATCCGCTGATATTTCCTGAGGTGGTTTGGGGGCCTAATGTAGCTGTTGGGGAGAAGGCATATATATCACTTTTGCTATTGCTATGCAGCATAACAACTACAGTAATTTTGCAGTATAAAGACTATCATTCACAGGTGTAACTGGTACACTGAAGGAAAGTGCATATTTAAAATAGGCATGGATTATATGATTTAACATATGTCAGTACGAGAAACCAGAAAACCCGGCTAAAATGTTCTTAAATATAAACTAAAAGCCTGGAGGAAGGGAAATTCTAGGGTTGGTTAATTCAGCAGCTCAATGACATTCGTCTGGGTTCTATTTTTTCCATCTTACCACTCTGCCACCATGGGTATGTTGGCTTCAGCCCTATGGATGCAAGACAGCTTCAGCAGATCCAGACGTCACCCAACAATGTCCAAAACACCCTCCTTTTCTAGTAGAACTTATATAGCTCATTGGCTAGAATTGAGTCTCATGCCGATTTCTAAATCAATCATTGCCAAAAAAACCCAATTACCATGATTGTCACCACTTAATTAGAAATCACATAGAAGTGCTAAGGAGGGTTCAACCTCCTCCAAATGGAGGGTTCATATGCCTACCCCAATACCTTGAACAAAATTGAGGTTCTGTTAAAAGCGAAGAAAGAAAATAATACCTGTTGGCAACCCAAATCGCCCATCACATTAGTCAAATAGTTAACAAAATCCAGGGATGTTTATTTAGGAATTTACGTTTCAAATATTACCGAAGAATTACATGGTAGTCTTTATATATTCATTTTGCTTAAAAATAAATACATAAGTTGGCAGATAAATAGAATCGTATTCATTTTTAAAATGATTTACCTTTTCTGATTTAGATCATATTTTTAGAATCTTTGTTGCATTTATGTCTATGTGATGTTCTTTTAGAAGAAAATTATTTGAAATACATGTACTTATGATGACTTAAGCTTTATGTTGCATGGCATCAAGTTCCTGTCAGTCTTTTCTTGGACTCTTGGATCAATGCAATTGAAGAATATTGCAAGGCAAAGTGTTCAATTACCATTCACAATTATTTGAATGATTCATGATTTTTCCAATTATCTACAACTCAGATGTGCTACATAAATAAGCTAGGGGAATGACAGAAGGACTATACCTATTTCAAATTTTTGTGTAAATATGGACTCTATTCTCTTTTATTTATATATAACTATCATATATATAACACACTTATATTAAATCAATGATTTACTTTATAAATAGCTATCATATACTATAATACATTTAATATAAATTTGATGTAAATGTATATATGATAGCTATTTATAAAGTAAATTATTGAGTTTACTGTAATCATTTTTATGTACTTCCATTTATTTCTTTTGATTAAGCAGTTCAATGTAAATACCCCGATCTAATCAAAAGCTTTTGAAGGAAAATCATGGAGAAGATGGAAGCAGTAGAACTGTTCAGAGATTAGGTTGTAACATATGCTTGGTGTGGATTTTTTAATTATTTTTTAATCATACTATGCATGGTGGGCCAGATATAGTAGCTCATGCCATATATATATATTAGCCAGGTACAGTGGTGTGCACCTGTATTTCCAGCTACTCAGTAGGCTGAGGTGGGAGGATCACTGGAGCCCAGGAGTTTAAGGCTATAGAGAGCTATAATTGCACCACTGCATTCCAGCTGGGGCAACAGAGAGAAACCCTGTTTCTAAAATAAGTAAAATAATATGCATGCTGTGTAGTATTTTGGCTTTAAAATTTGAGGGCATTTCTCATGATAATCTGGACCACTTCTACTTTGTAGGAAACTATATAATAACATTGATAACTTAGAGGACCTAAGTGATTCTATGGAATCTGTAAATTCAAATGCTCAAGGTGTGACAGCCAAGAGAGAGGAGGTACAAACATCCCCCAGGCTCTGGAAGATCCACTCCACCAAAAGGAAGCAACAGTTTTAATTTGCTTGTGTATTTATTGATTTACTTATTTTGGACAGAGGTCTGAAACACAGTGTCTTTGGGGTTAAATTAATTTTGAAGTAAATTTGACTCTATCAAGTCAGTAGAAACATGGGTTAAAGCTTGAGTAACTGATTCTCAAATCCAGAAATTACTGGGCAGGTATAAACTTCCTTTGGTTTCTACTCAATAGGTCAATTTCTTAGACTATTAATGCACAAGACGAAAAACAAGTGTGTATTTTTTCCCCTCAGGGAGGATGAATTGGCAATATTTTAGTAGAGGGTCATAATTAGTTTCAAAATGTTCACCAGACCCCTCAGTGTTACTCTTGAAGGCTTTGTTGGTGTTAATTAGGAAGTTTTATATCTACTAATGCGTATTTACATGTAATGTATTACATAAGCACATAGCATGCATAAACACACACGCATTTTTTTTTTTTTTAAATCTGTGTAGAAGGGTTAATAGTTATTTTGCCACCTGGAAGCAGTTTGTGGACCACCTAACCCCCCATACTTCTGAAAACCATTAATAATCAAGAAATTCTAGAGGACAAAGCATTTGAAAGTATTTTGTAGAGGAATCTCTACCCTCAGGCTCAGATTGAGGCGAGCTGTTTCTTAAAAAGCATTCTTATTGCTACATGCATGCCCATCAATGGGAGGATAAGTGGGTTTCTGTGTCATAATTGCCATTTTCTGTGGATTCAGACTTGTATGGGGATAAACTATGGTGGAATCTCAAGTTGGCATCGGGGAAAATGACAAAACCTGAAGCAGGAAAGGAAACAGGATTGGACTAGAAGAAAATGTTTATAGAAAGTGCAGAAGGTGTGTAGATTTTAGTAGAGCATTTTTTAAAAAGAATAAAAGAATATGTTGTTTTTAAAGGAAACACTGGAAGGGACAAGCTGAGTGATTGAATGAACATCCATTAACTCCTTGTTTATAACCTTCGAATTTTGTGTTTAAGAGAAATTTTAATAAAGTGAAGACAATCTACATTTTGATTCATTCTTGATGCTACTGTGAATTAGTGATGGGAAACATCGGGGGGAAATCAAGATGTGAAAGGTATGGAACCTACCAACTCATCACTTTTATCCAATTTGCGACAGCATTTTCACTTTCCTCACTGAAGCCAAATCATGCCATTCACCTTGCTACCCTTTCTCTAGCTTAGAGGCATCTCAGCAAGCTTTGAACTTAGTTTGTTTTGGCTTTATTTCCAATACAGTCATTGGCTCTCGCAAGGCCCTTTTCCATCAAAATAATAATAACCCTGAAAACAAATCAAGGGAGTTATCAAAACCTAGTCATAGTTATTAGTACTTGTCAGACATCCAGGATGACAAGATTAGGGACTGTTTGCTTATTATGGAGAAGTTGGGTTTTTTCCTTTTCCATTTTTTGTTTTTTTTTTTTTTTTTTTTAAGGAGTAAAACAGCTGTTGCAGATGGAGGTATTCTGCGAGCATGACTCAAGCACAGTATTGTGTGAAAATGCAACAAAATCATGTCCTATTTTTACCACAGTGCTACATTTGTTAAGAAAAGATGCAATATATATCTAATATTTGCAAGATTTGGAATCAGTTTTGTGAACTGTATTGTGCTTGATGATTTCGGAGAAAATCACTGCAAAGATTCTAAGTGTGGTGTAGACATTTGTCTACTATGAATACTTCTGCTAATTTGTGGCATTTTGCCATGTTGCTGTAGCAGTATTTTTATGTGCTAGTCTATTTCTTGATAACAATTTAATTTTTATTATTTGTGTCTAAATTCTTATGAACCATTGATATTTATTTCCCTCATGCGTGTGTACTTTTTTATTTTTGAGAGAAAGAGAGGGAAGAGAACAAAATGGTACATGGTGAAGTATGAGTATGTTTTGATTTTTCTTCTCAGATTTAAAGAAAACATGCATATCTACATATCTTAACTCAGTCACCGTTCCAAAATATGGAATTTTGTCATTTTCAAAACCTTTTCCCAGAAAACAGCCTTATTTGTGCCCTCTAGTGGTAGATGCATAAATTTATGCAGTAAGTCAGAGAAAGCTCTCTTTTTTTCTTTCAGTACATAATGATTCAGCATCCAAATAACTAAATAGTGTTAACTCATACCTATACTTAAAGAAAAATACTATGTAATTGAGATTAATATATTTTCCAAATGCATCAAAATTATGTATTGAAGAAATAACCCTAGCAGTTATCTAGCTAGAGAAAGTTCTGAAATTACAATAGTATAACTCCTCATGAGTTTTAGATTCCTTTTGTCCAGCAAAATGCTGTTATTCTTTGAGAAAAAGTAAGCACATTTTACATAAATGCATTTTCTCTTCTTGGAATCTGTTTTAAAACTCTTCTAAATTGCTGCATTCGTTCATAAACTGTTTCTTGTTTTTGTACTGATGAGTATCACTAGAAAGCTACATGAAAGAGAAAACTGTCTTGTTTAACGTAGCAATAACTGTCCCTGATAGAAAAGGCCCAGACAGAAATGGCTCTTGAACTCATGGCTCCACTGGGCATCTACTGGGTGTATAACCAGTTCTGTTTCCTGTCTCTGAAACAGTCACTGCCTTCATTCAACACGTCCATTTTCCTGTGTGACCAAAGTTGATTGGGCCAGGAATAGAGTCCCTATCCAAATCAAGCCAACTAGAATCCTCCCCTGGGAGGATTCTCCTCCCTGAAACTAGCACTGAGAAAGAGAATAGGTCTATTTCTAGTATAGGAAGCCCTACAATACATTTTCTGAAAAACTATTGGTAGCCATGTTTACTGCCAAATGTTGGTGGTGAGTTAAGAATGGGAAAGAAAATTTTGGTGGCGTTAATGCCTCTGGTTTCTGTTGCGAGGATGCAGCTGTCTGCTCTTTTTATAACCCCACTTTTCTCTTCTTTTTTTGGTCGTTTAATTCATCCTTGGATTTGGTAACACAATACATTTTTAGTATGCTTAGGTTAATTTGAGTTTGAGTTTATTTTCTATCACTTTTTGCGAAAGTAATAAGACAATACAACAAGGCATGTTGTCAGTTTCTATTCTTGAATTTTCTCATAACCCAGTTTATAGATCGAGTATTGGGGGCAGAGTTTCTGCTAAAGTGTCAGGGAGTTTCCTCAAAAAATTGTGACCTCTTTCATATTCAACTTGAGGTTTTATTAAGTTCAGGTTCTGCTACTTTATCCCTAGTTAGAGGTATTACCTGTCTTTCTTTAAATAACTTGGATTTTCCTATTTTCTCACTCCCCTTACCAAAATAGGTAGTGAAAAATCACACAAACACTGGATTTCCTTCATAGCAGTCTGTTACCTTTTACAGGTAGTTTTCAGCCTTTTATCTCTAAAATAATGAAATGATACACTTTGTCTCTTTTTGAAGTAAAAGTTGGGGAGAAAAATATGAAAATCCTTGGGTGACTTGGGCCCACATTTCTTTTGCATCTGAAATGATCCAACATCAAACATTGTGCTTAGTACACAGAAAGCATTGAGTCCATTTTGGTGAAATATAAGAGCAAGATTAGTTAACATTATTGAGTATCTACTATATACCAGATACTGTATTGGGCAGTCATTTTATTTATGTCTAGTACAAGTTTTAACTTTTACAACTTTTTTGAACAACTTTTCAAAGCCCCAATTATTATCCCCATTGTAAATGAGCACAGTTGGAGGGCTTGCCCAAGGCCACACAACTAATAAGATTCTCCAAATCTTACTACTGTCACCATTTTCCACCAAAGCACCAAGCACGGATGAGTTACCACTTTAAGGGGGGGGTCTTGAAGAGTTTGACCTGAAGCTGCCACCATAAACTTGATGTTACATGAAGGCTTGTATGTAATGACATTTATGTGATATTTTCAATCCACTGTGTTTCATGCAAGACAATTACATGACAATGAAAATATCTGGTATATCAGGCACCCCTGGAAGGCATGCCGTTCCTGCCCTGGCTTGGTTTGTAGCAGGCTGGCAGGTGGAGGGGTTCAGTAGGTGAATTTGTTCCCATAGCTCTCCAGCCCGCAGCACCAAGCTGCAGAAAGCTTCTTGGGATAGAAACATCTTGGTCTTTCCTCGTTTCTTCACATAACTGACTACTCTTTGATTTTCTCACTCCTCTGCCCAGTGCCCTCTGATTCTAGGAATTAAGAGCCTATTCTAAGTCCCTCTCCTTCCATCCTTAACTAGAATTATCTCTTCCATGCCATTCCCCCCTCCACAGCAGTCATCCATGGAGCATTGCTCATAGGACATATGAGGCGATGAATGGGGACACATTTTTGGATTAATAATCTTATCATTAGCTAATCTCTTTTGCTAAGTATTTTACATATTTTATCATTAATCATTATACTAATCCTACAAGATATGTTATTTTCCATTTCGCTATTTTTTTTTTTTCTTTTTTGAGATAGGGTCTCACTCTATCACCCAGGCTGGAGTGCAGTAGCATGATTTTGGCTCACTGAAGCCTCTGCCTCCTGGGTTCCAGTGATTTTTGTGCCTCAGCCTCCCAATTAACTGGGATTACAGGCACGTGCTACCATGCCTGGCTAGTGGTATTTTCTATTTCATAGATGAGAAAACTGAGACTCAGATGAGTTATGAGCTTTCAAACTCTTCTGAGCTCAATGTGGAAGACGCAAGATTCACACTCAGATCTGTTGATCACAGGGATTATACTATCTTGACAAAGGTAACTATCTCTGCCTTCAAAAAAGGCCACAGGGATGTTGGAATACATTGTTTACACAGAACTTGTAGCAAGGCCATCAAAGGGAATTTTACATAGTAGGCAATACAAACCATCACTTTTGCTTTAAAATATGCATAGTGATAAATAAAAAGCACATAGTACTCACGAAACTCATAGCTTTTACATTTGATCATAGGTCCGAAAGCAATTACAGAGTAAGAACTGAAACACTAAAATGCAGTTTTACTGTATGAAAACAATACCAGTTGGGATCGTTTATGTAAGCTGCTGACAATTTGTGAACAACTCCCATATTGCACAATAACTTTGCTTCATATAATGACACATTTATTGCTAGAAATGAGCATCCTTTAATTTGCCCAGCTCCTTCTGTTCAGAAACAAGTACCTGGTGTCCTCTCCTCTGTCCCGTTCAGGACACTGAGGGCCTCCTCGGTGGCTGAGGCGTTGGATGGACTGATGCCTCACCACACTGCCCCTCCCTGTGGGCACTCCTGTGTTGCCACTCTGGCCTTGGATGGCGGGATCCAGCTCTGCACTGTTTTCCATGTTTCCCAGGCAACTTATTCTGGACTGTCATAGATATTGTACTATTGTGTTATTGTCTTAGGGCCATAAGTTAGGTCACATCCTTCAAGTGGGTAAGGCTTTGTCTGAAAAGAATGATGGTCTCATTGCCAATGAATGAAAAGGATGAGTCCCGAGATAAAACATGGTGACACAGGAGGTGGGCCTTACGCCAGGGCAATGGAGGAGAAAAGCACTCAGCCTAGGACTGGGATTTCACCTGGGACGGTCCACTTTCCCTCACGAGGACTTCTCAGAACTTCAGTGTCTGGGGCCACCTGAAATCCCAGTCCTAGGCTGAGTGCTTTTCTCCTCCATCACCCTGGACTGAGGCCCACCTCCTGTGTCACCATGTTTTATCTCGGGACTCATCCTTTTCATTGATTGGCAATGAGACCATCATTCTTTTCAGACAAAGCCTTACCTACTTGAAGGCTGTGATCTAACTTACGGCCCTAAAAGACAGTAACACAATAGTACAATATCTATAAATTTCCCAAGGTTTGTGTTATCAGACTTGAAGGGTACCGATGTGTCATGACTACAATTCATTCAAACAAAGACATTTTGAGAGTAAAATGAGGAGTTATTAATTATTATGCCTGGACAGTAAACAAGAACTGGGATGTATGTTTCACCTACAAAATTCAAGGTGTTGACAGTCCAGAACAAGTTGGTTGGGTTGCACCAAGCTTAAGTCCATTTCTTTGTGAGGATTCCTCATCTAGGTTTAAAAATTACCAGAGTCCAGACTTATTTGGGACACATCAGGCATATGACCAAACACCTTGGTTGCATATTATTTTTTTTTATTATGGAATAACCTACAGCCTAGACAACTATGTGTAGTTTCGAGATACTTTTGCTCAAGTAATTTTATTTGCTTGTCCGGAGTATATCTCTAGGAGATAAGTTTGCAGTTAGTTGTGCAAAGTCAATAAACACTATTTAGTCATAAATTTTGGCTTTTAACCTTTGTCAATTATCTTGTTTTGGTTGCCAAGAGGGATAGATGTCTGAAATGAGGTTGCTTCAGCATGAATATATTGTGATCACTGGAAAAACAATTAAAAGTTGGGATTATTATAGAGTGCCCAGTGGGCAGTGCGGAAGGAATGGCTGGTGTGGCTGTTTAAGAGCATAGTGAAGCAACCACACCACATTAGTATCCAAACTTTAGCATAGTTTAAAAGTGACCTCATTGCTGTTTCTAAAATATAAAGAGCAGTATGGCCTAGCTTCAGATTCTTATCACTGTCACAAAGTTCGTAAAAATTGTTCGACTAAGTAATCTAATGTCCCAGGTTTTCTCTCTGTCTTGATAAAAACTCCATAACTGGTCCATTAGCCAAGTATGGGAGAGAGGCAGGGCATGGCTCTGGATCATTGTTTTCTTTTTATCTGGCATACATCAAATGCATATGACCTAGTTAAGATAAACATGGAGAAGAATATGCCACTTTTATTTTGCTAACGGAACACAGTACATTTCCATATTCAGATCAGTCATCCTTACTTTGGATTATTTCATGTGGTCAAGCCTATGGACTCACTTCATCAATCTCAGGTTTTTTGTTTTTTTTTTTTCCTTAGAATTAATCTGTGGGCTGCTTTACAGCTAGGCTTTCTGCCTATGTTGATCCTAGAAGAACTAATTCTTCCAAGAAGATCATTGTGGTTGCTATAGTGCTTTTTGCAATTAAAGCCATTTGAATCAGGGAGCCCATTTGCTAAGCAATGCTGTGGGTGTGTTGGAGCTGATTATTTTCTGTTGATTTGTTGTTGTTGTTGTTGTTGTTGTTGTTATGGGAGGCATGAGCTCGAATGTGTAATGAAACTACCTGAGTCCAGCCAGTGGCTCTGCCACTTAATGTGTGATCTTGGACATGCCCTCTAAACTTTCCATGCCTCAGTTTCCTCATCTATAAAACACAGATAATATGATGATAACACTTACTTCACAGGATTGCTGTAAGGGTTCCATGATTTAAAACACATATAATTGGTAAACTAGTACTTGGCATCTAATAAGTTCACGATAAATATCAACTATCAGTGTTTGCATTCTAGATATGAATAATATTTTTATTGTTAAGGTATAAAATGACAGAATGCAGCATTAAATTTTAAAATCCTATCATTATCATTAAGCTAAAGAGTTCTGGGTCATAATATGATATATTACTTCTGGAGATCTTACTTCTTTTAGGGAATATAGCTCTCCGAGCAAATGCATCAAGATATGTAAATTAAGTAAAAAGATTTAGAGCAAAATTCTTATTTAAAATTTCACTGGGGCTGGGCGTGGTGGCTCATGTCTATAATCCCAACACTTTGGGAGGCCAAGGTGAGTAGATCACTTGAGGTCAGGAATTAGAGAGCATCCTGGCCAACATGGCGAAACCCTGTCTCTACTCAAAATACAAAAATTAACCGGGCGTGGTGATGCATGCTTGTAGTCCCAGGTACTCGGGAGGCTGAGGTAGGAGAATCACTTGAATCTGGGAGGCAGAGGTTGCAGTGAGCTGAGGTGGTGCCACTGCGCTCTAGCCTGAGCAATAGAGCGACACTCCGTCTCAAAAACAAACAATATTTCATTGCAATTGCACTTCAAATCCCACATGTAGAGAAATTCTGCTTACAGGCAGTTTTCCAAATATTATAAACTCCATTACAGAGCTGTTAACCAAAGTCCTAGTATCTTATCATTTTTAACTCTGTACTATTTGTAATAAAAACAACAAATTAAAAAAATTTTAATGAGAATTCCAGGTTTAACTCAGATAAAGCTTTTTTTGTGATTGCATCCCTGTAAATGTGCTATTTGTTCGTATGGCTTGTAGAAACTAAATGCTGCTGAGCTTTCTCATGGTGCAAGCAGACTGTTCCACGTAATTGACTTGATACCAGATCTTAGCTGGGGCACATGGAGGGATTTTAAGAGGAGACAATGCTGTGTTCGTGAAAAAATTGTCACATTTTTTTCCTAGTGTGTAGACCGTTTCTATGACTCTTATCCTGTCTTTTTCTTTGTTTGTTTGAGATAGGGTCTTGCTCTGTCACCCAGGCTGGAGTGCAATGGTGTGATCATAGCTTACTATAGCCTTGAAGTCCTGGGTTTAAGTGATCCCATTGCCTCCGCCTTCCAAGTAACTAGTATTATTGGTGCATATCACCACTCGGATTTGTGTGTGTGTGTGTGTGTGTGTGTAGACGGGGTCTCCCTATGTTGCCCAGACTGGTCTTGAACTCCTAGACTCAAGCAATCCCTCTACTTCAGCCTCCCAAAGTGCCGGGATTATAGGCATGAGCCACTGAACCTGGCTGATTGTTAGTTCAAAGAAATTTGGCCTGATGCTACATTGAATAAGTTTGGTTTAAGAATCTAGAAAGGACCAGGAAACATTTGTATCAACAGAGATTTTCGTTGTTTAATTTAAAAATCCTTAATTTAAGCTACTTTGTAAAATGATAACGAACAAATACTGAATTTTGAATTCCTCCATCTCAGATGCAATATCAGTCACTATAAGGAACACACTGGTCATTATATTGTTGAGTTTCAGCATGGGGCCCCAGGCAATTGGTCCAACTTGTCACTTGAGAGGAAAGCTCTTTGTCAGTTTACACAGTGACCTTTTTCTCACAATTTCTACACCAAGATGATTCAGATTAACTGTATTGTGTGCAAAGGCACAAGTGCTAAGACAGGCTACATAATATTTGATGCCCATCATTACTTTCATTACTGATTCCCGTGGAGGTATAACATACGTACTTGCCTATATGGGGCTGCCAATCATAGCACTGATTTTCCATTCAGGACAATTGATTATCTCAAGGTGGGCAGGAAAATACCTGTATCATTCTCTTGAGCGTATTGGGGACAAGCACACAGGTCTGGTCAAGCAACATTGCTTAGGGATGTATTTTTCCTAAGCGATGGGAAGACTAAGGAGGCGTGAAAGACGGCACTGAAATAACCTAGAGCTTGACTGAACACACTTCTCTCTCACAGGCTTTTTTCCTGCCATCTCCTTCATTAGAATGCGTGGCACCTGCATTTTTCTCAAGAGATCTTAGTCTTCTTACAGGCAGAGACTATAACTTATTTGTCTGTTCAATGCCCAGTGTCTAGCCCAGTGCCTTGTTCAAGGCGTATATATAACATATGTGTTTTAATGTAATAAACACTACA
This sequence comes from Symphalangus syndactylus, assembly GCF_028878055.3. Classification (NCBI taxonomy): domain Eukaryota; kingdom Metazoa; phylum Chordata; class Mammalia; order Primates; family Hylobatidae; genus Symphalangus; species Symphalangus syndactylus. The sequence continues at coordinate 18,175,371 of NC_072437.2, forward strand.
TAAAAATAAAGACAAAATAAATTGAAGTGTTTGTTTATTGCTTTTGTTTGTTGGTGTGTTCAGATATTTGCTTAATTTGTGTGTTTTGTAGAAAGAGACCAAGAAAACAGCATGTCAGTTTTCCTAGAAGAAACAGCAGGGAAACATGTTAACAGTCCATTCCCCATGCACACTGACCAGATTTTTGGTGCTCATGACATGGGTATTAACCTCCACATGCAGAAACGAGGGAATTCTAAACAAGGTAGCCCATGCTCAACTCTGTTGTATGACAAATAGAAGCTAAAACTTGCTTTTAGAAAGCACAAATGAAGCTAGTAACTAATCCACCTCATGTAAGTCAATTGTGAGTTAACAATTGATCTAAAATGTTGGGACTGTTTTAAAAAGATTTGCAACTTAGTAAATCATGATTGATATATTAGAATGAATATTTTTCTCTTGGGAAATTTTACCTTCTGAATTTCCATTTCTATATAAGTCTCTTACTTTACATATTATGCTCTATAGAAATCTTTACCATATATTTAGTCTTCTATGATACATATACACACTTCTATAATATATATACACACATAAATGCACATATATGTTATAGAGAACTGATTTAACACAATCTGAATTATTGTTCATTTTAATAAGACATTCGTAAGTCTGATTTTCTTTTATTCCTTAAAATGTAAACCAATCATATATACCTTTTATGTACACACTTGTTTAAGAGAAGCTATTTCAACCTGATCAGATTATTCTAAATTTTATATAATAACTATGATCAAAAAGCTGTTTGGAATAGTTTGATTAAAATCAGTGCAGACCTAGAATTATAATGGTAAAAATAATTATTTCACAATAGCTATTCCATTAAATGTCATACTGCTGTGCTGGTGGGAAATCGTTGATGAAAATAAATGTGTTGAAGATAGAAAATAATGGTCAACAATCCATTTCAATATAATTGTAGGAGATGGAATAGAAAGGCTTTCGGTTTTGATGGTTTTGATAGCAGATGTTCTAAAGCTCCCTGCTGGCTATGTTTTCAGAGATAAATGCGACTGCTCAAATGGAAATGTATTCAGGTTTGACAAAACACCTGGAAATCTTTTTAACAACTCCACTCAGTGTTGCATCGCTCACTTTTGGATTTAATTAAAGGATAAGTAATGTGATCTTTAGTCAAAAGTAAACCCAAGGGCCGGGTGCAGGGGCTCACGGCTGTAATCCCAGAACTTTGGGAGGCCGAGGCGGGTGGATTGCTTGAGGTCAGGAGTTCGAGACCAGCCTGGCCAACATGGTGAAAGCTTGTCTCTACTAAAAATACAAAAAAGTAGCCAAGTGGTGTGGTGATGCGCACCTATAATCCCAGCTACTTGAGAGGCTGCGGCAGAATTGCCTGCAGCAGAATTGCTTGAACCTGGGAGGCGGAGGTTGCAATGAGCTGAGATCATGCCACTGCACTCAGGCCTGGGCACTCTGTCTCAAAAAAAATAAATAAATAAAAGTAAGCCTTCTTAAGAGATGAGACAGAAAACTGCCTATGACTTTCACATGACATTGCTAGATTCTGTATATCCACATCGGTCTGTCATTAGTTGCTTTAGTTTGGACCTCAGATTCAGTTAATTATGTCTTAAAATGTACCAATATGTAATGTTTTATGTGTATATGCTTTAAATTTACAAAAATAGTACTGTGGTAGAAAATATTTTGTATTTTCTTCTTGTTTTAATGTTATGTGTGTAAGATCTCCCTATGTTGTGTCTCTCCGCTGCACACTATTCTGCAGTGTGCTTCCAGTACATTCACAATTCCTCTCCCCTGATGGACCCTGGGGTGGTCGCCAACTCCCCATTCCCACATAGGAGACCATGGAAAACATTCCCATTTGTATCTGCTGATGGATGTTGTGAGAATATCTCTGGGATATTCTCTCCAGGAGAAGAGTGTATTGTGTCTTAAGGCAAAAAAAAAAAAAAAAAAAAAAAAAAAAAAAGTATTTTCCCAAGTCCTTCCAATTTGATCCAGAATGGCTGCACAACTTTATATCTACAAGGACGTAAGAGTACTTAATTCCTCCCATCTTTAGTCACAGTTGGTAATATTGGCTTTCCTATTTCTGCCATTTCTATGGATCTCACATGTTATTTGATCATTTCTCACTGTTGTAATTTGTGTTTCCGTGATTACCAGTGAGTTTGAACATTACGTTCTGCCTTAAATACTGAGAAAATTACAAAACAAGATGTGGGATGCAAATAGAGCCTAGAACATCTTAGAACATTAGAAAGAAAACGTATAAACAAATTAGGTAGCAATCTCCGTGGCATTAAATACTATAGGAGTTTGGAGTGTTTTATATTAATCTGAGTTGTAGTATTTGACCAAAGCTTCATACAGAAAATAGTATTCCAATTTATCCTATTGAAATGGCTTAGAGAAAAGGCACGATTTCAGGCCAGATAACATGAGTGACACCATGGGGATGAGAATGAGTTGCGCAAACGGCTGAGACAGCAGACCAGACTGGGGAGGGGGGAGGATCACGGAGGAGGCACAGTGAGCTCATCTTAAGCCAGAAGGAAGCCACATCACAGAGACAATTAAAAGCTTTCATTTGCACTAATACTAAATAAACAATGAGAGCTGCTGTGGTTTCTTTATAAAAAGCATCAGTTGAAACAGAAATTTAACTTGCTCTACCTCTTTGATTTGCAAAGACAGCTAGTCACATGATGGATTTCAATATTGGCACAGGAGATATTTCACAAGTGGCAAGTACGCCAGCAATATATCCCAATTTTTCAGCTGCTCACTTTCAGAGGTTTAGCCTTCATTGCCTGCTGCTTTAGGCAGAAACATAAGGGAGAGGCAAAGGAGGGAATTCATGTCTACAAGGGGACACCAAAAACACATCGGTTGGAGAATTTTGCTTTTAATTTCAATTAGTTTTGAGTCACACTCTTTAGGTGTGTTGACGGTCCACAACGCAAGAATGCACCTAGTTTTGCTATGTATTTATTCACTTGGTGGAATTTCCATTTAAGCAAGCAGAAAGTGGGGGCAAATGTATTTAGTGGCTCTTGGGCAACATTTACACTATGAACAGCCCTTCAGAGTAAAATCTCTGAGCATTTGATCTGTTATTATAGCCTTCAGGTATAGTGAATTTCATTCCTGGGCTAAGGGAGGCCTGTCCTTCCCTCACAGAAACTTAAATACACCATGCCCTCAGCTGTTTTCACTTCAACAACCTAGATTAAGACAGGTGGGTGTGATGTTTGAAAGCGTCATCCTAGGGCATTTGGCTTTCCCTCATACGCTATCTTTTTACTTTATTTTTCTTGCTTTTTTATTTTCTACCTGTGGTAGGTAGAACCGTCACTGCCAAAATGTGTCCACAGGCTAATTCCAGAAACCTATAAATATGTTCAGTTATCTGACAAAGGGGGTATTAATTTGCAAATTGAATTTGCCAATCTGCTGGCTTGAAACTAGGGAAATGATCCTGCATTATCCAGGTGGACCCAATGTAATCACAAACGTCCTTAAAATTGGAGAAGGGAGGCAGAAGAGGAGCTCAGAGGGATGTGATGCGTGAAAGATTCAACCCATCATTTTGGGCAAAGATGGAGGAGGGGACCACAAGCCAAAGAATGCAGGCAACCTCTAGAAGCAGGAAAAAGCAGGCAGACCCAGCTTCCCTGCAGCCACCAGAAAGAACAAGCCCTGCCTTGACTATTAATCAGTGAGACCCATTTTGGAGTCATTTACCTCCACTTTGCCAGTCCTTTTGTCAGACATGGGTGTATTTGTTCAGCTTCTTCCCAGGCTGGAGTTCCTGAATGGCTAGCCATTTTTGTGAGATAGTAAGTGTTAATATTAATGACAATAGTAATAATATTAGCCAACAACTACTGAGTTCCTAGTATGGGCTACTATTCAAGGATTCTACCTTCTTAACAATCTTAAATATAAGATACCAGAACTGTAAGATGATAAATTTGTGTAGTTTTAAGCCGCCTACTTTGTGGTGATTTGTTACAGGAGCACCAGGAAACTAATGTAACACTCTGTTGCTGATTTTGGCCCAAGGAAATCACATTTTATTACCCAATAGAATAGATCTGCAATGGAGAACTTTAATTTACCAGGTTGGCTTTTAATTCTTTATCAGTAAGAATATTTTGAAACTTGTGCTTGGCTTGTTTCTTCCCAAAGAGAGCTAGTGTGTATAAATTGTAAGGAATTGAGGAAGGGAAATACTCAAGTAATATACATTTCTTTATTCGTGTCAAATAGAGACAGAAATCTATTCCAATAATGATGGAGTTTTAATATCAATACTCTTTCCAAGTTTTGCTAAAGGAGAAAATTGATGCCAGGTTCAATGCTAGTCCGCTCTGTGGAATTCTTCTAAACATGTAAAACTGTATCACAACGAATTTATTAATGAACTGCTCTGCTTCAAAGTTTTGTCAGTGTCCTCAGTAATCAATTCAACATGGAGTGAAAAAAATCCTTAAAGGGAAGTTTTAATTTCTTTTTTTTTTTTTTTTTTTTTTTTGAGATAGAGTCTCGCTCTGTCACTCAGGCTGGAGTGCAGTGGTGTGCTGTCAGCTCACTGCAACTTCTGCTTCCCGAGTTCAAGTGATTCTCCTGCCTCAGCCTCCTGAGTATCTGGGGCCACAAGTGTATTCCACTATACCCGGCTAAATTTTGTATTTTTTAACTAATTTATTTTGAGACACAGTTTCACTTTTGTTCCCAGGCTGGAGTGCAGTGGTGCAATCTTGGCTCTCTGCAACTTCTGCCTCCCTGGTTCAAGCGATTCTCTTGCCTCAGCCTCCCAACTATCTGAGATTACAGGCGCCCACCACCACGCCAGGCTAATTTTTGTATTTTTAGTAGAGACAGGGTTTCACCATGTTAGTCAGGCTGGTCTCGAACTCCTGACCTCAAGTGATCCACCTGCCTTGGCCTCCCAAAGGGCTGGGATTACATGCGTGGGCCACCTTGCCCAGCCTAATTTTCCAATTTTAAGAGAACTCAGTATTACTGAAAAGTCTGCCTATGTCAAAGAGAATGCCATTAACCTTTTCCAACATAAATCTCTTCTCTTCAGAAGACAGCACCTTCTTTTCACATACGTTCACCAGTGACCTAGAATGGGCTTCATGCTTCATTTCCCTTTGTCTGTTTTTAGGGACTCTAGAGTGATAACGTGTTCATGGGGAAGTGAGGGTGGAGTTTTTCAGAATTAGCACTCACATTGGGGTGAGTCATGTGGTTAAAAGCCCAGTAAGTTTGATTTGCTGGAACAAATTCAAACTTCCTTTCAATAGAATGTGGGTTCAGAGCCAAACGGGAATTACAGAATCAACTTCAGCTTTCTGTTAACAGTAACACCGCAGGGACCTCCTACCTCTACTTCGCCAGTCCACTTGTCAGCCACAGGCATATTTGTCCACCTTCTTACTGGGGCTGGAGTTCTTGAATGGCTAACCTTTCCTGGGAGATAGTGTTAATGATAAAAGTAAAGATATTAGCCAACAGCTACTGAGCTCCTAGTATGGGCTACTGTTTGAAGGATCCACCCTCTCAACAGCCTTATGGATTAAATGCTTCTATCATCATCTTTTTTATAGATGAGAAAGCCAAGGCACAGAGAAGTTAAGCAACATGTCCAAGGTTCCCTTGTTAGTAAGGGGTGGAGTCAGGATTGGATATCTGGGATGTGGAGTGAAGACCACATTATGACACTGAACCCACTGCTTCTCCGTGAGAGCCAGGGCAGGCAGTGTTCACAAAGGTGTTCTCTTTCCTGGAAGGGGCAGGTGCTTCCCCACCGCTGTGAGATGGGAGTGGAGGGATCAGTGGGAGCAGAGCAAGTGTAGGTGAGCCCTGCTCACTTGTGCTGTCATTTACAGCTAGAGACAGCTGATAGGTGCCAGCTGAGAATCCATGGCTAACATGATGCAAAATAATCATTGTTAAAAAATATGTAGCGCTTCTAACAATCTCATTGTGAACACCACTCGTGTTAATTTATTTTAGTCACTTCATTCAAGTCATTGGCATTGCTCAGTGGTTAGGAATTTCTCCCATTTTGCCTTTCCTAGAAGGAATCTAGGATCAACCAACATTTTATGAATTTAACACTTGTAACAAAAAGAATAGAACATTAAGACATAAAAATTTTAAATAATAAAATCATAAGCATTCATGATTCTCTGAGTTAGGGTTTCTTATGGTTTTAAGTGTGAGTAAAAGTTATACAAATCCTCTTTGCATCTGATTTTCTTCCTTATGATAGATAACTCTTACAGAATAAGAGTTAACATCGTGGGCTTTGACTTGGCACACTGAGAGTTGAAGCCTTGAGTTACAACTTAGTGGTTGTGTACACTTTTCCAAGTTCATTGGTTTTTCTGATATCTACTTTATACCTCATACAGAAAGGGGAAGTGATAATAACACTTAGCTCATAGATTTATTGTGAAGTTAAGATCATGTGTGTAAAACATTTGGTGCAATGCTTAGTACAAATACATTATTCCATAAATACTTCAGGTTTATTATAATTGTAATAATCTTGGTCTCCAGTTTTTTCTCTCTTTTTACTCATGAGACAAATGGACTTCAGTTTAAGAGAGTAAATATGAATGTGTAGATATACAATGATCACAATATTATCTTTTATCTATATATATATAATGAGTGAGGCAGGCATCCTGGTGCAATGGAAGAGCTGGGCAAGTCATTAAGAAGTGAGTTCTAGTGTAACTGCAGTTCTAGTGACCCTGTAGTTACTTACTCAGCTTGTTACCTCAAAGCAAATTGTTCTAGCCATTGTGGCCCTGATTCTACCTGTAAAATGACAACAGTTAAATCTTCTTTAGGTATTTTATACAGACAGAGTTTACCTGCCAATCCCATCCACCACCAGATGGGACAAATGGCTTGATTTTTGTTAGCCCCAGTTTTCTCCTTGGTAGAATGCGGCTAATGATGGTAATTACTGCACAGAATCATTGAGAAAAATTAGATGAGATGCTGACATTGAGGAAATGATCAATAAGTGTTAGGTACTTTTATTAAAAGGTTACTATTGGTATTTAATTATTAAATTGTGATATAAAATTGAAGTATGGTTGCAAATATGTTTTAAGACAATTTTACAGTTTCTCAAAAAAAAAAAATACAAAATAACCATATTGCCCAACAATTCCACTCCAAGGTATACACCCAAAGGAACTGAAAGGAGGGACGAAAACATATTTGTTCTCCAGTGTTGATTGCAGCATTATTCACAGTAGCCAATGGTGGACAGAAACTAAATGTCCATCAACAGATGAATGAATAAACAAAATATGGTATCTACATACAATAGAATATTTGAGAAATGATGTTCTGATGCATGAGTAAAGTTCTACAACATGAATGAACCTTGAAAACATGCTCAGTGAAATAAACCAGACACAATAGGACACATATTGTATGATTCCACATGTATGAAGTTCCTAGAATAGGGAAATTCATAGAGACCTAAAGTAGATTAGAGATTATCAGTAGCAAAGGAGAGGGAGGAAATGGGAGTTCTTGCTTAATGGGTACGGTAGTTTCTGTTTGGAATGATGAATAAAGTTTTGGAAGAAGTAGTGGTGATGGTTGCACAATGCTCTGAATATAATTAATGCCACTGAACTGTACACTTTATAATGGTTGGGATGAAGGGAGAGAAAAGAGCCAAGGCCTCTTTAGCTTAGATAAGCAAGTGAATGATGATGGTAACCATGGACACAGGGAATATAGAGAGAAGAGCTGGTTTGGGTGAGAAGTAAATAATCCAATCTCCATGCAAGCTTTCCCCTGAAATTTGAGAATTTTAAAATTGTATAGCTTCAGCGTTCTTATGATATGACAGAGCTTTTATTTAAAATTAAAATTTCATCGAATATATCCACGTCATCAGTTGCCAAAAGGAAAGTTAGACTGAATATTTGTTTAAATAACTGTTGTGTGTTTTACACCATGACACACTATGCAAAATACATTTCAAAAAGAAACAATTCAAATCAATTGAATACTATACTAGAAAATAAAACAGGAAAAGTCAGTTTTTCAAGTGCTTACTTCTTTGTCAAAAAGGCTGAATATAAAATGGCTTTTCTGCCCTGCTATCCAGGTGTCTTCCTGAGAGAGGGTATTTCATCCCATATCCCCAGAAAAATAAGTAGTATCCAACGGTTGATGGAGACACACATACAGCAGTAGTTATCATGAACCAGCCTTTTCTTTCTATGTTAATTTATGGACCAGTTTTTATACACCAGTAGGTGAAGCGTTGTGTCTATTACTCTTTGAGGATTGGCTCTATGATTCTAAATGATGATGCATAGCAGAATGTTATCAACGGTTATCTGCAAGTTGAGATATTTTGGGTGACTTACGGTTTTCTATGTTTTCTTTTTTCTATGAATATGTACTTTTAAATAATATAAATGCATGTATAATAAGAAAATTCAATAAAAGCTTTCTTACTTGTCAAAACCAAAAATATAATTGACTAACAAATTGGAGAATAGCTTGATCACCTTAGCAAAATAAATTTTCAGTAGAAATACAATATGGGAGAAGTTGATCAAGTGTACATATTAAACAATAATATCTGTGAGTTCAGCTTACCAAAAGATGAAGCAATCCACAGTTTGAAGTTTTTCAAAAGAGATAAACAAAAAACAATAACAGTGTGTTGTGAAACCATATGGTTATTCTACTTTTAATTATTGGAATTTCATGTAGTTTGCTGAACTTCAGAAACTTAACCTGGAGAAACTGAGGTATGTTCTGAATACTAGAGTAGTGAAATAGTATTTCTAAGAATAAAAGGTAAAGAAATTATTTTTCAATATAGAGAGAAGGTAAAGATAATAATTTTATATACCATCATAAGGTTTTGTTCCTAAAATGAATGCTAAAGTGTTTGCTATGAATATATATAAATAACAGGAAGATGAAGCAAGAGTAAATAGGCTCAAGAAAAAGCCAGAGATGCTAGAGAAAGACAAAAGGAAAACACTGGAAGCCTCGGATCATTAAAAGCAAGAGATGTGCTGGCCCTCCTGCTCCTGGGTGAGGAGATAAAAATCCATCTGGCCCATCAGAGGATTTGAACTCATGCCTGTACGGTACATTTCCAGAACTGCATCCATACTGGTGCATTCTAAGGGTAGGAGACATCTGACTTTCCTTTTGTTTAAATCTTTGATTTTAGTGAATACCAAAAACTTCCAGTACTAGAGAAAATTGACCTTGTCTCTTCTAATTTTTAATAGCTGCATATTCCATTGTCTTGTACTTTTGCTGTAACAGAACCCCACTATGGCTACACCTCAACATTTTCTTCTTCTTGAGAGTATAATCATCTCTATTTCAGTGGTCAAAATTAATGCTTATTTTTAAAACCCCATACTATTCTATAAATTATGCTTTCCTATACTACCTTTTGTCCCAGATCCACACTGCACAGTCCACAGTAATTTTTCCTCTTTTCTATTAATAACCCAGTTAATACTTTCAAGTGGGACAGCTTTTTAATTTTTAGTGACTATTAATTAATACTTCTGTCTATTCTTTCCCCTCTTGATAGCACTACTTTGTTCTCAGAATTTACCTGAGCATGAAGAGTTCTCATTCTTGCTTTTCTCCCTCAAATTATTTTCATGTCACTTTCTCTTTCTCATTGCTGTTCTGTTGTTACTTTTTGGGAGTTGGAGAGTAAGGCTGGAGAAAATCTTTTATTCACATGTAAATCTGCATCTAATTCTAAATATACTTTGCATTCTGGAGAAGCGCTGAATGGTCTTAAGCATGGCAGTATTTCCATTAACTACAATCATTTATGTGTCTGTTTCTAGGCTCAAAACACTTCTAATATCAAACATTTAATTCACGTAAATGACTATTGTTTTACACTTATTCTATGGAGTGCCTTATCAGTAGCTCTTTAAATTATACCTAACATGAGTCTGAGCATGCAAAGCACTTAATATCTGGGTGGGGGTCAAGAATCATTTATTTTAAAGCTACTAGTGATATCCGCTATCTCTAATACAAAAACTTTGAAGATGTAGAGCAATATGAAAGTTGGAAAGTCATGGGAAAATGGTAGGGCCATTATCTAAGGACTTAAACAGCTTCATAGTGTTTGAATTTGGAAAACTGTATAACATTTTGATCACCTGGTTCAAAAAAATTTGTTTAGTACTATTTTTTGTCCACCCCTTGATATTCTGGGTGTTAGTGTCTTGAAAGAAAAATCAATTTTTACTTAATCTGCCTGTTACCTAAATTCCTATAGCAGCAGCATTATATGCATTTTAATTAATTGCTCGAATGCTTTTATCTAATATCTTAAGCAAAACTTCATTTTCTAACTTAATTGTTGATTAACCTTGCATTCTTCTTTCTACCATCTTTGTAATTTTACTTAGCAAAGTGCTTAAAAGAAAATGTAGCTTCTTCTGAATCTAGTAGCAAACATTGTTGGCTGCATATGACCTAGAAAATTCTGTTCCAGGCTTGATTTGATAACCTCCAAGTCCTTTAATCTTTCTGTGATTTGGTTTTGGTATACCAACTGATAGCTACTTCACATGGAGGTGTCTTCTTAATCAGGTCATTCTTACCATCCGTCTGTCTTTCTAGGTATCTCACTACCTGTCTATAAATTCTTTGTAATGCTGCCCATCTTAGAATCAAATCTCAATTAATCTGATTGCTCGATGTGTCTGGTCAAGTGAATTTTACGGGTAACTTGGCAGCATTTGGTAGGTAAAGGGCAGGCTCAGGCAACTTGAGATCAAACACTTGCCACCTCTGTGACCTGGAGCAATTTTTTTACACTTTCTCTTCAGCATCTGTAAAATGGAGAGAGTATAAATACCCATCTCATAGAGTTATTTGAGGGATCAAATGCTTTAATAAATATGAAGCATTTAAAATAAATATTGGAATATTTACGTCCTCAATCAGTATTTGCTATTGTTATTTTTGAAATATTTATATCAAAAATCTAAGACCAAACTGTTCATTTTCCTGCCAGAGAAAATGCCATGTAGGGTATGTAACAAAATAGTTCTACTAAAATCAAAATGCTTATTAAAAAGTTGCATTTTGATTTTCAGAAGTGTAAAATGCTGCCAGAGAGTCATTTGGCAGTCATATAACAACTGAAACATACTCATTGGCTTTAACAACAAGATGAAGACTGGTTATTTTGGAGAGAGCGCTATATATGATGAGCTACTCCCGCTGTCATAGTATCTATGCAAGGGGAAATGATATTTGTGGGCACATATGGGCTAGGGGCTTGTTAGCAGGAAGCTGTGAGATGAAAGGCCAAGATACCTGCTGAAAGTCAGAGGTGGAGTGGAGGGATGGGATGTGATTAGGATTTCGAGAGAATCCAGTTTGACGAGCCTTTGGATAATAAAAGAGAATTTCAGCTAGGATCAGAAGTCCTGTTACTAATATGTGGGCTGAGTATAAAAATACCAGCCTCATATACTACGGGGAAATTAGCAAATTCCTGAATGAATAGAAATCTTCAGTGTGTTGGATGGCATTTTTCTTGGGTGAGTTTGTGAATAAATTAAGTTGCTTTTTAATCTGTTGCTTTTAAATGCAAATACATCCCAGGAGAACAAAACTCATGACTCTAGTATATCCCATGAATTTGTGCAATTACGAACAATATTTCAATCATTGATGGTTTCTTATTTTGTCTTCGTCAGTTTACATTTGATTTCATTCCATCGAAACCTAACTTTTAAATGCCAGAATAAGGTTTCTTCAGCAGAAAGCCGTTTTCTTAGGCTACTCCAAAAAAGCTAAACTGCTATTTTTGCTTATGTTAGACATCTTGGATTTTATGTTTAATTGCCTTTAAGCCAGATGAGACAAACCTTTGATTAGGAGCCTGATGAATTTACACTCCATTAGCTTTGTTCAGAACACACTTGATATAGCAGAAGCTGTTCCCTGACATTCCCGTCCTCAATTTCAAAGACACACTTTCAAGTCTTACAGAAGCATTTGGGTATATACAACATATACACTTTAGACTATTTTTAGAGCAAAATACAAGGGTATATAAATTAAACATTTCCACTTGGATCAAGTCTATAACATAGTTATCGGCAACAAAATATGATTACAAATAAAAACTTAAATAATTTTCATGGGACATAAGGTTCCCAGGGTTAAACTTTTTCTTCTGCATTTAGTTTTACTATGCTTATTAGTAGTAAATGATGAGTCAAATAGATTTTTTTCAAAATATTTAGTAATTGTTAACTATAAAAACTAATTTTTTAAGGTACACATCTCTTCTGGAGATGGATGGGATAAATGAAGAGTATGGTCCCTTGGGCAAAGGAGGTTTTGCCAACACAAATATTTTGAACTTCCCTTTGATAAGATTTTCCACCTATAGGCAAAGCCCCACAGTAAGATTCCTGACCACTGAGAAGTATGGCTTTCCTTTGTGAAGTGAGAAGCCCATTTGTGGAAGGAAGTTGTGGGCAAGCAGATTCCAAACAGGCATGCAACCCCACAGCAGGTGCTGGCTCAAGCAGGTCCATTGCAGAAAAATAGGGACTAAGGATTTGGAATCTGATCCTAAAATCATTCTGGCCTGAGTACCTTGGAAAGTGTGTATGCTCGGGAATACTCAGTCCCTAATTTAAAGATCACTTTTTGGCCAGGCGCGGTGGCTCATGCCTGTAATCCCAGCCCTTTGGGGGGCCGAGATGGGCGGATCACCTGAGGTCAGGAGTTCGAGACAAGCCTGGCCAACACGGCGAAACCCCGTCTCTACTAAAAATACAAAAATTAGCTGGGTATGGTGGCAAGCACCTATAATCCCAGCTACTTGGGAGGCTGAGGCAGGAGAATCGCTTGAGCCTGGAAGGTGGTGGTTGCAGTGAGCTGAGATCGCGCCACTGCACTCCAGCCTGGGCGACAGAATGAGACTGTCTTGAAAAAAAAAAAAAAAATCACTTTTCTATGGTAGATGAGCCACAAGGCTACGCTGTGTTGTACTGTCAAATCTCTTAAAGGTTGTGGACCATTTTTTGAAAAGCTGCATTTCACCAGGCTTCTGGATGACGTCTTTGTGAGAGGTAGGGGAGGCAGAGCAGCTGGGGACACACATCTGTGCTGCTTCCAAAATTACTTTCTCTTCTAGTGAAAGCACTGGTAGTGGCCCAGGCCTATCTACTTATGTCCTGTGTCCCTGGGTCCCAGCTTTTGAATCCCTGAAACAAAGGTCTCTCTAATAGATCTCCTCCTCATTTAAAACTACTCATGATGCTGACATGAATAAATCCTAAGCATGACCTCATGGCTTAGCGGTACTTTTGGGACTCTCGTTAGTATAGCTTTCCACTTTCTTTGCTTTTTTCCCTAGGTCTTTTCATTGAGTTGTTTGCTGCTTTGTTTAGTGTTGCTGCTTCCCATATTAAGCCCGTATCTTCCCCTATGGTTCACATGTGTGTGCCTTTGCAGTTTTCCATGACACCTCTCTTTTTGATGAATGTCTTCCTAGTGGGATTTTGTTTGGCCATCCAAAAAGGCCTGTATAGTGAGTTGAAGAAGGAGCTCCCCAGGAGCCTTGACTCAAGGGGCTCAATGAGGCACCAAGAGCTCTGAGGAGGTGTCTGTAGGGCCAGGAGATGCCAGGATCTAGTGAGGTTGGGTGGCAGGATGGTGGGGCATGATGGGTGAGGGCAATGTTCAACACTGGCTGTAGATCAATATCACATGGGAGTTTATTAAAAGTACTGATGCCCAAGCCCCATCCTGGCTCATCTGAATCTCTCTGGGTGGATCCTGCTCTCTGTACTTTTTCTGACTTTTGTGATAAAAATGTTCAAACATACGGAAACATTTAAAAACTGGAACAATAAACATCCTTATTCACTATCCAGCTTCAATGATTGTTAACAGTTTGTTATATTTGGTGTGCATGCACAAATGCAGGGGAATGCACGTGTGTGCACATACATATATAGCATACTTTTATGTGTGCATGTATATATAATATATATATGCACACAGACAGACATATATTATTTATTTCCCTCTAAACCATTTGAAGGGAAGCTGCAGACGTCATTTTACCTCACCTCTAAGAATAAGGACTTTCATTGACATAGTCACATATCATTATTCTCCTTAGAATATTAAAAAATACTTTCTTAGCGTCGTTTAGTATTCTGTTCATATTCAGATTTTCTATTTTGTCTTCCCTAGTTATTTTCTTATCTAGGATCCAATCAAGGTTATTGCATTGCATTGGTTATTGTGTGTCGTTAGTCTCTTCCAATCTAGAACAATCTCCCTAGTTACCCTCTCCCCATGATATGGTCTGTTTAGAAGACTCAGCCAGTTGTCTTGTAGAATACCTGTGTTCAAGATAGATCTGAGTGATTTTTCAAAGTATTGGCTAGTTTGTTCCTCTATGTTATTTTCTCTAGAATAAAGAAGGTAAGCCTAAATGCTTAATGAGATTCAGCTTACTCATTTTGGCAAGGATGCCTCACAGATGATGCTGTAGACTTCATATTGCAACACACTGGAGGCCCATGAGGTCACTATTATTGATACTCAAGTTGATGTTAGACAGATCCCCCTGTTATAAAGATCCTAGCATCCAGTGATGATGTTTGGCTGAATCAACAATTTTATTGAATTCATTAGGGGTTGTAGAAGTCTATGATTCTTCTAAATTTATTAGCTGGGAATGAACTACTCTTACTCCAACAACATAATGTTAAAGGCATAATCATTGTCATTTGACCACCATTTATTTCAGAGTAAGAATTGTATAACAATTACATCTAGTAAATTTAATTTCATTATTTGGTGTAAGTGTGAATTCATATACTTATTTATGCTTTGTAAACAAATATGAAATATCTTCAAAGTTTTTAAGTGACATTAAATTGTATGCATTTAATATGCACATGATATTTTGAAGTGTATATATATATATATATATATACACAATAGAATACTATTCAATCATAAAAAGAAGGAAATATAACATAGTTAAATTTTTTTTTCCAAACTTGCGAAGTGGGAGTCCCTATAAGTTCATTCATGAGTTATTCTTAAAACCTACTGTTAATGTTTGATCAATTATTTGGTTTCTGGAACAATACGTCTCAGGCTCATCTTGAAATTGTTCTAACATAGATGCACCACCATTTATCTAAGCAACGCAAGATCCTTTGAGTATAAAATAGTCTGTAGTAACCAATACTTGGGTGATAGAGGCTTTTATTGTCACTGGGGTATTATTTTCTAGGCTTTAAGTTGTCAAAGTTAAAAAAATTATTTTTAAATCAAAATTTAATATTTAATATTATAGGATTTTCTTAAATTATTTTTCTCTCTCTTTTTAACATTAACAAGCTTGGTCCCTAATAATAATATATTTATTTATCCCATACAATAACTACAATAATGTCAAAATTATTTATCCTATATAACATATTTATTCTATACAATGAATATAATAATTTCAAAATTAATATTTCAACATTAGTGCTAACAACAAAACTATTGTCAAAATTTCACATTAGATTTTCCTTTGTCTTGAATATATACACAGAGTTCTGTATTAAAAAGTCAATTGAAATCATTATGTTCTCTTGTGATTGGTTACAAATTTGGCATAGAGTTATATTCATTTATTGTAGTTTTTTATTTAAAATAGGTAAAATATCTACATGGCTCAAAATTGAAATTAAATAAAAAGGTTCACACAGAAAATTACTTCTTTCCCTAGCCTCTCTGCCCATTTTTCTTTCTACTTAGTAACCATTTGTGTTAGTTTCTGATTTATACTGCCACGGTTTTTGTTTTTTTTTTAAATGAATACACATACTCACGTAAACTTACACTATTTTTCTTATTTTTCCCTGTCCTTACCGAATGTTGCACACCATATATATCATTCTACACGTTTTTTTTTTTCTTTTAAAACAACTTATCTTTGGGATCATTCCAACACCGCTGTCATTCTTCATCCTCTTCTCTGGCTGCATAGTGGATGGGTGCGCCACAGTTTATTCTACCAGTACCCTCAGGATGAACACTTGAGTTGTTTTCTGGCTTCTCCTGTTATAAACAATGCCTCGTGTGCCTATAGTATTTTGTACTCCTAGAGATATGTCTTCAGTGTAAATTTCTACGTTGATTACCAGTATTTTTCAAAGCTCTCCAAGTGATTACGAAGCTGAGTTGAGGCTTCCTGGAATTAACTTAGGATTGTGAATTGGCTACTTAAAAGTCAGGTGCTTAGAACCACAAAGAAATTTGTGTTTCAGGTATGACAGGCCCAGAACATGGAGAAAGTCAGGACAGGAGCAAGTCAGGACAGGAGCAGACTAGAGTTGGGCTACGTGAGGTGGGAGGATGAGGACAGATAAAGGGCAGAAGCCAAGTAAACAGACAAGACATTTGGAAAAGCCAAATACAGAGAGCTGAATAGTCTCTGCAAAGACTGGGCCAACCACCAGCACCAGAAAAAATATTATAGAAACCAAAAAGGCAAGCTAGGTAAGGAGAAAAGCAGACAAGAAGCTCAGAACAGCTGAAAAAGGACCTGGGGATTGGAGGCAAAACGTAGGCTCGGGTGTTCAGAAAGTGAGTGACGCCTACCTGGCTGGCACGAGGTTCCCAAGGACAGGGGAGTGGGAGCCTGTCTGCGGGTGGAGTGAGTGGTAGACTGCGTTCTGCAGCGAAGGCCACGACCCCAAGAGGGTTGATCATTCAGTGTTGGTGCTGGGAGGTAAGGCAGGGCCGTGTGGACGTAAGAGGAGCTTAACTGGGCTTTTCTTTTCCTATTGTAGTAAAATACTACTATGCATAACATAATATTAACCATTTTAACCACTCTTACCTTTAAAATTCAGTGGCATTAGTTACATTTGGAATATTTGGCAACCATCTCCACTATGTGTTTCTAAAACTTTTTTATTATCTCAAACAAACTCTGTATCCATCAAGCAATAACTCTCCATTCCCTAATGCCCCTGCTCCTGGTGCCCTCTGATATACTTTAGGTCTTCGTTAATTTGCCCATTCTGGCACTTCACATAAATCAAATCATACAAGATTTGTCCTTTCGTGCCTGGCTTATTTTACTTCGTATAATATTTTCAGGACTCATTTATGTTGTGACATGTATCAGAAATTTATTTTTTCTTTGTGGAAGAATAACATTCTATTGTATATATTATACATATGATTATAAAATGTAATTTATTGTATATAGAATACGTGTATATTCTCCTATATGTGCATATATATATGCACACACACACTATACTACACACACTCACACACACTCACACACACCTAGGAGTAAAATTACTGATCATATGGCAATTCCATGTTTAATATTTTGAGTAACTCTCAAACTGTTTTCCATAATGGCTACATCATTTCACATTCCTACCAGCAATGCACAAGGATTATAATTTATCCACATCCTCAGCAACACTTGCTATTTTTCTTTTTTGAAATTATTATAATAGCCATCCTAGTGATATGAAGTGGTGGATTGTGTTTTATTCTACTGTTTGTTTATTTACTTATTTATTTGAGATGGAGTTTCGCTCTTGTTGCCCAGGCTAGAGTCCAGTGGCATGATCTCGGCTCACCGCAACTTCTGCCTCCTGGGTTCAAGCAATTCTCCTGCCTCAGCCTCCAGAGTGGCTGGGATTACAGGCATGTGTCACCAAGCCCGGCTAATTTTATATTTTTAGTAGAGATGGGGTTTCTCCATGTTGGTCAGCTGGTCTTGAACTCCCGACCTCAGGTGATCCACCCGCCTTGGCTTCCCAAAGTGCTGGGATTACAGGCATGAGCTGCCACACCCTGCTGTTTTTTTCTACTTTTATTTTTGGTTCATTTGTTGCATGGGTAAATCGTGTGTCACTGAGGATTGGTGTACAAATGATCTTGTCACCAAGGTATTGAGAAAAATACTCGATAGGTAGCCTTCCAACCCATGCCCCGCCCACCTTCTCCACTCAAGCAGTTCTCAGTGTCTCAGTTTCCATCTTTGTGTCCATGTGGATTCAATGTTTAGCTCCTGTCCAGAATCCATAGGAAACTTAAACAAATCAGCAGGCAAAAATCAACCCCATTAACAAATGCGCAAAGGACATTAACAGACACTTGTTAAAAGAACCTACATGTGGTCAGCAATGACATGAAGAAATGCTCATCATCACTAATCATCAGAGAAATACAAATCGAAATGACAATGAGATACCATTTCACACCAGTCAGAAAGGCTACCATTAAAATGACTGTTAAAATAATCATTGCTCATTTTTGAGCAGTGGTCTTGCATCTGATGATTGTGATAAGACTGCAGTGGTATGGATATGATAAAACCTTCCTGTTGTAAGAACAGAGAGGGTGGGGACAAGCGGGGAAGGGAGGGAGAACCATGGGGACAGCTGTGCCTCTGTGTTACCTCTGTGACAAAACCTGTTCCCCCAGGGTAACCTCTAACAAGAAGGCTTCTATTGATCCCATTCATGCGTAAGCAACTGTGCTGTCATCACCACGGGAATCAAGGAAGAAGCAGCCCTCTAAATCACTTACCTGGTGGGCAGGGGTTCTCCACTCTCATTTCTCCAATATTATCCTTTACCGTTAGTCCCATCTGTCCAATTCAGCCGTTTAAAAGGCTATACAATGTTTATTTTATTTTACTGTAAGAGCATGTAATATGAGATCTACCCTCTTAACAAATTTGTGAGTGTTCAATAAGTAATTGTTGACTATAGGTACAATGTTGTACCCCCAATCTCTGGAGCTATTCATCTTGACTGAAACTTCATGCCTATTGATTAGTAACTTCTCCTCTCCCCCTTCCCTCAGTCCCTGGTAACCACCATTCCACTCCCTAATTCTACGAATTTGACTGTTTTAGATATCTCAGATGAGTGGAGTTGTGCAGTGTTTGTATTTCCATGACTGAGTCATATCGCTTACCATAATGTTCTCAAGGCTCATCCATGTTGTCACATATCAGAGGATTTTCTTAAAGCCGAATGGTATTCCATTGTGTATAGGCACCACACTTTCTTTATCCATTCCTCTGTTGATTTATGTTTATGACAACATAAATGTTGATGGACATTTATGTTGTTTCTACATCTTGGCTACTGTGAATAATGTTGCAATGAATATAACAGTGCAGATATCTCTTCCAGATTCTTATTTCAATTATCTTGGAATTGACACCAAAAGCTCAAGTAACAAAAACAAAAATAAACATAAACCGTGGGACTACATCAAACTCAAAAGCTTCTGCACAGGAAAGGACACAATCAACTGAGTGAAAAGGCATCATACAGTATGGGAGAAAATATTTGCTAATCATATATCTGATAAAGGGTTGATCTCTAAAATATAAAAGAAATTCCTACAACTCAATAGTATCCAAAAATGAATAACCCACTTAGAAAGCAGGCAAAGAACTTGAATAGATATTTCTTCAGAAAGACATACAATAATCAATAGGTATGTGTAAAATGCCCAATGTCACTAATCATCCAAGAAATGGAAACAAGACACAATCTTTCAGTTTCATTTTCCTCCTTGGACTAGATTATTTGCACCACTCTCCTTCCCTTGTAGTTTGATATAATGACCAATTCAATCTTGTGATATTTTCTTTTGCCTCTTGATGGTTGAAGGATTGGATCTTGTTAGGCCTGGACTAGGTTCCTGTCTCAGTTCGAGGTAAGACCGGGTGTCTCCACAGTGAGGTGAGTGCCAAGATGGTGGTCTTGGTGCCTTTTCTTGAATTTCTGTTTCTTGGAGTGTGGTAGCCTAAGTAGTAATGATTTTCCCCATAATTTTATTCCTTTTACTACTTGTGAAATTGGAAGCTATATAAACTAAAATAGTTTTCCTCAGTGTAAACACATCTTAATTTTAACATCAGCATCTTCTGTTTATGACTCTGAGGGTAAAGGGGTGGGAGGGTCATCTCCCAACCCTTTGACCAGTGGCTCTCAAATGTGGCTACACAGCAGCATCGTCCATTAGGCTGTAACAAATACTGTAAAGATATTTGGAACTAGTGGGTCTGGGGATAGCCCTTGATGTGTGCATTTTGAAAAAGCTCCAAAAGTAATCCTAACTCAAAGTTTTAGGTGGAGTCAATGTAGAATATAGATATATTGACAATTGAATTGTATTATAATTAAGATACTTTCCACATAGTTATATTTTACAGTAAATAATCCCCAGGGATCTTTGTGGTTTAAAGCAGGGTTTTGTATTCTGCTATGCCACCTTCTGGGATTGCTACAGGGTTTGGTCAATGTCCTATCCCTGAAGGATGTGCACACGCCACAGAGGGACAGGTTAGGAAGCAGAGAAAAAGAAAGGGATGAAGAGAGAAGCCCTGGTCTAGGATCCTAATGAATACAGAATTCAAATCAAGCAGGAAAGTGGTTCCTCTTGCAAACTGATTCTGATCTTTTAACTGTTATACCAGCAAATCCAATTCAGTTTATCTGTAGTACAGCTTTCAACAGAGAAGCATGCTTGTTAATAGAACTTAGATCTTAAAATAAGTACTTGGTGAAATATTTGTCTTTAGATCTGTTCATACTGCTAATTGAATTCACAGGTAAAAACCAAACTAATTGTACTCCATGAAGATCAACTTCTGATTTAAGTAGAAGTCAGTAAAGTGTATAGCTAAATATCTGACCTTTTCTGTAGAATTATGACCTACTTTTTCAAGAGTACAAGAACTATGTCTTATAGTGCATTATGTCCCCAATCTTTGGAATACTGAAGCCCAACTTGGAAGACTTCAGTCTTGAGAAAGCCATGAGAAAATTGCTCAAGCTTGATGAAACTATATTCTCATCTGCAAGGTATGTTACATACCTACCCTGCAGTTATTATGAGGCTGAGAAATTAAAGTGTAAAGTGCAGAAGCTATAAAGTGCTGCACATGTTTTAAAATCAAATAATTTGGTAAATTAATTTATCGTCATTACTATTAAGGATTTTGTTAAGATATCCCAGAAACATTAACTATTTAATCATATCATGCCCCAAGACAATTTGAGCTATGGTTTTATTTATTTATTCCAAACTCCTGGAGCACAGAGGACTTTCAGTAAATGTTGATTCAATGAATGAATAAATGGTTAATTCAAAACATGGGTTTTGAAAGAGAGTAAATATACCTTTCAAATGATTTAAAAATCTTCAGGAAAAAAAATCAATACAAAACTTGCGGGTGGTGTGTGAGAATTCCACGTGTGAGATGTGACTCGGATTTTAAACACTGAGCTGGTTGGACAGCCCTTTGGGCTGGGGGGTGGCAGGTGTGGAGAGGGGCGACCTGAGCTTCTTACCCCTGCCCCACCTGCGTAAATTCATGTCTAGCTGCGGTAGCACAGTGCAGTCCTGACCAGCCTGCGCTTATGAGATGGGCTACCTGGGCTTGAAGCCTGACCTATTCTACTCTCTGGGTCAGATTACCTCACCACCTCTGTGTCCTCATCTCTAAAAATGATACCTCACTCAGAGTTTTGGGAGATTAAATGAGATAATAAGTGGGAAGTACTAGAATAATATTGATGTTTAATAAACAAATGCTTAATAAATGCTACTAATAATTATTAATTGGGTTTAAAGTATGTTAGACTTTATTCGAGCTATGATACTAGATGTGTAGACTAACCTACTGAACTGAGGATAACATGAGAATTAAGTGGGGAAAATACAAATTAAATTTTTAAAAGTATAGGAACTATTTCTAAAGAAAATTTCAGTTCCTGCACGTCACAGGAAACAATAAACTACAAAGTTGGTAAGAATAAGGTCAGAGTATGACCATAAGCTCCTGAAGGACTGATTTTATTTTGTTTTTGTTTTGCTTTGTCTTTTTTTTGTTTATTTGGCCTACAAAATTCTTTGTACATGAGACTGTCTTTTTTTTTTTTTCTTTTTGAGGCCCGATCTTGCTCTGTTGCCCAGGCTGGAGTACAGTGGCACTATCTTGGCTCACTGCTGCCTCCACCTCCTGGACTCAAGCAATCCTCCTGCCTCAGCCTCCCAAGTAGCTGGAACTCCAGGCTTGTGCCACTATACCCAGCTAATTTTTGTATTTTTTTTGTAGAGACAGGATTTTACCATGTTGCTCTGGCTGGTCTCGAACTCCTGTGCTCTAGCAATCTATCTGTCTTGGCCTCCCAAAGTGTTGGGATTACAGGCATGAGCCACCATGCCTGGCCCATGAGACAATCTTGATATGTAGTAAACAGTCAACAATTGCTAGTATTGCAGCTATCCTTAACCACACATGAGAATATATTTTACACTTAACTCTGCCCAAAGCACTAGGCTAAGTTTTGAGGCTGTCAAGGGACATAAAAGAGTTCTTGCTTCGGTGAGCTTAACTCGAGTAGAAGAGGTAGAAAGGGAAACTCAAACCCAGCATCCACCAATGGAAGGGGATATTCAGTTTCATGTATAGATGAGAGGTGGTGATGGCTGAGGGGTGTGGAGGAAGCAGTGGTGCCTGCAGGTGGAGGAGCCTGTGAAAGGCCTGACTGACAGTGAGGCATTGTGGGGCAACCTGAGGCAGGGTGGGCAGGACTTAGGTGGTAAAAGAGGCAGTCTTGGGCAGAGGGCTACCTGTAGGAGGATTCTGTAAATGAAGGTCTCAGGAACAGATTCTTCAAGGCCTCCTATGTCAGGATAAAGATTCTAAACATTTTCTTAAGGCAAATGGGAACCTTTGTCAGTTTATAGCAAGACTAGCAGGTAACGGTATTTCCGGAAAAGTAAATTATTATTTTCAAGTGGGAAGAAATGAGGCAGGAGAAGCAAAAAAGGAAACAGTTGCAGGGTAGAGAGCAACTGAACCAGTGATTAAATGAAGAAGACGGAGGGGCACTTGAAATTCTTTCCCTAGAAGGCGTGGTGACTGTGGGATCTAAGGGGCAAGGGGGCTGAAGGCTGAGGATCACGTAACAGGCGTGTATGACAGACATTGAGAAATCAATGAATGTCTAGAGTGAGGATTGGCACGCTTGTTCTGTAAATGCTAGTTAGAAAATATTTGTGGTTCTGTGAAACGTGGTTCTGTTGGAACTCTTCAGTGCTGTGATCTCAGCCCCAAAGCAGCCACAGACAATTCCTGAAGGAATGGGTGAGGGTACACTCCATTAAAACGTTCCTTACAAAAACAAGCTGTGGCTATAGTCAGCCTGTGGTCTGTGGTCTGCAGACCACTGGAGATCCTGCAAATGTATTCCTTGTTATAAATGTACCTGTGCATCGTTTTTTGGTGATGGGATTTATTATAACTAGATCAAGCAGGTAATTGTGAGGAGAGTGTCACAAAGTGTGACAGAAGAGCAACCCCTGATGGCAAACACTGTGCACAGCTTTGGGGAAAAAAACACTGCTTTCTACCAGAAACATTCCATTAAATGTCATTTCTTATAACAAATCTCATCACATTAAAGCTATAAAACAAGTCTTTTGAAGCTATTATAAATTTTAATATTAATAGGAAATATCTTTATCTTAGCAAGTAGACTTAAGAGAAAACCTCAATTTTATGATTACGGAATACGGAAAGACAACAATTCAAGTTAGAACATTATGGATTCTGATCCACATCTATTGGATTGATTTATATTTAATCTGTTTGTCTCTTTCCAGTATCTATGTATCTTAATCTTTAATTAATAATGCAGTGTTTTGCAATCTCTAAAGAATACGTATCATCTGGCTGTGGTGGCTTATGCCTGTAATCTTAGCACTTTGGAAGGCCGAGGCAGGCAGATCACCTGTGGTCGGGAGTTCGAGACCAGTCTGGCCAACATGGTGAAAGCCCATCTCTACTAAAAATACAAAAATTACCTGGGCGTGGTGGCAGGTGCCTGTAGTCCCAGCTACTCAGGAGGCTGAGGCAGGAGAATCTCTTGAACCTGGGAGGCGATGTTGTAGTGAACAAAAATTGCGCCACTGCACTCCAGCCTAGGTGACAGAGCAAGACTCTATCTCAAAAACAAACAAAAAACTTATCAAGCACTCTTAAAGTTCCTGCTAAAAATTACCAAAAAATTGTGATTATATTATTTTTTATTGACAAATTATAATTGTATATATTTGTGGTATACAACATGATGTTTTGATTATATATACACATTATAGAATGGCAAAATCGAACTAATTACATGTGCATTTACTCACATAGTGTTTTGTGTGTGGTAAGAGCACTTCAACTCTATTCTCTTGGCAATTTTCAAGTATATAAAACATTGTTATTACTAGTCATGCTTTACAATGGATGTCTTGAACTCGTCCACCTGAAATGTCATATCCTTTGACCAAAACTTCCCCAGGACCACCCCCCAGCCAGTCCCTGGTAATCACCAGTCTACTCTGCTTCCATGAGATTTTCCTGAAAATCTTATGATTTTAACTTTAATTATAATTGAGTTTGAATCAAAGCTATTTAGGGTCACACACAGTAAGCAAACTTCTGGGGACTGTGATATTTTTGAAAATGTGATGAAAGACCTTCTCTCTAGAAATATGTTTGCACATGCATGCACACACATGTTGCTTTACTTAGATGTTCATGTGTACATGCATATATACAATTTCAAGGAACTCATGACCATCCATGAATCCTAGCTGAAAGCCTCTGTTTTTTTTCCTTGTTAGTGATCTAAAAGATGAGTCAGATCGAGAGATCCTTGAAATTGTACGTATAAAAGATGAAGTAACATAATGACAATATGTGTTAAGTTGAAACATCTTATTCTGTGACATGTTCTGAGTCTCATAAGTATTATTTAAAGCCAACAAGGGGCTTTTCTTTAAAAGCCTTTTATCTTATTTGTTTTATGGTAAACCAGATAGATTATAGTAAAATTAAATCAGCCCTTTAAGAATGGAAAAACTTCACATCTATGAACAAGGGCTGTTCAATTAAATGTGCAATGATCCATACCTATTTCTATACATGAACTTATACACACACCCATGCAGCTATGCATATCCACCTGTATATACACATAGGTTTAAATATACACGTAAACTTTGGGGAGATTAAGACATAAAACCTGTCTTCAAAGGCTAAGAATCTTTAGAAAGAGCTGACACAGTATCTTAACGTGTTTCACAGAGATCCAATCTAATTCTAGATTTGACTTTTTAAACACAGATCTCCCCTTAGGAGACATTTCTAACCCTTTGCTTGTTTGACCAATATCTACTTCTATGTAGTTCTGTGTCTTTCAGGTATAGCATTAGGAATACAAACATATGCAAGATCCAGTCTTCTGGGGCAAATCACTGAGAAGTAATAAGTAGGAAAATGTGGGTGGTTCATAAAGAACAAAGTTACACCTGCAACACAGGGTTAATGGCATGGAAAGAAAATAAAAAAAAATTGTACTGATTTTCTCCAAAATTGATACAATAGATAAGATCAAAAATTAATCTAGAGCACAAAGATAATTTTGATCATTTTCAAAGATAAAAAATAGCATAATCAGATTTACTAAATTCCTATTTAATGACTGTTTCATCAGTTATTAAATATAATTCAATTTAATGCCGTTATTTAGTCTAAATAATTTATAAATGTCCTGAAGAAATGCTGTAAAATATATTCACATAATTCATTAGAACCATGAGAATATTTTACATAGTATGAATTTCCAAATGAGATTAAATATCTTTGTGAAAACTACATAACGTACTATCTCTATTGCTAAGGAAGGCAAAAGTTCCCTCTGTATCCAGCATGCCTATGATAGAGTCAAGCCATACGACTTTCTGTTTTCTGAGTATGTCTTGCAGTTTTGCTGCAAGTGTGCCTTTGCTCATGCAATTCCATCTGCCCAGAATGCCATCCTTTTCTTCTGTCTTCTGAATCATGCCATCTTAAGAAATTTTCCAATGCCAGTTACTTCATTATGACATCATTGCTGCTCCTTCTGCACCAGCTACATGCAAACACACATGACCAGTTACATCTCTCTTTATGCATTCTGTCATGACTAGTGCTTGGAATAGTGTCTAAGGATTAGTAAGTGCTCGATAAATATTGGCATTTTTCTTGTTTTTATTCTCCTCCACTTCTTCAGGGGCCAGTCTGTTTTTTTTCACCTTTGAATATCTCATCATGCTCCTAATGTATATGGAATTGAATCAAATTTTACTCACTATGAAAGGTATGACTGTTGAGATGCAATTGGGTTAATTGACTCAAAAGAGACTTGCCAAATTTCCAGCTGTCTTTCCTTAGAATTAAAGTCCGCTTCTTCAATATGTTTTTATTACTTCTGACCTGAGCTTTAAATACTGTGGCACTCATTTAAATTCCATAACAACCTGTCAACAGTACTTGGAACCAGATTTCTAACGGGTCAGCAACTAAGACAGTTGCCAAAGTTCTATACTGAACTCTGTTTAATTTTTTTTTTTTAATAGGTTTAGTGATACAAGTGCAAACTGGTTTTTATAAAAGTTGTCTCTAAACCACATCTCATATAAAATATGGCCAGTAGTCATCAAACTGAAGTTCAAATAAGCCCAACCATCAAAGGAAATCAACAGGACATTAATGTGTGTTGTTCACATTCTGAAACAGTCCACACTCTAGATGGTTTCCTTAAAATGCTTCCGTGGGCTATCAGACTGTTGCCTCAGTCCAGGTGTGGACCACCTGATTAATTTTCCTCACTCACAAACCATATTTACTCTAATGGAATATTATTTAGTTTAAAGATGAAATGAGTGTGCAGTTAACTTTTATTTATAAACTACAAGCCATAATGTATTTCCCCTATGTTCTCAGGAAAGCACATAAGCACGTTTTCTCTTAACCAGCCTTCTTAGAACTATGTGAAGATACTTTTTATAAACACAAATAGAAATATTTGCACACAACTGTCTACCTTGTGATCACGCCCTTTGGGGGTAAAGGCTTTTCAGTTATTTCCTTCCTTCCTTCCTTCCGTCCTTTTCCTTCTTTCTTTTCCTTCTTTCTCTTGCTTTCTTTCTCTCTCTTTCTCTCTTTCTCTCTCTCTCTACCTCCCTCCTTCTCTTTCGACAGAGTTTCACTGTTGTCACTCAGGCTGGAGTGCAATGGTGCCATCTCGGCTTACTACAACCTCCGCCTCCCCGGGTTCAAGCAATTCTTCTGCCTCAGCCTCCCGAATAGCTGGGATTACAGGGATCCTCCACTGTGCCTGGCTAATTTTTTTTTTTTGTATTTTTAGTAGAGACAGGGTTTCACCATGTTAGCCAGACTGGTCTCGAACTTCTGACCTCAGGTGATCCACCCACCTCAGCCTCCCAAAGCGCTGGGCTTACAGGCATGAGCCACTGCGCCTGGCCAAGGCTTTTCAGTTAGTAAGAGTGAATTACTGTTAGATCCTTTATATTTAAAGCAAAGTACTTGCAAATTAGTGTGGATACCTTGGTAGCAATCACTCACCACTACATTGACTTACTGTACATAAAAATATTCAAATTAAATTTTATTTTATAAAATAAATATGTTTATCTGGGAATAATATTTTTCTAGCTGAACCATTTTAGATCTCCTTTCTGTGGTCCAATGTAAAAATATGTTGATCTTTTTGAATGTAAATGCTATAGGTGGAAACCCTGTAATCAATGATATATTTATTACAGTCTGTAATCCACCACCATCTTTCATAAATATTTATTAAGTATGCAAAATATTGATTGCAATATTTTGAAATGTATGTTGGCAGTTGATAATAATTAATAGATAATGCCATTGATAATTTAAAACAAACACATTACGCATTGAATCCAATATCTCCTGAGATTCTGGTTACCTAACTCCTTGGTTGAATGTGCTGAAATGCTCTGAAAATTGAGTTTACAAAATGACAGGCAGTTCCTATTTAATTTTTCCACTTAGTAAGCTACTAGTTCTGAATCACTGAATATATTACAAGAACAATGGGTCAGCCAAGCCCTATTGGAATAACAAAACAAATGAAACAGTTTTCATGTCCCACTTAGCTATGTTTAACATTGTAATATTTCACGCTCTTAGAAATCTACTCTCCAATAATGCAGAAAACTCTCCATTGAAGATACTGATTATCAGTGATAAAAATGCCCAGAGATGCCTCTGAATTTCCACGATTAGGGATTTATAAACATTTACATTCAAGCTAGATTTTTCCCCCATTTTGTCAAATATTGGAAGACAAATGGAATAAAATAGGTCAGTGTTTCCTCATGAAAAAAATATAATTGTCACCGATAGAGGTCAACCATGGTCAATTAAATAATCAGGGGAAAATGCCTAATTATTTCTCTAGACCTACTTAATACTGGCAGCAATTTTCTTCTTTTCTCTTAAAAAAATAAGGATTTTTATCTGAAACAATGGAAAAATACTTTCAGTCACAATGTGAAACTCTAACCTCCATCAGCAGATCATAATACACTGCCTTCAGAACACAATCATTAGTTTACTGACATTAAGAGAAGAGCTGACTAGCCTCATTTTTCTGTTTCTTAGTAAATGTCCTCTCCATCAAAACAGTGGGACAACTGTTTGGTTGGAGCAGAACCTCCTTACATTAGAAAATTGATACTTTCCTTTGCATAAGTCATATTTTGCTGTGTATCCTGGATTTGGTTTCTGGACATAGTCCTTGCTACAGCCGAATCTGGATTCTGGAAATGTGTTTTATTCTTGATTTAATCTCTAAATACCCCTGTGCCTTTGTAAATAAGGCACTGTTGCAGGGATGGTGATTTCAGGGGCAAAGGAAATCCTTCATGCTGGTGGCTGCTGAAATTTTACCAGGTAGCTCCTCTTCTCCTAAGACTTTTTTTTTTTTTTTTTTTTTTTTTTTTTTTTTTTTTTAAGATAGGGTCTCATTCTGTTGTCCAGGCTGGAGTGCAGTGGCAAGATCACAGCTCACTGCAGCCTTTACCTATAAGGCTCTAGTGATCCTCCTACCTTAGCCTCCAGAGTAGCTGGGACTACAGGCATGCACCACCATGCCTGGGTAATTTGTGTGTGTGTGTGTGTGTGTGTGTGTGTGTGTATTTTGTAGAGATGAGGTTTTACCATGGTACCCAGGCTGGCCTCCAACTCCTGGGCTCCAGTGATCCACCTGTCTCAGCCTCACAAGGTTCTGGGATTACAGGCAAGAGACAGTGCCTTGTGCAAACACCGTTGGCAGTGAGAGTTCTTAAATCATTGATTGTTTATAGCTGAAGATATGTAAATAAATGCCTCTAATTGTGTGACCTATGGCAAGTTATACTGTGGTTTTCTACCTCCAGTGTTCTTATGTACCAAATGAATTAATGATAGAATTTTGTATTATGGTGAGTTATTATTCTGAAGATATTATCAGAAATGAATGGGTAAGGTGCTTAGCACAGTGCCTGGCAAGTCATTCATGTTTAATAGATGTTGGTTGCTATTACTGTTATTGTTACTGAAACTTCTTTGCAACTTCAGTACAAGTCGGTGAGTATAATGATAGTACTGGTGCTGATGGCTGGTTTAGGGGAAAGAACAGAACCAAAAGGATCCTTAGTCCTTGGGGATACTGAAGATAAATGTACTACTTTACAGTTTTGACTTAGGTCACACCTGCTCCATATCCATTTTTAGGGAGTGCGTGAGGGAAGGGGCATTGCAGGGATGGCAGAGAGCAAAATCATAGTGGGAAGTGAGAAGGTCCCTGAAGCAGGAAGTTGGAGAAATAAGACTGAGCCTCGGCCTCTGCCACTAACCTGGTGGACGACCATGGCCAATGTCCCCAGGTTTTGATAATGAAGGAGGACCCTCTGGCACTTATCATCCTGGATTCCTTGATGGTCAGTGACTTCTGCATTACTCTGTGGCAGAGAACAGGAGAAAGAGTCCAAAGCAGGGTGGGTCCAGGACCTAAAATAAAGCCTGCTCAGGTAAAGGACCTCTAAAACAGTGCTACTCAGACACTGTGCAAATAGACTGCCTGGAGACCTTGTTAAAATGCACATTATTATTGAGGAGGTCTTGTTGGGCTTTGATATTTTGCATTTGTAATGAGTTACACATGATGTTGCTTCATTTTTGCTGGTTACGCCTATAAACATCAATGGCTTGTTCATACCAGGAAAATAACATCTGGAAAAGAATAGGAATATAATTTTACTTATAACCTGAGGTGCACTGTACCATTAGACAAAAAAAAATCATGGGCTCAGTTCATAGAAAAACAAAATCTTATTTATATCCTAGCAGAGTATCAGAGTACCATCGCCTTGGTTTCACGAAAATAGTCAAAAAACTTGAGTATCTTAAGATAAGTTTTTTCTTTCTATTCTGTAAGGTGTGTGATCTAAAATGACATGGTTATTTTTATTACCCACTGAGAAAGTTGAGGTTTCTTTGCTTCCAGAACTTTCACTTTCTTCCTGGGCAGAAATATTTTTAGTAGCTTTTACTTTTAGCCTGTGAGCCTGTGACTTACCATTGGTATTCATTCTCTTACTTGGTTGTTCTACAGAGTTTAATCAGGAACTTTTACTTTTTCTGTCCTCACCTCTTGTTTTTCTCTCCCCCGCTCAGCAAATTTCATCAGGTTTTGAAGGTTGGCAAGTTGTTAGACCTTCAATGTCATTTCTGAAAAAATTGACTTTTTGAAGAAATAATATTTTGCCAGGCAGATGTCACAGATTCTCTTGTGATTTAGATCTTTCCCTGGAATCCTTTCCTCCTGGCCGTGTACTAGAATGAGGATTTGCAGGCCTGGAAGCTGGCCCAAGTATCCCTGAGTATACTGCGGGAAGAAAGGTTGCTCTGTTTGAGATCTTAAAGAGACAGAGTGCTTTACTTGGATATAAGTTACTTTTGTGCTTCTGTGTTACTCTTTGACCATCAGTTACCCTATCTGCAAAATGGAATCATACCTGCTTTACTTACACGTAAGGTTAGAAGGATACTATGAAAAATGCATATGAAAGTTCATCGTCAATACATATTCAAATTAATGATCAGTGGTGGTATTTGAGTTACATGGGAGAGTCTGTCACCCACTGACTTGTCTGAATTATTGTGATATTAAATGGCAGGGCAGGGCTCCATGGAGTCTTGATGGATGTTCAATGCTGATCAAGTCATTGGTAAAATAGTAGCCTTCTGCCCCTCAAGCTTCTCCCTGATGAGGAGGTTGGGCAAAAGCTCCTACTCCCCGACTCTGCTGGTTACAACAAATAAGCATGAGCTTTTCTACTTTCTGTATTAAGCTGGCAATACAATTCTCCGAAAAGAGCACTTCCATTTTTCTGACTTGCATTGCCATTGCTTGTTAGACTGCCACAAGCAGTTTATTAAGCATCAAGTCAAGAACCATCCAGAATGGTAAGGAACCCACTTCTAAACTCATTATTTCTTGGTGACTTTTGACAAGTAACTGCCTTTTGTTGCCATTTCTTCTTACACCCTGTTCTTGCTACTACTGGTTTAGAGCTCTCTTAAAATGGTTTAGCTGAGAGCACTTGGAAAATGCCTGATACATATATGATCATTTGTGCAAAGTTAATCACTCATACCGACTTTATTGGATCAGTTTTCATTAGAGTTTGTCTTTTGTTCCTTGAAGGAATGCTTAGTAGGATAAGTATTTGGCAACTTCCTTCTCTTGCAGGGCGTATTTCATAAAGGAAAACTGGGCTGGGTGTGGTGCCTCACGCCTGTAATCCCAGCACTTTGGGAGGCAGGTAGATCACCTGAGGTCAGGAGTTCAAGACCAGCCCGGCCCAACATAGTGAAACCCCATCTCTACTAAAAATGCAAAAATTAATGGTGTGGTGGCTTGCATCTGTAATTCCAGCTACTCAGGAAGCTGAGGCAGGGGAATCGCTTGAACCCGGGAGGTGGATGTTGCAGTGAGCCAAGATCATGCCACTGTACTCCCAGCCTGGGCAATAAAGTGAGACTCCATCTCAAAAAAAAAAAAAATGGGAAAACTGGTAGAATGTGGAGCATTCATTAGTACTCCTAAGAGTATGTGTTGTACACCTGACTTCTCTACAAGTTTTTAGACTCTTTGAAACTGCACTTTGCTTTGGGATGAATGCAAAGTGTATTTGAGATAAAGAATGGGTACACTCTATTGCCTTTTAAAAGTTGTACCATAATTATGTCGGGCAGACAATTAAAAAGGACATAAATGGTAAATTTGGCTGACATCTCTTTTTGTGAGGTGCACCCATGAATTATCTGTTTGCTCATCTTTACTTTTGGGTTTCTCTACATTCAAAGGAAATTCTGTGGTTATTATATCATATTCTGTTGAATTACAAAATAATTATAGGGGAAGGCACAGGTATGTATGTAATTGTAAATAGTTAAATTTATGAAATGTTTCATAATGTTCCCAAATAACCATTTTTCTGAATAAAAGGTCATTGCTAGAATGTCTGGGACTTAGTCTAAGGAATATGAGGAGATAAGTAAAGGGTCATGAAAGAGCACAGGATATAGTAGAAAGAATGTGAACACTAAAGCTGTGCGATTTGGGGCAAGTCACTTTACCTTTTTTTTTTTTTTCTGGGGTTGTGGGAGACGGAGTCTCGCTCTGTCACCCAGGCTGGAGTGCAATGGTGTGATCTCAGCTCACTGCAACCTCCACCTCCTGGGTTCCAGCAATTCTTCCACCTCAGCCTCCCAAGTAACTGGGATTACAGGCACCTGCCATCATGCCTGGCTAATTTTTGTATTTTTGTAAAGACAGAGTTTCACCATGTTGGCCAGGCTGATCTCAAACTCCTGACCTCAGGTGATCTGCCCGTCTCAGCCTCCCAAAGTGTTGGGATTACAGGCGTGAGCCACTGTGCCTGGCCTCACTTTACCTTTTTAAGCCTCGGGTTATTTATCTTTAAGATATGAATAATGTACTGTTCTTAACAAATTGTTGCAGAATGTAACACATGAATGTGTGTAAGGTATCCAGTGTAGTGGCTCCCATGCTGTATATGCTCAAATGAGCTTGCTCTCAACAGGAGGCTAAATCATTCTGCTTCCAAGAACCAACTTGTGTCTTGCGGAGTCTCACCAAAGTATCCCCAAGTAACAAGCAGCTTGTTACTAGTGCTCAGACAGATAGTTCTGATCATCGGTCACTGATATCACTGTAACTACTGACAAGCCTTGTCTGTGCACCTGACATGCTGGCTGGACAGGCGGTCCGGAAGCACCTCCTTCTGTTCTGCAAAGCCAGGAATCTGCTGCTATTGCAGGTCAACCTCGAGCAATTAACTCCTTGTCTCATATTGCTAGGAGGGCTTGGCATTTTGCTGAAGGTTGGGAAGGAAATGGCTCTCTCATTGTGGTATGCTGTTGTAGGAAGGGTTCCACAGCAGCATTGCTTGGAACCCAACCTGCAGATCTTGAAAAGGCAGCTTTTTTGGTTTGCATATATAATTCTCCTTTGACTCTTGGAATATATATTCTGCTTTCATGGCGAGGTCTCGAGGGTTTCAAGGCATTTGTCATTTTCCACCTGAATATATCATTTGATTTGATTCTTAGACCCTGGAACTGCGTCCAGGCATCATACCATACTTTTCTCTCATGATGAATTGTCTTTCATGGAATAAGAAAAACCTAGCTTTTATCTTCTCCTAGCCTCATCCCAATCCATCAAGCATGTCTATACTTGTCTAAGCCTCAATTTAAGACATGAGTCTAATTTTTGCTTTCTTCAGAAGACTCCTCCACACCTAAATAAATCCATAGCTGTGAATAAATATTCCAGGGAAAAGAATTACCCTGGACATATCTGAGTATCAAATATCCCATTGCTAGGGCCCTATTAAACCTAACTATATATCATAGTCATTATTATTTTATTAATATTATGGACAAATAATTAAGAATTTTATTAAATACCAATATACACATGCATTTATTAACAAATAATTTAATAATAAATAGTGCATCTTATTAACAAATAGATGTTTTTGAGGTATTTATAATGAATTGGAGGGAGCTTGGGCTTTGCAGCCAGGGCAAGTTGGGTTTAAATTCCTACTTGCTACTTGCTTATTATATGACTTTGAGCTTTTTTGAACTGAAAAAAAAAAAAATGGGGCCAGCAGATGGTTGTAAGAATTAGGTGATATAACTGCATAAACTTCCTTGCTCATTGTCTGCTCAATAATGGATGCTTAATAAATTGGCCCTATTTTGTTTTTATCATTGACAATCTGGCTCTAAGAACTCTTGTGTGGTTAAGAGGCAGTTGGTTGAGGATTTTAGAAAGTGGGATGCAGAGAGACGTTTAGAGAACAGTGCTTAGCGGTGCAAGAGCACGTAAATACCCCATTTTGCAAGTACTCTGTTATTTCTGTCCTCGTTCCACTAATTTTGGCCCTCGTAAAATATGCATGGCTTGCCTTTTTTCATCCATTTATCTTCTTTCTGTGTCCATTCTTCTCCCTGAAAAAGTATGACTTTTAGGACCATATCAATATTGTGTATGGTCAACTGGAGAAAGACCCACAGCTGAGAAGGTATGGGGAGCAGGAGGAAAGAGGAATGACCCTCCCCCTTGGCAAAGCTGTGAGGTGGCTCCCTCCAGAGCCCTGCCCCTCACTGTTATATCCTTTTCTTTTTCTAGAGGCTTCCTTCCTGCCTGTTTCACATATGGCAGTCTATAGTTTCCTTTCCACTTCTAGGAAAACTGAGAGAAAATAGTTTTCTGTCCTTTGCTTCTTAAAGTAGATTCAAGTCAATCTGTTTTCTCTCCTTGGGGTGTTTACATTTTGAAGTCTAAGTTTAATATAAAAGCCTTTACCTCTAGTTAAAATCATTTTAGGCAACAGGCCCATTGGAGGTTACCTGGTTGCAGGGGAGCCTTTTCTGTCCTAAAAGCACACTAGTCAATGTCCCCTGATAGGTACTCTCCAAAATGAAGGAGTAGGGGCACACCCGGAGCACACAGACCTCAGGACTTAGTTCATCCCACTTCTGACCTCCTCTAGTCTCAGCCTTTTCTAATAACAACAATATTTTAACTTCTTCTGCTTTCTGAACAAATGCTTGCTTACTTCACAGCTCAGTATCTAAATCTAATCAAGCCAATTATCATGCACAACCTATTTGTATAAATATTTTAACAAATGCAGCAAGAGTAAATTATTAATAGCTGTAAATAGAACAGCTTTCTAAACTGTCACACGCTGCCTTAGCATAAAAACATAAAATGTGTATGAATTACTAAAAAAAATTGATACTTATATTTTGCTTATGAAAAAAATAATAGATCCTTTGTAAGATATAAATCTTAAGAGATTGCCTAGGTATTACACCTGGGTATATCAGCTAAATCATCATTCTAATTATAAATTTCTAGGGACACATCTTTCTAGAAATGGAGTGCTGAATAAAAAAGCAAACTACTGACAGATTGTCTGTTTTCTGCATAGATGCAGGGTGGTGGAGGTAGAAAGGAAACTCTTGTTACTGACAGTGATATGCAGAACTGGCTGGTGGGGGTCTTGAGACAGTTTCATCAAATGTGCAGAATTAGGGCAGGTCCAATCACAGGTGTACAGGTAATGCTGGAGATGGGACTCAGTCTACACCTGAAGAGGGAAAAGCCACACATGACTGTGATGAGGCCATTTGGGCTGCATGGTGAGCCCTAGTGCATTCCAGTGAGCAGCAGGTCTCCAGACTTGGGCTGAGGCTCAGCAGTTTTCCTCGGGTTGACTGCTGATGGTGACGAATGGGAGCAGGCTCTTAGCTCATGGTTTTGACACCCATGTGCTCTCCCAGATCTCATCAGGGAGCTTTACACATGTGGCAGTTGTTATTTTCTGATCGTCTCTGCTCTGTTTACACAGAGTGGCTTCAAACACTCCTCAGAGTATTGTCTGAAAGATGTGCTCTGGGACAAATACAATTTTCCTGTATGTGAAAGAGGCAAGGTTGGCAATTTGAAAATGGAAAAATGACAAACTCGTTCAGTCATCTTATACCCACCAGAGAGTTTTTGTGTCCCCAGTTTGGCCCTCAGCTCCAAAGTTACTTTTGTGCATCTGAGTGTTATTGAGTCAGTCTAAGATTTTGGACTCTTTAATCACTTGGACCATGAAGAATATGGCAAAGTGTCAGCCAAGCCTACTTGGGAGACAGAATTGCTGCCTGTTAAAAGGGAAGGTGATAAATATGTCTGATTTGTTACTGTGATCAAGTAGGCAAAAGAATTCATTAAACCATAAATTTGTCTAAAAGCATATTGGAAAACTATTTGACCCAGACAGATTCACCAAGGGATAATATATTTCTAACACTGTCTCTGACCAAATGCTTTTATAAGTATTGCCCTTTCTGGAAATTTGGGAAAATGTTGAATTCTGGATCTTTCTGCTCTAAAAGCCTTAGTCATTTTGGAATAGGAGGCACATGAATATATTTTGAAAGCGACATGCTAACCAATTAGAGATTTAACATAGTCAAAATTGTGAAGTAATGAAAGTTTGTCTTAGGCATCTTGTGGTAACCACCTAAGAGTTTTTAGTTCTACCTGGGAGGGATTTTTTCAAGAATAGGTTTTTGTTTTTGTGTTTTCTTATGACCCGACACTACAGTGCTTAAAAAAAAAAAAAAAAAAAAAAAAGTTCTCCAGTCATTTGCGTGAAGCAGACAGCTATTTCATTGCAAGTATGGGAATTTATATGAGTACAGACTATATACAAATAGGCAATTACAGTGGCTGACAGTGGTCATAAATTAGTCTGGCTGAAAACATGTCTTGTGGATAATTTCTTCTTATTGTTTTTTAAATTTCCCATTGTTCAAGCAAGGTCCTAGCTTATATATGGCCCAGTTTCTTTTTCTTCCTGACTGCATGAGGAATCTATATTTCCTGGTTAGTTGTATTTTGTGCCTACTCTCCTCTCAGAAGGGATATCCCAGGCATGTTTAATGGCAGCTTGAAATCTGATAGCTGTGGGTTGAAATCCTGCCTCTGGCGGTTGGAAACTGCACGTGCTTGAAAAATTCAAGTACCCTCTCTGAGTCTCTGGGAATCCTAAGATGTAAAGCAGGGTAAATACAATACCCTTTCTTGGTTGTTACAATAAGTAAATACAATCACATATGAAAACATGAAAATATCATCATAGTGCATATTAAGTTTTCAGTGAATGTTACTTGTTCTTATCAATTTTCCTAAGTTTTCAAGTGAGAGTAACCATTATCCAAATTGGTGGTGTGTTTTTTTAAATTAAAGAGTAAAGTATTTTTTTTTTTTTTTTTTTTTGAGACGGAGTCTCGCTCTGTCGCCCAGGCTGGAGTGCAGTGGCGCCCTCTCGGCTCACTGCAAGCTCTGCCTCCCGGGTTCACGCCATTCTCCTGCCTCAGCCTCTCCGAGTAGCTGGGACTACAGGCGCCCGCCACTACGCCCGGCTAATTTTTTTGTATTTTTAGTAGAGACGGGGTTTCACCGTGGTCTCGATCTCCTGACCTCGTGATCCGCCCGCCTCGGCCTCCCAAAGTGCTGGGATTACAAGCGTGAGCCACCGCGCCCGGCCAAGAGTAAAGTATTAATGAAGACCAGGACAACAGGCATAAGTCAGACTGTCCTTGGCATACCAGGACATTAGTCACCATTTTTTAAGGAGTACTAATCCTCAATTCTAATGAGTAAATGAGATTAGAGCTTCACCACTAGTTAATTCTGCTCATCATCTGGACATCAGCATTATCAGCATTTATAATTTTGTTTTTTAGTTCACTCTCGTCACTCTATAACTTATTGTTCATTCCTAATTTTACAGATATTTATGGAGTGGCCTTTGCTAAAAGGTCATTATTTCTATTTTAACCTAATAACTTTTCTTTGATATACTGGATATATAAGGTAATGTATCCCAACTCTAATAACTTTGAATAAGATACAAAACAATGTAGTCTTTATGTCAAATGAAGAAATATATATTATATATATATATATACACACACACAAATTGTATTTAAATATGTACAGTTGATTGATGAATAACATGAAGGTTTGGGGTGCTGACCCACTCACAGTAGAAAATTCATATATAACTTTTGACTCTCCAAAACCTTAACTACTAACTGTTGATTGAGGAGGCTTATTGTTAATATCAACAGTTGATTAACTCATATTTTGTATGTTATATGTATTGCATATTGTAGTCTTACTATAAGGTAAGATAGAGAAAAGAAAATGCTATTAAGAAAATTATAAGAATAGAAAACATACTGCTCTTCATTAAGTGGAAGTGGATCATCATAAAGGTTTTCATCCTGTGTCTTCACATTGAGTAGGCTGAGGGGGAGGGGAATGAGGAGGGGCTGGTCTTGCTGTCTCATAGGTGACAGAGATGGAGAGGTGGAAGAAGTGGAAAAGAAGGCAGGAGAGGCAGGCACATTTAGTGTAACTTTATGAAAATACAATGTAATTTCTGTATAACTTTTTGCTTTTTCATTTCTCTAAAAATGTTTCTATACAGTTCCAATCCTTCTTTCACCATTTGCTTTGTTTTCATGGGCCTCCTGTCTCACAGAGAGGCCTATGTTGTAAAAGAAGTCAAAAGGAATCTTGGATAATTGGAACCCTTCTGCCAAACTGTCTGACGACTGTCTGGCACGGATTCAGAAGCACTCATCTCCATCAAGTCATCTTCTGTTAATTTCTCTACTCTGGCAGTCCATTAGCTCTTCAATTTTTCCAAGATCCATTTCAGAAACCCTTCATCCTGACTTTTTTTCTCCAGTATCCACAATCTTTTTAATAATTTCCTTGATAGACTCTGTCATAATTCCTGTGAAGTTATGCACAACATCTGGACACAGTTTTCTCCGGCAGGAATTTATGGTTTCTGGATCAATAGCTTTAAGGGCATTTTCTGTAACAATGATGGTATCTCCAATGGTATAATCCTTCCAGGCTTTCATGGTGTTTCTCTGTTTGAGCTCTCTTCCATAGTGTTCATAAGCCTTTCCATAAAGTACCATGTATAATGAGTCTGAAAGGTCCTTAGGACCGCCTGACCTAAACGCTGAATTAGGGACATTGTGTTTGGGAGAGAGTAGAATGCTTCAATGTGTTCATTGTTGAACTATGGGGTTCTAGGTGGCCAGAGCATTGTCCAGTATTAAAAGAACTTTAAAAAGGCAGTCCCTTATTGATGAGGTACTTCCTGACTTCAGGGACAGAGTCACTGAAGGAACCAATCCAGAAGAAGCATTCTCATTGTCCAGCTCTTCTTTTTGTACAGCAAAAAGACTGGCAACTGGTGTTTACCTTTTCTCTTCAAGGCTTGGGAGTTAGCAGCTGTATAAAAAGGGCAGTCCTAATCATAAATCCAATTGCATTATTTGTGCAATACAGTAAAGGGTAACCTATCCCTTCCTTCCTTGTATCCTAGCGCTTGCTTATCTTCATTACTAAGAAATGTCATTTGTGGATTCCCTGCCCCCTTCAGAATAGAGCACTTCTGTCTGTATTAAAAACCTGTTCAGGTAGATGTCCTTTTTTTCTCAATGATTTTCTTAATGGTGTCTGGGAACTCGTCTGCTGCTTCTTGGTTGGCGGATGCAGCTTCCCTTGTTATCTTCATATTTTTAAAACAAATCTCTTCCTAAAATTATCAAACCATCCTTTGCTGGTATTAAGTTCTTCAGGTTTAGATCCTTCACCTTCCTTTATTAAGTTGTCATACCATGACTTTGCTTTTTCTTGAATCATACTAGAGTTTATAGATATGCCTTTCTTATAGCAATTCTGTATCTACATAAAAGCTGCATTTTCAATTCAAGATAAAAAGGTATTTTGCAAAAAGTCCAAGATTTTCATGCCTGCTGGCATAGCTGCAGCAGTGGCTCATGAGTCTCCTCTCCTCTCCTCTCCTTCTTTTTTTTTTTTTTTTTTTTTTTAACAGTGGTCCTTGCACTGGATTCATTTATCTTGAAATGAAACCACAGCTGTAGACCTCAATCTATAATACATACCAAGCAATTTAACTGTTTCTTGTAATGTCGTGACTTTTCCCTGCTTCTTAAGAGCATTTCCAGCATCACTATTGGCAGTTTGTATGGGTCTCGTGTGTTATTCAAGGTTTATGCTATTGCATTAAAACATGTTTAAAAAAATACACCAGAAACACGAGAGATCACTTTTTATTGTGATACGTAATTTACCAGAGTTATGACCTGCTCATGCAAAGATGATTACCATTACGTGGCATTTTAAGTGGATACTTTTGACACTTGAGTTCACTACAATAGCAACAGGAGGTGACTATGAAATTATAGTAGTATAGTATGTGCTACAGTTAATTTTGTGCAGTTATAATTTAATACTGCATATTTGTTTGTTTATAATTCTCTCAACTGCAGTGGTACCATGTTTGGTCAGTAAGTATATACATAAATTTTGATACAATTTACCTTTTTATAATAGATTTGTGTAAATTTTATGGTAGAAAATCATCAAATAGACTTGTATTGACATATATTTTATGCATTCATGACACACCTAACTTAAGAAATTTTTTTTTATATTTCTAGGCCACATGGTTTCTCTGCATGTTTTTGCAAATTGTCACAAATCTCTACAAATTTTTCTAATACATTTATTGAAAACATTCCACATAGAAATGGATGTGTACAGTTCAAACCATGTGTTGAAGGGTTGCCTGTATATATATGTGTCCACACCACCAGGTTTCCCGAATAAAAATACACATGTATATCAACCATGCATGTGTATTTTCTCCCCTAACTTCACCTGAATCTTGAGGGCCCTCTAATCCTAACCTTATGCTTCATGCTGCCTACTTCTTCATAAAACCTTTGCTGTATAACATCTTTACTAATTTTTAGAATCATTTTCTTTCTTTTTCCCTTTTCTTCTCAAACCTTAAATGCCGCTGTGGTGTCTTGTGTTAGGGTGCTCCAGGGTAACTAGATTGATAATTGTGTTCACTCTGTGTATCTAAGGTAGTTGTGCCTAGGCATTTATGTATTATAATATGATTATGCACAAATATTACTATTGATACTACATGTACTAGTTTTATTTCTTTCATGTTAAAATTAACATATTGATTTTAAAATGTGTTTATAGGCGCTAAGAATTTCTTTTAGGATATTATCCTTTTCAGAAAAACTATCTTCATTATAACTTAGACTTTGAGACTTTTGCCAAGTGGAAAGAAGCATGAGGAGATGCCCTGTCAGTGTGGAAGACCCATGGGATGACTTATCCTCAACTAAATTCATAAAGGAAATGGCCTCTTCTGCCTCTGCCTTATTTTATTCTGAACAGATATGGCATTACCGTAAGACATGATGTGGGCACAGTTTTGGCCACCCATAATTGGAATAAGTGCAGTGGCACTTAGTGGGTAAGAGTCAGAGTTTTTAGACAAATAGCAATGCATAAGACTGTCCTGAACAATGAATATTTTCATATCTTGCATGGCATGGCTATATTTTACATAAAAACACAAAGTGTATTTTCAACCATTTTAATGTGTGCTAACTTTCCCAGGAATGAAACTACACTACAAATCAGGGCAGATTGTAGTTTCTGTCTAGTACATCATCAAGAGATCAAGAGTCGTTCACCATTTTTGAACCTAGCAATGGCAATGCTGCTAGTGGCTTCTCAGCCACCAATGTGTCATCCCCACATCAGTCAGTACCAGTAGCTGTTGCATTTATTATGATTTTATGCATATATAGAAACTTATCACCAGGCCTTATTTCAAATGTCCAATAAAATGTTCATCTCAGGAAAGAAATAATGTTGACAATATTCAGTAGAGGTAGTGGTCAGAGTCCACTCTGAAGACAGAAATGATACCAGCTATTTGAACAGAGAAGATTTAATACAAACACTTCTTAATTAGTAACAAGTTGTCAGCTGGTAACTTAAAGGGTAGAAAAAGAAACTCTAAGGTATTGTGGAAGTAGCAACTTCAGGAAGCAGCTGCCTCCCACCCCCAGAATTGTGGGGAAAAAAAGGAAAACAAAAAACTTGGAATGTCTGGTGAAGCTCAAACTCAGACCTGTAAGCAAGGCGTGGCTTGGCTGGTGCTGGTATCTCTGAGCTCAGAGGAAAGACCCATGAAGCTGGGATCCAGACCTCTGAGGAGGACCAATGGCCTGCTGGTATTTGAGGGAAGGAGACAATTAACCTGGTTCTCCAAGTGTTGAACAAAATTGCAAACCATATTCAGCTGCTTCCACAAGGAGGCTCTGCTGTTGCTGGGGTGATTGAAGCATGGCATCCTAGAGTGATGCTCACAAGATCCACAAGCAGCCAAGGAGCTCCCCTAGAGGGACACAGGAAGGGGCAAGTTTATTCCACCTAGTCCAGCTTTGAAGTCTCTGGTGCTCTTAGTGGCAGACCCTAACAGAGAGAATCTTGGCAAAGCAGAATGTAGTTTACAGGGTCTCAGCTCCAGCAGCATAAAGCAGAGCATGGAAGAGCAAGTTTAGAACCGAGAGACAAAGAGTAAGTAACTGGCACATTTGGCTATTGTTTTATACTTCCTAAATCCAGAGTTACCCATTATAACCACGTCATCTGGTATAATTGTACCTAAGCATGTGCATATTATACTACTAGTACTCTATTTGTATGTGTTAATCTCTTACTATTGTCTTTTATGTCACTATTAACATATTACATTGATTTAAGATTATTCTTAGAGGGAGTTAGCAATTTCATTTCAGAATAGCAAAAGAGACATTAACAAATATTTATTATAAAAATGAGTTTCAAATATGATAGAACTGAGAGCCACTAAGTTGATTCAGACAGTATAATATATACTTCGACTTTAGACTACTGGCTCCGAGCCGACTCAGTGGCAATGCCACCTGATATCAGCTTCGAGGCTTGTAAACACAAAGGATCTCATGCACTGTTAGATTCTGACTTCATTGAGGAAGGCATCTCGCAGTTGGCATACACTGATCTTTTTTTGGAATGGACAGGCATTAATGGAAATGTGAATCTCAGCAGTCATTCTGGCTGTCCTCAGCTTTGTAGCCCTACTTCTGAAAGCGAAAAAGGCACGCAGAGGACGTGGCCTACTTGACCACTGCCATCTGTGCCCTTTCAGTGGCACAACTCTGAGTGACCATTACAGTCAGAGCCTGGGCTTTTAGTGAAAATTAAACACAATGGTTACCAGTGGTTGAGCTTCTACAGCAGTAAACTACTCTGATAAAGGTTGTAAACACAACATTTCCAGTTAGTAAATATCATCTTCATTTTATAGATATGGCGACTGACTGCCGAGACCTGGAACTTACCTAAGACACTGCTAGTGAGAGAACTGCCTCTTTTCTATAACCTAAAAGCCATTTCCACTCTGCCTTCGAATAGTAACACAGGAAACAAAGTCATTAATTTTAGAAGATTATTTTTGCAAGTGGTACAATTATGTGACAAATTAATTGACATCGATTACTTGAAAAATTCAATAAGCCTGTAATAGAAATGTCTGACACATATTAGAGTCTCAGTAAATATACGTTGTATATATGCAATGAGTATG
The DNA here is from genome assembly GCF_028878055.3 of Symphalangus syndactylus. Classification (NCBI taxonomy): domain Eukaryota; kingdom Metazoa; phylum Chordata; class Mammalia; order Primates; family Hylobatidae; genus Symphalangus; species Symphalangus syndactylus. The sequence goes on from NC_072437.2 coordinate 18,219,072, forward strand.
TATCCACAACAAATTTTTGTTGCAATGATAATTTTCAAATTGGTCCATTTTGATTTTGACCTTTTTATCTAGGTAGTTTTTCTAAAAAGCCATTTTGCACATATAAAGCTAATCATCTAACACTAGAAGACAATTATTCAACAGGGTCTCTTGCCATTTAAACTTCAGATATGGCAAATGGAATTTCACGACACAAGAATAACAAAGACAAGGCCTTACAATGACAATTGTTTCCAGAGAGTTTCTAAGTATAAACCTTGGACACAGAATAAAGAGTGCTTTCATATCTACAGAGTGCAGAAAATAACTGCTTGTAAGAGAAAACTAATTAAAATGATCTGCAGAAATTATATGATTGATAAACCACTTGTCTCAGCCACTCAGGAAATCAGGCATCAAAACCACGATTCTTTTCAATTTCTATGTCTTGTAAGTTTTGATGAAACAGAATTGTGCTCAAAAAGTCAATATCATGAGGCACATTTGGTTCATAGCCCCCTTACGTACATTGTGTAGTAGTTGACAGAACTTTCATAACTGAATGCTAAATAATGTAAACTTCCTTGAAAGTAAAACTTAGGAAAAATGTGCAACGTTTAGGCAGTAATATTGACTAAAAGTGCAATCTTATGCCAGCTGTTAAAATCAGCTAACTGCGAAAAATACTAGCATCAGTTTCCAAAACATGATTTTATCCAGGTATATTAGTGCTTCTTATAGTCACACTGCAGGGCATGAATGGAAACCCATCTTACTGAAAAGATACTTGTTACATTTGAGCTTTGCTTCCCTCTGTCTGAAATATCAGATATTGGGTTGAATACCTGCCAGTGCCCTCTTCTGGATAGAATGTAATACATTTATAGACATTTTCTACCCTTTTTACATAGGAGCTAAACAATTTCTCCTTGACCTCAGAGAATGGAAACAATTGGTAGTAGAACACAGTCTGGCTGTGTTGTGATCATAAAATATACGCTAGACCCAAATGAATGCAAACAAATATTTAAAATAGATTACCTTGGTTCTTAGTTTTCCCTACACTCTGGAACACTCCAGTGGGAAATTAAGATTGTATTCTGAATTCTGTATCTATGATGGCAGAAAACTGGGTGTTAGAAATATTTTCAACAGGTAAAGTTGAACCAGAAAGGATTTGACTTTCCTTTTACAAAAGCACAATCTTTGAAATCTTGACAGCTTGGCTCCAAATTCTGGTTAGGTGCTTTAGTTTCCTAAGCTACAATATGTGGATCAAGAATGTACCTACTTTATACAGTGACTTTCAGGATTAGATGAAGAACTTTATGTATAATGTACTCATCTTTGTATCTGACCTACGGTAAACATTTTCTATAATATTTGCTATGATATGAGTTTGTATGACACAAACATGTGTCTCTTTTAATTTAATATAAAGTGCCCAAATTTGAAAGATTAATTATTAGATTTAGGATATATATTTCTAAATGTTAGATTATAGAATTTTAAATATATATATTTTTCCAGTTTAATACGTATTTGTATATTTCAATTGTATATGCCAAATAGCTTATGGATTGATTTTGATTTCTCAGTTAGAAAATATTGCAGTGAAGTATCTTTTACTATAAAGCTTGAAAATATGGAATATTTTTGACCTAAATATTATTCCATATCTTGATGAATAAAAGAACACTACATTTGGTGTACTTAATTACATTAAATTTCTAAGTTATGCAAATGGTACATTGTAACATGAACTTTTAAAAAATACATGTTACATGTGATGTGTGCCACACTTTAACATTCATTTTCGTTAATATAAAACAAATAATTCTCTCTGCTTAGCACGGTTACCATTTTTATTACTTTTCCCAACTTGGCAGTGATTGTTTTTAAAGTGGCCTTCATTAAACTACAGCATTTCTAAAGTGACAAAATTTCAGGAGCAACTTAGTCTCTGACTGATTGCAGGTTGACAGTTGAGTACCTCTGTCTCAATTGTGTATCATAGAGAAACGAACCCAAACAGGAACAGGAAACTAACCCACTTACTAAAAAATATGATTTTGGCACTTAACCTTTCTGGCTGTATTTCCTGTTACATAAGATAATCATTTCAAATTCATAAGGTAGATATGAATATTAAATGACAGAACTGATACAAAGTTAAGTGACCACCATAAGTCATTCTCAAAATTATTTTTACATACATATAGAGAAGTAGAAAAGCCATGAGCTTTACAATCAGACAAACATCTGCATACATATCATCTTCTATACTTATTTCTGGAATTTACATTCCCTAACTGTAAGATGGTTGTTGTGACTATTAAATCAGTTGATATGTAAAAGTGTAGTATCTGACACAGAGAAGGCACAAAGTTGGTAAAGCTAATTTAGACAACGTCTAATACCATTTTTGCATATCACCTGCTTTGTGCTAGGCTCTGTGTTAAGAATTACAGTCTGGGCCAGGCACAGTGGCTCACGCCTGTAATCCCAGCACTTGGGGAGGCCGAGGTGGGTGGATCATGAGGTCAGGAGATTGAGACCATCCTGGCTAACACAGTGAAACCCCGACTCTACTAAAAATAGAAAAAAAAAAAAAGAAAAATTTAGCCAGGCATGGTGGCGGGCACCTGTAGTCCCAGCTACTAGGGAGGCTGAGGCAGGAGAATGGCGTGAACCAGAGAGGCGGAGCTTGCAGTGAGCCGAGATCGCGCCACTACACTCCAGCCTGGGTGACAGAGCAAGACTCTGTCTCAAAAAAAAAAAAAAAAAAAAAAAAAAAAAAAAAAAAAAAAATTACAGTCTGTATTTTTTACTATTTCTGGGCAAGGTAGACATGAGGAATCTTGCCCCAGGTCCCATTGCTAGGAAACCCTTAAATTGTAGCAGCTCTTCTCTTTTCTTCCTTCCCTGATGCTTCACTGACTTTACTTCAGTCTGCCTGCTACTTCAGGTTACATAGATGTTCACACTTTAGGGATCATCAAAGTATATAATTTTGCCAGTTACACAAAGACCTTTCCTAACCCCAGTCCCATCAACTTATATTAGTCCTGTGCCCTGTTTCCCAAACCAACTTATCTAATGAACTACATTATGGCAGGATTATTTTTGGATCTCTGTGTTCCTCCTGACAAATGACAAATTTGCGTCCTAATGACTGGTTTCTTGGCCTCAAATGCTACAAGTCAGGCTCATAGAGGAGCTTCCAGGTAATACAGAAAGATCAGCTGAGCAGTTTTTGGGGAATGCTGTGATTCCCAATTCACTCCACATCATCAGACCGCCTCCTATCTCAATTGCCTTTACTCACTCTACGTAATCCTGGAAAATTTTGAAAGCCTAATGCACAGTTCTATGTGTGCCATCCCATCCTCAAAGAAGTTATGATTGTACATATTGAAATTCCATCACACATTAAGAAAAATGAATATCTTTCCCCTTCTAAATTGGGTAGATTATTTGGGTCTGAAATACAGAATAAGAGGAAAGAAAAAACTAATTCTTTGTCTACTGTATAGCGGTTCTAGTATATGTGATCCTCAGATTCTGAGATTAAAAACTTCTGGGTTTTTTTTGTTTTATAAAAATTTTATTGAGAAAATACCTTAAATTCTCATTTGGAAAATGAAAGGCTTTGATAAAATAAGGTCGGAAGCACTTCTTTTTTTTTTTTGAGATGGAGTCTCACTCTGTCGCTCAGGCTGGAGTGCAGTGGCTCGATCTCGGCTCACTGCAAGCTCCGCCTCCTGGGTTCACGCCATTCTCCTGCCTCAGCCTCCCGAGTAGCTGGGACTACAGGTGCCCGCCACCACGCCGAGCTAATATTTTGTATTTTTAGTAGAGACGGTTTCACCGTGTTAGCCAGGATGGTCTCGATCTCCTGACCTGGTGATCCGCCCACCTCGGCCTCCCAAAGTGCTAGGATTACAGGCATGTCGGAAGCACTTCTTAACCCTAAGGGCATATATGTAATTGGAGTTGAAATTAGCAAATTGCATTTAAAGTTGAGAGTAACTATAGACCAGGAAGTTAGGTTTGAAATAAGCATTGTTTTTAGCTTTTAATCAAGACTTGTCATTTAGCATAACTTGCTAGCTAGTGCCCTTCTGTTAATTAATCCCTACATGGGTTTTTAAAAGCAGTGGCCTGTCCTTTTGCTTGCTCTATGGACCTTGGATAGTAAACACATGCTAAATAGCCATTTATTTTTACCTACAATTTAATACAGCTAAGAAAATATCAGAGGCTTGGTTTTCAAGACAGCAACTTAAACAAAATTCCGAGAGTAGAACTTAAGATGCCTTATTCCTTTGTCTTCAGATTTTCCTCCATATATGAGGCAGAGTGATTTTTGCTTGAGGACTTTCAGTCCATCTTAAGGGACTGAGAAAATTTGGTTTTAGCACCTCTGACTTTCCAACAGCCAAAGAAGTTAAATGATTGGTTTCATTATCAGGTAATTGGATATATGAGCTTTTTCTCCCACCTGTGTACCTGAGTACATTTATTCTCACCTTAATAAAAATAAGTTATTAACTCTCCAGGATAACACATTATCAGAGAAATTAGTGAAATCGGTTTTATTGTTCTGGAAATGAAATTAGGAAATGGCCTACGTCTTCCATTGCTAAATATTGCCATAGTCACTGTTTATTCCATTAGAATTATCCTCTTAATAATTAACCAGAAAATTGATCGACATCACTCCCATTGTTTCCAACAGGAACAATAAATTGATTTAGAAAAATAATATAAAAATTTAAATTGCTAAACTTAGACCAAGTTATTTCTCTAGCATTTACCAGTTGAGGGATTTGGGGTGAGGGAATCTTCATTTTAGGATTGTTTTCAGATTCAATGAACTTGGATTAAGTACAATGCCTGGCACATACCTGGAGCTGATTAATTTTGTAGCTCAGCTCTTCCTTCCTCTTCCTCCCCCACCAGCACATACACATAGGAGGTGGGGGAAGAAAAAGGGAAAGAAAAAGAGAAAAACTTAGCTTTAGTCTAAATAGAAGTGAATTTTACTGATCAAAAAAAGTATGTAGAGCATGTATCACACAAAGGGGGCAGAGGAAAGGTGGTAAATGTTAAGGCCAATTATACTCATTGTTAACGTCCGTGTTTAACTTTGCTCTGTTTCAAATTTGATCAATGATATTTCCTAAGATAATTTCAGGGACAGTCAAACGATAACAGCTGGGAGTTGTGGGGGAGCTTTTCACCTAAAGAATAAAGACCAAAACTTGTGATAGTAGGAGGCATTGAAAATCAGTATAAATAAGGGTTTTGGGAGCCATTTCTGACAGTTTTGCTTTTGTAGTAAGGAGTATCACAATTATTTCACTTAACAAAGCACTTCATCTACCATGTTAATGAGAAAATTCATACCTGGGCAAGGAAGCTCTGTTCCATCAGTGCACTTGTGCTGATCATGAGGGAATACAAGTTATCTGGAAATACATCTTTAAAGTCGTCCTGTTGCTGGGGTTTTTATTCTTTTCCTTCTGTGATTGCCTCACAACTTGCTTCCTTTGACAATGTGTAATTTGTGTTATTATTATAATAATATTTCTCCGTGCCAGAACCGACCTTAATTGTATGCCCTATCCTGAAATGATTAGCAGATAACGGTAATCATTTTAATGAGTAGTTCACACAAGGTTTCTCCCTGAGTCTCTATTATAAAAGGAAAGTATGGAATAAAAAATGTCTTGTTAGTAAGAAAGCTAAAAGAAAGAATAGTAATTTATTCCTTTATTCATTGAATTTTTTTGAACAAATATTTACCAGTAACTAGTTTTTTTGTGCTGGGGGATATGTCTGTGAAGCAAAATAGACCAAAACATCTTACCAAAATGGAGTTGATATTCTAGTAGGGCAAGAACAATTACAATAGAGTATCTTAAAAAATCATGAGTGCAAAAGAAAGATAAACAGAGTTAGAGGTTAGGAAATGTGTGGGAAGTTCCATTTTAAATAGGGTGAGCCTCAGTAGGAAGATAATATTAAGTAAACATTTAGCAATTATGAGGGACTTAACCTCCTGAATATGAGAAAAGCCCATTCCAGGATGAGAGGTGCCTTGAGCAAAGGCTTCAAGATGAGATATAATTTATGAGAAAAAAAAGGCCAGTTACAAGAGGGAAAAGTAGAGAATTAGGAGATGAACTCGGAGATAAGAGAGACTAATCTTATAGGGCCTTCAAGGTTATAGAGATTTTGGCTTTTACTTTAAGCAAAATGGGACACTATTTCTTCAATTTCATAATTTTGAAGAAATAAATGACCAGTTGCCTTAGATTTAATGATGAAAAATCCAAATTCTGCCAAAATAGTTAAAGAGGTTTATTCTGAGCCAGTGAGTGACCGTGACCTGTGGAAACAGTTTCAAGAGAGCACAAGAAAGTGTGCCCGCGGCAGCTGGCTTACAGTTTAGCTTTACACATTCCAGGGAGACTGCAAACGCAGGTAAAATCATAAATTGATACAGGAAAGGTATACATTGGTTCAGCCTGAAAAGGCAAAGCATGTTGAAGCACAGCCTTATAAGTTGTCAGTGGGTTTTAGAGCTTCTTTCGTTGGCAATTGGTTGTCAGAGCTAAGCTTTGTCTAAAGACTTGAGGCGTCAGTAGAAAGGAATGCTTAAGGTAAGGGGGTCTACTCTCTGTCATTTAATGCTATACCAGAGTCAGGTTGGAAAGTAAGCCACGTTATATTGGGTTAATTTAAAAAAACCCCAACACTTAATAAGATATTATGGTTTGTAAGACATAATTCCCCAGCCCCCTTAGAAAGAAATCTGGGCAAGAAGAAAAAAAACGGTCAGAGTTCAGTCCTCAGATTTTGAAAGGCTGCAGAGTTGAGAATAGGCTGAAGGAAAACAAGGATGGAACAGAGAGACCATGAAGCTTTTGCAGCTATCCACATAAAAGATGATGGAAGCTTGGACCAAGGTGATAGCAATGGTGGTCACGTAAGTAGCTCTAAAATATTTGAAGGTAGAGTAGACAAAATGTGCTGAGGAATTAGTTGTGAAATGGAGAGATAGAAAGATATCAAGGAACACTCCAGGTTTCTTGGCTTTGTTAGATGGATGGTTGTGGAAGCTGGATGGAAGAACCAAAGCAAGTGATTGTATAGAAAAATTGGTTCATTCAAATTATTAAATGAGTTACTAAAGTGCTTTTTAGAGATGACCCATTAATTTGAGTTTGGAATATTTTACTTAGTCAAGGCATGGGAATGTATGCATCTATTTTCATGTCAAATGTTGGCCCCATTTTAATTTTTTGTATATTTCAGTTTTGCATTTTACAAGGTTCAGAACACATCATTTAAGTCACTGTTTATCCATTTCTGTTGCGGTTGTTGATTTTCTGGTTGTGACTCTGGTTATTGAAATTAATGAGAACTAGTCTTTGGGAAGATAGATTAAAGTCATTTGGAGAATGCCAGTTCTATATTATGTTATCACTGCTTTCTCTTCTATACTGAATACAAGCTAACCAGAGAAGGCATGGCTTAGAGTTTTTTTTTTTATAATGCTAAGGAATAGCTGTGTTAGAGAGCTTGGCAAATGCCAACTGAACTAAAGTACCCTGTATTTTTTTTTTTTTTTTTTTTGTTAAGCCCCTTCTATGAGGTAATAGAATTTCACAATAATTCACAGTTATCTGCATCAGGACCTCTTTAGAGTGCTGTTGACAAAATGTTGTAGTCTTTTTTTGATTATTTTCCATTTTGAAATTGCATCATGAATTTCTTAGAAGTAATTTTAAATACAGCTCCTGTATAGTAATGTCAGAATGGGTAAATTTGTAACATCCTGATATGGAATTTTTGGCTTCCCTGTTTGTTTTGACTGCTTAAATAATTATAGCTAATTTTAAAAGTTTGTTACTTAAGAGATTTTAGTTGAAACAAAATATTGCTGTATTGGTATGATTCCATTTATAGAAACTAAATCTGAATCATAATTTTACACTTGGAAACTCATTCTGCTTTTGCTTTTACAATTTTTATCATTAATGTTCTCAATTAATATAGACGTCTGCATAACGCTACCTAAAAGTTTTGGCGCATTTTACCAACTAGATATTATCCCTAGATATAAAGAGTTTGTAGTTCTACATGGAGGACAAAAACACATATCATAGTAATGTAAATAAAATACACAAGATAATTATATAACTAATGAGAATCTTAAACTCATAAAATGTCAGAGGATGAGTATTCCAATTGACAATAAGGCCACATTTTTTTTTTTTTTTTTTAAAAAAGAGCAAGGATGAAAATCTTTGCATTAAGTGAAAGATTCAGGAAATGGTAGAGAATATCACTGGGGATATTTTGACCCAAGCCAGTGGGAAGGTCGATGAGTGTTCAGTGGCCGTGACCAAAACATCACAACCAGAGTAAAGGCAAAGGAAAATGTTAAATGTCCTGAACATTTATTGGTATCCTCCAACATGTCTTCCTCACTAGTTGATGCCTACACCCTATAATCAGAGTGTTATTCCTTTACCTGAAGGTTTTGATACGTTCTTAAACACCTCAGGTATCTACTCAGAGTTTCAAGGAATCTGTGCCCGAAGGCAAGATGATGCAATTCTGTCTTTTACTTGGTTTAAGGATTATGCTTTGGCTGAATGAATGGCCAAGAAGAGCAACAATTTCACTTTAGCCAGATAGAAGGAGAAGCCTTCCTCATTCTTGAGTACATTAATTCAGGTATCTTTTATGGTTTGTTTTTTTACATGATTTACTATTTTGCCTCCTGCTATTTCAACCTTCTCTTTAAAATGTTTCTAATGGTCCTTGAATGTGAGAAGATGGTTTCAGGCCAAATACATTTATTAGAACGTCCCAACATCCCTCATGCAAAGGAATGGGTCATTGCCTCTTTGCTGGAGGAAGTCCTCTGTGGTCTTGGTTGCCTAGTGGCTTCCCCTGGGTAGTCTACTGATTCTTAGTCTCCATAGCTTTCTGCTGAGAGGCAAATGTTAGTTGGTCTTTAATTCAATGGCACAATATGATAAATCTAATAAATGTAGTTTTCACAAATGTGGGTAAATTAGATTATTCCCACAGAACATGATGAACTCTTGTGGAGCCCAGCTAATCCTCATTCTGCTATCTACCTTGACAATTAGTTCTGGAGAGAGGAAGAGAGGCTGTGTAGACAAAACACCAACATTTATCCTTTTAGGTTGTAATCACTTACAGCACTTTTGAAAATAGCTTGATTTTCCCACACATTTTACACATTTGGAAACTGGGTGGTTGAGTTTTAGAAGAAGATGGGTAGAGAATCAAGAGAGTGATTATTAAATATCCTCATCTTAAAAGGAGAAAATGGCTAGCAGGAGAACCAGCAGTCAAAGGGTGACAAAGCATATTTGGAGGAATTGAGGATGGCCCCAGCAGACTCATCTAAAAGGCTTGTCTAAGACTTGTCTAAGCAAACTGTAGCACCAAACCTGGGAATCATCCTTGACATCGCTGACACCCACCATGGTTCTTTCAGCAAAATCTGTAGACATTTCATCAAAACATAACCAGAACGTGACAACTGCTCACCACCTCCACTGCATAACTCCAGCCCAAGTCACCATCTTCTCCTGGATGCAAAAGCTTGCTAACTGGTCTTTTTGTTTCTACCTTACCCTCCTACAATCTTTTCTTTAAGTAGAAACCAGGATGAGCCTGTTAATACTCAAGTCAAATGGTATCAGGCCTCTACACAGACACTCCAGTGGCTTCCCAAGTCAATGAAAAGAAGAAGCAAGTTTGTGCAATCTTCTTGCCTCCCACCCCATCCTTGCCTGGTGCGTCATGAATGCATCTCCCAGCTTCTTCCTCTTGCTCACTCTGCTCCAGCTATTATGGTCTACTGGCCATGTCTCATACATGCCAGGCAAGGCACCGCTTATTGATCCTACTTGCAGACTACTTTTCTCCCAGATATCTGTGTTTCCTCTTTTATATTCTTTAGGTCTTTGCTCACAGGTCGTCTTTATAATGAGTCTTTTTCCCTGGCACACTGTAACAATGCCTTCCCTCTTATCACCATCAGACTTAATATATGTTGACACATCTATCTATATGTACGTGTGTATATGTAGTCTGTGTGTACGTATAGTATTTGTGGTGTACAGAGTCTGTTTCCTCCCTGAGGAACGAACTGCATGGACACAGACTCTCTATGTTTTGTTCACTGCTGTGCCCCAGGATCATGGATGGTACATGGCACATAAAAGACACTTAATAAATATTTATTGAGTCTGGACATGGTAGCTCACACCTGTAATCCCAGAATTTTGGGAGATTGAGGCAGGAGGATCACTTGAAGTTCAGAGTTCAAGGACAGCCTGGGCAACAGAATGAGATTCTGTCTCTAAAGATAAATAAATAATAAAAGTAAATAAAGACATATTTATTGAATAGATCAATAACTTATTTTTTAACTTTAATATGATTTCCTCTGGGAAAGCAAATGTGCAAACTCTTTTTCCATGACTTCCTGAAAGTTCAGAGTAAACTATTTCATTCTGTAGAAAAAGCATAAATTTTAAACATGGACTTTTGAAGGGCACTAAGTTGGTGCTAGGGAAGAAAGAATTTAACAAAAACGAGAGCATGGTAAGAAGACAGGAGCCAGTGGCAGAGATCCTGTGTGTCTCTGGGGAAAAGACTGATGGTGAAAATAAAACTGGCCACTAAAATTAACTAAGGGCTCCCTGGGTGACCATCAGCAAAGACTTCAGCTCTGAGGAACAGGAGGACAGAGACAGCTCTGACTGCAACCGAAATCCAACACTATCTGAAGAACCACCAAGTCTGTTGGGATTTTTTCCTGACCATTTCTATATCCTCCACTGTTCTCACAGCTACTTCCCATTGTCCACAGGACCTCTTACCCAGATTCTAGCCACCACGTTTCTCAGAGTTCAGCCTTGCCACTTCTTTCTCTACACCGTGAATGTAGAACTCTTTCTAAAAGGTGAATGTGATCATGTTATATTCTTCCTTAAAACTCTTTGCTAGCTTTCCCCATTTAACCAGAGAGAATGAAGTTTGAGTTCTTAATATACGTCGAGAGTTTCCAACGTCATAGCTCACCATTCCTCCAGCTTTTAACTCTCTATAGCTGTGCTACATTGTCTCCAACTGCTGGGTCTCTATGAACTTCCATCCCTCTGCAGCCCCAAATCCTACCCCTCTGTTCATCTTCCATAGTGCAGTTGGATGAGAAGCCTCCCCTGATACCTGCATCATTGGGCTAGATGTCTTCGTAAGAGTCCTGTAGCATCCTGCATTACAATACAGATTGCACATATTCATAGTATTATAATCACACTTTTTAGTCTTATCAGTCTTTTCTCTGGACTGTTTTTTATTTTTTGTGTGTATTGTTTTACTTGTTTTTAGTTGACAAATAAAACTATATTTTTATAGTGTACATCATGGTGTTTTGAAATATGTATACATTGTGGAATGGTTAAATCAATCTTATTAATATCTGCATCACCTCGCATACTTATTTTTGTGGTGAGAACTTAAAATATATTGAAACTTTCAAGAATATAATACATAGTTATCAACTATAGTTACCATATTGGACAATAGATTTCTGGAATTTATTTTTTCTGTTGAATTGAAATTTTGTGTCCTTTGACCAAAATCTTCTGAGCCCCCACCCCGTACCCCTGGAAACCACCATTATTATGCTCTCAACCTCTGTGGCTTTTATTTTTTAAGATTCCCCATATGAATGAGTCCATGCAGTATTTGTTTTTCTAAACCTCACTTATTTCACTTAATGTAAATGTCTTCCAGGTTCATCCATGTTGTTGCAAATGCAAGATTTCCTTCATTTTTAAGGCTTAATAATACTCCATTGTGCATATATACCACATTTAAAAAATCCATTCATTTGTTCATGGGTACTTAGGTAGATTTCATATTTTGGCTATTGTGAACAATGCTGCAGTAAACATGGGAGAGCAGATATCTCTTTGACATACTGATTTAATTTCCTTTGGATACAGACCCAGCAGTGGGATTGCTGGGTCATGTGATAGTTCTATTTTTAATTTTTTGTGGAACCTCCATATTGTCTTCCATAAAAGCTCTATTCGTTTACATTCCTTCCAACACAGTGGAAGAGTTTTCTGTTTTCTACATCCTTGCCAACATTTGTTATCTTTTATCTTTTTGATCACCAAAATAACCGGTGTGTGGTGATATCTCATTGTGATTTTAGTTTGCATTTTCCTGATAATTACTGATGTTGAACATTTTTCATATACCTGTTAGCCATGTATATCTCCCTTTGAGAGATAACTGTTCATATCGTTTACCTGTTTTTAAAAATTGCGTTCTTTTGTTACTACTGAGGTATATGAGTTCCTTGTGTATCTTAGATATTAACCCCTTATCAAATACATTTACATATATTTTCTCCCATTTCACAGACTGTCCCTTCACTCCGTTGATTGTTCCCTTACTGTGCAGAAGCTTTTTAGTTTGATATAATCCCATTTGTCTTTTGTTTTTGTTGCCTGTGCTTTTGGCTTTATATCCAAAATGTTATTGCCCAGAGCAATGTCACAGAGCTTTTTTTCTATGTTTTCTTCTAGTGGTTTACAACTTGTGTCATACATTTAAATGTTTAAGACATATTAGGTTAACTCTTCCATTTTGAGCTGATTTTTGTATATGGCGTGAGATAAGAATCTAATTTTATCCTTCTGCATGTGGGTATCCAGTTGTTCCAACACTATTTATGAAAAGACTGTTCATTCCCCATTGTGTGTTATTGACATCTTCGTCCTCAATTGACTATAAATATGTGGTTTTATTTCTATGCTCTATATTCTGTTCCATTGATGTATGTGTCTGTTCTATTACTCTATGTGATAGTACCATGGTGTTTTAATCACTATAGCTCTGTGGTATGCTTTGAAGTCAGGTAATGTGATGGCTCCAGCTTTGTTCCTTTTGCTCAATATTTCTTTGGTTATTCAGGGATCTTTTGTGGTTCCATACAGATTTTAAGATTTTTTTGGATATTTCTGTGAAGATTGTCATTTTGATAGAGATTGCTTTGGAAAGTATGGACATTTTAACAATATTAATTTTTCCAATCCATGTTCATGGGATACTGTTCCACTTATTTGTGTCTTCAATTTTTTTCATCAATGTTTTACAGTTTTTCGGTGTACAAATATTTAACCTCCTTGGTTTTTTCCCCAAAACAGTTGTATGTTGCTTAACAATGGGGATATGTTCTGAGAAATGTGTCATTAGACAATTTCATCTTTGTACAAACATCACGGAGAATACTTACAGAAGCCTAGATGGTATAGCCTACCATACACCTTCGCTATGTGGCACAGCCTGTTGCTTCTAGGCCACAAACCTGTACAACATATGCCTGTACTGAATACTCTGGGCAATTGTAACACAGTGTTAAGTAATTGTGTATCTAAGCATACCTAATCATAGAAAAGGTACATTAAAATATGGTATAAAAGATTAAAAAGTGATACACCTGCATAGGGCACTTACCATGAACGGAGCTTGCAAGACTGGAAGTTGTTCTGGGTAAGTCAGTGAGTGGTGAGTGGATGTGAAGGCCTAGGACATACTACTGTAGATTCATAATAACTGTACACATAGGTTACACTACATTTATTAAAAATAAATATTTTTCTGTAATAACGAATTAACCTTATCTTACTATAACTTTTTTACTTCATAAAATTTTTGTTATTTTTAAATTTTTGACTCTTCTGTAATAACACTTAGCTTAAACCACAAACACATTGCACAGCTCTTTAAAAATATTTTTTCCTTATATTCTTATTCTGTAAGCTTTTTTCTAGAATTTATTCATTTACTTTTTTTACTTTTTAAATGTTTTTGTTAAGAACTAAGATGGAAACATATTAGCCTAGGCATATACAGGGTCAGGATCTTCAGTATCACTGTGTTCCACTTCCACATCTTGTCCCACTGGAAAGTTTTCAGGAGCAATCACGCGCATGGAACTGTCATCTCCAATGATAACAATGCCTTCTTCTGGAAGACCTCCCAAAGGACTCCCCTGAGGCTGTTCTACAGTTAACTTGTCTATTATAGGTAGGAGTACACTCTAAAATAATGATAAAATGTACCGTACAGTAAATCCACAAGCCAGTTGGATAAATAGTAAATCCATAAGCCAAATAACAGTTGTTTTTATAATTATCAAGTATTATGTGCTGTACATAATTGCATGTGTTATATATTTTAGATGACTGGCAGCACAGTAGCTTTGTTTACACCAGAATCACCACAAACACGTGAGAAATGCATTGTGCTAAGATGATAGGAATTTTTCAGCTTGATTATAATCTTATAGGGCCATTGTCTCATATGTTTTCTGTCATTAACCAAAATTTCATTGTGCAGTAGGTAATTGTATTTTATGTTTTTTGGAGCAATTGTAAGTAGAACTGCTTTCTTGATTTCTTTTTCTGATAGTTCCTAGTTAGCATATAGACATTCTACTGATTTTTGTATGTTGATTTTGTACTTTGCAGTTATACCAAATTATTAGTTCCAACAGTTTTCTGGTGACATCTTTAGAGTTTTTAATATTTATGAATGTGTCATCTGCAAACAGGGATGATTTAACTTTTTCTTTTTTTTTTTTTTTTTTTTTTTTTTTGAGACGGAGTCTTGCTCTGTCGCCCAGGCTGGAGTGCAGTGGCGCAGTCTCGGCTCACTGCAAGCTCCGCCTCCCGGGTTCACGCCATTCTCCTGCCTCAGCCTCTCCGAGTAGCTGGGACTACAGGCGCCCGCCACCGCGCCCGGCTTATTTTTTTTTTTTTATACATTTAGTAGAGACAGGGTTTCACCATGGTCTCGATCTCCTGACCTCGTGATCCGCCCGCCTCGGCCTCCCAAAGTGCTGGGATTACAAGCGTGAGCCACCGCGCCCGGCCGATTTAACTTTTTCATCTCCATTTTGGATGCCTTTCATTTCTTTCCCTTGCCTAATTGCTCTGCCTAGGACTTCCAGTACTTTGTTGAATAGAACTGAGAAGAGTGGGCATCATTGTCTTGTTCCTGATCTCAGAAGAAAAGCTTTCAGCTTTTCCCTGCTGAGTACAATGTTAGCTGTGGGCTTGCCATATATAGCCTTTTTTGTTTTGAGACATTCTCTCTATATCTAATTTATTAAGAATTGTTATCATAAGAGAATGTTGAATTTTTTCAAGTACTTTTTCAGCATCTATTGAGATGATCATATGGTTTTTATCCTTCATTCCACTAATTTGGTGGATCATGTTTTTATGTTAACTACGTTCACATCCCTGGGATAAACTGCACTTGATCATGGTGAATAATCCTTTTAATGTGCTGTTGAATTTGGTTTGGTGATATTTTGTTGAGGATTTTTGCATCTGTGTTCATCGGGGATATTGGCCTGTAACTTTCTTTTCTTGTAGTGTTGTTTTCTAGCTTTTATATCAGGCTATAATGGTGGCCTCGTAAAATGTTTAGAAGTATTCCCTTTACTTCATTATTTTGTGAAGATGTAAACGAAATCTATCTTGTTTACAGTTGTGTTTCCAGTGTCTAACATGACACCTGCCACATGTTAGGAATTCAAAACTTGTTTAATGAATAGTTGTATTTTTCCAGGTGTCAATATCTGAGAGTCATGGTTCAGAAGAATACTCCCCAGGTAGGGAGTTGGGTGAAAGAATACGCTATTTTCCTCCCAGGAACAAATGTGTAAACCTGGAGCTCATAAGGAATAGTGCTGCTGGGCATGGTGGCTCAAGCCTATAATCCTAGCACTTTGGAGGCCAGTGAAGGAAGATAGATTGAGTCCAGAAGTTTGAGACCAGCCCGGGCAACATAGTGAGACCCCATATCTACAAAAAAAAATTTTAAAAAATTGCCAGATATGGTGGTGCACATTTGTAATCCCACCTACTTGGAGGCTGAGGTGTTAGGAATGCTCAAGCCCAGGAGGTTGAAGCTGCAGTGAGCATGAATACACCACTGTACTCCACACCATCCTGGGTGACACAGCAAGATCCTGTCTCAAAAAAACAAGATAGCTCTTCCTTCTTTGGTGAAACTGTCTCGGACTTGTTGGGAAGGGCAGAGAGAGAGGGAGCGAATGAGAATAATACAACTATTATTGAGAGTAATACAATTATTATTTCCCTGTTGGAAAGAACTGTCATCAAGATCTTTCCTTAGCTCCAGGGAATCCCCCATCTCCCGCAGATCAAGGCCTTGGTCTTTCTTTTTCCATTAATTTTTACACAGTTCAACTATAAATACAGAGTATTAAACATGTTAATGCAAGTATAATCATAGGCCTTTGATATAAAAATTACATGACAGAGAGATCTTCCATTTGATTGTTATTGCTTTTTCCCAATTAGCATGAAAGACTTAGTCAACTAATAAAAGGTTTAAGGAACGAATGAGTCACTGATTTTTAAATGTTTTGAAAAATTTCCTTGCAATGAAGTTGGCAATAATGCCTTTCTATACAGCTTTAAAGGGGGAAATATGTTTTATTGGATAAATTTAACTTTCTTGGCACAGTGTCCCAATTATACATAAATGTTGGGCTTTATTAGCTGGCACCACTGGAATAGAACAAATCTTGTGATTATTTTAATCCATCATCAAAGGTGCTCCTAAATTCCATAGCAAGCATATGGTGAAGGCTGTGGCCTGCTGCCTGCTGCGTGTTGGAATAGGCGTGTGTGGGGAGGGACAGACTCAGAAACCACTGCAATAATGTGCTGCCTATCATCTTTTATTAAAATTTATTTAATTTTTGTTTATTCATTTTTTTGAGATGGAGCTTTGCTCTGTCACCCAGACTGGAGTCCAGTGGCATGATATCAGCTCATTGCAACCCCTGCCTTCTGGGTTCAAATGATTCTCCTGCCTCAGCCTGCCAAGTAGCTGGGTCTAGAGGTATATGCCACTACGCCCAGCTAATGTTTGTGTATGTGTGTATTTTTAGTAGAGACGGGGTTTCACCATGTTGGCCATCCTGGTGTCGAACTCTTAACCTCAAGTGATCTGCCTGCCTCTGGCTAGGTGGAGGCAACAGATATGGTAAGAAGTAAGATATATTTTCAGCATTTGCATTTCAATGCCTTTAGGTGGGGCATGAACTCTTCAGTTTGCCACAAATACCACCACATTCTATTGCCATTCATCAGCCAATTTACACTTTTATATTACTAGCCCTCCTCCAGTAAGACATTTGATTTTGAGACCTCAGTTTACAATCCTATTTCTCTATTTCCTAACTTCTTTGTTTTTCTTTTTCTATCATTTGAGTGAGGCTTCAGGTAATTTTTACAAAAGCGTAAATGAATAATATGCTGCCAGTCCTTTCTTATGTAAAATAGCCTTTCTGTTTTCCTCACACGTTACAGCAACTTGGCTGTGGGAGGATTAATGAGTTGTAAAAGTTTTTCCTTAAAATTCAGTATATAACACTCCCTTATCCTGTATTACTTAGTTGACAGTGTTGGTAGAATTTTGGGAAGGGCTATCATTAAATTTGTTAAGAACTCATAGGGTCCTGTATTAAATGATTTCTATTAGTTAAATATTTCTTTCTTTGGGCTATTAATTGCTACTTTTGTTCTTGATGATTCCTTATGAATCCCATAATTCTGAGAGTGATATTTTGCCCTCCATCCTTTATTTATTTATCCTTTTCTGCTTTATTGTTTACAAATCAATTTTTATTGATTTTAAATAACTTCTGGGAAAGATTCTAAAGATTGTTCTGTAAATCAATGATCCAATTTTCCCCAAGAGTTAATGCTACTTTTTGCTATCTCCAATGAGAATGGCAATTTTGTGTCCTGAAATTCCATCTTCTCTCCCCCTTCTATCTCTGCCTCTTGTAATGCCTTTATACATTGCCTTTTCCTGCTTTGTGATTTTCTGTTCTTCTTTCACAAATACAGTATTTACTTGCATCCTTATGTAAGGCAGCAGTGAGCTCTGCCTCTCAATTTTCATGATTTCCCTCCTTATTTTGCAGTGGTATAAATAGAGTCCATGCTATTTATATTTTCCATTTACTTTTTGTATGCAGGGGGTTGGAGGGGAACGGCTGTTCTAGCCCTGATAGTTTTGCCAATAGTAAGTCTGTTCGAGAGAGTGTAATTCCCACCACTCCAACAGCAGATTGCGTCTATTACAATTTTTCAGGACGAAAATTGGACTTCCTCCTATTCTGATTTCCCAGATCTCTATATAGTTACATCTTGAATGAGGAAAAACAGAAACAACTGCTACTATATCATTACTCAGTAGGTATCTCCTACGGAGAAGTGAAGAGTAGAGAAAGATAGGATGTGTCTGTATCTAGTTGTTCACCATCGATGGAAAAAGAAGTGATGCAGTAAAGGGGAAGTAAATGGATCACTTTCTATTACATCTGGAAAAATTGCTCATACAAATGGACCCAAGAAAGACAGTGATAAATCTCAGTTTACTGTTGCTTTTGAAGGAAAGATTTTTGCTCTGTTATTTAATCTTAACATGATGATTATAAAAAATACCAAGAGGGAGGAAAAGTAAAACAAATAGTAAACAGGGAGAGACCAGTATAAAGCAAACTGGAGGCAAATTGATGACTGTCATCAATCTAAAATTGAGTATCCCCCAGAAGATAGCTGAAGCATCAGATCATCAAGCAAAACTTCCCTGTGACACGTTTTACTGTGATTTATATGTATAATGAAAAAATGGCTTCGGTAGCTTTTCCTTTGCTTATCCCCAAAGACACTACGTTTCAATCTGCCCTGCAATCTGGATCTGGTTCTCTCTGCCTTGTCGTGCTGTTACTTTTCCACCCACGATGTGCATGCACGTGCTTCTAAGGGTAGCAGATAACTCTTGTTTGGTTATTTGTTAAACATCTTTTTCTCCTTCTGTGATGTTTACCTATGATTTAGAGAGAAAGTAGTTTGGCTGATTTTGTTGCTGGCTTAAGCTCTGACTTATTTCACTGCTAAAGTTATAGGATGACAGCCTGTTCCCTCAGATGAGCTTAGAAAATCTTTCAGTGATGTTTTTATGTGTGTTTTTTTTGTTTTTTGGTTTTTTTTTCTAGCAAACAAGATTGCAGTCCTTAGAGAAGCAGTTACCAACTGGACTTAACCTTTGTTGTAGTTTTGGCTTCATGGCATTATTCATGAAAATAGGATATGAAAATAAGTCTTTGTATTACAGTCTACAGAGGAAAAATTTAAATCCTGTTTTAAAAAACATGCCTTATTTAACACAAATATACCATATTTGTCTTATTTTCCATGAAAACTCACTGGTTTAGTTCCTCTGTCAAAATATTGCTCTTAGAATTTAAATGTGTACAGATACATATTTTCTTCATCTGGTGATGGACACTTAGATTGCTTTCAAATCATGGGTATTGTGAACAGTACTGCAATAATCATGGAAATGAAGGTATCTCTTTGATATACTGTTTTGCTTTCTTTTGGGTATATGCCTATCAGTGGGATTACTGGATCACATGGGAGTTCTATTTTTAGTTTTTTGAGGAAACTCCAAACTCTTCTCTATAGTGGTTGTAATAATTCACATTTCCACCGACAGTGTACAAGGGTACCCTTTTCTCCACATCTTTAGTGGCATTTGTTATTGTCTGTCTTTTGGATATTAGTCATTTTAACTGGAGTGAGATGATATCTCATTGTGGTTTTGATTTGCGTTTCTCTGATCAGTGAATGATATGGACCACCTTTACATATACCTGTTTGTCATTTGTATGTCTTATTTTGAGAAATGTCTATTCAGATATTTTGCCCATTTTGTAATCAGATTATTCAATTTTTTTCTTATTGAGTTGTTCGAGCTCCTTGTATCTTCTGGTTAATCTTTGTAAGATGGATCGTTTGCAAATATTTTCTGCCATTCTGTGGGTTGTCTCTTCACATTGTTGATTGTTTCCATTACTGTGTAGAAGCATTTTAATTTGATGTGATCCTATTTGTTCATTTTTGTTCTGGTTACCTGTGCTTTTGAGGTATTGCTCAAGGAATCTTTGCGCAGATGAATGTCCTGGAGACTTTCCCCAAGGTTTTCTTTTAGTAGTTTCAGGGCCTGAGGTCAGGAGTGCCACCTGCCAGGTGATCCACCCACCTCAGCCTCCCAAAGTGCTGGGATTATAGGCATGAGCCACCACGCCCAGCCTGGTTTGCTCTTGCTTTTCTTCTTCTTTAAGATACTTCATTAGATTGTTTATGAGATTGTTTCTTTTCAGATGTTTTCTTATTGCTTGTTAATGTCCTTTTCTTTTGAAGAACTCCGTTTAGCATTTCTTATAAGACAGGTCTGGGATTGATGAAATCCCTCAGCTTTTGTCTGTCTGCAAAGTCTTTATTTCACCTTCATGTTCAGAGGATATTTTCTCTAGATATACTATTCTAGGGTAACTTTTTTTCCTTCAGCACTTTAAACATGTCATGCCACTCTCCTGTCCTGTAAGGTTTCCACTGAAAAGTCTGCTGCCAGACGTATTGGAGTGCTATTATATGTTATGTGTTTCTTTTCTTTTGCTGCATCAGGATTCTTTCTTTGCCTTTGACCTTTGGGAGTTTGATTATTCAATGTCTTGAGGTAGTCTTATTTGAGTTAAATCTGCTTGGTGTTCTATAACCTTCTTGTACTTGAGTATTGATAACTTTTTCTAGGTTTAAGATGTTCTCTGTAATTATCCTTTTAAATAAACTCTCCACCCTATTCTCTCTCTCTCTCTCTGTCTCTCCTCTTTAAGGCCAGTAACTATTAGATTTGCCTTTTTGAGGTTTTTGTAGATCTAGTAGGCATGCCTTATTCCTTTTTATTCTTTGTTAGTTTGTCTCCTCTGACTGTGCATTTTTAAATATTCAATTTGATTTTCCTTGGGAAGCGTGTTGGTCACTGAAGTTCTCTATTTGACTGTCTTGTTTCCACACTAAATGGATCTTTTTTTTTTTTTTTTGTGCAATCACCCAGTTAGGAGTTGAGAAAATGGGAAGCCCAATATATTTTTATTAAGCAAGGAAAGCATCTTATTACATCCTATTCATCACTATGATCAATATTTCTAAATTATTTGCATAATATGAAATAATAAAAAAAGTGTTATTTCTGTGAGGCAGAGTTTTGGTTTTGATTTGTCAAGCTGAGTGGTCACTCTAGCTGAGTGGTCATGTACAAGTGACTTAATTACCTTACCATGCAACTAAATATGCATAGTTATAAAATAAAATAATTGATAATTCCCAAATGGCCTTTTGATGATCCTATCAGTTGAAATAAATCCAAATATCACATATATGTTGCTTGTTTTGTGCGAACTACTGTTCATGAAGATGTGGGGGAAATGTGACTTCAAAAGCCCTGCTATGCTCCAGAAACCGAGTTTTAAGAAGTGAGGTGGAGACAAGAGCTTTAGTTGGTAAGCAGTAGGAGACACGGTGAGAAGGTAATCTAAGGCCTGACTGTGGAAAGCTTTGAATACAATTTTTTATTTTCTCTAAGCCATGGGGAACCATGCAGCTTTTGAGCAGGCACATTTCATGATTCAAGCATGGGTTGTGTGGATGGGGAGAAACTGGAGAGAGCAGCAGACGCCTGGAGGCTCATGGACAGTCTAGATACAAAGGGAGGAGCTCTTGTTTTAAGAGGAGACAGGGGTTCTGCAGATTCAAGGGATATTTCAATTGAAGCACAACTAGGATTCAATAATAATTATAGCTTAGTTAGAGAAAGACACTCCGAACTCCTAAGGACAAGGAGAGAGTTGTATGTGAAGAGAAATATTTCCTTGTTAGAGCAACTTCGGAAACCCTGTTTGAATGTATCATTTGGAAATTCAGAAGGTTACTGGAGGGAATAAACATTGTGTTATTTATTTGGGTCTAGTAACATATGTAATGGGAGGTTTATAAACATGAATTTAAACAATAAGATATATTTGATGCTGAAAAATCCATGTTTGTCAGTGCCCTTACTTTTAATTGTCTTTGGTAAAATAGTATTGTTATTGATAAGGTAATTTAACTGGTTCTTTTATTTTTGAGTGCCTAATTTGTATCCAGTTGAAAATTAAGAACCTGATGCAAATTAGATGTCAGAAAAGCAATAGCTTTTTAATGTGTTCTCTAATCATATGCTACAGTAACAATGATAAAGGACTTCACTTACATAGTAAGGCACTTATTAGGTATTGAATTAAGATTCATTTTAAAAATAATATTACCACTATGAATTATCCTCCTATTTTAAATTCTGGGCATTCTACTATAATAATTGGTATGGATTCATGATACATTAATAACCTCCTGCTTAAAACCAGGATATATTTTAAGCCAAATGTTATTATTAATGTATTATTTAAGTGTATTATTTTGTGCTGACATTCTTAACTAGCTGTATATGAAATATGGTAAATTAGGGCCAAGAGCTACATCCACTATTCAAAATCTACATCACAAAAGTGGATTGGAATATATTGAAAACTGAACTGTCTAAATATGCTTTTACTAGAATATATATCCATAGGTAATGATTTTTAAAATGATTAATGGTTTATTCATTATGTTATTTGATAACTTGGTAAATTCCTGGTCAAATAAAAATGACTTTTATATTTTATATGCATATTAACTGTCCATGTTTGGACAATTATATATTAATAAATATTTATAAATATATAGTATACATTAACATATTATATATTTGGACAATTGTCTAGGTTTGGACAGTTATATATTAACTGTCCATATTTGGTTGAATCTGCAGATGCAGAATCCAGGGATACTGAGGACTGACTGTATTGTTAAAAGACTCAATTATACAAATTTAAAATGTGTGCTATAGAAAATGCCTTAATTTTAAGGCTACTATATGTATGCATATATGAGATGCATCCTATTTTTTGCTCTTTTTTGTATTTTAAAATAAACCATGTTATTTTCTGTTATCTTCCTTATACTTCTGGAATCAATTTCCATAACTGTAGGGATACCAATGTACCAGAAATATCTTGGAGTGTTTTAAGCTGTGTCATTGTATCCTCACAGACCCTGTGGACATTGTTGTTGATTGAAATAAGTTATTGGAATTGGAAGAGGCAAGTGTATTGGGCTCCATTTGACTTGAGCTCCTAGGAATGTAGCACAGTAGATCGTATATGAATGATTTGCCTTGAGCCACAGGTTGACATTATAAACACTTATAGTGATATATAATCCTGGAAGAAAGCACTATATCCATTATGGTTACTTCTAGAAGTACAGCTTCCTTTCTCATTGACATGAAATCTCTCCAGGCTTAATAGATGATGATGAATCTGGAGGCTGGGCTGAAAGACATTAATTATTTCAATAATAATATTATTTGGAACAAAGAACTGTGTTTAAATTTTTGGAATTTTTTAATGGAAACATTTTTATGTTGAAAAGAAAGTGACATTATATTATATATCTGATATTTATGATAATGATTAGCATTCAATTTTCTTTTTAGGATTCATATACAGTCATCTCTCAGTATCTGTGGGGGATTTGTTCCAGGAACTTCTACAAATGCTAAAATCCAGGGATACTCATGTCCCTGATACAAAATGGCATAGTATTTTCATATAGCCTATGCAGATCTTCAATATACTTTAAATCATCTCTAGATTGCTTATAAAACCTAACACAATATACACACTTTGTAAATTATTGTTATACTTTATTGTTTTTCACTTTTATTATTTTTTAAAATATCTCCTGTTCATGTTTGGTTGAATCTGCAGATGCAGAACCCAGGAATATTAAGGGCCAACTATATCGTTAAAAGACTTACACAAATTTGACTTTCGTGCTACAGAAAATGTCTTTATTTTAAGGCTACCTTTTATTTTCAGTTTTATGTTTTTCCCGTAAATATAATATATATTTATATTGTTTTACTTATATTATTTTGTTTTTTCAAATTTCCATATAATAGGTCAAACAGTTTTTATAAACTATCTTGGAGAAGGAACCCAAGTTGTATTAAACAGCTTATGTTTTTTAGTTACGTTTTCAATTACGTTGGTCATCAGCTAGCTCAGTATACTCTGACTAGGAACCCCTCTAAAGGCTATTATATCTGTCTTTATCTCAAATTAAAGATGTTTGATTTTTATGCCTTACTTCAGCTTTTACTTTGACTTCTGATAAGGCAGTAATGTTTTTCTGTAAAGAACTAAGGTACCACCAGGCATAAAACTGGGACAGTATTTTCTGTCCCAGTTTCATGCCTGGTGGTACCTTAGTTCTTTTCTAAGACCCATCTTAAATATACTTTCTTTCCTAAACCTATCATTCATTTAGCTAATGTAATCTTCAACATCCTTCAGCCAATCTGGGTGACTGGGTAAATTAAATGTTCCTTGCTCAAATCATTATTTTATTTATTGTCATTGATTTTTAAATGTGTACTTTAAAAAACCTTTTAATTATAGCAAGTATGGTTTACTAATTTTATTTTACTTAAATGGAAATGTCTCAAAAAATTCTTTAAAAACATTATTGCCAGTAAGCTGCATAATAGTTCGTCACATGACATGTCAGCTTCATTGTTGACATAATATATTAAGTGTTTTTTTTAGTTGATTCTCTTGCTTTTAGGGAAATACATAGGCATATTATATGCAAATTCTGACCGGTTTATCCACCTTTTATAATATTTGAAAATCTTATTCATGTTTTATATGTTATTGCATTACCTGTATCTTCAGATCAGAATAAAACACTAGTCATAAAAGACATTCTTTTTTCATGATTTTAATG
The DNA here is from genome assembly GCF_028878055.3 of Symphalangus syndactylus. Taxonomy (NCBI): domain Eukaryota; kingdom Metazoa; phylum Chordata; class Mammalia; order Primates; family Hylobatidae; genus Symphalangus; species Symphalangus syndactylus. Next base: position 18,243,959 of record NC_072437.2, read on the forward strand.
GTATTGGGTTAATGTTTTAGCATTAAGAATGGCATTGCGAACTTTTTTTTTTTTTTTTTTTTTTGAGACAGAGTCTTATTCTGTTGCCCAGGCTGGAGTGCAATGGCATGATCTTGGCTCACTGCAACCTCTGCCTCCCAGGTTCAAGCAATTCTCGTGCCTCAACCTCCCAAGTAGCTGAGATTACAGGTGTGCACCACCACGCCTGGCTAATTTTTTGTGTTTTGAGTAGAGATGAGGTTTTGCCACGTTGCCCAGGCTGGTCTCAAACTTCTGAACTCAGACAATCTGCCCGTCTTGGCCTCTCACAGTGCTCAGCTTACAGGGGCATTACCAATTTATAACACAACTACTTATATTACAGAACTACCTATTTATATTACTATGTTTAGATGTTATAAATAGGAATATATCAATATTAATTTCTTGATTTTGACATATTTTGTATCTATGTCCAAAGAGAAATTGGTTTATAGCACCATTTTCTGAATTTTGTCCTATAGTCATTCGTTTCACTATGTTATAGAACATTAATAATATTCTGTGAATACAAAGCATTTTACAGTAAGGAAGGTTTGGAAGCACTGATCTGTATACCCTTGGAGATTCATAACCCTCATTATTTTATTATAGATTCAGAAATTCTATAGTGTAACAGCAACAAATACCTTTAAAAGCAAATTTCCAAATTCTTCTTAGCAGAGAACATATTTTTACTTGATGCAGATGTTATTACATAAAAACTGCTTCGATTAAAATTTAGGAAATGCTGTTGGTTTTAAACAACACCTTGGTCAAATTTTTGAGTGAAAATTATAATATTTTTGCACAAAACTAGATAGCTTTCACTTTTTTAGTATTGCTGAACACGTTTTTTCTTATCATTGAGAGTATATTCCATAATGGTTTGAAAGAATTCACAACTTAAAGAATAGCCTGGCTATGGAACAGATTGTGTAAGTTGGCATGACATTTTACATTTCTTCTCTTCAGGCATTCTACTCCTTGAATAAATTGGAGAAACTGAAATTTGTTTCAAATGACTAATTTCATTCAAATGTTTACATTTACCTGCTTGTTTATAATTTAAAAATGGCCTCTATATATTCAGCAATGGTTTTATTCTTCATTTTGATGTTAGTTTTGTTTTTCATTCTTTTTTATTCAGTGAAAATTACACTTACAAAAGGGTTTGAGTATGGTATAGAGAAGTTTTTCAGATCAACTTAGTAACTTAGTTTCTGTGTTACTAGTCATATTTTTGCTGCTATATTTATTAAATATTTGTTCTTTTTGGTTAGGCTTATTTTATTATTTTTTTCTTTTTGATTTCAATGCCTCATATATTTTATTCTTTGATTTTTGGCCTTTTTGGAATTTCATTTTGGGTATTTATTATTTGCTAGTAAGTAGAGTTTTCTATTTTAACGCCATCTGAGTATCTTTTCCAGTTGGTAGGCATGTTTAAATCATTTGCATTTATTGGCACAACTCAATTTCTTGGTTATTTATTTATATTTTATGCTTTCTGTGGTTTAATTTGTTATCCATTCTTATTTTTTTGCATAGACTTTTTGCTGTTGTTGTTAACTGTTATCCAATTACCTATTGCTAAATAACAAACTACCATAAACCTTGTGGATTGAAACATTTTTTTTTTTTTCATTATATCTCATACTTCTTGGTGTCGACTAGGCTCATCTAGGCCTTTCTTGCTTTGGGTATTCATGAGTTTGCAGTCAGATGGTGGTTGTGGCTAAAGAGTTCTCAGATGCCTCTTCATATGTCAGAAAAGTCACAGAGGATGTTACGTGAGCAGCAGTGAAGTTTTCAGCCAGAACACCTACCTGTGATCTCTCCGTGTGCCCTAGGCTTTTTCACAGCTTAGTGCTTTGTTCCAAGAACAAATGTTTCATGAGAGAGGCAGGCAGAACTCCACAGTATTGCCTTCTGTGACCAAGCAGTGGAGGCCACGTGTGTCAGTTCTGCCTTATTCTATTCATGAGACAATCACAAAGACTCTCCAGGTTTTAGAAGAGCACGTGGGATGGAAAATGTTGTGGTCATTTTGGGAAATACAGTCTGCCATGATAAGCATTGTTACCAGTGGTTACAAAGACTCATCAGACACATACTTAAACATATAGCATTATTTGTCTATAAAAGTAAGTAAAACCCACTATTTTTGTCTTTTTGGAGTATTCAAATGGGAGGAGTTTTCCCTTATTCCCCTCGCAGGGCGCCGTGGGGGTGTGGCTCGTTTCTTCTGTGCCCCACGCGCAAACCTCTAGGAGGAACAGGCGGACGGGCAGGTGGCAGGGCTCCACCCCACGCAGCATCTAGAGTCCAGTGTTTACAGCTCCCAAAGCCCCAGTGGGCAGGTGTTACAGTGCGCTCTTTGAGTTTTGCCGTCTGCAAGTGGCTTGTGTTAATCAGCTCAATTAGGCCTTCTGCCTTAAAGCAAGGACAGAGGGCTTTCTGTATCCTAGGTTCTTGCCCTCGTGTATTGGAGAAATCGGGTCACATAAGAGCTTGGAGAATGAGTGCAAGGTTTTATTGAGTGGTGGAAGTAGCTCTCAGCCGATGGCTGTGGAGCCAGCATGGGGATGGAGTGGGAAGGTGTTCTTCTCCTGGAGTCCGGCTGCTCAGCTGCTGGGCTCTCCTCCCATGGCCCTTAGCTGAACTCCCCTCGTCGTCTGCATTGTTCCGCCATCAATGACCTCCTGGCCTCTGTTGGTGTGTTCTTCTGCTGGTGCGTTCTTCTTGACGTCTAGCTACTTGTGTGTGTGCCCGATAGGGTCTTGGGTTTTTTTAGACACAGAATGGGATCGTGATGGGCCAGAGTGGTCCTGGAAAATGCAACATTTGGGCACGAAAACAGGAGTGCTTGTCCTCACTTAGGTCCATGGGCACAGGCCCGAGGGTGGAGTCCTCCTCGGCAGGGACCCTGCCCGCCCCTCTTGTATCAATATCAAGGATTTTTACTGATTTTTAAATTTCTCCTTTTTTATTTATGTAATTTAAAGTGACAAAAACATTTATCAGTTAAAAAACATTGAGGATAGCTATCAAAAAATGTGAAGCGGTGATATAACTCTGTACAACGTATTTAGCTTAGATTTCTTTCTTTCTTTCTTTCTTTCTTTCTTTCTTTTTTTTTTTTTTTTTTTTTTTTTTTTTTTTTTTTTTTTTTTTTTTTTTTTTTTTTTTTTTTTTTTTGACGGAGTCTTGCTGTATCGCCCAGGCTGGAGTGCAGTGGCGCGAGCTCAACTCACTGCAAGCTCCGCCTCCCAGGTTCAGGCCATTCTCCTGCCTCAGCCTCCCTCCTGCATAGCTGGGACTACAGGTGCCCGCCACCGCGCCCGGCTAAGTTTTTGTGTTTTTAGTAGAGGCGAGGTTTCATCGTGTTAGCCAGGATGGTCTCGATCTCCTGACCTCGTGATCCGCCTGCTTCGGCCTCCCAAAGTGCTGGGATTACAGGCGTGAGCCACTGCACCCGGCCTAGATTTATTTCTTTACAGGTTGAGTATCCCTTATCGGAAATGCTTGGGACCAGAAATGTTTAGGATTTTGGATTTTTTTTTTGAATATTTGCATCATATTATACTTAGCAGTTGAGCATCTCTGATCCACAAATCCAAAATTCAAAATGCTCCAATCAGCATTTCCTGTGAGCATGACCTTTGAATGTCATGCTGGCACTAAAAAAGTTTAGAGTTTTGGAACATTTTGGATTTCAGCTTTTCAAATTAGGAATGCCAGTCTGTATTTAACTGATTTTAGTCCTTGAGAATTTATTCATTATTTTTAATCTTTTGATTTGTTTTTTGTTTCTTTGCTTTCTTTTTTTTCTGTTTTTGTTTTTGTTTTTTTGAGACGGAGTCTCACTCTGTCACCCAGGCTGGAGTGCAGTGGTGCGATCTTGGCTCACTGCAACCTCCACCTCCTGGTTCCAGTGATTCTCCTGCCTCAGCCCCCCAAGTAGCTGGGACTACAGGCGTGCACAACCACGCCTGGCTAATTTTTGCCTTTTTCTTAGAGACATGGTTTTCACCACGTTGGCCAAGCCAGTTTCGAACTCCTGACCTCATGTGATCCACCTGCCTGGACCTCCCAAAGTGCTGGGATTCCAGGCATGAGCCACCGTGCCCTGCTTCAATCTTTATTATTCTGACATAGCTCATTCATTGAATTATTTAGAAGACTTGCATAGTTCCTGCATTTTCTAAGTCCTTGCCTATCTTTGAGTGCTCTGTGTTGCTTTTTATACAACCATACTCCAAGCTGGCTATTGAAAAAGCCTGTGAGCCACAGTGTTTTCCTTTCAGAGACATATGCGTTGCCTGCTGTTTGGTGTGGTCACTCATTGTGAGAGTGAGTCCTCTGTCTTTCAGTGTGATTGGTGCATTCTAAAGGCCATTGGCTTGCAGGGAGGAAAGAGATGCCACACTTGGTGGTATTGTTCTGAGGACTATTCCCCTATCTTGCTCCAGTTGATTATGTGACGATGTGTCCCTCCACTTGCCTCCTAGACATTCTAGACTTTCAGAGGACATTTCCTTCTTCAATCTCATTCAGTCTGCTCTAGGTCTAGAACACATTCTTTATTGGTTCTGGTATGTGAAGTAGCCTCATCGTTATTTTCTAGACCATATACAGCCCCCAGTCTCAATTTGGGAAAACTTGTTCGTTATTTCACTGGAGATTTGATGAGATGGAGCTATATACTTGTGACCACATAGTCATCTTTTTTCATAAATCTCTGTTTTTTTTGTTTTTTTTAGTTAAGACTGATGAAATTCCTGGTCTGTTGAGCAATTCGATATCATGAGAAATGCGACTATTTTAGAGTAAAAAGCAGTTAAGAGGTATGGCAATTAGAAACAACGTGTCATACCACATTGGGTTCGGACTCAGAAAAATAAGCAGTAGGGGAAATTTCAGGGCAAATTTGAGTAAGACTGGTTATTAGATTACATTAAAAAACTCATTAAAATGGAGATATGGACATCTTAACTGAAAAGAAACTTACAAACTAGGCATTGCATTATCTTATTTTGAAAAAATGCATATTCATGTGAGTATTTATTGGGGATGACACATTAAGAGGTAATAGTGATGGGGAGAATATAATTGTTTTATTTTCTACCCTTTATATTTGTCTACTCTCTACAATGCAAATATACAACTTTGTTAATAATAAAATGCCAGTTTCATTTTTTAAAATAGGAATTATACACTTTATTGAGTTCATGGGCTAAGGTAAAACCCCTTGATGAAAGTTAACCAATTACTTCTCCTCAAGAGGGAAGAAAGATAAAAAATGAGTTGGGGCCGGGCGTGGTGGCTCACGCTTGGAATCCCAGCACTTTGGGAGGTCGAGGCGGGCGGATCACGAGGTCAGGAGATCGAGACCACGGTGAAACCCCGTCTCTACTAAAAATACAAAAAAAATTAGCCGGGCTTGGTGGCGGGCGCCTGTAGTCCCAGCTACTGGGAGAGGCTGAGGCAGGAGAATGGCGTGAACCTGGGAGGCAGAGCTTGCAGTGAGCCAAGATTGCGCCACTGCACTCCAGCCTGGGCGACAGAGCAAGACTCCGTCTCAAAAAAAAAAAAAAAAAAAAAAAAAAAATTGAGTTGGATTACTGAGAAAATCAAAATAGATGTCTTCTTTGTGGGAGAATGTGTTTAGATTTTATTTCCATGTTATTCACTTTCTGTATGTGTCAAGGAAGTCCTTAGAAAACCAAGAGATTGTTAATAAAATAATCCTTTTTTCAGTATTTGACTAAAATCTCTGCTTATGTCAGTAACCATCACATTCATATAAGCAGGAGCCATGCTGTGGTGGCTGTGGCTGTCACAAAGCCTTAGCTTCTCTGTAGCAATGTTTGATTATAGAGACTCATGTCCTTTGTTACAAGTGCTAATGAAAATAATAAAAGCTTCACAGATTTCAGGTCCATCTGCCTTGAACATGTTCTTGGCAAATTACATGTTCTGAGCTGGTGGTTGAGACACAACAATAATAAAGTAATGTGATTATCAGTGGAGGAATTTCAGAGGCTTCCACAAATTAACCCCAAAGTATGGTTAGTGATGGAAGGTGATCCCAACATTCAGCACTTGGAGAAATTAAGACACTTCAAGAATTAACCCAAGGTCTAAAATATTCTATTAATTTAATTGGGAATAAATTCCTTACAGTGGTTAAATGTATTCAATCACTTTATTTATCATCTATCTATTCATTTATTGAAGAAATACTTTTCAGTCAGCACTGAATTATGCATTAAGAAATTACTGTCAACAAAAATAAATTCATGGCCACAGATGATTACAATGCACTATTCATGCCATAAATAGCTATTTACCCAACAAATATTTATTGCATGCTCCCTATGTTTCAAATACTATAATGGTCACTGAGAATACAGTATTAAAAAATAGATATGGTCCTTGTTCTCATACTAACTATATTCTGATTAGGGAAGAGATACTTTAAAGTATTAATCTTATAAGAAAATATTATTATTAATAGCAGAATTACTCCATCCAATTGTGGGGCCTGAGGCAGGACTGCAAATGGAGACTATATTCCATACACGTAAAAAGCTAAAGTTATCAATCAGACTCACAAACTGTTGGCTGAAATGTATTCTTTCCTACCCTGACAAATAAGCCTTCATCACAACAATTTGTAAAATATTCATTAAACTATAAGATTTTTATGACTAAAATTTAGTACTAAAGGTGACTGAATCTAGTTATCATTGCTTATTTTTTTCATATTCTGTTAATAGGTCAGTTATCTTGTGTTCATAATATGATAAAAAATTCATAGTTGATAAACAATTATGTCATTACCCCTTTGAATTTACTTTTTCTGCTTTCATTTTAGCAAAATCACTAATTAAGCTAATATAAAAACAGTCACATAAATCATATTTTATTGGCAGCAATGATCTAAAGAATTCAGAAATAAAATGTAACTGGATTCAAATTGTATAAAATTTAAGTGTCATAAAAATATGTCAAAGCAAATTTTAAAAGTTGAAAAACAAATTATTTATATAATATACTAAATCATTACTTTTCTAAAATTCAAAATTACCTATTACAATAAAAGGGAGAATACTAGTTATAATATATTTCTATTGAAATTATTTTAAGAATTTCATTATATTTTATATAAATATAAATTATATTCATTTTAGTTTTATAATATATTTGTATCTGTATTATATTTTACATATATATTAACAATATAATTCTGGTATTCATTGTTGAATCACTGTAGGTTCCTGATTCTCATGTTCTTTCTAGACCTATTCATATTTAAATTTAAGACAAAAATACAGCTTTTAATATTATGAAATGTTTCTTAGTTGTCATGTGCAACTATTGCATATAATTTGCTGTATTGCGAGTATTTATGGAACCACAAATGAGAACATGAAGTAGGAAAATGGGCACTTAGCACTTTGGAGAAATTATGTTTTATTATGTAAGTATCTACTGCATCCATATTCTCCGAGAAGAAGGATTTGACAAGTTAATTAATGTGTCTTTTTTATACCAAGAGCACAGAAGTGTTAATCTCTGCTGTTGGTAGTGGCACAAACTGAAAACTCTCGCATCAGTTGGACAAAATATAGCCTTTGCTTTGAAAACAAAGGTAAATGATTGTTGAAATATGTTTCTTTGAAAATACAGGTAGTCTCAAGGGCAGATAAGAGTTACAGGCTGTGTCAATGGCTGGCAAATTTTTCTGTCATGGGCCAAATAGTTTTGTCTTTCTGGGCCATTTGTAACAAATACCCAACTCTGTCACTGTAGTGCAAAAGCAGCTGTAGACTATATATAAATGAATGAGCATAGCTGTGTTTCAATAAAGCTGATGTGATTTGTCTGTGTCCCCACCCAAATCTCATCCTGAATTGTAGCTCCCATAATTCCCACATGTTGTGGGAGGGACCCAGTGGGAGATAATTGAATCATAGGGGCAGTTATACTGTTCTCATGGTAGTGAATAAGTCTCATAAGATGTGGTGGTTTTATAAGGGATTTCCCTTTTCCCTTGGTTCTCATTCTATCTTGGCTGCTGTCATGTAAGACGTGACTTTCACTTTCTGCCATGATGGTGAGGCCTCCCTAGCCACGTGGAACTGTGAGTCCATTAAACCTCTTTTTCCTTATCAATTACCCAGTCTCGGGTATGTATTTATCAGCAGTGTGAAAATGGATTAACACAAAAGCTTTATTTGCAAAAATAGGCAGGCTGGGTCTGGCCCAAAGAGCTGTGGTTTGCCACCCCCTGTGTTGTGCTATGCCGCCACTGAACATTGAATCTCAAGTGGCAGAAGTACCCATGTCTCTTTTAATAAATGTATCATGAGTGTGGTATTAATATGCTGAAATTTGGGGTGCAGAACAGAGGCCTGGCTGCCCAGTTCTAAGGGATGATTTGTTAATAGAACAGGGTAAAGAGTCTAGATTTTATTCCAAGTAGGATAACAAGTCTTAGAATGGTGTTCAGCATGAATATGATATAATCTTAGTTATGTTTTAAAAAGATCCCACTGACTTATGTTTGGAGAACAAACAAAGTACTATGAAAGCACAACAAAGACAGAGATTAATTCCTCTAGAGGAAAGCAATAAACGTTTCACAGAGCAGATTAAATTTATTTGAGTCATAAAGGTTAAGTTGAATTTTGCCAGACAGTAAGGCAAGGAAAGGCATGTCAGGCACAGGGAATAGTATGTGCATAAGCAGACAATCAAAAGAGCCTCAGCATGTATTGGAGATGATTTTAAAAATTCAAATTGACTAGAAAAACATGTGCATGATGCATGTGGCAGGAAATAAGACTGAAAAACTAGGTTGGATTTTTGTATGCTACAAATGGGGCATTGAACTGTGAGAAACAATTAAGGAACTGGCTAAGTCTTTAAGTGGGTATGGTGAGATTTTATTTATATTTAGAAATAACTGTATTTCTCCATGGGACTGGAGAGTGGATAAAGGACTGGAGTGTGAGACAGGGATACCTGGTTGTGCAGTGATTCTAAAAGATGGGTGGTGAAAATCAGAAATGAAGGCATGGCTGTGGGAACAGAAAGCGGGAGTGATAATTTCAGAGGATTCTTTGGCAGTAATACGAGATTTGATTAATGGTTTCATATTGGGGATGAATAAAAGGAGGGATGACTCTGATAACTACCTAGAAAATGTAGCAGCAGTAACACCTTGCTCTGGTGGGAGGAGAGGTAGAAAAGGAGAGAAACATAATGACTTGTGTTTTGGACACCCTAAGTTGAATTTGAGTTTAGACATCCAGATGCAATGTATAGTAGAAAGTTGGAGAATGTAGAAATACTTAGGTATCAGCAGAGGGTGGATAGTAGCTGATGCCACAGAGTCTGAGAAAACCCAGGGAAAGTCCGAACACCTGACTCTCTAATTAAAATTGACATTAACATTGACCAATGGGAGACAGACTGAGAAGAGGTTAAGAAAACAGACTCTTTCTAATCCTGACAGTACTTCTGTGGCTAAGTATGCTTCATTCATTATCTTATAAGGGAGATGGCCAAATAGTGGTATAGGACTATCTTCCTCACATTACAAAATAGCTTTAGTAAAGTGTAATTTAAATATATAGTCTAAACATTACGTCCACTATAAAAGAGGAGATAAAATTCTAGGAGAGGACTCCTCTAAATATATTGATTTTTTAAAAGCACTGTTTGTGATAGATTATGCCACATCAAAAAGTGTGAGAAAAAGTTAATCAAGATCATAGTTAACTATTATTTCTCAAAATGTAATATTATTTCTTAAGTTATATTTTTAAAAAGTAACTCAGTATTCTCTCACATCAGCGATGACAGATTGGTTTTCTGTGCCTCAAATTTATCCCTTTCTGTCTTGTCTTCTTCCTAAGGATGCTGCAAAATCTATAAGTAAATGTCCATAGCTATGGTAACATATTTATCAATCATGAAATAAATATTGCTTACCTGCCTGCAATATAAAGGAATTTGAGAAGCAAAATCTCCTTCACTCATTGATTTAAAACTAGTTGAGTGAGTACTATGTGCTAGGAACTGTGTTAAATGTGAAACATAAAATGGTGAAACCCTTTACCAGAACTTATAGTACAGTAAAAAAAGAAACAACACAAATAAAGTAGAACTTAAGTTCTATTCACTTTTTATATAATGATACAATCATTCCAAAATTGCAACTCTGCAAAGTACAAGTTCTAAGCCATTATATGTGTTTATTAACTTCTCTGGTTTTTCCTCTGGGAAATTGACATAATTTTTGTCTACCCCAGAGCTTGTGTGAGACTTAAACATTATAAAGCAATAAGTAAATATCTAACACTTAGAAAGCTTTCTTATTTTCTTGATATAAGCATTTATTGCTGTACATTTACTTCTTAAAACTGCTTTTACTATACCCCATATATTTTCATAAGTTGTGTTTACATTTTTATCTCAAGACATTTTTAAATTTTGCTTTTAATTTGTTCTTTAATCCATTGGTTGTTCAGGAGCATATTGTTTAATTTCCATATTTTTGTGAATTTTCTGAATTTTCTTTTGTTATTTGAAATAATTATAGCTACCCCTTCTCTATTTTGGTTTCCATTTGCAAGGAATCCTTTTTTCCATCCCTTAACTTTCAGTCCACGTGTTTCCTTAAAGGTGAAGTGAGTCTCTTGTAGGCAGCATATTGTTGGATCTTGTTCTGTTTAGTTTTCTTTATACCTTCAGCCACTCTATGTCTTTTGATTGGATAATTTAATCTCTTTATATTTAAGGTAATTATTGATATATAAATATCACTGCTATTTTGTTAATTGTCTTATTGTTTTATAGATCCTTTGTTCCTTTCTTGCTATCTTCCTTTGTGATTAGGTGATTTTCTCTAGTGTTTTGCTAAGATTCCTTACTGTTTATCTTTTGTGCATCTGCTATTGGTTTTTGCTTTGTGGTTACCATAAGGCTTACATAAAACATCTTATAACAGGGTATTTTAAGTTGCTCTACTCCATTTCTTGCGCCACATGTTATGTTTTTGATGTTACAATTTACATCTTTTTATATTGTACATCAGTTAACATATTATTGTAGCTCTTGGTATTTTTAATACTTGTCTTTTAGTCATCACACTAAAGACCTAAGTGATGTACACACCACTATTACAGTATTAGAGTACTCCAAATTAACTGTCTGCTTACTTTTATTTATGAGTTCTGTACTTTCAGATGTTTTCGTGTTACTCATTGGCATCTTTTTCTTTCAGCTTGAGAAGCTCCCTTTACTATTTCTTGTAAAACAGTTCTGGTGATTATGAACTTCCTCAACTTTTGTTTGTCTGAAAAAATCTGCATCTCTTCATTTCTGAAGGACATATTTGCTGGATACAGTATTCTTGGTGGACAATTTTTTTTTCTTCAGCGCTTCAAATCTATCATTTCACTTTCTCCTGGCCTATAAGGTTTCTGATGAAAAATTCACTGCTACCTTATTGAAATTCTCTAATATATGATTTGCTTTTTTTTCTCTTGTTACTTTTAATATCCTGTCTTTGAAAAATTGGTTACAATTTTTCAATTTTTCAAAAATTTTCAAAAATCCAATTTTTGAAAAATCGGTTACAATATGTCTTGGTATAGTTCTGTTTAGATTGAATCTGTTGACCTTCTTGTACCTGGATATTTATATTTTTCCTGGATTTGGAAAGTTTTTAAATATTTTTTTAAAATAAACTTTCCAGCTTTTTATCACTCTCTTTTCTTAACTGCCAGGACTCAAACATTTGCTCTATTGATGTTGACCTATGAATCCTGTAAGCTTCCTTTATTCCTTTTCGTTGTTTTTCTTTTCTGATTGTATATTTTCAAATAACCTGTTTTTGAGTTTACAGATATTATCTTCTGAATACAGATAAATTTTTCTGTTGATGCCCTCTATTTCATTTTCATTTCGTTAATTGCATTTTTCTGCTCCAGAATTGGATTAATTTTTAAAATAATTTTAATCTGTTAAACTTTTTGTGTTGGTAATTCATTGTTTTCCTGATTAACTGAATTGTTTCTCTATTTTCTTGAAGTTCATTGAGCTTCCTTAAAACAATTATTGTGAATTTTTTAAGCATTTAATATATCTCCATTTCTTTGTGTCAGCTACTAAGAGATTATTATGTTCTTTTGATGGTGTTATGTCTCTTCGGTTTCTCAAGCTTCTTATTGACATTGATGTCTATGTATTTGGTAGAGTATTCACCACTTTCAGACTCTATTGGCTAGTCTTGCTGTGGAAAGACCTTCCTTTATGGGAGAGAGGGGATGTGAGAATGCTTGCTGGTTGTGGTTCAGTAGTTCTGACACCCGTAAGGGTGCCACTGTGTAGTGTTTGTGTAGCTCTATCAGCTAAGGTCAGAGTTGGCAAACGTTGCAGGGATCCTCAGCAGCAAACACTGTGTTATCCATAGTGGTAGTGAGCACTGGTAGGGTATTTGGTGGTGATGGCTGCCAAAGTCCTCCTGATCCCTTTTCTCACAGTGGGGAAGTTATGGCTCAGCAGGTCCTTTGGGGCACTGGGTCTGGCTTGTGGGTTCACTTGAAGTGGCAGTGGCACCCATGTCTGATGTGTGGTGCCTGCAGATCTGAGGCCTGAAGTACAGGCACGCACAGAGTTTCTGTGGCTCTGGGATCCAGGAAAGTAATGGCAATGATGCTCAGGGTACAGGCACTCCCCACTACCATGCTGGTAACATAGTGTGAGACATGGATACTTGTGGAGTAGCAAAGAGATCTGGAAACAAGATCACAGATGGGTGAGAGTTAAAAGTTGGGGTGAGGCCTAGCTCTCTATGGCAGCTGAGCCAGTGCCTGGAACATGGGCACATATAATGAGATGTTTCACATTGTGGGCCCTGTGCTTGAGACATGAGTGGACTTAACACAGCCCCAAGCCTGGGCCTGTAATGTGGGCACTTGCATATTGACCACAGCTCTGAGACTGAGATATATGGTGGTTTGAGAGAGGTGGTAGCTAATTTCCTGAAACAACTTAATATGACTGTGAGGCCATACCTGTCTCTGGTATTCCCCATCAAGAATGGCTGTTGGTTACCTCAGTGGCAAGATATGCCAGTATCCTCTGCAGATTAGACCACAGGCTGATATTGATAGGTCCACCTTTCTTCTTTGGTCCTAGCAGTCTCCTGGTGTCTCAGGTATGCTGATCCTACCAGTGATCATTTCTGTATCAATATTCTATGTTTTTTTCTCTCTATTGTATTGCTGCCAATTTTTTCATGAGCCCTTGAGCCTTCCCTGGGTTTATCTGATTTTGAGTAGCTATCTGCGCTTTTTCTTCTTGTGTGTGTGGGATGAAGGCTTATCTCTTACTCTACCATATTTGTGACATCATCTTGGTGACATCTTGGTGACTTGATATAGTCCACCATTTACATTGAGTCTTAAGGAATCTGTAGATTTATTAATTTTATTTCTCAATCCTCATTATTGGACAGAACATCAGCTTATTCCTAAGAAATATATGGGCATCTTGAAAGCTATCATTGTTGGATGTTTATAGGGTGCTAGGTATTCAATGTTTGTAGTTGCTACAAGTTCTACAATGATCTGCAAAAGTTCGTGGTTATGGTGATGGAAGGGATGATGACCATAAAGTGTGACTCCAAAACTATATAGTTTTGTTTCTTTGCTTATAAGAGCTTCCCCATCCCCCAAGGTGGTTTTATGTATAAGTTACAGAAAGCTTTTAGTTTTATGAGCTTATTAATCTATTCATCTATACTGTCTCCTGATACAGATGGAAGGATAAGTACATCCTAGAAATTTCTCATTTATTTTCCTCTTAACACATGTGAATCATCCACTCAGCCTTGAAAGGAAATAAAATACCTTGGACTTTGCCATGTTCTTTCTATATATTTTTATGCTTTTATAACTAAGAAATGGAACACTAAGTCTCAGCAGCATGTTGCTGAAACAACGCCATTGCATTAGTTTGCTAGGAGGGCTGTCTCCTAGCCTTAATCCATCCAAACTGGTTGGATTAAGCAATTGAAATCTATTGTCTCACTGTTGTGGAGGTTATAAGTCTGAGATCTAGGCATGAGTGGGGTTGGTACCTTTCAGTCATATGAAATAGAATATGTTTGATGCCTCTCCCCTAGATTCTGGTTTGCTGTCAATCTCTTTTGTTCCTTGGATTGTGGACAGCTCTCTCCAATCTCTTCCTTCATGTTCCCATGACATTGTGTATTTGTGTGTTTGTGTGTGTGTGGGGGTGCATGTGTGTAAATTTCCACTTTTTATAAGGATGCCAGTCATATTGCATTAGGGGCATATTCTCTCCCTGTATGAGCTCATCTTAATTTAACTAATTATACCTGTAATAATCTTATTTCCAAGTAAAGTCACATTCTAAGGTACTGGTGGTTAGAACCTTAATATATGAATGAGGAGAGTAAGATGCAAACAGTAACGCTCAGGCAAGCAATCAATGTTTATTTAATGATGATTTGGACTTTTGGAAATCCAGTTCTGTCTCCTATTTTTTGTTGTTTTGAAGTGAACATATTATTTGAAGACTCAAAATCAGTAATCCCATTCAAATCAAAAAGAAGGGTTTCACAGAGACTGTGAGGCCCAATGACACTGGGTGCTCAGTCCTGGAATAATGATTTTAAAGTCAATAAAAATTTGATTTTCAGATTTATTTTTGTCAAGAAAGAGCACATTTGTTGACTGGTTAAAACTCAGAATGTAGAGGTAAAAGACAGGACATTTAATTGTGCAAATCAAAGTTTGTGTCTTTTATTTAAAAATTATATATAGCCTATAAGGATTTTCTGGCATGTTCAAAATTAATATCCTTTCATATTTATATTGATTATATTTTTCTCCTAAAATTTTCCTTTAAAATGTTTGGAGTTTCTGTGACTATTGATTTTTCACATTGTTTTCTCAGGAGACATATGTCTTAGTTTTTTATTTTGTATCATAATTTTTGCCCTTTCTTGGAATCTAACTTTTTTCTTCCATTATCAACTGAAATACAGCAATATCAAAAAATTGCTGTTTTAGGAAGGGAAGTTATTCCGATTTAAATAATTAATGTGACAGTATCTGAGGAATTAGAGTTGGAATCCAGAGTAATGAATAGGAGAATCCTCTTTTTCTCCATAGCTGGGGAAGCAAAGGCTAAATAACATAAGGAATGTGCCTCAGTGAAGACAGCCTTGATTCTGGAATTGGGCACAAACTCTGGCTACTGTACGTTTCCAAAGGTCAGTGTCATTCTTCCCCCGAAAATGTCTTCCCAGTGAGTTATTTCAAATAGCATGGGCCTGCTCCTTTTCACACAGGTGCAGCGTCGTCATCCCCAGCAGGTAACACTTACGTGGCACGAAGTATTGCCCAGGTAGGATGAGGAGTGGAAAGTTAATTCTGGATTTGGAACTGGAAGACTTTCAGATCTGTCATACACGACAGCGGGCAAGTCACTGAACTTCTAAGCCTTAAGTGACTCCAACTCTAAGATGGAAATTATAACTTACCTCCCAAGGTTGTGGGCATGAAACATGGAAACCAAAGTGAAAGATGTAACAAAAAAATGAGAATTACTGCATACTAACCACAAGGTATCAGGCACTCTGCAAACTCTTCTTCATGTGTCAATTATCCCATACAATCTTCATAGCAACCATGCAGTACAAGTATTTATTATTCCCTCACACCACCTTTTTTAGAAGACAAAAAATAAGATTGGTACTTTTCCTAAGATTGCAACAGCTTTTGAACAGCAGAGCAAGGTTATGACCTGAGAGCCATGCTGTTTCCTCATCTACCACATCATTAAACAGCTTGAACTGGGCCATTCAGCCAAAAGAAACCCAGTCATAGAAGCCTAGAGCAAGTAATTTCATGGAATACAAACTCTCTTAAACTCTTCAGAGTAAACTTCAGTTACAAATGAAAACTTTATATCAGCTGCTGCTTTTTTTTTTTTTTTTTTTTTTGAACAACTAAGATAATAAACCAGGCTTAAAAAGTCTCCTTCTAAAGGAATTGGCACCATACCAACTAAAAGGGTCCATACTCTTTTCTCATAAAAATATATTTTTTTGCTTCTAAATAGAAGGCATGAAAAGTGGGTTAACATTTCCCTTTTAATGTTGAGAAAAACTATTTGTAAAGATGATATATTTTTTTATTATACTTTAAGTTTTAGGGTACATGTGCACAACGTGCAGGTTTGTTACATATGTATACATGTGCCATGTTGGTGTGCTGTACCTATTAACTCATCATTCACATTAGCTATATCTCCTAATGCTATCCCTCACCTCTTCCCCCACCCCACAACAGGCCCTGGTGTGTGATGTTCCCCTTCCTTGTCCAAACGTTCTCATTGTTCAGTTCCCACCTATGAGTGAGAACATGCAGCATTTGGTTTTTTTGTCCTTGCGATAGTTTGCTGAGAATGATGGTTTCCAGCTTCATCCATGTCCCTACAAAGGACATGAACTCATCATTTTTTATGGCCGCATAGTATTCCATGGTGTATATGTGCCACATTTTCTTAATCCTTTAAAACGTTTCAATCGTTATTTTGTCCTGAACAGGCCACTAATTTTTCTTAAAAGGTACAGCTAAATCTCCCTCAAGAGCAGAAATGATTACAATAAGACTCTTTTAGGTTTGCATTATTATTCTAATTATTCTTAAACTAAAATTTTGAAGCTGCCAAGATGTATGTTTGTGTATGTGTGGGATGGTAGGAAGGGGATAAAATGGTTAATTTTTTATATAAAGCAAAAATGACCTTTTTGGATGACATTTCCTGCTGTCCATATGTATTGTACTTCTAAATTTTCTCATTTAAATATTTTGTTCTCTTCTTATTTAGGCTACAACCCAGAAAAAAATATAGTATTTATTCATTTTTATGTGTGAATTTTCTATTTGGAGTATACTTCGCCAATTCCTATCCAGAGTTGTACGATTTTGATTCTTTGAATACTATAAAATAACACACTCTTAACAATTTTGTGCTAAAATGTAACACTAACCTGACACCTCCCCAGTATATCCATCTGCTAAGGTGGTTTGGTGACCAATTAATATTTGTTTCTTAAGTAATTATGACAGCAGTGCCCATGAAGAGGCATTCATTATTGGAGTGGCAACATTTATTCTTAACTAAATTATCAATGTAGAAATTATGCTTCAAATATAGCAAATGCATTTATTTACATTTTTAAAATCATCACTTGCTAATGGTAGAAAAGATATTAGGGCTTTTCATCTATCCACCTGTACTTTTCAACAATTTTCTGAAGATGTGATAAAGTAATTTCAATAAACCTTTTTAATATATTCCACCTTTTATTGGATATCACCGTCAGCACTCACAATTTGTTAATTGTGTCATTTGAGGTAGGAACAATGAAAGCAAAATGGTAGTTTAACAAAACAGTGCATTAAATTGTCAAATAAGGATTTATGACTGAGACCCCAGATTTAACCTGGGTATCTATACTCACTTTTCCTATTTGCTGCAACATCATACTCCTGCTTTTTGTAGTTCCCCGTTTAATTCATGTTTCTTTAAAATAGTAATAACATGTGAGAGCTTTTCTCTTAGTGTTCTTTATATTAATAAACTCAAAAATATTTTCTGACGATAAGCATTAATTTTCCCATGCCATTATGCACAAACTTTAATATTAATAATGTTTATTTGTGGGTGCAGTTAACTACAATCTATCTGTGTTTATAATTCTATGGTATTGATACATGGTTTTCATGTTAATAATTTTAGTGGAATTATCTTTCCAGAAATCATCCCCCTAGGAATTGACTCGAGAGAGGCTTAGGAAAAAGGAGTTAGGGGGTTGGGTAACTGGAGAGTCAGTGTTTCCTGCCCAGGCAAGAATAAAAGGCATCTCTTTTGTCTTGTGCGAGAAGTGGGAGTTAGAGTAGTGGTAGATCTTGACATTGACAAAAGTCCTTAAGAACCTGCCAAGGATTTACCACTTCTCTAACCCTCACAAAATCAATCACTTGGTAATTGCTGTGATAACTCAGCAATTACCAAGTGACTGGTTTTGTGAGAATGCTCGTTCAGCTCTTCTAGCCATTCCTCACCAGGATTGTCAGACCCCGGGCCCTTCTGCGTGAATGACATGCTTAATGCTGTAGTGCCTCCAAGTAGCTACCAGACAGACTATCCTATAGATGGCAGAGCAAAGATTTTCAGGCTGAATTAAGTTGCTTTAATCACACAGTTATTTGCTGAACTTAAAACAACCAGAATGAATGGCAAAGAGATGTAGATATTACACATCTCTAAACTGTATCAGGGATCAAATATGGTTATGAACCAGATACATACAATTTGTGCTTTTTCCTTTTTAAAGATCCCTATGTACAATGTAACATGTTCTGCATTTCCATTATTCTGCCACTGCATGGTCTTTTAATTTTTTTTCTAGCTTGTTAAGAAATTTTCATGATAGAGATCACAGTTGCTCCACAGTGATCAAAATCAGATAATGAGTTGTGCTGTGATGGTTTCTTTATATGTTACCTGAGTTCTTCTACCACAGCCTTCTGTGCCATTTTGTATTTTCTTCTCACCTTTTATGAAATTCTAAAAGCCTAATATGCGTGAAAGAGATCAAGCATTCCTGTTTCAGGCATCCTGTGAAAATCGAAACTTCTGTGTGTATTTACATATATTTATATCTATGGTTACAGCTTTTTTTTTCATCTGTGTAGCAGTTTTCTTTCCAATCGTTCCTAAAGGATGTATATTTAGCTGATGTGACATACTTAGTCTACCTCTGCTTGATGGGAAGTGTCTGAGACAACTCTTGAAACTTCACCCTATAATGTATATTTTAACTACCTAAATTGAATATCAAAATTATTAGATGAGTAAAATTCAATTGACACTCTCAGACTCTGAGGTCAGCTTAATGGACATCGATGAGGAACGTCAGTGAGGTTTTAGACACATGTTATTGACACTATTGCTGTTTGTTCTTGTATAAGAATGAGGATGAGTAGACACCTCTATTTGCTGGCCATGGTAGCAAGTCAGAGTACACCAACATCGGCAAAATTTCTCCAATAGATCTAGAGTATTTTGGTAGACATATGTCAATATTTCCATTAAACTGTAAATGATCTACTTGCATCTGGCCAAATAAATGCTTGAAATTTTTATGTTGGAAAGTTGTGGGGGACTGAGGATGTATATCTTTCTTCTTCTTGAGTGATGGAGGATGGTGGAAGGTAATTTGAGATTGTTTTCCTCCTGAAAGTGCCTTTTACAACAATTAAATAGCTTTTGAGAGATCATGGGTTTGGAAATAATTAAAATGATGATCACTTTAAGGCAGTTTTTAAACTGTGTTTAACTCAATGCTTCAGAGTATCTCCAAGCCACCTGAAACTTATAGAAAATTTTGTGCATTTTTTTTTTTTTTTTTTTTTAAGAAAGAGGAGACTTCACTTTTATTCCTTTCTCAACAGATCGATGATCTGGCAAACAGTTGCTCCTAGGATGCCCATTAGGTTGAACATGTAGGACAGGTTTTTATGGACTACTACTAATTTATTTATATATGTTCTTCTTCCAAAAGTTCATTTAATAAAAGCTGTTTTTTTTTTTTAATCATTCCAATCGTCTTTTGCAGTTTAGGGGAGAAACAATAGGAAAGGAATCAGTTATCTTTTGGGGTAATTAGCAGTTAGGACAGCGTCTACCAGGAGGAGGAGAGTACCTGTGTAAGTCAGGATTCATTTGGAAAGTACCTCAACTGCAGCTCCCTATGGAGTCACGGGGGATGTCAGTGGCCAGTCAGTTGGCCAACCTGGTCTTGACCCCAGGTGAGATGAAGTGGAGGAAAGCACATGTTCCAGCTCTATCTTCTGTGCAAATAGATTTCAAGACAAATTAGCATGGCTGGCCAGAGCCACCTTGCTTTGGGCATTGGCATTCACATTCCAGTGTCATTTCTGTGCATTTCCACTCATGGCATCCCAGAGTTAAAGCTTAACAGAACCTGAGCACTGTAATTTCAGAGATCCTTCTGATTGCTGCACTTGTACAAGGATGGTGCAGCAGCCATGACAACAATCTAGTTGCTAGGTAGTACGTGGTAGCCGCACTGATAGTCCACATCCATGCCAGTTAAGCTGGCCTTTCGGCTGGAGATGATCTAAAGTGAGACCCAGAGAGGTTAAATGGTTTGCCCAGGATCAACAATATAAATAGTGGAACTGTGGGAAGGAAAGGCCAGATTTCCTAGTTCCTAATCTAGTTTCATGTTTCTCATATGGCTCACTGTTTCGGTCAGGTATTTGCTTTTACCCTGTTTTGCACTTTACTGGCCTTATTTGAGAAGGTTTTCCATTTTCATGTCCCATACTGCATTTTACCTCTTTTTACTTTCTCCCTCAAACCTGCCTTTAGAGTTATAAGGTCTTCCTTTTCACCCCTAATTTGATCCCTCTAGGGGAAAAATGTTGGACTTTTATCCACTGTCAAGTACTTGCCCTACAAAAAAAGAAGGAAATTGTTTAGAGGTTTTGCCTCAGTGTTTAGCAAAGTATCTGGCTTAGAGTAAGCGTTGGATGAAACCTATTGTTTGACAGTTATTAAACAATTGTGATTTAATGCAGCCAGTTTCCAATTGGAAGAATAAGTCATCTGAGTGGTTAGTGGCTTTAAGTATGATTGAGAAAAAGTCCTGAGAAGAACAAAGACCACTAAAATATAAAGGTGACCTTGGGTGCTTCATTTTGCATATCCGGATTGTGTTACTTAATAAAGGAGTCAATATCAACACTATTTTCCTACAAGGTTGTTTTAAGGATTATATGCGTATGAATGGACATAGCAGATTAAAAGAGCAATATAAGACATTACTTACTTCTTTTTATGATCAGCACTAATGCTATTTGCTAGAATGCAAAGATAAATATGGTCCAGACCCTGTCATTCATAAGCTCGTATTTTTCTCTTTATCCATTCATCTGTCTGGTAAATTCGTATTTTTTAGTCCAGTGATTCTTTTGGCACAAATGTCTGAGATATTTTTGTTGTCACTGCTGGAGGTTTGCTACTGACACTTGCTGGTACTGCATATTCTACAATACGCAAAGCCCTCTGCAACAAAGAATTGTCCAGCCCCAAATATCAATAGTTTTGAAAGTGAAACACCCTGCTTTTTGAATAAAATCATCTGAATAAAATTGACTCACTCACTAAAAATATTAGTTCTCTGTTTTTTGTATTCTCCTAAAATACACACAGACATGTGTTGGCACATCAGTAATATTAGAGAGATTATGTTCCATTTAACTGCAAATCTGCAAGGGCAGGGGTTTGTCTCTTTTACCTTTGTGCTTACATGGCATTCACACATATTGGACATAGAATTCACTTGTTTATTCATT
This sequence comes from Symphalangus syndactylus, assembly GCF_028878055.3. Taxonomy (NCBI): domain Eukaryota; kingdom Metazoa; phylum Chordata; class Mammalia; order Primates; family Hylobatidae; genus Symphalangus; species Symphalangus syndactylus. The sequence goes on from NC_072437.2 coordinate 18,265,486, forward strand.
CATTCTAGACATTTTTGGCTTTGAGCATCTACTATATGCCAGGCCCTGTTCTAGGTTCTGAGGATATATTACTGAATAAAAAAGACATGTTGGAAATTACATTCCAACAGGTGGAAGTACTTACTGTGACAGGTGCCTCTTAGAATTAATATTAAATAAGAATAGACAAGGTCACTGAGGAACAATGATTATGACCTTCTCAATTCACTGAGCTAGACTGCAGTGTCTCAGAAGTGAGAAACAGCTGAGTAGATTGTACTAATTTATTGATAATGATAGGAATTTGTGTACATTTCACAGGTTAGTGTCATGCATGAAAGTGCCTGTTTTACTAAGTGATACCGTATTTGTATAAGCATTCTTTGTCAGCTGCCATGCAGATGCAGACTGCCTCATCACCATGTTTTATGCCACATAGGAGTTCCTATCACGTGCTAGGTGGTAGGTGAACTAGAACTCAGATGTAAAAATTGATTCAGTCTTTTAGAAAAGAATTTAGGCATAAGGAAATAACTAAGGAAGGAAAGTTTGCTCTTCTTTGAGTATGTTCGTTTGTTACCAACTATTTTGTTGTCTTGGATAGTGAGATGAGTCCTTTAAGTGAACTTTGGCTGGCCAGTCACAATATTAAGATGTGCATTCTCAGGCAGTGGAACTTAGGAGACTCGTGAAGGAGAAATGTGAAGGAAATTAGAGACTTCATTGTGGATGCTGATGGAATGTGAGGAAATCATGTCCAAAGGTAGGGTCTGAAAGAACTTTCGCCTCGATAGGTAGTTCTCTCTCCCCACTCCCAAGGAGACACTTCTAGCAGAAAACAAGGAAGCACTTCTGGCTTTTATGAGGTTAATGACCTTCCCCCTTCCAGATGTCTTTTACAGTGAAAGACAGTTCGGCACACAGAAGAAGTCATTGCTCTGCACGCTCTGACTTTCAAAATCCCTGTTCTAGTTCAAGTAAAGGAAACACTTGTTAATAAAATCTCTCTTTTTTTTTTTTTTTTTACATGGAAACACAAAGTAATTTTTTTTTTTTTTTTTTTTTTTTTTTTTTTTTTTTGAGACGGAGTCTCGCTCTGTCGCCCAGGCTAGAGTGCAGTGGCGCGATCTCGGCTCACTGCAAGCTCCGCCTCCCGGGTTCACGCCATTCTCCTGCCTCAGCCTCTCCGAGTAGCTGGGACTACAGGCGCCCGCCACCGCGCCCGGCTAATTTTTTGTATTTTTAGTAGAGACGGGGTTTCACCGTGGTCTCGATCTCCTGACCTCGTGATCCGCCCGCCTCGGCCTCCCAAAGTGCTGGGATTACAAGCGTGAGCCACCGCGCCCGGCCACAAAGTAATTTTTGTGTGGCTTAACATACACTTTTTTTTTTTTCAGGAATGCACCTACCATGTAAATCAAAAGAAGGTCATACTTTTTTTGTTGATAATTTTACCAAAAGTTCAGCATTTTGAAAAATCTTATCACAAATAGCAGTAAGAATAAAACGTACATGTATCAGCTTGAATTTGTAACTGTCATAGTCATAATGACTCTAATTTCACACTAATTACACTCCCATTTTTCTAAAGTTTATTACTTTACAACATATAGTTTACAAGGTAGTTAACTATTATTTCTTCTAGGATAGTCAAACTTGATCATTTACCTATTGAGATGCACATTCTTTCTTTTAAAATAATTATATTTTTCTTGCTCTTTTATATTATAGTTAGGGCATTAAATTAAATTTTTAAAAATATGTGTGAAGAGAAAGTTATATAATTTTTTTTTTCGGATTGGCAAATAGGTACAACATACAATATTTGTTTGTAAAAGGAGGGACTGGAGCTACTAGATTAGAAATCATGGACTTGAGTGGAGGAGTTGAATTCAGTTCATTATTTGTTGAGCACCTGCTGGGTACAGTAGGGTGGGTAAGTAAACATTGGCTCTACCTCAACAGGTGCACCAATCTGTGACTAGGTAAGGGATTTTTTACTACCAAGAATGAGAAATATGGTAGCTAAGACCTCAATGAGGATCCAAGCACCTTAAAGTCTTTGCAAAATGAGTCAGAACATAAATTAATCAATAGAGAACCACCGGACCCAATGGAAACAGCAGACAGGCACTGCAGTTTTCCCAGGTACCCCCAAATTGATTGCCCAGAAAGATAAAGTAACAAAAATGCATGTCATAACTTTTCACTTAATGTGTTTTCACCAAGATACAATAGCTTTCAGGGCTTTAACACACGGAAGCAGAATTGGGAAATTAACACATCGACAGCCAAAATATATCCATCCAATTTGCCATGTCCAATATATCCTACAAAGAAGCTTTCCCAGCGTTTCACTGTATTTTTGTGACATGATTGCAAAGTAGTTTTTATTATCTACAGTTTACAGATGTGTAAGTCAGGGCTCAAAGATATAGAGTGACATAAGACTCTTCATTACTGTTTCTGTAGCAACTGTCATTGTGGAAATGCAATATTTTCTGAAATTTTTGATGGGATAGCTGTCAATTTGCTGAACATTTAATCAGCACCCTCTATGTAAAAAGGTATTGTATACCTGGAGATGTGAGAGAAAAAAAGACAAATATGATTATTTGCTCCACCTACAACTAGTAAAATGTGAGCTAATAAGGAAGAAATTCTTGATCATGAGAATTATAGGGGAGAATGTAAAAAGCTCAACAGTACAAAGGAAACAACCCACTAGGGAGCAGAGGAGCGAGAGAGACATTTTTAGAGTAATGGGAGAGTTTCACAGAGATCACAATTGGAAAGAGGCTTGAAGAACGGATAGGATTTTTGTTGCTTTTGTTGTTTGTTGAAACAACAACTCACAGGTAACATTTTCAGAGAGGCCTGCAGTTTGGTTTGACTTTTAGAGCCCTGAAACGTGATGCATGCTGAAGAGGAATTTTTTTTTTTTAACATGTAAACACAAAGTAATTTTTGCTTTGTGTCTCAATGGCAGCTTTTAGGCTGCAGAGTAATGAGCCTCGAAGCAGAATTACAGGAAGAAAACTCTAGAGTTTACACAGAGGATGGATTTCTCTGACTGGGGAAGCCACCCAAAGGATTAAAACCCCAAAAGTACCACATCTTCTTTTCAGTGGATAAGATACTTTTCAGGGAATTACATCCCCTAAAGAGAGATATTGAAGTCCCTACCTCTGGTGCCTATTAATGTGACCATGTGTGGAAATTGGGTCTTAGCAGAGGTAATCAAGTTAAGATGAAATCATTAGGATGGGCCATAATCCAATATGACTGTTGTCTTTATAAGAAGAACATTTGGACACAGGTACATCTAGAATAGCACGCGATGACAGAGGCAGAGACCGGAGTCAGCACAGCAGGAGCCAAAGAACACCAGGATTGCTGTCAGCCTCTGAAGCTGGGAGAGGGCCATGGGATGGATTCTCCATCAGAGGCTGTAGGACCAACCTGCTGGCACCTTGATTTTGGCTTCTACCCGCCAGAACTGTGAAACAATGAATGCCTGCTGTGCTGAGCCCCGCGGTCTGTAGTACTTCCTTACAGGAGCCGCAGGAGACCCACTCGGAAGCAGTGGGCTTTTTCTCCTCTTGGGATGGCATACCACTCCACAAACTCAATTATTTTCCATCTGTTGAAAGGAAAAGAAAGTTATCTTGAAACAGGAGAATGAATGGGAAAATATGAGTGGCTCAGAAAGCTTCTCTTTAATTATTGACAGCAACAAAATAGAGTGAAGATATCAGAATATGTGGGTGAGAGATGGACTTTAAATCTGAATTGAATTCAAGTTCCAGCTTCCCTGCTGTACCCACTAAGGGACCTGGCTGGGTCATTTACCTGAGTCTCTTTTCCCCTATCACATAATGAAGATAACAGAACATATCTCAAGTGGCTGCGGTGTGAATTAAATGAGCTAATCCATGTCACTACCAGTACAGCACCTGGTATAATACATACTCAGCAATTGGGATCACTCATGGGAGCATTTGTACTAGTAGAAATAGTATTTATGGGACAGGAAAGTTTTTCCTAGAAGCTAATGTAATACTTTAAAAACTTTATTTCTTAAAATCAAGTATTAATAAAATTTCGATATAATAGAATGTATATTTCATTTAGTCATTTAAAGATATAATATTAAAAATTAAAACTTTCACATTGGGTCAAAATATGTTGGCTTTATTTTATGAATGACATAAAATGGATCTGACTGTCTCACAGTGGGGGGTAGAAATCCAATGCATATAGCAAATACAACCAACTAAAGATTAGTAAGATAAGAATAAATAAAATTAAGAAGAATTACTTGCAGGTTTAGGAACATCCCAACTCCCTGCTTAATACATTTGTTGAAAACAAGTTATTCATGATGAATGTGAAAATTTATGGTTCCCTTTGTAAAAATCAGAAATCAAGGAAATTAGAGGTAGAAAAATAGATAATATAACTGTTCCCGGGTGCTCCGTGGAAAATGTTTTTCATGTTGATTTATCAAGTTTTGCATACCCTAGGAGCAGGCTTCAGACAATTTCTTCTACTGTGGTGTGTGTCATTCTGTGATCAAGGAACTTAACAGTTCCTCAAAATGGCTATGCTCACTAATAACATATATTCCAAAACAAACTGTTACACTGACTGATATTATTCCCTTTCCATTTTTGAATAAAAGAAGTTAAGATACTTTTAATGGTGGTTGATCCAAACCCATTCATATTTGGCTTTAGAATGGACTTACGATCATATAGTTGAATATGAGCATTTCTAAACTTGGGTAATAGAGCATTTCATGCAAAATAATGAAACCTTCCTTTGGATCTGAGCCTAGATGTATTTATTTGACTTTTTAGCAATCTCTCTAGCTGTACATTATTTCCTTCTGTACCCCACCTCTTCTTACACCAAGCAAGAGATCCATTTTACTCATATTCGTGTCTCATTTACATTGTTTTTCCTTTCTTGCTTGTTCACACTGGATGTATAAAATGGGGGGATTAACATGGAGTTTGAGATAATATTTGATATAAAAGGAAATTTATACTTTCTAGGGAGTACTGAACTGAGTTGACTTGCTGTGCATTGGGCAAGCATGGTGTCTATCAAGCCTGAGGACAGGAATCCATTATTAGGCTCAATCTATTTGGATACTGGTCTGCAACGGTTAATGTGCAACTGATTTTCTTTAATAAATGTTTATATGGTCATTTTGAAACAAGACAATTATTAACAAATTTACCAAACTGCTGACTTTTGATGAACAGAGAACCAGGTACCCACTAGGTATTTATTTAGTGTTAATAGTTGTGGTCCTTTTCATGATCTTTCCCCCATTCCCTTATTTTCTCCTATTGGCAAGAGGGTTTTGCAGATGCGATTATGTTAGGAATATGGATATAGGGAGATTTTCCTGGATTATCCAAGCAGCTCATTATAATTAGGGCTGTGGTCCAAGAAGGAGATGAGTTTATGGAGGAAAAGCACAGAGTGATGCAATTTTGCTGGCTTTGAAAATAGAGCAGAGAGGCCATGAGCCAAGGAAGACAGGCAACCTCCACAGACCAGAAAAGGTCAGGAAACAGACTGTCCCTTAGAGACTCCAGGAAGGAACACAACCCTGATTTTAGTCCGCTGAGACCTGTTTTGGAATTTTGACATACAGAACAGTAAATCTCTGTAGATTAAAACCACTAAGTTTATGACAATTTGATACAGCAGCAACAGAAAATTAATCCAATATAATAGAACTATAGGATATACCTTCATAATAAAATCTAGTTAAGAGTTATAGTCTCTCTTTTAATCCGTGATAGTAATTAGTCACCAACAAACTCTCAAACACTCAAGAGATAATTTTCCCTAATTGGTGCACTGATGAACATGGTTATCCATTAGGGTGATGACTAGATAGAATTCGGAGAGGATGCTACTCTGAAAATATGCTCCCTGCGTATTTTGCTCTGACCATTTTCAGATTTGTGATTGCCAAGCAGGGAAAATCTCCTTTCTTTCCTCAAGTTAATCTTTCCAAGAACTTTAAAATATAAGAGGAAATATTAGCATTCCTTTATCTTTCTCTAAGTTAATATTCTTCATTGCTCTTAAATCTGTGACATAGAATTTTGCATTTCTCAGAAGCTGAATGTAGAAATTCATAGCTTTGACCCAAGGTGTGATGTGTTGTTGTTGTTCTTCTTTTTCTTCTTTCTCCTCCTCCTCCTCCTCCTTCTCCTTCTCCTTCTTCTTTTTCTCTTTCCTATTTGATCCAAACTTTAATTTCTTATTGCTTCTTTACATCTTCAGAAATTTCATATAAATTCCATAACTTATGGTATAGCATCATGGAATGCCCCTAGTGACGTCATATGATGTTTGGAAAATTGTTTCTGCTCACAACCAACCTAGATGGAGCCTGAGCTGCTTCTCTCTCTCCCATTTCAGGAGCACCCTCGAGTGGCTGGAGGTAAACTTTGTCTCTCCTTTTGGTTAGAGCCTCAGTCATGGGACAGATTTATAGTTCTGTGTCTAACTATCATGTGAACAGGAGGTGTATCCTGCTTAGCACATCGTAGGGACATCTGTGTTGGTGGTGTACATAAGACTGGCTAGCATATCCTCTTTTACCAAGAACTCTTACATATTGTTTCCTACTAGTCATTTTGATGTTGACATAAGAAATGTAATGGACATATCTTTAAACAAAGGCATCGACACTGTGCTTTAGCCCAGTGGTTTTTAGGCTTCAGTGAGTCTCAGAGTCATTGTAAGAGGGGCTTGTGAAAACACATTTCCTGTGTCTGAAATACCTGGGATCACGTTTCTCTCTCTCTTTCCCCACTCCCACATCTCCTCTCCAGCTTACAGCCTGTAGCTGTTACTTTCTTGCTCCTGTTAAAAATTTACCTTTCTTTCCTGAATTTATAACACATGAGAGATTTCCCTTACATTGATCTTCCCTTCCCCAGGCCTTCCTTTCTGATTCATGTCCCCTTTATGTGCTCCACACATTCTGCTTCTTTGATCCTTGTCTTTAGCACATTTTCCTGGACTTATCAACACAGCACTTTAGAGCTAGAAGGAATATTGGTGACTGTCTGGTAAAGCAACTGCATTTTTACCTGACACACAGGTGGAGAGGGGCATATTTATCCTCTGACTCCAGAGAAAGATACTGTAGTAAAAACCTTAAATAATTTTGAAGTGCTAAAAATTATTAAGATGTTGTTACAGAAATATAACTTCCTTCCTCATGAAACTAAAGAGAGAAGCTAATAATAACTCCAGCAGTGAAAAAGTAAAAGTTAGCAATGCAAATGTTGGCTTCAGGTCCAGGGGAAGCTGTTGACTGATCAACTGTCCTGAGTCATCCAGTGGTACCAGTAGTCACACCTACTACAAGGCCACATGGGACTCTTCCATATACAGGCTAGAGCCCAAGAGCAAATAGCTAATTGGTATTGAAATGTGTTGCAGGACAGCACAGATAAGGCAAGGGTTGAGAGGCCCTTCCTAGAAACTTCACATTTAAATAAAGCTACCTGGCTTCTTTGTACTCATCTTCATCCAAACACATGGCTGCAAAACATAAAAAATAGAAATAAATATAAGTAAATACAAAAAGAGAGCCATACAGTCTCCTCTATCGCCTCTTTCTATGCTCACCCCAGATTTCACCCTTGCATATCCTTAGAAACTTATTTCTGATATGAATTTTGTTAACAGCCTCCTATACTGAGACGTAGGGCTCTTTTTAGAAGGTGACCAGTGGTTTAATCATCAACTCAGACATCAGACAGCCTCACTTGATTTCTCTGTATTATTTCAAGTTCTTAGAATACATTAAACAAGTCTTAGGATGAGTTTCATTGTTAGTGGATAATGGCACGATGGAGTGGAAACAGCACAGAAGATGGTATTAGACACTCAGGATTCAATTCCAGCCCAGATGCTTGACTTTTAAGAACATCATTTGCCTCATTTGCAAAATGGAACAATAATGGCAGCCTCAAAATTTTACAAGAGCAAAGTGGGACCCTGTTTATAGAGAGTCTGGGGCCATACATTGACTCCAGCAGGTGCTCAAGGGTAATAGTGCTTTTTATTTTTAAAGTTTCGTGGCATAGCCGTCATCTAATGCCAACAACATCCCTGTGAGGGGCAGGACCAGGACTATGGTGAGGAGGGTGAACTGAGTGGTACAGATGTAGGATTGTTTTCTGTTTTTAATTTTAAAATGTGACTTTTTTATCATGGATATTTTTGCATTGATTTTCATTAAAATAGCTCTTGTGTTGGAATACTACCTTGGTGACTGATGTTTTGGCACCTCATTACATTTTTGCCCAAGGCTAGTGCCTCACTCGACTCACCTTCATTGCAGCCCTGGTCAGAAGATTAGGTGGGAGGAAGATGTCTTTCTTATTTCACAGATAGAAAGTTTAGATGCAGCAACCGATGCTGCCACTGTCATCCTCTGTTGGCCTAAATAGCCAGTATCATGAAGAAGTCATCTATTTATACAAATCACTTGCTTGATAGGTATGCTTCTAACTCTTAAGAGCCTTCTCATTCATTGTTCTCTCCACAGAATGAGAAAACATTGTGACTCCATCAGATGTTCCAGCTGACTTGTAATGTGATGACTTGTCATGCTCCATTGAGTCAGCTCTCTCTCATTATGTTGTATCCCAGAGTCCTGGGCTTCTAGAGGGTACAGTCTCTAGGGAAATTGAGTTGTAGCCTCTACATTAACATTCTCTCCTTTTGTATCTGCTGCCACATTATACAATCTTCTCCTTTCCTGCTGTTAGATAAAATCGTGCATTGATCCCAGAAAGAAGAGAGGCACAGCTGTTGAAATCATGGCAAACACAGAGCTTGCATTTTCCTCTGCTGTGCAGGCCTCTCTTTTCTAGGCTTATTCTCTTGAGATGCAGCACTTTGTAATGAATGGCTTTTCAGGCAGACGGCGTGCTGACACCATGCAATATATGGGCCCCACCTCTCCAGACTGTACATCTCCACGCTGTGAGCTGAGCTGATAGGAAGTCTTGGTTTCAAGTGCATTGAATTGCAATTGTGAAATTGTTTCAAAGTGTTTTGCTGAAACCAAATGATTCTTTGCAAATAATCCTTAAAATTGATATAAATGCTTTAGAGCCAGTGAGCATTCTTGCTGAATAGACATTGCATCCTAATATAACTCGGTGCCAGGCTCTCCTCTCTTTTCTTAAGCTTATGTTTCAGCATGGGTAGCTCAGATCTTGTCCTGAGAACAGCTTTACAAATCAGGAGAAAGTAATGCTGAGGTGACAAGCCTAAGAGTATAAACCTTTTAAGTCTCTGAAATTTATGGTGTCATTGAGTATGCGTGCATGACTGTGTGTGTGTGTGTGTGTGTGTGTGTGTGTGTGTGTGTGCACGTGCGCGCATGCGCAAGCATAGGCTGAAATATTGATTTGAATGGGTCTGTTAAGCTTGGTGTTCTTTTAAAATATAGAACACTTCTTTTTCTCCCAGGAATTGATCTAACCTAAGGCTTCCCTTGTCATGTGCCCCATTTTCACCACCACTTCTCATGATGATTCTATCATAGAACTATTGTATTTTATTTGTTATTTTATTTTACTTTGTGTACTGGTATATGGCTTTGTTACTGTTTGGCACACCATGATTTTCCATGGTTAGTTACAGTAAGATGGGATTCAAAATGTTCTGGAAATCAGAATATGCTTGAGATGCACTGGAAAAGTAACTGATCATGAAGATACTATAAATACTGGCATATGGATTCATGGAAAGGGATTCCAACTTTTAAAGTTTATGGGTAGGGTATTCAAGGCTTTTCTTATTTCAAGGCATTTTTCTTGTGTATGAGGCAATTCCAGAAAGTGAATACACAGTTGTGGTCAAGTGAAGTTTTGATTGTTGTCATGCAGTTTATCCTCTGAAGAGTCTTGGACCACAGTTGGCCCCTGTGAACTCCTTGTCATTGTTCCTTCTCAGGTAGGCTTCATGAAGAAAGCTCGGGGAATAAAATCTTGGTTGCTTAGAGGTGAAGATCCAGAAGGGATGAATAGGACATAGCTGGGATTACTGCTATGTCCCCATGGTCTTTTCCTGATGGACGGCCTCTGTATGGTGCCATCCTGGTACAGCTGTGACAGTGCACCTGCAAGGGTCAGTGTTGTTCCTGAAGAGGAGCAAAAAGCCAGTGACAGTGTATGTCCCCTGCCTGGCTCTCCCCCAAACTGTGCCACACGGGTATGTGGGTGGCCCACATAGTGCAGCCCTATTGGAGTATAAGCATTAAAGGACACAAACCAAATACAACCATGCAACAAAACGTGCCTCAAAATAAGTCAAATTCTATACTGGAATTTCCAAATGCCATAGGAAGATTAAAAACTATGTCATTGCTCAAAATACCTTAAGACCCTATTAGTTTTCTCTGCTATCCACTATGTTCAGCTACTATGGCTGTTCTTGCACCTTTTTTCAAGCTGTTTTATTTTTCTGTGCAATTCCTCCACCTCTCTTTGCCTCTCTTGTTGCCCACTTTGTCTATTTCTTTCTGATTCTGAACCACAGAGCACAAGAACTAGTCAGACAAATTAGGACCCTCCTTGCAGAGTGGGAGAAGGAAGAGGCTGAAAGCCAAATAGAAACCCTATTTAGTGGGTAGTGGAAAGAAAAGGCTGAAAGCAGTTGCATTTCAGTAATGTTGATTCCATCGTGGATATAAGCTCCCAGTGGGTAAGGTCCTGTGCTGCAGGCTCTTTGGTCTGAAGGGAATGTGGAGCTGTGGGCCAGCAGGAGTTTTGGACTCAGTCATCAGTATCTTCATGTTGAATATCAAGAGCAGCATATTTCTCACCTTCCCGTGATGTTATAAATTCAACATCCCCTCATCATTTTTATGATTCCTGTGCCAGGAGGCTAATGAACAGATTTGTAATGTTAGAAAAGTACAGCAATGAATGTTAATTTTGTTGTTACTCTTAAAACCTGGATGAACAAATGAAAAGAAACCTCATCACCATTATTCCTTAATGTTTCATTTCTTTATAAATTGTTTTATTAATCATATGAAAAGGTTTGACTATAGATTCCTGTCATGGGTTATACATACCCTTTTGGCCTTAAGGAAATACATTTCTAAAGGTCTTAGGGGACCCATTTATGGACTCAGTGCTCTTCAAAGGTCCAAAATGAAGACTGCCAATATTGTTATGCTTTTTTTTTTTTTTTTTTGCTGTTTTATGTTTTCATTATATCTATATTGGGGGTTTAACCATAATTCAATCAAATAAGAAAATACCGATTTTTGGTCTTTAAGCTCTGGAGGAATATTTACAATTCTAATATAATGAGAGTGGAGTGTTTCAAATTTAACTAAACTGTTATTAAACTGAGCATAAGAGGAAGAACTTTTAGTGAAAAAAGCATGGCTTCATAGTAACTCAAATCTGAATTCTAATACCCAGCACTAGCTGTGCGAATGTGGGCAAATAATTTAGCATTTTTGAGCTTCAAATATCATAAGTGCGTAAGGAAACCTAACGCATTGTGAGGAATAAATGGTGTGTGATGTGTTGCTAAGTGCAAACTATATTCACCTCATTATAATAAAGAACAATTTTAATTTCATTTTTTACAACAAAAATAGTCTGTGTTTGGATCTTTTTCATGATCAGGACTCTAATTATAAAGGATACAAAATAAATATGCAGAAGCGGAGAAAAATTGACCGGTGCATATATTCTTTCTGGGTTGTTACATAACAGGACAAAGCACAAAATACTTCATAAAGCATAAATGTAAAACATGAACATTTCTGCCACTTATGATTTTTATGTAACTATATGGGAGGCATGGAAACCAATTTTATTTTGACTTATGTTATAAAGCTGTTGCCAAACATCCTGTGCTTAAGTCATGTTTCATGGGGAGACAGCAGTGCCTAGTGTATTTCTCTGTAACATGGATCTTAATTTTTCCCTGTAAGATCAGAATTACAACATGATTTCATTGAAATTTATACTATTTGCTTATACTATATTTTCCATTGAGAATAACCTCAGGAGCCTAGATTGTTATGGGAACAAAAGTAAGACAATTACTCTGAGTGAGAAAGCTGGAGGGAGGTTTGTAGCTGCTTCTCCCATAGCCACCTTTCCTCTAGGCTTTCCCGAAGTCCCTGTGCGGGACTCAGGCTGTCCCCTGACATTGATGAGATATCAGTGAAGCTGATATCAGTGAAGACATCAGTGAAGCTGTGCGCCTGGACTCTTCTTGAAATGGGCTCCTACTGTTCAAGATTTTGCAAAGAAGATTGGAAGTCATCTTAAGGCCCCTTCCTATGCTGAAACCATGATGTTTATGCAAATCTTTCCCCCGAATGTGTTTGTTTCAGCCTTCTTTCATTGCCTGGTGACTGTCTCAAGAAATTGACCTTTTCCTGTGCCTTTGTTGCCCTTTCTTTCTGCTGAAGGTTGGCTGATTGGTTGCAGCTATTTTACAACAGTGATGCTCAAAACCATATCTACACAAACTGACCCCGTGGAGTCCCTGCCTCATCTTCGAAGGCATGTGGGGACATGTCCTCCCTGGGACACTCATCTCTGAAACCTGGAGCAGACTGATTAGAAAAGCATATTAACTTTAACCACCCAAGAAGACTTTACAAAGTACATTTTTTCTTGGCTTTCAATAAGATTATCTAAAAACAAATTATCCACAGACAAATATGCTTCTTTTACTAAAGTACATCATTGTTTGTAGGAATTTGGGGGTTCAATAAATAATGGTATTAGAAATGAAAAATCTCTCATACAGTTACCTAGTATAGCTAAAAATTATATTGTATACTTGATACGTAATACTTTTCTCTCCTAAAAAGAGGAGTCCGTAGTTTATATATTTGTTAACTTGTTTGTTGACTGTCCCCCATGCAAGATTATAAACTCTATGAAGGCAAGAACAATCATTTCTCTATTGCTTACTCCTATATTCTTAGCATCCTGTATTGAGCCTAATGCATAACAGGGGCACAGGACACAAGATGTGTTAAATAATGAACTGAATAATCTGGAGCCTTTTCCCACCATTCTTACTAAATGTTTATTCTAGTCTCCCAAAGAAAACATCAGTTCTGTTTCCATTTTGGCCTGCATTCTATACAGATAAGTGATGGGAGTGGAGGGTTAAAAAATAGTTTTGTTTAATAAACTGTTATTCCAAAGATTTTCAATTTTTTATCTTATAAAATCTCAAAGTCAAATTTTTCTGTAGCTTCTGCTTTGGGCTAAGTTCTTCAAAAGCATAGCCTGGATGAGCTGTAATGGGCAGTAGAGATCTTATAGTTTAATGTAGCTTAAACTTTGAGTTGTTTGTAATGACACAATTCATGTTGATCTACACACATGATGCTATACTGGCTCAAGTTGTTTCATTTTTCAAATGCATTTATTTCAGAATATTTTGTTCATCGGGCTAGCTCTGGTGTAAGATAAAATATTTGTGATGTAACTGATTGGTAGATATAAGAGGGGCAGTTTATAAATATGGGGATCTAGTTAATGAGAATGAGATGGAAAAAGTCTTGCATCCTAAGTTATTATAAGAGGAAAAATATCTGATACTACATTTAGCAACAGTAAATTAACCAAATCAGCTTTTAAAACATAAGAACGTCTGCTCTAAGTAGATCTGGCACTTGACTTTGAAGAAAGACACACACACGCAACATGAGAGGCTCATTTTGCCCTCCTTTTTGAAGTGCTCGTTAGTTGATTTTGGGATGATTTCCAAGCCAGCGAAGTTACCATGTGTGCTGTGACAATCCTGTCACCATTGTTTGTATATAAATCAGGCATGTTTTATTTCTGTACCGATGAGCTGTGGATTTCTAGCATGCCCAGAGAGTGTGTTCTGCTGAGCCTCATTTTTAGCTGAATGCTCCTTCCCCTGTGGAAAGAAAAGGCACTTTCTAAGGGATAGCAAGGAAGGTAGACTTGCAAAGCTCAGGAGAGACCTGAATGCCGTACACAAGATTAACCGTCAGGGAAGATTTTAGGTAAAATGATTCACTAGGCAAAAGGTTAATTTGTTTATAGCTCCCAGTTTTTCCTTATTTGATCCTCAATTATTCTGAAAGAAGGGCATCTGTGATTTAAAGCTTTAAAAATGAAAAACAAAATAAAAAAAACCATACTTCCTGACATGAAGACTTGTGGTCAGTATAATACCTAATTTTCTCAGTGGCTTCCTCAATACATGGAGTATTTACTTAAGTGCCTAGAAGCACTTAATAAATGTCTATAGAAGTGTAAGCATCTGATAAATAGTAAGCATTTGATCAATGCTTTAGTCAACTTAGGCTGCTATAACAAAAATACCATTACCTGAGTACTTATACATGACAGAAACTTGTTTCTCATCATTCTGAAGGCTCAAAAATTCAATGTCAAGATGCCAGCATATTTGATGTCTGGCAAGGCCTGCTTTCTGGGTCACAGATGGCGCATTCTCAGTTCCACTGGTGGAAGGAGGCAAATCAGCTCCCCTGGGTCTTTTTTGCAAAGGCCCAGTCCAGTGTGAATACTAATTCCATTCATGACAGCTCTGCCCTCGTGACTTAATCACCTCCCAAAGGCACCACCTCTTCATACCAGCACATTAGTGACTAGGTTTCAATATAAATTTGGTAGCACAAGCATGCAAACCATTCGGGAAGAAAGAGAGAAAGAAAAGGCATCAAAACTTCTGTCTTGAAAGACATGCTTTCTTTTCTTTCTTCCCTTCTTTTGGAGTTTTCTAACAGTGACAGTTGGCAGAGTTGTGTTGTATCATCAAGAACAGACAGCAGAGAGATTTAGGTGTGAGTGGAGTGAAAGGACACCAAATCAAAACCCAGAGGTGGCCACACTCTGCCAATAAAGGGTGATGAATAATCAGAGAACATAAACTTCTACTGGTTTCTCTCTATATAATTAAAAAAAAAAGCCTCCCTGAGATTGTCACCTCCTTTGGTGTCACAACAATAATAGTCATCAAGAGATGTTGCTATGGAAACATCTGCAGGTTAGCCTAGAATAAATACAGGTAAATGGTGAAAGGATGACCCATCAGCCCCAGTCAAGCATGAAGACACACACATGCACCCACGTCCAGATTCCAACAATGTCCTAAACTATTCTCTTCTCTAAAAGGCTATAGTTAGCAAACAGGATTATACCGAGTCAAGCAAAGGATGGATAGCTTAGTAAATAAGATAGCCACAAGTAGAATTTTCTAAAAAGTTTTGAGATTTCTCATAGATTTGGGAAAACTTAATAGCCATTTTTGACATTTCTTTTATGTGTGGAATGAGTAAATTGGGGGAATTCAAGATAGTTGTAACCTTTGCAGTGTGGTGTGTAAAGTATCGTTAGAATTATCTTTCCTGCTAGCCATTTAGGATAGTAGAGAGAGTATATATTAGATGAAATTTGCTTATGTATCCCCCTTTCTCCTCATTTAATCTCCATTTATACTGAAAGAAGAACATTTGTGACTTAAAGCTTAAAAAAGAAAAAAAATCCTCTGTGGAATTATAATGATTATAATATATAGTCATTATCTATATTATATGTAATATAGATAATGCATATTATACTATTTTATATGTGTGTGTGTTTGTGTATGTGTGTGTCTGTGTGTATGTGTGTGTGTGTTTCTTTTTATTTCTCAAGTTGAGTGAACCCCTGCTAATTAGGGAGATGGTTTACCAGTTACTCTTACTAGAAAGTTTGATTTTAAATCCAACCTTGACTTGGGAATTGACTATGTCAAAGGAGGAAAGATAGCCTGGCCTGAACATTAAACATATTCATAATTTACTCTTCAAGTTCTAGTTATTCTGATTTCTTAGCCCCTTTAGGTTTATGAGTTTACTACAATGGGTAGAAAGACAGCTCAAATTGTCAACCTATTAACAGAATCTAAGTCAAGCTATTAATATAATTTGTTGTAAAAGTCTTTCACTGGGTTCAATTCTAAGTGAAATCCAGTTGTGTTATATAATGAGGCGCTTCTTTTCTCATTTAAAAGTGACCTTTAAAATGATTTCTTATATAAATAATGACTTAGAGTAAGAAAAAACATGCAAAATAAGGGAAAATTAAAGTCTGAACCTTTATATATACTGCTCTACCCAGTGTTATTAAAGTGAAAAATAGTTTTATTTCTAGCCATTAAGTGCTCTCACTATTCTTGACTAATTTAACTGGATTAAATGTGTTAAGAACTATAAAACTTATGTACAAAATATAGATGACAAATAATACAGAACACTAAACTCAGTTCTGGGAAAAGTAAAATGACCAAAAGATAACAAATCTTTTTAAAAGCTTATTATAAAAAAATTCTACTTAATGTGTTCAAGATTTTTGAAGAACTAGAATAGGAAGAAACACTTCCCAATTCTTTCAGTGAAGTTAATATTACTCTAATATCAAAATAAAAGTATATTACAAGGAAATAAATATATTGATCAATATCCTTTATGAATATAAATGAAAAAAATTTTAATGAAATATAAAAATCTTAATCTAGCAACATATAAAAAGAATATATACCTAACCAAATGGAAATATCTATTCATTTGGTTATGGTATATATTCTTTTTATATGTTGCTAGATTAATATATACACACACATATATATATACACACACACACACACACCAGTAAAACTGAATTGAGAGTCTGGAAGTACATCCTAACATTGATGGTCAATTGATTTTTGACAAGGGTACCAAGACTATTCAGTGGGGGAAATGGTAGTATTTTAACAAATGATGCTAGAATAACTGAACAGCCACGTGAAAAAGATTGAAGTTACACCTTTACCTCACACCATATGCAAAAATTGAATCATCGACCTAAACTATAAAACTCTTAGAAGAAAAATTGATGTACATATTCATGATAGTAAATTAGGCAAAGTTTTCTTAGAAAAGACACAAAAATCACAAGTCACA
Organism: Symphalangus syndactylus; assembly: GCF_028878055.3. Classification (NCBI taxonomy): domain Eukaryota; kingdom Metazoa; phylum Chordata; class Mammalia; order Primates; family Hylobatidae; genus Symphalangus; species Symphalangus syndactylus. The sequence goes on from NC_072437.2 coordinate 18,282,497, forward strand.
AAAGATAAAATAGATACATTTAACTTCATTAAAATTAAAAATACCTATGTTCCAAAGGAGACCATCAAAAAGTGAAAAACGCTTCATATTATGGAAGGAAATATTTACAAGTCATGTATCTCATGAGAGATTTGTTTTCAGAATATATAAAAATACAGACCACATTAAAAAGAAAAATAACCCAATTAAAATGGGAAAAGCATTTGAATAGACAGTTCTCCAGAAAAGTGGTATAATTACCAATAAACACAAGAAAAATGCTCAACATCATTAGTCATTATGGAAATGCAAATACAAACTACAATGAGATACCTCTTCCCACTCCTAGGATAACCAAAATTAAAAGTCAGACAGAAATAAGTGTTGGCAAGAATGTGGAGAAATTAGAATCCTCATGCATTGCTGGCAGAATTGTAAAATGGTACAGACACTTTGGAAAACACATACAGCTCTTTAAATTGTTAAACATAGAGTAACTCAGGAATTTTATTTCTAGGAAAATTTTTATATACCTAAGAAAAGTTTTTAAAAACACATGTTCATGTAAAACTTGTACATAAATTTTACATCTGCATTATTTATAATAGTGAAAAAGTGGAGACAACCAAAATGTTCATTAACTGATAAATGAAGAAATAAAATGTGGTAGATCAACACAATGGAATATTGCTTGTCAATAAAAAGACATTAAAATATCTTGGTCTGGGACCACAACTATTCTCCCTTCAACATTCTTGTTTATCTTCTCCCACTGGGACCTCATTTAGATTCCCATGTTTATTGATATCTTGTTATTTTATTCTCTTCTTATGCATTATTTCAATGATCCTTATGCCAATGCCCTAAACTTACCAAGTGAGGCCTTACTGTACTTGTCAGTGCACCCTGTTATGACATAAATGAACCTTAAAAGTTTTTTCTAAGTGAAAGAAGACAGACAAAAGGCTGCATCTTGTATGATTCCATTGATATGAATTGCCCAGTATTGGCAAATTCATAGAAAAAAAACATAGATTAGTTGTTGTCAGGGGCTGGGGAAAGGGAAGATTAAGAAATGATTGATAATGAGTATGTAGTTTCTTTTTGTGATGATAACATTTTGAAAATTAGAGAGTGGTGATGTTGCACAACTCCAAGAATATACTAAAGAACACTAAATCGTACATCATAAAAGGTGAATTTTATGAGACGTGAATTGTATGTCAATAAAACTTATAAAAATAATTTATTAAGAGCTCTATTAAGAGGTCTATACCCTGAGAGATCTAATCTCATTATTTTTAATCAAGCATGTTCTTCCCTTTATTAAAAATCTGTAGCACTTTAGTTGGTAGCACCGTGGAGTAAATGGAGGATCAAATTTGACTTTAAATTCATACATTGGTTTGCTTCTTACTAGGTATATAACCTTGAATAAGTGCTCTAAATTCATTTACTTATCTATCAAATGAGTTTTGAAAGGCTGATATTAGGGTTAAACTGTAACATTCTTTAGTAGACATCAGGCAATCAGTTAGACACTACCTGGCAATGGTGATCTGTTATGTATTTTGTGTGTGGCTATGTGTGTGTGTGTGTGTTCGAAAATATTTTACTACTTTTGTACAGTTTTCCTACTTGACTGTAAATTATTTAGGGTAGAGGCCCTTCCTTGAACTTTGCCTTTGTCCTAGGGAGCCCAGCACAGGGCTTCACACAAGGTGCTTCCTCTCATTTGTTAATAGATTGAGAAATTTTCTTAAGATATCATAATGGGAAGTTACATTTAAAGTTTAATGTATATGGTGAAATGTAGCACATTAAGCACTTACACAGAATACAATGTTTATTAATACAGAGGCTTTATACAAAGATATTCTCTTTTTTATAGTTTAAAATGGAACTGGCATATATTTCATTTGAGTATTATTTTACATTTTGTGCAATTTTAAACATCTTAAATGAGTGGCTTTCTTTGCCTTTCATTTGGCTATTAAGCTGAATAAATGTATTGGCCATGTGAGACAGTGTCATCTATTTATGTTCTCTGGCATCCCTCCCATTAATTTATAATTCTCCAGCCGTCTTCATACCAATTCAGCAATATTGGGTTCCTCTGAGCAGATGGAGTGAGGAAAAAATAAAACAGTAGCAAAAAAGGGAGGTTGATAATGCCATCTCTTTGAGCGAGTTTAGCTTGTCATCTCAATGATTCCTTGCTCTTATGACTCCAAGAGACTGAATAGGTTTGCGGACTTTCTTTTTCAAGGCCTGTGATTAGGAAATCTTCCAATCGCCCCTAATTTGCTCCCTCTCCTTTCATTTTCATTTAAAGAGAATAGTTCTGGCAATACAAAGGTATGATGCCTGCTTGTCATTTTTTGGAGTGCCAGTAGAAGCAACTGGCTATGTCCTTTAAAGAATAGAGGGCTATTTTTTGCCCAGATTAAAAAGGAAGCTCTTTTTGACTGTTTAGTAAGGCCACTGAGTAAGGGGCGGCGGGGGGGTGCTGCTTAACAGCATTCTGAAAGTTTGTGGGAGGGAATCCATGAAGTAAGGTAGAATTAGGCAGGAAGTCTGCCCAAGTGGACACAGAGTAGATATGGCAGTTCTATCTGGGGAGTCCCCATGAATCATGACATCATTGATCCTGGGAACTGGAATGGTAATTAGTGATCATCTAGTTAATCCTCACTCATGTTCTAGGTGAGGATACTGGAGTTTGGGGTTGTAGGTAGTTGCTCATGATCTATTAGCAGAAGAACTAAGAATAGAAGTCATGGCTCCTGCTACCTTCTTTTATATGATCTAAAAAGAATATGCTGTCTCGTGTATCAGATACACACATTAGGTCCCAAGGATGATGGGTTATGGAAACAGTTTGGTATTTCTGGCAGTGAGTATAAATTATCTCATCTGTGGACTCTTAGCCAAAGTAATTTCTCACCAAATATATGTTGAATTTAATTGATAACAGTTTTCTCTGCTTGGTCCAGAGCAAACCAGTTTTCCATATATTTTGCTAATTGTCCTTCTCTTAACTCAATTATGCCAGATACCTGGCATCTCTGTCCTGTGACTCAGGGTTGCTGCTGAGTGACAGGCAACACACAGCTACTCATAAAGGGCACCACCAGGAAAGAGTAAGAGTTGAGAAATCTGAGTTCCTCTACAGTTCTCTCAAAGGGCTGTTTCTCCTCTCATCACATTTCCCCAGGATTAGGGAGTGAGGAGTTCAAGATACCCACCTTGAACTTCACTCCCACCCGAGCACAACGCACTTACTCTCTTTTACGAAGCCTCTACTCTTTCAAGAATGTTGTCATAGAAATATATCATTGTTTCATCCTCCTATTCACTATCCATCTTCTGCTCTTCCTTTATCCAAGACTTTGACACCAGACTTGCTGTCTTCGTAACTCTAAATCTACTTCCTCTGTAATGATGCATAATCTCCTTTACTCTTGGCCTTCAGTTCTTTGGCGCCCTTATCTCCAGGGTTTCTCTTCCCTCCACTTAAGGCACATCCACCCAGTAGTCACACCCTTAGCTTGTCATCAAAACTATGCACTTCCAAAACCACTAATCAAATACCTTGTACTCTGACCACAACCTACTCTCCCTCCAACCTTCTTGTTTATCTTTTCCCTGCAAGGCCATTCTTCATCCTTTTTTGGATCTCTATGTTCATCGACATCTTATTTCCTCATTCCCTTCTTATGTGCCATTTCAATTTGGTCATCATGCGGCTGCCCTAAACTAGCTTGACTCTGAGTACACATTGTATTTGTCAGGTAACATCCCATCTGTGTAGTGACCTAGTTGTTCACATTCAGAGTTCCTGCACTCTAGTTGCTAAATGCTGCTAGAGAAAGTCACAAACACTGGGAAAATATTAATTTGTTATGACCAACCTCGATTGTACTCTTAGCACTACCCAAAATCCTGTTCCATTCTTCTAGTCATCTTACTTTTCCACTCTTTATCTGACATTTCTGCTATTCTCTCTCTCTTTTGTTTCCTTCCTTCTCTTTCTTTCTTTCTTTCTCTTTCTTTCTTTCTCTTTCTTTCTTTCTTTCTCTCTCTCTCTCTCTCTCTTTCTTACAGAGTTTCACTCTTGTTGCCCAGACTGGAGTGCAATAGCGTGATCTTGGCTCACTGAAACTTCTGCCTCCCAGATTTAAGCGATTCTCCTGCCTCAGCCTCCCAAGTAGCTGGGATTACAGGCATGCACCACCATGCTTGGCTAATTTTGTATTTTTAGTAGAGACAGGGTTTCACTATGTTGGTCAGGCTGGTCTTGAACTCCTGACCTTAGGTGATCTGCCTGCCTCGGCCTCCCAAAGTGCTGGGGTTACAGGCATGAGCCACCACACCCAGCCTATTCTCTCACTCTCTTACCTCCTAGGTCTCCTCTTTTCACTACTGAAGCTATAAACTTACACATTTCTGCAACCACTCTCCTGTCCCTCCCTCAAATAAGCCCATTTCCTCCACACTCCCTCCAAATCCGATCCCTTTCTCAGAAATTCACTCTAGTATGCCTACACTATTCATTATCATCAACATCATGATTATCAAATGACTGCTTTATATAAATTAATGAGTATATTGTGTATGTTTTTCCTAAATATGTTACATAATGCAGTCTTTCATGCTTTTGTTTTATTTTTGCTGTAGGCAAGCACCTGACAAAAATAAAATTACTTTTTCGTTTTGAGCTAAATATTATCTCCTATGAAAGGCATCCATATTGTTCACACCTGCATTAAGTGGAATAACCCTCCTTCTTGGCAATAATACGAGTCCAATTCTCATCCTTTTAACAGAAGGACAATTCTGCCTCTCCCAGCTCTGTATTTAAAGTGTGCAGTTCTTGCATAAACAAACAATGGAATGTATCTTCAGTACAGGTACAACATGAAGAGAATTTAATTACAAATGTCTCAGGATTCAGCCCCTGCCAAAGGCTTGCTTAGAACATCTCATTTTGGGGAGAAACATTTAATCAGTATGCTTTAAAAGTAGAAAAAGTGTGACCTTTAGAAACAGAGATCTGTTTGAATACCTGCTCCATTACTTACTACTTATGGGAATTTAAGCAAGTTATTACTTCTCCAAAGGAGAGGCAGGAACATCAGCCTCAGGGGTATCCAGGGAAAGATGGAATGTTTATCCGTCATAGAAATCAGGGAAGTCAGGCACAAGGCTAGCACTGGAGAAGCTCTCGAGCGGGGCACTCAGGACCCTGAAAATCTTAACTAGTAGAGGGAGGCAGGTGGTTAGACACAGAGGATGTCCTGATTCTGCCTGGAAACAGGTCAGCAGAACCTTTGTGAATTATGACATAGAGCAGAAGAAAGCGATTCTTAAAACCCTACTGGCAAATAGGGCAAGAGTTACTGATACTCTCTTCTGAGGAAAGTTAGGTGGACTCCAATTCACTTGGACCTCAAGATGAAGATCTGGGATGGTTAGGATGTGAGGATAGGGTTTGACCAACTGACTGTATTCTCAAAATTGTCATGACTGTTAGGTTGGCTCATCATAAAGCTGAGCATATTGTCATGATGCCTTGCAAAATGTCTACGTTGAGTTGAAACTTGGTGATTGGTATTTATAGAGGACTGATAGATAAAGAAGTGCTTTGAATGTGGTAGATTATAATGATACATATTCTCAGCCTTGATTGTGCATGCAACTCATTGTGGGTATTTGTAAAATGTACATGTGCAAGCCCCATACTTGAAAGTTCTGATTCAGCAGGTCTGGAATGTTATCTGGTTGTCTGTAAGTTCCACATTGATTCAGATGTAGCTCATTTAAAAAAAGCTGCCATATTTGAAAAATATTACTATGTAAAAAGTTGCTAAGCCAGAGGAGATGAACAACTTAGAGACTTAAGAGGAAGAGTTTTCTGAGCTAGAGGAGCTGGATGAAGAGGCCTCAGTGATGGAGGGCGATGGAGAAGTGACCTCAGGGCTGGAGGAGGAGGACTCAAGGCTAGGGGAGCAAGAGGAAGAGGCCTCAGGGCTGGAGGAGGAAGAAGAAGAAGAGACCTCAGGGCCAGAGAAGGAAGAGGAAGAAGAGGCCTCAGGGCTAGAAGAGGAGGAGGAACAGACTTCAGTGTTCTGTAAGGAATAGGACTCAACCTTTCAGGGTCATACTTTGGTAGATGCAAAGCATGGAGTTGAGATAACCAGTGATGGCATGGAAACTATTTTCATTGACTCAGTAGAGGATTCTGAGCCAGAGGAGGAAGAGGAAGGAAAGGGCTCTGAAATAGGAATGGTAAAGACTACCTCCCTGATTGAGAAAAAGGAAAACTCACATAGACAAAAAGAAATTCCCTTTAGTTGTTTGGTTGGGGACTCTGGGAAGAAAATGTTGGTGAACCACCAGGTAGTGTACAAAACCCAGGAGGAAGAGGAAGCAGCTGTGCCCACAGGTCAAGGAACTGGCACACCCTGTCTGACTTTATGTTTGGCCTCTCCCTCAAAGTCACTAGAGATAGGTTATGATAAGCATAAAAAACATTCACATACAAATCTGAGTATTTCAACAGGAGTCACCAAACTTTTTAAGAAAACAGAAGAAGAGAGACACAGAACTCTGCAAACAGTAGAACTAACATCCAAAGAAGCAGACTTAACATAGGAAACAGAAGAAAACTTGAGAGGTAGTGTGATTAATAGCATCAGAGAGATACAGAAGGAGATTGGAAATTTGAAAAGTTCCCATCCAGGAGTGTTGGAAATTAAAAATTCAGTAGATGATCTGAGTAGCAGAATGGACATACTTGAAGAAAGAATGAAGTCTAGAAAATCAAATTGAAGAATTCTCTAAGAATACAGTCCAAATGAGCAAACAGATAATTAATAAAGAAAGGCAAAGAGATATAGAGGATATATCCAGAAGCTCCAACATTCATTTGATAGGAATTCCAGAAAAACGGAATAATGAGAATGGAGCAGAGGACATAATTAAGGAAATAATTGATGAAAACTTTGCAGAACTAAAGAAAGGTTGAAGTCTTGAGATTGTCAGTGCTTGCCAAGTACCTAGTAAGACTGATGAAAAGAGACTGACCCCTAGACACATCTTGGTGAAATTTTGGAATTCTAATGATAAAGAGAAAATAATAAGGGCTTCTATAGAGAGAAGAGAAATAATCTACCAAGGAACAAGAATCACATTGACAGCAGACTTATCACTGGACACACTTGATGCTAGAAGTAAATAGAGCAATATCTTTAAAGTTCTGCAGGAAAAAGGCTTTAATCCTAGAATCCTATATCCGGCCAAACTGGCATTTGATTTTAGGGGTAAAACAAAGGTATTTTTTGATATCAAAGAATTTAGAGATTATGTTTCACATATGGCCACTTTGAGTTAATAACTGGAGAATATGCTTTAGCAGTCTAGAGTGACTATAAACACAATATGCTTTTCTGCCCCAGCACACATCCAAAAATCAACAAGTAAAACCGGAGAATACACTTCTACCCAGAAGGATTGACAGTTAACAGCGTACTTGGGGATGAGGAGCAAGGAATATTACAGATATTACCTAGATGTTAATAAAGTTAAAGGGTATGTTAAAAAAAAAAAAAACAGGCAGGTCTGAAGGTAGTTATTTCAGTTGATTGTTCACAGTCAGTTACAGATAGACTTCCTTGTTCTACTTGCCCCTTGCCCCCATCTCACTACTGCAGTTGACTAGTCTTTTTAGAATTTATACTCTCCTAGCTTGTCTAAGAGTAAACTTCCTATACTACCAGGGGGAGGGGTGCACCTGTCAATATAACCAGTCAATGTAGCAGGAAAACAGGAGGGGGCAGTAACAGAAAAGCACAGGGGGAAAGATGGCAAGGTTAGTTAAAACAGAAAAAGCCACTGCTGTGCTTGGTGCCTCATACCTGTAATCCCAGCACTTTGGGAGGCCCAAGGCAGATGGATCACTTGAGCCCAGGATCAAGGCCATCTTGGGCAGTGTGGTGAAACCATCTACAAAAAATACAAAAAGAGGAAGAAGAAAGGATATTTCATAAATTTGTATCATTTGTCATGATGTGAATCTTGAATCTTTATATTAAATCTTTTTCCTTTGGAAAAAAATAAAAATATTACTATGTAATCTGGTTCTAAGACCTGTACAGTACAACTCACATTATGTTTAGGTCTAGGTTTTTGTATTAATTCTGGCCCAACAATAAAAATTTTTAGAAAAATCAGCTATAGCAATGAACTAATCTCAGTTATCTCACATTATTCCCTGTTTGTTCTAAGTGGCCTTGTTTAATTTTTAAATTTTAAAATATTTGTTTTGCATTCTGTTTACACTTTTTAAAATCTTTTCAAATTATCCTGATAGCAGGTTAGTTAAAATTTATAATACATATAGTCATATATATTGTGGTGCAGGAAGAGAAAATAGTTTTTGTAATTTCCCTAAACCACAATTTTCTCAACTGTAAAATGGGAAATTATGTAGATTACAGTTAAACTACCTCCTAAGGTCATTTTGATGACTAAATAAAATACTTAAAATGATGCCTTGGCATATATTGGCCACTCAAATGCAAGCTGTTATTCATGAAAATCATGAATTTTATTTTCTTTTATTGGGAAGGGATATTATGCCAAAATTCATACAGTTCTCTTCCAAAGAGACTAGTAATAGTGCTCTAATCTCTCAGCTTAGTTTTGAGCACTAATATATCAAATTTTGGAGAGTATTTCTATTGGTTTTTGCAATTTTTTAATAGATAGCACAAAACTTGCAGAAATGCTATTGAAGCTGAAAAAAAAAAGTTTAAGAGTATTTCCAGGGGGAGAAATGCATATTGTGTCTTTAAGTCGATTTTTTTTTTCTATTTAGGTAACAGCATGCATTTAGCTTTTAATTTTATAGAGAAGGCTGCTTTAGGATCTTTGGAAAAATAGCACAGAAGGAGACAGTTTTGTTCCTACCACCCTATCCTCCAGGCCTTGACCCCATGGGGAGTTTACAGTCTGGACATGACACTGATGCATTGCCTCCATGTTTGATGGGCAGAAAGGAATGTGTGATGATTAGTCCACATATCCTATCCAGGGAACACTCGGAAACAGCCTACCATGAATTTTATTGAAAAGAATTTATTTTATAGTCTTTCTTTGCATAAGAACAATGGTTGATAAGAAAAATTAATGTATAATTGATAGTATATATTTTTATTGCTAGTCTAAAGGTAAATGTTTTTTTAATTCATTCTTCCACTATGGATCTTTTGACAATCAAGCATTTGCAAGTATAGAGCCTGTGACAATGTGAAATAAGTTAACAGATTTTAAAAATATATATTCCTTTGGTGATACCAAAGCATAGCTTTTTTCTATTTAGACAGATGCATGTTAAATAAAAGTATCTAGAAATGTAAACAAAGTCTAAATTCTGCTGGTGTTTCTCATTATAAATTTTAGCAGGCTGAGCACGGTGGCTCACACCTGTAATCTCAGCAATTTGGGAGACTGAGGCAGGTGGATCACATGAAGTCAGGAGTTCAAGACCAGCCTGGCCAACATGGTGAAACTCCATCTCTAGTAAGAATACAAAAATTAGCCAGGCATTGTGGCACAGGCCTGTAATCCCAGCAACATGGGAGGCTGAGGCAGGAGAATCGCTTGAACCCAGGTGGTGGAGGTTGCAGTGAGCTGAGATTGTGCCATTGCACTTCAGCCTGGGTAACAAGAGTGAAACTCTGTCTCTAAATAAATAAATAAATAAATAAATGTTCAGTAGAATAGAAAAATCTTTTTGACTGAATCTAGACTTCAACCATATTTTACACACATGACCGTTCTTAATTCTGATGCCCTCTTTCCATCTTTATTCTGCAACAAAGAACCATGGCAATTAATATTAAAAAAAGGTTGTCATATTTTATTTATTGTGTTTTTAGCTGTTCTGTATTATGAAATAATCATTTACATATGAAATAAATGACTGTGGAGTAGAAAATGGAAGACTTGTGTTTTTGAATAATCAAAAGCCATTTAATGTCTTTTTAAAATTCGAATTTCCAACTATTGTGGACTGAGAAAAAAGTTGAATGTAACTCTTGATTTAATTGAATGTAAATCACTTTTCGATAATTGGTTCCTCTGCATTGCTTATCATTTTTGTTTGCTTTAGTTTACCTGGGATCCAAGTCAATGCACTTGCGATGATACTTAAAATATAGACACAATCTTATGACTTCCTGGCTATCTTTTATACTTAGCTTTTTCCATGTACTATTAGGAATTTGCCTGGTTCTGGTCAACCTATACATATGTGATTATACTGAATATTATAGAGTTGTTAAACCAGTGGAAAAAAATTTCGTTTAAAAAATTAACTAAAAGTTGCTTTTTGCATTATAGCTATGTTAGTCAACCAAAATTTTTAAAAGTCACAGAAGAAGAGATAAGAGAGTTTTAAGATCAGCATAGTGTATTTCAATGCTCACTGTTTGTGATTTCCTCTTTCCACTCATCAGTTCAGGCACTATGAATAGTGATTCCAACTTGGCCAGGCTGCTGTGGCTCAAGTCTTGGCTTCATCATTTACCTGTTTGACCTTAATGTTCATTAACTACTCTGTACCACATTCTCTTCTTATTTAAAATGATACTTTTATAGACTTTTAAATCTGTTGTAAAGATTAAATTCATTAGTACATTAAAAGTACCTGACATATAGAGATCACTCATCGAACGTTAGCTTTTGACCTTCCTTTGTGCTCTTTCTATTGGAAGACGTCTTTTCTAAACCTGATTATGCCTCTTACAAGCTGTTATACTCTAAGCAAGTCCTGTCATCTCTCCATCCTAAGGTATCCTCAGTTTTAAAATAAAGATAAAATGCTTATTTGACACAATTGTCCTAACAATGAAATAAAATGTCATATATGATTGAGCCTAGTAGGTAGTAGGGGAATATGAAACAAACATGAAAAATAAACACTTCCAAGCAACTTGCACTTCTGAGATTGGGAGGAAGGCTGATTAAGCCTAGGAAATTGCTCATTGTGTTTAAATTGTCAAATTGTGCAGCCAATGGATTCTATTATTCAAGAATTGCACATTTCCTTTGGGTTTATAAATCTGTTTATTTGTAAATTCATGTTTCAGTGGGGAACATCTTAAACAGCTCCAAAGCAAGACAGCAGATAGTTTATGAGCACCTCAAAATTAGTGACAGAAACCTAAAATACCATTTGACAGTGTTTTCTTCCAAGAAGATAATCCTTAGAAAAACTGTAATACATGAAATCAGTAATTTTCTTAAAATATCTGTGTTTTTAACAATTATTCTCATGGTTTTCTCAGAAAGGCTTATGATTGATCAAATTTTTAAATTAAATTTTAGCACACCTGGGTAGGAAATACTACATGTCGAAGGCTGAGTGCATTTAATTTTTACATATTTCCTTCTTTTTCTTTGCTCTTCTCTTTCCCCTGTCCTACTTCTTTTTATCTGTGGTGTTTTTTGTTTGTTTCTTTTGTGTGTGTGTGACAGGGTTCTGCTCTGTCATCCAGGCTGGAGTGCAGTGACATGGTCATACTCACTGTATCCTTCACCACCTGGGCTCAAACAATCTTTCTGCCTCAGCCTCTCAAGTAGCTGGTACTACATGATTCTGTTTTAGTATCTGTATTTTTTACTAAAATTGGTGAGGAGATGTTTCGAATGGGTAATTCATCACCCCAGTAGCAGTCATGAATACCCCAGCTTGTATCAACTCCATTGTTGATCACTTGGCATCACTTTATGAGAATAAACAGAGATGAGATTAATAAGGGGGCTCAGACATCCAGAAGAGGCGGGTTTCATGTGTGAGCCAGTACTGGGCATGGATGGAAAGGCTGAAAATAGAGAGTAAGGCAGTGCCACGGGAGAGCTGCTCTCTATCCTCACAAGCCCCAGTGCAGGAGGGGTTCCTCTTCTCTTACCATCTTCATTTTGTCAGAGGCAAAAAACTCAAGATATTACATGACCACACAACTTTACTTTCTTCTATTTAACTTGTTTTGCTTTGTTTGGTGTTAAGACTATTTCATTTCACTGCAAACAGAAATCTACTGTGAAAGACCTTAATTTTTGTCGTTGCCTATCCTTTATCAGCCGCCTCATGTTTGTCTAGCTATGTCCTGCCAGTGACTAAAATGACCCCCAAATGACAAGCTTTGGCAGGAGCATATGTATGAACCTTTCAGACACAGACAAAATAATCTACAGAAAAATTCTCCAAAGGCCCAGACGTAACAAAGCCCTGCTAGGAAATCTAGATTGTTACCAGAGAGTAACTACTTGTCACTGCAGCATTAAAGACTTCGATTTCTCTTTCCAGACTCAAGAACAGGAGTGAGAAATATATGGTTATAATGAAATTTTAATTTTCGTAATATTCATGGCTTGTGTAGCTGAGACCATGATCTTTTCTTCTCTGCCCCTTCACTCCCACCCCCTCCTTCTCTTCTGTCCATTTCCCCAAGGCATTGTCAGGTCACTGGATTGGCAAATTGATTACTTTATATTTAAAATTTAGGGACTGTTCAAAACTGAATGTGACATCTCCCTCAGTGGCAGCATGATAAGAGACCATGATATTTTACTCCTGTCCCTCGTTTTGGTCTCCAAGCTAAACCTAGAAAAATCTCAACAAACAAACATATTTGGGTAGCAAAAATAAAAGAATGAATTTATCGCCACAAATTACCATTCATGAACAAAGCCATGAGTGATCGCTGAAGATGGATGATTTGCTTCATCTGTCCTTTAGTTAAGCAGTTCTCCACTTAATTCAGATGCTGGGAAAATATTTCCTTAGCAGATGGGTGAGCTGGAGATCAGTATTTATAGAATCATTATACCCTGTCACATTGTTGCAGAGAACACTCTGAGAGCTGAATGACCAGAGACTTTGCGCTTCTGTGGTCGCATTTCTGTGGTCCTTCCAGAAACCCTCTTCTAAGGACTGCCACTCCCTGGATGGCAAAGCATCTTCCAAAAGGCGTTCTGAAGTGATCCTGCCTGGGTTTGTCTGAGCTACTCTCTATGCTCTCAGCTGTGGATAAGCTCTGTACTCCTGCAGCATTAGGAATAGAAACTTAAATCTTACCATTCTCCTAGGTATAATAACGTAAGAAAAGGGAAGGAATATGGATTGTAGGTCAGTTTTTTAATATATTGGGTACATTTTTTTGGAAGCTCCAGGAGAGAAGGATCAAAGTATGTCATCGTACTTTTCTCCATATAGTGTTTAGGAAAATATAAAAAAGGCAATTAATAAAATGTTGTTATAACAATGCTATCCTAAATGATTCCCAGAGGAATGCAATATAATGAAAACAATGTCTTCAAGTTTTTAAAATCTTGTTCCCATGGAGATGGGACTCTCATCTTTTCATAAAGGGCACATCACTAAAATAATACACTAAAATGAACAATGGCATTATTAAAAATAGAAAACCTACTCTAAGTATATTCACTTCTTAAATTTAGCATATTCTGATTTATGTAGGCAATGTTAAAAGAACAAAAACTCACTTTGCTATTCTTAAGTGTAAGTTTCTCCACGTTCTCTCATCCTTCATCCCTACCCATGGATGATTGAAATTGAGCAACTGGCTGTCACTCTCATATACTGCCCCTTGTTTCCTATCTTTCACCATTCTGCCATTTGCCGGTGGCATTATCTAAAATACAGTAATCTGGTCAGGTAAGCATTGTTATGATCTTTATTTCACATAAGAGAAAGCTGAAATCAAGGGAAGTTAACGTATCCCAGTGTTGTAGCTGGTAACTGATGAAGCCAGGTTTTGGACTTCAGTCTCCTCAACTTTAAAACCTAGGTTTTTCCAGAAACTCAGCTATTATCACTCCCTAGGATTATGTTTAGCATTGACAACATATTGTGCAAATAAAGAAAAGCTTATAACATTGTCTTTATAAAAAATAAACACTTTCTTTTTTTTTCTCAGTGGTTACACCAAAGAACAGGAATCTGATTCTGGGCAAAGTTGATTAGTTGTGTTATTAGTTCTGGTATCTCTGTGGGATAGTCACATCTCTGTGCTCTAAAATGTGGACCAAACCAGGCTAATGTTGTGCTCGAGGCTTCTTCTTCTCCCCATAGAAATAGCCCCAGCCTTTATGCACTGGTGACATATGCTGCCATTTTAACTGTTTGGGTTGATGGTTTCACATCAATTTTATTTTCTGTTTCAAACCTGTTATATAATATAAAACCCACTGTGAGAGAATGTTCTGTTTCTAAACTAAAGTGAGGAGTTATGCCATTTCCACCATGCACCTAGTAAAAAGAGAATGGCTCATTTGGAGTGTGAAAATAACTAAACAGGGCCCAGAGGTAGCAGCAGTACCATCTTCGTTTCCTCTGCTCCACTGTTGCTTAATTTTAGAAGGAGTTGATTCTTTCCTCCATTTCTCTCTAGGTATATTATTTTCATCATTCAACATTTAAGAACTTTTAGATCATGAAATTTTAGTCAACTTTGCAGGGTTTCTATGAAGAATTGGAAAATACCAGTGTTCTTTGTATCATCTCTGTATGGCTTTGGAAGGCTTCACTAATAACCTCTATATTTCTAAAACGTGTTGGGGAAGGAGAGGAAAAGAGAAGTGATGGTACTTTTAATTCTTTAGATTTTTTCCTTTGGAAATCTGGTAACCGGTCTGTAGTTTACCTAGTTATAAATGAGTTGAATCTCTTATTAAAATTAGTAACAAGAAATAACTAGTTTTTTTTTTCAAAGATAATGACTAGTAATTGTGAAGATGTTCAGAAATTTTCAAGGTCGTATCTTCATGGTGGATGTTTAAATTGGTGTAGACTTTTTGAAGAACAATTTTTTAATCCTCATAAAAATATTCAGAAGAACATATATTTTTGACTAAACTTTTTATTTCTAAAATCATATTGTAAAATAATTTAGAACATGTGTATAGATATCGATAGAAGTATGTTGATTACAGTGCACAGTGAAACCACAAACTCATGCACATCAAACTGATAAAAAACTATTTCCAACCAATTGATAATAGGAGATTGATTGGAAAATTTACCAATAGAGTTAACTACTATTTAGCAATCAAATATTATATTGTAGATATCTATTACCTATTTATCCATCCATCCATCCGCATCTAAACTGTTCACATGGAAAGATGCTTATAGTATATTACTAAATAAAAATGTGTTACAAAATATGATTTCAAGTATGATCTTATAGACACACACAATACACACAAGGACAAATGTAGATGGTAAAGCCTGAATGAATATACAGCAAGGTGTTAAACATGTAAAATATACGGCTTTTTCCCTAATTTTTAAATCTGTACTCTCCATTTGTTTTCTTCAAAGGACATGTATGGCTTTTATATTAAAGGAGAAAATTTTTTTTGTAATCTCCTCATAACCAACAAATATTCAAATTGACCTACATTTTTTAATAGTCTTCTGTAAATCGGAATAGATATATTTTATCTTTATTAAGGATATAATACAGAGTTAGAATTGGTAAAATTAGATCCTATAACAGGAGTAACTAACAAATGACACTTTCTCGATCTTTCCCACCCAAAAATTAAATTGTGTTGTGATTACACATCAGTTTCACTATTCTTAAAAGTCCCTACTGAAAATGTGTTTGATTTATATTAAATAGATTAGTTCCCATAACAAGTTCAAGAGAACAGCTGCTCACATCCTAGAAAACATGAATATTTGCATCCATATTCATATTTTTGTTGTTCAAGAGAGCAATAAAAAAAACACGTGGAAAGAACTGAGAAATATACCAACCATCTTGTTATTTAAAGGCTGTCAGTTATCCAAATGTGTGACCCAAAGGCAATGGAATTACATTACATTACATGAGTGAAAGTCACTATCATTGTACTTTCCCAGTGCACGATGTCAGGTCTTTCTAGCACCTGACCTATAATATCACAGTTTAATGGGAAGACTTATAGAACCCCGAAATACAAAGATGCCTTAGGAAGTGCAGAATAGCACTGTTCAGTACTGAGGTCTGTTCATCAAATGAGCAGTCAACAGAAATGACTTTTAATAAAGGTGGAGTGACTTGGAGAGGTCTTTCCTCACATGGGAAATAATAAGAAATTCAGTAGCTGTGGATCAATATGTTTTCAAGGCAGATATTCGGAAGATCATTCCATTGCTTTCAGGTATTAAAGATTTGTGCCAGTCTCTAGCAGCCCATGCATACGTAATAGATACACACCAATTAGATGGCAGTTGGTAATCTGATTTTCCTTTATTTTTCTCTTGGCGATCATTATAATGTTGTCTAATAAGATGGAATTAGAGGATCTCTACAGGATGGTAATTTCTACCTGAATTACAAATAGGGATGCAGTGAAATAGGATAATTCATTCTCACCTGTAGCCTGGTCTCATCCCTGCCTTGATTCTCAGTCCAATCTAAAGCTTGTTGTGTTATACACCCATTCCAATGCAGTCTAAAGCTTCTTGTATTATACACCCATTCCCCGATTTCTTTGTTCTTCATCTGCTCCACTTTATTCCAAAAAATAACAAAATGCCTTGATACTGAAGAAATTCATTGTAGCTTTCTCATTATAATATTAGCTTAAAGCATCCCCGGGAGAACCATGTCCTTTAAATATAGCAATATAGAATGAAAAGTTAATAACCCCCTGTCATTATTTTGATAAAAATCAGAGGCATTTTCACAGCTCTTCTGTTTTCAGAGTGAGCTCTCACAGGGATAAGCTCCTTGGCAATTAATGTAAAGAGTTGGATGAACATCGCTTGACAAAGAGATGGAGTCACAGAGTCCCTGAATGTCACCACCTGTTGGACAGTGTCAGAGCAAGGTGGGACTCACCTCTCTTACCTAGCCAGTCTTGATTCATGCTTTGTTGCTCACTAACTAGGAGTCTAGAGACGTGCTCATAGTTCTATACTCTGCCCAGTTGTGTTTTTATCCTATTTCCCACATCTATACAATAAATGCAATGCATTCATGGCTTTTGATTATGAAACACATTTGACTCAAAATGCAACTTGCTGACAATGCCTCAGATTTATTAATACTTGAACACACACACTATACATGAAGCATTATATTCAGTTTAGACCATTTCATGATTCAGAGGGAGATCATCACAGCTGAGGTCATACCTTAGACCCTCATTACTCATGAAAACCACTACTTCCTTTCCTTTTGTTTTCTCTAAAACAAATTTAGAGGACCATGCTAATTAATACAGCTGCACTGGGGATTACGGTTTAAAACTTTATAAATGTGTTATATCCTTTGTCTTCTAGAAAATTGACTTCTTTCTGATTTATCAGTATTTGGCCACACTCTGAGAAGTAAGATCTTGTGACTCATATTTCAGTCCTTGGTATTTTTTAAGGCCTTTGATTATTTATTTTGGCTTATTGTAGGTATTAAAAGGCTTGTGTCTGTCAAAATTCAGTTTGGTTGCTTTTGGTTTGGGTGTGCTTGGGTGGAACAAAAAAGGAGTTACCTTTTAAAAAAGGTCAGCAGTTTCTACAAAGCTTCTATGATAGATGTCAGGGTCTCACTACATAATGACAACAGGTTGAAAATAGGTGGCCTCACACTGAGGCAGTGATTTGCCAGATCAACCTTGTGGTTAACTGGCTGGCTTATCCCAAGGCCCCCAGTATTCACCATCAGTATTGTTGATTGGCAAGTAACACCTGCTGTTCTTCATCAGCTGTCTTTATTTATGCCTTATTGCTTTATAATTACACATGGATATATTTTAGTTCACAAATAAGTTTTCTGTTAACAATTTTTCTTGAAATAATTTCAGGTTTACATGAAGTTGCAAATATAGTATAATGAGTTCCATATACACTTCCCCAGCTTCTCCCCTTGTTAACATTTTCCCCAATAAGTTTTTAAACTTCTTGATGACAGAATATGTTCCATTCATCTCTTGAGCCCCTTGTAGCGCTAAGAACTTGTACCTAGTACTTACTGATTTTATTTGAATAAATTGAGGGTAGGTAGACAATTGGAGAAGTAATTTCAGCTCATGTACACTTTACAGATAAGTAAGAGTGGTGGTTGGTATTTATCACAAATACAATACAAACACCCTACATAATTGCACACTTGGGAACAAGCTCTCATTTGCTTTAATTTTTCTTATGACTTTGCCAAATGATTATCATGATGGCCTTAGTTATGCAAAGGCTTTGCCTAATTTAACTCAGAAATGCTTGAGAGATCAAAATTGGTCCATTTCTCCAAACTGATTACAAATTATATCAGGAATAATATTTCAGGAAAAATTGACATTTATTTCACATATCAGGTTTATGTGTTTTACTAGCTAGTTTTATAAGATTAATTTACATCATTGAACTTTTCCGTGTTTTATTAGTGCTGAGAAGCCTTTAAAAACGTGTCATCTAATGTCCTTTTTCGGATGACGTTGGAACTCTCAGCGGTCATCTTTGTAAATATATTTGCTTGTGCTGATGTGCACTGAACTTCAAAAATCAGAGAAACTTCTAACATCAGTCAGAAAAACATACATAGCATATTGGAGAGATCTGTGAACTGGCATTGTTTCTGCTCTGTGGAAAGAAAAAGATGAAAAGCATTAAAACCTTGAAGCCTAGTGCACATTAAATGTTTTTTATGGTGCTGGCATTGAACACAGAAATCTCTGTGCAAGTTTAAAAACTCTTATTTGCATAGAGAATGCTGTAATTCAAGAGCAAAATCGACATTTCTTGGGCTTATTTGCATTTGATTATATATCCATGTAGGGATTTTGATAACAGCATCACTGAATGGATATGATAACTAAAAAGAAGTCCTTTCTGTGGAAAACAGATATTAAAGCAAAACTTGCACAATTTGTATTAAAGTTTGAATTACTTTCTCAGAATAAATCCCAGTAATAAATGAAATCAAATGTCCAAATGTCATCCATTGCCTGACATTCCTAATGCAATCTCTTTTTTGGAAAGGAATTGATGCCTCCACATAAATGCCTGTGTGTTAGTTCATTTTCATGCTGCTATGAAGAAATACCCATGACTGGCTAATTTATAAAGGAAAGAGGTTTAATTAACTCACAGTTCCACAGGACTGGGGAGGCCTCAGGAAACTTACAATCATATCAGAACGGGAAGCAAACACATCCTTCTTCACATGGTGGAAGGAAGGGGAAGTACCAAGGAAAGGGGGGAAAGCCCCATATAAAACCATCAAATATTGTGAGAATTCACTCACTATCATGAGAACAGCAGCATGGGGATTACGGCCCCCATGATTCAATTACCTCCCACTGGATCCCTCCCATGACTTGTGGGGATTATGGGATTCAAAATGGGAGTTGGATGGGGACACAGCCAAACCATATCAGCCTGTTTCTCCAAAGGCAACTCAGTCAAGATAATTACTGAGGAATAAGGTAACCTCACATCCAGTTCCAAACAGTAATCAGGTTCTTTGGTGCATCGAGGGACTATAACTAGAAAGAGGCTTGTTGTTATGGAGAGAGCATCACTAAAGTTTGCACACATTCCAGTAAAGATCAGGTTGCTTTGCTATAGAGAATACTTTGGGTAAAGTGTCTCTGGTTCCAAAAGAAGGCTCCCAATCACACTTTTGCATATGCCATCCCTTAGTCTATGGTATGGTGAACCTAGTACATTCTAGTCTGCTCTGATGAAACAGCTGTTTTCTACTCCTGCATTGAACATAACATTCTGAAGTGACTCATCTCTTTTCTCTCCTCAAATGTAATTGAACTAGCAGAAAATGTCTGGAATTATTTCTAGACCCTTTTCAAGTATAACTTTATTAGAAATGTCTCTTTCCCTCTCTTCTAAAGCCACCATATACTTTACCTTCCAACCTGATGGAGCAAATGCTATCTTGTTTTATTTGTGTTATTTTGATTGAATAATGCTAGTCAATGCAGAAGCATGGGATACAAGCTCCCTGATGAAATCTGGGACTCAGCAGCACTTGAATCAACTTGGCAACTTTCCTGTCAGTGGGAATAACACAGAGATAACTCTCTGGGGAGGTATGAGAAAGCAAGAGAGGACATTTGAGAAAACAACAAAAGCATCAGGGAGTTGAAAAGCTGGGATTTCTTCTCCATTTGATCACGGAGTGGTGTCTTCGATTTCCTTGTTAAGTTCAGTGTCTATTTATTTTGTCTATATATATGGGCATTGGAAGCATTTAAAATATCCACTAGTTCCAACTAGAGGATGCCATTTTTGAAACCAGAAGAAAGCTGTCAAAGGAAAGAGCAGGCCTTGCTTCTTCAGGTATTTCTTAGCATTATGTGCATTTTCTATGTAAATTGTTCCCAATGCCCAAATTAAAAAAAAAAAAAAAAGCTAACCCCTTGCAATAAAGAAACAAGCAAACCAAACAAGAAACACCCAGACAACAACAACAAAAACTCAAACATGTACTTGGTCATGACATCTTTGATGTAAGAAACTAAGCTTATCTTGTGGCCTATGGTCCCTCAGCTTAGCATTGTATTCCCATAGAAATAGTTATGTGGTTCCTTAGACAGCTCATCTCTTACACTGCCCTGCCCACTATTAGGCACAGAAACACACGTTTATAATCCAGTCAGCCTCATCAAATTTATTTCAGTCCCTCAAGGTGAATCTTTTTTTAAATTTAAAGTGTTTATTTTCTCATTGAAACTGTCAGCATTAAGAAACTTATTGGAATCCCGTGGCTCCCTTTATTCACAGGGAGTATTCAATTTCCTCTGTAGTACATGGTCTTCTGGACATATTCTAAGCAATATATTTGTTAGCACAGTAGTTTCAACTGGGTAAAACTTACTGGCAATAAGACTTGAATTTAATTTGTTATACATTTCCAGTGATAACCAAACCTTAGGTGCTTTAATATTATAAATTTTAATTCTCTCATTTTTTATATCTATGAATAATTTTCCAAGTGTGACTGTTCATATAACATATTAAAGTAAATGTCTATACTAAATTTTGGAGTTTTTCCATATATCCATTCCCAAGCCTGTCATTCTATGACTTTGCTATTAATTTCAGGAAACAGTGTTGGGTTTATTAATTTAATGTGGGAAAGTCAACTGTAAGGACACAGCTCTAAGGCGAGTCAACTTGATATTACCCATATCATCTGTTGGGTTTATTAATTTAATGTGATTATCAATTTGATGATAAGCAGAATATTCTGCAGCAATAGCGTTCAGCAGTACTTGCACACCAGAATGAGTTCCTTTTCCAAAATAGTTTTAGCTAAGTAAGGTATCTTAGCAGTTATATTGCTCCTAATCACTTGATAAGGGATCTTTAGCAAAGAAGACAAGATAGTCCCATTAGCGCTAGGTAATAAGGTGCAGTAAAGTGATCAACAGTCATCTAGCTAATCTTAGAAGCTGTTCCTGACATTTTAAACTGTTCTTCAAGTTAAAGAGCAAATATTTTGGTAGCCTGCACATTCCATTTGGGTTGGACAGCATTCAGAGCTCTCACAACTAACTGCAGATTTTCCATTGTATCATACTTGTTTGCAGCTGGAAGGAAAGTCAACTTGATATTACCCACATCATAGTAGGCTGCTCCTCCTCCACTTCTGGAGAATTTTATACCTTCCCTCAACAGGTTCAGGTTACACTCCTGCCAAGGACTGTGATGCCTATCATTTATAACAGCAGCAGAATTTCTCCAAAAGGAAAAAACTGGCTTGTCTTTTAGATTTATATGGGCATGGATCCAATCTTCTATGGCCAGATTTTGGTAAACATCATTGGAAATTAACTGTGAAATGAGCCTATTTTTTTTTTACTATGCTTTTAAAGCCAGCTTCTGGAATCTTGAGGGGTTACAGAATTACTGAAAGCCATTCTCCATTGGCAGTGGCATCAAGGGTCCCGGGCATGTTTTATTTCGCCTTTTTGGCTCTTGCTGGGTGTGCCCACAGCTGGCATCCACAGGTTTTATATTTTATAGCCTCCTGTGTTGGGAATAAACCATTCCTAATCATGAAATTGGATCATCCCAAGAGCTAAGTGCAAGCTGCAGTGCCTGTAGCACCAGCCAGGGATGGTCCCAGGAGGTGTACACGTGGGACCTGGCCTCAGGGTCTCTGGTTCCCACCTGCCACCTAAATGAGGGGCACAGGACACAGCGTACCTCCCTTGGAATTTATCTTTTTGCTCTTCTCTTTCTCTGGCATTCTTGGAGTGCTCTTCTCTTGATTCTTTATTCCGTTAACAAATCCATTGGCTTCTAAGTTAGGTGTTATTTCCTTGACGGTCATTCCCAATCTACTCCAGACGAAATTAGGCCTTCATTTTAAGTGGTTCTATAATCACTTGTGATGTTCGTAGCATAGGACTTATGTCCCTGCAAGGCACTACCATATAATGTAATGTAAATAGTATATCTCTTTATATTCCCAGCTCCAGAGTTACTCTTATGGGTGTGGGATGCACCCATGTTCTTAGAATGGGCAGTGAACACGTGGATCATTTGATCTCCTAATCCTCAAGGGTACCTGGCAGAATTTAGGGTCTCATCCCTTAATTCCAGTAAAAATATTATATTTTCTGGGCGCCCAGGTGTGAAAGTACCTGATCCAAATGTCTCTTTGAGCCTAATGCTTGCTGGTTTTCCTGTCATAAGGCTTTCTTGGTGAGCACCCATCGCTCAAAAATTTTGTTCATGGATTTTATCCCTCCTCTGAAACCAGGTATTATGTTTAGGATGATTTTCCTTATTTCCAATCATAAAAGACAATGTATCAAAATGATTTTAGTGTGTCCTTTTCCCAGGATTGTTCTTAAATAATCAATACGATATTTTTCCTATGAATCCTTTTAAATGTTTTCAATTTATTCTTTAATTGTTCTGCTCCTGCTGCTACATATATCACAACGACATTTAATACTTCCTTCTTGGTTTCCATGACATCACTTTTTGCTATTTATGCTCTCTGTTTCCTGACTCTATTCTTCATCTCAACCCTAAATGATGACCCTGTCCCTAAACTCCAGCCTTGAACTT
The DNA here is from genome assembly GCF_028878055.3 of Symphalangus syndactylus. Taxonomy (NCBI): domain Eukaryota; kingdom Metazoa; phylum Chordata; class Mammalia; order Primates; family Hylobatidae; genus Symphalangus; species Symphalangus syndactylus. The sequence goes on from NC_072437.2 coordinate 18,305,595, forward strand.
TTGTTCTAGTCTCTGCCCTTTAAGGATTCCTTGGCTTTTGTTCTCCAGGCTTTTGCTATCCTCAGTAAATAAATGACTTTCCATCTCATCTCCAGCTGAAGCCTCTCACTTTTAGTTTCAGTTGATTATAGGACATTTCCATTGCATTTTCTATCACAGCCAAATTGTAAGAGTGCAAAAAGGAGCATTAGTTCCCTTTGAGATCAGAGGTGTAGTGAGCAGGTGAGCCGAGATCAGTATGAGCATTTGCATTTGGGAACACAGTGATAATGGGAGTCAGGGATGAAAATTTAGGGTGACAAAAAAGCCAGGGATAAAGGGAGAAAGCCAAAAGTAATGGACTAGAAAAAGCCAGCTCGGGATATTTCCTTGCTGAAATGTTTCTCTGCTATCCAGATATCTTTTTTCTTTTATAGTAACAAAAATAGATACTTGTGAAGAATATGTGAAAATCACAAAACTATAAATGAGGCCAATTTACCTGCAATATTAGCACCTAGAGTTAATGGTCATTAATATTTTGGTGTATATTCTTCCATACACCCTCTTTACAAATATTTGCATCATAATGTACCTCCTTTTCGTACTCTGCTTTTAAAACAATATTATCATAAGCATTTTCACATGCTGTGAAATGTTCTAGAACATGAGTTTTTTTTTGTTTTTGTTTTTGTTTTTTGAGACAGAGTCTTGCTCTGTTGCCCAGGCTGGAATGCAGTGGCACAGTCTCAGCTCATGGCAAGCTCTGCCTCCCAGGTTCAAGCCATTCTCCTGCCTCAGCCTCCTCAGTAGCTGGGACTACAGGCGCCCGCCACCATGCCTGGCTAATTTTTTTGTATTTTTTAGTAGAGATGGGGTTTCACTGTGTTAGCCAGGATGGTCTCGATCTCCTGACCTCGTGGTCCGCCCGCCTCAGCCTCCCAAAGTGCTGGGATTACAGGCGTGAGCCACCGCGCCCGGCAAACATGAGTTTTTTAATGGATATACTGAGCTTCAGCATATAGGTTTTATATCATGTATTTAGAAAAGTCCCTATTGTTAAATCTCAGAGTTAAGAATAGGTTTGAAGAAACCCAAGGAATTTGGGTGACCTATGGAGAAACCCCCTTTGAGTGGATCCTTAGTGGCAGAGATGGAGAAGAAATAGTGTGAACCACTAACAGAAACATAGCTTCAAGAGTCAGAAGATAAGGGCCCGACACTTCACTTATCATATGTATGATGAGATCCATTATCTCACATTTCTGAGTCTCTTTTTATCTATAAAATTAAGAGTTTTGGGTTAGTTTACCTCTCAGCTCCTTTAGCTCTGACATTTTAAAAAGTCACTGAGGATAATGCATGAAGAATAGTTAAGTGCATGGCATGGAATTCTAGTGGCAGCTGAGAAATGTGGAATTCAGGTCAAAGCTCCTGAAATGAGAATAAAGTAATTGTCCCATTTCCAAAGCAGCCACCCACTCATGGATTCTTCTGTCCTCCCAGCCTTTCACCCCTATCTCCAGCAGGCAGATGCATCCAACAAGAAGAGCTACTTTGTAAAATAGTTTGCTGCTTTTGGAGATCTGTGTGTTAAGAGGCGAATGGAACAAAGAAGCTATGAAAAGCAGAAACAGCTGATGCTGTGGGTGACCCAGACTACCACACCATGGCCCTCTGGTCTTTAACCCAGTCTCTACACATTGCTAGATTTTTTCCATTTTCTTTTGACTCTCATCTAGAAATTCAACTCATAATTTAATCAATTTCTTTCAGTGTTTCTTATCACTTATAAATCTATCACCTTTGCAGATTTAAAAATGCACATTCTTCTTTAATGTTAAATTATAAAATGAATACTGTGACTAATTAGATAATAAGGTTGAGGTTTTCTCATTGATTGCTTTCTAAATAAATTATGCCCCAGTCTGCCTCTCCCTAGTCTTAGCATTTGGTTTTTCACTTGGAGATTCTGAGAAGCATAGTTTGAAATCATTTATAGAGTTAATAAATAGATGAACCTCTTAGGATACTAGAGTTTAATTTTTGGCTTCTAGAGATTTTAGAAAGTATTTTGGAAAAGAAAAAAATGGGTGTTTAATAAGCACATACTGTAGAGCAGACACTTTAGGTGTTTTGTGCTATGTGTGTAATTTTATGGGATAGGTATTACTCTTCACCACTCACCCCTAGGGAAACAAAGGTGCAGAGAGATCCAAAGCCACACAGCTGAGCTGGCATGCAAACTGCATTTTGGCCACCTACAAAGTTCCTCCCATTACATCATGATCATATGCATACACCAACAGGGAGCCTCCAACCTATATGCAGATGTGAAGATTTTCAATGTGTGAAGGTAGACTGGAACACTCTCTGAAGGTCTTGCACAGAAACTGTAAATACATTTCAGAAATACTTCAGAATCACGAAACAAAATCCAACTAATAACGATCTTTCAAGAACTGATTTTAACCTAATACAATTTTCTAACCTATCTAAGATGATCATACCTCTTTGGATAGTTCTATTTGATAGCTATTAACCCACTGTAATTAATAGCACCCCATTCTCTCCCAAAGAGTTCTGGTTTGTATGATAAATAACATGATCCTTCTATTTATATTATGTTTAATCATTAAAATTTTTATGGTCTTAGATCATAAATCAAAAGGCCCAAGAGAAAGCATTTAAAGAGGAAATTCCCAGGGCCTTATACTGCACAATTGTACCAAGAAATGTTCCAATATTATTTAATGTTGTCTTGAGAGTAAGCAGAAGTCCTATGGTGCATTCTCTTTCTAAGGATATCTTTCATTTTTCCATTAGAGCGTCAATGCTTTTTTAATATGAATTTAGTTTTTTTGAGACATGTATTGCAACTGAATGAAATGGAATATGATATCCTAACCCAATTAGCAAGTCAAAAGAGTTCCAGGTATCGTAAAAGATTATATTCAGGATTTTTTGCCAAATGAGTACATTTTAGCTGCTCTGGCCACACACACACAAAGGGGTGTGATGATAGATATATTAATTTGCTTCACTGTAGTAACTGTTTTGCTATCTATAGGTATCCCATAACATCATGTTGGATACTTAAATATGCACAATTAATGTAAAAAATTTAAAAAATAAAGATAAGAAAGAAAACTTCAAAAAATGGGCTGAAAAACTCCAAGCCTTGGGGACAGACGAACAGTAATCTCTTCTATTAGGGGCCTACTATTTTGCCACCAAAATACTGCAACTTCTAAACTCCCAAACTCTGTAGACTTCTCTCATGTTTATGCTGCAATTATGTTATAGCTTGTAATGCAGTGGTTTTCAGTGTGGTCCCCGGACTAGCAATATCTCTATCACCTGGAAGCTTGTTAGAAGTAAATTTTTGGACCTGTCCCAGATCTACTGAATCAGAACCTCTAGACCTGGGGTCCAGCCATCTGCTTTTAAGCATGATTTTAAGCAAGAAGTGATTCTGATCTATGCTTAAATTTTAAAACCACTGCTATAATGCCTAAAATCTGTAAAATCAGTTATCTCCATGAGTCTTAGCATTAATAATTTTATTTAATTTAGTAAATAAGAAAGGACATAGTTGTCTTGTGATTGAGAGTTATACATGCAGTAACTAATCAACTTGAAAACTCTTGAAACTAGGATATCTGAGAGCTCCAAGTCCAAAATCAAGGCAGCATCCGTTCATTTAATTTTTATTTAAGACTCAGTGCATAGTGGGCACTGTTCTAGAAGCAGATGGTATAGCATTGTTTGTAAGCAAAATAAAGGCCCTGCTCTCATGGAACATTTTGTTTTCTACTGGGGAAAGACAGACAATAAACAATAAATGCACACATGTGGAGTAGTGTATAGTATCAAGACTAGTGGTGAAAACTGCTAGGAAGTGCTTTGAAGCCTAGTAAAAGAGTGCCCAGCTGAGCGACCACTGCTAATTCAGCGGGCTGCAGAAGCCCTTCTCATCAGAGGGCATTTAAATAAAGTGAGAGTGAGTGGTGCCCTCAGCAGAGGGAACAGCAGGTGCAAATGCCTTGAGGCAGGAATATGCCAGGTGTCAGAGAGCACCCTTCCTACACTTGTTTTATAATTAGGGTGCTGGTGGATTCCATTGGTTTCTGTTGCTTCCTCTCTATGTTTGGAAGGTAGAGAAAATTGTTCCATGCAGTAGTAATTTTGTAAACCAGCTTCCTTGATGTCACTCATAAGTTTGGAAAGAAGAGCAAAGAAAACCTAAAAGGAGATCACTTGAAGTATCAGGGGTGCCTTTTATTTACTGACCACCAATTCCTAACCTACTTACAAACTAGATTTGTGAGGGAGCTGCTACATGAATTCCCAATGCTCACCTCTTTATTCTCAGATCTGCCTCTCTCTGAGTTCCATTTCAGGGACAAGATTTCAACCACGCCAAAACCCAAGTTATATTTTATCTCATCTTTTTCTTTTCTTTTTTTTTTTTTTTATTATACTTTAGGGTTTTAGGGTACATGTGCACAATGTGCAGGTTTGTTACATATGTATCCATGTGCCATGTTGATTTCCTGCACCCATTAACTCGTCATTTAGCATTAGGTGTATCTCCTAATGCTGTCCCTCCCCGCCCCCCACCCCACAACAGTCCCCGGAGCGTGATGTTCCCCTTCCTGTGTCCATGAGTTCTCACTGTTCAATTCCCACCTATGAGTGAGAACATGCGGTGTTTGGTTTTTTGTCCTTGCAATAGTTTACTGAGAATGATGTTTTCCAGTTTCATCCATGTCCCTACAAAGGACACGAACTCATCATTTTTTATGGCTGCATAGTATTCCATGGTGTATATGTGCCACATTTTCTTAATCCAGTCTATCATTGTTGGACATTTGGGTTGGTTCCAACTCTTTGCTATTGTGAATAGTGCCGCAATAAACATACGTGTGCATGTGTCTTTATAGCAGCATGATTTATAGTCCTTTGGGTATATACCCAGTAATGGGATGGCTGGGTCAAATGGTATTTCTAGTTCTAGATCCCTGAGGAATCGCCACACTGACTTCCACAATGGTTATCCATCCCTCAAATCTAATCCGAGTTTATCAGCTACATCTCCTAGATGTTTTCAAGACCACTTCTCCTTTTCTCCTCATCATTTTTCACCTGAATTACTGTAACAGCCCCCAAACCACTGTCCTTGTCTCCATTCTGTAAGTCATCCATTTTGCCACTGGAGTCTGATTTCAAAAACAAGGGAATTAGTCACTACCCTCCTCAGAAAGTTTCTCCATCAACACGATGCTCAACACAATCTACTGAGCTCCAAAATCAGGGTCTGCCATGATCTGCCTCAAACTACTTTCCCACTCTCATTTTTCACATATCTGGCAATTTGTATCTATTCAAAACACAAAAAGCTTTCCCTTTCTTGTTTTAATATATGATTTTATTTTTATTTTTAATCTTTGTGGGTACACAGTATGTGTATATATTTATGGCGTATATGAGATGTTTTGATACAAGCATACAATGTGAAATAAACGTATCATGGAGAATGGGGTATCCATCCCCTCAAGCATTTATCCTTTGAGTTACAAACAATTCAATTATACTCTTTACATTATTTTAAAATGTGCAATTAAGTTATTATTGACTATATCACCCCGTTGTGCTATCTAGTAGGTCTTCTTCATTTTTTCTATTTTTTGTATGCTTTAACTATTCCTACCTCCCAGCCCCCCACTACCCTTCCCCGCTTCTCAAAACAATTCTTCTACCCTGTATGTCATGAGTTCAATTGTCTTAATGTTTAGATGCAGTTTTCAAAGTCCCTTTCACATTTCAAGGCCCAAATCAAATGCCAGCTCTTCCAGGCAGAATTCCCTGATTTGAGACTAAAGAGAGTTGCTCTTCTCTCCTCTTCTGCGGCACAGTAGCTTCACTTTTCTTTACTTTTCTTTAGTACTCAGCCTTCCATTACAATTACATGTTGGCTTATACGTTATCCCTCATTAGATTCTGATCTGTCTTGAAGTTAAAAATGAGTTTTAGTCATTTTTATACTACTCTAATTGGTAAGATAATGTAATATACCTACATGCTTGTTAAACTGAATTCAATTAAGTATTAGAAGTTGAAATAGTGTATGTTATAAAATAAACACCAGTTAGCCCAGCCCTAGGCAGAATATTTCACTCACCGCCACACTCCTGTTTCATCAAAGCTGAAAAACAATTATTTTCCTTTTCCTGAATTGCATCACGTGCATACTTCTGATTTTGCGGTAACTGAGAACTTTTATCTTTTCCTTAAGCCATGACCTTTTGGGTTTAGGGCCATGCTGTGTAGAGAAATTCCTCACATATCCATCTTATATTGAGTGGCACACACATAAAACACATGCATGCAAACACAATTCTTTCAAAGAGAGAGGGAAAACAAAAAAGCAAATGGGACTTTCAATGAATTTTAGAAAATTACTGCTCTTCAGATATTTTTATGATCACTTACATGTAACGATTGATAACAGACATTATGATACTTTAACAATATGCTCTATTCAAATTGCTATAATTATTTTTATCCTGTGGTTAAGAAATAAAGTAGAAAAATAGGTGTTTATAATGGCCTTGCAGTTTTAGTAGTATATTTGTAATTAGTATCCAAATAATGTATTGCATAATTATTAGCCATATAATGTATAATGTAATATGCATTATACGTATGCATATGTAATGCCTAATTACATAACAAAATTTGTAATAGGACTGTAACATGCCTTTTGATTATGCTGGGAATATACTATAGAATGCAAGGCATATTTTGAATAACTAGGAAATTAACTCGGGGGCTTAGATTTTTAATAAGGGATAGCATGAAATATAATTGTTAATTTGGCAGAATGTGTTTATATTAGCTCATATTTAATTTCACATGCTACTAATTTTATTTCCTGAAGTTCCTATTAATCTCAAATTACATATAATTACACAATTATATTACTTAGGAAATAAAATGAAAGTTGCACAATTTGTAATTTATGGGTTTACCTGACTGGTAGCTGATGATTTGGTAGTCTTGAGGACAAAACCAACTTACAACAGCACTCTGAAAATGGGAGTAAAAATAAGTAACAGCATTACACACAAAAAGTCTTGTTATTTGTAAATTTGAAGAACAGGTATTATCAAGATCATTGGCAATAAGTACTCCCATAAGCCTTGAGATTTTTCAAAAGACACCTTAAAGGTTAAAATATAGATTTTATCAAGACCTTTGCTGTAAAACCAAATCTACAACAAATAAAATAGGTATATACTGACAGTAATTAATCCATTTATTTATTTTTCTAACTTTTAATTTTATCATGTATTGAACATGTAGGAAACTAGAATGAACTGTACACTAAATGCCATATAACAATCATTTAGAATCAACAATCATTGGAAATTTTGTTCTCTTTATCTTTATTTGCACATAAACACATGTACACACACACTGGCTAAATCATTTGAGATTAAGTTTCAGACATCATGACATTTCATTTCTAAATTATTTACTATGCATCTTTTTAGAATAAGGTCTTAATCCCATGTAACCATTATACCATTATCACATGTAAGAAATGAAGGAATTTCTTAATCTCATCTAATAGCCAACCTATATTTATGTTTTCCCCATTTTTCAAAATGTATCTTTCATAGATTTTCTTTGCTGCTTTTTTCCTCCATTTTTTTTGCCTTTTCAGGTTCTGAGCATCCTATATGATCCCATTTTCTCTTTTCTCTGAGATTATCAATTATACTTCTTTTAATAAAGTGTTAGTGATTGCTCAGGAGTTTGCAATATACACTTACAAGTAATGTTTATCCACTTTTAAATAACACCATACCGCTTATTGTTTAGTGCAACACCTTCGAGTATTTCCAATCTCTCCTGCTCATCGCTATTACACTGCTGCCATACGTTTCACTATTCACTAGCTATGAATACCTCAGCTATTTGTTGCTAAAAATATTTTGAAAAATCTGTTATCTGTTAAAGTACAAAAAAGAAAATATTTTATGTTTACTTATTATCTAATGTTCTTTCTTTCTTCATTTAAATCCAAGCTTCTCACCAACGTTGTTTTCCTTCTCTCTTTAGACCTTTGTTTAACGTGTCTTGCAAGGCGGCCTCACTGGCAAAAAATTTCCTTGTTTTGTTACTCTAAGAGTCTTTATTTCACTTTTGTTTTTGAAGGATAATTTTTCAGGATATAGAATTCCAGGTTGGTAGTTGTTTTTGTTTATGTGGTTTTTTTTTTTTTTTAATAAATGCTTTAAATATTTTACTCTACTTTCTCTTTGAGTGTGTGATTTCTAAAGAGAAGTCTGGTGTAATCTTTAGTATCATTTCTGTATATGTAAGGTTTTTCCCCACTGTGGCTTCTTTCGAGATTTTCTCTTTCTCTTTGTTTTTCTGCAGTTTGAGTATGATATATTTAAGTGTAGATATTTTGCTATTTATCCTTCTTTGTGTTCTCTTAGATTCTTGTCTGCAGTTTGACATCCATCATTAATTCTGAGAAATTCTTAGCCAGTGTTACTTCAAATATTTCTGTTTTTTTCTCTCTTTCCTCTCCTTTTGCTATTCCAAAAATGTGTAAGGTATACCTTTTTAATTATTCCCCAATTCCTGGATATTCTGTTTTACTTTTTAAACTCTTTTTGGTTTTCAATTTTGGAAATTTCTATTGACTTACTTTCAAGGCCAATGATTCCCTGGCCATTTTAAGTTTTCTGATGGGCCCATTAAATAAATTCTTCATCTCTGTCAGTTTCTTTTTAAAAAATTCTTATTTTATAGCATCTCCTCTTGATTCTTTTTGGAATTTCTATCCTTCTGCTTACACTTCCCATCTTCTCTTACATCTTGTTCACTTTTATTCATTCGATCCCTTAACATATTGTTCAAAATTGTTTTAAATTTCTGGTCTGATAACTCCAAATTATCTGTCATATCTGAACGGAGTCCTGATTCTTGCTTTGATAATTTAGCCTGAGGTTTTTGTTTTGTTTTATTTTGCCCCTTAGCATGACTTTGTTGTTGTTGTTGAAAACAGATATGATGAATTGGGCAAAAGGAACTGGAGTCAATGGCCCTTTAATATGAGGTTTGATGTTTATGTGGCTAACATGCTGTGTTTACCGTTTCCTCTAGCTATGGTGTCAGTGGCTAAAATTTCTGTGACTGGCCTTATTTTTGTCCCCCACCCTCAATTGCTTTGGGTTTCCCAAAAGACTTTTAAAATAGCGCCTGAGGCTTGTAGTTCTTTCAGCTATAATCCTCTGTTTTTATATGGAAGCCCTATTTATACGGTGGTGAGGTGTAGAAGGAGGGAAAGCATCTGTAGGCTTATGTTTAGGTCTGAGTGTTTAGTGAGCCTCTACTCCTGGCCTGCGGCCTTTACAAGTACTCTGAGCTATCTGAGAAGAATAGAGGGGGCTGTCATTGGGTATTTTTCTTCTAGTGAGTTATGCTTTGGCAAAACCCTAATCAGTTAGACTCTGGTAAAATAGCTGGCCTTGGGGACATATTTCAAAAAGGTCACTTTGTCCTTCTCCCAGCGTGAAGGAAACATGAGGGGATTTTTCCTTGAGAACACGATGAAGCTACTGGAGGTAAAATTTAAGAAAGTGTGGGCTTCTTGCCAAGACTATCCCCTTTCCTCAGATTTTTTACTCTCAACCTGGTCCACGTTGAGTCTTCAGTCATTCACCAATTACAGCTTCAGTGTTCCTACTGATAGTGGCTTCATCTGTAGGACCTGGCCCTGGGTTTCTCTGCTGTTTACTTGTGATTCTCTGTACCCACCTGTATCTCCAGTTTGGGAAAAGCCGTTGTTCCTATGATCTCAATTCCTTTATAGATCTAAGCAGTGTTGTTGATTTTTAGTTTATCCAGCCTTTTTCTTGTTACGAGAATGGGAGTGACAACTTTGAAAAGTTTCTTTCATGTCAGACTAGAAACTAGAAGTCCATAATTTTTCTGTTTGAGGCCCAGGAACTAACCACAGGCTACACATTTCAATGGGTATTGTTCCACTATATTCTCCTTAATCTAGCAACAATCCAACTGAATTCAAACTTTTTTAAACAAATGTCATTGCCATTTCAATTATAGAAGTTTTACATTGATTTCATCAGATTGTTTTCTTATGGAAGAGACATCCTTTGGTGATATTGAAAAATAAATTCAAGAATATATTAAGTATTTGGTGGTGATTGTTACCCAATTTAGTATTCTAAAAAAGTATTGAATTATGCACTTTAAATGAGTAAATTTTACATAGTATACAAATTATATCTCAATAAGGTTATATTTTAAAGCATACATTGGATATATAACGAATCTTGAGAAATTCATTATCTGTGAAAGATACAAAACAAGTTTTTCAATTGCAGGGTTAAAGAAGTGCGTTAGTATAAATAGGAGCACGTTAGTACTGTTTCTTCTCACTTAAATTTAGATTCTATTGTGCTAGATGTTCTGTTGATTTTACTTAAATTACCTTTATCAACCCCCAAGACAACTTTGTGGAGTATGTTTTATTATCTTAATGCTATATGTGAAAAACTGAGATTTCAGGAATAACATAATTGAGATCACATGGCTCCTAACATGCTAGAATTTATTTAAGCCATTTTTCTCTGATTATAATGTTAATTGTAGCTAATGGATGTTATCACTCCCCCATTTCTACAGAGCAAGTTGTCTAAGTCAGAAACCCCAGAGACCTATGCATAGAGAGCCTGCTGCCCAGGCCTGTGCCTGAGCCACCCCAAAGCCCCATACTGATGCAGTGCTAGAGATGGCCATTTTTTAAACCTCACGATCAGGTCCTCCCTCAAGGACAATCATCCTTCAAAGTCAAGTAACTTTGAGGCAGTCAGTAAGTAGAACTGTTAATATGTAATTGGACATAGATATAACTTGGCATTTAATTAGAAAAAAAGTGTTGAGTAAACATAAAAAAGGATTTTGATAACCACCCATTCTAAAGTATTTAAAATTGTTAAAAACCATGCCCTTTCTTAACTACATAGGTGTATGCCACTAAATTCTAATTCAAGGTTCCAGTTTAGGAAGAGCAAGCAGAATTCACCTTGTGTGAAAACCCAATAAATCTGTAGTTGCTGCCTGTGGTTGTGTGTAAGGAATTGTGAGGCCAAAAGTGGTCAGTAACTGATGAACCATGTCTACCATGTTTGGTGTAGGCAGTGGCAGCACTCAGGCCCTGTGATTGCTAACCCTACTCCAGGTGAGACCACAAATCATAAAATGTGAACAGAGATTCAATTAGAGTTTTTCTTGTTTGTGTGTTCCGAGTTTTGACTCATATTGTTTTATGAGCACCACAGCTCATATGATTTTGGAAAGTTATTTCCAAACAAAAGGTTGACAAAAATATTTGGAAGAAACGGTGAGACAGAGTTCTTTTAGGGATAATTTATTAATCTTATAATAAATCCAGCATGTGCTTGGAATGAGTAATACAGAGAACTTGGCAAGAATTTATAGTTAGAAGTTCTCAGTGAAATAACTACAGGATGACATTCAAAAGGATTAAAAACAATAAGTTCAGTGAAGTCTCTAATTAACTCCTACAAAAGATCCCATAGTAGAGAACCTAGTTAAAGCCCCATAAATGTTATTGTGGAGAAAATCAGAAGGCTTGCTTACCTCTTTGCCAAGTAGGTTAAGACTAAAACATATTTATTAATTAAAAATATTACTAAATCTATGAACCTAATTAATGTATTTGTAAGCTTTAAGCCAACAATTATATATCTACATATACAAAAACATATATGCATGGCTGTATGGCATGGTCCATGAAAACTTTATGAAAAGTATTGCTGTAGCATTTCATTAATCAGTCAGTATCCCTGTCTAATGGATTTAGGAAATAGTCACTGTGAAATTGACTAAGAATAGTACAGTATTTATGAGGTATAGAAAACACTTTATAATGTAGGAAACAAAATGTACATTATTCTTCTTTATAATCAACATAGAATTCTCCATAATCTTTCAGAAAAGTAAAAACTCATGGATAATTGTTTTGCATGTGGGAGGTGAATATGAAAGGCATAAAAATCCACTTAAAATTATATTTGTGAATTGGAGCTTTTAATAATTACAAATCAAAATTGTAACTTTTTATAATTTAAAAAGTAAAATTTATAAATAACAATATATCCCAAACAGAGAGGACAGTAAATTACTTGATTATTTCAAAGCCCATTAATTCTCTCAGGCCTATACAGCTGTTTTGAAAAGTATATCTTCAGTGAAATAAGTGATTATTAAAAGATTCTTTTTAAATCACTTTTAGTGCCAGAAAGATTGAAAAACTGAGGAATACTGGCAAGAATTATCTGATAGGTATTTCTCAAGCAACCAAAAAATTCATTGTGACATATCCAGATCCTTAAAAGCAATTATGTTTTATCTTAAGGTTGAAGTCTTTAGGTACAAATTTTCCATCTGAGGGTAAAAAAAAAACAAAAGAAACCCCACAACAACAAAACATTTATTTTTTATTATTATTATACTTTAAGTTTTAGGGTACATGTGCGCAACGTGCAGGTTTGTTACAGACGTATACATGTGCCATGTTGGTGTGCTGCACCCATTAATTCGTCATTAACATTAGGTATATCTCCTAATGCTATCCCTCCCCCCACCCCACAACAGGCCTCAGTGTGTGATGTTCCCCTTCCTGTGTCCATGTGTTCTCATTGTTCAATTCCCACCTATGAGTGAGAACATGCGGTGTCTGGTTTTTTGTCCTTGCAATAGTTTGCTGAGAATGATGGTTTCCAGCTTCATCCATGTCCCTACAAAGGACATGAACTCATCCTTTTTTATGGCTGCATAGTATTTCATGGTGTATATATGTCACATTTTCTTAATCCAGTCTATCATTGTTGGACATTTGGGTTGGTTCCAAGTGTTTGCTATTGTGAATAGCAATAGCAAAACATTTATTTGTGTTGGGCTGAATAGACCGGAAAATATTGCTTCATTTAGCGCTATCCATGGTGCTAACCAGTTACCCCTTTTTCCTTCCCCCTGAGCTATTTTGACGAACCTGCCATCATCCTGTGCTTCTGCTTGTTGGCTTCTTGGCCAACAGTGGTTGCCATCTGTTTCTGCAATTTCACTTTGCTATGTTTTGTTCATTAACATCAGGACTAACATCTGCTGATTTGATCACCATTTGTTTCCATCTCTGCTACAACTAAGACCCAGCTTAATGTGTCTTTGCTAATAAATCAGGAACCTTCTCACCTTTCTAAAACTAAATTATTGTATTTTCCTATATAAACTTCAGTGTCTCTAAGAGATTTACTTACGGCTTCTTAGGCAAGAAATATTATTTTTATATGTATTTCATTTGTGATTCTAGAGTGGTAATGAAAATACATCATAGCTATTCACTCAACACTTAACAAATGTGCCAGGATCAGCTGTGGGCACTGACTATATATCCATAAACATAATATACACCTCTGCACTTAGGATCTCAGGCTCTGGTGGACGGAGATGATCATTGATCAATGACTTAGGTGATGTTTACTATGAATTTTCCTTAAGACTAATAATGAAAACAGAATTAATGACTTCTTAAAAAACATATTATATATTGTGTTCACATTCCTTATTTCAGTCATTCTTGATAGGATGCCCACATGCAGAACATTGCTCTAGGTACTGAAGATAACTGTGCAAAACAAAAGCAAATGAAATTATGCTCTCTTGGAGGTAATAACAGAGGGACATAAAAATAAACTAGTAAAAATGTAAACTTTCTTATATACATTATGTGATAAAAAGAAAAATATAAATTTATAAAATTAAGTGCTAAAACTTGCTATGTTTTAGAAAAAGGGGCAGGGAAGTGATGAAACAAAAACACTTCAATATATGGGGGTCAGGAATAGCCTCTCAGATAAGGCGACATTTGAGCAGAGACTTAAAGGAAATGAGAGAAGAGAAGCAAACATCATGGCAAATGGAGAGTTCTGGACAAATGCAGGCTGCTGAGCAGGAGCACAAGTGTGTTCTCAAAACAGGGAGAGAGAGCAGCAGAGTTGGGAGAGGAAGACTGATAGGAGAGGAGGGCGCAGTAGCTGTCATAGTGACAACATGACCTTTTCTCCTGGAGTGGGATGGGAAAGTATTGGAAGATTTTTAATAGAAATGTGATATAATCTGAACCCTGTTTTTAAAAGAAGATACTATGTAGAGATTCGATTAGAGGTGGAAAGAGTGGAATAAGGGCAAGCAGTTAGCAGACTTACACAATAATCTAAGCCAGAGTCCAATCATGGCTTGGACTAAAGTGGTAGCAGTTGAAGTGGTAGGAAGAAATTAAGTTATATTATGAAGATGGAGCTGATATAAATTCATGACAGACTGGTGTGTGTGTGTGCATGCACATGCATGTGTGTGTATACATAGAGAAAGAGACAAAGAGACAGACAAGGGTGTCTCTAAAATTGTTGACCTGAGAAACTGAAAAGTCATTATTGGAATCCAGTGAAAAGGGGGAGGTTTAAACATGGATCGATTTTGGTTGGGGGATATCAAGAGTTCAGTTTTAGACAAGGGTTTGACACGTCTATGAGACATTCGTGGAGATTTTGTGATGCGCACATGGATATGTAATGTGTTTTCTGAAGTACCTCAAAGATGCTACTTGCTCCTGAGCAAGGCCTGCTCTTATTAAAAATATTTTCTAAGCCTCATTTTTAAGGTTCTTAGAAATTTGGCAGTCAAAACAATAACAGCAAGACCTACGTAACTTTGACTCATTGTTTCCCTTTCTTATTTGGCTCAGAACACTCTTTTTCTTTGGGGTTCCTATAAATATTTAATCAAACATCAGTATTCCTTGGGGTACAGCTTGGATATGCTGACTTGGAATGTTAATGGAGAGATACTCACAACTCCAGTGTAAGATTGCTGTAGATTCAATATATGAGAAAGTTATTGAACTATTATTGTGTCGTGGCTTTTCAGTAGATATTGCCAGGAAGTAGAGTGGACCATCACAAACCAGAAAGGTTTTCTTTTATTCCAGAAAAGGAAGCAAAAGAAACCCAAGTTAAAAAACTTGTGCACTACTGGTGTTATGGAAAATCCTCATGAAAAGCTAGAAAATAATAAACAATGCCCAATAATGATTGTACTTTTCCCAGGTAATAATGGTTTATTAATCTTATAATAGACCTAAATAGTAGTCAACTTGACATTAAAACAAACAAACAAGCATCCTTAAGTATCAAATTGAACTTACAGTGTTTTCTTCTCCAGGCAAAATTAATTTCCTAACCTTGAAATTGGATTTTCATCTGTCTTCTGTGTGCACATAGATCAGTCATTAAGAATCAGAAATGTCAACCCTTATCTTAGGCAGCAGTTGGATGTTTTCTGAACACTTGCAGATTTGGTAGGAGGGGTAAATATGGCACAGCCTAATAAGAAGCTATTTTGAGAGATTTTTTTAAGAAAATGGGAAACCGAAAGATCATTTTATTCTACTTTTAAATATTTAAGCTGCATCAAAGTCCCACAGCTTATTCAGTTTATAGTTTGGTTAATTTTTGTTGTAAACTGAATAGCAATTATTGTTCACAAATTTATGCATAGCATTTTACAGGATGTCACTAGGAGCTGGAAAAAGCCAGAGATAAAGATGAAAAACACATATTTTCAGGTTTCTTTATTACAACCGTAGATTCTTTCTTACAACAAAGAAAAAGCCATTTCCTTAGTAGATGTTCTTACACCATGAAGGACAGTACTAATGCATGAGGAATATGTCATCTATGATTAATGCTGATGATTCAGTGAAACGCAGCAAGATACTGAAATAATGGGATCTTTCTGCATTTTAGGAATGCAATCATCTTAACACATGGTCCATGGAACATTTTAATATGAGTGCTTTTTTTTTATTTTTAGTAGTTATTTAACATCATAATGTAATGAGTTCTGTATAAATAATGAAACACACATACATATAACTCTTCTTTTTCTAAATAGAAATCACATACACATATGGAAATTCAGTCAGTTCATTTAATTAAACTAACTTAGAAATTGCCAGTGGCTTGGGAGCCCCCTCCACACCTTAAGCTTCCACGCAGGGTTAAACTCCTTTTTGAAGATGATAAAAGTAGCCTGAGGGTCTGCTTCTATAGGATTAGAAAAACTGTTTTCTGAAACTAATTTCTGAGATAATTTTTGGTTGCTGTTGTGCCAAAAAAAAAAAAAAAAAAAAGAAACACTTGAATTCATGGCTAGGTCTTTATATGCTCATGACAGTCTATATGGTTTTATTGTGTAGCTATTTTTTCACATTTTAGGTGCTCGTCTTTTCTAATCTTATAAAATCACAAAGTTTAAACCATAATCCAAGTGAGTCTCACAAAAAATTAGATTTTTAAGAATATTTTTATGCTTTTCTTATTGTTGATTATCCAGATTCTATAATGCTACCTGCATATAATTGTGATATTTTCACAACTCAATTCTGTGTCCCCAAAAATATCACTTTTCTTAAAATTTTATGAACACTTGTCTTCAATGTAATTTAGTTGTCATGATTTTTCACTTCATGTATGTGTCTTTGGGGAATACAGATCCTACCTGCCTCCTAAAATAGGCTAGTCCTACGTAGGAGAGTACAACATTTTATGGAAATTGATAGTTGTGATGGACTTACAAAATAATGCTGGTTAAAAATGGTTAAATACAAATGTAATAATGTAGAATTGAACATATCCTTTCTTTAAGTATTCTTAAAAATTGCAGTTGGAAATGAGTTTTAGTAAAATATATTTTATTCACTTATACATGAACAACTTTCAAAGAAGAGTAATTTGGTTGGGTCCTCCATCTTATTAAACAGATTGAAAATCAAGTACTAGATAGATTTTTTTAAAGAGAGTTTAAAAAAATAAAACTTGATTCCTCAATATTGTTTAATGTTCATGGTTACAGTTGATGGTTGAATTAATAAACGGTTCTTAGAAAATTTAAGACTACTAAAACTGATTATATGTGCATTTTTTTCATATTTTAGTGTGAAATACTTACGGAGAAGGTGCCAAATGCAAAAGCATCACAATGCCAATCTTGGGATTTATTTACCAGGGACTTTTCTGACATCAATATATCAAGATAGTCACATTTTCGAGCGCATATTCCATAGCAGTCATCTTGTTTACTCCCCACAGCAGTGGCAGCAGGAAGGTGATATTATCTCTGTTATATGAATAGGAAGGCTAAAAGAGAAGCTAAGTAATATATTTAAGTTACAGAAATAGTAAGTGGAAAATCTGGATTTTGAATTCAATTCTGACTCCAAAGTATAGATGGGAAAGTGTGACCAGTGATCCCAGATCATTAGGAAACACTGTTGCCTGCGTAGTCACTAGTCCCCAAGCTCTCCTCCTAGGGGGAGCCCAGCTAGTAAGGCAGTTCTATATGGGTGTGAGCCAGGTAGACATTGGCGGGATCCATTTTTATCCAGACCCAAGGCCTTATCTTATTTTTCAGGTAGTCGATGCCTGCCCAGAAATGCCTCAGCACGGCCCTGGGTTTGAGTTTTTTGAAATATTTGTTCTGTCAATACTAACTCAAGGTCACTGGTGGAAAAATATGAGGGTAGGTTCTTCATATCATAAAGATAAAGTATTCCAACTAATATAGTAAGTAAGGCCAGGAAAACAATGTGAATTGCATACACAAAATGCAGTTTAACTGGCCTGCTATTTCTACCTTAGTGGACGGATCCAAGGCTAATAATCAAAGACACTAAAATGTTTTTTTCTTTTTCTCTGGATTTGGATTGACGACTTACTGCATTCCTATTCATAACAAGGATCTTATTTACTTTAAATATTTAAAATGAGCTTTTGATACGTGGCTGAGATCTGACCAACGATTTGAGTTTCAATTGTACAGTGTTGGAAGTATTTTAATAGTAAACGAATGGAATATGTCACAAAGACAGTTCAGTATTTATTGGAACCCTTTATAATTCTGATATAAAATATAGAATTAACCTATATGCATATAGGTTAACTCCTTTGTCAGGAATCCTGAATGCTTTATCAGGGATACTGAGTGCTGATTTGGAGAGATACAAGGGTACAAATGATCTGGGTAATAAGCAGCTGCACAAATGTTTATTTATAGCCTAACATGTTAATTCTGAAAGCCTCTTTACCAGTTCATTTATTTATAACTCCAAAGAGACAATACACAAACAGCCATTCATATCAACTGCTGGCAGTACTCAATTGATATGCTTTTGTTTGGGCATCTGGTAGATTGTTTCCATGAGAACTTCTAAGTAGAAAGTTCATGCGTAAAGGAGCTTCTGTATAGCATTAATGTATCCAAGCTTTTCATGTATACCTTGTCTCTTTAAAAATATGGGTTTGTGTAGGAAAACATTCTTTCCAGTTTTTTCAACTGTTTGCCGGAAGCCTAACTTGGATAAATGATGTAGAGCCTTTAGAGCTTTCTTCATATTTATGCAAGATAAAATATTTAAGTCAGACAATAAATAAGGTTTTATTTTGTTTGGTTTTTCTTTTTCCAGTACAGAGAGGTCAGCTATCTTCGTAGGGTACTTCAGGCAAAATGAGGAAGGGCTTTTTGTCTTTATAACCCAGTTCCTTAAGCTTTTGTGAGGCCTAGCATGCCTAGCTACCTAATATTTAAAATGCAAATTTGCACTTTTAGATAAGAGATGAATTGTTGTGATCTATTTTATAAAGAATATCCTACAAGTTAGACATTCATATAAAAGATGTTGCCTTTTAATTTATCACTCTTAGGGTGGCAGAGTGTGCACACCTTTATTCTAGAATATGGCAGTATTCAAAGCTTTGCTGGAAATTCTCTTCTGTAATTCTTACTCTGCAGCATTTTAAAGACTTTTCATAGTGTCAAACCTTAACATCTTGAGAAACAAAATGAGAAACAACAAACCTTAACATTTGAGAAAGAATTTTTGTGAACAATCAAATACTTTTAGATCTAAACCTGCTGCATAAAATAGAAAAGCATAATTTAAAACCATGCATTCATTAGAAATATATATTTAGTATGTTCTGTGATGGAGCAATTTATATCAAACAAGCATTGGAATGAGAAGAATTAGTCTAGTCTTTTTATACCTGTTGTTCCACCATAATTATTACTAGCATCACTTCTTAAAATGGTTCTCTTTGATTGTCAAATTTTATGGTCACCCTACTAACTGGTGAAATTAGAGAAAAGCATTGGTCCCACTCGTTTTTCACCCAGTCACTACTCTGGACATTAACTAGCTACATCATTTATTTTCCCCTGAGATCCACCCCATAGGCAGTGTAAATGCCCGTGGTAGCTAAGTCTATGGAACTCGGGGTGGGCTCCTTCAAAGGCTGGCTTTGCTACATTGGCCTAATATCTTCCACTAGCTTCTCTCTTGCTATTCATCCTTAGCTAAAGGGGGAGCTCATTTGTTTCATCTCTGCCCTTCTCAGCTGCTGTTTCACCAGGAGTCTGAAGAGTGTGTTTTTCTTTCATGGAGCCTTCCTAATCTTCGACAGACCCCTGAAGGGCCCAATTTGAATTAAGCTTGAGAATCAGTGGTTTATATTCCTTCTTCCCACCCTAGTATGATTTCGAGGGTTTTTGTTGTTGTTGTTGTTGTTGTTGTTTAATTATGGCCTCTTTCTCTCCTGTGGGTTTCATCTCCTGATCTTTCTCAAACCTACAGCCCTTACAGTGATGGCTTACTTTACTAGTATGTTGGTTAGGCCCCACCTAACTTTTCCCTGTCTGCCACATGTTGTCTTAGTCTATGTGGGCTGCTATAACAAAATACCCCAGACTGGGCAGCTTGTAAACAACAATTTATTTCTCACTGCCCTGGAGGCTGGGAAATTTAAGATCAAGGTGCTGGCGGATTTGGTATTTGGTGAAAGTCTGTTTCCTGGTTTGCAGAAGGCACCTTCTAGCTGTGTCCTTACATGGTGGAAGGGGCAAGGCAGCTTACTGGGACCTCTTTTATTTTTATTTTTTTGAGACAGAATCTTACTCTGTTGCCCAGGCTGGAGTGCAGTGACGCAGTCTCGGCTCAATGCAACCTCTGCCTCTCGGGCTCAAGGGATTCTTCTGTCTCAGCCTCCTGAGTAGCTGGGATTACACGTGCATGCCACCATGCCGGCTAATTTTTTTTTTTTTTGTATTTTAGTAGAGACGGGGTTTCACCGTGTTGCCCGGGCTGGTCTCAAACTCCTGAACTCAGGCAATCCACCCTCCTCAGCCTCCCAAAGTGTTAGAATTACAAGCTTGAGCCACCACACCCAGCCCCTGGGGCTTCTTTTATAACAGTACTAACTCCATTCATGAGGGTGGAATCACCTCTCAATGACTCTACCTCCTAATACTATCACATTGGTGATTTGATTTCAACATAGGAATTTGGGGTAGACATAAACAACTCAGACCATAATACATGGCCTGGATAGATTTGTTCCAAAAATCTATTCCTTCTGCATTCTGTCCTGTGCTGTGAAACGTGGATGTAACATTAGGGGTCACGCTTTAATGTGTTAACCCTCCCTGATGGCTTGTTGCCACTTGGTAAGAGAAAGATGGTTTTCTATAGAAGATGCCTTGATCCACTGTAGCAAATGTGTTGGAATATTGCGGAGCCCATAAGAGATGTTTTCAAGCAGGCAGCTGCCTCTTCAAAGACCCTGAAAATTTTAAACAAATGTAAATCCACACACTGAAATTTTGTCCTTACCAACTTCTCTCTAATGGAAAATTTATCAAAATTATTATAATGCTCTAGTTTAAATACTATCATTTTTATCATTTACAGTAGACTTCTTTTACATTATTTCTCTTACATATATGCAGAGACTTTTAAAAACACTCTCATAATCGAAAACCTTAGAATGCTTTCTAGCCCCGTTTTTTTTTTGACGTTTTCTTGTAATGAATAATATTATAAAACTAATCACTAAATCCATGTAAAGTCCAAATAAAAATACTAGCCTTTATCTATAATTTTTATTTAGGTAACTTAAATTATTAGAACAAGTTACCTCATCGTTTTGCAATTTTACTTAATTAAATTAGACTTCATTGCACATTTATCTGTTTATGAAATAACAGGGTGTTTTATCTACTACAGAAGGCCAGAAGTAATGAGATGGCTTACTGGTAGATAATTAATCCTTTCATTCTTTATAAATAGTAGCAATAACAGCATGAGTCTTGGCATTTCTAGGTAGTAAAAAGTGCTTAAAAATGGTATTGGTTGCCTCACTACAGAGAGTGGGCAGCTGTTTTCCTTGCAGCAAATAATTTAATGTTGACTGGCAATTTAGATGGGAATCTAGTGTTTGCATTTCTGATGCCTTATCTGGTTCTACTTTGCCCTTTGCTTATAGTAAATGGCTCTGTATTGTCATCAAAGTGAATTTCTACATTGTGCCTGGTTTTCTTGTCATTTTCTTTTCCTCAGTAATCAGTTCTATGTAAAGCTGTTTTCTTTTTGTTTTTCCATGGGGTGTACTAACTTTGATTATATGATAGAAATGAGAGAGAGCATCCCCTTTTGCCTTCAACCTATTTAGTATTTGTCTTTATCTGCTGCATTTTAAAATACCTTCTTTATATTTCAATTTCAGTCCTTTACCATCTTATCCCAGCTTCTAGATGTAAGATTGTGCAATGGAAAAACAAGCAAATAAACAACACATCAGTTTTGGGAATGATGGGGACCTGACGTAAATCATGGTGCCCAGGGGAAGTTACTTAAACTCTCTGTTCCTCGGTTTTCTCTTCTGTAAAATAGGGCTAATAACAAGGCCTATTCTGAAGTTTGTTAAGGGAAATTCAGTGAGATAAAGGAAGTAAAACATCTGTTCCTTTCTCCTTTGTGGGAGCGATGAAAAGGGCAAATGTCAGTAAACAGCCATAGTAAATATCAGTCCCATTTATTTGTTTACTTACCAAATGTGTATTGTACTTGATATTGTTCTAAGCACTTTACAAATATCAGCCTATTTAATTTTCATAACTACCCCAAGAATTAGGTCTTATTCATTTCTCCATTTTTATGCTTCTGAAAATGGAACCACCAAACAGTGCAGCGTCTTGCTGAAGGCCGTGCAGTTGCCCAGGTGGGATGAGAGCCAGGAGGTCTGGCTCTGGAGCTCATGCCTCCAACCACACCACAACCCCTCCTTGCAGGACTTACACTCTCTTTATTCGCTGCTTAGGGAAAGGGTTTAAGGTGACAAGCTTTCTTGTCTGATCCGCCCATGGCTGCTTTCTTGGCTACTACTCCTTTCCTTTGGCTCTCTGCTTTGGAATTCCATCACACCATGGCCATTTCTCCAGGAAAGTCTCCGTCACTTTGTGGCAGGTGTGGTGTGTGATATGTAGCAAGAGCTGGCCTTTGCAGAGCTAGGGGAAATTAATTCTCCTCTTCCAGGGAGGGCTTATCTATTAGAGGTACTGTCATGCTTCCGGAATCACAGTACCCCTTGGTGGCCTGATAAGAGGTAATTTATTCATTTCAATGGAGATACTCTGAAAGTAGAACTGGCATTTACTAGAATTATCATTGTTTTCCATAAATGCCTAGCGAATTTAAGTGATGTTATCAGCATAGTGATATTGGAGAAGTATCCCTAGTCTGGTTTTGTACTTATCCTATTTTAATGCTTTGAAAACCCATTTGGTATTTAATTTAAAGCCATCTCTTTGTTTTCACCACAACAAACGACCTCATTTTCTAGCAAAATATCATTTGCTTTGGCTTTTTAAAAGCATTGGCAAAAATGTCTTTGATAATAGTGTTTTTTGGATGCTATTTAGTGACCCTTCTGGCTCCATGCAGTTATGATTAAAATCAGAAACTAGGATGAGATGTCAGGTCTCCTATGCAGATTAGGCAGAGACAATTAAAGAGTGTGATTATAGTAGGCTAGAAATGTCAGGAAAATGCCACATCAAATATCACCATTCTGCACGTATTATAGATAAGTGGAAAACTTCATTAGCAAGGCAAGGAGAGCTAGGACATTTTGCTTTGAAAATGCAACTCTATTAAAAGAGAATATTTGCTGCATCTGGAAGGTTTCACTTAACAGAATAAAACCACAAAAAAGCACCCCAATTTTTGTTAACCTGTTTAAATCTCTCTGTTTTGGAGGAGATATGAGTGGAGTTAATCACAGAGTCCTAGAAAGATGAACCAATTATTGCAGAAGCTGGCTTGGCTGATTTTTCTCTCAAATGGAAATTTTAGTTCACTAGCATTTTCTTTCCTGTTGGGAAAATTATATGCTAGTTTTTTTTTTTGTTTTTTTTTTTTTTTTTACATTGAGAAATGGCTGTTTTACATTACTGAAGTTTACATTTAGCTGATAGTTAGCTGATCTTATGATTTAGTAAGCATGTAAGTTAAAGAAAACCCAAATTCAAATGGACTTATATAAAATGGGAGTTTATTGGCACACATTAATGTAGAGTCCAATGATGATTCAGTGGTTCTAAGATGATACCAGGGAACATTTTTTTGTTTTTGTTTGTGTTTCATTTTTGCCAATCTGCCGTCTGTGATGTTGGCTGCATCCCATGGATCACTCGGTTTCCATTTGTAAGATTGCTGCCAAGAGTTCCTGGGGTCATCTGCTCTCTTGTCCAGCTCAGAGATGGTATTCTATTAAAAATATAAAAAGAAAGAAACCAAAGAAGGAAGAAGGAGGAGTAGGAAGGAAAAAGGAGGAGTAGGAAGGAAAATGCTGGGCCCTTTCTTTGACTGGGTCATCTTAGGCCATTTGACTACCGTGCCCAGGAAATTCTATGGCACAATTGGTTTAGGTTCAGATAAGAAGTCCACCCTTGAGCCTTTAAACCAATTTGGGATCAATCTGCCAATCTTCATAGCTGCTTCACAGCGGGGGAGAAGTAGAAAAGGTGATCAGGAAAAAATCATTTTTTTTTTTCACTGCAACTAAGAAATGGCTATGTTTCAAAAAATATGGTGTATTCATAAACAGTACTTTCCTGTTTAGGAATCTCACATATGGAGTAGAAGTCAGGATTCTGGTTAAATTTAGGGAGGAGGGGAGTAGTGCCTGGATCCTGGGCATGAGGGATCTTTATGGGTGTTGTTAATGTTCTCCTCCTTCATTTGATTGGTAGTTATGTGGATGTGTTCACTTTCTGCACATTCTTCTATCCATGATTTATACACCTTTCTGTGTTAATTATGCTTCTATAAAGAAACTGCATATGAAACGTAACTGACAATAGGAAAGTTTATAAAGTTATTTGTGTACAATAATATATATGGAATGTAATGATATTATCCAAGGTTCACCAGCTATGCACTGAGGCACTGCAGGGTACCACAGCAAACTCATAATGACACCAGGGGCTAGTTTAGAATTCTGAAGGAAACACAGCAGTATGCCACATCTGCTGGTCGTTGCATAAACTACCAAGTTGGGATAGTTTACAGCTTTTATATGAAATCATGCTATCTTCCTTTCAATGATGTCCTAACTTTACTAATGTATTTTTGTTGTTACCATTGTTGGCAATTGCTGTGATAAAAACCAAGTACTGAATGAAAAATTAGTGAGGAACAGGAAATGAGGGTGATGGCACAGTGTCCAATCTGATTCTAATATTTAAGAAGTTGTGCAGATAGACACTGCAGACTACTAGAGTGGGGAAGGAAGAAGGCGGGTGTGAGTGGAAAAACAACCTATTTGGGGCTAGCTCACTACTTGGGTACAATACACCCATATAACAAACCTGCACACACCCCATTGTATCTAAAATAAAAGTTGACTTTTTTGCAAAAAAAGTAAGTTTTACATCACCCAATAGGAGCACACAGCCCATTTGTAATTATGGTTATTGAAAAATAAAACAAAAACATCATAGCATTTTTTTCAATGGGCTACTAAGTTGCTAGAACATCAATGCTTGTTAAGTTGCTTAAACAGAACTTATTAATAAGTGTAACTGTTATATATTCCTTCTGAAATACAAACTGGATAAGGTATAGAGAAAAAACCGAGACATTAATAGTGCTATGAATTGAGAAACTTTGGGAATCACTGGATTATACTATTTTGGGACTGATCAATTACCTTTCACTGAGCACTGAACAATCAGGTCAACACATTAATGAACTAAAAAAAAATCAATGACATATTGTATAATTCTCTGCTTTCTAAAGCAGAGCACATTTATTAAATGAAACATTTTCATTATAACCCAGGCTCATTGTTCTGAACACGAATCATCACCCTGTACTTTAATGCAGGCAAATGCTTAAGGTTCCAAATGCTTCCCACAAAACCGGGCCATGGTTGGCAGGCCCTACAGCCCTCGTGTGACTTTGGGTGTCTATTGACATGAATATATTTTAGGCTAATATTTTCTACTTTGTCTAAGTGGATTTTATTTTCTCCTGACACATAAACAGGACACAGTCATGGAAGGGTCAAGGGCTTTAGAAAACCTGTGCTCGAATTCTGGTTTTTAACACCAGCTTTTTTTATTTTAGTAAGTTCCCTCTCTGAATCTCAGCATCTCATCTTTACTGTAAAAAGAGGCCAAGAAGACCTATGTTTCAGCGGGAATGACTTTGCAAGAAACCTGGCAGATGACAGACGTTTAAAACCCCATCAATACAAATATTTTTTATGTAACTCATCTGTGCTCAAGCCTATGGAGGCTAAAACCATGATTAAGACACAGCCTTATGTTTAAGAAGCTAAACCATGTAACAGAGGGAGTTGCAATGTCATGAAATAACGAGGCAGTAAGTGGAGGATGGTGTCCTGGAGGTTTTGAGAGTTGATGAGAACAAGGAGGAACACAGAATGACTTCTGAGTGAAGAGAATGGAGAATGTTTTGGAGAAGGTGGTGTTCATGGTGGGGGGTCAGGCATGAGTGAATTTCACCAGGTGAAGGTGGAGCTGAAGGTACTGATGTGAGGAGTCGAGGGGGTTAGTGCTGGCTCCCGCTGGAGGACAGCCCTGGGGAAGCAGCTAGGCCTGTGGGGTCACAGCACAAGGTAGGAGGTGAAAAGAGTACTGTGAGAAGAGGCTGGAAACACAGCTGGGGCACAGGAAGCTGGAGTTTGGGCTTCCGTCTGTAGTTGAGGGTTCTGAGCAGTGCCAGGGGAGGTGTCAGTTGTCGTGGAACGTGAACACCCAGACAGGGCAGCCAGGAAGCCAGGGCCACCTCAATCAACGCATCCCTTCATCTTCTCTCGTCCTTTTTGCTTATTATTTTACTCTTCCCACCCCGCTCCCCTGCCTCTCCGAGCCCCTCATCTTTAGGCATATTTCTCGGACGCTTCTGTATTTCTCAGCTTCTACCTCAAGAAGTTTGGCTTCTTTACCCATCACATCACACTCAGTGAGAAATCCTTATTTCTGATCTGGGCCTGGACACACATTCATTCGACAAGAATTTATTGGATATCTGTGTGGTACATTATGTGGCAATTTGATTTTGCGTATTATCCAAAGAAAAATTCTTTCTGTACTACCTGCGGTTCACCAGTTTTTTTCCACTGTCCATGAGATTGTTTTTTTTTTTTTTTTTTTTTTTATTATACTTTAGGGTTTTAGGGTACAAGTGCACAATGTGCAGGTTTGTTACATATCTATCCATGTGCCATGTTGATTTCCTGCACCCATTAACTCGTCATTTAGCATTAGGTGTATCTCCTAATGCTGTCCCTCCCCCCTCCCCCCACCCCACAACAGTCCCCGGAGCGTGATGTTCCCCTTCCTGTGTCCATGAGTTCTCATTGTTCAATTCCCACCTATGAGTGAGAACATGCGGTGTTTGGTTTTTTGTCCTTGCGATAGTTTACTGAGAATGATGTTTTCCAGTTTCATCCATGTCCCTACAAAGGACACGAACTCATTATTTTTTATGGCTGCATAGTATTCCATGGTGTATATGTGCCACATTTTCTTAATCCAGTTTATCGTTGTTGGACATTTGGGTTGGTTCCAACTCTTTGCTATTGTGAATAGTGCCGCAATAAACATACGTGTGCATGTGTCTTTATAGCAGCATGATTTATAGTCCTTTGGGTATATACCCAGTAATGGGATGGCTGGGTCAAATGGTATTTCTAGTTCTAGATCCCTGAGGAATCGCCACACTGACTTCCACAATGGTTGAACTAGTTTACAGTCCCACCAACAGTGTAAAAGTGTTCCTATTTCTCCACATCCTCTCCAGCACCTGTTGTTTCCTGATTTTTTAATGATGGCCATTCTAACTGGTGTGAGATGGTATCTCACTGTGGTTTTGATTTGCATTTCTCTGATGGCCAGTGATGAGGAGCATTTCTTCATGTGTTTTTTGGCTGCATAAATGTCTTCTTTTGAGAAGTGTCTGTTCATGTCCTCTGCCCACTTTTTGATGGGGTTGTTTGTTTTTTTCTTGTAAATTTGTTTGAGTTCATTGTAGATTCTGGATATTAGCCCTTTGTCAGATGAGTAGGTTGCAAAAATTTTCTCCCATTGTGTAGGTTGCCTGTTCACTCTGATGATAGTTTCTTTTGCTAGAACCAAAGACAAAAACCACATGATTATCTCAATAGATGCAGAAAAGGCCTTTGACAAAATTCAACAACCCTTCATGCTAAAAACTCTCAATAAATTAGGTATTGATGGGACGTATCTCAAAATAATAAGAGCTATCTACAACAAACCCACAGCCAATATCATACTGAATGGGCAAAAACTGGAAGCATTCCCTCTGAAAACTGGCACAAGACAGGGATGCCCTCTCTCACCGCTCCTATTCAACATAGTGTTGGAAGTTCTGGCCAGAGCAATCAGGCAGGAGAAGGAAATAAAGGGTATTCAATTAGGAAAAGAGGAAGTCAAATTGTCCCTGTTTGCAGATGACATGATTGTATATCTAGAAAACCCCATTGTCTCAGCCCAAAATCTCCTTAAGCTGATTAGCAACTTCAGCAAAGTCTCAGGATACAAAATTAATGTACAAAAATCACAAGCATTCTTGTACACCAATAACAGACAAACAGAGAGCCAAATCATGAGTGAACTCCCATTCACAATTGCTTCAAAGAGAATCAAATACCTAGGAATCCAACTTACAAGGGATGTGAAGGACCTCTTCAAAGAGAACTACAAACCACTGCTCAATGAAATAAAAGAGGATACAAACAAATGGAAGAACATTCCATGCTCATGGGTTGGAAGAATCAATATCATGAAAATGGCCATACTGCCCAAGGTAATTTATAGATTCAATGCCATCCCCATCAAGCTACCAATGACTTTCTTCACAGAATTGGAAAAAACTACTTTAAAGTTCATATGGAACCAAAAAAGAGCCCGCATCGCCAAGTCAATCCTAAGCCAAAAGAACAAAGCTGGAGGCATCACGCTACCTGACTTTAAACTATACTACAAGGCTACAGTAACCAAAACAGCATGGTACTGGTACCACAACAGAGACATAGATCAATGGAACAGAACAGAGCCCTCAGAAATGATGTCGCATATCTACAACTATCTGATCTTTGACAAACCTGACAAAAACAAGAAATGGGGAAAGGATTCCCTATTTAATAAATGGTGCTGGGAAAACTGGCTAGCCATATGTAGAAAGCTGCAACTGGATCCCTTCCTTACACCTTATACAAAAATTAATTCAAGATGGATTAAAGACTTATATGTTAGACCTAAAACCATTAAAATCCTACAAGAAAACCTAGGCAATACCATTCAGGACATAGGCGTGGGCAAGGACTTCATGTCTAAAACACCAAAAGCAATGGCAACAAAAGCCAAAATCGACAAATGGGATCTCATGAGATTGTTTTTTAACTGGTTTATCAGAAAGCCTTGTATCACCAGGGCTGTCAGAGCGGCCCTGCAAGTTCAGTGCATTACTTCAAGAGGGGTCATTCCTATAGCATGTGATGGGGACAGTGGCCTCTGGAGTTGTGCAATGTGGTAGCTCTGCTTCAGAGAGCAGAGATATATTGTATTAGAGTAATTATGTTTAAAATATTATTATGCTGCATTGCCACTGAGTATAGGAACTTTTCAGTCATTAAAGCTAGTTTATATTGATACAAACTAGTCATATAGCTAGTTTAAATGTTTTGTGCATTTTATGACAAACTAATACGAGAGGCTTGCTGCATAGTCACGGTCCTGAGGAGTCCGAGGTCTGCCACTTATTAGCTGTGTGACCTTGAACGAGTTACTTAATCTCTCTGAGCCTCAGCATCCTCATCTGCAAGATGAAGAAAATGCTACAAAGCTCTAAGAGTTCATGCAAAGATTAGCAACCGTAGATGAGTTCTAAAGGTGTGACTGTAGAGAGGATCTTCAAATGGTAATGATTCAAACTTCACAAGGACTGACTTATTTCTGTGTTCCCTATTCCTAGATATGGACTTACTCCCTCGACTGAGTAGCAGAGGCTAACTCAAGTCAAAATGGACAAATAGGACGTATAATTTATTAACCAGATTTTAGGGTTGTCAATAATACATCATTCAAAGGTTGCAATGAATTATATTGCATGAAATATTTCCATTCTAATAAGTAAAATAAACATGCCTTTAAAGGAAGATCTAAGGAAGCAGGTATAATGGTGACTAGCAAATAAACTGAACAACATCAACCATCAAATTGGGATTTCTTCACTGCGATGGTTAATACTGAGTGTCAACTTGATTGGATTGAAAGATACAAAGTATTGATCCTGGGTGTGTCTGTGAGGGTGTTGCCAAAGGAGATTAACCTTTGAGTCAGTGGGCTGTGAAAGGCAGACCCATCCTTAATCTGGGAGGGCACCATCTCTAATCAGCTGCCAGTGCGGCTAGAATATAAGCAGGCAGAAAAAATGTGAAAAGAGAGACTGGCCTAGCCTCCTAGCCTACATCTTTCTCCCATGCTGGATGCTTCCTGCCCTCAAACATTGGACTCCAATTTCTTCAGTTTTGGAACTCGGACTGGCTGCCTTGCTCCTCAGCCTGCAGTCAGCCTATTGTGGGACCTTGTGATCGTGTGAGTTAATTCTTAATAAACTCCCCTTTATATATATATATATATATATATATATATATTCTATTAGTTGTGTCCCTCTAGAGAACATTGACTAATACATTCATCCAGTATAAAAGGGAAAGTAAAATAATTACTGTGACAAAGGAGAATATCTCCAAGCCAACCTGCATTATTTCATAAAATATTTATCTTTATACATGGTGTTCAAGTTTTCCTTTGAAAGAACGGATATATTTTATTTAAAGGTATTAGCAGGTTTCCATGACTACGACCCCTGGAGGAAGGGGATAACTTTTTTTAAACCTTCCTGTGTACTACTCAGTTCCAATTATGTACCAAACCAGCTGGTTCAATGCATTCTCAAGAACTTTAAACATAGCAATAAAGGCAAAAAAAAAAAAAAAAATGAAGCGCACTTTATAATGTGCTGTCAGCTAGAGACAGCTATGAGAAAAGTGAAGAGAGTTTTCTTCTTTTTAAGTGAAGGAGGCTATAGTACTCAGTGGGTGTTTGTCCAATCCACCAAGCAAGTCAACAGTATCTCTGCAAACAAATCTCAGACCTCCTGTTTATCAGTTCTTCATGAAGTTTATCCCCTTCATAAAATCAGCTCTTTCTCATTACAACTGAAGCTCTCTCCCAGCAAAGGAAAATCCCTATGCCTTAAATTATTGGGTTTGGATTACCTGAACAAAGTAAAATAAAATACAACTTTAAGCTGGGCACAGTGGCTCATACCTGTAATCCCAGCTCTCAGGGAGGCAGAGGCGGGAGGATAGTTTGAGCCCAGGAGTTCGAGACCTGCCCGGGCAATATAGCAAGACCCCGTTCTCCACAAAAAGGAAGAAAAAAAAAAAAGACAAATACAACTTTAAAAGAAAGACTTTATCAATAAGATTGAAATGAGTCATGAGGATGAAAGGAGAGTCTTTTTCTGTCTTTCAGAAAGTGAGGAAAGAGGAACCTGGAGGCAGTGATATCTCAGGCCACTTGCCATTCCAAATATTTTGAAATTAGAGAAAATTTGGAACAGGGAATATCTGCAGATGAGTCAGTAACAATGTGTTTTTCAGATTCTACCTTCCTTATGCCAAAATATGGTAGCCTCAGGCAAAATTGTCCATGACATCAGGCGCCAATTCTCACATAACTACAAAAATGAGACCTTTGTGTTTATTTTAATATTTTCATTTGGCTGCTTTGAAACACCCTGAGTCAGGTAGTCATTCACTGTGCCGCATGAGAATCTGCTATGGTACCAGCAACCTCGTTCAGCCCTGGGCTTGCAAGTGAGACAGGATGGGAATGAGCTACGTGCTGTCCTCACTAAAGCACAAATAGAGTGCCTCGGAAAGCAGGACCACGTTTATTTAAAGCGTGTAATATTTCATTCCTCTGCCATTGTACTGAGTCTGATTATCTGGGAATTGTGCTGGAAACTTAAAATCACATTGGTAGAGGGGTGGAAACATTTGTTTAATTCAATGTATTCCCAGTATATGTTTAAAAGTCATTCCCCTAGTGCTCCTGGCTCCTCCCACTTGTGCTCTTAAGCATTGAACTCCCATTTGGATCTCTCCATGTCAAGCGCAGTGGTGGGAAACATGGTCCAGGCCCTGCCATATAGAATATACATGTGTGAAACTGCAAATATTTATGTATTGGCTGCACTGTGTTATTACTAACTTGATTTTATAAGGGACAGCAACTTTATAGTGGAAAATAACTTTCGTGTTTTACTGCCTTAGAGTCAGATACCAACTCTGACACATCCTAGGTGGCCCAAGTGATTTATTTCTCTGGGTCCTATTTCTCTCATCTGTGAAATGGACTGATAATAACTACTTCAGATTTCTATGCTGAGGCTGGGTGTGGTGGCTCACGCCTATAATCCCAGTATACTGGGAGGCTGAAAAGGGTGGATCACCTGAACTCAGAAGTTCAAGACCAGCCTAGACAACATGGCAAACCCCCATCTTTACCAAAAGTACAAAAAATTAGCCAGGCATGGTGGTGCTTGCCTATAATCCCAGCTACTCAGGAAGCTGAGGCGGGAGGACTGCTTGAGCCTGGGAGGCGGAGGTTGCAGTGAGCCAAGAACATGCCACTGCACTACAGCCTGGGTGACAGAGTGAGACCCATTTCAAAAAAAAAAAAAAAAACCTCTATGCTGAGACCTTGAAGAGATAATTTATGTACCTCATATGTAATATGCACTCAATAAATGAGCTCCCGTCCCCACTTTTTCCCTGAGACAACTTGTATTCTTCAAACTTAGAAGTGTTATGTAGCTTTAAAAACACTGAACAGAATTAAAACTTAATTTTGCATACAGAAATTTCTGTATCCCCTATTAAGTAACTGGAAACATCACTACAACAAAACTATAAAATCAGTATTTTGTTATTTTCTTATCTATCTAGGATGTATTGGGGTGAAGGGAAATTTCCACCCATTCTCTGAAGGTTCGATCTCTGTAATAAACTTGATAACTTGATAGTAGAGAGATTAACAGAAGAAACAGCATATAAATTATGTGCATATGCATAGGAGTCCCCAAAAATATGAGACTCAAAGAAGGGCCAGATGGTTGACTCTTAAATATCATTTTGAGCTACAGAGAGAAATAGGGGCTTCAAGGCTCCTGGAGGGTGGTGGTGACAGGCTATGGGAGGGTTGGTGGAATAAATGCACTATGAACAAAAGTTGTCTTATTATGCAGACACAGTCTCTCAGGCA
Source organism: Symphalangus syndactylus (assembly GCF_028878055.3). Taxonomy (NCBI): domain Eukaryota; kingdom Metazoa; phylum Chordata; class Mammalia; order Primates; family Hylobatidae; genus Symphalangus; species Symphalangus syndactylus. The sequence continues at coordinate 18,338,481 of NC_072437.2, forward strand.
GCAGAATAGAATAGACGAAATAGTAGAGGAAGAGTGTGTCTACATGTTGTGTTTTGGGTGGGGAGGTCTTTAATATGCTCTCCTGCACCTTCTCTGATTAATTTAGATTCCAAGGAAGGGGTTTAGAGCAAATGCATTTTTTCTTCTGGTGGAACTTTCCTTATAGTCAGACATGGAAACTCCAAAGAAATCCCCTTCCTGTGCTTTAGGAGAGGCAGAGGGGCAAAAGACACAGGATACAGGAAGGTCAAAGCAACCTTGATTCTAAGGCTTCTTTAGTTGAAAGTACTCAGCATGTCAAACAGGCATGCCTTGGGGTACTGTTTTCGGAGCAGAAGCAGATCCCAGGATCTGAATATTTGATTAATCTGTAATCCTGAAAAGTCACTCAGGGGATCCTCTAGACAGAATAAATTATAAGAGAACCTCAAAAATGTTTTTGGTTGAAGGAACTATATGCAAAGAATAAAATGTATTGCGTATGAGGGCAATTAATTTTAAACCCATACTGGGAATAAATTGTATTGAATAAATGTTTCCTGTTGTACTAAAGATAAAAATAGGCTTTGAGTTCAAAGATCTGCATACAAGGTCTAGATCTCCCATGTATTGTCTTTGTAAAGAACTGAAAAATATATATGCAGCGTCTCTGAGCCTCAGTCCCCTCATCTTCAAAATATGACACTTAAGTGGGGTCTCCCAGACTTGATAACCAATGGAGTGAATTAGCAAAAGCTGCCACACTATTATTCATCTTGAATAAAATAAAAGACAAGAGAGATTAAGAGATTGCTATAAGGCAGATGACAGTAAAGCCAGAAGAGAAAGCATCTGAAATGTTCTGACCCATAAATTACGAACGTTTGCTACAGGCAGGATAATTAAAAGAAATGAACACTCAGCTTTTGCCCTTTAAAGGCACTCATTGTCAGGATATGGGGTGTTTTATGGACTAGAACAATAGAGCAACCTCAACCCGACCCCTCCTTTCACCTCAGTCATCACGACTCAGGGCCTCATCAAATAAAAATTACTTTTTTCTAATTGGATGCCACTTTTCTACTCTAGGCAGCCAATTTTTCATATAAAATGTAACATAAGCCAAAATTTAAAATTGGTAGAAATATGCAAACTTTGAGTTCAATTTAAGGTGAAAAATAGTCTTACAAGCAGTCATGTGGACGTAGTGTGTACAATGATAATAAGAAATGAGGGGGACCACAAGGCTATTAAATAGGATTTCACAAATGACTCATTAGACCCCTGTTTCATCACCAAATTGAAACATAATGTTTAGAAGGCATCAGGATACTTCAAAGGCAGGAGTATTTTGGCTTTACCAATGACTAACAGCCAGAAACACTAGACTATACCATTTCTTATCCTTCAATCCAGAGTCACAAGACCAGGTGAAGTTGTTTATTTGGTAACTTACCCACCCATGATAAGTGACAACTATGAGCTAAGTGCTGGCACAGGTAGTTATGAAGACCTAGGCAGTCCACCCCTTCACCAAGGTGGATCTATGCATGACCCCAAGACATGGAGCCCACTGGCCAGATTTCCCTTACCTCCCCTTCCATTGACCATCCTTGTTTCTTTCAACTAGTGAGTTCTATGCTAGCTGCAGGCTCTAGGCATGCCCTTCTCTTCTGTCCATACCAAGGAATTGTGGATGGAAAGCGACCTGGTGATAAAAACCCATCTTCCTGAAAGTACCCTCCCTGCCTCCAAACCTCCAGCTTTTTTCAACTCACTAAACAATGCCCAGATTTAATGTAACAAACCTGCACGTTGTGCACATGTACCCTAAAACTTGAAGTATAATAATAATAATAAATAAAAAGCTAAAACTTGAAAAAAAAGAAATAAAAAGCTAAAACTTGAAAAAAAGTAAAAAATAAACCACTCCTTTATATATTAAAAAAATAAAAAATAAAAAATAAAAAAAGATTGTTGATGGAATGCATGATTACAGAACAACTGAAAAGAGAGTTAAAAGAGTTGTGGGAGAACCCTTAGTCTGGCAGCTGTATGCTCTCACACTTTTGTGGCTATGACTTTTGTAATTGAGGTATTCTTAAATATAAAATACAGGAAATATTAAGCTTTATTTATTTTTTTTTTTTTTGAGACAGAGTCTTGCTCTGTCATCCAGGCTGGAGTGCAGTGGCACGATCTTGGCTTACTGCCAGCTCCGCCTCCCAGGTTCACACCATTCTCCTGCCTCAGCCTCCCAAGCAACTGGGACTACAGGCGCCCGCCACCACCCTCGGCTAATTTTTTGTATTTTTAGTGGAGACGGGGTTTCACCATGTTAGTCAGGATGGTCTTGATCTCCTGACCTCGTGATCCGCCTGCCTTGGCCTCCCAAAGTGCTGGGATTACAGGTGTGAGCCACCGCGCCCAGCCTAAGCTGTATTTTTTTAATGTGTTCAGTAGCTGTTAAAAATAAGATTTTGTACATCCAACAGTTAAAATATTTCGTTACTGTTTGGTATCTTGCAAAAAATATTTTTTAGACTTCTTGTCAGGCTTATTATGACATGCTTAATAAATTAGGTATAGCCATTACATAACAATTTCACCTTTATGCATTATATGAATTTATCTTCATTTCTGAGACAAGGTTTATCTACTTATAACTGCACTTTCACTCGTTTGAGTAACAGAGGTTGGTTGTAGAATGTAATCAATTATAGATTCCCCTCCAAGTCATCAATCATGCTAATAAAATGAAGACAATCATTTTAAAAATTATTTTCAAGTGTTAGCAGAGAGCTACAAATTTACAACATGACCATTGACCCAGTGACACATCTCCTTTACAGTTATGCGTGAACTTGCAATTTGGAAATAGAAAATGTTATCTCTATTACCAGCATGTCCTAGCCATCACCCCATTTTATCCTGGGAGTATTCATGTATCAGATTTTCTTCCTTCTAATCAGGCAGCAGGGATTTATTGGTGTTTAATGTGTCTAAGCCATGCAATAGGTTTTGTAGAGGATTCAACAGAGGTTAAAAAGACGTCAAGAGCAAAGACATGCTGTCTGCCCCCTTTTCATGCATTTGTGTTTTACCACCTCCAGGAGACTGCCCAAAGACTCTTCAGTATCATGGAGTTGGTAAAGCACAGATGCATGAAAAATTCAATGTGTAAGGTATCTAAAGAAGCACCTTGATTAGAGGAATCAATGAAAGGAGAACATTTAAAAACAGATGTGCTTACTTATGCCTTCCAGCATTTCCATTGTTTTTCTTGTATTTTGCTTGTGTTATTCATTAGAAGGAATTAGAGGTTCCTCCCACACAACATAAATGTTCTCACTGTATGACCTTGAAATAATCAAGCTTTGCTTATACTGCAGAAACTGATATTGGTACACATTTAGCTCAACAATTTTAACTTTACCACAATCAGAAGGAAAACATTATGAAAACAGTCAAGTAAACATAGAACAGTGGTTCTCTTAATGTATACAAGGATTATCTATGAGATAAGTTTAAAAATGACTTTAGACATTCTGACTCAATAGAACACTCCACCCTCAGACATTCTTATTCAACAGAAGAGGTCACTGATTCAGTAAGTTTGGGATGAGCCTTGAAAAATCTGAATTTTAAGGTTCATTCTAAGTGACTGAGATGCAGGAAGCCCAAAACCATCCTGTGGGATGTTGTGCTACAGAACCTCATGAATGTCACAGAGATGCTAGCTTCGTGCTGTTTTTCAAAGAGCTGAACAAAATAACATTATGTCAGTCCTGGATGTTCTTATTAAAAAACTTGGTTTAGGTAACTGCTGATGTCAGTTTAAACTGACAAACCAAGTTCTTACACTCGTACAGTAATATTCTTAGGCATTCCTTTAAGTCTCTTTCACTATATGAGCCGGAGTCCAGCAACAGTTCGCCAAACAATAACAAACTGTCTCACGATCCTTCTGTCTTCTGTATTTCTAGGTGGTCCCTAAGAAAGCATCAACAACCGAGTGGTTTAAACACAATAATTTGGCCGGGAGCGGTGGCTCACGCCTGTAATCCCAGCACTTAGGGAGGCCGAGGCGGGTGGATCACGAGGTCAGGGGTTCAAGACCAGCCTGACCAACATGGTGAAACCCTGTCTCTACTAAAAATGCAAAAATTAGCTGGGTGTGGTGGCAGACGCCTGTAATCCCAGCTACTCAGGAGGCTGAGGCAGGAGAAATGCTTGAACCTGGGAGGCGGAGGTTGCAGTGAGCCGAGATGGCACCACTGCACTCCAGCCTGTGCGACAGAGCGAGACTCCGTCTCAAAAAAACAAAAAACCACAATGATTTATTCTCTAACAGTTCTGGAATCTAAGTCCAAAATCAAGGTTTCTGCAGAACCATGCTCCCTCCAGAGTCTGTGTTTGCCTCTTCCTAGTTTCTGCAAGTGGCCATTGGTCTTTGGCAATCCTTGACATTCTTTGTCTCGTAAATCATCACCCCAATTTCTGCCTTCATCTTCTCATGGTGTTCTTTTTGCATAATTGTGTTTTCTCTGTGTCTAAATTTCCCATTTTTATAAGAATGCCAGTTATATGGCAATAGAGCCCACCCTAATGACCTCATTTCAACCCACTTACCTTTGTGAAGAAACTGTTTTCAAATAAGCTTACAGTCTGAGATAATGGAGTTTAAAACTTCAACTTACCATTTTTTAGGGAGTGGGCACAATTCAATCCAGAACATTTTTTTTCCCCTTAATTCTGTTGTTCGATATATTTAAGCACTCAGGAAAATTTAGGTAGCAGGAATAGAAAAGTTGATTATGGTTCTGGTGACTGTGATGTGTGGATACATCTGGCTGGCTTCTTTTAAAAGTATAAAATTACCAATTATTTTTTCTTTATGGAGTGACACTTTTCAGTTGTGCCCATGAAAAATGTTTAGACTGGACTGTGTTAAATGAAGGGAACTTGCTGTAACCTCATCCTGGGGTTAAGTCAGTTCCGTAAAATTGATTGCCTTATATTTTCAGTATTCTTTTTTCTCTACTTAAAGTAAATTGACTTCTTCCTATCCGTCTTTTTTTCTTTAGATTTTTGGTTTTTTCTTTCATGTTACTTACAAAAAAAAAAAAGTAACACAAAATCCTTTTTAAGATCTCACATTCATCCTAACATTAGATCCTGGAAAACAGCATTTTATTCTCTCCTTAAGTATTTGGATTAAAATAAAATTTGCCAAATTGTCAAGACTTAAAGGCAGAGCCTCTGATGATTCTGTCAGTTGTTCTTAATCCCTTAGTTATTAAAGTTTTTAAAATAAAATCCAAGTCAGAAAGATAAGAATTTTTTTTATATTTGATGTTTGGTCAAATTTGACAACATTTAAATTTTTCATCATTTTATATAGCAAGTGAGCAGACTGTGAAGTTATTTTGCCATGCAGTTCTTCACATAGCATTGACTCATGGAGATCTTTGTGCAGCTTACCACCTGTGAAGGCATGTGTAGCGTTTGCAATAACTTCACTCTGTAGTTAACCAAAAGAGGAGGTTTTTTTTTTTAGACAGTGTCTTGCTCTATCACCCAGGCTGGAGTGCAGTGGCTTGATCTTGGCTCACTGCGATCTCTGCCTCCCAGATTCAAGCAATTATCATACCTCAGCCCCCTGAGTAGCTGGGATTACGGGTGCCTCCCACCTCACCCAGCTAATTTTTTTTCTGTATTTTTAGTAGAGATGGGGGGTCTCCCCATGTTGGCCAGGCGGATCTTGAACTCCTGACCTCAAGTGATTTGCCTGCCTCGGCCTCCCAAAGTGCTGGGATTACAGGCATGACCCACTGTGCCCGGCCATAAAAGAGAAGGTTTTGAAGGAGATAATATGCACAAAAGCCAGAAGGAGAACCAGAATGAGAATGTGCTAAATATGAAAACAGAAAGCTAACCATAGCTATTGGGAGTTTCTCTGTCAGGGAAAGTGCACAACTATTTGTATCCTGAATGAAAGATAGACATTGCCTTATGAGGCTTGCCATTGAAAAGAAAGAAAAAAAATGAAAGTAGAAAAGGAAAGGGAAATACTATTCTTTGATTGCTAGAAAAGAAAGAAGGAGAATTACAGCAGAGAAGATACCATCTAAAGAGTAATTATTTTTATTATTAACATGGTACTTCTTGGGCCACCGGCACATGGAGCAGTCTCAAGTCTTTCTCTGGGCTCAGTGATACTCTCTGGATGATGGCTTATATCATCATATTTCTTTGTTCATGTTGTGTGATATCACAATGATGAGGCTGTGCTCTAAAAACAGGTGGCAGGCAATGTCACAAGACAGGATTGAAGTCCTCAGCCCTTGCGAAGCAGGCTGTTCTTCATGGGCTGGATAGACCCAGCTCCCAGAATGCATGGATCAGAAATCCTGTTAGGCAAGTTTTCATTAAACATCATCCTTAGGAACCTGTTTGCATTTCGTATCCAGTTGTGGGGATACACATTTATTAGTATAAATAATATATTTTTGTCAAACAATACATGAAAACTTTTAAATACCCAGGTTAAAAAAAAATCTTTACAACTAAAAAGTCATTGGGATAGGAATAATTTATCCACAGAGGGGAAACCCATAATTTAATATATTTAATACATTGAACTAAAATGAACTTTCTTGATTATTAAATACTGTATATAAATGTCAAAAGCCAAACATCCAACTTTTACCTTCAATGATCTTGCTGAGGAAATCGTGGTTTTAAGATGGTCATGTTTCATGATAAATTCCCTTATGACTTTGTGGTTTAAAAATAAATCATGTTTGAAAACCACTTCAGCATTTATTATTATATCTTTTTATTACATGTGTATTGTCTTTCCTCACACAAAGTGTTTCAACTCCTCTTGTCTCAGTATATTACACTATTTTCCTATAAAATTGAATTTATGACATTCCTGCCTTATACTAAGTACTTAAAAATCCTCATAATCTCAAATTTTCTACAACTGGAAATGTCTCTGTATTTCCCATGACTAACACAGTATATAGAAGGTAGTAGATGTTGATTAAATCTTTGTTGGATAATAATAAAGTAATTCATTGTGAACACAGAATGAGTTCAATGATGCTACTGAAACCAACATGGCTACTAACAAGTTTATCCATACAGAACGGTGACAGAATATAAATGCATTCATATCATGGATATCCTTGAAAGCCATGGTCAGGAGCTCATTCATTTGTCTGTAGAAAATGGAGAGCTATCGCATATTTTGATTACTACTGTATCTTAGAAAAACAAGGAACTTGTGGCAGAGTGGGGCACAGTTAAGGATGGGAATGAGCATTAGTTGTGACATAGGGGGAAAAAAGGGTGAATGAGTGCCCCAGAAATGTCAGAATTAGAGGGACCATTTGGAGGCATGTAGAAGGTGGAGAATGAAGGAAATGGAGCAACTCAGTATACCTAGTAGAGTCAGAAAATACAGCCAAAACAACTGAAATTTGAACAACAAAAAAGAAAGGGTGGGGCACTGCCTAGATAAATAAAATGGGGGAATTAACATTTCTAGAATAGAAGAGTCACAAGTGTGAAAACATGAAGCAATCGTCAAATAATGTAGTTTGGTTGGAGCAATGGTCCTTAGAAAAGAAACCAACATTTCATTCTCTCCTTAAGTATTTGGATTAAAATAAAAGTTGCTGAGTGTCAGCAGTTGAGAGTGAACAGGATTGAATGGCATGAGAATGCCATGGAACTTGATCCTGCCAGTAACAGGAGACTTTCAATGATTTTTAAATGCAGGAAGCATGATCATATCCAAAGAAAGAAAGCCAGGAAGGAAGCTATGGCAGTTCTATGGAAGATGAATTATAGTAATAACAGTTAACACTCAATTCCACTTCCCATGTGCAAGGTGCAATTGCAAGCAGTTTACATTTATTCACTTGATCCTCATGGCAAAGGACAAAGTTAGGGGCTCTTATCACCACCACTTTTCAGATAGGGAAATGGAGCAGCAAGCTGGATGCAGTTCTCTAAACTATTGTGCTATTTAGTCTCCAAACAATACGTGTAGAAAAATAAACATGTTACATACAACTGTCATCATGAAGTTATCACAGATTTTGTATTCAAAATATAAAAAATTTAACTGAAGCTATTCTTAAAGTGTAGTAGAGCTCTGTATAATTTATTTTACAATTTCAGTGAAAATGAACTGTATTTTATCCTAAATGGATTTGTGACAAATTATCTTATGTCTATTTTTCAATAGTGTTTTTTTTTTCCTTATTTTCCCTTGAGTGCCTTTGGTTTTGATCACAACTTTAGTCATTCTATGGGTTATTAGGACCCATTAATTCAGTTTATATTTCCTAATATTATATCAAAATGATAATCTGGTAAATAAAGGAGACACAGGATACAAAATCAATATGCAAAAATCATAAGTATTCCTATACACCAACAACAGACAAGCAGAGAGTCAAATCATGAATGAACTCCCATTCAGAATTGCTACAAAGAGAATCAAATACCTAGTAATACATCTAACAAGGGAAGTGAAGCACCTCTTCAAGGAGAGCAACAAACCACTGCTCAAGGAAATCAGAGAAGAACCAAACAGATGTAAAAACATTTCATGCTCATGGTTAGGAAGAATCAATATCTTGAAAATGGCCATACTGCCCAAAGTAATTTATAGATTCAGTGCTACACCCATTAAACTACCATTGACATTCTTCACAGAATTAAAAAAAAACTATTTTAAAATTCATATGGAACCAAAAAAGAGCCTATATAAACCAAGACAATCCTAAGCAGATATAACAAAGCTGGAGGCATCACACTACCCAACTTCAAACCATACTACAAGGCTACAGTAACCAAAACAGCATGGTACTGGTACAAAAACAGATACACAGACTGTATTAGTCCATTCTCACACTGCTATGAAGAAATACTTGAGACTGGATAATTTATAAAGGAAAGAGGTTTAATTGACTCACAGTTTCACAGGACTGAGGAGGCCTCAGGAAACTTATAATGATTCCAGAAGGGGAAGCAAACATGTCCTTCTTCACGTGGTGGCAGCAAGGAGAAGTGTCGAGCAAAAGGGGGAAAGGCCTTCATAAAACCATTAGATCTCCCGATATCTCATTCACTATCATGAGAACAGCATGGAGGTAACTGCCCCCCATGTTTCAATTACCTCCCACCAGGTTGCTCCCACAACATGTGAGTATTATGGGAACTACAATTCGAGATGAGATTTGGGTGGGGACACAGCCAAAGCATATCAAAGACCAACAGAATAGAGAAGAGAGAACTCAGAAATAAGACCAGACACCTAACAACCACCTGATCTTCAACAAGCCTGACAAAAGCAATGGGGAAAGAATTCCATATTTAATAAATGGTGCTGGGAAAATTGACTAGACATATGCAGAAAATTGAAACTGGACCTCTTCCTTACATCTATTACAAAAATTAACTCAAGATGGTTTAAAGACTTAAATGCAAAACCCAAAACTGTAAAAACCCTAGAAGAAAATCTAGACAATACCATTCAGGACATATGCATGGACAAAGATTTCATGATGAGAACGTCAAAAGCAATTGCAACAAAAGCAAAAATTGAGACATGGGATCTAGTTAAACTAAAGAGCTTCTGCACAGCGAAAGAAACTGTCATCAGAGTGAACATACAACCTACAGAATGGGAGAAAGCTTTTGCAGTTTATCCACCTGACAAAAGTCTAATATCCAGAATGTACAAGGAACTTAAACAAATTTACTAGAAAAAAATCCCATTAAAAAGTGGGCAAAAGATATGAACAGACGCTTCTCAAAAGAAGACATTTATGCTGCCAACAAACCTATGAAAAAAAGCTAAACATCAATGATCATTAGAGAAATGCGAATCAAAACCACAATGAGATACCATCTCACTCCAGTCAGAATGACGATTATTAAAAAGTCAAGAAACAGCAGATGCTGACAATGCTGAGGAGAAATAGGAATGCTTTTACCCTGTTGGTGGGAGTGTAAATTAGTTCAACCATTGTAGAAGACAGTGTGGTGATTCCTCAAAGACCTAGAATCAGAAATACCATTTGACCTGGCAATCCCATTACTGGATATACACCCAAAGGACTATAAATCATTCTGTTATAAATATATATGCACGTGTATGTCCATTGCAGCCCTATTCACAATAGCAAAGGCATGGAATCAACCTAAATGCCCATCAGTGATAGACTAGATAAAGAAAATCTGGTACATATACACTATGGAAAACTATGCAGCCATAAAAAGAATGGGATCATGTCCTTTGCAGGGACATGGATGGAGCTGGAAGCCATTATCCTCAGCAGAAAACCAAACACCATATGTTTTCATTTATAAGTGGGTGCTGAACAATGAGAACATGTGGACACATGGAGAGGAACAAATCACACATTGGAGCCTGTCAGGTGGAGGATGCTGGGGGAGGGGGAGCATCAGGAAAAATAGCTAATGCATGCTGGGCTTAATACCTAGGTGATGGGTAATAGGTGCAGCAAACCACCACAGGACATGTTTACCTATGCAACAAACATGTGCATGCTGCCCATATGTCCCAAAACTTAAGAAAGGAGACAAAGTAAACATTTATTTAAAGAAAATTCTCAAGGCCAGCTTATATGCTTAATAAATACCACTTTTGGTAATCGCTGAATTGAAAAGAATAAAAATATTCAGGTTGAGGCAAGTGAAGCTGAATTGTGTTAGTCAAAAAACAGCTGATAATTTGACATTTTAAATTCAATAAATGTGTTTGTTACTATAACATAGATGAAAAGCTTTAAATGGTTAACCTGAGATTATTAAATTAATTTACAGACACCTCTCAAAATTTTCAGCTTTAACTGAGCAGTTTGAGACTTCATCTCCAGATTCAGTTTAGCGAATATTTATTAAAATTGTATTCTATACCAAGCAGAGACCAGGCAGTCACCACAGAAAGGAGAGGATAGATGAGGCATGATTGGAATTCTCATGGAGCTTCTATATCCAGTGAAGAAGTAAAGAAGAATATAAATCACTATAGTGCAAGATCAAATAAAGCAAATGTCAAATAGAGTATGAACAAAACACTGAGAAGAAAGTGATAGGCTTTGACCAGAGAAATCAGAGAAATTTGCTTGTGGAATTTAACCTGAGCTTTGAAAGGTAAACAGCGTTTCAGTAGCTGGGAGTCAGAGGAAAGAAACTCCAAGTTGAAATAACAGCTCAGCACATGCAGCATTGTGAAACTATAGTGCATGTTGAGGAAATACAAGTAGCTTAATGAAACGAATATGAGACTGAAAATTGTGAAACAAAGTCAGGGAGGGCATTCAATATCACACTGAATTGTTAATGCTTTTCACCCAAAGACCACCAGGAATACACTTGTAGTTAAACAAATTTTGTTACTACGCATTGCAGCGAGAGAGAACACACACCATGGGCAACTGTGGGGTATCTCGGTAGGAGGGTACTAGAAGGAACTTATTAGAGCAGAGTTTCCAATCCTGATGGCCTGTTAGTAACCAAGCTGCACAGCAGGAAGTGAGTGGTGGCTGAGGAGCATGACCACCTGAGTTCCGCCTCCTGTCAGATCAGGGTGGCACAAGATTCTCGTAGAACATGAACCCTATTGTGAACTGTGCATGCGAGGGATCTAGGTTGCGCACTCTTTATGAGAATCTAAACAATGCCTGATGATCTGCGGTGAAACAGTTTAATCCTGAAATCATCTGCTACATTAGAAGATTGAGGGTTTGCTTGGGTAATTTCAGGGCGGTCTAAGGGGTGGGGAGGTGTGCTCTGAATGCTGTCAAAAAGTAATGGCAAATCTCTGATTGGGTATCTCAATAAGGCTTATCCATAGGGAAGAGTGACTACATTGAGAATAGAAATGCAGTTGATAAAGCCATAGCAATTGCTTATGTTGGCCAAGAGGGGATGTTTGGTATTTTGGTGGAGACGCAGTGACCTTGATTTTGTCATTGCTTAGGCAACATTATAAAATACGCTTGCTTTGTCTCACTTTATTATGGTCTCAGAGTGACTTTCATCTGAGGTGTGTATGTTCTGAGATTGTTTATACACAAGAGAATATCTGAGTATGAGACTGGCTTCTAAGTGACAAGGATGCTCTTTTATTCTCTGTCAAGACTTACAGTAGCATTCTATATGTAGTCAGAGTCGAAGACTTGTGAGATAAGAATTAGTACCTTCTGACTTCATTGTGTTTCGAAGAGCAGCAAGTGAAGTGTGGAGAGAACACAAGCCAGGAGAACCACTGCAACAGTTCAGAAAAGAAGCAAGGAGGCCTAAACCAGACTGAATGGAGAGCAGGACCACTGGGGGCCAGGAGGATGTGCAAGGGCTTTGGACCCATAAGTGGGACAGGAAGAAGTAAAGGAAAGTAAAGGAGTAATGAAATAAGTTCACAGTTTTGCCAGGGGCTGGCACTCCTACATGTTTAACATCTTCAGATTCCCTGCCAACACTGGAAGCTGCCAATCATGGGTCACTTTTGGTTAACTTCTGTCCAAGGTCATTCAGAGCATTGCTTCTGGAGGAATAGAAACAGCTTCCTTTATAGATTGCCAGCCTCACAGACACAGAACGTGCTTTAGAGAAGCTCTCTGAGTTTAGGAAAGCTCTCAAGTTCTCTGAAAGCTGAGTAGGAGGAAGGCATCATTTCCAACAATTAGGTGTTCAGGTGAAAGTTGTTTACAGATGTTAACACGTTTGCCATAGACAATGTGTTTTATTTACTGTAATTTATAGTACATTTTATTATATTTTAAATCGTTATTTTCCTATACTATTTACTATATTTACTTACTCTATTTTAGTTCATTATTTTGGACCCATTTGGCCCTTTCATTCCACGTTCTTCACCAATTTTTTTTTCTTGTCATAGTCAGATGGATAGTCAGAAGTAACCACCTTTGAACACACATGTGGTCATATATAACATGGATTAAGAGAATGATAATGGTTTCCTTAAGTCATGCCACACATCCTCCTTTAGAGTTGAGTCTCATATGTGTTTGCATATAAGCAAATAGTGGGCCTCTGTAAATGGATAAAGATTGCCTATGGGAAATGATTTTCTGGTTATGAGGTATTAGGGTAGATGGAAAAGATGAGCTCTAATCATAATAGGCCAAAATGGATGACTCTGAGTTAGATCTGCTCAAATGCTAATATGCACATGAGTCACTTGGAAATCTTGTTAAAATGGAGAGTCTGATTTGGTGGGTTGAATAAGATCGAGAACCTGTGTTTCTAACAAGTTACTGACCAGTGTCAATGCTGTTGGTCTGGGGACCATACTTTGAATAGCAAAGCTGTTTGTCTTTGCATTTACTTAGTTTGTTGACTGTGCAATACTCTGTGAGCTCTGGTTCAGTTTCTCCTAAGGTTCTGTATTTTCTTCGTCTTATTCCTCTTATCTTTGTCTAACATATATAGTCTCTCTTTATTCCTTTCTTCTACTCTCACCTGCTTTTCTTGCCCCAAAAGAACAACCTTAGTAAATTCACTTACTTTTTTACTTTACACTTGAAAAACACCGAAGTTTGGAAATTAGACAAGAGAAGTGTGGCATTCAAGGGACGTTGATTCATGTATCTGTATTGTATGTTCTGTTTTGTATTATACTTCACATAGCTCAATGCAAATTTGAGTTCGTGGAGTGAAACCTTGGGAAGATAGGCCCTCCTTGGAGTTCAGTATCTTCTTTATATCCTGGAAAGCATCTGCATTCATGAAGCAGATTCTTGATTAAATTTCTACACATTATCTTGAATATATTGATTATATTTAGCTATGGTCTCGTTATTCTCTCAATTAAATGTGTCATGGTAGTAAGAGTTTAATTTTCTATCTCTAAAGTGAAATAATGAAATCTATACATGAGAAAGAGAAAAGAAAAAAAAAAACAAAGGAAGGACGTCTCTTTTTCTTCTATCCTGGGAGCATCTCAGCCGTATTTCTTTATAGTCTTGAAGATTTTCAGTAAATATACTTTTTCTTTTCTTTTTGGTAAAGTGAATAATATCTGAATATCTGGGAGCTTTGCATTTAAAGACCACCAACAGTGACTCCTTTTGCAAATCAAACCATAGTTATAAAGTTATTCTATATGATATGTTACTACTTAAATAGCTTGTGGATATTATATTTTTACCTCATTAACTCTAGCAGATATTTAGGTCCATCCTCATTGTTGTTTGTATATTGTTGAGAACCAAGGCTCAGAACTAAGACAAATTTTTCCAGATAATCTAGCCAGAGAGTGAGGAAGCCAGCAATAAACTGCCAGTCTCCCGATACATTCCAGGCCTTGTATTTTTCACCTCATGGAATGATCATTTCCTAATGTAGATATTGGGCAAATTCAGATTTTTTTCTATTTGACTTAAAAATTATTCACCACTATAATATGATAATCTAAAATTGGAGAGGAGTTACATGATAATATGAAATGTCACGTGTGTGTTATGTAAAGAGAGATGTTAGGAGCCATTTATCTATATCTGTATCTATCTAAAGTTTAATATTCATATTAACAGTGCAATTTATCACATGAATTTGCAAACCGATGGGCCATTTTCTTTACTTGGGTAGATATTTTTCATGCAGCATGCCTCTCATGTCTGGGAAACTAGTGGAATTGACTTCCTCCCTCAGTTGCAGAGGTTGCAGGAAATATTTTGAGATGATGAAGTGACAATATTTTTATAGACTACTTTGTTTCTTATATTTCTGTCTGGGTCTTCACCAATGAACCAACTTGCCAAATACTTAAATGAAAAGTGAAAGTGAAAACATGGGACTTGTTTCTTGCCCCTCTACTTTGTCTGGGTAACACTAGGCAGCAATTGTCTTTGGTTTATATACCCATCTGAGGTTTATCTTTTAAAAACTTCAGTCAATGAGTAAAAGGTAACTTTGATGGTAAATAGCTGTCTTGGATATCCATGCAACTGTATCTTTATCAAATGTGCCTTTCCTTTTATGTTGGAGCAAAGGTCTTGATTCCCGATCAATCTGTTAAGAAACATAAATGTTACCATAGTAATTTTACCATAGGGAATACCATTGAAATCAGCTGTCCACATAGTTTCTGGTCAGTATTGGACACTCATGTCTCACCCTTACCCTCAGGAGACTTGCATGTGAAGGTGGCGTGTCATGCACATCCAATGCTGTCATCTATAACTTTTTGACATCTACCTACCTATGCATTTGATAATATTTTAAACCATTTTCCCATTTTATTGACATGAAGCAGTAGAATAAATCATGTTGAAAGCTAATTTTTATGTCTTTGTGAGTTTGTTTTCTTGCATCACAAATTGTGTCCCTTTGTACTTTCACAAGAAACCAGCTTCTCCATGGCTGACACACGCCACAAATCATTGCCCCACTCATGAAGGCAGGGGGCCTGCTGGTTGTGAGAATCATTAAAGCCACATTAGAAGCTAAACCCAATTGCAGTGTAGAATGATTTAAAGGAAATTGCCTGCTAGTTCAAAGAGATTCCTGAAAACTGAGTTCCATTTGGAAAACAACTTTGATGTATTGCTAAAATTTTCAGACAACTAAAATGAAAGTGTTCAGGCTGCAGTGATCATAGCTCATTCTGGCTTGCTAGATCTACCTACAGTCTCCAGCTGGGAATGCCCCCATCCACACTATTCAAGAGTTAGAGGCCTCAGTACAGGTGGCAGCTTTGTTCAAATGAAAGAACCAAAAACAACCTAACCGTTGGTAAAAGCCCCAGCAAGAGTTTCTCTCTAATTTTTATTTTATTTAAAATTAAATAAAATTTAATTTTATTTGGAAATAGTCTTCATTTCAGATTTAACTTGGAGAATGGGGGATTAGTCCATAGAGACTATATTATTTCATCTATTCCTCCTAAGACACTCTCCTCCAGGCTAAATCTGTTAGCTGAGATGCTTAACAGCCACCTCCAATACTGATATCCTTCAGTCTCTGAATTCTCATAGCTGCTAGAACTTATACGCTATTTTGTTACCTCTAATGTTTGCTTATCTTATGGGCTGTGCATGTGCAAACACACTCGTGCACAAGCACACACACACACACACACTTTCAGTGAATTCAGAACTGTCTTCTGCCAAGTGCCCTCAGGGGCCATGGGAGCATAGCTCAGCCTACACAGGTTTTATATATTGGACTTTCCCTTAGCCTTTTATTGAAGAAAGAGGTTGACAACTAACAGAAGGATGAAAACCATAATGTGTCTGAGATCTTTATTTTCAACTTCTTGCAAGCATAAAGGAATGTTCTCAATACTGACCATTGGGCAGTAAATCCTAACCTGGCCTTGCTTTTACATGTTTCTTCAAAAATTTAGAAGAGGGCCTGTCTTCTCTCAAGCCCATAGTGCTACAATGAAATAAGACTTTAGACCAGGGACATTATTTGAGC
Source organism: Symphalangus syndactylus (assembly GCF_028878055.3). Taxonomy (NCBI): domain Eukaryota; kingdom Metazoa; phylum Chordata; class Mammalia; order Primates; family Hylobatidae; genus Symphalangus; species Symphalangus syndactylus. Next base: position 18,354,954 of record NC_072437.2, read on the forward strand.
AGGCTCTAGTTATTCCATCAAATTCAATTACCACCCCCCGCCCCCCGCCCAGTGCCTCATACATTGTTGATGCTCCATAACTCTTCAGGGACTAATTTTACTGAACAGAACAAGTCAAGGTCAGGCCTGGTCAGGTTTTTTTGATGTTACAGAGATGACTCTGACATCTCGGCTTTGGTGATTAGTTGACGCATTTAGTTCTATGGGAATATTCTCAACAGTGACCACTGAGCAGTAAAACCTTGCTTTTACCTGCTTCTTCAAAAATTTAGAAGGACAGTCTTCTGTCAAGCCCACAGTGCTGTAATGAAAGACACTTTAGAGTGTAGACAATGTTCAAGCAATCTCTAGTTATTCCCTCAACTTCAATTAATCTTTTTTGTTGAGACATAGACAGAGGGTGATGGATGCCTTGATCTAAAATTTATAGTAATAGGTTGGTAAAAATCTAGAAAGCTGGCCAGGCACGATGACTCACTCCTGTAATCCCAGCATTTTGAGAGGCTGAGGTGAGTGGATCACCTGAGGTCAGGAGTTCATGACCAGCCTGACCAACATGGTGAAACCCCATCTCTACTAAAAATACAAAATTAGCCAGGCATGGTGGCACATGCCTGTAATCCCAGCTACTTGGGAGGCTGAGGCAGGAGAATCGCTTGAACCGGGGAGACAGAGGTTGCAGTGAGCCAAGACTGCGCCATTGTACTCCAGCCTGGGCAACAAGAGCAAAACTCCATCTCAAAAAAAAAAAAAATATATATATATATATATATATATAAAATATAATATATTTTTATATTTTATATTATATTATGTTTATTATATTATATTATTATATATATACACATATAGAAAGGTAGCAATTGACCAAGTAGCATTTCAAGCAGTAGAAGGAACCTTTAGGGAAGAGTGGTCCAGGAGTGAATGTGACATTGGGTTGGAGTCCAGAAGCCACCTGTCACTTTGCTGCCACATTTGTTCATCTCTGTCCTACCAGAACAGCTCCCAGATCCCCTGCTGGGTTAAACACTCAGGGTGTTCAGCTGAGTAGAGAGAGTTGACAACTGTGTGCAGGTGGTGGAATTAATTAAAAAGGAAAAGATAAACAGAAAAATGTCAGAAGAATATAAAACCGTTGGTGCACAGATGAACCTGAAGAAAAGATGGTTTTCAATCTGTGCAAGCATAACAGGTGAAGGTAGCACTGAGATGTTGACAAACTTCTCAAAATGACATAGAACAACTGTTGACGTTTCTGAGATTGTAAAGCAATAAAGCAACTCTGGCCAAATGGTAGAGGGAGGGTAAAAAATAGACTATCTACACAACTTTACAAGACAGTTTATTTATTTATTTATTTAGAGACAGAGTCTCGCTCTTGTCACCCAGGTCAGAGTGCAATGGTGCAATCTTGGCTCACTGCAACCTCTACCTCCCGGGTTCAAGCGATTCTCCTGCCTCAGCCTCCTGAGTAGCTGAGATCGCAGGCGCCCACCACCATGCCCAGCTATTTTTTTTTTTTTTTTGTATTTTTAGTAGAGAAGGAGTTTCGTCATGTTGGTCAGGCTAGTCTCAAGCTCCTGACTTCAGGTAATCCGCCTGCCTTGGCCTCCTAAAGTGCTGCGGTTAAAGGTGTGGGTCACCACACCTGACCTCCAAGACATTTTTAAACTTTTATGTTGATCCATTCATCAGAAATGGTTTAGGAATAGTCTAGATGAAGTTTATTTTGGTGCCAGCTTTCTTTGATAGGTGTCATTTGCCTGTTCTTTGCCATGTTAGGGAAAAAAAGAGCTCTCTGAAGGCAGGTAGTTGATATGATGCCCTTAACTACCTATGGAAACAGCCACAGAAAAGTTATTTTTGCCAATTGTGTCGTTTCATCATTCAGATTTATTATTCTTATGCAACAAACTAATCACCTCAGACAAAACATTTTTTGCTTGGGACTTTTTTTCTTTCAGACAATACAGACAGAAAAAAAAAAGAGTAGCCAAAAACGGGCAAAGAAGCAGTTATGAAGACAGATGTAAAAGAAAAACAGGATCTAGAGAAGTCCTCATTTTAAAATCTAACTTCATGCTGTATAACAAAGGGAAACATCTGATGATCGTAGTGTATGGTAAACAAGCCAGCCTTGAATTTGCAGCGGAAAGACTTTTACCCTGTTACTTATTGTTTCCAACTTCTAGAATCTATTTAATATATAGAATCAGTGACTTGCTTCTTAATAAAATTCCTAAAACTGTCCAATTTACAGATTATAATTGGTTCTAGAAAACTGAAAAAAAAAAAGGGATTAAATTATTTCTCTTCTTCTTTCCACTGCCGTGCTCTATGCTTAGACTTTCATCACCCTTAGACTGGTAAAACCTCTGAACTTGTGACCATATTGCTAATAATACCTCTTTCATAGTGCAACCTTCTACAACATGCATCAAATCATATGAACATCATTCTTTGACTACAAACCTTAGGCGATTTTCCATTTTTGTTCCTTAATAAAGGACAACGTTCTTAGCCTGATTTATAGAATCTTCAAGGATATGATGTCAAATAGCCATTTATCCAACTGCATTACTTTTGTAGTATAAATTTCACCAAAAATCCATGCTGTAGCTCTATATATTTTCTTTAGTTAGAATTCTCATTATTCACCCCACATTAACCCAAAAACCCAACAGAAATTTCTGAACTAAGCTACTAGTAGTTTTACGTAGCAAAAACCTACCTACTCTTCAGAGCACATCCCCACACTCTTCTTTAAAGAGTAAGTAAGCATTTCAGGCAAAAGTAACCCCTTTTTCTTTGTGGTATCTTGCCATTTTTTATTTGACCACTTGAACTATCATTTTCTTTTTAACTCTGCAAACCTGTTCTTCTCCCATTAGCTTGAAAACTCCTTAAAGACAAAAGAAAAACATGATTAGGTTTTCTGTTTAATAGGATGATCACATTTTTAAATTTGGCATTCAAATGCAAAACCTGCAGAGAGCAAAGGCCTGGCTTAACTAGCTTTTCCCTTTGAAGGAAAAGGCATTTTGAAGTTGTGACTACACAAACAGATACCTTTGAAAGGCTGGTTTCAGTGATCCTAAGTTGTTTGACATTACTGAGTTGACAGTTATGCAAATTTTAATTGAGTATTTCTGAAGCATCTCACTCTAGGTGTCATGTTTAGAGACAGGATATTAAAAGACAGTAAAAGGCATGCTTTCCATCACTAAGGACTTGACTAACTAATGAAGATTAAAATAACACAAATCAACACAATCATGTATAGCTGTCCATGGAGGTCCTGAGTTAAGCTTCCCTAAGGATAACTAATGTTGCTTTTTATTCACACCTAGAAAATACCTAAGCGTATCAATTAGGATATATTCAGCTACATGTAACAGAGTAGCCAACTACTAGTAGCTTAGTTTAGAAATTTATGTTGTTGGTTGTTTGTTTAACTTGGAATGTCTGGAGAGAGGTCATTATAGGCTCGTTGAGTGGCTCCTTAATTACTCAGAAACCTGGGCTTTTCTATTCTTATTGGGCATCTGGTAGGTACAAGATGACTTCCATAGCTCTGAGCATCTCTTGCTTATAAGGATGTTCCATACAGAAAGAGGCTGGGCTGAAATGGATTGTCAGTTTATCAAGTAGGAAAATGAAAAAAAAAAAACAAAACAAAACTTGCCTATCACCTCTTCTACCACACCCCACTTCCTGCCACCTGCCCAAGACCTCGCTTTAAAAAGCAACTTGTTCTAATAGCTGCACATATCTTCAAGGAAAGCAGGGGAAATGAATTTCTAGAAAAGGGAAGTGGGTTAGCCATGGTTGGCTCAGAGCAGCTGTGTTTCATTCCCTGGAGTTGAGCACATTGCCACATGAATGAGATTGAGGTTCTCTCGACAAAAATGGATGCAATGCTGCTTGGTGAAAACTTAGTGTATCCCACAGCAAGCAATTTGACATATTTTACTAACTCTTCTTTAGCTCTTTTTCAGTGAGTTAACATATTTCTGGGGAAAATATAGGCATTTGGGAATATGCATGAGCCCTCTTAAATCCCCATAGTACAACTAAAGGGCATGCATGTCTAAGAACCAATGTGCCTTTACTGAATTTCTTTTCTGTTTACTTTTCAGCACTTACCAAATTAATGGTATCTGCAAATGGCATCCATTTACTAAATAGTACCCCAGTGGCCCCAAAGAACTACCAGTTCAGCCCCTCAGGTTTCTGCAGTTCCGCAGCCAAGCAGCTGTGAGAAACACTCAGGAAGAATAGGAAAGCAACTTTCTAGACAGAAAGGACTGCAAGCAGCAGTCATCAGAACTGTGTCACCATGGAAGTCCACACTGGGCAGTGATCGCATTAGAAAGTAGAACAGAATTTTAAGTTATTACCAGGAAAGGTTCCCGGTAGGGACAAATATTGGGCCACCTTTTCGATTTTGGTCAGATTTCAATCTCCACAAAATGCAGTTTATTGACCATTTCATAGAGAGAAAACCGAGGCACATATTTAGAAATATTAACCTAAATGTAAAATAGACAAACCACTGGTGAAAGCGGTTTGTGCCATTATCTTGTAGTTCATCACCCAATTCCTGTTGCTGCCTATCTCCCCAGCCCCCAACACACCCATACAAATGGAAAAGAGATAGGAAATCAATATTTTTTCCAAACCTTCAAATTCGTACAAATGAGACCATCATAGTCACTTGAATTGGGCTTAAGAGTATGAAACAGTGATTTTAAAAAATAAGACAGAAAAAAAATTTTGCAAAATTGCAGAAAGATTATGTTTGTATTTCAAAAATTCAAGGCAAAGCTGAGCTACCATGTGCCCTATTCTAAAAACTTTGATGATTGTATTTATTTTAAAAACTTTGGCAAATGTGAACATTCTGTGCCAAACTTCCTTTTTATTTGTTCTTTTTTCATAATTAAAAAAACCTTTTTATTTTTTTTTTTTACCACTAATTTTTGCTTCTTTGTCATTAATGAGGCTTAGGTATTGGGAACCCATTTACTATCATTACGAATAAGCTCATTTTAATATCTGCATTTGTGATTAAGCTGACTTCTTTAGAGAAGCCTAGAAGTCTGCTCTTCCCAAAGTGAAAATGTAGTATACCTATTTCTTTATATATGTATATATTTTTTATTATACTTTAAGTTCTAGGGTACATGTGCACAACATGCAGGTTTGTTACATATGTGTAGTATACCTATTTCAACCACATCTATTCCCTCTTCTATCTCCTTCTTTCTCTTCTCTTTTTTCAGTGATTCCTATAGAATTCTTTAACAACATAATTCTGAATTTGCATTTGGCATTCTATATATTGGGCAAGGAAACCTGAGCTATTTTAAAATACGTGTTGATGACTAATTACTACTAATAAAAAATAAACTCCAAAAGTAACATATAATATGCCCTACAAAGATATGACCAAATGTCTTTGCTTCACCTTAACATTTACTGTGTACAATTGCTAAGTTTCAGCATATCGAAAACATCTTTTGACTACAACGCTAAGAATTGACAAAAGACGAAATGGTAGTAGAAATCCATTCAAATGGCCTACTTGGACACCATCACCTCTCACCCAAGTTTTTCTTTCTTTAAAACATGAAACTTTAAATTTTATTTGATCAGTATTCTTTATTTGTCCTGAAAGAATTGGTCTATTTTTAAAAGTCTTGTTTCTACCATTAAATTGTTCTACATATTATTATTACTTCTTACATATTGCTTTAATTTCTGGAAACAACCATTTTTTTCTTCAAATTTTATTTTAGACATAAGGGGTACATGTGCAGGTTTGTTACGTGAGTACATTGAATGATGCTGAGGTTTGGGGTATGGATCCTGTCACCTATGTAGTGGGAAGAGTACCCAGTAGGTAGTTTTTCAATCCATGATCCCTCCCTACCCCCTCTAGTAGTCCCCACTGTGTGTTGTTCCCATCTTTTTGCCCATGTGTACTCAATGGTTAGCTCCCACTTACAGGTGAGGACATGTGGTATTTGGTTTTCTGCTCTTGCATTAATTCACTTAGAATAATGGCCTCCAGCTGCATCCATGTTGCTGCAAAGGACATGATTTCATTCTTTTTTATGGCTGTATAGTATTCCATGGTATATATGTGTCACATTTTTTCTAATCCAATCCATCATTGATGGACACCTACATTTATTCCATGTCTTTGCTACTGTGAATAACACTGTGATGAACAAACAAATGCATGTGTCTTTTTGATAGAACAATTTATTTTCCTTTGGGTGTATACTCAGTAATGGGATTGCTGTGTCAAATGGTACATCTGTTTTAAGTTCTTAGAGAAATTGCCAAGGTGCTTTCCACAGTGGCTGAACTAATTTATATTCCACCAACAGTGTATAAGCATTCCTTTTGCTCTGCAACCTCGCCAACATCTGTTATTTGGTGACTTTTTAATAATAGTTCTTCTGACTGGAGTGAGATGGTATCTCATTGTGGCCTTGATTTGCATTTATCTGATAGTGATGATGAGCATTTTTTTTTCATAAGTTTCCTAGCCACTTGTATGTCTTCTTTTGAGAAATGTCAGAAACAACTCATGTTAAAGACAAATTTATCTTTAGGATTGCGTTATCAGAGAATCTCAGCATTAAGTGGATAAAAACTCAGGGCACTAAAGAGTTCTTCCCCTAGATATAAAAATATAATAACCTCACTGGTTTCAATATTATAAAAACTATTAAAATCAGGCAGCCAAGTGCCTCATGAAATGAACCTACCTCCCAAATCCAGAAACAAGCCTCCATTGAATTTATCTAATGTAATCCACCAGTGACAGACTTAGCATCAGCCATGTGACCTAGTTCTGGACAGTGAACTTGGAGGACTTTGGAGAAAAGAGTTTGTATTCTTAAAAAGTAGTCCCTGTGAGAGACGATCTGTTTACCTCCTGGATGTTACGGCAACTGTTCATGGTGCCAGAAGTTGCTGTAGTCATTTTACTGTTAGCCTGAGGAGGAAAAACTAACTCCACAGATGGCAGAACAGGGAAATGGACAGACCAGAAGGGTGATATTTGAGAACATAGTGGAACTACTGGATCAACCATATGGACTGCATTGCCTTTGGACTTACTACATGTTAAATAATACATTTTCTTATTGTTTAAGACAGTTTGATTTGGAATTTCTGTTATAAAACAACATCCAAACTGCTAGAGGGGGACTTGGGACTCAGCCTCTTTTTTTTTTTTTTATGGAGAAGCAGCTGCTTTTATTAAATGAAATCAGAAAGGCAATAGAACAGGACGTTGGGCATAGAAGGGCAATAGAACAGGGTAGATGTGGGGACAACAGAGAGACAGTGGCAGGGCAGGACTGCAGATCTGTGGAAACTGCATGAAAGAGTCAGCTGTAAGGCATGTGAGTCCTGAGGGTGAAAGAGAAAAGGGGAAGACTGCCCTTTGATCATATGAGGCTGAAATAATGAGATCTTAAACATGAGTGAGAACCCTATTGCCCCAACCCAAGGTGACTTTAAATCCAAGGTATAAAAGATTAGCATGGATATTAGTTTGAATAAAGGAAATGAGAATTCTTTCTTTGAGACTGAAAAAATGAAAGAATCGATTTTTGATTAAGAATTGATTAAGGCTTCACGATGATTCAGAGTGTAGGGATGAGAGACAGAATAAATTCCCTAGTGACTCACGTATAAAACAGTCTATAAATAAGAGACTGAGACTTGAGGTCAATTAAAGGTCATCTTGCCCATGCCGCCATGGAGGGCAACAGTGCCATAATGCTACCTGGGCGTTAACAAACACTGCATCCTTCCATTTCCTCCCCATGTTGAAAAGTGTGCCGTGTCACAGCAGCAGAGCTGCCTGGGCTTTGGCAGGTCGGGAACACCCACTGCTAATGCAGTGGGAAGTAGGGATGAGGATGCTGTCCCTGGTTTTGTGGGAGTGCAGACAGAAGGAAGGCAGAAGGGAAACAGGCTGCTGAGGCAGTGTTTGTAATATGGGGTGACCATGGGAGGGCAGTAGCAGACACAAGAGTTGCTTTATCAGGCCAAGGTGCAGGCCCAGAGGTTCAGCCTCTTGCCACGGTCCACCAGCATCCCTGCCAAGATAGAGGTCTCCCCAACTCCAGCAGCAATTGTGTATGGCTAACTGTTCTAACAGTTCATATACAATACAACAGGAGTAGAGCAATAGTGAAGACTTACGTGTTTGGATTATTTTTTGCCCTTTTATTCAATTATTCTTAAAATTGTGTTAAAACATGCATAATTTAATATTGTAACCATTATTTTTTTGGGATGGAGTTTCACTCTTGTTGCCCAGGCTGGAGTGCAATGGCACTATCTTGGCTCACTGCAGCCTCCGCCTCTGGGGTTCAAGTGATTCTCCTGCCTCAGCCTCCCGAGTAGCTGGGACTACAGGCATGCTCCACCATACCCAGCTAATTTTGTATTTTTAGTAGAGATGGGGTTTCTCCATGTTGGTCAGGCTGGTCTCGAACACCTGACCTCAGGTGATCCACCTGCCTTGGCCTCCCAAAGCTCTGGGATTACAGGCGTGAGCCACCGCGCCTGACCTGTAACCATTTTTAAGTGTACAGTTTTATGATGCTAAGTACATTCACATTGTTGTGCAACCATCACAACCATTCATCTCTAGAACTTTTTTTCATGTTGCAAAACCAAAACTCTGAACCCATTAAACACTTACTCTCTATTCCCTCCCAAACTCCATCCTCTGGCAACCACCATACTACTGTCTGTACCTATGAATTTGGCTATGTTAGGTACCTTATAAAGGGGGAATCATGCAATATTTGTTCTTTTGTGACTGGTTTATTCCACTTAGCATAATGTCCTCAAAGTTCATTCATGCTGTAGCATGAGTCAGAATTTCCTTTCTTTCTAGGGCTGAGTAATATTGATTTGCATGTATATACCACATTTTGTTTATCCATTCATCTTCTATGGACATTTGGGTTGCTCCCACGTTTTGGCTATTATGAATAATGCTGCAATTAACATGGGTATAAATAGTAAGCTTTAATATGGTAATTAAATTTTAATCTTTAATATGTATTTGCTAGTCCAACTCAGGGATTGGCAAACTATGACCCTCAGGTCAGATCTAACCTGACATCTGTTTTAATAAATAAAGTTTTAGATAATAGAACAAAATTAGATTTGGTTTGGGAAGGAAGGCATGTTGTTTGTGGAGAGTAGAGTTGGCATACAAGATTGACCAACAGAAAAAAATAATATGTAAATACTTTGGAGGACAGAAATAATCACTTTTAGGGATGTGTTCTGTGTCAAACATTACAATGAAATAATCTTTGCATTACTTCATTTAATCCTGAGAAAGACCATAAAGTAGAAATTCCCTATCCATTCTTCTTTTTCTAATAGATAAAGAAAACTGGGCTTGGAAGGTTTAAGTATTCGTGCCTCTTTGGCCATAAAACCTCTGCTCTTTCTGCAGTATGGCACTGTCTTTGAAAATATGCAGACAACTTCACAGTCTGAAAGCATTTACTCCATCTCACAACCATAATTGTCTGGTGAAAATGGTTTTGTTTTTTGCCACTTTTTTTTTTTTTTTTTTTTTTTTTTGAGATGGAGTTTCACTCTTGCCCAGGCTGGAGTGCAATGGTTCTGTCTCTGCTCACCGCAACCCCACCTCCTGGGTTCAAGCGATTCTCCTGCCTCAGCCTCCCCAGTAGCTGGGATTACAGGCATGTGCCACCACACCTGGCTAATTTTGTGTATATATATATATATTTTTTTTCTTTTTTGTTTTTTTAGTAGAGACAGGGTTTCTCCATGTTGGTCAGGCTGTTCTCAAACTCCTGAACTCAGGTGATCCGCCTGCCTCGGCCTCCCAAAGTGCTGGGATTACAGGCGTGAGCCACTGCACCCAGCCTTTTGCAATTTTTAAGGGAGGAGATTGAGAGGCTTACGGAGTTTGTGCAAGTGTCTGAATGCATGCAGCGGGTAAGTGGCAGAGTCAGGGTTCAAACCCAGCTTCTCTTACTCTGCAGCAGCTTTTCTCAACCCCTGCAACAATTGATGTTTTGACCTGGATAATACTTTGTTGTGAGGGGCTGTCTTGAGCCTTGTAGAATGTTTAGCAGCATCTCTGGCTTCTACCAACTAGACTTCAGTGACACCTCTTCCCCCCTTGTGACAACCAAAACTGTCTTTAGATTTTGCCAAATTATCCCTGGGGGTGGCAATCACTTGGAGTTGAGAACCACTGGTTTATATCTATGTATTTCAACCATGCCTCTCTGGTTTTCTACTCTGAAGCAATTCACAATCTAGTAGATGGTAGCAGACACACAGTTAAGTCTAAAACAGGAGAGTATTATACTGAGAGTCAGTATGGAACCCAGAAGAGTGAACCTAGTAGTTTCAAGAGTACAGGCTTTCCAGATAGACTGCCTAGTTACAAGATTCAGATCCTACATTTACTAGTTGTTATCCACGGACTAGTTATTAGCATTCTGTACTTCAGTTTCCTCATCTCTAAAATGGGAATCATACTAATACTTGCTTGACACAAAGTAAACACCACGGCTGTGGCAAGCTGAGGCCCCCTGCTGCGCAGGGCAGAAAGTGGGGATTAAGAGGGGTTCTATCTGAGCCCACTGCCTGGTTTTCCTCAGTTCTGCCGATTGATTTCCATAATGCCAACCCTGAAGGCTGAAGCCTATGTTTCTGGCCTCATTAAGGAAGGAAGAGCTGTTTTATATAGTTATTTTCTGGCTAGAGATTAAACAATTAACACCTTACCTGATTATACAAGTGAAGCAAAGGCTTTTAGCTCTAGTCTATCCTGAGAGAGTCACAGAAACACAGACACCAGTGTAGGAGTTCTTGGCCATTTTCTAGTTTAGCTACTTCCTTTACAGACAGGAGATGACGAAGATCAGAGTAAAATGATAATCTGCCCAGAATTGCAGAACTAGTTCCTAGGAAGCCAGAACTGATCCGGACCACTGCTTTTTAGCTCAGTTTGTTTCTTTCACTGATTGTCAATGTTTTCTCGGAGAGATATAATTTGCAGATGCGTAAGATACACTCGAGAATGATGGTGGTTGGACATTCTGCAGCTAATAGATCTGTTCCATAAATTAAAAAGACAAAATCAAATGAGTACTAAATTTTTAACTGTGAAAATTTATTTCTTAATAATATTTTCATGTTCAAGAATAACACTAGTATTTTTTTCTAGAATTTATTTTGTTGTTTTTCCAGAACAGTTGCCTATGTTACAGGCTTCTGCTCTATCTAAGGGAGTAAGGAGAAGGCATTTCCTGAGACATTAAACAGGCTTTTCTCTAGTTACTCGATGGTGATAACTAGAGTAACAGTGTCCACTGCTGGCAAATCAGATAATTGCACCACACTTTACACAGTTGCTGAATGTGAGGAATAACATTTTACTTTCACCAGGATGTATTCTCAGGTAAGGGTTTTAAGGCATGCAATATGAAAAGATGCCATACTATTTAAGAGAAAAAGATTAGTTTTATATTAGTCCAATAGTCAATTAATGAATGATAAGCAATCAATTTGCCTCTCTGAACCTAAGAATACAACATAGTAACAATTCCTGTTAAGATAGTTGAGGTTTAAAATATTAAGAGAGTAAAACATAGTTTTACAAAATAAGGTTTGTACTTAATGCTACCCAATAAGCAAAAGCAATGATTACCATGATGCAACTAAATTTTGTGATCATTTAAAACAATTACTCACCACAAATTTACCTCGGTTTATTCCTTTCAGGACATTCATCACAGGTGTGGAAGAGGAAAGTAGACGACTATGGGAATGGGAATTCTTCCTTAATTTATTTGAAATACTTGAGGACATTTCAATTTGTTAAACCTTTGAAGCACATTTTGTAATCTAAGAATTTAATTTATTTAACTAGACAGTTGGACAAAAGCCTAACTAGAAATGGCCTCTTTTGCAAGATTTCTGTGTGCTTTAGAAAAGCTTCCTGGGTTCAATGCCAAAAACAGGCAGCAGAGGGCCCAGGAAATGGAACTCTCAGGAGACTTGCTGCAACTTAGGACAGTTTGTTACTCTCCTTTTAAAATTTCTCCTTGAAATTTGTACTTGCAAATGATGAAAGATGTACTTTTCTCTTTGCTATAGGAAGAAAAAGTCACTAGATTACACAGATAAAATGGTCTTATCGTGTTATTATAACTTATAGAAATCCACAAATAGCAATTCTAGTTATAGAAATATAGCTTGGCCAGTTAAGAGCTAGTGTGGAATCTTGCTGTCTACTTGCTTTGAGATTGGGTAACTACAGCTCTAGCTGGGAGCATACACTACACATGAAGACTGTGTATATCGATGACGATTGTTAAATTTTGTGAAAAGATGGTGACTCTATCTGCTCAGTGTGTCCTTGCTTTGTGATGAATCCCACTTTTTGAGATTTGGAGCTGTAGGGTCCTAGACATCATGACTGACTAGGCTGAAAACATAAATTTCTCCATAGTGTTGCTCTTTTCAGCTCATGTGCTTATTCTTCTGTGACCCTTCAGGTTTTCACTTGACCTGCAGGATCAAGTCTTGTTTTTTTTTTTAAGTCTTAGAGGTGTCCCCAGAAGACTCTATCTGTTCTTAACTTACTTTGTTTTCGTTTTCTGTCTTCTAGATCTTTCCACATGCAAATTTTATTTTGCATATGAAAAATATGCACATGAATGAAAAATATTTTTTAAAAAATTATTTCAACAAATACCTATTGAATTGTACTGTGCCAAGAGCAGGGAATAGAGCAATGAACAAAACCTAAGGGACCCCTGATGTCATGGAATTTGCACCGTAGAGGAGTAAGACTGATCATCAAATGTATAAAGACAAAAATCAAAATGAGATATCATGCTGACAAAAGACTTGAGCAGACAAAGAAAATAGGTGAGGGCTAAAGAGTGCAGGTGGTTACTGTGGATTGTCAGTTACTTTAGATTGGATGAGTAGGGAATGCCTTTCTGAGGAGGTGATATGGAGTAGAAACCTGAATGAAAGGACAGGGTCAGCCCTATCAAGTAGTTCAAGTAGAAAAAAGCAATTTGTACAAAAGCCTCAAGGCGAGCACAAGCTTTTCATGTTTGAAGAATGGAAAGTAGGCCACCGTCTCTGCCTGTACTGTTTCCCATTCACCTTGGAAAGAACAGGTGTGCACAGGGGATATTTTTCTCATTCATCTCCCACTGGAGAATTATGGCTCCATTGAATGCTTGAGCCTCCCTTCCTCTCCCTTGACCACCACCTCTTGCATACTTCCAGAGGAAGAGGTGATCTCTTTTGGGAGGCCTCCGGATCACCCTTTTAAAACACTGTTCTGCACTTTCTCCTGTATTTGACTTGTATTTGACAGCCTACCTATTTCAGTGTGTGATCCCTGAGTTTCTCAGTAGCCAACCCAAGGCATGGATACAACTAGGGATTTACTGCTTAAAAGGACTTGAAGCCAGATCATTCAAGATAAGTCCTCTTTTGCAGGTCCAGAGAGGTGACTTGGCCAAGGCCATTTTGCCAGTTTAAGGAGAAAAGAGAAGCGAAGGATTCTGCATCCCACCCAGAGCTCTCTGAATTACCTTGTTCTGTTTGTTGTAATATATCCCTCTGCAAAATTTTATTGTTTTCCCCAACTACTTTTTTTCCCTCTTCTCTTGTGTATCATGGCTCTTTCACTTTTTGACCCTTTCATTCATACTATTTCTTTCTAAAGCATGCCATTTCTTTGTCTCGTTTTTATTTAATATGAGCTACTGGTGGTTTTTTACTTTAATTTTTTTCCAATAAACTGGATTAAATACAAAGAGTATCCATACTGAATCCTTCTGATAGTGAGACTAGTTCAGATGCATAATGCAGGTATGCAAAACAGATTGACATTTAAAGTCTGTGAATTAGAAACAAGGAGGAGGATAGAAGACTGCATATTGGTGAGATTTTTACAGAACTTTGTTACTCAAGATGCAAATCTAATAAACATGGTCAGTGGTGCATTTTAGGATCTTGCATTAACCCAACACCCTGGGGCTTTCTGGCTTAAGTGTAACATCTTCACTCAACCTTACTCAAGGTAGGAGTGAGGCTCACTTCAGAGATAATGGAGAGAAAGGATGTGCTGTAAGTCTTGGGACCATGGAAATTCAGACAAAAATAAAGTAAGAAATGGACTGAGATTGTTTTGTAAGCTGCCTATGGCTTACTAAGCTATTTCTAATCATTAAAATGAGTTTGTGTAATGATGCTGTTAATAACTTTAAACGTATTTTTAGGAGAGCTGAGGAAATTCTGCCACTAATACTCAGACAAAGGAAACCAAGAACATCTATGAAATGCACAGAATTGTATTGAACAGTTGTTTCTCTGGAACGAGAAAATATAAGAAAGGAAAAGTTAGAGATCAATATAAAACCTGAAAATTTTCAGATTTTTCCATCCTCAAACATTGAATGTTTGACTAGGGCCATACCAAGTTATTCTGATGTCTGCTCACTCTGTGCCAGGGCTCCTCAACCTTGGCACTACTGGCATTTTGAGCTGGTTAATACTTGGTTGTGGAAAGGGCTGTGCTGCGTGATGTACAATGTTTAGCACATCCCTGGCCATCAGTGCTCATCCCCACTCCATTGTGATAACTGAAAAATATCTTCGGACATTGTCAAATGTTCCCTGGAGGGCAAAAATGCCCTCAGTGAAGAACTACCCTCCTTAGTGAAGGTATCTTATTTTCGAAAAAGGATAATTCTGAATTATCATCTATGTCCTAATTCCAGCAAAGAATTTGAAGAAGCTTATGGGGAAAAAGCAAAGTTTGGTACATTTGTTAGTTTAAATATTGAAGGTCAAATGAAATGTAGTGGTGAGGGAGAAACACACACCCGATATCTAGGCTGAGGACAACAATTATATTTAAAGAATGTGCTTAGCTTTGAGATCCAAGAGGATACATTTAGAAGGAAAAATAAGTTGTATAATCCTCATTAATTTATAAAAGGGAAAAATAAATACTAATTTTCTACTAACAAAATTTTCTCAGTGGCATGGATTTTATTGGGACAAACTTGGCAGAGTAGTATTTTGGTAGCCCTTTTTATTAGGAACTAAATCAATGTTCTTTCCATATTCATGCCTAATATTAACTCAAGATAAAAGCTGAGGGAAGAATTATGAACATTAATTTCATGAAGATATTCTCTACCAGATGTTCATCATAATTAATGTTAACAGTGCTTGAAAAAGAGAAATCATTCTTGGTAAATACACATGACAGACAGGCCTCTCTATGCCAATGGATTTTTTTGTTGTCGTTGTTGTGTATGAAGCAAACGGTCAGATGTAATCTTTGTCTGCAAGGGGATGGTGCTTTTTATTCATAAGTGGATCTAGTCTCCAAGATGAGAGTGAAATCAAAGGTGAAAGCTTGATGGGTTGACTGTTCTGACCCCCACTGATGTCAATGCAGGCAGCATGTGGCTGGCAGAACCCCATGAGGACCTGGCCTCCGTGGTGCCCTGTCTGAAAGCCAGTGTAAAGCCATTGCTTGTCTATTCAGTGCATGAAGGCAGACCTTCTTGATTTCAGGTTTTTTTGTTTTAACAGAAGGGTGAGTTCATTTTCAAATAATGTATTAGTTTTCTAGGACTGTCATAATAGCACAGACTGGGTGGCTTAAATAACAGAAATGGGCCAGGCATGGTGGCTCACGCCTGTAATCCCAGCACTTTTGGAGGCCAAGGCAGGCAGATCACAAGGTCAATAGATTGAGACCAGCCTGGCCAACATGGTGAAACCTGTCTCCACTAAAAATACAAAAAATAGCTGGGCATGGTGGTGAGTGCCTATAGTCCCAGCTCCTTGGGAGGCTGACACATGAGAATCAAATCACTTGAACCCAGGAGGCAGAGGTTGCAGTGAGCCAAGATCACACCACTGCACTTCAGCCTGGAGACAGAGCAAGACTCCGTCTCAAAAACAAACAAATAAACAAACAAAAACAACAGCAATGAATTTTCTCATAGTTCTGGATACTAGCAGTCCACAATCAAGGTGTCAGTAGGGTTGGTTTCTTCTGAGGCCTCTCTCCTGGGCTTGCCCACGGCCACCTTCTCACTGCATCTTCACATGTTTTATCTCTGTTTGTGCACAATCCTGGGATCTCTGTGTGTCCAGATTTCCTTTAATGTGAACACCAGTCAGATTACAATAGGACCCACCCAACAGCCTCGTTTTCACTTGATCACCCTGTCTCCAAATGCAGTCACATTCTGAGGTACTAGGGGTTAGGTCTTCAGCATATGAAGTTGAGAGGAACATACTTCATTCAGCCTGTGACAAATAGCTTCCATGTTAGTACCATAGATTATTGGGAATTATTCTGATATGTTCATTATTCACAATTTGTTCCACTAATCCATAAAAAGACATAGATGTAAAGAGACAATTTTATCTACAGTGGCAGTGGGTTTCAAGTCTGAAATGTGCTTCAGGGCTGAGGCAGGCTTGGAGATGCTGTGATAAATTAAAGCGCCATCCTTTTTAGCAAGGAGAGTTTGCATTTTTTCACAGAGATTATGAGTTGCATAAAATACGGTCTTCATTCCGCTGGTGCTTCAAACACCCCCATCCCTACCCCTTTGATCTGACATTTTTAAACTGATTTGCTCCTATACACTCATTAATTTTTCTGTCTAGGAAGAGAACATTCATTTGCAAATAACTTATGGATGGTAAATTAAGTCTTTGTAGCAATTGACTGAATATTCCATTCTGAGCATATCCTCTCATTCATTCAGTCCTTCATTTATTCTTTCAGCACATATTATTGACAATATATGCCATGGGCTCAGTATTGTGGGGAAGATAGTGAACAAATAGCATTCATTGCTTGCTCTGGAAACAAGAAAAATAAGAGAACTTCAGGAAGAAGGCAGCTAGCTCCCAGAGGATATATTTCTGGTGCTGACTTGGCATGGTGGTCCTACATTCTAGATCTTTTGGAACAGGCACTAATTAAAATATGTTATCCCGTGATCCCCACACACTGTTGAAATGTCCCTGAAATGCCAGTGTTTTCCTACTCACAGTCACCTGTCTCTCATAGTTACAAAGTTGGAAGGCTGATACTGGCAACTGGTATTCCTGACCTGAGTTCTGAAATCCATGGTGACTGTTACTCAGCAATGTTTAGGGATAGGAGACGTGGCCTAAGGGTATGGACTTTAGGGTACCTGAAGGCAAGTGGCAGGATTTGTGCATCCCTCAAAACTCAGCTCTTCTCAGTAAACCACTAATAAATCAACTGTGAGTTCTTTTCACTTCTTGACCACGTAAGTGCCCACAACCCTCATGGGTCGGGCATTAAGAAGGAGCCCTGAGCTGGTCTCAGCAGACTGCAAACAGCATGACCCTGCAGCTGCCTCATCTGGACAATGGAAGGCTGCCTCATCTGGACAATGGAAGGGAGAATTTCTCCTTTATAAAATTGTCTCAAGGATTAAATAAGATAAGGTATGTTAAAGCTTGCTGCTGTGCCTGGCACTCAGTACATGTTAGTTTATACGTGATGTTTAAGACCATGGACAGATCCTTTCTATGACTACCTTAAAAATTTCCCCTTCATTGACCTGTCATAGAACCACCAAAATATTATCCTTTTGGGATTTCATACTATGTTTAAAAATCTCTAATCAAGGATTAAAGCATCTCACCTAAGCAGGAAAAGATGATTCATTGAATGCATCCTCAAATTAATCAGTCACAGTAGCTAGATGACAACTTAGAAGCTCTGTGGAGAAAAGAGACAATTTGCTGGATGGACAGAACATCTGTGCGTGTTTTGTTTTGGGGGCCATATGTTTCTTGGGATTTGGTTGGTGTATTAGTCTGTTCTCATACTGCTGTGAAAAAATACCTGAGACTGGGTAATTTCTAAAGGAAAGAGGTTTGATTGACTCATGGTTCCGCATGGCTGGGGAGGCCTCAGAAAGCTTACAATCATAACGGAAGGCACCTCTTCACAGGGCAGCAGGAAAGAGAATGAGTGCAAGCAGGGGAAATGCCAGACACTTATAAAACCATCAGATCTCATGTGAACTCACTCACTATCACGAGAACAGCATGGGGCAAACCGCCCTCATGATCCAATCACTCCCCACCTGTTTTTCCCACGACACATGGGGATTATGGGAACTGCAATTCAAGGTGAGATGTGGGCAGGAACACAGCCAAACCATAGCAGTTGGGGTCAGCTTGAGAATCAGGACCAAGAAGCATGTAGCTGCTCTGTCAGCAGAATGTGAGAAGTCAAAATTGCCTGGTTAGTGAGGACTAAACTGTGGATTCTAGGGGCCCCAAGCAGCTGCTGGATGTAGCCCTGAGGGGGGCAGAAAGGAGGATACTGCTGTCACATCAGCTTGCTTACATTGGCCTAAGCCTCATTTTAGGAAATGATGAGCTTTCCTTTATTATTTTAACTTTAGTAAGAAATATTTTATTAAAATGTATTCTTGTAAATAATTGCCCTTCTTTTCTTTCTTTGAGTTCAATGTACTGTATCTACAGCTCCACAATCTCCTTTTGTATCTCAGTGAGCCTAAAACAAGTTATGCAAGATGAATAAGTTCTAGAAGCCAACACAATATGTACAATATCGTGTCTGTAGTTAACAACACTGTGTTATACACGTGAAAATCTGTTGAGAGGGTACATCTCATATTAAGTGTTCTCACTGAAAAATATTTAAAAAAATAGAATTGAGTTACCTTTGTAACAGTGGGAACCAGGAAATACTCACCTGGCAGACAGTATGAAGCAGTAGAACATTCTATTCTCCCAATCTCCACCAACCATCAGGGGGTCTTCATGTATAGAAAATGGCAGTATAGAGTGAGGGGCATTTGGACTTTCAGAGAATCTGCATGCCCTAAAATTGTGCATGGGATTGATGCTTCATTTGAGTTAATGGGTTTTTTAATGTTCATTTGACTTAATGTTATTATTTGTTTATTTTGAATAGCACTTTATTGAGGTCTAACATATAAAAAGTAAATAACTTGGGTAAACAGATCAATGAATTTTGACAAATGTGTAATCCCTGTAACCACTGCCCGTATCAAGGCAAATAATATTTCCAGCACCCCAAAAAGTTGCCTCTTGATGCCTTCCAGTCAATCTCCCACCTCAGAGACAAAAATTCTTCTGATATCTATAGATACCACATTCCATTTTTAAAAATAGAATCACGATTGTGCTCTTTTGTGTCTGGTTTCTTAACTACTCAACATAATGATGTTGAAGTTTATTCTTGTTACTGGTATACCAGTGATTTGGGCTTTCTTTACTGATAGGTAGTACTAAAATGTATGAATATACTGCTTTGTTTTACATTCTCTTACAGATGACATTTGGTTTGTTTCTGTTGTGCTTTGAAGAATCAGCTGCCTTCACCTGCTGCTGCAGCTTGCAGACTGCTTTCTGATTTAGCAACAACCACACTTATTTACCAAATCATTTAAATGTTTCTTATCTTCCCATTATTTCCTTGCTAGGAAGAAAAGTCATCACTTAAAAATATTAACCAAATTGAATACAAGGGTTGATAGTTTTATCCTCTGCCAACAAGGGCAATCCAAAAGAAATTGTGAAATTAAAATTTGTTTCCTGCTCTGAATTATACATATATATATATGTGTGTGTGTGTGTGTGTGTGTGTGTATACATATATAAAACACATACATGTATGAAGTATGATTTGTCAAATATACATATGAGCAATAATATTTAGAATAATATTTGGTTATCTAAATTAATGTAAGAAAGATTAGAATAATATGTAAAATTTAAGACACAGATTAATTAGATAAATATACCAATACATTATATATATTTTTGTTTGTTTGTTTGTTTGTTTGTTTTTTGAGACAGAGTCTCACTCTGTTGCCCAGGCTGGATTGCACTGGCACGATCTTAGCTCACTGCAACCTCCACCTCCAAGATTTAAGTGATTCTCCTGCTTCAGCCTCCGAAGTAGCTGGAACTACAGGCGTTCACACCCACGCCCAGATAATTTTTGTATTTTTAGTACAGACAGGGTTTCACTGTGTTGGCCAGGCTGGTCTTGAATTCCTGACCTAAAGTGATCCTCCCGTCTCGGCCTTCCAAAGGGCTGGAATTACAGGCATGAACCACCATGCCCGGACTACCAATACATTATTAATAACAGTAATCCAATGGAATTCAACAGAAATTCACAAAGACAGTTTGAAAATCTTGTACTGGATAACTTCTTATTTATTGCTCTCAAAGTATTTGTTCTGTGAATAATGGAAGAACCTCTAAACTCCCATTATTCATAGAACAAATGGGAGTTAGAGTTAGACACAGAATGTCCACAAACACATGCAAAGAGGCCAGGAAAAGGGGCATCAATAACTTTGGTTAGTTTTAATGGATTTGTTTGAACTTGTTTTGAAGGATAAAAATAAGTAAACTAAGTTTTTAAAATATTAACAGAATATATAAAATATCACTAACTTTACTGATAATTCAGTCATTTTCATATTATGATCAAGTAAGAAAGATGGAGATGAATAGAATGAAAAATTATGACAAAAATAGATTATTTTAAGAAGAAACACACCTAGGAAGAAATAGGGCTTCAGGACATCACTGTAGCTCGTTAGCTGTTTCCATTTTCCCTTCAGCTCCTATCTCCCATCTCACCAGTTTTGATCTCAAAATTCACTGGATTGGGTTTTTATCTTTCTCTAAACTTGACCACCATGTTAAACACTAAAGCCAAATATATCTTGACTGGGATTTCAGACCCTGCTTCCTGTCCCCATGATTTTTTCTAAGTGCTTTTTTTTTTTTTTTTTAAACTGTAATTTTAAAAGGGAGAGGGATTTATCAAAACTGTGTAGGGGAAACCAATTGACAAATAGCTTCATTTTAGGAAACTTGCCTGTCTCCTAATTCAACTCAGCCAGTAGTTACTTATGGCTCAAGAAACAAAGCTTCCCCAGTACTACCCTACGTAAATCTGTAATTTTATTATCGATTTTTATGTTTTGTAATTTTTTTTTTTTTTTTGACATGGAGTCTCACTTTTGTCACCCTGGCTGGAGTGCAATAGCGTGATCTTGGCTCACTGCAACCTCCGACTCCCAGATTCAAGCGATTCTGCTCCCTCAGCCTCCTGAGTAGCTGGGATTACAGGCACCAGCCACCACACCCAGCTAATTTTTTTTATTTTTAGGAGAGACGGGGGTTTCACCATGTTGGCCAGGCTGGTCTGAAACTTCTGACCTCAGGTGATCCTCCCGCCTTGGCCTCCCAAAGTGCTGGGATCACAGGCATGAGCCACTGCACCTGGCCTGGAATTTATTTTTAAAAAGCAATGAGAAGAACACCATACACCTTTTTCTGTGGGCTCAAAATAAAGGCCAGACTGTCTTCCACTAAAGAACTCTGTTTTCTACAAACTAAAAGGAAAATTGCAGAGCAAGGCTACAGGTCAGCATATGAAAGAAATATGTTTCCACAAAATCTTTGAAAAGATATTGCCTTAATTTTAATGGAATCCCTGATCATTTATATAATATCTTAATATTTGGCATTGATCTTGGAGAGATTTTAGGGAAAGTTCTTATAACCAAGACCCACCCATCCCCAGAGAACCTTTTAGAAGTGTCCTATTTGATTCCAATAGGCAGCTCTTTGGAGCTCTGCTGGATTCAAATAATAAACTAATTTCTAATAGGAAATGTGGTGAAGAAGACTTAGGAGTGACATGGAACAAGTTTACAATGGGTCAATTGCGTTCTTCAGGTGCTTTGCGAGGTACAGAGCCACTGAAATACTTATTCCATTTTCTCTGTGGTGTGCATTTCTGATGTGAGGCTTTCACGTGGGCATCAGTATCCTGTCCGGCTCACCCAGAGGAAACCAACCTTTCAAAGTCACTCAACAGCTGTTCATTCAATCGCTTCTGTGGGCCAAGCGCAATGCTAGCCTCTGAGGGTAGACTGGATGCACAGTGAACAAAACAGTCCCTGACTCAGGGAAGCTGAAAATCTCTCATGCCTTTCAGACATCATGGGGGAGGAGAGAGGGGAGCAGCCAGTCCTAAGGTTTTCAGAGAATTGAGATAATTGCAGCCTCATTTTGAAGTCTCTTGGTGTTGTGACTAAAGAGAACATCAAAATGTGTATTCTGAAGAAGTGCCAAAGAAAGCGAATGCAAACTACTAACTAAATTGCTGGTGAAAAACCAAGAGACAGTGAAATGAGTGAAGACTTGGAACTGAGACAGTGTGAGGGAGAATGGAAGGAGCTGGGAAGCCAGGACCAGGGAGAACGAAGAGGATGGGAAGGGAGCCTTTGCATTCCAGAGACAAGCAGAAAAAACCTACAGGGTTTGTTTGATCTCAGCAATAGCTCTCCTGGGTGGGTCAACGTCAGTGAGGTCTCCTGAAACTAAAGGGACAGAAATAAATAGGATAGGTTTTGTCATAAAATATTTAAAGACCATCATATGGAAGAAGGATAAATATTTTGTTCCAATG
The DNA here is from genome assembly GCF_028878055.3 of Symphalangus syndactylus. Taxonomy (NCBI): domain Eukaryota; kingdom Metazoa; phylum Chordata; class Mammalia; order Primates; family Hylobatidae; genus Symphalangus; species Symphalangus syndactylus. The sequence goes on from NC_072437.2 coordinate 18,377,590, forward strand.
GGCAATAAGTGAAAGATGACTGGACATTTTAGAAAACCAGGCTTTGGGACCAATTCTGAGAAGGGCATGCTAAAACGCAAGCCATCTCAAAAAAGGAGAGGGGTAAATTTGTTGGACTCTAAATCGTTGGACTGTTTAAGTGGAAAACGGGCATCCTCTTTACAGGGCTGTTAGAACACTGTAGGACCAGATGATTGTAAGTCTCCTTCCTACTAAACTTTTGAGCAGAAGAATAAATGTGGATTTAACAAACTAGCCTCTGGAACGCTATATGGAAACAGATATTTTTGTTTTCCTTGACATACCTTGAGGGATTAGCAGTATTAGTTTAACTCTTGTGTGTGAGTGTGTGTGTGAGTGAGCATGTTTGAATCTACAATGATATGCAAGGATTGTTACAGTGTAAAATACTTTTCTTCTGTGAAGAAAATGAAATTAAACTGTTCATACCAAGTAGCCAAGGAAAGTTGATGGAAAAATCTTTGTAACTGACTGAGTCCCTCTAGGCTAAAAAGAAAATCGCTGAATGATTGTGTAACCACATAAGGAGTGTTATGAAAATGGAGCATTCCAGTGGCTTAGATTCATTTCTGTGTTTATCAATACAATATTAACACTAGGATATGGGGACATGAGTGTGCTATAAATACAATGAAGTATGTTTACCCACGAGCCAAGGTATGACCATAAAGACAGCAATATTTTAATGCAGGAAATTAATTTGGCTCTTTTTGACGTAAGACCTTATAAATACTCTCAATATATCTCTAAAAAGCTATACTGAAGTTGTCTCTGAGACTGCAACCTTGATTTTTCAAGGAAAAACGTTTTGTTATTGTTTTTGTTGGGTTTCTCATTTGGCTTGTTTTTTCAAATGTCTTATTGGAACAGAACTATTTCATGTCTTTGAAAACAGAAAGGGAAGGGAAAAAAATTTGATGTTTGAGAATTAGAAATGCAAGGCTTTTGATATAAATAGAATAAGCTCTCACGTTAAAAGGAGTAATGGGATGAATTAAAATTTAGAAGTAAAGCCCTCTAATCAGCTAGTGGATATCCACAGCTTGCTCCACAGCTAAAGACTTTTTCCTTTATGTATGTGTTGTCCCTTTTTTCTCTTTACTAAATGAACACCTATATTAAAAACAAAGTCATCCTTCTAGGATTATGCAAATTGCACATGCTCCTTATGAAAAATCAGGGGAAAAGTGCAAAGAATAAAAAACATAAAGGGCTACAATCTACCACCTACTGATAAACACTGTTTATACTTCAGTCTATTTTATGTGAATGTGTGCATGTATATATATGTGCCTATATGTATATATTTAATGATATATAACACACATATAAATAGAGATGCCATATCGTGTGTATATTTTTAAGTCCAATGACCATGTCTCAAACATTAATAGAAAAGCATGGGAAGAGGTCAGCATGAAAATTGCGAGATGACGTGACAATGCCCAGCTAATTGAGTGAGTCTACTGCAAACCTATATGGAAAATAGCTCTTCTTGAATTATTATTTAATGCCTATTAGCTCAGCTGGTTCTACAGCTGGTACGAATGTCCCCAGTGACATACAAAATTCCTAATTTGGTCATTGACAGGCTTTTCATATCCTTTCCCCCCTGACACAGATTAGGCTGTTTCCACTTACCTTCACAGATTAGGCTGTGCCCGTAACTCAGGGTTCCTCTGTTTTGACATTTTCTGACTGCAATCCCCATACCCACCTTGACTAGCTGGTGACTATCTCCCATGTTTTTAATCTCAGCTCCAGGTGTTACTGTTTCCACGAGACCTTTCCCAACCCATACCAGGTTGAGCTGACTCTTTCCACTATTCTTGCATATGCTTCACACCCACCATATGAGACACTTCGGCACAAGTGCCTATGCCGCCATCTTCCCCGCTGTATTCTGAGCCACTCGAGGGGAGATGCCTGAATGCCAGGTCAAGTACAGTGGTGCAGAGTTAACGCTCAACAGATGCATTAATGTAATGAATTATTCGATGATAAATAAAGGTTGATCATATAAACCAAGAGGTAAACCTTTCTGAAAATTATATTTTTATGAATATATTGTCCAAGGGAGACCTATTTTGCAAACATCGGAGGCAGCAATTTATATCCAACTCAGAGTATTTAAGAATAGTATGTATATCTGCATAGAAAAAAAAATGGACTGTGCTTAACAAGAAGAGAGGATAGCCATGTTCCAGAAATGCTCTGGAGAGAGTATAATGGCAACTTTTCTGCATTGTAGCCAAGGTCTTCTGAGAAGTACACAGCTGTGATGGAGAGGTCCTGGCATGCCACAACAGGAGAAGAGAAATCAGGCTGAGAGCTGCTGCCAGTTAGCCGTGAGCTTAGCAAATTACCTAACCTCCATGGGCCTCAATGTGTTGATCAGTAAAATGGGATTATTAGTTTAAATCATCTCTAAGGCTACTTCTTGTTCTAACCTTCAGTCTGGCAACAGAGTGGGACTCTGTCTCAAAAAAAAAAAAAATAGGGAAAATAAGATAACAAAGTAAGATTTCAGTTCAAAGCCATAAACGAATAAAATTGAGAAATCTGAAAATATGATTCTGATGCGCAGTGACTTTCCCTGTTGATTGAAGTTAGCAAAAACTGCGCGCGCACACACACACACACACACACACACACGCCACAGCAAGTTTAGAATGTTTTAAGTATACTATTAAAAAATTCAAATTATATTAGTTTTCAGTGATTTGAATAAAAAACGGCCCTCGATTATTATGTTAATATGTACTAAAATGTGTCTTTGTTTTCAAACTCACTATTATCAATGAAGCGGAGAGCCTGCATTTGGCTGACTTACTTCCTTTTCCTTTACATATGCCATTCCCTTTTATTAAAATGTTAGGAAAATCTCCTGGGCAGCAGACCCTCCACTTCTCCACTTCCTTCCACATGCAGAGTGTCCAGCTCATGGTCATCCAGGACTCCACAAGCCTCTGCCCACAGGGCCTCTTTTGGTGCTTCAAGAGTAAAGTAGCTTCTTCTAGAGAGGGACTGTTTTTTTTTTTTAGATATTTTGAAAAGTTCTAGTATCACTGGGGATAAAAGAGGGAAATGGGACCGAGGGCAATATGTGTCTTACCATTGGGTGGAGGATTTAAGACATCAGGAGCAGTCCAGAACCTGGAACTATTCCTGTCTGAGTCTCATCCTCCCTTTGACAAACACCGACTGAGCGCCTGTGGTGGGTCAGGCACTGCTCCAGGCTCTGGGGAAGTGGAGCCCGTGTGATCAGGAGCTGTGTGTTGGGAAGGCCAGGAGTGTGTAGGAGTCAAAGAAATGATCCCCAGAGAGGGAGGGAAGCTGGGAGCATGTGCACATCGTTGACTCACGGAGGGTAGAATGACCCCTCAAAGAGGCCAGAAAGGGGCACTTTCTGGTCCTAGAAATGAAACCTATGACCAAGAGCTGGGAATTAGAGTATTTGAGTATCAGCTTTGACTCTTGCAGCAGGGCAACAAGGGCTCAGATCTAAACTTTGTATAGTACAAATATGTTAAACTGCTGTCTCCTATCTGTACTCAAATACCCATGACATAAACGAATCTGAAACTTGTCCTGCTAGAACTAAATCTCTTGAGAGGATCACGAAGCCCATTTCATGGAGAAATGAACACAAGCCTGTGAGCATGGCCAGCGCAAGCCTCTCCTGAGCACAGCTGACTGCATCGATTAAATGTCTGGGGGAAAAAAATTCTGTTTGGACAGTTTATCCCTCCCTGTTGGGGAGAGATTCATTTGCTGATATGTCTTGGTTCTTTCAAATATTTTATGTATATATACAATACATATAAAACAAAACCTGTCAAGTGCAATGACTGCTATTCCTGACTCACAGCCAAAGACTTCTTTTAACCATTGGGTACCCTCATCCTTGAAAGCCGGTTTCAAATCTCTGTAGGACCTCAGAGGAGGGTACAGAGAGAAACCACACAAAAAGGCCAAAAGGGTTGAAGGAGTGAGCAAAGAAAAATGTGGTGAGCAGGGCTTGTCTTGCGGCCTTAAAATTTGTTTATTTAAAAATCTCCATGATGTCCTGTCTCTGAAATAATTCTTTTTCCTGAGGTTCCTCTTCCTCTGTCCACATAAAGCTCCAGGAAATATTTCTGATTTCTTTAAAAATCTTTTGCATAAATGGCACCTTTCCGTTTGCAGTCAGTGTCAACCTATACAGTTAAGGCAAATTCTTACCTAAGGAGCTCATCTAAATTTCTAAAAGGAAAGAGCAATTATCTACTTCCCCTACAGCTACATAAAAATGAAAATGGAATGGGGAAAAAAGACTTGCAGAATCTATTTCCTTCATTTGGCAATAGCCTTAGGCCCCAAATCTCATTTTGTAAAGCATCACATGTCTAGCTTTAGTTTTATTTAGCTGGATTCTATGGCCTTAAATCTCATGAAAGGCATGTTATAAACTCAAGAAATTAAATTCTTCATGGATTTATGTGGGGCTTAGAAAAATGCATTCTCACAATTCACTGGGGAGCATAATGGTCCTGTCTCCGCAATCGCTGAGAATTGCTGTACGTTTTTTTCTGAGAGATGCAATAATTAAAGTCATAAGAAATTCAGGTAAGCAGGTGGTACTGGAGCAGTCCAGCAAATGATAACATGTAACACTGAGCAGGGGAGTAAAGCAGCCGAGGAAGCAGGAGCAGGCAATCATTAGAGATTCAATCGAGTAAACAGCTGGTGTTTAAAAAATTATGTTGGTAGGAACAGGACTGTCATTTAAAAACTGGCATTTGGAAGCAGCTATTCTGTCCATCAGAGTGGCGTGGGTGACTGTCAAAGGCTAGGAAGGATTCCGTTTCTGTGTGTTTTGGATACAGGGTAGATGTGGTAGACGGAATGATTGCCTCCCCCAAGGTGCCCATATCCTTATCCCTGCAACCTGTGAGTAGGTGAATATGTCAATTTACATGATTTTGCAGATGTGATTAAGTTAAGGATCCTGGGATGCGAAGATTCTCCCGCATTATCGGGTGGGCCCAGTGAAATCACTAGGATCTTGAAGAGGGAGGCGGGAGGATCAGAATCAGTAGTAGGAAATGTGACAATGGAAGCAAGATGCAAGACATGGTCTGTGAGCCAGGAAGGCAGGTGGCCTCTGGAAGATTAAACAAACAAACAAAAAGCAGGGAAATGGATTCTTCTCTCAAAGCCTCCAGAAGGCTTTGCAGACATCATGACTTAAATCCAGTGAGATTGATTTGGGATTGTCTACCTGCAGAACTGTAAGAGAATAAATGTGTATTTTTAAAAGCAACTAAGTTTATGCTAATTTGTTACAGAAGCAATATGAAACTTATACTGTAGGTTACTGAGAAAGACTCAGGGGAATAATTTAAGATCTATATTTTTAGCAGTTACATACAAAGTAGAAACTAGGCTCAGGAATAAGGCATTAATTTAAAATTATAACATTTCCTACATGCATGCACTTTGGAAATTACTTTCACTTGCATCTTTTAGAAGTAGATTACAAGATCAGAGGCAGATTAATAGCAACTTTGCCAGAACCTGAAGGCTTCTGGTATTTAACTAGACTTTCTGAAACCCTGCCCACTAAGATACCAGTTGTCCCCAGAGATTAGAGCATGTGGAACCTGCAGGAGGAAGTGCCCTCTTAGTTGTAGAGAGTTTTTGGAAGAATGTAGAACATAGTAATCCCTGGTACGCTTTCAGGTCATATAATTAAAGTGTATGATCTTTGATGCACTGGCTTTTACTGCATTTGTGTCTTCTCAGTCACCAAACTGGGCCAGAAGTATGATAGCAAATTTGTATGTAAAATAATGTTCTAAAAAACTGGAAAAATATTCCAAAACATTTGAATGTTGGGATTAGAGGCAATTTTTATTTGTCATTTATTTTTATATTCTAATTGTACTTTTATAGTCAGAAAATGTAGAATTGGATGTTGTGTTCTCATTCTCATTCTTTCTTTGCCCTCCTCTACAGTTTTGGGTTCTTATTCTTGCTTTGCTCACAGAGCTTTTTAACAGTTGAATGAAAATCGTGAACCCTGGTGTTATCAACATGCACATGCACACCTTTTTTTCAGCATAAATTTCAGGGGAATCACAGATAATCCTACACCCATCCTTGGAGCTTCTGGAAGTCCTTGGCTCCCATTGTAAGTGTTCTGATTCTACACTGGTCACTGTGTCAGATATGTATATTTCAAATAGCTGACTGCTGGGTGGCAGATAGTGTGATAGACAAGGCATGTGCTTAAGGTCTGGTTCTTCCACTTCGTAGCTGTGTAACTTTGGCAATCGTTTAACATGCCTGGGGCTTAATTGCCTCTTCTGTAAAATAGAGATCATGATGTCCACTTCACTAGACCTAAAAGCTTTTCACAAACTATTATATTATTTGGATGTTTTATAAATGGAGAGACATGCTCTTGTTCCCATTTAAATAATTATGACTGAAATATTCTCTAATTTATTATTAATTCCCACTTAACCATTATCCAGAAAAATTTCAAATGTGAATGTAAAAGTTCTATACTGTGAAGGTAGTAATGAAAACAGGTTACTAAGAGGAATGAACTGGGAGTTTGAATATGGCTTTTTTAAAAAAATCACTATTTTAATTACCTTTAACAGTCTGAAATTTAGTTGTGTGTTTTGGCACACATGCATACAAGCATGTGTGTGCAGATGTACAAGTTTACATATATGTTTAACTCATGTATGCTAAATGCAAAAAGCATAATCCCAATCCAGCTCACTTATTTCCTATGAAAGTGTTCATTCTAGAAATTATTGAAAAGAAACTCATTACAGTGCTAAAAATGAAAAAGATTATATCACATGTGCACAGGGACTCTCTTTGCATTGAGATTATAAATGAACTTTCCTTTCTCAAACTTTCTTGGAAATTGAGTAATTTTTTTTTCTGTTGAGGTATTCAATAGTGTTAAAAATTCACTGATCTATTATTAAAATGCTTGGTATTTTAATCTTCCACTACTGATTTAGAGTAGGAAAAGATTTGCCAATATTCACAACTCAGAAATGACTTCTATGCCCATTTTGGATTCACTTTAGTATTGAAGGCTGGAAGCTACTGAGAATATTTTTTCCAAAGTATTAGCCGGATTAAAAGAAAATCACTAAGTTTGTAAAGCTAAACCATCTGCTAGTATCAATCTGGTATTGCTTCTATAGGAAAGAATGTTCACAAGTTTTTAGTATCAATAGTTTCTACTTTCCCTTTATTGAACCAAAACATTAAGCAACAATAAAATTCCTTCCAGTTTTTTAATAGATAGAAATCTGTTGCCTACCAGAAATAAATACATCCAGCAAAATTAATCAACAAGACTGTTATAACATTAATGCAATCACTTGGTTTTTGAAAATCTAATTATAATTATTTAATATTCAGTTAGATCAACCTTTGATTCTAAAATAAAGGTCAATAATACTATCACAGAAAAAATAAAATGTGATCTTGAACTTAAACTGTAATGAACGGATAAGCAATCAGTCTTAATTAACTAGTTGAAAATTTGCCCCAAGTACATACTAATATGACTTTTTAAATATTCTTCCAAATGAGTAAGAAATGAAAATGGACATCAATATCGATTACCTTTCCAGAAGTATCTCAAACATTTTCAGATAGAACCCATTTATCGAGAAAGGAAATTAAAACAAATGCCAATATATATCATATTTAATTCCACTGAAGCTCACCCCAAATTGGTTTATAATAATTTAATTGTGGAAAAAATAATGTTGGACTTTCATATTTTATCTTTAATTTGGGAGATGTTGAAAAATGTCAAAAGTGATTCACAAAGGAAACCATGTGACAAAACGGAGTGAGTCACTTAATGTATGAAAACAATCAAGTACACGTCATATTTTAGTGATTCTTAGATGCCAATACTTTTTATGTATAAACACCTTTAAAATTCATATGCATATTATAATCTATAAAATAACATAGCTTAATGAAGTGTTTTTATTTCTTTCATTGAAGTACCTAAAATAATCTTAAAATTAACAGCTTCTTAAATTTGACAAATTTAGGAAAGGCAAAATAGTGGCAGTGGCAGAAATGAAGGAAAAGTAATAGATTTTTATTTGGAAAAACAACATAGAATTTAATATAGATATCAATATACAAAATGTGTTTTTTGGATTTTTTTGTTCATTTGAAGGATAAATAAAAAACAAAATCCATGCACTTTTTTTTTTTTTTAGTAAACTGTATCAAAACTTATCTACTTGGAAGGCAAACAATGTATGCAACAAAGTCATCCAGAACATAATGGAACTCAGAATGCAACAGGAAAAAATTTAATAATTCAATTTCAATAAAGCTGTTTCTTGTTTATATACTCTCCTCACTTCGAGTGTATATACTTTAATATTTATAGATAATTTTAACAAATACATTTATCTGGTGTCAAATTCTATAATGGACTACATGATTAGATGTAGCAAATTTGAAAAGGGGCATATTGTCAATTTATCAATCGACAATCTGAAAACGAGGAGGCAAGATAGAAAACTGTGTGTGTGTGTGTGTGTGTGTGTGTTAGGAAGTGGGGAGAAGTGGTGAATCACAAATACCAGAAGTCCTTTTTAATTCAAATGGAATCAGTCTCACATCCTTCAGTAAGCCCTGAGGGTGTCACTGTTGAAATTCAGAACTCAAACTGTTTGTCATGTTTGGTTGAGCCCAGGACATCAAGCAAAGGCTAAAGTATTTTTGGTGTATCCTATTTATGAAGTTGAGATTGTGTGTAATCCAGATAGAATTTTAGGTGTCTTGGTGCTTAAAGAGATCAAGGATCTCTTTAGGTACCGTGGGGTACTTCATCCTTGACAGACTGGGTTAAGCAAGATTTTCTGTTCCTCTTCTTTGGTATTAACTGCCTATTTGTTCAGATAACCAATGTCTTAATCCTTTCAATACACAAATCTTTATTGAGCACCTACTTGCCTGGCACCATTTTAAGCACTGGATATGTGGCAGTAAACAATGAGACAATGTCTGTACCTTTATAGGCTTATATTTTAAATGGGGAAGACAGCCCAAATAAGGAAAGTATATAGAAATTTTAAAAGTTGTACGTGCTATGTAGAACCATAAAGCAGGGTAGCAAGAAGGAAATGTCTGTGTTTATGAGTTGTAATTTTAAATAGATTTGTGAGCAGAGATGTGAGGAAAGATTCATAGGAGATGAGAGTCAGATGAAACAGCAAGTATAAAAGTCCTGTCATATGAGCATGCCAGGTGGTTTGATGGACAGCAAGTGGTAAGTGAAGGGAGATGAATAGAGATGATGTCAGAATAACAACTGAAGGCAGAGGTGGGGCACAAATCACATGAGCCATGGCAGGCCACTACAGTGAGGACTTTGGTTTCAATGTATGGGATTTTGTAGTTACTATTGTAGTATAATCGCCCAAAAGATGATGGTGGTAGGTAGTAGTGGAGGTGGTGAGAGTGGTATCTTGGATATATTTTGCAGATAGAATAGATCTTACACAAATATATATGGGGTATTAGAGAAAGAAATGACATTAATATGATACTAAAGTTTTCAGCCTGAGGAACAAGAATGAAGTTGCCATTTCAGAAGTGGGGAGGATTGGAAGAACAGGTTTAAGAAGGAAGAACAGTAGTTCGTTCATGGCCACTTTAAGCATGAGACACTTACCTATCAGACATCCTTGTAGAAGTTTCAATATAGCTCTCTCTTTATTCAACAATTGCTGGTGTTGGTGGAGGAATGATGAAGTTTTTAGAAGGTGCCCTAGATTCAGTGTTAATTAGGGGTAGGTGGCAAGAAGTTTCCCAGAGAAGATATCTATGCTGAGACCTAAGCTATAAGCTCCATCAAGACAGAGCCAAAAAGTCTCTTTATTTTTATTTAAACATCTGTTGGCAAGGCATGGTGGCTCATGCCTTACTCTTTAGCTGATGATTTTTTTTTTTTTTTTTTTTTTTTTTTATCACCAAGAGGAGTGTGAGGATAGGGCAATAGAAATTTTCCAGGTAGAGGGAACAACATACTTAAAGTTGGAGGACCAAAAGGATCATAGCATCTTCATGAGACCATCAAGCACAGTGTACTAATTACCTTCCAAACTGATGCTTGTATAGTACTTCAGTGGTTTTAGAAGTACTTTCTCATACACCCTCATCATAGTCTCTGAAAGGTGGAGAAATGTTTTTATTATCAATCAGTTGGTGTGAAAATAGACTTACGGGACTCAGTTCACAAATCTGGTCAATAATAACTAAGGTTTGAACTTGGATTTATTTCGTCAAAACTTAAAATAATTCTGTTTCTAATTATTTAAAATCTTGTCATGCATCCACTGTGGGGGGGTGGTGGTGAGGAAATATAGGGAATACATATATTTTGATATTGAAAAAACATGGAAACTGCAGAAGAATTTACAAGACAGAAATGAGTAATCTGGAAGATGATGATAATACAGTCATAGCTGTCATTTTCAATTACTTAGGGTGCGCCAGATGTGGTATTAGGATCTCTACATTTATTTACTAAATTTAATCTCACAGCAGTTGAAAAGGAGGTCCTGTTTTCACCTCAATTTGAGAGATGAAGAAATTGAGGCTGAGAGAGGCTAAAGCAACACATTGGAGGTCATTATACAGCTAGGAAGTTGCAGAGTCAAGAAATGAACCAAGAACCTCTGAAATGAGAGTTCAGGCTCCCAATAGCTTGGTCAGGAGCTACACCACCTGGGCCATACTTTATTTTCCTCTTTATAACGTCAAAGATGAAATTAACAACTCCAAGGAGGTTCTGATGAGTGAGAAATTATTTTCTAAACTACAGTAACCTTTACATTTGTGTTCACCGGCCTTGAATCGGTTTTCACCCTAGCTTTGCACACTCTTTTATCACAGCTTAAGACAGCAGATGGCTCTCTTGCGTTTTCTTTCACTTACCTCCATCCGTAAACAACTAAACAGCGTTTTGGAGAGGTAAAATGAAAACTCAGGGATTAAGCTAAAAGACCTTTATTATCCCAATGCTGCCCCCCTCTCCAAGCTCCCTTAAAATAGGAAGCTACGTTGGAGAGAAATGACCTCTTGAGGCTCCTGAAATTCACAGCCAGAATAGATGCCCGGAGACTCCGGAGTCCGCTGTTCCAGGCGCTGCGCCAGGGGTCGGAACGCTCGAGAAAGAAAGAGTATCTCTCGGTTATGGAAAAGCTGAAAGGCTTTGTGCTCCAAGGTGTTATTAATGTTGGTAGAAGCTGTGAAGATTAATTTCCTTCCCACCTTGAGGGAAAAAAGTGAGAAACTGCTTTTAGCGGAGGAAAGTGTCAGAGACCCTCACAGTCAGTGCTTTTCTCAATCAGCGAACTTGCTTCTGCTGGGAGAGGTATGGCTGGGGCGGGATCCCTGTCCGCGGTGCTGAATGTCAGGCTGGTCCGAGGCTGCTGAACAACGAAGGAAGGGCTCTGAGAGGGCCAAAAACTGACCACCTGACCCCGCAGTCCAAGGATTTGGGGGAAAGACTGCAGCATAAGAAAATGCCTGCAAAAATATAGGCACAGCTATAAGAACAAGAAGCTTAATGTCACTCTTTTCAAATTAATATAGTTGGCACATACATCAAAAGGCTTAAAGAATCTTTAAAAATAAACTAGGTGTGTTGGGGAAGTCATACTAGATTTAAGAGGTCACTATTCTTAACATTTTCCTTTTTTGAAACACTCACTGCCAGAAGCCTTTGATAATAAACCTGAATGCTTCAATCTTACAGTCACTTGCAAATTCAAATCTAGAACTTCTGAAATGTACAAATGGCCTTTCTTCAATAATAGAAACCAAGAGTAGTGACTCTTAATGTTCAGTGGGACTCATTTCAGTGAATTAAAACAACAGACACACTCAATAGCCATTTAGTTATTTTCACCTCTCTATAGACATCTTTCCCTTTTTAAGCAGTACTACAGCAACACAACATAAATGCACACTCACAAAAAAATGGAAGAAAAGAGACATATGAAACAGAAAATAGGGAAAGGCAGAGCAAAATAATTAGCATGCCCCTTTTTCTCACTTTTGCTATTTTATCAGTGACTAGGGATTGCAGGTTTCTAGAAAAACAACTCTGGCATATTCCTTTTAATAACTGTAGAATTTGTAGATGTAACATAGCAAAGTGTAGAAAATAAACTTCCAGAAGTACACTTTTTAATATATGACAAACACCATCCTAAAGCCAATGATGCCTGCCTTAGTTCTAAATCTACACACTCTCATTAGGTTGCATTTCCTTCCCAAAAGGAGACTTGTCGGTATATGTGGAGTGAAGGTAACAAAGAGCAGCCCAGCAGTGGCTGCTTCCATGGAGAAGCTGTGGATAAGTTGCTTAGAGCAGAAGGTGCCCAGCCTCCCTGTAATCTGCTGCACTTCCCCCCAGTTGCCTGGTGGCGAGTACTTTACTGCCTATTCCTGAGACAAAGAGAAAGTGTGTTTTGGTTGAGAACTGCTCCCAGGGCTGCCTGCGTAGTGTGCCTGCCCTCTTTCCAGCTCTAAAGCAGTCACTGGTGAAGAAGGCTGTTGCAAGTCTCTTGATTACCAAGTGAGTCTTCTCTCCCCCTTGCTTCACACTGAATTTCCAGAAGTCTAGTTTGAGCATTTCTTTTTCTTTAGCTGCCTGAGCTGATAGGCAAAGCAGTGTAAAGGGAAGGGGAGAAAAGTAAGAAGCCTGGAGCCAGAGCTGCACTTGGTTCTGCCACTCTGGTGTATCCTAGAAACCACGGAACTGTGTTCATCCGAGCATGAAGTGTTTCTCTCCCAACCTCCCCCCGGCTTTTTGTTTTTTTCGGGTGCCCTCCACTGCCGCCCTTTCTCTTGGACCTTCACGTTTTCAGTTATCCAAGAGGGAACCGCTGTCGGGACACAGACAGAAAATCAAGGGGAGGAGACGCCGGCTGTTGTATTTGAATTTCAGACACAGTTCAGATGGCTTTGCTCCCTGACAGAGCTTCTCTGCCCAGGGACACCAGAAGATGACAGCTCCAATTGGAGTGTCCTGTCTGGCTGCTTTTCACTGTCCCTGGAATAGTGTGACACCCTCCTCTGCCCCTTATATTTCTGCCCTGACTTCTTCAATATTCTCCTGGGCGTTTATCCTACCCAGCTGCTGTTCTGTAGCAGCTACTGCGGCTGTCTTCTCCTCCTCCCAGGGCTGGGGAACATATTTGGGAGTGGGGTCTTTCTATCTGGCATAATCACACCTTCTCTCCTTCCCTTCCCTCCTTTTTGCTCCGTGTAGCCTTTCAAAATGACACACCTACCCTTCCTGCAGCAGAAGGGAGGGTCCTGCAAGTTTGGGTGGACTAGGTGAGGAGTGGAGGCGCCTCCCTCCTCCCTCCACCCCGGGGTTGGGGGTGGCGAGGGGGGGGGCGTTGGTGCTGGAGGGATTAGCAGGGAGGGCGGAAACCACCTCGCCCTTCAACCGCTGCTGAGAGTTTCAGTGCACCGGGAACCACGTTAAGACCCAGAAGCCCCAACCAAGCCGCGGAAGCCTCGGGAACCAGCGAGTTGCATCTAAGAAAAAGCGCCCCGATGTTCCTTCAATTCCACCTGCTTTGGCTCGGCCTCTTAGCACCCCACCCCTGCAATCCATCTTAGCTTGCTTGCTTATTATTTTTAAGTCATTATTATCTATACGTTTTGTTTCTTTCTGAAGAGGTACATCAGGAGGGGGACCACAGGTGGAGGGGGTGCAGTGGGGTGGGAACGGAGCGTTTCATTAGAGATCTCAGGGGAGAAGATTGGTCTCTCCAGATGCTGATTTCCAAAGCACTTGACAATCACCGGCAGAAGCCGAGAGCGGGCGGCGCCGGCGGCGGCACCGGCCCGGGGGCAGCTGGAGCCCGGCGCTGAGTCCTGCCCAGCGCGACCCGGACCGACGGACGCGCAGAGACCCTGCCGGGACCCGCCCTCCTGCCGGCGCCCGGGAAGCCGCCGGCCGGCTCTACCTCCCGCCCGGGAGCCGGGCAGGGCGAGAAGGCAGCGCGAGTGGCGGTGGCGACCCCCGCCAGGGTTCCGGCGAGGAGCGGTGACAGGCAGCGCCCGCAGCCGCGGTCCCGCTCTCCACTTGGACGTGGCCAAGCGGCGGCGGCGGCGGCGGCGGCAGCCACGACCTCCGGCTTCCCGGGATCGTCCGGCTGCGCCCTGGGCGCATCTGCGCGCCTGGCCCCGCGCCCCGCGGAGAGGGCGATGGGTCCCAGTCAGGACTGAGCGCCCTTTCCCCTCTCCCCAGTCCCGCCTGGCGCCCCTTCCTCTGCCCCGAGGGCGAGCCACAGTCTGCGCCGCCGCCTTCCTCTCCGGTGCCCCCGCTCGGCGTCCTCCCGCGCGCTCCCTCCCCGGACCCGTTCCCGGGGCCACCATGGCCGCGGCCATCGCTAGCGGCTTGATCCGCCAGAAGCGGCAGGCGCGGGAGCAGCACTGGGACCGGCCGTCTGCCAGCAGGAGGCGGAGCAGCCCCAGCAAGAACCGCGGGCTCTGCAACGGCAACCTGGTGGATATCTTCTCCAAAGTGCGCATCTTCGGCCTCAAGAAGCGCAGGTTGCGGCGCCAAGGTCTGTTGGGGTCATGGTCGGGAGATGCGCCCCAGATCGCCCCCTCCCCGCCTAAACGGAGCTTCTCCAGGCTCCTTCCATCCCTCGGTTTTCCCGGCCCACCCCGGCTCCGGCCTCCCTTCTGAGCACTCCGGGTGCCGTCGCGGGGACCCTGGAGTCCGCTGTCGGGCAACCTGTAGCCGCCGAGAAGTGCAGCCGCCAGAAATCGCAAGTTGGCTGCTCCTCGCCGGCGGCTCCTGCCCTCCGCGTCCCTGCAGGCTGAGCTCTGTTCCCCCTGAGTCTCGGTTTCCCGGGAGGACAGGGACTGGCTCTGGAACGCGGGGCACTCCTTCCTGCCACACCCGGGGTCGAGCCACCGCTCGCAGTCTGATCTGAGCTGGTGGGGGTTTCCATGGGGTGGGCCTGGCCTCACTTGGTCCCTGGGGTCTCCTAGAAACCTCCCGGGTTCCCAGACCTTGGCCAAGTGTGAGGATCCTGGCGGTGCCCCCAGCGGGAGCTGCTGTAGAAGGAGTGGAGGGTGTGTGAACTATGGTCCAGTCCGCTGAGGTTCAGCAGAAGGCTGCTTAGCGCACAGCCCTGGGCTCTGCAGCCCTTCAGTCAAATCCTGGGATGGGGACAGAGGCTCAGGGAGTCTAAAGAAGGAATCCGAATTGCGGGGAGCAGGGGGGCAGAAGTAAAAATCCCTAATATGTGTCAGTTTTAATTGAAAAACTGGCGAATTGCCTGAGACACAAGCCGTTACTATATAAAGGTGACTAGAATAGTTACCTTACTACAGGTATTTCTTTGAGAAACTAGTACCTAGGATGACCTCCTTTCGCTGCCTTTGAAATGCCGGGGTCTGAGAAGGCACCCTATTCAGGAACCAGGCGCTTTTGTCTCTCTCTCTGCCTGTCTCTGCGTCCAGTTGCTAAGGCTGGTTGTTTTGAGAGCATGTGGTGTGTTCTGTGGGGGAAATGGGCATTGCTGGCTTTTCATAACTAAGTGGGGTTGGTAGGAAACATTGAAGAATATATTTACGTTAATGGGAGTATATGTTTGCCCAGCACATTACGTTGTCGGCTCCCAGCTGTATTTGTTTTAAATGCCCTGTTGTTCCAAAGATGGAGGATAGAAGCATAAGCTATACATGTGTTTCTCAGAGAGTGAGTGCGTGTCCTTACATTTGCAAATTGACCAAAAGTTTTGATGCTTTTTTTTTTTTTAAGGCTAATGCTAAATATTTTAAAAGGACAATTGCTTGTTGTCACATTTAAGAAATTGGAGATTACTTGCTCTTACTGTCAAGCTTCAAAGGCAAAGATAGGAAGAAAATCAGAGTGGAAGTTCTGTTAGAGAAATAAAATTATATAAGTAAAATAGGAACTTCTTGTTGGAGAATTTGAGATCAATCTTATTTTCAGACCAGTGTAGGAGCCATTAAGGAAAAAATGAATTTTAATTTTCCACATTAGCCTAGAGCCTTATTCAGCCCACCTTTGTGTAATGAGACCAACTCGACTGCCTTAATCACTGCTGATAGACAGAGGATCAATCTACTATGACTTAAATTGTGCTTATGCTCTTATGTCATCAAACAGACTATCTTTTAGAATACAGTTTTCACCACATACAGCTCCAAATTGGCTGTCTACATAAAGTAAATTAACATACTATCTACTAAATAAGCTTATTTTAATATAAACAATGATTAAAACTTGTGTGTATCTCTTAAGAATATAGCCAGTAGATTATTTTATAAATATGAACAATAAATGTTTTGTGCCATATTGGGTGGCGAAGGAGGATTTGTTTTACACTTAATGAATTTTAAGTTGGGGGTTTACTTTTTTGCCAGTATAGAAAGCTATCTGAGTTTTCTAATGGTCCATTTCTCCATTTTCAACCCTGACTGCTCTGTTGGTATTCCTGATTTTGAAATGATAAGCAATCTTCAATGTTCTGTAAGAAAAATATATTTGAGGTCACTTTTCTATCTTACTTTGGACAGGAAAATAGAAGAGAAGATATAAAGAAATTTTATGAGAATTTTTTATTCTTCTTACATTTCTTATATAAAAGTATATATATTCTTCAGAGGAGAAAAATACAGATATATCTCTCGAGTATCAGAAAAGGATTAATTTATGAGTATGACTAATTTTAAGCAAAACAAATATTAAGACTGTTATGTAAATTATATATCAACATATAATAGTATGCTTTTATATTGTTATGTATAACAACATAATTATTCATTTATTTAATTAAGTCTTATTTTAGGACATATTTTCAAGCATATTTACCTTCTTCTTACACACTCTTTACATAGAGAATTGCCCTCAGAAAATTTTAAAAAATCATATTTATTAAAGATACAACATTTAAGTCTGATGGTTTTATATGTCTTTATAGCAGAAAATAACTAATATAACAATTATTGAATCTTTACAATCTGTTAGGCTCTGTAGCAGGTATTATATATATACAGCAGTGAATAGAAGAGTTGAAGTTCCTGCCATCATGGAGCTCACAAACATGGGGTAGAGAGTCATTGCCTATGGAAAGGAACAAATTGATAAGAAATAATAAAATTCAAAGTCCTATAAAGCATGAAGAGAGCAGGGATAAAGAATTATGGGGGAGAGAGGGGTGGGGAGAGGGATTTAATTAGATAAAGTAGTCAGGGTGGGCAACACTGGGATCCACAGGTTGAGAGATGACAGGTAAGAAGGATGCAGAGATTTTAAGAGCAGGTGGAAAAAGCAATGTGTGTGCAGAGACCTTGAGGTGGAAAAAATCTTGTCCCATTGGGAGAAGAAAAAGAGGCATAGAAATTTTAAGCACGTTGTCAAGTAGAATATAGTGTGATATGCTTGAAAACAGAATAAAGAATAGCTCCACATTTTGTGTTTTGGGGAAGGGTAATACACATTTTTTAAATGTAGGGTTTTAAAAAATCCTTTATTAAGTAGTAATTTATTTAATGTAAATATTATTCAGTTGGAGCCCTACACCCACATTCTTTCCTATCTCCATCACCCCTACCCGTATAGAAGAGTGATGTTTATACCAGTTGACTTGCTCTTAGGAAGGACAGAAATTTGTAAGATGGCTATTAATGGTGTGGTAGGCAGTATGACTGCAGCCCACCTTTCCAGATTCAGCTCCATCTACCCTCCACCGACCTCCACAGATTTCAAACACAATACAATGCCACACACCCCACAGATTAGTCATATGCTTTCAAATCCTTATCCTTTTGTTTGTGCTTTGCTAGCACCTTCTCCCCACCTCTACATTCACCTGTTGAAATTATGAAATTATTCTCATTTTGAAAAGCTGAGAGAAAATGCCATCTCCTCTGAGAAGCCTTCCCTCCTTGGATACAATTAAAAATAATTCTCCTGTGGCATTTCATACGTGACTGTTGTTGTTTATACCTGATAATAATGAATTAAGTATACATATTCAGCTGATTGTTGGTAAGAAGCAAAGTCTGTGTTTTCTGCATCTTCATAGGCTCTCAAATCTTGTTAGAGTGTTTGCCATACACTAGGTTCTCCTCATTGCCCTTGGATTGGTGTGAAATAAGGAAGGTCAGTAGGCCCAAGCTAAAAAAGAAAGTATCCTTGAACCAGAGTGATCTAACTAGATAATTTTAGACATAAAAATACTTTTCAAATTTTATACCTTTTTTACTTTCCCTAAATAAATATAATTATATCTTTTTTAAAGAGAATTAGAGGGATTGCATATTTGTGGGTTATTTATAAGAATGCAAGAATATAAACAACCTCACTTTAAGGCTTCACTAATATATGAACATAGATATTTACATATATATATTTTTTTATTATTCTTTAGGGTTTTAGGGTACATGTGCACAATGTGCAGGTTTGTTACATATGTATCCATGTGCCATGTTGATTTCCTGCACCCATTAACTCGTCATTTAGCATTAGGTGTATCTCCTAATGCTGTCCCTCCCCCCTCCCCCCACCCCACAACAGTCCCTGGAGCGTGATGTTCCCCTTCCTGTGTCCATGAGTTCTCATTGTTCAATTCCCACCTATGAGTGAGAACATGCGGTGTTTGGTTTTTTGTCCTTGGGATAGTTTACTGAGAATGATGTTTTCCAGTCTCATCCATGTCCCTACAAAGGACATGAACTCATCATTTTTTATGGCTGCATAGTATTCCATGGTGTATATGTGCCACATTTTCTTAATCCAGTCTATCGTTGTTGG
Organism: Symphalangus syndactylus; assembly: GCF_028878055.3. Classification (NCBI taxonomy): domain Eukaryota; kingdom Metazoa; phylum Chordata; class Mammalia; order Primates; family Hylobatidae; genus Symphalangus; species Symphalangus syndactylus. Next base: position 18,396,488 of record NC_072437.2, read on the forward strand.
ACATTTGGGTTGGTTCCAACTCTTTGCTATTGTGAATAGTGCCTCAATAAACATACGTGTGCATGTGTCTTTATAGCAGCATGATTTATAGTCCTTTGAGTATATACCCAGTAATGGGATGGCTGGGTCAAATGGTATTTCTAGTTCTAGATCCCTGAGGAATCGCCACACTGACTTCCACAATGGTTGAACTAGTTTACAGTCCCACCAACAGTGTAAAAGTGTTCCTATTTCTCCACATCCTCTCCAGCACCTGTTGTTTCCTGATTTTTTAATGATGGCCATTCTAACTGGTGTGAGATGGTATCTCACTGTGGTTTTGATTTGCATTTCTCTGATGGCCAGTGATGAGGAGCATTTCTTCATGTGTTTTTTGGCTGCATAAATGTCTTCTTTTGAGAAGTGTCTGTTCATGTCCTCTGCCCACTTTTTGATGGGGTTGTTTGTTTTTTTCTTGTAAATTTGTTTGAGTTCATTGTAGATTCTGGATATTAGCCCTTTGTCAGATGAGTAGGTTGCAAAAATTTTCTCCCATTGTGTAGGTTGCCTGTTCACTCTGATGATAGTTTCTTTTGCTGTGCAGAAGATCTTTAGTTTAATGAGATCCCATTTGTCGATTTTGGCTTTTGTTGCCATTGCTTTTGGTGTTTTAGACATGAAGTCCTTGCCCACGCCTATGTCCTGAATGGTATTGCCTAGGTTTTCTTGTAGGATTTTAATGGTTTTAGGTCTAACATATAAGTCTTTAATCCATCTTGAATTAATTTTTGTATAAGGTGTAAGGAAGGGATCCAGTTGCAGCTTTCTACATATGGCTAGCCAGTTTTCCCAGCACCATTTATTAAATAGGGAATCCTTTCCCCATTTCTTGTTTTTGTCAGGTTTGTCAAAGATCAGATAGTTGTAGCTATGCGGCATCATTTCTGAGGGCTCTGTTCTGTTCCATTGATCTATGTCTCTGTTGTGGTACCAGTACCATTCTGTTTTGGTTACTGTAGCCTTGTAGTATAGTTTAAAGTCAGGTAGCGTGATGCCTCCAGCTTTGTTCTTTTGGCTTAGGATTGACTTGGCGATGCGGCCTCTTTTTTGGTTCCATATGAACTTTAAAGTAGTTTTTTCCAATTCTGTGAAGAAAGTCATTGGTAGCTTGATGGGGATGGCATTGAATCTATAAATTACCTTGGGCAGTATGGCCATTTTCACGATATTGATTCTTCCAACCCATGAGCATGGAATGTTCTTCCATTTGTTTGTATCCTCTTTTATTTCATTGAGCAGTGGTTTGTAGTTCTCCTTGAAGAGGTCCTTCACATCCCTTGTAAGTTGGATTCCTAGGTATTTGATTCTCTTTGAAGCAATTGTGAATGGGAGTTCACTCATGATTTGGCTCTCTGTTTGTCTGTTATTGGTGTACAAGAATGCTTGTGATTTTTGTACATTAATTTTGTATCCTGAGACTTTGCTGAAGTTGCTAATCAGCTTAAGGAGATTTTGGGCTGAGACAATGGGGTTTTCTAGATATACAATCATGTCATCTGCGAACAGGGACAATTTGACTTCCTCTTTTCCTAATTGAATACCCTTTATTTCCTTCTCCTGCCTGATTGCTCTGGCCAGAACTTCCAGCACTATGTTGAATAGGAGCGGTGAGAGAGGGCATCCCTGTCTTGTGCCAGTTTTCAGAGGGAATGCTTCCAGTTTTTGCCCATTCAGTATGATATTGGCTGTGGGTTTGTTGTAGATAGCTCTTATTATTTTGAGATACGTCCCATCAATACCTAATTTATTGAGAGTTTTTAGCATGAAGGGTTGTTGAAGGGACTTAAACTCCCACACAATAATAATGGGAGATTTTAACACCCCACTGTCAGCATTAGACAGATCAACGAGACAGAAAGTTAACAAGGATATCCAGGAATTGAACTCAGCTCTACATAAAGTGGACCTAATAGACATCTACAGAACTCTCCACCCCAAATCAACAGAATATACATTTTTTTCAGCACCACACCACACCTATTCCAAAATTGACCACATAGTTGGAAGTAAAGCTCTTCTCAGCAAATGTAAAAGAACAGAGATTTTAACAAACTGTCTCTCAGACCACAGTGCAATCAAACTAGAACTCAGGATTAAGAAACTCAGTCAAAACCGCTCAACTACATGGAAACTGAACAACCTGCTCCTGAATGACTATTGGGTACATAATGAAATGAAGGCAGAAATAAAGATGTTCTTTGAAACCAACGAGAACAAAGACACAACATACCAGAATCTCTGGGACACGTTCAAAGCAGTGTGTAGAGGGAAATTTATAGCACTAAATGCCCACAAGAGAAAGCAGGAAAGATCCAAAATTGACACCCTAACATCACAATTAAAAGAACTAGAAAAGCAAGAGCAAACACATTCAAAAGCTAGCAGAAGGCTAGAAATAACTAAAATCAGAGCAGAACTGAAGGAAATAGAGACACAAGAAACCCTTCAAAAAATTAATGAATCCAGGAGCTGGTTTTTTGAAAAGATCAACAAAATTGATGGACCGCTAGCAAGACTAATAAAGAAGAAAAGAGAGAAGAATCAAATAGATGCAATAAAAAACGAAAAAGGGGATATCACCACCGATCCCGCAGAAGTACAATCTACCATCAGAGAATACTACAAACACCTCTATGCAAATAAACTAGAAAATCTGGAAGAAATGGATAAATTCCTCGACAAATACACCCTCCCAAGACTAAACCAGGAAGAAGTTGAATCTCTGAATAGACCAATAACAGGTTCTGAAATTGTGGCAATAATCAATAGCTTACCAACCAAAAAGAGTCCAGGACCTGATGGATTCACAGCTGAATTCTACCAGAGGTACAAGGAGGAACTGGTACCATTCCTTCTGAAACTATTCCAATCGATAGAAAAAGAGGGAATCCTCCCTAACACATTTTACGAAGCCAGCAACGTCCTGATACCAAAGCCTGGCAGAGACATAACCAAAAAAGAGAATTTCAGACCAATATCCTTGATGAACATTGATGCAAAAATCCTCAATAAAATACTGGCAAACCGAATCCAGCAGCACATCAAAAAGCTTATCCACCATGATCAAGTGGGCTTCATCCCTGGGATGCAAGGCTGGTTCAACATATGCAAATCAATAAATGTAATCCAGCATATAAACAGAACCAAAGACAAAAACCACATGATTATCTCAATAGATGCAGAAAAGGCCTTTGATATTTACATATATTGATTTAGCCAAAGAAAGGGGAATTTACAAGGAAATCAACAGTTTGCACATAGTTTTATTATTTGGAATCTTAACAAAAATGAAAACTAAAGTAGCCACTGACTACAATGATGTATAGTGAACATTGAATCCCCAAAAGTGTTATGTTTTTATTATGAATTTTTCAATCAAACAAGAACCATAATTGTTCACAGGATAATAATCCTTCTAAATCTTTGGCATGGCTGCTAATGCAGTTTCTTGAGATTTACTTTTTTGGGGCTGTGATCATGAGAGCTATGGTATTAGGTGCCATGTATGCTTAATCAGCAGGCGCCTGGGCTTCTTACTAACATTTTAACTAAAATAAATTACAGTATGTATAAGGAATGGAAAGTGAGGTACTTAAAATGTGTTTTCAAGCTAATGCATAATATAAAAAGCAGAAATGTATGTACACCTATAGAAATAAAACTGCTTTGCTCCAATGTGATAGTGAAATCCATCAGTTATTCTAAGAAAAGTGTCCTTCCTTCCTACAAGGTGCTATATAAGGAAACAAGTGTCTACCCTCTCAGAAAATAATCCACAGCAAACAGTCATCAAAAAACCACTGTTTTTGTCTGCTACTGTTTTAGTGTCATTACCATGTGCTCATACAAAGACCACATGCTTGTTTATTTTGGCTGTTTAGGCTAAACTAAAACAAGGGAACATTTTTCTTCAAAGCATTTTTTATTTTTTGGAAGATATTTTCTCTTTGGTGTTGGTTTTCTAAGGCCATACCCATTGGAGTCTTACTACATATTAATACCTGTTGCTAACTTTTTGATAATTATAATTTTATTATTTGTTGTATTAAGGTTAGATCAAATTATGGTCTTCTAAATTAAAATGTTGAGTTTTGCTGTTTTGTTTTTAACAAGGGACATACTATAAATGCAGTTTCTCAGCAGGGAATCTTATGAGAATATTACCAGATTGGTCAATGAAATAATGTTAGAGACAAAAAAGGCGTTCATTGTTTATGCATTTTCCTCCTGTGGCTTAATTGTTATGATTTCATAGTCCATATTTGCTATAGGTTTCTGAAAATGTTTAATACCTCAGTAGTTCAATAAGTGAAGTGTAAAATAGTGTAACAGATTAAGTATAATGTAATTGAACATAAAGAAGATGGTTTGCTTTGGGTTTAGTTGTGTCCATAGATTGAGTTGAGTTTACATATATTAATAATCTATGGCCAACTGTCAGGTGAAGAAATCCTGTGACCTTTCCTAACAAGATTTCAGATACACAAAACCTTCTGTCCCAAAGTTACCATAATCAATTATAGGCTTCACTTTACATTTTGAGTTTGAATACTTTTACATTTAGCCCCAAACTTGTGATTTTTGTTAGTAATTCCATTCTCTATGATGTTACTGTGAGAACAAGTTATTTTCAAACTCAACAAGAACCTCCCTTCTCTTTGGTGTAAAGTTATGTCTTCTAAATTGTATTTATTTAAATTTTTTTAAATGGTAGAAATTGAAAAGGAAAGTTTTCTAAATATGATTTATCCACTTAGTTCTGGAATTCTATATTTTTCCTAGATATAATTTATATCAATGTCTCCCCAAATGGTGAGAAACTTTAGCCAGAGGACTATGATATTTAGATAATACAAATGTTATATAATATTTCAAATATTGTTTTAGCACCCAACAACTAAAACACACACACACACACACACACACACACACACGAATCCAAGTCTCTAAGAGACCATTTCAGAGACGTCAATGCAATTTAAAGCCAGTTACAGTGTTTGCATTAGAAAACAACTAATTTAGTAGTTTTTGTCTATAATGGTCCAACATTCAATTTAAGAAACTCAGATCACATGAAAATGTCACCATTTGCTGTTTACTGGGGTGACAGGATACCAGTAGGCATGTGTAGAAATCCAGACACAGTGTCTACACCATTTTATGATAGGTACTACTTTGTCATTCAGAAAAATGTCTCCTTTCATAAAATTATATTTTGTAATTTATTTCGTGGAATGTATGTTTCTCCCTATGATTTTATGGTTTTTGATATTGGGATTGATAGGAACCCATACAGCATCACCATAGGGAAGGGCCACTTCAAAGTCATTGTCTCACCTGTGCCTGGCATACAACTAACACTTCAGAAGTATTTGGTGAGTGAATGAAACATACCACATTTGTAAGGACATACATGCAGCAGAAGCATAGAATACAATTGAGATAAATGAACACATAGCAATGGCTATAATTGGATAATTATAATTTTTTTTGGTCTGATTTACTTTTTATTTTATTTATTTATTTATTTATTTATTTTTTTTTTTTTTTTTTTTTTTTTTGAGACGGAGTCTCGCTCTATCGCCCAGGCTAGAGTGCAGTGGCGCGATCTCGGCTCACTGCAAGCTCCGCCTCCCGGGTTCACGCCATTCTCCTGCCTCAGCCTCTCCGAGTAGCTGGGACTACAGGCGCCCGCCACCGCGCCCGGCTAATTTTTTGTATTTTTAGTAGAGACGGGGTTTCACCGTGGTCTCGATCTCCTGACCTCGTGATCCGCCCGCCTCGGCCTCCCAAAGTGCTGGGATTACAAGCGTGAGCCACCGCGCCCGGCCTATTTTTTATACTTTAAGTTTTAGGGTACATGTGCACAACGTGCAGGTTTGTTACATATGTATACATGTGCCATGTTGGTGTGCTGCACCCATTAACTCGTCATTTAACATTAGGTATATCTCCTAATGCTATCCCTCCCCCGTCCCCCCACCCCACAACAGGCCCTGGTGTGTGATGTTCCCCTTCCTGTGTCCATGTGTTCTCATCGTTCAATTCCCACCTATGAGTGAGAACATGCGGTGTTTGGTTTTTTTGTCCTTGTGATAGTTTGCTGAGAATGATGGTTTCCAGCTTCATCCATGTCCCTACGAAGGACATGAACTCATCATTATTTATGGCTGCATAGTATTCTATGGTGTATATGTGCCACATTGTCTTAATCCAGTCTATCATTGATGGACATTTGGGTTCGTTCTAAGTCTTTGCTATTGTGAATAGTGCCGCAATGAACATACGTGTGCGTGTGTCTTTACAGCAGCATGATTTATAATCCTTTGGATATATACCCAGTAATGGGATGGCTGGGTCAAATGGTATTTCTAGTTCTAGATCCCTGAGGAATCGCCATACTGTCTTCCACAATGGTTGAACTAGTTTACTGTCCCACCAACAGTGTAAAAGTGTTCCTATTTCTCCACATTCTCTCCAGCACCTGTTTTTTCCTGACTTTTTAATGATCGCCTTTCTAACTGGTGTGAGATGGTATCTCATTGTGGTTTTGATTTGCATTTCTCTGATGGCCAGTGATGATGAGCATTTTTTCATGTGTTTTTTGGCTGCATAAATGCCTTCTTTTGAGAAGTGTCTGTTCATATCCTTCACCCACTTGTTGATGGGGTTGTTTGTTTTTTTCTTGTAAATTTGTTTGAGTTCATTGTAGATTCTGGATATTAGTCCTTTGTCAGATGAGTAGGTTGCAAAAATTTTCTCCCATTCTGTAGGTTGCCTGTTCACTCTGATGGTAGTTTCTTTTGCTGTGCAGAAGCTATTTGGTTTCATTAGATCCCATTTGTCAATTTTGGCTTTTGTTGCCATTGCTTTTGGTGTTTTAGACATGAAGTCCTTGCCCATGCCTGTGTCCTGAATGGTATTGCCTAGGTTTTCTTCTAGGGTTTTTATGGTTTTAGGTCTAACGTTTAAGTCTTTAATTTATCTTGAATTAATTTTTGTATAAGGTGTAAGGAAGGGATCCAGTTTCAGCTTTCTACATATGGCTAGCCAGTTTTCCCAGCACCCTTTATTAAATAGGGAATCCTTTCCCCATTTCTTGTTTTTGTCAGGTTTGTCAAAGATCAGATAGTTGTAGATATGTGGCATTATTTCTGAGGGCTCTGTTCTGTTCCATTGGTCTATATCTCTGTTTTGGTACCAGTACCATGCTGTTTTGGTTACTGTAGCCTTGTAGTATAGTTTGAAGTGAGGTAGCGTGATGCCTCCAGCTTTGTTCTTTTGGCTTAGGATTGACTTGGCAATGTGGGCTCTTTTTTGGTTCCATATGAACTTTAAAGTAGTTTTTTCCAATTCTGTGAAGAAAGTCATTGGTAGCTTGATGGGGATGGCATTGAATCTATAAATTACCTTGGGCAGTATGGCCATTTTCACGATACTGATTCTTCCTACCTATGATCATGGAATGTTCTTCCATTTGTTTATATCTTCTTTTATTTCATTGAGCAGTGGTTTGTAGTTCTCTTTGAAGAGGTCCAATAATTGGATAATTATTAATGTATTCAACAACTACCTGCATGACACTCTGTGTCTATTAAGTACTATTTAATCTTCACAACAAACCCATGTGGTAGGTACACTACATTATCCATTCGTTAATACACTAAATTATCCAGTAATCGATAATACACTAATATTATCCATTCATTCATTTTACAAATGAGGAATCGGAAACAAACAAAAATAAAAAGCTTGCATAGCTTTACAGAGTGGGGCTGAGATTAGGAGAAGGTCTGCTAACTGGTTAGCCCATCTGCCTGCCTACTATTTGCCTGCACTTACAAGGCTGAATTTGGTGGAAGAAAAATACACAGACACATTGGTCCTACTTTAAATTCACAGTCAATAACCTCAGGGGGCCCCTTGGTACATTTCTTTTTTAAAATCCATTTTCACTTAACTGGATCATATTTCTTACCTTACTTCCCTTCAAACCTCTTATGTCTCCTCTCCCATTTCTACTCTCAGCTATATCCTTACTTCTATTTGTCTGAGAAAGTAGAAATAATAAGAAATAAATGTTCACATACTCCACAACTGCTTTTATAACTCTATCTGCAGATCTCTCTATTTACTCCTATTTTTATTTTTTTACTGAACTTGGGGATAAACTCCTAGTGCTGTAATCTAAGGTCAAAACCTCCTCAAATTTAGCATTAGACCCTCTCTCCTACTCAGGGAAATCAGTCCAATAATTTTCCTCTCTTCTGCATCATCCTACTGTATTATCCCACATCCTCCTGTATTATCCTTGCCAGTATTTAAATATGCTCTAATATTTAGAACATCTTAAATAATTATCCCATGTTAAAAAAGAATCCCCTCTTGATCATGCATTTCTCTCTAGCTATTGAATTAATTTTCTGTTACTGGCAAAACTTTTTGAAAGAGAAATTGCAACTCTCCTTCTCCCATTCTTTCTTGGACCCTTTCTAAACAGGTGTTTGTCCCCAGTAACAAACTGGTCTTGTCAAGGTCACCCATGACCTGCAAGTGATCAAACTCAAGATTCTGTTTTCAGTCCTTATCCTACCTGTATAGTATTTGGCATTCAAATTTTCATAATAAATTTGTGTTTTTTACTACAAAGTGGTAAAGTTAGCATCGAAATACTTTTAACCTACCATTTACTCAACCAGTACCCTTTATGTGATCATCTTTTTATAGTGACAATATATCTGGGTTTCTAATTGAGAGTATTAATATGTTAACTATTCCATGTGATTTGATGTTCAGCCAAACACTATTAGTACTCAGTTGGTAGTCGGGTACCATTAGAAGGCAATGCTTGGTGTTTCCTTACTTGGGAAGAATATTCCTTTCATCACATGTATTTGTGTTTGGACAGAGTGACTTGTCTCTATAAAACAGAAGAAGATGAATGGTCTTTCTGAAAATTAGTCTTTAAATATAATAGCTTTGTGATTAAGCAATGGCTGCTTTTCAGACTCCTTAATTACTATCATAGCAAATAATAATTGGCAAACTAAAATATTAGTTAGTTTGCTTAATGATAAATATCACTCAAGATTAAGTATTATATAGAAAGAAATAGTCATAAACTTTGGAAGGGCCGTTTGTCATAGTTCATTTTCTCTATGTGGAATGTTTTCATGGATAGATTTGTTCCTTATTTTTACACCTAAGGGTTTCAAGTAGTGATAATATGTTCTACGTCTTCTTTATCCACCTATTACATAGAGAGACGTAATTAAGGTAATGTTTTTACATTTGTGTTTTTAGTTTTTCTATGTTAATTTTTGTCAAAATGACAAACAGCTTTTAGGGTATAAGCAAATGGCAAAGAGCTGGCAATTAGAGTAGATGAACAAATTTATAGACAGAATAATATTATCTCTTCCACTGAGATTTTCCAGGGGTAACATGTAACTACTTGGCTCAATAGTGAGACATGAATGCCGTGTCTTTCGTCAGGAAACTCTTGAATGATGGATGGGTATTTGCTTATTTGTTTTCTTCAGAATCCAATAATTCTCTTTCTTTTGAAAAAGCCTTTAAAATAGTGCGATTCTCGTTGCTTAATGTCTTTTTATTCCACCACATGCCTCATTTTATCTCTTTGAATTTCTGTAAATAATTCCTGCTTATCCTTGGATACAACATGCCCTTTAAATATTTGTTCATGGCTTTTTTATTCTTCTTACCATTTGGCCAACTTACAATTGTTTAGTTCTATTAATCTTTCTGCATAAGTAAATGCCACCAGCACCTTAATCATTTCTGCAGCTTAGATTGTTCAATAATTACCTCATCCTTATTCCAGCAAATGAGATGACTGCTGTTTTCATGAAGAGAATTTCATGCTGAGGCCAAACTTGGGGTAGAGAAGACTGAATGCATTTGCTGTCTTGCGTCTCTCTGGGGTGGGATCTGATCTGAATACAGGGATGAGGATATTGTACAAATCTATGCTAGGTAGAAGCAGTCTTCTAGGTTTCATACCTGATGAATTGAAGGAAAGTGTAGGGAAAGTAACCAGACATCTTCACTGCATCTGCTCAGATGAGAAGTGTTGCATACCATGTCTCATACTTCTCCCAACAACAGGGCGTAGTTGGTATTATTTTCATTTCATGGATGAGAGGAAGTGAAGGAATTTTTCCAGGGACTCGTAGTGATCAGGGGTAGTATTTGAACACAAGTCTGACAAATATGGGGTACAGTTTTAGAATTAACAAAGTGAATCCTAAATCATAATAAAAGTCAGCATTATACTCTAGTGTCTTCCTGGATGTACCCATAGAACAGGCTAGAATGTCAACCACAAGATTCCCTCTGTTCATTCCTATAATTTTTTATTATTATTATACTTTAAGTTCTGGGATACATATGCAGAATGTGCAGTTTTGTTACATAGGTATACATGTGCCATGGTGCTTTGCTGCACCCATCAACCCATCATCTACATTAGGTATTTCTCCTAATGCTATCCCTCCCCTAGCTCCCCACCTCCCAACAGGCCCCAGTGTGTGATGTCCCCCTCCCCAGGTCCATGTGTTCTCGTTGTCCAACTCCCACTTATGAGTGAGAACATGCGATGTTTGGTTTTCTGTTCTTGTGTTAGTTTGCTGAGAATGATGGTTTCCAGCTTCATCCATGTCCCTGCAAAGGACATGAACTCATCCTTTTTTATGGCTGCACAGTATTCCATGATATATATGTGCCACATTTTCTTTATCCAGTCTATCATTGATGGACATTTGGGTAGGTTCCAAGTCTTTGCTATTGTGAATAGTGCTGCAATAAACATACATGTGCATGTGTCTCTATAGTAGAATAATTTATAATCCTCTAGGAGAACATGATGCAGAAACTGCTGGGACAGTAATGTTACAAATGATGACCACCCTGCAGAAAAGAGCCTTCTCCAGATCTGCCTCCTCTCCTTTCTGTTCAATGCATGGGACAATAGTTTAAAAGTTATACAGGACAGCAGAGTTCAGACACATCTGTTCCATCATCTCTTAGACTTTCCTTTTGGAGTAAGCTACTAAAAAGGGTGAAGCAAGGTTGAAGTTTTCCTATAAGATTTCAAGTATTTCATGTTTGTCCAACTTTTATTTTCTGCATCCCAACGCCTTTGCATTTTGGAAAATTATAAAAGTTACAAAAGTTGCTGAAGTTTCAAGAATATGGCACTAATAAGCAAAGGTTTCCTGTTCCCATGCTACTGCTGCTGAACTGACACATTTTTTATCATTAGAAATGCCCCTGGTGTCCAAACACTCCCATAAATGTTATCGTTTTTACTTTCTGCATGGTTGTAAAGTCAAGTGAAACTGAGATGCGTATTACACTGTTAAGTACTTTCTGCAACTTTCTATACTAACAAATCAGGCTAACCTAAAGGTAAAGGTACAACGTTTGTGTCTTTCTGAGTTTTGCTTTTGCCCTATGGTAGTAGTTATAATGAATTCTTCAGCAGAATCTCCCCAGGAACATTCATATACAAGCTAAGTCTTTCTATTTGTTCACTTTTTAAAAGAGGAAACAGCACTTTGCAATACCCATTTTTAAGCAATAACTCGTGTCATCATAATTGACTAGCCTCACACTGCTATTCCTTCTCTTTTTAAAATTTTCTGCAACATTCTCATTGGCATTTCCAGAGATAGGCCTGTTGATTTTTTTTAAACCTGAATATAAGAAAATACCCCAAATTTCACCTGCATTTTGTCTCACACATTTACATCAGTATTATTTACCACTATCCTTACTAGAGCCCAAAGGTCCACAAACAACCGCCACCCTTCATGGTGTGGTGGGTGCTGGTAAAGCCCTGGAGGCAAACACAGAACACTCTGGGCCTTGTGCTCCCACAAACTGGCTAGAAAACTTGGGCAGGTCTGTTAACACGCAGAGACCTCTATGCAGTGATCCCATTGAACAAGACAATTTGATAGATGCCTCTCAGCTTTCAATTCTTCTTTTGCACGCTGTGTAGAGTCACTCATGAATTAGATCTTAGAACATTGAGGCAGTAGTGTGTTGCTTTGCCACAGGAATTACATGTTACATTAAAAGGCCATCTACATTGTTGTTTTAATTTGTAGAATGGATACTTAAGGTATCCATGACTTCAACACTATGCAATCTATGCCTGTAACAAAATTGCGGCTGTACTCCGTACACTCATACAAACAAGCAAACAAACACAAAAGGCCCTCTGGAGAACAGGACTGTCCTCTGGATGCTGACAGTCTATGTTCAGTGCCTGTCTTCCTGTTTCTGCCTCACCCCATTTCTTTAGGGTTGGCTTAGATTCCATGCTTCCTGTTAGCTGCTCATTAAATGCAGCCTGAAAATAGTTGGTTATTCATCTTTGTATATTCTATAGATTCTGTATATTTGTGGCACACAGCTCTCCCTCCTTCCCTATAGCCACCCTGCTCTATATTTAGGCATATAAAAGCTACAAGTCTCCTGTATTCACAGATTTGAATATAGAGACAGGAAAAAAAAAAAGCCTACCCAAGTCTCCACTAAAAGTCTGTTTAATGCCTCCCAGTATTTATAGAACTCGATTCTTCTAGACACTTTTGTTTGTTTTATCTTAACAAGTCTCATTATTTTCTGCTAGGGTTCGAATCTGCACAGAATTATTTTTAAAAATTACAGCTTGTGTATATAAGAGCAGCCACACTAGGTGCAAAGTTAAAACCCATTTAAAGAGAATAAAGCTTCAATGAGGAAATACGGAAATAATGACAAGCCTAGGAAAAGAGGTCTAACTAACATGAATGACCACACACACACACACACACACACACACCACAATTAGAGTCTCCACAACTCTGATCTGTAACTTAAATGAATGTCAAATTGCCTCACAGGAATTTCAGATCTTCAGTCTGAAGTTCTGGTAGGTAATATTGAACATATTCCTCAACAACAGCATGCATGCTTCTAAATAGCTACTAGAATTCGTTTGAAAAGAGTAATGCACAAACAAACAAAAAAAACCTAGAAAACTGGTAAGCTGATCTAGATGCCAACATTGGATGAACTAGAAAACTGAGACCACTGGATACTAACCAATTTGAGATAACAGTATCAGCTAGCTTTCTTTGGAAGAGAGAGAGAAGCACTAAATAAGTGAGGTTCTCAAATTTAATAAGTTGCATTATTCAAACAGAACTAAAGCTATTAGATTTTTATTAAAAGTGCCTCCTTTGAAAGAAGGCTAGACTAATGTGTTTCTGATTAGCAATCAGCCAGTGAAATTTCAGATTCTCAAAACCATGACAGGATTTTGAGCAGGAAAAACATCCCTTGGTAAAACTCTCAGTAAATAGTAATTTTCCAAGTGAAGAAAATAATTATAAGTCAAGAGAATTGCTTTACGGCTTCAGGAAGTTAGTTATTCTGCACTTACTGGCACTTGCATTTAAGGTGATTTCATTTAGAGTGTATTACACACAGATGGTTTGATTAAATACACGACTTAATGGTGGCTTGGTATCAATATTGGCTGCATCAGTACTGGCTGCAAGCATCTTGTTTCATGAGGAAAAATGGGGTGGGCCGTAAACTGCATATATTGACATGGTATTTAAAGTTCCAATTAAGAAACTATATAACACACACAAATATTGGGTATTTGTCTGTTGGATTTGTTGTTAAGAAATGTATGAGTCTCTTTCGTTTAAATACATCTGGACACTGTAAAGAACCTTAGATAGACACAAGAAAAGCCAAGAAGCTTAAAAAAAAGACAGAGCATAAGGATATAAAATAATAATATAATAAAAAGGGAGCGATAAACCTCTAAAAGATAGGTGCCAGAATTCTTGGGATGGGGGATCTTGCCTACTCTTGTATATATTCTCATCTCAGAGTGGCTCTAAGTATATGGTCCTCTTTAAGCATTTTTTGTTTTGAATAATCTAAGAATGTTGCTAAATTGATAAAACTGAGATATTCCTATGGTTTCAAGTAAAAATAAAGCAACCAATATCTTAGCTCATCAAACTTCATCGTTATCTGCATTGAACTTCACAAAAACTTTGATGTTGTGATGGTATCACAAGTATATGAATATGTCCGAACTCATCAAAATGAATTGCATTTTTGTATGTTAATTATGTCTCAGTAAAGCTTAAAAACCCCTTTAAAGTAGACAGTATTCTCTTTATTTTTCAAATGAAAGAATGGAAACTGACAGATGTTAAGTAATTTTTCCTGGGTCATATAATCTATGGTAGTAGTAGTACTTTTCGATTTCTTCTGCACAAACTCCTCGCGTTTCTGTTTGTTTGATTAGTTGGGTTTTTTGGGTTGTTTATTTGCTTGTTTTTTTGAGACAGAGTCTTGCTCTGTCCCCCAGGCTGGAGTGCAGTGGTGCGATCTCAGCTCACTGCAACCTCCACTTCTGGGGTTCAAGTGATTCTCCCACCTCAGCCTTCTGTGCAGCTGGGGTTACAGGTGCACACCATAACCTCTAGCTAATTTTTGTATTTTTGGTACAGATGGAGTTTCACCATGTTGTCCAGGCTGGTCTTGAACTCCTGACCTCAGGTGACCCACCCGCCTCGGCCTCCCAAAGTACTGGGATTGCAGGCGTGAGCCACCGCGTCCCATCTGAATGCCCCATTTTGATATGACTCCCTCTTCACTTGGGGTCTCTTTGATAACAAATAAGAAAAATGGACAGAAGGCCTAGTTGCAAGAAATCAGATTTGGAAGTTACTACTTGGGAAGTGAGAGGGAGACATCAAGAATTATGGCTTTAGTTCATCTTCTCCCATCCCTTTCTCGCAAATGTTGCTATTTTAATAATAGGAATTCCACCATATTTTTTTTTCAGAAAGACTTTATATTTTCTTGTTTCATAAAATTTGAAACACCATAAAATCCAGGAGACAACCTAACAGAATAAATGTTCTTCCCAGCCTGTGGGAAAAATTATAATCTTCTTTCTGTCCATTCCTAGCTTTTATTTCTTCTCTAAAAGGCATTTCTTTTATTTTTATTAGAAAATCCTTTCAGTATTTCTCAAGCAAGACTAAAGTTGAAGATACACAAAATTCCTAGAGTAGAGCACTTGGGTAGATTTATTAAATAACCTATATATTGAAGATGATATGGAGGTCATTTAATTCTATTTCATAAATGTTATAGCAGTTTTTACATTCAAAATGCTATTTCGCTTTCAAAATAAGTATTATTGAGGTATAACATGCACATTAAAAGAAGTCCACAAATCGCACACAACTTAATGAATTTTTACAGAGTGAAGAAATACACTTGTGTGAAGACCATACAGATCAAGAATAGAGCACTACCCGGCCCCCATGAAACGCTCCTCATGTGCTTTTCCAATCAATGAAACCTAAAAGCAGCCACTCTCTTGACTTCTAACACAGTGTATTAGTCTTGCCTACTTGAAAAAACGATATATCAATGATGTTATGCAGCATGTACTTTATTGTGTCTGGCTTCTTTTACCTAATATTGTATTTGCAGGTTCATTCATGTTATCTCTGCTAGTAGTTCATAAAATCTGTAGTGATGTCCCCCTTTCTTTGAGATTGACAACTTGTACCTTTTCTCTTTTATCTCATGCAGTTTTGTTTGGGTGTATTAAATTTTATTTAGTCTTTTTTAAAGAAGTGACTTTTGGCTTAGCTGATTTTTCCTATTGTAATTTTTTTGTGTTAAAATTTCTTCTTAATTTTATCATTTGTTTTTAATTCCTTTAGGTTAAATTTGCTGTTCTTTTAACTTTGTGCAAGTATAAATTGTAAGCTTGTTGATTTTAAGCCATTGAAGAATTTAAGCATTCACGGAAAATGGTAAATTTACCTGTAATCATGGCTTTAGCTACACTAAAAAGTAGCGCTCTGTTATATTTTAATTTTCACTTAGTAAAATATTTTCTTATTCTGTGATTTCTTTCACTTAGGATTATTTAGAAGTGCTTGTTTAATTTCAAAATATTTAGCAATTGTCTGGTTATCTTTTTATAACAATAAATTACTAAATTTCTAGATTAAATCTACCATAATGAGAGAACAAATAAAATAGCAAATTGAAAACAAAATATTTATTTTACTTTGTAGACAGGTGCAATATTCTCTGTATGACAATTACATTAAGTTTATTGATTTTATAATTCAAATTTTTATTTTTTCATTTACTTTCTTCATTTTTATCAGTTACTGAAGCAAACTGCATTAAAAATCTCCCATTATGATTGTGAATTTTTCTCTATTTCCTCCAGACCTGTCAGTTTTTGCCTTCATTCTTTATAGGCTAGTATAACATTATTATATCTTACTGGTAGATATATCCTTATATCATAATATATTGCTTTTCACTTTCAGATTTACTTTTTATTCACTATAGTACAATAACACCAGCTTTCTTTGGCTTAGTATTTGCATAGTGATTGTTTTTAATGCTTTTAACTTTTCTGTGTTTTTATATATATTTAAGATGAACATCTTGTAAGCACAGGTTTATTTTGTTTTGGTTTAGTTTTTATTTTGAACTCACTCTCATAATCTCTGACTTTAAGTGAATTATTCAGTCTATTTACATTTAAATAAATTACTGATATAATTGAGTTTAAATCTACCATCTTAATATTTGTTTTCTATTTGTCCAATCTCTTCTGTGTCCATTTTATTTTGTTTTCTTGTATTCTTTTTATCAAGAATTTTTTTCACTATTCCATTTTTCACCGCTGTGACTTGTGGCTTATAAATATATTACAATATACTTTAGCAATTACTCTAGATATTACCACCTTTAATATTGACAATATATTCTAATATAAATTTGAATACTTACCACCTTTCATGAAAATATTGGGATCTTAGCATTCTTTTTCACTTAATCTCACTATTTTTTTGTCCCTTATCGCCTACCCTGCTTTTGTTTTTACGTATACGTAAAGCTTATCAGAAGTTATTTTTATTTCTTAATAATATATTCAATATTTATTTAGTTAATTACCCTTTTCATTGCTCTTTATCCCTTCCTGCATTTTTGTGTTAACACTTGGGAGGTGTTTTTTTTTTTAACTTCTGTCCAAATATTCATTCATTCATTTTAGTCTATTTATTATGAATTCTGTCAATTTTGTTTGTGTGAAAATTTCTTTATTTTGCCTTTCTTTTGGTGGAATAATATTTTTACTGGGCTTAGAATTCTAGACTGGAAGTGTCGTTCCTTTGTCCTCTATCTCCTTGGAAATTCAGCTATAATCTTATTGTTACTCATTTGAAGTTAATACATGTATGTGCTCTTTTATCCCCTGGATACTTTTAAGATTGTCTTTCATCTTTTATGTCAATAATCTTATCAACGTGGAGGTTTATTTGCATTTATCTTGCATGAGGTTTGCAGCATATTCTAAATCTAGGATGTAAGGTTTACATGTCACCTTCATGATTTTTTTTAATATCTCCAAATATTCCTTCAGTATTACATTACTTCTCTCACTTTTGTCATTTTAGACTTGAATTACATTTATACTAGTCTTTATCATAATGTCCCACGTGTTTTTACTCGCTTTTTTAGATTGTATACATTTTTTATGTTCTTTGCTTTAGGGTGGCTATTTTCAATTTAAAAATGTTAAAATTATTTATTCTTCTCTTGCTATTGAACTCATCCATTGAATTTTCCTTTCCAGTATTATATTTTTTCCAATTTTAAAACTTCCATTTGATTAATTCGGTTCTTTGTTTATATCTCCATCATTTACTTGATTTTCTTAAACATATTAATTATAGTTATTCAAAAATCTGTGTCTGTTACTCCTATATGTATTTTTTTAATTGTTCCTTTTGGTATCTGGCAATTTTAGTAGTTTTTAATTGAGTGTTGGACATTTTAGAGAGAAAACTATAGAAGCTATGATTTTATCTTCTTTGAAGAGGAATTTTTCTTTTTATTACAGTTGGGGCAGAAGATTCCAGTTTACTGTAGTATGAAATAGATTTGAAATTGGCTTTCACATGTATGTGTGTGCTAGCTTGTCTATTTCTAGTTTGATTTTTGGCTAACGTATAGTTTATAGGGGCTCCAACTGAAAACCTGGATGTTTACCAAGGCTACTCTTTATTGGCAAGCCCTAAACTCCAATTTTTGTCTCCTTAGCATTGTGGATTGCCAAAAGCTTTGCTATGATTCTCAGCTTTTTGCCTTCCTCCACTTTTGAAGCAGCAAATTCTTGAGAGAAAGAGTAATGTACAACACAGTGCTCATCTCCATATGTTTTCCTTTCTTCCAAAATGTTGGCCCCTTAAGTCCTGGTTGCCTTGGAAGCTCTCCAGTGCTGTCAACCAATTTTCTTTCTTTTCTTTTCTTCTTTTTAAAAATATCTAGCTTTCACCTTTGGTAGGAGTGTTGGTCTTATGCTTAATAGTTAGTTATAACTAGAAGTCAAAATTTTAAATCATAACTCTTAGAGAAACTGGCTATTAGGAAATATTATTTCCATTTTGAGTCCCTACTTCTTAAATATAGAAAGACTATCAAATATCTCGACAAAAATAGAGAGGATGTTTTTGTCATATAAAGCTCATGACCAAGTCTTCAGCACCAAATTTGTATGTAAATTCTTTGAATTTTTTGGAAGAAAAATATTGACTAGCTTTTTATTTGATTTGATCTTTCAGAACATTACCCACTGACTAAATCCATATTCCACTCTAAGTTTTAATAAAATCTGGGACAGAGATGGGTATTTTTGTCAATACTCGTTTCTGGGTGTGTGTGTGTGTGTGTGTGTGTGTGTTGTATGTTTCATGCCTTTATACAGGTTGAGCATCTCTTATGTGAAATGCTTAGGACCAAAAGTGTTTCCGATTTCAGATTTTTAAGAAGTTTTGGAATATTTGCACTATTCTTACTGTTTGAAGATCCCTCATCTAAAAATAGAAATCTCAAGGTGCCATGGCTCATGCCTGTAATCCCAATACTTTGGGAGGCTGAGTCAGGTGGATCACTTGAGGTCAGGAGTTCAAGACCAGCCTGGCCAACATGATGAAAACTCGTCTCTACTAAAAATACAAAAATTAGCTGGACGTGGTGGCGCACACCCGTGGTCCCAGCTACTAAGGAGGCTGAGATGGAAGGATCGCTTGAACCTGGGAGGCAGAGTTTGCAGTAAGCCGAGATTGCACCACTGCACTCCAGCCTGGGCAAGAGAGTAAGACTCTGTCTCCAAAAAATAAAAAATAAAATAAATTAAAAACAAAAATCCTAAATGCTTCAATGAACATTTCCTTTGAGCATAACCATTGAACATCATGTCAGTGTTCAAGAATTTTCAGATTTTGGGGCATTTTTTATTTCAGATTTTTGAATTAGGAACGCTCAACCTATGCTACTAATACTACTAGTATTTTTGTTGTAAACATTGGGTTATTCTTTCACTTTCCAAGTTTATTTCCTGGCAGCAACAAAGTCATAGATTATCAAACCACCTTCCAGAATGTTAAAAACCTATGAGCTTACCTGAAAAAGTCCCTTATAAAGATTTGTGTGGGATCTAATTATGACTTAGCTCTTAAAGTTCACAAGAGAGGTTGGAAACAGCATATCTCTTACTCCAGGCTGCTATAACTCTGGGCAACAGGTGTATTCTTACTCATAAGCACCCTGCAAAGACTGGAGTAGCCCTGACAAGAAATCTGAGTATTCTTCTCTGAAGCCTGTGGTTCATTGTGATGCTGCTGCCAGCTTTGGCCACACCCCCAATAGACCTCTATTTGCAGAGCTCTTCCACATTAGGCCTGTGTGCTTTCGAATAAGTGACTCGGCTGCTCTAATTTTAATATCCTTATTTCTCAACTAAGTTTATAATTCTATCTATTCTGCTTAACTCACAAGTAAAACCTGAATGAGATAATGCATGTGAGAGTGTTTGTGAATTGTCACACTCCAGGCACATATGATGAGCGGGGCAAACCCAGGACCTAGGTAAATCTTTCTACATGTCTATCGATCAGAACGCTTTTCTTCTCCTGTACACATAATAATATATATCCTAGCAGACCATGTCTCTAATTTCATTTCCAGGAATATTGATATAAATCAGTTTGGAAATGTGAATTGGGAGAAAAAGATAAAAGTTACTGGTTATTTACTTCCATCTTTCTTATCCTTATTTGTCCCTAGTATATTTTCCTATGTCTTGCCTAGAAGCAATTTCAATGACTATCAGTTCAGTCATCTTATCTTATAGATAAAGTTATCCCAAAACATAGATAAGGCCCAAAACTGTGAAATCCCCTATTATGGTCTCATGGTGGGTCATTGTCAGAGCCTGATGAGAAATAACTCTCCTAATTGGTTTTATTGGTTACTGTTGATGCAGCATTGCATCATTGCATCATTGTAGATAAAGCACACACACAGATATACATGTCTGCCTGCGTGCATGTAGGTACACATATGCCCTCCAAAAAATAGCTTATCTGAGGCTGTAAGAAAGGATCTATTATATTTTTCATCTCTTCCTTCATCCCTAAGTGACAGGAAAGAAGGGATTTCCTTTCCACTCAGATTCCCCGCTGTTAAAAGCATTATTGTTTTCTTTTTGGAGCCTTTTGCTGCCTCTCATTATGTTTTTCTCCATTGTGGAGTTGGAGTCACACTATGAGAAAATCTGAATATTAGAACACAAAGTCTGCGGATGTGACCCGTAGGCTTGCTGAGGAGTGATGTAATAGCTAGGGAGTGATGGTAGATGAGAGGTGAAATGTACAGAGTGGGGAGCATAGAAAAGGGAGCTGTGGAGTTCAGGCAAATGCAATGCAAAAGCCACAGCATCTTAGTGTGAGTGCCATCATCTGAAACTCTGTCCTTGGTGGTATGGGAAGCGTTGATTTGGGGCAAGAAAAAGGCAAGATATTTAGTTGATACTGACTTGATGATATGAACACAAAATGAGAAAAATATTCGGGGACTGCTATTGTCCCACCTTAATAGTGAAAAGAAAGGGAAGGGACGTTTCTGCTGGCTAGCAAACTTTGCAAATGGATATGAATACCCTTGGAGAACTAAGCAGTACATAGGTATGAGAACCCATAGGTATATCTTTGTGCAGTATCAATTTTAATTATGGTTAAGTAATTTAAAATACTTGATATCAAACCAGATATTTAGTAGATTATAATTGTTAGGATATTTGAGTAGAATACAAGATTCCAAGGAAATTCCTGATTACTGGATGCTTTGAGACTCCATCCCTCAGGCTCACCAGGAAACATGACCATTTACTTTCCTCTACCATTGAAAGTACTTACGTAAAAAAAATACTTGAGAATCACTGGAGCATTTTTGTTATAGAATATGTCTAGGCACTCTATATAACTCTCACAAACCTCTCCTTTCATTTTTGTCTTCTAAATAGCAAACAACAGATGTTCCCTTTTTAACTTCGAATGCAAAGTATAGAAAGTTGATTCATTGCAAATTGATATATTCTTTTCTTACATTTTAACTTTTTAAAGTGACTTCTCTTGGGCAGGTATGTTTGCACTTCAGTGACCCTTCTTATGAGAGTAATCATCTTTCACTTGGTTTTTAAAGGTCTTAAAATTTTGAGTGATTCTTTACTTAGTGTGAGACAACATGTTACATTCATGTCTAGAATAAGAACAAGTATTTTTATTGTGCAAAATTAACTTTGAATGAATGAACAGAAGTAGGAAGTAACTGGAGGAATGGAGATGAAATACATAAAGTATTTCTTTATGCTTTGCCTGGATTTATATACTGAAATTGACATCCTTACTTTGTACTTATAAAGGACTAAGGGCATTTGTAAGAAAATTACATTATCAGACTTCAGAAACTGTTGAAAATCCAGTGTTCCTTTAAAAATGTTACTTGATATACTTTGTAAAATGATCTTTCCCAAACAGTCATTAGGAATTTAATGACTTAGGTAAGATCTCTGAAGCATATACCCACATTAACATGACAAGAAAAGGATGTACACTTAGACCTTTATTTAAGGAAGTCCAGAGATGGATATTAATATTAACAGAATCTCAAAAGTTGAATTACTGAGGATATATTCAGCAAATAATTTAAGAGTTCCAGAGTTAATGATTTGAAACATGTCTCCATATTGGATGAACTAATATTCTTTATGTTATTCTTAAATGAGGGCAAAAAGCGTTTTCATCTATTTTATTTTGTTGTCTAAGGTTACGGTAGAATTAATACTTTTTTTCTTTTTCCATGCTATGCTTCTCGATGCAAATGCAACTTGTGCTGGAAAGGCAAAGTTGAAGGTGACTAATAAAGAGCAACAATATATTTGTCAGTTTCAATTACTGACACCATTGCTATTAAGTAGATTTCTCCTCACCTTCCTTCCTTGTTTTTTTCTTTAATCTGACAGTAAAGGAAAATCTTATTATATGTCCCAAACCATGATAGGAAGCTAGAGAAGCTCAGTTTCACATCTGATGCTCACTCTACATTAATTACCAATGAAATCTGTCAGTGGGTATATGTTAAGCAATATAACATGCTATAAAGAGCCTCTTGGCAGAAACAGTAGGTTAAAATGGGAGCGGAAATTTCTTTGTCAACTTCACAGCTGTAGCACTGGGTGTGGGGCAGGACTTTGTGTTTCTGAGACTGCTTCTTTGTACTTAGGACAAGGGTAAGTCTCAGTCAGTTCCCCTGATTGGGGGAGTTCATTGGACTAATAGATAATTCCTGAGATGCTATCTACCACTAATCCACTAATATTTTATGTCTATGGCTCATACAGGTGGTGTTTCTTCAATTAGAAGCACCAGCAAGCTAAACAAAGTATCATGACAATAATCACACAAAGGTGAATTTAAAGCTTTACCTTTTCTCTCACTTAACTGTTTTCATTTTTCTATCTTCTCTTCCATATTTGTATATTTGTAAGTTATTTTAATCATAATGTAGATACAATCCAATCTTAGCAGGAGTTGTTAAATCTCAAATGAGTTAAGGTATATGAAATCACCTTTAAAACTCTAAAGGGCTATTCCAAATGCAAAAGAAGCCTGACATAATTGTCACTCTTTCTTAAATATCTTTCCATATCTCTGCAAGATAAAAAGTGTGGGGGAAAAAAAGCCAGGAAAGATTGGATTGGGCTGTTGCGTTCAGTGAAAGCACTTTCACTAACACGGAGGACCTGCCTTATGATGCCTCTGGGAGTCAAAGAAAACACAGACCCTCCCCATGAGATGCTAAGAATCCTGTCAGGTGTACTGGTTTCTCACTGCTGTAACAACAAGTCATTGCAAACTTGATGGCTTGAAAGAACGTAAACTGATTATCTTATAGTTCTGTAGGCTAAAATTCTGACGTGGATCTCGCCAGGCTAAAATTGACTTGTCAGTAGGGCTCTGATACTTTTTGGAAGCTCCAGAAAAGAATTTATTTCTTTGCCTTCTTCCATTTCTAGAGGCCATCTACATTCCTTGGCACGTGGCACTTTCCTTGAACTTCAAGGTCAACAATATTGCATTTTTCTGATAATTACTTAATAGTCACCTCTCCCTTCCACTATCCTTTTAAGGACCCTGTTATTACACTGGACACACCCAAATAATCCAGGATAATCTCACTATGCCATAGTCCCTAACTTAATCTTGTATGCAAAGGCCCTTTTGCCATGTCATGTAACACAGTCACACACTTCAAGTATAAGAACGTAGGTGCTTTCAGGGAGCCATTGTTCTCTCCATCACAGCAAAGCAATCACATGGACATATAATCACAGTACATCATGGTTAATGCCATAGCAGCACTTGCCTGCAGAATATTGTGGTGGTACAACCCAGGCTGACTTCATGCAGCTCAAGGTGCGGGAGCAGGAAAAACCTGCCAGAGGCAATCACGGACAGAGAGGTGATGACAGGGTGAAGAGGAACTAGCCATTTGAAAAGGTGCAGAGACTGGCTTTCAATAGCAGACAGCCCACGCAGAGAGCAAGCCTCTATTAAAATCCTACCATCCTGCCTCCCACATTACTCTCACAATTAAGTCCTTGTCACTGTCCAGCCTCTGAGAAAGGATCTGGCATCTCTTGCAGGGTCATGGGTATGGCATCTTAACTGCATGCATCACACCCAACATCCAGTGACCAGAGCGATACTTCACCTGTCTACATATGATCTTGCCACTGCCTGCTTTAATCTATTGACCTCAAATATTCTTAGGATGCAATTCATTTTTTATATAATTAACATACCTCCCAAGATTTGGACACTTGGCCATCTTTTCCATCCTCATTCCATGGCGATGCTACTTGCTTATCTAAAATAACGTTTGAGATTCATACAGCATCCGGTGCTGTTATTTAGCCAGATAATGTTATGTCCACCTTTCCGAGAAATTCAAGAGGCTATGAATTACATTAAACCACATAGCTAAGTGGCAACCGAGCCCCACTGTTTTCCCAGCACACTATGGGGAGGCCAGCCTACTGTCAAATGTTAGATTTTGTTCCTGGAGATTTTAGGATGAATATGGGACAAACTACCTCCTTGTTTTCTGCAAATTCATTTTCCCTTTAGCCATATAACATTGGGTTTGCGGTATTTTGGGGACATGGTAGTAAGTCATACAAGCTTAATTCCTTTTACTTCACATGTTCAATGGCCCATGTAATTACAAGGCCCAGGGATTTCCTCTCTGCTGTTAAAAGAATTATCAAGTTAAGAATGTCTTGATCTTAATTAGCTTTTACTAGGCCTTTCTGATGCCCAAATAATATATGTGGCTAAATGGTAAACAATAAGGATGAGGCCTATTTTTGTTTGTTTGTTTCTAAAACTCTTTTCAAAGAATGTACAATGGGAACCTACATGGAAATCTTCATCTCAAAAATTTTTTAGGTAATATAAGGTACTTTTCCTTAGGGGAAAATTAAGAGTTTAGATAAGGGACACATTTTTAAATAATCAAAAAAAATGGAAAAGATGCTTCTTTTGCGTCTTTGGATTATGTTGTGTTCAGTTCCCTATTATTTTATTTTCCTTGCTATGCACATCTTAAAAATTAGCTATTGGTAATCTTATCAATTTTCCTGTAAGTCTACCAAGTAACTGGATAGCTTTTCCTGTTTTTTGTTATGTCACATCTTCTTACCTCTAACATGCACACTCTCGTTCTCTGTATTTATTTATAGAGCTCTCACCTCTCAACTTCTTTCTCTGTTTCTGATATTCTCCATCTGAAGCATGTATCAGAAGTTCTCTCTGTGACTGGTGGAATAAATTAAGACTGTGTGATTATTTACTACTACATTCAGCAGCTTGGATCAAAAACCTAGATTTACATCTTTCTAACTGTGTGAACATTGTCAAATTTCTGATTGGGTTAAGTTCCTAATTTTATATGTATATTTATATATATGTGTGTGTATGTATATATTTATATATGTATGTGTGTATATATAGAAATATATATAGATTTGTGTATTTACATAAATAAAATTAGTGCGTTAATAATAGATTTGCATGGTGTTTGAAGGATGATGTCAATTAATGATTATAAAATTCTTCGTAGTGTGTTTGACACAGTGAATAATGGCTAAATGATGGCTGTCATTCTTATTACTGTTGTTATTACAACCAGCATGGTGACTGCATATGGGAAGATACAGAGCAGACTATGAGGACCAGAAAGAGAAGGATGCATTCTTGTATTATTACTAGGCATTAGGTTGCTTTTTGCAAGGTGGCGGCTATAAAGTATTCTGGGATGGCACTATCTGAATGCTGAGAGCAAAGGGCCCGTCTCCAGAGGGCACATCTGGAATTGGGTTATATTCCTCACAACTGGAGAGAGGGAAGGCCAATGCGACGTGAGGGCCCAGGCATCATTTGGAGCAAGGTAACCGGACTGCAGGGGCTCTTGTAGAAGAAGAGGTACAAAGCAGAGGGTAGTGAGTCTCCTCACACAAAATACTCGCCTCTCTGTATTATAGTTGCCAGTTTCACAGAAGATGTGAATTATGAATTCAAACTTAATTTCCTGTAAAAGGTACAGTGAAAATAAATAGCAAAAGAAGAAAAAATTTTAACCTCAGCGCCTGTACTAAAGGCCAGATAACAGTTCTGAAACCACCATCCACTGGATCTTGGTGATCCTACCCCGATGGGGTAGACATTATTCCCCTTGTCTTCTTATCAATAAGAAATAAAAGCCTCCTGAAAGGTGATGCACCTTGTCCAATTCAGGGAGCTGGTGAGAGGGTAACTGGCTCCACCTTTGCCCCTACTTCAAGTTCTTTCCTCCTCCACCCCTAATCTTGTCTTATCCAGAGTCAGTGCTGCAGATGTCTGAGCAAGGCAGGTAGAAGTACATGTGGCTCGGGGCCTGGACATCTTGCTGTGTGTGGCATCGCCAAAGAGGACCCCTTGACCTGTCTGCTTCTATGAACGTGTAGAAGCGTAAATTCTGCTCTCCGACTGGGAAACATTTTGCTCCCACATGGAGGTTGTGTGAGAGTAGAGCATTGTGGATACACCTCATATTGTTGTAACCTATTTTCTGCTATTCTCGCCGAGATCTGAGGATTTTTATTTAAAGTTCTGCCTTTCTGGGATGACTTTAGGAGCTATAGATTTCATTTTCCTGGAGGGATTTAGAGGAACAGAGGTCCACAAATGGTTCTCCCTGGCACACTCCTGGGCAGTCAGCGTTAGTCCGTTTTCCAAGAACAATGTTTTTTTTTTTTTATCAGGTAAGACAGGAAATGCTTTTCACATATTAAATTTAGAGGTGTGCTACAGGTGTGGACTGCTTAAGAAAGAAAGTCATGAGACAAAAGCAACCAAACCTTCTCAGCAAGGCTCTGAAATATGCAGAAAAGCAGTTGTTCCTATCTAGTATTGAAGCCCTCGTGCAAGTTAACAATTATATCAGAACTTAACTATTACACTTTTTAGTCTAAAAGAGCTATGCCTTTTGTTTTGTTTTGGTTTGGTTTTGGTTTTGTATTGTTTAAATGAATTGAATTTTAGAACTCAGCAAAGATGGTTTGGTACAATATCATAATTAGGGAACACAAAGACTGGTTCTTGACAGGAGAGATTAGAGACTATTTCATAAACGAGGATATTTAAGCTAAACGTTGATATAGGGCAGTGTTTTGACAGGTGTAGAGGCATAGGAAATCATTTGAATAAAGATGAATATGATAAAAATGCATGAGTGTAGGCTAAGTAGCACTGCAAAGCACCCTCAGAGCCTGAAACATGTAGAGGTTGGAATCAACTCTCTCTCTCTCATTAACCAGACAATACTAAGCAGATGATGCACGTTCTTGGATCCAGATTTTCTTCATGTATTACATGCGGTAGGTTAAAGATGGAAATAATGTATGTTAGAAGTTTCTGGGTTAAAAAGTACATGGTAAATTTCCCTTGCTCTTTCTTTTATCTGACAAAACATCAGCTTGATGTTTTGCTTTGACGAGTGGTTTGCAGTCTGTTTCCCAATGTGGAGATGGATGGATTTCTTCAGACGTGGGTTTATAAATATGTCCGGTTTTTTTTTATTTATTTACATTTCACATGAGTAAAATCAGGGGCATAAAATATCTTTTAATTCCATTAAACTTAAAAATCTAGAAAATGTATCATAGTACTTAAATGTTGAGACAGAGAGTGAATATGAAATTCTTTCTTCAGTGAATGAGAAAAGGCAAAAACTATCCTGGCAGCCGGGTGTTACAACTCAGATTTTTCTCATCATTAGCTGCATAGTCCTCTGAAGTGAAGCCGGTTTTGTCTCTAAATCGGTGAACGTGGCAGTTGAACTTTATTTTTTTTTTTTTAATGGCAATTCCTCTATTAGTCTGCTGGGGCTACCTTAACAAAGTATCACAGACTGGGTGGCTTCAATAACAGAAATGTGTTTCTCACAGTTCTGAAAGCTGCAAGGTCAAGATCAAGGCACTGGCATGCTTGATTTCTCCTGAGGCCTCTCTCCTTGGCTTGTAGATGCTGTCTTCACCCTGGGTCTACATGTGGTCTTTTATCTGTAGTTGTCTGAGGTCCTAATCTCCTCTTCTATAAGGATACCAGACCTATTGGACTAAGGCCCAACCTAATGACATCATTTTAACTTAATTACGTTTTTAAGGGCCCTGTCTGCAAATGTAGTTCATTCTGGTTAAGACTTCAACATATGAGTTTTAGGGGGACACAGTTCATTTAATAATACTCCCTTTGATGCTTTCACACCGTTAGACACAAGTAAGAGAACTATATCTTTGAAGAAGTATTTTGTTGTGCTCTATATCAGAAAGTAATCTTGAAGACACGTGGTCCTTTACAGTTATCTGCCTTTGAGTTGATCAGGGAGATGCTCATTTATTTAACTGCATGAACACATTTCAGAAAAATGTTGACAGGGATTTAAAGCTTTGCTATTGTCTATTAATGATCTTGTTATATATCCTCCCATCATAAGGCAACAGAGTAAGCTTGATTAAAAATTATTTAAATTAGCCACCTGTGGAAATGTCAATAGGAATCATATTGAATTACCTAAAGTCACATAATTTTTTTAAAAGCCTCCCGATTCTTGAGCACAAACTTTAAATTTTACACACACAGACACACAGACAAATTCATGTATATATTTATGTGTATGTATATGCACACAGAAAATGCTATCATTCTCCACAGAAAAGCTTAAAATTTCAGAATTAGAAATTTAGAAATAAAGTCCAGTACTTTTTCAGGTTAAAATTTTAACATTTATCTTACAAGCATCTGTTGTGTGAAGAATAGGTTACCCCTACCAGCAGTTCCCAGCGTTCTCTAAAATGTGACTCCGATGGGTCACTTCTTGAGAAAAAGCTGAGAAAATATGTTTACTATTTCTCTAATGTTCAGTGCGCAAACTTTTAGCTTGAGTTTCATGCGTGCCCAGAGCTGCCTGCAGACTGCCATCAGCCTCACCTACTGTTATCCCCAAAGCCTCCAAACCCATCTGTCTTCAGAAAATACTTCGGACTTTCTCCCAGGAGGACATCTCCTTACCTGAAAAAGGTACTTCATTCTGTCATCCACATCTTGGCCATCTCTGACTCAATTTCATCTCACTTTCTCTCCAAAGCTTTCCACTAACCACCAGGATTAAAATGACCAGATGCTACAATTTTCATCTATAGCAAGCATTTTTATTGTTGATTTTTTGATACATAATGATTGTGCATATTTCTGGGGCATGTGATATTTAGATACATAACTACGATGTGTAATGATCAAATCAGGGTAACTAGGATATCCATTGCCTCAAACATTTATCATTTCTTTGTGTGGGGAATATTCCAAATGTTCCTGCTATTTTGAAATGTACAATAAATTATTGCTAACTATAGTCACCCTAATGTGCTATCAAATACTAGACCTTATTCCTTCTATTTAACTGTACTTTTGTGCCCATTAAAAAACCTTTCTTCATTATTTACCCCTACTCCTTCCCAGGCCCTGCAAACCACCATTCTGCTATCTCCGTGAGATCAACTATTTTAGCTCCCACAAGAACATGAGATATCTGTCTTTCTGGGCCTTATTTCACTTAACATAAAGTCCTCCAGTTCCATCCATGTTGCTGCAAATGAAAGAATTTCACTCATTTGTGTGGCTTAATGATATTTCATTGTATATTATATAAATTCCATTATATATGTGCATGTGTGTATGTGTGTGTATATATATATATATACACATATATATGAAATATATTTACATGCCACGTTTTCTTTATCCATTCATCCATTGATGGATATTGACCCCCATATTCTGGCAATTGTGAAGAGTGTTACAACAAACAGAGTACATATTTTTTTTTTTTTTCATATACCCAGCAGTGGGATTGCTGGATCATATGATAGTTCTATTTTTTATTTTTTGAGAAACCTCCATACTGTTTTCCATAGTGGCTGTACTAATTTACTTTCCCACCAAAAAGTATATGAGGGTTCCCCTTTCTCTGCATCCTCCCTGGTGTATGTTATTTTCCTCATTTTGATTATACCCATGTCAACTGGGGTGAGATAGTATCTCATTGTGGCTTTGATTTGCATTTTTCTGGTGATTAGTGATGTTGAACATTTTGAAAATATAACTGTTGGCTATTTGTATGTCTTCTTTTAAGAATGTCTATTCAGATCTTTGACCATTTTTAAATTGGGTTTGTTGTTTTGTTGTTGTGGTCGAGTTGTTTAAGTTTCTTATATATTCTGGTTATTAATCCCTTGTTATACAGTTGGCAACTATTTTCTCATTCTGTAGATTGTGTCTCCATTCTGTTGGTGGCTTCCTCTGCTGTGCAGAAGTTTGTCAGCTTGATATAATCCCATTTATCTATATTTGCTTTTCTTGCTTACACTTTTGAGATCTTAACCCCAAAATTCTTGCTCAGACCAATGTCCTGAGAAATTCTTTAATGATTTCTTCTGGTAGTTTTAAAGTTTCAAGTCTTACGTCTTACATTTAAATCTTTAATACATTTTCAGTTGATTTTTTAATATAGTGAGAGATAAGGATCTATGGTTTTGCATATGGATATCCAGTCTTCCTAGCACTGTTTATTAAAGAAAGTGTCCTTTTCCCCAAATGTGTTCTTGGTGCCTTTTTCAAAAATGAGTTTGTGAACAAAAATGTGTGGATTCATTTCCGGGCTCTCTATTCTGTTCCATTGGTCTATGTGTCTGTTTTTATGCCAGTATCATGCAGTGTTAGTTACTATGGCTTTGTAGTATATTTTCAAGTCAGGCAGGGTGATGCCTCTAGCTTGTTCTTCATAGCAAGCATTTTTATAGTTACTTCTAAAGGATGATCATCTTCCTTGGCCAGTGACATCATATAAATTACTATAAAGTGTTTTTTGATGCTGAGCTCTTTTCCATATAATCCAACCTGATGGCCACATAAAGCTGTAAATGTTTTAAGGAAGAAAATACCTTAAACTTCCTAGTAGATTTGGATCTTAACAGTCTTTTCATAGAGCTGAAATTAAAGGAGGAGTTTTTATTTGGTTTTCACAAACGTGTCCTGAAGCATTAACCTGAAATTCTAAAACTGGTTTAAAATGTGAGATTTTCTATCCCCTGCACAACTATACTATAAAATTAAAGGAAACCAAAAACAGGCATGGGAATGTGATAGTTAGGCGGTGTTCCTGAGTGTGGTATTTTAAAGTTTTGCTTTTCAGTTTCCTCGTGGCATTCATTTGAAACCTGGTTCATTGAGGGCTAGCTGCAAACCTTCCAGATCTTGTCCTTCTTTGCAGCTCCAGGTTTCTCCGGCCTATGGTTCTCCAGGACCCTGCAGTTTTTTTTTTTTTTTTTTCAGAGGCCTGTGCCAGATCAGTTACACACACACACACAAAGGCTTTTGGGTAAAGGGAAACTTAGGTACTGAGCAAGAAGCATGAATGTAAAAATATAGAAGCCATAGGGATAAGGAATTCAGTGGCTACCTATGCCATTCGAAAGGAGTGTGCCAAAATGTGTGCTGAGTAGTGCCTTTCCCAGCATTTTCTTTTTTTAGAAATTTAAAGTATGGCTCTGATGCCAAAGCTACAAACCATAAATCCAATTTAAGTGAAGGACTTGAATGTACATTTGGGAGAGTTGGGGGAAAGCGGAAAGAGGATCTGTTTCTGAATCACCTCGCCTCTTTCTCTTCCTCCCTCCCACCCTCCACCCTGAAAACATGTCCACACAGTGGGATTGCTTGTTAAATTAGCACACTATGACTATGTAACTATATTTGTGAAATAGAGTCAAATTAGAATTGAAAGAAAACAACTGATATACAAAAAATATGAAAAGAAAGTTGAATCCATGATCTAGTGCAAATGTTCTTCCAGCTCAAACTACTCTAAAATAGCCCTGGACTGCCTGCAGCTCCACATCTCACAGTTTGCTTTATGAAGTATCAAAACATTCTCAAACTTTTGACTGCGATAGGTTTCCATGTTTTTAAACTTTTGCTCTAATAAGCAAGGTCTATCTCTTTTCTTTTAACAATTTTATGGGAAACTTTCCTTTTCTCCTCTCCATTCCTTCACTCATGTCCACCCTTCCTCACTTACTAAGTATTCATAGTCCAGCCCCTAAGAAGAAGAAAGGGGCAGCATTTGCTGTACTTTACTCTGTGTGTGTGTGTGTGTGTATGTGTCTGTGTGTGTGTGCACGGTCGCGACAAGGTAGGAAGACAAGGATCCTTAACTAGTGCTTTTCAAATGATAATACATTTCCACTTTTTAAATAAAGTATGCTTTTTTCTCAAGATTTTTTTTCAAAGCAGCGATTCCCTTCCCAATTCCTGTAGGAAATGACCATCCAACTTCTTGAACACTTTCAGCGACAGGGAACACATTACTTTGTGGGAGAGTTGATTCTTTCACAGGATAGCTAGGAGTATTGGACATTTGGTTGTCCTTTTTGATTTATTTATTCATATATTAATGATGTATTTATTGAGCACCTACTATATGACAGGCTCTGTTCTAGGCACCTGGAATCTAGCAGTGACCAAAGGGACAGCAACCACTGCCATTATTTATGTTCCATCTTGGCGTCACTCTACTTATTTGTCCTAATTCTGTCTTCTGAGGCAAAACTTAAATAATTCCATTCCCTGTTTTTGTGACAGCCCCACAAACTGTTGAAAATGACATTTCATCATCTCAGATTAAACATTTTCTTACACGGTTTTCCCCAGGCCCACCCTGTCTGTCACTCTCCTCTCATCTGTCAGTGCCCCTTCATTGTGTGTTTGTATCAGGGGTGGTCTGAGAACACTGGGATGCCCACTTAGAGCAGAGCTGAGTGGTACCTGGGCAGCGTGAGAGGCCAGACCACAGAGGCTTTCACATTCACACCATCATTTCCTTTTTGTGTTGCTCTTGCACACATCGCATAGTGAGTCTCTGCCTCCATTTCCTTATCTGTTTTTTTTTTTTTTTTTTTCTGAGATGGAGTCTCACTCTGTTGCCCAGGCTGGAGTGCAGGGGCGTGATCTGGGCTCACTGCAACCTCTGCCTCCCAGGTTCAATTGATTCTCCTGCTTCAGCCTCCAGAGTAGCTGGGACTACAGGCACAAGTCACCACACCCGGCTAATTTTTGTATTTTTAGTAGAGATGGAGTTTCACCATGTAGGCCAAGCTGGTGTTGAACTCCTGACCTCAGGTTGTCCGCCAGCCTCTGCCTCCTAAAGTGCTGGGATTACAGGTGTGAGCCACCATACTTGGCCTCATTTTCTTATCTTTAAAGTGAGGATAATAATGCTACCTAGCTCAAAAAGTTGCTATGCATATTAAATAAGTTAGTATTTTTTAAAAGAGCACTTAGAGTCGTTTCTGGCCCAAAGTGTATGCTCAGGAAATGATAGCTATTATTCTTACTATTGTTATCATTAGCACTGGATATTACCTTTCTGTTTATACAGCCTCATTGTTTTAGGACTCACATCATGCTGTTGGTTTAATGATGATGTGGACAATTGACAGCAATCTGCTTTGGCTGTAAATTCCTCTCAACTCCTAACAAAACACTTGGAACAAAGTATAGATTCACAATATATGCCTCCTAAAGGAGCAAGTTAAATATCTTGGCATTTTAAAACATGCTTAAACAAAACATAGAAAGGATTTCTCCTCCTGTTTTCCAATGTAAAATGATGTATTTCTATGGCTGTGTTGTAGAATTCTAGAGATAGATGTGTCTTTAAGATTCATTAAGGGTGATGTTATGAACTGCCTTTCTAAAATTTTAAGCCTTAATAAATAAAAATGGTGAAGAGGCATCACTTCCTGGTGATAAAATAAGCAGAAACTTTGGGTTTTAGAGATGCATATAACTGGTTGCAACTGAATTCAAGAGCAAATGCTACAGTATCCTTCATGAAATTTTCACACTGATTTCCAGGAGTATTTTTTTCTTTCTTTCTGTACATAACATCTGGTTTAAATGTTTTTCCTGTCTGGTTAAAAGTGTAGATGTCTACTTGGATTCATAGGTATCGTATCTCTGAATGCCGCCTATTTTCTTCTCCTTCCCTTGCTGTTCGGGAGATTCTGTAGAGAGGATTATTAATAAAAAAATCTTTTATCACTTCCATCTTCTCCCAGAAGCAGCTAGAAGACAAATGTCTGGAAAAGAAACTCAGAAGGGAACAGAGCTTAGATGTTTGCACCTTTCTTTAAATGGAAGTAGCTTTAAAGTGTTCATCACTATCATTTCCAACTATCTACCCATTAGGTGGAGGTCTCTAAATAGTTCTAGATATGAATAGACAAGATGAGTGGTATACTTGCCACAAAATGTTACTTCTTAAATGTATGAGCCTCAACTCTGGAGGATGAATAGATCAGTCCTTGTCATGTGCAGTTATTTTCTTAAATTCACCCACTGCTTATTTTTTTAACATAAAACATTTAAAGCAATGCTTCCTGGCTCTAAAGCAAATGTATAAAAAAAAAACAGAAAATATATTTTTTTCAGACAAACTTCCCAGTTTACTGCTCTACTATTTATCTGAAGAAATAGATAAAACTGCACATCTGGTGTAATTCTTGTTTTCATGGTTAATGCAATATCCTGATGCAATATAACTTTCACTGAAAGGCTTTTGATTCTGAATTTTATTATATAAAAATGCACTTTTATTTCCACAGATGTCTTTGGTTCTTTAACATCTACTTTTTGTCATGCTAATTCTGTATTTCAGACAATGTAATGACAGCGGAAGAACAAATTAATATGGTCTGCTATAGGTTTAACTGGCTGTGGAAAATTCTGTGAATGAATCAAATAGCAGTTTTTCTTCAGATTCTTTAAATTTAGGGAATCCTATTTCTAGTTTCCAAAAGGAGAAGTGAATCATTCTTCATAGTTTTTTAGCTGAATATGTTAAATCTGTGTATTAAATTTAACATAATACTGTATCTACAGTTAAAAAATGAATAGTATTTAGATAAACTGAAATATCTCACATTTCCCTCTTTAGATGACAATAGCATGTAAGAACTTACATAAAATGCTCTTTGCTTCATAATCTGGGGCATATTTACTCTCTCAGCTGGCAGGGTAGTCCTTACTAATGTTTATGTTAATAGAAGTATACAAAAAAGTTCCTGAAAGTACCATAAGTGTCTTTTAGTGTTTGGTGTCATTGACATATTAACAAGGAGTCTGAAGATGAGTAACACAACCGCATCTGTCAATGCCACAGGCGGCACTTGAGCCACACACCAGCGCCTCAGACAGAGCATACAGCTTCTTTGCCGGTGCGCTTGTGTTCTGGGAAGGAGCAAATGAAATCATTCACAAATCAGGAATCCCTGGCACAGTATAGAATCAGGAAATCTTTTTCTAGATGTGATTGTAATGATGGATTGACTTGGATCCCAAATGTTATCACCAAAAGATACATGCTTTTCTTACTTAAATATGCACAAGAACTTTGCTAATTGTTGTATTTTGCAATTACATAGTTGATATTTAGGATTTAATTTTGAAAATATGTAATTACAACTTAAAAATAATAAATTAGTAGGCCAAAGCACATGATGTTTTATCATACAATTATTCATCTTTACAAGTGATGAATAAATAAGGTGGAACAATAGATCTGACATTTTGGCCATTTTACTGTCCATTTCTGGATTATGTGGGTCTTAAGAGCTCCAGTGTGTTTCTAATATGTTAGAACTTTGCAATGAGAAAATTTCATCGGAAAATAGTGTTGGAAAGAGTGCTTTTCTGAGTTCCAAAGATTTCCTTCCTTCTGTAGTTTATATACACTGGATATTCAAAAAGTTAGTGAGAGTTCAACCCTGGGCTAGGAATCCCAAGATACTCCTGTTAAGTCTGCTCCTTGGAGATAAGGGTCAAGTATTAACCAGGGTTCTTATAGTCTCCCTTCCCTTTAATGATCTCCTCAAACATTTTCCCCCAGAAAAGTATTTGCCCATAGTCAGTCTCTTCATATACTTTGCCTAGAGGAAATGCTTTAGCTACAATAGTTTTTGGGGAAAAAGCTTAAAATTATTTGTGTTTCCGTTTCAAAACCCACATTTATTTTTAGCTCAAGCATGCTTTTCTCCAACTCTTAAATGCAATACAAAAAAAATGCATTTTGTCTCAAAAAGCATTTATAGATATATAGATACTTTAAAAAACAAAACACAAAGTGAATTTGGTTCAATAAATACGAGTTGAGTACCTGTTCTGTGGCAAGCACTGTGATAGGTTATTTTGAGTAATATGCAAATTATCAAGGCATGTATCATTTATTTGCAGAGCAGAAAGACATGCAAACCCACTAATTTAACACATGGCTAATTGATATAAAGCCATATTATAGTTTCTTTCCTCTCCTTAATAAACAGCAAACTCTTTGAGGGCAAGAGCTGTTTGGGTTTTTTGTTTGTTTATTTTTGTTTTTGTTGTTGTTGTTTGTTTTTGAGATGGAGTTTTGCTCTTGTTGCCCAGGCTAGAGTGCAATGGTGCGCTCAGCTCACCACAATCCCTGCCTCCCGGGTTGAAGCAATTCTCATGCCTCAGCCTCTAGAGTAGCTGGGATTACAGGCGCATGCCACCTTGCCCGGCTAATTTTGTATTTTTAGTAGAGATGGGGTTTCTCCATGTTGGTCAGGCTGGTCTCGAACTCCTGAACTGAGATGATCTGCCCACCTCAGCCTCCCAAAGTGCTGGGATTACAGGCGTGAGCCACTGTGCCTGGCCTGTTTGTTTTTAATGCCAGATACTATCGCTAGTGCCTGCACACATAGGATTCTGATAGGCAGAGAAGTGGTGGAGAGCTATTCTAGCCTGTGGGAGCAGTGTTAAAATTTAACACACGTAATAATACATTGGAATGGGACCGTGAGTTGGGTAATCACTCTGAAGTAACTGGAACCAGGTTCCTAGAGGGAAGGGGTTCTCAAGGTAGCATTGGGTCAATCCATAAAGGAAATTGAATGTAATCGTAAGGGATAAACAGAGATAGCAAATTTTCACATGCCTTTAATTTTATCTATCATTTTCGTTAGTGTCCCTATCCCACCTTTATTTTCTCAGTCATTTGGAAAAGTTCCTGGACATGGTTTATTTCTGTGGTTGGATTATATGATAATATATATCTTTAAGCAAATTATTCAAATACTATTTTCTGCTACCGGGAGTGCCAAAATCTAATTAGATCTGCCACATTTTTTTTTCTGCAAAAATGTATATTACAAAAGTTGTTTCTACCCTATAAAAACGTGTGATTTTTCCATAGCTAATAGAAGAGAACCTATGTTTAAGAACCTACACTGATAACCAATTAGTACTGAAATTTATGTGTATAAACACAGTTTGTATGATGTATACACATTAATGTGTTTGCTACGGAAAAACATATGTCCTAGTGTACATTTTTCCATTTAAATCATAATTTAAAATAAATACACCATTTGATTGGTTATCCTGATTCTTCTTTTGCCAGTCTTCCCATTGCATGAAAACCATTTATGATGGTGTTTGATTTAATAGAACCTACTTCTAAGAGAATGAGTGTTTTAATTAAAAATGTTGTGTATTTTTCACCTGAATCTGAAGGCAGTCGGGCTGATTTGCATTTCTTTCAGTTCTGAGTGTTGAGGGTAATATATTATGAAACATCTTTTTTTCTTGATATATATGCACATTAGTTTTCATTATTTCTGTTTTAATTAATATGACAGATCATAGTTAGCACAGAGTTTTGTGCAAGGAGTATCTTCAAAACATTTTTAGTAAAATTATCAGGCACACTAAATAGAAAATAAAAGACAAAACTGGAGCAAAAGGGGAATTAAGACAGGCAAAGAAGAGATTCTAAGTTTTTATATTTTCTTAAGCAGAGTAGGTATTCTGAACACAAATGTTTTAGAAGAGAATAAAGAACTAATAATTTTATGAGTTAAGAAGTATTTTGCATTTTTGCATGGCTAGCTAAAATATAGGTGTAGGACTTTAGATATTTATTTTTCAATTATTCATTGGGAACCTGTATTGTAAGACTTTGGGATATATCAGTATTTAAAACAAAAATACTTGTTCTTGTAGGCCTTATATTTACTAGAATGTTTGCTAGAAAAGTATCATGCAAGCCTTCTTATTCTATCAGTTTATTGAAAAAAATGAGCATGTACATTAATACTTGTTTGTCTCACACATGTAGTATTTTCACACTTTTATATCTGAAGGTATTATGTGCATTTAGGATGAGGTTTCATTTTTTATCATGGTAACTGTATTTCAGATTGTCTTTACATTTTCAAACTCCTTTGGCTAATTTCATGTTAGATTTCAATAGATCATCATTTGTTTTTGTTACTAGTTTCTATACTTGTTTTTAACCACAAAATCCATGTAAGAGAAAAATCTCATCTTTGTCATTTGTTTTGTGTTTATTTTAGCTTATTTTATTAGTATCATCTTTAATCCTTATTATCTCTATGGGATTTTTCCCCCTAAACTATTCTAACTTTAGTTAAACTAGATAATATAACTTATAAATCTACTTAACCGGGAACGCATAAATTGCTACACATTCACCTATGATACCATAAAATTACCATAAAATTGTCCAAAGGAAGAATTTGATGTCATCTGAAGTTTCAGGAAAGTGCTCTTGAGGAAAGGGATGTGTTGACAGAACCAGAGTGGGGAGGAGGAAAAGGAGGCAGCTATGCAAAGGTGTGTGCGTGTGGGTGCATGCCTACACAGATGTGCAAAGGGGCATTTTAATGCAGGTGGCCATATTTGAGACAGAGAAGGTTAAGGGAACAGGACAGATGTGGGAAATTATGGAAAATTTGTAGGTAACCCACAGTGACCCAGGTGAGGCTACTTGCAGGGGATGCATAAGGGTTATAGTGAGCAAAGCCATAGATAAGATAGGGCTTTACTGCGGTAAGGTGCATACGTAGCTCAGTGGATGGTGAAGAGTCACTGCATATTTCCAGATATGATGGATTTGAAAAGGAAAATTGCAGGTGGGAAGACCACCTAAGAGAGGTAATGAGGGGCTGGCAGTGAAAATAGAAAAAAAGAAAAAGAGTGAGAGACACTGTGAAGATGCATCAAAAGGAATTGAGCAACCCATTTGTTTTAAACTTATGGTACTGAACTAGCAATTTTGATAAGGTTTTAATGGGGCAGAGATGTATTGGAAATGTGGCCAATGGAAAAGTGGGATGGATCCGAGAAGAGGTTTTTCAAGATCTTTGATCCTTTCGAACCTTTGTGTTACTGCTTTGTAATCACAAATTCAGCTCTGGCTAGCAGGATTTGGGTTTAGACACAGTGGCAGTTAATCTTCAAAATACAAGTTCGTTTTGGTTTTTTAAACAGATTGATTTGCATTTTGTTTTTAGTGTTGAAGACGTTTTAGTTCAATTATTCCACTTGTAGAGGCTGCATCAGGTAGCAGTTAAGTGGGCAGGGTCCAGAGCTGAGTGATCAGATTCCAGCTGTTAACCTACTGGTTATGTGCCCTTTGTCACATTATTACCACTTAATTGCTCTGTGTCTTGATTTCTTCATCCTCCAAGTGGGCTTCTATTAAGTAAGGTAATGGTGAGGATCCGATGAGTTAATAATAGAATGTGCTTCTAACAGTGCCTGGCGCCTGAGAAGAATAAAATCAATGGCGTTATGATTTCTAAAAAGGAAAAACATCAAACAATATGCAATCAGATGAATCAAATTCAATTTGGTTGTATTTTCTTGAATTTAAAGGAGAAAAACATAATTTTACATTTTATTTGTGCTCCCTCATCCAAAATGAGGCATAATCCCAAAGGGGTCTCTGTGTAAGCATGAGGGCGTGTGTGAGTGGGTGGGTAGGTGACTTCTCACTGCCTCGCCTGATCTAGTTAATTCAACTCCAGAAGACATAGTAGCTCAAATAGGAGATTGCTTAGGAATAAGTGATGTCAGAACATAAAGTTTTACAGAAAAATTGTCAATCACTAATATTCTCAGTATTTTTTCTTGACAAGAGAATAATAAAAAATTATTCTCTTTTTCACGTTTTTTACTCTTTTTGCTTTTGTTCTCTTCTTTTTCGTGCTACATATGTTCAGTGAAGAGCATAAATAAAATACAGCAAAACTAAGAAAGAAGTCTTTAGTACTTAGCCCAGTCAAGTCTTCTGGGTGATGGGCAGACTAAGGCACAATAGTATTTTTTTCCACCAGTGCATATCTTAGAATTATGTGATTTGGGAAGTTATATACTACAGAAGAAGAAACATATGTGACACAATCCAATAATCGCTTAGATATTTATTTTTAAAATCCTACTCTTTTAAAAGCTTTCATATTCTAATATGGCTAGTCACACTGATGTTGTGACGCTCTGCGTTCATGCATGATTTTCCAAAAGGATTTTTCCAATATTATACCATCTATGAAGCAAATCTATGTACAATGGAGTCATGTCTCAAATGATCAGTTTTAAATGATGTGCATAGAAATAGATATTGAAATTCTTTGTAATTTCTTCAGGACTAATAAAGAGCTTAAGCATAGCTCTCAAAAACTTTTTTTGTCTTCACCTATTTGCAAGACCACAATTTTTCTATTGATTACAAGGTGCTAGGTTTCATTACTCAGTAACGTCCGACTGTTTTGACAGCGGATTGCATTAGCATGGCCCATTCAGCTGTTGCGGAGAGATGCCAGTTGCCATGGTGAAGATTATGATGTCCCACATCCAATCTATCCCTGAGATGAGGATGGCTTTTGCAAAACCACATGCAAATATTTGTTTTCAAAGGTACAACTGACTCTTTGTGAAGCACTGGATTACTAGAGTGGATGTCTTTTCGGTGAATCATCAAATGAGGATGTATTACTGCATGATTTCCCTTTTCGTTTAAATAAACTTCCACTGCCCTCTATCTCAATGCTCGTTGACAAAGAATCAGATTTCATATTGTATAACTTGACTGTCCTTTTTAGTTATACGAGTTAATGAGTTTATCTGTTTAATTTGTCTAATTTCTCTATTTGATTGCCTCAGAGCTGACCTCATATGCGTGGGTTTGTTGTGTTTCTCCTGAGCTCATAAGTGGAGTTTTCCATTTTCCTGTGGATCATGTTTAAGCAGCACAGATACTTCTGTGGAAGTAACAGTGACTCTTTGAACATCCAGGGGTGTTCTCCAAATTGGGGCTTTTCCTAAGAACATGTATCATATGTTAGTATGAATGTTTTTAAAATATAGGTATTTTTTGTTTTGTTTGTTTTTAATTTTGGGAATACTTGTCAACTTAAGTAAAAGGAGAACTCCGTTAAAAAACCCTTTAATGAAATTTCTGAGAGTCAAAATTCAAAATTGCAAAATTCTTGTCCTGCCATCATGAATGATAATATTGGTTATATTAATTCGTTTATAGCTTAAACTAATAATTAAACTGGCAGCTTAATTAGTTTAATAGTTTTAATTAATAATTT
Organism: Symphalangus syndactylus; assembly: GCF_028878055.3. Taxonomy (NCBI): domain Eukaryota; kingdom Metazoa; phylum Chordata; class Mammalia; order Primates; family Hylobatidae; genus Symphalangus; species Symphalangus syndactylus. The sequence goes on from NC_072437.2 coordinate 18,438,093, forward strand.
AAATATGCATATACTAATTTTATAAAACAGCCTGTTTCTGTGGCTTACTACTGCATTTCCTTTACCTTCTATAAATAGAATACTACAGGTTTGATAAAACACAGAAGAATCTGAGAGACAAAATAAAATATGCTACTTGTATAAAATGTCCTCTTCTGAAAAAAGAAACAGAAAAGATAAAGGAAACTATGGTGACACATTGTGAGGCTTATGATAACTATGTTTGCCTTTCAGATCCCCAGCTCAAGGGTATAGTGACCAGGTTATATTGCAGGCAAGGCTACTACTTGCAAATGCACCCCGATGGAGCTCTCGACGGAACCAAGGATGACAGCACTAATTCTAGTAAGTGACAACCTCAGGCCACCAGTTACACAGTTGGTAGAAGATACACTGCTACTTAAATGACTTCTTAAGATTCATTTGCAAATGTTTGGTCATGTTGGTTCATCTTTACAAATGTTACACACTAGGATGCCATTTACAATTTTATTTAAACTACGTGGATGAAAATATTAATGGAGCAACCAAAGAAACCTATGGTTTAAAGACGATTATGTTACTATTTTTGTTTTTTATTCAGACAGTTGTCATACCCAGAAAATTACTGTTACTTTTAATCTTATTATTGTAAAAGTTAAGTAAGTACACTAGTGTATTTAGGTAAAAATTAATTACATGTTTTCTTTGGGGTATTATTTCATCAGGCTCTGAGGTTCTTAATGATGCCTGTGGAAACTCAAAAGCTACAAGGAATAGTTCTTCTTTTTTTTTTTTTTTTTTTTTTTTTTTTTGAGACGGAGTCTCGCTCTGTTGCCCAGGCTGGAGTGCAGTGGCGCAATCTCGGCTCACTGCAAGCTCCGCCTCCCGGGTTCTACAGGCACCCGCCACCACGCCCGGCTAAATTTTTTTGTATTTTTAGTAAAGACGGGGTTTCACCGTGTTAGCCAGGATGGTCTCGATCTCCTGACCTCGTGATCCGCCCGTCTCGGCCTCCCAAAGTGCTGGGATTACAGGCGTGAGCCACCGCGCCCGGCCTGGAATAGTTTTTTTTTTTTACATAATAGAAATATAATTTAAAATTCTTTGCATTTAACAAAAAAAAATCTTTCTTATAGAAAAAACATGAAGGTTGTGTACTTTGAAATTCATTGTGCAAAGTGTTTACTTTATAGAATTGCATCTGTGATCATTTTTAATTAAAAAGCTACACATCTTCCGCTGTATTAATGTCTGTGTTCTTTTTCCTATTTCTTTATGTATAACATTTCTCCATCTGGTGCCTCTCCTTACTCAACTGTCGGTGTTTTGCTCTTCCGTTTTCTGTTTATATTGGCATCTGATTCATTTTTAATTTAGCATATTAGTTCCAAAATAAGCACACTTTTTACTGTTTGGGGGAGTTAGTGAAAAGCAAAACTGTTTTTATTAGAAATATTTAATCATAAGAAACATTATTGGTGGATCAAAAATAGATATGAATTTTTTCATTAATGTATCTCTTATTCTTCACATATAAACATCATTCCATGAAAAGAAGTGAAGATTTGAATAATACATATAATCAAATCAGAAGGTACTTCCTTCTTTTTTATTTTTATTTTATTTATTTTTATCAGCTCAATTTAAAATTCAGCACTTCCTTTTTTAAATTCTAGCAATCAAATTGCCAGTAACACTGATTCTGACAGTAGTTAGTGATACAAAATAGATTATTTTTCATGTGGTTTTGCCATGTGAAATATCATTATTTTTCCAGCCATTGTGTTCACTTTTTATATTTTGTGCATTGCTTCACTTTTTATTTTTTCTTCAATTCCTTTTTAATTTTTGTGTTTATCTACATTGTCCGTCTTGTGAATTTCTAATCTCTTTACTCTCTTTGTGTCTCATATCACTCTTTTTTATTTTCTAATTTTTCCCTTTTATGTTTGTTTATTGGTTTATTTTTACTTTATTTCCTTTTTGATATAGAAAAAGAGAAAGTAAAACAATTCAGCTACAGAAGAAAGAGGAGGCATTTTATGCCAAACATTTACTTTTGCAGCTTTTCTTATTAGTTTGGACTTTCAGAGATTATTGGTACTTGACGATCTTTGACCAACAAAAGATGTCAGTTTCTTATGGTTCAGGCTAATACACGTATCTCTGCCCAGTTTCTTTTCCCCTTTAACTCCTTACCCATTTGTTGACAAAAACCATTTCCTTTCTCTCATGTGTTACTCTTATGTAGGTCACCAAGTTTAGGGATTCATAATCTCTGATGTCTTCAGTGTTCTCTGATTTTGTTTGGCCTGAGAGGATTAGAACATGGTAACTAGTTTCCCATAACTCTGATTGCTAGGTGAGCTATGACACTCTGAAAGATTCATCAGACTAAAGACCGATGCCATCCATTTTATGACAAAAGTTTTCAAGACAGGACATACACCATAGCTTCATAAACATATTGCTTTATTGGACTACTTGAAAAATAATTTCGCTCAAACAAAGGTTTTATGTGTTTTTTCTCTAGCATTTTTTCTTTGTGTAATTTCTGTAGTGCCAACCAAATTGGTTACCTTTAATGATAGGAATCAATATTATTTTGAGAAGTGTCTATTAGACATTGCCTTTTAAAAGCATACTGCTTCAGAGTTGAATAAGCACTTTCTCAATATGGAAGTGCAGATTTATTGTGTGCACACATACAGGTCTGGTTATCTGAATAATTTTAAAGACTCAACTGGAAAGCTGAGATACTAAAAAACACTCCACCTTCTGTTCTGTAAATGTATGTTTTTTTTTCTACTTCTGTATCTGCAGTAGAAGAAGCAAAAACTCAGAACGAATCTTGAAATTTCTTCTGACACTCTAAATGCTAGTGAGACACAGTCCTGAGAAGAAAGATGAAACAGGATCCCCTTTGTAAAAGCAAATCAGAAGAAAATCATAACGCCCACACTCGAGGGGCTCAAATTCCTACGCAAAGTTCTGGTCCACAGCTTTTCTGAGACATTATATTGCATTTCAAGTGCACTGTAAGCCAGTTAGTTTAGTTTTGTTACTATTTCAACATTTGCAAAGAAATAAAGAAAAACAGTGGGTAAAATCAATGTTCCCTCCTCAAAAGGTTCTACAAATTATATGACTATAAAATTTAATACAATTGGCAGAATCGTAGCAGACTTATAAAAGTAATGGAAATTACTAATTAACTTCATTTTTATGTCCTCTGGCCTATGTAAATTGCAAAACGGTGTTTCTTAGGATGAATTTAAAGACATTTTCTTTTCTCTGGTTCATTTCAATAGTCTCATGAATCTTATGAAAAATGTAAGCACTGAAAAATTCTTTAAAAATAGGGATGTGCTTTAGAAAGGCTGTCAGGTCCTACTTAGAGTACAGCTCTTTTGTTGTGAGGAGGGAGGTGATGTAATAATCATATAGTTTCCTAATTATGAATAACTAACCCATGCTTTGTATTAAGAGAGTTATAAAAAATGGAAACATGTTTATGAATGATTATTATACTGAACATAAACATTATGAATAATCATTCATAAACATGTTTCCATTTTTTATGACTCCCCGAATACAAACCATGGGTTAGTTATCCATAACTAGGAAAAATAATTTAAAAAACCCTAAAACTCACCCAGATAGCACCCTAAAAGTCACTAAATTACAAAATTGAGGGCTTGAACTTTCATATCTTCATGATTTGAGTTCAATACATTTCCCACACTAAATATGGATATTTAAAATGAAAAAAAGACAGAACCATCCTGCTAAACTGCCTTTGTTAAAAACTTCAGATGAATTAAGAAGAGGGAAAAAAGACCCACTGGGGTGGGCGAACGTTGGTGCCCCTGTTCTCCAAGGGTTTCCAGTCTAAGATCTATAGATCTCTGGGAAGGAAAAGTAGCACAAAAATCATGGATGATGGGTAAATGGTTCTGGTGGAGAAAATACTGTAGCAAGTCGACTGCTTATTATTGACTGCCATAATAATGGAAAGATCTTTCACAAAAGGAAGTGAGCACCCAGGTAACCTCATTACCACTCTCATTTAAAAATCTTCTAAACGTCAGCATCCCCATGAACTACGGTATTTTATTAATGGGTGAGTTTTCTTTTCTGCCAATTTGCTTTTGGGGATGCCATGGATTTTTTTCTGTGCTCTTAAACTTCATTGTTCCTATTGACAGACAATAGCTACTACAAGCAGAATAGGACTCTACAGTTATCAATACACTATTAACTATGTCAATGTTAAAACCTCAGAAGTCCCTCTCACCTTACAAATGCTCAACCTGGTGACTTGATGTGTAAAATATTTCGATCACTCAGTGGCCACCACCCCACAGGATTTAGGATGGCAGTTCTCACCTTCGTTGTGTATTAGGGTCATTTGAGGAGCTTTTCAAAAAAAAATCCTTATGTCCTAAACCCATTTCCAAAGATTGTGATTTAGTAGGTATGGGGTTGAGCCTGGCCATTCTATGTTATGAACACAGGTAGTTTTAATGTGGGCCTGAGTTGAAAATCACTGGTATATGAAGAACTAGAGTGTTCCATGAATGAACAAAGTCACGAAAACATCTTCATTATTCTCACTCCCCTAGGCTTTGTGACATTGCCTTATAATTATGTAAGAAACAAAGAGAGTGGAGAAATAAAATTATATCTCAATTAATGTGGGTGTCTGTGGTTTTAACTAGCACCAGTTCCATCATGGCCAGCTCTGAATGGTTCTCTACATTTTAGTGTACATAAGCATTCACTTTCCACTATCATTCTGTAAATTATAATACCTTGTTTTATTTATTTATTTATTTATTTTTGAGCTGGAGTTTCACTCATTGCCCAGGCTAAAGTGCAGTGGCGTGATCTAGGCTCACTGCAACCTCCACCTCCCAGGTTCAAGCAATTCTCCTGCCTCAGCCTCCTGAGTAGCTGGGATTACAGGCATGCACCACCACGCCTGGCTAATTTTGTATTTTTAGTAGAGACAAGGTTTCACCATGTTGGTCAGACTGGTCTCGAATTCCTGACCTCAGGTGATCCACCCGCCTTGGCCTCCCAAAGTGCTGGGATTACAGGAGTGAGCCACCACGCCCAGCCAATACCTTGTATTTTATAATTCAGGTCCTAACCAAAACCCAAGGGAAAAACACTAGTATTTTTTCAGTATGATCATTTTAAACTATCTTACGTAATTTTTGTTTCCCATAATTGCATCATTTTGGTGAATTCATGATCTACTTGTTTTCTAAAATTATACTACCTGGCCTATATAAAATATGTGGCACCTACAAATATCATTCTGAGTGTGTGAAAGTTAGAAGAGGAAAGTTAGAATAATTAAGTTTGAATTGATTAGGGTAGTGTACCTTGCGTGGACAGTCATATGGTTATGGTTTTCTCTCCAAAATTTTGTGTATAAATCAGGAATTATTCTATGGTGCCCATTCTTTCAAGCTGTAAGGGGAGATGGTACAGTTCAGGTGTTCTAAACAAGAGTGAATATAGCCATCTCCCACCAAGAAGGAATACTGAGAGTTGCCAAATGGCACAGGTAGCTGTACTCAACAACTCCACATCTATATTTAATATTAAATAATGGAAATTAGGAAAAAAACTAATTCTTTCATAAGAATAACATAATCCCCTAAAATCCTGTAGCAGAAAATCTTATATTAGTTTACATAGTGAAACTAATATCCAACTAACCATAGATGCCCCTGAGTATTTTTCCAGGGATAATATTCATGGCCCTGGCCTGAGGTTTTCCTTTTATATTTATGTAGCACAGACATCTTGGGATCTTGAAAACAGTAGCATGTAATAATCAGAAGAGAGGGTGTAATTTTCTTCAACCTATTAAGAGGAAACATGTCCCTGAGAATTAAATATAACACAATTCATACAGTTTGTTTTTAATTATATACTACGTGGACCCTTGGAATGAAGTCCAAATTGCCCACATTTTTCAAATGACTTGGTTTTGTGCAATACAGTTGAGAGCCTGAGTTTGGATATTGTACTTACACGTTTACATCACTATTTTAGTACTTTCATTTCCTGTTCTGTCCTGCTTAGAATTAGACTTAGTTAAGAAGGACTTGAGTAGCAGCAGATAACCTCACTGTAAATAATTAATAGTTCTCTTACAAATGTATCTATAATAAAATCTCCAAAATCATCAAGCAGTTATCTCTAAGACTGATGCTAGAAGACCTACTAAACATTCAACATGTAACACTGCCATGGAAATACATTAAAGGGATATTAAGTTTTTTTAATGTTATAACGTTGCTATCTGCACTATGCAAAAATATATAAAATGCTTTTAACGTTTTATCAACAGAGAAGAAACAAAACATGGAAACATAAGTGAATAGTCTCTCTGACATTTGCATGCCATTCAGTTTTGATTAGTTCTTTCTAAATTTAGCTCCTTGGCAGGTGCACATCTTTTCCTGGCTTTGCTGGCATATCATATTGGTTCTACCACAGCCATTTAGTTTTGGAATCACCTGTTTAACTTCTGGCCTGACCTCATTGCAATGACAAATCACACCTTCTGTGTGAAGGGTTAGAATAAACACTCAACTTGGACTTTTAAAATTCTGCTCTTTGAGAGACTTCACAGTTGATTTCTTTTGGTATCTAATGGTGTCAGAGACAATGTTTCTAGAGGCATGATTACAGGCTTGATTCTGTTTATGATCGCATCAGTTCTTCAGAATGCTGTCAGCAAGACTGCTAACATCTAAAGGTTGAAGCTGAAGTACTCATTTTCCCCGTAGCAGAAACTTCTTACTTATAAAGCGAAATATAAGTTATTTAATTGGAATTTCTTAGAAAGTATCAGCAAAGGTGATGTTTCTTAAACAAAATAAATCAGAAAGAAAAAAATTACAGGATGCCCTGCTTCTTCCTGCCCATTCATGATAGACCACGTTTATCTTCACAGCACTCTTCAACCTCATACCGGTGGGACTACGTGTTGTTGCCATCCAGGGAGTGAAAACAGGGTTGTATATAGCCATGAATGGAGAAGGTTACCTCTACCCATCAGTAAGTAAGACGCCAAAGATCTCAGCCATTCGTTCAATGCATGTAAAATAACAATGGCAGCAACAACAAAAAGAAAGTTCTGTGTCTGTTGTTTCTGCCAGTTTTTGCCTTAGTATTTGATCTTTGCGAGGAATGCTTAGAAGCTGTTTATTTATTATTCACCAGTGTTTAGTAATATGAGTTTATTTAAAGGAAGTGTAATACTGTGTCTTAAGTAGTGCTTTTGCCATATTTTAAAAAATGACCTAGTTTACACGTGAATCTGATCTTTTGTATTTCTAGTTAGAAATGCACTTATCTTAGAGAGTTTCTTATAATTTTTTTTAAAAGAAACAATATGAATTCTTAAAAAAGAGAAAAGTGAAAGGAGAGTGTTTTTTAAAGTAAGAATTCAAATTGTGTGGATATTTTACTGAAAAAATAACTACTTGTAATATTGAAAGGTGTATTTCTTGCAAGCCTCTGTGTTTTGTGGTAATATTTATTGGAAGCTGAGCACTTTTCTTGCCATATGGCCTCTTCTGAAATATTTTCTACTTACAACTAATTTGCACTCAGATATGCTGTATTCATGCATATAATGTAGTTAGAATTCATTTCTGCCACAGGTTTAAGCAGTAAAGACTTAGTTAAAGGTGCTTTTTTCTATTATGCCTTGAGCAAAATTGATAAAGTCTTAAATGCATTAGAATATGCTCTTACATGTCATCCTCATGTAAATTCTTTGAAACTCTGTCATTGTTAAATATCACCACCAACAAAACTATAGATAAACATACACATATTGTGTGTGTGTGTGTGTATGTGTGTGTGTGTGTGTGTGTGTGTGTGTGTCTTAAACAGAAACATTCTCCAGGGGGCCTCCCAGAAAATGTAATCTATTTTCTTCAGTCAATTTGGGAAATCCTATCACAGGGAAATGAAGTCTGAGCTGTGGATTCCCTTCATGGTGAGCTCAAAAGTGCTGGCTCTTCTTATTCTGAGTTCCCTGAAGGGTGTTCCCACACAGAGAACTGGGTCCCACATTATGCAAATTGTGTTCTCTAGCACGAGATGAATATGCAGCATGTTGCCAGCAAGATCAAGCTAGAATTCCCTATGCTCCCTTTAGAAAAAATTAAATACAAAAAGGATCACTTTCTAGAGATGCTTTATTTTCAGATGCAACTCAATCTTGTTGATTCGGAATTTGCTCTGTTATTTTTGTTTATCTTCTTCCCAAGTAATATTTTAGGGGCCTAAACATCATTAGATGCAGTGTCTACTGTAGCTTCTAGTTCTATCTTTCTGTTAATAATTGTATCACATTGCCGTACTCTGATACATATGTTGATGACGGGGAAATTGAAATGTTTGTTTTATCTTTGTGCTGCTGAGAGAGTTGCTTTTTATTTATTTTTTGTCATGTGGTTGTAAATGTATGCCATTCTTTTTTAAAGGTAGGGTATATCATTTTGAGTATGTGTCTTAGCCTAAAATAAAAGTATTGATTATGCTTGGTGCAGGCTAAGCAGTAGGAATAGAAACAAGAAATGTGTTAACTGCCGAGTCCAGTCCCCTGCATCTTAAATACGTTTCCGCATGCAGAAATCAGATCTCATGAGGGTCTCTACGTGCAATAGCATTTGCCCAGGGTGAGTCCCAGGAACAATTTCAGGCTTATTACTGGATGTGTTGTTCTCTCCTCTCCCTCCTTCCTTCTGATTCTCCAGTTGCTTGGCTTCCAGGCTTCGCCTTTAGTGGCTTTATTCTCTGACTTACAGATACTGGTTTTCTCCTCTTCCCATCCTTGACTGTTTGTTCTGAACCCAAAGTCTGGTAAGAGACACCATTCACTCAGCCACTACCCTAAGAGATCTCCTCTGCCTAGGCCAGGCCCCTGTACGCCTTAGCCGTCTTTGGAAAAAGGACTTAGATAAAAACCAGAAGTGATTATGAATCTATATTAGTACCTCCTAATTAAACTGCTCTGTTTATTTCAATGTAAAAAAATTTGAACTTCAAAGATTTCAGTACAAATAATTATCTGCAACTATTTATTCCATAATTTGTTACTGAGAGCCTACTAAAATAGTAATATAGAGCACAATATAGCAATTATTATCCTATAAAATAATAATAGCTATACCTATCAATAACAGTAGTGATGATATTTGTACAATCCACTCTGCCTAGCACTGTTCTAAGCACTTTACCTGTATTAGCTCATTTAATTATCTCAATAACCTTTTATAAGCAAATATTATTAAAATAAGGACACTGATATACAGAGAGTTTAAGAATCTGCCCAAAGTCATTCAGGTAGTAGATAGAAAAGATAAGATTGGAGCATAGTTAGTATGACTCATTAGCTTACATTTTTAACTTTTATTATTACTGCTTTTATGTGCCAGACATTTTTTCATAATATGGTCTGACACCTTTTCTAACAAGAAATTATAAACACATTATGATGTCATGAAAAACTTTAGGGAATTGTTACCTAGGAAATAAACTGTATTTCAGTGCAATTATTGAGAAGTATAATTTCAAACAATCTCTTTTCTTTAAAGATTTTTGAGTTAAAATTAAGATAGAAAATTTGTTGAGAAAAAGTTTGATATTATATAATGAGTATTAATTTTTTAATATTTATTACATTTAACATTTAAGCTTTAAGTTTTAAAAGCCATGACAAACGTTGTTAACCCAACTAAGAAGTTTTGAACTAAGATGAGTAAATTTTTGAAAAAATGACAACTCCAGTCAAGCTCAGATTTAAAGAAAGAAATTAATGGAGATTTAAATCTGAGAAATGAAGTCATCCATTTTAAGTTTATGCTAATTTTTTAAAAAGTTAATTTTTGTGCAGTGTAAACTAGTGTCTAATATGGAATTGATTTTTTTGAAGATCCATAGGTTTAGAAGTAGTCAGTAAAATACTCAGGTCATCTAAGTTGAATTCTGGTAAATGAATATCACAACGGTGATTTGACTTGAGGTATATCTTCCTCTATTTTTATTTCAGGAAGTAACTTTCATAGTCCTTTGCTATCCAAATAAGATACTTAATGTGTCAGATAATTCCATCTTCTGGAGACAGAAAAAAGGTACTTGACTGAGATGTAAGTTCCCATTTCCGATGCTAAAGGCGCCTGTTCTCTGGGGGATCTTTTCTTCAATATGATGATAGTTATTTCTTTTGTGGTCCTATGATTGCAATATGGTACTTGATATTGTGCTACAAGAGATTTAATGTCGGTTACAAGCCATTTGATTGAAGGTACAGTGTGGGCTACAAGGACGCAGAATAGAAACCGGCAGAGTAATAATTCTGCCAAAAAATTAGACAGTTTAAAATGACGTTTATGAACAAAAATGTACTTTAACCACTTATCACTATTTTTAGTGCTGAGAGAAGCAGTCGAGTTTTTTGTTTGCTTGTTTGTTTTCCAGACCTGTGACTTTGAAAGACTAAGAAAATTCTCCTTAGAAAGCCAAGGTTTGGAATGTAAATTGTAAACAATAAGGAAAAACTTGGAATGAAAGGAAAATGTCATTCATCATCAGGGCAGGGATAAAGGATAGTTGAAGTGAGAATGTGTTTCTGGCATAAGAAAGATGGAGAAGAAAAAGAAGGATGGGAAAGAGACTGATGATACAATGAGTAAATCTCTGGGCTTTATTCAGAACACCTGGGTCCTGGGTCTGACAACCAATACCTGTGTTAAAACTTCCTAATCTCTCCTAGTCTGTCCCTTCATCTGTCAGATTACAGGATTTCTCTTGAATCCTTCAAGTTAATTGTGGGGTTTAGAATTCTGGTTTTAGTATGATTGATTTTTCTGAATGATAAGGTAATTTTACATAAAATGCATAAAGATTAATTATTGGTATTTTATCACAGGCTGGCATTATGAGAATATTATTTTCCTCCTGGTGCCATAAATGCTTCCATGTTCTAGGTACAGGCATCTTCGCGGTCGTAGGTGCCAGTGTTCTCCTGAAATGAGCATCTCATCTGAGTCTGTTAACCAGATTGTATAAGTGGAGAGAAAGATAATCCCTTTTCATGTTGATTTTAAAAATAAACCAGGAAAATGCACGGTTACCATGTTTTGCAAATATTAGGGTTCATGCGAATCACCTGGAAAGCCAAGAAAAGTACAGATTCCTTGGATCACCATCTAGATATTTTAGTTCAGTGGGTCTAATGGGAGGCCCAAGAATCCACAGTTTGTCAGGGTCACCCTCCCTCACTTCTGCTGGTTATTCTAAAGTTACTATTTCAACTGTGGACAATCACACAGCAAGCATTGCTGCAGTGGTATCTGGGGGAGACGGTGATAACATTAGACCAAGGTGATGGTAACAGAGTTGGTAAAAATCAGTAAATGGACTACTCAGGCACTGAAACTAAATATTTGGATTTTCTAACTTTTCTACCACTAAGCTGAAGTTTACAGAAGTTTGAAAGCAGACCAGCTTACTTCTTCACTTATGCAACAACCCAGAACTTCTGGAATAGGGACTGGTCACCTCTGTGGGCTGGCATCACCTCTCCTACCTATCAATACAGGATAAATATGTATATATGAATGTTCTTTAATCAAGGAAAGCAAGATAAATGCTATGTATTCCTCAGTAAGCATTTTCAACATCATCAAAGTCTTATCCTGTCTACATAAGGTAGTGTTCTGATATCGTATCTTTCAGGAGCATTTTCAAGTGAGCCTCTTCTGCAAAGGTGGTTTCACCTGCTCTCCTCTGTGCCAGCAGGCTTCTCTTATTGATGTGTCCTGCGTGGTGTTTCTGTCTGTCCTTAGCTTTCCAAGGGCACCGAGGCATAAAAGGATCCAAGCAACCCACCTCGTGCTTCCATGAACTGTTCATCTTCTTGCAGGATCCATAATTCTAGCAAAACAAGGTGGAACAATGTTATTTTCCTCTTGACATTTATTCCTCTCTTCATTGCTCAAGTTTAGGGTATAGAAATACAACTGCTGTGTTTTATCAGTGTGGTACCTGTCATCCTTCAGAGTCTTTCTATTCTTCCCTAAGAGTTACACACCCAAAGACATACATGTCCTTCACCTGTAAGTACACACTCATGGAGTACTGCGTGAATTCACTGCCCATCCTTGGCACCTGTCCTGTCTCTGAGTAACACCTTTACATGCCTATTCTCATAAAAGTGTTCGCTATTTACTCAGGCATTGGCAGGGCTTCCTATTCCTCCTCCCCCAGGTTTTATGTTTGTTTTGTTGTTGTTGTTGTTGTTGTTTGCTACCAGGCAGTGCATGTGCTTAATCAAATAAACTGAGCTCTAGTGGCCATCACTGGCCATCAACATCCATTGCAGGCAGACCAACGGCCTTGGCAGCATTTGAGAGTTGCTCATCCTGGGGAAGAGCCTTTCATTCTCCCTGGGAGCACTGAGGAAAAGCTATACCAAGTTCATCTAGTTACACACAGGTGCCCCTTTAAGAATGGAAATTCTTCTCTTCTTCATCTTTCATTCTTCGTCTCTCTGAACAGGTTGGTTTCTTTATCATAAAAAGTATATTAAACTTGAGATGATTGTTAATGTTGCCAATTATTATAACAATCTATGACACTATGCATGTTTTTCTGCACAAACAATATCTAGCACTTTTTGGGGATATATATACACATATACACACATATAATTCTCATATGTATGTGTATGTTTCATTGGAATTATGCATTCTGCTCAAATTATATATACATTTATCCCATGATTATGAGTGTTTCTGTTTATATTAATAAAATGTTAAATAACAGTTTTAACATTTGCACATACTTTAAAGCTTTACTTGTTATGCTTTGAAAATATTTCTTTTTTCAATCAAGCTTTTCTGTGGCTTCTTTCATATTACAGTTCAGTTGGATATATCTGCCAGGTTGAAATGGCTATTATCCTTTCTTGGTATCTTGGCTAAGATAATCTATAGTAATAATAAAGCAAGTATGATACTTCAGCTAATTTCCCCCTAATGCTAATTTCAACATCCAGCTTTTGTGTAATTCCCATGACATTGAATATTGATGCACAGAATGTAATTGGTTATGTCCAAGAATGCCATTATCTACTTAGGGTCACTAACTGGAAAGAAAAATAATTTGAGAAACAAATACAGCTAGTAAACTACATTTAACTAATTATAAATCATCTTTTGGACAAGAGAAACTATGCAATATCCAATTTTTTTTGTTAGGTTGAAGCTAGATAACAGAAATAAATTACTTTGATACTATCCAGATTCCAGTGACATTTTATGGAATATAAAGAAAGACATTGGAGTGGATATTGAAAAAGATACTGAGAGCCTAAGTAAAAGAAGAGGAAAAAAATAAATATAAAGGAAAGGAGATAATAGAACAGCAGTAGTCAGATGCTTTGGAAGCATTGTGGAAAGAAAAGAGAAAAGAAGAGAAAGGAGAGAGGATGGGAGGATGAAAAAGGAAGGAAATAAAACCCATCACAAGAAGAGAAAGGGAGACCTTGTTTTCTGCTCACTCCACCGTGTTCCTGGAATCCACCTGACTCCTGATTCTAACTTTCTGCATGGTGTAGAAAAACAAAACCATCGCTCTTAAAGCCCAGCCCAGTTTCCTGCCATACCAAAACTACCTTATCTGCTCTAGCCCTTTGGACACATTCACCTATTTCCCCTTCCTGAAAGTCCTCTTCTAGAGTGATGGCTATGCTTGCCTCATGTGAATTTCAGGCAAAACAAAGAACAAACAAACAGGAAAACTACTATGATCATTGTTAACTTCCAGAGGATTTCACTGGTGACAGTGAGAATGAGTGGAAAGGGACGTCAGCAGTGTCTAAAATCTACTGCAATCGTCCAAATGAGAATACCGAAAACTTGAATTAAGAAAGCAAACTAAATAAGGCTTGAAAACTACGAAACATTTGTCATTGTGTTTTCTTGGCTTGTTTTTGGATAATGTGCGTGTGTGTATGTGTGTTGTGGGGGCAGGGGTTCTGTGTGATCTGAATGCCTTTAGGTGCGGCATGCACTCCGCCACTGTGGCCACGTGGTAACCACTCCTTAATTTTAGAAAGGAAGACACCACACACACAGGCTCCCTTTGTTTCTATACATATGTTGACTTTGTTTATGTGCCTGCAGACGCTAGTGTCTGCAACTTCTGAATTAAGGGAGTGGAAAAAATGAGAGATATTTAAAAGTGTTTTCTGAGGAACTGTGGAAAGAACTTCATGGTTGTCTGAGTATGGAGACAGCAGAGTCACAGCTCATCTGGTAAGACTAGCTTAGAACTAGGTAAGCTGTGATGCTTTTCACTAAGAAAATAAAGCCCAGAAGCAGGACAGGGTGGGTGGATGGAGTAAGATGCTGCATTTGGTTAGGGACCTGCTTAGTTTGCCCGCAGGACATCCAAGTGGATTATAGTCATGGAATGACTATTGGATGATGATGAAGCTCATTGATCCTAGAAGGATCACGTCTCAGGGCTGTCTTGGGAAAGGTGTGCAGATAGAATCAATTCTGTGACAGATGGTAATTGTTTTTCTATTCTTCCTGCATGTGAGACAAAGATGAATATGCTGGGTCAGTGACATCAGCATAAAGTTAGATATTACAAAGAAGTTTATTAAATAACATGAGGTCTTGAGAAATCTTTCTCACATATTTTGATTTATAATTATATAGAATCTACACGGTCAATTTTGGATACTGCGTAATAGAGCAGAATACTAGCTGAATTAAATTCAAAACTTGTGTTTCTACAAAATTGATGCTAATAATATATGAAGGGAATATCAGGGCTTCAGATCCTCTCATAGTGGTTCACAAACATCCACATTTATAAGACTTATTCAAATGATTTTGAAAATGGCCTGATCTCAGATATTAACAAAACAGAATCCAAGTCTCCAATTAAGTGGTTTCAACATGCCTCAAGAATCATAATTTTGAGGGCTAGGCACAGTGGTTCATGCCTATAATCCCAGTGCTTTGGGAGGCTGAGGTGGGGATATAACTTGAGCCCAGGAGTTCCAGGCTGCAGTGAGTTACGATCACACCACTGCACTCCAGCCTGGACAACAGAGTGAGACTCCATCTCTAAAAAACAAAAAAAGGAATCATAATTTTGAGTATGTATCCCAGGCATGTCTAGTGCTGGTGACCAAGGTCTAAACTACTTTCCCACAAATCATGACTTTCCAACTGCCTGCTTTTATATCTACCATTGATTATTGTCATTGCTATTATTATAATTTATAAATTTCTAGTTCAGGGCTTGAACTAGGAGTAAGCAGAATGACATGACCATACATAGAGCTCACCTTTTGCATTAACCAGGTGAGTTGGCCTTTGGGGAGTGCATAGAGAAAACTTCTGGTTGTGGTCACTCCTCTTAGTCTGTGGGAAGAGAAGGACAAGAAATGTCTCCTTGAGCACCAAGATGATATAGGGAAAGATGAGACTTCTGCTGAGACTTCAGAAAATGAAATAACAAACGATAGAAACAAAGCAAGACATTAAATTTCCAACCAATAATGGCTGGCTTGCAATCATGAAAAAGAGATGTAGTCTACACCACGTAAAGCTTAAAGGAGAAATCTGCCCGAGACCATCAACAACAGGGCTGGCAGGTGCCTGCTGAGTTGAAGGGCGTGAGAAGAGCATCCTTTTGGAGCAGGTTATCAATGTCAACCAACCTGGATTGCTTCAGAAGTGGTTGTTTTCTAGATTAGAAAAAAAAAAAAACCATAAAAATAGATATAACTGTATTTAATAAATCGCTTTCTTTCCCTAGCCTTCTATTTTCTCTGAGGCTTCATTTTGTTTGTATCTAAGCAGAGATTTCCAGACAAGTTCCATTTCTGGGTTAGAGGAGATGTCCTTCTCCTTCCAGAGGTGATCAGCAGTTACATCAAGGTGCCCAGTGTGAGACGGAAGTGGCTCGTCCTCCATGTCCAGTGTGGACAGTGGGTTGTTCCCATATGGGCCTATCATAACACGTATTTCCTAACTACAACCAAAACCATATGACCTACTTAACAAATATTAAACACACTAACTACTAACAAAAGGGTTTGCAAGAAATATATGGAAAACCATTCAACTCAATATTCATAACATAAACATATGCTGAGGAGTAGAGCTCTTGGTATCAAAGTGTATATTAATGAAATCATTTATTTGCTCTTTCAGCAAATATTTATTGCACTCCTTCCATTGTCAGCTATTGTACAACATATGCCAAGACTTCAAAGATAAAAATTGTGGTTTAAAATTGAAAAAAAAAAAAAAACCTGAAAGTCCAATAGACAACAGTTAACCATTAAAGGACATTTTGACTAGATGAATTTTAAGAGTTCTATCTTTTCTCAGAATCTGTGATTCCATGAAAATATTTGTCCCATTTCCTCAAGTAGTGACAGCTATGTAGGGAGTCTTTAATCTGTAGCTCTTGATTAATTATTGTTAAGGTGAAACCAATTTTCACAGTACATTTTATTAATTTATTCCTCAAGTGGCTTCATGTTCATGAAATGTACTGTGCACATCACTTATCTTTTTTCCCCATTGCAAAAATTCAGTGTCAGCAAAGAAGATATGTCTATTTCTCAAGTTAAAATTGCAGAAAAGTACTTATTTGCACACTGCTTTGCTGAAAGAGTGTGATAAATCCACAGACACAGAGGGAGATATTCAACAGCTGCATTCTAATATGACCATATTTGCATTAATGAAGTGAGTGGTAATGTCATCTTTAACTTAAGAGAGAATCTCAGGGAAGAAAAAATAAACCCTAATTTTTAGTAAATGTTGCCACCACTTGAACGTTTTAAAGCAAGAGCATTAATAATTATAATTAGAAAAAGAGCTTTGTTATTTCTACATGTTCATAAAATGACACAAAATACTTTGGTTTTATATTTTCTTTCAGCATCAAAGGAGAAAATCATAAATATCACTGCAGTTTGCATTTTTATCCTGATTTCCTCTGGGGGGTAAAAACTATATAAACTACTGTAAATAGTAACAACATTTATATTGATCAAAATGTTTCAAATTTTGGTTAGCTGTATTTGTGAATGGTACATGATAGGTGGCAGATGGTGAAAATAATTTTTATATGTAAGGGGTTTCAAAGATTATTTAAAACCTGGAGGCCTAAAACAATAGATGAAACACTATTTCAAAATGTATTCTTTGTTTTCACTCTCCATATTACAAAAGTGGCAACAAATTACGTAAATGCCAAGAAGGCCAATATATCGTACAGTAAATGACAAATCAACTTTAACATTGAAACAACAATTAATAGCTATTAAAATTTGAAGCAAAATTGTGCATCTTTAAAAATTATACACACATGTGAGAGGAATTATGACTGAAATCTCAATATACCATCTATGCAAGTTGAGTTATTTTCCTTTTCTAAAAAAAGATAATGATTCTTCTTCCTACTCCTGGGAGGGAGAGTGTATGGGAGCTACCTGTCAGGCACTGTGAGAACCCTGGGCTCTGAACAGATATGGGGTATTTCTCTCAGTATCCTCTATGCAGCTCCAATAACTAATCCCATTTCTTAATCACTTTGGAATTAATAAGAAAAATAATTTATTTTAGAAATTCACAAAAATATGAAAAACGACTTCATTTTTCTTTTTTCCAGAGAAAGAATTAAATTCTTATTGAAAAGCCAAACTTAACATTTTTCTTCACAAGTCGTATACTAAAAATTGGCAAAATAACTCCCTCAGTGATAACTTTCATTGCTTTTTCTTTTTTATGCTGTTTGTTTCTATGGATTTTAAGACTATAGTTTTAAAACTATTAACTATTGAAACAATAATGCTCATTTATTTGACTGAAAATATTGGCCACATTTTTATTCTAACATGACCTGTCCACCAGAATTGATCTAACACATTCTGGAGCTTAGAGAAAAATAATGATGACAAAGATATACGCAGTTGCAGTCTTGTGGGACCTCAGAGTTTCTACAGACGTGAGTTCCATGCACACTACATTTTAAGTTTGACTTCACCACATTATGGAAAGACATATTGTGCTCTGTGCTGTTCAGGGTTTCACTAAATGTTAGTTGTTGGTGTTAAGATAACTCATCCAGCCTGGAATGCAATTTCATGGAAACGGTGCACGATGTTCTTTTCAGCAGAAACATATTAGATCTCTGAGGGGTTTTGTCCAGGGTTAGACCTTGGTTTTAAGATTTGACCACTCCACTATATTAAATAAAGAGAGATGAGTCACATGTTAATAAGCATGTCCCAGCCCATACAAAAGCACCATAATTGGTTGCTATTTGATGTTCCAGTTGAGGTAGAGACTGAATGGGAATAACATATTTTTTTGTGAGGCTTAGGAATAACTAGATTTTTGTTCTCTGACAAGGTGGAGATATTTTATTTGGGCATTCATTCTGGCCCCTATCTATTATTTAGTAGAAATCATTATGTGGGCCAAAAAGAAACATCATTCTACTTTACTATTAAGCTGACACTAGTGTCTAATGGTACTAACCCAATAAATTGGCTAGTGAATATTGGTTTATTCCACGAGAAAAGCATCTGTTGATGTTATGAAATAAATTAACTGTGTGTACCCTTCATGAGGAAACAATGACAAAGAGTTGATACTTAATGACTCTCCGTTAATGTAAACATCTCCAATGAACTCATCTGCCTTTCAACTATGTACCTTTTATAATACTGTTTCTATTACCTATACCTTAGACCACGTGCAAAAGAGATGCCTGTCACAGCAAATTATTTTCTATGGTGGGCAATACTGTGTTATGGTTCAAAAGTATTGGATTCCTAGCTGTATTTCAGACACAGCTTTGAAGAAATCAATGGCTTTCTTGCTTATAGGTAATGAGGAATAAAATTGTAACATGATGATATATTACCTTCGAGAGTTGTATAGTTATTGTGTTGTGAGAAACAACTGTTTTATTAGAAGTCAGGTAAAATGCTTACAATGCAAAGATGCAAATTTATTTGCAAGTGCCTTCTTTATAATCAAAATGTGCTCATATTCTTACGGTTGTGTTAAATGGTAAAATAATGGTAACAAAATTATGCAACTCTGGAAGAAGTCATAGCCTGGACCACATTATTATTTAAATATTGCCATTTAACATTTCACTTCCTGTTTTATAATCATAAATTGTTATCAACAGAGGTAATACAATTTTTGTATTAAGATTATCAGTACTGATAGCATTAGGAGATATACCTAATGCTAAATGACAAGTTAATGGGTGCAGCACACCAACATGGCACATGTATACATATGTAACGAACCTGCACATTGTGCACATGTACCCTAAAACTTAAAGCATAATAATAATAAAATAAAAAATTATCAGTAGTAATTATTGAATAAAATTCTTCCTCTTGGCATATAGTAATAAATAGATATTGCCAGTTGGATAACTCTGCCTCCCCTTCAATGGTAGCCACTATGCCTAACTTCTACACTATTTTTCAAAAATATCAATTAGAAATCTATATTTCTAGCAATATTAATAACAGAAAAATCGACTTTTAAACCATTCCAAAGTTGCCTAGACAATTTTTACCTAGAGATGAAGAGGCATTCTTTTAATGTCCGTGGAGAAATAAACTCTAACTTGAAATATTATATTAAAATAATAAAAATTATTAAGAAATTTTTCCACGGATGCCATACATGGTTTAGCTATTTTCCTAATGCAGTTTGAGTCATTTGAAAGACGGTTTTACAGAGTTAGCAAAGCCAAATATATACCCAGGAGAAGTAGCAGTGAGACTTTATTTAATTTAAAATTATATTATACAAGAAGGGGCTTGCACGTTGAAGTGGATAGACAGAAAAATTACCTTGAGCAAGAGTTCCCCTGTGTTCTTAAAAAAAAAAAAGTTGTAGGAATTTGAATGCAGACAAAGGTATTATTAATTTTTATGCATCATTCATGCAATAACAACAACAACCATAAAAAGAAAAGAAAACCGTGTCAGCAATACATGGTTGTTTAAATGCAAAGTATGTTCAATTATACTCCGGTTCTCTGAGCCACAAAAACCAGTCTTTATTTTACTTTATGCTTCATGGTCAGTCCTTCAAGCCAATTAGAAATCCCTCAGACTTTTCAAATCATGAATGATCAGGTCTAAAATATGATGCAATTTTAACTTTTTTATAAATAATAAGTTCATTATATTATGTTTCTAATAGTAATTAGGAAACACTGCTGAATGTGGCACATAGCAGGACTTAATTTCAATTATCAGATATTCCAGCCATTTTCTAAACAAGAATATGTGGCACATAGCAGGACTTAATTTCAATTATCAGATATTCCAGCCATTTTCTGAACAAGAAAGAGACTGGCCCAGGGGTCTGCTGAAACTTTTCATATCTGGAAAATAATTAGTGTATACTAATTTATACAGTGGTAGAATGTTAAAATGAACTTAACCATTCTGTTCAATGTCTAATTGCATTTTCTGTTGATGTCAGGGTTTTACCTAGAAGCATTTGGTACTTTAAAATAGTTTTGACATTTAAAAAGTGATATATTGCATTCTTGATTATGTGAAATGGTGACAGTAAGAACAGCAAGGTGAAGACACATAAAGCCCAGGTTGTGCAGAGGTAGGCAACCCAAAGCCCAGAGTCACTGTTAATGTATTAAGAAATTATTATCATTAATGTCGCTTCAAAGTGAGATTGTTAAGGGTAAGTCTATAACCTGAAGGGTTGAATGCAGAATACATGGGTGTGATACCACTGGAGAAAAATACAATTAGTTTATTAAGTGTGTTGTGTGTGTGTGTGCATTTGTGTACAATTACATAATCATGAACTACTAAGACAAAGTCTTTCCTACACAATGAAAAGGGTACACACATAAAATTTGGTATTCTGATAGGTACTCATAGGTATTTTTCTCTTTGTTATAGTTAAGGGATTTTCCTGCACACTCATTTGTGGAGGCTATGAAAATAAAATCCATCCTTAGGGCTATTGTGTAAGATCTATAATTCACAACTTCTGATATTTTTAACTCTTCAAAGGCAAATGACTTCTAGAATTCATTTCTTAGACAGGCTACAGAGTGGGATTGATAGGTGGACAGGTATCACGGGAGGAGAAAATGCCCAGCTCAGAAGATTGAATGAGAGCTGGCAATAGGATCGGCGCTTATTTAAGCGTTTGGGCCTCTGAGTGACCTTGAGAATTCTGAATGGCTTTTTACGACATGGTGATGATATTTGAAATGCTTTCCAAGAAATGCATAAAACACTCCATTATGTTTTGTTTAATCTTCAGATATTGTGATTACATTCTGACAGAATGGTGACAATTAATTATACTAGGTCAGCAAACATCATCATGTCCATCATATACACATGAGGAACAAGTCAGAATTTCAACAGCTCTGCAGTAAGCCTGGTGGGTTTAGTGTGAGAAGGAGCACTCTCCTCTCTCTGACAGTTCTTCTAATACCATAGAGCAATCTCAGTGATGAAACGTCAGTTTAGTAGGGAATGAATGAGTGCTGTTTCTATTCTCTTATATACTTTGGGATCACTCTTAGAAATCTTAGGAAGACTAAAATTATGATAACAGCAATAAGCATTTATATTTATGCATAAATGCATATACATACTTGTTATAATCTCAAATAAAGAAAAGATTCCATCCAAACACATGATTCTTCTAAATTGTACTCACACAGTTTGAGTACCTGTAAGATATCTGCAAATGGAGTTAAATGTAATAATTTCTAACATTGTGTTTGCCTGCGTTAGGAAGATATCTCAACAGTACTGCCATGTAGAATAGATAGTTTAAATGAGCATTTTTATCTCATATAATAGTGATTCAGCAAATATGATGGTTGTGCAGAGATGTTTGAGACTGAAATCAAAACATAGCCGTCAATGCATGTAATAATTTTTAGGTCACATAATGAGTTTGAAATAAAATTAATAGAGAATCCTTTTCTTTTGATGAGGAGTTAAAATATATACAATGAATACTTGAGTATCAGTCTGTAATTGTTTTTATTCCTCAAAGTGATTAGTAGTGAGGGCTATAATGTGTGGGAATATTTAAAATATTTATATGGCCACACATGGTGGCTCACGCCTGTAATCCCAGTGCTTTAGGAGGCCGAGGCAGGAGGATCACTTGAGGATAGGAGCTTCAGATCAGCCTGGGCAACATAGCGAGACCCTGTCTCTACAAAAAATAAAATTTTAAAATATTATCCGGGTGTGGTGGTGTGCACCTGTAGTCCTAGCTATTTGGGAGGCTGAGGAGGATCACAGGAGCACAGCACTTGGAGGTTACAGTGAGCCATGATCATGCCACTGCACTCCAGTCTGGGAGGCATAGCAAGGCCCTGTCTTTAACTAAAAAATTAAAAATAAAAATAAAATAAATAATACACTAAAAAATTTTTGTGCAGATTTATCAGACATGCATATTATTATTGCTTTCACTATGAAGAGAGAATTTGTTGCTAATAGGTTAGTGTCTAAGTTGCTTCTTTCAATGACCGTCAGTCCCTTTCCTTGCCACTCCCAAAGGGGTGATGAGGTCAGATACTTCCCCATGAACCAGAATAGACAGTGGGGTGACAGAAAGGTCGTCTTGGAAATAGAATAAGAGAAACAAGGTGGCGGGCCAAGATTAGGTATCCTACATACCTCCCATAGTTATTTTGATCTCTTTATGTGATCATTCCACACACTCTCAGGTGATCACATGACTGGGCAACCATCTCTCTCATTGTGTCTCTTATACACCTGCATCAAGCAAGGTGTCCCTAAGTCCTAAATATTCTAAATAAATAGCACTTTCCAAGTATCTGCCTATTTCTGTAGGATTCCCTCAAGGAAATTATTAATTTCCTTACCATAGTCATTAATTCAGCAGACATTGATTTACAGTGGAATTTGCTTCAATTGCTATTTAAATAGTGACCTAAATGAAATTGTTAGTTTCCTATGAATATAATCAAGGACATCAAGTTCTCTGGCATTTAAAATATTTCAATTATTATCCACTAAGCAAGACATCTATTTGCATATCGTGTTGGAAAACATAGGTATCTGGTATCACGGGTCCTTGTCTTGGGAAAGGTGGATCAGGTAGGGAAAGAATGAGGAGTTTTGACATCACATATTCTTCTTGTATGTTATTAGGCCTGTTGTGGGTCTCTGAGCCCTGATTTTCTGTCCTGACAAAGGCATTTCCTTTAAAAGAGTGTCATAAAACTTAAAGAAAGGATGTATTTAAAAGCACTTACTCCAAAATCCATACTCAAGTATTATGACTGTGCAGACAGCCCCACATATGCAAATGGTGTTACTGTTTCACATTGTCTTGTCATTGACTTTTGTCAGCAAGTAACTTGGGATTGTTTTTTTCCTCCTTCAAGAAAAGGATAAAATAGTGTTATGCATAAGAAAAACCTGATATTCTTCAGTATGGAAGGTTGTTTGAAAATTCTACCATTAGAAATACTGTCATGCTTGTGGGTAATTAGGAATTATGGTATATATTAATGTCTTATTGGAAGGATTACAATGATATGAATAAGGTTGAACTACATAGACCCACATTTGCTTGACATCAGCTTTTCTTTGAACACTCACGTGTTTTGGTGGCTGGCATTTCAGAATTGCAGTGATATTGATAGATACGGCAACCAGCCTGTGATGTAATTATTTTAGTAAAATAAAAACACCTCAGTGGCATAAGAGTAATGTCAAATGTTACTTTATTTTTGCTTCTAATCTTCTGCTGGGAAAGCCTTTTCTATGCTAGCAGATTATCCAAAGAAAAGCGGAATCTGTTCCTTGAGAGCCCCAGCCCTAGGCACGGCTGACCTGACCGAGCCTCTGATTCCACCACCTACAAGCTGTGTGACCATAGGAGGCGACTTCCCTTAGTGGATAATAATTGAAATATTTTAAATGCCAGAGGGCTTGGTGTCCTTGATTATATTCATAGGAAACTAACAATTTCATTTAGGTCACTGTTTAAATACCAACAATTGCCTTGGTTTTCTTTGGTTTTAAATGATGGCTTTAAATTGTGACTATTGAATGAGTTAAAAGACTAAAGTACTCAGAATGATGCCTAACACTTAGCAAGGGCTCTTAAAATGTTAGTAGTGATGAAGACGAAGAGGAGGAGGAGAGAAAGGCGAGCTAGGAAAGGGGACGAGAAGAAGGCAGAGGTATAGGTTGAAGTCCCTCGCTTTGGAATTGCCTTGTTTAAACCTCCCTTAAATCAGTTGCAATGGAATGTTACTTGATAATTGTATGTTATTTCCTTGTCCAGATTGTAAGTTGCTTAAATGCAAGTGACTGGTTGTAGGAGTTTGCTAGGACTGCGGTAACAAAGAACCACAAACCTGGTGGCGTAACCAACAGAAATGGATCATCTCAGTTGTCGAGGTCAGAAGCCCGAGATCGAGGTGTTAGCACTCTTGGTTCCTTCTGAGGGCTCGGGGGGAGACATCTGACCCATACCTCTCCCATGCTGAGTTTGCTGGCAATCTTAGGCATCCCTTGACTGGTAGAAGCACCATCCTGACCTTGCTGTCATAATCACATGGCAGATCCCACAGAACTAGGTAAATCCCCCCGTGAGCCTGTCTCTGTCTCTGTGTTCATTGTCCCACTTCATAAAGTCACCAGACATATTGGATTAGGGCCCACTCTAATAGCTCATTTTAACTTAATTAAAATGAGTGCTAATGTCAAGCACGGCTCTGAGTACTGTAATGTTTCAACCCACTTTAAAGACTCTACCTCTGAACATAGTTACATTCATTCATAGCTACTAGCAGTTAGGAGTTTGATGTCTTTTGGGGAAACACAGTTAAATCCATAATGCACATCTTATTTAACATCCTATCCCTCATAAATGATATGTAACACCTTCTGCATCTCAGAGACTCAAAAACATACTGAAAGAAATGACTGAATAAATGAAACTGTTTTGGTTAGAAAGTTGCAAGTAAACTATGAAGGGAAAATTATTCTCATGACTTTCAGCATTTCAGACTGAGCAAAAATCTATTGGGCCATAGTTCTGGATATGAAATTTTATATATATATATATATATATATATATATATATATATATATATATATTTCCTTTTGAGACAGAGTCTCGCCCTGTTTCCCAAGCTGGAGTGTAGTGGCACGATCTCAGCTCACTGCAACCTCCACCTCCTGGGTTAGAATGATTCTGCTATCTCGGCCTCCCAAGGAGTTGCGACTACAGGCGCCTGCCACTACGCCCGGCTAATTGTTTTTTTTTTTTTTTTTTTTTTTTGTATTTTTAGTAGAGGCAGGGTTTCACCATGTTGGCCAGGCTGGTCTCAAACTCCTGACCTCAAGTGATCCACCCGCCTTGGCCTCCCAAAGTGCTGGGATTAGAGGTGAGAGCCAGCGTGCCTGGCCAGAACACGTAAATATTATATCCACTTGAGTTAGAATTTATTTTGCTTACATTGCATTTGGATAATGGATTATTTGGCCATCATTTTCTTCCTGCCCTCCTCTCCCTCTCTCATATTTGCTTCTTATAAATATCATAATTTTTTTCTTTATTAAGGAACCACATTTATAAAAAAGTCTAACTGTGTGTTTAATTTGGAATGGCCTGCAGTTGTCAGAGTTTTGGTGTTAGACTTGTCCCACATCTGCCTTTCATGATGGTGGATATCCCAGAGGAGCTGAATGAGTCTCCCAAGTTCAATCAGTTACTTAGGGGGAGAGCTGGAGTTTGACCTGGTGCTCATGACTCCCAGGAAGAACATTTCCAGAAACTTAATTGCCTCTCAACCATGCAGCGATCAGTCATGGAGTTCTATACCATCCCTAAAGGAAAGCTTGGCCAGAATACACCTAAACTGCTCAGCCATGGATCTCTCTCTCATCCATTTCTTTCTTGGATCTAGGTTTGTCTTGTTTAATAAGCATGTTTCCTCATATTTGTCTAGATTTGGTCACATAGGTAAGTCATACATTTTATGTAAATATCATTAAAGAATTTATTGAAAGATAGTACGGATTTTATCTAAGTATAAACATCTGGCATCTTCTACATCAGTGCCCCTGTGCCTAGAGAAGGAAAGTGTGGAGAAGCTTGAGTCGGAGACCTTCCTACTTTTTGTGCACAAGCGGCTGCCCAAGTTTATGAAAATTAATGGTAGACAACTAGGGAGTTAATGTAGTAAAACAAAAATGTTCCTCCATTTAAATAAAATTACAAGCGAATACCTCCTGATTTTGTTATTTGTAAGCATTTGGTTTCAGGTCACTTATGGTGATTTTGTGTCCCTTACAGTCCTCAGAAAACCCACTTTTCCCACTCTAAATGCTGAACATATGTCAGGAGTCAGCAGAAACTACTCAAAGCTGCAATTTGTTAAAAGTATAGATGTGTGAATAGATTTTTCCACACACAGAGACAGAAAAATTCTAACTAGTGGCACATGTCACATTCAAATAATCAGCACTACAAAAATGTCCTAGTTTAAGATACAGGCTGGAAGAACTGAGCAAGGAAGGAATAGAGGAAAGGAGGCAGAAGATATAAAAAATGAGCGAGGAAGTAAAAGAAAAATACAAGTCTAATACACTTTTTTTCATTTATACCAACATTTTTATTTTTTCAGATTAGTTTGCAAAGTAAATAAACTATTAACATTCAGAAGAATTTTTTATATGAGTTTCTTTAAATTCCAAACAGATTTTTATTTTTTATTTTTATATATCTTCGAACTTACAGAAAAGTTGTGAAAATACTGAGAATAACTTCTATACCCTTCATCAAGGGTCAGTAATTGTTTAATGTTTTGCCACATTTATAAACACTTTTCTCTCCTTCTCTTCCCCTCTCTCTTTGGGTTTGTATTAGTACTATTTTCTCAAACCATTGAAGAATTAGTTTGACTATTATTCCAGCCCAGAGTGATTTTCATGGTTATAGTCTCTCTTTTTCTGTTATCCAGTGGCTGGAAAAATTACCTATAGTTCCTGGATTTACTAATCATCTCTAAAACATATAACAAATCTAAATCTCATTCTCGCTGAAGGAATGTGTCTCCCTTGGCAGTCACTCATTTCTTTTGCCTCCTCCTTCCTCTTGTTATGATACTAAATTATTACATTATACCTTTTTAGGTTTTTGGAGCTTGGCATTTTATTAAATAGAAATGCAATGGAAAGACAACTGGAGTAGGACTCTGTAGAGTTATGTTGTAATTCTGATGGTATATAAGATTACTCTTATGTTCTAATTTTTTTGTTTCCTCTTTGTTCAACGTTTGGATCTCTAAGAATCCATTTATTCAATAGAAGGGTAAAATGCATATCTTGACATGGTTGATGAAAAGATAAAATGGCATAATATAAAGTTATGTATAGTAAATATGCTTTATTTCCTTGATATTTAAAAAAATATAATCATAAGCCTTTCAAGAGGTATAAAATGGTTGCCTCCCTAAATGAAATGTGTTAAGTTTAGAATATTAATGTAGTTTTCTAACCATCTAAACCATTTTAAAAGTTCTTAATAAAGATGAGAGTTCCCTGCTTGCGTTGACAAATAGACTCGTTTTCCTACAACATTTAATACTGGTTATTCCCATTACTCTATTAAATGCAAGGTAGACTACATTTTAATCATAATTTTCTTTCTCTCAGTTCTTTGTACTTTATATGCTCTGTTAAACGTTTCCTGTGATTGGAAAATGTCTTAATGTTTTTAATTTCATTGGATTTCTTCAGTCTGAGATCAACTGAATTCTGCTTTTTATTATATGGGACTACATTAAAGAGATTCTTCTTAAGGCAAAGCCTATGATATTCTTAAATAACTGTAGATTTGAAGATGTATTAACAAGGATTGGAGTTTCTCTGAAAGGGTTAAATGTTTATTTCATTCATTTCACAGAGTATGGCACGAAGTCTTCAACAGAAACTTGATTTCCATCAATCACCCCAGTACTTGGCTAATTATCATGTTTTTGTCTGTACAGACATGTTTAATCACAAACATGCACACGATCATGTTCATAACAAAAAGAAAGATGCAAGTTGTCTTATATTTAACATTCACTAGTTTACTGTCTATTACATTTGTTCCCATTTCTGATTCATAGAAAAAAGAGCTAAGTTATGCTTAATGTTAGCAACTAAAATTATCCTATAGCTCATATAAGAGAGGCAGAGAGAGTTGACACAGATTGAGAGTCTCAGCGGACTATAGCTAGGAGGGTTTTGATAGGCATTCAGCTGCCTTCAATCAGAGGCAGTGATCACTGATAGTGACCCCAGGCATATAAAACTACAGTTTCTTTGTAAAGATCTCCAGAGACAGGAATAGTTTTACTAACTTTCTCAACCCAGATGAGTGTTTCTTCTTTATTTCTAAGCTAAATTCTAGTACTGTTTTCTAGGGAGGTCATTTTCTTTTGTTCTGTCTCAAAGTTGGCTAGGCAGAAGTGTTGAATTTTAGAATGGAAAGGAACATCATAGGTCAAATGTTTTAACTTCTTCAATTGAGGTATGAAAAATCTGAGGGTTAAAAAGGATGAGGAATCCATCGAGGACCCGGTTGAAAAGGCAGAAAGAGAATTCAGATTTATTTTCCATTATACTGCATGACTTCTTCTCCCAATTAATTGACTATGAAAAATCCATCTGCCAGACTTGGCTCCTCTAAGCCCTTCTGTCTTCCCATATAATTCTTTTGTAATGCTAATTTTCATTCTCCACTGAATGAACTCAATTTCCCATACACTTTTAAAGCCATGAACTTACACTTAAGCTGGAGGCCTTTAGAAAGGACTTGGCCAGGGCTAAAAACATTGATATAATAAATTCTGAAACAGCCACTCTGGCTATCTTAGTGTGTAGACATAAGTTATGTCATCCCATCAGGGAGAAATCTGAATTTTAAGATCAGTGTTGGCTATGCTGAGGTCATCCTATGTGCCCACTCTTTTCATTCTCCATCTTAGCCACAGCATCACTGAAGAAATCAAGGAGATTAAATTTCAACAGAGAAGAGGGTAACATTTAAGAGTAGGCAAAAATGCAGTGAATTGAGGGTGTAGTCAATATAGACTGCACACATTCCATTCCAGAGAAAGTGTCAGTTTATGTAACTGGAAAATGTCTGCATTTTTAGTAGCTCTTAATATGCTGACATGCTACCAAGTAATTCACAAATTTTTCTGGTTTTCTGAGTTTCATAAAGGCTAATGACTTTTTTAAAAAAAAAAGATGGAGTAATTTTTTAATGTAGTATTCCAGTTAACAAAGTGACTTGCCCATAGGAAAAAATGACCTGGAGCTTTGTGGTCAAAACATGTTTACTTTTCCTTGTTTTAAAGATGTTTAACTCCGTTCATTTCATTGATAGACATTAGTATTTCTTTATCTCAAGCCTCCACTAATTATTACTATTTTTAAAACAAACTACAATATTAGGTATCATGGTAGCACTATTAATAAATTGTATATATTTGGTAAATATGTTAGACTCAATTTCTATGAAAGTAACTGTCCACTGGACTTTGAGTGAACAATGTGGCAAAATATTGGAAATATATAGTTGCATGTTGGCCAGATTATTGGCCCTTGGACCAGTTATATGCACTGAGCCCTGCCACCACCTACCCCCTGCAAAGGAAAGTCATGACTCTTTTCTCTGGAATGCAAAGCTTTCTGTCAACATAATCTATGAAGCCATTCATTGCAGTCCCACTGCCCCTAATCCGACTGCATCTCAACACAGAGAAGGACTTTTCCTGTTCTTGAAACACTCCTAGCATGTTACAGTACCTCATTTATGCCTCTGGTGCCATTCTTTATTTGCTTATAGGCATTTGTTTACGAGTCTAAGATTATCTCCTGACTACCCTTTTACCTAGTCACCTTCTCTTTCTCTCTCATACTTCATTTTGTTGTCTTCTGTCTCTCTCAGCATGCCTTCACTGTGGTGTCTCTGTGTTTTCCTGTCTCCACCTTGTGCTTTCACCACTAGTCCCAAGTCATAATTAGTTTCTGCCATTGGGTATTTTCAAGTTAATCATTCACCTTTACATTCGCCTTTGTAAATGGCCACATTAGAAGTCTGTTCTTTTCCATGCCAGCAGAAATTCTCCCTACCCAGCTGTTATAATTAGAAGAATTGCTCCCCGAGTTTTCATATCAGATCAGAACTGTTATTTGTTGTTTCGTAAGGTCTGCGCACATAAAGACTTTTTAAGCAAAACATTTATGGTCTAGGATTAGAAATGCTTCGACATGCAAACGTAGACTGTGATAGCTGTTGTGACAATTTTTGAAAAACAGGAAATTTCTAAATATCACCTAAAATTTAATTTTTCAGGAAATTTTGCCTCTCCGATGAAGGCATACTGTATTATTGTCTATTTTCTGAGTTGCTGACACTACCTGACGTTTGCAAAGTACTAACAAAGGCGTGGCATGGTGATTTATATCTTATAGGAAAAGTCCTTCCAGGCTGAGAGCTCACATCTAAAATAGATCTTGGGGATTTATTATTATTCTACCAAGTACCAGAGACAATCAGCTAAAATGAAACATTTTCTGAACTTAAACCCCGTAAATTCCTGCGATGTCAGGGGACACGGGAGTGTTAGTTTCTGGCATTTGCAGTGTAGTCTTCTAGACTCTGCATCAAAACTCTTTGCTCCTAGTTAATTGTTTTGGATTTGCCAAGGTATACGTGTTCAAGCACACACATGTACCCCCATAGAAATTTTTCCTAAGCAAATAGCTGTCTGTGATACAGGGAGATTATATTTTTCCTAAATGTCAGTGAAAATGTACACTATGTATGTAATGATTATATTTTATCACTGAATATTTGGGAAATATAAAATGGGAAAAGTGCACTGCCCATGCTAAGTCCAGAGTATCATATATTATAAAATTGGTGGTTCTGTCCTGCAAGGAATGAAAGGATAAAAAGAAAATAAAAGAAGCTCAGCCATACTGTAAGAGAACTGTAAAACAGAATTAAATATGGTTTAAAAAATGCTAAATCCTGTAATTATATGGTTATTATGATAAAAGGGCTTTAAATATATGTTCTTCGTTAGCCAGGGCTTCAAAGCCGAAAGATTTCTATGGAAGGTGATGCTCTTATGTGCGGTCTTCAAGTCAGTTTCAAGGAATGATGTCTTGTGAGGTTGAGAGTGCGATAAACATGTTTTCAAACAGTGAGTCTATGTATAAGTAGTATAATCTCAAAAATCACTGATTATACTACTTTTCCATGTATCTGGTCTTCCTGGTTTTAGTAAATCCCCCAATCATTAGCAATGCAAAGATGTATTTTTCATGATTTTAAGACTGTTTCATTTTAGAGGCTTCAGTTTGTGGCAATAAATAGAAGATACACACAGAGAAAGGCTTTTTGTAGTTGAAAGGGCTTATATCTTTGAAACTAACTCTGTCCTTTAACACATTTCATCTAAATAATCACTTTCTATCTTGTCCACAGAAGGTCTTTACAATATGACACTATGGATTAATTTTATGTCTCCTATTAGGGTTCTTTCTTTCTCAAACAATTTAAAAATGAAAGATATAGATAACTGACAGTATTTGTTCTATTTGTAGGTCTCATGTTCTTACTGTAAATCCCACAGAGTTTGACAGAGCTCTCTTTACATGCATCTCACTATCTTTCAATATGCTCACCTCTCTGTCTCCCCAAGCCACCATTCATTCATGCATTCACTGTCAGGAAAATTTCTATTCATTGACCATAGATTAGGACAAAGGCCACGTTCGCTGATCCTCCCGAAGCAGATGTAGTTATTATTTCTTCCTATCCCTATATACAGTTATGTAATCCTTGTGTTCCTTATGATATCATAAGGATTTGTTTATGTTGCCATCTTTCTCCTATAACTAGAGTTAACTACTCAAGTTAAGTATATATTTCAATTTTGAAAGTAGCATCATATTATGCATAAGTTACTCAAAGTCAACCATACATATGGACTTGAAATACTTACGAATAAATGGTGGCAGAACATCTGAGCATGTGCCCAGAGTGAGCATCAATGGGAGGCACTGGCCTGCCCTCCCCTGTCAGACTCAGCTCTGCGGATCCCTTATGCTGTAAGCATCTTCTCTGCACAGTGACTACACTTTGCTGTACAGTAGATGTAGCAATATGAAATTGTAATACACATCGCCCCCTAAATGCATGTCTCCTACTTCTTCTGACATACAATGAGGTGGGGGCAGGGGTTGATTGGTTTAATGCTAGAGGAAAAACTAGATCTGTTACCTATGTTAAAAGGATATATGAATCTTCAAAAAATTCATAGGCTTAAGAAGTGCTCAAGAATACTTTTGATACATTTAACTCCTGCCTTGCTTGCTAATTTTAGAACTTGGTCACTCCTAACTAGAAATGCAACTCTATTATACACCCAGCCACACTACAGGTGCTTAATACATATTTGTTGTTGAAAGCCTCAATCATGTGTATGTTTCCGTATAGATGAACAGTCATTACGATGATCGTTTGTCTTAGCTTGGCCAGGACACTTCTGCTTCACACAAGTTGTTCCAGTATAAATATTAATAGCACCCTCTTTTATCCTCAAAGGTGTCCCAGCTTGGAGGATAAATTATATAGTCACCCTAGCTATAGTGATATTTGAAGTTATTTTTGTAAGTAATTTGGGGATTGGCATGCAGGATGTAATAGAAATAAACAATGTTTCAGGCAAAAGACTAAAACCATGATGAAACGTGCTTAGTGATGCTGCTTGCTCTCTGAGTCATGCTGGTCAGATCTGCTGGCCTGACCTCTGTTCTCTCCCTCTCCTCAACTGTCTTCTTTCCTCTTATTATTACTGTTTGCACTAAAATAAGACTCTGTCTACAGTCCTTTCATTTTCTGAGTAGTTTGAACATTCCTACCCAGGCATCCAGTAGCACATACCCTTTGGCTTCCTGAACATGGTCCTCACACGTATTCACCAATCCACTTTCTTTTCTTGGTCTGAATTTGACATGTTGAAGCCATAAGCACTCCTGCCCTGTGGGCTTCTGTGTTGAAGAGGATCTTTATTGCTCCATTTGCCATTCGGAAAACTAATATTGTACAGGTAACAACACTGACAAGTGAAGCTTGACCTTATAAAAAGGACTGCTGATGTGCTGAAGGGAGGGAAGTCCTAGATGTGTTATTAAGGTAAAGAGAGCAGAGGAAAAGAGAAGAGGCACAAAGATGAAATGAGGATGTGATAGCAACCTCTTACGCCTGTTTTCTGAGGGCAGAGAAGAATACTGGAAAAAGGACAAAAGAAATTTGGCACCCTACGGAGCTTAATTGCTTTTTTTCTATTACCTATATCTAAAATACTTCAGCAAAGGTTAGATATAAAGCCTAAAACCACACCAAATGAGCAATAAATTCTATAGCTCAGTGACCATGAATAGATCATAACGTTGCCAAAGAAAATTTAAAATATTTTAAAACTGAATACATTTAATTATATGCAAATGAGTCATATCCTGCAGGGTAATTAGGTGGTTCACATAAATGATTATAGTGAGTGAATATTCTTTTCACGTGCAGAAAAGGTGAGCTCCTGGGAACTGCTGTAGAAAAGGTGGGAGGGGCGAGGAATGCTGAAAGAAGCAGAAAGTCTTGCATTTGTAATTCAGGGACACAGATGATCAAAACACTGGGCCAACAGAAAATCTGGGGCATGATTCAAAGAGAACACTGACAAGACAGTTTGTGTGTCCTACAGAAAGACGAGTCCTAAGAACCTGGCCACCCAGCAACTGCTATAAGGTCAACCATTGATTTCCTAGTAATACCTGTTACCATTCCAATGTTCAATCAATGCTGCCAACTGCTTTCTACCTCTGAACACTGTTCTTGCTAGTCTTAGGTTTTATGACTTCTGAGATATGAGACTGAATTTGTCTGAGCTTGCTATAATGGGATTCTGCATTATGTATACTCAATAGTAAATAATATGTATGCTTAATAGTAAATTATTTTGGGAAAATGTCTATTATTGCTACAATTTAACTTAGGCTAACTCAAAGTTTCTTTGACTTGGTAGGCAGTTTAGATTCTGGAAAAAAAATCAGTGCAGATCTTTGACCTGGAACCCAGTATAAGGGTATATAGAGATTATATTTTTCAGTTCAATCGGCGGCCAATTGGGTGATTTCCTGGTAAACCACTATCCCCTTATGCCATGTTTACAGTGTATTCAGAGTGGTTAACATAATGCAATGAGAAAAAATAATAAAGTGAGGAATTTAAATAGCTTTTTTTTTTTTAATCAAAGGAGAACTACTATCATTGAAGGAAGTATTTATTTTCATCCCAAATACCAAGGGGATGCCAAACTTGGACATCCCTGATTTCATAAGTTCCTTACAGGAAAGCATAATTAATCCATTATATTTACCAAAGAGGACTTTTCCACTTAAGCTCCACACTTGAGATTGTAAATTTCCCACACTTGACAGTGTAAACTCCTCATTACAAGGAGACCTAGAGGATAATTGCCCTGATAATGATATCTTTGTACCAGTTTATGTAGCCATAAAACGTTTAAAACTACTGAACTCAGTTAGACTATTTATTATCCATCGTAAAAACATATATTCTTGATTTTCTCTAAATATAAATAGGTTTGAATAGTTAAGATTGTGATAAGAAAAAAGCATTCCATTTTAGGGGAAGGGGCTCTGTTATGTGTGCATGCTGACCTATGTGTTGCAACAATTTAGTTGATATACATGCACAAAATATTACATTTACAACACTGCATGAATGATTTAAATGCAGGTAGCAATGCCTTTGACTTCAATCCATGATTTCTTTCAGTATTATTTCAATACCATTCTTCTGAATACCTTTTAACTATCAATTTATAAATATGAGTCTTGTAGCTATCAAAGTTATATAATAGGGCCAGTCAAATTTCTATAAAGTTTATATTAGTGAATAAGAGTTATTGTATATGTATCACTGAGGGAAATAAAATAACTGACACTAAATATATCTATTTTAAGTAACTGAGAAATAAGAAAAAGTTGTCTTCAAATAATAAAATAAGCTACGAGAAATTAGGGATTGGTTTTTCATAATGTATTTTAAATGGCGGGAAATAACAAATATAAAATGACCACAATAATTTCTGTGAATTTGATAGAAGAATAGGGTAGAATAACTGAAAATTAGTTTATAATTTAAAACAAATTTAGAATCCTTATAAATGTACTCAGTATTTTCTTTATAACAGCATATTTGAAATATCATCAGGTATCCACTTTACATTGGAATTAATTGAACTGGTATTTACATTTCAAAATAGTTATTTGTCATTTGCTAAGAAGAGATTGAGGCTTGGTTTTCCTTCAATAATATCTTCATTGGGCATTAAATCACAAGTATTTATTAAATTGCTGGTGTTAAAGGGACACAAAAACAGATCAGCCATTCTTCCCGAGTAAAATTGATTTTATTTTCTTCTAGCTCTGTTCAGGAGAGTAGGTTCTAGCCTTATTTCTTTAGGCAGAAAGATCCTTGGAGTGAAGATAGACTTCTAATTTGGTTTTCAAAGCATAGAGTATACATTTTCTTCATTTTGAGTCTGTACGCATGGTGTGATCATCAAAATGATGTATCGTTAACCTATGGCTTTCTTTAATATTCCATTAACTATAATTCAATTTCAGCAACAAAAAGAGCAATTGGGAAAACACCACAGACATAATCAATAAGAAAACTCTAGATTTGAATTACGATACCTCATTTTCCATGATGTGGTTATTATGCATTGCATGCCTGTATCCAAACGTCTCCTGTAGCCCATAAATATATACACCTACTATTTACCCACAAAAATTACAAATTAAAAAATACATATATATGTTTTTTGAGGCTATCCCAAACCTCCCTTCCAGTTTTCTGTGGCGTTTATTAAGCCAGGAGCACTGGTATTACTTTTTCATGAGAGTCATAATTGGCCCAAACCCAATCTGTCTTTTTATTTCTGAATATCACCTTTAAGTACTAAATTCTATTTTTCCTTAAAGTCAAAATCCAAGACTTTTCTCAAGATCACATTTGTATGTCTATAAGTTAGACTTCACATGGGCCATGATTGCTAGAAGGAATCAAAGAGACCCTAACTTTGCATTCAACTTAAAATTAATAAAAGGTTTTGAATAGAGTATATTAAAATTGGATGTTTCATCAGACATGAAACAGTGCAGTGAAATGGGTGTTAAAATTATGAGGTTCTAGATATTAGTAGAGATACACCATTTGTATTATCACATCTTTCATGTTAATTTAAAGAAGTAGAGTTCAGCCTTGACTACAACTTGGGTGACTTTTAAATTATACTGATGCCTATGAATCTGATATAATGGTTTGGGAAGGGATCTGGGCATCTGTGTCAATAATTTTGAAACCTCGCTTGATATTTGTTAAGAGATACCCTGACTTCCTCTACTTATAGCTCTAAAAGCAGACAAAAATGTATCTGAAAAGAAGTGGAAAATATAAGTTTCTGCCTCATTGATTACTGCTGTCCATTGGAATTTTTCCTTGGCACAAATTGTTTATCGACTTTTTCATTATTTAGGAGTTTTAATTAGGTATAACTTATTTGCATTAGTTGCTTCTCTTGAAAAACTTTGTGTTTTTCCTGAGTTAGCTGCCTAGTTCAAGGTCATATTACAGCAATGTTTGTTTACCTGAGGATTTTGTTTTCGGTCTACTTGACACAGTGCCAGAACTTCTTGCTTATTTATGTTAGATCCTTATAAGAACAGGAGGGTAAAAAGTACATTTACTTTAGAAGAGTTCTTATGAAGGTTATGTGATTACCAAGTGACCAAAAATCTTTGCACAAGCACTCAGTTCTACCAGCAATTCTCTTTCAAATATATATTTTAATCTTCGGATAGTGAGTGCCATGCATATTTTGGCTTTGGGATGAATCACTGTGCCTGGAGCAAAATCTTTGTCAAGGATGGAGCCAAGCATCCCAAAGAGTGGCTGGGAATCACAGGGGAGCCCTCTGTCTCCAGGTCATCTCTTAGGGGAATAACAGGACATCACAGAACGAAACCGAGGGCTGCAGGAAGTTGCAGGGTCACAGATGAGACTTTTTGAAATTATATATATAGGAACAGGGTTAAGAAGAAGTCCCTGTTGAGGACTGTATAAGTCAAGATTCTCTAGAGGGACAAAACTGATAGGATAGATGTATACATAAAGGGAAGTTTAGGAATATTAAGCAATATTGACTCATGATCACAAGGTGAGGTCCCACAGTAGACCTTCTGCAAGCTGAGGAGCAAGGAAGCCAGTCCAAATCCCAAAGCTGAAGAACTTGGAGTCCGATATTCCAGGGCAGGAAGCATCCAGCACCACGGGAGAAAGACACAGGCCGGAAGACTAAGCCAGTCTAGTCTTTCCACATTCTTCTGCCTGCTTTTATTCTGGCTGCACTGGTAGCTGATTAGATGGTGCCCACCCAGATTGAGGGTGGGTCTGCCTTCCCGGTCCACTGACTCAAATGTTAATCTCTTTTGGCAACACCCTCACAGACACACCCAGGAACACTACTTTGCATCCTTCAATCCAATCAAGTTGACACAATATTAGCCATCACAAGGACAATCAGAATATATTTCAAGATAAACTGAAACTTGTGAAAGTGATTATCATTAGATTATTTTAAGGAAGTTTGACTTAGGAGTTTGTTAGCCATGAGCCCGGGTATATAGGTTGAGGGACCTTAGAGTTTATAAAGTTGTCTTTCTTAAAAGAAGAATTTCTCAAAGATCAATATAAAAGCCTTTAAAACATCATTGTTGTTAGACATGCTTTTTATATACAAATGCCCTAAGGGCATTTATGATGATAGCCATCATTTATTCAGCACATTACGCAACAAACTTGATTGTAAGTGTTTTCCACACATTCTCTCATTTTATTCTCACAACAAACCTTATCTTTTCAAGAGTCTGAGACATAAGGTAGCAATTCCCTAGAGTTCACACAAGTAATAACTGGCATAGCAGAGCTCACATTTAAACTCAGATACACCTACATTTTTTTAGTTAGACCAGAAGTGGCAAATCTGACAGATAATGAGAAAATAACTAGAGAATATTAAAATGTAGATAGCCATTCTAACAAAACATGACCAAGATGGCACACAAACACACACACACACACACACTCACTGACACACACAGTACCAGGTCAGTCACACTTGAAAAATTCAAAATAAAAATATTAGCAACTAACTCCAGTGTTTGATTAGATAATGAATATGACATGCCTAAGTAGGATTTATTCTTCATGTAGTTTAGCACATTATACTAAAAACGTAAAGGAGAAAGTTCCTCTCATTATATTCATAGATGCTAAAAGAAAACGTCTAATAAACTTCAGCTATCAATTCTAATTAAAAAATTGTGGGTGAAATTGAAATATGAGCTCTATAAACATGAACTATTTTATTTATACAAAAATCATCAAGTATTACATTAACTATAAAATGCAAAATCCAGTGGCATCAAAATAGTGAACTAATTAGGCATGATTTCTCTTCTGTCAACTCTCAAAAATCTTTTGCTGGTTCTACTTAATGCAATAGGACAATAAAATAAAATAATCATTATGAATACTAGAAATTAAAGTTTTAGTTGTGTATGATACTGTCATACACTTGGAAAAGATAAAATCCTTAACAATAACTAGGAACTAATAAGGTATATGAATACAAGATAGATATATGCAAAATATGTATTTTTTATAATTTAGTTTGCTAAACAAGTTAGATCTACGAGGATGAATTTTTAAATCAGCCTTCTTCTTCTTCTTCTACTCCACTTCCAATTGGCTCTACAAACTAATTATTGACTCCTTCGGTTGTTACCTCAGGTAGGTCCTCACTTTTTGTGCTTGTTCAGTCACAAAAACTTCCTGACATTTAAAATTCTGGTCCAATGTAGCACTAAATTCCAAATTCTTATCGCAACTAAAACATGTTTATTTATCTAATTTGGGCCTGTCTAGTTATTGCTGAGAAACCTGTAATAACTAGTTGCTATTTTGGATGGAGAAAACTGAGAGCATACAGTCAGGTAGAATATTATTTGTCTTAGAGCAGTCATAAGAGCCTTTTGTTCTTGGCAGATGCACATTCACCAGCTTGTTCTCTTGTTCTCTCTAGTTCCCTCACTGGAGACTTCAAATTGCTCAGTCTTTTACAAGCAAAGTGCTAATACCACAGTCATGTTCTGACTTACTGTCAGTCACCTCAGATTACAGTAATTACTGCCTGTTTTAGAAACATCACTGCACCAGGTCGCTATTCTGCTGCTTATCACTATTATGGATTCTGCATCTGGTCTATGCAAACCCCCGTTTTTAAAAGTACAAGTGGCTCCCGACACAGCCCTCTCTCTCTTTTGCATTGTACTTCCAGGCAGATTATAGCCTTTAGATTTCTTCCAGAGACAGTCAGACCCCATTGCTGTGGCCCTTAAATATCTAGGAACATATCTTAAGCTTTCTCAACCTTTCTTGAAATCTTGTTTCCTGCTTGACTTTAAAGTAAGGGAGGCACATCCACTTATTCCCATGATGGCAGGAGTGGGTAGCCACAAGCACAGTGACCTAACCATTCTCTCCAGAGACCTCCATCTTGCCAGTGTCTCCACTTCACTCACAGAGCTTATTGTGTATTTGAGCAGAGCTGGTTTCTCAGACCCTCAACATGTCCTGTTTAGGGGGGTTAGCACTGCATGTTAGGACTTGGGACCATGCTGTGCCTATTTTACTGTTGATATTCGGCTACGGCTAAAATCATATCAAAAAAAGTCATATCGATTACCCTACTATATTGGCAATAACAAGATATAGTCAACCAATGAAATTGGAAAAATATAAGAGCAAGACACTGCAAATGGCATATAAACATATTCAGGGAAATGAAAACCAAAACAATAATAAGATAACATGGTTTTTGTCCTTGAGGTAGGCAAAAATTAACAATTGAAAAATATGTGCAACTGTCCATTTTCATCAAGTTTGTGAGAAATTGGATACTGAAAAACAAATATAAATCTCTCTCTATCTCTCGGTCTCTCTCTCTCTCTCACACACACACACACACACAACCTCAAAAGGCTGAGCAGAAGCAGCACTATTACTTTATCTTCAAAGGTTATTTCCAACTCCAGTGTATCAATCTAAAGAGTAAATTCGAAACCTTCTTATTTTGAAATAATAAGAGAAGTTGAATGTAGATTTATCATAAATGATTTTAAATGCGGTACTATCCTTTGTCATGATTTACAAATTCTTTCTCTTGTTTCCAGATATCCATATGCCATCATAGTTAACCTCTGTTTCTCCCTGTGAACCAACAACAAATATGTTATGTCTAGTCCGTGTGTGGCCTGTAAATATAAGTAATATTTACAGAATTTGCTTTGACTTGGTTAAGATTAGTAAGAAACTTATGGAACCAGAACATCTTAACCAGAATACTTAGGACCCTAACACTGTATTGCTCATATATAACTCTTGTGCTGGTAAAATATGAACTCTCATTCATATACATTTATTTGTGGTTTATCACCATTGACATCTAGGAGGTTTTGAGTGACTAAGTACCTTCACCAATCTGTTTCCCAACCTTTTTTTCTGGATTGTTCTGTAATGGAAAGAAGAATTATGTCCCAAATGATTGTCCTGTTGAGAGTGGAGATTTAAATGTATTCAGTTCTTTTTCCAGGTCACCCTTTGAAATCCTATTTTAGAATGATAGTCAGCCTTCTTATTTCCTGTTGAAAATAATAACACATACTATTTGCCACTTAGCACATATAAGTGGGTGTTTGGAAGAATCTTTTGACTGCATTTAATGAAACAATGCTGAATTAAGTAAAAGCTTGTATCTTTTTCTCAGGTAGTGACTCTGTATAGCTATGGACCACCACATATTTGCCATTCCCTTTGCTGATGGTTTGATTTGGAATGTGTCATTTCGTTTGTGAAATGAGACATATTCAAGGTACCCACGTGCTCAAGTGCTTAGATTATAACAATGTTTTGATGCAAATGTGCAAAGTACTCAGAGATCAACACTATGGTCTAATAACAGGCCATAGCAAAATAGAGCAAATGAATCCTGTGAAATCAGAGAGAATGCATCAAATAAAGACGTACCACCTAAAGTGCAAAATCTACTAGGAGCACTTTGACATTTCAGTTCAAGTTCTACTGTGTTTCACATTTTTTCAATCTCTATTGTAGTCTCACTTGGAGGTGATTGCTTGATCACTAGAGGAATATGATATTATTCGTTTCAGGAATGAAGCAGCTATGGTGTTCTCTTGTGAATAACACTAGATATGAATTAGGATTATGATCTTGTTTGTGTAGAATGTTTCATTAAATTTCAGATATTTGTGTCAGGATATAACAAAGTGCATTCATCAGCTTAGGAGGTTTGCTAACTTCAGCATTCAACATAAGTTTAGTTGCCCCAAGTCTACAATTAAACAACAAGACACAACGACAGGCTTTGAATTTTAATGGAAATTGGCAAGATGCTGAATAGCAATGAAACCAGTGCAGTGGGGATGAAGAATTACTTGCAAATTTGAACTGTGTGCAAACTAGCCAACATCAAGCAAATCGTCTTTATGATTTCTATATATGTATGTACATACATATATACACACATATGCATATATATATACACATACCTATCTGTATGTATATATGTATATACACACACAGAGAGCAGTATTTCTGTATAGTCCTTTAAAAAATGTAGGCATCTTGTGTCTTTGCACAACTTGAAAGAGATTATTTTCTCATTGTCTAGTTATAAATTAAACTTGTAGACCTTATTTTTTTGTCTGAAGAACAAGAACCCTATTTCCTCAACTCTGTATCCCCAAGCATTGAATAGTTTATGCCCATAAGAACTATTCAGTCAACGCTGTTGAAAATATGTCTTAACTGAGAATCCACTCCTTTTCCTTCACAAGCTGAAAAGCACATACAAAAGAGCAATGAGGCTAGTAAATCTACTTCTCAGAGGCACTTATCAGACAGAAACTTCCCATTCTGAGAAGTATTTGTGTATCAGAACAGTTCAGACTCATGGCTGCACTGATCCTTTAAAAGCAAATAAGCTCTTAATGCCACACCTGTTTAGAAAGGTGCAGAATGGCGTATGCACCGTGTGGAAAGACCTTACCTCCTACCCACCCTGGCCTGACATGAGTGATAGGAAAAAGTGGAAACCTTCTCAGCCCTGGGCTACCCGTGCTAGACCTCTGATCCCAGGACAGTGAACTTTGGCTTTTCCTGGTGTGTGGTTTCTTTCTGGTGTGATACCAAAGAGATCTGGCAAACAAAAGTAAATTCATTTACATAAAATTGACCAGAATTTGTAAGAAAACCACAGGAGAATGGCAACCCTGAAGTTCTTTTTAAACATATAGATTCCAAACCCTTTTATGAATAACTCAAGTGCTTCTTTTTATCTTAATTTTGTGATATAAACTCATCCCACACTACTCCTAAAACCTTTCTCGAGAATTCTTATGTCTTCCTATCTCATTACTCTTCATTTAAAAGTTCATGTCCTTTTCACTCTTTAATATCATTATCATGGAGCAGTGGTCCCACTGCCGGGGTACATGAAAACGGGGTGGGGAGGGATAATTTCAGTCTCAGCTGCTACCTTCATTCTACTTGCTTTTACTTCCACTCCGTTCTTGGGTTCTCTCAATTCTTGGGGTTGAAAATGCCAACCATGCTGCAGGTCATCGTGTCTTGTCTCCTCCTCTATCAAGTCCAGCTGATCTCTACAATTTCTTCAGAAGAGACCAACTCAAGCTTCTTCTTCCTAGATTTAATGACGTTCCTTCCTTTTAAACATCTGAGTTCCCCACCTTTTCAATACTTCCAGTGTGAGTTTCCTGTGACTGCGGTAACCAATTACCACAAACTTCATGGCTTAAAACAGCAGACACTGATGCTCACACATTGATGCTTCTCCAGGCCAGAGGTCAGACATCAGTTTCAGTCTGTTCAAATCAAGCTGCTAGCTGGGCCGTGCTCCCTCTGAGGCACTTAGAGAATAATCTCTTCCTTTCCTTTTCTGGTTTCCGGTGGTTTCCAGCATCCCTTGGCCTGTGGACACATCTCTCAATCTCTGCCTCTGTGGTCACAGTGCTTTCTCTTCCGCGTATGTCGGATCTCCCTCTGCCTTTCTTACAAAGAGACATATGCGATGGAACTTAATTCTTACCCAGATGATAAAGGATAATCTCCCAATGCCAAGATCCTTAACTTGATTGTGTCTGCAAAACTTTTTTTTTCTAATAAGGTAATCGTTACTGGTTCCAGGGATTAAGACCTGATATATTTGGTGGCCATTATTCATTCTACTTTAAATCCCAATCACACACTATCATGCCCAATATTGGCAGCTTATTTCTACCCATCCTTCTCCATCAGCAGTGACATGCTCTCTGTTTCTTTGCAATCTTAGATTTTACTCTAGCACAGAACAGTTCTGCCTATTTGAACTTGACAGCAGAATGCATTGATAATTGGTCTTATTTTAAGCCAGGAATTGATCTATCGACTTTCTAGCTCATTGACAGGTGAATTGAGGCAAAGATCTATGCAGAGTCTGGTACAGTAGAAAAGTAAATGCTTACTAAATGAGTGAATAATGAATTCTCAAATTTAGAAAATTCTTGAGACACCAAAGGCATTTTGTATCTCCTGGGGAAATTCACTGTCCAGTGGTCTAGGATTGCAGTTTGGTCTCAGACCTACAGAATCTTCCTGAATGTATGTTGCAGTGTTTTTGAATCCAGAGTTACTGCTAGTGCCTGGGTTTTCTACAACAGGAAATATTCATGAAGCGTATGATAGAAGATGCAATTGAATGTAATATCCTATAACTCTCTGTTGAAAATTCAATAGTAACTAACAGGCTGGGTATGGTGGCTCACGCCTATAATTTCAGCACTTCGGGAGGCCAAGGTGGGAGGACTGCTTGAGGCCAGGAGTGCAAGACCAGCCTGGCCAACATTAATAAATAAATAGTAACTAACATATGTAATACTTATTAGACATCTGGTACTTTTCTAAGTGCCTGACATGTTTCATTTCATTCTCAAAAAATCATATGAGATGGTAGGGTAGGCAAAATAATGTCTCCCACCAAAATCTTCATATTTGAAAGGCCAAACGTACCCTATGACTGTTACCTTACATGGCAAAAGAGATACAGCATATGTAATTAAATTAACGACCTTGAGATGAGATTAGCCTGAATTATGCAGGTGGACCAGATATAATCACAAGATTACTTAAAAGTAGAAGAGAGAAGCAGAAGAGGATCGGAGTAATGAAATGTGATTTGGC
The DNA here is from genome assembly GCF_028878055.3 of Symphalangus syndactylus. NCBI lineage: Eukaryota > Metazoa > Chordata > Mammalia > Primates > Hylobatidae > Symphalangus > Symphalangus syndactylus. Next base: position 18,482,720 of record NC_072437.2, read on the forward strand.
TGCCATTTCTGGCTTTAGAGATGAAGGGAGGGGCCACAAGCCAAGGAAAGCAGGCAGCCTGTAGAGCTGGAAAGGTGAAAAGGTAGATTCTCTCCCTAGAGCCACCAAAAAGGAACATAAGTCTGCCAACACCTTGATTTTAGCCAGTGAGACCCTTGATAGACTTCTCATCTGCAAAACTGTAAGATGAAATTGTGTTGCTTTAGGCCCCCAAGCTTATGTTACAATGCTAACAGGAGTTAATATAGGAAAAATTTGAAAATTTAGAAATTTCCTAAAAATTAGGAAAATGAGTCACAGAGAGAGGAAGTGACTTACTTAGGATCAAAGGGCTAGGACGTGGTAGAAGCAGGGTTCAAATACAGGAAATTCGCTTCTTGAGGTAATGTTCTCAACCTCACGTTAATTTGCATCTCAGCCCATGTACAACCAGTAACTAAATTTATTTCCTGAATTTAGTCCCCCTTGTCTCATACTGGAACCATTTGCTGCAGCTGTAAAATTCCGGCCTGCCAGGGACCTGTACTTCCCAGGGCACTTGGCAAATGATAGAACATCTGGTGCTGCTGACATAAGCTCTGTGCTGTTCCCTCTTTCTATCCTTCATCACAACAATTTCTCTATTATCACCGCCTCCTCTCCCAGTCACAGGATAACTATAAGAACCTCTCCCAAGATGATGATGATGACGTGGAGAAAAAATGAAATGGATGCTACTAGACTTCTCTAGAGCTTCAAGTATGCTTTCCCAGGTTTCTGCTTCAGCCACTGTTTCATTTAAAGCACCACAGCTCTATTCAGTAGGCAGGGATGGTTCCTGTCACATACATTTTACATGTAAGAGAACTAATACTTCAGGAGACTCAGTCCCCTGCCTAAGGTCTCCCAGGGAGTAAGTGGTGGGAATAATGGCCATCCCTATTCTCGCCCAGTGCCTGTGCCACAATGAAAAGGACAAAGGTTTTGAAGCCTATAGACTTAGTTTGATTCTAAGTCATAATACTCAGAAACATCACTTAAATATTCTGAGCCTCATTTTAAGAACCTGAAAAATGGAGATGATGAGCCCACCTCATATATTTGCTATGAGGACTAAACAGAATAGTGCTGAAAACTTTGCCTCACAGTGAAAATTAATGGAATGCTAATAGAGTTTTGAAATCTTAACCCCTAGTGAATCTAGAGTCTACTGTGAGTCCCTGATGGGGTCATTCAACTAAGGCAGTTATTTCCGAAATTCTTCCAACTCTAACAGATCCCGGTATTTACTTTAGCCCTGGGTCATCAGTTTTCCTAATGAACCACATATTTTTTTATGATGATGATGCTGGAAATGGGTTTTAAATAGGGTAAATTCTTATTTGTTCCCAATACCTCCAGAATAGCTGAAGAGTGAGCACTTTAAAGAGTGATTGGCAATGCTGACTGGCTAGTGTATTCTTAGGTAGTACAAAAGCAGTATAATTCACTACTTTTTAACCACTATTAAAACTCCTGTTTTCAGGCTTTTAATGTTTGTGATTTATACAATTTTTATTCTCTTATTATGGTTGCTTCTTCTTTGTAAATTAAACTCAGGAGAAACCTGTAATAACACATTATGATACTGCACAGAACTGATTTCACACAGATTCAAAGCTAATATTACCCTACTCTTTGACATCTGCATCTTTAAAAGTGCTTCTTCCACAGCTTGTCTAATAACCGGGCTAGCTGTGAGCTAGCTGGTTTCTTTCCCAACTTTATGTATGCTTTCTGTAAAGACTTTTGGATGAGAATAATATTATTCCTTGACTTTGCTTTTCTTTCTTCCTGGATGTCAGTGCTTACCTGCAATTAGATCTATCGCCTAGCCCAGGGATAAATAGCAAAAACTTGAATTTGGAAACACCAGAAACACAGCAGTTACAGACCCTGAGGGGCAGAATCCACAGATGAATTTCCCTGACCTTGACTTTGTTTGCTATCAGCAGTCTCTAACACCTAGTATGATATTGATAATGAGTTTCTAATGAGAAGACACGAAAGGTGTGAGGGAACTAGGGTGGAGCTAGTTCTCTTTGCCTTCCATTCCTGAGTATATATATAAAAATAAATGCAACCACAGCAAATCAGTAGACTTTTAAAAATACACGTTCCTTCTTTTTTAAAGCAAGAGATATTTTTATCTCAATCCAGCATGGATAATTGGAATAAAATTAGAGCATGTATGGAATTGAATTAATCCATGGATTAAACTCATCCATTTGGGAGAGCATGGTTATTACTGATTTAATCTAAACATCAGTGCTGACCGTGTGGATATGTGGAACTCAGTGCTGTATGAATGCAAAGAATACAGGATGCCTTTTCAATCTTCAATTTGGAAACTTCATCATGATAACATTGATTATCAGGTAAACTCAGAAACAGTACAAGGCATGCTTTCTCTCATCTCCCTGCAAAAAAAAAAAAGTCTCTCATTTTTAAAGTATTTGAAATAGTTTAATTGTTCAATTGTTTAATCATCAATTGTTCGACAATTAATGATTATCATGTGGTCATAGAAACAGTTACCAGGGATGAGTATGTTCATTTTAAGTGACTTGGAGGCAGGATCCAGAGTGCATTTGCAATTCTCAATGAGCAGTCTTACAGAAATGATTTTCCTGCACTTTGCTTGACTTAGTCATGTAGAAAAAAACTTATTGGCATTTTGGACATATTGGCATCTGCAAATTGACTTGTAATAGGTAGTTCAACTATTGCATTACAGGGATTGTAAATCATCTATTCATGGCTGTTGTTCTTTTTAAAAGAGTCAGAACAATATCTGTATGTGATACATATTATATATGTGTGTGTGCATATTTAAGATATATATGTATGTTTTATTTGTAATGTATAAATTATTTATTTGAATGACTTATACTTGGGAGATTAAAGTAGATTTCATAATAATTCAGACATTATTTTGAAATTTATATCCTGACATGACTAAAGTGAGCATAACAGTGTACCACATTTTTGTCTTTTTCTTTTCTTTTTTTTTTTTTAGAAATTAGCCACATTTGATTTGAAGATGATTTGCTTAAATTCACCTCTAATGATTTAGTTAATGACTCTGAGTAGTTGAAGATGTCTTATGGTAATAAAGATCTATGTTGGCGTGATTCAATTAATGAAACTAAAGTAAAACTCTGTGCTTTGGTTTTACTTCAGTTAAGTTAGCAGTAATTATTAATTTAATGTTTCATAATTGTGGTTTCCATGAATAGTCTGAATGTTTCATAATTGTGGTTTCCATGAATAGTCTGAATCTCATAGACAATCTGGGTTATAAAAAAAAGCCTAGGTTAAAAAATGTTATTTTCATTGTCAAACATTTCTTTAAAATAAACCACAAAAATAATTGTAATAATGAATTTTAGCACATGCTTTCACAGGTATTTTATATGTATCTTATGAATAGCCTTACTCTTTCTTGAAGTAAATAAGTATAAAAAGCATTTATAAGGAAATTTATGAAAAAATAAATCTTAGGTGGTTTTAAATAAGGATGATACACTATACTTTAAAATACAAATATAAAAACTCACATTTATTTTGGAATACCAAACAACTGGAACAGTGGAGGTTGATATAACATTTTATTATCCTTACACGACTTAACAAGTGAATATTTGGCAATATACTACCTCTGGTAACTATTTTGTCAATAACACCAAGCTATGTGCATTTTAAATATAAAGTTTATTTACAGCAAGCTATGTGCATTTTAAATGTAAAGGTTATTTTCTAGTGCTATACAAAATCCATTTTAAAAATATGACATCTCTCTAAACATTAACTCTCTAAAAGTTTGCATTTAAAAATGAGATTTCTATGTATGATTATATTATGTATTAACAAAAATAGAAATTTCTTTCTCTTCTAGCTGGAAGCTGTCATGTTCTTAAGAATGTAAATTACCATATAAGTATATCCTTTTATTTCCTACAAAGTAAGATTTACTGTTTTAATAAGTGTTCACAAGATTAAGTTACCTCTGTATGTATAGTGTCTTTATCTAGTAGTTATTGCTGTGACTACCGAGGCAATTGGTTATTTCATAAGCTAAATATTTTGAAGTCCTACATGTCAGAAAAGCCACAGTGAGCACTACTCTGCATTGCTCAATTCAATTCTCAATACATTAGAATTATATGTATGTAAAAATATTTGCAGATGTCTGTTACATAACAATTTCATACTTAATTTTTAAATGTAAGCTAAATTTAGAATAATTTAAAAATTTTTTGTTATATCAATTATCCAGCATATTTATCTGGCATCAAATTATGTACACCATTTTAGGTACAACTACTAATTAATAGATTTTATTATATAAGAATATAAGACATTTCTATTTATTTTAATTAGAAGCAAATCTAAGATGGTGCTGTGTACTTTCCATTCCACATACTACATTTTCATGAAAAGCAAATTGAGAGCTTTGGGATATGGGAAGTTTGAGGTGATGAATTCTCTGAAGTCAATATTAATTGACCAATACAATTTGAGATTTAACTGGGATAGCTATTTCATTGGTTATCCATTTATGATCTGTCTACTCAAAATTTGATTAATGTCAATGTGGGTATTTAGTGATAGGTTGAGATAAGTGAATCAAATTATACTCAGCCTCGTAAATTTCTGTAGAATGTGCCTCAGGGTAAAGCTTTATTGCTAGGCGTTTCTGTGTATCAGGGGGTTTTAGTAATGAAAGGGTATTTAACTATGGAAACATTGAGAGAATGGTAGAAAAGAAAAGACTAAAAGATGAATATATTTATGGCTGCATGTTGTAACTGTGAGAAAGAAAATTCTCATTTTTGAAATGTATAATTTCTATTCCACTTCCCTTCCAAAGGCAATAGAGGCTTAAAATGATAGATAAAGGTTACACAGATATGCATTGTATATAAATTGAATTATAATTTGGTAAACAGGATGTGTCTTAAAAATATATGATTAAAAACATTGCATAACGGATTGACATGGTCTTATAAACCAATGTTAGAGAACTCCTTGTATTATCTTTTAGGGATATATGTGATTTCATCCTTATTTTCAAAAACTTTATATCAGGAAATGTCAAATTCAACCCCCTTACAATCCTCATGGGATACTTCTAATGTGATTTATGTCTTGGGTGGAACTGTCTCAAGTTAAGTGCATGACCACCTTACAAATAGCTTGAGACACTTGAATCTCGATGTATTTTAATAGCCCCTGCCCCATCTACTTTAGGTTTTGTAAATAATGCATAAATATTTATTTAGATTTTATTTTTTATTTGATAAATAATACATTCTAATGATATTTACACCTCAAAATCTGATTCAGTATGCATGCTTTATATCGGAGTGGATTTTTCTGTAATGCTAACTGTAGTGATGAGTATTATACCATACTATCTGGTAAGATAGGTATCACACTGTATTCTAGATTTCTTAATAATTGGCAAAGATTGAAAATGTAGAGATAAAATTAATGGTATTTTCTTATAGCCCTCCTATTTCAAGAATAGCAATTTAGTAGAAGTTACAGACTCAAAATTGTGTTGAAATCCTCGAGTAATAGGAAGAAACAAACCATTTCTTCTCTTAGTATACTCTCAAGAATCTTTACTTCTGACACCAGATGTGATTTTCTTCACACACTTCAACTCTCCATTGGATACCAACGGGAGTCCTATGATTCAATTCAATTCAGACACTATCTGCCTGGAGTTAGTGTCAGATCTCACAGGTTAAGGGTTCAGTCTCACAGGACTCCCTCCCACTTTAGATGCTAATTGAAAAGTCCCAGCCTCTGGAACTGCTGACCGACCTGCTATAAATTGTGGCTTCCCACGTCTTCCTCAGGTTCCATCATTTGCTAGAGTGGCTTACAGAACTCAGGGAAATGCTTTACTAACAGTGACCGATTTATTACAAAGGACATTTGAAAGGATGCAAATTAAAGCCAAATGAAGAGATACATAAGGTGAGGTTCAGAAGGCATCCAAGTGCAGGAGCTTCTGTCCCTGTGGAGCTGGGGCAGCTACCCTCCTGGCATGGGGATGTATTCAGCAACGCGGAAGCTCTCCAAACCTCGTGCTTTTAAGTTTTCATGGTGGCTTCATTTTGTAGGCATGATTGATTAAAATTATTAGTGATCAACTTAACCTTCAGCCCCTCTCCTCAGTTGGAGGTTACGAATGAGGCTGAAACCTGGAATCCTCAAATCACATGGTCGGTTCCTCTGGCAACCAGCTCCCATCCTAAGACTATTCAGGAGGTTTCAGCCATCAGTCATCTCAAATGCACATAAAAAGACATTATCTTGTAGATTTCAAGGGTTTTAGGAGCTGTGTGCCAGGAAACCTTGACTAAGACCAAATATTTTTTAATCCAAAATCATATCTCAATTCTTCAATCATTTTAGTTTTAAAACCAAATATTTATTTACCTTAGATGACAATGGCATAGTAATTTAAAAAATCAAACAAAAATAGAGACATCATCTCAAGAAAGGAGAGAAAGAACAAATAAGTAATCAATGCAGAGTCTGTGGCTGAGCAAGCTGGTGAAAAAACTTACAGAAGAAATGTGATTAACAAGCTCAGAGAACTCCAAGAATGGTAAGCACACACGTGCACACACACACATACACACACACAAATTAAATATAAGCCCGTCATATTCAAACGGTTGAAAACCAAGCAAATAAGAATGTCTAAAGGCAACCAAAAACTTGCAAGGAATGAACAATAAAATTTAAGCTGACCTTCTAATAGAAAGTATGAATCCTGAAGAAAAAAAGAAAGTAATCATTAAAATGTTAAAAAAGAAGTCAGTCTATAATTCTATATCAAGCAAAAGTGTCCCTCACAATTCAATTTTAAGTACTTTGGACAAGTAATATCTGAGCGAATTCTTCACTAGCAACTCACTACAAGGTATACTATTAGGAAATTCTTCAAAATAAAATAAATTCATCATCAAATGTAAGCATATAACAGAACATAGAATTATGTAGAACACCAGATATGTTAAATGTGTGCATAAATATTATAATTGATTATTGATTATTTAAGAAAAATAAGAGTAACAATGCCATATAGGATTTATAATGTATTTCTGAAAATTATATATACTAAATATAGATACTATTTTATATATACAAAAGATATATGTACATATAGTATCTATCTTTATAGATACTATACATAGTGTATCTTGTATAAGATATATTTATAAATATATAATGATAGGCTGGGTGCAGTGGCTCATGCCTTTAATCCCAGCACTTTGGGAGGCCTAGGTGGGTGGATCACCTAAGGTCGGGAGTTCTAGACCAGCCTGACCAACATGGAGAAATCCTGTCTCTACTAAAAATACAAAATTAGCTGGGCATGGTGGTGCATGCCTGTAATCCTAGCTACTGGAGAGGCTGAGGCAGGAGAATCGCTTGAACCCGGGAGGCAGTTGTTGTGGTGAGCCGAGATCACGCCATTGCACTCCAGCCTGGGCAACAAGAGCAAAACTCCATCTCAAAACAAACAAACAAATATATAAAGAAATATGTGTATATGTAAATATATACAAAATATATATTATATATACAAAACATATGTATTTATAATATATATAGAATATACTATTTTGTGTATGTATATATAAATAGAGAGAGAGAGAGTAGAATAACAGCACGAAGAACAGCTCCTTTGAAAACAGTCTGTCAATTCCTCAATTAAACAGAATTGCCATATGACCCAGCAATTCGACTCCTAGACTTTTACCCAAAGAAATGCAAACATAAATCGGCACAAAAACTTGTATACAAATGTTTATAGCAGCTTTACTCATCATAGCCAAAAGGTAGAAACAATACAAATGTCCATGAAAGGATGAATGGATACACAAAATGTAGCATATTCATACAATGGAATATCATCTAGCCATAAAAAGGAATGAAATTTTGACATATGCTACATTACACTAAGTGAAATAATCCTGCACAGAAACTCAAATATCATATGTTGTCACACATGTGTGGGAGCTTAAAAAAAAATCTAATGTGGATAGAAAGTAGAATGATGGTTACCAGTGGCTGGGAAAGATAGTTGTGGACACAAGGATGAAGAGAGATTAGTTAATAGATACAAAAATATAGTTAAGTAGTGGGATTTAGACCTAGTTTTCAGTATCACAATATGGTGACTATACTTAAAATAATTTATTGTATACTTTGAAATAACTAGAAGAGTGGATTTGAAATGTTCCCAACACAAAGAAATGATGAATGTTTGAGGTGATGAATATTCCAATTAGCCCTGATTTGATCGTTACACAATGCATGCTCATATCAAAATATCACATGTACTCCATAAATATGTACAAACATGCCATGGTCATGAATTGAAAGACTCAATACTGTTAAGATGTTATAGCTCTTCAGATTAATCTAAAGATTTATTAGGATCCATGTCAAAATCCCAGCAGGTTTTTTTTTTTGGTAGAAATTTACAAGCTGATTTTAAAATTTATATGGAAATTTCAATGTTATTGAAGAAACAATTTGAAGTACTTACACCAACAGATTTCAAGATTTACTGAGAGCTGATGTCGCAATAAGACAGTTTGTGCTTTTGGTACAAAATTTAATATTGGAATAGACTAGTATATTTTCCTGAATTATGGTAAAGTCACCACTGCAATTCAGTGGATGTGGAATGGCCTTTTCCATAAAAAGGTGCTTAATCAATAGCATATCTATTTGAGAAAGAAGGGAGCCATAATCCCTACCACCTATTATATGTACATACAGATTTGAAGTAGGAACTTAAATGCAAAAAGTAAGGCAAACAAAAACTTTCTAAAAGACAACACAAATGACTATCTCAATGACCAGAGAATAGACAGTTTTCCTACAGTATATTAAAAGCACTATTCACTTTAAAAAAAAGTGGTCAACTGAACTTTCTTAAAATTGAGAACTGTTCATTACAAGACAGCATTATGAGAGTGAAAGGATGATATCTGCAATTCTAATATCTGACAACTCATGCCCAGAATATTTAAAGTATTCCTATGAAACAAGAAACAAGACTGACAAATTATTTAAAAATGGGCAAATAAATTGAAATAGCACTTCACAAAAGAAGATACACAGATAGCCAAGAAATTTATGAAATGGTGTTCAGCATCATTACTCATTAAAATACCACAAAGTGATACCATTAGATTCCCACCAGAATTGCTAAAATTAAAATGGCTGAGAATACTGAATGCTGGTTATGTTGTTGAACAGAAAGAACTCTCATATACTGCTATTGGGATGTCAGTTGGTATAACCATTTGGGAAAACATTTTGGCAAAATCTACTAATGTTAAACATATTTACACATTAAAACTTAGCATGTCCACTCCTGGGTATATAGTCAAGAGAGACAAATGTTTCTACTAAAAGTTCATGTACAAATAATGTTAATAACAGCATTATGAACAATGGCCCCCAAACCGGAACAACTGAAATTTCCATCAGTAGTAGAATGGATAAATAAATTATAACATATTCATACGATAGAATACTATACAGCAGTGAAACTAACACACTATTGATACACACAAGAACTCAGATGGATCTCACAGACATAAAAAGAAGAAAAAGAAGCCAGACGCAAAAGAATAAATGCTGAACGATCAATATGTGTGAAATTTAAAAAACAAAATCTGGGCCAGGCATGGTGGCTCATGCCTGTAATCCCAGCACTTTGGGAGGCCGAGGCGGGTAGATCACGAGGTCAGGAGATCGAGACCATTCTGGCTAACACGGTGAAACCCCGTCTCTACTAAAAATACAAAAAAGTTAGCCAGGCGTGGTGGAGGGCACCTGTAGTCCCAGCTACTCGGGAGGCTGAGGCAGGAGAATGGCATGAACCCCGGGGGGCGGAGCCTGCAGTGAGCCGAGATTGCGCCACTGCTCTCCAGCCTGGGCCACAGCGAGACTCCGTCTCAAAAAATAAAAAGCAAAATCTAACCTATGATAGAAGTCAGAATAGTAGTTACCTCTCAGGGGAGACTGTGGACTAAAAAGAAGCACAAGTGAATCTCCAGTGCTAAAAACGTTCTATTTATTGATCTGGTATCTGTGTGTGTGTTGTGTGTGTGTGTGTTGTGGGTGTGTACTGTAGCTGTAGCTATAAGCTTAATACTTGGGCACTTTAATATGTGTAAGTTATACTTCACTAAAGCAGAAAAAAGGGGGTATAATCATAGCCTAAGAAAGCACTTTCCAAGTTGCTTTTCACAATTCCCCTTGCGTAGCCATAGATACTATCTACATAAATGAATATATATATGTAATTGTATTTTGATAAGCATTTATATGAGAAACATGATATTGCTTTAATTCAAATTAACTTTCCTTCTTAAATGTTAATTATGACTTTGCTGCACACGTTCAACCCAGAAACACAACCTGAATGTAAAGGCTAGTCTTCATCTTGGATGTGTTAATTTTAGTCTGATTTCACAATTTTAATTTTGTTATCAACCAACGTTTATTTTATTTTAATCTGTTTTCCATCATTCTTAATTGCAAAATTATTAAAATTATATAGGACTAATCTACGCATAAATAAATCTTGCTTTAAGTAGCGTATCTGCTGAAAAACTGTTTTTCTTCCTTGTACGATCTCATTACAGAACACAGCATCATTTATTGCTATAATATGTTTTGTCAAACATCAGAAACATTGGGTTCATTGATATATTGCTGCCACTGTTTCTCTGACATTTTATATCCTTTGGGGCCAACGAGCAAGTCCGATAGGCTTGTCCCTTGATAACTTTATATCAGTGTAATTAATTCTCATCTTAAATCTTTTTACCTGCTGTCAGCCAAGAAATAGCTAGGAAAGCTGATTTTCCAAAAGCTTGTGGATCTTAGATGACAAAAATGATGAGTGTAATGTTGAGGCTCATGTACCATCCTTTTTTCTAATTACACAGCCTGTTCCCTGAAATACCTTTCCATCACATTCGTCAGGGATTCCCTCAACATCAGAGGGAGAAGTGCATGGCTGTGCAAAAGTGAGGATTTAAAGTCCCAAGACAGGAGACATCAAGACATGTTTTCTCTCTTATTATAAGACATGTACTTGATTTATCATGTATCTTCAAAACTGTTCTAAAAATCCATATTGTAATAACTTTGGGAATGAAAGAGTATCAATACTAGAAAAGAGGAAATATCTTCTTGTCTGATGCTGGAAATAAAACCAAGCTGACGATTGATGATGCAGTTATTTTTGAAGTAACTTGAAAGATTCAATTTCACATCCTCAAATTTTAAGTACAAAATTGTGCCATATAATTCATTTTTATTTATTTGTAATTTAGGTTTACTTTTACATCATTGATAGGTAGAATATAATGGAAGATAGCTATCCCCTTACTAAAGCGTCCATTTCTCTCCTATTCACATTGAGTCTATGAACCCAATTTCGGGGCAAGATGCCCCACTGCTAACAGGGTTATCATAGGGATCTCTGGATTAATTCATGCCACATTCTGGGACTTTCAGTTGAGTATATTTTACTTTTCATGAGAAAAATAACTGTCTTATGAAGAAAATAATCTTGACTATTTTGCTCTCCTTTCCCTTTCCATGTTTTCTTGCTGCCCTTCTTTAGATGATTTAATTTATCACAAATTAATGTTTAAGACCTCAATTAATTTAAGTGTTCTGAGGTATTAGTGACTTCTCCAAGCTCCCTGAGCTTTAGTTTACTCTACTCTAACTTTGGGATATACAATCCCTACCTTGTAAGCTTGTTACGATGATTGACTGGGTACAAAGCACTGGGTATATAGAAAATGTTCAACAAATGGCTGTTGTCAGTTTTGCCTTTTTAAATTGGTAACTGCTCAAGAGCACCCAGACTGTAGCCTGGGGGGTAAGCTTCACAGTAAGGGAACAGAAGAAATAATGAAAGGAGTAATTTTTTGACCAGGAGTAATGGATATGTAATGCATAGATGAATGAATGTTGGGAAAAATAGGAAAACTGGAAATCCTATTACTAAAATCATTTTAGGTGGGCTTAGCTCTGCATAGGGATTATTGCCATTTTAAAGGTCATGTTCTACTTCCTTTGGTGAAATAGACCTTTGTTTATCTTAAGTTGGTTAAGTTGTGTTACTCTCCGAAAGCTTATAAGCCATTTTGGAATCATTAGAAAGATAATTTATTGGGAAACATTACTGGCAGGTTGTAATCCTGCTTAAGATACCTATTAATATCTATTAGTAGAGTTCTCCAAACCATTCAAATGCTAAAGCATATAGTTGTATTACCCCCCAAAACCACAAGAATTTCAAATTTATGTTATGGTTGTGCAGGTAATCCCCATTGGTTTCAGTCTGGCTTCAATTGACTATAGCACATATATACATACTTTTCAGTGGTCTTTCACAGTTATAAGAAAGCTGGAGGATTGGCAGAAGCTAGGAGGTAGCATATTACCCAAAATATCCTACATGGCACAGGGAGGACCTGCTTTGGCAGCATCCAAGCTCAAGTCCTTTGGAAGAGCCAAAACTGATAGCAAAATATATAGTATGGTTGATAATGATTTCTTTATCAGAATTTCTGAGTTTGAGTTTGGTCTAGAAATATTCCCACCTAAAGAAGTTTCAAGAAAATAACAAGAGAAGCAAAAATGAATCTTTCACTCCTGACAGTATGACACAGAATATTCTTAGTGGATTCAAGCTTCACTGAGTTTCTGAAGGTTTCATGTTTCTGCAGGTATTTCTCCCTCTGTTAGAACATCTCCAAGTCATGGTTTGTGTCTTAGTCACCTTGACTTTCCAAGAGTCTTGCATACAGTTTCAGATGTATAGTAAGCACTTAGATGCATCTTGACTGAGTGAATAACCGAGAGAGTGAAGCCAAATGAGATGGCATACAATTTGTTTAGATCGCTTCTGTTGTACACAATCGTACATGGTAACTAATATTTTTACAATCTCTATTTTTCTCTTGTTTTCATCATCAGAACCATACTTACTTGACAATCCTTTATGAGACAAAAGGGTAGAAATGTTTCTCAGACTATTACTACTGCTAGGAAAATTTCATTCATTTTATCTGTTTTGTATAAACTCGTGCAGCAGCCAGATCCTAGAGGCACCCTGAGTGCTGTTGAGGTCCGGAGAAGAAAGTCAGGCAGTGTCACTTAGCAGAGCACCTTCACCCAGAACTCCAGAGGCTGAATGTAACCTCTTTATTTCTCCAGCTTTTCACCAGTAAAAGAGAAAAAGTGAATTAAAATGAAAAATAAAAGATTAATTTAAGTGCCTTTTCAAAGAATATATTGCAAAACCAAGTAATAGCATTAGAGATGATGAAATTGTGTACCTGAAGGCATATTGGACAGAAAGGAAAAAATGCAATTTGACTGTGCTTTGCTTTTCTGAATAATCTGCCACCTTGTTTTTAAATTTGAAGATAAGTCTCAAAAAAGTAATCAGTGTTTACATTTTAGAGCAAATTTTGTATTTAAGGTTTATCCAGGGTTTTATTTCATGCTGTTTCAGGTATTTAAAGATTCTTTGTTAATTAATTGTAAGACAAACTTCACATCTTTGTATTAAAGAGAAAAAAAAGGAAAAAGAGGGAATCACTTCTTAAGCAATGATTATATAAAATAAAGGAGATGTAGCCTGAGCATTGCTAGTATTCTGATGTTCATTGAGAAACCAGGCCCCATGATCCTGGGAGATAATAACAGTAGATTCACTTATGTACATTTTTGGAAATTACTTAAGTTCTCAGAACAATCCAACAAGTGTGCTCTGTTTATCCTCTCACAAAATTATTTAAAGAGGAGAGGAAGAGGCAGGTGAGGTGTGGCCTGAAAAGTTTCTTTTGAAAGAAGAAAAAATTATTTTACTTAGCTTTCAAAACCTTGAAATGAATAAAAAATTAGTCAAAATTGAATTTTTTAAACTTGAGCTTAGCAAAGTAACAATTATGCTTAACATTACAATAGAGAAAATTTCCCACTGGTAACAGTGATAATCTTTCTGTTGTAGAAATAAAGTGATAATTATTTTAAAATTTACTGCCATATGATTTTATTTTCTGATAAAAATAAATATCATGAACAATATTTTAGATTTCTCCTTTGCTTAACCTAGAATTTTACAATCGGGTATCTATATAATAAAATTGCATTTATGCATGAGGGCATAAGAGTATTAATAAAGAATTAGAATAGCATATTTTTTATTAAAATATGCAAAAGTCATGATAAGATGAGCTGAACTTTTTGTGTCCAGTCCAAGTAAATTACTGCTTAAGACAGATAATTTTTTCAGATCTCTGTAGCTGTAGGGCTTTTCATATAATTTTGTTTTATTAAATCACAGATCAAAACAGTGACCCACGTAATTATATTTTAGGGAATAAGTGGCTATTTTCTTATTTGTTAGCCAATTGCATAATTTCACTTTTAGGTGAATTTTTAATCCTTCTCTTTCACCATGCTGGCAGGGGAGGGAGAGCAAGAAGTTCCAAAAGTCAGAGAGAGAAACATTAAATAATACATTTAACCCTGAAATCTTCCTTTAGATTTCAGGTAAGCCAACTTTTTAATAGCCTTCACAATAATGCCAAAAAATGACCAAAGTTTGAATTTGACTATTAATTCAGATGAAATTCCTCTTGTCTCTAGCTAAGAGGGCTTATTCCTTCTCTTGCTCATACCCATCACCCACCTGCCAGCACTACACTCCTCAGTTTCTTCCTCATGTCATTCTTGACTTTTGCCAAATCAGGCACTCAGAATCACCAAGTTACTTCTTGATAAAGTGCTTAGGAGAAATCTACATGAGGGGGTATTATTTCAATGGGCTACACCATCCTCTTCCAGCTGCAACTAATTAGCCCCTTGGGTGAGCTGAGGGGGAGATCCCTTTTAAGTCATTGAAGGGAGGCAGTCACTAGTGGTGATCACTCTGATGAGGTATGACGAAGCCCTCTCTTAGCTTCATTTATATTGCCTTTTGCCAAAGTATCTCCAGTCCACTCTTCTCCCTTCTTTTGTTTTCAGTGCTTCTTAAAATATAAGGTTTAGGGCAGCCTGAAGTACCTGGTAGCTGCAGCTTCGTGAAAGAATTCCAGGCAGGCATCAATGACCTTTTGGAGGGTCTCTGTGATTAGCCCTTTGGAGGTGCCATATTGCCCAGGCAATGAGCATTCTTTAAAGACCCAATACTTGACCACTCTGAGTAAGCCTTTCATCTTAACATTACCTCTTGAGTGCCTTACCTCCTCTGCCTGTCATTTGTTTCCCGGGCTTAATCACTCACTCCACCCTCCACTTAACTCCTCCCACACCAGTCCAGTTATTGTAATTTACCAAAAACATGGATGCTTACTGTAGACTCCCATCTTTCCTTTCTTTCCACCAGCTCAGATATCAGTATCCAGTTCTAGCAGGAAGCCCACTCTTCCTCTAACCCTGTTGTGGAATTGCAGAACAACATTTTCTTCCACTTGATAGCACGAGGCTCCCTCTGCGCATGCACAGATACCCACCTTGTTGGCACACATATACTTGTTGCCAGAATAACCATCAGGGGTACTAATAAGTCTCTTTGAGTCTTTCATTGTTACTGTTTTGTTTTATTTTATTTACATGTTACTTGTAAATCTGACTGCTAATTAATACTTTTCAAAACTATCGTGGAAATACAAACCCTTATATGAAAATGTTTATGGCTGTATTATTCATAGTAAGCCCAACACTAGAAACAACCCAAATAGCCATCACTTGATGAATGAATAAATAAAATGTGGCATATCCGTGAATAAAATGCTTACTCACTGATCCCTGTAGGTTTACCTCAAAAACATTATGCTGGGTGAAAGAAGCCAAGCATGAAACACTAAATATTATATGATTCCATTTATATGAAGTTTCCACAAAAGACACAATTACAGACTCAGAAACCATGTCAGCAGTCACTTGGGGGTAGGGATGAAAGTGAGGATTTGCTACAAAGAGGCAAAAGGGAATTTTTAAGAATGATGAAAGTGTTCTAAAACTGAATTGCGGTTATGATTGCATGATTGTCTAACTTGATTAAAACTCATTGAATTTTACCCTTAAAAGGTAAATTTTATGGCGTAAAGTTAAACAGTAAGCTGTTAAAAATTGTGAAGATACATTTTTAAGGTCACATAACTGCTTTTGCATAATTTCATTTCATGTTTTTCAGTTACATTCTCTTTCTTCCTACAGTCTTTTACCCCCACCCCAACATTTTTTTTCAGCTCCAGTGTTCTTTGGACAAGGTTTCTTAAACCTGAATGTGCATATGAATCACCTGGGGGTCTAGTGAAAATGGGATTCTGATTCAGTAGTTGTGGGATGGGAGCTGAGATTCTGCATTTCTAACCAACTCTCAGGTGATGCAGATGCTTCTGTTCTGGAAACCATGCTTTTTGTAGCAAATATTTAATTGTCTGTCCACTTGCTAAGAGTAACTTGATTTCCCTCTAAATAAGTGGAAACATCCATAATTTCATCCAACAGCTTACAACATGGAAATAAACTGTTTAATGAACGAATTCTTTAGTTGTGTCAGTACTAGGTCCTTTGCCCTTTAAAATGTTTTTGCTGCTTTCTACCACTTTCAGTGGTTATTTGCATTAAGCCTGATGATTGTTTTGGTTCCTCAAATCCCCTGTCAAAGGTATGTTGTTATTATGGTTTTAGGAACAAGTGTCTCTGTGAACAGAATGTTCTGAAGAAGGAATTTACCTACATTAACTTCCATTAGAGGTAATGCAATTCAAATACCTGATGCCTTTATTTTAATTTTAAATACATCTGTTTCTGGAACACTTTGTACTGGGTCAATTTGAAATACTATTTTTTCCTGCTCATACACTGTTTGAGGTTCAGATACCAAGGGCATTGTAAATGGTGACTGTCTTCATCTGTTTGTGCTACTATAACAAAATACCTGAGACTGGATAATAGATAAAGAACAGAAATTTACTTTTTGCCATTCTAGGGGCTGGGAAGTTCAAGATCAAGCCACTGGCATTTGGTGTCTGGTGAAGGCTTCTTGCTGCATCCTCTAATGGTAGAGTCGGTCAAAAGTGCCAAACAGACAAACGCTGTGTTCTCACATGGCAGAAGAGTGGGGAGAGCCAAACCATCCCCTAAAGCCCTTTTACTAGAGCCCCAGTCCTATCCATGAGGGCTCAGTCCTCAGTAACCACCTCCTAAAAGCCCCCACATTTTAAAATTATCACATTGGCCATTAAGTTTCAACATGGGAACTTTGGAGGACACACTCAGACCATAGCAGTGAGTTGGAGAGAAGGCATGGCCTGGTGGAAAGGACACTGGTTTAAAATTCAGGAGATCTGGATGCAGGTAAGGGTTCTTTGGGTACCTCCATGTGCTACTGTAAGGATGTCACCATCTCTCATCACCTGTACACAAGGAATGGTTTTGCCATGAACTTCACCTCTTTGGCAGTCTGCTTAAGTCTTTGACTTCAACATTTAAAGAAAGCATTTTGAAATGCACAAAAGTATAGGATTGCTAAGGAAAGCAATTATATTGAAATACAGTTTTAGCTGGGCATGGTGGCTCACGCCTCTAATCCCAGCACTTTGGGAGGCTGAGACGGGTGAATCACCTGAGGTCAGGAGTTTGAGACCACCCTGGCCAACATGATGAAACCCTGTCTCTACTAAAAATACAAAAAGTATCTGCGTGTGGTGGCATGTGCCTGTAATCCCAGCTACTCAGGAGGCTGAGGCAGGAGAATCGCTTAAACCCAGCCGGGAGGCAGAGGTTGTAGTCAGCTGAGATAGCGCCATTGCACTCCAACCTTGGTGACAACAGCAAAACTCCGTCAAAAAAAAAAAAAAAAAAACTATATATATATATATAGTTTTAAAAATATAAAAAAGTGATATATGTGCTTTTTGAAATTAACACATTAAATAAAATCTAGTGGCAAATCTAAGTAGTGATGATCATAAATATTTTGAGATCTCTGCAACAACTAAATATAAAAGATCTATAAAGTTTATGGATAACAAAATGTTAGGTTTTGACAATATCACTATCATTTGCTGCTTATGTCTATAAATGAAAGAAATGCTGAGGTTTAATAAGATATTAGAGAACATGAAGATGTATTATTTACCACCTTAGTTTGCATTTCCTCTGTACCCTATTCACTCACAACTTGGGAGTCTATGGTCCTCTGAACATCTGCACCAAAAATTCTCTGAAGTCTAAAATTTATCAATTAACTGATGATTCGAGTAACAAAATTTCCAATCCTGTAATATCTTTAAATAATTTAGAATGCTATCACATAGCTTCCTGTGAATGACTCTAATGGGGAAGAATGACATCTTTTCATCTCTTTTTTTATAGATGAATGAAGTTAGAAGACTTCTGCTAAGCACTTCAAATTATAACTAACTGTTTAGTGATAAATCTTTTGAAATCAGATATGACAGTTTCTGGGACTCTTTTTCACATCATCCTTCAATTTAGGGAATTAAATAATAAAATTTACTTGTTCATCTTTCACTGTATAATTTAAGCCTTACAAAATTACTTGTTAGAGACCTTCCAACTTTATACATACAAGATAAACTTAAATATTTAGGCTAGTTCTTTCCTGTTACAGATGAACCAGTGAGGCTCATTCAAACAACAGTTTGCTACCACTACACATCTATTAGAATGGTCAAAATCTAGGACACTGTTAATATCAAATGCTGGGGAGCAACAGGAACTCTCAGTCATTGTTGTTTGGGATGTAAAATTTTACAGCAATTTGAAAGACAGCTTGGCAGTTTCTTTCAAAACTAGACATAATCTTGCCACACAATCAATCCAGCAATCATGCCCCTTGGCCTCTGTGCAATGGAATTGAAAACATATGTGTACACATAAAAAATGCACACAGATGTTTATAGCAGCTTTATTCATAGTTCCCAAAACATGGAAGCAACCAACATGCACCTTAGTATGAACATAGATAAATAAGTGGCACATCCAAACAATGGGGTATTATTCAGCACTAAAAGGAAGTGAATTATCAAGACACAAAGAGACATGGAAGAATGTTAGAAGCCTCTTACTTATTGAAATAAGCCAATCTGAAAAGGCTACATACTGTATGATTTCACTATGTGACATTCTGGAAAGAGCACAACGACAGAGACAGTAAAAAGATCCATGGTTGCCGGGGGTTATGGGGAGGGAGAAATAAATTGGTGGAGCACAGAGGATTCTTCACTTCAGTGAAAATATTCTGTGTGATAGTATAATAGTCGATATATGTCAGTATACGTTTTTCCAGACCCATGGAATGTGCAGCACCAAGAGTGAACCCTAATGTAAGGGATAGACTTTGGGTGATTATAATTTGTCAGTGCAGTTTCATAGATTGTAGCAAACGCACCTCTCCAATGGGGAATGTCAATAATGCGGGGCATGGTGGGGGGGAGGGCGCGGATATGTGTGTGTTGGAGCAGGATGTATACGGAAAATCTTCATACCTTTCTCTCAATTTGGCTGTGACCTAAAACTGCTCTAAAAATTAAGTGCTTTTTTTTAAATAAGTGAAACTAGTAACGATTAAGTGTCATACCCAAGTTAAGACCCATGCTTTTCCATTTTTTTCCCCTACAGCATCTTATGGAAAGGATAGGAATCCAAGATTTCTTTGAAAATCCAAGACAGTCAGAAATATTTGAAAAAGCAGAATATTTTGGAAACTAAATAAAGGCCTTCCTGTCTGTAGAAATGGATTGTGAATCAGCCTAAAGAAAGAGCTCCCTTGAGGGTTGGTTATTGATGTCAAAAATGTCCTATCAGGTTTAGAATGCAAAGATGAGGCTGTAAGACAAAGACTGCACAAAGGCAAGATAAGAGAGGGCTTAAGTGATGTGGAAGACTGGCAAGGACAGAGTCATCCAGTCCTGCATGTCAGCGAAGCAGGAGATCTCTAAGCAGCATGATATGCAGCAGTGATATGGTTGTCAGCATTAGATTGCCCACTAAGCGGGCTTCATCTAATGCATCAAATAGAGTATAAAGTGAATTATGGTATTATCCTCCTGATATAAATGATGGGAAGGATGGAACTATGACCATGCTATCATTTTTAATTTAAACTTTATTTTGACTGTAAGTAAATTCAAACAAACTGTTATAAAACAGAATACTATACACAGTTGCCTGCATAGATCATAAAAAAAAAAAAAAAAAAGATTACAACCAGAATGCTGAGTGGGTGCTGGTGGTGAAAACTGCGGGGCTAAAACTTGCTCCACAGCGAACTAGAGACCGCTATGGCTTAATGAACATGGCCCATCGCTCCTACTAATGGTTTTGTCAACTTTTGGACCTAGAAATTCTAATATGTACATTTGGGAAGTAATGATGAATTGGGAGTTTTGACATTATGTCTTAGTACAGTTGTGTACAAATGACTAAAAGCTACTAATCTGTAAATACTATAGGATCACAAAAATGATTAAGCCGTGGATTCTGTTTTCAAGATCTTAAGTAGTTAGGTCAAAATCTTGATTCAAATCCAAACTCTTCCAGTTCGCTAGGTAATTATCGAGTTGTGTGACCTTGGGGAGTCTCTTCCTCTATAAGATGTGAATTTTAATGGAAAAAAACCTTATAGGGTGGTTGTGAGAATAAAATTAATTTATTGGATAGCTGGCTCTGTTTGTTGGGTTGACATCTATCAGTCAGCCCCATAACCCATTTAGACATGAGTTAATCTACACAACATTCAGAAACTGCAAAATTTAGGAGTCCTATACAGCCTTGTTTCATGCTCTGTTATATTATAATCCTTCAATCAGTTATGCACTTTGACTAGATCTTTTGCCCTAGATCCAGAGTGGGAAAGTGTGGTGAGCTTGTTGTTGCTTTTCTATACATCTCTTTACCTGTTTAAGTCTGCCAGCTTGTGTCCTCTCAATTGGTAATAGTCCACTGTGCACATTTGTGGGATAATTAATATAACTGTTTGGTGAAGCAGCAAAATGGAGTCCCATTTAACTATTGTGAGTTTTGCTGTTTTAGATTTTATGATAAACTCTTCATAGCCTGCACCTGGGAGAGCCCGGCAGTGTGATAACATCTACAGATAGGACATGAGACTATTGACTGCCACCGTAGTTATTGGCTGTTAGTAAAAAGATGTAAGGTTAAAGATTTTTAATCATGTGTTCCGAAAACAAAAATGATATTCTGGAATCCAAGTTAAGTTCTTTTTCTCTACATAAAGTATTTTTCTGAGTATGTACATGTTTATCAACTTATCTTTACATATTATTTTATTGTAAAACATAAAACAGGTGAAAATTTTTGCTTGGATTGTGAAAAAATAAGTTTTGCTGTCACACTCTTAATATAGGACACATATTAAAGTGAGATCGTACTGGATCAATTCCCCAATTTATCAAAAGTCAAGAACTCTCAGAGATTTAAAAGCATGCATTCAAATGTTGTCTGCATCCTGGGAACTAATTAGAGTGGGAGAGAGTAAAATGAATTCAACAGCGGAGTCTCCAGGAGCTGCACACAAGGACTTATATTTCCCACATGATATAGGAAGTTGTAAATTACATTACGCACTAAATTACTATATTTTATTATTGTTTTCTATATTAATAATAAAGTATTTCAAAGTAATATAATTTACAGATATTTCTGTTTTATATCTAGACATTGCCAACCTCATTCAGTATATGCTTAAAGTCTTTACCTGAAAAAAATGTCTAAAGTAATAGGTTAGCTCAATCTCTTATCTACTGGGACTCCTATCTCTCAGTATTCATTTCCAATAAATAGCAGGTGTGTTGTAGAATCATGGCTGTCCAACAAGAGAGTGAGGCCAAATTATAGCTACCAAGTCATATTTTCATTATTAATAGCTCATTTTAGTTTTGCTAGCAAAAGCTGTTTTGTCATTCCTTGGATTGAAGGTGAAGAAATTTTTATTTCTTAAAATTTATTTAAAAATCACAAATAAATTCACTATTGTAATTTTTAAAGATATGACAAACATTAATTAAGAGTTTTAAAATTGAGCATAATATAATTTGTATTAGATTAAAATAATGCACATTTCATTTCTAAATAATGATTAGCAAATGGAGAATGGTATAGGTAAAGAAGCACAGAAAGAAGAAGATGGGAGAAAGAAAAGAAAAAATGAAAAGGATGACAGAAGGAATAGGGAGGAGAGATAGAGAAAGCTATCTCAGAAGGATATTTAATAGATTCACAGATGGATGTAAGTTACAATAAATGGGTTTATCTTCTTTAATTACTTAACACTGCAAATCACTTGAGCTATGAGTTTCTATTTGCTACTTTTTTGGAAATATTTATTCATTAGTTTTCTCATTCCGTAAACATATATTGTACCTCCTGGACACAAACCACAGAGCTAAACTCTGTGTGGGATAACAATATATAGTATATTTCTTGCTTATGAGCTATTATTTGCACCTCTTCAACTGTTCCAACCTTTCAACCATTGCATTATCCACTCAGATACAAATCATTTCTGGTGTCTACCAGTATTATGCAGAATAATATCATTTCTGTACCATATAAAACCCTATTGAGGGCCTGAGAATCCAGCATTCTTCTTACTTCAATGACATGTTATTATAGAAGTTATTAAACGTAAAATTGTAAGCTCAAATCATTAAAATATCTCTTTGACGTGGCAGCATGTAACAATCTTCCCAACCATCCTCTATTTAAATCTGCACTTCCAGCCACTTCCTTTCCACTCACTCCTTTGTTTCGAAGTGATATAGATTAAGTATACCTTTCCTGTTATAGAAATTGGATATACTCATTAATTATTTTCCCCGGCCTAAGGATAGGGTCAGGGAATTGTACCTACCTAGAGCATATATATATTTTATTCTTTTCAAATTATAAAATGTTAGGTGAGAAAAATGATGCTTTAGTTAAGAGCTCAACACAGCAAAATGCACATATAATCCAAAAAACAGTCCACTTAATAGAAGGAAGAAAATGAATACATATATCATATTGCTTTGATACCTTTGAGCTTTCAGAGAGAATATTTAAGGTGAGTAGTCTTCATCCAATTTCAGGAAACATTATAATGTTATGGGGCCATTGAGCCCTTTCTACTTTAGTAGAAAATTCTGCTCAGCAGAATTAGCAGCTTGAGGAGCATTTATGAGTTCGTGGATTTGCTCAAGAAATAAGTTAAAGTACTGATGCAGCTCTAATTCTTTTCAGTGATCAAAATGGGAATGAGTAGTGATTATGTCCAGAAACTGATAGATAAAAGAATATAATTTATGCTCAGCATTGGTGGCTAGTCCACTAAAAGTGATGTGCTGTCTGGAGTGAACCGAAAGAATAAGGTTATAGTCAATACTTTTCTTCATTGTATTCTTGTTCTCTTTCTGCAACATCCCTGCCCCTTTTCTTTTTCTTATCATCTCTGCTTCCTTTTGTTTTTAAATTTAGTGTGCTATGTTATGCTGGATAGAAGCTCACACAGAAAGTTATGAGATTTTATTCCAGAGAAATGAAAAAAAGTCACTCTAAGTAGGTATTAAAGCTAGTTATGTTGAATTCAGAAGCTCTATCACTGTGATGGAACCCCAGGATTCTTTCCAGGAACAATAGTCTTTACTCCCCAAACATGACATCATTAGGTCCCTTTTATTTCAAGTTGGGCCTAAATTTGCTGATGCTATTAATGTTGCTGTTAATGTTAGAAAGAAAAATCCACCTAGTTTTATTTTTAATACTTTGATACAGGCAAATTAAATAACATTTTCAGGATACTATAGCACAATTTCATAAAGTACTGTGCTCCAGTACCTAAATGATTCTATTAAACTAGATTATTTTAAAGCTGTGTCCCTTTTTCATAAAATATAATTTGTCATTGACTCTTACATCTATCAAATATTTCAATGCCTAATAAATCCCAGATGCAAAGATGACTTTTTAATTACTTTTTGTTCATATTTTGGAATGAAAACAAAAAAAAAAGATTTTTTTTCTGAATGTACATATACATATATTTTTCTTTCTTTTTTTTTTTTTTTTCTTCTGAGACGGAGTCTTGCTCTGTCACCCAGGCTGGTGTGCAGTGGCGCAATCTTGGCTCACTGTAACCTCCACCTCCCGGATACAAGCAATTCTCCTGCCTCAGCCTCCTGAGTAGCTGGGATTACAGGCACACATCACCATGCCTTGTTAATTTTGTATTTTTAGTAGAGACTGGGTTTCACCATGTTGGCCAGGCTGGTCTTGAACTCCTGACCTTGTGATCTACCCACTTCGGCCTCCCAAAGTGCTGTGATTCCAGGAGTGAGCCACCGCCCCCAGCCATATTTTTCATTAATGCTTTTACATATTAAAAATTTACATACCAATGTGACACATGAATTTTATATTTATATACATTATATATTTTCATATACATATATTACATATATGTATGTTCAATATACAATAATGAAACTGATAAATATATGTGTATATATATACCTTTTTATACATGTCTGTACATTTATATACCTAAATTGAACATACATATATCATGTGTATCCATGTTTAATATGCACTAATAAAAACTGATGAATTTGCCTTGTTTCAGGAGAATTTTTTAGAACTCCATTTGGGCTTTTGTTTTTTGATATATTTTTATTGAAGTGTTTTTTGACTTCGGTTGTATTGAAGTTGGCATCATACATAGTAACGGCTTCATAGAATAATATTGAAGTTAACCTGCTTGTGGGAGGGGGGTGGTCAGAATTTTATATTTATTGTACACTGGTTGTCTGTGCAATTTTGATAAGGTTAGTTACTCAAAATTGTTCTTAAAAAGAATATTATATAGCCATATTTCAGATTAGCAGAGACTGGAAGCTATTGCTTGCATACAAATCTTTAACTTCTCTGTAGGAAGACGCCACTGCATGTTTGGTGCCCTTAATGGCCTTTCATTGGCCCCCAGAATTAACTGTCTGAATTTGTGTGTCTGACATTGGATAAAATGTTTATATTTCTTACTTGGGAGAAGCTCAGAAACACAGCAATAAAAGTGAATTTCAAAGCCTTTGGAACCAAATTACAGCTGTCTATAGCTTTTATATTTCTTATGTTTTAAAAATACAAACCACCATTAATAGAAATTTCTATGACTTTTTAGACGTAGTGATTTACCTATGATAAATATCTATGTAGACCTCCACACAATTTCTTTTGTATTTTCAACCTTTGTTTTCAAGATCTTCTCAACAAGGCAACCACTAAAAGAGCTGTTTTTACTTACTGTAGCTGAGTGGTTCTCAACCCTATCAGGCCTCAAATACACTTTATACAGCAAACATTTGAGACTGTCCCTTTGCTAACTTCACATGAAATTCATAGATAATATCACCTGCTTATACTCATAATTTTTAAACTGTAATGTAATACCTTACTATAATATAAAGAAAATATTGTAGGAGATACTTTCAAATTTAAAATATATGTATTTCAGCATGTGACTTCTCAAGCACATCCATACAACAAGATACAATGATGCCGTATGTTTGCATCTTAGGTAGAATCATTATGAATCCAACAGTTACAAATGCAGATTGATGTAGGTGTGTTGTATTGGGTATTCAGGCACCATTAATGAGGGAACCATCAAAGATGTGATTTTCTTAAATGTGAAACAATTCTTGGTAACTGTCAAGTAAAACAAAAGATAATCTTTCTTTGGTTTACATGGTAGTTGAATTTTTGTAAGAACTAGTATATAGAATATACATTAGTGTATGTGTATGTGTGTGTATATATATGTGTATTTTGTATGTATAAAATACAGTTACAATTTAAGTCTAGATAATTTAAATGTGCCTCCCACATAAGCATATGTGTGTATGTGTGCTTGTGTATGTCTAATGGAGTTGTGATTTAAGTGCAGATGCTTATAAGTAGGTTTTTCATCTACCTGAGTGTCCCATGAGGCATGGAAAATCTGTGCAGCATGCAGGATAACTCCCTTCTTGTGTGGGGGACTATCTTCTTGTGTGTAGGAGTGTCTGTGACTTTTGTATGCTAAATACCAGCAGTACTTACATTTACACACCAACAAATTTCCAAAATTCCTTTAGGATGCATTGTGATCCCTCTTCATTACCATTGCTGTAGTTTTTTTCTGACTCCATTTCATTCCATCACTTTCTATCTACTCTGGAACCCACTTTAATGTGGTGTCCACTCTCCTTACACATCCAGCCCAGACTCAAAGAACTGTATTGAAACCATTCTCACTAAGGTCCCTAAGTACTGCAAGTTGTTAAATGCTCATCGCATCTAACTTTGAAGTAACTGTAGACATAGATTCCCCATCTGGACCACCTCAGTGATCTCCATGGTAACACATCCTTCCCATGCTCCTTCTTATTCTCTGGCTTTTTTTTTTTTCTAAGTAATCTTTAAATATTGTGGTTCCTTTGAACTTGATCTTATGCCCTTTCCAGCCTCACACACCTATTCCTATGCCTAAGATTTTCAACTAAATGCAAATAGCTTCTATATATTTCCAGCTTAAATTCCTCTTCTGAGCTCCAAACTTGTATATTAATTCAACTGCCTACTCAAAAGTTCCATAACCATGTCTCACATGCATCTGAAATGCAATATGTCTGAGATTGAATTCGTGTCCTTCCGCCCAAAACCTGGCTTCCTCCAGTGTTTGCTGGCTCGGTAAATGCAGCAACATCTGCCCAATTCCTCATGCCAAAAGCCTAGATGCCATCCAGGACACATCTACAGGATCATATAGTCAATCTGTTACTAAGTTCTATATAGTCTACCATTTATTTTTTAAAATGCATTACTGTTTATTTAACTTTACTGTTTATTAACTTCAGCATTCTAAACATACAAAAAAACAGTAATCCAAATTATATTTAAGCACAGAGTTTCTTGAACTTTGATGCAGTGGCTCTTGCCTTTGCTGACAATGAACGGTTCTGCAGTTTGTTTAAGAACAGAGTTTCAGCTGGGTATGATAGCTTATGCCTGTAACCCCAGCACTTTGGGAGGCTAAGGCGGGAGGATTGCTTGAACCTGGAAGTTCAAGACAAGCCTGGGCAGCATAGTGAGACCCCCATTTCCATAATTTTTTTTTAATTAGCTGAGTGTGGTGATGTGCACCTGTGGCCCCAGCTGCTTGGGAGGCTGAGGTGGAATGAGCCCCTGAGCCTGGGAGGTTAAGGCTGTAATGAGCTGTGATCATGCTCCTGCACTCCAGCCTGGGTGACAGAGAAGGACCTTGTCTCAAAAAAAAAAAAAAAGTTTCAAAATGACTGCACTTAACTAAAAAAAATCCAAACAATTTTCATGCCAGCTGATCCCCTTTGTCCAGAGCAAAGAATGCAGCAGAATGCTATGTGACTATATACAGAAACAAGACAACCAAAGCTAAATGGGGGCCCACTGCAGTGGCAGCAGGTCCAGCCTCACCATGTATGCACTGAGCTCCAGTTTCTCCAAAAGGCCTCTTCCCCCACAGCCTCAACACAAAGCCAGGGGCCTCAAGAGTTTGTCTTTATTTTGTCCTTTTTACAAATGATATATATGTACACTTGACACCTCAGGATTTCTAGCCCATAACCAAATAGTAAACATCACCTTACACATGTTTTTAAATGCCAGAAACATCTTTAAATGCCTTATCACACAAACAGCAAAGTGCACAGTGTGAAGAAAACACAAGATTGCCTTTTTATTTTTAAAAATGTTTGGAAATGCATATAATTTTGATACCATTTCAGGATGCTTCAGACACCCATGGCCACTTGATGTAAACCGCTGGCAATTTCTAGACCACTTTGAAAAACTACAGTATGATTCTGATCAGATTTTGTCGTTAAACCTAGTGAGGGCAATAGATACTTCTCAAATAGATATGTCAGTTACAGCACTCTCCTCCCCTAAAGTATTCACAAAGAGACAGACAAAACAGTTTTTTTTCATCCTCCTCCTCCCCTTCCTCTTTGTCCTCCGTGTTTTCTTCATCTTCGTCTTCCACCTTTTTCCAGGCAACTTTAGTGGGGTGCTTTGAGCCATCAAACTCTCCTTTACACTTACTGTCAGCAACATCCTTCTCATGCCTCTCTTTCAGCTTCTCTGCCTTAGTGATGTCAGGCTGCTTTGTCCTGTCACTTAAGCTATTCCACATCTCACCCAGCTTTTTGCCATGGATGCCAGGATTTGCAGATTTGACCTTGAAGTGGACTTCTGAACAGAACGGAAAGAATTCAGATGGCGGCCTTTCTGGGACGTTAGGGGCCTTCTACTCGCCTCCCTGAGCTGGTCATAATCGTTCATTTCCCCATCAGAACCTACTTTTTCTGCCTTTGCCATTTTATCAGATTTATACTTGTCTTTCCCAGACACTGTCTTTCACCTCTTGGAGCACATCTTGAAAAATTCTGCTAAATCGACAGGGACCGACCTCTGGGTTTTTCTTTTTATGTTTTTCTCTGCACATCTGCACAAAGAAAGCATAAGCAGACATCTTACCCTTTGGTTTCTTGGGGTCACCTTTAGCCATCCTGACTGTACTGTTTGCTAATCTGGGCGGTGCAGGGCATGATGCCTTGGCTTAGCGCTCTCCAGCATTGAGCTAGCTGCCTCCACGAGAGGCCCCTCTCTACCACTTAAATAGCTCTTACGTCCATCAAATATTCTCCATTTCCATTTCACCATCAACCCTGAAGTTTGCCAAAGTCATCCTCCATTCTTGCTGGGGCCTGTGTTTCAAACTAATTCTTAACCAACCTGTTTTCTCAGATGCTCCCACTTCTTCCAATTACCCCCCTCTAAAAGATCAGTCAGAACTAGCTTCTAAAAATCCCCAAATCTCAGCACATGGATCTGCAAGAAATGACCCCTGGGCCAAATCTGGACAATCACCTATTTCTGTAAATAAAGTTCTATTAGAGCACAGCCGCACAATTTTTAAAGTAATATTTTCTCTGGCTGCTTTCACATTCCAACAGCAGAGTGAGGAGTTGCAAGAGACTTGATACTTCCCAAAGCCCCAAATCTATACTGTCTCTTTAGAAAAAAAAAGTGTCAACATCTGCATTGAGCATATACTGAATATGCAGTAAATATTTAATTGTTTTATATCATATTTTCCAAATGCAGCGTAGCTCTCCTTATAGACCCTAAGACTGTATATGGTTCCTCATAGCCTTCCTTGTAGACAAAGATTTTCAGAACTTGCAGACAAAGTTTTCAGAACTTGTGTTCTGTTCAGACTTCAATCACGTGAAGAAAAGAATTATTCATTCAGCATCAATAACAGCAGATGCCACCATGGCGATTTGAGATAGCTTTCAAGTTTGTGCTCTTTGAGAGCCAGCCTCGAGGTAGCTGTCCCTCACCAGACCCCTGCTTGCTGGCACCCAGTTTTGATATTCCTTTTAAAGAGAATGTCTTAGCATTATCTCACGTTTTCTAAAACAGTTTAACAGTCCCTTCTCCAGGCAGATTCATCATTAAGTGCATAATGAGATGAAGGTTCAGGATGGCCTGAAATCTGGACAGTCACCTATTTCTGTAAGTAAAGTTCTATTAGAGCACAGCTGCACACTTTTTAAAGTAATATTTTCTATGGCTTTTGATTATGGATTTGAAAGTTTCCCTGCTAAGGTGTGAACTCTGTAACCAAAACTCCCTAGAACAAGGTGAAAACGTTCTCCGTAGAGCTGAGCTGCACTTCCTCAGATTGTCTTTTGCCATCTGTCTCCTTCAACAAAATATGCCAATCAAAAGTGTCTGGACACACAGAACATAGGAATTGTTGATACATTTAATTTCAATTTTTGAAGTAGATACCTATTTTATAGATGGAAACTTTTATTGCATTATACTTAGAAGAAGCATTATGATAGGCTGCTTTTTTTGAATAATCGAGGACCAGATTTTTAGATTCGTGCAAACAGTGAATGGATAAGTCCCTTTTGGTTTGACACACTTCATGTTTATTATAATATCCACTGTTATTACTATTATTTTATATGGATATTATCACATTATTACATATGTAACATGATTATCATATCTCACAGTTAAATTTGAAGAATAGATGTCAATTCTCATTTGTTTTTATATTTTATATTTCCATATCATTTGTAAGGACATGAAATAGTCTTTGAAATATAAATTACTTTAGGTAACTTGAGGTTACCTTGTTCTAAAACCATTTAAGTGACAAAGGGGAGGGTAGTCCCACAGGAAAGTGAAATAAATTTTCAGCTGACACACAACCCATAATGATTTTCAGATACTCAATTTTTATTCGAGACACTCTTTCTGTCTGCAAATTCTAAAATGCTAACTCATTAAAATAAAGGGCCATTTTTTATGTCTCTATGGAGACGTGTCTGTGGAGAAGTAGGTAGAGAACATTCCTTAAAAATTGACATTCCTTCTATGTAAAGTTTACCTAAAAGGCAATTCATTTGTCTGCACTAAGTCTGATAAAATCCATATACAATCTCCTATACATGTTATCGTGCAACCCTTCTTGTAATTTCCATGAAATCATTACTGTGGACAATTCTGAAGACTATTTTTAGGTGTCCTTTTCCCCTTGAGTTGTTCGTTTTGAGCATTTTTATAAAGTCCTTAGTTCCTAATGTTCATTTGTATCACTGTCCTTCCATTGATCTTTTTGCTTTGGGTAGTCTTCCAATTATCCTAAGAATAGTAGACTTTGGGAAGGAAGTGGGAAGGGTCTGCTGGGTAGAGCAGAATCAAGGATCTTCAATCCAGACAGTGAGAAAAAGTAATGACTATTGCAGACTAATACGCACATGCTATATATTTATCAATTTCCCCCAAATGTTCGGCTGCTCACTGTTTGTCATTGCCATGCATTATTTAAATTGACCTAAAGCCATGTTTTGCTGCCTTAAATCCTTTATTTCCAGCACTAAACTATGCAAAGAGATCTTCTGCTGTGGCACATCACCTCAGCAGGGCATTTGCCTACACTGCTTGCAGGCTCCCCTTTGCTTACCAAGAGAACAGCAGCTGAGTCTGGAAAAGAGAGAAGACAGGCTTCTGAGATATCACATCAATGTCACATGAAGGCACTGATGTGACTTCTCTATCCTTTGGGCTCATATATCCTATGAAAGTTCAGGTTTGAAAGACAAAATGAGTAGCAGAGAGAACAGCATGAATTTGAAACAAGAAAGATCGGATAGGGAGAAAAAAAGTCTCCAACGTCCCATTCCCAAATGGACTTCAGGTAAAGAAAAAGCCAAATTATGCTGAGACTTGAGTAGATGTGGAACAATTGTGTATGCTCATGTTGCATAAAAAATTCACTGGAAGTCATTCGTATGCAGTAAATAGTTATTTTGTGTTTACTGTATATGTATGAGGCAATCTTTACCTTAGATTAACTCATTGAGAAATGATTAATGCTCTAATTATTTATACATCTGCCGAGTAGCAGAATACTGTATAGTTTTAGGAAACAACACTTTAAAACTGCAGTTAGCTCAGAATTTTGCAAATGTCATGCCAAGGTCATTGATGAAGCTGACTTTCTCACTGCTTACACCAGCCTGCACAGTCATAAGTTTAGTGTACACAAACACTTACAAATACACATCTCACTTCCTCAATCCTACATTTCAGTGACTTAAATAAGCACATATCTAAACAGCCTTCCCTTAGACACAGGCAAATGCAACCCATGATTCCACACAGCCCTTAAAATGACAACTTGCAAGATGTACACAATTTTAAAATTGTATTAGCCTATTCATAGCAAGATTGTTCATTATCCTATGTGCATATTCAGTGTTGACCACATGCCCCCCAACCCCACCCACCAAAAGACCAGAGATCTGAGATGTGGAAGAGTGCTTTTCAGTTTAGATATTTTTTTCTCATCTATTACTTTCTAGATGAACTGTCATGAGTTAAAATGTCAATAAGTCCACTTGTTTATGATCAACATAATTGAGCTATTTTAATCTCAAACTATTTCATCGTTAAGATAGTTTTCAGCTCAGAGGCTGAGATAAAGACCCAGCAAGTTTTCCAGGACACACATTATTAATTAGAAAACAAATTCTTACCTCCTTGTTTGTTGATTTTACTTACAGGACAGGAAACAACTCTGTGGAATTAAATTGCCCACTATATGCTCCTAATATGTTTTGTTTTTATGCTTACTCCAGGGAAAACTGTGAAAGACATGTTGAGACCAGGATTTGTTGTTTTCTTTTGATAGAGAAGCATAGCAATTCAAGTCAGCTTTTTTCTTTTATGAGAATACAAATTTCCTTAAGATCAAATTCAAAAAAATAGTCACTTAAACGTACTGAAAGGATATAAAAGGGAAGACATTTTAAACTACAGCTTATTGAAGAACAGTGAGTAACATTAGCAAGTACTTTCATAACTTTCAAATCTTATCATTTACTGATAGATATCATGAGTTTTCCTAATTCTTTCTTGTTGTCTTTATGTCTTTGAACAAAAGACTGCTTTTTGAAACAACTTCAAGACAATGATTATTGAACAAATGATTATTTGGTTTTTTGAAGGTTCTTAATTTCCAAGCTAACATTTTCTTATTGACTCCAACCATCTCTGTTTCTACTGAGGCTGAACACACACACACACGAACACACACACACACACACACACACAAATACACACACACACCAATTCATGACATTCTCTTTAGTTAGTGCCCAAGGTTGCAAATCTTCATTTTCTTTGGTCAGATAATACATTTTCATAATGAACAAATAGAGTGCAACTCTCAAAGCCAGTACCTAACACTGGAAAGCAAAGGCTGAAATCAAAGCTTGGTCGGCCTGCTAATATGATGCACTCTCTCTCCACCTACCAATAAATACTTGTTCTGTTAACTTTTACTGTGGCTCCTCCCTCATGCCCAACCCCACCGTTTATATTCTGTAGATATTTTATGAGAAAATTGACCCCTGTTTATGTGCGTCATTCCAGTCACCAACAAACATTTTTATAAAGGATGCACAATTACATGTGACAAATTAATTGGTCATTTCATTATTTTGTGTCCAGAAAGTACTCTTTGAGGAACCATAGGGCAAGAGCTGTCCTAGCCATCCTGTCTATAAAGATAAATAAACTCAACCCGTATACTCCAGCATCCTGCTACCTAGAAGGAAAAACCAGAAGTATACACAATTAAAAGTGATGTAGCATAGAGTATGTTATAATTCAAGAAAAATGCATTCAGTAAGTTTACAAAGAAACAACAACTGTTTGCACACACACTGTCTCATGTTGTGAGGTGGGTATTATAATTCTAATTTTAAAGATGAGAAAAAGAAGACTTGCGAGAATATCTCCCAAGCTGATAGGCAACAGAGTTGGGCGCTGGGTCTGGCTTTTGTGATTCCAGCCCCAAGCCCTGCACCACAGAGAAGAGAGGATAGTTATCCCTGTGGAGGGCAGGATTTGGAAATACTTGGCCGAGGAGGCCCTGATTAATCTGGACATAGAAAGTAGAGCAATAGCTTGAATGACCTTGCAGGAGGGGACAGCAATGAGGATATTTTTGTTTGCTAGGGCTGCCGTAACAGTGTACTACCAACCGGGGGGCTTAAAGCACAGAAATGTATTTTTTTCACAGTTTTGGAGGCTGGAATTCTGAAATGAAGGTGCGGGCAGGATTGTTTCTTCTGAGGCCTCTCTCCTTCGCTCCTAGGTGGCTGTCGTCTCTTCTGTCTGTTCATGGTCATTCCTCTCTGAATGCCTGTGTACGAATCTCCTCTTTTTATAAGGATACCAGTACTATTGGATTAGGGCCTATCTTCATGATCGTATTTGTCTTTAATTGCCCCTTTAAGACCCTGTCTCCAAATACAGTTTGTACTCTGAAGTACTGGGGGTATGGACTTCAATATATGAATTAGGGGGGAATATAATTTATCCCATAACTGATGGTAAGAGGCCACAGAAACAAAATATGGGGCATAAGGACCCCCAGTGCATGCTCAGGCTCAATGTTAGAGCAGAGTAGAGACAGAACAGTATGGAAGGTGAGCACCAAGATAAAAAGGGTCAGGGGAGGCAGGATCAGAGTGAAGAGATCTGGAAGGCTGCAGCAAGGTGTTTTATCTAAGGCATTATTGCAGGTTCTTGCTAGAGAGTGATAATTGAGGATTTAAAGAAATGAATTTTAGTAATGGCTTTTGGCATAATCTGTTTTGTATATATTAAATCATGTTCATATAACTTAAAAATGTTAATTTTAAGCTATTTTACTGAATAAAAACATGACCACTCAGTGGAACTTTATATTTTACCATTTCTAAAAATATTATAGGTTATTTTTCTAGGAACTGCTGTTAATTTTGGCCATTACTGCCATATACTTTGGACATATATAAAGTGTTTTTTGGTAAGTGTCTGAGATTACATTCAGTATCTACATGTAGCACACTTTACACAAGCTAAATTCTATCGTATTTGGCATTTCTTCCTCAATTCGGCTGTATTTTCGGAGAAAACACACAAGATTACAGAGCTATTTCTATGTTTAATAGAATACTGTCTGATGATTTCTGCATGTAGCAAAGTCCAACTTTTATTGGCTACATGTTAATCACCCACTAAATATTTGCAACATGAATGTACCTGTGACTCACTTGATGTGCTGTGATTGTGTGTACATCCTAAGACGTGATTCCTGTACTGTGGTTGAGTAATTGTCATGACAGGTTTGCCCCTCTAGTGTTGGCTTCTGGTTTTGCTTTGTGCTGCTTTTCTCTGCTATCCAGGCTGCCATTGCTATTTTTATTTTCTACTTCTGATGGTTCAGGAATATGAAGGCAAAATAAAAAGAAAGTGTGTGTTGCCTTACTGCCACTGTTCTATGATATGGGTCAGGAGTATGGAAAAGCCGAACTTTTAAGGAGACAGCAAACCTCACGGATTCAGGGGATTTAATTTCCCCTCCTCATACCCCAGAAGGTCTAAGTTACTAGTTAAGTTAAACAAAAGAAATAA
Organism: Symphalangus syndactylus; assembly: GCF_028878055.3. NCBI lineage: Eukaryota > Metazoa > Chordata > Mammalia > Primates > Hylobatidae > Symphalangus > Symphalangus syndactylus. The sequence goes on from NC_072437.2 coordinate 18,517,919, forward strand.
TTAAACAATGGGGAAGATGCTATGGAAAAGTTTTCCTTTTCTTTTCTTTTTAAATATACTTCTTGTATGTAGTCCTAAAAGGACTTTCTCTCTTCTTATAGCTTAACAATCAACAGCTTAGGGCAGCATTTGGCAAACTGTAACTGCTGGTTAAATCTGGCCTGTCCCCTATTTCTATAAATAAAGCTTTATTGGAATGCAGCCACGCTCATTCATGTGAATGCATCTCGTCTGTGACTGCTTTGGCAAAATAGTGGCGGAGTTGAGTAATGAATACAAGCGCTTTTCAGCCTTAGAGCCTAAATTATTTACTATCTGGCCAACTCACTTTTTGGTTTAAGGTAATGAAATTTTAATTGCACACAATAATGTACATGTTTTAATATGTGACGATAAAGGTTTTGCTGCATTTATGCAGTAAATTTTTGAAATTAAAAATAAACTTGTAATAGAAATGTAATTCTAAAGAGTTTCACCAGCTTGTAGATTTGTCAATAATTTTTTCACATAAAGTCAATACATCTTTATAGAATAAAATATTTTAGAATCTATCTGGTTTATAGGAAATAGCATAAACATCTGTTTCGATAAACTTCCACTAATAAAGGCATACCTTGAACATAAGGTATTGTTTTGCATTTGCCAACTTTTCCATTTCATAATTGTATTAAATTGCTAGAGATGGCTTTGTAAGCAAAGACATTAGAATATTCAGTTGAATATAGCATGGGTTTCAGGGGCACAGTTTTGTTGTTGTAGTGTTGGTGGTTTTTGTTTTTAATTCTCTGCTACTAGGTAGCACCAAATCCCCAAGGGACTCAAAGATGAGAAACAGGAAAAAAATTTCAGACTGTAAACTGCTGCTAAAACATAGACGCCCTGTCCCTGATATTAGTTCTTGTATCAAAAGGCTTGCTATTTGGCCCTAGAAAAAGGGACCACTGGCAGTGTTGTATGTAAGTGGTCCTGCTTGGTTTACCCATGTGGTATTTATCTCAGTCCCTTCTGATCAGGGCCAGAAAGTCTACCCAACAGGAACATTCTATATTGAGTAGCGCCTGACTACTGACCAATTCACATGTTTTCCTTTGGTAGATTTAAGAACCATAGAGAAAGAGAGCTGACTTCAAAGTGCTACGTATGACTAGAGACTGAGAGAGAGCACAGATGCTTACAGAGAGCCTCAGTAGTTATTGGCAGGAAAGAGAACCAGGGGGAGAGAGACAGTGAGCAAGAAAAGGAGGAGAGAGAAAGATGGAGAGGAAATAAAGTAACAACAGATAAACAAAATAAGAAATCTAGTCAGAAGAATGACAGAATGAGTATGGTCGGAAGCCAACTGCACCCATTTATGAGGATATAACTGCTTGAATTGCTGATGTGACATTGGAAGTTTGTGTGTGTGTGATGCAGTGGCATGCCAATTCTCCCTGAAGGTATTTACCTATCTCCCATATATTTCCATGTATCTGCAAGAAGCATTATCGCCTATGACAGAGCTACAAACATCAGAGTCTCACTAATATATATATATATATATATATATATATAGCTAATTGATAATTTTCCAAATAAAATGTGGAGGGAATGAATCACACAACAGCCCTAGTTATGGTTTAGCAAATGATGTCAAACTCACATGTTTAGGAGGTCAGGAGCATCAATGAGTGAATCAGTTTGGGTGTAGGAAGTGATGGGTCATGTTGAGGGACAGAAGAGGTTGTGCACTGCTGGTGGGACTGTGAATTAGTGCTGCCATTATGGAAAATTGTATGGAGGTTCCTCAAACAACTAAAAATAGAATTGCCATATGATCCAGCAATCCCTCTTCTGAGTATTTACCTAAAAGATGCGAAATCAGTATGTCCAAGAGATGTCTGCACTCCCATGTTAATTGTGGCACTATGTGCAATAGCCAACTTATGGAATCAGTTGAAGTGTCCATCAACACATAAATAGATAAAGACAATGTGGTACATACATATACACAATGAAATACTATTCAGCCTTACCCAGGGAAGAAGTTCTGTCATTTGCAATAATGTGAATGGAACTGGAGAACATTATGCTAAGTGAGATAAGCCAAACACAGACAAATACCACACATCCTCATACAGAAAAGTTTTCCTTTTCTTATCACTTATATGTGGAATGTAAAACCTTTTATTCTCACTTATATGTGGAATGTAAAACAATTGCACTCATGAAACACACAGGGTAGATGGTGGTTACCAGAGGCTGGAAGGAATGGGGAGATGATAATCAAAGGATACAAAGCCTCAGTTAGATAGGATAAATAATTTTGAGTATTTTTTATAGATCTGTTGCACAGTGTGGTGAATACAGCTAATAACTGAGTAATGTACATCTCCATACCACTAAGAGAGTAAATCTCAAATGTTTTTGTTGCAAGAAAATGTCAAATATTTGAGGTGATGGATAAGTTAGCTTGATTTAATAATTCCACATTGTATTCAGAAAACGTTGCTTTGTACTTCATATATATATATATAACTATAATCCGTCAATATACAAAAAAAGCCAATCAAATTTTTTAAAAAATGAAAATAGGCAGGTTCTACTCAGCTCCAACTGATTGTTCCATCAAGGACTATAGGGCCCCTTGCTAAATCTTCTGATTTTTCAAGAGAAGCTAGAAATCACAGCTTTATGTGAATTCTCCTCGTTTTTAAATGTAGAGTGAATTGGTTAAAACAACAAAAATGATGGTATGAGGGGCGAAGAAAATACTTGTGCACAAGATTTGTTTTATGATGTTGGATTTATAACAACAATTTTTATTTTTCACAGCCCTCTTGCAATGGCAGTCTATTGGCGGAATAAATCAATAACTCTTTTCTATGATTTTTTCCTCCACAAAAATGGCCTTGATTCTAGTGCATCTTGTGAAATGAGATTTCACTGTGTTGTTCAGAGTTTTCATTTTTGCTGGAGGCTTGCAAGGCCCATATCCTCAAGATAGGCAGTGATGAGTTGTGACATGAATCCTGTGCATCAGTTGTCAACCTGAGTGACACTAAAATGAAGAGCTGTCATTTTGTACCAGAAACCTCTTAGCTTTATTTCCTGTTGTTTCAGCAACCCAAAGCAATGGTGGTGTTTGGGTGTGGACCATGGCTCTTTACCTCAAATCTAAGGATTTCATCTGACAATAGGAAAATAGCTACAGTTCACTGTAATTGTTAATCTTTATACCACTCTTGCCAATTTTGTTTTTCTTTACTTATTCTACTTGCATTTTCCTTAAACTCTACGCTGTTAAGAAGGTAGTCTCTTGTTTAGATATTATTTCCTGTTAACAATTATAGATCTTTTTATTTTAATCATTTAGATTTACATATATTTTCTCACTTGTCACAAAGGCCAAATAAGGCTTCAGTAACAATTTCTATTTATGTTCATTGGATAGTACATTTCATTGCATTGTTCTCTGTGGAGAGTTAGTACTGTGTTAGTTTCAGGCTCTAATGCCGATATATAAACACGTCCAGCTTGTCATTTGATATCCAGGGAACATAACTTTTCAAGTGCGTTCTCCAAATGAATGGGTTTAACTCAGTCATCTCATTTCCTTAATGCACACAAATTTTTAGACACATTTTTACACTGTGGGTTTCAGTGAACATTTGTACATTTTACTCAAAGTTGGTCAGAAGAGTTAAAATTAACAATAATGGGTGGAAATGGGGTAGGAAGGTCAAAGATCATCTTGAGTGATCTTGGCTTTTAGAAATCTGCCAATCTGCTGTGCCTTAGCAGTTGCAGAAGGCCATGATTGACTCTCTCCCTAATAATAATCTCCTTGCTTGTAAGGAAGTATTGGAGAAAGGAGTTGAAAATAATATTAGCAAGAAGCCTTTACTAATGAGTAGGTATGCTTGTAAAGTCCCTCACTTGAAACATTTGTCAAATGACTGTCCTTTGTCGACTGCTATATTTTGAGAAATTCCAGAGGAAATAAGGTGAGACTTCAGAACTTACAAAAAAAAAAATGTAATGTAAAAGTTAGGAGTGGTGAGTGTAGAAATGGGAGAATAAAATTGTCAGCTCATTAAGGCTAGAAAATCCAGCATACAATGCTTCACACTCCAAAATATTCATGCCACCTATATTTCATGCCTGTTACAGCACCTTACAGTATATTTTCATTTGAGCCTCACAACAACACTTTGAAGTAGGAAGTGCCATTCGCAGAGTATACTCAGAGGGGGCACACGTTTGAGAGGTTCTGTGTTTATTCAAGGCCACCCAGCTGTAAAGGGGAAGGGAAAAAATAGAGCACGGGACTTCCTTGCCCGCCAAGTGTTCCTTTACAGCCACTCACAAAAAGAGCTAATGCTTGTGTGTTAGCAAATATGTTTCACCAACATTTTGCAAATTCTTTACTTCATCTGACTTATTGATAGAAGCAAAGAAAACACAGCATGCACTTTCAAATGCAAGCACCTATATCTTTGTCACAAATATCGATACCAAATTCACATTATCGTTGGTACATATAAAAACAAATATAATGAATTGCAAGGTTCTGCAGATTTACGGCTAATTACTCTTTTCTAGTTCTTCATCTATATTTATCATAATGTGATCCAAGATCAAGTTGCATCAAAATCACCAGGATCCTTACATAAAATACTCATTCTCCAACATAAGCCCAGAACTATTTAACCAACACCTTTGTGGTGGACTCAGGAATAAGGCTTTAAAAATTTTCCAAAAAGGGACAATGAGGCATGCTGAAGTGTGAAGAATGCACCTAGCTTTATGGAATTTGGTGTTAACATCTAGGTGGTGTATTTATTTTAAAAATGTACACTTAATTATGGAACACACGTAGATAGTTAAAAGCAAATAAATAGTACCCAATGGGTAGATTTTTGCCTTTGCACCTTCCCCTCCTTCCCATCACACAATACACCCATGTAAAAAATCTGCACATGTACCCACTGAATCTAAACAAAAGTTAAAAAAAAGAAAATGAATAGAGGCAATTAGTAAATCTACCCCAATTCTAGTTCTCTTCACTCAAATATAGTTGACTATGCTCTAGGCATTTTTAGGAACATCTTAGTTCTTAAATGTTTACCGCAGTTACTCTTATTGGATATAATTAGATAAAAGAGGGAATGCCTTGATTACAAATTTAAAAAAAGGTAGAGTGGATAAAAGAGAATGAAAAGAAGTTACTGTTTTAAAAAATAAAGCTTTGTAAAAATGAGATTTGGGGGAAATTAATGGAAAATGAAAAAAAAAATACTAGAATTAGAACCTCACCTAGGGAACAAGCTGAAATGATTATAAGATTTGATGATAGAGATGGGACCCAGAGCTAGAATCTGAGGTCTTAATATCCGAAAGGCATTTAACATCTGGTTGAAGACCAAAAGCAAGGAGAAGAAGAAGCCTCTTTCAGTATATGTTATTTGCAATGAAGAAAAAAATAAGAATAATGTAAGGGCATTATTATTAATAATAATATAAATAATAATGTAAAGGCATTTAAATTTTAAGAGGAGATTCTGAAAATTGTCTGACAGGCATAATAGAAGCTTTTTAATAAAAAGTCCTTATTAACTTAATATATATAAATGTTATTGGAATTTTTAATTTAATATACTTTTTTATCTTAGAAAACTGATACTATCTATAAAAAGTTTCATATATTCATTTTAAAATTCATCTTCTCACCCTGGTTTACCTCGGGATCTTAAGTCCTGAGATCCTTTGAATTTTAATGGAACCTTTTAAAGTTGGAGAACACACGAAACTCAGGTGCACGACAGCTTGTGCTTTACGTTTTGAAGTGATCCAAATGATTAGAGAAGAGTTTAGAAACTTACATGAATCAACTCTATGATGGTCATAGAATCTGTGAAATATGTTTCAAAAAGAGGATCTAATTTAGCAGAGCGTAAGGGGCATGATTTTCCAGGTGAGTCACAAATTATGTTTTGGGTTGGTAAACGAAGACCAAATCTCACAGGACTAACCTGGAGATCAGAAGCCGGGGCATGAAGGCACTTATGAATCTCCAAAAAGCTGATAATGTTAGGTACTTGCTGACCTGTTGAGGAAGAAAGAACCCTTAATGGTTCCAGAATCACAAGCCTGGAGACACAAAAGAGAACGCGAGTGGTGGGAAGCATGAAAATAGGGAAAATGATGTCTTAAGAAAGAGAGCTCCATTCCAGACATTAATTCTAGATATTGAAAAATTTGAATGGAAAAATTCTTACACATGTTCAAATACACCACAGTGAAAGAGAAGTAGAAAGCTCTAAAATCAGAGACATTTGTGGGTCATGGTGGCTAATAAATCCCTGAAGAAAGATTTGGAAAACCAAATCATGGGTCCTTCTGTTGAACAAAAGAAGAGAATCTTGTAATAAATGTACAGAGTAAGAATATATATATATATATATATATAGATAGATAGATAGATAGATAGTCTATACATATAGTCACTATATATAGTCACTATATAGACTATATATAGACTATCCATATATTTATAGTCAAAAAAGGCACAAATAACATTAAAGAATTAGGATTTCTCTTAAATCAGGAAGCATCCTGGGAAAAAAGGGCAAAGAAATATCCAAAATCCTAACAAGTAGTGCTGTTGATGCTTCCAGAACTGAAAAGAAAATTCTTCTGGTTAATATCACAAACACAAACTAGAGAATTGCATAGAAAATACACTTCGAGAAATCCAATTAAATGCCTGTCTCTCCTCCCCCTTGTATCTAGTTTTGTACTTGATCACATTCAAAGTAAGCAAGGAAGGCAAGCACGTAATGTTCAAGTCACATTAAAGGAATCGAATTTGTCTCTCTTACAACAACATGCTTTGGGGTCATAATAAATTAGTTAATCCAGCATTCTATCTCAAAACTGCCTCTTTTTATTATACTAGCAGATATTTCAGGGTTTTCCTCAGTGCTTACACACATGTGTAAGTTTCCTATAGGGAGGATGCCGATTACAGTCCCCAGAATTAATTTTCCTATGCACAGTCCTCATTATCATTTAATTGCTCTAGTCTGACAGAGACAGCCTGGACAGGGAAGTCAGAAAGCAGACATTTCAACAATCTCAAATTCGCTGGGTGGTTATCCCATATCACTGGGTCACCCTGCCCTGGAGTACCTGCACTCTATACCATGCTAGCAGAACTGCCCTATGATTTAAGAAAAAAAAAAAAAAAGTGGTGGCGGGGGGGCAGGGGGCAGGGATGGTGGCTCACGCCTGTCATCCCAGCACTTTGGGAGGCCGAGGCGGGTGGATCACCTGCGGTCAGGACTTTGAGACCAGCCTGACCAACATGGCAAAACCCTGTCTCCACTAAAAATAAAAAAATTAGCCAAGTGTAGTGCCACACACCTATAATCTCAGCTACTGGGGAGGCTGACGCACGAGAATCACTTGAACCTGGGAGGCGGAGGTTGCAGTGAGGTGAAATCCTGCCACTGCACTCTAGCCCGGGCAATAAAAGCTAAACTCTGTCTCAAAATAAATATGTAAATTAAAAGGTAATTGAAAACAGCCTGGCATTTCTGTGTGGTTTAAGCTTTTCAGTGGACAGAGATGAGTAACAAGGTGAAAAGAAACACCAAACCCAAGTGCAGTCCCAAACATTGCTGGGGTAACAGCAGAAGAGACTGGAAAGATGCTTACATACCACTATGGATGGGTGGGGGCTTGGAGGCACTGGGGAGGAGGACAGAAAAGAAGACAGGATGCCCGCTACCCAGAAAGAAATACAGCTGACATGCTCTGAGAGAGGCAGTCAGTCATCAGAAAGCACAGTGGATTTCTCCTGAGAACCATGTAGGGTTATGTGTTGAGGAAACCGAGCTGCTTGCAGACGCAATCCTTTTTTTCCAGGGGTTTGTAACTCAGTGGGAAAACAGATGAGTAAAGTTAGAATTAAATACAGTATAAGGAACACTCTAATAAAGGTAAGTGGAGAGAGTTATGAGATCCATAGGAATGGAAACTAACTGGTTTTAAAGGATAAAGCAGTGGTTCATCCATTCATTCATATGACAATAATCATAAAAATGGACAGTGACAGCTATTCAATATGCTAGATGGTACTTCACAGCTTTCAAAACACATTCATTAGAGCTTAACTTTATTACAACAGTATTTGAAATCAGGGAAAGTATTATTGGCTTAGTTTTATGATATACTCTTGGACAATGTGTTGAAGGATACATTATTAATTTGTGACATGGATGATGTCACATTTTCTGAATTATAGTCTAGTGTTTTTTTCACATTGCCTATTATATATTTTGAAGGAGCACCTGGAAATATAGAGCAAAATGAGCCTTGGATTCTGCATTTTAGATAATACATAGCAGAGTAGAATTGGGAAGACAAGACAGATTGTATATTAGAAGGTGGGACAGGATTAAATAGTGACATGATGTGAGTCATCAGTGTTGATCTCCATGGCTTGTGTGTTCAGAAAATCCAGTGTGGAGACAGTTGGTTCTTTTCAAGTTTCTTAAAAGGCACAACACCATCCAACTTCCAGCAGCCTATATAAATGCTATGTGGTTTAATTGTCAGCAACAATAAGAGAATACAAAAGAATCAGATGAACTGGAAAAAAAAAAAGCATTATGGGTTGAATTCTGCCTCCTTCCCCCAAATTGTTGAGGGTATGTTGAAGTCCTAACCCCCAATATGATTGCCTTTGAAGATAAGGCTTTTAATGAGGTGATGAAATCAAAATGATGTAATTAGGGTGGGCCCTAATCCAATTTGATTGGTGTCCTTACACAAAGAGGAAATTAGGACACAGACATGTACAGAGGGAAGACCTGTGAGGATACAGGGGAGGATGGCCAACAAGAAGAGGAGAAGGCTCAGGAGGGAACAACCCTGCCAACACTTAGACTTCCATAGACCTTAGACTTTCTTAGACCTTAGACTTTCTTAGACTGCGAGGAAATACATTTCTGTTGTTTAACTCCCCGTCCTCCACCCCTCCAACCATGGTATTTTGTTATGGCAGCCCTAGAAAACTAATACAAAAAGTATTTTCTCTTCATCACCAAGAATCATCAGAAACCTCTAAGCAAATAATTAAGTCTTTGCCTATGTAAAAATTCCTGTTCTCATAGAGAAATGGGAGAAAACAAAACATAATAGGTAGTTCATGATGACAGACAGACTTAGCGAAGATGAGTTCTTTTGGAATTCTGGGAGGTGAGGTAGAAAGTGTGGTCTAATCTGTGAGCTGGTGTCTTACTGACAGCACATCAGACCAGCAGTGGACACTTTGGTGGTGGTTGTGAGCAGCCAGCTCTGTTGGTTGGTTATAGAGAAAGGGTGACATCCAGTGGCTGGTTCTATCAGCCAAGCTCCTGGACACTGACTCAGGGTGCGTGCCAGATGGCAGAGAAGGGTCTTCAGGAACATGGATGAATTTTATGTCCAGTTCAGTTCCTGGCAGGTGACAATGAAACTTGGGGAAAATGCAGTGATCACTCTATGTCCTAAAACATAGGGAATAGGGTCCATGGCGTTGTTATTAAAACATTAAGAATACACTGATAGCAAAGAGAAGCACTATAAATTAACTTAATCTTCAATACTCCTTATACTTGATTCTCTCTATCCCGTAGAAAAGACTCAAAAATGATTTATGAAAGGAGGAAAAAAACCCTCTGAACACATATAATACTATAGAGCCAGCTACCTTGATAATAGAATACGGTTACAATATATAATGTATCTTACTTTAAAGATAGATATTGATAATAGATAATAGATAATAGATAAATAGATAGGTGATAGATGGATAATGTAGCTTAGTTTAAACTTAAAGTTTAACTTGTAGTACCCAGTTACTAATATCAAGAATGGCTTAAAGTGACACAGCCGCAAAACCTACATACATCAAGTTGCCCAGCACTTAGATAATATTGTTTTACTTTATAATTTCTAATTGCTTTTGCTTTTTTTTTGTTTTGGGTTTTTTTTTTTAATCTTTGGGAGAAGCTAGGTTTTGAAACTGTGGATATTTAAATAGAGTCTGTCATGATCATCTGGGGTTGCTAACCCTCACTGCAAATATTCTTTACAAAGCAGAGAGAAGGGATGCTCCCTGCCTTTGAATAATTTACATATCTATATATAATTTTTAAAATATTAAAACTAAACATATACCAATGTCACATCCATGTATGCATTATATGTACATTTGGAAGACGTGTGCTTTTATGTGGCAGATGTAATGACTGCATTTCTCATTCTACTCAAATAGAGTACCCAGGAGACAATGTGAGACCCTAAACACATTTTAGCAGATCTGGGGTTGGTTGCTTCCTCTTCATGTGGAACAGCATAAATAAAGCTAGACGTGATCCTGAGAACTATGCATGAAATAGATGTCTGGGGCCCCTTTCATGACCTCACTAGCCTATTGTTAAAGCCACCTTAGCATCTGATACTTCCCCCTTGCTACACTTGATCCCATAGGTTGCATGTGCAATGATGTGAGTGCTGCACCAAAGCAAAGATCAAGTCTAATTCATTCAACAGTGTATGCCTGTTGTCTTAAACAGTCCAAGACACATAGCAAGTGTTTAATAAACACATGCTGACCCTGAAAAGCCATGAGTAAAATTGACAAGTGGGACAAGAGAAAGATTAGATAAGAATGGGAAAATAGCTGGGAAATGGGAAGATTATATTCAGTATATGTTACCATTCAAACATTGAAAAGGTAAAATAATCTTCAGAATGACATCAATTAAACTTTACATAAGACTAAAGTCTAAAGGGAGGAAAGGGTCATATTTGAAAGTAAACAAGAAATTTGCTCCCTGGAGCACAAATATGTTAATGGTGTCTCCTGGAATTGAGCAATGTGGCAACCCAATCAGAAATGGCTTCATGAAGGTGGGTCATAGGCGGAGCCTTGTGGGATCTGAATAAATTGAGAGAAGAGGAAACTATATTCCCCAAAATGATCAGAATGTAGAAAATTTTCTGGCAGCAAAAATGAGTAGGGCATATTTAAAAGACTTCTCTGAACTAGAGGATATTAAAGAATAGTAGAAGTTAAGATCAAAAGGTCTATTGGGACCACATTGTAGATAGCTACTTCTAAGCTGTGATGTTCAAACTTTGAACTGTGAGCAGTGACTTGTTGAAAGAACTTTAAGGAGTATCAATTTGGCCCTAATGTACAGGATAAATTATAACAGAGGCATCAGGAAACAGAGATATCAATCAAGAAGCTGCTACAGGGCTACAGTAACCAAAACAGCTTGACTTTGGTACAAAACCAGACACATAGACCGATGGAACAGAATACTGAACTCAGAAATAAGACTGCACACTTAGAACTATCTGATCTTTGACAAACCTAACAGCAACAACAACAAAGCAGTGGGGAAAGGATTCATTAGCTAGTTTATCAATGGTGCTGGGATAACTCGCTAGCCATATGCCGAAGATTAAAACTGGGCCCTTTTCTTGCACCATATACAAAATTAACTCAAGATGGATTAAGGACTTAAATGTAAAATGCAAAACTGTAAAAACCAGAGAAGACAACCTAGGCAATACCATTTAGGGCAATGTCAACAAAGGCAAAGATTTCATGACAATGATGCCAAAAGCAGTTGCAACAAAAGCAAAGATTGTCAAATAGGATCTAATTAAACTTAAGAGCTTCTGCACAGCAAAAGAAACTATCAACAGAGTAAACAGGCAACCTAGACAATGGGAGATAATTTTTGTAAACTATACATTCAACAGAGGTCTAATATCTAGCAGCTATAAGGAACTTAAAAATTTACCAAAACTCAACGCCATTAAAAAGTGGGCAAAGGATATGGACAGATACTTTTTTTTTTTTTTGAGACAGAGTCTCGCTCTATCACCAGGCTGGAGTGCAGTGGTGCAATCTCGGCGCACTGCAATCTCCGCCTCCTGGGTTCAAGCGATTCTCCTGCCTCAGCCTCCTGAGCAGCTGGGATTATGGGTACGTGCCACCACACCCAGCTAATTTTTGTATTTTTCGTAGGAACGGGGTTTCACCATGTTGTCCAGGATGGTCTCGGTCTCCTGACCTTGTGATCTGCCTGCCTCAGCCTCCCAAAGTGCTGGGATTACAGGCGTGAGCCACTGTGCCCGGCCAACACTTTTAAAAAGAAGGCATTGCATGCACCAACAATCATATGAAAAAAAGGCTCAACATCTCTGATCATTAGAGAAATGCAAATCAAAACCACAATGAGATACCATCTAACACCAGTCAGAATGGCTATTACTAAAAAGTAAAAAAATAACAGATGCTGGCAAAGTTGTGGAGAAAAAGGAATGCTCATACACTGTGGGTAGAAGTGTAAATTAGTTCAACCATTGTGGAAGACAGAGTGACAATTCCTCAAACACCTAAAGACCTAAAGACAGAAATGCCATTTGACTCAGCAATCCCATTACCACAGGGATTACAAATTGTTCTATTATAAAGACACATGCAGGTGTATGTTCACTGCAGCACTATTCACAATAGCAAAGACATGGAATCAACCTAAATGCCCATCTATGATAGACTGGTTAAAGAAATGTGGTACATATACACCATAGAATACCATACAGCCATAAAAAAGAATGAGATCATGTCCTTTGCAGGAACATGGATGGAGTTGGAGGCCATTATCCTCAGCAAACTAATACAGGAAAAGAAAACGAAATACCACATGTTCTCACTTATCAAGTAGTTGCCAAATGATGAGAACTCATGGACACACAGCGGGGAACAGTGGACACTGAGGCCTTTCAGAGGGTGAAGGGTAGGAGGAGGGAGAGGATCAGGAAAAATAATTAATGGGTACTAGGCTTAATTAATACCTGGTGACGAAATAATCTGTGCAACAAATCCCCATGACACAGGTTACCTATGTAACAAACCTGCACATGTACCTGCGAACTCAAAAGTAAAATACAAAATAAAACCACAAAAAAGCAGCTATTATAGCAATCGAGGTGTGAGTGCACATGGATTTGAAATATGATATTGACAGTGAAAATAGTAAATTTGATGTAAGTGCAATATATAGACATAATTTAAGGAAGAATGAATAGAATATAACAATTATTTGGCTAAGTAATTAAATATGGATAATGCTTAGTGCCTGGGAAAGAAAATTTAGGACAAGGAGCCAGTTGGGGACACAGAGTAATACTGACTTTGAGGACATAACGAAAAGAACTCAAAGTGAGAATATTCACTAGACATGAGGAGACAGGACTGGAATTCAAACTGAAGGTCAGTCATAGAAATGCAAAATTAAGGTTATGAAGTCATCAAAAAGAATGAGATCTCCATAGACCGAAAAGAACATGTACTGAATTTTAAGGGATGCCTTTATTCAAGGGAAGTTGGAAAGAAGGAGAGCCAGAGAAAAATGAAAGCATAGTAGGCTTTATTGATTCAATTGCTGGTTTGGCTCTTTGCTTATATAAACATTCATTTAATTATTTATCTTATCCCAGCTGCTGAATCAATTACCTAGTAATATTAACCACTTAACTAAAAATCAACAAAGTCTATAAACTCTCTAAGCTTCTTTAAAAACTATTTTACATCTGTGTTATGTGGAGACAAAAGTATCAAATTTGGAATCTAAAACCCAGGGCTTAAATGCTGGCAGTGACTTCCTAAGTGTGTATCTTTAGATTGGACAAGTTTAGATTGGGCAATTTAAATTCTAAAATCAGGGGCTTCAGCTCTAAAATGAGAATGAAAGATACTCCATATTTTTTAATAATTAAATGAGATAATACAGTTAAAGGAACTACGTCAGCCCTCTGCTATATACCATGCTAGTCCCTGACTCTTTCCTGCTTTTTTAGAAAATGTAACAATGGAAAGTCTACTGTTTGATACATGTATGACACTTATGTATTCATTTAGTCTTTGAATTTCTATCGTGATCAGGCACAGCTCTGATGCTGAGAATACAGTAGAAAAAAAGACAACATCCAGTCTTCCTGAGGCCAGAGACTAGTGGAACAAAGACTAGTGGAAGAAACAGTGAACTGAAAATACGTAGAAATTCAGGCAGTGATCAACTCTTTGAAGTAAAATACAGCAGAATAAGAGAATGGCAAGATCAGTTTGGGAAGGCTCTATTTCAGATGTAACACTCAAGGGACACACAACTTAACTGAAATGAGTGAGTGAGAGAGACAAAGACAAAGAGACAGAGAGCAGGGGGAGCATGCTATGAAAGATGCTTGGGGAGGGAAAGCATGTGGGGTGGACAGCAAGTGTAAGAACCATGAGGTGGCCATGAGTAGCAAGCGCGAGGATCATTAGGAAGATGGATATGTGTGGCTGACGTGGCACGTGCACGAAATAGAGGCAGAGTTGTCAGCAGTGGGAAGGCCATGCAGGTGTATGGGCTGTGAGAAGACACTGGATCTCTTAGAGCAAGGAGCCGTCTGCTTCGGAGGAACGTTAGAGTTCCTAAATTCAATGAAAGAAATGCTTGTTAAACCACTGCATTGTGCTTCTCTGATCTCCCCTTCCCCATAGCCTGATCTCCCCTTCCCCATAGCCTGTGTATCAGTGCTGTGTGATGAGTTCTGCTCTGGGTGAACTGCACAAAGATCCTTCAAAGTTTGAAGGGAGTGGGAAAAATCAGTTTTAAAGGTTTAATAAAGGTTTCTTAAAGAAAAATAATAAAGACATGTCAAGTGCACACCGCTTTCCCCACCTAACTTCAAACAAAGAGAAAATCCCACCATGTGTCATTATACACTGTCATTTAGACAAAGACACTGACCATGACAAGTCAGTGGTGGAGATTTGGACTTCATGTTGAAGAATAAAAGTCGCAAAGACTTTAAGTTGTAGATTGGCATCTTTAGATTGGCATTGGCATAGTGACTTCATTTTTTAAATGCTGCCAGAATTTCGTAGAAAAAAAAAGTTAGAGCATATGGTGATTCACAAGTGCCTGCTGGAAAATTATAAAATCAGCAGCAGTATTTCTGGCTGCTGAGGTCCTGTGAACCACAACTACCTTCAAAAGATGGAGGGTAGCAAAGGAACCAAGAGTGCCTTTCTAACTCCACACGGTCTGTAGTATTTTCCAACTTGTTTCCCTTTAGCAAGTACTGGCAGTTCTATCAATCCAACAAGTGGGGAACCTTATTAATAATTATTTATTTTAGCCATATCTCAACTTTAAATAATAAATATTGTACCACCACCAGTCTATCCTTTCCAGATACCCAAACTGATGCTCAGGGATATTAAGTGAATTGCCCAGTGCCAGTCAGTTAAGAAGTAGCTGAATCAAAATCTGAATGTGGGACCATCAGGTTTCAGAGTCTATGCCCTTGATACTTTACCACAGAACCACAGAGAAGGGAGGTTTTTCAAGGCATGATACTTACTGAAAATAAAAAGATACAACTTTAAATTTGTCCAAGAAAAAATTACTAAAGAAACACATAGCCCATGCAGTTTCTCTCAGAGATTCTACATGACATTATTGTTTGCTAGAAAGTAGGGTGCTAGTTGTTTCTTTTGTAAATATAATAGTCAAATCATGTTACCATTAGGACACATTAAAAATGTCAAATTACCGTGGGACCTTATATGAACATATTAAGATAATAATGATAGTATTCAGTGCAGTATTCAGATCAGTAGTTTAAACCCAAAATATTTATACCTTCAGATTAGATGTATGCAAATGCATTGATTCATGTGTCTTTTATCTGTTGTTTACATTTTGAGAAATATTTCAAAATGGAATTTATATAAATTTAAACACATAATGGTTTTATGTAAAAATATTGTTAAATTACATTTTCCCCTTAATTGTTATTTCTTGGAAATGTGCCTTAGTCGCTGAAATATTCATACATTAACACAATGAAAGAAGTGAACCTTGCTAGGCTTTGACTATCAGGTTTGCTGTTGGTTTTTGACTATTGTGAAGCTATGGTCTGATTTCTAAATGAGGAAGAAATATGTATTGTTGTTAATATGGACACATGACATATTTGTCTGACTGACTTTTGATCCCAGCTACACCCTCTGGCCTTTTCAAATGATTCTTTAATCTCACATAAAGATAAAGGGAGGTGAGATAACTAAAGGGGGTGATTCTGGACTAGGAGGCAAAGGCGGGCAGATAACATGCTGCTTTGACATCTTCTGTGACTTTTCAGCCACTTATTTCATTAAGTGATATATCTCATTAGAAGTGAGGTAGAATATAACAAATCCATGTTTGCTGGGCATATTTTATGACAACAGAGAAATTCACAGACTGGTCCTACCTGACAGGGGAGATGGCATGATCATGAAAATGGTTTTTCCCAGGGTGAGCTTACCCAATGCATTCTGATGTGCTGATTTCCGTGATTTCCCCAAATGTGGGAAACTCACTCGATTGCATAATTGGTGGTAGTGGGGGCTGTGTTATGCTCTCTCCTTGATGTCAGTTGTTTTTTTTTTTTTTCTAAAAACAAACAAAAACAATTGGCTTCAGACATTTTGAACGAAACAAGTAGAAGCTGTTTAAGAAATTACAAGCAGTGTCTATCTACAGATACATACATATTCACGCATGCTGATAAAAACACACAACCACAGAAAAACCCATGCTATAATCTATAAACACTTTTTAGAAAAGGGGAGAGGTTGTGTGGGCCAAAAGAGCCAGGTGGGGCAGAACCTAAAAGGACCTTGAGAATGACAAACATTTGACCATGGGAAGCAGGAGAGGAGGAGAAGGATGTTACAGCCAGTGACCATAGCATAGGTAAAAGCAAAACAGGTACCAAGGAGCACACTGTACAGACCATTCAGCAAGGAGCCCTGCCTGACTGCCAGGAAGAAGCTGCCTGCAGGAATGGTATGGAAGACCATCAGCTGCAATCTGAGGCAAGGCGATGGAGGTTTAGGCTTGCTTCAATAGGCGAGCTACTTACACAAGGAGAACCATGATGAACCATGATGGAAGTGGTGTTGCAACATTCACATATTCACATGGTGTGGGTTGTACTGGGAAGAGATGGACAATAGGGTGGCTTAGTGATGGCAATGGGCATCTTTAGATGAGAAGAATGTGCATGAGATTTCAAAAAAAGGATCAACAGAATTGAACTGTATTGAGCACTAAGCTAGTATAGGCAGACAGTTCCAACTGGGTAAAATAACATTATAACCACTTCTTAAGTAAATGATTTGGCAGCCTGGACTTTCCCTTGCCTCACTGACTGAAGCAAGCATCCCAGACATTTGATTTACCAGGCACTCTCACGAAGTACCTCAAGGATGTGCTTCCCTGCATATGTTTTATCACAATTTCATTACAGTGTGCATATAGATTCTTCCCCTCTGGGTTTTATTTTATTTTGAGATGGACTCTTGCTCTTTTCACCCAGGCTGGAGTGCAATGGTGCGATCTCAGCTCACTGCAACCTCCACCTCCTGTGTTCAAGCGATTCTCCTACCCTAGCCTCCCGACTAGCTGGGATTACAGGTGCCTGCCACCATGCCCAGTAATTTTTTTTGCATTTTTAGTAGAGATGGGGTTTCACCATGTTGGTCAGGCTGGTCTCAAACTCCTGACCTCAGTGATCCACCCACCTCAGCATTTTGGGGTTGAAAGGAAGTTTGAAATCTCTCTCTAACCTTGAGTTTAATGTTATTTTAGATTCAAAACTTTCTCCTGCACATAGCAGATAATTAATGTAATTGAAAGAGATTTGATTCCCAGATGTTTATGCATTTGTGATCCCAAAGGCTTCCCTCGGGGAGTCATTCTCATTTGCAGTTAGAGACACAATGGAAGGACAGCCTCAAAGCAGGCAAACAGTGTCAGTTAAATTCAGATGTCAAACCTGGGTTTTGGTGACAGCCCTGGAACTCTCACATCAGCTTCTGAATTTTGCCAATTATGATATTACCAAGACTGCCCAACAAAGGCTGGCATCTTAATAAAAGGCCATTCTTAATTGCTCTTCCTCCGTTACTCACTAGTGGCAGAATACAACCTTTTTATAACAAAAGAAGTTTGCACTGACTCCCATCCAGAGAAATCTTAAGTAGAATAGGGGCTACAAAACAATGGTACTCAGGGCCAGGAATTTAGAAGTTAGATGAAAAGTTAAGACAAATACTAAATACCTGCCAAAGGCTCCACTTTCTAATACCATCCCCTTCGAGATGACTATTTCAACATGTGAATTTTGGGGGAATAAAGCAGTCAGATGATAGCACTGTACAAAGCTTGAAAAGGTACAACACTTCGCCTTTTGAAATATCTGTAACTAGAAGCCAAATAACAAAGGTCTTTGGGAGGTGATTAGGTCATGAGGGTGACACCTGCATGAATGGGATTAACAACTTCATTTTAAAAAAGGCCTGAGAGACACCCCTTGCCCTTTCCACCCTGTGAAGACAGAACAAGAAGGCATTGACTATGAAATGGAAACCCTCACCAAAAACTGAATTTGCCAGGGCCTTGAACTTGAACTTCCCAGCCTCCAGAACTGTGAGAAATAAATTTCTGTTGTTTAGAAGCCACCAAGTTCATGGCATTTTGAATGTACAAAGAATACCAAATGTACTAAGACAGTATTGCACAGAAATTACCAGGAGACAGAGAAGAGTAGCTATAGAACATGCTCCACGTGACCAGATCTCAGCACTGAGATGTGCTTTGGAAGAAGCATGGGTTTTGTTCTGCAGCTGGGATTTTCTTATGCTCTTCTTGCCTTTCAATGACTCTAGCTGGAGCTGTGGCCTTCTACATTTTGAAGGAGACAGCCTCGAAGGCTGCCTTTTGCCAGCTGAGATCTGACACTGATTTGTTTAAATTGAGAGGGGATTTAGTCTATTGTCCCAGAACTAAGGATGGAGTCCCTGAATGGCAAGCTTCAGATGAAAATACAGTCCGATGATTATCCATGTGCGCCCTGTATGCTGCCTTGAGAAATGCATCCTAATGATGATGGCTTCAAGTTAAGGTGGTCATCATAACACCAGGCAATTTTCATTTTGGTGTTTCACAGAACATCTACCTTTCCAGAGGCCAGTTCTAAATTTTAATAGCTTCACGTTCTGGCTGATTAGCTGACAAATGCAGTTAAATAACAAGCTTTCACACAGAGAGAGATGACGCAGAAAGAAAGCTGCCCTCTGATATCCCCACTGATAATAATGTGAAGTGTGGAAGGCCTCAGATGTCTTTTCCGGATACCTGTGTGTAATTTTCATCTATATTGATGGAACTCATAAATGCATCACGTGTATAAGAAAATGAATCTGTAGAAGGTAGTCCCTGTTGACTAGGCTGGTTTTGAATTTCAGAAAGTTGTGTAACGCTTTCATGAATTTTTCTTTATCTTGGAAAAACATTGCCATGCAATGTATTTTATAATTACTTTCAGAAATACAGGGTTTCTAATTGAGAAGTTTGTGAACGTGGCCTGAACATTCTAGCTCATGTGCGTAATTGATAGCAATGAATTATTTTACAAAGTAAAGATGTTTCCCCCTTGGCTCACTAACTATTAATATCAAATGAAAGCACACACTGGCATCAGGGGGAACACGGCCTCCTCACCCTTCCAATTTCATTTCACATTACCTGCTGGCTTCCAGGAAATCCTTTAGGCATAATTACACTTTCTCCCTAGGCTGTCTTCCTCCTTTGAGACCTCCACTCTGCTATACTAACCTGCACAGGGACAGGGAAGTAACTCTAAGTGCATCTCTTTTCTTTCCTAAGATATGTTGCTTAAACGTAAGGGAAAACTACTTGGCAACTCACACACACACACACACACACACACACACACACACACACACACACTCACCCCAGAATTTCTCAGCTCTTCACAAGAGTGTGTTTTCTCCTTATGGAAAAGTTGATATGGTTCCATTTATAAAAATAGCAGCTATTTAAATGGGAAAAGCTTTTTCTCATATCATCTGTGGGCCAAATGTTTTTCTAAAAACATACATTCTCTTTTTCTAGCAGAGAAGACAAATTCTAAATGGATTCAAGGTTCATCAAATTGCTAAGTTTTCTTTGGGTTAATGCATTTGACAATCAAGTTCACACGAGTGCCAAAATGAAAATAAGTAAATTAAGAACTGTTCTATCTAATTTCTTTATTAGTTCGTATGTGTGCGTTATATTTATAAACTGATGTGATTAATACATAAACTGTGTGTTAATCTGCAGTTATTTTTATTTCCTACGTAGAATTTTATGTAGTGATTTTTAGGAAGTTGGGACACATAGTCAATATAAATTGTTTCTTAAATTCTGTTTTCTCTACTTCAGGGAAGCAAAAAGAGAAGTTCATATCTCTTTTTTCTAATCCATTTTTTTTTTGAGATGGAGTTTCATTCTTGTTGCCCAGGCTGGAGGGCAATGGCACAATCTCGGCTCACTGGCTGATTTTTGTATTTTTAGTAGAGACAGGGTTTCACCATGTTGGCCAGGCTGGTTTTGAACTCCTGACCTCACGTGATCCTCCTGCCTCAGCCTCCCAAAGTGCTGGAATTACAGGCATGAGCCACCGTGCCCAGCCCTTTCCAATCCTTTTTAAGCTCATGTATTCATCACCACCTTCATAAGTTCCAATTTCTCTAGCTTATATTCAGCTGAATATGACCTTGAAATTCAAAGATTCACTCTTTATCCAATGCAAGATTCTGTCTATCATGCATATTCACTGCTGTTTAAACATTTCCACTAGTGATGACATCAGACTGTGCAGGGGATGGGGTGGTGTAGGGGTTGTGGTAGGCAGGGCTTCCAAACCAACAAGACTTCCTTCATTCCTTTGGCCACATTAAATACCTATAACAGCTAACGAAAGCATTGAGATTGCTATGGATGAATTGGTTCAAGATTAGTTCGTTACCCCTGTCTGCCTCTAGCACTAAGGCTGCTCTAGGCTTTAAGCCTCCCAGTGAAAGACTCTGGATCTCAATTGGTTTCCAAGGGTAGAGAGAAAATTACAGGATACATTCTAATTATTAATATTACAGATGTTGTCCTTACATTGAGACACATCTGCCTGGACAGTGGTCACCATCTGCTCCTCTGCAACTACATAAAAAAAGGTCCAATCCCTTAAATAAAATAGTTCTTCAAATATTTGGAGACAGCTCTGTTCTGCTAATCTTAGCTTTTCCAGGCTGAGTTGTATCAAATTCTCGAATTATTATTGGTAGCATTTCTCAATGACAGTAGTAATTGCTTATATTTCCACAGCACTTTGGAGTTTCCAAAACACTTTCACAACTGTAGGTTCTTAATTTTATAAATGAGAAAACTGGGGCTCAGAGAGGATAAGTTACATTACCTTAATAATTGATTTAACAAGTACTAATGGAGTGTCTACTGTACGCTTGGCACAGCGCAAAATCCTAGGATAAAGGAGAGAATACATCAAGAATGGTGCCACCCTTCTAGCTCTTATGATCTAGTAGGGGAGGAATCCATTTTTAAAAATTACAGATGATACCCAGATAATACTCACAACTGGTTAGGACTTTAGCCCAAGTCTTCTGTCTCTAAACCAAATTAACAGACCATTAACTTCAGTACAGCAGACACTGCACTTGGATTCCTGAAACCCATTTAAACTAGTCTTTTGGCAACTAGTTGTCCTGGTACAAGCTCTTCTTAAGATGTACCTTCTTCATTCCATAACTAAATGTGTGAGGAGTCTGTGCATGTGTGGTTAACTCAGAGGAGAACTCTACGCTGATTTCTATAAAATTGTATTTTGCCATTTTCTTTCTATCTCTCTAAGTTGCCAACCTTCTTTTGAACGCTTATTTTATCATTTCTCACACATTTGATCTTCCTCTCAGCTTCTGTTCATCTGCAAGTTTTATGAAATTGTGTTCACCTATATCACTGACAAGAAAAAAAAAATGCCCCCAAGTGCTTGGTGTGAAAGAAAGAGCACACATTTGTCATTAGTTGCAAATTAGATTTCCTATCAGCTAAGGGACCCTGGGCAGGTAACATCCTCTCCCAGAGCAACTGATTACTCATCTGTGAAATGTGGAAACCAGGCTGGAGAATTTCTGAGGGATTTCCCTGCAGTAAAAGTTTCATAATTCAATATGTTTTAAAATGCGAGGCTGAGTTTTAAAATTCTTTCCTTCTGAATGTGGAGAGAAGGAAATGCAGAATATATCTACTAATATTTACTGATAGGCATCACCTCCTGCTTCACTAAAGGCAGGAAATAAATCAGCAAACATTGGCGCAAAATTCGTACAATAGGGGCCACTTAAGCAGAATAGCTACCACACCTTTCCTTAATCAAAAACAATGGCTTCATGAAGTCCCTGATAGTCTATTTGCTATCTATATATTTTTTATATTTAGAAATCAACAATGAGTAAATTGATCATAAGTTACTAAGCCAAATAAATGATTAAAAATAGTTCATAATTTGGAGTCTTCAGTGAGTCCTCTTTTTCTCCTCTGTGTAGGAAAATTATCTTTGACTCTATAAGTCGTAGCCTTCAAAGGCTTCTTCCAAACATTTCCCTAATGAAAGAGAATCCTTATTTTCTAACCTTCAGAATGCCAGAAATTATTTTAGTCTTTGAACTTGAAGAATTTGTGGGGTCTTCTTTCTTAATATTGCTTCATTGCTACATAATGTATCTGTTTTATTCAGCCTTATTTGGGTTGCAATATGTGCTATAATTTATTCCTGTCATTGTTTTAAACTTACCAATTAGAGTGAATTCAAATTTAATTAATAGAAAATTTCGCCCACATTTAACTAGAGATAAATGAGAAGTAATTATAGAAACCAAAGCTTTTCTAGCCTGAGAGAAAAAAAAGAAAAGAAAGAGAGCACCCAACCCAAAACATAATTAATCATCTCTTCTACATGGAAAGTCTGTCCTGATACTATAGTTTAAAGACAGACTGTTTAAAATGCATGTCTATGTAAAGGCATGTTGCAACTATTTCATTTTTCCATTCAGAGATGATTTGCTATTAATTATATGAAACCCTGTGGAGGCTTAATTAGCAGGCAACAATGGATTGGCTTTTAGATTGTGCAGTTAGAAAATTCTGGCACTTTTCAGCTTCTAACTTTAAAGCTAGAATTTATTTTTGTCTTTGAACTTGGTAATTTGTGGGTTCTTCTTTTTTAATATTGCTTCATTGTCACATAATGTATATGTGACATAACATAACTGTAGCCAAATTTTCTCTGGTCTAGGAAGCCTCCCCAATGTCCTCCTGAACACAATAATTCATGTCCTATTTCAACAATGCTTTTTCTTTCCTGTGAATGTGAATGGCTGTTGTATTTGAATATATTACTTATGTATTTTATCGAAATGTATCAAGGACAGACAGAAAATAATATCTGTTTGACAACATTGTTTTATACATGTATATGTACTGGAAATGTGGTACAAGTACTTGAGAGTTTGTCTAAACTCTCAAATTTAAGAGAAAAATTTTAATCTCTCTCCTTTAAAGTATGTATATTTTTATTTCAAAAATCATTAAAATGTATTTCAAAAAAAAGAATCTAAAACCAAGTATGCAGAATCCCTAGAATTCCACACAACTCAAGTTGAAAAAACTTCAGAAAGTTTTACCTAAAAATGTTTTCAGCCCATTTCCTGAATTCATAGATCAGAAAATCAAGCTGTAATTTAATATGGGCCAGATTAATATTCAGTATTACAACAACCCTGATTGAGTAAGCATCCAGATGTGTATTTGCCTGAAGTCTAAAATTTACTACAAGTATAATTTTACTGAAGCTCTCAATGCCATATTTAAAGTTTTCATTTTAGTTCTGTGCACAGACTTACTACTCAGTAAAATTGGTCCACATGAGTGATAATAATCTACTAATGCTTTAATCCTGATTTTTAGCCTAGCCATAATGAGGAGAAATCTTTTCTCAGGTCAATACTTGGGTGGGGGGGCATTTTTCACATTGATGATTAAAGCCTTGTAACATGTTAAATTAACCTTTCATCATGCGTCTCATTAGCCTCAGTGTATTTGCTGAAGCTTTCTGCTACTCTCTTTGTGGATGTAGAGATAGAATGCTACCACACTGCTAATGAAATATGGTGCCAAGTGGAGCTAACACTGTAGGGGCTTGAATCTTTCCATGGGAAAGAATATGAATATCCATGCTGATTTGCACCAAAACATCCTTCTGCACTACAGATATGCTAAGATATTTAAGCTTTAAGCGTCTTCTACAATATCTTAGATTAATTAACTCAACATTGATTTCACTAGCTTGAAAATATTCACACACTGTTTTAATTTAATATAGTTTAGTATAATATAATTTAATACAGTTTAATATAATTTTAAATCTATGTGTTTTGTTTAATATAGTTTTAAATCTGTGCTTTTTTTACTGTTTGTTGTATATTTCCTCAATAAGTTCCTTGATAGTTCTATGTCATTCTTTGATTTAAATGATGTTCCTAGAGCACTGCAGCAGATCTTTGAGTACTATTGATTAGGTTGTTTAGAAATGCAGTGTGTTCTGTCCATTTGCTCCAAATTAACAATTTTTTAAAAAGCATCAGGTTTAGTATCTAACCATTATGCTAACCCCATTTTAGCTTTTTTAGTTTCTTACTTGGTATTTTTCACTATGTAATTTAACAGGAATTACTCATTGATATATAATTAACATTTCTTTCTTGTTCTGTAGTTACAGAAATGTCATACAAGAAAAGAAAACAATTAGATGACTATTTTGTCTTATTAATAATTTAAGTACTTTCAACCGAGCTGAGATAATAGCACTAATGCTGGTATTTCAGGCTATTCTTTTTAGTGCAACATTTATTTTATTAATCATTAAATGAAATTTAACCTGTCATTCATTATCCAAATGTTTGTTTTAATGAATCCCACTCATAAAACAGTATTTAATATTTCAGTTAAAATGTTTGTGTTTTGTAGTCTCACTAATATCCACAATAATGAGATAAAGATAAAAATATATAGCAAACATGAGGAAATTACTAACAGCATTAATGTAACAACACATATTAGCCCACAATAAATGGTTTGTATAAAAATTACAGTTAGACCCAAATAATTCGTAAGTGATTCTCACGTTATGAATGCAGGAAAATCCACAGGAATAAAATCTTGATATAAATGTACTTAAAAAAAAGACTTTATGTTTTTACAGCACTCTTAGATGCTCAGAAAAAGTGAGATGAAGGCACAGAGATTCCCCTTCTCTCCTGTTACCAACATCCCCCACCAGAGTGGTGCATTTGTGACAGTTGATGAACCTACATGACACATCATTAGCACCCAAAGTCCATCATTTACATTAGGGTTTTTCCTTGGTGTTATACGTTCTGTGGGTTTGGACAAATATATGACGACATGTATCCATGCTTATAGTATCATACAGAATATTTTCACTGCCCTAAAAATCCTCTGTGCTATGCCTATTCATTCTTCTCCCCACCTCAATTCCTAGCAACCACTGATCTTTTTACTGTTTCCATTGTTTTGCCTTTTACAGTATGTCATGCAGTTGGAATCATGTAGTATGTAGGCTTTTAAGATTGGCTCCTTTCACTTAGTAATACACACTTAAGTTTATTCCATGTCTGTTCATGGATTGATAGCTCATTTCCTTTTAGAGATGGATAATACTTCATTGCCTGGATGTTCCACAGTTTATTTATCCATTCGCCTACTGAAGGCCATCTTGGTTGCTTTCAAGGTTTGGCAAATTATGAATGCAGCTGCCATAGATATTTGCATGCAGGTTTTCGTGTAGACAGAAGTTTTCAGCATTTTAGGGTACATATCAAGGAGTATGACTGGTGGATCATGTAGTAAGACAATATTTAGTTTTTATGAGAAACCATCAAACTGTCTTCTAAAGTGGTTGTACCATTTTTTTTTTTATTCCCACCAGCAGTGAATGAGAGTTTCTGTTGTCTAATACTTTCTTGTCAGTATTTGATTGTGTAAGTTTTCTGGATTTGGGCATTCCAAATAGGCATGTAGTGGTTATTTTAATGTGCATTTCCCTGATGACAAATAACGTGGAACATCTTTTCATATGTTTATTTGCCATCTATATATCTTCTTTGGCGACTTACCTGTTAAGGTCTTTGGTCCATTTTTAAATCAACTTGCACTGTTTTTCTTATTACTGGGCTTTAAGAGATATTTGTATATTTTAAATCAGATATTTCTATTGCAAAAAAAAAACTTCCTCCCAGTCTGTGGCTTCTCTTCACATAATGTTAACAGTCATTTGCAGAGCAGAAATTTTTAATTTTAGTGAAGTCCAGTTTATTAGTTATTTCTTCCCTGAATAATGCCTTCGGTGTCATACATGAAAGTCACAGCCCAACTTAAGTTCATCTAGATTTTCTCATCGGTTACCTTCTAGGATTTTTATAATTTTGCATTTTACATTTATTTATGTGATCCATTTTAAGTTAATGTTATGAAGGATGTATGATCTATGTTTGGATTTATTTTTTGCATGTGGACGTTCCAGTTGTCCCAGTACCATTAGTTGAAAAGACTACTTTTTCTTTATTGTATTGCTTTTGTTCCTTTGTCAAAGGTCAGTTGACTGTATTTATGTGGGTCTATTTCTGTGCTCTTTCCTGTGTTCCATTGATCTATTTGTCTATTCCTTCACCGATACTTCACTGTCTTGGTTATGGTAACTGTATAGTGAGTCTTGAGGTTGGGTAGTGCTAGTCCTCTCACTCTGTTTTTCTCCTTCAATATTGTGGTGGATATTCTGGGACTTTTGCCTCTCCACGTAAACTTTAGTATCAGCGTGTCAAAATCCACCAACTAAGTCACTGGGATTTTGATTGGGATTGAATTGAATCTATAGGTCAAGTTGGAAAGAACAGATATCCTGACAATATTAAGTCTTCCTACCCATGAAGATGGAGTATCTCTTCATTCATTTGGTTCTTCTTTGATTTTTCCATTAGAGTCTTACAGTTCTCCTCATATAGACCTTGAACATCTTTTGTTAGTAAATGTACTTTTAAATATATTTTCTTCCCACTATTTTATGTGGACATTCATCAAGCTTTTTTTTGCTTGATTCAGTCTTTTCAGAGTAATGATTTTAAGGTATGTATTATTTTTAAAATAACAGATATTTTATCTTATGTGCAGTTAGAGACTTCCCTGTTGACACTAAAATATTTACATGTTGTTGATTTTTATGGTTTGCTTTTATGTTCATTTTAGAAACAATCATGCCTTACTCTAAATTATGAAAACAATGAAATACAAATATGGGCATCAAAGAGGAAAATGAAGAAACTATTTCAAGCTGTCAAGAATACATTCTTAGCTCTGTATTCAAAAGTACTTCATTTGTATAAAAAAATTAAATTCAAATCCACACTTCAAATTTTTTTAAAAAGTAATATAACTGTTTCTGTCAAAATACGTATGGTCAAATGACCATTTTCTTCCTTCTGTTTAGTTGCTTATTTTAGAGAGCTTTGTCCCAACAGGGTAGCAGAGAGATAATGATTCTACTATTGTCTTTATATTCTTACCCGCTTCTCTGCCACTGTCATCGAACTACTCCCTCTACTCCAAATCTTGGTCTGCTCTGCCCTAAATCAATGAGATATTGCTATCTGTCTGAGGCAGGTTGTATTCCAGTATCTTATCTTCCCCAGTTTGTATTGCAATAATATTGGGGTAAAATATTGCTTGGGTTTATAAAGGGGATTCAGTAAAATACAAGCACACATTTAGAGCTTGTTCTTGGATTTGATTTGCATTGTCAATTTAGTGCCTTCAGGAGTCATTTCACATTCTTTGCTTCCGCATATCAGCTTTTAGTAAAGCTTTGCTCTATATCAGTAGCTTTCAACCTGTGCTGCACTTCTGAAACCCTAGGGAGCTTTTAAAAAAAGAATGATCTCTTATCACACCAGACCAATTAAATCAGAATCTCTGGAGGCTGGCATTCTGGCATCAGTGCTTAAAACAGCTCCCCAGGAGATTCTCAAAGGCAGCGATGGTGACAAACCACAGCTCTGTACAATAGAACAGGCTGCTCCTTTATAATTATTAATCATAGTATATATTAATTCATCATCACATACGTGGCTAGAAAAAAAATTTGGAACAAAAGGATATGCGATATGTAAAAGCCTACAATAATTCAGGCTACTTTGAGGAAAGCTATCATTTTATTGTTATTTTATCTTTTGTCAATATAAATTGAGAGAATAAACAGACAAACATTACAAATGATTGATAAATTGCATTTAAAGCCTAGTTAAGATTATTTAAGACTATTATGCATAACACAGGAAAACTACCTTTATTATTTACAGTGGGTGCCTTCTGAAGGATCTGAAGGAGAATCAGTTCTATGCCTCTCTCCTTGTTTCCAGGGGGTGCCTGGCATTCCTTGGCTTGTAGACGCATCACCCTAATCTCTACCTCTGCCTCCACATGGCGTACCCTGTGTGTGTGTGTTTGCCCCTGTGTGTCTCCTCTTTTTATATGGATGCCAGTCATGAGATTTAGGCCCACCCTAAACTGCTACGACCTTATTTAAATTAAACTTAACTAATTACATCTGCAAAGACTGCACTTCCACATAAAGTCATATTTGGAGTTCCAGGTAGACATGGATTTTTGGAGGACACTCTTCAGCCCAGTACTGCACTCATATTACTCAACTTCTCCACTGCTTTTGATGCTGTTCAACACTCTTCCGAGAACTCCTTCCTCCCATATCTTCTGTGTCTATTTTGCCTGTTTCGCTCCCTTCTGTCATAATGCCCCTAACAACATATTGCAAGAGTCTGCTAAATAAATATCTGCTTCCTCTCATAGTCTGTGCAATCCTGGAGGGCAAGGAGTTGACTTATTCAGGTCTGTATATGAACACCAACCAATTTTTGGCTCGTGGAAGCCCGTAGTAAGAATTAGAAAAAAGGAAGAGAGGAAGAAAAAGAGAAGGTTGTGACTTCTGCCTCCATGGGCATCATGAGGAAACACACACGTGCCTTGACCTGATGGTCCTATACAATTCATTTTTTAAAATATTGACATTTCGTACTCACATCAAATATCTTGTACCTGCATAACATCATGCCAGCTAGTACAGTTTCTGGTTATAAAATTGTAGATCAGGATTAATGATTATTAAGCCCGGTTTTCCAAATTATTGAGCCTCACAATTTTGGGAAGTGTGATTTCCATAGATTTGTTTAAGAAGTAAAAGCCTGGCCAGGCGCAGTGGCTCATGCCTATAATCCCAGCACTTTGGGAGGCCAAGGCAGGCAGATCACCTGAAGTCAGGAGTTTGAGACCAGCCTGGCCAACATGGCAAAACCCTGTCTCTACTAAAAGTACAAAAATTAGCTGGGTATGGTGGAAGGTGCCTGTAATCCCGGCTACTCAGGAGGCTGACGCAGGAGAAGCTTGAACCCAGGCAGCAAAGGTTGCAGTGAGCCGAGATTGCACCACTGTCCTCCAGCCTGGGCGACAAGAGCGAGACCCATCTCAAAAAATAATAATAATAATAAATAAATGGCTTCTATATACACAGAGGATTTGTTTCACATGTTGATTCTCCTGTGTGATCTTCATTTCACAACTATATGAATCTGTAGCATGAAATACATATTTGGCAAGTAAAGATTCCATAAAGGAAAGAGTAGGAAGGCATAACGAACCAATTCTGAGGATTTCCCTAAGCAATCAGTTCACCTGCTTGCCTCCATGGAGGCCATCTTTGTCTTCTAGCACAATTTGTGAGAGACAGCAAGGCATCTTTTTACCACTATTAACCTAATCTATGGCAGTGTTCTCAGGGACCAATGTTGTCAGTTGTAGACTAACGCCATTTAGAGGCTGGATGGGTTTACAGTTGCAGCCAAGCAAGGGTCTGCATTGAATTGGCCCAAACAGGGAATTTTCAAGTAATTTATCTATCTTTGTATGTGTGAGTTTTTTAGTAGTCAATTCAATTTTCATTAGCTTGTCAACTCTAATATCTGACAACTGAAATATAAAGTAGGGAGGGGAAAGAGTAGAATTAAGAGAAGGAATATATGTGCCAGAGGCAGAGTATTATCATTTTCTTGATGTAGTCATGATGACTTAAGTCATCCTTTGCTATTGCTTTCATATAAAGGTTGTAGAATATATGAACCAAATCAAAATGGGACAAGGAGAGCTGCTTGCTCACAAAATGCCTCTGATCTATTGTGTGCACGAAGCATGACTTTATGACAAACACATAGAGACTCTAGATGGGGGAAGTTACAGTCCGTGAGTGATTTTCATATTCATCCCAGTGGGATCACTGTCATTTAGTGGTATATTAAAATGCTAATTCTCATGCAAGGTCAAATTCAACTCCATACAAGCTGTTTTAAAATTCAGAATTGGTTGCCTTATGAAAAGTAAATTTGAGACTATTTGGAAATAAAGACTATTTGAAAATTTTCTGGCTTCCTTAACTTCAGTACCTCTTGCCATTGTGTCACAGCTTAGGTGTGGCAGGGGAGGTGCTATCTTCTGGGTAGAGACCAGGAATCCCACTAAGCCTACATTGTATAGGATGGTCCTATGACAAAGAATGACATGGCCCAAAAGGCCAATCATGCCAAGCTTGAGAAACTGCTCAGAATAAGCAGGGAGAGTGAAGAAGCAAGCTGATGCTCAAACTAGTGAATCTCGTTTTGTTGTTAATCGCCCCTTTTCTGCAACACTCGTGGGTTAGGGAAAATAATTCTAAAGCAAGAGCAAAGACAGAGTTGGGAGATCACGAGTGAGGTTCAATTTTCCATCACATTCACTCTGTTCCACACCTCAGATAATCATGTGCTTAACTGCGCGATTTGCTTGACAATTACAGAACACTTTCTCATCCATTACTACCTTTGATCCTCACAATTCTGTGGGGTAGTAGGAGCAGGTGCTGAAATTGCCATATGCAAATCAGTGAACTGAAGCTTAGAGACCTCCAGCAGGGGCAGAGGGTCAGCGGAAACTATCCCAGGGTTCAGCCAACAAGAAAGTATATTGGAATCAGGGTATTAAAATAAGAATAATAAAACCAACTAAAATTTACTGTGCTTTTTATTTCCACTCTGTGCCAACAATTCTTAACAATGTCAGTGATGGACCCCTGTGCCCCAGGGGACAGACTTCTTACTAGCTTCTGCCACTTTGGTCAGCTGCTGCTCTGGGGAGGTTAACTTTCTTACTTCAAATTCACGCTAGAGAGGAAAAGGAAATGCATACATATAGGACCAAATTTCACTCCTGATGTCTCCACACACAAAGCTCCTTCACCATGCCAGTCTCAATCTGCTGCTCTGGGGAGGTTAAGTTTTGTTTGTTTGTTTGTTTGTTTGTTTGTTTTTTGAGACAGAGTTTCATTCCTGTTGCCCAGGCTGGAGTGCAGTGGTGCAATCTCTGCTCACTGCAACCTACGCCTCCCAGGTTCAAGCCATTCTCCTGCCTCAGCCTACCAAGTAGCTGGGATTACAGGTGTGCGTCACCACACCTGGCTAATTTTTGTATTTTCAGTAGAGACCGGGTTTCACCATGTTGGTCAGGCTGGTCTCAAACTCTTTACTCTCAGGTGATCCACCCGCCTCAGCCTCCCAAAGTGCTGGGATTACAGGCATGAGCCACCAGGACCAGCCAGGAAGTTAAGTTTCTTACCTCAAATTAACGCTAGAGAGGAAAAGGAAATGCATAAATACAGGACCAAATTTCACTCCTGATGTCTCCACACGCAAAGCTCCTTCACCATGCCCATCTCAATCTCGTCATTAAAGTAGTATTTCCTTATTAGGAAAAAAAGAACTAGGTCTTTAAAATACTATTCATTCCATCCCATGGGTTGAGTACATTACATATTGACAGTGGTACATTCCAGCCACCTGAGACAACCAACCTTTTTATGCCAATCAGTGCTACAGAGAGCTCTCCATGCCTTACAGCTGGCCTAACCATAGCTGGGGACGACTGACTGGAGAATGTTGTGATCTTTGACTTTGTCACAGGTAAAATGGTGTTTCTAACTGTAATCACAGGTCTCTGTGCTGTGCCTTTCACTTCATCACACTCTATTCTCTCCAACTCCAACCCTGCCAAACTCATTAGGCCAAATTTGCTTACTTCTGTGCGTTCTACACACTTCCAACAAACCCTATGTTTGCCTTTCCTTGTGATGATAAAGAGAAATGGCAGTTAGTGGTCTGAAAGATAGCCTCTGACCTTTTTATGATGGGGCTGAAGGCTGGACGCTGGAGGCAGGGTGTGTGTTTGGTGCAGCACTGATATTCCCTATGGCTGTGTCAGAGCCTGCCTAAATACGACCTACTGACTAGCATGAAAATATTCCTCTGGGCAAGAGGGAAAAATATGACACCATGAGAGGTAGGATTTGACATGATACAGATTTGGAAAAATGAAATGTGACAATTGCTAATTCCATACAGTTCAAGGAAAACTGGCCTATTTCAGGTTCCCAGCAGGTAATTAATATTGAAGTGTAAAGAAAGGTGGCAAACTTACAATTATTTTGATTGTATTATGGTTATCTCCATTCAACTAAGGGAGTATTTGCAGCAATGCCGATGGGCCAGCTATTTTGGTTTTGCCATATTGTTTCATTTCTTGACCCACGTTACATAATCACTCAGACCAACAACAACTGACTGAATTGTTATTATATTTATATGTATTACCTAAGTTTATATTTCCTGTTAGTCTTTCAATGGATAGCTCAAAGCAGATAGAGTGAGAAGGACAATTATGCCTTTGCTTGATTTACTTGAATATAATGCCCCTGACAAAGGTATTTTTGATATAATAAAT
The DNA here is from genome assembly GCF_028878055.3 of Symphalangus syndactylus. NCBI lineage: Eukaryota > Metazoa > Chordata > Mammalia > Primates > Hylobatidae > Symphalangus > Symphalangus syndactylus. The sequence goes on from NC_072437.2 coordinate 18,550,870, forward strand.
GTGCGAGTTTCTTGTTTAGAATCTTAAACTCGGTCCGAAGGTTGGGATTTTGCACAATGGGGTTAGGAGAATTCACTGAAACACTTATCCAGCTGAAGGCATATATTGCCAATTTCATATTTGTGTCTTGCTATTTCAAAATATTGCATTGCCAGGCAAGATTTACTGCAGCATTCTGTAGCTTAACCCTCTTTCACATAGGCACACATCCCTCCAAGCTTTTCCAAAGCATGTTTAACAGTGCTATTAGAAGTAAGACAAAGTGCTCCTACCCATCTGGATTTTGGCTTTACCAAGTTTATTAAGTCTCTATCCATGGAACAGGCTACTCACAGCACAGCACAGTACCTCACATGGTTGCTACACAGATCATCAACATATACTGTTTAGTATTCAAATATCAAAATCAGCAGAATCAAAAAGGGCTGGAGTTAGCTGGTTCCTGTCCAATTCTAACTCCCTGGCGGCCTCTCTCTTAGGGACTCTTGTGTTGGTTTGTGTTCCCAGAGATGGGAGCCTTTAATTATGATTTTAAGCCATTGGATTATGAACTGAATAATGGTGGAGAAATGCCTACCCAATTGCCATTAGTGAGGACAAGCGTCGTTTTCTTGATAAATTGTAATGTTTTACTTTTTTTAATTGACAAATCATAATTGTATACATGGAGTACATAGTGATGTTTTTATATATAATGTACAGTGATCAGATCAAGGTAATTAGCATGGCCATCATCCCTAACATTTATTATTTCTTTGTGTAGGGAACTTTCAAATCCTCCTTCGTGATCTTTGAAACTATATAATATATTATTGTTAACTATAGTCATTGCTGCTAACTTGACCAAGAAACCTAAATAAGCATTTATCTGTAGTCGACCTTTCTGCATGCCTCAGAATAGTAGAAGGGGACTTGCTGACAGAGACCCACAGTCATGTGGGGTCCAAGTTTTGAACTTTACCCTGACTGGCCAAGTGACAGGCAGCAGTCACTGTGGTCTTTAAAATACCCCAAAATACAACATAGATTGTGGTATAACTTTCTCATCTGAGTTTTCCAACTAGCAAGAAAATCTCTGTGTGTGTCATTATCTCTCATTTTTCCTCATTTTTAGACAGTACGTAAGTTAAAGAATCTGGTTTGTGTTTTCTCCTGCGTATTCTGTGATTTATTTGAAGGTTTGCAAATTATATAATGCTAAAATTTATTTTTACATGTAAACTAAATAGAATCACATAGCATTATTTTGTTGTTTTGCTACGACAAATGTCTCTAATTTAAGGCATTGGGCCTTATAACCTTTGTTAGTAAATGGAATTGGAGAAGAAGTGTGCCTAATTAATATTTTGGTTTGAAAAGTAAGATTACTGTATTAGAATTTTATCCAAGGATTAAATTTTTAATAGGGGATTTAGGTGAAGTAATACTTTTTTTTAATCCTTCAAGAGAGTAATTAATTCTACAAAATATTAAGCTTGCTGACTTTGAATATTTTTAAATACTTTAGATTTATTAGACAAATGCTCATTGTCTACCTGCTGTAGGCTACTGTAAGACTTACATTCTAGTGGAAAAAGACATCATAAACAAATAAGTTTCAAAAATCAGTGGGTATTGGCAAGAGAAAAATAAAGTAATGGAAGCAAGACAGGGAATACCAGGGAGGCTGGAAGGAATTAAAGAAAATACTATATCAGGTGATCAGCATGCAATAGATGCTCAGTAAGCACTTGTTACCATTTGAATGAGTACATAGATAGATGAGGTGGTTGGTTAAGGCAATTTCAGAATATCACATGCTAAAAGCAGTTTAAGGGATGGGAGCCACTGGCGGCTTTTGATCAAGGGAACAGCATGAACAGTTCTTTAAGCACGTGAAACACTGGAAAGCCATTTTCAAAGTGCACTTTATGCTTACTTTTCATCGATTTTATTGCCACTTTAACTCTCCCTGAGACAGTCTTTGTGACTCTGAAAATTATCATGTGAATAGGCATCATTTAACAATAGGTATTGATAGGGTGAATATTAAGTCACCAAATAAGTGGAGGTCTTAGACAAAAGCCTTTTTAATAGAGGGTGAAAGCTAGAAAGGAAGCAGTGAACATAGAGTAAGCCCCAAATAGATATATTTTATTTCCCAGACTCCAGGAACTGAAATGCTTTCAAAGAATCTGATAGGAATAGTCCTGCCTTTCATTCTCAGGTACCGGTTCATATTTCACTCAGGTTTGTTTCCGTCAAAAATAGTTCCATCTAAGGTTACTTTGTATGAAAAAGTAGATTTTCTCTTTAGTTGCTAGTACTGTATTCTGTGCAGAAATGACCATTGGAGTCACCCCTATTTTTTGCAGGCTCGGGGGTTGGTATTAGATGAAGAGACACAAGATTTCTCTGTCGGTTGGGAAATCCTTTTTCCTCTTAGGAGTTTATTAGGTTTTTTAGCTGCCACTAAGTTTAGCTTATAAGAAGAGATGGAAACAGCCTCTGAAACTTCCAGGCTGATCCTTTCATTTATCTAAATTCCTTTCTACCTCTGCAGAAAAGGGCTAGATAATAAATCTGATCCTCTTTTCTCTACAGTAATAGCTCCCACCCAAAGACTGTTATAAGGCTAAATAGGACAGGATCTTAAGGACTGAGAAGTGCCCTAGAGAGCATTGCCTCCTCCCTCTTAATTTTACAGCTGAGCAAACTGAAGCCCAAAAGATTAAGTTATTTTCCCACGAGTCACATCAGTAGGAAGGTCATATGTAAAATTAAAATAGGTGAGACAGTTATTCATTGAATGATGTGAACCTGTCTTTCCAACCTAGGGATCAGAGGTTAAGAATTGTAACAATGGGTCGGAGGGTAATGGGCACTCAGAGAATCTGTATGAATGCCAGGCAACCAAGCTACGATGGGAGAGAAGAGAAATAGCCCAGCCAGATACAGTCTGCGTGGGCTGCACCACTGGCCCCACCTCTGCTAACTGCTCATTGCCCACTGATGCATTATGATCTTTAGCCATCCCGATCACTCTTGGATTCATCACTGCATTCTCTACTCCATCCCAGGTTCCCTAGTACATGTACATATATATGTGCCTCACCCCCTCAAGATTCAGACTCCCAGTTGAGAGCATCTGATTGGCCACATGACATCATCTACAGTTCCCTAATTGCTGGGGTTAGTGGAAGGGGACAGAAAAGTTAGGGATAGACTCTTACCTCTCACCTGTCTTGTGACTCTACCCAAATCAACGTGTGTTTGGATGCAGAATTGTCAAAATGACAATACTCAAGATAACTCTGTACAGTAGTAGCTCTGTTCTGCACTTGACTCAGAAAGCAGTCATAGTCATAGCTCTGGCATGCTCTAAACCAAGATTTGGCTAGAAATTTGATCTCTTATGGAAAAGGTGCTTTTATTATTGTTGTTGTTTTCTCAGGGAAGAAGCAACCAAACATCTGTTGAATCTTTAAGTCAGATTGTCTCAAAGCATGCTAGAAACAACACCTACATCAGAATCAGCTAGGGTGCTTATTAAAGCAGATACCTCGTCCCTCAACCCAGAACTGCTGAACTGAAATTCATGGGGCCCAGATACAAATGCACACTGAATTGTGAGGACTGCCGATCTATACTCAGTCACTACGTATGTTCCTGTAGGATGTTACATCCTTTCATGGGCTTTTTCGATTTGTTGCCAACCACATAGAGAACTAGAAAGTTAGGTCAAGAAATAAGAGAAAGCATTAGTTTTAGATTCCTGGGTGCCAAGCAAGCCCTGCAATTATTTAGTTATTGTGTCTTTATGGTTACTATATATCTTTATTGTTACTAGGTCCACATAGTTACCATGTTGTGCTCTACAAGGGCAGAAGAGTAAAATATATTAAGCTACTAGCAAGTGCTCATCATACTCACACTGAAGGAATTTGCTAGCAAAAGCCATATTTGCATTCTAACTTGGTGCAGTGATTTACAAGGTGTGGTCCCTAGACAAACAGCATCGGCATCACCTGGGAACTTGTTAGAAATGCAAACTCGCTCCTACTCTGTCCCCAGACTTACATTTTAACTAGCTCTCTGGGTGATTCTGATGCATGCTAAAGTTAGAACTGCTGCTCTCAGCTTCCATTTCCTTGTCTGAATAAAACAATGATAATTGATCCTTCATAGTTTTTCTTTAGATTATTTTCTATTGTCATTATAAAACTAAGATAATGTACAGAAAGGCACTTAATTCAAGGTAAGTGTTCAATAAATAGTAAGCGTATTATTGAGCTTATATTTAATTTACAAACACTGATCTTATTTTCTAATTGTTTAACTTCAAGAGAATCCACAGGTTGCCTACAATATAAGCAGTCATGTTAGATGTTTTATATATATAAGTTCTAAATGGGATGGAGAAGTTGTAAAATTGTGATACTTAACCAGGAAAATGGCAGATTTTTATTCTTCCATTTTAGATATTAGGACCAGGCTACTTACTTTTCTACTGTCATTTAAATCCACTTTAAGGTATTCACAATGACTTTAACATGACATTAATAACCTTACTGGGTCTTTGAATTTCTTAATCCCAGTTTCCTGGGGCTAAATACAATAATCTGTATCTCTTCATCTTTGACACGCTGATAAAAATCCCTGAACCTCAATTTGCATTTGGTTTTCAAAATCAATCCTTTTGCTATTCAAAGGCAAGGCAATTGAGTGAGGTTTGAGATTGAAATACGTATCAACCCCACTAGAGGGTGACCTTTATCTAAATCAGGGTGCAGATAAAGTAAGGGCATCTTCTGTAGCCATCTCATAAAATTGGATTGTATAACTGTTTACTCAAGGTGAGGGAGAGGCTGAGAAGTGACTCCTACGTGAATAATTAATAACTTTCAATTTCTAAATAATTTAGTAGTCTTGTGGGAATATTTAAAACCAAGCTATTGCAAATTTCACAGTTTGTATTTTAGGATAAAATTCCTTATTAATAAATTCAGCTCTGAATTTTAAAATTATCTGTTTCAATTGCAGTTCAAAATATATTCCCCCCTTTTCTCCCAAAAGGCACACACAACTAAACATATGAGAAAATAGAACCCCAAGTTTGTTTCATAAAAACAAGCAAACAAAAGGCTATAGGACTTTATTAAGTTTTATATGGTGATTTAAAAATAAGACATATTCTCTAGATACCAAAGAAGAAAAAGAAAATCCAAATGTTCTCATAGTAATTAGAGAGCTCAGTTTAGGTCAACCTTAAGAAATTAATGCTGAACGCCATATTTGGTTTATCTTTTATAGTTCAGATTTAGAAAGTAAAACATTTGTGTTGTAACTCCTCTGCTAAAATCTCTCAGTTAGATATCAGAGTTCAAGGTTATTCTTAAAACCACCTCAGTAAATATCTTTTTGTAGTATTTAAAATTTCAACTCAAAATTTGCAACACTGTGAATACAAGTAATATTTATGTATTCTGAGCACTTTATATACTAACTTAATTTTTTAAAATTTGATCTTTAATAATTATTGACAGAAAAAATCTGGGCTCAGGATAGTGCCAGTTGCATGAAAACATGTAGATTCAATGGTTATTTGCTTCTTTTCTAGGACAATTTTGTTTTTGTTTTTGTTTTTTTGGCGGTGGAGAAAGGAGTCTTGCTCTGTCACCCAGGCTGGAGTGCAGTGGCGAGATCTCGGCTCATGGCAACCTCCGCCTCCTGGATTCAAGCAGTTCTCCTGCCTCAGCCTCCCCAGTAGCTGGGATTACAGGCGTGTGCCACCGCACCTGGCTAATTTTTTTTATTTTTAGTAGAGTCGGGGTTTCACCATGTTGGCCAGGATGGTCTCAATTTCCTGACCTCGTGATCTGCCCACCTCAGCCTCCCAAAGTGCTGGGATTACAGGCGTGTGCCACCGTGCCTGGCTCTAAGACTATTTCAAAGAGTGTTTCTAGAACACTGAGTGGTTATCTTACAAACAAAAAAACCAATTAACCTCATGCAAAACAAGACTATAGCAATTAAACTTGGATTCTCAGGTACAAATGACTTTCATTTTTATCTACCTCTACAAACCAGAAAAATAGCATATTATAAAAATGCATTTCTATTAAAACACAAAGAAAGGTTTTATGTGGCATGAATTAGTCTAAAATAAATTTTTAACTTTAATCCAAGTTCATAAGGAGATATTAACTTTGGAAAAAGGTAAGTCTTTGAAGGATGGGTAGTTTTATCATTATTGTATTTTTGAAGGAAGGTTGCAGTCTGAATTGAAATCTTTCTTCCAAGAAAAATCAGCCTGCTGTGCTCTCGTACTAAAATAGTATCTGTACAATGGCATATGATTTTTATATAGAATTGGGAAGAGCTACGCTAATAACTTTTACAATCTCTCTTGTTCATGTATTATTTACCTGAGAATAGCTACTCCTATCTTTAAGATTAGGTACTTTTTCCATTAATTAAAAAACTCCCATTTTAAAACTATAGAAGATATTCTTGAAAAGTATATGTGGGTTAAGAATAAGCATATACTCTTATCACTAACCCAGCCTAAAGCTGACATGGGGCTAAACTTTCCTTCACAAATTAGAGTTGAAAGAGAAAAAATGCAATTCAATTACTTCATGAGGAAGCCACTCAGATTTTCCCACCTGTTGCAGACTAATCAGATGACAAATATGCCTAATTGTCTGTCAGCTGATAAGATATGACAGTCCTGTCCATGTGGAGAGCAGCAATTCAGGGAGTTTCTTCAATTCTCTCTCCAGTTTGAGATCAAATTACTCCAATTTTTCTGAATTCCTTGAAAGTTTGATCTTATTTGTTTTTAGCCAACTCTTTTGATCATTATGTTTTATTTACTCAGTTTTGAAGAGACGGGGTTTTACTCTGTCACCTGGAGTGCAGTGGTGTGATCATACCTCACTGCAAACTGAAACTCCGAGGTGCAAGCGACCCTCCTGATTCAGCCTCCCAAAGTGCTGGGATTACAGACATGAGACACCATGCCCCACCTCTGGTTCTTCATGTGTAATGTAAAGTTTAAGAGGCAGCTGACAGAAATAAAGAAAATTGGGAAAGAATATACAAAGATTAAGAAGGTGGGCAGTGTAAAGTGAGAATTGTCTCATTTTATTCTTATCTTGCATATCTTTGTGAAAAAACGTAGATAACATGAGCTATTCTAAGTATTTCTAGAATGTCTCCTCTGTATTCTTTTGAACTAAACTCAAAAGTAATTTTAACCCAACTTTTATATTTCCAGACATTGTTATGATTACTATATCCCATATAGTAATGTTTCTGTAGCATTTGTTTGTATAAGTTTATATGTACATACTTAGATATTGACTCCGTCCTGTTTTCTTCCAACAATCTTGATATGCCGTATAAGTTCTTAGGCAGAAAGATATGTCATTTACCTTCCATTTCTTTTAGGAATTCTATTCTACTTAGCATTTTAACCCTAGTTTACAGTTAAATGAGAACTGAGAACTGATTTTTTTCTCCAAGTTTAGTAACTGTCATCTTCCTCTTCATCATTATTATGAGTATTTCAGATTTTCAGATTCTCCATTTATACAATGGAAATCACAGGAACTGTTCAATTATTTTTGTTAAAAAAAAATTTTTTTTTTCTTTTTGATACGGAGTCTTACTTTGTCACCCAGGCTGGAGTGCAGTGGTGTGATCTCGGGTCACTGCAATCTCCGCCTCCCAGGTTCAAGCAATTCTCCCGCCTCAGCCTCCTAAGTAGCTGGGACTACAGGTACATGCCACTACGCCCAGCTGAGTTCTGTATTTATAGTAGAGATGAGGTTGTACCATGTTGGCTAGGCCGGTCTTGAACTCCTGACCTCAGGCAATCCACCTGCTTCAGCCTCCCAAAGTGCTGGGATTACAGGTGTGAGCCACTGCAACTGGTCATTTGTTACTGTTAAAATGAAGGTATACTCTAGTGATATGGCTTAAACACATTAGAAACACTGACAAAGATAGAGCCACAGGGAAAGATACTGTCTGAGCAAAGCTCTATGATAACTCTTGGCAACAAAGAAGAACCTGGCTTTTCTCTGCTTTTTTATTAAGGCAGGAGGAAACACACATGGGTGGATGACTCCTTTGTCCCCACCATCTGCACTGAAACAGTGACCATGCAGCACCCTGGATCAGCCCCTAGGAGCCCCAGCAGCTGAGGTGCTTCAGGGAGCCAGAGAAACAGCCTAGGAGACACCTAACCCAACTCTAAACTAGGAAGATGACAGCATTCATCCTCAAAACATTCTTAAGAGTAATCTAGCTAGCACAAAAGGCAAAGAAACAGGGCTATTCCAGGCACGCGGGCATACATGGTCTCCACACTCGGCTGCTTTCTTACTTTTTTTTCTATTTTGTTTTGTTTTTGTTTTTTTCATGAGCAGTGTTCAATGGCCTCATTTGGCTACTTTCTTCAAACATAGGTCTCCTTGCCTGGCATTTAAAGGATGTTTTTTGAGCTTTTACTCAATAAACAGTACCAGAAACTCTCCTACACTGTTGAGATAAACAAGGAAATTTTGTTTGTTTGTTTTGTTTTTGTTTTTGAGATGGAGTTTTGCTCTTGTTGCCCAGGCTGGAGTGCAATGGCTCCATCTCAGCTCACTGCAACCCGCGTCTCCCAGGTTCAAGTGATTCTCGTGCTTCAGCTTCCAGAGTAGCTGGGATTACAGGCGTACGCCACCACGCCCAGCTAATTTTTATTTTTAGTAGAGACGGGGTTTCTCCATGTTGATCAGGCTGGTCTCCAATTCCCTACCTCAGGCGATGCGCCTGCCTCAGCCTCCCAAAGTGCTGGGATTACAGGTGTGAGCCACCGCACCTGGCCAACAAGGAAATTTTAATAAGAAAAATATTGGTTTAAATTACATTTTCAATGACAACAATAAAAATTCACAAACCACAAAATCCAAAAAAGCAAATCAATATTTAGGAACAAAATACTTTAAGACTTTAAGTTGAGAAGGTAGAACTAAAATAGAATTTAGGTCTTCTTTTACCACCATTCAAATTACAGACCGTGTGTGAGTGTGTGTGTGTGTGTGTGTGTGTGTGTGTGTGTATTTGGTCATATATAATATGTGGATGTGCTATTACTGAATTGTATTTGCATGTCGTATTTTTTAATTGGGTCATACCATTAAATATATATCACTCATATATTTAAAATGTTGCAAGAGAAAGATAAATTTACTTTACCTTAATTCCAAAAGAATTCCTTCACCCTCACTAACAGAACCTGCTTTTATTAGGGAGCCGTATGTCCTAATTCTGGAAGTTGATGTTTGGTTAAATGCTATTAAACAATTATCAAACCATAATTAAACTGTGATTAATACATTTCATTTTTTATATCTGTCATAGCAGCCCCACTTCACTTATCCAGCAATTAGTCTAGGTATGGTTATGTGCCCCTGGTTCTGAACGTTAAGATAAATAATATTTTTTAGAAAGCTGCTGAGAAACTATTTTCTTTTTCCAAAAAGATAGCCATTTTTTGGCCCTGCCCTCTTCTAGCCTACTTGGGATGCTGTTCTATGAAAATGTAATGTTTGGAGCTAGAGCAACCATTATGTGCGAGAATGTCATTAATAACTTAGAAGGGAAAAAAGAGAGAACATGAGTTCCTGATGAACTCAGAGGCACTGATCTAACACTGGAAGCACCAAGGTTTAGAGACTTTCTGTATGAAGGGGGTTCACTTTCCACTGTGTAAGCCAGTGCACTTTGGGTAATCCCAAATTCAGCTACATTTCCCTTGTTGCTAAAAGCATTCTGAAATGATACAGAGACTGACTTTGCCAAGTACTTTCATTTAATATTATCATTCATAATATTATTTTTAGTTTAATATCATCATTCACAATATTAAGACTTGTCGGTATTTTATACATGTAGATTACTGTTCTTTTGTATTTTATGCAACTGATTAAAATTTGTATAGAATATGTTAATTCATTTACATCAAATTCTAACTATTTCATTCTTCTCTAGTCAGCAGTGCATTAGACCGTTGAAAAGATAAAGATGATATAAATGTGTTTTTGATGTTATTTCTAGTGAAGCAAAAACAAGTACTTCATATTTCTATTTTTCTCTTTAATGGTTGATATTTCTTTAATTACAGACTTCATTTAAAATGCGCCCATGTAGATTTACTGATAGGAGTTAGTGTATCAAAGGTGATAATTAAAAGTGAAATAAAATATATGGTGTAGAATGCTGTTTAATCTGTTTCACAATTGAGTTATTTTAATGAATCAACATGAATATTATGTTACCTCTGTAGATCAGATCGATACAAAAAAACTTCTCCACAATAATCTCTGCAAATCTCATATTCTCACAGGGATGTGTCTAAGGATGGAGTTGGTTTTTTTTTGTTGTTTTTTTTTTGTTCCCCCACCCCCGCCCCCTCCCGGAGAAGGTTTCCACATCTCAGCCTTTTTTTTTTTATATATGACATTAGGGAATCCCATGAATGCTATACTTAAGCCAATAAGAACTAGAGCGGGAGTCAGCAGACATTTTCTGTAAGGTGCCAGTTAAGTGTTTTAGGCTTGTGGGTCAGATGGTCTCAACTGCTACTCCTCCACTGTATCTGCACCTCTAAAACAACCTTAGGCAATGTGTAAATTAATGGTCTTGGCTGTCTTCCAACCAAACTTTCCTTAAACAGTTGGCAGGCTGTTTATGACCTAAGGGCTTGTTGTTTTCTCACTCCTGACCTAGAGATTCCATTTTTGCTTCGTCAACCTGGGCTTTCAAATATGGTTCTTGGAAACTTAATGTATGTATTTTCCCTGATGCATAGTTGCTGAGAATTCCTACTGTGGAACTTATTAAGACATTAGTGGGGGAGGCTTTGCAGTACCTACAATTGTTCTGCCTCCAGACCAACATCCTCCTCCACCCTGAGTCAAATTTCTCTTTTGATTTTTTCAATTAATAAAATTTAAAAGCAGTTTTAGCTTTACAGAAAAATTTAGCAGAAAATAAAGAATTCCCATAAACCCCCTTGGCTCCCATCCCTCCCTCCACCTATTTCCCTTATTCACATCTTACATCAGTATAGTACAAATTTTGTAATGAATGAGCCAATATTGATAAATTAATATTAGTTAATATCCATAGTTTACATTAGAGTTAACTCTTGGTGTTGTACATTCTATGGGTTTTGTCAAATGTATAATGACATGTATCTACCATTATAGTAACATACAGATAGTGTCACTGCCCTAAAAATCCTGTGTGTTTACTTACTCATCATCTCTCCCTCTCTCCACCCTCCCCCTCTCCTCTAGACCTTGGCAACCACTGATATTTTTACCGTCTCCATTCTGCCTTTTCCAGAATGTTATATAGTTGGAATCATATAGTGTATAGGCTTTTCAGACTGGCTTCTCTTACTTAGTAATATGCATTTAAGGTTTCTCATATTTTCTGATGGCTTTATAATTTTCTTTTATCACTGAATAATATTCCATTGTCTGGAAAGTTTGTTTGTATATTCCCCTACTGAAGGCCATCTTGATTGCTTTCGAGTTTTGGCAATTATGAATAAAGCTGCCATGAACATCTACATGCAAGTTTTTGTGTGGATGTAAGTTTCTAACTCATTTGAGTAAACACCAAGGATCAAGGTTTTTGGATCCTATGGTCCCTTGTCTTTTCTGGTGACCATACCAGCCCCATCACTCCCACTCATCGTTTGCATTAGTTTTCATTTTCATTTCTACATCACGTAACAGTCACTCCTGTTATTCACAATATTTTTTTCCTTCACAAAGACTTCTCCAGCAGAAAAGAAGATGGATGAATGCCATTCATCCCTCAAAATTGGAACCTTTCCTCAAAATATGTGTTTGTGTATTTACTACTATTTTTAAAAACTTTTATAACTTGCAGTTTGTTTTCATCCTTAAAGGATATTGTCAGTTCATCCTGCATTTTTTTTGTTGTCATTCTGTATGTATAGTAAAATATAGTCAGGTGCTCTATATCAGTAAGTCTGGAATGTTTCATGCTGGCAGTTACATGCTGGAATACATAACACCGTTGCCCAAGCCAGAGTAAGTGTAGAGATTGCTGTATCTTATTTGCACTCTGACCATAGACATGATCTTATCCTATTCAGGCTGCTACACGAAAATACTATAAACTATGTAGCTTATACACAACAGAAATATATGTCTCACAGTTCTGGAGGCTGGGAAATCCAGATCAAGGTGCTGGAAGACTTGGTATCTGATGAGGGCTTTCTGGTTTGGGGACAGTGTTTTCTCACTGTGTCTTCACTTGAAAGGGGAGAACTCCAGTCTCTTCAGTCCCTCATAAGAGCACTAATTCCATTTCAGGAAGGATTCATCCTCATGGCCTAACCATCTTCCAAAGCGCCACCTTCAAATACCATTACAGTGGGGATTAGGTTCCAACATATTAATTTTGGGGAGGGACACACACATGTCAGGTCACAGCAAACACCAGCTTTAGTAGTCATCCCTTTAATTATTTCACAATAGTTTATAATTTTTTAAACTATCTGATAGGAAACTCTCAGTTGGACTGTATTTTTCAAAGCCCATGTGAAGAAAGGGCAAATAAAATTCTGGTTTGAAAAGTAACAAATGTTCTCAGATGCAACATTTGCTAAACTGCAAATCTTTATATAGATTTATATAGACAAAAAGTCAAACGTGTCTCCTAACCCTAACACACATGTAGAAAACACATTGGATTCTGAACATAGAGGTTGTAAAATAGGGTTTATTTTCCTTTTGCATACTTAGAAATTTTAATTGTTATAAAAAATATAAAATTTACCATCTTAACTATTATTTTGTTCTCTATTTCTGTATTCTTGTCATTTCAAGAGTGTTACATAGATGAAATATGACAATATGTAACCTTTAGGATTGACTTTCGTTGTTGTTTTGCTCTGTGTAATTCTCTAGAGATTTATACATGTTGCTGCATGTATCAGTAGTTCATTCCTTTTTATTACTGTCATATTCCATGGTATGGATGTACCACAGTTTGCTTAATCGTTCCATTTTTAAATGCACACTTGAATACTGTTTGGTGTATTTATATGGCTGTGTAACAGATCTCCAGAAATCTCACCCTGCAAATCTGAAACTCTTTACCTATCAAACAACTTCCATTTCCTCCTCTCCCTAGCCACCATCAACCGCAATTCTAATTTGTTTCTATGAATTTAGCTACTTTAGTTACCTCATATAAGTGGATTTGTATAGTATTTGTCTTTTTGTGACTGATATATTTGACTTAGCATAATGTTCTCAAGGTTCATTCATGTAACATGTATCAGAATTCTTCCTTTTAAAAACTAAATGATATCCCATTGTGTGTACATACCAAGTTTTGTTTATTCATTCATCCATTGATGGACATTTGGGTTGCCTCCACCTCTCAGATGTTGTGAATAATGCTGCTGTAAACATGGATGTACAAATATCTCTTCAACTCCCTGTTTTCAATTCTTTGGGACATATAGTCAGAAGTGAAGTTGCTGGATTATATAGTAATTCTATTTTTATTTTTTTTAGAAACCTCCATACTCTTTTCCTTAGTGGCTGCAATATTTTATAATTCCACAAACAATGCACACAGACTCCAATTTCTCCACGTACTTGCCAGCACTTGTTATTTTTTGATTTTTAATTTGTATAATTTAGGGGCTACAAGTACTGTTTTTTCTTTGTTGTTGTATTTTTACATGGCTGTATTGTATAGTGGTAAAGTATGGGCTTTTAGTGTGCATTGTACCCATTAAAGAATTTCTTATCTGTCATCCCCCTCGTATCCTCACACCCTTTCAAGTCTCCAGTGTCTATTAATCCACACTGTATGTCCATGTGTACAGATTATTTAACTCCCACTTATAAGTGAGAACATGTGATATTTGGCTCTTTGCTTATGAGTTATTTCACTTAAGATAATGACCTCTAGTTCCATCCATGTTATTGCAAAATATATGATTTCATTCTTTTTTATGGCTGGGTAGTATTCCATAGTGTGTGTGTGTGTATACATATATATGTAACATTTTCTTTATCCAATCATCTGTTGATGGACACTTAGGTTGACTACATATCTTTGCTATTGGGAGTAGTGTTGTTATACATATAAAAGTCCAGGTGTCTTTTTTATAGAATAATTTCTTTTCTTTTGGATATATAACCAGTAGTGGGATTGCTGGATTGAATTGTAGTTCTATTTTTAGTTCTCTGAGATATCTCCATACTGTTTTCCATAAATACTGTACTAAGTTAAATCCCCACCAATAACGTGTAAGCCTTTTCTTTTCCTCTGCATCCTCTCCAACACCTTTGTTTTTTGACTTTATAATGATAATTATTCTGTCTGGTGCAAGATGATATCTCATTGTGGTTTTAATTTGCATTTCTCTTGATGATTAGTGATGTGAGCATTTTTTCATATGCTTCTTGGCCATTTGTATGTCTTCTTTTAAAAATTGTTCCTTTCCCCACTTTTTAATGTGGTGTTGTTGCTGATGTTGTTGTTTGAGTTCCTTGTAGATTCTGCATGTTAATCTTTTGTTGGATGCATAGTTTGCAGATATTTTCTGCCATTCTGCAGGTTGTTTGTTCCTTCTGTAGCCGTCATAATAGGTGTGAGATGATACCTCGTTGTGATTTTTATTTTTATTTTAATGATGTTCAACAATGTTGAGCATGTTTTCATGTTTGTTGGTCAATAAGGTGAGTTTTTGTCGTTTTCTTCATCATCAGCCTCATGTAAGTTTCCTAGTCTACCTGCAGTCTTGTCTCATCCCTTAACAATTAGGAGAGTCATTATTTACAGAACTTGCCAAAAGTAATTAATTAGATCTATTTGAATTTTTTAATTTTCAAACTAGCATTTTGTAACTTTTTTTCTGTCTAAATTTCCCAATAAACATCACTTCCTTGAGGGCAGGAAATTATATCTTTTTCACTGCTGAATCTCTGACACTTATTATAGAGCTTGCCAGTTAATGGGTACCTAATACTTGTTTGCTAGATGAATCACAGAGTCTTGATGAAAGACAGTTTTTCCCCAGCATCTATCATGTACTCATTAGCAGAGCTCAGTCACTACATTGCCTTGACCAGAGGCTCTTCTGAGGCTTGGCTTTCTTTGCCAGGTACTCATCTATTTCTTATTTGGGGCTCATTATCTAATGGAGAAGAGCTTCATTGACAATGCTCAAAATATCACTTTCCT
This sequence comes from Symphalangus syndactylus, assembly GCF_028878055.3. NCBI lineage: Eukaryota > Metazoa > Chordata > Mammalia > Primates > Hylobatidae > Symphalangus > Symphalangus syndactylus. Next base: position 18,566,152 of record NC_072437.2, read on the forward strand.
GCCACAAAATGCCTTATACACCATAGAGACTTTGGTTACCAGGCAAACCTAGAGGCAAATATCATAGTTTAGACAGTCTACCCAGAATGAAGTACATTTTCCAATCTAATGTTTTCTGAGAGTCACAAGGTATAGAATGCTGTTTCTTGCTGTAACTATTGCTCGTTTCTGGAAATGAATACAATTAGGCTTATAGAATATAACAGAATTATGGCTAGAGAATGCATTTTGATAATTTTAAGGGGTTTCCTATATGAATATCACATGATAGAAGGGACACCATGTTTCACATTGGACAACATTGACTGCTTAACATGTAAATAATCACTCAGGTTTAGTAAGGCACACTCCTGGCATTGATAAAGTGCCTTCTCATGCTCCTGCCTACCTACTGTTTATCATCACACAAACTTTACCAGGCACTTTATACAGTTTGCCCCTCTCGCCTAAAATAAAGCAAGAGAAGGGAAAATAAGTAGCTTGATCTACTTACCTAGTTACTTAGAGCAACGATTCTTAACTGCACTCTCTAGGAGTATATGAACATATTAAAATTGCATTTGACATTGCATGAGTACTAACATTTTGGGGGGGAAGCACCCCTAAGCTAGAGTTTTCAGTATTTTCTAATAATAAATACTGTCAGTATAGAAGATGACTGAGAAGCATGTGAATAGAGACTGAGAACAAGATAGAGAATGGTGTCTGGTGATTTGGGGCATAGGTTTTCATCTCTACATGCCTTATACATCATTACTTTTGAGAAGTTTCTATTTGAACTCGGTAAACCTGTTAGCATAATCTAGTTTCTAAGTGAATAGTTGTGAGTTAGTGTCTAGACTCATAAAACGAAGAAATTGCACAAAACCGACTTATTAAGGTCCCCAGTAATTAATGTCAGCCACATTTGAGAGGGTTGGGTTCAGAGGAGTCCAATGTGACAATGGTAAACATTTCTAACTGCAGGTCATTTAAAATTTCTGTAACATCCAAATACCACACATATTAATTTGACTTTATTTTCTTCCTCCATCTATCCTGTACATCTCCACTGAATTGATCTGTTCTTTCTATTACATTCTTTCTAGGACACTATAAATGAATCAGTCTGAAACCTACCTCCTTTTCCACTTTTACCTCCATCTACAATCTTGCGAACACTCTGCCCGAGCAAACTGTTTCCATCTTCATTCCCCTAAGTGTGTTCTCAACATTTCACCTCCATATGTAGGTTCTCACCATGAAACCCACCTACACTCCACTCCACTCTTCTCTCCATATAAGCTTTATTCTTCAAGACATGGTCAAACCTACCTTCTTTGAAAAGTTCTTCCAAACCATCTACATTTAAAACAGTATCTACTAATGAGCTATCAAGCCATGAAAAGAGATGAAGGGAGCTTAAATGCGTATTGCTAAGTTAAGTAGACCTACTTGTAAAGACTACATACTATATGATTTCAACTATATGACATTCTGGAAAAGGCAAAACTATGGAGACAGTAAGAAGATTACTGATTACCAGGGATTAAATTAGAAGGGAGGAATTGATGAATGTGTGGGACACAGATATTTTTTAGGCAATGAAATTTTCTTTGTAATACTATAATAGTAATGTATGACTTTATACATTTGACAAAACCCATAGAATGTACAACACCCAAAGTGAACCCTAATGTAAAGTATGTACTTTGAGTGATGATAATGTGCCAATGTAGGTTCATTGATTGCAACAAATATACCACTCTAGTGCAGGACGCTGATAATGGGGAGGAGTTAGGCGTGGGGCAGTAGGTATATGGGAATTCTCTGTACTCTGCTCATTTTTTCTGTGAATTTAAAACTTCTCTATTAAATAAAATGTGTGTATATATATCCTTACTAAAGCACTCACAGAATAAGTGTGCTATGTAATTCACACAGCCAACAAGAAAAGACATGAATAATCACTTAACAACATTCTTATTATTTAAGTTCTTACATATTAATTTTCTCCCAATTAAAATGAACCTCTACAGAATCAGGAGCAGCATATGATTGTTTGTCATCTCTGCCGTCCTAGTCATAATTCTGACCACATACTAGTGTTCAAACATTTATTTGATGTTTGGTGCTTTCTTTTTCTCACTACTGAAATATAAGGTCTTTGAAGGCAGGGGATCCAGCCTATTTTGATTATTCATGAATTCCAAACACCTAGAAGAGAGTCTAGCACAAAGTAGCCACCCAATAAATACTAACCGAATGAACATAGAAGCATGCGTTAATAAGAAAAATGAAATAAACTGTTTAAAGCATCAGTTCTTAATAAAAATGACACTTTTGTTTTTGTTTTTCAGCTCTAGATCTTAAAAGTGTACAACGGGAATATTTACACCCCCTAGCTCTTAGATTTAAAAGCTGTTTCTTTTAGGCTATATTCCCCCAGATACAATCCTCAGTGCTCAGAGAGAAGATGTTTTTAAAACCACTTACTTATTCATTCATTCACTAATTTAATACATGTTTATTGATCATCTACTGTGCATTATTCTGGAAACTGGAGAATCACTTGCAAAGGTGACTGACAAAGTTCCCACTCTAATTGAATATAATGCATTCTGCTAAAATGAAAAAAATGTAACTCACAAAAATAAGATGAACAGTGATTTCTGGATGTTGAGGAGGGAGATGGGGAACCTACATAAGCCAGACGGTCAGGAATTGTGACTATGTCCCCAAGAGTTGTATGACATACATGTAGCAGCCCTGAATTAGGTGGTAACAGCCCTGAAATAGGTAGTCTCACTGGATATAGATCTGTAGGATTTTTATAAGGATTTATGGCCAGGCTCTAGCCTGCTACTTTCAACATATACAATAAAAAAATCACACACAAGCCCACAATCAAAGCATAAAGGCAGAAGTTTATATTCCTAGTGTGCATTTTAATACCTTAGTAAAATACAAAGATTGCAAATGTTATTGAATTAATCCTCAACCATTTTAGCGGTCATCGGAACATGGCGAGGGGTTGCTCACAGAATCATTTCAATTTTACAGTGCTGCATTTCTTTAGGATCCTTCACTCTTATTTTGGAACTTTTATTTTGGTTTCTAGTCTAATTTCCTAAAACATGTGCAGTATATTTGTAAACAATTTTGAGGTTAATACTATATTCAAATGGAGTGCTCTAGCTTTTACATACTTGATGCAATTATATATGTATATATACCTGATTTGTAAACCCTATCTAAATACGGTTCAGTTTTTAAGAAAATGGATGAATATCTTAAATCTTTTTAATAAGCTTATGGTAAAAATATCTACAGATGTGAATATGTTCAGTATTTATTTTCTCTTTCAAAAGAACATCAAACTTAAATATAGACAGAGCATAGACATTGCTTTACTGTGTAAGTTTCTTTATCTGAACATTCTATCACTTGTCGACAGTGTGAAGGCAAGAGAAAAATCATTTCTAAATGACTTTCAAGTGACACTTGCCTTTTTTCTCAGTTCTTCAAAGAAGAGGGATTCACCCTCATTCAGTTTTTATTAATATTTTGTTACAAATTAGACAATCACAGATAACAATGTTTTCATGATGGTTCCATTCATAGCTTCTTCCAGCAAAGCAAAATAAATAAATAAAAAGCCTTAAATTTTCCCCCTTAAACAACAAGCTTATGTTCCCATTTGTAGAATTCCACGATTGGGAAACAGATCTGAATTCCTTTTATTGATCTCCCTCACAGTTACATGAATTCTGCCAGACAGTATTACAGATCTCTTCATTCTTAGTCTCTGTAAACCAAAAGGTATCTGAGACAGGTCTCAATCAATTTATAAAGTATAATTTTTCCAAGGTTAAAACTGTCCCCGTGACAGCCTCGGGAGGTAATGACAACATGTGCCCCAGGAGGTTGGGGCAAAGCTTGGTTTTACACATTTTAGGGCTACATGAGACATCAATCAAAGTATGTAAGACGCACATTGGTTCAGCCTGGAAAGGCGGGACAACTTGAAGCAGGGAGGGGACTTCCAGGTCATAGGTAGATAAGAGAAATATGGTTGCATTCTTTTGAGTTTCTGATCAGCCTTTCAGTGAATGCACAATTTACAGAAATAGTCACTTATGCCTTCATCTGGTTTAGTGGAACAATGGGGCAGAGAAGCAATTAGACATGGATTTGTCTCATGTGAACAGAGGGATGACTTTGAGTTCGGCCTGTCCACAAGGAACTTCCTTGTGGACAAATTGTGAGGGAGGTATGTAGCTTTTTTATCTTTGTAACTATCTTATTTAGGAATAGAATGGGAGGCAGCTTTGCCCAATGCATTTCCCAGCTTGACTCTTCCCTTTGACTTAGTGACTTTGGGGTCCTGAGATTTATTTTTCTTTCACATCTTTTAATCATAACTACGGCTAACATTTATTGAGGGCACACTTCGCACCAAAAACTGCCAATTCTCATGAAATTCAATAATTCCATAGAGGTAAATATTTTATTTTGAAGGTGAAGTGATGTTTCTGAGATAGTTGTTAGTAAGATGCTGGGGTAGGAAGCAAATCCAGGTCTATTTAGTTTCTAAATCTTCAATCTTTTTATTTTCTAAATCTTTAATCTTAACATCTACGCTATGCTTAGGGTTAACCATACTCAATAATCACTGTTTTTTCATCTATAACTTTCTCTTCTTATTCATTCATTCTTGATGACTTTAATGTAACTGCATTCATTTATTTTTAGTTCTGGGATACATGTGCAGAATGTGCAGGTTTGTTACATAGGTATACATGTGCCACAGTGGTTTGATGCACCTACCAACCAGTCATCTAGGTTTTAAGCCCTGCATGCATTAGGTATTTGTCCTAATTACATGGATGAAGCTAGATTCTCAGCAAACTAACACAGGAAGAGAAAACCAAACACCACATGCTCTCACTCATAAGTGGGAGTTGAATAATGAGAACACATGGACACAGGGAGGGGAACATCACACACTCGGGCCTGATGGGGGTGAGGGGGCAACTACATTCATATTTATTGATCTCTGACTCTAGCCACTTCCTGACCCCTCACCTGATTTCGTTTTCTTTCTCTACATTTTTCTATTATCCTTAAAAGTGTAGTGCATCAGGGACCACTCATTCCCCTAGGGACAGGCTCAGGGCAGCTATGTAAAAAGGTGTGCTAATACTTGCTAATTTACTTTCAATTTTTCTCCTTAGGGGGTCCACCTTTTAGTTGGCCTTTTTAGTTGCAGCAGCAAATTGGACTGACCAAGTGAATAGAAGAACTAATCTATGAAACCAGATCTGAAAGTTTACACAAATTTAATTTGGAAAGCTAAATGTGCCAAGAATAGAATCAAAGTATATAGAATAATAAAAGGCAGGGAAGTACTCTGATGGAATTATTTTTCTTTTTCTTTTTTTTACCGTAATAAAATGTGAACATAACTATTTTTAAAGGTTTAGATGAATTTGTAAATGGTGGATTTGCCGTTGACATCAGTAAGAACCATATCTCGTATATTATCCTGAAAAAGTTAAGAATTTTACTTCAGCAGGGTTTTTTTTTTTTTGGTCTTTTACTGATATGTTTAATGGATTCACTGACTGGGAATAGAATGGTTTCCTATGGAAGTAACATTTCTGTTTACTGCTCACCATTAGTAAGCAGATAGTCTCCTACTATAGTACTGCTCATGAGAGAAACCTTTTGCAGATTGATTGATTCTGAGATGGAGTCTTGCCCTGTCTGCCAGGCTGGAGTGCAATGGTGCGATCTCGGCTCACTGCAACCTCTGTCTCCCTGGTTCAAGCAATTCTCCTGCCTCACCCTCCCATATAGCTGTGATTACAGCCACCCACCACCATGCCCAGCTAATTTTTGTATTTTTAGTAGAGACAGTGTTTCACCACGTTGGTCAGGCTGGTCTTGAACTCCTAACCTCAGGTGGTCCATCTGCCTCAGCCTCCCAAAGTGCTGGGATTACAGGTTGCCTCCAACTGGGAAGTCTATCATGGCCATTGTCCTCTTATGTTTTAGTGGTGATGTAGCAACCACTTTGCTTACTGACTGGGGACTTTTTTATAAGACATAAAACCATAAGAAATTTAAGGACCTTTGCCCCTCAAATTCCAGTTCTTTATCTTTCAACTTATTTGTTCTGCAACTAACAATATGTGATTTGTCTTTGTTATAGGAATGCATGAAGATTTCTGAAGTAATTTGGTACAGAAAAAAATACACACCCACCAAAAAATAAAAATAAAAAACAGGTTACTAAGGAAAAAACTTAAATATGCAACATTGTGGAAAATTACCCTATAGATATTTGAAATGATATTCTGTAAAAGGACAGAAAGCACTCTGGAAACTTATGTTATACTCTTATGCTTTATTTTGCCCAAGAATACAAAACTGCAATATTTGACCTTTGAGAAGCAGCAATGAACATGGACCAAATGTCATCCATTTCCACAAGCTAGAAACCTGCACACTGCTTGACACTGTTCCCTCAGCTGCCATATACAATTACATAGTGCTGACCTTCTGACCTCCTAAATATTTCTCCAATTGGCCATGTTTTGTCCACCTCCATTGCCAATGCCTTGGCCCACACAACTGTTATGTTTTCTTCTTCCTGGTACTATAATGGACAAACCAGAATTCTTATATCCAAATTGGCTCTCTTTTAGGCTTCACATTTTGGCCAGACTAGCCTTTCCCAATTTGTACCCGAGTGTGACATGTTCCTGCTTAAAACTTTTAATGTCTTCCCATTGCTTTTAGAGAACGATGAAAACCCTTGTAGCAGGAAGAGCTGCAGACAAAACTTCTCAGACATCGAGTTGTAGAAGGAAGGGCTTTATTCAGCTGGGAGCATCGGCAAGCTACTGCCTCAAAATCCAAGCTCCCCAAGTGCACAATTTCTGTCCCTTTTAAGGGCTCACAACACTAAAGATTTCACATGAAAGGGTCATGATTGATTGAGCAATCTAGGGGATATGTGACAGGGGTTTCATGCCCTGGTAGTCAGAGTGAAACAGAACAGAGCAGGGAGTTTCACAATGTTCTTTTATACAATGCCTGAAATCTATGGGTAACATCGGGTTCTAAGTCCTGAGTTGATTTTTAATTACTGGGTTTAGGCCTGGCTTCAGGCCTGGCGCCGGGCTGCCTGTCTTTGGTTTTACTTCCTTGTTGTTTTTTCTTTTTTTCTTAAAACAGGTACTGAGTATAAAACAATATAAAACAATATGAGAGGGTCTCTCTCTTCCTTCACCCTTAATATGACCGCTGGTTTCACTCATGCCTAATACCCAAATCCCAAATCCTACTACTCTCTGTTCACATTCTGCATTCTGATTTCGTTGTTTTCTCTTTTTCATTCAAATGCCTTATCTCTCCTCCTGCCCCAGGGTCTTTGTATATTATATCACCCTTTCCAGGAATATTCTTCACCCTGCTCTTAGTCCAGTTAACTCATACTGGTGTTTCAGATCTCAGTTCAGAATTCAATGCTTTTCCTTAACACCCAAGCTAGGCCAGATTTATCTATGTGATCTCATAGAAATCATTCCTTTTCTTATAAGAACTTTTCTTAATTTGTAATAATACGATCATTAGTGTAAACGTTTGTCTCTCTTATTAGACTGTATACTTCAAAGAATGACAAACTTTGTCAACTTTTGCTTATTCTAACTTCTCAAGGTCAAGAACAGTGATGGCTAAATACTAAGATCTCACTAAATATTTACTGAATAAATGAATGCATGAATTTTAGACATCATTAAGTAAAGAATACATGGAAATTTGTTTCCATGTGTTCACAGTACTCAAAAATTTTAATTTGTTATTTAATATCTGGTAGACAAATTTTAGTATTTGTAATGGTATATATACATACCATTACACTGGGGTGTCTGTGTGTGTATATATGCACATATGTATACTGTTAAAGTATGAGACTATGAGGTGGGAAGAATCATCTTTGTAATTGGTACACACACACGCACCTATATATATAGATAGATATACAAACACACACATATAAACACACCAATTGGCATATATATACACACACATAATACATACATATATATATACCAATTGGTATATACACACACACTGCAATTGGTGTGTGTGTGTGTGTGTGTGTATACACCAATTACAAATATTATGATTCTTCCCACTTTATAGTCTCACACTTTCAACTAACAACCTGGAAAGTAAGACAATATAATACATTAATTTCTATAACATTTCATAATATACTATGAAAATTCACTGCTGATTTCTAGAGTACAGAATCTATAGCATGGTGAACTTCCATGGCTCTAGCTTTATCTAGTTAGAGTTATTTAACCCACAGGTTGACATTCTCCCCTCCTCAGGGGCTCTCTTTCGCCACAAGGTATTGCCTCTTTTCTTGCTTTCCTGGCCTCCCTCTGCAGTGTTTCATGTTTGTCCTTTTGTGTTAACCTTTGGAATTATCAAACAAGTTGTTGCCAGAATCTGGGGACTCACGGCCGATGTGTTCCCAGCTAATAAAGCAAAACCAAGAGAAAATAATCCTCAGGACTGCATTTCAGAACTACGTGGGCTTCGTTTATATTCCACAAATTCAGTGTGGTGATTCTTATCAGATGCTTAATTTCCTCATATCCCAGTAAGATGATTTATTTGGTGCCCTGGGGAAAAATTAAACCCCTTTTATCTGTTTTGTATTTTCAACATTGTAATTATTAATAAATATTTACTAAATAGCAGCATGATGTAGGTGAAATATCACATGGGTAGAAATAAATGCATCTTAATCCATTATGTCCTCTAAGACACAAAATCATCATCTATGACATGGAGATGGTGCTGTTTTTCTTCTTAAAGCATCTTTCACAGCATTATTGGATCAAATTTAGTGGACAAGAATAGTCTTTGAAAATCATAAAGCTCAATCAGAAATTATTATTATTTGAAGAATACTGCATTTTAGGAGAATTGTAGAACCTGCTTATATTTTCTTCATTTTTCTTTGAAAGCTTTCATTTTAAAGGTTGGCTAAACAGGTATTTTTGATCCTTTTGTTTCATTTCTGTTTATATAAATAAGTGGTTTTGATGGGGTACATTCTTATTAGGAAAAGTTTACAACACATGCTTAATATTAAAATGTTTGATATAAAGGTCTAATTTAAAATGAGGTTGAAAGAGAAAAAAGTAGAACAATCTTGTATATGCATGTAGACATAGGCCTAAGGAGAGAAGCACATGGAATTGCAAGAATATTATTAAAATACAATTCAAATAGTTAAGTGTAGGAAAAATGTGATGAAAACAACTGGATTTTTATTCATAGACTCCAGCAGAGTAAAAATCACAAATTTGTTTTTTTTCCAAAATATGTCATTTTGTATTCAATTATTCAAGACAGAATGGGCAGAGAAGTACAAGGAAATGAAAGAAAATATTGATAAAGGAAGATAAAGTAACCAGATTAGATTTTGGTAGGATATAGCAAGACACAAAATTGATACATTCTAACTACATAAACTAAGATACTTCATTTTTTGCACAGCAAATTCTATTCTTGTTCTGGCTAACAGAAATTCTGTTGGAGTAAATTAAAACTGTGATCATATCACTTTTTCGTTGGACATAAAAGAACTAAATATTTTCCATAACATTTGTTTCACTCAGGAGTATCTTTCTTGCATCTTCCTTCACCTCCACTCCCATGATAATCGCCACCATTAAAACTGTTATTACTAAGAACACAGGTTTTTGTTGTCTGTTTCCAGATTCTTGGGGTCTCTTAATTACGCAGTAATTTCTTAATTGTGGCTTCCTTTATCTTTCCTCTATTTTTGGTATTAGTAATATCTAACAAATCTAGATCAAGTAGGCCGTCCACACCAGGTCATATCGTAGTCCCAACCCAATGCTTATAAGACGTAAGGTTAAAATAATGAAATAAGATTAAAAAATAGAATAGTCGCTAAGACTGATAACTTTTAGAAATAATTTATCTAAACAAATTGAATAATATTAAAAAATCTTGTGGTTGCCGTTGCTGCTGTTAAGCCACATTTCCCTCTTCGATTTCCTTTTAGAACTGTATTGGTTTGAGAACTGGTATAATTAGTGATTTAGAGCTAAGGCTGTAGACTCAGGTTGGCATTAGAATCTGCTTCGCCACTTACTAACTATACAAACTCTCATCAAGATATTCAACTGCAGCATTGTATTCTGTTAAAAGGAATGCAATGAGGTAATGTATGCAAAGCTTTTAGCATAGTGGTTGTCTTATACTGATAAGTAAATAAATATTAACCATCACCTATTCTCACCTTAGCTCTCCTTTAATTGGATGTATATTCGTATCCAAACCCATGTATAATAGAGCAGTGGCCATCAGACTACATGTGGTGAAGGACAGTAGTTTTATTAATTGCCAATCTTTTGTAGAAAGATAATATCATAAAATATAATAAAATTCAATTAATAGGAAACATAAAAATATACAAAATATAAGCCCAGAGATTTTATTGTTATATTCAACAAATATGAAAAACACTCTGTTAAATATCTATAGAAGTTTATAAATGTTTTCACGTAATTTCTGTACTTGCTTTATTGCAGAGGGAAAATAAAATCTATAGACAGGCACAAGTTCCTTGATCATACTTCTATGAAGAATGTATATTTTATTATTTTTCTTTTGAATAAGATAACCCTATTTCTAAAATATTCAAATGTTCATTGATATGGTTATGTATATATACACTTATGTATACACACATAACAATACACATACATATATATATTTGGCTTAATGTGATATTTGTGTTACAACAAAAGTACAAATCACTGAGTCTGAAGTGTCCTTAAAATGGAGGATGAGGCGAAACTGACCATCTGGCTTTGAGCTATCACTAATCTCTACTTTGATGCCTGAGTATTTGTCAAACAAAGAAACGTTTTGCATATTACAGTGAATATTTGTTCTCTGGTGACATTATTTACTCAGATAATCCAGAAATGTTTAAAAAACTCATGGCAGCACTTTCTCTTGATTTTGTTACATATGTACAGTTTGATTTCTTTCACGTAAAGCAGTATCAGTTTTACATTTTTCTTTTAGACAACGTTCTATACAGTTAGTATATTACCCTACACATGCCCAAGAAGTGTACCTTTGAGAAGCTGATGTATGACCAAACATGTTTGATCTTAGAGCTCAATTTTTACTCATACCACCACGACACCCTCATCCCATTCTACCCCTTCCTAGGGAGTTAATAACAAAAATGAGCTTTTTTTTTTTTTCCTATGAGGATAATTGGCAATCCAGGGAAGCCAGCCCAATTTCTATTTTGTTCAATGTTTCTTTAATTGATCAGTGAGGGGCAAAAGGTGGATACAGGTTGCGTGAAGAGGAGGAAAGATTCATTTTGAGTACCTATAAATTGTTTGGTACTTTCTTAAAAATTCTTTTTAAAATATGCCTCTTTTTCTTTACCATTTTGCTCCTTATATTTGTTGCTTCTAAGAGATGTGTCACCTCTGCTAGGGTGATAGGCTATATAATTCCTTACTGCTTTCATCTATGTATTTTTTAATCTGTAAGTATAGAGGTAGGTAAAAATCAGCAGCATAAAATACATATTTTCTATGTTTAGTTGAATGAGTGATTCAGTGAAATTGATAATTATATGTATCAGTTATCAACAGTATAATGAACAACCACAAAACCTGGCATAAAACAGTAAGTGTATGCATATTGCTTGTGAAACTAAGACCAAGTGGGCCTTGGCTAGGTGGCTCTGTAGATCTCGGCAGGACTTGATCACCTCTAGTAACAGGTTAGTTTTGATTGTATCAACCTGGCTCTGCTCCCCTCTCTCTCTCTCTCCAGCAAGAGTAGCCCAGGCATGAGGGAGGGCAATTCCAGCTGCACAAGCACTTGTTAAGCCTCTACTTTCTTTATCTTTGTTCAAAGTAAGAGAATGCTGCAAATTACATGGCAAAGGCAATTGGTTGGGAGGAGGAGGATGAAGAATTAGAACCATTTTTGCAATTGATCACATATCTTAAAAAGTAAATTCTTTCAATTGAACAATATGATAAATGAGTAGGAATAGTTAAATAATTATATTTATCTTGATGAAAGTAACATACTTGGGCAAGTTACTTCAACCTTCTGTGCCTCGGTTTCTTCAGTTCTAAAATGGGGATAATAATAGTGTCATCCCATATGATTATGGGGAGGGTTAAATTAGTGGATTATGTAGTATGTAGAGCAGTGCTCAATATAGAAATATGCATAAAGTGTTAACTATAGTTATTAACATCATTATTATTGTTAATATTGAGGCAACACAGTTGAAAACTGACAAATGTGTAAAAGTGATATATGGTTGTCTTAATATGTTCTTGAGCATATTTATTTTGTGAATTTTTGGCTAATATTTATAGCACTGGTGCCATCTGTTCATCTTACAAGGATTATTATTTTAGGAGTTTATACATGTCTATATTCCAGAGAAAAAGATTTTACATTGTAGAACAATTTGGGACATATTTTTATTTATAATCTTAAAATATCTTACTTACAGACGTATTGTAAATACCACAGATTTTTGTTTCTATTTTCTTGCTTTTATAAATTTTGTACTAATGTTAAGAAATGGTAGCAAGCTTATGACTAACGTCAATTTAATTGACATTTCTTAAAATGTGGTCATTAATTGATTTGTTCTATGTAGTAATGAGAATATATGCCAATGTGTCCCAATTTTAATATGCATACAGTCACCTGGGACCTTGTTAAAATGCAAATCCTGATTCTGTAGGTCTGGGGTGGGCCTGGGATTCTGCATTTCTAACAAACTTCCAGGTGATGAAGTTGCTACTGGTCCCTGAATACCACATTTTAAGTGCACGTGCACATACACAAATGCACACACACACACACACACACACACAGACATCTCCTTATGTATATTTAAAAATTATGCACACATATAAAATACATATTTTAAAGTATATAATACATATTTATATTGAATAAGTGAAAATGTAAATCAAATTATTTGATATTTAGTTATTAAATGTTATAAAACATGTAATAAATATAATGAATCAAAGTAACGTAATATTTAATAAATAAATTATTGTATCTAATGATGTGTTTATCTCTAAATGTTGAGAAATTACTGCCAAAAAATGCTTTAATTTTCAATTTTGTTTCCCTGGAAACTAAGTAACAGAATTTGGCCCTATAAATATAAGTTGCTGTCGAGACTCCTTTGTTGGTAGAAATATACTTAAATTCCCTGGGTCCTGTAATCAGGATAAAAGTTGTCTCTCTTTCTTTTTTTTTTTTTTTTTGATGGAGTCTCGCTCTGTCGCCAGGCTGGAGTGCACTGGCACGATCTCCGCTTACTGCAACCTCTGCCTTCCAGGTTCAAGTGAGTCTCCTGCCTCAGCCTCCCGAGTAGCTGGGACTACGGGCATGTGCCACCACGCCCAGCTAATTTTGGTATTTTTATTAGAGACGGGGTTTCACCATGTTGGCCAGGATGGTCTCCATCTTTTGACCTCATGATCGCCTGCCTTGGCCTCCCAAAGTGCTGGGATTACAGGAGTGACCACCGTGCCCTGCCAAAAGTTGTCTCTTAAACTCATACATAATCATGCTTTGGTTTGAGGTACATACACAACCAATTAACTAATTTTTTTTCTCCTGTGGGCATTAGTCACAGCCCAATATTAAAAATTTTTGATTACATACAACTTTATATAAATAAAATACATTAGTCAACTTAATTTTCTGCTTTTCAGTGTTAACTACAAATATTTTGTTTCAACTTCAGGACTGTAAAATCTTTCTAAAAGTTCGCGATATTCTTTTCTTTATAAGTAATCTTAAGAGTACTCTGCCTTTTTGTTTTAAAGAAGTGGTTAGTGTCAGAACAGTAGCATTAAAGGATACAATTGATTTTAAAACTGTAAAAGATGAAAGAGATTGGGATAAATCTCTGCTGACCTCAGGATAAACTCTAGTAGATCAAATCTCCAAAATGTAGAAAAGGGAAGAAAAAAAATTGAGAATTCACATTAAGTGGATCTGAATATGGGAATTCCCATCTAAAGGTGTGTCTAATTAAGTTGAAGTCTATTAAGAATAATTAAATAACAGCCTTGTTCATGATAACAACATTTGAGTTGCACTTTCAAACTCAATTTATAGTTGTAAATATAACTACAGATTACAACTTAATTTCTAGTTCACAAATTATTTTTCACCTCTCTTATTTGATACTTGAAAGAACCCTTTATTATTTAATATTATACTCAAAGTAAGAACTTGGACTTGGAGACCTCCTCCTCCTTTAAGTTCAAGCCTCCTCTGAGGAGAGAGACTCCTAAGGAGTGCAGGATAAGGGTCATTATTGAGCTGTTAATGGGAGGGGACTGAATTTTTGGATGACTCTGGAATATAGGGGTTAGTAAAATATTAGTAGCTATTATTTATCATGTATTTATTATGTGCTATTTGCTACTATGTGTCTAATATAGTTTCTCTATTTCCTCTTTTTAAGTTATTTTGGAATTGCCTAGTATTCTAAAAAATGTTATGAATGTGTTCAGAATGCCCCTTTTATACTTTTCCCTTAAATGGTGGTGGTGGGCAAACTTGAAGACATTAACAAAAACATAATTTTCATTTAGTCTTAGATAACACCAAGGTGACATAGTAACTAAGTGGAGTTGGTGGGCTAATTCCTAATGGAAGCCCGGGCTCGTAACAGAACATAAAGGCTTTTCCAAGGATGAAACACTGGTGAAGCTTCTCCTTCAAGTTGTATATGTTTGCATATGTGAAAATATGTGCAATCCAAGTTTAACCTGGGAATGCTTAGCTCCTTAGGAATTTGCTATTGGCTTAATAACTCTTCCCTCAGTTACTTAGGTTGGAAAGTCCTCAAATTTTACCTTAGATCAGGATTGGCAAACTTTTCGCAAAGGACCATATAGTAAACATTTTAGGTTTTGTGAGCCATAAAGATCTTTCTTGACCACTCAGCTCTGAAATTTGTAATATGAATGCAGACACAGACAATATATAAACAAAGGAAAGTGCCTGTTTTCCAATGAAACCCTATTTACAAAAACAGGTGAAAATTGTGTTTGGCCTGAGATCCAGTGTGCCAGACCACTGGATTAGATTCTCAGTGTCACTTTCAATTCTGAGGTTATGGTTTTGCCAGATTATCTGAGTTATTCATTCCTCATGAGTTATGGAAGGAGAGCTCCTTCCAACCAGAAGTCTCTCTTTGTACATGCAAATGGCCCATCAGGGTATTTTCCTAAACAAAGGCATTTCCCTCAGAAGAGGAATTCTGCTGCTACTGTTAGGATAATAAGTACACCACAGATGGTGCTTTCATTTCAAAAACAACCACAACGTAAAAAAGATGTAACATTTCTGTTTAATTATTGCATTTTTCTATCCTATGACTTGATGATTGAGTTTGGCAGTGGTGCAAATTAATATTCAAGCTTCTGCTGGAACTCATCTGTTGTTGATTTTGTTGTTGTGGCGGTGATGGCTCTAAACATAGGCAGGAGGCAAGGTGAGAAAAAGATACATCAAACTCCTTATCGATCTCGTTTTGGCAGATTCAAAGAGTTTATATTTAAGCCTAAATTTAAATAAGCATTTTCATATTATCACTGCCAGTTTTAGAGTGTTTCACTGGCACAATAATTGTATTATCCAACTGCATAGAGACTATCAATTAGACTAGGACTGCTTTGAGAAGCAAAGTAGGGCTCCTCTTTCTTTGGTTCTTGCTGCTCTACATTGGAGGTCTCATACTGAAGGCTCACGGGCTTCCCCGTGGCCCCTTGACCCACTCAAGGTTGAAAAACAAAAACTAAGAAATAGTTGCCAATGTTAAAAGGAGATTATCTGTAGAAACTTACATTTCTTACTTCCTTTGAAAAATCAGATCTTCTGAAGATCTAAGGTTTCTATTTTCACAGGAGAACCATGTGAGGGACAGCTGCTTTTTAAAAAAATCATTGCTTCTACCACTGTCTTCATCTCCTCACCACAGAGGCTGAGTCAGAGGCCATTTATCCTCATTACGGTGCCATGACCATGCCAGCTTGCCTCACTCCTGTATCTACCTGGTCATTAGAGGCATTTGAGTTTGTGGCCCGTGCTGTGCACATTATCCCTGGAGATCTCATCAATTACAATTATTTCCACCTATTGGACTTTAAGTAGTTCTACCTATTGGACATTTTCAGTGCAATCTGTCTTCCTAAAGCATACTGCAGGATTGAAGCACAAAGTATGACTGTGCAATTACTCTCAAGAGCATTTTTGTTTATGTTGGTCAGTGTCACTTTTTTAGGTCCCTTATAAGGAAATACCTTTTGAAAATTCATGCCAAGAAACTTTTCATTTTCAAAAAGGAAAATATTTTCTTTCCTGAATAATTTTTATAACATTATAGTCTTTCTCTTTTTGTCCTGGCTACCAGAAAGTTCAGAAGTCAGTGTGTCATAATCCTGATATTATTTCTCCCTTTACTTTGTGTGTTCTGGTTCTCTATTTGTAATATTAATACTAAGCATTAACGTGAACACACACATACTCATGTTCTACACACAACTTTCAGGTTCATTTTGTGAGAGATTAGGGTTGAAAACATCAGTACAGACATGTTCTTGACTTTTTCGAAACCATCCTCCACACTGACAACAGATTTGTATTTATAACATATGAATCAGGCCATATTATTATTCTGTTGCATATTCAGGAATTCAACATGTCTTCCGCTCACTTATAAGCCATCTAATTTGTTTATTAGAGTTTCCAAGACCCTTTATTACGTTTCTCAAACCTATCTTCCCATCCACAACATTCTCCACTTCTGTCCCACAAAGCCTGTATCTCGGTGATGAACTATTTAGAGTTTTCCAAATGTACCAGGCCATTTCCCACCTCTTGCCTTTCACAATACCATTTATTGCCCCTATAATCACTCTAGTATTTTATAGGTAAGTCACTCATAACAAATATTATATTGTTCTGTCATTTTTCAATGAAATGAATGACTATTATTTATCTTGGTATATTTCATGCTGAACCCAATATTTTGTGTAAAACTGTTTTCACTGACTAATTATGTAGCTGACTTTTGATTTGGTGAGATTTTCACAGAATTGAAATAACTGATCAGGATATATTTTTGACTACCAATAATAAGAAACTTTTAAAGAATAATTATTGAGTGCTCACTGTATACCAATTTCTCTTCTAAATATGTAATACGCATTTATTCACTCAATCATCCCAACTACCTTATTGCCCTATGATTTTTTTCCTCATTTTAGAGATGAGGAAACTGAAGCCCAGAGAGAATGAGTAATTTCCCCAAGAACACACAGCTAGTAAGGAGTGGGGTCAGGGTTGAATCCTACTGTCTGCCTCCACAGGTGATGTTTATCTGCTCCATTGCTTCCCATTTACATGTTGAAAGGATATCACTTATGACATCAAATAGCAACTAACCTCAACTTCCATTGATTCTATCGGTTCTATAGGAAATGCTGGGGTTATTTGAGACTTCAATATTGGAGGAATAGATTAAGTTCTCAAAAAGTTTTGAGAAAATGTATCAGACAGTAACATCTTTGAATGTAACATGTGCATTTGTGTGTGCATTAATTATTTAGCCACAAATAAGAAGGCTGAAAATATACCAGTCTCCACTATCGAAAGCAACTGAAGCCAATAGTTCTCAGTTGTGGAAGAGAGAATCACGCATCTGTGAAGTCACAGGCACAGCTCACAGAAAGGTGCTGTGGAATTGACTTCTTTGGAGTCCTAGGATGCGAACATTTCATCTGAAAAGATACAGTGTCAGAAGTCCTTAAGGTATCCACCGAGAATAAATTACTTCTTCTACATCAAGCATCTTCTTCTCTTCCATATTCAACATAGTGAATTCAGAATGGAGACAATATATCCCTAAGTTGCAGATGGTGTTGCAAGCACCATTCATGTTTTGGACATTATGGCAGTGATGATCAGAAGAGAATCCTGTGGACCTACATTTCTGGTGTTTGTAGCAAAAGGATGACATCAGTAAGCCAGGTTCTGGGCAGAGCCACCTGAAGCCCAGGAGGCGGAGCCAGGTTCATCTGACTTCCACTAAATGACCCACTAAGTCAGTTCTTACCATCTCACTCATAGCTGATTTTGAGATAGGTTTTTAACTAGTAAGCAATATGCTTAGATGCCCTGGCCTGTCTCAGTAAAAAGACAAGTGAAATGCCAGTCTAATCCCTTTGTTTTAGAAAGTATAGTTTCAACCAATATATTTATTAGTCTCTTGGGGAGAAGCCAGATTTATAGCATTCCATTTTGTTTTACTCACAATAAATGCATGAACATGTACTGTTTTATCAATCTTTTTTTTTCTGGCGCATGGCCTGGACATTGACTCAGTGAGACTCTCATTTATCAGTGAGAAAACTAATAGGAGGATATTTGGAGATGCGGAACTCAGTAGAAAGCCAGAACATTTATTTGGATGGGATCTTATTCTAATCTGAGGTAGCATCATCAGGAAGAAATAAAGATCTACATAAGTTGCTCCAGGAGGGGGCTAAACCTGTCATTTGGCTATTGCGATTTCATCAAATTGATCATTGTAACTGTCATCTTTGTCTTGAAAAGCATCTGCCACTAACAAAGCCTGTTCCCCTTGGAAAACGATTAGCTCTCAGTGAATTAAAGTTACGTAGCACACTGAATAAATTGTCTCCTGCATGAGACAGCATTTGATAATTCACACTTTTATGGGAAATATTGAAAGGAAATTTCTACATGACATGAGGTCACATTCCTAATTACAGTTAGCATAAAGTCAAGCCTTTAATGTTTTAGTTTCTAGCCCCTAAGGAATATTTTTCAGAATGGGTATACAACATTTTTAGAAGAAAAACAAAAGTTATTATTTTCTGCAATAATAAAATCTATTAAAGAAAAATGAAAACTTTGTGTATATTTTTTACTTCTGTGGTATTTTTAAAAAGATCAAGGATAGTAAGGCTCTATTTTCTATCTATATTTTATATACATATAGAATAGCACAGTGTTGGACCTATTTTAAACTAGTTAAGTGTCTTTCATGGTCTATAACCAGACAGGTTGAACTTCAAATTTATTTTTAATAGAGGGCTATCAAAAATGCATATGTAGATGGTACCTTTATCAATTTTTTTATTAATTTGGCACGGGATTATATTATTATTCATCCCAAAGTAAGAAGTATATAAAAATCATCTGTGAATATTTCTGACATTAATAATAGTTGTAAAGTAGTAAGCTTTGTGCTGCTCATCAGTTAATGTAGACCATGGCATTGAGCATAATGGTATTTAACAAACTGTATGCTTTCCAAAAGTGCTGTGTGGTTTTTCAGTTGGAGCAGCTTTTGATGTTTATCTTCAAGAGTTCCAATGGTGCTCAAAGCTTTGGAGCCCCATTGAATTATTTTCAGCTCCTGTCACTATGACCAGCTAACACGACACCTAACCTCATCTGGTTATACAACAATAGCTCTAGTAGCTGGCAAGTAAGCCAGCTAATTGTCATGGTTTTAGTTTGAGGTTTCAGTTTGTTCCTTTGTAAGTAAAATGTATCACCCTATGATTTCAGTGATCCGAGGAGCAACTGGCAACTGTAGAGTATTATTTCACTGTTCCTATGGAAACATGTAAAATGGATTATAAAATACCTGAAATGTGTATTTTATTTGGTTCACTTTATTGTGAATATCTGATGCTACTTTAATGCTCCCTTTCTGATTATACTGTGGTTGAATTGTCTTCTGTTTAAGTTAAATCTTTAGTTTGCTCATGTCTTGTTTTCTTATGAGATACTTTTGCTTCTATATATTCTCAATAGTAGCAGGTTCTTCTCAATTTATTGTATATTTTAAAAATGTATAGACAATTATTGTGTGCAGGAAGGGGTATATCCGGTCATCCATGCCAAAGCCCTCTTTCACCATGCTGGGAAACTTTCTAGAGAATGAATAGAATGTACAGTGAAGATCAAGTTCCTTCCTCTAACTTTTGTTTCATTTTCTCTCCACAGGAACTTTTTACCCCTGAATGCAAGTTTAAAGAATCTGTTTTTGAAAATTATTATGTAATCTACTCATCCATGCTGTACAGACAACAGGAATCTGGTAGAGCCTGGTTTTTGGGATTAAATAAGGAAGGGCAAGCTATGAAAGGGAACAGAGTAAAGAAAACCAAACCAGCAGCTCATTTTCTACCCAAGCCATTGGAAGGTGAGTATTATGCATGCATTATTATTACATAGACTTATTACATATTTTATTTTTCAAATTGATACATCTACCATGGCTACAAGAAACCTTCACGAAGTGCTGGAAATGTCATTTATTTTGATCTGGGTGATGGTTGCACAGATGCCTACTTAAGTTATTCATTTAGAATTTGTGCCCCTTATACGCCTTACCGTATTTGTGTATGTATGTGTACCAGGAAACATTTCTTCTCTGCCACCTCCAAAAGCTCAAATCCTCACTGCTACAACCACTCTAACCCTTAGATAAGTTAATTAATTTAAAACAATTTTAAATCTGTAATGATACAAATCTGTGATGATAAGTATATTAGAAAAAGATAATAAGTATATTAGAAAAAATAAGTTTTGAGTGTGGAATCAAAAGTATTTTCCATTTTGATATTACCTAGGTGAAAGTAATTACCTACTTGTCGATTATTATAATTACAGAAAATTAAGAGATAATAGCTTGACTCTGAAAGAACTTGCTGATGTTACACATCTGCTTTCAAATTGTGTAATTCTTCACTGTATACAGTTGTAGCATTGCTTCTTTTACTAAAATAATTTATCCACATTCATTTGTGTGCAGGAAGGGGTATATCCAGTCATCCATGCCTGATGAATGGAAACTTCACATTTACTTCAATCAGATACCCAAAGAGCAGGCTACAAAGTTTTTTTAATTAATCAACAACATCTGCACCTCTCTCATTAATGATTCTGCCAAAAGTGTCATTTACTTTTATCTATGTGACATTTGAGAATTACAAAAATATTTGATTTTAGGCTGTTCACATGTGTTTCTATTCACGTTCTTTTGTTTACTCTTTTGCAGAAGATCAGATCTACAATAACTCAGTAGATATTTTAAGCTAGCTGGGACAGCTCAATTTTCTTTTTGTGTTTTATTCCTACAGGAAAGGCTTAGCCATCAAGAGAAAA
Source organism: Symphalangus syndactylus (assembly GCF_028878055.3). Classification (NCBI taxonomy): domain Eukaryota; kingdom Metazoa; phylum Chordata; class Mammalia; order Primates; family Hylobatidae; genus Symphalangus; species Symphalangus syndactylus. The sequence continues at coordinate 18,587,497 of NC_072437.2, forward strand.
TGCATATTGTTTTCATAATGCTATATTGAAATAAGACAATTTAAAAATTTGAACAGTCAATTCTTCGTCCTCTATGAGTATATAATTTTCAGTTTGCCTAAATTCAGAAAATGACTCTTGTTGGCTGATACTACTTCTATAATTTCAGTGATGTTGACTTAGTTTCACTCTTAATTATATTTTTCTGTAGAACAATTTATTGAAACCCAAACAGTTAGCCACCAGGGCCTGTGTAGGAAAAGACAGATTATTCCAGAGTCTGTAATATGAGTGAATTATTCTCAGTATATGGTGGATCATAAGGATGATTAGAGTAGAAAGAAGTTAGAGGATTTCCCTGTTCCTCCCAAAAAACACATCCATGATACACTTTCGTTGTTTTAAATAAATTTTGATAACATTGGACTTACCAATATTTAAATGCAAATTAAAAATTAAAAAATAAGCCCACAGAAGCTCTAACAAGACCATGGTTTATTTGTCACCCTGCTTTATCTCTTTTCACTCATTTTATGTTTTGTAAATAGCTAAGAATTGACTAGATTTTTAGAACCTTACCCTTTAGCTGCATAAATGTAACAAAACGCAAAAGGGCTGTTATGTCATTTAACCGAGGTAAAATTTGGGAGCCAGTTATTTTGTATATCCCGTAGAAAATATCAGAGACAATAATGATGTGGTATAGAATGATACTTGGTATTTCACTCATGTATTTGTTATGTGTATATGAGTGTTTTGTGTGTATATATACACATATATATGAGAAAGAGAGAAACAATCGTTTTTGTGTTTTCAAAAAATTAGCAGAAGTACTCTAAAAACAGTTAACGGGGTAAGTAAGTACTAAAATGACAGAGGTTATCACATTGTTTACTTGATAGAGGAAAATTAATTTCAAACTTTCAAAACCCATACCGAATATAAATTATGTTATTGGAAATGTTAGGACAAATTAAGTACCTGGTTAATTATTGGTACTCTAGGGCATTCATATCTTTGTTATAAATAAATAATATATATATATATTTATACTTTAAGTTCTAAGGTTCATGTGCACAATGTACAGGTTTGTTACATAGGTATACATGTGCCATGTTGGTGTGCTGCACCCAGTAACTCGTCATTTAGCATTAGGTATATCTCCTAATGCTATCCCTCCCCCCTCCCCCCACCCCACAACAGGCCCCGGTGTGTGATGTTCCCCTTCCTGTGTCCAAGTGTTCTCATTGTTCAATTCCCACCTATGAGTGAGAACACGTGGTGTTTGGTTTTTTTGTCCTTGCAATAGTTTGTTGAGAATGATGGCTTCCAGCTTCATCCATGTCCATGAACTCATCACTTTTTATGGCTGCATGGTATTCCATGGTGTATATGTGCCATATTTTCTTAATCCAATCTATCATTGTTGGACAATACAACTTCACTACATAGAAAATCAAGGTCAATGCTTCATGCTTTTGTCTGCTAATTTAATTAGTAGTAGGAGCGAGGGACTGGAATGTGCTTTCAGGATACGCATTAGTTCCTTTTGCTACCTTAGCAAGTAATTTAATAGAAACCTTATGTACATTTGCAATTTCAAGTATGTGTGCTGATGAAAACTCACATGATGCATTGATACTAAAGGCCATATTCTACCCCCTTGAACATAGGGAATGCATATGGTAGTTCATCTTAACTAAACCTAAGGGCTGTTCGTAAAATACATTAAATTTTCAAAAACCTAAAAAGCAGTTTGGGCAGCTCCAATGCACTTGTATTTCTGATGGCAGATGACTTTAATCCCTAGTTTTCCCCAAGCATCAGTCACTCTTATGTGTCCTTTCTCAGGACTTCCAGAAATCATTTTCTAAAAAGCCACGTGAACTACTGTGATTATGCCACCAGACACTATTTAGATAAATCCTCAGAGTGAGTTTATTCAGGTAGTTTCAGTTGCTGTCTTGCCATTCTGTTTCTGCCCTTGTATCATGTCAATTATTAGATTTTTAATAACGTAGCAGAAAATGAGGAGTTGCCTTCTGCTGCCCAAGGGTCTTTTTCCATGATTGTAGGAAATGAACATTGAAATGATAATCTCCTGAAGGCTCTGGCTTATGGGAAGAGAGTTATTTGTTATTATTTTGTGTAGCTTTGAAGTTGACACTAGTATGACTATGTTGATTGAGAGAAGGTAATTTAATGTTCTAGGATGTAAATACTGCAGCTCACAAAGATTGATTGAAGTGAATGAGAAGTTCAAGTGTTGATATTAGTGTGCAGTGGAAGGGAAGTCTGAGTTTTCTTTTTTTGAGAATTAAGTTAAATGCCTGTCATTCTCCTATAGAGTGTGTGTGTGTGTGTGTGTGTGTGTGTGTGTGTGTGTGTGTGTGTTTTACATCAAGGACCCACAGAGAGGCCATAGCTCCCATTTAAACCTTCTGTCCTAGACAAAAATCCATGCACACTCATGTACATATTTTAAGTATACAGACCAGACAATGGGAAGGGAGTAATGTTCTCTGTGGGCTGGAAATTATTGCTTTACAACAGGAATTCCTTCTCAATGGAATTGCTTTACTTCAGGGAAAACAGAAATGGGCAAACTGCAGTGGTCTATGCATGTATGGATGGACCATTCTCACACCTAACCAAGCAATGTTTGCTTTTCCTCCTCCTTTCTTCCCATCACTAGTTGCCATGTACCGAGAACCATCTCTGCACGATGTTGGGGAAACAGTCCCGAAGCCTGGGGTGACGCCAAGTAAAAGCACAAGTGCGTCTGCAATAATGAATGGAGGCAAACCAGTCAACAAGAGTAAGACAACATAGCCAGATCCTCACAGGTGTTGTGACTTATTCGTCCTGAGCACAGTTGAGTGATTTATCCTCACCAGACATTCCTGCTCCGTGGCTGAAGAGCAGCAGGAAGTAAGCTAATGCTTATTCTTTGCTGTCTCCGAACTTCTCTTGCAAGTGGATGAATCTCAACCTGTTGCGCCCCCCACAACAAGAAGACACCTGGATAACCAGCTAAACTCAGACCATGGAATGCCCTACCAGATATGGAATGCCTTTTTAATATCTTTTCTGTGACTGTGACACTTCATGTGAATGACATACTTCACAAGTACACTCGATACCTTGCCTGCTGACAGCTACCCATAATCCTTTTTGAGTCCTGTTTCAGCGAAATCTATGTGTTTAAGTTCAATTTTGTAGCACACAAATAATATTGAGTAATTTCTAGTTAGACGCTGTAAACCTGTGCTATTATGGATTTCTCTTCTTCCCATTTTTACAGGGCTGCTCGCTCCACTGTCTGTGACTTTTGCAGGGATTTTGTTCCTCTAAATCTTAAATGTTGCAGTTGGCTTAGGTCGGAGAGCAATCAGGGAATCAGGAAGCCTTCTAAACCTATTATTACAAATTGCATCTATAAAGATTAAGATTGTTGTCTCTGGCTCACACTATCGATTAAACACACATATACGCTCTGTCCAGTAGCAGATACTGTGCTCCCAAGGTCGGTATTGCCTGGGTGGGAAATGGCTCAAACACAATCCAGGGAAGCTCTCTATGATATGTGTTTGACATCCCCCTCTAGTTTCTTTGTGTGTGTGTGTTTTATACATATCACAAGCTTACTGGTAATGGTAACATTTGCCTTGCCCAGCGAGCAAGACCCACTGGTTTTTGAGAAAGTGGGTCCAAAGATTTCTGTAGGCCTTGTAGGCCTGATTAAGGTTCATTTTTCATCTATTAATTAATTCTCATTATTTGGAAAAAAAAAAAAAAGGAAAATAATTACAACCTACCAGAATTGCGCTACCTAAATCCATTTCAGATATACTCCGTCCTGTTTTTAATGAACCAAACTTAACTTAACGCCATCCCCGTTTCTGGCTGCGTTCCCCTCATACTCAGCAGAGCATGGGCAAGACGGCTGTTGTGTTCTTTCCTGCAGCAGCAATGCAAACGTTAGTTATAAATTAGACTTTAATATTTTTGGTGTTTGTTTAATGACAAAAGTTTTTAAACTGGACATACTAGGAAAAATATTTTTTTTAGCTCAGCATGCTGAGTCCGGTACTGTGTATTTCACCAGTACATGCCTCTAACTCAGCATTTGGGGCTCATGCTGCCCAGTGGCTGGGTTGGAGGTGCCTTGCCATGATCTCAGAATACAGTCTGTCTGTTGAATTATCCTAGATGAAAATAAAGGCAAACCAACGCATTCATCCATCAGGATTTTGCTCCATTCCATTTATTTTCTTTTGTTTTATTTTGCATTCTTAATTTATTTCCTTTTTAATTTAATACTGTTTGAACTCTGAGCTTAGGGAAGACAACTACCAAGAAAGGCCAGGAACAGTTGACTACACAGTGAAGAAGATTCCATGCAAAATGTTCAATATTGGATCTAAAGGGGTTCAAAATGTTTCATACTAAACTGTTTGGGAATATATTTGTTAGTTAACTCTGTGTACACCTAATAAAATTCAATGTTTTCTTCTCAGAAGAGTTGAGACCAAACTGAACCTCATTTATTGAAAATTATATGTGGGATCAATGTACTGGCCTCTTGTTGTTCTTTCTATGTGGGAGGATGACCCAGTCATCATTTTCCCCATCTGCACTGTATTTATTGGGAAATTATTTTGTCACTGCTTTCATAAATCTTCATGACAGCCCTTGCCCAGCATTAAAAAATTCTGGCCTGCTTAGCTGATTAAAGGTTTAGTATAAATTTAACTGTTTATGCTTATTTCATTTTCATATTGGATTCTACTTGAATAAATAAAAAGTTAGTTAGCAGAACGTTTGAGTAGATTTATTGTCAATGATGCTAAATTACAAATCTAACAAAATGATTCCTTTGGTCATTTTTGATTTGGTGTTATGTCATCTTGAAACCTATTTTTAACAGGATCAGTTAAAATATATTAGATAACTTCTATTAACCAATTATTTTCAGAAAACATATATCCCATAATATGTGGCCAACTATGAGTAATTAACTTGCAATCCAATCAAATGGGCTTATAGACACTACTTACAGCAACACTTCACACACACACACACACACACACACACAGCAAACACTCCCATCTATTTGCTATGGATAATCAGCCCTACTTGCTGGTTTCTTTTTCACCTTCAAGTCTGTTTATTGGTTTAAATTAAGACAAGATTTATTTTTGTAAATGACTGAGATTTATGTAAATGTGTATCTCTTGTGTTTTATATAGGGGGTGTCTATAAGGGCATTTATCCCTATGAAGGATGTCAAATACTTTCTTCTAATATATGTTTAGACATATTGCAGAGGGGTCCTTGTTATTTGTAATTGAGTTAGGTCATTTACTTTATGTCTGGTCTCACCTGTTGCATGGGAAGAGGACAGCACTGATGAGCTGCATGTAGTAGGTACCTGTGTATCAAGAACTGTTGGTATGTATTGCTAATTTGCATACAAAGAGTTTGTCTGCATTGTACAGTTTCTGTGTTTAATATCATTTGTTGTATTCACAAATACAACGTATTGAATAAAATATTTATATGAAGGCATATTAAAAAACATCAAACAACTTTATGTAACAAAATGGCATTGCATTACCCACCAATATAGAGAAATGTCATGTAAATAAGTTGGTAAACTCAATTTTCCCCCTTACCATGCCAAAGAAAATTTTAGCTCTTTGATGATACCTCTCTTGCTATTTGTTTGGGATAAGACTTCTTCACCATTTTTTTCCCCTCAGAAGTTAAGTTTGCTGTTACTAAGTAAGTGCAGTCTGTCGCTACTGATGTTCCGTATAGTAAATCTGATGGAATTCATTTGTATTTAAAGACCGTGTGTTTTGTACCTCCATGTGCATATGTCCATTGTATCAAGTCTCTATAATACTCCATTCCTTCTGCATGCATATCTGGTGTGGGAGGGTTATTTATTTCTACTGATTTGTTACAGTAGCTGATTGCTTTGCCAGTCCCTCAACAATGCTCAGAAAAGTTGTTTTGGTATTTCAAGTGACAACATTTTTGTTTTCTAATATAAGATTGCTTTTTAAAACATTTTGCTACCACTTCGCTTTACTTGGAAAAATTAGAGAACACATGAAAATTCTCCACCCTATGTAAAGAGCAAAATGAACATCATTTCATTCCAAATCCTGAAGAATTTGGAGATTCTTGCTCTAAATGTTTGCTTGTCCTGAATGTTTTTGGGTAGGAGTGGCTTAAAGAGATCCACAATGGGTCCAAAGGACTCACTCCTGCTCCAGTTCTTCTAATAAATAGTTTGCCTCTTGAGGAGCAAGCAGAAGTTCTTTATCATACTTAGCCACTTGCTTAATTAATGCTTTAAGCACTAAAAGTTATTTTTATCAGGATGAACAATATCAGATTTGGTTGTCTTTAAAAGCAAAAACCAAAAACTTCTTTAAGTTAGACACATCATTTAAAATTATCTCCCTAATATTGTGGATCATCATTAATATTTGATACACATTCAAGAAGAGACCACCACATTGACTAACACCCAATTGAGAAGAAGATGAAAATAATTGAAAATTTTTTTTCCATTTTAATTCAGAACAAGGCTATATCAAGGGAAAGCGATTGGGCTAAATCCTCAATTTTTTTTTCCCCAAAATGCAGGCATATCAAAATCCAGGATGTACATTGTCTTACTTTGAGTGAAATAGTAGTCATAGCTTAGGTTTCTTAGCCTACAATGTGACACATAGGGCCTGTTGACTCTCTTGAATACAGAGTAGGGTTTCAAAGTGTTGACAGTTGAGTCTGCAAACTAAGGCTGAGTTTTATTTTAGTTTTTTTTTTTTTTTTTTTTTTTTCCTGGTTTTCACTAAGTCTAATTCCAATGTCTACTGGCAGAGATTGTATTTGCATTTGAGGTGGTGGAGGGCAGTACTTCCAAAGTGCTGTTGGAATCCAGATAAACTCAAGGAGCCCAGAAAGACAACGGGTATAATGTCTCTCCTCTTACGGCTTAGCACTTTAGTTGACTTTTTTGAAAAAGTCCTTGGGTGGAATACCTCAGTGATTATTTGCCAAACAAGCAGGGTTAGTGCCAACACCTTCTCTAAACTTGTTGCAGCCCTTCCAACTGACATTAATCCCACTGCAACTTCCTAAAAACAGGAACGAGCCAATGAGATTTGCTTATTTTCTCTCACCCATTGCAAGTTTGTTCTTGCCCTGCTTGTTTTTTTAGAGGGAGTTTCTATCGTAGAGTTGAAAATCACATTTAAGAAGGAAAGAGTTTATGTCTTTACATGTAACTATTTTATTTTTTCCAATCTAAATTCAATCACTTCTTAATAGATATCTTGGTGTTTGCATTGCTGGCATCAAAACCACACACACACACACACATACACACACACATAGTGGACAGAAATAAGCAAAAATAAAATATTTGTTTTCAAAGAGAAAGCATTCCTTAGAGTTTAGGTACCATGTAACTTACGCTATAATACAGTTCCGGTACTATGGTTTCTAACTAAATGAACACTAGAACGGAGCTGACTATAGTTTCATCTTTGTCCAAAATGTTAGATGAATCACACTTTGAACTTTATGGTATGATAATTTCTCCAATATCTCAATTCTTTTTCTGAGAAAACAAATGCTGAGGACATTTTTGACACTCTTCATACACGAGACTATGACAAACAGCAGAACTTTTGTTGTAGCTGTTGTTAATAAAAAGGATAATAACATACAGAGGATTATAAGAAAAATAAGACATACCTGAGGTTTTGTGATGAGCTATAGAGAATCAAGGGCAGTTCCAGTGGAGCTGAGGCTGACAAAGTGCCGCCCAGCTGCCAGCCAAATTCACCCTTAATTTGTTTTTTTATGGCCTGGGAGCTCAGAAGGAATTTCTATTTTTTTTACAGCTTTAAAGTATTACACAGAAACCAACAAAGAAGAATATGAGACAGGGACGTACGTGGTCCATAAAGTTTAACTTTCTGATCCTTAATAGGAGGATAAGCGCCGTGACAGACAAATCCAAAGGTCATTTGTATTACGATGGCTAGATAATGTAATGAATTCCAATGTCTGTGCATCAGCAAATACGTCATCAAAATTGCTACAAAACAATAATAATAGGTTGTTTGCAGCTTAAAATGTTTAGGTAATGAAGAGGAAAGACTATAACCTACATTATTGACTACTTATATTTCCCTCATTTTATGAAAGAGATATCAATTTACATACTCAATAATAGAACTACAACATGGTTGCACTCCTTAATCTCAGGATAGAGATAACAATTTTTATAAATCTATTATGAGAACATTGTTAGTACTATAAAAATCAGCATCAGTTAAATGTTCTCTTAAAATAATTTTCAATATTAAATTTTTAAGTAACTCAGTGGATGCATATTTTCCTTATTTCTGGAAATATGACTTACAAAGTTTAAGCCATGACTCTAGAATATTTACATCATTAAAATAAAATTTCCAAGTAAAAATTTTCATCTTAAAGTAATATGGAAATGATTTTGCTATGTTATTCTAGGATTTTACAAAATAATTCACCTTTAGAAAAAAAGTGGTTTTTTTAGCTCTAAATAATTAAAGGTTGCCTAATGTGTATAAGTAGATTTACCTGTAAATATGTAAGGGAAGTCCCAATTATTGTACACTTTCCTAATTCAATGTGAATTTCATACAAAGCAAAGTTTCACCATTAAGAAAAATAAACATTTTGTTCCTATCACTGAGTGAATATTTGTAATTTATATTTAAGCCATTTCTAGATTTTTTTTTTTTTGGTCCTTTGTGAGCTTCTGAGATTGGTACCATTTTATCACAGTATTTCTCTTCTTGACTTCTTTGCATGACCCCAGGTTTCCAGTAAGTAAGGTATCCTTAGAAAAAAGAAAGTATTTTAAGGGAAATGGATGCATACTTCAGGCCCATTTTATATGTAACTCAATATTGTCTTTTTAAAAGGCCACATTACCATGGAATAAAATAAAAAATCAGATTTCTTGTACACATAACCCCTGCCCAGTTTTAAAAATGTGATCCCTTATTTCTAGAAACCTAAAATAGATATCCCTAAATAACAATTCATTTTTAAATAAATTATCAGTAAGTAAATATATACTGACACAGAGTATAAACAACTTCTGTCACTATTTATTTAAAATGTTAAATTGTACATTTTTCATAATTTCTTTAAGGGAATCTTCTTTGGTGAGTTTAAAGTGAGAGTAGACAAATAACTTAGTGGCTAAATGATTTAATGTCAAATGGCTTAATGACCAGGTTTTGCCCTTGATCCAGCCCCAATCTGATATTCTACCTCCTGTGTATTTGTCTTCATTGTCCCCATGTTAAAATGTTGACTGATACGGAATTCTGGAAAAATCTGATCGATTGATTAATGTGAATATGCATGTTTTCCTTAGATTCTAATATGATCTTTCATGTGAAAGAATGTGGATTTCTAATAGCCATGTAACTCGATGTTTCTCAATTTGGGCCCTATTGACATTTGGGGCTGGATAATTCCTTGTTTGGGGGCTGTCCTGTACACTGCAGGATGCTGAGCAGTATCCCTGGTCTCTACCCACCACATGCCTACAGCATACCTTCCCACCCCACCCAGTGTGACAATCAAAATTGTCTGTAGATGCTGCCAAATGTCTTTTGGGTGGAAAAATTGCTCTCCTTAGGAACCACTTGTGTTAATTATGGAAGAAACATTTTTTTCTAGGCTTATTTGCATCTGAATTTGCATAACTCATTTCTAATAGGTACTCGGATTTCATGCGTAATTCAGAAATAGAAAAACATACAATGGTCTTTTTAACCTGTCCTAGTGGTGAATATACATGGTTTCCTTTGCATTTATATGTTCTAATGGCCTAGAAAAAATAAGAATCCAGACCTCTCTCATGTAATTGTTAAGGATATTCTGAGCCAAGCCAGATTTCACATGCATTTCCATTCCATCCATCCCAGCATTCACAGTTTCCACAGCTACATATTCCATTCCCTGCAATAAAATACACATGGGTATCATGATTATGATCAAAATGTGCCAAATTTAAACATGCTATTATAAATCACAAGTGTCCACAATGAAATCATTTCATTCATCCTTGGTAGATTTTCTTATTGTGCAATGATGTTATCACATCTTATTAAACAGCTGTGAGACATCTTTCAAACAATTAGTGGCATTTATTTTGTGCCACCCTTTACCGATCAGATAGTAACCATCCTGTATCACTCCAGCTAGGCTTTTAGGTGAATTTTGTTTTCCCTTAGAGAGCGACTTATGTCTGACTTATGAATAAATACTGAAAAACATAAAGCTCTTTGACATAACATGAGGCAGGCCAAGTAATCAGTGAAGAGAGTCCTATGTAGTAACGATGGGCAGAAAGCAAAGGTCTAACTTAATGACACACAAAGAGTCATCTTTTACCTTCAACTAGAGCTGAGGAGGACAAGTATACATGTCTCTGTTTCCTCGTAACTTGGCTAAACACGTGAATTCATAAACAATTATGAGGACTCAATAAATTAGGATAGCAGTGGCTATGACACGGCTGAGCCCTCTTTATACCTCTCCCCCATACACACATCCAGTTCCCTAAAAGCAACCAACACGTCAACTAGTGGTACCCAGATTCTGTTTAAAAGAAATTCCATTCCCTATACCATGTTCACAGTAAAATGGTTGCCAAGAAAATTCTTTTCTGTGTTCAATATAAAACTGCATACATCTGAGTTTGAGGGGGAGGTTACTTCGTGGAAGTATCCCAAATAATCACAAAATTAAGCTTCATTTTCTTGTATTCTTCTATGCCCAGGAATAATGTGAGGGCTTTTTCCCAAACGCCTACTTCGCCTTTGGTAGATATTTCACATTCGCAGTTGGCCCTGTTGGTCCGGCCACCTAAAGCATCGCATGACGAGTGTCTCTTGGCTCTATAACAAACTGTGGCATAGAGCAATTAGAAAAGGTTAATACTGCACCTGTACAAATGAGACCATCATGTTTGTCGCAGTCTCTGTCATCACAGTCACAGAATTCCCCAGAAATATACCATTCTTCAGCAGAACAAATGCACTTCCCACAATGACAAGAACCTGAAATTACACAGGCTATTACTCACCATCACCTTATAACTAAAGGTTTCCATCTCGAATAGAATATCATTGACACACTGACAACAGGCTTCTAATAACCCATCATCCAAAGGTAAAAGTTTATTGAATGGCTGGTTTCTCAGAGGGGAGCTTTACTTACTGTAATTCATAAAGGTCACCCAGGAAAGCCTTCATTATGGATCTAGACAGTTGCAATTAGCCTTGAGCAAATGTCCCATGGCCCAGTCTGGTTGAAATGTCAATGAGAGCAGGATGGGGTTGATTCTTACAGATGGTCTTCCAAAAAAGTATTCAAAAACAGATTTTTTTCCCCCTGAATTGAATCATGTTTTTAAAGTGCCTGTTCTTCAAAGGAAATGAATAGGGAATTATATTAAATTAGGTTGCATTTCTAATTAAAACAACTACTAAATTATTGTGCTTATAATTTTGGATTTTCGTTTACATGATTTTCTTGGAGTAGGAGCACACCTGCATATTGGGTGGCTAATTAAAGTGCTAAAAATGCATACAATCACTCAGTGTATTTGCCTTGTGAGACTCACCCTCAGGACTCTCTGTCATAATCTAGGATAGCTCAAATTACTCCCAAAGTTCATCTTTTATGAGGCTCTGGATTCAACTCTTTTTCCCTCCACTTCACCCATTTCTCCTACCTAATTAAAAAACTTCCTTTTTGGTTATTTAAAATATCTTTACTTACTGAGTAAAAATTTTATTAATGATATATATAAAATAAAAGAAAATAAATGAGATGATGAACGGTATCCAAGACAGAAGTAAGTTCTCTCAGTCTAAACAGCTTTCCATGACAGGCTAAAAACCCTTACATGGAAAAACTGCCCCAAGCACAGCAGGAAAGACTTTACGATGAAAAAGAAACAAACACAAAGGACTTCCTTTTCCTTCTGTTTCCTTGGGTTGGTTGTTCTTTGCAAACATGACTTCCCTTTACTAAAAGCTGGCTGTCAGTATTTTTTTTGAGTCAAAAGTCACGTTGAAAGAATGTGCAGTTGAAAAAAGTATTTTGACATATTTAACAAAACTGTAGAATTGGTAAGTTCAAAATATATTGAAAAGGGGCAAGAATCAATCATTAGTGCTTCTTTTAAAACACAGTGATTAAAAATGAGTTAACAGCCTGGGTGATTAAAGTGATCAGGGAAAAGGAGTTGTGGTCATCACAGATATCATGAAAGGATTCAGGTTCATGTGTCTCAACTATGTGGTATTTCATATCAAGGAAACTGGTATATGCATTTTAGCTGCAAAAATCCCCAAAGTCCAAATTAAATGTTTGCCATTTCTTGACACACTTCTCAAAGTAAGAGTGCAGTCAGAATTATTTATATTGTGACAATTGTGTTTTCATTTAACTTCTTGCATAGCTATGGCATAATTCTATTTAGTCTTGACTTGTTTTCCTGAGGGTCCAGGTTGATTTGCATGCTATTAGGAAATATACACATCTTCTCACTTTTAATAACTGACAGCCTGGTGGTTTCTCAGAACCCGGGGAGCTGCTGCTCCCAGGTCAGTCTGCAAGGGATGCTGGTTCCCTTGTGGTCTCATCAAGGTGAGGAATTTCCTGATTTTAGAGATTTCTTTATCCTAATTTTAAAGACTTTCTTTCACATTTCCAGGCATAAAATATGTGCAGCACTCTACTGCTTGTTTAACAAATGGATAGTGATGTATCTGCCAACAAAGACCACATGGAGTATTTCACTGACTATCAGAGAAGCTTCCTCAAAAGGCACCATACTTAGTGTTTTAGTTCCATGAATGGAGGAAGATTATTTGAAATATTTGACTGTTTTTGGTTGTTTCTAAAGTAGTGCTGATTTTATATGTCCATAATATTCATATATACACCCAGGATATCATTTTATATATGTCACAATTCATGAAATATCTTATATTTCATCTTCAAACTTATCCTCTGGCCCTGGAACTATTCTAATCACTGCTCTTGCTTCTGGAATGCTTAGCTTCCTGCCATAGTAGAGCATTTTCAGAAAACTGGTAAGCTCAGCTAAAGCTAATATGGCATATATGGATAGAACATTTGAGGAGTAAATTCCAGTTCTGAAAGTCTACTAGTCGCTGAAATACTTAGAATAAAAAATGAGGATTGATTTTGTATGTGTCATGAAACAGTAGCTTTTCTAGGTCAGCATTTTCCCAGCTGTGTTATTCTTTTCTGTTTGTCAGTGCTCAATGCATCTTAGAGGTAGGAAATTATTCTACTGCTTGTGAAACTAGAACTAGATAGCACATAGTAATAACACAGTGTGAACAGTTATTAGGACCTATTATAGCACTTTTCCTGTAGAATGCTCTGTTTTCTTCCATAACATGGGTCAAATTGTGCCTCTCTTAAATGGGAAACACACAGGGAGAGGGTTCCATCAGACAGATGTAGGCTGCATGACTATCAAGAGGTGAGAAATGGTTCAACTTAGCTGGCCAAGACCCACTCACACCCCTGAGACCCAGCCTCGCCAGAGAACAGATGACCGATCTTGGCAGGAGTTTTAGGGCAGATAGTTCATCACCACAGCACCACTAATCCACTCATTTTCTTTCTCAATATAAGGACCCTTAAGAATGTTCCCATCTCCCTTCTGTGCATTTTTGCTGGCTCCCATCCCTGGGGAATCAGCCACATTTTCTCATGTGTCTTCAGGGCATCCTAGGACATAGGAAGGGGAAAGAAATGAAATTTCACTTTCAAAGATGAGAATGGAAAAGAGAATAAAGGAAACTGCCCTGGACCTCACAGGCAATAAACAGTTAACTGAAGACTTCACTCTGATTCAATCCACTCTTCTTTTTAGTGATCTGCCTATCTGTGATGTATCTCCCAGCAAAAACTTTCATATACAGTAGTTTAAAAATGAGCTGTTTCTTCCTGCAGGTCTGGCTGCAAGGCATATTGAGCGAGGCAACTTGAACACCAAGCTGAGTCCGATTTTGTGAAGCATCTTTCACTCTTTCTCTTTTCTGGGGATGTGGGACAGGTCGTGGGTGGGTGAGTGAGTGTGTATGCTGGACTTCTTTGGATGATGTGGGACCCAAGAAGTATCACTGTAAGAGTTTAAGGAGACAATTAATGACATATGTTTACAGCCATTGTCACACAATGGCATCTGTAAGAAGATTGGACGTGATTACCTGGATCTAGCTTGAAGTAATCAAGGCAAAGATATAATTGTGTGGTCTTGGATCCAAATAAATAAATCCTCAAATGAACAAAACAACCCACAATGAACTATATCAAGTACTTTGCAAAGGTAGCTAAGCTTAGGGGAGACCCGGCACGGCACTAACCTCATCGCTCTTGGTTATTCACAAAAACGATTTGAGTCTAAGGGCAAGGCACCTTTGTCAGTTGCCCATTCCATTACTAATGTTGGACTTTCTTTTTCATTCAAGCCTGACAAAATGCTGCAACCTGACATCCCAGCAGGCAGTTTTCACTATTGTACTAACTACTACTCCATCTGTTATGAAGGTCACAACAATGTATCTTGTTTTAAATTTTTCTATGGAGTGATTTATTGTCTTGGCTATAAATTTGTAAAGAAATAAAACGCTATTTCTTCATCGTCTCCTGAGGTGACAGCTTTATTCACAGCTCGTGGGAAGTGCACGTTTCAGCCTTTTGGTGGGTACAGGCCACTAAGCTGTGTGCCATGGTGATCTCATGCCCACTGCTAAGATCTGTCCCATAATCAAATAAAGAACGAACCTGAATATCTTTTGTGACCATCAGGGTAAGGGACTTTCATTGACAAATTTGAGAAAAATGATAGGAAATTTGGACAAGTCCATGAAACTGATCAAGAAATACATGGCCCCAGTCAAAAAATCAGAAACAGGTTTTTCTTTTCCATCACCATGTTAAAGTCCCTTAGTCTATTTCATGCGTTACTTTTCCTGGGGTTCTCACGGTGGGTTGTGGGGTAGTGCTCCCCACTGGAACCAGGAGTAACTGTGGCATCCCCATTATCCTCTGTGCCTATCATAGATCACAGTTCCATGATCCTTGTTTTATCCCCTTTCTTCATCGATAATCCAGCACTGATGTCTCCATAACAGGAGAAGAGAAGGGAGATCACGATCAGCTGCTGCCAACAGTCCGAAGGCCCGCCCACTAACATGAATGTCAAAATGTGCAGCCTTGGGGCAGCTTTCATGTTCCCTTTTAAGTTTAAGGACTCCTAAACTCTCTACCCATTGAAGGATACACAAATAGTTTAAACAAATATGCTTTCAACCCTTCATTGATCTCTGAATATATCGCCACCACCCAAAGCAAACAATTTGCAAAGGCATTAACTAGAGGGACTCTTTGGCTTCGTTTTGTTTTGTTTGCAGGAAATGCCTTTGAGTCAATATTTAGTCAACCTATTCTTTTTCTTTCTATTTTCTACATTTATGATTCTGAAAGATGAGAATCTTTCCTAGGGCTGTAATGACTTTCATAAGCATATTTATTTCTTGAGAAGAAACAACTCTTGTTACCTGACCTTCGGTTTAGGAAATGGAAGACTGCTATTTGTTACACTGGAGGGTACGGCTTTGTGTGTTCTTCCTGTACTCACAGTTGGACAGGTCTTAGGGAAGACCCGCTTGTGTAAGGTGTTAATGATTCCATAGTGAGTGTAGTAAACACACAAACGCAAACAATAGTTGACTCTTAAAATAAAATAAGCGCACTAGTTTTTAATATGTATGGGTATCCTTTTTCAGTAGAGCTTCTGTGAAAAGCTTCTATTCTTATCCCAGTGACAACGCCATTACAGAAAACCGAGTAAAAAAGTATCTAAACTTAAGTGCTCTATGTCTGAAGCAATGCTCAGAGGAAAAAAAAATCTAATTCAAAAACTACTCATTCTCAGTATCTTTTTATATACAGATCATTCCCTTGGGATCTGATAACATCTCTTTTATTCTCTCCTACTTCTCTCTTGCAGTTTAATTCCATCCCATCCTCCTTTCCTGCTTTTCTTCCTTAATCTCCTTCTCCCCAATTCTTTCCCTTGTTTTCTTCCTTTTAACCTTTCTTTCTTTTTGCTTCTCCCAACACAGCTTGAATTCAAGGTAGGTGTTTCTAGGGGCTGAAGCCCCCTGAGAACAGAACTGGTGGAAGATTTGTTTGGGGCTTGAAATTAGATTGAATTAATGAGAGAACAAACAAGGCACAAAGTGATCGCTTTAAACTCATTTTCCACCTGCCTGCTGTAATGACATTAGGTTGATGGCATGGTCTCCTTGCCTGAGCATTGTAAACACAAGTGTTGAACACAGAATTCCTGGAAACCAAGGACACTGTCATCTCTTGAAGTGAATACATTTGCATTCATTTTCATCCCCCTTCTTGGCACCACAGATAGTCACAGCATCCATCCTCTTTGATGTGTGAAGTTCTGCCAAAAAGTCTCTTTCAACTTGATAGCATTGGTCTTGCATAGGAGGCAAAACAAAAGCTACTGTTTAGGGGACACACGGCACATCTTGCTTCAGAGACCTCCTTCCTTCGTGTGTGTGGCAGCCTCACTGGTGTGGTTCTTTGGCAACAGGATTCAGTGACTCTAGTACACTTTTGCTTTGCTGTCTTCTTCAGAAAATTATTTACTTGGTCATCCTGATCAGCAGAGGTTTTGAGGGTAAATGAAGCTTCAGCCAGAGCTGTGCCTTGTCGGAAAAAAAAAAGTGTGTCTACGGTGTAAAGAGGATACTGAGCTGAAGAGGAGAGCTGGGAAGCCCCTAACTTCAGTTTCTTTGAAGCGCTGCTCCCCAGACATGAGGTCAGAATCTTTCAGGCTCCCTGTGTCTTCCTAGTCACTAGCAAAGAAGAACACAACAGCTTTCTAGATGATGCCATATGCACTACAATGGCAGGATTTTAAAGTCCCTTCAAGAATAGTATACAGAAACATCAAAATCAAGGTGTTCAAAATTTAATCTATTAGTATTCTTTACTCAGGGGAAACCTCTTCCAATTTGTGTGTGTGTGTGTGTGTATGTGTGCATGTGTGTAGGATGGAAGATGGGGAAGGCTTGCTTTTTCCTTTAATATGTTTCCATGGCAAATGTTTTACTGGGTTGGTGGCTTCTATTCAACCAACTTGTAGGTTATAACCATTTGGCAGGCTTTTGTTTTCTTTAATTATTACTTTTTTTTTTTTTTTTGGAGATGGAGTCTTGCTCTGTCGCCCAGGCTGGAGTGCAGTGGTGTGATCTCAGTTTACTGCAACCTCCACCTCCTAGGTTTAAGCTCTTCCCCTGCCTCAGCCTCTCAAGTAACTGTAATTACAGCTGTGAGCCATAATGCCTGGCTAATTTTTTGTATTTTTTTAATAGAGTAGATTTTTGTATTTTTCACCATGTTGGCCAGGCTGGTCTAGAACTCCTGACCTCAAGTAATCCACCCGCTTTGGCCTCCCAAAGTGCTAGAATTACAGGCATAGGCCATGGTGCCTAAACGAACAATTACCTATTTTCTTATATCAGGCTACACATGTTTACTTGGAACAATTGGTGATTTTTAGGGCAAAGAAAATTACATCAGACTTGTGGGATACTACCCCTCCCCCATAGATTTTCTTTCCTTTTTAAAAAATTAAACTAAATTAAATATTTTGTCTCCTTTTATGTCTTCTCACACCTTCAATCCTCCCGTGCTCCACATACAGCTAAATAATTTAGCCCCAGAAGTTCCCAAAGTCATATCTTTGGGTAGCTCAGATGCTTGTGATTACTTTTTCTATAGTTCTGAGCTGTGTTGTTTCAGAGGTGAGCCCAATAATCATTCTTTTGCCTTTCTTCCCCATTTTTGAGTCCATTTAGTATCTGGTATATTTTGTTGTCCTAATTTCTTTATAAAAGTATTAATTCTATTTCATTCAGCAATAACTTTGTATACAAGGATATTTTTGCATGAATCCTCTCACATGCATTTCATTTTCTTAGATCCAAAACTTCATTTGGTTAATCTTCAAGCTTCAAGTTGGGGACAGCAGAGGACATAGCGGTTTGCTTTCATGCAAGGTTCAGTCTGGGAAAGACAGTTGCTACATGCTGTTCTACAAATCATGTGTCAGAACAGGAATGGAGTCCAGGCACCAGCAGAGATACTCACCCTTCCCCGAGCACAATGTGCCATCTGCTGATTCACACAGATTCTTGCTTTGTTCTTCCGTCATGTTACACTTCCGCGGATGTTGGCAGAGCTTTCCAAACCATCCTCTCTCACAAACACAGCGACCACAGGAACATGTGCCGTGGCCTGTGAAGCAACCACAGGGAGGGAGTGAGAGGAGAGGATGAGGAAATAACCAGCTGAAGCAGAGAGTTTTAAGAAAGAAATGTGTAAACCATAGGATCTCATTTCCCATCCAACACATTCTTCTTTATGCATAGTCAATTTGGCATGTAATTGTTTGAAAGAACTTACAACAGAGTTCTAGCTTAACATAATAAATTTGAATGTAGCATAGGAGATGACTTGAGAGAAAGAAATCTTGCAATAATTTTAAATGGAATTATACCACCTTTCTTGATAGAAAATACTTCTTCATTTGCATTTTTATCAGTATGGAGTCTTAGCGCTATTCTTCATTGCACACACCATGCCATCCAGACCAACTTGCAAGGCTAGTCACATTACCACTGCTGGCAGTATTTATTGATTGTTCTCCTATTGCTTACTAATAAAACAAAAGGGTAACTTTCACACAAATGGCATTTGGCACTATATTACTTTATCTGTGTATCTCTCTGCTTACTAATAACAACAGATATAAGTGGAAGTAATGGTGTCTATTATTGCATAAAAGTTAACATCAGCTTGGATTCATGTTTGGCACATTTTTTTTTTTTTTGGTTTGGTTCCTGACATTGGTTCCTGGTTTTTCAGATGTTTATCTTTTGGTATATACGCAACATTCTATTTGCAACAGCTATATAACAGGATGTACACCTGTTTAGTTGCTTGCCACCAACACACCATTAGATCGCATGATATTCCATTCAATTTCTTCCATTTCAGTTTCTGCTCAACCCTTTATTCCTTTTCCTGATATGTGCATTGCCTTACAGCAGGGTCTCTCTGAATCAACTATTTGCCTAGCAAAGAGTTACTGAGTATCTATTATGAACAGAGCATTTTGCTATGCACTAGGGGATACAAAATCAAGCACCATGGACAAAGTGGTCCCTGCTCTTCTCCCAGGGACAGATATGCTCATCATTCACACTGATTAGCCTCTCTGAAGCTGTTAACACCATTCTCTCCTGACCATTTGCTCTGGCAAGACCCTCAGGAGTGAACCTTGCTCCATCTGCTTCCCCTCCATTCAGCTCTCCACAGGGAGGATGAGTAACCAATGCTTAATGGTTTGCAATTAATGATTATAATTATTTTTTCTTTTTTTTTAGGAGTGATAGGATTTTCTTTAATTTCTACAGAAATCCCTCTAACAGTTTAGTGGAGAATGAAATAGATGGCTGTGAGAATTGGGAGGGTGAACGTGTGCAGACTGGTGGAGAAGCCCAAGTTTCGGCATGAGAAATACGGTGAAAAATTCAGTAGAGTAAATGGAGTGAAGGACACTTGGGAGAATGCGGATTGGTAGGAGGTGGTAAGTGACTGCGGTGAAAAGAAGGTTTTTGATCACTGAGAGGTAAGCAGAAGTCTCCTGGAGAGGGTTTCTTGGAAAACTATTTTTTTTGTTTGTTTTTTTGTTTTTTAAATTAAATAAGAGAGATTTTCCCTGGGTTATACCACATCCCTGCCTCACAGGCCATGCAACGAGTGCCTCCTGACAGCCAGAGAAGGTCTGGGAGAGAGGTTTTTTAATCAAGCATATGTTGCTCCCCTGGAGAAAATGGGGATCCTGAAAGAAAGACAGGGTACTAGGACCATCTGACATTCTTTTAAAAAATACTTTGGGAAAAACATCGGATATGAATGGGGGACTACTAAATTTGCAAGAAAAATGTTGCTGCCATACCTTTAACATGCACTCAGTCAGCAAGTGCTCTGGCACTTTCTAAGGCTAATGACTGTTCTTGTCACACAGGTTAGCAAAAAAGGGAAAAAGTAAATAAATAAATAAATGAGGTAATTGTGGTCTTTTTCACCTAGCTTGATTTAAGTGCAAAGTAAAAACAAACAAACAAAAGGCCCAAAAACTGAAACCATTAAAGTTTAAAAGTAGCACGCATGTAAACATGTGACCGATAATTGGCTCAGCCTGAGAAGCTAAAGGAAGTCTACAAAGTGAAAACCCACTATGCAGTGTGGCTCAGCTTTGCAGAAGATGAAATAAAGATACAAATGGAGATAACATGTGGTGATGTTTTAAATTTATTCTCAATACAGACTCGGAGTTTGGTATTATCCCATTTTACAGTCAGGCAACTGAGCTTCAGAGAGATTAAGTACTGTAATCTGTATCTCAGTCACATAGTTCAACCACACAGGATCGGAACTGACTCTAGTTCCTCTGATTCCAATGTCTACACTCTTCCCAATGTGTTGCTTCGCTTCTATATTTCACTTTAGAAAGTGAGACACAGCAGGCTTTTCTTAATTCTTGTCTCTTTCAACCACCACATCATTTGAAGGTAGATATTTCATATTCACAGGCACTTTCTCCTTGCAAGTCTCTTCTCTATTGGCATGCCACAAAATTCTCTTGGCCTCATTCAACACTCCTCCTTTGTCTCTATTTATTCTTCTACTTTTTTTTTTTTTTACTGAACCAATAAGTGCAGATATTCACCCAATGTTTATCTTTAATCATCTTTTTTAAATCTCTCCATAATTTCTCTTTTGAAAAATCCATTAAATTTTGGGCTTTCAGATAACCGCCAAGATACCGGCTGTATCTCCGGCCCCTGATTTTCTCCTACATTCCCCTCTCATGATTCCACACTTTGTGTTCTATTAGCATCCCCACTTAATACCTCCAGAGCTACATAGGGAGGGTCTGACCGATATACCCTGGCAGAACGACGGATGAACAAATGCACCCAGACACAGGTATTCAGTAAAAGAGTGGGCTAGGGGACCAGGCCGCTCACAGACACCAGACACCAAGGAGGGTGCTGTAAAGAGTCAGCAGCCATGGCCCTGACAAGCTGGCACTGCAGGCATTTATTCAGTATAGATTTAATCACAAAGGCAGTGAGTCAACACACTTGTGGGCAATTTACGTGGTCGCTCCCCTCCCCTCCCCAGAGAGAGTAGTCCTGCACACAGATGATTAAAGGCCAGGTTCCAAGGCCTGTGTTAAGTTACTTATTTAGATTAGTTTCACCGGATAAGAGAATCTGGCTGCCTTCAGCCAAATCCTTTTCCGAAGCTTTTGTAAAACTTTCCAGCCTTCCAAGAAGGTTTGCATCTTCTACAATTTTTCCCACCACCCTGACTGATCTCCTACATCCATATATGATTTTCTTTCCAAAAGCTGCTTTTTTGTCTTTCTCATTTCTTTTAATGTAACAGCTATCCTTTCAATCAACCAGTTCATGATGTTTTGAGTCTCATTTGAATTTCCCTTACTGCCTTCATCCAGCGTGTTGTCAAGTCTTGTTGAAACCACCTCCAACATTCCCACTTAACATCACCATCACAACGTTGGAAAAAACTTCCTGTCATGTCTCTCCAATACTCTGGCTCATAGATTCCTACAGCACAACTTGATGCTCATCACAGCCTTGATATTTAGTCCTGTATAACTTCCTAATGCTCATGGCATAGAGTTTACCTACTCTAGCCTTTGTTATGTTTTAGCTTCTTGAAAAACAGAAGCTACATTTCCAGTTGTATTCCTTGTCTTCTCCCTTTAACCAAACTGGCCCATTCATTGTTTCCTGCACATTTGTCATGCTTTTCTGACCTCATGTTTTTGCAGAGGTAGAAGTACCTTTCCCTTACTATACATATTCAGGTTCTCAGTAATTTTCAAAGCTCAGCAAAAAGTGACTACCCTTCTGTGAAGGTTTTCCTAATATCCCTAAGTGTGACTCATTGTCTCTCCTCTGAATTTCTATAATATCTTATTTTTTACCTCCTGTGGAACTTTTTTGACTTCCATCTCATGGTATATAGTTATGTGTCAAATGAATCCACTACTCTACTATGAATTTTCTGAGTATTACTTCTGTCAGCACTGTAGTCTTCAGAGTGCCTAACGCAATGCCTGAGACACAGTGGATCTTCAAAAACTTGGAGATTGAAATTGTCTTTTTCAAAACATCTTTCTCATTTTTACCCACAAATCAAACTGTAAAGCCAAGTTAGAAAACTGGCACCCCTTAGCAGCTATCTACTCAATGAATAATTGTTGAGTACATCTTTACTTCTCCATGAAAATCAAAGTCCACTTAAAGTCCAGATGTCCTTAAAGAGTTAAATAAAAAGTTGTCCATCTTTGAAGGCAGAGAATCTGTTGTACAAGAAATCAAAAATGAAGAGAAAGAGAGCTTCTAATACCAGCTCAACTGGGCTATGAACTTCTCAAATGCTCATGTTTTTTACTGACCCGAGGTTGTAAGAATTGTCAACAATTTGACACGACTGAAATCATTTAATCTGTACTGCATAGAAAAACATTCTTTTTTTTGTTTTCTGCCTTCTTTTTTTTTCAAATTTAGTTACTACTATATGGAAAATGAAAATACATCTTATGAAAATGTGTAGGATACAGCAAGAGTAATACTTGGAGAGAAATTTACAGCATGAATGCAATTAGAAGCAACAAAAAATATAAAATCAGTGATGTAATCTTTCACTTTAAAACACTAAAGAAGAGCAATATAAAACAAAATTGGTTGTAAGAAAAGAAATGCAATCAGAAATAATGCCGCATATCTACAACTATCTGATCTTTGACAAACCTGACAAAAAACAAGCAATGGGAAAAGGATTCCCTATTTAATAAATGGTGCTGGGAAAACTGGCTAGCCATATGTAGAAAGCTGAAACTGGATCCCTTCCTTACACCTTATACAAAAATTAATTCAAGATGGATTAAAGACTTACATGTTAGACCTAAAACCCTAAAAACCCTAGAAGAAAACCTAGGCAATACCATTCAGGACATAGGCATGGGCAAGGACTTCATGTCTAAAACACCAAAAGCAATGGCAACAAAAGCCAAAATTGACAAATGGGATCTAATTAAACTAAAGAGCTTCTGCACAGCAAAAGAAACTACCATCAGAGTGAACAGGCAACCTACAGAATGGTAGAAAATTTTTGCAATCTACTCATCTGACAAAGAGCTAATATCCAGAATCTACAATGAACTCAAACAAATTTACAAGAAAAAAACAAACAACCCCATCAAAAAGTGGGTGAAGGACATGAACAGACACTTCTCAAAAGAAGACATTTATGCAGCCAAAAAACACATGAAAAAATGCTCATCATCACTGGCCATCAGAGAAATGCAAATCAAAACCACAATGAGATACCATCTCACACCAGTTAGAATGGCCATCATTAAAAAGTCAGGAAACAACAGGTGCTGGAGAAGATGTGGAGAAATAGGAACACTTCTACACTGTTGGTGGGACTGTAAACTAGTTCAACCATTGTGGAAGTCAGTGTGGCGGTTCCTCAGGGATCTAGAACTAGAAATACCATTTGACCCAGCAATCCCATTACTGGGTATATACCCAAAGGACTATAAATCATGCTGCTATAAAGACACATGCACATGTATGTTTATTGTGGCACTATTCACAATAGCAAAGAGTTGGAACCAACCCAAATGTCCAACAACGATAGACTGGATTAAGAAAATGTGGCACATATACACCATGGAATACTATGCAGCCATAAAAAATGATGAGTTCATGTCCTTTGTAGGGACATGGATGAAACTGGAAACCATCATTCTCAGTAAACTATCGCAAGGACAAAAAACCAAACACCGCACGTTCTCACTCATAGGTGGGAATTGAACAATGAGAACACATGGACACAGGAAGGGGAACATCACACTCCGGGGACTGTTGTGGGGTGGGGGGAGAGGGGGAGGGACAGCATTAGGAGATATACCTAATGCTAAATGATGAGTTAATGGGTGCAGCACACCAACATGGCACATGGATACATATGTAACAAACCTGCACACTGTGCACATGTACCCTAAAACTTAAAGTATAATAATAATAAAAAAAAGAAGCTATGTAGGAGATTAATGAAAGTTATAGAAGACTGTACATTGTCAGATAAATGATTTACATTGTCATACAAAATAAACGTTTTGTCCTGGTTTAACTAGAAAAAAAAAAAAAAGAAATACAATCAATTCCATGACAAATCCATACAACTGGAAATAGAAAATCAACAGAGAAAATCAATAAAACAAAAGCTGGTTATTTGAAAAGATCAATAAAATTGATAAATATTAGGCCAGGCTAAACAAGTAAAAAGAGAGAAGACACAAATGTTTAATATGAAAATTAAAAGAGAGATGATTATATCTGACCTTATGGGCATTAAAAGGATAATAATAGAATATTACAAACAACGATTTGTCCAAAAACCTGATAACCTGGATCATTTGGACCAATTCCGTGAAAGACACAATCTATTAAAACCCACATAAAAAGAAACAGATAATTAAAGTAGACCTATAGCTACTTTTTTCTACAATATTTTTTATTATGGTAAAATAGATATAACATAAAATTTACTATCTTAACCATTTTAAGAGTACAGTTCAGTAGCATTAAGTATATTCTCATTGTTGTACAACCATCACCACCATTCATCTCTAGAATATTTTCATTTTCCCATATTGAAACTAAGCACCCATAAAACATTAAGTCCCATTCCCCTCTCTTCTCAGCTTCTGGAAATCACCATTCCAACTTCTGTCTATATATCTGACTACTCTAGGTACCTATATAAGTGAAATCATACAGTGTTTTTCTTTTCATGACTGGCTTATTTTATTTAACATAATATCTTAAAGATCCTTCCATGTTGTAGTATGAGACAATTTTTCCCCTTTTAAAAGTTGATATTCTGCCTTTAAGATATTATTAAGAATAATTTTATGGCACCTCATTGCAAATAATATAAAATGTTATGCAAGAAAATAGATGATTTTTTATTTATTATTATTATTATTTTTTTTTCTGAGATGGAGTCTTGCTCTGTCACCAGGCTGGAGTGCAGTGGTGATCTTGGCTCACTGCACACTGCACCTCCGACTCCAGGGTTCAAGCTATTCTCCTGCCTCAGCCTCCCGAATAGCTGGGATTACAGGCACGTGCCATCAGGCCTAGCTAATTTTGTATTTTTAGCAGAGACAGGATTTTACTGTGTTGGCCAGGATGGTCTTGATCTCCTGACCTCATGATCCGCCCACCTCGGCCTCCCAAAGTGCTGGGATTACAGGTGTTCCACTGTGCCTGGAGTTGATTTTTTATTATTAGCTAATTTATTATATCCTTCCACGAAGTTAAGTTGGTATCTAGTTTGGCCAATCATCAAAATACATTAATATTCAAATGTTTTGAGTTGTCATTTATATGACTTAAGAGAAAAACAACTTTCGATACCCTCTTTTTTATAAACTCTAATAATTTAGTTATCTCTTCAAGAAATATTTTCTATGTATCAGGAATTGTATTAACAGCTTAGAATATGACAGTAAATAAAATACGCATTGGCCCTGTCTTCATGGTAATTATGGTCTACTAGGGAAGAAAACAACGATAAGCAACATTTGAGTAATAGAAGACAAAAAGAAAATGCTAGTATATTCAACAGCGAGAACACTGTTAACTAGGGTAGTCAGGGAAGGGTTCAGTGACAGCCAAGGGATAAGAAGGAGCCAGACAGCCAATGTTCTAGGAACAGAGCCTAGAAAAACAAATGAAAAGTTCTTGGGACAAGAAATAGCTTGGCATGTTACAGGCAGTAAAAGAAGGCCAACGTGTTTGAAGAATAGTAAGTTAAAAACATTGAATAATGAAGGTGGAGAAATATTCCCTTCTCAGAAATGAGAACATAGCAAATGGTTTACTCTTGGTAAAAAAATCTAAATTTATTTTAAGAGGATTGAGAAATGACAGAAGGATATTAAGGAAGTGAGTGATGTAACGATATAGTTTACACTTTGCAAACTCATTTGGCAACTAGGTAGGACGGATTAAGGTATGTTGGGTGGAATGAGTATGGGGAAGTTAGAGAGTTCTTGCTGTTTTGCAAGTGAAAAGTGATAGAAGCTTAAAGGACAGTGGTGGCAGTGGAAACACAGAGAAGTACATGGAAATCTATTTTGGTGATGGAGCCTGTACATGTGGGACACAATGTTGGACTGGATGTGGCAAGTGAGGGAAAGACAAGACAAGTTTTCTAGCTAGAAGAAATAGTGTGAATAATGATGCTGTTTATTGGGTATGGGCACTTCAGGAGAAAGAGGTTGAGGGCAGAAAAACAGCTCTGTTTTGAACCCCTTGTATTTGAGATACTCTGAAGACAATGAGATAGTGAGGTCAAGTAAGCAGCTGGGCACAAGCTGCTGCTCAGAGAACAGGTTAGTGCTGGTTCTAGGCATGCATATGTTGGAGCTTACAAATGTGGATGGCACTTAAAGCCCTAGAAGTGAAGCAGCTATCCAGGGAGAAATTAGTCTTGGGGACCCCAATATTTAGAGTTAGGTAACTAGAAAAGCCAGACAAGAACATTCAGTAAGGAAGGAGAAAACTAAGATTGTGTTGTCTCATGAAATGACAAAGGAGCGTGTCCCATACTGGAGGTCTACTAAGTGGAATGTTCCTGGAAATTTGAGTTTAAAAAATAAGACCATAGAAGTAGTTTTATTCATCTTTTGTCTCACCAACACAACTGTGTTGCCACTTAGACCTGTAAGAGGAACACCCAGGAGTGGCAGAACTGTTGGAGAATCATCTACGTAGACCATTCATTGATAATAACATCTGTGTTTAAAGAACTGCCCAAGACTCGGTAATTTGCAAGGAAAGAGGTTTAATTGACTCACAGTTCTGCATGATTGCGGAGGCCTCAGGAAATTTACAATTATGGTGGAAGGGGAAGCTAATATGTCCTTCTTCACATGATGGCACGAAAAAGAAGTATGAGAGTCGAGTGAAGGGGGAAGCCCCTTATAAAACCTTCAGCTCTCATGAGAACTTACTATCATGAGAATAACATAGAGAAAACCACCCCCATGATTCAATTACCTCCCACTGGGTCCCTCCCATGGCACTTGGGGATTATAAGAACTACAATTCAAGATGAAATTTGGGTGGGGACACAGCCAAACCATAACAATGATGAATGTCATACTGGAAGGGCAGAGCAGAAGAGAGAGATGGGGTTCAGGGACACTGTGGTGCTCAGGCAGTTGCGTCACCATCCATCCCTGGAATGACAACCTGAAGACTCAGTATTTGTGTCCATCACCTTCAGCCAAACACACGACTAACTGATCCACTTACAAATTCATGAAACAGGTGTACAATTTTAAGATGTAATTTGGAGACAATCACATTCTGACTGTATTGTCCACTTAAGAAAGGCTTAGTCTGAGTGTGTGATCTGATCTCTTCCTCATACAAGAAATCCATCAGTGCCTGGGAGTCACTGAATTCATACTCTCAGGTGGCATGATCTCCTTCAAATTGCAGCGATGAACTAGAGAACTCCCTGAAGAAATGTGAACTGATTGTGTAATTAAGAGGTGGCTCTTCATTATCCCTTCTTGTTTTTTAAATTGGACTCATGGGTAGCTATTCCAGGAGAATAGAGGAAAGAAGAAAAGCAATAAGCAGCCTAGTTCTTATTCTTCCCCTAGGTATATGGCACACAGGAGGGAAGTCTCTGATTTAACTTATATTAGGCTAAACAATTAAACACACATGCGCCAGTATGTGAATATATTTCACTTGTGTAATCTTAAAATAATATACCAATAAAATAAATAAATCTCAGGAACTATCACTGGACAAATCATGCTTCTTATAAATAGTGACTTATCTGATAATAAATCCATGCATGCATAGGTCACATAACATTTTCTTTTAATAAAGATATTTTGAGAACATCCACAGACAGTCTATGATGATTGAACATGACTCACAAGTTAATTAAATGAAGAGTGATCTCACTTCATGCTGATTTTCTTTCTGCTAGTTATTTTCATGACTCTTTCCCAGGTTGTAATTTTGGTGTAATCAAAACTGAACTGTAAAAATTATGAAATTAGTTACATTCACCTTCAGGTACAATTGCTAATTTATCCAACCTATCAGAATTGGTTTAATCATCTTTAGTGTTATTGGTACGAAAGGGGATAAACACTATTGGCTCTTAGTTCTCATGCATCTGCTGATCGGTTAAGTTTATATATGTTTTTCATTTTACTTATTTGCTTGTTTGCTAAAATGCTAAGACAGTCCCTGGTTTTGGAGTCAGGTACCATATTTTACTCTCTGGCCACATGTTGGATATACAGGTTTTATATTCTCCATGTGAAAGGACACAGATCTTATGGTTTAGTGTCTGGTGGAGAACTAAAAAAATTACCAAAATGAGTGACTCTCTATTTTGATATCCTCTGAAGCCATAACAGAGGGATGATGTCTGTGTGTTTCACACTCTCATATTAGTAAGATTTGTTCTCCACTGGCAAGATGATGGGGGGGACTAATTGCTTTGGAAAAACCAGCTTCAATTTCCTCCCCGAGGTACAGAGCTGCTGATTTCTGTGAGTCCAACTTCCTTCCAAAACACTCTGCAGCTAGTGCTTCCAGATACCTGAGACAGATGTATTATTTTGTTCTGTAATGCAGATGGCCACTACAATCTTTTATTTTCATTACAGATATAGGGCATTCAACAAATATCCACTGACACATAGTACCAGGCACATTTCCTTCTTTATGTCTCATTCTTTCCATAAAGCCAAATGGATTATTATCCTTATTGTATATAGGAGTAAACCAAGGTAGACAGGCCAAACAAATACACAGGTAAACCAAAGCAGAGAAGACAAACAACCTGTCCAAGTTACTACAATAAGCAGGAAATAGAGCCAGAATTAACATCCCAGTCTGTCTGAATACAGGGTTCCCATTCATCTTGCTGTATGGCACTGCCTCACTTAATCCCAAAGAAAATGGTTACTTCTTCTCACTTAAATCTTACATGAAAAAAGGCAACCAAGTGCACACCATGTACACTAAAGCAACTGAGGACACCATACAATGTGGACTTTCTCTAGACAAGATATCGAAATACCCAAAGAAGAATAATGAATTTATATTTTGAAAATAATTTTACTCCTCAGAAACAAAACCTAGGAAGAAATACAACATAGTGTCATCAGATATTATTCTAGGATGATCAATTAATGGGTGATTTTTATTTTGTAGTTTCCATTTATCTCTACTTATTTTTTTAAGTTTGAAAGCAAAAACATTAATTTAACAATATTTTTAAAGACCTGATATCTAAAGATGAGCCAAGTATGAGAAATGAAGGTGACATAATATATATTATAAATAATACATGAGTAAGTAATATGTGAAAAAAATCCTTTCTAATGATGGTACAGAAGCAGCTAAGAGCTCTTGATGTAAAAAAAAATGAAATCAATCTATTCCTTCAATATCTAATAAATACCTTTTCACCTGTGTGCTTTTGCCCAGCTTTCCCAGGCCTAAAATGTTCTTCACATCCTATTTCTGCACATCTAAATACTAGTTGTTCAAGGTCCAAATCACGTCCTCACCTTAACTTGAAGAATCCTGTATCCAAAACTGGAATAGTTCTTCCTTTCTCCTTCTCCTTAATTGTGAATCCTTTACTTGATCATTTATTCAAATAAAAATATTGAGCATTAACCTTTATCCCAGCTTTGAGCATATGATAATGAGAGAGATTGATTATATCCATGAGAATTGTAGACTTAAAGAAAAGGGACACAGGGACACTCTCAACACAACTTCATTACACTACGATGCAGGTGGTGCAGTATAGAGGAAGTAGGACATCATTTCAGAGAGGCTTCCTATAGGAGGTAATTTGGAAAAATCATGGAAGAAATGGAAAGAGGGTAAGTTATTCACAAGGAGAAGTGACAATAAGGACTAGACTGTCAGGAAGAGGGAACAAACATACCCAAGGGATATGTTCCAAAGGGAGCAACGTATCCAAGTTTCTCCATCTCTGTTGCTCTCTGTGAAGAAACCAATTTTTCAAGAAATGGAGACAACTGGTCGAGACAAGCACAGTCTCCTCCACCATTCAGTTGCTCAAACCGGAAACCTGGTGTTATCCTTGATCCTACCCTGCCCCTCATATTGGGCAATCATGAATTTCCTTAAATATGCTTGTACTCTGGGGAGGGAGCTCTAAGTTTCAACTAAGCTCTCAGGCTGACACTTGCCACCAGTCTCCTTTGAAGGCTGTGGGACAGCAGCCACATCTTACCAGCAGGGCACTGTCAGACACCAGGATATACCCATGGGAGTTCTTGCAGGAGTTCATGAGGATGAACTCATATAATTGGGGATTATTTTCTCTTGGGATAACACAGCCCATATGCACAGAGATGAGATCCACACTGCACAGATGTTGAGGCTTTTCTGGCTTAGAAGAAGTCGCACACCCAACAGGAGCCAAAATCTTTCCCGATGATTCCTTAAACACAGCTTTCAAGGAGCCCACAAGGGACAAGACTGTTGGCAGAGTTATGACACTTATGAAATCCAAAAGCATGAGGTTTCCATCAGCTGCTTATAGTTCAATTCATCATCTCTTCTAATGTAGTTGAAACTTATCAATCATAAATCATTATGACCGTGAGCAATGTTGCATGTTAACACTGAAATGCACCTTCTTCATCTGTTGCCTGGGAAATAGAGCTAGGAGTTTAACAGAGTGCTGGAGTCTCTTGCAGCAGGGTGAGGGGTTTTGTTAGCCTCTTGACCACACTGCTTCTAACATGTTCTCCAACACATTCAAGATCCTCCATCTTTACTGTCTTCCATCCAGCTAAGGCACCTTCGTCTCTCACCAGGGCTCATCTCCTAACATCCAGATTCACCTACCAACCCACAAACACACATAGTCCTTGGAGCAATCCATACCCCATCTGACAACCAGAAGTACTTTTCAAAACACTGTGATCATGTTTAAGCTCTGTTTAAGCCCTTCCTTTGGTTTCCTGTCCCCTTTAGAGTAAAGCCTCAACTTATTAACATGTTTACAAAACACATCACACTCTTTTCCCTTTGGTTTTCTAATCTGCAATCACACAGGGTTTTTCTCTGGTCCTCAGATGTTCCTGGCACATGTCAGACACTCTCTTTTCTCCCACACAACTGAGCACAAGCTGCTCTCTGACTGCACCCCACTTCCCCTACTTGGCCAAGTTCCATGTATCCTATTACTACCAAGTATTGTTGTGAGGTGTAGTTAATACCTGTAAAGCACATGGTCTGCATTACATAGTTGTTATCCAGATATGAAGGCATTAGAGAAGCCTTTCTTAGCCTTCAGCCTATGTTAAATCCCCCTGTTATGTATATTCCCATTGAATCAAATCTCTTTTCAGATCACTCAACACCTTTTCATTCCTGTCTCAATGTCCTCCCTTCATGCTCAACCATAAGCTCCAGGAGAGCAAATGCTCTGTGTTCACCACTGAATGTCTAGTGCTGGCAAATAGTAGATAATCAATGAATATTTGTTTAGTTAATGAAGAAATAATTACTTCATTTTAAACCATGCATAATTTGGAGGAATTTCCATATGAAAATATTTTATCAGAAATTGAAAAGAATCTAAAGCCAAGAATGACTGATTGCTGATAAATCGTTTCGAGAGACATTGACCTAAATATGAAAGTGGAAGAGACTGAGATTACTCCAAAGCAACAGGCAGAAAAAACATACAAAAGCCATTTCTGGCCGGGCTCAGTGGCTCACACCTGTAATTCCAGCTCTTTGGGAGGCCAAGGCAGGAGAATCCCTTGAGCCCAGGAGTTCAAGATCAACCTGGGCCACTTAGTGAGACCCCCCCCCATCTCTACAAAACATAAATAGCCAGCTGTGGTGGTAGGTGCCTATAGTCCCAGATACTCAGTAAGTTAAGGCCAGAGGATTGCTTGAGCCTAGGAGTTGGAGGTTTCAGTGAGCTGTACTTCTACTACTGCACTCCAGCCTGGGTGACAGAGTGAGACTGTCTCAAAAAGAAAAAAAAAAAAAAAAAGAAAGAAAAGAAAAGAAAAAAAAAAACAGTGGTAACAAGAGCAGAGACATGTAGATGGCACTTTCTAGGGGCCAGGCAAGCTTTTTATATATGTATATGTATATATACATACATACATATTGCTATGAGAATTAAATGAGTTAATATATATCACGTCCTTAACAAACAAACAAAAAGAGTAAAACCTACATAGGTATTTCTGGTAACTAATACCAGTGAATAGAGGATTTAACCTAAGAATAGTATTGACATATTGTGAAAACACTTTGGTGTCACTCTAGGGAAAACTGACATAAGGAACAATCTGTGAACTAAATATCAGAGCTGAAATTCTGGGTCTGCCACATTTTAGTTATGGGATGTTAACTTCTCTAACCTCACTCAGTTTTCCATTTATGAAAGAAAAAATAGTAGAACAATTTCTTAGGGTGGCTGCCATGACAATGGCATAAGATAAACCACCCAGCACAACAGATATTTTACGAATTTATGCCTAGTGTTCCATTACTGGAACGCTAAGCATGTGGGAGTTATTTATATCCTACTGCTCAAGGTCATCACCAAGGTCTGACTGCAAAAATTCAAAAAATTCTAAACTCAGGTATAAACAGGTTAAAAGGGATTTTCCCTTCAACTCACAGAGAAAGGAAAGAAGAAAGTATTATTTGTCAGGTTTCAAATGCCTTATCGTTGGTTAGAGAGAGAACAGGCATACAGATGATTGATACAGATAGATAATAGATATACAGATAATAGATATACAGATAATAGATGATTGATAGATAGATAGACAGACAGATAGATAAATGATGGATGGATGGAAGGTGCCTCAGCCTTCCATTAAGACACACATTCTACTACATATTAGTTATTCTTCCTGATCCTCTCCCTCATCCCACCCTCCACACTCCAATAGAACCTATGTAACAAGCCTACATATGTATCCCTAAATTTAAAATAAAAGTTAGAAAAGACACACATTTTGTTTCTTTCCCCCAGTAAAGGGATATAATTATTTTCTTGTAATGTAATTCTATGTCCACATCACTTCATTTATACTGGAGACATGGAAAAATCTGTAATTCACATGCATCAACCTCAGTAATATGAATTTTTTCAAGAATGCAATACAAGAATAATGTTGACCTGCATTCCCGGCCATGGAGGTGCTCAGATTAGCACTCTACTCCCAGGACTCTCATTTTTGCGGGTTACTCTGCTCACTACCCTCTATCAGCCTCACTCATTCTCTGGACAGTTTATTAATGCCAGCGAGCTCTTGTTTGGGTATGAGAGGCATCATGGAATCTGAGCATATACCTCTTGTGATTTTTAAGTGTAATCTTACTCTATTTTTTCAAGTTTGTGAGTGATATTTTACTTTCTCCTACCAGTGTTTATAAATAAAGTAATGAAAATCATGTTAAAATGCTGACCTGCCCCCAAAACTTTCACTATCATAAAGTAACCTAGGACTTAGATTCAATGACCTTTAATTGATAGTGTACTGTGTACTTTCACATACCTGCTAAATCAAGAGTTCAGGGAAATAAAGGTCATTACAAACCTAATTGTATATTGCTTCTAGGTTCAATGGTATATTGCTTTCTGTTTATCTTATTTTTAACAGCAATTGAAGAAGCAAGAGTCAGTAGAATAAGAAAGGCAGGTAAAGCAAGTTGCATGCAGGTAGCATACAGCTATGAGAAAGGTTACTACCTCCACAGACCACACCATCGAGGTCTTCACAGCGGCGATCATCACACTCACAAGTCTTGCCATACACCCGGCGATCTCCTGGAGGGTAGCAGGTGCATTTGCCACATTCACATTTACCTGTAAAGTATAAAGTGTACACTTATGAGGAGAGTCCCAGAATCACCAAGGCTTTCAAGGAGGCAAACACAATATTAAACCCAAATCTCCTAGAAGAGTTCTGGTCTGTGCCTGATAACAGTCACACAAATACACATTTCCAACCTCCCTAAGGTAAGCTGAAGTTCAAGAAGAAATTCCGTGGTGGTCTGGAGTGGAAGTGGCAGTTGCTGTCTCAGCAGTCATTCACATTTGCTATTCTCTAATTTTTGTTTCATTCATTTTTGAATAAATCCATCATAAAACTCTCTGGCTATTTCATATACAACTTATCTTGATGATTCCTTGAACATAACATAATACATTATATATACTGACATAATTTAGTATGATGTGGTCATTTTAAAATGTTTTAATCTTGGGTCTATCTGCTCCATGAGAAAAAAAAAGTGGTCATAGGTAATATTTCAATGTGCTATTTTAGTGACTATTTGTAGTCAATTTTATAGTTCATAGAACTCATTTTAGCACAGAACATATGTCAAAGCACATAACCTAAATAGCTTTATTATCCTTGTCTTAAAATTTAAAATTATAAATATTTTTGCAATGAATTTGGTTCATCGTTTGGGAACCCCTTAACTAGTCCCATTATGCTGAGTTTCATCATGATTTATTGAGTGGTAACTACGTGTCAAACACTATCATTCCCTGCATGACATCATTTCATTTTCCAATACCACACATTGACTAGAATCATTACAATCATTTTACTACACAGGAAGCCAAGACACATTGAGGCTAAGTAACTTTCCAATGGTGAACCAGCTAGGAAGAAATAGATTCAAAATTTACATCCATTCTCATTAACCTCAAAGTTTGCACAACTAACCTTTAAACCACATTGCATCTTAATGTATGTCTAATGCAGCACCAGAAGGCTATATGAGAAAGTAAATTTCTTGTGTTTGAGGAATCACTACTGGTTTGCCAGAAATTCGCTTGGGTGACAGTGCTCCGAGACATCTGTTACTCTCTGTCATTGGCCCAACCATCATAATTACACACCCACTGAAATAATCACAAGATGCTTCAGGGCTGACCTTGCAATGTTGTTAGTCTCTCTGTTGCTGAACTTGTATCTTGTTAAAGAAATTCTGAGTTGGTGGATGATGGGGGAAAGAAAAATTAGTATTTAGGATCATATAATTTCAGAGCTGTAATTAAAGATAATCTAATGCAATGATTCATAATATTTTCTAGCTGACATGATGGGGTCACGATCCCTTTGAGAATCTGGTGAAAGACATGGCAATACAGTGTTGTGCTGGCTGACCTTCAACTAATCTCTACTTGGAGGTAGTCCCAAGTTGAGCAGGAGGCAGGGGCTTCCCTCCTTCAACGATATTCCCTCTTCCTACACCCTGGCAGCCAGAACAGGGACTCATCAGACACCCTTGGTCCCTTGGTCAGGGCTTTGATTCTTGAGGGTGAAAGCAAAGGCACAACGTCTGTGGGCAGCATGGCAAGTGCAACAGCATAGCAATTCTGGGAGCCGTGAAGCTCAGCCTGCAGTGGCTGACATTCAGAAGTGATGGCAGCAGAAACTGGTTCTTGGCAGTGCCTTGCTGCCCCAGGTTGCTGCAGGAGCTAATTGTTCAAAGTTGCATTCTGAGCCTAAAGCCTTCTAATAAAATATTTTTTATCCCTTTTAATGAAGTTGGTTTCGTTGTTTGCAGTCAAGAACCATAACTGGCAGAACACAGATCTATCCCTGGAAAAATATACCAATACACATTTTTTTTTTGGGTAAAATGTCAGAAGGATCCATGACTTCCTTCAATTTATTTAATAGATGAGGAAACTCAAGTATGCTGGGGCTAAATGATTTGCCCAAGGCCAGCTCTCTACCTATCAGCGGTGTTGGTTTTAGAACCTAGATTTTCTGAACTCCAGTCACCTTCCAATGTGCATAAATGCTCTAATCTTTTTCATGGGTGGATGTGCAAATGATTCCAATAATGCAGGCTGTGGGGAGAAAGAGGCAAACTGTAGTACCATCAGCAGTGTGATCTGGATACGGTGAACTGTTCCTTCACAGACAGACGTGGGAAGCCATGATCATCAGTTGCACTATTCCTGAAGGGCAATGCATTCCAGTTACATAGACAGAACCAGTTTCTACGTTTCAGGGGATACGTATTTATGGTGACAAACTTATTCACATTTTAAGTAATTTTAAGTAATTCACATTTTAAATAATTTTCCTGAATATGCCTCATTGGCTTCTGTGCCTCTTCAGAAAAGATGAACTAAACACTGGCATATGTGTTCAGATTTCAACATTCTATTGTTTTCATTGTGGATAACTTCTGTCGTATATTTTTGTGTAAAGTTAGACAATAAAGTGTTAATATTCTGGCATTGGCACGTTTTCTTTCCTGATAAATTATAATTCACATGTCTGTTTTAAATATCAGAGAATATATTAACCAATTTTCAATTCTTTTTTCACCACGTATCTATTGGATTTTTAAAATGACTAATATTAAGGCAACTGTGAGATGAATTAACCTTTTGCATGCAACCCTAATACAGTTTATAAGATACAGTGGCTTCTGACAAAAATAAAAAAAAATGCATTAGGATGGGCACAAAAAATAGAACAAGACGTACTGTTTAATAGCACAATAGGGTGACTACAGTCAATAATAACTTAATTGTATATTTTAAAATAACTTAAAAACTGTAACTGAATTATTTGTAACTCAAAAGGATAAGAGCTTGAGAGGATGAATAACTCATTTTCCATGGTGTGCTTATTTCACATTGCATCCTATATCAAAACGTCTCATGTCTCCCACAAATATATACACCTACTATATATCGACATTTTTAAAAAATTTAAAAATTAAAATATAATGCATCAGGAAAGGCTAATTTATTGCAGACCGAGAGGTAAAAAAGAGTAAATTCTTCGTGCACTCCATATTTTTTTTGTTTGTTTTTTTAGAGACAGAGTCTTGCTCTGTCAGCCAGGTCAGAGTGCAGTGGCGTGATCTCGGCTCACTGCAACCTCTGCCTCCTGGGTTCAAGCGATTCTCCTGCCTCAGCCTCCTGGGCAGCTGGGACTATTGGCACATGCCACCATGCCCGGCTAATTTTTGTAAGTTTATTATTTTGCTGCCTCAGTTCACAACTTCTATGTAGCCACTACCACAAGTCACTACCAATTTTTGTCTCAGTTGTTATCATATACCTATCAGGTAAATTTCCAATCATTCTTCAAGGTCCAAGGAAAACTTCATCAAATCTGTGACTTTGGCATCCTCCTACTCACACACCTTCACAAATACGATAAAATTAACTATGCTTCTTATGTGTCCTCATAATATTTTTCTTTTTTCTTTTTTTTTTTTAGGCAGAGTCTCGCTCTGTCACCCAGGCTAGAGTGCAATGTTGCAATCTCGGGTCACTGCAACCTCCGTCTCCTGGGTTCAATAATTCTCTTGCCTCAGCCTCCCGAGTAGCTCGGATTGCAAGCATGTACCACATGCCCAGCTGATTTTTTTTTTTTTCTATTTTTAGTAGAGACAGGCTGGTTTTGAGCTCTTGGCCTCAAGCAATCCACCAGCCTTGGCCTCCCAAAGTGCTGGGATCACAGGTGTGAGCCACTGCGCCTGGCCATCATAATGTTTTGAATCAATATTTATTGAACAGGTGCATTAAACAATAATCATACATAAAACTATAGAAATATTCACACAATACATGAGCATTAATGGTAGAACTTGAATTTGAAATAGTATATCTCTCCCAGAATAGATATTCATTTCCAATTGCCTGAATACCTTCATTTGTATTTTCCATGGTTAGATCAATTAAATATGTCCCATGGCAAATTCATCATCTGTATTCACAAACCTACTCCTCTTCTTGGGTCTTTTGTGAAATTTCACATAATCCACTTTCTTAAAACATACATATGATTGTGTAATTCCCTTGCACAAATCCCTCTGAGGGCCCCGTGTAACCTTCAGAGCAAAGACTAGATTCTTCAACAGAGCTTTCCACACATGGTCCAACTTAACCTTTTCAAGTACATATCCAGCAATTATTACGCACTCATGTTCCCTTTATGTTCCCTATTTCTTCCCTCTGTGGTGCACACCACCATTTTCTCTGTAAAGTCCTACTCAGTGTTCCATAGCCAGCCCTAATCTAATCTCCTCTCTGAAACCTTCCTTGCCATCCCCGGTTGGTTACCTGGAAGAATTGTCACCTCTCTGATCTCACAGCCCTTTTTCTATACCCCCAGTAGAACACTGAATGCAATGTTTAAACTAGATAAGCAAGTGCCTCAACCCAATTGTAAGTGATAAAATCACTATGGTCCAGACTAACAGTGAGATTTGTGTTTTGTTGGCAGCCAACTAAGTTCTCCCTTAATGTAGTAGAAGGACGCTGACATACAGGTTTATTGACTTGATTACAGATAAGAAATTGAGTCCAATCTTTTTCTTTTGTCTACTAAATGATATTATTATTTCAGTGATTGTTTTACTGTTATGGAGATACAACTGTGGCTTCTGAAATCAATACCAAATTAATATTCTCATAGATGAGAAAGAAGGAAAATGGAAATCTGCCTTTCTGGCACTGTGCTACTTTATACAACATATTTAAAAGAAAATCTAAAAAAAGAGATACACAAAGAAATAAAAATAAAGCAAGTAATTTGCAAGAAGACAATTCAGAGACAGAAAGGAGCATAGAAATAACTGTGTGAGAAGAAATTAATTCAGCCAACATCATCAATATCATCCAACCAAAACTTATCTGAAATTTACTCTACATTGAGTCTGCCTACTCTTATTAAGTTTTAATAAAGTAGGTAATCTTTAGGCACATACAAAATCATTCCAATGATATCATTTCATAAAGAACTGCATTTTTTATGAATTATATTTTAAAGCTCATTATAAGCCATCAAAGAAGAATAATGAACTCAGGCAGATTTTTAGAAGTTCTGATCAAAATAGATTTTACTTAAAAATTCAAACAAGTTCAGACTCTGAACTTGTGTAAAATATAGACAAATTATAAGTCAAGATATAAGCAAAAAGCCCAACTATGTGCAGGTAATCGTTTTAATAAAAACTCTTAATTTAAATCTCTTTAAATTTATATTTTCCCACAATCATTAAGATATAAGATTCAGATAAAGTGTCTATTTTTGCCTTAGAGTACATTTTTTCTCATAAGAACTACATTAAAATGTGAAAACCTTGATTCACTTACTCCAAAATATTTTATATAAAATTCAACAAATATTTAAGAATCTGTTTTGTATGAAATACACGATTAGATATGGGAGTACACTGTTAAATAAAAGATATATATGTCTCTAAAGTCTGCTATTCTATAGCATTTACCTCATTTTACTGCATATTGACTACCAAAAAATGTGGAGGAATGATTATATCACCAAAATCAAACCCTAAATATTTTGACCAGAATTACTAACTTCATAATAAAAAAGTGCTACTAGTATAAAACTAAAAGGTCACAATAGATGTAAGAATTGTTTTATAGAATATATAGACAGCTAAAATTTACTAGGACATTATCTCATTCTAACCTTAAGCCCAATCTTCTATATAACGATCTCAAAATATTTAAAGTATTCATCAAAAAGGAAGCTTAAAATTTTAGAATGTTATATGTATTTTTGA
Source organism: Symphalangus syndactylus (assembly GCF_028878055.3). Classification (NCBI taxonomy): domain Eukaryota; kingdom Metazoa; phylum Chordata; class Mammalia; order Primates; family Hylobatidae; genus Symphalangus; species Symphalangus syndactylus. The sequence continues at coordinate 18,627,477 of NC_072437.2, forward strand.
ATAGCATTTTGTGTATTGAATATTTTATATGTAAAACTAATTCTGGAAATAAAACTCTGCTCTGGGTTTATAAAATAGTTTCCACTTGAATATTTGTCTGAAGCCCAACCAGACCTCCCCTATAGACCACAGCACCCTCTCCCACTAGTAATGAACTGCCTTCAAAAATTATCTCAACATAATCCACATTATCTCATTCTAACCTTAAACCCAATCTTCTATATGGCTAGCTCAAAATCTTTAAAGTATTCATTAAAATGGAAGCTTACAATTTTAGAATGCTATGTGTATTCTTGAATAGCATTTTAATGCTATTAGATTGAATATATTATATGTAAAAATAATTCTGGAAGTAAAAACTCTGCTCTGGGTTTATAAATTAGTCAGCACTTGAATATTTGTCTGAAGTCCTTCCAGACTTCACGTATAGACCACAGCACCCTCTCCCACTAACAATGAACTGCCTTCAGAACTTATCTGAGCATAATCCATGAAAAATACATCACACTATTTTTCTCTTTATATGGGTGGCATATATGAGAGATTATACCTCAAAGGCAGCTAAAAGGAGTAGCAGGAGAATAAGGAGGAGGAGAAGGAGGAGGCTTAGCTAGAACTGCTTCATTCTAATAGGGGAAAGCCATGGTGGTAGTGATTGCCGGGAGGAGTAACATAAAACTGTGCAAAACATAGATGAGTAAAAGATAGAAAGCACCTTGTGTTGCAAAAGCATAGCAGCAGAGTACAATTTAAAGCAAACTTCTCGAAAGGAAGTTTGCTGTTGCTCTCTTAACTCCAGTCTCATCTCAACCCAATCCAATTATCTCAAGACACCGCTATGTGGTAAGTACTTCTTCAGAAACGCCTCCAATGACCCCAACCCAGTGGCCAATTCTCTGTACCATCTTATATAACCTCTCGGAATCTTTTGAGAGTTGACCCTGCCCTTTTGGGAAATACTTTATTCTACTAGCTATTATTAGATTACGAATTCTTCTTAGGCTGTATTACTGGATTCTCATCTTTATACAAATATCTAAATCTTGGATTGCCCCATGGCTCAGCCCTCAACCTTCTTTCCTATATATTTTCCAAAATTTCCTGCTATCCCATGGAATAAACAACTGTCTTACATGATGAACACTCTCAAATATATCAATGGCCTAGATTCATCCCCTGAGAAGACACTATTCTATAAAATTGCTTTATAATAATGCCAATAGGTATATATAATAATCCTTTCAAAAGATATCCAACATTATGTTTAACAGGGAGTGATCTAAGTTAGCGATGGAAGATGCTTATAATAACCATTGTTATAGTTTAAGTGCGATTTAATAAAATTTAGACAAACAATACAATAAAGAGCCAAGATCATTATTAGCAGATGGTCTGTCTTTATGCCCAAGATTTTAAAAATTACAAATGCATTTAAAGCAATAAAATATTTTGGCAAGGTATCTTGTGACAAAATTAACATACAGAAATGAAAAAATTTTTATGTGCCAACGCTAACTCAACCTAATATAATGGAAAATTGTTTCGTGTACAAAAATATCAGCAACATAAAATAAATGACTTATAAAACATTGCACTATAAAGTCATAGTGAAGGCCATAGGAGAAGACTTATAATTTTAAAAAGGACATACTTTCTTTTGAGTAAGAAAAGTGTCTGATTTTTTCCTGAATTAATAAATCAATATTGTACCAATCAAACTCACTGAATGTTTTCAAATTGATGAAATGATCCTCAAATTTGTCTGAAATAACAAGTATGGTAATGTTCAGGAATACTTTAAAAATAGAGTCTGTGTGCATCTATGGAAGTGGAGAAATGTCTTAACAGGTAAGTTAACAATGTAAAATGACTCTTTTTATAAGTCAAGAATAGTCAGACGTCAATTTTATCTTATTCAACCAAATAAAATGTCCTCTAACTATAGTACATAAAGTGTTTTACTAGTGAAAAAGGAAGAAAGAGGAAGAAAGAAAAAATGTTAAAGGAAATGCATGCACTTAATAAATAATAATAATTGGTTGTTGCTAATGGTAAGCATTTTAAAACCTTCTATTTGGATTAGGAATAACAGAAAGATAAATTTCTCTTTTACTTCTATCCAACATTGCACTAGATATCTTTGTCGGTAGAATATGGTAAGGATAAAAAGATGACATAAAGAATTCAAAGAAGGAAACAGAAATTACTTAACCGAAAACTGTGCATGTAGACAATGCAAAAACTACTAACAAATAATATAGATTATTAAGAGAGTATATTAGTTGCCCTATAGCAAATATACATACAAAAATAAATCGCATATGTATATACAGCATTAGACAAATGAAAGCTTTGGGATTTAAATGTGAAGAAATACTGTATGTTTATTATTCAATATTGTTAAAATACCAAATATCCCCTAATTGATCTACAGCTTCAATGTAATTACAACCAAAATCTTATCAGGATTTTATTTTTTATTTTTATTATTATTTTTTTTTGAGACGGAGTCTCATTCTGTCACCCAGGCTGGAGTGCAGTGGCGCGATCTCGGCTCACTGCAAGCTCCGCCTCCCGGGTTCACGCCATTCTCCTGCCTCTGCCTCTCTGAGTAGCTGGGACTACAGGCGCCCGCCACCACGCCCGGCTAATTTTTTGTATTTTTAGTAGAGACGGGGTTTCACCGTGGTCTCGATCTCCTGACCTCGTGATCTGCCCGCCTCGGCCTCCCAAAGTGCTGGGATTACAAGCGTGAGCCACCGCGCCCAGCCCCTTATCAGGATTTTTTAAAGCTTAAAAGCCAATTATGACATTTATACAGAAATGGAAAGCAGCAATAACGAAAATACTTATGAACAAGAAGAAGGTAGAAATACCTTTTGAAATAGAAATCAAGGCTTATTTTAAAGGCACAGTAATTATAAAAGTTGGATTTTGATGGAAGTGGAGACCAAGTAGAATAGAGAATCCAAAAACAGCTCCTTGCATATATGAATACTGGATTAGGACAAGGTGACACTGAAAAGCAACAAAGGAAAGATGACCTTTCTCATAAATGGTGCTGGAGTAAATAACTAAAAAAGAAAATATTAACTATTTGAATTATAATTAGGAGCTCTAGTACATCAGAAAATAAGAGAGTGAAAAGGTGAGCCACAGAATGAGAGATGAGATCAGTGACACACATATCTGACAACTGTCTCATATCCAAACTATTTAAAGAACTCTAACAACAACAACAACAAATACATACAATTCATTAAAGACATGGGCAGGAGATCTGAATGGGCACTTCAGCAAATGGGATTGTATGGCCAGTAAATATATATGAAAAGATACTCCTCCTCTTATTCATATGGGAAATGCAAACTAAAACCACAAAAAGATTCTGCCCCAACAGAATCAGATTAGCAAACATTTAAAAACTGACCCTAATAAGCATTGGCAATGGTTTGGAAATACCAGACAAGTCTTTTGCAGAGGGTGAGAATATAAATTGGTAGAATATTCTGGGGACTGTTTGGCATTATCTAGTGAAGTTGGCATGCATAATCTAAGAATCAGCAATTTAATTCTTGGTTAAGTTCCCTAGAGAAAAAAGCATACACATGTGAACCAGGAGAAGTTCCAGAATAATCATAGCAACATTATTCTTAGCAACTTCAAAGGAGAAATGCCCCAAATGTTCATCAATTACGGAATACTTACATATCAGCTATATTCTTAATTGAAACACTATAGCAATTAAAAGAAAGAATCCCAAATACTTGCAACGTAGTGCCTGAGTCTTAAGAACAGAATGTAGAGTGCGAGAACTCAGTCATAAAACAGTGCATGCTGTTTGATTAATTCCAAAAAGGTCAAGTCTAACTATCACATTATTTGGGAATATATACGTAGGCGGAAAACTTTAAAGAAAGGTACAGAGGTGATTACATGAACATGAGAATAAAGGTTATCTTTTTAGGGAGACAGTATGCTGATTTCAGAGGAGTGAGAATGGAGCTTTTAGGATTCTGGCATTCTTCTATTTCTGAACCTGGGCATGTGATTACTTTATATGATTCATAATGCTATAAATTTATGTTATATACTTTTTTGAGCATAATGGATTATTCAAAAAATAAGTTTGATAAAATTGGTGAGCCATGCTTCAAAAATATCCATTCCCTTTACTTAGCTCCTTACAACTAAATACATTTCCAGGGGTTTCAACATTCAAATGTAAAAGTTTCAGTCATAAAACTGGACAAGAATATAGGTGAGAGTTTTCATAACACTTGGGTGAGAAAAACTATTCTAAATATGACACCAAATTAGAAATATAAAGGACAACATTAATAAATTTGATAATAAAATATTCAATATTCAATTTCTATAGAGCAATGAATAACCTAAGACTAAAATATAAATGAAAAACAAAGACAAAATATTTGTACAAATAATATAGACACTAAGAAAACATTACTATGTGTATGAGCTAAAATAAAAATAATAATAAATGAGCAAAAGAAAAATGAACCCAGGACAAAAATGGGTTATTCACAATAGAAATATACATTGATCATTGTGAACATGAAATTACTTTTATCTTTTAGTAAATATGATGGAAATTAACTGCAAATTTGAAATAATTACACTTTTTTTTGGAAAATTACCATGTTCATTGAAATATTTGAAATTTCTGAAATCTTTATTACTAAATTTTACTTGACACAGCCTGGAAGAAACTCTCATTCACAGTTTTTTTGGAATGTTATCCATAAGATACTGCAAGACTTATATAAACAAAATACCATTATTTTAATACTGGAAAGACAAAGTCGAACTTTTCTTCTACTTACAGGGTAAGTCAGTATAGCTAAAGTATAAGATAAAATGAAAAAGAGTAGCCTGTGACCTTTATAAAATGCAGATTGCCTCATTTGCATTATTACAAATAGAAAGATTAAAATTTTAGTAATTCCATTGGTTCACATCCTGATTAATTGCTGGAGTGTAGTTACAGTAGAAATAATCAGAGGGTAAGAGAAGAAATGGAAAGGTCATCTCTTGTTCCACAATCATTTATTTAACTATTGTCTGTCTTATTTTTTAATAGTTAAACATTCTTGGATGACTCATATCTGGAAGCATTGCCTTATGGAAAGTTGTCAACTTCTGGTAGAGGTTAATTTTCTAAAACTGGTATAAGGTAAAGATTGTGAAATTGTGAAGTTTGACATTTGTTTTTCAAGCTATATTCCTCTTCCCCTTTTCTCTCCCTCTCTGCCTCTTCTTGATCCTCTACTACCTCCCTTCCCCTCTGACTATTCTCTCCCAACACACACACACATATACACACATGTGTGCGCACACACACACACACACACCACCTTCACTCCTTCCCTCTTTCTTCCAGGTTTTTCTTTTCTTCTTGGATTCCTATTTTTTCATAATCTTGACCACAAGCAATATCTCAAGTCTTAGATTTTGATATCTCCTTCCCTCACTTTCTTTGATTTTCTTGCTTTAAGGTCTCACTTCCACAGGACACAGGCTTCAAACCAGCAGAGACTAAGTTTCTAGATCTTGGATGGGGAGATAAGAAGAGGAACAAGACAGACACAGCCACCCACTAACCTCATGGATTAACAATCAAGAGAGTCCTCAGATAACTAATTCAGGAAACTTATTCTTTATTCAGGACCAATTACATCTCTTCTGCATGACCACCAGTAACATTTTTGCACATTTGTGAAAGGGTGAAAATCTGTAAAGTCAGAAGCCACAGGGCAGATGCCTGGACTTGAACTGCTAGTGTTAAAAATTGTAATCACCTCCAGAAACCATGACTGAATATGCAACACGCACACACATACACACACAGGCACACGCACACACATACACATACATTTCTTCCCTATATGGTCACATTTAAAGTGTTCTGCTGAAGAATACTAACTTCCTTCTAACTACCCCACATAGATAACACACACATGTTCTTGCTGAAGAATAGGTTTAGCAGGGCTCACAATCTTAAATGTCTGCATTACTTTGATCATTCCCCAGATACATTTTGACTATCAACTATGGGGTAAGTATCATCCTAGATATTGAGATACAAAAGAAAGAAAGATGTTTAAACACTTTTACTAGCAGGGGAAATGAAGGTAAAATGCACGTGCACACAGGGCCTGCAGGGTTAGAGAAAGGTTCTGGAAAAGATAATGTGGGGTTGAGTCTTAATGTGTTTAAGTGTCTAAAAGGGAAATACATTTTGTGACACAGATACAATTAAAAATGTGGGCTCTAACTTTTAATAGGTCTGGATTTTAATCTTGGTGCATACACAACTAAATGTGATTCCTTGGAAGAATATGTTAAACCTCATTCATTGTGGCTGCATAATGGGAGTAAAAATAATACCCATAGCACAGGATGATTGTAAGGGCTAAATGTTATAATGTGTACAAACTACGCAGTACAGGGCTTGGCACATAGCATGTGTTCAACAAATATTAGATATTATTATCATATTTTAATAAGTAAAACACAGCTGGGAGGCTTGGAGTTCAATTACTCACATACAATTTGTTCACTTCCTTTTTCATTGTACTTTTCTATGAAGACAAAAAATAAGTGTATTCCCCGACCCAGAATGAGATGATTTCAGGAGAGCACTGTATCATCAAATGCACCTGCTGGTGTGGTAACAGTAGGCACACTCTCCGTGACCTTATTTTTTTTTCACTTTTTAAAATGATAAAAACCACACTTGCAGTATGTGCTCAATAGTTGGGGAGTAATTAGAGGCTCACATAAAACAGAAAATAGATTGGCACTTTACTAACATAGTCCTTCTTCGCCTAAAATAATAGGTTTGCCATAGCAACCTGATTGCACTAGAGAAAGCGCCTGCCAAATGCATCCTAAGTTCCCTTGCAATTTCTATGAGAAGGAATTAAACACTTGAGAACTATAATATTCTGTGCCATTTCAGCTAAGTACAAATATTTTTGTGAGAATACAGTAATCTTCCTTAGACATTTGAAAGTGAAGAGGCACCCTCACCTTCCATTTCAAAACAGCCAGTAAAACTTCATATAATGCAAGCCACGTTGACATTACAGATCAATCGTTAGCCAAGAAAAAGTTGCTCATGATTTTAAAATACAGATAAATGTCGATTCTTCTATTTGTGTTTTCTTAGTACATAAGGATTAAAGTAATCAATCATGGACTATGTGAGGAACTAAGACATTTAAGCAAATGCTGTACTAATATAATTTTCTCTTCTCTGTCTTAGAGTGTCTAAAATTGAAAATGAGAAGAGAAGCACCAGGCCACACTCATCTCTAAAGGTTTTCCAAACCATGGAGCAAAACATCACAGAGGAGGTCATTTAGGATTCTAACAGATTATCTCATTATTTGAAACTTAAGATGGCTTCTACAACACCACCAAAAACTATTCAAGATTCACTTTTTTCTAACAAAAACACTATAAATTAGGTAGTAATATTATACTCATATACAAAAGTAACTCTGAAACTGAGTGACAGGTCCAAGTTTAAAAAGTCAGTGAATGACTGAGGTAGGAAATGTAGAGCTTAAGTTCTTGACCAGTGTAGTTCACCATGAAGCAGCCCGTGTAAATTAGAGTAAAACTCTCCTCTTTTTTCTAGCTGGCAAAACCCACTGATTTGTCATCAGGCAGCGCCCTGCTTCCGAAACACAGTTATGGATGTCTGAATACATAAGTCCTATGAAATACTGGCTGATCTTTGACATTGACTTTAGTGATTTCATTCCAGATTGTAAACAAACACACTCAACTGTAATTCACCATAAAATTACTTTATGAGATAAATGCTGAAGGACACACACAGGCAATCAACGCCATTCACCAGTGAAAGAAAGTGTTGTTGTTGATACAATCAGATAAATGTTTCTACAGAAAGTATTTCTCAGCCAGGTGCGGTGGCTCACGCCTGTAATCCCAGCACTTTGGGAGGCTGAGGAGGGCAGATCACGAGGTCAGGAGATGGAGACCATCCTGGCCAACATGGTGAAACTGCATGTCTACTAAAAATACAAAAAATTAGCTGGGCGTGGTGGCACGTGTCTGTAATCCCACTTACTTGGGAGGCTGAGGCAGGAGAATAGCTTGAACCAGGGAGTCCGAGGTTGGAGATCACACCACTGCACTCCAGCCTGGGCAAAAGTGAGACTCCAACACAAAAAAATAAAAAAAATTTTAAAAAGTGTTTCTTGAAGATGAGTTTATTTGGGGAAATGAGGAGAAAGGAGGAGTAGGGTAGAATCAGGCTCTAGTCACTTTGAACTTCTTGGTACTGACACTTTAAAACATTAAAAAGTGGGCCAGGTGCAGTGGCTCATGCCTGTAATCCCAGCACTTTGGGAGGCTGAAGCGGTGGATCACCTGAGGTCAGGAGTTCCAGACTAGCCTGGCCAACATGGTGAAACCCAGTCTCTACTAAAAATACAAAAAATTAGCTGGGCATGGTGGCGAGTGCCTGTAGTCCCAGCTACTGAGGAGGCTGAGGCAGGAGAACTGCCTGAACCTAGGAGGCAGAGGTTGCAGTGAACCAAGATCGTGCCACCGCACTCCAGCCTAGGTGACAGAATGAGACTCCATTTCAAAAAAAAAAAGTGTCAGTGAATCTATCACTTCCCTAATACACATTTCAGAAATGCTAATTAAACTGTTTTCTTCCCAAATCTGGGATAATTAGCAAATATATTTTACAAATTGAACAACGAAATCAATAGAAAAATACATAATTTCCCTCACAAATAGGCTTATATTTTAAAATTAAGAAAAATTCACTATAAAACAATAGTTTATTCTAGTTTATTTTTTATTAGTCTTTGTTTTTGACTCTACCAAAATAAATTTCCCCAAGTCACAGACATTAGAAAGAATATTGCATACATATGAGTTTACACATATGTGAGAATGTATGTACATGTGAATTTGGGATGATGCAAATTCATGTGAGCAACTTATCCTCAAATAGTTTATGCAAAAAATCTCTTTGTACTATTCTTAAGTCTTCTAAGTTTGAAATTATTTCAAATAAAAAATAGTCTATAATTTAAAAATACATAAGTAAAACTATATATAATTTATATAGTTAAATGGTATTTTCAAAAATAAGGTCATATCAATAATCATTTATACACCTACTCACACATTTTATATCCAATTTTGGAAAACAGTTTTTAGCATCATATTCAGGATGTAAGCCATTTTTATCTATGAAGCCGTGTCAAACATATGCAGAGCCTGGGAACTGTATAGCCCCAAATGCCAGAAACATAATAAGCTTAAAGTTTAAGGATATAGTAAATTTGCTTTGACTTTGCCATTTTACAGCACATTCATCACAGGCAGGATTAATAAGTAAGAGTTACAGAGAAGTAGAGTTTAACACACTATAATAAATAGGATTCTACCCATCAGCGGAGTCCTGAATGGAATGGATTAGCATAAGGGGGGACACAGTTCTCCTCCCAGATGGAAGTGAAGCCAGGAAGTTCATATTTCATAAAGGTTGGTCGTTTGTGCTCTGGAGTCTGAGAGAGCTATGAGAGAATTCCCTATCTACCACTTATAAGTGCTATAATTTTAGGAAATAATGATCCTCCCTATTTCCAAAAATTCAAAATTAAGAGTATCTACATAGCTGCCTTTAAAGAGGTTGAAACAGAAATCTATTTTCACAAGTACTACTACTTGGATTTTCTGGGTACCACTGTGATATGAGGTTGTGGTACAGTGTCTGAACAGCTTTAAAAATTCAAGAACTATATAACCTAAAGAGTAAAAGCCTTCCACAAATAGACCTACACATATTATATTTTATATTTTTGTATATGAAAGTGGTATATGGTTTTTTCACACCTAATATGTTTCTCATTCTAAAATGAATTTCTGCTTTCTTCTTTTTCCCTCTCTGCCAACAATATGTTTCAGATAACTTATGGTTTCTCTATGAAGTAGTGTTAATTATTTATTTATGTATTTATACGTTTAGAGAGAGAGTCTCGCTCTGTCGCCCAGGCTGGAGTGCGGTGGTATGATCTCAGCCCACTGCAACCTCCACCTTCCAGGTTCAAGCAATTCTCATGCCTCCGCATCCTGAGTAGCTAGAATTACAGGCATGTGCCACCACGCCCAGCTATTTTTTATATTTTTAGTAGAGATGGAGTTTCGCCATGTTGGCCAGGCTGGCCTCCAACTCCTGGCCTCGACTGATCCACCCACCTCAGCCTCCCAAAGTGCTGGGATTGCAGGTGTGAGCTGGTGTGCCCAGCCAGTAATGCTACTGTGCTTATTTAATTTAATGGTAATTTAAATAATATCTTATAAGAATATCTTATACTGACATTATTCTTCAACAGACTCCTTTTGCACTTTAAAGTCCTATTGGAATTTTTGTCTCTATTGTAAGAAATAATTTTTAGGTTAGCAAAAATCCAATAAACAGTATTAAACCCAAAGACAACCAAGATTTAAGTGGCCAAGATACTAGAGAAAAGAGGACCATTGGAAAGTGACTTCTACCTTCTATCCAAATAATCTCTTTGATGCATTTGTCAATTCTGAAACTATTTGAGGCGAGAGGTTGAAATGCCAAGCAGAAAACAATATCTAAAATATGAATAAACTAGGCAGAGCTTTTGGCTTTTTGATCTTGTTGCAAATACAGTAATTGGAACACAGCAACCTTCAAGAAGGAGGGTACTGATAAACATTCCATAAACACCACAGATTTTCACCTTAGATATTATCTCAATTCCTAATTGGATCTATATCTATATCTATATCTATATCTATATCTATAACTGTACCTGTATCTGTATCTGTATCTATATCTATATCTGCCAGAAAAAAAGTAAACTGTCCCTCAAGGAAGATAATATCATTTACAAAATTCTACTGATTTTGAGAAACAATGTTTAAGCACACCAAAACCAACCACAACAAAAAAGCAAAACAAAACAAAAACAGGTATGTCAAGAGACAGGACAGATTCACTAAAAATAAAAGAGCAAAAAACAGACAATAGAAAGAGATGAAAAAATGATGCAGGTAACAAACTTAAATCCTCAGTCATTGACTAAAATATCTATTATTTAATATGTTCAAAAAATTATACTACTGTGTGGAGAAACTTACCATACAATTATCTGTAAAAAACAAATAAAGTGGAAATTCTGAATTTAAAAATACAGTAACTAAAATTAAAAATTGAATAAGGATATTCGATGGCAGACTAGACACAGAAGGAAAGTTTAGCAAACTGGAAGATAGGATAGTAGAAAATACCCAGATTAAAGGATAGGGAAGAAAAAGAATTGGGGAAAGGAGCATAAGAGATACATCGGACTTGAAATAGTATCTCATGTATCTAACTGGGTTCTCAGAAGGAGAAAAGATAGAATGAGGCAGAAAGGACATTTGAAGAAATAATGGATAAGACATTTATACTGCTATTATGGGATGAAATATCCCATCCCTAAATTTATATGTTGAAGTCCTAATTACCAGTACCTCAGAGTATGATTATATCTGAAGATAGATTCTTTAAAGTGGTAATTAATGTTAAAGGAGATCATTAAGATGACCCTAATCCTGGTGACCTTACTAGAAGAGGAGATTTGAACACACACATTAAATAGAAGAGATCATGTGAAGACACAAAGGGAAGGCTATCTACAAGACAAGGAAAGAGGCCCTTGGAAGAAATCAACCTTACTTAAATCTTTGTCTTGGATTTCTAGCTTCCAGGACTGTGAGAATTAAAATTCTGTTGTTGAAGCCATTCAGTCTTTAATAATTATTTTGACAGTCTTTGCAAACTAACACAAATGCCAAACTAATTCAAACTACAGATTTGAGAAGTTCCATGGAATATAAAGAGAATAAATAAAAAGAAATCCACACTAAGACATAACATAGTCATGACAAAGTCAAGACAAAGGGAAAAATTTTTAAAGTAGTAAAAGATAAAAGGATGCATTAATTTCAAAGGAAAAAGCAACAAGATTGATAACTGAGTTACCAAAACAACTGACCAAACCAGATGATCATGAAATGACATTTTAAAAATTCTGAAAAAAATTGTCAAATTAGAATTCTGTGGATAGCAAAAATATCCTTTCATTTGAAGGCAAAATCAGAACTTTTCCAGACAAACAGATACTAACAGAAGTTGTGACCAGAGGAGCATATCAGAAGAAATGTTAAAGAAAAAATTTCTTCACACATTAGATAAAAGATCAAAAAGAAAGAGAAACACTAAAGTCAAGAATAAAATAAAAACAAAAAGCAAATATAGGGTAAATCTAAGTGAAAAATATTCCATAAAAATAAGATGAAGTTAAACTAAATCTAGAATGTAAATATTATGATACTAGAATAGCATGAATACAGAAATAACATAAAGACATTAGGAAAAGGAGGTTACAAATCAATCTCATGAACTTTGAACCCAGAAATATATAAAAAATTTTATATAAGTAGATTTAGTCATGGAATAAAGGGTTGCTTTATCATTTTAAAATCAAAATAAATAGTAGCATTAACATAAAAAATTATCTCAATATATATACTCTACATTAGACAATATTTAAAATCATTCATAAGAAAGAAACAGAAAGTAACTTCCTTATTTTTATGAAGGTAATCTAAACTAAATTTATATCAAACATCATATTTAGAAGTATAATATTGAAAGGTTTCATCTTAAATAACAGAACAGAGAGAGGTTCTCCAAAGATAGTAAGTTTACTCAGGAACCCGCACTGCAATGCAGAACCATGTCATAGTAAACTATGGAAGTATTCAGGGTGGCAAAAGAAGACAAGGGTTTTTAAAGGTAAAGTGAGGAGGGTTACATAAGTTATTCTGAAACAGTTATTCTTAGTTACAAGGATCAAAAACAAGTCTGACATTAGTCCAAGGTTAGACAAGCAGATATCCTCACAGAATCATGTGCACACATGCGCGTGTGTGTGTGTCTGTGTATTAGGCTGCAATGGCTTTGTATATGATTGTAGTTTTGTCAGAGTCTTATTATCAGGCAATTGTGTATGAAAACGCTTTCTTCACGGCCTTTCCTGGCTTCATTATGTCAGTGTCTGACACAAGTGACTCCATTTTGATTCAGACAACTTTCACATTTGCCCCTTTTGATCAAAATATGTCTCTAAAACCATTGCTGACTAATCATTCTGTGGTTAGATTTTGATCATCCATCAGTGCCAGGATGAACTTGTCCTGGGTTACTCTGATCCCATGTCAGAGGGAAGTGATTGCTGATTAGGAGTCAGTATCAAACACTTTAGCCACATTTGAGCATCAAGAGTTCTGTGGGGAGTGTTCATTAAGTCCAACTGCATCAGTTTCATAGACAAGGACTATCATCTCAAAACTCTGAGCCAGCATTATTCTGTTAGGAGTTGTACTTCTGCAGAAATCTGACAAGCAATAAGAACAAAGTTTATAAAGTAAAATACAAAGTAAAATTAATAGTAATAGGATAATTCTAGTTTATGTAATAATATTGAGCCAAGAACCTAGGCTTGAAAGCAACTGACTGAATCAGCCAAATGACCATAGGGAATTATGTAAGTCCTGTTGTAACCATGTGGCCTATTTTCTTGAATATTTGCATCACAACTTGCCCAAGGGATTTATCCAGGTACCGCATGTATTATTGGCAATAGCACAAATATCTCCTTATTTAACCAATAGAGAATCTAGAGCAATTCTATCATTTAGTATCTCATAGCTGGGTTGAATTAAAACACAGAATGAGCAACAGTTGTACTAGAGATGCTGCTGAAGTTACCCATTGGGCAGGCTAAAGGCTTATCTGTCAGGGCATGTAAATATTTAGGATGGGCATGACAGATGCAACATTTTTTAAAGCTTCCTGCGGAAGCTATTGATTGTGAAATTTTAGCTATACCATTATCCTGCCAAGTGAAAAGGGTAGGCATAAGCAAGGAAAAATTAAGAGAGGCAAGAGTCTCATTATGATAAGGAATCTTATTTCAATGTCTTGGGAAGAATTTTTCCCAGCATGAAGTTGTCAACTTCTCATCCTGGTTTGTGGTTTGAAGGTCTCTGGTTACAACATTTGACAGTTTGGTGAACTTGCCGTGTGGCTCAAACATCAGGCACAAGTCTTGTCCCTTGAAATTTACATCAAATTGTCTAGCTTCATTCTACGTGGGTTTAGAAAAGGGTGGTTTTGTTCTCACTAATTTCATGGGAGAAAAGTGGATTGGAGGAACCTACAAGTGAAGTGGCATCATTGTCTGGGGTAAATACCTGGGGTTGGTCATTTTGTGCTGAGAAGATTAACAACATGGACATGCACACATGGAGTGGGTTAAGGAGCGGAAAGTTTAATAAGCAGCAGAAAGGAGAGAGGAGAGCAGCTGTCTCTGTCTCTCTCTTGGCAGAGAGAGGTGTCTGAAAAGGAAAGACCTGCTGGTGGCAGAGTGCACTGGATTCTACAGGCAAGCTTGAGAAGGCGATGTCTGATTTATGTAGGGCCCACAGATTGATTGGATCAGGTGTGACATTTACATTGTGTGTGGTAAGGCTGGTCGCCCCACCCTAATCTTATTGTGCAAATTGGCTTTCCACTTGGCCAGCACCATCTTGTCTGCTCCTTACTGTACGTGTGGCTGGCAAAGAGAGGATGGAGCCGCCATTTTGAACCTGCCTATTCCCAGGTAGTTTCTTCCTATTGGTACAACTGCTGCCAATAGGCTGCTCTTTGTAAGAAAAGAAAATGATTTGGGGGCTGCTTTTCATTAAAAGGAAAACCTTACTGAGGACTCCCATATTCTCACTATCTGCCTAAGTAATTTCTTCTTAACTCCTATATCAGAAGAATTCAAGATCCAGTCTAGTCTACAGATAGACAATAAAAGCTAAGAAATTATGCACAGGGCCACCATCTAACAAGTATATTAGAGTTTTTCTTTAGAAACATAATTTTCCTCTCTACAGTCACCCCAATCTTTATTAAAGATAATGAGAATAAGATTAATTTGTTTGTAAAATACGTTTAATTTTGTCAAATGTGACTGAATTATTTACATAAATGCATCAAGAATAGTGATTAAACCTATAGTAATCTCAGATTGGACCCTTAAATATCTCTTGAGACTAAAAAGTCAAACCAAGGCAGGCTTCAGGTTTTGTCTGTAGTACCTATAAACAACTTAAATATCACATCTCAGTCAAAACCTTTGTAATATAGCCAATATTTCCAGTTCTATCCTGTTATAAAGAAAGCAGATTCCTATTGAACTTACACAAACATATATACTGCCATTAAAAAATATAAGAATACTCATGTAGTTTCTGAATTTTGATGGGATCAAATAGGGATAAAAAGTAAATTTTTCCACTTTAGTTTACAAAGGTATACTTTTACCAAATAGCTGTAAATTATAGTTAGCTTAAGAGAGAAAGTTTCTTTAAATCTGCAACTGAAACGTTTAAGAACCAACAATGTTTCAAATGAAAGTCATAAAACATCATCTTTGTTAGTTATTTCACTTCATGTAATTAATTTTTGTTCTACTTGATTTTTGTTAGCAGTTTCATGAATTTATCAGTTTCTTTATGAGAGTTCTGGAAATTTTCGCTTGGCCTACTGAGTTTAGTGTTATCAGAAACCTGTAAGCAAGAGTAATTACTGGAGTCTTTTCTAGGCATCTGAATGCACATGTGTTTAGAAAAGAAACAAAACTGTAACTGTAGATGACAAAGACTTAGAATAACTATGGTTTAAAAATCTGATGAATTTGAACTCTGCAGAGTTCATTATAATAATGACACAATTGATGAAGAAATTCAGTTATTTCTATCACATATAACATTTTAAGATAACCAGAATTATGGTTGACAGCATCCAACCAGAACCATCAGACTTCTATAAATTTTACATAATCTTTAGAACATTCACATCAATAACATATTCATATAAATATACCTTGAAAAAGATTTAGCATCACTCTATTATTAGACAATGCTTCCCAGACAACCAAACAGATTAAATAAGCCTAATTCGTTTAATAACTCTTTCATAAGATGAGAGACACATCCTTCAGAATTTCCTGACTAGAAATTCCCCAAGTTAATTTGAAGTCAAAAAGACTTAATTTAGAACTTTGATACTGGGGAAGCCTGTCAAAGATGTCAAAAGGTTTAAAACATTTAATTAAAACAGAATCACATGTCATCGTGAAATAATAGTTATTCACTTAACTAGAGTGACAAAAAATGTCAAAAATAAATACAGAAAATTACATGGATGTAAGAAAACTTTAACTCTTTCAAAGCTCAGTTTTCCTCACTAATGAATAACCTAGTAAGACAACATAAAGCATAGGGAATTATCTTGATAAAACACAAAATTTTTGTTCCTTAGGCAAATTAACAAAAGGTTTAAAAAACACACAAACACAAACCTCCTGCAGTGTGATTGTTGTCTGCTTATGGAAGTCCATTTAAATAACCTGGAAGTTGAACCCAATGAAAAGATACCAGAATTCTCTAAGATACTGGAATTGTCTGCCCGAGGTTCTGAGTGCACTTCATATCATAGAAGTAAACAAGAAAACTAGTACCCTGAGCAGGGTAATATGTGGCTCTTAAAAAAAGTAAAAGCATGCAAAATTGCCTCATTACATTGAACAATTCAGACACATCAAGAAAAGCCAGGAGAACAGATCAAGTTATCCCGGAGGAAGACATTGCTCTTCTGGGCCTTCAAGACATTTTCCAGCATCAGACCACAGTGGCAGAGTAACAACTGGAGGGTGAAAAAAAAGGAGTAGGAGCTGACTAAAAAGTCAGTGGAGAGAGTCACAACCTTAACAATATGAAAAGATGTACCTCCGCAGGAAGAGAAGGAGGAAGAGCTAGAGGCAATGATGTATGACCTGCAAACTATGTGCAGTGAGATGCAGGAAAAAGTTGAACTTCTGAGATGTGAATCTGGAAAGCTTCAAGAGGAAACTCCAATTTGTGAAATTAAATTGGTATTTTAAAAGAAGAACATAGCAATTTTAATCTGGAATTGGGAAAAAATAAATAGAAACTGTAAAATGGGCAAAAGATGCAGTTCAGAAAATGATTGAAAATTAAAAGAAACAGGTTTTACAATTAAAAATAAAAACTTTCTGCAAATTTCACCGAGAGCAGATCAATAATCCAAGAAAATTGTGTTGCTTTAAACACAGAGGACTAGATTCTGGTTTTGTATCAGTGTATTAATGTTCAATTTTAGAAAGAATTGTAAACAATTCTCTTCTAACTTAAGCCAACTTGATCGCACACAAATTCCCTTCATAAGATTACACTTTACAAACCTTTGCATTCTCCTCAGACCTTTTACGACTTAAGCCTTCAATTTTCTCCTATATTTTCTTCTTTTTAAATTCTACCTTAGCACATTTATTTTTCTTATTTCCCTTTATCATTCTGACCACACAATATTATTTTTCATAGTATTCACTTTCTGCTTTTAACTTCACCTAAGAACACTTCCTCATAAACTTCTTTGCAACCCTCTCTCTCCCCTCTAATTACTGGCTTCTTTTTGCTTTGTTGTTACTTCTTTTAACACTTTGAAATAACCCTTAAATTAGACAAAATTATTCTTCCTTCCCTACCAAAATTTAAATATTTCCCATGTTTATAAGTTTTTTTAATGAAAAAGGTATCTTATTTCTTTGTACAACTTACATATAGAGTTACATATATTAATTAAAAGGTTTAACTCTTCATAGCTTTAATTTCTAGTTAGAGCCTAGGAGGTAATCATGTTGAACTATTTGTCATATACCAACAGCTTATGAATATACATCTTATAACTTCTAGGAATGTGTGCTTCCTCATAGAACAAATTTTTAATGTGAAACATGATATAATTTTTAATAGATCCAAATATATTGTTTTCCTATAAAATCTAAGAAACCAAAATTAAATAAACATGAACCTTTGATCAAAAATTAATTTTTATGATTTTATCTTATTTGGAAATAATCCAGTTTATGAATATTTATTACCTAATTCAAAATAACATAATTTTAACAACTGAAATTACATGAAAAGTTCATTTATACACATTTATACCATTTACATTCACCTAACTTATTTATTTTAAACAATTATACCAGATTACTCATAAAAACTGAGATATTAGACAAAGCTAGTTCTCATTTCAAGTTGATTCTCTGTAAACTATTTTTGAAGCCTGTGAATATCAGGTGTTCATCACCCAAGTAAGAACCTGAAATACATGGGTATTCTGCCAATAACGCGGAAAATACAGCTGTTTTTCTTAAACCAACAGTATTAGTCTTCTTTTTTAAAGAACTACACAAACAAAAACTATTTTGCTATTAAGCTGAATTTATTTTATTTTATCTATTTTTTGATATGGAGTTTCACTCTTACACCCAGGCTGGAGTGAAGTGGCATGATCTCAGCTCACTGCAACCTTCACCCCCCGGCTTCCAGTGATTCTCCTGACACAGCCCCCCAAGTAGCTGGGATTATAGGAGCCCACCACCATGCCCAGCTAATTTTTGTATTTTTAATAGAGACAGGGTTTCACCATGTTGGCCAGGCTGGTCTCGAACTCCTGACCTCAGGTGATCCACCCGCCTTGGCCTCCCAAAGTGCTAGGATTACAGATGTGAGCAACTGCACCTGGCATAAGCTGAATTTATAGTTTTATGACTGTAAAACATGTAACAGAGATCAATGTAATCCTGTCTAACCAGCAAACCCAGGCAACAAAATGTAAGCTTATGTTTGTTTTACCAACAAATTTAAAACCAATTTATTTATGAAAGATTCATTTGAATCACATGAGCTAAAAGGCATTTGGGTTAATTTTTTTTTACACTTTTAAGTGTCATTTACATATCTTATCTCTAAGCCAACTTGAAAAGAATTCCTTAAGGGATTTCTGGCCAATTATGCCAGATTTTATTATGTATGTACAACATACAACATAACACATGTATAGGTGTCTAAACACACATAAACACATATACACACAAATAACTTATGGCTTTGATGTAAAAATTTTAGTCATGAGACAGTAAAATAGTAATATAAACTCAATAGTTTATAAGAGGACAGTTGAATCCAAATTAAATTTCTGACACAATGGGAACTGTTCACATGGCTAAACTTAAGATTTTCATTTGTCCTGATGGTACTATTAGGAAGGCCGTGCATCAAATTTTGGGTAAAGCAGTTTCTCTAGTAATTTCATTTTAATAAGTCCCTTTTACTTTCTTTTCCTTTTTTTTTTCAGTGTGAAATTAGATTAAGAATTCCTTGCTGTTTATGTTTCATTGAAATGCCATGAGAAAAATAATCTCCAAGCAGACTTTGACCTATTTTAGTTTCAAGAACAATTGCAGCAGTGAGTTTCTATTCCAATACAAGCAAAAAAAAGTCAGTAGATTCAAACAGAGATAAAATAGAAAAATAGAAAACTTAAAAGACTATATGTTAGCCGTCTAGTTGCACTTTGCTAATTCATTTCTGAGAAAAACAAGTTTGGAAGGCTGAAATAATCTCCATAATGGCCATACATTATTCTTGGTGTAATTTTCCCATCAGTTTAAAAACATGTTGATGAGAATGGGCCATAAATTTTGAATGTATAGCAGTCTGAGGGCTTGTCATGCCTTAGAATTTTGGAATGTAATTCAGTTTCTTATTAATCTCTGGAGAGTGACAGAAAATCCTATAAGCCCTGTCAAGGAATTTTAAGGATTTGGACAAATTGTTTTGCTTTCACAAGTGTACATGGCACAAGATTCCTTTTTTTCATACTTGGCAGATAGCTTTTGCCCTAATTGTTTGACCTGTGACCAAGTTTCCTTCATTGTATAGACTTTTTCTTGGAACTGACTGGGGTTCCTTGAGGTGACCTTGCCTGTGCCTAACAGTTGATCTGGACATGGGAAACTTTTTCTTTGAGACTCTTAATATTAAGGTGCCGCATAGATGTTGGTGACTGCTCTAGTGACTTTCAATTTGCCATGCCACATCCACTGTTTAAAATGCCTATTTTTTACTTTCAAAAGATGTTCATAAACAAGAGGGAGAAAAACATAAAATTGCTAAATCATTACAGACACATGTAACCAAACAAAAATGAAACAAAATTCTGTACTCAC
Source organism: Symphalangus syndactylus (assembly GCF_028878055.3). Lineage (NCBI taxonomy): Eukaryota > Metazoa > Chordata > Mammalia > Primates > Hylobatidae > Symphalangus > Symphalangus syndactylus. The sequence continues at coordinate 18,647,723 of NC_072437.2, forward strand.
AAAAATTTAAGCAAGTGGTACAGATCAAACAAAACATTAAATCAAACATGAAGAATAAAACAAAAGTGAATTCACCAGAAAAAAACATGCCTCACAAATAACATAAGTTCTGCAGAAATCCAATAACTCTCTGGAAAGATACCTGTCCTTCTATTAAAAAGAACTTGCCAGAGAAGACAGGCTCACAGTTCCAAGAGGGATGCAATATCTTTTACTTGAGGCAACCAAATAAACCAGTGCGGTCTCAGGTAAAGTCAAAAGAACTCACTAAAAGGAGGAAGTCCAAGAATTTAAGAGCAGAATCACCATGGCAGAACAGGTGACTCCTGGAAGCAGAGAGTGCAAAGGGTTCAGTTGATACTGCACTTGCTTCCAGGGGCTGCCTGGCTGTTCCAGGTGAGCTTACGTCAGTCCCATTTCTTGATACCAGATTATGTCAGTCTTAATAATGGGCAGAAAGACAGACATTCTCCAAAGATAATAAGTTTATCTGGCAGTGGGCACTACAGCATGGAATAACATAGCATACTAAACTACAGACATCTTCAGGGGAGGAAAACAAAAGACAAGGGTTTTTGAAGGTAAAATGAGGAGGTTACATAAGTTATTTTGAGATAATTATCCCTGGCTACAAGGATCAATAACAAAGCCAGTGTCTGTCCAAGGTTAGGCAGGCAGTTGCTGGGCAGATATCCTCACATAAGTATATATGTATTTTTGTGTGCAAGGCTGTGGTGGTCTTTGTGCAATGCTGCGGTTTTGGCAGTCTCTTGTGATAGTTCTTGTTATTAGGCAATCGTGCATAAGAACCCTCCCTTCATATTCCCCACTTTGTTTTGTCAGGGTTTGACAAAAGTGATTCCATTTTGATTCTGATAGCTTTCACAAAGCATTTTCTCCAAGACTGGGAGCAAGACAAGAATGCACACTATCACTACACCTAACCAGCATTATACAGAAGCCATAGCTAATTGCCCCAAAGCAAGAAAAAGAAATACAAACAGCACAGAAAGGAAGAAATGCTACAGTCATTATTCACATATGACATGATTATGTAGGTGGAAAATATAAAACAAGCTACATACAATTAATAAATAAATTTAGCAAGGTCCCTAGATACAAGTGGTTAATAATTTTAAAAATAGTTATATTTTTATATAGTAGAAACAAACATTTAAACCATAAATTAAAATTGTCATTTATAATAACATATAAAAAACAGAAAATAGGAATATTCATGAAATATGTCAAGACCTCTTTATAGAAAACTGCAAATTATTAAGTGAATTAAAAAATATACAAATAAAAAGGAAGGCTATAGATTAGAACATCAATGCTGTCAATTCTCTGTCAATTGATTTACAGATTTAATGCATCCACATCAAAATCCCAATAGGTTTCATGTTAAGAAAATTCACAAGTTTATTCTAAAATTTATACATAAATGCAAAGGCATACAAATAGCCAAAGTCTTCCTGAGAAAAAAATGGGTAGACAGATTTCAGTATCAGGTTTTAAAACATACTATAAAGCTATAGTAATTAAGAATGTATTGGCTGGGTGAGGTGGCTCATGCCTGTAATCCCAGCACTTTGGGAAGCCAAGGCAGGTGGATCACTTGAAGTCAGGAGTTCAAAATCAGCCTGACCAATATGGCAAAACACCATCTCTACTAAAAATACAAAAATTAGCTGAGCGTGGTGGTGGGCGCCTGTAATCCCAGCTACTGGGGAGGCTGAAGCAGGAGAATCACTTTAACCTGGGAAACAGAGGTTGCAGTGAGCTGAGATGATGCCATTGCACTCCAGCCCGGGCAACAGAGTGAGATTTCATCTCACAAAAACCAACCAAGCAAACAAGAATGGATTTCTAGTACAAGATCAGACAAATAGGCAAATGAAACAGAACAGAAACACCACAAACAGGTTCATACACATAAGGTCACTTGATTTATGGTGGGCTAATGTTACAGTGCAGTGAAAAAAGTTTATTTTTCAATAAATTGGTCTTGGATCAATTATATATCCCAATTGCATTTAAACAGTATTTTTAACCCTTACTTTACATTATAGACACAAATAAAAAATAAGTATAATTAAACAATATTTAAAAAAGAAACAATATATAAATATTTTTCAGAAAGTTATTGCTGCCTTTTACAATTATTATAATAGAGATCTCTCAGGTTGCCTGTAAATAATTTGATTCAAGATTTCCCAAAATAATACATTTTGACTATTATTCATTATGGAAGTCCATTATATTATGTCAATGTAAATTGACTAATTGGATGATGCTATCTGATCTGACACTCTGTAAATTTATATTAGGTGAACAGAAATGTTAAGCTCTAAATTCTCCTTCTCCTAATAATTTTTTCTGGAATCCAGTTACAAATGTAACACACAAAACTGCTAAGTTAGTCCAGTCCACTTATTTTCAGAGCCTTTGTATTTCACAAATAACACTCTTCAGAACATTAATTTGACAAAGGGCTGCTACCACACTACCATTTCGTTGTTCATGTGGTTAATTTTTGATATAATGATTATACTCAATCTGCATGTACTTTATATCTGCTGACCTCCTCAAAAGCATTTTGAAATTATTATGACAATAAATCTGCTGTTTCTCGAGAGAGAGAGAGAACATTTTAAAACAGCCTTTCCTCTCTCTCTTTCCCTTAGGCCACCTTGAACATTAATGTAGTTCAAGTAAGAAAAATATTTTGTGGTGTTCTTTCTTGTTCTTGGTTTTTAAATTATTTTTTCAATCATCATCCAAGTTTTAGTGTAATGTTTATTTCACATTAGTAGTAATAGAGACAAATTCCAAAGTGTACACACTTGTTTCCTACCTGGAGACAATTAATTAGAGAATTTAAATACATAACTAATACCCAGGATGCCTTGGCCTCAACCACTATCTTGTCTGCTTTTGATTGGGAAGCCTTGTATGACAGTCAAATGGAACATTACCTCAATTTGGATTATAAAATATAAATTTCATGTTTATTGTAAGGATATGCACAAGAAATGGTGGACAGAGTGGAATATGCCCAGGCCTTCTGATAGGAAAGTAAGAATTGACACAAGAATCAATGGTTGGTATGGGCCAAGCACTGTGATGGCAGCTGGAAGGCCCATTTTGATGACAGTTTTTATTATCTAGCCTGGCTAAGCCACTTTTGCTTCTCAAAGATTCAGTTCCTTGTTTTCTGCACAAAGAGACTGGATCAAGTGATCCCTAAAGTGTCTCAGATGTAATAGAATTAGAGATTCATAAAGCTACACCAGTTGTAACTACCAGTCCTGTTTTCTACTTAAATGTTCCAAATATGTGCAGTCAAGTTATATAATCTATTAGACTCTGATAGCATCTATCATGGTATTATTTGCATTTTTCCCAAAGACATTTACTATTATTACTATGTAATATAAATATAAAAATCATATTCATTTATTCAACATCTATTTAAATATTAAAATTGTTATCCTCCATCACAGATAGAAACGAAGCTGCTTGTGGTTCCCTTCAAATCATCTTTTTTTTCCTAAAGAAGCTAAGATAAATGCCTTCTGCCATTCACTAGTAGTTAAGTATAGAGGTACAATTCCAAATAATGGAATTTACTGGGGCAATAAGTGATCCAGAACTATGAAAATTAGATTTGTAAATTATATCCTAATGAATATTTTCTACAAAGGCAAAAGCAAATAGTCAAAAAGTCATGGAAATAGTTCAGACACTGTGGGAAGACATATGAAAAAACATTGACTTTTTTTTTTCCACTATTCCAAGATAAGTAAAAATGTAACCGTAAGAGAGACCAGAAACTTTCAGGGACAAACTTAGTTACCTAGAAAAACTGAATGGTGATCAAATAAATTAGGGTGCCCTATTTTCCTCACATTCTACCAGATAAGAGGAAATATTCCACTTTAATAAGAACATCAAAGTGGGAGGGATAGAGACAGAGGAAGAGAGGGAAGTACCCTTCCAGTTACAGTAAAGAGAAAGGGAGGGAGGCTGTTGGAAAAGTAAGAACAACCAAATGCATGTGATTATGTCTATATTGGCAATGGAAAAATGTCAGAAAATAGAGGAATTTGACATGCAGGCCCTTCATGCAAGCCCTCATGTCTCCCTGACTATAGAAAATGTAGAATAAATAGTATTTGCTTAAAATTGAAATTAAACTTACTTTAGCTCCCATCATATGAGTTAAACTGTGCTTATGTCTCACTCATTCAAATCTTCAATAAAATTAAAAGAGCTAATATGAAAGAATAAAAACAAAGTAAAATTTTAAAATCACGTGTAAATGCTAATTGTCAAGAACATTCTTGCCATTTTTGGAAAGTGGTGTCTCACTGAAGTAACAGGAAATTGCCATGAAATGACTTTTGCTTTCACCTGATGGTTATCAAAATAGACTATTCAATCAGTCCAAACAGTGATAGTTAACATCTTACTACAAAAGCTATTCAGACAATGAAATGAAGGCAATAAAAGAGAACAAAGAATCCCTAAGCAATTCGATGCTTTAAACAATGATAAGCTCTATGACACATAAAAAGCGATGTTGGAGGAACCCTGATTACTTTTGTCTTGAATTATCTTTGGCTTAAATACATCTGATTGCCTGAGAGTACAAAGGATGGATTGCTTGCCCATGATGTATTATGTAATGAGTCACTGCATTAATTCCACTGGGAATTTTAATTTGCAGTTCATTTTTATGTGTTTAGAAAATGACAATTGCTTTTTCAGAAGTATAATTAATAAACGTTCTAAACCTAGTCTTTTCTAAGTTTCTCGTTTATCTTCCACTTCATTTTTACTTTCGAAAAAAATATTAGGGGGTGATGTGATCTTAAATGTCAGCTTTTAGTAATTGTCACATTCTGAAATAGCATGATGAAAGATATATTACAATGAAGCACACAGTATATGGGCTTTAGCTTCCAGCAATGCAAAGACCAAATAATCTATTATACCAAATATCAATTGTTTATTACTGGGCTTATAGGAAGTAATACAATCCTTCAGGAAACCCGAAAACAGGAGCTATAAGCTGAAGCAAGAGGAATAAACCATAAGCTCACAGGAAAGGAGCCCTGTGAGTAAATTCCTACACTGGTACTTCAGGCAATAAGGGTGGAAAGGATAGACCCAAGACTACCTGAGTAAGCTGGGGAGTAGATATCATGGAATGAGGACTGAAGAGGTGCAAGATCAGCAATATTCTTTTCAAAAGTGGACAAGGCTTATTGAAAAAAAGTGTCCTGAATTTAGGTTTCAAGATATTCCAGAGTTTAGGATAAGCTCGAAACTGAAGACCAAAAAATACACACACAAGGAAGCAAACCACCATGAGTGAAAGTCAGGAAAAACAATATTCTTTGAGTTATCTGTACTTTAGACCGGATATAGTCCAATTACCCACCTTGCCATTTTTTTTATTGTGTTTGTTATAGTTATTTAAATATCTGTATCTGTTAATTCCTAATAACTGGGTCATTTATGCATCTGCTACTATTGTCTGTTGTTGTTTCCTTAGTCCTGTTTCGTATTTCTTTAATTGAATGTCAACAGTTGTATGGAAAAGACCATAGAGCATCTGGATGAAGTGTTCCCCACAAAATGATTCACCTCTTGGTAACAAATAGAGCACTGTTTTGTGTTTCTGAATCCCAGACAACTTCCCACGCATCCCAACCACCTGCCCACAAAATGCCAGACATTTGACAATGTTTGGGGGCATTTTTAGATGTAACAATGGAGAGGTCCTGAAACTGTCTTTGCAAAATTACGAAAGTAAGAGAAATCTGACGTGGTTGAGTCCATCTTGCTTCTAGCCTCAAGGGTGGCTGTCTTCGCACATTTTTGGGCATGGGCAAAGTTAACTTAGGGAGAAATTTAATTTATAGTTTAAATGATAATAGCCCTTCCCAAAAAGTAAACTGCTCTTGTAAAACTAATAACAGGCTACCAGGTTAGGAGAATGAGAGGGACCTGAATTCTGCTAAGATGCAAACATAGTTATATAATTAACACCCATTCATTATTCCAGAGGTTGAAAGATTTGCAACTTCTCCAATTTCTCCTGCAGATATCATCGCTATTGTAGAAACTAAGACTGGCCTTTTGAGATGTCTTTTCAGGATTTTGCATTTCTGAAAACTGGATGGCCCCACCAGCATTTGCCAACCAGTCCTGAGTCCTGTCCCCCCACCCAGGAACTGGCTTAGAGCAAGAGAACAGCTTCAACTCCCTATGATTTCATCTCTGACCCAACCAATCAGCACTCCCCACTCTCTGGGCCCCTATCCACCAAACTATCTTTGAAAAAACCGCTAACCTCTGAGCCTTCGAGGAAATTGATTTGAGTTACAATTGTCTCCCACGTGGTGTGGCCGGCCTTATCTTTATTAAACCCTTTCTTTACTGCAATGCTATGGTCTCCATGAATTAACTTTGTTCAGTGGGCAGGAAGAACCTGTCTGGTGGTTACACTGATACTGGCATCTATGGGTGGAGGTCAAGGATGCTCCTAAACACCCTACAATGCACAGAAGAACAGTCTCCACAGCAAATAATTATTTGATCCAAAATGTTAGTAGTGCTGTTATTGAGGAACCCAGAAGTGAATGAGGGTCGATTACCTTAATTAACTCTGTGAGTGATTGAGCTCATCTGAGGCTGAGTTGCATTTATCTCTTGCTTACCCTCCCCTTCCCCAGAGGTCCAAACACACTGGCATCTGCACTCCTACACACGTAAACTTACATATGAACACATACATAGTTACTTAAAAATTACCTCACCAGGCCCTGTGTGGTGGCTCACGCCTGTAATCCCAGCACTTTGGGAGGCTGAGGCGGGAGGATCACGAGGTCAGGAGATCAAGACCATCTTGGCTAACACGGTGAAACTCTACCTCTACTAAAAATACAAAAAATTAGCCGGGCGTGGTGGCACCTGCCTGTAGTCCCAGCTACAGGAAAGAATGGCCAATTAATCAAGCTTAAAGTAAATTAATCTACATTTGAAATTCTGTCAGCAGGAATAATTCAAATGTATACTTTGGCTGGTACCAAATATATATGCTCCTTTTAAGAAATAATACTATATTTTGGGATGAAGTTCAACCACAATTTAAGTCTTGAAAAAGGCTACTGGGAGAACGATCTTAATTAAAATAAATCATTTTCAAATTGTTCCTAACTAAAATATGTTATAATTATAGATGAAATTATATGGCATTGTTTACTCATATCTAGAAAAATAGGTGTAGTTAAAATGCTAGAAGAAAATCAATTGAAATATTAACAGCATTTGTTCCTAAAGCTATGTTTAATAAGGAATTTTCTGCCTTCTACTTAATGTGTTTTAAGTAGACTCCGGAGGCTGAGGCAGGGGAATCGCTTGAACCTGGGAGGCAGAGTTTGCAGTGAGCTGAGGAGCTGAGATCGCCCCACTGCACTCCAGCCCTCCAGCCTGGGCGACAGGGTGAGATTCCGTCTCAAAAAAAAAAAAAAAATTCAATCACCACTCTAAGGCCTGATTAGGGGTCACTATAATGTTTAAGATAGAAACTTGGTAGTGCTGTAGTCTAACAAATATTGATTTATCTAAAATGTACTCTATGGTGTCAAAGTTTGTTTGATATATGTATATTTTTATTATTTAATACTATTATTTTTTAAAAGCCGACTTTCAGTAGATGGTAGTGAGGGAGGTGTTCTGCTACTTAGGAAACCCCAACACAGAAGCAGGTTGTCTGTGAATGATTTAGCACCAAGTTCCTCATATTTTTTCCTTTAAGCTGCTCATTTGCATCTTTCATTCAATGCTTGCGCAGGTCATTAGCACTTTTATGCCATTACCCAAGATTCCCATCCACTACATATTTTCAAAATGTATTATCCCAGTTTAAAAAACCACTTCCCTAATTGCCAGTTCAAAATTTTAATATAAGTATATAAGACACATATGCATATACATGCATACACATACATGTATATGCACTAAAATCACCTTTTATTTTAGATTACAATTTAACTGATTTAAAAAGTATTATCAAAGCAACACATACATAATATTAAAGCGATACATGATCACTTTAATTTTTTTAAAACACATAAGTAGAAGGCAGAAAATTCCTTATTAAACATAGCTTTAGGAACAAATACTGTTAATGTTTCAAATGATTTTCTTCTAGTATTTTAACTACACCTATTTTTCCAGATATGAGTAAACAATGCAATATAACTTCATCTAAAATTATAACAAATATTTTAGTTAGGAACACTTTGAAAATGATTTATTTTAAGATCATTCTCCCAGTAGCCTTTTTCATGACTTAAATTACAGTTGAACTTTATCCCAAAATATGGTATTATTTCTTAAAAGGAACATACATATTTGCTACCAGCCAAAGTACACATTTGAATTATTCCTGCTGACAGAATTTCAAATGTAGATTAATTTACTTAAGTGTGATTAATTGGCCATTCTTTCCTAGTGAAGAGAGAATGCAGATGTAGTCACTTAAATCAGTAAGTAGACCATTTTTGGGATAAAAGCATCCATCTTTATTTATTTATTTATTTACACCATGGAATACTATGCAGCCATAAAAAATGATGAGTTCATGTCCTTTGTAGGGACATGGATGAAACTGGAAACCATCATTCTCAGTAAACTATCGCAAGGACAAAAAACCAAACACCACATGTTCTCACTCATAGGTGGGAATTGAACAATGAGATCACATGGACACAGGAAGGGGAACATCACACTCCGGGGACTGTTGTGGGGTAGGGGGAGGGGGGAGGGACAGCATTAGGAGATATACCTAATGCTAAATGACGAGTTAATGGGTGCAGGAAATCAACATGGCACATGGATACATATGTAACAGACCTGCACATTGTGCACATGTACCCTAAAACTTAAAGTATAATAATAAAAAAAATAAATAAAAATAAATAAATAAACAGAAGTCTTTTAAAATTGCTCATGAGCTCTCTCAAATGGGCTTCTTTCTCTTGTGTGCTACCCAAGGGATAAGAAGAGCTGTGAGGGCCGGGGACCCTTGCTCTGCCCGCTTTTTTCAGGACTGCTGTAACGCCAGATTATTAAAGAGAGGTCATTTGTTCCTTGCTTTATTATTTGTAGAGACAATCATTAATATTCATCCACGTGTGCAGCATTCTAGGTATTTTACAGAACATGCAGAGTGTTCAAAATGTAAATCAAATAAATTTATGAATACTGATGGCCCCATGGGGGGAATATCACCCTGCAATATAAAGTCTAGTTTCAACAAGTAGAAAACCAATCTCAAAATATTTTGTAACTTTAAAAAATCTACAACAGCACCATTAGAGTTTGGGCATATTTAGCTTATTTGTAAAGAGATTCAAATGTAATAAAACAAATGAAAATCAAAGAATGGGACCCATATAAAATGCAGAATGGGACTAAGATGTATCAAAAGAGTTTTAAAAAAAATGTTTGATGGGCACTTGAGGAGTCAGGTGGAATTTTATACCCTCTGTATATGTGTTACCATCAGACCGTTTACCTAAAGCTAGCATATCATCATTGAGTAAGGAGGGAATATGTTTCATAAAAGCTTAAAACAATGAAGTTGAATAAAATATTAATAAATCATTTTATCAAGAAGCAAAATAATAAATTTTTGTGCAACTTGAATTAAAAACTGAGGATACACTGGGCTAAGCATAATAAAAGTTCATTAACTTAATACAACACATGTAGTAATTATATTCATATTCAAACTTAAAACACAATGCACATTGTATAAGCTTGATTATGTTTAAGGCCAAGTCAAGCCATTTTCCTCTCTGCATTTGGGCTAGCCTTCTATAGAAGCAACACTGGGAACACAGTCTAATTAAATAAAACAACACTATTTGAGCTAAAGAGGAGCCTGACTATATATTTAAGATGCATTTTATTGACAAAAAGAAAAATAAGTGAATAAGGAGGATGCAAAAACAGATGATGTAGACTTGGAGCTGCAATCGATATATTACATACTCTTGAAAGACATGTTTGATAAAGGTGAAGATTAGTTATCTATAAATGAAAGAAAAATATTGTCACCTATTACAAACAAATTAGAATATGTGTGGATTTTGAAAGAGTAGAGTGTTAAGTGGGTGATCCTTACTTTTTCTATGAAAATACATCATATTCTCTGGATATTAAGGACTAAGCTCTGATTTTTTTTTAACTTGCCCAAATTCCTGTCTAAGTGGTCTAGAAAGTCATGCCCTACAAAACATAAATTCTCACCGGATGGATTTTATTTAACCCTATATATTGTGGCTTACTTTCCACTCTGACTCAGGCATAACATTTCAAAACCAGGAAGAAAATCCAAATATTTTACCCCAAAACATGTTTCTCTGCCATATCTTGAAATGGCTCTGCAAAGCTGTCCTTTGTGGGGGAAAAACTGCATCAGTAAAGAATCTCTACTAACAGCTAGATCTTTTTCTTCCAGGTCCTCCCAGTCCTGAAGAGATTAACTAAAAGTCTAGCACCTTTTAAAGATCTGAACAGGAAACCTTTGACATCTTTTGTGTCTAAGGGCAGCCACTATAAAACTTCAAAAAACCTTGGTCTCCACAGTCTCTTATCTTAATCTGAACATTTCCTTTCTATATATCCCAGGTCTTCAGACAAACTCAACCAATTGCCAATCAGAAAATGTTTAAATTTACCTTTAGTGAGGAAGCCCCCCTCCACCACCTCGTTTTGAGTGGTCCCACCTTTCTGAACCAAATCAATGTATTTCTTAAATGTATTTGATTGACGTTTCATGCCATCCTAAAACAGATAAAACCAAGCTGTACCTTGGGCACATGTTCTCAAAGTCTCCTGAGGCTGTGTCATGGGCCATGGTCACTCATATTTGGCTCAGAATAAATCTCTTCAAATATTTCACAGAGTTTGACTCTTTTCGTCAACAATATTAAGGCTTTCATAGCATCTCTTTGGGCACTGCCAATTATCACTTGTGGCAATGGCCAGAGTCATAAGATCTGCCTCCAGACAATCAGCTCAGGTACCACAACACAGCACATCAGAGAGTTGTGACTATCCGATTTAACAATGGAGAAGCCAATGAATGTTTTGGCAGGAAGAGTGGATGTTTTAAATGTCAAGAGATAAGATCTAGCATTAGCTTCACAGAAAGGGGAAGTGAAAATTGGGTTTACAGACAGAAATAATAGAAAGCATAGGAGAGGGAAACTTAAAATTTTCAACACTTCTTTTCTTTCACACCAGGTTGTTCTCAATTCTGATGCTGTGGTTCCCCTGTGTTATCAATGCTTTAATTACATTTGTAGAAATAGGAAAATAACTACAACAGGGATTTGCATTTTCTGAAGATAAATTATTAACGCACAAATTTGACTAAATTTTTCTTGTCTATCACCTCGCGTTTCAGTACATTTAAATGTGCATGTCTGGCAACTGCTTTTTGCAATATGTCCACTCCTCCCACATAAGAAAATAGAGAGATAAGATAAAACAAAACACCCATTCTGTGCCATCAATCCAGTTTCAATCTAGCAGTGCAGTGAGATTTCAAGGACAGGGTGCTTTGATGAATTAATTCTCCTCTTTGCCAAGATCCCCGCCTTCATGGAACACTTTGCTTTTAAGCAAGTGCATCATTCCTTGCATCACTTTCACCTCAGTCCTCTTCAGAAATCTGTCTCCAGATTGCACGCCACCAAAAGGAAATGCATCACTATTCTGATCTATTCCTTGTGGCCCCTTCTCCTCTGCACTCCTTTCCTAATGTCTGTGAAATTTAATCTGTCATCACCAAGGTCATCTATACCCATACACATTCTTCTCTGAACATTGCTTTTATCTTTTTGCTCTAACTGAAATCTGCCTGTTCCTCAGCACTGCTTTGACCCTTTCTTCTTGGTTTCCAGGTCTCTCCTCCCAGACCTGGAAATGTTGCTTTGTCCCCAGCCTTTCCCGTAAGTAGACTTTCTCCCTGGGTGGTTGCATCCAGGCCCAGAGCTTTAACCAATCTGCATTCTGAAGACATCACATCTACATGTCTAACTCAGACTTCTCTTTTTACTTTCAGACGTGTGTATTGAACTTCTTACTTTATATCATAAGCACCTCGAATGTAACATGACCGAAGGAGAACCACTGATTTGCCCATGCCACCATCAAATCAGCTCCTCAATGCCTTCTGTTTCTCTGTTAATGGCATGACTCTTCAGCCAGTAACTCAGACCAAAAATGACCTTGATTCCTCCCTTTCACTCATATTCCAAATCTCAAACCTTTGGTAAAATGGATGTCAAATGGAAATTAGGATACCATTTCCACCGCTCCCAATCTAAGCCACCATCATCTTCTACCTGAACTCCTGTTATGTTTCTTAGTTGGCCCTTGTCCCCACCTTCGGGTCCCTGGAGGCATCCACCACATAGCAGCCAGAGTGATCTCTGGAAGGAAAGAAAAGTATGTCACCTTCCCCTTCTAAAAATCTTCCAAGGGCCTTCATTAATTTGGAATAAAATCCAAACTTGGACTTCAGGGCCCTACATGCTCTCTCTCAGAAGAAGATCTGAACTCATCTTTCTCTGTTCCTCGGCCTCAGTTATGATCATCTGAACACAGTGATCCTTTTCGTTCCTGAAATCGACAAACTTGGCATTTTTTATTTGTTGTTACTTCCACTTGTAAAGCATTCCCCCCAAATTTTGTTCACTGTCTTGTCATTTATTTCTCAACACATAAGTCATCTTAAGAAGCCTTCTCAGGCCAGGCGCAGTGGCTCCCGCCTGTAATCCCAGCACTTTAGGTGGCGGAGGTGGGCAGATCACAAAGTCAAGAGATCGAGACCATCCTGGCCAACATGGTGAAACCCTGTCTCTACTAAAAATAAAAAATAAAAATTAAAAAAAGTAGCTGGGCATGGTGGTGTGCACCTGTAGTCCCAGCTACTTGGGAGTCTGAGGCAGGAGAATCGCTTAAACCTGGGAGGCAGAGGTTGCAGTGAGCCGAGATTGTGCCGCTGCACTCCAGCCTGGCAACAGAGTGAGACTCTGTCTCAAAAAAAAAGAAGCCTTCTCTACCACCCATATTCATTTCTTACTGTATGGTCATAGTTCATAATAGCACTTGCCAAAAGCATGTATTGCCTTGCTGCCTATTTACACGTTTTTGGAGCCCTCTTCTTACTAATTAAAATGTATGCACTTAAAGTCAAAGATTCTATTTTGAGCTCCAATGTAATTCACATATGTACCTAACATATATTTGTTGACTGACTTTTTTTGATTGATTTTGGTCATGTTTTTAGTGCTGCATTTCCTTTTCCCATTTATTCTGAACTCTTCATGATCCCAGAATTCCACTTTTCTTCCTTCTTACTCTCAAATATAATGAATCTGATGAAATCAGTGACATCCCAATATTCACCTGAATAAATTCAGAAGTATCTCTTATATGGTGAATTTTCTTCACCTCAACACTAGTAACAGGCTTTTCCACCATGATACTGGCCTCAGTCAATGGCACAAGTTTCTCCTTCCTTCCTTCCTTCCTTCCTTCCTTCCTTCCTTCCTTCCTTCCTCCCTCCCTCCCTGCCCTCCTCCTCCTCCCCCTCTTCTTCTCTTCTCTTTCTTTCTCCTCCTCCTCCCCCTCCCCCTTCCTTCCTTCCTTCCCTTTCTTTTCTTTTCTTTCCTTCCTTCTTTTCTTTCTTTCTCAGTTTCACTCTTTTTGCCCAGGTTGGAGTGCGGTGGCGCGATCTTGGCTCACCGCAACCTCAGCCTCCCAGGTTCAAGCAATTCTCCTGCTTCAGCCTCCCCGAGTAGCTGGGATTACAGGCATGTGCCACCATGCCTGGCTAATTTTGTGTTTTTAGTAGAGACAGGGTTTCTCCATGTTAGTCAGGCGGGTCTCGAACTCTCGACCTCCAGTGATCTGCCTGCCTCGGCCTCCCAAAGTGCTGGGATTACGGGCGTGAGCCACCACGCCCAGCTGCTCAAGTTTCTTATTCTGTGATGATCACTATATTGAGGTAACTTTGGTGTGTCTATTTCCTTCTCATGCATTTTGGGTGTTTCTGAGGAAACACTTCTTGAACCTTCCAGTCTTCCCCATCTAGAAGTTGATAGGTTTGAATAATTGTAACAAAGCTCTTGTAAGGGAGTAGATATTCACTGATACCTTCATTGTCCTTAGACAAAAAATTTGGATTTTCCACGTATGGGTTCTAGGTCTGGGACTTCTGAAAATGTCCTGAAATCACAGGTATGCAAGAAATAGGCCTGCCCTGAAGCATCTGTGTGACTATGACCAGTCAACTAGTTTCCTGGCATTATACTAAATATTCCTTGTCCACTGTTTGATTCTTCTCCACCATGATCCTATAAAGAGAGTTCTGTTTTTATTAGTTTTTCAGATGAGGCACATAGACTTACAGGGTTTAGGTAACTTACATAAGGTCACATGGCCACCCTGTTGCTGAAAAAATGTAAAAAAAATTAACTAGGTGTGGTGGCATGCACCTGTAGGCCCAGATCCCCTGGAGGCTGAGGCAGGAGGATCTCTTGAGTCCATGAGTTTGAGGCTACAGTGAGCCATGAATGCACCACTGCACTCTAGTCTGGGTGACATGACTTCTTGGTCTTTTGGCTAACATAAAGTGTAGCCTGAACTACAGAGTGAGATCCTGTCTCTAAAAATAAATAAATAAATAAATAAATAAATAAATTTTTTAAAGTCACATGGTAACCAAGACAGCATGGTACTGGTACAAAACAGACACACAGACCAATGGAACAGAATAGAGAAATCAGAAATAAGACTGCACATCTATAACCATATGATCTTCAACAAACCTGATGAAAACAAGCAATGGGGAAAGAACTCCTTACTTAATGAGTGGTGCTGGGAGAATTGGCTAGCCATATGCAGAAAATGGAAACTGGGCCCCTTCCTTACATCTTATATAAAAATTAACTCAGAATGGATTAAAGACTTCAATGTAAAACCCGAAACTATAAAAACGGTAGATAAAAATCTAGGCAATACCATCTAGGACATAGGCCTGGGCAAAGATTTCATGACAAAAACATCAAAAGCAATTGCAACAAAAGCAAAAATTGACTAATAAGATCTAATTACACTAAAGAGCATCTGGACAGCAAAAGAAACTATCATCAGAGTGAACACACAACCTACAGAATGGGAAAAAAATTTTGCCCTCTATCCATCTGACAAAGGTCTAATATCCAGAGTCTACAAGGAACTTAAACACATTTATAAGAAAAAAACAAACAACCCCATTCAAAAGCAAAGGACATGAACAGAAACTTCTCAGAATAAGACATTCATGTGACCAACAAATATATGAAAAAAGGTCAACATCACTGATCATGAGAGAAATGCAAATCAAAACCACAATGAGATACCATCTCATACTAGTCAGAATAGCCTTTATGAAAAAGTCAAGAAACAACAGATGCTGGAGAGGTTGCAGACAAAAAGGAATGCTTTTACACTGTTGGTGGGAGTGTAAATTAGTTCAACCATTGTGGAAGACAGTGTGGAGATTCCTCAAAGATCTAGAAGCATAAATACCCTTTGACCCAGCCATTTCATTACTGGGTATATACCTAAAGGAATATAAATCCTTCTACTATAAAGATAAATGCACGCATATGTTCATTGTAGCACCATTCACAATAGCAAAGACATGCAATCAACCCAAATGCCCATCAATGATAGACTAAAGAAAATGTTGTACACATACACCATGAAATACTATGCAGCCGTAAAAAGGAAGAAGATCATGTCCTTTGCAGGGACATGGATGGAGCTGGAATCCATAATCCTCAGGAAACTACCGCAGGAACAGAAAACCAAACACTGCACGTTCTCACTTATAAGTGGGAGCTTAACAATGAGAACACATGGACATATCGGTGGGCTGTAGGGGAGCAGAACACACACTGGGGTCTGTCAAAAGGGGGGCATGGGAGGAGGCAGATGATCAGGAAGAACAGCTAATGGGTGCTTGGCTTAATACCTAGGTGATGGGCGGATCTGTGCAGCAAACCACCATGGCACATGTTTACCTATGTAATAAACCTGCATATCCCGCACATATACCCTGGAAATTAAAAGTTGACTTAAAAAAAAAAAAAGTCACCTGGCCAGCAGATGGGGAGCCAGAACTTGATCCAATTTTTGTATTTCTCAAAATTTGTATTTCTCAAAATTTGTATTTTAAATCAATGGTGATACTTATTTTTTATTTTGGACAAATGCCAAAGTAATTAATATTTTCGATTGCCATAAATGTATTTATGCTTTTCAACATGAAATAAGGGTCGTGATATAAGAATTACTCTCAAAGGGAGATACTGGGAAAATATATAATACAAACATTCAAGTATTTACCATAAGGTACAAGAAAAAAATGTATATCATCTCCTTATAAACATATTTGCAAAACAATTAGTTCATTTAAACACAAACTAACCTAATATTCTTCCTAAAAGAAAGAAAGAAAGTACATCTTCTAATGCTGTTAGTATATATCTGAGAAAATATAAGACCACGGTGCAGGGCAACAATTACATTTACTTTAATCAAAAAGTTTTTGAGCATTTTAGAATCTGATGAGGAAGTTGAGACCCAACAGTACCATGAGCATTAAGAGGACAATGCATTTTCAGATAAAGACAGCTAATTACCTCTCTCAGTCTCTCTCTCTTGCTTTTATTCTTACTCTAAATCCTTCTCATGTGTCTTACACTTTATTGGGGAGAGCAGACAAACGATTCTACATGTTATAACACAAAGTGGTAAGAATGTGGGAAATGTAACTAGATCACAGATACCTGGTTCCAGCCCTGAGAGGTTCTTGAAAAAGGTCACGCTTTCACTGAGGTTTGAAGTGAAACTAAGAGGGTATGGAAGAGGAAAGGAATTTAGACATGTCCTAAAGTCTTAATAAACTTTAAGCTGAAAAATTAGAAAATAAAATTTTGGCCACATTACCTTGACGGTAGTGTGGTGAATACATAAAATGTACAAGATGAGTAATAGGCTGATCAGAAGAGCAGCCGAAGGCTCTTGGGCAATACAGTTGAGAAATGATGATCCTTGCTAAGGTTGTGACAGAAGCATCTAGGCAATCAGACATTACCTCATTGGACTGGAAAAAAAATATCTAAACAAGTATAGATTTCCATGAGAAATATCATCCACAGGTCCATTACCTTGACAATATTTTTAAAAATCTCTAATTCAAAATATAGCTCTGCTATTCGCACTTTAATTTTTTTAATCATTTATTTAGGAACCCTACTTACATTGACCTTATAGTCTAATTGAGAAAGACAGAAATCCACAAGTAGAAAAGGAAATATTTAATATATTTTCTTATGTAAACAAGCCACCAATGCAACTTGCTGATTTCAGAACTTTATTGTACTTCCTCCTCACAAATAATAAGAAGACACATCCCTTGTGTTTTGAATGATTTCTCAGTTCACAACAACTGTCTCATTTCAGAGTTGACCATAAAAATATGAATCAGAGAAACAGATGTGTTTTCACATTTAAATTTCAATAAAAATTGAATATCTGTGAACCACAAAAGTGAGATGTTTAAAAGCCAACAAGACTCTAAAACTAAAATTACCAATTTCTTGATTCATATGTATACTCCTCTTTATTAAGAATAAAAGTGTGCTAATCACACTTTTAGTTATGGCTCTTCTTATCACTCTTTAAATAAAATCTTATGTAGATGTCTCATATTCTTAGTATGTCAATCTTAATATAACTTATGCATATACAGAGAAATGCACAAATCATGAATTCATGACTCAATGAATTGTCATAAAGTGAACAGATCAATTTAACACCCAAGTGAAAGAAAATAATGTTACCAACACCCCCAGATTTCCTCTTCTGTCCCCCACCAATTCCACCACTAACCTAGCTTCTATTACTGTAGATCAATTTTTGAAATTTTTGTAATTGGAATTATGCAGAATATACTCTTTCATGTCTAACATTGTTGCTAGGATAGTTGTACAACTAATTTTTTCTTATATTCTTATTTTCTATGAACTTTATTTAATAATTTTAATGGTTTTCCAGAAATTACTTTATGTCATTGGTGAACAATAAGAGTTTATTTCTTCCCTTCCATTTGTTATTTCCTTTTATAATGTTCTTGCCTTTATGTATGGACTAAGTTCACCAAAACAATGATGAATACAAGTGGTGCCATCAGGCATCCTTGCCTTGACCTCAATCACTGGGAGAAAGCTTTAAATATTTCATCATTAAATATCTATCTTTTATTCGTTTTGACTAATTCTCTCCTCTGTTATGCCCAATCTGTGTTAAACCCACTACTTGAGTTCTCGATCTTAGTTACTGCATTCTTTTATTGATTCTAAATATCTTTTGAATTCTACATCTTGTCCTCTCTTAAATGTACATCACACATATTTGATAATTCCAATATCTGTCTCACCTCTCTTTATTATCTGTATTTCCTAATAGTCCTAGTTTGTTGTTGTCTGCTTATTTGCTTTGTTTACACATATTTTTATTGAATGTAGGACACTGTAGAAGCTCTGAACAGTGTAATAATTCTCCTGAAATAATTTATCCTATTGTCTGGCAGTCATCAAAATTAGGGGTAGATCTCACAAGTCCAATCAGTGACTGAGCTGACGCCAGGTAGGCGGCAGTCTTTGCTAGGTTTGATCTCTCTGATTCACCAATACTTCCACAGGCTTCTGTAAGAATATGAGGTCCATGCTTCTTCATGGATGTTGAAATTCACTATTTGTTTTCCAAGCACGCCAGGGCTCCTGCCAGTTCTAATCAGTTTGTTAGTCACTTTCTTCTTGGCTTCTTATTCTCTAATCTTTCACTGTTCTTGAATTGGCAAATGCTTTGGGGAAAAAAACTAGAGTGGAATAGTTGGCTCACTTTTTTGCACCTCCTTTGTCTCCAAGGTCATGACCCAAAAGGGCTGGTGGCTTTAAAAATCTCAACCTTCTATATTTTCTTCCATCCCTGTAAGAACCCAGAAAGTTCTGACATCTTCTCTTCTTATATCCAAGTTATCTGCTGAACTTCTCACCCTCTTTCCCTGCACAGGGTAAAATTCAGCAAATGGCCTGAGAGGGAAGCACTGCACACCCAAATCAGCTTCTTTTCCCTATGAGATCTGGGTTTCTCAAGTGCTGGCTGCCTTAACAGCATTCCCATTCCTTCAAATAGATTTTTTTGTTGGTATTTTATACAGCTTTTCTTGTTGCCTTTGTCAGTAGCATTGGTCTGCTAAAACTATTTCATCATAATAAGAAATTGAATCACATATTTTTAAAATGTGTTAACAATAAAATTTTTTAATAAAAATCTTGTTTTATAAATGAATTATAGACAAATATTTTCTCATCATAGATGGTTTTGAAAATGAAAAATATTAATTTGGATAACTATTTCTATTACTACTGAATTACTTGCTTGAGGTTAATTTCTATAATTGTGGTAAACAGAAGTCTAAAAATTTATTCTCATGATTACATGGCATTTCTGTTCTCATCTGTCCTAGAAATTGACTTCATATATTTCAGTGAACAATAAACATCATGCTAACTAAGATATTTAACACATTTTAATGACTGAACCAATATAGATTCACTGTGTAAAATGGGAAAATAAAAAAAGAAGAAAACAAGAGTAATACATAATTGTACCACTCAGAGTCTATTACTTTTACATTTTTGGCCCATTTAATTTCTATTATTTCTCATTAACAGATTATATACAATATATGTTATAAAACTCCAGGATTTAGCTTTTGATATTTGAATTTCTTTCTCCATCTGAACTTCTCTTGCATCTTTGAATCTTACTGATTTTACATATTATATCAGTAACATCTCATGTCTTTCAATGTCCTTTGAAAAGTTTTTTTCCTTTTTGTTTTGTTTTGTTTTAGTGTGGTTCAGCATTCTATTTAACCACTTAATTCTCTTAGATTTTCAGGCTGCTTTCCTTTTTTCCACTATTAGAAATTAAATTTCAAAGATTATATTTATATATATATATATATATATAAACCTTTGCATTTTTTAGCATTTACTGAGGTAGACTCTGTAAAATAAAACTACTGGGCAAAGGGGTATAGATGTTTAAGGCTCTTTAATTCACACTGGCCAGTTACTCCATGGTGAATTCTTATCAACACTGAATGTCACTAAAAACATCCTTCCAATTTATAGGTAAAAAAGGTTCATATTTCCAAATTAATGGAAATTTTATACATACATTTTAATTACTTTTTTTTAACCTTTGGGTAAGTTATTTCTTAAGGTTCTTTGACCATTCGTTTATGTAATTTGCAATCTTCATATATTTTTTAGGCTTTTTCACATTAAGAATGATTTTTTTGTTTTGTTTTGTTACTGAAATACAACAAGGTAAAATAATTACACCTGCTGGCTCTCAAAAGGAAACACCAATTACTGTAAAAGAGTTTTCTTCATAGGGAAACTCAGTGGAGTGGTAGAATATGTGAGAGACTACAAGAAGAAGTGTGCTGTCCTCAAAATGGTGCTTGCAGTTCACGCCATTGCAGATGCAAAGAAACAATGAAGGGTAAAGGCCAATGCAAACACATCAATCAAAGGTGGATACTGTCCAGCAGCTCTGTTCCTCCCTCTGAGCACACGCTCTTTGGCATTAATCATTATTAACTGCTTTCATTAGGCAGAGAACAGCATCATATTGCTCCTCCAGCAAAACTGGAGACTGTTTCTGAAGTCAGGTGTAAGAGAAGTTCAGTTAGAGAAAACAAAAAATTTAAATATCAAAAGCTAAATACTAGGATTTTTCACCACTTAATTTCCAAAAAAAATAAATTATCCCAGAAAACAAAATATGAGAAATGAGAATTTATAAAACACACTTACCTAAACTCGGTCTCCTTACCCATGTGTCCCTCCCGCGTGGGGCAGTTGCGGGACATGAACCTCATGCTATGCCCATCCCTGAGCTTTACATCTTCAGCTCTTAGAGCCTGTATTCGGATTCCCTGTCTTACTCCATGGCTGCTTACCTGGCTCACTCCAGAGAAGGCTTTTGCACAGAACCTGCAAACTATGCCTCAAGATATTGATTATACTTAATTTCCCCAAATGAGATAAAAAGCAAGGAGAATGCTAGTTGCCTATACAATATAATGACCCCCTCGTTTCTTAGAGACAAAACTTTTTTTTTTCAAGTTTATAATGTGCCCAAATACAAAGCTCTATTCCAAGGCTCACTCACAGATAGGCATAGCTATATCCTGTCAAATGCAATCAAAGCCAATGAAATATAATTGTATGAAACAGAAACAGAAGCCACTGAGTGGGCTCCTGAAAAGGTGGCTTTAAAGGCATCAAGTTCTTCACTTAAAGAACAAGCAATGTTGTTTTGTTTTCCACTGGCATTTTACTTTCTTCCTTCCTGAGACGCAGGGATGACTCTAGGGTCCCTGAGGATATCTTAGAGTACGAGTGCAAGTGTGGTTCCATCTTACAGACCACAAGCCAAAGCAAGCCTGGGTCTCCGATGACATGTTGCACAGTGGTCACACCAGCCCTAACCTGCCTACCTTTACACTTCCTCAAAATAAGACCTCCCTCAAAATTTGTTTAAACTGCCATTTGATTGGGAGGGGGGATGTCTGTTATTGAGTCAAAAATTATTCCTGAGTAATGCAATTCTCCAATTTACTTATCTGGTCTCCATTTTCCATTGCTGCTTATTTTTATGACATTCATCTTCTACCTAAAATCCTTTTATCTGAAACTGACAATATTTTCTGTCCCAGAATGCAGTTCTTAAAGTATCACATGAATTACAAATCCTTGCCTTATGTTCTAATATTTTCATCAGGTACTCCACAATATCTAATTTATTCCGTTGTCAATTGCTTACTCACATAAATGAGTAAATATTACTCATCTAAAAAAGAGTTACTGGATTTTTCTTAGACAAATTCAGAGGCGTAGTTACATTTTGTTCAAAATGGGTACAGTGCATTTTGAACAAAATATAAATGTAAATATAAGGATGACTTTGCTTTTCAAGTATTTGCTGAATCCCTAAAGAGGAATTTAAATCTTTATTTGGCAGATTTTGTTTACTTTTTTTCAATGGAAATTTGATGAAATTGCCATTTTCCTGCTGTAATCTCACTGTGAGTATACAGTAGTTATAAATCTGAGGATATCCTACTTAATATCTCCAAGGTGACATCAGTGTCCATAGGCATTGCAATCATTTGATCTCACCATTATCTGAAGTGGACATTAGACACCACTTCTAATATTTGAACTCCTTGTTGTCCTCTCCATGAATATTACTGAGATTCCAAATGCAATGAAAAGGATAAAATTGAGCCTAACCATCCCCCTCTACTTTATACATAAAACTCCATTGTTTTATATTTTGGTGGAGAAAGAACAAACTCACATATCTACAGTGACCAAAGTAGTTTTTATTGAAGGTGCAGAATCAGTGTTTTATTCTCCATTAGACTGTACTCAACAAGTATGAGGGTAACTGGAAGCTCCCACTAAGGTCCAGGTAAGGGAGCAACAGGGAGGGCCAAGCATGCACCCTTCAAAGACAGCAGCTACTGCTCCCCGAGGTGGCACGGTCAGCCAGGGATCTGGGCCAAAGTTGCCAGATTTTCCACTTTTCAAAGAGTTTCCAGAAATCTGGATGTTGGCTCTAAGTTTGAAATGGAGCTAACATTGTGTGGGCCACTCTGGAGGACACCCAGTTTACAACCCCAGAAAGAAGACAAAGAGCTTGGTATTTATTGAGAAGTTGTAGCACTTCTCATTGCAAAACCAGAACTGCTGAACACAGAACTTATAAATAAGTCACTTATTTATAAGAACTTATTTCTAAGACTTATTTATAAGAACTCAGGTGAGGGGTTAGAGAAGTGAAGAGATCAAGCGACTCTCCCAGCCCCTACAGTGGATCCAGCTGGTTCTCAAATTGCTCCCCTATACCCTGTGTTAGAAATTTGAGGGGATGAAAGCAGCTCATTCTCACTGGTGACTAAAGATTACATATGAGAAAATGAAGTCCTAGACTTTATTTTCCACAAACCGTGTTCCGTGATCACAGTGGACTTTATTCCAACATACTAATGCAATGGAGAAAGACACGTAAAGCCTTCCTCTTTGTCCCTGTTTGCAGATGACATGATTGTCATCTAGAAAACCCCATTGTCTCAGCCCAAAATCTCCATAAGCTGACAGGCAATTTCAGCAAAGTCTCAGGATACAAAATCAATGTGCAAAAATCACAAGCATTCTTATACACCAATAACAGACAAACACAGAGCCAAATCATGAGTGACCTCCCATTCACAATTGCTTCAAAGAGAATAAAATACCTAGGAATCCAACTTACACGGGATGTGAAGGACCTCCTTCCAGGAGAACTACAAACCACTGCTCAATGAATAAAAGAGGACACAAACAAATGGAAGAACATTCCATGCTCACAGGTAGGAAGAATCAATATCATGAAAATGGCCATACTGCCCAAGGTAATTTATAGTTTCAGTGCCATCCCCATCAAGCTACCAATGACTTTCTTCACAGAATTGGAAAAAACTACTTTAAAGTTCATATGGAACCAAAAAAGAGCCCACATTGCCAAGTCAATCCTAAGCCAAAAGAACAAAGCTGGAGGCATCACGCTACCAGACTTCAAACTATACTACAAGGCTACAGTAACCAAAACAGCAGGGTACTGGTACCAAAACAGAGATATAGACCAATGGAACAGAACAAAGCCCTCAGAAATAATGCCACATATCTACAACCATCTGATCTTTGACAAACCTGACAAAAACAAGCAATGGGGAAAGGATTCCCTATTTAATAAATGGTGCTGGGAAAACTGGCTAGCCATATGTAGAAAGCTGAAACTGGATCCCTTCCTTACACCTTATACAAAAATTAATTCAAGATGGATTAAAGACTTACGTGATAGACCTGAAACCATAAAAACCCTAGAAGAAAACCTAGGCAATACCATTCAGGACATAGGCATGGGCAAGGATTTCATGTCTAAAACACCAAAAGCAATGGCAACAAAAGCCAGAATTGACAAATGGGATCTAATTAAACTAAGGAGCTTCTGCACAGCAAAAGAAACTACCATCAGAGTGAACAGGCAACCTACAGACTGGGAGAAAATTTTTGCAATCTACTCATCTGACAAAGGGTTAATATCCAGAATCTACAATGAACTCAAACAAATTTACAAGAAAAAAATAACCCCATCAACAAGTGGGCGAAGAATATGAACAGATACTTCTCAAAAGAAGACATTTATGCAGCCAAAAGACACATGAAAAAATGCTCATCATCACTGGCCATCAGAGAAATGCAAATCAAAACCACAATGAGATACCATCTCACACCAGTTAGAATGGCCATCATTAAAAAGTCAGGAAACAACAGGTGCTGGAGAGGATGTGGAGAAATAGGAACACTTTTACACTGTTGGTGGGACTGTAAACTAGTTCAACCATTGTGGAAGTCAGTGTGGTGATTCCTCAGGGATCTAGAACTAGAAATGCCACTTGACCCAGCAATCCTATTGCTGGGTATATACCCAAAGGATTATAAAACATGCTGCTATAAAGACACATGCACACATACGATTATTGCGGCACTATTCACAATAGCAAAGACT
This sequence comes from Symphalangus syndactylus, assembly GCF_028878055.3. Lineage (NCBI taxonomy): Eukaryota > Metazoa > Chordata > Mammalia > Primates > Hylobatidae > Symphalangus > Symphalangus syndactylus. The sequence goes on from NC_072437.2 coordinate 18,672,566, forward strand.
TGGAACCAACCCAAATGTCCAACAACGATAGACTGGATTAAGAAAATGTGGCACATATACACCATGGAATACTATGCAACCATAAAAAATGATGAGTTCATGTCCTTTGTAGGGATATGGATGAAGCTGGAAACCATCATTCTCAGCAAACTATCGCAAGGACCAAAAACCAAACACTGCACGTTCTCACTCATAGGTGGGAATTGAACACTGAGAACACAGGGACACAGGAAGAGGAACCTCATACACCAGGGCCTGTGGTGGGGTGGGGGAAGGGGGGAGGGATAGCATTAGGAGATATACCAAATGTTAAATGACGAGTTAATGGGTGCAACACACAAATATGGCACATGTATACATATGTAACAAACCTGCACGTTGTGCACATGTACCCTAAAACTTAAAGCATAATAAAAAAAAAAAATACAATAAAATAAAAAAAGAAAGACACATAAAGGCAAGTTATGAAGGAGTACACCCCAAAATTGAGAATAAAAACCACAATGACATAGACAATCAAAAAATCAGAGGATCTTTAGAAAGCACACATTTTAACTCCTTTTTTATATAGACCAAGAGGAAATAATTTAAAATATACAAAAAATAATAACAAATATATGTTTATTTCTTCACCTTATTCATAAACTCACTGGCAGATTATTCAAGTAATGCATTTATTTAACAACCATCACTTGACACCTACTGTTGCACCCAGACATTGACTCATCATTCCCTCACTGCACACATTTACATTCCACTGCTCATCTATGTCAGCCATGATAGAACTCAAAAGATGAAACTATTGTAAGTTCTTGCCATCAGCATGTTTGCATCCTAATTGAGAAAAATAACTCATATATACGCATGAAACAACTGAGGAATAATTACACTCAGAACATAGGCATAAAAAAGACCCATGAAGTTCTGCAGTGGATATTTCAAAACCTTTAGTCGTAAGTGCCATGGTAGTAAAATGTATACTAATACTAAATAAGTAATGATGGATATTTTTCATTCCTTTAACGTTAGTCATCAGCTATTTATTAGGACACTGGAGTACTTGACATGCTAATGTACTGCTCTCAGGTTCTCATTTATAAGTGGGAGCTAAACATCGGGTACTCATGGGCAGAAAAATGGGAATAATAGACACTGGGGACTACTAGAAAGGGAGAGAGGGAGGGGGACAAAAGCTGAAAAACTACCTATTAGGTACCATGCTCTTTGCCTGGGTGATGGGATAATTCTTACCCCGAACCTTGGCATCACACAATGTACCCATGTAACAAACCTGCACGTGTACCCCCTGAATCCAAAATAGAAGTTGAAGGTTTAAAAATAAAATAAATGCAAATTTGAAGACCACAAAGGCAAATAAGAAAAGTGTGCGTTCTTCTGTAATTTTATCTTAAAAGGTAAAATAGACTTCTAGAAGTAAAAAAATATATGGTGAGATTTCAGGTAGTAAAAAAATGTACCCAGGTAGAATATACAAGGGTATGGGATAAATCAAGAGAATGCCTGGAATGATCTAAATTGAGTGGTCTGGGACTTTGTATTCTTCTCCTACAGTAAAAGTTTCATTTTCTATCAAACAGACTGCCTTATTTTAAAATTTAACTTTAATCCAAGAAAATTTACTTCTGAGTAAGCCAAAGTGTTATCATGAATAATTGATTTTATTCAACTTGTGATAAACAAGTAAGAACTTTAACTTGTGATAAACAAGTAATAAGTTGAACCCTTAAATCCTGAATGCTTTATACTCTGAGATAATTTTTTTTCTCAAAAGCAATAGAGTACACTGATTTTCATGGACTTCTTGTCTTTCTGAAAGCTGATTCAAAAATTAGTGTGTAAAGTTCTTTCTTGTAAGTATAATCATTTTCACTTGTGAATATGGGCAGGGAAGATTATAAGTTGTCAAGAATTTCCAGAGCTTCTGCCCATGACAGAATGATGGGTCCACATGCTGTATTTAAAACCCAGCTGAATGGATAAAAATGGTATTTAACTTTCATAGTCATTATGAGCTGAAGCAATTTATTGAACCCTTCAATCAGTAAAGAAACAAAAGACAGGAAATGGGCGAATGACTCACTTCTTCATGTGTTGTCTACATAGTACTATTCTGATAATTGGATGATCTGAAGTTTAACCGAAATTGCATTAAAGCATTTTAGAGGAGAAGCAACCACCAAATATTTCAAAAACAAAACTAAAATACTGAGAGAACCCAATGAAACATGGTTTGTAATTGCAAACACACAAGACGGTGTGTAATGTAGAATAATAAAGGCATACTAAAATAAATTAAAAGTTAAAAGTAAGGAAGACAGGTCCTACTTATACCTAAAGACCCAAATTGAAATCTGAGTCTATTCAATGTAGTAAACTATTTTGTTTTAGAATAAATCTTAAAAGTAAATATTTAATTTCTTCTTATATATATTTGAAGGAATTGTAATTTCAGAAATATCTGTGAGCTGTAATTTAAATAATGGATTTGATTTTATTTCATATGAAATAACTTGGAGATGACTCACCCAATTCCAAATAATGATTAGATACATGTATCTTCAATTCTTGTGCAACATTATCAGTCTTTCCAAAAATTTATTATTCAAGCAATTATTTTATCCCATGAATTTCAGAATAAAAGAAAACTTTGTCTCAGGGAAATATTGGCCATGAGCAGAAAATATGGTGCAGAAAAATCTATGAGATGTCTGAACTTTTTTGTAATTTCTAGATAAGATATTTAAACCAAATACTCTGAATACTATCTTCCAAATGTAAACAGCTATTTTAGGTCTTGACTTCAGGTAGGAAAGGTTGATGTGTAGATGTGGGCTCCTAGAGATGAGATAGGAGACAGGACTGGGGCGTTTCTGAAAGAAAACCATATACTTATAAGCCACAGCATCTACTTGCCTATAACACTGTTCATTTCCTTTCTCTTTTTTCTTAGTTTGTTAGTTGTTACTTTTTACCATTTCAAAAAATTAATAACAAATACAGTTAAGTAAAACATTCAACATTATGACTATTCACGATTAAAAGCCAAAATTTATTTGTACTCAAAATGCAATATTAAATAATACGCATTTCAATCTCACTTTTGCATTTGATCATAATTACTTTGAGTAATAGTGATATGGTTTGGCTGTGTTCCCACCCAAATCTCATCTTGAATTGTAGCTCCCATAATTCCCATGTGTTGTGGGAGGGACCAAGTGGGAGATAACTGAAGCATGGGGGTGGTTTCCCCCATACTGTTCTCATGGTAGTGAATAAATCCTATGAGATCTGATGGTTTTATAAAGGGAAACCCCTTTCGCTTGATTCTCATTCTCTCTTGTCTCCCGCCATGTGAGATGTGCCTTTCACCTTCCATCATGATTGTGAGGCCTCTCCAGCCATGTGGAACTGTGACTCCATTAAACCTCTTTCTTTTGTAAATTGCCCTGTATCGGGTATATCTTTATCAGCAGCATGAAAATGGGCTAATATAAATAGCTTTTTAAAAAAAAAATTTTAAGAAATTAGGTAAATATTGAAAGCCTAACATGTGCCACGCTGTGTGCTAGCTCATTTAATCCTCAAATCAAACTGAGAGGTGGAAGTGTATGCTCTTTCCTTTGACCTTCAAGTGCTGTCCCTTATGGGCACCGGCAACTTGTCATGCACATACTATGTAGCAATTACAGATGTAATGTTTTTGCTTTTATATGGCATTAACTACCTTTCATTTCTACAAAGTAACTACTGCAGTAGGTAAAATCATGTCATTGACTCTCTTTGAGGAGGAGGACTTGAGCTTCCAAAGCATGAGAAGTACCCTTTCATTAGAGCCTCTCAAAAAACTGTGCAATTGTGTATAATGACATGTAAAACATTACTTGATATATTTTTTAACAGATCCTTCCTTTGTTCTACCATCAGATTAATATCTTGTAATATATTTTATAGTGTAACAGGAATATTCCTTTCGAGTATTACTTTATAAGAGTTTACTCTTCATAACCATTAAATGGGGCAACAGAAGTAAATGAAGATTTGTTTTTCATTATAGATCTAAGCCTTACTGCACAAAATCAACTCAGTCACGAGCTGCTAAATGACCTCTAAGATTGAATGTTAGCATTGTTGGACAATGTGAAAGTGTACTGCTGACTCCTGGAGAATTTCTCTGTAGCCAGATATGGTATGCCCATGTAAACCAAGGGTAAAAGAGATAGTTGGCTTAGAGTGATGGGAGTATTTATTTTGGTGTGATGGCAGCCAAGATGTCAACAATTAATGTTCTTAAAATTATTGTTCCATGGGGCACGGTGGCTCATGCCTGTAATCCCAGCACTTTGGGAGGCCAAGGCGGGTGAATCACGAGATCAGGAGATCGAGACCATTCTGGCTAACACAATGAAACCCCATCTCTACTAAAAATACAAAAAATCAGCCAGGTGTGGTGGCACGTGCCTGTAGTCCCAGCTACTCGGGAGGCTGAGGCAGGAGAATCACTTGAACCCACGAGGCGGCGGTTGCAGTGAGTCCAGATCATACCACAGCACTCTAGCCTGGGTGACAGAGTGAGACTCTGCCTCAAAAAAAAAAAAAAAAAAAAATATTGTTCCAATCATTTTGACTTTGTTGTCCCCAGCGCTGATTTAACTTCAAACCATACTTGACATTTCAAGTATGGTTACATATATATACAAATTTCTTTGGGTATATAACAAACATTGAATTAAGGTATGCTTTTAAATTATTTTATTTGAAAATATCATCACTTCCAAGTCATTGAAAGTGCCCACATATATGGAACATTAGCAAACTTGTTCTACATAACTTTGATGCATCTTCCCATTTTGTTACTTTTGGTGATACACACATGAACGCTTTATAACTATAAAAATAAATTGTCTAATACCCACAGAATTTTCTAGATGTAGTCAATTTTAAACTTCAGCCCCAGTGAAGAGTTGCTTTCAGAATTAAGTGGATGTGATATTTTGATATAACATGTAAAATTAATTTAATTAAATTCCTTCACAAAAAATTTGATGTGATGAGCTAGAACAAAATTTATCAAAGCAGTAGACTGAGTCTTTGGCATCCAAATAAATAATATGAAATAATATATTCAGAATAAGATACAGCAGGATCAATATTAGAAACTTTAGAGATGATAGAACGTATTTCAATATCGAAAATCACCAGGACCAGTGTATTACACAGTGTAAGTGAGGAATAATTATTTTCTTTAGCTTCTCCTTCCCACTTCTGCAAAGCACAAGATGCAGCTATTTTTAAGTAGTTCAATGCTATTAATCCTCTGCTAACCTGGGAGTAGAACTTGGTGTCTCCAACGAAAGTCAATAAGAAGGTTCCAATTAATTTTTCAATAGTTCTGTTCATAAAAAATACTGAAGAAATATAAGTAACATATTGACAAGCCTATAGTCTAGACATGTTTGAATAGGCTTCTAAACAAATATGGAAATTTTATATTGATCCAGAGTGCCAATTCCTCCTGTTAGCCCTTGATTAAACATAAGTTTCTGATTTGTTCAGATTGAAAATATTATGATTAAATGATAAATTAAGGTAACTTTCCCACTAAGTGGATAAATGTTTGAGTATTAAAGGAATAGGTGACTCTTCTATCCTTGCCACTGGCCACTTAGAAAGTAGTTTTTCTTCCTGAAAGTGCCTGCAGTAGGCTGTTGGTACCCAAAATCAAATTTCTAGACTTAAACATTCTTCTATTCTGAATTGCTATTGGGAATCTCTTGACTAACATATAGGGACAAACTGAAAAGAGGAACACATTCTGAAAACTCAAAAGTGTATTGCATGGAAGAATAAAATACAAGGAAAAGTATTAAATATGGTCTCAGCCTGTTGGGATAAAAAAGTTCTCATCACTGAGTAAATAATTAATTTGTATAATTTTTATGTTCTTTAATTTTTAATAGTTAATTGGAAATTAAGTAATTTAAAACAGATATAACTTGGTTAGGTAAACAGTAATTGTTTCCTCTCAGTTTTCTTTAGATACTGATTGAATTATGCCACAATTAAGTTACGGTAAATATAAATGGTGGATGCAACTTTGATCTGGATTTTATTCAGTTCCATATGAGAGTAGAAAATTAGCCCAGATATTCTTTAAAGTGTTTGAAATGACTTAATATGCCCATCTTTATGCATATATGATTACTACCTCCTATATGGTTTGGGTCTACATTAGTTACTGGAGCGAATTCTAATACACAAAGAGCTGCACAGTTAATCTGTAGTACCTGAGTGCATACAGATTAAGAATGTATCTTCTGTCTTCACCATGGGAATCAGCAAGCATTTACACAATAGCATTCATTGAAATATGGCCACATTTCATATGTTTCTTGACCCTACGAGCAAATAATACAATTGTACTTCTTTTAATAAGTTTTGGGACTGATTTTTTAAATCTCACACAACTACATGGCATGTAATAATATCTATGACCAGCATGAGTTATTTGTTTATGACTAAATTGGAGTTTATTTCAAAGAGATTATATTCTTATTCATGCTATTGAAATAGATGTTATTTTCAGTTCTTTTATTTGGTTTATTATGCAGATATTTAACATGTGTTTTATTTCCTTCTGTATGACATTCTTTTTGGAAGGTAGGCCAGGGGTGGAAATAACTCAGTGACTAAATCTTTTGCTCCATAGGATATTTTGTGCCACAAAAGCTTGAGAGACTCTTATTTGCCGAGGCAACACAGATAATTTAGGGAACCAATTTTTTTTTCTAAAAGTCTGTATGAATGATATGAAACCTTCCCAGATAATTGTACATTCTCATTTTCTTTTGACTATATAATATACAATTTAACATGTTCCCAGCATAGCTGTTACAGTTAAGATATGCCCATAAAGCTAAAAAAAAAAAAAAAAAAGGAAATTCGAATTGAAATTGAGCATAATTGCCTATAAAACTAGAAATACACACACACACACACACACACACACACACACACCTTTTGCTTATATTGAAAGTATATCGATGCTTCCTTAGTTCATTTGGGTCTTAGGTAAAACATTGGTTCCTCATCAACTCCATTTTCATTCACCCCATCTGCCTCCCTTCCTCTTGCACATACTATCCCTGCCCCTTGCAAATAGCCACACTCTTCTTTTATCATTTTCTTCATTGCACTTATGATTTTAAAAAGGAATTCCTTTGTTTCTTGTTTATTTCCCCCACTGAAATGTAAGACATCTGTGAGAACAGGATAATTTCCTGTTCAGTGCATATGACACACACCTGGCACTCTTAGCAGAGTAGGTCCACTGTAAAAATGTATTTAAGGAATAAATGAATGAAATGTTTAAGAAAGCTAGTCCCAAATGACTAGCCCAGTGGATTCTCAAAACTTTCCTTATATAACATCTTTATTGAAATCTTTCCCATCTTATTTGGAAAGTATCTTACTTTGCATATCCCTAAACTTAATATCTTCATTAAAGCCAGCCTCCTAAGCACAAAACTTGGATATCAAGGCCTTTATTATGTCTCCTATGAAGCTTTCATTTTCTGCCTCATTAGCAACCAAAATACCAATGATCTGTTATATTATCATGTTGACTTACTTGACTAAACATTTCTTAACTAGGCTGAGGTCATCTCCCCATTGGAGTCTATCATCTTCCTCTTTCAAAGATCAAAATCTCAGCTCATTTACTCCAAGAAAGCTAACTAAATTGTACTCCAATTTTTGCAGAGTAGAAATTTTTAACTGGAACATTTTGCTTTCAGTTCTTAAAAATATATTTGATTGAATTTGAATGAGAAAACCAATTCTGGTGAAAAGGAGTTTCTGCTATTGTCTATAATTGCATTAATTCTGCTCATTGATTAGAATATTATAATTACAAGGTTAAACTAGTACTATTTATTAATAACTCTTCTCATTATATTTGTACAAAATCTTATTTAGTCATATTTTATAATTTTATGCAACATCACACCACAGTACATTTGAAATAAAACTTTTCCCAGAATTAGTGTTGTCAACTCTCTGTAAACCTTATTTTCTCCCCTATAATTTGAGAAAATTTATGTAACCATTATTGTGATGACTAATACAAATAAAATATGTATCAGCCTATCCCAATACCTGACACCAGGTATGAGATATAGACTATTTGTGGATTTTTTCTAGATTTTGCCACAATAATAACCCCAAAGTCTCACTGAGATACAACAATTATTTATTTCTTGCTCAGGTTACATGTCAGCTGCAACTTTTCATGTATTTTTCTTACTTTGGCTGAAAGATCAGTCACTATCTGTGACGTGTCATTCTTACTGCAGAAGGGAAAAAGCAAAAAGGCTGAGAAGGCACCGGAGGCTCTCAAAGCTTCTGCTCAGAACTGTCAGACTCACATTCCACTTGGTTTTTTTGGCTAACAACTCACATGAGTTTCACAGCAATAGAAGTCACAGGGCAACATGCATGGATGGAAGAACTGGGCACAGTCATGAAGCCACCGCAGCATTCAACCTATTTCAGTAAATCAACGACATGGCTTAAGAACTCATACACTTTTTGGAATTGTTAATGCCAGGTCAATTAGAAGATACAAAACAATATGCATACCCTTCTTAATCTAGTTCCTCATTTCACTATGGCTTCTCCTCAGGTGAAGTAGAAAGGAAAACGGTCAATTTGGGGCAAAAGTAGATACATTCATTATGGAGGTGCCTAAAATGGCTCAAAATGAACTCAAACAGTGGTCTCATCTGTGATATGCCTGAAAGGGCAAGCTTCACCACGCTCTGATATCCATGTACTCTTTGAAATACAAATTGTGAAAAAACATTCTTTTCAGCCCTTCCAATTCTAACAGAAAGTTCATTATCCAGAGCACTCATCTATCCTGGACTAGCAGTGCCAGCATCACCTGGGAACTTGGGAGAAATGAGAAATCTCAGGCTTCATTCCAGTCCAGCTAAATCCGAAACTCCAGTGGATCCCCATGCACGTTAAGGTTTGAGAACCTCTGCTTTGCCATTCACAATAATTATCTTATCAAAGCAATACATCAGGTGAAATTAAACTGAAGGCTGGACTTACTCTGTGACTCAAAAGGTCTCCTCTACTGAAGTGATGTTTTAGAAGACTGACATTCTTACTTCTAAACTTGAAAACCTGATAGTCTCTTTCAAGAAAAACTCAGGTAAAGAAAGAAAATGTGTATATTTCACCCAAAATAAGTAGAGATTTTTGATGAATGGAGATAAAATACAAGCTATATAAATAAATCCATATTGTTGTCTTTATCAGTAATTTATTCCTCTTTATTACTGAGTAATATTCCACTTTATGAATGGAATAATTGGTAAGTGGTGGTTCTCTTACCAATACATATTGTTTGCAGACATTTCTCTTGGGTTAACACCTATGTGACATTGCTAGGTCACAGAGTAGGTGTGCACTTTCTCCAAAGCAGGTGTTCCATTTTATACTCGCAACAGCAATGTATGAGAGTTCTGGGCTTTACAGCCTAACCAACATATTGGTGCTTTTCAGCTCTTTAATTTTCTCCATTCTCGTGGTTGTGCAGGGATAACTCATTGGGGTTTTAATTTATATTTCCCTGATGATGATATTGAGCACCTTTCCAAGTGATTACTAGCCAAGCATATACCTTCTTTTGTAACATCTGATAAAGTCCTTTTCCTATGTAGTTGGGTTGTTTATCTTTGTATTTAGTAATAAAAGTGGTTTATATATTTTAGGTATAGGTTATTGTCAGATATATATATATATATAGAGAGAGACAGAATATTTTATCCATGTGTGACTTTCTTTTTCATTCTCTTAAGAGTGTGTTTTGATAAGCCAAGTTTATTGTTTTTGTTATAAGAAATTCAATCAATTTTTATGGTTTTTGCTTTTTTTGTGTACCGTATATAAATCTTCATCAACCCAAGGTCAAAACAAATTGTTTCCTATTTTCTTCTAGATTCTAGTTTAGACTTTTACATTCGGCTGTATATACTGTGTGGAAGGGGTCCATTCATTCTTCTTCAAACATTTATATTATTGTTCTAGTACCATTTGTTTAAAAGGTTTCCTTTACTCATTAACTTGCCTTGGCAACTAGCTGTAGCTGTGGAGACCCTCTTGACTTTCATTTTTCAGATACTTTTGTGTAAATATATTTTCATATTCTATGTAGCTATAAAATAATGGAGCATAATTTTCATGATACACAAAAAATGAGTCATTGACACTATGCAATAACCTCTCTCACACACAGTTCTTCAATTAGCAAATGTAGGCAAAAACATGACTTCACATCCTGTAGTTAGCTCATTTGACTTCTTTTAGTAATCCCTCGCAAAATTTCAACATGATCTATGGTAGTAGGACAGTGTAAATGTGTTTGCACTTTTCTTCTGCAGTTTCTCTGTGTGGGTGTCTGAAAATGTGTCTATACAAACTCATTAAATGCCTTTCCTCCTCATTTAGAGAACTATGAGATATAAACTTAACATCTACAAATCATTTTTACATTGCAAGAAAAAAATCACTGGGGAACTGCATCACAATTTCTTTTCATTTGTAAAGAAACTGCAATTAAATAGAAAATCAAATAAATTATCCTTAAAGTGAAGATGAATATTAGTGTATAATCATAGCAGTGAAAGAATTCCCTAAGATATTTACTAACTATAACATGACATATTTTTAACCATTTGTGATCAAATATGATTTCATGAAACAGTGGCTCTGTAAGGTGTTTCATGGGGAGAAAAGTTCCAGGATCAATTAATTTCAGGAAATACTGGTTGGACAGAGTTAAAGACTTTTCTTACTGCAGGATATATCAGAGTCTTTAACTAACCAACAGGTGCTGAACATCTCCAAGAAGGAGACAGAGTGATCAACATATGTCTGATCAGTTGGAGCATAAGATAGAGCTACAGAACCAGCAAAGCGACAAGTCGAATTCAGAACACATGCTTCCAAAATTATTTTAGCAGAAACACTAAAAGAAGTCTTTGTCTTTCCTGATTGCAGTAAAAGATATAGCTCCAATTAAACAATAACGAAAATGCCATACAGAGACAGAGAGGCAACTAAGATTACAAGGGAGCAGGTAAGAAAGAGATAACAACAAAAAAAAATAAAAGTACACTTGTAAAATTAAATTTGCCATTGAAAACAATGCAGATCAGCACTTACCAGGGGAGATCTAACAATGATTTGGAATACAAACTGAAAAGTATTTCAAAAAATGTAGAGAAATGAATAAGGGCAAATCACTGGAAGATGATGATAGATGTAGAACTATCCAATCTAGGAGTTATGGGTCTTCTCTAAGAAAAATCAAGTGCAACAGTACCAGACGTGACGTTGAAGGAACCATTGAAGTATACATTTTGTACCTCAAACCAGGTCTTAATGTAAAGTTAGAAATAACTTACCATGCTCTATGGATAGATCAATTAAGAGATTCACATCCTGACAGAATTTAAATATACAAGTGGGAAATACATGTAGACCACCTACAAAGGATCAGATTTCCTACAATTAAAACAGCAAAAAATGGAGGATTTAGAGAGAAAATATTGTCATTCAAAATATTGAATGATTTGTCATTTATTTTATTTTCAAAATAAATATTGAATGACAATACTTATTTTGAACACCAAAGGTAAACTGTGTTCATGGTTAGGGCAGTAGAAAAAGTAATCTTATGTATTCAAGGTTTTAGAAAACAAATTGCCCAAATAAAATTCTTTAAAAATTTACTTTGAAATTTATAACAAAAAAATAAATAAGGCCGGGCGCAGTGGCTCAAGCTTGTAATCCCAGCACTTTGGGAGGCCAATGTGGGTGGATCACAAGGTCAGGAGTTCAAGACTAGCCTGGGCAACATGGTGAAACCCTGTTCTCTACAAAAAATTAGCCAGGCATAGTGGCATGCACCTGTAATCCCAGCCACTCAGGAGGCTGAGGCAGGAGAATCGCTTGAACCCAGGATGCAGAGGTTGCAGTGAGCCGAGGTTGTGTCACTGCACTCTAGCCTGGGTGACAGAACAAGACTCTATTTCAAAACATTAATGAATAAATAAATAAATGGGCTCAAAATATGGGAGAATTGGAAAATGGGGCTGTCTATATTACGTTAATCAATTCCTATAGTAATCGGATTTAAGGACCACTATAAATATGGTTATACAACTCAATGGAAATATCAAAATTAATGATTAAAACAGAAGCACTAAAAAATAGTTATTATTTTATTTACCTAGTTATAAAAAGCAAAGTTTATACTAATAATTTCCAGTGAGTAAAGATGGGAGGAAAATTGAAAAAAATGCTAGATCTTTCATTTTAAATAGAGGAAGAACAAATGACACCATTAAATTTGAGACCTTGATATAAAATACTGACAATGTTTTTAAAATAATATAAGGTAACCATTAGGATAAATAAAAATATATATTTATTTTCAAAGGATTGGGCATTAAACTGTATGCAATGTATTTTATAAAATAATTGAAAGAAGACACAAAATTAAAAATGGCATGAAGAAAGGATAAAATAAGTTAGCAGGAATAAAATCAAATATATCAATTATGATAGTAAACTCAAATATTTTAATCCCTACTCTCTTACAGCAAAGATTTGTAGATTAGGTAAAAAATTAACAAAATCATAAATCAAAGTGTATGATGCCCCAAAGTGACAAATCTGACTCAAAGGAATGAAGAAGAATAAAATTTAAAGGGTTGTCAAAGATTTATCAAGCATATAGAAAAAAGGCATGGTAGCCTAAATTTCAGACCCAGTAGAATTCAACACAAAACAACTAAACAAAAAGGTCATACGTTTTTCTTTTTCCATAATTTGAATGTTAATGAATATGTGAAGTCATGAATTTTTGGTCAGTATCACTCATTATCTATACATGACATAAAAACTGCTAGAAACAGATGAGAAATTGATTACTATTATGAGAAAGTCTAAGCAGTATTATGTAGACTCTGAAGAAAATAATTAATAAGGAAAATTTATTTAATATGTCAGCTTGGCCTCTTACTCTAATCAACCTTCTCTAAACTATCCACAGAACATTTATGAAAATAGATATATCCATCATATACTAGATCATGTAAAAAGCACTGAAATATCAAGAGAGGGCTGGGCGTGGTGGCTCATGCCTGTAATCCCAGCACTTTGGGAGGCCAAGGTGGGTGGATCACAAGGTCAAGGGGTCAAGACCATCCTGGCCAACATGGTGAAACATAGCCTCTACTAAAAATACAAAAAAAAAAAATTAGCTGGGTACGGTGGTGCACGCCTGTAGTCCCAGCTACTCGGGAGGCTGAGGCAGGAGAATTGCTTGAATCCGGGAAGCAGAGGTTGCAGTGAGCTGAGATCATGCCACTGCACTCCAGCCTGGGTGACAGGGCGAGACTTTGTCTCAAAAAAAAAAAAAAAAAAGAAAGAAAAGAAAAATATCAAGAGAACAAAAAGATAAGTCATAGACAAGGAGAAAATATTTGCAAAAGACGTATCTGATAAAGTTCTGTTACTTAAAATATACAAATATCGCCTAAAACTCAACAATAAGAGAAAAACAATTTAAAAATGGCCCAAAGATCTTAACAGATGCCTTATTAAAGAAGATAAACAGGTGGCAAACAAGTACATAAAAAGATGTTTCATATTATATATTATTTGTCATCAGGCAAATGCACATTAAAACGATGAAATACCACTATACGCTTATTAAAATGGCTCAAATCTAGAACACTGAAAACACCCAACACTGGCAAGGATGTGGAGAAAACATAGACTTTCATTCATTGCTGGTGGGAATGCAAAATGCTACAGCCTCTTTGGAAGACAGTTCAGCAGTTTCTTGCAAAACTGAGCACACTATATGATCCAGCAATCACACTCCTTGTTATTTACCCAAAGGAATTGAAAACTTAATGTCCACATGAAAACCTGCACACCAATGTTTACAGCAGCTACATTATCATTGCCAAAACTTGGAAGCAACCAAGACATCCTTCAGTAGGTGAATGGATAAATAAACAGTGGTACACTCAGACAAGGCAGTATTACTTGGCAATAAAAAGAAGCGAGCTCTCAAGCCATCAAAACACACTTAAAAAAACGTATGCATATTCCTAAGTGAAAGAAACCAATCTGAAAAGCCTACACACTGTATGACACTCTGGAAAATGCAAAACTATGGTGACAGTACAAAGATCCGTGCTTGCCAGGGGTTGCAGGGAGAGAGGGGTGAACAGGTGGGGCACAGGGGATTTGTAGGGCAGTAAAACTCTTCTATATGTTACTGTCGTGGTGGGTACATGTCATTATAAAATTTGCCAAACACATAGAAAATACAACACCAAGAGTTAATCCTAAGGTAAATTATAATAATTACTTTGGGGGATAGTGCTGTGTCAATGTAGGTTCCTGACTTGTAACCAATGGATCTGGTGGGGGATGATGATGGGGGAGGCCATGCATGGGTGAGGGCAGGGAGTATATGGGATCTCCCTGTACTTTCTGTTCAATATTACTGTAGACTTAAAACTGCACTAAAAAATAAAGTGTATTACAAAAAGCATTGAAATATCATATGTTTTCTACAAGCTATGGTCTATGGTCATAATTCCAAAAAACTTGTAAGAAATATAAAAAAAATTACATGAAAGAGGAAACTTACAATTCAGACTACACTCTGAGAAGCAGTGAAAATGAAAGTAAAACATGAAACCTGTTACGAAATGAGTGAAACAGAAAACCGCAAGTTTTGGCCGGGCACGGTGGCTCACGCTTGTAATCCTAGCACTTTGGGAGGCCGAGGAGGGCAGATCACGAGGTCAGGAGGTCGAGACCACGGTGAAACCCCGTCTCTACTAAAAAAAATACAAAAAATTAGCCGGGTGTGGTGGCGGGCGCCTGTAGTCCCAGCTACTCGGAGAGGCTGAGGCAGGAGAATGGCGTGAACCCAGGAGGTGGAGCTTGCAGTGAGCCGAGATTGCGCCACTGCACTCCAGCCTAGGCGACAGAGCGAGACTCCGTCTCAAAAAAAAAAAAAAAAAAAAAGAAAGCCGCAAGTTTTAATCCTTATTTAATTCTCCTAAGTGTGTTATCTTTATTTGCAGACAAGATAAAGGAGTCTCCAAAAGGTTAAATGACCTATGCAAAGTCATACAGCCTATAAGTGTCTGAACCAGGATTTCACTCAGATCTTCTGCCTCCTATTCCAGGGCTCTTTTTAAGATATACCACTGTCTCCCTATTGAAGAAACACTAAGATCAAAATTGGAAAACATTTAATTAGCTAATCCCTTGACTCTAAAATGTTGTTTTCATATTTTAAGGTTTCTGAAATTAGGATCAATTTTAAAATGATTTCTTTACAAAAAAAGATGTACTCCTATTGTCTGAGAATTGGCACATTAACATCAATAAAAATATCTACTGATTCGATTTTCTCCAAAACTAAATTATCTTTAATAATAATGTATGCAGCTGGATTTTAAATTCAAATCTTTCATTTGTATTAAAAATATCTTTAGAAAGCACTGAAAAAGGCCATCATATATGCAAAGGACTGTCACAAGCAAAGCAATGCAGATAAAGGTGTAGAAACTGCCAGGTTTCCTGGAGTAGATGGTACTTTTTAGAGATAGATGAAAGATCTGACTGATTCAGCAAAAGGGCTATCTCTCGAGGACTCACATCAATCAGTCCCAAGCTAACTTCTAAGGTAAGCTGCTTATTTCAGAGAAAATTGTTATTCATTTACAATGGCATTTTTCTAAAATTAAAATGTCCACAATACTCATTCTTTTCTGTGCCATTAAATTGTAGTGTAATTTTCAAAGTGCTTAATAGATCAAATAGATGAGAAGGGCTATAAAAATCCATGGGTGGTAGTGATCTTCATTTTAAAATAGCAAAAGCATTCCAGAAAAGTTTGTAGACACTGTCTATGAAGAAGACTGCAGATCACCTGGGATCTCTTTAGAATGCAAATTCTGATTAACTGGGTCTGAAGTTGTATCTGAAATACAATTTGATGCTGATACGGTTAGTCTACAAACCACACTTTGAACAGCAAAGGTACAATGGTTAAGAGATCCATCACTTTGAACAGCAAAGGTACAATGGTTAAGAGGCCCGTCAACTCAACTGAGTCAAAGTTCTATCATTTATCAGCCATGTGATCAGATCCAAGCCATTCCCTTAAGTTCTACTTTCTCCCTGGGTAAAAGAGAAATCTACCGCATTTTAAAAATACATTATAGGGTTGATGAAAAATATATGTGCAGTCTTTAGAACAGTGTCTAACACATCATTAAATGGTCAATAAAATTAGCCATTACTGGCCGGGTGTGGTGGCTCACGCCTGTAATCCCAGAACTTTGGGAGGCCGAGGTGGGTGGATCACTTGAGGTCAGTAGTTAAAGACAAGCCTGGCCAATGTGATGAAACCCCATCTCTACTAAAAATACAAAAAATTAGCTGAGCATGGTGACGGGCTCCTGTATTCCCAGCTACTCAGGAGGCTAAAGCAGGAGAATCGCTTGAACCCAGGAGGTGGAGGGTGCGGTGAGCCTAGATCATGCAATTGCACTCTAGCCTGGGCAACAAGAGTGAAACTCCATCGCAAAAAAAAAAAAAAAAAAAAAAAAAAAAAAAAAAAATTAGCCATTACTATTATTAGAAACAAAATACTGAGTGGGGCCTGATGAGCCCTTGCAGTGCAGTGTAGTTACACAACTATCGAGCTACCACTGCAACCCTTAACCTACAGAAGAAGCAATACCATCCCTTGAATTCAAATTAAGTCTGTATATGATTTGTTCCTGGCCCGCTGACTTTTCATTGGCAAGGCAAAGACATACGAAGGCTTAACTGGCAGGAATATAATGAATTTAGAATTTGAGAAGGTATATGAAGAATCCACCCATTTATAACTAAGAAGTTCCTCAACAGCTAAAGTCTGTGCCAAGAGTGTTTACTAAGTCAATCTGTACACAGCAGGGCTACTGTCACTGGGCTTATTTCTGTCACTTTGTGACACCAGTGCTCTATCAGGCATGATGATTAAATCTACAACCTTTCATCTGGTAAAACAGGAAACGTAATTGCAAGGGTTGCAATTGCATCACTGAATGTCTCTTGCTTTAAAAAATAAATATACTGTCTTTGCCTCAGCATTTATCTACCAGCAGGGAACCATTATACAGTGACAATGTTCTGTTTCAGAAGCATTATCTCTGAATAATTACCTGTTCCTTGTCTCCATGGAAAGCTGTACCGCAGAACCTCTTTTAATCTGGTATATGGCAGGATTCACAGATTGTATTTTATTACCATAAAAGAAAATACCTTTCTCCACCCCCTACAAAGTGAAGGTAAAGGTTAGCCACGTGGTGAATGATGCTGCAGTCTGGGACCTTTGTCTTCTTCCCCTTCCGGAAGCACTCATCAACAAAGGGAATCTGTGGGTGGCTCCAGCTGGTTGCAGGGACCAGAATTTGAAGGGAGAGGAAATCCCTGATGCTGGGCTCTCCTGCCTGATTCTCCAAATGGTGACAGGGATAAAATGCAGAGGGGTACTGAGCTCTGTGTCAGGACTCGGCAAAGAGAAAGCACAGATGTTCACTGAGCTCTTCTCCCTTTCCTTTTATTCTACCTCTGTTTTTCTTTTGGTCTCAATTCATGAGCAACCCCGGGTCAGTCTGTATCCTGAGTCCACACTCACCTCCCTTCCATGGACAATTACTTCATTTCCTTTGGAATTACAGACTATTTTAAAATGCTTTCAGGTGAACACTTCAAGGCTCTGAGCAGGGAAAATAAAAAGAAGTGTAGTTACTGGGGCATAGAACATAAATGTTTATCTGGAGAGGAGTGGTTAGGAGGGAGCTGTGATTCAGGAAATAACGGTGTTTGCTTTCGCTAAAGCAACAGTTTTCACATTTGCACAACAACAGAAAGAAACCGGCAGAAACATTTCATTCCAAATGAAAGTATCAACAGATCCACGCTAAATAAAACATACGTACGCGAATTTGCCCAGAGGAAGCAGTGGGTAGGGTAGGTAAAGTTCAGCAAGCTTAGATTTCTTCTCACTCTCCAATGCAACCTAGTAAACATCTAGGAATATCTCCAGGAATCCTGGTGGCTTTAGGTCACCCTGTACAAATCACTAAGCCACATGAATATAAGAGATTGTATAGATTGTAAACTGGGCAGGGGAGATGTTTAGCCAGTCTAATGGAATGCTTACAAAATTTGTTCTTTTAGCTGTTTTCAGCAATAGGGTTTTTAAAAGTGGGATTTAAAACAGGCCCAGAAGGCCAGAATGTATACTCAAAAAAACTTTCATTCCTTTAAAATATTCTACAGTCAGACTATTTAGTACACTGCCCTGATGATCTCACCTAATGTGAAGGAGAAAGGTCATTTGTTAATTGTCCACTTTTAAATCATGAGTCTCCCTTTAAATTTGTGCTCTGCGAAGGTTAAGTGTGATTACAACAGATTTCCTTACGTCTTTGAACTACAGTGACTCACGGTGAACCCACTGCCTTTCCTCAGATGAAAGTCAACAGGAGATTTGAGTTTTATAATTTTATAGAATCATCTTGCCAGGAATCTGTACGGGAGCCATGCGTGAAGGAACAACTGTATTTATCAGCCTTTTATAAAAATAATGACATAATGCTTCTCCATGTGTAATGAGAAGTGTATGTATCTCATAACAAAACGAGAACTGTATGTTAGATAATTGGGTAGGAATAAGAAACTAATTTCAGCATACAAAAATATGAAACTTGATTTTATTTCACAAACATTTTTATGACTTTTAGAGAAAAGTGTAGATAGTTTTATTACTGTGGGCCTTAAGAGGTAATCTCTGAACATTTTTTACAAGTTGTTATTAGCTTACTCTGTCACAGGATCAAGCTAAATTATAAACCTCAGATTGCATTATCATATTAATATTTAATATTTTAAAATTTGTAGTAAATTATTTTTAAAAGGAAAGATCAAAACACACAATTTAAATAGAGAATAATATTAATCCTAGTAACATTAACAAGTGTCAGTGATTTCCAAAAATCACATTATTAACGAATTCAAATTATCTGCAAAATATAATCTAATCTCAATTAGAGAAAAGCAGCATAAATAATGAAAAGTTCTCATATGATCTGTAATTGTCTTTGATATTAAGTCACAACTACAGGAAAACGCACCCGCGCGTGCACACACACACACCCAGGCACACACACCCACACACACACACATCCCAGGCTCATTTCAGATTCAATTTTCTTTTCCCTTCCAGATCACTGCTGGGGAACCTAGAACTAACTGAATACTAGGCTAGAGTCCTCGTATTAAATTAAATAAAGATTTTCTATTCATGGATCTCTAACTACATAAGAATCCATGCTTAGAACCAGTTCTGTAATTACTGATACATGATCATTTATTTAAAAGAAGAAACACTGGATTCATCTGTGTGCTCATGTAGTCATTCGTTTCACAGTAAATCATTATTGTTTACTCTGAGTCAAATATTTGCTAGATTCTAGGTTTTCGAAATACAAAGAAAATCAACACTACTCATGGAGCTAACAGAGAGACCAATATCAACAAATAATTATAGTAAACGGCAAATACAAAACTAAAAGTGTGCACCGGTTTAGCTGGAATATGGAGGAAAATGTGATCACAGCTACATGTGAGGTTGCATTTTTTTCTAGCTTACAAGGTGTCAGTGGTTATTCTAGACAGAGAGAAGGGCAAAAGCAAGAACAAAGACTGAATTGGTATTGATGGAAGTAGGAAGGATTACATTTATATAGACAGAGAGATGCTGGTGTTATTACTAGCTGTGTAGGGATAATCATGATACTACCATCATCATGAGGTTGATGAGATTATTCAATGACATATGTCAAACATTTAGAACAGTGCCTAGAACTCTATAAGTACTCACTTAATGTTAACTACTATTATTCATTAAATCTTCCATCTAATATTGGAAGCATTGTTTAAGAATAAAAGTTTAATGATATAGATGGATTTTTGGATATGGAGAAAGGTTAAGTCGATCACCAAGCCTCTCGTAACATACTGAGGCTCCATGCAGCCAAAGAAACACGATAAATAGAAACCCCTGCCTGCTTATTTATATTCCACCATCTTAAATGTATTAAAACATTTCCTCCCATTTCTTTCTGTTCTATTATTTTTATTTGCTCCCAACCAGCCTCAGCTCTTGACCTGAGGGTGTACGTCTTCACTCAAATCCGTGCTGCCTCTGGCTTATTTCCTTGTCTGATCCAGGCTTTGGGGATAATCAGCCATACTTTTCCATTTCCTTATTTCAATTGTCCCCTCAAACTTTAATTTGTCATTGCTAACAGTCTCATTTCCTTTTGACTAAGATAAAGGTCTGCCTTTTCCCAAGAGAAGTCTTTTTGAGACTAAAATTTTTGAAAAGCTTTCTTTTTGTATTATCTTCATTTCAATGTATTAAGACTGAAAAATCTCCTGTCTCCAAAGTCTTAAGAAGAGATGGACAAGAGCATTTTAAAAGATGGAATAAAAATTCTAGAGTATAGGAACCTTTTTCAATGGGTACACAAAGCTCATGTTAGGCTTAGCAGCAATGTGGGTGGGTTAGTTTCTTTATCCCTTTTTAAGTGGGAGAAAAAAAGAAGGGCTCTAACCCTGAGTTTCTATAATAAAAGTTGAGCTTTTCATGGACGGTGAAACTAAGGCTCAAGGTCATATTTTCATTTTGCTGGAATGTCTGTAAGGGGTTCATGTGAGAAGCAACACTCTGTATGACAAATAGATAGAAATGGAAACACTGAGGCCCCAGGCTATACACTTCCAGATTTTTAAAAAATGCGTTTGAAAGCTGATAAAGTGGTAGATGTTTCTAATTCCATACACACCCAGGGAGAGGAAGGATGCCTGGGATGGAGACGTCCACCTGTACAAAGCTATTTATTCAAACAGATATTTTCCTGTTAATATTTCAGAAGAATGTGTATGATATTAGCATCAAGCAGCAGAAAGCTGTGTAGGTACAAAGGTGTCAACAGTCCTTTGGGAGACCATGATAAACCCAGGCAGGCCTCATTCACCTTGTCTGGTGATATAAAGAAAGGCTGAACCACAGCACCTGCTCCAACTTCGCAATTGATTTGCTTGTTATTCTTTTGGAGAGGAAAGGTGGAAGGTCAATGACAGTCACGACACAGAAACTCACTGTTCTCCACTGTGGGTACAGCCCCAGGTGCAGTTGTTCAGTATCAATCATCAAAGACAGGCACATTTACCATGGAACTAACAGCAATTATTCTTTAGATTTCCTCACTGGTGGGAGTCTCTGGCACTGGGAAAGACCGTGACAATAGATGACATACGTGTTTTAAATTTTTCCAAAATAAGGAATTTTGAGTGAAGTAAGATGACTGACTCTCCTTCTATTCCAACTTTGACTCAGCCACATTTCCTCTCATGTCCAGTGGCTCTGGAAAGACTCCAGGTACTTTTGAGAGTCAGCCAAAGAGAAGGTGAGTTGAGGACACATTCATTTTGAGATTAGTGGGGTACCATCACTTCTGTGGCTTTTCAGGGTATAGAAATGCCTTCTAGAAATACTGCTGTAGCCCTCTTGGGTCATGACAATTTAAGACCAGAGATCAAGTAATAAAATTGTACACATGCTATAATGCTCAGCCCACATTTAGGAAGATGAGAAGGAACAAGTTTTGAAATACACAGAGCCACTTACAACAGATGATATGATATAATTTACAAGAGCCACTTACAACAGCAATATGATATAATTACATCATATTCTAGATTTGTGAGGTTTATGGTATCTGTCTGATATAAAAATGTAATTTGTGTTGATTGCCTTTTCATCCTAAGTTAGTATTCACCTTAACTAACTTTGTACTTTTGATTTTGAATTCATTTTATTAAAAAGGACTCCCAAAATGTACACCCTGCAAAATGTGAATCTACTTATCTATTCTAGACAAAGACACGCATCCCAAATTGCAATGTAGAAATACAACGTAAAAATAGTTAAGACAATTTAGACCATAATATTAAAATATTGTAATTATGTTCATGGGCCATTTAAATAGAAAAATTGATTAAACGATGGAATATAATGCATATTATGCTTGGTCAAAATATCTTAATATAATGTATCACCATTAAAAACAATATACCAAGATTATATTACAACATGGAGTAAATTGTAAGACCTCAAATAGGTGCAACGAGTAAGCTATAAAGTTGTGCTTTAAAACTAGTTATAAGAGGACTAGTTTCATTTTAAGACAAAGCAAGAAAAAAGCCAAGAAGAAAATCATATCTCAACTAATCTATGTTTATGCCTATAGTTGAAATACTCTCAGTAAAGGAAATAATATTTTATACATTATTCTTTTTCAGATTTTTTGTAAAAAAGCTTTTCAAAATACATGGGAATACATAATTCAGAAACAGCTTCTTGATATATATTCTGTTGACTATGCCAAAGAATATGTCCAAAGATCACTGTATTCATTTCCTGGTCCTGCAATAACAAATTACCACAAACTTTATGCCTAAAAACAATACGCATTTATTATCTTACAGTTCTGGAGATCAGAAGTCCAAAATGGTTTTGCTGGGCTCAAATCAAGGTGTCATCAAGACTACATTCCTTCTGGAGGCTTTAGGATCTCTTTCCTGGCCTTTTCAAGCTTTTAGAGACAGGCTGCATTCCTTGGCTCTTGGCCCCCTTTCTCCATCTTCAAAGGCAGTAGTGGCAGGTTGAGTCCTTCTCATGTTGAATCACTTGATTCTGACTCTTTCGTTCCCGTGTCCACTTGTAAGGGCCCTTGTGATTGTATTGGGCATACCCAGATGATCCAGTATAATCTTTTGATTAGCAATCATAAGTGCCCTTTGCCATCTCATCTAACATATTCACAGATTCAAGGGATTACAGGGGTGTCTTTGATGGGGGCAGTATTCTACCTACCACAATCATCAATGAATTCTTTTGTCCTGTCGTGCTGTCATTTGGTTATAAGTCTGAAAATAAGCTATGGATCATCTTTGTTACACTAAGAAGGCTGTACACGTAATCAATGATACTCAAGATCAGTATCAACCTGAATGCAGTTGTATCTAGTGAAAACTGTGGTCTGCTCAGAAGGACTCCTTAAAGTCTTACAGTCTCACATCTCGTTCCCCCAATTCCCAAATGCCCCCAGTGGTGACCCAAGTTTAGAATGCTATCATCCCTCTATCATCAGTGATTGGTTCAAACCTGACCATTTCATCCAAGCAAAGTCAATCTGACTTTTTCCCCTGAATATTTTTTTCTCCCTTAAACTGCTAAGGAAAAGCCTCTAATCTTTCTTGGTCAGAGCATAGTAAAACTACAACCTTAGATGATGCTAAAATCCATGTTCCTCCTGTATGGAGAAAAATCCATCTGCAGTAGACAAGATTCAGATTAAAGGGCTGATAAAAGCAGAAATGTGTGTGTTGGAGGCTGTTGTGTCAATGCATGTGTGTGTACACGGGTGTAGGTGTGATAGAGAAAGTGAAAGAGTGAGAGAGTCTGTGGGAGGTTGTCTAAGTCCCTTTACCATTCTTCCCAAAGGTCATCTGTACCCCTGTCCTTTTTGGTTTGTGAGCACATAAATCATTTGTTTGTTTTTGGTTGTTTGAATTGGGATTCTGCCACTTTCATCTAAGGTCTTTTAATTAAAATAGATGCTGTATAGTTTTCTTATGTGCTCAGCACTGTAATTAATGACAAAGGATTTTAAAACGTAATAAAGAGAGCTAGAATTCTTTCAGGACATAGAAAACAAACAACAACTCTTTATATGTCCCAAACTGGAGATTGCTGCTAAGTGTGATCTGGTACCAGTAACACCATAGCTTTTTGTTGCTAAGTCTTTGATCTATAGTAGGTATCAACAATGGTCTCTTAAACACTTTCCTAATCTATTGCCCACGTTGAACAAATAATAGCAAATATTCTCACTAAACATAATTTCCCCCCATGTAGCTAGTTAATAGCACAGAAACAAAGTCTGTGGATTCAACCAGAATCTATAAGCGGCATATGTAAGAGGTAAATAGCAGCAACCCAAATTATTTCACTAAAATGAATACTAGGAAGATTCTCTAGTTATCTTATATTGCCAATGCAACTAATCACATTGAGTGAATGATTAAATACATGAATATATAGTGAAAAAATAGTTCTAAGCCAAGGAGGTAGACCCTGGATCATTCAATATCAACAAACCACTGTTACTGCTGCTTCATGATCCATTAATACACCTTCACTATTGTCTCCTCAGGTTCTGGGTGCTCTGCCACACTGAAATTGTCTTTGACAATTTAGCCATATCCCACACATTCACGAGATTCATATGGATATTCACTAGTGAAAGTTAAAACAATAATAATACAGCTGAAGGTTGATTTAGCCAGTCTATAAACTGGCTAAATACTAGGTTAGAGTCATGTAGGAATTGCAAAACATCAATCATATTTTTTATTAAATTTCTATATTTTTAATAAAAGACTATTTTTACATAATGAGATGAGTCTGCTTAAAACACTTTCAAATGAAACTTGATTAGCATAGAAATTAAAATTATTTCTCTTCTTGTTTCTGTATTCCTATTATTTCTAGAATGCCAGGTTGTACTCATATGGGCATCCAGTGCTTCCACATTAATCAGAATAGAGATCCTTCTCATGGATACACACTAAAACCTAAGGAATTATAGAACAAAGGTCATTCTCTTCTGAGAGTAAAACAGGAGAGGAATTCTTTCCTCTGCTTGAACTTCTGCTTGTTACCAATTATCCTAAAAAGAAACTTCAGTGACAAATTCTTATGACTTACAGTAAAATAATTTGGGGCTTGGTCTATCTTTTTATTTTTTAAAAGCAGAATCAAAAACTATAAATAAAACTGGATATCACAAGGTACTTCTATGTTTGACTACCTTTTGGATAATTTACTAATTTACTTAGTAAGCAATACAGTAGCTAGTTAAAGCATATGTAGCTCAAAATAATATATTGTGACAGCTAAAAGTCTTTGTTTGATTTTATGCAGAAATGTCTAAATCACTGCCACCTTTGTTGATATTATGGAGCCCTTTTATAATCTAGCCAAGGAAGCTATGGACTCTTTCTGCACAAAAATATTAAAAGTAAACACAATATATTTGTGCCATTTTAAGGAGTTCTCATTGTCTGATATCCAACCATCCTCTGGGGTTGCATGAATTCCAGGCTAAGAGTCCCTGGATATGGGATTCCCCAACTCCCTCATTACAACGCAGATTATTCTGGCCAAGGAAGCACATCAGAGCGTAGCTCTCAGAAAACTAGCTATGGGCTGCCTGCAGTGGCTCACGCCTGTAATCCCAGCACTTTGGGAGGTAGAGGTGGGTAGATCACTTGAAGTCAGGAGTTTGAGAACAGCCTGGCCAACATGGTGAAACCCCATCTCTACTAAAAATACAAAAATTAGCTGGGCATGGTGGTGCACGCCTGTAATCCTAGCTACTTAGGAGGCTGAGGCAGGAGAATCGCTTCAACCTGGGAGGCGAAGGCTGCAGTGAGCTGAGATAGTGCCACTGGACCCCAGCCTGGGCAATAGTGAGACTCCATTTCAAAAAAATAAACAATTATAAAAAGAAAACGAAAGAAAACTAGCTATGAAGGCAGAAAGCCAATCTCAGAGTTCTGAGCAACTTATACCACAGAAGGAAAGTTTTATGAAACAGATTTATACCCCCAGAATTTACGCCCAAATACTTCATATTCACACTGGAGATCTATTTACAAATAAAGACTCCCATCCTACCTAGGATATACATAAGCTGGATGAAACAATTACCTGAACTTATCATATCCTTTCATCTTTCTGTGCTTCGTGATGGGATTTCCTGTCTTGGACATATTCTTCCCCATTTCTCCAGGAGCAAACTTCTGACCATTCAAGACCTCCCTCACCCTCTTAATTTTGCACGTAGAGATCACCTCAAATATCTCCGTCAGAGCATTTACTACATTCTACTGCAATGATTTATGTTTTTCTCTTTCTTTTTTACGCTGTGTCTAATTGAACTTTGATACTTGTCTTAGTCCGTTCGAGCTGCTATAAAATATACCACAGATGAGTAGCTCATAAACAACAGATATCTATGCTTTGCAGTTCTGGAGCCTGCAAAGTCCAAGACCAAGCCACCGGAAGATTCAGTGTCTAGCGAGAGCCTGCTTCCTACCCATAGATGGCACCTTCTCACTGTGTCCTCACATGGTGGAATTGTCGAGTTAGCTTTCTGGGGTCTCTTTTGTTATTTATTATTTTATTATTATTATAATTACTTTTAGAGACATGGTCTCTGTCACCCCAGCTGAAGTACAGTGGTGCCATCATGGCTCACTGCAGCTTCAAACTCTTGGGCTCAAGAAATCCTCCCACCTCAGCTTCCTGGGTAGCTGGGACTACAGGCATGCACTACCACACTCTGGGGTCTCTTTTGTAAGAGCACCATTCCCTTTCATGATGACTCCACCCTCATGACCTAATCACCTCCCAAAGACCCCACCTTCTAATATCATTGACTTTGGGGCTAGGTTTCAACATTTAACTTTTAAGAAGGGCACAAACATTCAGGCCAAAGTAGTGTGCACAAATCAGCAAATAAAGTAGTATATGGTGGATAAGACATTTATTTTCTGAATAAATATCACTGGTAGAAGCAGGCTTGATTTCCCCTAAGAGGGTATAATCAGTTGAATAGTGTTCCTCAAAATTCATGTCCACCTAGGACCCCAGGGTGTCACCTCATTTGGAAATAGGGTCTTTGCAGATATAATTAATGACTAGAGCTGAATCATCCTGGATTTAGGGTGGGCCCTAAGTCCAAAGACTATTGTGCTTATGGGAGAAAGGAGAAGGGAGCTTGGACACACAGAGAGGCAGGTAAGATAGCCATGCAAAGAGAGAGGCAGAGAAGGGAGCGATGCTGTCACAAGCCAAGGAACGCCAAAAGCCACCACAAGTTGGAAACAGCAAGGAAGGATTCTCTCCTAGATCCTTGAGAGGGATCCTGACATTTTTCAATTTCAAATTTCTGATCTCCAGAGCTGTGAGAATAAATTTCTGCTGTTTTCAGCCATCAAATATGTGGTCATTTGTTTTTGCAGCCCTAGGAATCTAACCTGAAGGCAGGGGTGGGGTATACCTCCAATGTGGATCACAAGGGGTCACCTGCAGCTGAGAGAAGTGGTGTTTCAAAATTGGGCTCTTCAAAGAAACACTGTGCAAATGAAGGGTTTCCGGGGAGCATCTGAGGACAGTCTAACTTTCTCTGGGCTATTTCCCAGCATTGGTCCTGAGGAGCCTCTCTCTGGACGATGTGCAATGGTTTTACTGCTAACCTTGCCTTGGCTCATTGCTCCCCTGAGCATGCGCCTCACTTCTCAGAAGTGTCGCCTCTCACCGTAGCTGCGAAAGCCCAACCAAAAATCTGGGGACAAAGCAGACAAGGAGCCAGCTTAGCAGTGGACCAAGCAGGAAGGCTGGGCTGGGAACAGATTGTAGGGAGCTGATATGGATTTGCTGGTCAGTTCTTTGATTAAATAATGGAAAGTGTGCTCAAACTGCACCTACTCAGACTCATCCACAAAATTCTTAGTTTCATTAACAAGGAAAAGATAATCCTGATGAATGCCTATCCTCAACACATAAGATAATATGCATGGGAAAAAAGACAACATGGAAAACAATTAGTACTGTTGTGGTAACAGAACCAAATAATATTTTATTATTAACTATTACCATGGCTATTCTAGGAAAAAGAGTGGCTACACACGTTCCTCCATATTATTTTTCAAAGCAGAAATTATCTATGGTGAAAACCCAAAATGCATTTCTGACAAAGCCCCTTTTCTGGACTCTTTGACAATTCTATCTATTCAGCCAATTATCTTTCATATAGAACAAATAATCCTTGTCCTGTATGCTGCCGGTATTCAAACGTGCCTAAGGTGGTTCATTGTTCAAGATCTCCTCTCTGTATTTCTCTCTACACCCCTACCCAACCCACCCACCCCTCTTGCCCCTGACTCATTCCTTTCCCTCCTATCCCTATTCAACAAAGCTTTGGGAAAGGACACCACAGAGCAATAGGTTTTGTGCAACTTTTAAGCACTCCCTAAAGCCCTGTTTGCTCAGTGGGAAGTAGGGCAAAAACTAAAGTGTCCATCCTCCTGCTGCAGGACCGTGCCTGTTATACAACCCTGCAGAGTGGTGAGTCTTCATGTGGCTGCTCAGCAGAATCACCCAGGGAGCTTTTAAAATCCCGGACGCCCAGGCCATATTGCAGACAAATTAAGACAGGTGGGAACTCAGCACTGGTGTTTTAAAAATACTTCTGCAAGCTCTCCAAGTGCCCTCATCTCCTCCATGATTTTTTGAAGGATGAAGCCCACCTGACTTACATCTCCTTCCGGAAAACTTTATCCCTTGAGTTTGAAATTGTTTTCCTGATTCCTCTGCCATCTTCCCTGAGTTGTCATGTGGCCCACTTTCAATACTCCAATCTGGCCAAATATGACTTCCTGGGAGAGGGTCCCTGCCCTCCGTACTTACAGCAGCCCCCAGACTTCATGTTGGCCACTCTCTCATATTCTCTTGATTCCTCTTCTCATAGGACTATCTGAAATTATTTGTTTTCTGGTTTAACTTATTTTCCCAAACTCTATGACATCTGTTGCCTTGTCTATTTTTTCTCAGCACTGAGAGTGGTTCTGGGAACACAGGAGGACCCTAGTAAATATATGTTGACTGGGTGAGTGAATGAATGAATGAACATTAGCCTTGTTTTTCTCTATTAAATCGTATGCCCTGGAGGTCATTTGTATGCCGTCTACTTAAAACCCTGTAAGCCCATACAATTGTATATTAAAGTTAACAAAGAAGTTTTATATATACTGTTTCAAGTGTCTCTCACAACAACATTTCAGAGTAAACAGCAATTGTTATAATGCCATTTTAATAGATAACAAAATTAAGGGTCCAAAAAGTTTTTTTAAAAAATACAAAACTCTACAGAGTCACATTAATAATAAGTGTGTGAGACATCAGCTCTGTGAGGGTGTCATGCAGCCACGTGGCCGTCTCTTCCATCCCTGACCCCTCAGAGCACATGCCCTCACAGTTGGAGCCTGGCTGCTTTGATAAGCTACGGACGCTGAGGGAAGGCACGGCGTTGGCAGCATGTGTGTCTTTCTACCCAAGCAAGAAACTGATGCCTGTTAATAGTGTTTCCAGGGACCTTGCCAGTGAAGAGGAGAGTATCACTGATGAACAGATGAGCAGGGGTGAATAGTGTTGGCCTGTGCTCACCCTGTCATACCCTTGTGTGGTCACAAGACTCTAGGCCTCCTAACACATCCAAAATCTTATTACTAAGAAGTGTAACCTAAAAACTGCAATCCCTCTGGGTTTTCCTCTCTATGTAGAGTTATCCAGAATATATCTAGACTCAAGCATAAATTATGACACTTGGATTTTGCTACCACCTTTTTTTTATAATTATATTAAACTACACTCAAGAGGGTGAGTTTTGCAATTCTCTTTCACCATTGCAACTATAATTCAACAGTATCATTAACCATACCCAGACTTCCAGCAAATTAAAGAAAGCAGTAGGAGAGACTTTACCAGGAACTACATACCCCACATTTTCTTATGTTTTTCACATTCCTTTTAACTTCCTTTACTTAACTATTATACAATTCAGGGCTCTGGAAAGAAATCTTGGCAAAAGAGTTAACATCCTTATA
Source organism: Symphalangus syndactylus (assembly GCF_028878055.3). Taxonomy (NCBI): domain Eukaryota; kingdom Metazoa; phylum Chordata; class Mammalia; order Primates; family Hylobatidae; genus Symphalangus; species Symphalangus syndactylus. The sequence continues at coordinate 18,702,554 of NC_072437.2, forward strand.
AAGGACTTTATACATGACCTCAAAATATTTGCTGTTTCACCCTAGAGACCATCCAAGTCTTAAGCAGCTTACAACTGTACCATGCCAGGCCATTTGGTATTATTTACCAACATCCACATGGCATGAATATTTTAAGCATCAAAGAGGCCAAAATTATTTATAAACTTAAATAGGAAGCCAAAGAATCTTGCCTTTTTGCCTTTATCCAAATAGTAGGCAACACATGAAAAATAAATATTTATGGAGAACCAAAATCTCATCCATCTTAAATTGTTATATTCCAAAGGAAAGAATGCCATAACTGAAGAATATATTAGTTTGAATCCCAAGCAGACTCTTGGTAGAAAGCAGAGTCTGAAAGAACGATGGGTTAGTCACATGATTCTCATGACACATAGTCGGATCTTAGTCTGTCTAGTTAGCTTTGCAAAACCAGACACAAAGTCTGCTATGAAGGTGAGTCAGAAATGACAGGCATGGTGTCCATTTGAGTAGATATAAAATCTAGGGGTCCAGATGAGTCAGAACACAGTGTCAAATTCACTTATTGCAAAGAGAGGTTAAAGGGAGGCAATGCAAGCTTATGGAGCTAAGTTCAAGGTCACAGAGAAGGGTTTTGCTGCCAGTTCAGAGTATGACTTGCTGGGTCACACAGCTGGCTAGTGACTGAACCCGGACCAACTCAGGGTCTACTCACCTCTATCCCAGCAGCTTACTGTTCAACGAACTGTGCAACGTGTCCCTTTGCCATTTTAAACATGTAGGCATCTATATACATACCCAATATCTAGATAATAGTAATCTCATTCTCAAAATACAAATCTGACTGCCGACAGTTGTCATTTTAATACTTTGCTGATATGAATGCCTTCGAATAAAACAATTTTGGATTTGTGCTTGTTTTCTCATCTTCTGTCAGTAGTTAAGTAAACATGATACAAGGTGCAGAAGGGCACATGAAAGGATGCTAAAGTATTTGTCTTGTTCATGGAAAAACTTGAATCTCGCTAAATTCAGTTAAACAAAACTTGGCATTTTAGCAATGACCCAATGGATAGGCATGAAGCAACGTTAACTTGATATTTCTATGACATCATTTTACTAACAATTAACCTCATAAGACAATTATGACATAGAGAGCTCTGCAAAGAAGTGGCTTTTTCTGTCTGAAACCTGTCAATCACAGAAGAAGAAGTTAGGTAGTGGGGGAGAGATATATTTCCCCCCAGGCTGTCTCCCACCATTTTCTTACTTTTTCCAAATCATCACAAGTGAGTATGCTTCCTGTTCTTTACACGTTATTCCCATCATAACTCAGAGTTCCTGCCCCTGCTGTTCCTCCTACCTGGGATGTCTTTTTTTTTTTCTAAATTATTGTCTGGCTAATGCTACTACTCATCTCTGCAGACACCCACTAGGTTCACTCATTTCATGAAGCCATATTTGCACACAGATTGAGCAAATGTCATCTTCCTCTGATTCTCAAGACACTCAATCCCTTCTCCCGACATATTTGTCACAATGATCACAAATGCTTAGCTCAGGGGCAGCAGGCTTTTTCTGTAAGGGGCTACATGAGAAATATTTCAGGCTTTGTGGGCCACGTGCTCTGAGTCGCCAGTACTCAACTTTGCCATTACAGCAAGAAAGTAGCTATATGTAAACAAATGAGCGTGGCAATTATCTAATAAAACTTTATTTACAAAAAGAGAATGTAGGCCTAACCCTAGGTTTTCTGACCACTGGCTTAGTCCAGAGATACATGGTGGTAAGATCAATAAATATTAGATTAACTATGATAAGCAACATCATTTATGAAAATATGATGTACATGTTGTCTGTATGCTGTGAGTATAGAGTATCTGCATTCATTTTGCAACTATAGCACAATGACCAGCCCTATTAAGTTTTGTGTATCCTAAGAGGGGCATCACAGGTTCTGATCAGCTATGTGACTCTACAGGCTACACAAAGAGATAACACTCTGCTTCATTGGTTTTCTATTAGAAAGAACATCTGTTGAGGCTGATTCTATGAAGATTACGGCTGATAACCAGAGCAAATTGTTTCCCATAAAAGTATCTGGTTTGCCTGTTTATATTGAATGAAATCAGGTAAATAACTGCTAACGCTCTCCACTACAATCTGCACTATAATTTTAGTGTTTTAATAGAAATAAATATATAATCATAGTAACAAAACCGTCACACCTGTCACACATTTATTTTAAGCTTGCTTGGAGAAATTGGAATTAAATTCAAGTCCAATTTTCTATTTTTGTTTCAGATAGATTCTGACAATATTGGTTGCAGTCTTTACTAGGAAGTTACCTTAGCCAAAGAATTTCACTGGTTTTCAACTTACAACATAAAAATAATGCAAAATGTAATAAAACTTGTCTATTTATTTGGATCAATTCCTATATTTGATACAAACTGTTCTGTTGCCGTAGATAAAGATTGTTTCTTTAGAACAGAAAAAAAATACTCTCTCTTACTTGGTAGTAATACAGTTTTCGGGACTATTAGTTAGAAAAACCTCAGTTAATTAAAATATATTATGTTTATTATTTTCCACTGAATTATTTTCTACCGTCTCTTAAAAATAAACAAAATTATTAAATTCAGCTTCTGGATTCTTCTTTTCTCTCTGTTCTGTTGAATATAACAATAGCAAGATGAAAGGCAAGATCAAACACAAGAGGAGAAATAAGGAACATAAATACCCACTGCAAAGGGGAGTCTCTGAAAAATCAACTTGAATGAGATCGTCTCTTCTATTTAACAAGGCTCTGTTCCATTCCCTTTAATAATTTCCTTTCACATATGCAGATTATGTTATTAGCTTAGTAAATGCTACTTCATCATATGACTGACAGATTTAATACTGGATTTAACTAGGACCTTCAAGTAGACGACTATTCTGAGCACCTGCACCTTTAGCTATCTCTATGAGAATACACAATGTCCCAACACAGAAATCCAAGTGCATCATAAAGATAGATAAAGGATACCAGAAGCACCCTATTTAATTCTCCCTTGATCTCAGTCTTCTCGTATCAATACTATCCTTAATAACCTCATAATCAATAACAATTACATTACTGATGTGTTCTGAAATGTATGATGCATATACAGTTTAAGATATCATAATGAGTATAAAGAAAGCAAATGATAAACAGGCTCTTCTATTTCTACATATAATGGTACTATTATGGGCTATTGCATGGTAATAGAGCATATACAAGCCGTAATAGTGGGCATTGTCAGTTCAAAGCATGATCAAAGGTGCATGGAAGACTCCCTGGTGGTATGCAGGCTTATTCTCATCCTTTAATGTCCATAACATGACAAAGTCCAGGCCTTTCCTTCTGAAACAATTCACCAATTCATTTATATTTCTCCTTATCTGATGCACACTAAAGGCAGGACCATTCCTCTTGGATAAGAAATAGTAAATAAGTTAATTTTGCAGGGTCATTTATTTATCATCTTTGGCTATAGTTTATAAAAACTAGGTTTCAAATGGCGTAACTCAGTGCATGACTATTCCAGGGTCCTCTAGCACTGGCAGAAATAATGAATCAATCTAGCAGAAAGCTCAGAATAGAGTAAATCTGAATCCCACTTGCTTTCTCAAAGTACTACTGCAAGAACACATTGGGGTTCCCTTGTCACCTAAACACTCAGCACATTTCCTGCAGCAGCAAACTTATGATAAGATGGTTAATCATGCCACAAAGGATTTTAAAATATAATCAGAATCACTATATATGGTATGCTGCTTAACTGAAAATGTTTGGAGGACTTCCAAATTTTTAAACTTTCTCTTTGTTCCAAATAAATAAACTCTCTGTAAACATGAATAAGAAAGGTAATGATTCAGCTGTCCAAAATTACATAGAGTAAAAAACACACAGGTCAAAAAAAAAAAAGAAAAAGAAAATAAAAAGGAAAGAAAGCATGCATCATGAAAACTTCTCTGAAAAATAAAACAGGAAATTAAAGATGGGCTTTGCCAATAAAAAGGAAAGATAAATTGTGACTTCATTGAAAAATATCCAGATGGTGAGAATTTGGCATGCTATTATTCTTTGAAAGTATGTTCCTAGGTAAGGGAATTGAAACAATTCTTAATTCATTAATTAAAGCATGCTAATTGATAAAAATGAGGACATGGTTTCTGTTTTCTAGAAGTTACAACATTAAATAATTAGCCTCCATCTATCATTCTTCCCCCATTTCACACCTTCCCTTATGGGGGTGTATGGTTATGTGTTTAAGGAACTAAAACATATGCAATACCGCTTAGAACAAGTCTGATAAAAGAAAACCAAAGAGCAAACAGGACAGATAAGAAAAGCACATGGGATTGCAGTATCAAATGAAAGGATGACTTAGACACAAGGACAAATGATGATCAAAGAATGCAAATACTGAAAACACAAGCCTCTGCATAATAATGCCTGCAGATAAATCATGCACTTTGATGATTATAGAAGTCAATGAAAGAAGTTTGATAAATGGCAAAAGTTTGTAACACCAACAGCAAAATACATTGAGAAGAACTAACAGATTATTTAAATTGTCACTAGTAGTGGGTGAAGAAGACTTTTCTTACGCCCCTGGCAGGAGAGCACACCTGTATAATTTATTTTAGAGATTATAAATTGGACTTTTTTCTTCAAAATACTTATTTTTTTTCATTTATACCTATGTATTCCATATCCAAGAATTAATACTAAGAGATTTGTACATGAATCCTGCTGCAAGAATATAAATTATGGCATTTAGAACTTGAATAAGAGAACATATAGATATCTAATAAAAAGAGGATTGATTGAATTATTTTGCTACAACTATATAATGGAATATTATGCAGCCATTTCAATGATTCTGCAGAATTATATTTGTAACAGGAAATATGTTTAACAGATATTGTCCAATAAATTGGCATGTAACAAGAACCTGTAAGTTATCCAAAACAACAACCTTGGAGTCAGAGAACATGTATTAATTTTTTTTAAACTTGCACCACTGGAATTATGTAAAATGGCAAACTGTTCAGATATCTAATTTCTTTTTCTGTAAAAAGAATAATAATTATATGTCTTCCTGCCTCATTGTGGTGTTAGGAAATTTTTAAAAATGTATTCAATGTTCCTATCATTTTACCTGTTGACTAAGTGCACATAAATGCCATTGATAGGACAGCATAAACACATCATTTATAAAATATATGCATGGTTTTTTTAGACCTATGTATTCCATATCCAAGAATTAATATTAAGAGATTTGGACATGAATCCTGCTACAAGAATATAAATTATGGCATTTATAAATTATGTATATAAAATATAAATTATGTAAGTATGATTTTTGTTGTGTTTGTTTACCTTGGCTTAACCACATTCCCTACATTTTATATGGGGAATCGATTATCAGTCAGGGGTTCTCCTGCGATAACACCTCCCTCCAAAATCTCACTTGTTTAAAACAACAGGAGTTTCTTTCTCACTCACATCATAGAACCTTGGTGGATTAATAGAGGTTTCTGCTACCCATCCTCATTCAGAGACCCAGGCTAATGGGTCAGAGGTGATCTCCAGCGCTGCAAATCCTCCTGCCTGAGAGAATGGCAGATTTTTCACTGCCTCTTATAGCTTCTGCTCAGATATGATGCAAATTAATTTTACTCACTTTTTTTTTTAAGCCAAAGTCAAACTCATGCTCAGGAGAACATCGATAATAACAATGATGTATTCTTTAATCAGGAAGAATGTAAAACGAATGTTTAGCCTATCATAAGCCATTATAGTTTTTGAGCAGAACACTAGGAGACTAGAGGAAGTGTTTTCCCACCTTTACTCCCAGGAACCAAAATTAGGATGAATGTCTTTATATCTATATTGGCTATATGAGCTACATCTAGTTACATGAAAACATATCTACAGCCAATATGGTATAGAAATCAAGGAATCACAGGATAGAGAATGTAAGATATCATCTAAGTTATTCTACCTTCAAGACATAATGATCACACTTAGTCACCACGAGCAGAAACAAGAAATTAGAAATTTAACTTAATTTCTGATATATATATATAATCATATATATATGATATAAGGATATATATACACATATATATTGCCTTCACCTGGTCCCTGATGAACTTCAGTATATTCTACTAGGATTTTTTTTTCCAGCTGGTGAGCTGATGGGGCTGTCGGGATTGAGAAACTGATGGGTCTTATAATTGCTTTCCTAACTCATGTAACCACAGCTGCAGTTTTCATTCACAAATTGCAAAACGAACTCTTTAAAAGTTTTCATAATGGTCATTTGCTTCAAAACATCCAGTGCCAATGAGTTTGCAGATGTAGCACTATGAGAAAGAAAGGGTCCCTGACCTTGACCAAAAGCACTCAACTGGCTGTCATAAATTCTTGGTTTCCGTTTTCAAAAATCTTACATATTGTCATGATTCCCTGCGAAATCACTTTGCTCATGTAAGGAAACTGATGAAGCTTATTTAGTTTTAAAGCACTTCAAGAGGCTGAAATGAATTACAAACAATTTTAAAAATCGTAATTCTACACACTTATTCAACACCTTTTTAATAAAATAAAGTTTGAACATACTCTATTGCTTAAAAAATGGTAGCTAAATAAGTTAGTGAATCTCGAGAAAGGAAATATGCATGTTTGAGGAAAAATCTAGTGAAATTTATAAAAGATCAATATATTAAGTCCCCAATAATTTTATTTTACTTGTTCTACACATTAAAAAATTTAGAGACAAATGAAAAACCATTGCTATAAGTATATACTTACAGTGATTTTCTCTGTTTGAGAGCTATTTTGTATGCTTTTCTTATTTTTCCATTATATGGTTTGACATTTTTAACTTCAAAATATAAAAGCATTTGTTAAAAGTATACATTTTGCTCATTTCTTTGTTTTAAAATATAAGTGCATATCCCTATTGGGTTCTGTTCTGTTTACTTCTACTGGTGACATAACCATTTGGATTTTAAATAATTTTACCAAACGTGAACCCTTTAAATAATGTTTTAAGATATCAGACCTCCCTTTGCTTTGTTTACCACTTTAAGATAACAGTAAAAATCACTGTACCTAAAGTTCTCTAACTTAAATGTAACTGAAAAAGTATCCTCAAGATCAAAAATCTCTTTTTGAGATAAAGTCATTTTCTTTCCCTCCCAAGGTTTTCAATTTGAAATGGAATTTTCCCCAGGATTATAATACATTTTTGAAAATATACACGATTTTTTTTAAAAAGAGACAGTGGTTAGCCTTCCTATGTTCATTTTTTTACATGGCTGGGCCCAATAGATAGAGCTTTTTGTAAATGTAAAATAATAATGTAAAATTATTTTTTGCTGTAGATTACAAGTGTTGGTAACTAAGCAGTCTCAGGGATACCAATTTTAATCTTTGTTGCTTTAAAAGCATGATGGCTTATGCAGCACTATAATGACAATATTACAATGCAGATACAACGATGATTCCTGTCTGGGGTTACTGGTGAAATATAGGGCTAGTCAAAAATACTTTTGAAATTTAAAATAAATTATTATACCCATATCCTACTCCTCTACTCTTCTACTTAAAACCATTAGGGGAAAATACTGGATATGAGAAAATATCTATGCTGCAAACAATCTGAGACACTTTATGGAGTTTTCTTTATAAAGAATACTCTAAAGAATCAAAAATACAGACAATACCAAGAAATGGCAAGGATGTGGAGAAACTGGAAACTCCACACGCTGCCGGTGGAATGTAAAATGGTATCACCATTTTGAAGACAGTCCTGCACTACCTCAAAAGGTAAAACAGAGTGACTCTATGACCCAGCAATTCCACTCGCAGATACAGATCCCAAAGAAATTAAAAGACACGTCCACCCAAAAACGCACAGGAATGTTTGTAGCAGCATTATTCATAATGGCCAAAAAGTAGAAACCCCATGTCCAAATGCCCATTAACTGATGAAAGGTTAAATAACTGTGGTGTATCCATACAACAGGATATTATTCAGCCATAAAAAGCAATGAAGGACTGACATATGTTACAACTTTGATAAAGCTTGCCAACACTTACGCTAAGTGAAAAAAGCCAGATGCAAGAAGATCACGTATTTTATGATTCCACTTGTACGGAATATCCAGAATAGACAAGTCCATAGAGACAGAAAGTCGATTGGTGGTTTCTAGGGTTTCTGGGACAAGAGAATGGGGAGTGGCTGCTATAGGGTAACAGGGTATTTTATCATGATAAACATTTTTTTTGGAATTGGACAGTGGTGATGGCTGCATAAGTATGTTAATATATTAAAATACTGAGCAGTATGTGAATTTTATGGTATGTGAATTATATCCCTATTAAAACACATTTTTTAAAAAAGAAAAATGCAATGTAAAATTAAATTTCTGATCTAATGTTCAAGTGAAGAAAGTATTTCTCTGTTTCCTCTTTCTTGAACAAAATTGGTAATAATGTCAATTACGAGTTCTTCAAAAGCACATTTCATATTAACTTTGCTATTCTCATGTGAGAACTGAAACTGAATTTCTTATTTTGATAAATCAAGAGGAATGGAACCTGTGTTCTTCTAGATGAATTTGTCCTTCTCCAATTTGTACTGATCTGATATCAAGAACACACCTGAGGCTACATGCCTTCCTTCTAAAATGACAAAAGCTTATTCATAGCTATTTGTTTATACAATGGATTTTCAAAAGCCAACACTGTCCTCAAAATAATCCTACTGGGTTTCATAAATGTCAGTGGACAATTAAATGGTCTCATTCAGAAAGCTTTAAGCAAACGTCTAAACTGTGTTTCTTTTTTTAATGCAACATTGAACTGAACTGAACTGAACTGAAATTGAACATAACTTAAGGCTAAAGTAGACTGACAGTGAGTGAGAGAGAGAGTCTGTGTGCAAAAGATATATATATAGAGAGAAAGAGAAATATATTTCTCTGTGTACTTTCACTCATGGAAATTGGATTATTAGTTCTAAAAAGACAAATAGCCCCTCATTCAGGGATCTCAGCTGTTTTTTAAATTAAGATGGGTGTGCATTCCACACCACACCTATTCCAAAATTGACCACATAGTTGGAAGTAAAGCACTCCTCAGAAAATGTGAAAGAACAGAAATTATAATAAACTGTCTCTCAGACCACAGTGCAATCAAACTAGAACTCAGGATTAAGAAACTCACTCAAAACCGCTCAACCACATGGAAACTGAACAACCTGCTCCTGAATGACTACTGGGTACGTAATGAAATGAAGGCAGAAATAAAGATGTTCTTTGAAACCAATGAGAACAAAGACACAACATACCAGAATCTCTGGGACACATTCAAAGCAGTGTGTAGAGGGAAATTTATAGCACTAAATGCCCACAAGAGAAAGCAGGAAAGATCCAAAATTGACACCCTAACATCACAATTGAAAGAACTAGAGAAGCAAGAGCAAACACACTCAAAAGCCAGCAGAAGGCAAGAAATAACTAAGATCAGAGCAGAACTGAAGGAAATAGAGACACAAAAAACCCTTCAAAAAAGTAATGAATCCAGGAGCTGGTTTTTTCAAAAGATCAACAAAATTGATAGACCACTAGCAAGACTAATAAAGAAGAAAAGAGAGAAGAATCCAATAGACGCAATAAAAAATGACAAAGGGGATATCACCACTGATCCCATAGAAATACAAACTACCATTAGAGAACACTGCAAACACCTCTACGCAAATAAACTAGAAAATCTAGAAGAAATGGATAAATTCCTAGACACATACACTCTACCAAGACTAAACCAGGAAGAAGTTGAATCTCTGAATAGACCAATAACAGGTTCTGAAATTGAGGCAATAATTAATAGCTTACCAACCAAAAAAAGTCCAGGACCAGATGGATTCACAGCTGAATTCTACCAGAGGTACAAGGAGGAGCTGGTACCATTCCTTCTGAAACTATTCCAATCAGTAGAAAAAGAGGGAATCCTCCCTAACTCATTTTATGAGACCAGCATCATCCTGATACCAAAGCCTGGCAGAGACACAACCAAAAAAGAGATTTTAGACCAATATCTTTGATGAACATTGATGCAAAAATCCTCAATAAAATACTGGCAAACCGAATACAGCAACACATCAAAAAGCTTATCCACCATGATCAATGGGCTTCATCCCTGGGATGCAAGGCTGGTTCAACATACACAAATCAATAAATGTAATCCAGCATATAAACAGAACCAAAGACAAAAACCACATGATTATCTCAATAGATGCAGAAAAGGCCTTTGACAAAATTCAACAACCCTTCATGCTAAAAACTCTCAATAAATTAGGTATTGATGGGATGTAGCTCAAAATAATAAGAGCTATCTATGACAAACCCACAGTCAATATCATACTGAATGGGCAAAAACTGGAAGCATTCCCTTTGAAAACTGGCAAAAGACAGGGATGCCCTCTCTCACCACTCCTATTCAACACAGTGTTGGAAGTTCTGGCCAGGGCAATCAGGCAGGAGAAAGGTATAAAGGGCATTCAATTAGGAAAAGAGGAAGTCAAATTGTCCCTGTTTGCAGATGACATGATTGTATATCTAGAAAACCCCATTCTCTCAGCCCAAAATGTCCTTAAGCTGATAAGCAACTTCAGCAAAGTCTCAGGATACAAAATTAATGTACAAAAATCACAAGCATTCTTGTACACCAATAAAAGACAAACAGAGAGCCAAATCATGAGTGAACTCCCATTCACAATTGCTTCAAAGAGAATAAAATACCTAGGAATCCAACTTACAAGGGATGTGAAGGACCTCCTTCAAGGAGAACTACAAACCACTGCTCAATGAAATAAAGGAGGATACAAACAAATGGAAGAACATTCCATGCTCATGGGTAGGAAGAATCAATGTCCTGAAAATGGCCATACTGCCCAAGGTAATTTATAGATTCAATGCTATCTCCATCAAGCTACCAATGGCTTTCTTCACAGAATTGGAAAAAACTGCTTTAAAGTTCATATGGAACCAAAAAAGAGCCCACATTGCCAAGTCAATCCTAAGCCAAAAGAACAAAGCTGGAGGCATCACGCTACCTCACTTCAAACTATACTACAAGGCTACAGTAACCAAAACAGCATGGTACTGGTACCAAAACAGAAATATAGACCAATGGAACAGAACAGAGCCCTCAGAAATAATGCTGCATATAAGGTACAACTATCTGATCTTTGACAAACCTGACAAAAACAAGCAATGGGGAAAGGATTCCCTATTTAATAAATGGTGCTGGGAAAACTGGCTAGTCATATGTAGAAAGCTGAAACTGGATCCCTTCCTTACACCTTATACAAAAATTAATTCAAGATGGATTAAAGACTTAAATGTTAGACCTGAAACCATAAAAACCCTAGAAGAAAACCTAGGCAACACCATTCAGGACATAGGCATGGGCAAGGACTTCATGTCTAAAACACCAAAAGTAATGGCAACAAAAGCCAAAATTGACAAATGGGATCTAACTAAACAGTTTCTGCACAGCAAAAGAAACTACCATCAGAGTGAACAGGCAACCTACAGAACGGGAGAAAATTTTTGCAACCTACTCATCTGACAAAGGGCTAATATCCAGAATCTACAATGAACTCAAACAAATTTACAAGAAAAAAACAAACAACCCCATCAAAAAGTGGGAGAAGGATATGAACAGACATTTATCAAAAGAAGACATTTATGCAGCCAAAAAACACATGAAAAAAATGCTCATCATCACTGGCCATCAGAGAAATGCAAATCAAAACCACAGTGAGACACCATCTCACACCAGTTAGAATGACGATCAATAAAAAGTCAGGAAACAACAGGTGCTGGAGAGGATGTGGAGAAATAGGAACACTTTTACACTGTTGGTGGGACTGTAAACTAGTTCAACCATTGTGGTAGTTGGTGTGGTGATTCCTCAGGGATCTAGAACTAGAAATACCACCAGACCCAGCCATCCCATTACTGGGTATATACCCAAAGTATTATAAATCATGCTGCTATAAAGACACATGCACATGTATGTTTATTGTGGCACTATTCACAATAGCAAAGACTTGGAACCAACCCAAATGTCCAACAATGAAAGACTGGATTAAGAAAATGTGGCACATATACACCATGGAATACTATGCAGCCATAAGAAATGATGAGTTCATGTCCCTTGTAGGGACATGGATGAAGCTGGAAACCATCATTCTCAGCAAACTATCACAAGCACAAAAAACCAAACACCGCATGTTCTCACTCATAGGTGGGAATTGAACAATGAGAACACATGGACACAGGAAGGGGAACATCACACACCAGGGACTGTTGTGGGGTGGGGGGAGGGGGAAGGGGTAGCATTAGGAGATATACCTAATGCTAAATGACGAGTTAATGGGTGCAGCACACAATCATGGCACATGTATACGTATGTAACAAACCTGCACGTTGTGCACATGTACCCTAAAACTTAAAGTATAATTTAAAAAATAAAAATAAAAAATAAAAAACAAAAAAAGCAGAAAACCAAAACCAAACCAAAACAAACAAACAACAAGAGATGTGTGTGCATTGAATTCATTTGAATCGTGATGGAGAGGCCGTGGCAAGCCCTGAGAGACCTCACTTACCCCTCCCAGAGCAAGGCAGATCAGAGTTTCCCTGGCACTTCCTGATGCTCTCCTCAGCTGACAGCGTGCAGGACTGTGGGTGCTCACATTTCTTCCCGTACCAGCCTGCTTTGCAGTCACATCTTCCGCAATTACACTGTCCATGTCCTTCACAGTGAAAGTGGCAAATAATAAAAATGTACATAAAGATAATGAAGTCGGAATTAGTTTTCATTCTAACAGCAAATGTCACAAATGAGTCAGGATCTTGATGAACATAATATAACACATTAAGGTAAAGGCACACTTTTCTCAAATTCTTAAATAACTGATTTATATGAATTGATCTTGAGGGATAAAGCAACAGATAAGATAAACAGTTTAGTAAGGCTATAAACTTCAAGCTGTCAAATTCCAGGTGCATGTGATTGTATTGGTCTCTGGGGCCTTAAAGGAGTATTTGGGCCGGGCGCTGTGGCTCACATCTATAATCCCAGCACGTTGGGAGGGCGAGGAGGGCAGATCACGAGGTCAGGAGTTCGAGACCAGCCTGACGAACATGGTGAAATCCTGGTCTCTACTAAAAATATGAAAATTAGCCAGGCGTGGTGGTGTGCACCTGTAATCCCAGCTACTTAGGAGGCTGAGGCAGGAGAATCACTTGAACCCGGGGGTGCGGACATTGCAGTAAGCCAAGTTCATGCCACTGCACTCCAGCCTGAGCGACAGAGCAAGACTCCGTCTCAAAACAAACAAACAAAAAAAAAAACAAAAAAAAAAGAAAAAAGAAAAAACGGAAAGGAGTATTTGGTGGATTTGACAATTAATTTACATGGAGGGGAGTCACAGGGAAAGGCAAACAATGTATTTTTGAAGCAGGATTTTTTTTTTTTTTTTTTGCTTTTTAGACTACTTTTTAATATATAAATGCTCCTTTCTCAGTAATTAATGCAATAAGTGAAATTAAAATCAGTATGGATGTAGAAAAATTGACATTAACAGCCAAGTAGACATAATTAACATTTATAGATCATGCTAACAAACAATATCAGAGAGAGTACATATTCTTTTTTTTTTAGAGTAGTTTTAGGTGCACAGCAAAATTGAGAGAGATGCAGAGATATTCCATATACCTCCTTCTCCCTCACGTGCATAGCTTTCTCCGTTATCAACAATTCCCACCAGAGAAGTACACTTGTTATAACTGATGAGCGTACATTGACACATCACTATTATCCAAAGTGAACAGTTGACATTAGGGTCCACTCTTAGTGTACATTGTATGAGTGTGAGTAAACATATAGTGACATGAATTCACCACTCATACAGAGTAATTTCATTGCCCTGAAAACCCTCTGTGATATGCCTAGTCATCCATCCCTCTCCCACACCTTTCCCCAATCCCTGACAACCTGATCTTTTCACTGTCCTCCATAATTTTGCCTTTTCTTTAATGTTATATAGTTGGAGTCATACAGTATATGTAGTCCTTTCAGTTTTTTTCAGTTGGTAATATGCATCTAAGATTCCTCTATGGATAAATAAACTGTGGTATATCCAAAGAATGGAATATTATTCAGAGCAGGATTTTTTTAAATTAACCATTTAATGCATAGCTATTTATTAAGGTCTCACAACCACAGTCAAATTGGGGGCCATGAACTGACAAAAGGCATGAAATCTAGAATTCAGAAGAGGTCGCTCTTTTCTTCCCCAAGATTTATTGAGGTATAAGTGACAAAAAAATTGTAGGTTCTTAAAGTATGTAACACGATGTTTAGATATGCATATGCATTGTGAAATGATTACCACAACCAAGATAATAAACATATCCATCACCTCGCACAGCTGACTTTGTGTGTGTGTCTATGTGCAGTGAGAGTATCTAAGATCTACTCTCCTCATACAATGCAAGTAGACAGTATTACAAACTACAGTAACCATGCTGTACATTAGATCTCCAGAACGGATTCATCTTATAACTTTGAAAGTTTGTACGCAAAGTCTCCCCATTTCTCCTACCCCTCGGCCCTGGGTAACCACCCTTCTACTCTATTTCTAAGAGTTCAACGCTTTTAGATTTCACATATGAGTGGGATCGTGCAGTGTTTTTTTGTCTATGTCTGGCTTATTTTACTTAACAGAATGTCCTCCAGGTTCATCCATATTGTGGCAAATGAAAGGATTTCCTTCCTAAAGGACCAATACTATTCCACTGGGTATGTGTGTGTATATATTATATATATATATATTATGTATATATATTATATTATGTATATATATTATATATATACACACAGACACATATACGTAAATATACGCATATTATGCATATGCATGTCAAAACACCATGTTACACACACACACACACACATATATATATATATATATATAGATATATATATCTCACATTTTCTTTACCCATTCATCTTACAACAGACACCTGTGCTGTTTTCATATCTTGGTTATTAGGAATAATGCTGCAGTGACCATGGGAGTGCAGACAGCTCTTCAAGATAGTGATTTCATTTCCTTTGTACACAAATCCAGAAATTCCTAGACCGTATAGTTCTCCTTTTGATTTTTTAAGGAAACTCCATGGTATTGTCCATAATGGCTGTATCAATTTACGTCCTCACCAACAACATGGAAGTTTTCCTTTTCTCCACATCCTTGCCAACATTTATCTTTTGGCTTTTTGATAACAGCCATCCTAACAGGTGTGAGGTCGTATTTCATTGTGGTTTTGATTCGCATTTCCCTGATTAGTGATGTTAGGCACTTTTTCATATACCCACTGGCCATTTGCATACCTTCTTTGGAAAAATGTCTGTTCAGGTCATTTGCCCATTTTTTTAAATCTGGTTGTTTGAGTTTTTGCTATTGAGTTGTATGAGTTAGTTATAGTTTCAACGTTTGTCCTCTCCAAACCTCACGTGGAAATGCAATTCTCAATACTAGAGATGGGGCCTGGTGGGAGGTGTTTTGACTATGGGGGCAGATCCCTAATGAATGGCTTCATGCTGTCCTTTTGGTGATGAGGTAGTTCTTGCTCTGGTAGTTCACGTAAGATCTGGTTGTTTAAAAGAGTGTGGAACCTCCTTCCAACCTCTTCTGTTCCCTCTGTCTTCCTCTCTCTCGCCACGTGATGCACTAGCTCTGCCTCCACTTTCAGCCATGATCAGAAGCTTCCTGAGACCTCACCAGGAACAGAAGCTGGTGGCATGCTTCCTGTACAGGCTGCAGAAATGTGAGCCAAAATAGACCTGTTTTTGGTTTTTTGGTTTTAGTTACTTATTTATTTACTTTTTTGAGACAGAGTCTCACTCTATTGCCCAGGCTGGAGTGCAGTGGCACGATCTCGGTTCACTGCAACCTCCATCTCCTAGGTTCAAGTGATTCTCATGTCTCACCCTCCCCAGTAGCTGGGACTACAGGTGTGCATCAACACACCCGGCTAATTTTTGTATTTTTAGTAGAGACGGGGTTTTACCATGTTGGCCAAACTTGTCTACAACTCCTTTCCTCAATTGATTTGCCCACCTCGGCCTCCCAAAGTGCTGAGATTACAGGCATGAGCCACCATGTGCCTGGACCAAAATAAATTTATTTTCTTTACAAATTACCCAGCCTCATGTATTTCTTTGCAGCAATGCAAAAATGGACTAGAACTCATATATTTTGAATATTAACCCCTTATTGGATATATGGTTTGCAAATATTTTCTCTCATTCTGGAAGTTGCCTTTTCACTTTTGTTGTTTCCTTTGCTGCTGTAGAAACGTTTTAGTTCAATGCAGTCCCACTCATTTATTTTTGTTTTTGTTGTCTGTGTTCTGGTATTATATCCAAAAAAATCATTGCCAAGACCAATGGCATGGAGATTTTCTCCTATGTTTCTTCGAGTAGCTTTAAAATGTCAGGTTTTACATAGAAGTCTTTAATCCATTTTGAGTTGATTTTTATGTACAGTATGAGATAAGACTCTAATTTCTTTCTTCGGCATGTGGACTTCCAATTGTCCCAACACCATTTATCGAATAAACTGTCTTTTCCCTATTGTGTGTTCTTGTCATCTTTGTTTAAAGTCAATTGGCTGTAAATGTATGAGTTTATTTCTATGCTGTCTATTCTGTTCCACTGGTCTATGTGTCTGTTTTTATGTTAGCACCACAGTGTTTTAATTACTATAGTTTTGTAATATAATTTGAAATCAAGAGCTATGGTGCATTCAGCTTTGTTCTTGATGAAGATTGCTTTAGTTATTTGGGGTATATTGTGGTTCCATGTGAATTTTAAGATTTTTTTGTTATTACTATTAAAAATGCTAGGAGAGTTTAAAAATTATTATATGTATATATTTGCGGGGTAGAATTAGATGTTTGATACATATATAGGTTGTATTATGATCAAATTAGGGTATTTCACATGACAATCACCTTATGCATTTATCATTTGTGGTAAGGGCATTCAAAAGCTTCTCTAATTATTTTCTAATTATAATATGCCATATCTTACTGTTAACTGTCCTTACCCTACTGTGTAATAGAAGTTGAACTTATTCCTGCTATCTGATTGTAACTTGGACCACAGATCAACCACCAACCTTTCCCTATCCTCCCATCTTCCTCCTCCCGTCTCTTGTAACCACATTTTAAACTCTCTGCTTCTATGATCCCAATTTTATTTTTAGATTCCAATTTTTTAGGTTTTGAAATAAGGTCTTTCTGTGCCTTATTTCACCTAACATGATCACCTCCAGTTCCATTCATATTGTTGCAAATGACAGGATTTCTTTCTTTTGATGGCAGAATTATCCATTGTGTATATATACCACATTTTTTTATCTATTCATCTGTTAATGGCCACTTGGGTTGATTCCATATCTTGACTACTGTAAATAGTGCTGCAATGAACAAAGGGGTACAGATATATCTTTGACATATTGACTTCACTTCTTTTGGATATATATCTAGTAGTGAAATTACTGCATCATACGCATATTACAGCTTTATTTTTAATTTTTGGAGGAACCTCCATACAGTTTTCATGGTGACTATACTAATTTACATTTTCAGCCACAGTGTGTCAGTGTTCTCTTCTCTACCTCCTTGCCAACATTTGTTTTCTTTTGTGTTTTTTTATTATAATTCTATAATAAAACCGATTCTAACTGGAGTGAAGAGGTATCTCACTGTGGTGTTGATTTGCATTTCCCTGACAATTAGTGATCTTGATCATATCTTCATATACCTGTCGGACATCTGAATGTCTTCTTCTGAGAAATATTTATTAATGTATTTTGCCTATTTTTACTTGGGTTGTTTTCTTGCTGTTAAGTTCCCTATGTATTCTTAACATTAATCCTTTGTCAGATATATAGTTTGCAACTATTTTCTCCCATTATGTAGGTCTATTTGTCATTCTTTCAGTTGCTTCCTTTGCTGATCAAAAGCTTGTCAGTTTGATGTCCTTCCGTTTATGTATTTGTTTTTGTTGCTTGCTTTTGAGGTCTTATTTTAAAAATTATTGCCCACAGTAAAGTACTATCCTATATTTTCTTCTAGTAATTTTGTAGCTTTGGATTTTACATTTAAGGCTTTAATGCATTTTCAGTTGATTTTTGTATATCATGAGAAGTAGTGGTTTAATCTCATTCTTCTGCATATGGATATCCAATTTCTCCAGCACCATTTATTGAAAATATTATCTTTTCTCCAATGTGTATTCTTAGCACTTTTGTTGAAAATCAGTTGGGTGTCAGTCATGGGACTTTTGACAGGAACTGCAATGAATCTGTAGATCACCTTAGGTAGTGTGAATATTTTGACAATATTCATTTTTCTGATCCATGATCATGAGATATCTTTCCATTTATTTGTGTCTTCAATTTCTCTCATCAATGTTTTATAGTTTTTGGTGCAATAATCTTTCACATCCTTGGTTAATTTTATTCTTAAGCATATTATTTTTTTACACGACTGCAGATAAGATTTTTTTCTGAATTTCTGTTTTGGTTACTTCACCGAAGCAGAATGTTATCTTATGGAGTCTCCACACTTTATTTTCATGCACTTTTTTAGCAAATACTACATGTTTAGCCTAGAGACCCTTAGAGTAAAACCAGTAACCTACATGGAGTTTACAATCCTTGAAGATTAGCCTAGTGTATTCAAAAGAAGTCAGAAAAGATATTAAATTTTTCGACACATGAATATACAGTTTGCAAAGAATTGTGGGAAACAGTGGTGTGGTTTAGCAAAAATCCACCTACATTATCAATAAAATAATGGGTTCAAATCCTGATTCTGCTTCCTACAGAGTGGGGCTAGTCAAATGACCACATTTGAGTTTCAGTTTCTTCATTTTAAAAAGGAAGAAAATATCTTATCAATCCACATTTCTTGGGAAGTACATTACATAGTTTAAATGCTACATAAAAAGGAGCTACTGGTTTTTGTATTCATCAGATCCCACATTATATGCAAGTAGAGGAAAGCATAGTTTCAACTGAGCTTTCCATAATTCCTAATAAACATGAAGCTACTCATCACTGCAGATGCAGAACAAAGTAGATTTCTATAATCACTGCAAAAATGCATGAAGAATTTTAAAAGTGGAATTACACTTTTTAAAAGTACATAGAAATGCTAATGGATGAAAATGCATGCTGTCTTTAGCATCTGATATTAATGTATATCATCCAATATGAAAATTGGCCTCCAGTGAAGACTAGACCCTTTTACTAATATTCTTTGAGGTTTGCAGTTCCATCTTCTGAATTTGAAGAAACTGGACAATACACATACGTAGAAGCTTTTCACCATTTAACTAATTTTTAGTAAAAAAAAAAAAAATCACAAAATCATAAATCGAAGTGGAATGAGACATTATGGATCACTGAATTTAAATCTCTCATTTAATCACCAATTCAATTCAGATGCTCATTTGTTGATCATCTGCTATGTAACAGTCTATTTGACAAACTGTTGCCATAATTATCTGCTCTAGACCTCAGTTTAAAGGAAAATTGTTATTATTAATAAACATACATGACATATGAATATGATTATTTAGACCTTACAGTATGGGAATTTTTCTAACAGTTATGCTTATTAACAATTATATTTCATCCGTTGTTGGGTTCTATGGCTTTTGCCATTCATTCACCTCAGTTTAAGAAGTTCCCATCAGGCGTGGTGACTCACTCCCATAATCCCAGCACTTTGGAAGGCCAAGGCAGGTGGATAACCTGAGTTCAGGAGTTCAAGGCCAGCCTGGCCAACATGGTGAAACCCCATCTCTACTAAAAATACAAAAATTAGCTGGGCATGGTAGCAAATGCCTGTAGTTTCAGCTTGGGAGGCTAGGCAGAAGAATCGCTTGAACCTGGGACGCAGACGTTGCAGTGAGCCGAGACTGTGCCACTGCACTCCAGCCTGTGTGACACAGGGAAACTCCATCTCAAAAACAAAAACAAAGAAGTTCCTATCTTTCTTTATTTCCATCCTTCATGTAAGGTTAAGGACAAACATTGCAAACAGATCTACATTGGAAATGCCTATATAAATAATGATTTTAACACACAAATATTTAACATTTAATGTACAGTCAATTCTATTGTTTCATAGGAGCCAATGGCTTTGAAATTCTTGGAGACAAGTGGTTTTATTTCAGCGACAGTTACATCTGTTGTGAGCAAACTGGGCAAAGTACAGAACATGCTGACATTTGTGAGACTTGTTGACACTGGAACAATAACATTGCTTGTTGACACTTTAACAATAACATTGAAAACCAAATTGAAGAGGGAGAAAAGGTTTCTCTACTCTTGAAAGTTTAATGGCTGTGAAGGTTAGAACAATACATCTAGCCGATGCAGGACCCGCAAAATCCCTAACTGCCCAAGAGAATGTCATCTGCCACTAAGGCCCACCTGAATTCACAAGCAGTGACATGCCCCACAGGAAGATTCCCTCCTTGGGGAGGGAGAATAAAGTAGAAACCTTGGGGGTAAAGGCAGGTACAGAGGGAGACCCATGACTGAAGGGAGAACGTTCTTAAGTTGCATAGTTGGAATCCATGTTTAAAAGCAACCATTATTTCCTATCTGAAGTCCATTCACATGTTGACATCTTTAAAAACAAATGATGGCAGATTAAAACAAATCCTAAAGACAGAAGTTATTCAGAAGAGATTTTTAAAGTTGGAATCCTATCCAATTAGTAACAAAAGTCAGATTAGCTGTGAAAGCCTTAATAATTTTTTTTTAAGTTCAGATGCTCTAGACCTGCAGGAAGAAATCTTTGGCAGTCTTTTACCTTTATTCTCCCATATGCATATTCTGTTTTCTTATCATTTTATTTTTCTCAGTTTTTAATTCTCTCAACCTTTTTCCCCTAACATAATTCTATTATTGCAGCTTTATTTTTATATCCCATTGCTATTTCCGATGCTCTTCTACAAACATGAGGGGGAAAATAGAGCCTATAAGCTCCCACACCTCTTTTCCTGTGTACTTAATGCAGCATCATGAACATTCTCCAGGATCATGCTTCTAAATGCGTGCTTCACCTCCAGGCATTGCCAACTATAAGCAAAGCTGGGAAGAATATATATGTGTCCTTACTTTGCCGTGTGTGATGACTCCTCAATAACCTTCTCAATAACACACCGGCAGCCAATTGCTTGCACACTGGGATGAATTTAAGAGATTGTGTCATTGCTGTGATTGGCTGAAGGATAAAAGACCTTGGCCCTAAACAGGAAAGTATCAAAGTGGGATAACATTGTTTAGTTCAAGATGGCCAATGATCCTCCTCAAATCATCCACTGATATGTCTTCTATGCTTTACCACCAGGATTTGATATTAATTGAAAAAGTTCAAGCTAAGGAAAGAAGAGGCATTTAAATATGAGTGACATACATAAGCCATCCATAAAGAATGAAGTTCCTGAAAGTCAGTGAATGTATGGTAACCAGTTTGTGTGACAAAATAGTGGCACAGAAAGTGTTTGATGGTTTTATTGTCTGGGGAGAGTAGAACTGGTTTTATTGTTTGGGGAAAGTAGAATTTTCTAAATAAGATATCTCACTGTATATCATAGAAGAAGCAAGCATAAAAGTGTATGGATAAAGTTTCTATAATTCTAGCCTACTATAATAAAAATAGAATAAACAATGGTATTGCCTAATTTAAATGTTTATTACAGATTGACAGAGTTAAAACATAAACATAACTTTTGCTTTTTCAGTAACAAAAATTATATACTACATATTTCAAGAAGTTAGTCATGTGCTGTCAAAATATATTTTAGAATATTAGAGATACCACTTTAAGTGAAACTGTACATGTCCTACAAAATCCTTCATGATATTTAACTGGTAGAGTTTAAAAATCACTTAGAAATGTCAGATATTGGTACCAGATTCTCAGGCAGGTATTGGGCTTTTCAGATAAGACAGAAAATTATAAAACAAAATTGCAACTTTTCTTGTGAAGTTACCAGTTTCTCAATTCCAAATTTAAAAGCTATGCCAAAGAAGGAATCATTTGGTAGAGATAAAGTCAAGAAGATGAAAATATTGCGTTTTTCTATACAGAAGAGTTTAGAGATAATGGTATCTATTTAGCATGAAAACCCTTTAGACTGCCATAACATTACATCAGGTTTTTTTTTTAATAGACAAATAGTGAAAAGGTCATAAAAGAAGAAATCAGGAGACTTGTGTCCTTCATTTGATGTGCCACTATCTTTTCTGGGCCTTATCTCAAATTGCTTTATCTGTCAAATGACAGAACTAAAAAAAGATCAATTTGCCACATGGATCTGAAATGCAATGCTTCCATGCTAGTTTGTCAAATATATCTGTATGTTAAGTCTGCAGGTTTTAGTTTCATTACTTCTAACCAGTATTCCTTTAAACCGTGTAGGCAGAAGATCAACAAAATAGAGATGAAAGATTCTGAATGGTGCCGTTTGTCCTGATATCGAACATCAGAAGAATTCAAATAAGAGAAATGCTCTCTAAAGACCTCTCTGTATGTATACACATATGCACACACACACACACACACACACACACACACACACACACACCAATGGAAGAACAATACAGTGCTTGGTGTTGGTATAATCTACCTACCATAAAAATGACTGCAGCCCAGAATACTCATATGAAAAGGAAGATGTGCACCAAGAGCAGCCATCAAGTGGTCTGAAGGCCATGCTGGGAAGGCAGGAGTTATTAAGGTTCTCAGGCCATTATAGGAAATGGTGTTAATTAAACCTTTTCTTGTTTATTTGTAACTATTGTGTTCTTTGGAGTTATGCTAGCCAAACTCCAGAAACAGGTGCAGGTGTTTCAGCACAAGTGCAGTTGCATCTATTCCAGACAAACACTTCTCTGTTTTAGAGGATATTTCTTTCTTTTTAAAGGATCAGAAAATGCCCATGAATTTGAATCTGATGTTAACAAGTTTGTTAACATGTTTACAAAGTAACATGAAGACCATCAATAGAGAAAAGCTTTGGGGAATAACTTAGATCTAGGTAGTACTTGCTATTTTTTTTAATTCAATATGTTAATTTTTCCTTTCAAGAAAATGCAGTCTGAATGTACTTAATCATTTCCTTTAGTTTCTTTTCTTAATGCTTTGACAATCCACAGGAACAAATTTCACCACATAATATGGTTCTATCAAAAGATTCCATTTTCCAAACTAATGTAACTCTAAGCCAAAACTTTCCTTATATTTTCATAATTTTCTTAGGCAGGGAAAGCTGAACGATAAAGTTTAAGGTCACATTGCAGCGTATTTTTCCAATTATGGGATTTGGGGAAATAGACCTGAGTGGTAAGCAGCCATTAGGAATAAAGCAGTTATATTAGAATCAGAAAGTAAATTGGGTGTAACAAACAGGACAGTCGGGACACGTCAGGATGCCCGTTCATACCCTGATCATTTCAGTCACACTCGAATTGTGTCAACTGTATTGTCTTTGAGGGGTGCGTATATGTGTGTAGTGTAACAGTCATGTTGGTGTATGGGCAAATGAACATACACAAACACACATATTTTGTGGATGATGAACAACAGACAGGATTAAAAGAAGTAAATAAAATTGATTTATTTGGTGGGTGCAGGGACCATGTTTCAACATATTTGTGTCCCCTATATTCATGATGTGTTAGGCATATTTACATTTAAATGCATTATTGAATAGACAAACGGACAGAATGGAAATGAATGAATAAAATGAGAATGTCAATTAAAATAGCTAACTTAAACTAATCCATCCAGAGATTTCCCTTGGACTTAAATAAGACCAATACTCTCAGGATGGCAAGAATAGGAGCTAAAAATAAAACTTCGTTTCATCTGAGCCTTATTATATTCTAGTCTTGCATGAAAGACTAGAGAATATTGATGTCATTGGGTTACTTCTGTCTCATAATACAAAGGTATTAACATACTCAATCATCAACTCTATGGCACTCTTCTTACACTGCAACTTAGACTGGTAATTAGGAAAATTTAAAGACTAATAATTCTCTAAGCATAATACCATACAGTATATAGAATCCTACAGATTCTGTAAGAATGATGAAATACTCCAGAGATTGATGTGTGCTCCAGATCGTAATGATGTTCAGAGAAGCTTAGTTTTATTTTTAAAAAATCTGAGTACCCAGAGGACAGTTCTTCCTCAGAAAAATAAAGTAAAATTGGAGAATTGTATTTGCATCACCTGGAGATTAAGTTACATGAGTAGTCAGGCTATATGTGTTTTCAGATGACACTTTAATGGCAGTGTGAACTTTATCAAGTTACTTAATTTCTCTGAACATATTTTCTCTTCTGCTAAACTATAGACAATAATGCCTCCCTTTCTGAGTAAGTGTGTAAATAAAATGGAATGAGGTGTATAAAAGAACTCAGTAAGGGTCCAATAGAGTAGTCTCTGTAAATATGAGTTTCTGCTTCTTTCCTCAATTCCTCATTCTAAGTGTGGGAGCCAAGCTGTGGAAAGCTGGCCATGTTCAATTCACTTCAACCAGCGAATCATAAAATCACAATAGATTGATGTCTTCTTGTTCAAACTACAGCCAATTGTGCCATCACCTCTTCCTACCCCTACCTGTCCATACCTACTGTGTGGAGTCTCATAGGGTATGAAAGAAAGGAAAATGTGAGAAAAAGGAAAACAGGGAAGAGGGATTGAAGGGGAATAGGTGAGGTGGCAAATTAGATTCCAGGGCAGCCTCCTTAATGACACTTCACCTGCCCAGCCTAGAGTAAGCACTCCAAGACTAAATGACACACTGCAGGAATTGCACACAAGCCTACGCGAGGATTGAAGTGTGAATTCAGGAGTCATCACCCATCTTTACCCCATGACCCCACTCCCTCACAGTGAGATGGACTGGTTCAGAGGACCTTGAATTATCGCTACAATGTAGTTAGTTTGAATTTTTCAACCCCAGTCCAAATTCAGGATCAACATCAGAATTATGGATTTCACAAGAGAGTGAATACCCATAGGAAAAAGGGGCTCCATATCAGCAAGTCACACACTTAACAATTTTAAAATACTGCCTTTTATATGCCTCCCTTATTTTCTTATTTTAAATTGTATCAAATCACATTTATCTCAAAAGCAATCTTAAAATGACATTGTCACCGGGGGCGGTGGCTCACGCCTGTAATCCCAGCACTTTGGGAGGCCGAGGAGGGTGGATCAGGAGGTCAGGAGATCGAGACCATCCTGGCTAACATGATGAAACCCTGTCTCTACTAAAAATACAAAAAAATAAGCCGGGCATGGTGGTGGGCGCCAGTAGTCCCAGCTACTCGGGAAGCTGAGGCAGGAGAATGGCGTGAACCCGGGATGTGGAGCTTGCAGTGGGCCGAGATCACGCCACTGCACTCAAGCCTGGGCAACAGAGGGCGACTCCGTCTCAAAAAAAAAAAAAGGCATTGTCAAATGGCATTTCCTGAATGCCAGCATAGTTTTAACTACCAACTCTATGCTTACAACTTGAAACTCTCTTGCTTTAACCATGACCCTGACTCACATATTCAACAGGCTGGGAAAAAATATAAACTTCGGCTTGCCCTTTGCCCTCTATGCTGGAGATGTCTAGAAACAAACTTGACAGCTTCCTTCCATATTCCCTATTTCAGTAAATGGCACCAACATTTTCCCAGACACTCAGACTAGAAATCTGGTGATGACAGCCCTCTACTGCCTAAAACCATCATTAGCTCCTCATTGCCTTTAGAATAAAACCTGGGTCTGCAGGAAGGTAAAAGGCCCCCCAGTTCCTGTTTCCCAACCAACTTTACCTTTTGCTACATGTTTCCTTACTTCTGCATTCTGGTAATTTCAAACTGAGTCTGGTCCTATACACAGATTCCATCCCTCCGTTCCTTCTGCTTGGAATGCCCCTCTCATCTTTCTTTACCTGCAAGCCTATTTTTTTTAGGATAAAACCCACATGCATTGTGATCCAATAGCCTCCTGCAATGCATGAGCCCTGCATCACCACCACTGTGAAGAGCCACGTCACCCTAATTAAAATGTCCAACAGGCCTCTTCCCTACTTTTCTCATCATCTCTTTGGAACACAGACGCCACTCACTAGTCATGAGCTCTTTCATTACCACTGTGTTGACAGCAATGATAATGAAGAACATGAGCATGTATAATGAAGAATAGAAAAAAATACCCTCAAGAGAATAGTGTTCACAAAATGTTTAGGAAATCCTCTGGAGCACAAGAGAGTATCAGAACAGGGAAACCCTTCTGCAATGGGAAGATTTAGCAGCAGGCTTTCCCCAGTCAGTCTGGAGAAGCCTTTGAAGTTGCACACTCATAATTAAATGGGGCAGCTGTTTTATCTCCCTTTGCTGGCAAACTTTCAGGAGACCAGAGGAGTTTCTATCCATCTGCATGCACCAATAAGGCAGTCAAGATTAACAAGATGTATATGTGTATGTGTCTACCTTATGGATTATCGAACAGAACTGGACTGAAAATCTGTAACTCCATTTTTGCTAAATGATACCTGTTCAGATAGATTTCCGACTGCTTTGTCTTTGCACTATTAGACATCCTGTCCTTATATATTTTATTTCTTTGCATTTAGATTGCAAACTCCATGAAGTCAAAGATCATGGCTGTCTCCTGTCCCCTACTGGCTCCTACTATACCAGTAGCCCAGATGTCACTCAGTCCCTAACAGACAGTATCTGCTCCATAGTATTCACAGTCAAAGATTTTTGAATCTACTAATTGATATTTAATTATAGACTACATTGCAGAATAACTTTAGTTTAAAGCCTATCAAAGAGTTAATGCACAAAATAACCCTGAGCACTGTATTATCCTGTTTTGTAATACATTAATATAGGTGTCCTAATGGTAACTATCCTATTCATCGTCAACAGCTCTGCTAGTTTTGTAGTCTTAGAGTTGAACTGAGTAACTATCTAGAGCTAATGGTTCTCCTGGGTGAGGAATTAGACTAACTTTAAAAGAGTGGGTGCCCTCTCATCTCTGGTCTTTGCCAACTTTGGGAATTCTCTGGAGGTTTTCCAAGTTACCAGTAGGAGCACTGCAAATATAAGATGCTTTAGAATACACGTTCAGTTTCTTTTACAGGGTATGTGAGAATCAGAAATCTTGAAAACAGGGAAATATGTATTTTTTTTATTCATTACTTTTTAAATTTTTGTGGGTACATAGTAGATGCATATGTTTATGGAGATGTTTTGATACGGGCATGCAATATGAAATAAGCACATCATGGAGAATGGGGTATCCATCCCCTCAAGCATTTATCCTTTGTGTTACAAACAATCCAATTATACTCCTTACATTATTTAAAAATGTACAATTAAGTTATTGACTATAGTCACCCTATTGTGCTGTCAAACAGTATGTCTTATTTATTCTTTCTAATCACTTTGTGTGTGTACCCATTAACCATCCCCACCTCCCCCTCCAGAAAAACAGGAATTGAAAGAGCCCTTACCTGAACAGAAGTCATCAGAATATCGGTCATAGACAGCTCTACAGTCCCTCTCATCACATTCACAGGTGTCCCCATGAATGTCTCCCCAGTCCCCAGTCGGATCAACATCGTGACAGGTACATTCACCACATACACAAGTCCCTAGGTGGGAAGAAGAATTTTATAAGAATCCAGTCAAGAAAAACCATGAAAGAAAGCATTTCACATATTGCTGATTATTTTCTGTTGTTTACTTTGTATTTGAAAAAAACACATATATTCAGATAAAAATATTCTAAAAAGGAAAAACACCATCTAATATTGATAATAGAGATTCCTTAATAAACAAAAGTTATTATCTATTCTATAATTATGTGAGTTGGTGGAATGTGTCATTAGTATTATGTTAGTTTCCTTCAAAGATACCACTAAAACAATTTATATAAGATATAATCCTTTCCCTCAAGAAGCTTGCAATCTATTTGGCAAAAAGAAAGCTAATTAGAAAGAAAAATTAACAAACACTAAAAACAATGTGCGAATATTTTGTAAACTAAGCCATGAATGCTCTAAGAATTTGGAGAGAGGATCAATGAGGGTAGGAGTAATTAGCAGTGGATGGATTGGATATATAGGGATTACAGGAAATGTTCTAGGAGACATTGGAGGTAGAACTAAGAGAAAGTCAAGAAAAAAAGACTAAGCAAAGAAGGGTAGGGATGGGCATAGGGACCCTGAAGTGCATGTTAAAAAAAAAAAAGACCAAGAAGTAAGGTTTGCTAAATCAGATGAGCCCAGATTATAGAGAATGTTGGAGATCAGATTGAGAGATATAAACTTGGTCATTTGCAGATTTGCAGAGAGAAACGCCCAGCTGTAAATCATATTTACTCTGTGTGGATTATCAGTAACTGTCTTTAGGGCAACCAGCTAATCATTTGATAGAGGCATAAAGTTAAATCCTTTTCTTACCTCTTACATCAAAATAAGTACCAGTTGGATTAAAGATTTAAATGTACAAAATAAAACTGTAGAATATGAACTAAACTCTTTTTATTCAAGACCCGAAAGCACAATTACTAAAAAAGGAAATTGAAAATTTTGGTTGGTAACAAAACACTGTAAAAAAAAAAAAGACTGATAAAGCTGAAACAAGTAGTTAATATGTCTGTAAAAGACAAAGAACAATTTCAAAAACATATAAATAAATCATAGGATTGAACATATAAAGGATTAATATGCCCAAAGTGAAAGAGACAAAAGCAAAGGACAACAAAAGGAAATTTCATACAGAAATAATGATTGATAAAGATGAAAAATGTTTATCACTCAATCAACCACTACTAAGTGGGTAGCAGTGGGAGATCTTCAAAATAATCGTGATTGGAAATTATTTTAGATGTCAGATTGTCAGAGGTGGAAAATATTGCTTGGAGGCAGACTTGGTAAAGGTGTGGGACAATGGGTACTTTCTTGCCCTGAAGTGGAGTACAAAATGGTACAACTTTCTGGGTAGCGATTTTACAATATGTACTTTTTATGTACAATATGTACTTGTTATTATTTAGACTTATAGCTCAGTTTAGTTAATGTACCCAACAGAAAGAAAAAGTACACACAAGTGTATGTTCAGAAATATATAGTTGTATTTATGTTTTTGAAAAATTACTAGTGACCGAAATATTGATCAACGGGGAATTAGCGCAGTAATGGTACACACATATGGACTACCTAGCAATCAGTAAGTAATAATTAGGTTTTTGCCCCATAAATATGGAAAGATAAACAACATCTATCATGAAATAAAAGTGTAAAATTACAAATCAGCATGTACAGTTATGATTTGATTTTTTTCTTTAATAAGAAGGAAATACACGGATAGGGCAGCCATACAAATGAATTTTAATAAATAAATACAGAGTGAAAGCTCATGTACCAAAATGCAAAAGGAGGTTGCACCTGGAAGTTAGGTTTATGGGTCACTTTCTTATTTTTCTGTGTACTCTACTTTATTATCTAGATTTTAAAAAACGAATATGCATTGCTTTCATAATAGGATAAATGAGTTTGGTCAGGAGGAACAGGGACTAGGAGCTATGCAGATGTGATGAAGCAGCAGCTTCTCAGCCATGTGTAAAGGTGTCCAATATGAAACTCAATAAAACAGATGGGCAATAGATGACATTTGTTCTATTAATGATTATGTCTGCAACATTGGTTTTTTGGCCCCTGAAGATGGGCAAAAAGGAAGACAAGATAGGTATGTGCAGGGACCAGTGTCTTTCTATTACCTATGGATGCAATGATGCAGAAACGCTTTCAGGGTAGTCAGGAGTACTACCTTTTGAGAAAAAAAAAAATGACTCATCTCAGCGCCCACTTCTGCCCTGTCTTCAAGTCCCCCTGAATCTCAGAAGCTGTGAGCCTCGCTCAGGCAAGCCACTTCCCATTCTGCCTCTGCCAGAGCTCCAGGTCAGAATGCTCCAAGCACAACGAAGTGGGAGGCAGGTGGCTTAGCTTATGTTTCTGAAGGACATCGTCTCTCACAGCCAATGTAACTCTGCTGCAGAACCTGACCTTAATCCACAGCCCAACCAATTCCATTTTCCACCTCTCTCTTTCTGACAGCTAAATAGTCATTTTCCACAGTACCATAGTTCAAGCTTCATATACTTAGAAATGGTGACTGTGACCCCTACTGCATAAAAGGACTTATGCAGAAAACACATTGGACACAGGAAGGGGAACATCACACACCCACAATGGGGCCTGTTGTGATGTCGGGGGAGGGGGGAGGGAAAGCATTAGGGGATATACCTAATGTAAATGATGAGTTAATGAGTGCAGCACACCAACATGGCGCATGTATACATATGTAACAAACCTGCACGTTGTGCAATGCACCCTAGAACTTAAAGTATAATAATAATAAATAAAAAGAAACCATAAGGTAAATTAGTATCATATATAGTAAGATTTAGTCCCCACAAAGGAAGACTTTATGATTTTGTTCCAAGTTCCTGCCTTTTTATTTATTTTCTCTATGTAAAGAAATGTGGCACATTTTACTACTCTATGTCAATTTCTAAAAGGTGGTATGCTACGGTTTCTGTATTAGCATTATCTATTACAATGCATCATTCATGTATAGAAGTGAAAAAAAAAGTTTTCAGCTATCTAGATTTTTTTAGTTTTAAAGAAGAAGTATAATCACTTTTTAATGTCACTGGATAGGCAATGAAAAGTTTAGTATGGCTCTCTTTATCACTACAGCAAAGGGAAAATTAAGTATTTTCAAGGAATTTTAAAACTGTATTTAAACTGTTTGATTTTATATAAAAAGCTAGTTAATTACCTTTAAATTATAGTTTAGCAATATTAATATATTTGTTAACTTCCTTTGTAAAGTCAGTGTACATTTTCTATGGCTATTGGATACATACTTTGTATATCTATTGTATTCAATATCAAATTTTTATTATTGCACACAGAAGTTAAATTAGTCCATATCAAATCTGCATTTCAACCAAGCCTTCCATTTACTCATAATTAAGACAAGAGGGTTTTCTGAATGCTCTCTGGATAATTAGATGTTCCTACTGTAGATGGTTCTGTTAGTCAAGAGACATTTAACAGAAGTATCTAAAGGAATTGCCTTTTAGCTGCACTGTGCTATTTCTGGAGGGCCGCCAAAGAAATTACAGTCCTAAGTTAACTGTTTATTTAGTGAAGCTTAAAGAATGACAGGAACTTTCTTATCTTTCTCTTTTCTACTCAATAAAAAACAAGACAGAAAAGATTGTTGGGATAGTAAATGTTGATTTACATCAAAGTAAATGGTTAGAAGATAACTTCCTCCCACACTAGAGGAAACACAGAGAAAAGAAGTGTTAACAATTAAAAGCTTTGTTTGCCTCCCCATTATGTAGTAACATGTATGAATGACACACCTCTGTTACTGCAGATTTTGCCATCTGGAGACGTGCATCTTCGCTTGCTTTCCCAGGGGGTGATATCGCACTGGAATTCGCATTTATCTCCATGCCAACCAGCCTTGCAGTAGCAGTTTCCACAGTAACACTTCCCATGGCCTTTATCCAAAATGAATTTTATACAGTGAGGAAAAAAGCAACTTTCATAAGCAGAATTAACTTTCTATCTCTTTGTGATCATTTTTGCCTTCTGAAATAATGTCACAGCTCCACATTCCCTGCCTAAAATAATCAAATTATACAGCTTTCTCCAAACACATCATGGTTGTGCCTATACCTGCTTAATTATACAAAAAGAGCAAAGTGTCCTTTAACTTGGCCTAGACAGGGAACTGATTAAAAGTATTTTTAAAGAAATGACATGAATGACCACGACAGTCTATTACTTTTCCATCTCAAATGCACACATCAAACCCAAATATATATGAGCATTCACTCTAAAGACATTTCTTGAATTAGTTATTAAAATATTTCATTTGAAATCAACTATTGAGAAACCAATGGTGCATATTTACCTAGATAGACATTATGAATGACCAAATAACTCCTTAAAGCAGAAGAAATATTTTACCTTTTCACTCAACTGTGCCCCACAAGCTGTTGTGTTCTACCATGTGAAAGAGAGGTTTTCAGCCTAGTCCATATTTAATCCTCATTTAGACAAATAAAATACCATGGGCCGTTGGCCTCACAATCAAATTTCCTTTCTACTTGTCAAGGGGATACAAATGACAGGTAACCGCACTCATCATTTTGTGTCCAGATGCCCTCTTTCAGCTCCCACCTCTCTGTAACCTGTTACCTGCTCATCTGCACTTGCCTCCAAGCCACGAGTAGTGAATTACCACACCATTGCTTTCCTCATCCACGTCTAGCAATCCTTCTGCAAATTCCCCAAAGATGGCATTTATCCCAAAATTTACTTCTTGTACTCTCATCTTTGTAGTTATATCACCTAAGCATAAATGTATGTCTTTGTTCTTGTTTTGTTTTTGGTTTATTCTTTCTGTATTATAGGAGTTTATGTTTTATCAGTCTATGGCTAAAGTCTTTGTTCTTTCCATCTCTCTTCTCTTACGGCCAAACTCCCCAAAAGACAATGCAAAACTGATTATGAGACTACTTTTCATTGTCTTATAAGCATACTTATCATTTTAACACTATGGTATTTCTGGCCAATGGCAAGAACATTAGTAGGACCTGTAAAACTCACATAAGAAGCAGGAAATACAACAGAATATTCTGGTCTCCTATGCTATTCATGTGCAGCAGATGAGACTTCCATCAAGAAGACATACATCTGAGAGACAGAGCCAGAGAGATGAACAGAAAGAGTGCTATAGTGAGACACAGAGAAAGAGACAGGGACCCCGTGCCATGTTTTCTGTCTAAATAAGTTATAATTGGGATATTCAAAGAAAATCACTTCTTAACCTAAAAATCAATGACGATTTCCACAATGAATCTGAATTTTAAATTTGTTTACTTAAGCAAATGCAAAGGCTGTCAAGTGATCTAATCAGTACAGAATATATCATCTATATATCTTATTTACGAACTTAAAATGGTGTCTACTTGCACACACAATTAAATCACATCCTAGTGATATATCACAGGCCTCAAGAACTCAAGGATTACACTGAAAAAAAAAAATAGTGTACATTAATTGCTTTTCTTAGGAGTCAGGTTTGTAAGACCCAATCACCTTTTTAGACTACGGAATTTATTCTCTCTGTAATTTCAGAAAATTTATACAGAAGGTGCTACATACGTAAGGATTACTATATTAATAAATGATAGAAAATCTATATTTCTCACATCCAAATTCTTTGAATATTTATACAATTCAGTATCGAATTAGGGTTTTACTAAGAAATCTTTGAGTTAGAGGTAAACAAGGAAGCAAAAATTAGGTAACGATACACGTCTATGCAGGTATGGAAAATTAAACAAATATCCACATAACTCAAATAAAAATATTGAACAAGACACATCTGAATAATTGAGATTAAAATGTGTACTTTAGGACAATACATATTCCAGATAATAAACGTAATTCTTTGCTTTGTGCAAACTGATAGAGGAAGAAAATCTCTATTTGTACTGCTTCACTGATGAACTGTGGAATCATCTCTCAGCAGATTGGTTTCATGTGAGTGACACACGGAAAGATTTACAATCCCAGGCAATGTCACCCCCAGAGGGTGTTTACTGGAGTGCTGGTGTCCTTGTTCAGAGACTTTGCACCATGAAATTGCTTAAGCCTCAAACAAATGGAAACAACAACTAGAAAGTTTGAAAGTTAAACATTTTCTGTGGTGGTGTTTCAAGTTACATTTTTCTATGGATACACGCAAATAGACTCTGCTTTTGTGGTGTGTATCAACACACACTGGCACCAAAGCATGTTCCCGTCTTCTTTTCTTTTTTTTTTTTTTCATCTGTAATAATTGGAAACTAAACATTAAGAGGACAAATACATATATTTGTGGATGGATTTGTCTAATTGATCTAATTATTTTGGACTGAGCCCTTTAAGAGAGAATTGTCTGAGCAGCATCTTGCTTAGGTCATTGGCTCGGAAAAATGAAAATAAGATTTTTGTGTTTGTTTGTTTTATCCAGGTGGGTTGTACAGCCAGGAGATCAAGGAGGAAGGGCCAATCAGGCCTAAAATAAGTGTATTTGGATGACTGACAGGAATTGAAGCTACCGAAATGTAAACAAAAGAACAAGCTTGTCCTATGCTAGCCACAGTTTCTCAGGGTTCTCTGGTTCCCCCTGGCCCCATTGGGCCCTAATCCTTACAGAAAAACAATACTTCTAAAACTACCATTTCTGCACACAGGGCAGTCTTCCTTCAACTGGAATCCCATGAGATAGGAGTGAAATATAAGTTCAGAGCAGAGAAGAATTTACCTAAACCAAATGATTCTCTCTGCCTTCTACTTTCCTTTTCCTACGCCAGTCAAGGTTGGAAATGGAAACTCTGGGCACAGGCTTGCAGGTTGAGCAGAAGAGATGAAAACTGCAAATGGTGAGGAGAGACTCCTCTTGTGGAGCTCTGAGCTCCGAGGCACTGATGCAGTCGTGAGTGGTGAGGCGTCAGGAACATGGACTTTGGCATCACACAGACACGAGCCCAAATTCTACTATCATTGGTGGACTGACACTGGGTTCGTTACCTAATTTATCCACATCCCAGGTTCCACATTTATCTATGTGCATAAACATAATTCTTACCCTAGAGTGATGTTGTGAGACAAAACACAATGAATGTAAAGCACTTATTGCAGAATTTGTCACTAGCAAACATGCAAGAACTGCTACAGAACTGCAACAGAAAAAATGAATTGAATAATGGTGGTACACAGAAAAGGTCACTGAAAATGTTATCTAAGTGTTTAGGGACAGAGAGAGGGAGGTAAACTCTAGGCTAATAACCTTATTGACCTTCAATGTCCCCAATAAGACATGAGACTCATGTTTTAGAAAGGGAAGACAAGGAAATGAAAATGTACACTTAAGAGAGTAAGAGAAAGGAAAATAAAAGTGGGTAAGGTGAGCAGAGGAGACGGTATTCTATTCTACTAGGACTACTGCAGAGCTATGCAGTTGGCCTGTTGCCATAATGACACGGCTCTCCTCTGGGGACAATTTGGCTTTGCATCTAAAAAGTACTAGTCTACTCTTAATGCCATAGCCTCACTCTCTCTTCTTATGTAAATGTTTTCCAGATAAACATAGGTTTAAACTAAATTAGTACACCTAGAGCAGAAATTTATGTAGAGATAAAAGAACAATGAAATAGGTGAAAAAAACAGGTACTTTTATTAATTTCTACAGAGCCAACATACATACCTCCACATATTTCTTCTGTTTCATCGTCTATGCATTCTCTGTCGTCACATTCACAAAATTTACCATACACAAGTCCACTTCCATCTGAATTATCACACTTACACCTGCCACAGTGACATGTACCTAAACCATGAAAACAAAAAAGACTGTTTGTTACATGCATATAAAATTATAGTTAATGAATTTTTATACCATCTCTTTCAAGAGAGTAGATAATCCAAATCAATTTAATATTTCAATTAGATACTTCTGTGGGCATGGTGAGGTAAAGCGCATGCTACTCTTTCTTGAGGTTATCTTAGCATGGCAATTATATTTTATATCACACAACTATTATTATTGACCTCTAACGGTTTAATGAATGTGAATTTGACCTCTCCAAGCGCAGAGCTCCTCCACACATAGCCATCCAACCAATGCATGAATGTCTTCTGATCACACCTGGGTCTGAAGTGAAATAAAGCAGCAAATTCTAAGCTTTGTGAGGGAAGCAACCTTGCTTATATTCCTCACCAGTATTTATTCAATGTTTTGCACAATGTTTGAACATACTATTTATATAAGAAATATTTGTGGAAATAATTTATTGTCAAATGCAGAAATAAAAATCATATGTGCCCCTGATAATTTCCCCTCTTCAGCATTAACTTATACTGATACACATGTCCTTACATTAATGGGACCAGAGTGGATTTCCTTAGGCATGGATTGCTGGAAACTCACCAGATTCTCAGGGGACCTCTGTGTCAGAGAGGCATGGTAGTCATCTGGTCTACCACGAGCCATATACTCATCCAAGTCTGAAGATTCTACCACATCCCCCAAATGTAATTTCACCAACATTAATATTGCACTCAAACAATTTTGAGAAGTGGAATGCCCACTTGAGAAATTTCCTTTTTAATGTATCTATTTTGAGTTTTAATGCTCATCACAGCCATCACCATGTATCAACTGAGACTTGATCACTCACAAGAAACCAGCCGCGACTCTGAAAATCCAACAGGGATCAAGTCAGCCATAGCCCTCCTCTCAGAGTTTTACATGAGCAAAAACCAATGTGATAAAATAAATACAGAAGTGCAAAGTGTTGCAGAAGCACATAGCAAGGGGATGTAACCGAGACCAGTAGGTCAAAGTCAGAGTCCCTGAGGCGGTAGCTGAGAACTAAAAGCCAAGAGAAAAAGCTAGCTAAGAGAAGTGAGATGGTGAAGAGGCTTACTTCCAGCACAAGACAATAGCACAGGCTCTGCAATAAAAGAGGAAGTGAAGGAAAAATATCGCATGGGATTGAGGTATGCAGAACAGCGTGAAAAGTGCATGAAACGAATAAAGCAACTTCAGATGCAATTCATGGAAGTCTTATAGGTCATGTTAAAGATTTCCAGCTTTAATCCAACAATAATTGGAAGACAGAAGCAAGGGAGTCCTGTGATCACGCATGAATTTTTACCAGATTACTCTGGTTGTCATGAAACAAAAACTAGATGAAGCAATAGCATAAGAGTGAATGAATTGAAATGAGGCAAAAGTGGATGCAAAGAAATAAGTTAAAAGACTGTTGTATTTGTCTTCAGGAAAGAAGACAGTGGCTAGACACATGATGCGATTAGTTTAGAAAGGAACAAATACATTCGGAGATATTTTTAGGAGAAAGAGTAGAGGGCATTTGGTGACTGAGTGTAAAGGGTGAAGGATGGGAAGGAACCAAAGATGTTACTGATAATTTGGTTTGAATTACTAGATACTGGCAAATCTATATGTGATGTATTAGAAAGAGCACGAACTTGTGAGTAAGGTACAGCTGTAGCTGAATTCTGAGTTTTAATCCTCACGAGCTATGCATTTTTAAAGGCATTGCTTTCATTTCTAATTCCCAGATTCCATATCTGCAAATAATCTCTGCTTCATAGAACTGCTGCCAATACCAAGTGATGAATATGTACCCAGTCATATTTCTAGAAGCACTGCTGAACCTAGTACATAGTAGGATTTGAGAAAATTTGGGTTCTTCCTCTTCTCCCATTAAGATATAGAGTATATTCGTCATACTTCCAAACATTTTCTCCAGAAAATATATTTATGGATGCTGACAATATCCTTGTTTTCATATCCTCTGCATGATTCTGTTACCCAGATCACTTGCAAGTCACTATTATCTATAAATTTTTCACTCACAGTTACATATAAATGGTGATTTTGCAGAATTTATTTTTCTACCTTGCAAATACTCATGTGAATTTTCCTGTTATTAAACTTCATTTTATTGCATTTTTCCATAAAAGCTATCTCAATTCATAAAAGTAATTTGAAATCTAATGCTATAATTTATGCTATTGCTTCATCTAGTTTTTGTTCTCTAATTATCACCCTTCTTTTTCATTTTCACATTTATTCATCCTGTCTCTCAACCACCCACATATCCAGCCATTAAGCTTTCTTGTTATCTGTTATGTTGTTTGCAAGGAACTAGGTGCTATAGAAAATAATGAGATGCTTAAAATTAAGTAAATCATAGACCAGGAAGAAAGAGATACCCTATTAATATGTTTCGTATAGCATTTGCCACAAGTCTATTGCAAAAGCCTTTGAGTCATATGTTTTCTTGTTTTATAAATACAGATGTAAACCCATATAAATATTATACATGTAACCATATACAATATGGGCCTCTCATATATAATATGAGAGCAAGAAGTCACTTGGTTAGGGCTGTGTATGAGGAAGTTTTTTCAGGAAAGATGGGAACGAACAGCCTCTGCCTCCAAATTCTATGACTCCTCACTGAAGTCCCCCATAAGCAGCTCCCTCTCATCCACACATCGGAACCTTTCCTGGCTGATGTGGGAAGTTTACAACAGCTCAGACTTCCTGTCTCACCCATAAAGCAGAATTCACAACTGAGCCTCAAAGACATGGCATATGGACGCCCAGGCAAAAGCTCCAGACTCCTGTGCTCATGCTATGACACACAGCTTCTCTCTCATGGTTGCCAGATAACTCAGCCTCTAGGATTGGTCTTCTGCCTTACACTTGATTATTTTAGCTCCGAATTTTCATAGTGCCCAATAGAGCTGACTCTCTCTAGGATGACTGACCAGACGTGTACACCAGCCCACACCCCTGTGCAGTGGTGCCTGGGCCTCACCCTGCTCTGCACACTGGACCTCCCTTCTAGTTTTCCCACAAAGTTAGCCTCTGGAACACGTTGGTCCCCAGCTCTGTCTCATCCTGCCCTTCAGTCTCATTCCCCAATCCATTTAACTCCTCTTCCCCTTCTGCTCCAAACTACTTCAGAAAACCACACTGTGATATGAAAGGGAAAGATTAATAGAGAGACTTCATAGGCTAATGCAATTTGGGGGAAATGGTCCTGAACTTGGACGGTGGAAGTGGGTATTAAAAGAAAGACAGGTGAGAATGAGATTGCCAAAGAAAACATGAAAGGCTTAGATATTTCTACAAGAGTAAATGAGACAGAAAAGATTAAATGCAACACTGAATATAAATGTATCTTCTGGCCAATTGCATTTCTGGTAATTTGCCTTGAATATACACCTCCAAAAATATAAAAATATATGTGCACTAGATCATTCTGTGCACTATTATTTACAATCCAAAAAACTGACTACTGTCTAAATGCTCAAGCATAAGAGCTCGATTGAAAAAATTGCAATGCATACATAGAATCCAGTCCTATGCTTTTGACAAAATAAAGAGAAGGATTTCTATGAACTGATTTGGAGTGAATTCCAGGAGTTTATGTTGAGTGGTGAAAGCAGAGTGCAAAAGAACACATGGAATGAATGCACAACCATTTGCACAGGAAAAAAATGAGAAACAATAACACACAAATATGTCTATTTATCTTTACACAAAAAGAAATACATGCACAGAGACGGAAGAAAGCAATAAATTTGGTTATTTATAAGGTGAGGGTAAGCAGGGTGCAAGGTTTGATGAAGAGAGGGATGATTCTCTGAGTATGCTTTTCTGCATAGCTATGACTTTTAGAAGCATGTTAGTGTACTATACATTATAAAATATATTAATACAGATGGGAAGGGATTATAAAACCTAAAATTGAAAGTGATCTGAAATAAATAAGCTAAATTGTATTTCAAACGAGTACCATAACCACGCTAAAAGAGAATAAAATAAGTCTGAGTGACTTATGAACACAGCATTGGACTACATACCCCAATCTTGGGCATGATTGAGGTACAGTGAGTGGGGGGAAGTGGAGAAGGGTGGACTGCAAATCCTAATCTCTTTTGGTAGATCTGCTTGGTTTAGTGGTGTCTGCAGCACTTCTAGAAGTAACTAGAGATGTAGTATAGGATTGAGCAAATAAGTAAATACGTTGGTGGTATTGGGAGCCAGGGTTCTCCCTGTGAAAATGGGACATGCAAATATGGAATGGAGAAAACAAGAAGTAATCCTGTGAGGTTGGACTGGAATTAGATGTATTGGTGTAAATTCATGATCTCTAAAATATGCATGTATGTGTACGTGTACATGCATATCTGTGTGCAGGTATGTGTATATGTATTTGTGTGTATATGCACAGGCATATATTTACTAGTGTCAAGATAAATTAAAATGGAGACAAGGCCTAAAGAATCCCTGAGCAGACTAAGCCAGCTAGGCCTCATAAATGATCCTAACCTTGCCTGATAGGCAAAAATAAGTGAAACTTAGCTTATTTCTTGTAAATGTCTACATTAAAGAAGAACAGAACTTAAGTTTAACCAATCAGAAGCAACCAACAAACTTATAATTATATAACTAGGGACTTTCCAACAGGATAGACTAAATAAGGCAACTGTATAACGTTAGCCAATCAACTATTCTTCTTTGCTTTCTTTTTCTGTTCACCCTATAAAAGCCTCCCACTTGCATTCCCTCAATGAAGCTCCTGAACCACTTTTGATTTGGAGTTGCCTGATTCATGAATCATTGTTTGTTCAGATAAAATAAAAATTGTATTATGCTTCAATCTACTTTTTTTGACACAAGCCTGTTTGCAGAAAGGGCCAAGAAGCAAATACACTCCAGTGGAAATAAGCATCCTTGTGCTCACAATTTTTATTCAAATACCATTTTCACTAAAAGGAATCACACGCTGTTTGGATAAGTGGCTGATTCCAAAGGTGCAGTGAAGCAGGTCCAATATGACCCTGGAATATGTTATTATGCCAACAAGTAAAGAATTGCAAAAACAAAACAAAAAAACAAGGGAGGCATTTCACAGAAACACAAAAGCTATCCTGATGGGCTCTAATACCTAATCTGGAAAACTCTGTGCACCAGAATAATTATGCACAAAATGAATAACAAATCAATGAAATAATAAGAATTGTGCTTCTAGACTAATAAGTCACTAAGTAAATGAAATATCAAATAACTGGTAAATGAGAGAGGAGGATTCCTGTTTGTGATGGAATTCTGAGTGCCAACTAGTCAATTCAGAGAGAATGTTACAGTTCATAAATCATCATTTTCCAGTCATCATTGTCAATACTGCGTCAGGTGATTGTCATCAGCGGATGATAAATCTGGGGTAATTTTAGTGAGGAATGTGATATGTGTATGGCTTTAAAGTATTTCCTCATAGAATGCACATTTGTGAAGAGGGTAAGTCAGAAATAACACAGTTGAGACACCAGCCAACACCTTGACAAGCTCATCAAAACTGACATCACCAATATGAGCAGATGGACATCTTGTGCTTCCAGATGAAACACTTTGAGAACACAAAACCATTTCTGTAGTGTTTTACCTAAGAATATGTATTATGAATCTAATCATGGGGGGGAGACATCAGACAAATCCAAGGTAAGTACACTTTTCTTTTAATAAAATGGGGACAACTTTCTTCACAAGTTTCAATGCTCTAAAGCCAAAGTCTGTGGAAATGGCCCAGATTAAAGAAGACTAAAGAGAGATATAAACATAACGTTTTCAACAGTCTGAATCCTAGAAGGAGAGGAAAATGCTATACAGGACATTACTGGGTCACTTGACTAAACCAGGTTATGAATAAAGGTATTGCATCCATGCTTAAAAAATGAGAGAGTACAGATGTCCTAGAAATGCATTTATATTGCACCAAATATGTTTTATCATCTACTGAAACACTTCTGTATGTTTCCTCCTTTAAGATATGTTAATGTGGTGAATTACATGTTTAGATTCCTTAATATTAAACATCTTCAGAATCCTAGACTACCGCGTTTGATTATAATGTTCTTTAAAAAAACCCTAAATTTGATTTGCAAACAATAAATAAATAAATCCCAAAATAGATTTCAAACCCAAAACAGAATTCAAGTCTTGTTACTGAAACAAGTTTGAAATGAATAATATTTTCAAGATGAAAGATGCTATGGGGTATGCGCATGTGCGCGTGCACACGCACGTGTTTGTGTGTGTGTGTGTGTGTGTGTTTGGAGGGGTGGGTGTTATGAATTGGAAGTAGAGAAATCCTACTAAGAAGAAAGAAAGACTGAAGTGCTAGAGAAATATGATAAGAACATCATGAACACAGAAAGGGACCTAACTGCTAAGATCATTTGTCATGACCCCTGACGGATCCACTCACACCTCGCTTTGGATGTGGTCCTGATTCCTATGAGCAAAACACCTTTAACTGAGCTCAGTCTAAAACACACAGTCAGACTGTGGGGAATTCTCAGCTCTGGTTAGAGATGGGCCCTACCAACAATGTGAGCTTCAGGAGGAAAGGTACTCATTCGTGAAGTCAAATCCTCACCTTTAGCATTTAGAGCAATGGGTCACACACTCGATCTATATTAAAATCCCCCAGAGAGCTTTAAAAAAACCACCAACATCAAGGCCACACACCAAAGCACTTGAAACGGAACCTCTGGTGTACTACATGAGAACTGACAGTTTATTCCTTTCCCCTTGGGATGCTGATTGTTCAACCATGGTTGAGAAAATCTGATTTTGAGGCTTCACCTGCCCAAATGCAAAAAGAATATTTACTTACAGTAATACTCGCTAAATACCATTGAAACCTAAACTGCAACTCTTTTATATGATTTTGCTAATAAATTTTAACAGCATCGCTATAATTTTGTAAAAAGTATTTTCAAATAACTTCAATGAAATAAAACATATTTTGATCAAACAAAAAATCTTTCTGTGACTATATCCTTCAAAGAGCTTTATAACCAGTATATCTGAAACTTCTATCAAATTTAAAGTATTTGGTTCTATTTTGCGAAGGTAAAAATTCAAAGCACCCTTGATCTGTAACAGAAAATAATTAAGTCGGTTTATATAAATCCTTTTTTAACAGATGTAATCTGGTATTCAATATCATGGCTCACAATTTACATAAAATGTTGTTGGGGTGTTGTTTCCAGTGAATATCCTGCTAGAAGGAGGCATTTGGAACAGCTGGAAAGCATCAAATTTGCCAGTCTCAGCAAGATGGCATTTTTTTCTATTGATTTATCTGAATTTCACTTCTAAAAAACATACTCAAAAGCAGTCTCACTCTGAGATTCGACATTTCTGCACGCCCACATATTTCCATTAAGAACAAAATTTGATTATTTCACTTAACAATTTTCACAGGGTATACTTCTTACCTGCATTAGAGCAGATGATGTCTTGTGAATTCTTGCACATTTGGTTACTTTTCTTCTTTGTCAAGTCACAGTTAGTTGGGTACTGGCAAGCATCCCCATACCATCCCTGGTCACACTTGCACTTGCCACAGTCACACTTACCATGGCCTGGGGATTGAACAACATCTAGTCAGACTCAAATTGTTTTCCAAAGATAACCATTACTGTAACACATACTCTTAACAGTGACATTGATTTGGGACTGAGCTATAATAAATTGAAACTCGTGTATATCACAGTGGCTGAGGGGTAATGCTATTATATAAAATGCAATGGAATATGCAAATTTTATTTCAATAATCAACTGATAAATTATAAAAACATTAATTTACAAAGACATTAGGATAATACATAAAAAAGCCTAATAAATCACATGGACAGAAAACTCAGCACTGAAAAGCCATTCTATCCAGCATCTCAGTATTTAAGAGACAAAATTCAACGAAAAAATACTTCTAGTTTACTGTATTTTACATAACACATTAAACCACAAACCGTGAA
This sequence comes from Symphalangus syndactylus, assembly GCF_028878055.3. Taxonomy (NCBI): domain Eukaryota; kingdom Metazoa; phylum Chordata; class Mammalia; order Primates; family Hylobatidae; genus Symphalangus; species Symphalangus syndactylus. Next base: position 18,746,272 of record NC_072437.2, read on the forward strand.
TAAAGACTCTTACATGAAACTCTACTAAACTAAACACTGGCCTTACTGTTACTCGAATTAAACATGTAATGAAATTTATGGATATATTAAACACCAACTTCAGTAATATGGACATAAAATACATATATGTTTTGTTTCATATTCATCCGCCTCCACATAAATTTCTCAATCTTTAGTGTTCTCAATAGTCATTTTGCCTTAATGCATATTGTCTTCATTGTTGTGATCAGTAACATTATTAAGTCCTGCTTGATGAAGCCTATTTTTTATTGATCGCACATTAGTCTGACACAAGTGCAAAACATGTGCAGTACTTGGTCCTTGTCCTCAAAGAACGTACAAACTCCAAAGTCAAGGCTAATATACAAAGAAGCTGATGTGATTGTCAGCCAGAAGTGACCGTCACCTCGAGTTAAGTTGAGCGATACAGTCTATGACCTATAGACATAAGAGCGGAGACTTTCTGGACTTCCTTGACTGTTAACTGGCCCTTGAAAGTTGAGCAGATTCTGAACGGGTTACAGGAAGAGTGTACATATATTACTCAAGACACATTACTACTATGTCTAAATGCCTAAAATTCATAGGCCACCTGAAGTCATTGATCTGATTCAGTGTGGTAGCTGAAATCCATGGGATATGGTCCAGGTGGTTGGTCAGTATGAATGGCTTCGAGGCTGCCCATTTGGGCATGTTCAGCAAAGCCTGAATCTGTGATTGGCTGTGACTTTAAAACTGCTCTTTATGTGGACCAGTCCATGTAAATGCTTCTATTTCTGTTGCATTTATAAAATTAATTATTCTATTTTATAACCAAAACCTTGCAAGTCTTTTAATAGGAATTCATTCTGTTCAGCGCACGTTACTCCATCAAATTGACTGCATCATTTTGCATTCCCGCCTGGCCCTACAAAATATTGTCAATCTTGCCCAACTTAGTATCATTTATAAGCATAAGTGATCTCACCTGTCAACCACCTCACCTATTTATAAAAGCATTAAGCCAAATTCTTGCAGTGGCTAAGGCTCTTTGATAAATCAACTATCTTGGAAACTGTGTTGACTCTTTAATAACATTAATGTATGAGGTTGAACCATATGGAATTGCCACTTTCATAAGTTGAATATCAGCTGTTTCTTATGTTTCCACACCAATAAACAGTCTTCATATAAACAGTAAAGAAAATAGAATTGATTTAGAAGATAAAGCATTATGGTAGCAGTAATTTAGTGAGTCAAGAATAAGAGACTACTCAATGTGATTTTTTAAATTTTATACTGAATAGGACATCTTAGATCCTAAAGTATACACAGTAGAGATGGGAAATAATTTGTGGGTCAAAGGTAACATCTTTTTAAAGGTGAGATGGTTAAAAATAGAAAGACAGGGGGAAAATAAACAAAATGTATACAGGATAGGGAGAGATCCATTCCTTCCAAACTGACCCAATGAAGCATCAATAGAAGCAATATTCTAAGTTGCTTATCCCCTAAAGTGAGTTCATGGAGGCTCAGTTTCATGAAACTCTTCGCAGAAGATTCTAGGTTAAAATAAACATGGAAAAGAGTCTGCTATCTTCTGTTCTATTGTGTCACAATATATATCAGCACACTAATGAGCCTCATATGTCTTATCATGAAAAATATTTTTAAATTTTAGCTTAGAATTTGCAAAACTTTGGCTAGGAGCCCCTTTTTCTCATAACCTGTATTAGCATCTTAGGTACATGCTTAGACTAACACTGTGTCAGACACTGTAATGTGTTTTCAGCTTCTTCCTTAGCATCTGTTTGGAGGCAAAGATGACAGCTAATGTCAGACAGGGCCATCTGCCTTTACATTCGTTCTAAGCTTTATGCCCAGTAAGGGTTCCATGATTTTCTTGCATTTAGGAAAACTCATTGAATAGGAATTGATTTCTGACTGTCAAGAATTATCAAATAGCCTGTGTAACCTTGTTTAAAGATAAATATTTTTTCTAAGGTTAGTAAGAGCTTTAGCAGACCTCGGGGGATTAGGTTGCTATATTATTGTGGCAAGGTAATCTCCATCACAGTGTCAATAACATGGCTTCAAAAAACACCTCATTTTTCAAAATAATTTATTTGTTATGGATTAGTTTCCTGAATCTTCCATAACAAAGCACCACAAACTTGGTGGCTTAAAAAAACAGAAATTTATTCTCTCAGAGTGATGAAGACTAGAACCTGAAATTGGTCGGGTTGGTTAGTTCTGGAGGACCTGAGGGAGAAACAGTTCCATGCCTCTCTCTCAGTTGCTGGTGTTCTGGAGGACCTGAGGGAGAAACAGTTCCGTGCCTCTCTCTCATTTGCTGGTGGTCGCAGGTAATCTTGGGCATTTCCTGGCTTGTAGCAGTGTAACTCTGCTTTGATGATACTGCATATCCTTTCATATGCTTATTTGCAATACATCTTCTTTTTTTAATTTTATTATTATTATACTTTAAGTTTTAGGGACATCTATCTTCTTTTGTCCATTTTTGTATTGCAATTTCAGAGACTTTTATATATATGATTATATAACATATATAATTATATATACATATATGCATACATATATATCTGTTTCTATATATATGTTTAAAAATTTATATATACATGTATATGTATGTTTATCCTGGATGCAAGTTCATTGTCATATATATGTATATATAAAAAACATATATGTATATCAACATATATATACATGTATAACCAGGATACATATATATGTACATAAATTGTTACATATACATATATGTACGGATATATGTCTATATAAATTGTTGTATATACATATATATGTACGTAGCTCCTGGATAGAAGTTCATCGTCACAAATGTAAGTTGCAAATATTCTCTCCCAATTTGTGACTTGCCTTTTGTTCTATTAACAGTACCTTTTGAAGAGTAAACGGTTTTGATCTTAATTAAATCCAATTTATCAAGTTTTTTCTTTAATAGTGGTTTTTGTGGTATCTACCTGAAAAACCTTTGCCAAACTCTAGGCTTATTCTTCTGCTACAATCACAGTCTTGATTACTCTAATTTATCTATCTTGTCTATCATCTAATTTATAGTAAGTATGGAAATCAAGTATTCTGAGAACTCCAACTTTGTTCTTTTTAAAAAATTATTTTGGCTCTTGTAGTTCCTTTGATTTTCCATATAAAGTCTAGAATCAGTATGTTGACATCAGCAAAAAAGTTTGCACAGATTTTGATAGGAATTGCATTGAATCTATAGATAAAAGTAGAGAGAATTGCCATCTTAACAATAGTTAGTCTGTGAATACAGTGAAATATATTGGTTGATTTTTTAATGTTGTACCAGCCTTGCATCTTGAGATATACCTCATTTGGTTGGTAAGTATTATATTTTTATGTATTTCTTTATATATTGGATTCCATTTGCTAATATTCTATTAAATATTTGGTGTTCTATGTTTATAAATCATACTGGCATGCAGTTTTGTTTGTTGTAAGGTCTTTGTCTACTTTTAGGATAAGGAAAATTTTGCCCTAATGAAATGATTTGAAATGTATTCTCTAATCTCCTAGTTTTTGGAAGAGGTAGTATAGAATCAGCATTATTTTATCCTTAAGGGTTTGGTAGAATTTGCTAGTAAAATCATCGGAACCTAGAATATTCATTTTCACAAATGTTTAGCTATGATTCACTTTGCTTGACCAATATTGGCTATTCAAGTCATCAATTTCTTTTTAATTGATTTTGGCAGATTGTGTCTTTCAAGGACTTGGCCCATTTCATTTAAATTCCTGAACTTAACAGGCATAGACTTGCTGATATCGTAAGCTTACTATCTTTTTAACATGCATAGTGTTGGATATTATGTATGCTATTTGATGCTGATGCTGGTAATATTTGTATGTCCTGTATGTTTCTTGATCAGTCTGCTTAAAAATAAATCAATTTTATTGTTATTTTCAAATAATCAGTTTTTGGTTTTATTGATTTTCCTTACTATTTTTCTCTTTTCGATTTCACTATTTTTTTCTCTAATCTTTATTATTTTCTTCCTCCTCCTGTCTTTGGATTTAATTAGGTTTTTTTTCTATTTTCTAGGGTAGAAGTATAAATTAATTTTAAACACTTCTTCTAATGTAAACATTCAATTGTGTAAATTTTTCTCTAAGTACTATGTTAGCTGCAATCCACAAATTTTTGATGTTATATTTTTTCTTTCAGTTAAATATTTTTATTTATAAATTATTTTATTTTTATTCATTATTTTTAATATCCCTTGAGATTTCCTATTGACCTACGTGTTATGTAGAAGTGTGGTGTTCAAATTTTTTTCAGATCTATTTCTGTAATTTCTAGTTTAATCACATTATTACATGACAGTACAGTTTCTTTTCAATTTCTGAAGGCTTCTATTATGACCCAGAAGATGATCTATCTTGTTCAATTTTCCTTGTGCATTTGAAAATAATGTATCTTCTGCTGTTCTATAAATGTCAATTTGGTCAAGCTGGTAATAGTTTTGTTCAGGTTTTCTATATCCTCACTAAGTTTCTATCTACTTGTTCTGTCGACTATGAGAAAGGAGTATTGACATGAACTACCATTGTGGATTTTTTCCCCTTTCAGTCTGTCATTTTTTTTAATTTATGTATTTTGAAATGCTTTATGTGTATATATACTTAGTATTTTTAAACTTAGGATATAATTAATTTTTCATTGTGTAATATCTCTCTTTATCCCTGATATTATTTCTTGTCCTAAAGCCTAGTTTGTCTATCATCAGTATAGTTGATCCAGTTTTCATTTGACAGGTATTTGCATAGAATACCTTTCCCATTCATTTATATTTAACCTGAAAATATCTTATCTTTAAAGTGGTTTCTTACAGATTAGTTGTGTCTCAGTTTTTATACAATCTGACAATCTCTATCTTTTAACTGGTGCATTTAGAGAGATCACATTTAACATGATTTTTTACATTGCTGGATATAAATCTACCAACTTTCTAAGCAATTTTTATTAGCTTTATCAGTTCTTGTTTTTGCCTCTTCTTCTGCTTTCCGTTTTGTTTATTGAGCATTATTTTTTATTCTATTTCCTCTACTATTTGTATACTTTGATTTTTAGTGGTTGTCCTAGTGTATACATTATATATCTTTAATCAACCAGAGTTTACATTCAAATAATATTGTACCACTTTACATGTAATTTTAGGAACTTAAAACATTAAATTCCCAGCTCTTTCCTCTCATTCTTTGTGCCATTTTACTTTTGCATAAACACACACACGTTTCCTATAGACACACAATCTACTGCCATTAATTTTGTTTTAGACAGTCAGTTATTTTTAGAGCAACTAAAAATAAAACTATAATGCTATTACACTTTAATTTATTCCATTTCCATTGCTCTTCATTTCTTTGTGTAGATTCAAGTTTGTCAAGTATCACATGCCTTTTGTCTAAAGAACTTTCTTTACATTTATTTAGGGTAGGTCTGCTGTAATCAATAGCCTCATAAAAATCCTTGTTTTCATTTTTGGAATATACTTTTTGCTGGATATAGAATTCAATGCTAACATTTATTTCTTTCAGGCCTTCAAAGAGGTCACTCCACTTTCCCCAAGCTTGCATGGTTTCTGACAAGAAGTCCCCTGTCATTAGTATCTTTGTTCCTCTGCATATGTTTCTTTTTCTGTAACTGCCTGTAAGAGTTTCTTTTGTTTTTGTGTTCGGTAATTTGAAAATGATAAGTCCACCTCTTTGTTTTTGTGTGATATGTTTTCTTCGTTATTTATCTATGTCAAGCTTTCATTTATTTACGTTCCTGTTTCCTTCTCATAGCTGCCATGGATACTCGCAAGTGCCCTAAGAGCAAGGAGACGTATTACCCTTCCCCCAACAGTGAAAGATTTTGTTTTATAGGGGAAATAGGTACTAAATGTCTGGATAGTGTCATGACCATCCTGGAGGAGTTGCTCCTCTCTTCCTTGAGTTCCCCACTTCCTGGATCTGTTTTCAAAAGCATCCTCCAGTCCTTGCTGTGAGAGCACAGTAGGATTTACAGATACAAATCTGAAGAGGGTGTGGACTCTCAAATTCTGCAGCACCTGGGGGCTTCATGCTCATTCACAAGGGCCCATTGGGCCGCTACCAACTTTCCCATCACCCTTCTCAGCCTAATTGTGTCTGCCCAGCTAAGCCTGAGCTCATTTCTCTCTCTCCCTTCATCTGCCTACCTATCTCCAGATTTGGGGCCAGTTGCTTTTCCTGTGACTTCAGATCTTGGATAAATTCAGAAACACATGAGGATTTTTAATTTGTCCCACTTTTCTTCAATGTAAGAATGGGAATCACACTTTGTAACTTTCTACATCCCTAAGTGGAAACCAGAATCTTAAAGCCACTTTGCAAATAAGTTCATCAAGAGTAAAGAAAAACTATAGCTCACATCTTCAACACCTGTGATGCTACACAGCCCTGCATTTACATGTATATTGGAAATAAATAATTATAGCTCAGAGATTACGTAAATACAAAAAAAGATAATGAGTTACTTGTATTTGTCTTTTTAACCACTTGGAATGTTTATTTGTATTACATTTTAAAACAGCATACAGAGAGTTGTAATGTGTAACTTCTGAGGTAAGTGCAAATTTTTGTTTATGTATAAATTATTTAACTTAATTTTGTAATATCTTTTAAAAGTAAATGTATTATTCTACATACATTGTTACTTAAGACTAAAAAACAAATTTAAAAATTTGATTGTTAATTATCTCTTCATGATTACTACTGGCAACAATTTTATCACATAGAGAATGATAGATATTAAAAATTTATTCTCCCTGTGCATCCGATAAGCTAAGTGTACCACTGCTACAGCCTCATGATAACCTTGAAATAGAGGTATTTTAATTTGAACACTTAGTTGACTCTGCCAGCTAAAATCCATTTGCTTTGTTCAAATATGTAAATTCCCAAAACCTGTTTTGTGTCCTATTTTCCAGTGTATTCAAATATGCTCAGTTTATAATAGATAAACTCAATTTTTCTCTAGTCATTTTTGAGCCACCATGGATTCCTAAGCCTTCTCCAGTAATAAGAAACAAAAAAACTATGTAACATCTAAAATTCTAAGAAAATATTGTGAAAGAATTATTTATCTGATATTACAATTATTTCATGATTTGAGATAGAAACTTCACCATTTTTAAGACAGGGCACCAGTCCCTGGCTTGCTTCTCAAGCTGAGAAAAAAAAATGTTCCTTAGATATTTCTGCTTTCCATTCCTGAGAGCATTTTCATGTGGACAATGGAAGAATATAGAGGGCTCCACTGCCTCAAAATTAAAAGGTCTCTACTCCTGTCCTGCCTGGACACTAGCTAGCCATGTAATCTTGCCAGGAAAATAAAAAAGAAGAGAAGAGGAATCTAATAATTATTGGCTTCCAGTACTATGATAAGCACTTTATGCAAGCTAGTCTGATTTTCATAATGAGCCAATGAGATGGGCTTTGTTTTTCCACTCTACAAGTGAGAAGACTGAGCAGAGTTTAAGTAGTTTGGTTTGGCTCAAGGTCACATAGCTGGCAAGCTCAAAAGATATGTTTTTCCCATGACAGCCAACATTATCTGTTTAGTTCTGGAATTTAGCAATGGACTTGAAAGGACTCTTTTGCTCTAGGAAGAGTGGTGTTAGTAAAAGCTATGGATTGGTTGCTTGATAGCACTGGTTTTATTTTTACTGCTTCCTTTGAAACACACATGCTTAGAATTGGATTATTCACAATCCTTCGTGAAAGAACTGTAACAGCAAAGTTATTGAACTTCACGATTTAAAATTGAATAATGCTAAAACTACATAAAATAATTCAGAAATCTAGTCATGAAATTTTTCTTGACCTACCTCACTGTGTTCATGTGCAAAATTAAGAGATTGGATTGAATAGCCCCAAGATTCCCTTCATCTTGAAAATCCCATACTATACCCTCAATTATTTTCTTTTTCTCATAACAAAGTAGTATTTTCAAATTGGGCACTCAATCTATTAAAACAAGGGGGTGACAGGCATCAATTAATTGTGATCAGATCTTGTTTGCCACTAAAAGCAACCATGACCAGTTAAAATTCTATGTGTCATTCAGAGTATCCATTAAAATATTGCAGATAATCATGATATGTTTATTGTTAAGGTGTGTTTGCATTAATGCTACTAAAATTAGGGGGTTTTCTAACAATCTGCGACTAAAGGATGAAATTGAAATTATAGTAAAGCAAAACACAATATTTTGGCTGAACTTAGAAAATTTTATAAAGTCAAACATATATTCATGTATCAAATTCATGAAAGTTATATAAACACACACACACAAATACAAATACACAAGCACTAGTTTGGGATTCAGGAAACCTCTAGGTGTTAGTATAGATTATGCCACTGCTAGCTCTGTGGCCTTCAGCCAGTTGGTTAATCTTTTAATTTTTCTGGTCCCAATATTTTTGTCTGGTAAATTAAAAATGTATATGAGATCAGAATTTCTTGAGGGAGCCAAGGCATGTCCCTTTAAGAGTGTATCAGAATTATCTTCCTCTGCCCTGTTTCATCCACATAAATCCCCAAAACTTGGTGACCCTTTCCCTACCAGAGAATCCATGATAATAAAAGAGAGTATGGCATATCTCAGGTGTCCTGAGAAGGGAACGAGAGAAAGGGAAGACCACTAGATTTGATGACAGACATTCTCCGTTCTCTTTGTCACCTTCTAGCTTTCAGTTCTAAGACTCTATTTGTCAGAAATCTTTTTTAAAAAATTTAGATTCGGGGGTACCTGTGCATGTTTGTTACATGGGTATATTGCCTAATGGTGTGGAGTGAGCTTCTAGTGTACCCATCATCCAAATAATGAACACTATATCCAAAAGGTAACCTTTCAACCTCTACCTCCTCCCTCGCTCCCCCTTTCTGGAGTCCCCAGTGTCTGTTATGTCTGTCTTTATGTCCCTGTGTACTCACTGCTTAGCTCATTCTAAGTGAGAACATGCAATATTTGATTTTCTGCTGTATCAGAAATCTTTAAAGATTCCTCCACCTTTTTTGCAATAAAAACAATCCTCACTTTAGTTTCTTCCTTGGTCTTTTGCCTTCTCGCTGGGCTTTTTTTTTTTTTTTTTTTTTTTTTTTTGAGACGGAGTTTTGCTCTGTCTCCCAGCCTGGAGTGGCGCAATCTCGGCTCACTGCAACCTCTGCCTCCTGAGTTCAAGCAATTCTCCTGCTTTAGTCTCGCGAGTAGCTGGGACTACAGGAGTGCATCACCATGCCTGGCTAATTTTTATATTTTTAGTAGAAACGGGGTTTCACCATTTCAGCCAGGATGGTCTCAATCTCCGGACCTCATGATCCACCCACCTCGGCCTCCCAAAGTGCTGGGATTACAGTCGTGAGCCACCGCGCCCGGCCCCTCGTGGGGCATTTTATTTAAGAGTGTCTGTTAGCATCAGATACACCAAATGACAGAGCCTCTCAAGCCTGAAAACTTAACATCTACCAATATTTATTGGTCAGTGGAAGTGAACTTGATAATCAAACAGGAATCCAAGACTCTCGAAATGTTGTATCTAGAATAGGAGACCCGAGATAAGTGAAACCTCCCCAGTTTTACTGAAAAAAAGAAGCATCTTCACAAATCACTCTTATTTCCTCCCTCACTGTAGAGGAAGGACACTAACTAAGTCACATCTAGAATTCTAAGAAAAGATTGTGAAAGAATTCTTTATCTGATATTATAATTATTGTATGGTTTGAGATAGAAACTTGACCATTTTTAATACAGGGGCACAAGGAATCTGGTTAAATGAAGAATTACATGCACATTTATGTGTGCATATACGTGTGTCTATGTATCCACATATGTATGTAAGTATATGCACAGGAGATCAACAAGGCTATAAACTTTCTTTTAAATGGCAACTCAAAGTAAAAGCACCGTGTAATGAGATGATATTTAACATTCCTCCCAGTGGTGAAAATATTTTTCAGAACTCTTTGAATGTGCATCTTTGATAAACATTAATAATATTCTTCATCTGACAGTGCTGTGTTCTTCATCCTAAGTTCCACTGGTTGCCTAAGGAGCAATCTCTGCCCATAGCCTTATTCCTCATGCCCCAGCAGGAGCTGTGCATCAGCATGGCACCACTCTGTCTGTCCCATGAGGAGGGATAAGGCAGGGCTGTGGAGTGCAGGCTCCAATGACAGACTGCTTGACTCAAATTCTGCTTGTATGACTTGCTCACTATGTAACTTTAGGCAACTATTTAATCCATCATATTAGTTTCCTAAGAACTGCCATAACGAAGTCCCACAAATTGAGTAACTCCAGACAACAAAAATGTTTTGTCTCATATTTCTGGAGACTAGAAGTCCAAAACCAAGGTGTGAACAAGACCAGGGTCTCTTGAGACTGAGTAGAATCCTTCATTGCCTTATTTTGGTTTCTGGCAGTGACCGACATTTCTTGGAGTTTCTCAGCTCACAGTTGCATCACTCCAATTTTTGCCTCTCCAATCACTCCAATTACATGGCCTTCTCCAGTCATGTCTCTGTATCTCTTCTTCTTCTTCTTTTTTTTTTTTGGAGATGGAATTTCCCTCTTATTGCCCAGGCTGGAGTGCAATGGCACAATCTTGGCTCACCACAACCTCCGCCTCCGGGGTTCAAGCAATTCTCCTGCCTCAGCCTCCCGAGTAGCTGGGATTACAGGCATGTGCCACCACCCCTGGCTAATTTTGTATTTTTAGTAGTAACAGGGTTTCTCCATGTTGGTCAGGCTGGTCTCGAACTCCCAACCTCTGGGGATCCGCCTGCCTCGGCCTCCCAAAGTGCTGGGATTACAGGTGTGAGCCACCGTGCCTGGCCTCTTTTCTTCTTCTTATAAGGATACCAGCCATATCGGATTAAGGGCCCACTCTACTCCAGTATGATCTCAACTTAATAAATTATCTCTGCAAAGCCCAATTTCCAAATAAGATCACATCCTGAGGTACTGGGTGTCAGAACTTCAACACATCTTTTGGGGAGACCCAGCTCAACTCATAACACCTCTCATTATCTCTGCTTCTTCCTTTGTGAAAAAGGAGCTAATGATAGCACCTCTCCCATAGAGCTGTTAAAGGTACGGAATGAGCCAGTACACACAAAGCACTTAGAACACTGCTTATCAATAAAATGGTAGCTATTACTATCCACACTGAAAGTGTTTGGAGAGCAGGTTGCCTTAACACAACTGTCCTGACCATCACAACCCTAAACTTAAGTGAAGAAGTACTTTTGCAGAATGAAATAAAGGGCATTAACTGCAAATTCTGAGTCTAAGTCTTTCTCTCATACAGCACACAAAAATCTCTGATCAAATACTAATAGTGCATCTGGGTTACAGAGATAAGAAATTTTCCTGGAGAATGTCAACAAAACTAACAGATAAACCTACTAACAGATGAATTCAAAACCAACTGGAGCCAGATAAGAATTTAAAGACTTTGGGCCGGGCGCAGTGGCTCAGGCTTGTAATCCCAGCACTTTAGGAGGCCGAGGCGGGAGGATCACAAGGTCAGGAGATCGAGACCATGGTGAAACCCCGTCTCTACTAAAAATACAAAAAAATTAGCCGGGCGTGGTGGCGGGCGCCTGTAGTCCCAGCTACTCGGAGAGGCTGAGGCAGGAGAATGGCGTGAACCCGGGAGGCGGAGCTTGCAGTGTGCCGAGATTGTGCCATTGCACTCCAGCCTGGGCGACAGAGTGAGACTCTGTCTCAGAAAAAAAAAAAAAAAAGAATTTAAAGACTTTAAAGTGCTAACCAATGTTTTATCTATATAAAACATACACACACACACACACACACAAAAACACTTAAATATATGCATATATATACACATACATATATGTAAACACTTAAGTACACACATACATATTTTCTTGTGTGTGTTGTCTGTGTATTATTTTAAGGTTCCTAAACGCCACCCCTTCCCATATCCATATTACACCTTGACACCAGTTGCTTTTGGAAAAGCAACAGAAACATAACCAACAGCAAAAATTCATTTTTCTGTGTTTTTCCTCTTCAGAGCAAAGGTCCTGATACAAACTGGTGGTTTCCAAAATGTAGGGCCCTCATTGAGGGAGTACAAAAAAAATATTTGGGATACAAGAAGAAAACACTAGAATACTTATCCTTATTTTTGTTTTAAAAATGTTTATTTTGTACATTTTATGTGCACAACATATTGACGTGAAATACGCCTATATAAATTATAAATGAATATGCATATATGTGTAAATTTCACTTCTGATGTGTAATCAAAAAACTTTTGAATTGATGTAAGCTTAGATTTGCAAAGCTATAAGAAAAATTCTATTTTTTTTTTTTTTTTTTGAGACGGAGTCTCGCTCTATCGCTAGGGCTGGAGTGCAGTGGCACAATCTCGGCTCACTGCAAGCTCCGCCTCCCGGGTTCACGCCATTCTCCTGCCTCAGCCTCTCCGAGTAGCTGGGACTACAGGCGCCCGCCACCACGCCCGGCTAATTTTTTTGTATTTTTAGTAGAGACGGGGTTTCACCGTGGTCTCGATATCCTGGCCTCGTGATCCGCCCGCCTCAGCCTCCCAAAGTGCTGGGATTACAAGCGTGAGCCACCGCGCCCGGCGAAAAATTCTATTTTTTAAGCTGGGTGATGAACACACAATATTAATATTGTCATTTTTTATACTTTAGGATAATATTTCACTCAAAAATTTAAAAAAGGAAAAAACATATATGTTAGAAACAGTCTTTCTATAAGCAGTAATATTAAAGATGTCGTTTAACTATGATGTTGTTTTGGGATTTCAGTGATATCAAGATTTGTTACAACTCATAGTATCCTGACATATTCATAAGACACTGCCTGGGGAAGACAGAGTAATACTAATCTTTGCAATCCGAGGGGCTGTGAAGAGCCAATAGAATGTAATTAATGACTATTTAAATGAAAAGGACACTATTATTCAGAAAAATGTGATGCCAGTATGAGAAATGCACAGAAAAGCTATGAATTGTGTGGCACTCCACAAAAGGGCCCTGTCCCCTGCCCCACTCCAGGAGGGGTGGAGTACACACAGGGGAAAGATAGAGCCTGAGGTCCATCCTGCACATCCTGGAGAGGTGCAAATTTTCTCTGAATCACCTCAGAACAATTTCAACAGAATAAGGCACTTGTGGCTGTTAAGGCCACGCATGCCTGACATAGGCCACCAAATGTCCCACAGACCCAGCATGGCTCAGGAGAACAACCGTAATTGCTTCAAAGGAAGGTTGCTGTCCGAAGAGGCCCTATGGTGAGAACAAGCAGATGGGCCCACAAGGACTGCCCACCACTGACCACATGGGAAATACAGACGTCACCGTGTAAGACAGCAGCTAGAGAAATGAGACATAAGCAGGGACCAGGCAACAGTGGCAAAGCTCTGTGAGCTGTGAGCAGTTTACTCCCAAGGCTTATTGTCTTGACTCCAGGGAAAGTCCACATTGATTGAGAGCAACCTGAATGGAATTTAATAACATTTTGCCATCAGTGGACTGAGAGCTGTTACGCGCTAAGTTGTGTCCTCCTACAATTCATATATTGAAAACTTAAACCCCAGTACCCCAGAATGTAATCTTATTTGGAAATAGGGTGGTTGTAGATAGAATTAGTTGAGATCACACTGGATTAGGTGGGCCCTTAATCTGATATGACTGATATCCTTATAAAAAGGGGAAACCTCGGCCGGGCACGGTGGCTCATGCCTGTAATCCCAGAACTTTGGGAGGTCGAGACAGGAGGATCGCCTGAGGTTGGGAGTTCGAGACCAGCCTGACCAACATGGAGAAAACTCGTTTCTAATAAAAATACAAAATTAGCTGAGTGTGGTGATGCATGCCTGTAATCCCAGCTACTTGGGAGGTTGAGGCAGTCAAGTCGCTTGAACCTGGAAGGCAGATGTCGCGGTGAGCCGAGATCGTGCCACTGGACTTCTGCCTGGGCAATGAGAGAATCTCTGTCTCAAAAAAAGGGGACAAATCTGGACACAGCGGCAGGTACACCGAGAATGCCTTGTGAAGATGAAGGCAGGGATCGGGGCGATGTGTCTACAAGCCAAGGGTCATCAGCCACCAGAAGCTCCCAAGGGAGCGTGGAACAGAACCTCTCTCATAACCCTTGGTAGGAACCAAGTCTGCCAACACCTTGATCTCAGCCTTCTGGTCTCCAGAACATTATGACAAAAAATTTCTGTAATTCAAAACCATCTCATTTGTGGCACTTTGTTATAGTAGCCCTTGCAAACCAAGGCAGAAACTCAAGGTACAGTCTTCAAAAATTATAGGAAAATGAAGGTATATCATTTTGCATTTCTGAGTTTACAGTTTCAAAAAGTAATCGCCACACATTGACATATTCAATGCATTTTAATCTATATGCTTAAGAGGTGACCTCATAAATGAGGGTTGAAATTTACATGAATCTTGGGAGAAATAATTAAATCTGAATATTGTACCTAGCATACCCAGGGCCATCTTGAAAATTATATCAGAAGGCAAAAACTTCTGAACAAAAGTATATATTTGTCCTTGCTAACGTGTGTCTAAAGGCAGTAGGAAAAAAAAGCAATAGAAATAATGAAACACACAGCTGAGGCAATCACTAAGTAACAGGCCAAATGCCTCTCCATGACTTGTCTTTCTAATTCTACTTGGGATTCCTCCATTCCCCAAAGCTTGTGGTCTAAAAAACAAGACCACTTACTTTGTCTGAAAAAAATGTCAGTCCACTCCTACTAACAACATTGCATCACTAAATTCCAGTGGGCCGTGTAAAAATCCCCCACACAAAGCTTACAAATTATGCCTGAGGAGATGTTTCATAGACAGAGAGAACACTTTTGCTGCTCCTTCAAATAAATTTGTGAAATGGCTAAAACAAAGATTACCAATAATCACCTTATGATCTGCAAATGTTATGATCACTCAATTCTTCAGAATGTTATTTTCTCCTCGCCCAACTGAAAAGGAGAAGATTGCAATAATTTATTTTTCTTTCCTTCTCACTCAGTTCAAAATTAACAAACATTTATATTTTGAGTTAACTTTATTGTAAATCCTTTAATTGCAATGACTTTTTTATTAACTCTAACTCCCTAGGGAACCTCCACTGTAAGCTGTTGTAAAGTGGGCGGTTAATAAACATTATTGACAGTTTGCTTGATCTGACTTAAAACAAGGAAATTATTCTCTTGAAAGCCAATAGAAGGACTTGAAGGCATGAGTTTTCCTACAAACAAGATCAGCTATCACAAAAACATCTGCACTTGGCATGGAGACTGAAGTGAGTTCATTGCTATTTATTCTTAAAAACTTCATAACTCGCGAAGTAGCTCACAAGATTTACAAAGCAATTCATGGTCAAGGGAAAAATATTTCAAATGAGTTGTTACTTTTGATCCTATTAAAAAAAACACCTAGATCAGTAGACAGAAAAATTAAATTGAGAATAAATCCATAGGCCAAGCAATATTTTGCAGGATGTGATACTCTCTGCTCCGATGCCCCATCTCATTTCTTGAGGACTAAAAATTGGACACAGTTCATTCGACAAGTAGAACTCTGATAGAAATCATGTATTTTGGTAAAGGGACTGCAAACTGTACTCAGGTGTACAGTTAAGGAAAGGATGCTACAGTAGCCAGTATGCACAGCTGTTTTCAAGCCATTTAAAACCAAGGCACTTGGAGATTGAGGAAAGAGCATGACAACAGTGGTGGCAATCACTTCGGCAAAAAGGAGTATCTTCCCATGAAAATATGATCAGTTCAAAACTCACCACCCCCATCAAGGCTGCCCTCCCTGCTCTTGACCCATGGGCTATATATCCGCCCCCATTCTGACAGTCTGTCATGATAGATAATCTTCACTTAGTTTTACATTTACAAACGATCTCATTTTTAATCATTCTAGATAATACATCTTGTCTTCCTTTTTGCATTGGCATACCAATATTTACTTTGGAAAACAGCTTCACCAAGTTTATAATGCATAAAATAAGTATATGTTAATATTCTGAGCATACAAATCACTTTGACTTGCAAAATGGCATGAAAAACAGAAAACATAATCATCCTCACTTACAGAAAAGGAAATTCTTGGTGAATGTCTTTTCATGATTCCTCCAAATTTTTAGCCAATCTCTCAAGTCACTTACCCAGCTCAGGTACCCTGGAGCTGAGGAGCAAGAGAGAAATCCCCTCCCTTCCTGAACTTCTTTCCTGATCCATCTTGCTACCTTTTCTCCAGCCCCCAAGGCCATGTCTAGGTCCATTCCTTTCAAGGAGCCTTGACTTCTTGGCCTTCTGGTTCTTTGGGTCCCGAATTCCTCTCTCTTCTCTATTTCAACCTTGGCTTCATTTTTGATACCTCCCCTTAAACCACAAAATTGAGCAAGTGTCTCCTGTTCTTTACAAAATATAATCAGTACTATATTAGGCGAGGGTAGGTTTCATTCCAAGTCTCACCTTTTATTTACAATCAGATTTCATTCCCACCATCCTGACATTTCTCTAAGATAAACTAATACGCTTTTTACTGCTTAGTTTAATTGTCTATTAGATCCTTACCTCATTGGTTGCTTCTTTGTCTTTTGACAACTTCTCCTCTTTCTCCTACCCTCCCCATCACCCTCTGTATCCTCACCCCTCTCTATCACGCCTACATGATGACAGGGAGTCAGCAAAATCCATACACCCCAATGCATCCAAGAAGCGATGAAGCAAATAAAAGAACAAGACTGGAACATGTATTCTGAAGAAAGTTAATTAAACCTAAAGATACTCTTCACATGACTGAATCACACTAAGTTTTAAGTAGGCTTGAACTAAGTTATGTTGTATTAAGTTTTGTTCTATTTTTTTTTCCTGGCATTCAGTGAGCAGTTGGAAAATAGGAAGAAAGCTCATAAGAAACATAAGAGAAAATAGAAAGGAATTAAAAGAAATATTTCCTTTGCATATTCGAGATAAAGAATGTGAAGTTTAATCTTCCACAAGCACACACTTATCAGTTTTCTTAAATTTACTACTCTACCATACATACTGTTCTGAGCCTTGATTTATTTTTCCATCTAAAATATATCTTGGAGAACTTTTGTTGAGAACTGTGAAAGGGGACTGGGATTAGATTTCACCTTACTTTCAAACTAACAAATTAGCCTGCCACAGTTTCATGGATTCTGGCAGAAGACATGAGACTCTTGAATCAGCATCAAGGGGCTTTATAACGGCAACAGCAGTAACTGGAATATCAATTTGAGATAGTTATTGAGCTTTACTTCCCAAAAGGCAACACAATGAGAACAAAATGGTGTTTGAACATGCAGTTGGTTGTGTTCCAGAAGAGGAACCCTCAGGATAGGGGGTCCCGACTCTTTCACAGTGGGCAGTAAGCATTCTTGACCTTTGCCCCAGTAGACAGTAGTTTATTCTATTATGCTATAAATATACTCTTTTTCTCCAGAGGGAGGCACCATGTCTGTCTTCCCAGGCTGTTCTCTGAACAAACAGCCATGAAAAGATAGTCTGGAACAAAATGTCAGGGCCTATGTTGACAAAATATGCAAACACAAGGGGCCCATGGAGAATTTTCTCCCAATATGTAAACATATCTATATCCTAGCTCATAGAAAAAGACTTATTCTTTTGAATAGATGCATAATTTTGACTGTATATAGTATATAGCCATAATCATTTAGCAGTCCTTTATTAATGTACATTTAACTAGTTTTTGACCATTTACCACTACAAATTATATCATCATAACTATTCTTCCTTACACGAGCATCTTTGTGCAGAAATATGAAGAGATCTCTGGGATCAATTATTATATGTGGAATTTATGGATGAAAGCATACGTATATCAATACATTGTTAATAGATATAGCCAGATTTGTTTTCGAAGTTCTATTAAATATATTTTCACCAACAATGTGTAAGAATACACTTACCAACATATAACAAAAAAAAATTACCAAATGGCTTGTGTCAGTCTTGGCATTGAAAATTATGCTGGATATTTTCATTGACGTGTGTCAACTGTGAATAAGATTCAAAATCTTCTCATTGGTTTATAAATCATTTTTGTTATATACACAAAAATCTTTTAAAAATTTTTCTTAGAAGTTTTCCTTATATATTTGGCTTATTTTCTATTCAGTCTTGAACATTTTCATTATTTTTATGGGCATTCAATTTTGTATGTTATTTTCAGCCTTTTACTTCCATCATGTTTCAGCTATTTTTCAGGTTTTTTTTATCTTTTGACTTTTAATAAATGGCATTTTTCCATAAAATTTTAATATTTATGCTTGAAAATTATTAATTTATGAATTCTAAGTTTTGTGACATAAAGTTTCTCACACTCCTAAATCATATGATCAAATTCTCTTACGCTTTCTTCTTGAAAGTTTGATTTTATGCATAAATCTGGAATTTTTATACTGTAAGAAGTATGGTTACTGTCCATATTTATTTTTTCCATATGGCTAGAAAGGTGTTTGAAGGACTCTTAATGAACAACTTATTTCTTTCTCATTTATTTAAAGTCATCTTCGTTAAATACTACATTCCTGAATATTTATCTTTTTCTCAACTCTTTATAATCTTATGTTGATATCTGCTGATCTCAATTTATGCGTGAATTCATGTGTGACTGCCAGATTTTTAAATGCTCAAGTGTAATAATGTATTTTTAAAAAATAATTGGTAGGTCTGATGTCCCTTTTGTATTCTTCATTTTAAGCCTTTATTTTTCAATTCAGCTTATTTAATTCCAAAAATAAACCTTGGAATTTCTTGGAGAGAGTAGTTAATCACATTAAACATAAAGATTAATTTAAGGTAAATTCACAGATATACAATAGTTTGTAATATAGAAACAGTTTGTCAATTTCAATAAATTATCTACTATATTCTCTTATTAATTCTAATAATCCTTTTGTTTTAGATATTTTGTTTCCTTTTGCTTTAGCTGTATAATATCTATATCAAGTTAATGATAGTTACATAGTTAAGACAACTTTTTATTTTGTTATTTTCCCTTCTAGATATAAAACAATGTTTAAAATGATAACAGAAATTGATATATGTTTCTTATTCTCCACTTAAATGCACTAAACTTAATGCTGCTTTTGGGGGAAGACTATGATATGCATTCTTTTCATATATAGAAAATATTCACCCATTTTCAATTATTGTCATACATTTAAGGCACAGATTAAGTTAAATATTGTTAAATAGCTTTTCAATCTCTGTAGAAATGACAACGATTTTTAAAGTAGATTCATCTCTCAAAATGGAAAATGATATTAAAAGATACTAAAATTAAGCCAGACTTCCCTCTTTTGTACTGACACCATTGGTAATAGCATAGTATCCTTAAACATGCTGTTATTTCTATCTGCTAGTACATTACTCAAAGGCTTAGCAATCCAGTGAGTTTGGTATAGAGTTTTGTAATGTCATATTTATCTGGGGATATAGTCAATGTTTTGCAGCCTTGAAGAGTAAACTTTGGAAATTGACCTTCTTTTCTACCTTCTAAAAGAATTTAAGAAAGAACTAAACTTACTCTTAAAAGTTTTATAATATTTATCTGTGAAACACTTTGTCTTGTTTTAAGCACTTGGTGGTGACAGGACTTTCAAACATCTAAAACGGTAACCTCTTTAGAGTTTGCTTTATCTCTTTGTGTGTGTGTGTAAGAATATATATATACAGAGATATATACATATATTTAATGTAAGAAAGCATTTTTTATTTTTCCTTTTCATTGTTGTGGGTGCATAACAGGTGTATGTATTATAGGGTGCATGCGATATTTTGATACAGGCATACAACGCATAGTAGTCATATCAGGGTAAATGGGGATCTATCACCTCAAACATTTATCTTTTCTCCTTATTAAAAACAATCCAATATTTTAGTTATTTAAAAATGTACAATAAATTATTTTTGACTGTAGTTATCCTGTTGAGCTGTCAAATACTAGATCTTATTCGTTCTATGTAATTATATTTTTGTACCCATTAACCATCTCCAGTTCCCTCCCCACTACCCTTCCCAGACATCCATTTCATCTAGGCTTTAATATTTACATGCATAAAGATATTTTTATTTGCAACACTCTATCTTTTTGTATACTTCCAAAGAGGTGTTAAGGAAAAAAGCTGTCTTTTAAAATATTTTTCTTACTAAACAAGAAAGAATAAAATTAATCTTCTAATTAAAAATAAAGTCATTAAATATCAATTCTTAGAAAAGAAGGACTAATTAAAGATGATAGCAGAAGTTAATAAATTAGAAAATAACATAAGTGAGCTTAATATGTTCAATAGCTAGTAAAATGGCAAAGTCATTAGCTTTCATAATAAATTCAAAAAGGAGGAAGATAGGTATACACAAAACAAACAAGAAAAAATTAGCAATAAATTCTAAAAGGAAAATGAAGTGCTAAGTAAGTCCATAAAAAATATAAATAGTTAGGTTATACAGACACAAACAAATTTCTGATATTCAGGATTTTTATTATTTTTGTAATCTTGGTGGTCTGCAGTCTGGGTTTGACTTTTGTTGCAAGATTTCCAAGAGATATTTTTAATAATAGGATTTTATTTTGTGTTTTATTTTCTCTAGATTTATTCTTTTCTTTCTAAAATTATAGAGATCTACTGATACTAAAATATTTGAGAATTGTTTTTCCTTTACATTGCTATGCTATTTTGACTTCACTTGGTAGCATCTTCAGTAAGATACGAAAAACAGTTGTGATTATTAGCCACCTTATTTAATTCCTGATAGTTTACCATGTTCTATCTCTTTTTGAGTCAGATTAAAAAATATTTCTGGGAAATTGAGATTCATCTAAATTTATAAGCTTGCTAGATAAAAGTTGCTTGCTATATTATTAATTCTATGCTAATTCTATAGTTAATGTATACAGTTTCATTCTTAATATATTTACCCATTTTTTTTCTTTGTTGCTTCTCTGTTAGGTTTGTTTGTTGCTTTTCACTTTTGTTTGTTATAAGTTTGTTAGTTTTTAAAATTAAGTTTGCAGGAAGACTGTGCAGTCAAAGACTTAACATTTGACTTTTTAAATTATTTCTATCATTTTTGTTTGTTTTCATTATCTTTCTTTACTTTTGTAGGTTTATTCTGTTCTTACTTCGATTTTGGACCCTTAAAATGTTGATTTTCATTTGCTTCATTTCTGCTATGTGAATGGTTTTGTTCCACAATATCATGAACACTAAAGTGTATATATAAACCCTACCTATGGTTTAACACCCAATAATGAAATTAAAGCCATGTAACCACCACCTGGACAATGAAACCCAAAATCATAATGGGTATCCCTTGTAGCCCACTGCAATTGCACCAATCACCCTGAATTTTATGTTTATGATTTCTTTGCTTTTCTTTACAGTTTTATTGATTTTGTAAATATGCATAAGTGACCAGTTTAACTTCACATATGTTCTAATGTTCATAAAGGAATCATACTACATGAACTCTGTCACTCAAAGCTATTATTTTTATCATAACATTTTACCCAATATTACGTTTGTAATATTTATAATACTGTAGGATTCATCCATTTGGTGACTTGTAGCTGTATTTCATTCATTTTCACCTTAATATATTTCATTGTATGATTATTTTTAAAAATTATTCTTTATTCTGCTGTGGGACTTTGGGGATTACTTTCAGTAGTTGTCATACTAGGAATGTAATTATAAACAGTTATAATATTCAAAATATTTAACTAGGAGTAACCAATCTGAACATACGTCAGTCTAGAGGCTCGCTGCCTTGCTCTGCCTTCCCCCTTTAGTTGTTGAATCATAGGCAGGTCCATGAATTCCAGCGGAGGGCCCCAGTGGAAGAAAGGCTGAAGAATCTTAAAAAACTTGGGGCAACATCTTTTCACTAACTGCTAGAGAAGTATCACAGTATTACCAATTATTATAATTTACTCAGCACATTTCAGCTGAATATCATCCTGGCCAATAATATTCTTCAACATAGTCTAATGATCTATTCTCCAATTTATTTTTCTCTATACCATTGTATAACTAGAATATTAGCTCAATGAGAACCAAGACAGTTTTGTCTTGTTAACTGTATTTACAATGCCTGGGAAAGGTGTTTATTAAAGGGGCTCATCTGTTACTTCCTTGATAGAAACTTTTTCTCTCATAGTTTCCCCAAAAAAATGCTCTGAGCAGGATATTCTTTCAGTTCTTCAATGTGTGAAAATATCTCTTTTGTGCATATATCTGATTGACTCATGGCTGTTACTATAAATTCCCTGAAGAAGATGATTTTTTTATTGTTTATATTTAGCTTGGTTCTCCCATTAGATTTTTTCCTTATTTTTTGAATCCACCAATTTTACCATGGACGATTTTACTGCTGAATTATATGTTTTTTTAAAAGTTTTTGATTTCCCCCGGGACATATTTTTCCTTGTCTACAGATAAAAGTGTACATATTTTCAACAAGTAATCTTGAATTACATCTTTGAAAATTATTCTGTTTTCTGTTCTCTTCGGCAAGTGCACCAATTTTGTTTATGTTGGATTTCCCTTTTTTCCTTCTTTCTATATTATTTTCTCTCTGTTCATTGGTGTAACACTTGATTACTTTTCATTCAATTCTTCCAATATCTTTAAGCCTGTGTTTCTTGTTCCCAATGGGCCTGGGTGCATCTATTATTCTTCTTGTCACAGTATTCATTCTAACATTCTTAATTCTTACAGTATTTTTACTTTTTTCCTATATTTTCCTCCAGAACATTGCCAGCTCATCTTACTGTTTTAGAAGCAGAACAGCATAAATCTCAAAATCACAGACTCCGCAACTGTACCACTGATGGCAAAGTTCCACTACATGGATTTGCTGTGTGAACTTGAGCAAGTTATTTACCTCTTTATATATCACAGAATACTCATCTATAAAATGAGCAAATGGTAGTATTTGCATTATAGAATTTCTATGTAAAATAATAATTATAAACTGCTTAAGAGTGCTTGTCACATAATAAACACTATATAAGTATTTCTTAAATCCTTTTTAAAAAGAACTTATCTCTGCTCTCATGTAACTTTCCCTTCCGTGCCTGACATTTCTCCTTTGAGCTCTTATTTCCGGGAAGTAACATATCCATTAGCTTCTTAGAATGAAACACTTTAATTTTGTAACATAAAAAATTGTTCATAATTTATAGTTCCATAGTGAGATCTTTCAGGTGCTGATTTTTTTTCTGGAGTTTTGCTTATTATGTTCATGTTATGTATTTTTTTATTATTATACTTTAAGTTCTAGGGTACATGTGCACAACATGCAGGTTTGTTACATACGTATCCATGTGCCATGTTGGTGCGCTGCACCCATTAACTCATCATTTAGCATTACGTATATCTCCTAATGCTATCCCTCCCCCCTCCCCCAACCCCACAACAGTCCCCGGAGTGTGATGTTCTCCTTCCTGTGTCCATGTGTTCTCATTGTTCAATTCCCACCTATGAGTGAGAACATGTGGTGTTGGGTTTTTTGTCCTTGCGTAGTTTACTGAGGATGGTGGTTTCCACCTTCATCCATGTCCCTACAAAGGACATGAAC